>NC_059167.1:29044787-32044218 GCF_019923935.1 Bubalus bubalis
GAGTCCAGGGAAAGCCGGTCAGAACTAACAAGGCACAAATCCCAAACTTTAATTTGAGCTATCAGAGAAGAGGGCACTCTTTTCTGGCTGGACGGTGGCAGCACCTTACCACCACCAGGGGGAGATGGCGAGCAGGCAGCACAGTGGAAGCCTGCAGGGCACCGGCGCCTGTGTTAGAGGTTGTCTGAGCCTTCATCAGTTTCCCCTGCAAACCCAGCTATAATTCCAGCATTTGTGATTCATTTAAGTCAATATTTTCCATATTTGGATTGTGTGAAAATGTTCAAATGGATAGGTGAAGTTCATTCAGCGTGCCATTGCGATTTACAGTCACCAAAGAAGTTTGCCCTGAAGTTCCTAAAAGTTCATCAGAGTAAGTAGGGGAGGGGGGAAATGCTCCCAGAAGAGGGAACAGCATACACGGGCCTAACGGTCAAGGGAGCAGGGAGCCTGGACCATCATTTGTCACCGATACACACTGCCTGCAACTGTTTTCATCTATATATGTACTAGGAATTGGGCCTCATGTGCATTCCTCACTTTCAGATGAAAAAAAGCAAGATTTTGAAGCCCCAAAACAACCTCATCGTTCTTAATGAGTGTGGAAGTGTGGGAAGTCCATGTGGTAAAAAAGGAAAACAAACAAACAAAAAGATATGAAAAAAATCAGAAGCAAGTCACAAAGAAAATACACATATACCAGACTCCCACTGACAGGCTCTTTTTCCAGAATAAATAAGAGATAGACATACTCTCACCACACTTATGCACACATGTACATATTCCATGGTTGTTTCATGCTTTAACAGTGGTCATTTATTAAGCTTTTTTTCAATGAAAGATATAGAAATACTAAGGTGTGCTAATATGAGCACTTTTAGATGCTATAACACAACTATTCTATAAAATAATTTGAGAATACATATTGAGTCTTATAAATATTAACTTGGCTTAGTAATTCCACTCCTAGAAATTGGAAAAGCTTTAGGTATGATATAGACAACATCACCATATTTGTAATATTTTGATATTTATAATATCAAAAATTAAAGTAATTTAAATATCCAACAGAAAGGTAACATTACTGAACTTCTAATTGAATGAATATTTTATACCAAAGGATGTTTATCAAAAGTTAAGAAGCAGTCAGTTCAGTCGCTCAGTTGTGTCCGACTCTTTGCAACCCCATAAACCACAGCATGCCAGGCCTCCCTGTCCATCACCAACTCCCAGAATATACCCAAACCCATGTCCATCGAGTCGGTGATGCCATCCAACCATCTCATCCTCTGTCATCCCCTTCTCCTCCTGCCCTCAATCTTTCCCAGCCTCAGGGCCTTTTCAAATGAGTCAGCTCTTCAAATCAGGTGGCCAAAGTATTGGAGTTTCAGCTTCAACATCAGTCCTCCCAATGACACCCAGAACTGATCTCCTTTAGGATGGACTGGTTGAATCTCCTTGCAGTCCAAGGGACTCTCAAGAGTCTTCTCTAACACCACAGTTCACAAGCATCAATTCTTCTGTTCTCAACTTTCTTTATAGTCCAACTCGCACATTCATACATGACTACTGGAAAAACCATAGCCTTGACTAGACGGACCTTTGTTGACAAAGTAATGTCTCTGCTTTTTAATATGCTGTCTAGGTTGGTCATAACTTTTCTTCCAAGGAGTAAGTGTCTTTTAATTTCATGGCTGTAATCACCATCTGCAGTGATTTTGGAGTCCAGAAAAATAAAGTCAGCCGCTGTTTCCACTATTTCCCCATCTGTTTGCCATGAAGTGATGGGACCGGATGCCATGATCTTCGTTTTCTGAATGTTGAGCTTTAAGCCAGCTTTTTCACTCTCCTCTTTCACTTTCATCAAGAGGTTCTTTAGTTCTTCTTCACTTTCTGCCATAAGGGTGGTGTCATCCACATATCTGAGGTTATTGATATTTCTCCCAGCAATCTTGATTCCAGCTTGTGCTTCATCCAGCCCAGCGTTTCTCATGATGTATTCTGCATATAAGGTAAATAAGCAGGGTGTCAGTGTACAGCCTTGATGTACTCCTTTTCCTATTTGGAACCAGTCTGCTGTTGCATGTTCAGTTCTAACTGTTGCTTCCGGACCTGCATATAGGTTTCTCAAGAGGCAGATCAGGTGGTCTGGTATTCCCGTCTCTTTCAGAATTCTCCACAGTTTATTGTGATCCACACAGTCAAAGGCTTTGGCATAGTCAATAAAGCAGAAATAGAGGTTTTTCTGGAACTCTCTTGCTTTTTCGATGATAATAGAATACATTTTGCTACAGTAAGTGAAAAGAACTGAATACAAACTTGCAGGTATGGCATAGTCTTGACTCTGGGAAAACAAGCTATGCTCATTTCAATCTCTTTGTTGATTCAGCTTTTACTTTGTTGGAATAAGATGAGAAATGGATTAAATATATTTCCCAGTGAAACAAATCTTAGCTTTTCAGGTATGATCAAAGTAGTCTGCTCAATTCTCCCCTCAGTTATCTGGATGTTCATTGTGGTCAGCTGCCATGGGTTGTTTTACTTATGGAGGAGCCTTGATTGCCTAAGACTGAGTAGCTGACCAAACAGCAATAGGCGTCCAGGCTGGGCTGGACAGAAATTGTGTCAGTTATCAACAACTGAGTAGCTGCTGATAATTGACACGATTTCTGTTAGCAATGTGATCATATGCACTGCTTAGTGTCTAAGAAGTATCTTGTAGTTCAAATCCTCATCCCTTCCCTTCTTTTAAGTGTACATTATAGATGTGAGTTGCCAAGAAACTTCATTACTTACATTCAGTTACAATAACCTTACTTTAAAATAGATTTTCTTTTTTCCAGGATGTTAAAAAATAATCCACTTGGCAAACAGTCTAGATATCTGGTCCCTACATTGAAACTAGGCTGCGGGCTGTTAAGAGAAGAAAAAAGAGACAGCCAATTCGGTTCCATGATGTACTGATACAAGCAGCCATCGGTGAAAGACATGTCCTTAAGTCACCTCAGAAGATGTTCTGTTACACTCTGGAAAGTGGGAAGGGACAATCAAGTTGAGAGTACATTTCACAAACAATAGTTTTCACTTGATGGAGGGAAAAATAGCATAGGCTTCTACTATAATTTTTTTTTTAATCACACAGAAAATGCCTGAAAATTTTAATCTCCAATAGCTGCCTGAATATAATCACCAACAGCCTAAATCTGAAGACCAGTGAGTTCACACTGATGTTGAGAGGAGCAATTGCAAAGGCACATACATCCTCCCTTGGCGGTGTTGGTTCTTGCATTTCTCACAAACCACGCAGAAGCAGTTACCATAAAACCCAGAGGGTATGGAGTCTATTCATTAAGTTGGTCCCAGCCAACCTAAAGAGCCCCATGGGTGTTGGGACAAGATTCATAGGATTTCAGATCTGGTCTTTTATGCCACAAAATACAGCACCTTTGGAGATGTTTAGAATTTTTCCACTTATCTACAAAGTATTTCTACTTCAGTATCTCCTCTCTCATGTCTAACTTATGGACTCAAGGTATCCTAGGACTGGAAGAAACCCTAACAGGGGTCTCCAACCTCTGGAATCTGATGTCTGATGATCTGAGGTGAAGCTGATGTAATAATAATAGAAACAAAGTGTACAGTAAATGTAAGGTGCTTAAATCATCTGAAACCATATCCCGCCCCCCACCCCCACCGTGGAAAAAATCGTCTTCCATGAAACCGGTCCCTGGTGCCAAAAAGGTGGGGGACCACTGCCCTAGAGGATTACCGCATTCACCAGGTAGGGAATGGGGAGAAAGCAGGTGTCAGAGATAGGGATACTTACAAAGGCAGGGGTGGGAGTGCTTGGCTGGAGGGAGCATTCATTCCAGGTGGTAACCTGAGATCATTTTAGGATCTATTTGCCTTCAAGGCCACCGAGGCTCTTCCTCAAAAGCCAGGGTCTCTCACCAGGGATGAGTGAGCAGCTAAGCAAACCGAGATTCTTCAGCTGAGCACAGAGGCCCAGATGGCCATCATCTAATAGAGACAATGCTTTTCTTTCCTGTGCTGTGCTGTGCTCAGTCACTTCAGTTGTGTCCAACTCTTTGCAACCCAATGGACTATAACCCACCAGTCTCTGACAATGGGATTCTCCAGGCAAGAATACTGGAGTGGGTTGCCATGCCCTCTTTCAGGGGGTCTACCCGACCCAGGGATTGAACCTGGGTCTCCTGCATTGCAGGCAGATTCTTTATCGCTGAGCTACCAGGGAAGCCCAAATTTCTTTCCTATTTATAACTAATTTTGTATTTTCAGTAAGTTCTTCTTTCAATAAATTTCCTATATATGTTCCAACCACAGCAGGAGCTCGTCTTCAAAACTCAGCCTCTTACTTTTGGCTTCCCAGTCTTCCTCCTTCTAGGTAATGGAAACTTCTCTTCATTTTTAAAAACCACATCTCCCCCATTTTCTATCTGTATGATATGGAGAGCCCTCCCAACCCTGAATATTCATGGGAAGGACTGATGCTGAATCTCCAATACTTTGGCCACCTGATTCAAAGAACTGACTCATTAGAAAAGACCCTGACACTTGGGAAAGATTGGAGGCAGGAGAAGAAGGGGATGACAGAGGATGTGAGGATTGGGTGGCATCACTGACTCAATGGACGAGAGTTTGAGCACACTCCAGGAGATGGGGAAGGACAGGGAAGCCTGGCATGCTGCAGTCCATAGGGTCGCAAAGAGTTGGACATGACTGAACAACAACAATGCCTTGGCTCATCTTGCCTTGCCAACCACCTCCAATTCACTTAATAAAAGTCTACCCTTCTTTTGATCTCCTAGCATTTTTGGAGCTATTCTAGATTCTCTTCTCTTCTTTCAATCCGATCAACCTATTACTTATCCAGCAGTTGGTTCCTCTGCAAAGGCTCCCCCCTCATGCCATTTCCTCTGTTCAGCACTTGACTCTGGGATTGATAAGCAATGCCCTGCTGGTTCCCTTACTATCACTTCTTGAGCTTATTGTACACTCTTGTCAGACTAAACATCCTTACAAAATCATTGTCATCCTGCTCGCCCCTTGCTCAAGAAGCTACAGTGACTCTCTGCCATCTGTCACTTGAAGCATGAATTCCTCTCCTTTGCCTTTGTGCTGTGCTGTGCTTAGTCGCTCAGTCACGTCTGACTCTTTGTGACCCCATGGACTGTAGCCCACCAGGCTCCTCTGTCCATGGGATTTTCCAGGCAAGAATACAGGAGCAGGTTGCCATTTCCTTCTCCAGGAGATCTTCTAGACCCAGGAATCAAACCCACATCTCCTGCATTGCAGGTGGATTCCTAACCACTGGGTCACCAGGTTTCTCAGTTGGTGCAAGTGGTAAGGAATCCGCCTGCCAATGCAATCCCTGGAAGCCCATTGAGGGAGATGGCCCACATCAAAGCAGATAAGAGGGTCTGTGACACAATCTCACCAGAAACCCCACTCCTGGTGCAGATGCCCACAGTTGGGAGGGACCTCAAAACCCAGAGGTTCTCTCTAAGAAGTCAAGGGTTTCAATCCTGCATCAGGGACTCCCCAACTTTTAAGACATGTACTGCCAAAACATTGAAAGCTGATGGGGCTCACACCCCTGAGACCGACAGTCTGTAGCCATCTGAGAAATGGCTATTAAAAGGTTTACCTGCTCAGATACACAGGCCCAGCATGGGAGCAACCAATGGAGGAGTGCCCAGACTTTTTAAGAGAGGCTCATTTGCTTGTCTTGGAACCTTAACCTGAGGGGCAGGCATCTCATTTGGTGCATATTTCCAACTGGGGTGATCTACAGTAGTTCTACACACATCCTGTTGTCTGTTTTTATATCTGATGCCCCGGTTTTTGCTGCTGCCAGGGGATGCCTCTACCTCTCCTGGCTATGTTGCCAATGGGACACACTTGAAGGTCCTATAGGACTATAAACAATGGAGAAAAAGTTCTCAGACAGCTACCACCCATGGGGCCAGCCAGCAACAACAGACCCAGGGGCTCAGTCTTCCTGTGAGAGAGGCCTATTAGAGCTGCAGCCTAAGAAGCAGGCTTCTAATTAAATACACATCTAAGGGCTGACTATAATCCCTTCCACAGGTTACAGCAAGTGGACATTCTCCCTCTGGTGCCCTCCAGAGCACCAGTGCCTCCCAGACTGGAGCTTATACACTCATCTGGAGCCCTAGTTTTCTGACAGTCACCCAGAGGATGCCTCTAGATCACTTGACATTGGTGGCCAGCAGGGCTGATGCCTGTAGGACTTATAAGGCTTATGCAGCCTATAAGACTGCATGTATTTGACAACATGTATTTTCATGCTTTAAAAATTGTTGCCTGACAGTCTGGCTTCCAATCAGCCTGAATCTAGATGCTAAATGATACCCTTCCCTTTGGGACACTGACAGGTCTTGGCATACCCTCAATTACTGGAAACCATTAAAAATGCGATAGGCTGCTTAGACAATCACAAAGCTTTGAGAGACAAACAAGAGCTAGAGCAGGGTTAAGCAGTAATTTTCATCTCCTACACAAGTCCACTCCCTCAAAACTGGGAGCGGTGGCTGTTTTATCTAACTCATAGAAACCAATACAGAGATCAAGCAAAACAAAAAAACAAAAAAACAGAGGAATATGTTCCAAATGAAGAAACAAAATCAAAATCTCAGAAGAAAAGACTTTAATGAAACAGAGATAAGTAATCTATCAGATAGAGAGTTCAAAGTAATGGTCATAAAGATATTTAGCAAACCCAGGAGAAAATGGATGAATACAGTGCAAACTTGTACAAAGAGATTTTTTAAATATATGAAATTCCCAAATAGAAGTCATAAAAGAAAATGAAAACACTGATTGCAAAATACATATTCACTCCCATGTTCATTGCAATAATTTTTTAATACCATACGATCTATGTGGAATCTATAAAAGAAACAATAGAAGAGCTCTTAGATACAGAGAATTGCCAGTTGCCAGAGGTAGGGTGTGGAGGGTGGATGAAATAAGTGAAGAGGATCAAACATATGAATTCCCAGTGACAAAATAACTAAATCTTGGGAAATAATGTACAGCATGATGACAATAAATTAATAACACTGGATTGCAAATTTGAAAGTTGCTAAGAGAGTAGATCTTAAAAGTTCTCTACACAAGATGAGTGGAGAAATGCACCTTGTATGTATATGGGTTAATATATTCAGTAAGATAATTCAATTAATATATTCGGTAAGATAATTAAGGTAGTATCAATTATGCCTACATTTATCAACACAATCCAATCAAAATTTTGGCAGGTTTTTTTAGCAGCAATAGATATATGAAAATTCAAAAGGTCTAGGATCACTGAACAACTTGAGGAAAGAAAAAAAAAAGTTAAGTGACAGATACTACCTAATTTCAGGACTTTTCATGAAGTTATACAACAGTGTGTCACTTCTGTAAACATAGATAACTATGTAACTAGAATAAAAAAGAGTCCAGAGTTAGACCCATATCTGTGCAAGCAATTGAATTTTGAGAAAGATAAGACATTTATTCAGTGAAAAGGATAGTCTTTGCAACCAATGGTGCTAGAAACATTGTGCATCCATACGCAAAAAAGAAAAAGAATCTTTATCCATTCCTTATATCATATAAAAATTAACTAAAATTAATCATAGAAAACAAAGATCATGGCATCTGGTCCCATCACTTCATGGGAAATAGATGGGGAAACAGTGGAAACAGTGTCAGACTTTATTTTTCTGGGCTCCAAAATCACTGCAGATGGTGACTGCAGCCATGAAATTAAAAGATGCGTACTCCTTGGAAGGAAAGTTATGTCCAACCTAGATAGCATATTGAAAAGCAGAGATATTACTTTGCCAACAAAGGTCTGTTTAGTCAAGGCTATGGTTTTTCCAGTGGTCATGTATGGATGTGAGAGTTGGACTGTGAAGAAGGCTGAGTGCCGAAGAATTGATGCTTTTGAACTGCAGTGTTGAAGAAGACTCTTGAGAGTCCCTTGGACTGCAAGGAGATCCAACCAGTCCATTCTGAAGGCGATCAGCCCTGGATGTTCTTTGGAAGGACTGATGCTAAAGCTGAAATTCCAGTACTTTGGCCACCTCATGTGAAGAGTTGACTCATTGGAAAAGACTCTGATGCTGGGAGGGATTAGGGCCAGGAGGAAAAGGGGATGACAGAGGATGAGATGGCTGGATGGCATCACCGACTCGATGGACGTGAGTCTGAGTGAACTCTGGGAGTTGGTAATGGACAGGGAGGCCTGGCGTGCTGTGATTCATGGGGTCGCAAAGAGTCGGACACGACTGAGCGACTGAACTGAACTGAACTGAATCATAGACATAGATAAATCTCCTAGATGAAAAAATAAAATGAGAATTTGGGGATCAGGCAGATGTTTCCAATAAAAGACACTAAAAGCTTGATTCATAAATCCAAACGTTAATAAACTAGATTTTATTAAAATCGAAAAAAATGTAGCTATATGTGGTGATGGATGTTAGCTAGTTTAGTCTAGCTAGAAATGTGATCATTTCATAATATATACAAAAGTTGAACCAATACAGTGTACATCTAAAACTGTGCTGTGCTAAGTCGCTTCAGTCATGTCTGACTCTTTGCGATCCATGGAGTGTAGTGCACCAGGCTCCTCTGTCCAAGGGATTCTTCAGGCAAGAATATTGAAGGGGGTTGCCATGCCCTCCTCCAGGGGCTCTTTCCAACCCAGGGATGGAACCCACGTCTCTTTATGTCTCCTGCATTGACAGGCAGGTTCTTTACCACTAGCGCCACCTGGGAAGCCAACATGTGAAGCTAATAGGATGTTATA
This sequence comes from Bubalus bubalis, assembly GCF_019923935.1. Classification (NCBI taxonomy): domain Eukaryota; kingdom Metazoa; phylum Chordata; class Mammalia; order Artiodactyla; family Bovidae; genus Bubalus; species Bubalus bubalis. The sequence continues at coordinate 29,053,633 of NC_059167.1, forward strand.
TGCAAGTATGCCTCAATCTTAGAAGAATTAACTATAATTAAATTAAGCTGGTTTCCTGATGTCCAAACTATTGATTGGATATGGGGACTATTTTGTCTCTATTCATGCTTAAGATACTCTTCTCTTAAAAGTAATAAATAATCTTCAATGTGGAAATAAACAGGAAAAAGAAGAGGTTCTATTGTATCTCCAGTAGGATGTGCTTACAAAATAGGCATTAGTAACTGTTATTAAGTTCAGTGTTCTCAGAGTCTCCAATAATCTGGCAAACATGAATGAAAAAAAATTGTTTTCCCATGAGTCTGAATAAATTTTGTGAAAAGATAAAACAGAAGTCATTTTACTAAAATGCTATTAAACATAAGTTAATTTGGGAAAAACCATATGTTCATAGTTTTCAGGAACTCCCACTCAAATATATGGTTCCCAGCTCTTTCATATATCCTTTTAATACTATGGTAACTCTATTATACAGGATACACTCATTATTACCTTAAATATTTGTTTTTATTGCTATTCTAAATGGTATCTCTATTACATGTTTTTTTTTTCCCTAGCTGATATTTACTAATCAAAAAGCTAGTTTTTTAACAGATCCTTATTTAAATGTTTTCTTTACTAATAGTGGCTTTTTAATAGATTATCTTGTATTATGTCTGTAGAAAAATGCCATCTAAAACTAATAATGTCTATCTCTTTCTGAACCCATACCTAGAAGTTCTAAGGCAATATTAAATAAAAGTAGACAATAGTAGACATTCTTGGCTCACTCCTAATTATAATGAAAGTGCTTCTGGGGTTTAATTAAGAACCTAATGTATATTTTTGATAGAATGATATTATCATCTTTTAAAAAATTCTTACACATCTAGTTTACTCAGAGATTCATTTTTATCAGAAATTTTAAATATTCCATTTTCTTCCTTTAACTTACCAATGTACTATGCTTTATCACTAGTTTTCTAGTCAAATCATCCATATATCCCCAAAGTAAAATTAATTTGGTCTTGGTAAAATATTCTCCTAATTTACTGCCAAACTTAGTATTTAGAATAAACAAAGTGAGTTTGTTCTTTCTTCTCTGTATTTATTTTATTGTGTTACATATATAACTGAATCACTTTGTTATATACCTGAAACTAATACATTATAAATCAACTATATTTCAACAAAATATTTTTGAAAAGTGAATTGAAGAGATAATTTTTTTCTACATTGCATAACAGTTAATACTGTCTCCAAAGCTTGAAATAATTCATTGGTAAGAACATCTAAACCCACAGCTTTTTTATTGCTATCACTTGTTTGATAATTTTTTCAATTTTTTCTTAGATATCTGTAACTTCAGCTTATCAACTTCATGTTTTTTTTCATTTTTACAAATTAATATTTAATAAAATTTTGATAAAAAAGACATCTGTATTTTCAGATGATCAATTCATGTTATTCAGTTGTGGTTATTTACAATTTCTCAGAAAGTTATCCATTTTAATTTGATTTTCACATTACAGGCATAAAGAAAGCTATACATACCTCCTATCTTTCCAAGTTGCCCATTTATAGTATTATATTGGAGAAGGAAATGGCTACCCACTCCAGTGTTCTTGCCTGGAGAATCCCAGGGATGGGGGAGCCTGGTGGGCTGCCGTCTATGGGGTCGCACAGCGTTGGACAGGACTGAAATGACTTAGCAGCAGCACTCTTTGTAAATCTTTTTGTCTGTGTTTTTAATCCAACTGGCAGTGATGACTCTATTTTATGGTTTGGTTTTTCTGAGAGCTATATACTGAATTTACTTACCAAAGCTACAAATTTCTGTTTTATAATACATTAACTTCTGAATTTTATGCTTTTTTCATGTTTGTTTTACTGTAATAGTCTAAATTCTGCAATTGAATGCCTTATCCATCTATTTTTATTTGCCTTTTTTAAAAAAATAAGAATATATATGACTATAATATTTTCTCTGATTGTTATCTTCCACCATAGTATATAATTTTATTTTATATATATATATCTTATATACACACACACAATGTGCTCTTTATTTTAAAATAATCTGTATCTTTTCCTCCAATAGAATCATTTACTTTTATTATGTCAAGTTCCATAATGGTTAATTCAGCCTTAAAATACCATGCTTTCAGATTTTATGTTTTCATACTTATTTTATAACTTGTATCGCTAAATGAGTCAGGAAGATCCCCTGGAGAAGGGAATGGCAACCCACTCCAGTATTCTTGCCTGGAGAATCCCATGGACAGAGGAGCCTGGCGGGCCACAGTCCATGGGGTCGCAAAGAGTCGGACACAACGGAACAACTAACACTACTACTACTACTGCCTAAATGGAGTACATTTCCTTTGCTTTTACCTTTTTCAGGGTAATAGCTCAAAGTCATTATAATTTTGATACCAAAACAGAAGAAAAAAGAACCATTTCACTACAAAGAGAGAAAGGAAATTCCTAAACAAGACCTCAGCAACTCAAATTCAAAAGTGAATTAAAAGAATATGACTTTACAACTGAATAGCATTTATCTTACAAATGTTAAGAATTGTTCATCATTAGGAAACCTATTAAATAAAAAAATGAAACTAATCAAAGCATCTTATCAACGGATACCAAAAATAATTTCAATAAAATTTTACATGCTTTCTAATGAAAATCTAACTGAAGAAAACTACAGGAAATTGTATACTTAGTTGTGTAACATTTAAAATATTTCCACAAAGAACAGGACAAAAAAGCCCATTAGAACTGTTATTAGTCAACACTACATCTCAAGTCCAAGGAAAATCTATAATTAAAATGACCAGAAAAAAAGCAATGAAACTACCATTTTTGAAGTTACTCTATTATCTAGGTAAATGAGGTAAATCAAGTAGAAAACTATTACAGTCGGTAAAGTGGCCAGATAAGATCAACAACAAAACAATCAACAGATTTCCTATAACCCAACAATGATAGCTGAGCATATTTAATTTTTTAAAATGATCCAATTCTCTATAGCAACAAAGCCCATGAACTAATTAGCAATTAAGCTAAAACGGATGTGCAAAGCCTTAGGGAAATGAACTGTAAAACCCCACTGGATAAAACAACACTGTAAATTAAATATACTTCAATTTCAAAAAAATGCTCACTGGAGGATATAAAAGAAACTTGAAAAAACAGAAAGACTTAGTGTATCTGTTGGTTTACAAATTGATCCCCATACATGGAGGGCTGCTGCTGCTGTTTCGCTTCAATCGTGTCCTACTCTGTGCGACTCCATGGACTGCAGCCTACCAGGCTTCTCCATCCATGGGATTCTCCAGGCAAGCCAGGAGAGACTAAAGAAAGATGTAGAACCCCCAGATAGGTAGGTGGCAGGTTTAACAAGCTAAGGAATTTATATACATGTATTAATACCTGTGAAGCTTGCCCTGGGCAGCCACAGATGAATAGATCTCCACAGATCCCCACCAGAATCTTGAGTTTATACAGAGGCCTTAACTGGGTTCAGCCACATATTCAGATCACATGGTCTTATTAACACCTTCTTTTCTCAAGGCTATGTCCTTGGAATAGTTCCTAATGTGGGAATGGTGGGCAGAATGTACCTTCCAAGGACAGCAAAGGAGGCGAGGTGCCTATGATTACCTAGATAGGGCTCACTGGTCACATGGTACTCAAGTCCTCTAGATGACCTCCCCAACAGTGTCCCTGTATGGACAAATTTACTACTGTAAATATATAACTTCTCTCCAATGAGTCTACAATGATCACTGAACCTGACAGCTGATTCCCAACTGTATGAGTAAGAACATACACACCTCTTTTTTAATGTGAAAAACAATAGTATGTGGTGGCTTACTCTACTGCTGCTGCTGCTGCTAAGTCTCTTCAGTCGTGTCCGACTCTGTGCGACCCCATAAACGGAAGCCCTCCAGGCTCCCCCGTCCCTGGGATTCTCCAGGCAAGAACACTGGAGTGGGTTGCCATTGCCTTCTCCAGTGCATAAAAGTGAAAAGTGAAAGTGAAGTCGCTCAGTTGTGTCCGACTCCTAGCGACCCCATGGACTGCAGCCTACCAGGCTCCTCCATCCATGGGATTTTCCAGACAAGAGTACTGGGGTGGGGTGCCATTGCCTTCTCCGGGTTTACTCTACAGGATATCCAAATTTCCATTAAGGCTATCATAAAGTCGTGGAGCAATGGCAGAAGAATAGGAAAGCATATCAATGAGACAGAGCAATGAATTCAAGAATGGACTCTCATATACATGGAAATTTAATTCAAGGTAAACATTGTCTTTCAAATGATGGGACAGAAAGCCTGGGGTACTCCTGGTGAAGATTACAAAGTAAGCAGACAAAGGAAAACTCACCACTACTATACACCTGACTCTCAACAATTAGTATCACCAGATTTTTTTTTTTTTAACATAGCTTAGCTTAAAAGCAGAAAAGGAAATCTTCTGGAAATCTTCAGAAATAAACTACTTTTTTTGAGCAGGAGTTGAACTTATATGTCTCAGATAAATAATTGGATTTGACATTAATACAGGCTTAGGGATTTATACTTTAATATCGATACTTGCATTATGTTAAGAACCAGGAAAGGATGGTCTTGTCAGGAAAATATCACCTAGCAATACAAAATTGTAGCCTCAAAGTCTCATTGTTATTGGTGAAAACAGAGTAAACCCAGAAGCTCTTCCATATATAGCTTCTCATCACTGGCAAGGAAGATATGGCAGAAACCAGGCCTGTGAACACTGCCCACGCCCCATGCTAAGTCGCTTCATTTGATCCAACTCTTTGCGACCCTGTGAACTACAGTTTACCAGGCTCCTCTATCCATGGGATTTTACAGGTAAGAATCCTGGAGTGGGTTGCCATGCCCTTCTCCAGGGGAGCTTCTCTACTCAGGTATCAAACCCATGTCTCTTATGTCTCCTGCATTAGCAGGTGGGTTCTTTGCCACTAGCACCACCTCGCTACTGGTAATAAAATCACTGATGCTATTTTTGACTGGGTTAAAAAACTGCTGGCCCACTGGTAAAGAATTCACCTGTCAGTGCAGGAGACGTAGGAGACGTGGGTTCAATCCTTGGGTCGGGAAGATGTCCTGAAGTAGGAAATGGCAACCCACTCCAGTATTCTTGCCTGGAAAATTCCCTGGACAGGGAATATTTTTTTTAAGAATATGGAATTAATTAGATATAGAATATAAAAGTTAACCCATCTAAACAGGGGCCCAGAGAGCTCCTTTTATTCCTCCTCTAGGCTTTCCCACCAGAATCCCCATAAAAACATTTTGCACACACACAATGGCTCGTAAAGACTAAGAAGATATAAAGCTTCCAAACTGACAGATGGTTAAGGGGCTGATGGTGGGGTCAAACACACTCATGCCTGAAGGAGCCCACTGTTTGGTCACAGCTCCAGGCCAGCGCCCAGCCTTCCAGGTCCGAACCTGGCAGGTTACAGTACATAGGGTCACAAAGAATCAGACGCAATAGAGCATACAAACTGCTACCAGAATACAGGTCTGTGAGCTTCTTGGTTTAGCAGTTTGAAGAACAGGTCTAGTTCTGATATTGGTGATGATACTGAAAATGATAAGAAGTCAAATTTGGAATTCTCTATTCCCTAGCCCATTGTGTTCCCATAGATGTTGCCAAGCTCTATAACTTCTTTATTATCACCACCACTGCCTTGCCACTGCAGTGAATCAGAAGGTTATATATGAGATCAGTTGAAACTTCAGTTGATTGAGTGTCCATATGATACTTTTATCTCATGAATGGGCTTAAAACCCTGTAGACATGCCTTAGATTCCTTTACTTTATTCTAATGGTCCTGCCTGCCTTCCTGAGATTATCTATACCATATGGTCTCTTTATTTCTGAACTCAGATGAAATGACATGGTGCAGGAAAAAAAAAAAAAAGGAGAAGAAGAAGAAATGACATACTATAGGCAGGGTATCATATCTGCCTGAGTATTCATTTAGTGAATCTTGGAAGCACTGGTGGCCTTGGCCAATGAGAAATAGGGAATAGGAAAGAGCTGAGCAGATAAATTCTCTCTCCCTTCTCCCCTCCATGGACTATCCAAAGTGCAGCTCCTTTCTTCCAACCTTTCAACTTGCGTGCCAAGTAAATGCTCCTGGTACATGACCTATTGAGTCTTCTCTTACTCTCTGTGAAGCTATGAAGCACTGATCCATTTTTCTTGCTTCACTTCACTTTTTCCAGGTCTCACTATCCTTGGCTTGTGTTCCCCAAATAAAGTATTAGTATTTTTGATCCTTAACTCAGCTTCTGCATTTTTAGAAAGCCCAGACTCATTGGCAAGACTATTCCCTGGTGGCTCAGACGGTAAGGCGTCTGCCTACAATGCAGGAGACCTGGGTTCAATCCCTGGGTAGGGAAGATCTCCTGGAGAAGGAAATGGCAACCCACTCCAGTATTCTTGCCTGGAAAATCCCTTGGATGGAGGAACCTGGTAGGCTACAGTCCATGGGGTCACAAAGAGTCAGACACAACTGAGTGACTTCACTTTCTTTCACTTTCTTTCTTTCTTTCTTATTTCCTCAAATTTAATAATACCCTAAATTTATACTGACAGAATTTCAAATCAATCCCCATATCCAATACCCTCTGCCCACATGTGCTTTAGTCACAACTAATGGGAATTCTGTTATAAAAGACCACCCATAGCAGAGTATATTCATGGATATGGCACCCATTCAGTTGGTTCAATGTCACCCTTATTAGGCAAACACACTATCTGCTGTCTGTTGTGTTGGGTTATCCAATTCTCAATTATGCCCATGCTGCCGTTGCCTTCAAGACCAAGTGAAGCATGCAGTTTCTAGTTTGGTGCCCCACTAACTTTCAAGTCATTCTCTATTACCAGCTTCCCATTATCATTCCCTAAGGAGATCTGATCAAAATTACTGGGAATCATGCTCAAGTTGAGCAACACCATAGATGTTGCTGAGGACTTCCCTGGACTCCTCTTGACCTGATGTATGCAATACATGCCAGTGGTACAGAGGTGACAGAGGCGAGGATGAAGAGTTTTCTGAGGCACACAAAGACATAGCAGTTTTAAGATGCACCAGTTTTCAGGTCAGGAACAGAGACACAGACATAGAGAATGGATGCATACAGGAGGGGGAGAAGGAGAAATGGGATGAACTGGGAGACTGAGACTGACATACATACACTGCCATGTATAAAGTAGCTAGTGGGAAAATGCTGTATAGCACTGGGGACTCAGCTCAGTGTTCTGTGGTGACCTAGAGGGGTGGGACTGGCGGGGAGAGAGGTCCAAAAGGAATGGGATATAGGTATACATATAGCTGATTCACTAAATTGTTTAGTAGAAACTAATTATGGATTTCATATTGACAGTTTGCTTTGTTTCCAATATTAATTTTAATCTGCTTTGTATTTTAACTATTATATAACTTCTCTGATCTCACTCAACTGCATCTTCACTTTTAACTGAAGTGAAGTGAAGTGAAGTCTCTCAGTCGTGTCTGACTCTTTGCGACCCCACGGACAGTAGCCTACCAGGCTCCGCCGTCCATGGGATTTTCCAGGCAAGAATACTGGAGTGGGCTGCCATTTCCTTCTCCAGCGGACCTTCCCAACCCAGGGATCGAACCTGGGTCTCCTGTATTGCAGACAGACGCTGTACCGTCTGAGCCACCAGGGAAGCCCACTTTTAACTGAAGCTCAACTGAAATCTTTTGTTTGCAACGTATTCTCTTTTTATAGCTTTCTCTTCCTTTTTTATAAATGCCACATAGTTACATATGTAACTGTGGACATTACTTTTTTCTAAACACTTTTCTAACTCTGGCGATTATTCATTTAGAAAAATTTCTATTTTTTGAGGTATAAATATTATGTAATATTTCTTTTATTCTGAAATAGTTTTACATGTTGAGCAACACCACAGCTATTGTTGAGATCTATTCTTATTTTTAAGTTTACTCCTCATGGAAAGAGAGGAAAATAGTATAGACTCAAAGTTTACCAACTGAGTTTTAGTACGGAGCCTTTCCAAGTGGAAGGCAGTGATATACAAAGCATCTAACTCTATTTCCAGAGCTTGCAGATATTTCTCTATTATGACTTTGCTGGATTCAGTGAAATCATTAATTATCCCTATTCCTGCCATTTGACTCTCTGATATTGTGAACCATTGGAGATTTACAGCTATTTTTGGTTTTGCCTGCACTAAAAGCCTTTTTGAACTGTATCTCCGATAAAACAAAATAGAACTCTTTGCCACCTCTCCACCCAAATGCTCATTTCTTGTCCTGTTGTTTTGTGGAAGTTTCCATGCTCAAATTAATGTGTAAAGACAAGTACTAATGAGGCACAGGGAAATAGAGGAGTGGCTGCTGCTGCTGCTAAGTCACTCCAGTCGTGTCCGACTCTGTGTGACCCCATAGACGGCAGCCACCAGGCTCCCCCATCCCTGGGATTCTCCAGGCAAGAACACTGGAGTGGGTTGCCATTTCCTTCTCCAATGCATGAAAGTGAAAAGTGAAAGTGAAGTCGCTCAGTCGTGTCCAACTCCCATCGACCCCATGGACTGCAGCCCACCAGGCTCCTCCATCTATGGGATTTTCCAGGCAAAGTATAGAGGAGTGGAATGGTACTCAAATAGGAGAATAAAGTTCCCAGTCAGAAAGCAATAATGAGACAAGGATGAGGATGGTAAAATGTCATTAAGTTTCAGGTGGCAAAAAGATGTCAGCAATCATTTCAGTTCTATTTGTCTTATACAATAGAAAATAATCCCAGAAGCCAGAAGCAGATAAACTCAGCTTAGTTTTAAAGATATGTTGAGTTCTTGGTCTGGTGTATGTGGCAGAGTTGGAGTTGGGGAGAGCTGTAGGGAAAGGATGGCTTTAGAGTGGACATTGTATTGGAAACTAGAAACTAAGTCAAGGAATTCTTGACATGTCCATTTCAACCTTGAAGGCTTTTCTCCCCCACGTTATTTCCTCAAAATTCAATTTTATTATTCATATAGGCTGTATAAATCTGTTAAGAAATTGTTGAGATCATCCATTATCTAAAAAGTCCTGAAGTTGATAATTACTTGATGTACTATAAAAGAAAATACAGATACATTCAACCTCTGCTGGTATCAGGTGGAAGAGAATGAAGAGAGATTTCATATTTAAAACACAAATTAAATACCATTAATTTATGTTGAAGTTACTGAAACTACTCATATTTTATGAATAATATTAATCACTGCTAGTAGAACATCCCTTTTTCATTTGGGCTTATAAACATCAGCAGAAATCCCAGTCTATCACAAATTAGTGTAATAAGATGGCAGTTCTGAAATATTATCTGATGTAGTTTTTACTTTCAGAAATTCTTGCAACACACATTAAAGCTGAAGCATCCAATGTTTCAGAAGAAAGATAGATACAGATAAGAACAACAAAAGAATTGCCCAACATTGACTTTCAAAATAAACTCTCTAAAAGAGTGTAAGTAGAAACAATAATCTTCAGTTCCCAGAACCAGGCACTGGAGCAAGTTCTTTGAATCCAACAGTATCTCTTTAAATATACAGAATTAGCCCTGGCTGATTCTCCGCCCCTCCTCACCCCAACTCTTACCTAAACTATTTGGGTTTCTGTCACGTGAGACAGAAAGAATTGTTATTGATATATCATTTTTTTAAAATATGTTAAACTCTAGCCTCACTCTAGCCCAAGTGTACAATACCAGAGGCTACCTTTAAGGGCAGTGGACTGAGCCCTGGGTTTGAAATTAAGAACCCCAAATTGTATATTTACTTACTACTGACATTCAATATAAAGTTGAACAATCATTCATTTATTGCTTCCATGGAAGCACCTACAACTTTTCATGGATTGCTCCTAAAACCTCTTCCCCCTGCCCCCCCACCCTGAAGCCTTTCTAGGGTCTGGATAAAAGCACAGTCAATCCTAATCTTTCCATCAATTCATATGATCTTTTGCAATGTATTCAAAAACTACTATATAAAACACTTACCTCCTCTACTCATTTAATCTTGGCAAGCTTTTATTTACTTGTTTGAAGATTTTCTCTGGCCACACCAGCACCAGTTATTCTCCATGGCGATGCTGACAGAGATTAGGAATTAGGTCTGTTTACCTTGTCCTGAGAACACCTTCCCTAGCCGCACATCCATTTGTCAATGTGTTCTACTTTAGCATCTGCGTTTATTTAGCAGGTCTTTTACTTGGTAGTTTCATTTGTCTGTTAGTTTTTCATTTGAAATATTGATTCTCTTGGATTGTAAACATCTAGTGAATAGGAATTGTGTGTTTTGTTCAAAGGACCTACTTTGACTATCATCCTAATAATTAAGTATGGGCCTACCTGAGTTTCACTGTGTGTGAAATGTTCTATAAAGGGAATTTCATAGCCATGTGTATCTCTCTTCATTTATTTATTCAAGAAACATTTATTTAGTTCTGGAGGATAAAGAGAAAAGCAAAAGACACTCCATCTCTTAGGGACCTCAAGGTATAGTGAAGGAGACGGAAAAAAAATCACGAATTACACTAAGAGTAACACACCTTTAAACATGCTTAATATGAAAACTAAACCCTTAAATTATCTAGCATTTGTTAATAATAATGTTAACTGCATAATAAATAAAGCTAGTGAAGAAACTCTTCTAGTAGTCCAAACTGCAAACTCTCAATAATGTACTTTTAAACAAACAGCTTTGAAATTCCAGCTCTCTGCCAAATTGCCTAGCTGTGTTTATCTTCTCTCAAGGTGAACTGTGGGGATGGGACTTAAAAATTGGCCACATCATTGGTCACCATACTACATTCCTGTGAATCAGACCAATAGCCATCTGGCTCATGGGTGTGTTTGCATATACTGCCAAACGTGGGAGAAGGGCTGTTACTCAGGCTTCTGGCCACAGGTATTGATCAGATTCTCTGTCTAATTAGTACCTTTTTTGGGAGAAGGCTTTGTGCTGGGAAGTCTATGGTTGTGGTTGTGTGATTGTGGATATCACTTAGCTCAAAAGAACTTGGCCTGGAAAATACCCAAGGGGAGAATGTTATAGTCATGCTTTGCTCTTTGTCCTCTGACATCAGTGCCCTCATTTCATTTGTAGTGTGTATGAGTATATATAGCTCAAGTTTCTCTAGCATGTGTTTGGCAGGAAAAAGGGACTCTTCTTTTGAAGCCTCCCATACAGAGATAATGAATGCATACGCACTGGAATAGAACAAAGCATCCTTTACAGAGAAGAAATGCCTCATGTTTTGAGACCTTCCCTGAGAAGCATCGGAATTATTCATTGGGAGGCATTTTCTACCAGGCTTTTTTGGAGGGGATCCCAGGATAAATGGAAAACTAAAGATTTATTATTATTTCTGAATTAGTAGTAGCACTTTAATAGATAACATTCAAAGTTTTTATAAAACATATATTCCCTGCGCTGAACAATACATTTTTGTAGCTTATTAATTTTATACGTGGTAGTTTGCACCTCTTAATCTCATACCTCTGTCTAGCTTCATACTTCTTCCCACTCTCTGCTGGTAACCAGTAGTTTGATCTCTATATTCATGAGGCTCTTTCTACTTTGTTATATTCATTTATTCATTTTATTTTTTATATTCCACATATAAATGATAACATAAATATTTGTCTTTCTTGTCTGACATTTCACTAAGCTTAATACACTCTAGGACCTTTTATTTTGTTGCAAATGGCAAAATTTTATTATTTTTATGGCTGAGTAGTATTCCATTGTGTGGGTGTTTGTGTGTATATACCACTTCTTCTTTATCCATTCATCTGTTGATGGACACTAAGGTTGCATCCATATCTTGGCTATTGTAAATAATGCTGCTATAAATATTGTGGTGGGTGTATTTTTTTGAATTAGTGTTTTTGTTTGCTTCAGACATATACCCAGGAGTGGAATTGCTGGATCAAGTGAAAACAGTGACAGGCTTTATTTTCTTGGGCTTCAAAATCACTGTGGATGGTGACCGCACCCATGAAAGTAAAAGATGCTTGCTCCTTAGAAGAAAAGCTATGACAAACCTAGACAGCATATTAAAAAGCAAAGACATCACTGTGCCAACAAAGGTCAGTATAGTCAAAGCTAGGGTTTTCCAGTAGCCATGTATGGATGTGAGAGCTGGACCATAAAGAAGGCTGAGTGCCAAAGAATTGATGCTTTTGAATTGTGGTACTGGAGAAGACTCTTGAGAGTCCCTTGAACAGCAAGAAGATCAAAGCAATCAATCCTAAAGGAAATCAACCCTGAATATTCGTTGGAATGATTGATGCTGAAGCTGAAGCTCCAATACTTTAGCCATCTGATGCGAAGAGCCAACTCATTGAAAAAGACTCTGATGCTGGGAAAGATTGAGGGTGGGAGGAGAAGAGGGTGACAGGGGATGAGATGGTTGGTTGGCATCTCCAACTCAATGGACATGAATTTGAGCAAACTCCAGGAGAGAATGAAGGACAGGGAAGCCTGGAGTGCCGTAGTCCATGGGATCGCAAAGAGTCAGAGATGATTTAGTAACTGAACCACATGGTAGTTCTATATTTAGTTTTCTGAGGAAACTCCATACTGTTTTCCCTAGTGCCTACACTAATTCACATTCCCACAACGATCTACAAGGGTTCCATTTTCTCCACATACTCACCAACACTTGTTATTTGTGGTCTTTTTGATGATAGCCATTCTGATGGGTGTGAGGTGATATCTCATTGTGGTTTTGATTTGCGTTTCTCTATTAATTAAAATGCTGAGCATCTTTTAATGTGTCTGCTGGCTATCTGTACATCTTTCTTAGATAAATGACTATTTGAGTCCTCTACCTATTTTTTTAATCAGGTTGTTTATTTTATGATATCGAGTTGTGTGAGCTTTTATATAGTGTGGACATTAACCAGTCATTTCATTTGCAAATATTTTCCCAGTCATTAGGTTGTCTTTACACTGTTTTGTCAATGGTTTCCTTTGCTGTGAAAAAGCCTTATGTTTTATTAGGTCACATTTGTTTAATATTGCTTTTGTTCCCTTTGCCTTAGAAGACAGATCCAAAAAATATTACTACAATTTATGTGTTCTGCCTAAGTTTTCTTCTAGGAATTTTGTAGTTTCCAGTCTTACATTTAACTCTTTAATCCATTTTGAGTTTATTTTTGGATGTGGTGTGAGAAAACATTTTAATTTCATTATTTTACATGTAGCTCTCCAGTTTTCTGTGTGTGCATGCTGCATACATGCTCAGTCGCTTCAGTTGTGTCTGACTCTTTGCAATACTATTGACTGTGACCTGCCAGTCTTTTCTGTCCATGGGATTCTCCAGGCAAGAATGCTCGAGTGGGTTGCTGTGCCTCCTCCAGGGGATCTTCCTGCCTGGGATCAAACCTGCATCTCCTGCATTGCAGGCAGATTCTTTACCCACTGAGCTATCTGGGAAGCTGTTTTCCCAGCGACACTTATTAATGAGACTGTCTTTTCCCTATTGTTTATTCTTGCCTCCTTTATCATAGGATAGATTAATTGACAGTATGTGCATCAGTTTATTTCTGTTTTTTTAAAATTCTGTTTTATTGATCTATGTGCCGGTTTTTGTGTCAGTAACATACAATTTTGATGACTGTAGCCTTTTAGGATAGCCTGAAGTGAAAGACTATGATATCGCAAACTCTGTTCTTCTTTCTCTAGATTGCTTTGGCTATTCAGGGTCTTTTGCCATTCCATATAAATTTTAGGGTTATTTCTTCTGATTCTGTGAAAAATGTCATGGGTATTTTGATAGGAATTACATAAAATTTGTGGATTCCTTTGAGTAGTATGCACATTTTAAAAATATTAGTTCTTCCAGTTCCATGAACATGAACTATTTTTCCATTTATTTATATTATATTCAGTTCCCTTCATGAATGCCTTACAGTTTTCAGAGTAAAAGTTTTTCCCCACTTGGTTAAATTTATCCCTAGGTATTTTATTCTATTTGATACAATTGTAAATGGGATTGTTTTCTTTAATTCTCTTTTTGAGAGTTCACTATTAATATATAGAAAAGAAACAGATTTCTGTATGTTATATTCTGCAACTTTACTGAATTATTTGCTAGTTCTAATCACTTTTGGTGGAGACTTTAGGGTTTTTTTATATTTAGTATCATGTCATCTGCAAATAGTGACAGGTTTACTACTTCCCTTCCAATTTGGATGTCCTTTATTTTCCTTGTCTGATTACTGTGGCTAGGACTTCTGGTACTATGTTAAGCAGAAAAGAACATTCTTGTTTGATCCTGATTTTAGAGGAAAGCTCTCAGCTTTCACCATTGAGTATGATGTTAACTACAGGTTTGCCATAAATGGCCATTATTATTTTAAGATATGTTCCCTGTATACCCAGCTTGATGAGAGTTTTTCTCATAAATGGATGTTGAATTTTGTCAAAAGCTTCTCTGCATCTATTGAAATGATCTTGTGATTTTTCTCCTTACTTTCTTTAATGTGGTACATCACATTGATTTGTGGATATTGAAACATTCTTGCATTAATGGAAAAATTCCATCTTGGTCATACAATACACCATGGTGTATTCTTTTTTTTTTTAATATAAATTTATTTATTTTAATTGGAGGTTAATTACTTTACTTCTTTTTAATGTATTGTTGGATTCAGTTTGCTAATACTTTGCTTTGGATTTTTGCAACTATTTTCATCAGAGATAGTGGCTTATAATTTTCTTTTTTGATGAAATCTTTGCCTGGTATGGGAATCAGGGTCATTGTAGCCTCATAGAATGAATTTGATAGTGTTCCCTTCTCTTCAATTTTTGGGGATAGTTTGAGAAGGATAGTTATTCACTCTTCTTTATATGTTTGGTAGAATTCTGTTAAGCCATCTGGTTGTAGACTTTGCTGGAAGTTGGTCTTCTGTTTGTTTTTACAAATTCAATTTCATTACTAGTAATCAGTCTGTTCAGATTTTCTCGTTCTTCCTGGTTAAGTCTTAGAAGATTGTATTGTTCTAGAAATTTATCCATTTATTTTGGGTTGTCCAATTTGTTGGCATAAAACTGTAATACTCTCTTATGATTTTTTAATCTTTCTGATATTGATTGTTAAGTCTCCTCTTTCATTTCTTACTTTGTTCATTGGGTCCTCTCTTTTTTCCTTACTATTGCTACTGCTCAGCTTCTTGTCATTTCCATTTACATGAAATATCTTTTTCCATCTCCTTACTTTCAGTCTGTGTATGTCTTTAGACCTGAGGTTTGTGTCTTATAAATACCATATAGCTAGGTTTGGTTTTTTAATCCAATCAGCTACCCTATGTCTTTTGACTGGAGCATTCCATCCATTGAATGTTTAAAGTGCTTATTGATACCTATGTACTTATTGCCATTTTGTTACTTGTTTTCTAGTTGTTTTTGAAGTGTTTTTCTTTAGTGACATGCTTGTGTTCTTTTTTCTCAGATTTTGTAGGTCTATTGTGAGTTTTTGATTTGTGGTTACCATAGGGTTCATACATGTTGACCTATAACTATATATTCTTATTTTGAACAAGTAGTCATTTAAGTTCAAACACATTCTAAAAGATCTACATTTGTTTTATTTGCCTACCCCATCTTTTGTGTTTTGATGTTACATTTCACACTTCCATGTCTATCGCTTCACTATTTTGAGTTATGGTTTATTTTATAATTTTTTTCATTTTTAATCTTTGTACTAGTGAGAGAGTCAGTTCCTAGGCAGGTTGATAGGGAGTCTAGGGGTCCCCAAGGAGAGAGGGGTCTGGAATTCTCAAGGAGGAAGAAAGGACAAGCTTTTTTTCTTTCTCCACATTCCTTAGGATTATATAACAATAATGTATCCTGCCTAAGGACAGTCTTTGGATTCAACCTTCTGTTATCTTAAAATGTTAATTATGGGAGTAGACCTGGTCTTTACAAGGATGTATCTTGCCTGAGGACAGTGTTATCTTAAAATGTAAATTATGGGAGTAGGTCTGATGTGGTCTTTACAACCTCCAGACATTCTTTGGATTATATAACCTCATTGTTAACACTAGCAAGCGGGTACTCTTTCTGCCCCCCTTCTGATGCCTATGTCAGAAGCTTTCTCTATCTCCTTTATACTTTAATAAAACTTTATTACACAAAAGCTCTGGGCAATCAAGCCTCGTCTCTGGCCCTGGACTGAATTCTTCTCCTCCAGGGGCCAAGAATCCCGGTGTCTTCGCGTGATTCAACAACAAGCTTTCATCTTGGGGGCTCGTCCGGGATCCTTCAGGACAAGGTAAGGATGCTTGGAGCTTTAGTTCTTTGTTCTCTTAGCGAACACGTTTTCTGCTGTGCTTTACTAACTCTACCGTGTGCTTGTGTGAATGAATGGCAGGCCCTGCGTGAAGCAAGTAAGGGGCCCTGCTCTGCGGTTCCACGGTGATCTCATACGGCTTATGGCAGAAACCTGTCAGGGCGTTATACCGACCTGCCAATGCCAAGAGGCACCCAATGTCTCCTTTGGGAACTGACCAGAAATGGGCAAAGCATGTGGACCGAACTCTTCTTTCTCTATCAAACTTTTCGGTCTCTTTGACCATTTCATAACTCCTTGGGAATTAGAAGTACTAACCTAATCTATCAGATCATAGACTTTCAAGGGACTTGTGATCTATACTGTTATTGTGTACTGTGGCTTAGGTCCCAAACTTGGATTGGTAGCCAATAAAGTGCCTAGCCTCGCTAGGAATCGAAAGTTCGGAAGCTAGATGGAGCTCTAGCTCCCAGAACATCTCTGAGGTTAAAGGTTACTCAGATTGGGACTGCAATGGGTTTTTTCCTTTGATAACGCGGGCTCTTAGTGGATCAGAGGAGGCTATTATACTGGTGTGGTGATGCTTGGAAAGAACATCTCAGTTTTATGTTCGTGTCGGTCTTATTGTAGTCAGGAAATACTCAGGGTCGTGCACAGGCACTCAGGTGATGAATGTTTCCCACAGCGGTCTTAGCTTGGGAGGCATTCCAGAAGGTTACTCTGATTCACCCCGGGTGACATCAGAGGCAAGCAAGGTTAAGGGTGAAGAGCTGGACGTCAAGCAGGGATGCTATCAAGTCTACCCCTGGTACATCCCCACCCCATCTCGGTGGTAGAACCGGGAGTGACGAGTACAGCGCCTGCGTTGGTAAGGGACAGACTAAGTCCGACCAGGAAGGAAAAGCTTTTGGTGTAACGTCTGTCTACACCCCCATCTAGAGCAGGGAGGGACGCCTCCAGTAGAAAAATGGCCTTGGTCGCTTTTTTTCTTTCTTATAGATGGGAGCTAACAATTCCAGCCTCACTCCTTTGAACTGTATCCTGAAAAACTAGGATAGATTTGATCCCCAGGGCTTAAAGAAGACACACTTGGTCTTCCTATGTGATACTGCATGGCCACGGTATCCACTGGAGGACGGCGAATGGTGGCCAGTTGGAGGGTCTCTTAAGTATAATACTGTTCTACAATTAGACCGGTTCTGTAAGGAACAAGGGAAATGGGTAGAAGTAGCATATGTGTTGCCCTTTTTCTCTCTGCGAAATACGCCAGACTTATGTCCTAAGGCTACAGATTTGGGCGTGAAACCTTCAGCTCCCTCCTGTCCTCTTACTTTGCCCCCATACCAGGGACTCCAAACTGGGATTCAAACTGCCCACATGGAGGTCCAAACAACTCCTGTCTCAGTACAACTTCAGACTACTCTGGTTTCAGTAGAAACTCAGACCATCAAAGTAAGAGATGAGATGGAGGACAGGAGACAAAGAGAAGAGGAAAAACAGGTTTCTCCAATCTATCCCTGGGATCATATGTGCAGAGCAGTCAGAGAGACGGAGGAACAGCCACACAAGCTGTTGCCTCTTTATGAAATACCCACTGGGAGAAATAATCAGTCTGTGAGAGTTAATAAGCCTTTCTCTTATCAAGAAATACAAAGAATCAAGGAGGATCTGGGAGACTATTTAGAGGATACAGAAAAATATATTAGAGCTTTTAAAGGTGTTACTCTGCTTTATGACCTCACTTGGAAGGATGTGATGTATATCTTGGGACAAACGCTGACTCCCGAGTCAAAGACTCGAGTTTGGGGGAAAGCAGTTGCTTATAGAGATGAATGAATCAGTAGGGAAGAGGGAGAACGAGATAGCGGCCCTCCCCACTGGGAATCAGGTGGTCCCAACTATAGGACCAGACTGGGACTACAACACAGCTAAAGGAAGATGGTATCAGAGTCATTTTGTTAGATGTATACTTGAAGGACTTAGGCAGGCACGTTCTAAGCCTTTAAACTATGGCAAGTTGGCAGACATAGAACAGGAGGAGAAGGAAGCTCCTGGTAAATTCCTAGATAGACTGAGAGAAGGCCTTCGCAGATTCACTGAGATTGATCCTGAAAGTGAAGAGGGAAAAGTGATCTTAAAGGATAGATTTCTCGCTCAGTTGGCTCCAGATATCCGCCATAAGCTATTAAAACAGACGTATGGACAAAATCAGTCTTTAGATACTCTGTTACAACTGGCTCAGACAGTCTATTATGGTAGGGAATATGAGGAAAAGAAAGAAAGGCAAAAAAAGACAAAGGAAAAGGCTGAAGCCTTCACCATGGCTATGAAAAATGTTCTTAAACAGCCTGAGAAAAGTGCCCAGAGGGGCCCAGGTGAAAAGGGATGGGCTTGCTATTACTGTGGAAAGGAAGGGCATCTCAAGCGGGATTGCCCTCAGGCATCTAAGCTGCCCCCAGCTCCATGTCCGGTCTGCAAAGGACCACACTGGAAGAGAGACTGCCCCCAGAGGCGTAGGTCTCCAGGGTCAGACTCTCAAGGCAATCAGGACTGAAGGTGCCTGGGGGTCCCCACACAAGCTCCCGTCCTAATTACACCTGAGGAACCCTGGGTATTAATAATTGTGGGGGGCCAATCTGTCCATTTCCTTTTAGATACTGGGGCAAATTATTCTGTGCTTACTGAAGCCCCTGGCCCACTTTCTTCCCGATCCACTTCCGTAATGGGACTGTCTGGACGAGCCAAAAGGTATTATTTCAGTTATTCTTTATCTTGCAACTGGGATTCTGTGCTGTTTTCACACGAGTCTCTGATCGTGCCAGAATCTCCCTCACCCCTTTTGGGAAGGGATATACTGAGCAAGGTCTATGCCTCTGTTTTCATGAATATGGAGCCCTTCCTTTCTCTCCCTTTAGTTGAACAAAATGTAAATCCTAGAGTATGGGCTGATGGAAAATCTGTGGGTCGAGCACAAAATGCTATTCCTGTAGTTGTTAAGCTCAAAGACCCACACGTATTTCCACATAAGAAGCAGTATCCACTGAAACGTAGTTAAGGAAGGGTTAAAACCCATCATCGAAAATTTAAAGGAGCAGGGACTATTAATTCCCTGTAACAGTCCTTGCAACACTCCTATTTTGGGTATAAAGAAATCGAATGGTAAATGGAGACTAGTTCAACATTTACGAATAATAAATGAGGCTGTAGTTCCTTTACACCCCGTGGTGCCTAATCCTTATACTCTATTGTCTGAAATTCCTGAACGGGCCAAATATTTCTCAGTAATTGATTTAAAGGATGCCTTCTATTCAGTGCCTTTGGAGGAAGAAAGTCAATTTCTATTTGCCTTTGAAGACCCTACGCAGCCAACTTCTCAGTTAACCTGGACAGTTTTGCCCCAGGGATTCTGTGACAGTCCTCACTTATTCGGACAAAGTTTGTCACGGGATCTACAAAACTTTAATGGCTCTGAAGCAGTGGTGTTACAATATGTAGATGATATTTTGCTCTGTGCTGAGACAGAGGAAGCTTGTTCGCGAGCCTCAGAAGATTTCTTAAACTTTCTGGCAGACTGTGGTTACAAGGCATCAAGAGAAAAGGCTCAACTTTGTCAACAATCGGTTAGATATCTGGGCCTAATCATATCAGAAGGGACTAGGGCTGTAGGCCCTGAGAGAATTAAACCTATACTAAATCACCCCCTACCTATGACTTTAAGACAATTGAGAGGATTTTGGGGAATCACAGGTTACTGTTGCATTTGGATTCCGGGTTACGGGGAACTTGCCCAGCCTTTATATAAACTTATAGCTGAAACTCAGCAGGCCCAAACCGACAAACTGGTTTGGTCTCCAGAAACTCAAAAGGCTTTAAAGGTTCTTCAGACTGCTCTCCTGCAAGCTCCAGCTCTGAGCTTGCCCACAGGGTCAGAATTTAATTTGCTCGTCACTGAAAGAAAAGGTGTGGCATTGGGAGTTTTGACACAACCCCGAGGGCTTCACCAGCAACCTATTGCTTATCTAAGCAGAGAATTAGATGTAGTTTCACGTGGGTGGCCCCACTGCCTAAGAGTAATTGGGGCAGCGGCTTTATTAGCACCTGAAGCTTTAAAAATAATTAATGGACGAAACCTTACTGTACTGACTTCTCATGATGTGAGTGGAATCTTAAATTCTAAGGTTAATATTTGGATGACAGACAGTAGGCTTCTTAAGTATCAGTCATTGTTGTTAGAAGGACCAGTAACTAAGCTTAAAGTTTGTAGAAATTTAAATCCTGCCACTATCCTTCCTGAGAAGGAAAATGAAACACCTGATCACGATTGTTCCCAATTCCTAACTTTAAACTATGCAGCTTGGGAGGATCTAAAGGATACCCCATTAGACAATCTTGACATGGAAATATTTACAGATGGCAGTTCTTTTGTTCAGGATGGAAAGCGTAAAGCAGGTTACGCCGTGGTGACTGCTGAACAGGTTTTGGAAGCAAAACCTCTCCCCCAGGAAACCAGTGCTCAGTTAGCGGAGCTTGTGGCCCTGACCCGAGCTCTAGAGTTAAGCAAAGGGCAGCGGGTAAATATCTACACAGATTCTAAGTATGCTTATTTGACTTTACATGCTCATGCTGCAATATGGAAAGAGAGACACTTTAAAACAGCAACAGGAGAACCTATTAAGCATTTCAGAGAGATCGAGAGACTTTTAACTGCTATATATTGTCCTAAAGAAGTAGCTGTTATGCACTGCAAACGGCACAGCAGGGATGGGAGTAAAATAGCCGAAGGTAATCATCTGGCTGACTGTCAAGCCAGAAAAGTGGCACTTTACGAAACCCCTTCACTACAGACGCCTTTGATCTGGACAGGTCCTGTGGAACAGGAAAGACCACAATATACTGAGGAAGAATTAGAAAGATATGAGAAACGAGGAGCAAAGATTACTGATAAAGGATGGTTACAGTCTGAGGATGGACGATTAATAATTCCTGAAAATGCTCAGTGGAAAATTCTTGAGGGTTTACATCAGAGTTTTCATTTGGGTGCCGAGAATACTTACCAAATGGTTTCTCGTTTGTTTGAAGGTAAAAATGTAATGAAAACTTTAAAGAATATTATCAAAAGGTGTGAGATTTGTCAAAAAAAAAAAAACCCCAAAGACTGAAAAGCTAGCAAAATCTGGATTACAATGAAGTGGAAAGTATCCTGGAGAGGATTGGGAAATTGATTTTACTCATATGCCAAAAGCTAATGGATATTCTTGCTTACAAGTTTGGGTAGATACCTTTACTGGATGGATTGAGGCTTTTCCCTGTCATAGTGAACAGGCTAAGGAGGTTATAAAGATTTTAATCCATGAAATTATGCCCAGGTTTGGGCTGCCACGGAGTTCAGAGTGACAATGGCTCCGCCTTTAAAGCCGCTGTAACTCAGGGGGTGTCTAAAGCTCTAGGAATAGAATATCACTTACACTGTTCCTGGAAACCCCAATCCTCCGGAAAAGTTGAAAAAGCTAATGACATTATCAAAAGACATCTGTGCAAATTAACTCAAGAGACACAGGACAAATGGATTAAGTCCTACCCATAGCTTTAATGAAGGCTCAAACTGCCCTCCAAAAAGGAGGGACTATCCCCCTTTGAATGTATTTATGGAAGGCCTTTCTTACGCACAGACATTATTATAGACCCTGAAGCCTTGGAATTAACTAATTATGTAACTCAGCTCTCAGCTTTTCAACAGGCATTAACAGAACTCTGGGAGACGACTCCTGACCCAGCCTCCAAGACAAGCAAGCCTCTATTTGAGCCAGGAACCGAGGTCCTCATAAAAACATTGGGATCTGGGGGCCCATCCCTCGAGCCTCTCTGGGAAGGTCCTTACCAGGTTATTCTTTCTTCTCCCACAGCTGTCAAAGTGCCAGGAATTGATTCGTGGGTACATCATACTCAAGTTAAGAGGCGGCACCCTGACCAAAATTAAGGGACTTCATTTTATGTCTTTACTTTCTATGCTCTGACTTTGTACCTTTTCGATGGACCTGATAACCTATGTGAGCTTACTTCTGCTGACTCCAAATATCCTGAGTCTGCCGTTGGATCCTCAAGACAATGTCTTCCTGTCCTGGACTCACTCCTATGCTGCATTCCACAATCGGTCTAACTGCTGGGTCTGCAGAGCGCTCCCCTCTTCGTCAGTGGAAGGCTTCCTGTGGTGGACATCCCCACATCAAGGAAAAGACTTTCTCCAAGTCTGTGAATACCTTCGACAACAATCACATGCGATGCCTCTTCTTCATGATGACATCTACCCACCCTAAAATGGACTGGTGCAACACTTTGTACTCTAACTATGGACATAATGTGACTTTTAATTTTGGTTATACATTGTCTCGGTTCAATGACTATTTTGCTACATATAAGGTAAATAGGCCTAGATCTAATGGTTTTTTACCTGACGTTTATCAAATATGGAATGAGGTTATATGGCTAACTCCTGAAAAAGGACGTTTAATATCTACTGCCTCTATATGCTGGGAACAAACAGAGCCATCCCCAAAAGTTAGCCAACAATTACAATGATTGGAAACAATTGGGATTTTTGTCTCAGGAAACATGCAATGTAATCATTCCCGTGTTTTCCAATCCCAGTTCAGGTTCTCCCTTTGTCTCGCCAGGCACGAATTGGGACTGGATATCTCAGTCGCGCTGGCTTCCTCTAAACGGGACTTATTGGATATGTGGCTCTTACCTATGGGCATGGCTTCCCCCTGGTTGGATAGGGAGATGCACCCTGGGTCTAGCCTTTACTCACGGCTTTATATTTTCAGAGCTTCCAGAAAAGCCTGCTAATTTACCCCACCTTAAAACTCGGTGGGAAAGGTCTATATTTCATTGGTATGATTATTTGGCTGCAGCATTTGTTCCCTCTTTGGGAACTACAGATGTTATGTTACGAGTGGATGCTTTGACTAATTTTACTCAACAGGCATTACAAGATTCTCAAAAGGCTATTTCAGCTCTTAATGCTGAACAAGCACAAATTAGAAAGGTGGTTTTACAAAACAGATTGGCTCTAGATATTCTGACAGCTGCACAAGGAAGAACTTGTGCCATTGTTCATACCCAATGCTGTACATATATACCTGATATGAGCATGAATGTTACTCATTTTACTAACCACATGAACGAGATGATTAGGGCCATGGATACTCCTGAAGCCTCAATTGCCTCACTTTGGGAGACGTTAACTAGTTCCTCATGGTGGACAACTATCTTAATTACAATAATTCTGGTTGTTTTGTTCTTGCTATTTGCTCCCTGCATCTGTAATTGTATAACTGGATTTGTTTCTAGCCTCATGAAAGCTTTTAAGTTACAAATGGTTGCTCAAACTCCTGCTACTTCTGTAGCTTCCTCCAACTACTATTTGGGGCCCCTGGATCAGATATCCTCAATATGAGGATTAAGAGAATATGTTGCCTCACCAATTTAGGGACAATGCCCCTTGTCAGCTCGGAAGCAGTTATGGAATGAGAACGACGCCCCCTTTTCCCTAGGCAACATAATTCTCCTAAAAGAAAAAGGGGGAATGAGAGAGTCAGTTCCTAGGCAGGTTGATAGGGAGTCTAGGGGTCCCCAAGGAGAGAGGGGTCTGGAATTCTCAAGGAGGAAGAAAGGACAAACTTTTTTTTCTTTCTCCACATTCCTTAGGATTATATAACAATAATGTATCCTGCCTAAGGACAGTCTTTGGATTCAACCTTCTGTTATCTTAAAATGTTAATTATGGGAGTAGACCTGGTCTTTACAAGGATGTGTCTTGCCTGAGGACAGTGTTATCTTAAAATGTAAATTATGGGAGTAGGTCTGATGAGGTCTTTACAACCTCCAGACATTCTTTGGATTATATAACCTCATTGTTAACACTAGCAAGCGGGTACTCTTTCTGCCCCCCTTCTGATGCCTATGTCAGAAGCTTTCTCTATCTCTTTTATACTTTAATAAAACTTTATTACACAAAAGCTCTGGGCAATCAAGCCTCGTCTCTGGCCCTGGACTGAATTCTTCTCCTCCGGGGGCCAAGAATCCCTGTGTCTTCGCGTGATTCGACAACAACCTTCCACTAGCTTATTTAAGTGGTTGAGTCACAGTCTTTACTATTATACATATTTGCGTTTACTGGTGGGATTTTTCCTTTCCTATAGATTCTTAGTTCTTACCTTTTCTTTTCCACTTAGAGAAGACCATTTAACATTTATTTAGGGTAGGCTTAGCATTAATAGACTCTTTTGGGTTTTGTTTGTCTAAGAAGTTCTTTATCTTTTCTTCAATTCTAGATGAAGAGCTTGGCCAAGATACCAGAGTAGGAAGACTCTGAGATTATCTCCTCTCAGAGGCACACCAAAACTACCACTATTTGCAGAGCAACTGTTGGTCAGAAAGCATAAAGACCTTCTACAATGAAAGATATAAAGAAGGAACCACAATGAGACAGATGAGAGGCAGGGTTGTGGTATAGTCAAGACCATACCACATGGTCTTGACTTCTGGTGCATGATCAAGCAACTGCAGAGACTTTCCACAAGTAGCAATGGGTCTGAGCCTCACTCTGGACTCCCTGCCCCGGGGGTCTACACCAGGAAGATTAGCCCAGAACATTTGGCTTTGAAGGCCAGTGAGGCTTACTTTCAGTAGACCCAGAAGGCTGTGGAAAACAGAGATGCCACTCTTAAAAGGCAGTACAGGGCAGAGGCAATAATTTGAAAGGAGTCTGGGTCAAACCTACCTGCTGATCTTGGAGAGTATCCTGGAGATGCAAGAGAAAACTGGAACTCACCCTGGCGGCATAAGACACTGGCTGCAGCCATTTTGGGGAGCTTGTTCAACCACATAAACACTGGTTCTGGTAAGTTCCATTTTGGAATCTTCCTTCTAGCCCATTAGCATAGGGTCCTGGTATCAACAACCAGCTTGTCAGCACCAGTACTGGAATGCCAAAGGCCAAGAAACTAGCCATGCAGAGTTGCAGCCTCACTTCCCAGTGGGCAGGGTGCCTTAAGACCTCCTAATCTCACAGCCACCCCAAGACATGGGCCTGTCTACTAGAGAGCCCAAGATCTAGCCTGACAAACCAGTACACAAGCACTAGCCCTAGGATTCCCATAACCCTGCAGCTAGAGACTCCAGTACACAACACTGCCCACCAGCGAGGCAGGCACCAGCCTCAGAACCCCTTGAGGTCCTGAGGGAGCCCACCACCCAACCCACACACCAATTGTGGAACCCTCAGGTCCCTATAGCCAGAGGCCCTGGGACCTGGCTCTACCTACCAGTGAGCCAGCAGTATTTCCAGGAAAAAGACTATAACAAGAGACAAAGAAGGATATTACATAAGGGATTAATCCAAGAGGAAGATATGCATGGTCAGGGCATGGACTGTGGCAGACCCAGCCCTGGTCAGAGTTCCAGACCACTCCAAAGATACCAGCATGGAAAGCAACTTTTAAAAAATAGCTTTGCATTTTTCAAGCAACCAGAAATACCCCAAAAGCAAAATATTTAAGGCAATAAGTTTTCCTAGTAAATTTTAACTGGAAAGTCAAGGTTTAAAGTCAATACTTAGCCTACAGACTTTCTTTTAAGGATATGTTTTATAGGTGGAGTTGTCTTGAAAAGAACTGGATATTAGAAAAAGGGCTGGAACCATTATGAACTATTGTCATACTATAATTCAGATATAAAATATAAGCTTCTTCACCATGTCTGAGAGCATTTTCCAGTACTGTAATTTTGATTATGGTTGAGGATGCCACCTGAATTCTCCCAAGTAATGTCAAACTCTACATCTAGGACTCACTGAGTTTTTGTTCCAAAGCAATAGGGCACAAGTTTATAAAGCAGTGGGCTGCTGCTGCTGCTGCTGCTGCTAAGTCGCTTCAGTCGTGTCCGACTCTGTGACCCCATAGACGGCAGCCCACCAGGTTCCCCCATCCCTGGGATTCTCCAGGCAAGAACACTGGAGTGAGTTGCCATTTCCTTCTCCAATGCATGAAAGTGAAAAGTGACAGTGAAGTCACTCAGTCGCGTCCTGAGTCTTAGTGACCTCATGGACTGCAGCCTACCAGGCTCCTCCGTCCATGGGATTTTCCAGGCAAGAGTACTGGAGTGGGGTGCCATCACCTTGGGCTGCTGCTAAGTCACTTCAGTCATGTCCTACTCTGTGCAGCCCCATAGACAGCAGCCCACAAGGCTCCCCCATCCCTGAGATTCTCCAGGCAAGAACACTGGAGTGGGTTGCCATTTCCTTCTCCAATGCATGAAAGTGAAAGTGAAGTCACTTAGTCGTGTCTGACTCTTCATGACCCCGTGGACTGCAGCCCACCAGGCTCCTCCATCCATGGGATTTTCCAGGCAAGAGTACTGGAGTGGGGTGCCATCACCTTGGGCTAGTAGTATGCAAAGAAATAAAAAACTTTCTTCAGATGAAACCCAACCAATGAAAAGAAATTAATTGTGAAGTATGTACAGAAGTGAGAGTAGCAATCACTTTAGCCATCTGTCTGAAATACACTCACACCCGTAAAGCAAACTCAAAGAAGGAAAAACAACAATACTAAATTTTGGACCCATGCCCAGGGCCTTTTTCAACTAAATATGGAAATAGATATTTAAGTCCCTGGTGCATTTTGTATCCATTGTCCAGGTGGTTTCTGTGATTCTGCCTCCCATAACATGACTGCTGCTTCTCCTCAGGCAAAAAGCTCTCTCCATCTATGCTCACTGCATCAGTTGAATTCCATTCAATTATGCAGGGATCCAGGAAAGCGGACATAATTCAAACCAGAGACAGTGAACTACTTAGTATTTTAGATTTGTCCTAGTTTCTAATGGCCTATCAACTATGGCAGAGTGAAGAGTTTTTAGAGTTGGTTTATTTTGAAAGCTAAATAAAAACAACAGTTGCTCATTTATTTAGATCTCCTGATTATTTAATATCAACAGTATATGTTTCCTTGGAGAGTCTGACATGAGAAGGAGTTTAACCTACATGTGTTTTTTAAAAAATAGGGCAATCAAGATAAGGAGACATTTCCTTACTCACAGCAACCACATGTAATAAGGCTTCATTAGCCCTGGCTGATATTGGTCTCCATGGTGACACCACAAGATTGACACTTGAATTACTGCCACCTTTGATGGCAAGATGAGCTGATCTAAAGGGTCCCCCTTTCTAGTGTTGGGCTGAAGCTGACCAGAGAAAATGGCTCTGGAACACCTTGGAAAAGAAGAAAGTTTCCAGAAGAAAGACTGGACTTCCTGACAATGAGGTCAAGTGAGGATGAAGTTGTTTTAATTTGATAATTAAAAAATGGTGACCTAGTTTGTATCACAAATTGATTTTAAAAAAGAGAATATGAGACATACCAAAGAAACTTTTGTTTTTGACATCTCATAAACTACATAAATACTGTGACTGTAATCAAAGTGTTGCCATATTCTGCTTGTATGTATGAACCAATAGTTTATTTAATATATTCTCTTTTAATTAGAGAGGAGTAATGATAATTCAACATAACTTGTATTTACACAGTACCATTTACAAACATTTCTAATTGTAAAATTCATGGGGCAACAGTAAAAATGCCTTCCAGGGAAGTGAATGTTTGGGATTGGCCCTCACACTGTGAAAGATATTTAATTCTGCGGACTCATATCAAATGATTTTAAGAAAACTGCCACAGTACGAAGGAATGATTATGATTATTTAACCAGGACTTTATAAAGATAGGTCCTGGTAGAACTTGCCATGACCATTAATTTCAGCGATAGCAATCAAGTCACAACTAGAGGGCCTGGGTCAGGGCTGGGGTGGACGGAGGTGGGAAAGTAATGTCGGGGGAATGGAAAACAAGGGGAAAAGATCATCAAATCCTTTTTTTGTGCTGGGTCTTTGTTTTGAGGTTAAACTTTTGCTGTATATGCTACCATCAACTCAACAATGCTATAATATTTATGCTTCTCAATGTGGCTTATCCAAGCTGTTTCTGTGGTTCTGCCTCCCACAATATGACTGCTTCTTATCCTCAGGCAGTCATCTGGAGATGCTCTCTCCATCTACGCTGACTACATCAATTGAATTGCATTCAATTATGCAGGGATCCAGGAAAGTGGATTCTCATGTAGATTCCAGGCTTCCTAAAAGAAGTACCCTAGAGTATTCACACTTCTTTTACTTTTTAATAATAATACATTTTTAAAAGTCCATCCTTCTGCGACTTGTGATTTCTCAGTGTGTGTATGTGTGTGTTCCTTAAATCTTAAATTAGGAAAGAAAATTATAACAACCTGCTTTTGGACTCAAAATAGAGCACAAATGGAAAAAATAAGAATCACTTAGACAAGATTTATTACCATAAAATACACTACTCATTGGTTCCTTATAGATTTGTTAGGCAAAAGGGCAGGTGATTCACACCAGGAAGATACATTAATAGCTTGCTTCTCTTTCTAGTAGGAAATGGTGTTTATTATCAATTTTGCAAGCCAGGCACTGTCCAAGGCACTTACATAACATATAAGGATTTTTTTTTCACTTCCAGAAACGAATTGGCTCTTTATGTCACCCTCTTAGATGTGTTCATCCATATGTGTTCAAGTTTCCATTAACACATACATGAAAGTCTCTGTAATTTATACAGGTTAGTTGTTCCTAGATTGCTCAAGTAACTAAAATTAATCAAGCCTTTGTCTTGCTGGATGCACACAGAAAAATGTTTTTGTTGTTCACTCAGTCATGTCTGACTCTTTGCGACCCCATGGACTGCAGCACACCAGGCTTCCCTGTCCTTCACTATTTCCTGAAGTTTGCTTAGACTCATGTCCATTGAGTCCATGATGCCAATGTTGGTTATTTGGAAATAGCTTATACTTGGGCACTGATTTCCCACATAAGTCAATGGATTATAGGGGACATTATAATAACTGGCTGGCAAAACTGATAACAAACACCATTTCCTACTGGAAAGAGAAGCAATCTATTAATGTATCTTCCTGGTGTGAACCACCTGCCCTTTTGCCTAACAAATCTATAACAAGTCTATAAGGAACCAATGAGTAGGTACATCTGCTGTTCTATGGGTAGAAAAATTATCTTTGACTCTGAGACTTATGATCTCATACTTGAATAAGACCTAAATTGAGTGAGTTCTGTCATGTGTTCTCATGACTCACGCTATCTAAAAAACATTTCAGGGTCAATTCTGGTGAAAAAATTCACTAAGAGACTGGAAACGTCTTCTGAATGTTTAGGCAAATTTTGCAATGAAAATAAACTGTTCAAAGAAATATAGCTATATGCATTTAAAATGATACCTCTGGAATTGAGAGACATAAGGCAAATGCCATAGTTTAAGACCCTCCCTCCCCTACTTAATAAAAGCACCTATATTTCACCAGAAATAAAATTTTATTAGTAACATGTCAAATATGCCTAAAAATACAGTGACCTTTCTTCTTCTTCTAAGTTTAAAAAACAATCCAATAAAAACTAAATCATGACCCAAATATTTTAAATGTGAAAAAGACATATTTTAGATTATGTAACAGATACACATTTTCCCACATAAATGTTGTAGAACACCATCTGTTTGGTTTTTTAGTGCATTCCACAGAACTAAATTTCTGCTTTTCTCCTTTCATTTTGTGACAAACTTATGGCACTATATTTCACAATAGCTATACCAAATTTAAGACCAAAAGAGAGCCTGACAAAAATCACTTGGCATGCTCAAATCAGACAATTCAGGTGACTCCCTCATTCACACCAATCCTCCACCCCTCACTCAGACACCAACAGCTTAAGAGAAACAGAATGTCTGTACCAAAGGGAGGACTTTTCATGGCATAAAACTCAAGAAAGAGTTCAAGACAAGAAGATGAAGTTCCAGGTACCATTTTCAGGTCAGGTTTACCAAATTCTTCAACCCATGTGGATCCTCAAGAATGGTACATGACTACCTCCATATCCCCTTTCTGCACTTGATGTAGATAAAATTTATAAATCATTTTCTAGGGATTTTACTGTATAGAATATTGTCATATTTGTGGCCAATTTGAAAAATTAGCTTATGATACTTCTTGCCTTTCATTTCTTTGAAGAAAAAATTTCTATGGAAAAGCAGACATGAATGCATGTGCTTTGAAAGTAGTAAGACTGTAGACTTGAGTGTATATTTTCATTCTCAAAGCCGTGTAGAGCATTGCTACTCAAAGTGTACTCCGTGAGCCAGCAGCACCCATATCCTCTAGGAAACTTGAGAAATGCAGACTCTCAGACTCCACACCAGGCCTACTAAAAAGAGTTTGTATTCTAACTTGATGTCTCATGACTTGTATGCACAAGATTTGAAAAGTGTTAATGTACAGGAATGTTCTTTATCCACTCAACTGTAGAATAATCTTTATGGAAAGACAGAAACTTTAATGGAGAAATACAATCCAAAGGGTTCAACCATGAAGGTACGAACTTTTAGACATGGCCCACTTAATAAGGAAATAATAATCATGAGACATGTCACATTGCTGATTTACAGTAATGATGTTTGATGGGAAAAAAGAACATAAATTTAAATTTCAAATATTACATAAATACTCATGAACCAACTGCTTGAATTAATTACACATGATCTTCCATTGTTTCCAACCTAAGGTATTTAGCAAAACATGTAGAAATTATAACTGTTACATTGCACTCCAGAAACATAAAGATTACCTTAGTAGATAGTTATTTAATGACTACGTCGAATAGTATTTAAAATAATTCTATCAAGAAACTATGATGGATTCTAGTTTGATACACTCTGGAAAACTTTCTCAAGGGGGTTCAACCAGTACTGCCAATTGTTGGATTCTTCCAAATAGTTTTGAACAAATCAGTATCAAGAGTATAAAGTAGGTAACTAATAACCTGCTATATACCACAGGGAACTTTACTCAACTTTACTTCATTCTTTATGGGAAAACAATCTTTGAAAACAAAGAGTGGATATATGTATATATATAACTGATTCACTTTGCTGTACACCTGAAACTAACACAGCATTGTAAATCAACTATACACCAATCAAAATTTTAAAAAAAGAGAGGGGAGAGAGTATTAGAACCATAAGCTCCTCTTCCAACAGACTGAAAAGACAGAGGTTGGCTGAGCTGTGATTCAGAAAGGAAGCAACTGGGAGAGGAGCATGCCTCTAGCAGCTGATGTTAAGAAATCCCGAGGTTCATTTTAGCAATTTACCAATACAAGGCAAATTAAAGAAAACTGCCCTTTAATTTGAATACATTATATACAACCCTCAGACTGTGATTTCCTGATTCTGCTATCCCTTCAGGGATATCGTTGACAATATTAACCTGATATAAGCCATGTAAAGTACATCAAAGCTAGAGAGGTCAGGGAGGAGGAATTGTTCTGCACTTTCACTGGTCTCCCTTCCTCACCTACAACATCTTGTGCCCCAGGGATGAGCGACACCTCCCTTCCGCAGCACTGGTTTTCTCTCATTCTTCCAAGTATAAAATACACTGCAAAGCAGAATGTACTCTCCTTCCACTCTAAAATCTAGCTCAGTATACCTTCTCTTCTCCCTGTGCATCTTCTTGGCTACAAACACCTTTGGAGATACATGTTTGATAACCATCCCATAGTTTGGAAAAGAGAAATGCAAGTGCTACTCCCAGTAAAGAATTCTTACATTTTAAAATGAAACCAAATATCTCCGAGTTCCTTTCCCATCAATTAACAGCTTGGACAAAAGAATTGTGCATCATTCACCTATGTATCCTCAACCCTGGCACCATGCCCGACTCGTAACTGTTGATCAATAAATGGTGGGAAATTGGACTTATTTCCAAGTCCTCTAGCACTGACTTTATTACATCTTGGGATGCACAATGAAATCTGTTCATGTGTTTGAAATTAACCACATGTACACCGACTCACTCACCATTTAGTCTTTCTTCCAACTTAATTTCTAATTTTCCTTTTCTCATCCACCCAATGAGTTCCATTTTAGGGATATTTCGTAGTGGTACCACATTTCAAATAATCTATATACTGAATAGAATCTAGTCTTATGCATCATTGGTGAATAAAAGAAAAGATCAATACACTGTGGGTATTCAGATCTGGGGAGTACAGCAGACATAGGAAAGAACAATTGAGTATATAGCAAGCAAGCAACAACCCTCACATGAAACAACTTTCGCTTTCACTTACTAATTCTATTCCTCATATCTCTGCACCTCCCCCTCCTTTTTTCTTCCTCTTTTTTCCTCTCTGTTTCTTTTTCTTCTTCTTTATGAGAACTTAAGGCTGTTTGGGCACCCACAAAATTAGTCTACATTACCAAAGGCATTCATACATTTCCCATCCTATCTTACCTTAAGCATGACTCTTGTCACCAAAGAAAGGGTGTCCAGGTTCAGAAAAGTTGTCACTGTTTTCAAAACTTGCCATTGTTTTCCTACCTTTGCATCTCCCATAACAGATCGTGCAGGATGGAGACAGTAGAGCAGGCCCCTATGTAACAGGTTGCCATGGTAAAATCACAGCAATCTTATTGGTTAACTCAGACAAGTTTAAATAGTTTAAATACAAATTATAATTTTTCAATGAGTCAAGATAACATTAGTCAGCTCCTTATCTACGAATTGTTTATTGGAAAAGAAATTAAATGCTCTAAAAGATAGTTTTTAAATAACCTGGTTTGAAATCAACACATATTTCTTAAAAAAGAGAAGCATATTCACAAATACCAATGAATTCTAAGACAGTTCCTTCTCTGTATATGAATGTAAAATTCAGAGAGCTCAGTTAATGATGTCATCAAATAAAACAGATTTTATGTCTGTTACAGGTTCATTGCCCAAGAGTTCTTGCTTTAAGATTTCGGACAAACAGTAAATTTTACAATATTACACTTTCTTGGTAATTTTTTCTCCCCCTCTCTTTTCAATCCCCAAGTATACACATTTATATCCTCAAACAATTTCAATATGTTGCATTTTTGTAAGTCATATCTATTAGCACTGGTGTGTTTTTTTCTTATAGATACTGTTCTAAACCAAGCCAAATGTCCCTATTGATAAGAAGTTTTAAACTATTAGAGAACTAATTCTATTTTTCAAAGTACATAATTATCCTATCAAATTTAGAGTCTTCAATTAATATTTCCATTATTTAAGAAAACTACATTTTAATAAACACATTCTGGGAAGTAAGGTATGGTATAAGTAGTGAAATAAATTTTTTGAAATCTGGTAACAAATTTTGCCCTTAAACTAATTTTTAAATATATTTGTATGTCAAAGGTATCTCACCATTCATACTAAATTGCTTTAAAAATAAGCCCCAACTATAATATTTTAATTTGTTCCAAATCATTTTTCTCTAATTCTGACTAAGCAATTAAATAGAAACCTGATAATTTTATCAGTTATACATCTATGTGGTCTTTAACAATGCATGCTAATTAGGGAACTCATATTCTTTATACCAAAAGCATCCATGTTAATCACCCTGGTAATTCATTAGAGGGAGCAAGTAGTGAATCAAAACTAAAAACAAAATTCTCTTGAAGAGATAAAGACCTTCTTGATTACAAGATGGCATTCACCAAGGGAAGATACAATGTTGAAAAGTCACAATGTTTAGAAAAGTCACATATGTTTGTGAAAACATATGACCACTGAAGGCCCAAGCAGTACCCTTGACTATTACTATCATGTATGTAGAAAGTGCTCTGAAAGCACATTAGTAAGCAAATCATTCCAAATCCCTTTAATAATGTTCTTCCATGTCCTGTATAATCCTTACTTTAGGTTCTTATCTTCATTATCATAGTCTATCTAACACTCATCTTTGGGTCTTTGGTATTTTCTTAAATGTACCTTTGGCACCTAGTTTTCCAATCTGTTTTATCAGTTAATGACAATTCTTTAAATGATGTGCGCCATGGAACATAAGTCCAGACATTGAAATCAGACATTTCACTCAAACCTCAAAGAACATCATGAACCATTTCAAACAGTTTCAGGAATCTATGTAGCTTGTTAACTAATTATCTTTCAAATTGCAAAATATAGGAACTTATCTCAACTTCACCACTAAAGGCATTCTGAAACGTTTTGTCAAATAGTGAACGGTCGACTATTATACAAAAATCAGTGCAAAGGTTCATCTAGACAGCCTTAAATGAACTCTCAGATGAAGAAATAACATCATGTAGGATTTCTTGTTCTCACCATTTTTTTGCAGATAATATTCTTTAAAGTTATCTGCCTATTAAAATCAAAGATGACCTGCCTACCCATTTCCTGAGCTTCATGGCCTGTAAATGTGACATCATAAATAAATTTAAATGCAACTAAAGGCCAACCACAAATTTTAATTGACCCCTAGAACTTAGAGATAAGCCTATCTGCAAGGCGATTTTATAAATTCCACTTCTAAAGAGAAAATTCTATGAAGCAAAAAAAAAAGAGAAAGAAATGTAAAATGGATCAGTGTGGAGTGTTCTGGTTGTTAACATTCAGCAGTTAAATTGTAGAAGGTTGGTCACATCTTGAATTGCCACTAATGGTAAAAGGAGAATGGTGTCAATTATTTGGCACAATGCTTGACAAACCAAAGCATTTCAGAAAGGACTGACCCTTCCTTTCATCATTTACAGAAAATTCAGTTTGGTCCACCCTTAATTCTCAGGGACAAGACATTATCTGTTTAATATGAATCTGTTACTTTCCACGAGAAGTGGTAGAATTTGGAAATAGGTGGTTTGAAATGTTTAAATCTGCAAAGGAACTTATTTAGGTCCCTTCCTACATACACTATCTTAAAAAAAAAAAAGGCAAGAAAACTTAGCTTCTAAAGCACTTATTCTCTGCTTTATAATACGTGGACATATTTTCATTTTGGCTGGATGATACTAAGGACTGCTGAATAATAACCAGAGTTCTCTCCAATCAGTTCAGCATGCATCTCATCTCTGATCTCAAGGGCACTGATAATTAGTGCCTTATGTTAACATCTTCACTATGAACAGTTCAGGCATTTAGAAACAAGGTATCAATGGACTTTAACAGTTAATTTAATTCATTTTATAAATAAGCAACTGAGAATTTTGCTCCAAGTGGCTGCTAGTGTAGCCCATTCCATAAATGGCATTCTCCGAAGCATAAGGCACAATATGATACGAATGCAGCTCTTCGTAATAGAGAGACTGAGAACAGCATTCCTGTACCATAAACTTCAGCCGTTTTCTTGTATCAGAATAAGCAGTCTTATAACAGGGAGCTTCTTTAAAGTATTCATAGCTCTCTTTCTCCGTCTCTAGATGGATCTTCCTCAGCAAATTGTTAATTAACACAGACCTTCTTAAGTAGGTTTCTGGGTCTTCAAGAAATCTGAGCTTCTCCAGCGAAAGTTTAAGAATGCAAGTCCTGTCCTCAGGCAATATCAGGTGCTAAAAAGCAAATACAACCATCATTCAATCGACATTTTAGAAAAATGAAAACAAGAGCCTTTGCTTTTGACAAGACTCAAACAAAATTTAAAAGTATACCCTTACTTTTGGAAAATACCCATGGTAATCTTGATGTAAATCTTCTTCTTCTGCATATTTTCTCTTAAAGTAGGCTACTTTCGACGTTGTTAATGTATATGTTAATACTTTTGTTGGATAAGCTAAACAAAATAAAATAATTGGAGAAAAGTCAGATTTTAACTATAGCAAAAGAGTGTTTGAAAGAGCGTTTAAAAACAAAAGTTTTTTGTTTTACTATAGCAAAAGGGTGTTTAAAAGAGTATTTAAAAACAAAAGTTCTACTTGTCAAAGTAAACTAGTGACCCCAGAAACTAACATTCTCTCTTTACTTACTAAGCAACTTACTTACCAAGCAGTGAAGAAGTCCGTGGCAATTGTCCTGTGGCTAAGAAGCCTGTTTATATTTATTTCCTTATGCAGCCCCTCAGAAACAAAGTGTTAGAATTATAATACATTCTTGAAGTGTTAGTAACTATGTCTGTCCAACTCTTTGCAATCCCATGGACTGTAGCCTGCCATGCTCCTCTGTCCATGGAATTCTCCACGCAAGAATACTGGAATGGGTAGCCTTTCCCATCTCCAGGGGATCTTCCTGACCCAGGGATCTCTCACACTGCAAGCATATTCTTTATTGTGTGAGCCACCAGGAAAGCCCCTAATCCTCTACTTAATGTCATGCCATTTAATGTCAAAACATATCCACATTTGAAATTGATGCACAAAATGAATGGAAAGAGATGTTATTTTTCATCATGCTTTTCATTATACTGCTTCCCTAACAGAAGGCATTTAATGTTTCTCGGTTAATCAAATCTATGCAAAATGGTTGGTGACCCAATTATATACTTTAAAGAAATAATTGCATGTCTACAGACAAACCCTATTATATGGTCATGGTATAACCATCCTCATAACACCTGGCTTAGCATAGGTGAATCATAAGCAAACAGTTCAAATATCATACTGATTAGAAAACTTGACCTTGGCATAATTTTTAAAGTAAAAATGTTGTTTTCTCCTTTAATACACTATTGTTGAAAATCCTAACTTGTTTAGGGAAGGATGGTGTTCTGAAGGCCGATTTTCAGGTTTGGTTTAAAGAGAATTTTTAGTGTGTACACTAGG
Source organism: Bubalus bubalis (assembly GCF_019923935.1). Taxonomy (NCBI): domain Eukaryota; kingdom Metazoa; phylum Chordata; class Mammalia; order Artiodactyla; family Bovidae; genus Bubalus; species Bubalus bubalis. Next base: position 29,090,713 of record NC_059167.1, read on the forward strand.
TGGTGCTCTTACCATGGAAAAGAGGCAAGTATAGCCTTGAAACCTAAAGATACACAGAAGGCGCTTCCCAGTGAAAGCACTGAATGAATTTAGAACAGAAATTGAATCCAGTTCAGTACTCATTGAACCTCAGTAGACCAGATCAGAAAAAAAATTTCTACTTAAGCATTATCAATTTTACCCTTAAACACACCTTTGAATATTTCTGGGTGTTGAGACCATTTGATTCACAAAATGAGTAGTTTATTAATGCGTTGGCCAAATAAATTCATGGTTAAGACATTTGATGTTTTTTCCCTGACATCTTGAATTTTTTAAATCTTAACTATTAAAAACATACTCTTTAAAAACATGACTCTTCTCAGTTTTTCCTCCTTTGGGGGGCATCTGTATAACATTTCCTGTAGCTTTTTGTAGCTGGGTGGTTTTCCTTAACCAGTAGAAAAATCTACCAAAAAAAAAAAATCACACCTAAAACTTTCCAAATTTTCACTGGCACCGCTGTGGATTATAAACCCAAGAGAGTCTTAAAATAGAGTTGGCATGTTCTGTAAGGGAAATAAGAATTTTAAACCACTGGTGTGTCTGACCTAAAAAGAGATGAATGTGTAATGATCATTCACAACTGAAAAAGTCAGTACACAATTCCTGAGTTCAGTTAGCACATCTCAGTTTATATGAAATTTTCACAGATTTCAAGGTTAGAAAAAAAGGAAAACAATTATTTGTAATGAAAACATCAATGAACCTAGTTTTCTCAGGGGCTGTTTTTTTTAAGTTAACATTTTCTTAGGTGTATTTTTGAGCTTCCCCAGTGACTCAGATGGTAAAGAATCTGCCTGCAATGAGGGAGATCTAGGTTCAATCCCTGGAGAAGGAAATAGCTACCCACTCCAGTATTCTTGCCTGGAGAATCCCATGGGCAGAGGTGCCTGGCGGGCTACAGTCCGTGGGGATGCAAAGAGTCAGATACGACTGAGCTGCTAACACGCTAACACTAGGTGTATTTTTAAAGGACTGAATCCATAAGTAGGCGAAACTTTGGGTTATTCTGTGATAACAATTAATTATTACTTATTGCTTTTTAAAAATTTTTAAACTTTTTACTTTATATTAGAGTATAGCCTGTTAACAATATTGTGATAGTTTCCGGTGGACAGCAAAGGGACTTAGCCATGCATATACATCCATTCTTCCCCAAACTCCCCTTCCACCCAGGCTGTCACATAACGTTTAGTAGAGCTCCCTGTGCTATACAGTAGGACTTTGTTGGTTAACCATTTTAAATATAGCAGTGGGTACATGTTGGTTCCCAATTCCCTATCTCTTCCCCTCATTCTTCCCCTGGGCAACCACAAGAATTACTGATTTCTTTTAAGCCACTTAACCCGTTGATACCATTATGGTTCTCAAAAGTTAGGAGGCATCAGAATTGTCTCTCTTAAAAACACAAATTGCTGGGTCCCACCCCCAGAACTTCTAATTCATTGTGTCTGGGCTAGGAGCAGAGAATTTCTATTTCTCACAAATTCCCAGGTAATGCTGAAGTTGCAGACCTGGGGACCGAATTTTGAAAGCCTCTATGTCATAGCATTAGGCAAGTGTAGTAGCACTACAACAGCGAGTTGAAAACAGAACCTTCAGCCCATCGACTGATTGCCTAATCGTGAGACTGCCAAGCAATTGACATGATTGATTTTTGTTGTTGTTATTGTGCCATTGGCTACATTGACTTAGAGGTTTTAGCTTTATGAGCAAAGCCAGACTCCATTTAAACTAGTAGTGAAAAATGAATGAGATCACTTTTCAACATAAATTCCTCGGTTCACATTAAGAAATATCAATGATTGACACTTATTAGCATTATAAACGACTGGACAGGTCACTAATTTTTTTTTTTAACAAGGCTCGATGAATTACTATAGTGCAAGAAAGGGTGAGGAAAGATTTGGAAATATATATGTATATATATTCACATATATATTTGGAAGTAAACACATATTTATTTATTTTACAAAGTAATGCAATGTCTACAGCATTAACAGCCAAGTAAAGACCTTTTAGTGAATGACACAAGGCAGGGCAGGTGGCAACTTAGAGAAACAAGTGTCAAATAAACCAAGTGATGATCTGGTAAAATACTTTTTATTTAACAACAAGACCAAAAAATATGTATGGTCCCAAGCAAGGTTCGTAAAGATTCTGTCTGCTGTATTCAGGCAGTTATCCTAAGACAGAGAACGTATTGGACCCTGGAAACACAGTGAATTCTCAGGGGTTTAGATTTGCATCTCAGCTCTGTGGGCGACACACTTAGCCACTTAGTTTATTGCTTTTAAAAAATACCCCCATGGGTTGTTGAAATGCTGAAAAGCTTTCACAGCTGGTATCCATTCGACAATTACTTCCTTGCATGCTGTTTAGCTATTCGCAATGTTTTCGGCATCAAATTTTGGAGGATGCTTTTAGCCACTTTGAGGCTAAAATATATAGCAAACATAAGTTCCTACATCTGTTTTCTTGGCTGGATGAGAATTCAAAAAATTCGGAGCTGGGAACTATTTATTGACCACATGGTTCAGCCTCCATGATCTGCAGATGGGGAAACTGAGACCCAGAAAGGTTCAGTGGTTTTCAATTTGGTGTGTGTGGCTGAGTCTGGGTTTTGAAGGCAGATGGAAGTGGTCCAGATCCACCACTTCTTAGCTGTGTGACCTTGAGAAACTTACATGAACGCTCCACAAATTTCATTTGTAAAGTGGGGATAGAAATAATACTGGCTCACCGGATCACTGAAATAATTTGTGGAAAGTGACTGGCATTATGCCCAGAATATAGTAAGCACTCAATCAATCCTAGTTCTTATTATGGCCAATAGGCACAGATCTATCCCAGAAGCAAATCCTAGCCTGGCCTCCTAGCTTTGACCCTAAGATTCTTTCTACCGCCCAGCCTCCTAGAGATACTAGATTATAATGAGAGACTTAAATCTGTGTTTGTGTGTGTGCGTGCATGCTCAGCTGTGTCCAACTCTTTGCAACCCCATGGACTGTAGCCCACCAGGCTCCTCTGTCCATGGCATTCTCCAGGCAACAATACTGGAGTGGGTTGCCATTTCCTCCTCCAGGGCATCTTCCTGGCCCAGGGATAAAACTCAGGTCTACTGCATCTCCTGCATTGGCAGGTGGATTGTTTTCCACTGAACCAACTGGGAAGCCCCAGCTAGAGAGTTAAATGACTGCAAAAGTGTATTTCAAATGATCAAGATGAAAATAGCACAGATACTATAACAGGTCCAAGAAAATGTTTTTAGATATATTGTCACTGGTTATACATTTCAGGTGAAGGAAATATAACTGTTTTTTAAAATATCCAAATAGTCATTTGGAGAACTAAAGTTACTCTGAATTTCCAAATAAGTTTGGCTGTTATGACCCAGTAAACATATGTAAATCTATTTTTATAATTCTCCCATAACTAAAAAGCCCAACTCAATCCAGCCTGTTATTCAAATAAAGTGGATGAAATAGACAAGAAAAAGTAAAATGGCCTTATGTCTTCATAGTCCATGTCCTGAACTCTGAGAACAGCATATAAATTATAAAACTGAATGAGGCTGAGCCTAAATTTATCTCTGAAAGTAAAATGGCTAATACTGACTTGAATATTCAAATTGTTTTTAATACTGTAACTTCTGGGTACATAAAATATCTGTGCCAACCTCAATGTCTTTCTTAGTCTAAAACATCAACAAACAAATGAAAAGTCACAGAACAAAATGACCATCCTTGTCATTCGAGTTCTGACAGAACAATTTATACATATTTCTTTAAATAAATGTTTAAAATGTAATTACAAATGGTTGCTTAAATGCTCTTTCTTACTCTTCTGCTTCTGCCTCCAGACAACTGAAATCCCATTAGCGCACAAGTGATTTCATTTGGGGCACAGCCCACGGGCAGTACATTAAGGAAAAATCATCAGCAAATTAATTTACAAACACTTCAAGAGTACAGACGATCATAAAAGGACAACTCCTGTGATAGTAAAACCGTTCTTTGTCCAAGACTGTAAAATACCCAAGAAACAGTAAAGAAGTGATGAATTTAACATATCTTAATTTTGGTAAGGTTTTCATTTTCTACCCCACAATACTTTAATCAAAACAGAAATACCACAAAAACAGAGTTTAGACCATCCTATTGACTGTATGCATCTGTGTCCAAAGTCAAAGGAAGAGTTTGATCAATGGGGAAAATAAAGAGCTTCTAGTCAGATCAACAACCAATCCGTGATGTGGACAAACCACGTGACTCAGCTTCCAGTCTCTCAATGATTTCTCTTTGCCTAGCATTAGCCTGGCACTTGCTTTAAAAAAGTATGTATCCCTACATACCTACATAATGCTTTGCCAATGGCAAAGCTATTGAAATCCTTAAGTGCCATGGGCACACCTGTTTACAAAGAGCTACTCTACCTCTCAATGTTAGTTACATTCTGCAATCTTGCTCCATTGGCTACAGACACTTCAGCATGATCTTCTGGGGGCACTGGTTCTGATCCCAGTTCTACAATTTATTTTCTTAGTGACTTAGGATAAAGTATTTAATCTCAAAGAACCCTGAGTTTCCTCATTGATTCAGTTCAGTCACTCAGTCGTGTCTGACTCTTTGCAACCCCATGGACTTCAGCACACCAAGCTTCCCTGTCCATCATCAACTCCTGGAGCTTGCACAAACTCATGTCATCAAGTTGATGATGCCATCCAACCATCTCATCTTCTGTCATCCCCTTCTCCTCCTGCCTTCAATCTTTCCCAGGATCAGGGTCTTTTCCAATGAGTCAGTTCTCACTGATTAAGTGAGGCCAAATATCAAAATCATTCAGTTGTGTGTGGATTAAATGAGCTGTTTGAAAAGCACTGAGAGCCTGTCATACATCCACATATTTTCTGCTCAATATTACATATTACTATTGCAGTGGCATCATTTTTGAAGCCATATATGTGAGTGTACACATGCCACTCAGCAGCACTGTGTTGTATGGAGGACATCTGTCCTCTCTTTAGTGTTAAGCAGAGGATGCATGAAACATCCGTGAGTGGATACAGGAAGACAGACAGGTGCCATATGCAAGGCTGTAATGCTACATCTTCTGCAGACCTTTAGCTTTGCTGATGCTTAGCAATATCCCATCAATTTTCTCCCTCATAACCTCTTGCCTGTCACCTTTCTGGATAATATGTTCTAGAGGAGCAGAAATCATTGCCAGTTTTTAGCTGTGAATCAATGGAGTAACCTGTTCCTTCAGAAGTATCTTCCACCCCAGGCACATGATTGACCCTACTGGCAGTTTAAAATTACCAACAAGTTGCAGCTTCTGGAAAACTTTCCTAGGAACTTCCAAGGGATACTGACAGCCAGGGAGTTACAGATTTTTTTCAAGAAACTAGCAGCATAAAAGAGAGCCCCACGCACAGATATGTAATATTAAATAAAAGACCATTTGATGTTCCACACGCCTACCTTGTTTCACTGGTGATGGTCTTGGAACCAAAGAGAACATCTTTAAATGGATAGGATCATCCAGGTAACCATATTTACCTTTGATACTGCACTGAAGCCTACATAAGGAGATCTGGCCCTACTAATGAGAGAGACCTAGTGCAGCAGGTTCCTGGGGCAAGTTTTGTGACTTATCACCCCTCGGAAGTGCATTCCTTATTTTGAAGGATGAGGCTCCCTTACACTCTACCTTTTACCTTAGAACGTGGGAATGAATCAGAAAGAAACCTGGCAAAGCAGCCACATCGACAGGTGGAGGTGACAAGAAATATCAGCAATGTCTAGGGAAATGCTCTACTTCCTTAGGTACCCCAGTCTGTTGCTCAAAGAGAAGGGTTTTAAATCCCTGCTATGTGTATGGAAGTAGCCTTTTTTTTTTTTTTTTGAAGTATAGTTGATTTATAATGTTAGTTTCAAAGCAAATCTACTATACATAAATATATATCCAGTCTTTCTTTTAGATTATTTTTCCATGCAGATCACTAGAGTATTGAGTAGATTTTCCAGTGCTACACAGGAGGTCCATGTTAGTTATCTATTTTATATGTAGTAGTGTGTCTATGTTAATCCCAATCTTTCGATTTATCCCCCCTTATATCCTGATAACCAAAAGTTTATGTTCTACATCTGTAACTCTATTTCCATTTTATAGGTAAGTTAACTGGTACCCCTTTTTATACTCCATATATAATATGATATTTGTTTTTCTCTGTCTGACTTACTTCACTCAGTTTGACAATCTCTAGGTCCATCCGTGTTGCCACAAATGGCATCATTTCATTCTTTTCTAAGGCTGAGTAATATTCCATTGTATATATGCACCTGCTGCTGCTGCTGTTATTCAGACACTAAGTCATGCCCAACTTTTTGTACCCCATGGACTATAGCCCACCAGGCTCCATGGGGTTCTCCAGGCAAGAAGACTGGAGTGGGTTGTCATTTCCTTCTTCAGGGGATCTTCCTAACCCAGGGATTGAACCCAGGGATCAAACCCATTTCTCCTGCATTGCAGGTAGGCTCTTTTACTACTGAGACACCCAGGAAGAATATATGTACCACATCTTTGCTTCCATGTCCTCTTGGCTATTATAAATAGTGCTAAGGTATCACCTTACACTAGTAAGAATGGCCATAATACAAAAAGAAAAAAAAATCTACGAACAATAAATGCTGGAGAGGGTGTGGAGAAAAGGGAACCCTCTCACACTGTTGATGGGAATGTAAACTGAACAGTCATATAGAAAATAGTACGAAGATTCCTTAAAAAACTAAAAATGCAGCTACCATATGATCCAGTTATCCCACTCCTGGGCATATATCCAAATTTAAAAAGATTTACTTAATTTTACAAATTTACTTAATTTGAAAAGATCCATGCACCCCAATGTTCAAAGCAGTAGTCTTTTCAAAAGTACCTCTTTTATAACACTGTCATTTTCTTCCACTTTGATACTACCATCAAGTTTGGGTATATCACCAAAAACATTAAGCCAGATATCCAGAAGTGTTGTAGAAAAACATAAATTAGAAATAATCATTAACTTTACTCACTAAAATAGAGTCATTCCTCAATATCAGGGCACTGGTTCCAGGGCCCCCACAGATACCCAAATCTATAGATGCTCAGGTCCCTCATATAAACTTGTACAGTTGGCCCTCATATTTGTGGGTTCCATGCCCTTGAACATCTTGCTCTGAAGTTGGCTAATTCTCTGCCCTCACTCATAACTGCCTCACTTATGTCACCACCTGGAGATGTTGTGGTGATAAAATGTTCTTTATTCACAGGGCACCTTTATTCTAAAGAGTAATAGATACTTCTTTAAATTATGTTGTGTTCAACTCATGCATACCACTTAGTAGATGTCTTATCCCCCACATAAGATATTGAGCCATAAAGTGGTAAAATAAGGCTCCAGGTTTCTTAGTCCTGATTCTCTTTGCAACGTCCCCAACTTTTGTTCATATCTTAACCCATGCCCCCTTTTAATAAACATTTTTAAAGTATTCTGATACACCACATGGAGGGGATTTTCCAGGTTCCCTACCCCACCTCCCCTCTTGATTATCACTAATATTTAGAAGATTCATATATTTCTACCTACCAGGAAGATTTTTTTTTTTTTGTATTTTACTTTCTATAATTTATAGCATGAGAAAAGGTTTAATTTTTTCTAAGAATAGTTACATTACAATACTGAACATAACACTAGCAGATCCTTTGTTAATATCCTACCATTCCTATTGAGAATTATGGCAGCAAACTAGATAACTGCTTTTAGCCTGTTAAATTTAATTATGAAAAATTAAAAAATAGTTGTGTTAGACTAAAAAGTGGAAACATTAATGCAATGTATTGAGACTATCTAGATAGACAGCTTATTAAAAATAAGATGGAAGGCAGTGAGTGCTGACAAAACTGAGCTCCTCCCAATATCTAAAGGTGTACTTCTTCAGTTTTCATACTGCACAGTTATGGTAAATTTGCCCCTGCTTCTGAAATCATTATATAGGCTTTTCCTGGGGTTCTGAAGCATATTGCTTTGACAGATACAACAATCTGAACCAGTCGTGCCTTGGCTCTAGAGCCATTGTTGGTATGGGATGTTGGTATTTTGACAGTGAAAGCCAGCTGGCATGAGTCCTCAGTGGAAAGCCCAGATGTAGAGGCAGTGGCCTCGGCATCTTAAACCTTTCAACATTTCTCCATGTTTCAAAGCATCTTCTAAATCCCACGAAAGTAACATGACATAAAACTGAATGCAGAATGATGTTCATGAACACCTAAAAACTTCCAAATAGAGTACTGGATGAAAAATTGAAACTAGAACTTGATTTCAGTTATAACTTGCTTGATCTCAGCCTTAAGTCTTAGTATACTCCTAAGCCTTAAGTATACTCCTCTCTATAAGACATGATATGTTCGAGTACAGCTGGTCTTCCCATTGACAAGAGTGACTAGTTACACTGGCTAATTACAAACTTGTGAAATATTTTTTCATGCTCTTAGAATCTACTAATGTCTCTAGGATTAAATACGTAGGTTATAATGATTTGTTTTCATTTATTTAAAACACCATGATGATATTTTATGGTGAATGACTTTAAATAATCAAAAATAAAAAAAAAATCAAGATTGCACAGTAAATATTCTGCACATTATACATTCATGATAGAATCAAAATTAAAATTTAAGAACTCCTTTCACTTGACCTTTTGATTATAACAGTGGTTTCAATGAAAGAGCAGACTCATTCACAAAAATTGAAGGGCCCTGAATGATTTTAAACTTCTATGCATATTAAATAGGGATAGGATGTATATAAATTACTAATGCAAAGGCTAATAATGCATATACATGAGCCAATACTTATAGTTGCTTTACTCAAACTTTCCTCAGATTGATAGCATGACTAGATATGCATCTCATGTCAGCTGACAGTAAATCTTATTGGTCTCTGGATTTGTTTCTCACCATAAAATGTAGTAATTATGGTGGAGGAAGGAAAACAGGTGGATGGTGCTAAAGACTAATGAAACAAGCATTTCGGGACTCAAGCAGTCATCTTTAGTGCTTAAAATTATTAAGCTACAGATATTTCAATAAGTGATCAAAGAGACCAGTACTTGTAAAGTCTTATGACATCCACAAAAACTAAACAACCAGATTAGAATAAATTTTAAAATAGGTTTCTGAATAAAATTGTTCAATTATTTATTTTTGCAAAAGGAGGTAAGGAAAGAGAAGAAATGTGCCATGGTATATTTTTATGTATTTAATTATAATCTGCTAGACTGGTTACCTACAGGAACCGCACATGGATAGCTCAGTACATGTGAAAGTTACACAACACTGGAGGGCTGAACACTCAGTAAAAGACTATGTTATATTCTGAAAATTGAGTTAAAATGCTTGACACTCATGGGTTTCTATCACAATGACTTTAATGCAAATTAAATTGTAAAAATCACCACATTTTCTTTTTGCAGAGAGCTCTCTTTATTGCCTTCATTCCGGACACGTACCAATGTGCTCATAGGGTTTCCGCTTGACATGTTCGCCAAGCCAGGCTACCTAATTTGGCCCCACCCTACTCATATGAGTCTTCAAGAGGAAAATCTGCCATCCCACAAATGTCCTTTCTACAGAAAACCTCTATTGACTTCTACCCAGCAACCATCTATATAAACAACCCCTTATATTGATCTTGTAAGTTATGGTAATGCTGCATTAGCATTTATTTCTCTGGATACATATTTAAACAGTAATTTCTTTTAAACTAGTGATTACCTGGTAATGCTGAATCAATCTGAAAAGTGTATTTCTAGGACAGCTTCAGAAAATCTGGTGAAAGTTCCCCTTTTCACAGCGAGCATTTCTCAAAGCCTCAGACTCATGAATGGCTACCTGAGATTTTGAAACAAGGAGAGAAACACAAATAACATTGGAAGAGTCAGAACTGCACTGACTTGAACTGGTTATCAAGTCAGGAGAAGGCATGCAATAGGAAGACACTAAGATGTTTGAGGTGGAGTTGATCTGGACCAAAGAAGTAAGTAAACCTTCAAAAATACACAGTTACTATAATGTTCTCCATTTAATTTAATTGTAAACATGAGGACTCGTAACTAGTCTAAGAAATGTGGAAAGAAATGAATAACATCTCATCAAATATTTACTGGGCAATTATTTGGGGGATGTTATTAGTAGGTTGATTAAAAAAAAACAGGTATAATTAGTTCTTTAAATGCCAGATTTTTGTATGATTTCAAGAAATATTCTCTCTAAAGTAACAATTCAGCAGTTAACTCAAAACAGACTTACTCAATCGTTCACCAGAATACACACAAGATTTGAAATTGTCAAAGGGTACTTTATCTTTGAAGACAGTTTTTCTTTAAAGGGCCATGTTTAACTGCACCTTTATTTTTACATGGATGTATGCTTACAGATCTCATCATCTTCTATATTTAGAGAGATGAGCTTTCCAAAGGAAGATAGGCAGCCAATGAGGAGGATCCCGTTAAAAGAGAGGTGAGTTACTATGGTTACTTTTCAGGAGATTGAGTAACAGTGAACTGGCTGCTCCCAGCCAAATGGACCCTTTCCAGAGCAGGACCTAAAAAGAATGTTGCTCTCCATACGTGTTGATTCAATTAGCCGAAGCTACACTATCCTTTTCGCCTTAACCACAGGTTTTCTTTGGGAGCTCACTGCTTCCAGCGCTCCTAGCTGCACACAGGCAGTAAAGTCAAAGGAAAAACAGGACTGAAAACTTCCGAGCACAAACCTAACAGCGATGGGCAGGGGCATCTGCAAGAACAATCCCAAGATTTAAAGAAGAAAAATTATATTGTTCGGGACCACCAGCTAGCTACTTTTCAATGGCTGGGGCGGGGTGGGATCCCAAAACACGTCCCGATCCACGCCCTCAAGGAAAGAGTCTTTTCTGAGCCTGAGGCGGGCACCTGGCTGGATAAGTTCAGACATACCTTGCAAGCTGGGTCCACTCACCAGGAGACCGGAGCATGCACCTGTTTCATAAAGGCGCGGGGTTAGGTGCTCCCTCCCGCTTTTACGGCGCTGTCACTCTTCAGAAGGGCACTGACGGCGACAGCGACGGCGGTGGCTGCGGCGCGACAGTGGCAGCGGCGGCAACTGCAGCTCGGCGGGCAGCCCTGGCTCCTGCAGGTCCGTCCCTCCAGTCTCTGAAGCGCCTCTCGCTCGGGGTTCGCAACGCGAGGCAGGCGCGCAGCTGTTCTCAGCTCGCATTGGACCAGAGGGAGCAGATGTTATCCGGTTGCTAGGAGCGTTGCTAGGAGGCGATGACGCCCCTCCACAGCTCGGGAGCAACTTTTCTGCAGGTCGGTGCGCTGGTGGGGGCTGCTGGGAGGAAGGTTTAAGAGCAGGAACCAGGAAGGTGGCGAACAAAGAGCCCCAAATGGAGGGTCCTGTGCTCGCCTGAACTGAGGCCTGAAGAGCCGATTGGGTTGCTGCGGTCGGGTGAACGCCGTGGCTCTGCGTGCCGGGCTTCAGGCCCTGGTCCGCTGGCCTGGGCAGGTGATGATGGCCGCGCCTCTTATGCGAGAGTCACTCGCTGTAGGCCCTGGCTGAGTGTCCTGTAGAAGGATCGGGTTTGGGCATGCGAGAGGGTTGGCACTTCCAGTGGCTGAAGAAACAGCAGGACTCTGTTAGTGCCTCTAGACCCGCTGGGATTCTATTCACCTTGGGGCAGGTCCGTGGCAAGGTGAGAGATGAAGGGGTGTGCGTGTGTGAGGAGGTGAGGCGCATGGGACAATGAGTAGAGGATCTTCCGCCCTCTGGGACTCTTCCCAGTGTGTTCCTGTTTGTGTGTGCAGGTTTGAACATTTGACAGATTTTGAAGAGGGGAAAAACAACTAATACATGGAAATCGGTCCAGAGTCTAAATCCTTTTGGCACTGTCTGTCGCTGCCTACTGATATAGTGCCAAAGGTTTCAGAAAAAATGACCCTGTGGTCTGAAGTACTTTATGCAGTTAGAAAGGCTTCATTTTGATCCAGTGGCTAATTAAAACCTCAGGCTAATAGGCAAACTTCTTTAAAATGAAAATATACAAAAGAAAACATACTTTTCACAAAGGAGACTGGAGAAGGTATGCATGTTTCAGTCATTCACACTTTAGTATAAAGTCGCCCAAAAGCTTGTGCTGGCTCTGTACTGTATCACTCAGGCTATGTTTTTATATTTTATCATCGCTTGTTGTTGTTGTTGTTCAATGGGGTTGTTGTTCTTGGGTGGAGGGGGATGTTGAGAATGCCAATGTGGGCAAATTTGGGTAGCCAGTGAGCCAAATGAAAAAAAGGAAGATGACAAACATCGCAGGGAAATTTTTCCCAGTGCCATTCTCAGAAAGGAATGTCATTGAAGAAGTAGATGCACAACTTCCTATAGGGTCAGGTCAGGGTCTGGAAGGAAGAGGACACCTCTGGGAATCAATTAAAAAGAGAAGTTGCTTTCTTTGAAGCCAGAGCAGAGCTGCTATACAGTGTCAAGTTGACTCCTGCAATGCCAGATTTTCTTCACAGTTGAAGGGGCTACAGAAAGTGGCCCTACAAATCTCAGGGACCTCTGCCCCCTCAGGTACCCAGTACCAACTTAATACCTATAATAGAATGTAGAGTTAAGAGTTTGTTGGCCCTAAGATTGAAATACTGTAAACTTGTACTAATAATAAACTCAATTTTAGACACCCACTCACAATATATATGTATATCAAATCATTATGTTGTATGCTTTAAATATTTTAGAGTTTTGTCCGTTACACCTCTGCAAAATAGGGTGGGGAAAGTTGGTAACTTAAAATCCATCTTGAAAAAAAAATAAATAAGTAGGTCAAAGATCTGATGATTTCATGTCAGCTATAAGGCAATGGCAACCCACTCCAGTACTCTTGCCTGGAAAATCCCATGGATGGAGGAGCCTAGTGGGCTGCAGTCCTTGGGGTCGCTAAGAGTCGGACACGACTGAGCGACTTCATTTTACTTTTCACTTTCATGCATTGGAGAAGGAAATGGCAACCCACTCCAGTGTTCTTGCCTGGAGAATCCCAGGGACGGGGGAGCCTGGTGGGCTGCCGTCTGTGGGGTCGCACAGAGTCGGACACGACTGAAGCGACTTAGCAGCATAAGGTAAGAAAGGTGGCTTTGAGACTGGCACACCTCAAATCTGGGCAATGGCCACAGCCAGAATTATACCACTGCTACCTGTTCTTTACGGTGAGTGAAGAAAGGAGCTGATATCTCAGTCAGCCTTGCCTTCTTGGCTAGCTCATTTCAGAAGGTGCTCTCAGTTGCTGTTCATGGTCCACTTTTTTCAGTCTCCTTGAATGGGGAAGGTTCTCATTGGTCTCAGGTATTTTGTACATGCTGTTTCTCCTTTCTTAATGTGCCTCTCTTTCACCTGGCTTACTCCAACTCAGCCTTCAAGTCTCAGCTTAACTACCACTTCCTTATAACTACTTACTTCTTTAACTACTCACTTCCTGAGTGACTTCCCCTCACAGACTCCCACCAACTAGATTAACGCCCTAATTACGTTCCTGATCTTCCTACTGATCCCACTTCACAACAGTCATCACACCAGGTTTTCAGCTAGTTCCACCTTGTTAACACAGTGTCCCCAGCACCTAGCACACAGTACTGGCTGCCTTGTGTTAGTTGCTCAGTCGTGTCCGACTCTGTGACCCCATGGACTATAGCCCACCAGGATCTTCCATCCACGGAATTCTGTAGGCAAGATCACTGGAGTGGATTGCCATTCCCTTCTCCAGCAGTACCTGGTACATCAAAGCTAATTATGATGACATGTGTGCATGGTATCACCCAGCCTGGCTTGGGGCTTCTGTTTTCACCTTAGCTGTGTAGCTATCAGTTAGTGAACTTACATACAGGTGGCCACTACTTGTTGTCCTTTTTGTTAAGTAAAGGAGAGGAAAAAACCCTATTACACAGAAAACTGTTTTCTGCCCTTAATGAACATTGTATTGGTACAGCAACTTCTCTTCCTTCTTAAACCATTTTATAAAGGTCACTCACTCTCTGTACACCTAGAACTAACATAATATTGTAAATCAACTATGTGAAGTGAAATGAAAGTCGCTCAGTTGTGTCTGACTCTTTGCGACCCTGTGGACTATACAGTCCATGGGTAGCCTTTCCCTTTTCTAGGGGATCTTCCCAACCCAGGAATCAAACCCAGGTCTCCCACATTGCAGGCGGATTCTTTACCAACTGAGCTATAAGCCAATATAAAATAAAAATTTTTAAAAAGAACACTGCCTATGGCTGAATGTGATTGGAAAAAGCAAAACTTTAACTGATTTCCACTAAAAAAAGTCACTGTCTGGATTTTAATGGCATTGGAAAATAACCTAAAAGTCCTTTATACTCCTAATTCTCTTCCTCAAAAGTAGGTATGAGTCCTCTGAGCTGAACTGTTTCATCTTTCCTTAAATTCTTTTCCAACCTCAGGTAAAACATAGCCTCCATCATCACATGCTGCATCTCTATGGAGCAAAAGAAAAAAAAAATCTATTTAGAAGCAGCTAGCTAACTTGACCAACATGGACAGCACTTCCAGTATACGTTATTAGAAAAGACCAGGAAACTGCCTTTTTTGCTGTAAATATAACTCATCAAATAATTACCAAATTCCTCTTCATCTTGAGGGACCACCTCAAGAAAAATAACAGATGTTTGAAGACACGAAGGAAAGGTCAAGGTAATCTCAAGATCACAGAGTTACTTGGTGGTAAAGTCAGAAATAGAAACAGGTATAAGAGTTTAATCTGTACTAAAACACACAGTGGTATGTCCGCAGATATAATTTTTAAATTCTTTAATTCTTCTGGTAAGTGATAAAAGCAAATCTTTCACTGAACAATTTTGGGTTTAAAAATTATATCTTAAAATACCATACCACTCACTTGAGAATTCATCTAAATTCTAGTCTTTTCACCATCGAATCTTGTCCCTCCTTGAGACAACCACAGAAATAACACTAATCCTGTCTCCTACTCCTTATCTATTTGGTGAAAAGAATTAGATGTTTTATTATGTAGTAGAATGCACATTAAAATTCACCAGAGCTCTAAATTGTCACCCAAGGCCTCTTGAGCCATGTCTCTGAATCTCCCTGGCGAGACCCTAGAGAAATTATAAAGAGACTATGAGGTTTACAAGACATATAATGTGATTTGATTCATCCATAAAATGTTACTCGAGATAATTAAGATTTTTTTAAATTGCTGCAAAAGACTTTAAGAATCACAGTCATGGATGTTGTCGCAATTATTTTAACACTTAAGGATGTTTAAGTCTCTGTTGAAGGAATGTCAGGAGACAGCAATCATTTGTCAAGTTTGGTTCTGCAGATGATTGGCTTTAAAAATATCTTTCCTTGGCAATATTCTGCTTTTGCTCATAATTTTATATATTTTCTTTGGTGTTTTAAAATATCACATAGGTGTGCACTGCACAGACACACATAGAAATGCTCACCTGCACTCAGTGTGACTGCTCAAACTCCGCCCTGTGCCGTTAGAAATGGGACCTCAAATGATCTTCATTTGCAGCCCCCACCTACCACCCTAAAGAGTGTTGAAAATGCTCTAAGATGACTAGGGGAACAAGTAGAATTCTTAATTAGCATGTAATGTTCTAGTGCCACCGTAGGTTAGGAAGAACTTCAGCCACCTAAGAAATGAGCTTGTAGTTAGGAAGCTTTCCTTAAATAATTATGGCTGACTCGATGGACGTGAGTCTGGGTGAACTCTGGGAGTTGGTGATGGACAGGGAGGCCTGGCATGCTGCGATTCATGGGGTCGCAAAGAGTTGGACACGACTGAGCGACTGAACTGAACTGAACCACAACATTTGAGATAATTTTTCTAAAGAAAAGATAAAAAACCAAGTGTGCTAAATGCTATCTAGAAGATTCTCACTAAATTGATTCATTTTCCTGTATGCACAAATAAATGACAATTCCAAGCCTTTTTAAATGTAAGTGGAGCCAAGTGACTAGTCCTGGTCAGTGGACAGAAGTAGAGATTGCCACCACTTAGCCTGACTCCTTAAAGAGATTTGATTCCCATGCTTTTTCTTCCCCCTCTCTTTGCATGACTGAATAAATAAATAGTCCTCTAGAGGCTCTAAGGATTCTGAGATGGGCCTCAATCCCTAAAATGCTAAGATACCAAGCTGTATAGGCAAGAACGTCTTAATGAGAAATAAATCTTTATACTACTAACTCATTCAAAGTTTGGTTTATTATAACACATAGCATTAATCCCCTCAACTAACACAGTATGCAAAATGGTAAAAATAAAATTTCCCTGAAACATCTATAGATTTTTTTCCATTTTCTTTTTTGGTTTGGGGGATGTCAGTGGTGTTTTTACTGCTGTGGAGGTGTCTGTTCATAACAGTTCTGTTCCCTCTACTTCTGGCTTGCTGCATCTGAGCCTTGTAAACTTATCAGAACTGTCTATACATAGAAGGGAGAGGACTCTGGAAGAGGGCCTTTCAGATGAGTAATTCCCCACACATTCCATTTGTACAGGAATGCCTACATTTTTCTCAGAATCCTCCTCAGATGAAATTAAGTTATTTCAGGTGATCTTTATATTTATAGAGCTCCTTGTGCTGTGTGCTAAGTCACTTCAGTCGTGTCCAACACTTTGCAACACTATGGACTGTAGCCCAACAGGGTCCTCCGTCCATGGGATTCTCCAGGCAGGAATTCTGGAGTGGGTTGCCATGGCCTCCTCTAGAGGACCTTCCGAACCCAGGGATCAAACTCACATCTCTTCTGTCATTGGCAGGCAGGTTCTTTACCCCAAGTGCCACCTGGAAAGTCCACAGAGTTCCTTGAATGTGTGCTAAGTTGCTTTAGTTGTGTCTGACTGCCCACCAGGCTTCTCTCACTTACCTAACATTCTTAATTTAAACTCAGCACTTTAGCATTTGAGTCGATATATACTGATATGTATCTGTGTTCCACATAAAAGCCTACCTCACCCTAAAACCAAAATAAATTATATGGGTCATAAATGTAATGCTTATAGTTCTAGTATATCTGTCTGAAGTTGGTATGATTTTAGAGTTAATGTTTTTTGTATATGCTAAAATAAGCAATATCATTCAGGCCCATAAAATTTGCATGTTGATGCTGCAAAACTGTATCTTTTTTAAAGATGCAAAAATTTCACACGTATGCATAGAAGCCATCTGCTTAAACTTTATTGATAAGACCAGTAGCAGCAGTTTTACAAAATTGGAATGATTTTCAGTTTTGAACTAATGTGAGTTCAGTTGCAGCAGACATTTTGTACAAACTGGGGCTAATGCTTAGTCTATGTTTTTGTTTTAAACAAAAAGCAATTAGAATTTATCCTCATGCATTTAAATATCTAATACAGAAATAGTTTTTAGCCTGCATAAAATATGCTTCCAACATCACTGTGAGACTGAACATCTGCCTTAAGGATTATTTGTACATGAAAAACAGTATAATTCTTCCAATCACAAACTTATTCTTTATCACAGGTAAACCATTTTATATTTTCCAACATAGTTTCAAAGGGTATTTCTAATATAAGAGTATTAATCTTGAATTGAGTATCAACATTGAATATTTCACTAGCTTGCCCAGTTAAAACGTAAGATATAACAGTGTAAGAATAGTACATTAAAACATTGTTATGAACTTTTGAACATTACAAAAGGTAGAAAGGTAATCTAGTTAAGCTGAACAGTTAAAAAATTTCCAAACCTTTACCTAAACACTATTCACTGATATAATTTAGTAGTTTTAGAAATGGGGTAGGTCATTACATTCTATAGCTGTTTGTTCTGGTAACAGCTAGAAATACATTCATGCTTCTTAAATAGGAGACACCATAAGTCAATAAGTCATATTGTGAGAAATACAAGGACACCTATATGGAATGTTCTTAAGATTTTCAGAAGTTTCTAAAACAAAAGTTCAACCTTTTAGGAGAAAAAAATAATTTGTTTTTCTCTTAAACCTCTGTACCACCCAGAGATTGATTCTCTGCTGGAAAATTGAGAAAATATGACAGCAGCTGGATCTGAAAAGGCCCATGAAGCAATGGGAAAGGTGGGGGACAGCTCCTACCTTACAACCAGCAAGTTGTAAGGCCTTGCACAACAATTTACCCAGGTACACCTGCTAGTGACTTAGAAATCTAAAGGAGGGCTGGCTTCTGTATTACACCATATCATAAACTTTCCCACAAGTGAAATCCATGAAACTAATAACCAGAATTCACAACCACCAAAAACTCAGGACAGTCTGGTACATATAAATAACTCATTGAAGTAAACACAGGAAATAAAAGGTACAGGTTTACAATATTAATACATCTCCAGCAACCAGCTGTGAACAGAACAGAAATACAAGACACACTCCCTACTAAGAATAGTGTGTTCCATGTAGGGTAGCACAATCTCCCCAAAACAGTTACATATGTTAAAAATGAATGAATCATTCACATTTTTTCATGCAAGTTCCTCAAGAACACCCATCAAAAGTTGAGATATAAAGGAAAACCAATAAAATATTTTAAAACAACAGAGTTGCACACAGTATGCATATGGTAAAACATAAATGTGTGAATGTGAACAACTGTTTCGGATGCCATATGAAGACCAAAAAAAAATTAAGAGTCAAATTTATCTTGTACTGTGAATACAAAATATTGCTATGAAATCTTGGCTGTACCTTGAAAATATTTCTTTTAATCTTTACTTCCTTCTGAGAGATAATAAATGCAATTTAGGAAGAAAATGATTTTGTGGATGAGGACAGTCATTTGAGAGGAGAGAGATGGAGAAGACTGCTTCAAAAGAAAAAATAATATAGACTGAGGGACCTTTTTTGATGGGGGAAGAATCTTTCCAAATACTGTATTCAAATCCCATTTTGTGGAAAAAAAATGCTATTTAATATTTTCCTTGTTCTTGACCTAAATCCAACCCCTTATGATTATACAGTGGAAGTGCCAAATAGATTCTGATAGAATGGCTGAAGAACTATGGACAGAGGTTCGTGACATTGTACAGCAGGCAGTGATCAAACATCTCCAAGAAAAAGAAATGCAAAAAGGCAAAATGATTGTCTGAAGAGGCCTTACAAATAGCTGAGAAAATAAGAGAAGCTAAAGGCAAAGGAGATATATATGCGTTAGTATACTGTATTGGTGTTTTTCTTTCTGGCTTACTTCACTCTGTATAATAGGCTCCAGTTTCATCCACCTCATTAGAACTGATTCAAATGTATTCTTTTTAATGGCTGAATAATACTCCATTGTGTATATGTACCACAGCTTTCTTATCCATTCATCTGCTGATGGACATCTAGGTTGCTTCCATGTCCTGGCTATTATAAACAGTGCTGCGATGAACACTGGGGGTACTCGTGTCTCTTTCTCTTCTGGTTTCCTCAGTGTGTATGCCCAGCAGTGGGATTATGTAAAGTTTAAAAATAAAATAAAATTTAAAAAAAATAAATAAATAAAGGCAAAGGAGAAAAGGCAAGATATACCCATCTGAATGCAGAGTTCCAAAGAATATCAAGGAGAGATAAGAAAGCCTTCCTCAGTAATCAACGCAAAGAAATAGAGGAAAATAATAGAATGGGAAAGACTAGAAATCTCTTCAAGAAAATTAGAGATACCAAGGGAACATTTCATGCAAAGATGGGCACAATAAAGGACAGAAATGGTATGGACCTAATAGAAGCAGAAGATATTAAGAAGAGGTGGCAAGAATAAACAGAACTATACAAAAAAAAAACCTTAATGACCCAGATAACCATGATGGTGTGGTCACTCACCTAGAGCCAGATATCCTGGAGTCTAAGTTAAGTGGGCCTTAGGAAGAATCACCAAGAAGACAGCGTATTAAAAAGTAGAGACATTACTTTGCCAACAAAGGTCTGTCTAGTCAAAGTTATAGTTTTCCCAGTAGTCATGTATGGATGTGAGAGTTGGACCATAAAGAAAGCTGAGCACCAAAGAACTGATGTTTTGAACTGTGGCATCAGAGAAGACTCATAAGAGTCTCTTGGACTGCAAGGAGATCCAACCAGTCCATCCTAAAGGAAATTAATCTTGAATATTCATTGGAAGGACTGATGCTGAAACTCCAATACTTTGGCCACCTGATGCAAAGAACTGACCCATTGGAAAAGACCCTGATGCTGGGAAAGATTGAAGGCAGGAGGAGAAGGGACAATAGAGAATGAGATAGTTGGATGGCATCACCAACTCAATGGACATGAGTTTGAGCAAGCTTCAGGAGTAGGTGATGGACAGGGAAGCCTGGCCTGCTGCAGTCCATGGGGTCACAAGTTAGGACATGACTGAATGACTGAACTGAACTTGTTCTTGAGGTTAAAATGTTCTTAAAATAAACATAAAGGTCTGTGTTCAATTCAAAGCTTGGTAAGCCTACTGAGAAGATATGTTTGTGATTTGTTCTGTGGTCAGGTGTCTGAGCAAAAGAATTAAAACCTAATACCTTATTTTTAACTTCTCAGAGGCAAAATGGCTAAATACCATTCCAACTTTAACTTTTAGTAAAATTACTAACATTCTATGAATATAGCTCAATGATCTGAAAGCATCAATTACTTCAATGTAAGTAAGAATTGATTTACTTTAAAAAATAATGAAACATCTCACAGTCTTCACAAACTCTTAATTCTGCAAAGTATTTTTTCATCTGTTACTTTGTCAGACCTATGGCCCTGCATGCAGTAGGGACTCAGAGTGTTTGTCATATTAATGAAGGAATGAATGAAATGTATTCTTACAACAACCTGGCAAAAATAAGTAAAATGAGCATTATCCTTCCCATCTGACAGCTGCAAAACTGAAGGCTTACAGAAATTGTGACCTGATAGTCATTTTATAGCTCATTAAAGGAAGACATGATACCAGAACAGAGGCTTCATTAATTTTAACCTAATCCAATATTCTTTATACAACCATACCATCTCTGCAATAATGCCTAGTTCCACAGGTTGCTGCAGCTACAAAAGGGCAGTTACTACACGTATAAATGACATCAAAATATTCCCCAGATCTTGATCATCAGTCAGGCTTCTCCCTTCACCCAGTGTGATTATCAGTGTTATCACTCCACCAGCCCTACTTGCTTGGTCAGCCTATGCGTTATCAGAGCAGGCCCTTCCATTCAGCATTCAGAGCTCCTGTATGGTCCAGATGCTTACACACCACTTTCGGCTAATTTGTACAATTGACTATAGCAGGGCATGATCACAAAGCTTCCTTTCTCTTGGCAGCAGTAGAGATGTAAAGACATATAAACTATTAACAGAAGGTAGTTTTCTGTCATGAATCAGTAATAATGTAATTAGCACTTTTATCAATGTATATTTAAATCATTGTTCAACAACAAAAATACCACAGTGTGGTATTAGGAATGTAATTAGGGATGTAATTAGGGATTACATTCTCAGAGCCTTTGGAATTTTCTCTGATTAGCCTTTGGAACTCCTCTCTCCATTATACTCTAATGGAGTGAGGAAGGGCTTACATATGTTAACATGGATGATAAAACTATGTGCTTTTTTATGAATTGTCTCCCCAAATGTAAAATAAACTCAGTTTCACATAGGTGAAATTGATCCCAGATTGTAAGCTGCTATATTTTATTTGATGAATCATATGAATTAATTCATCTATTATTGGATTCAGATCAGACACATTAACAAAATGTAACATAGCAATTAGAACTGTAAATAAAATTAAATAGATAATAAACAAACTGGCACATGCAGACAATGGTATATTATTACTCAGCACTAAAAACAAAATGAGCTATCAAGACATGAAAAGACATAGAGGAAACTTAAATCCATGTTACTAAATGAAAGAAGCCAATCTGAAAACACCACACACTGCATAATTCCAACCATATGACATTCTGGGAAAAGCAGAACTATGAAGACAGTAAAAAGATCACTGATTGTCAAAGATTATCAGGGAGGGGTGAATAAGCAAAACACAAAAGATTTTTAGGTTTGAGAAACATCCAGGCGTGAACCCTAACGTAAACTATGGACTTTGGGTGGTAAGGATATGCGATGTCGTTTCATCAGTAGTGAGAGATGTACCCAATCCTGGTGTGGAGGGTTGATAGTGGAGGTGGGTGTGCAAGTGTGGGGAGAAGTGAGTGTATAGGAACTCTGCACTTTTGCTCAATTCTGCTGTGAATTTAAAACTGCTTAAAAAAATTAAGTTTATTAGTTTTTAAAAAAAGTAAATGGATCACAAAGACCATCATGTTTTTTACCCAAAATAGAGGTCAAATCTTATTTCAACAGATATTTTTATAGAAATTCCTGTCACAATAAAGTATGCAGATACTAACTTCTTACAAACTTATTAATAGAATCTTCAATAAAATAAAATGTAAAATTCTGGAAAAGACTCTGTTTCATAATATTAATACTAAAGTTTAATTTACAGCTGCATTATTATGGTGGTATAATAAAAGATTGCATTATATTTGGGGGTAGTTGTAAATTGATAAACATTATCATGTCCACAAGGAAATGTGGCAAAATTAGTAAGCTTTGCTGGAAGGTACCAGCTGTAATGAACTTGACAAACTCTTGAGAGACATGTATTCCTAGAAAGTGAACATATTATGTAGAATAAATTACATGAAAATATTCTTTTAGTGCATATTTTCTTCACCGATCAGAGTTTTTATTGGCAGCTATCTGATATATTTTCCCAAACATATAGGTCTTAGTAAATAAGAGATATGAACTTTTCTATTATGGACCATTAACTAAGCAACACTAAAAAACTGTCTTCAGTAAGAATTTCTAGGCCACCAAACATTCTGACGTAACTTACATGAATTGAGACATGTTTAGTATTTATCTGAGATAAATTTTTATGATAAGAATTATAAGCAACAAATCCACTGGAAAAATTCCTATTTTGTCTTCTGTTATAAAATTTTAGGCATTAAAAGTTAGATTCACACTGATTTTACATTATTTGAGACTAGAAAACAATTATTGGTTCCTCTGCCAACACCCCCAATGTTGATCTTTATCCATTTCATAGGATGCCCCACATATGTTTAATGTGTATAATATCTAAGACAAATTTTCATCAAAAGAAACAGAGGAACATAGGCATCTTTGCTTACACTGTCACCCCTTTATCTGGCAGCCAGTATCTCTAGTTTACTTTTTCAAAAAGTAAAAGGTAGCAATGCCTTTCAACTATTAAATCACTGGGCTTATAAAAACTGTGTCACATTTGTTTGCACAGACCTAGCATTCCAGGGTCTAACTTAATGCCTTGCAAAGGGCATTCAATATTCCATTCTAAAAATAAAATATATTAAATAACCAACTTCTATCTCATGTTATAACTCACTTCATTAGTGGAATGGAAGCTGTATTTCCTTCTTCTGAGGCTAAAACATATCTATCTATTTCAAAGAGAAGCATAGACTAACAACCAATGTATTTATTCCTCAAGTAGAGGCAGAGTAATAATTTCCACTTTCCTTAAATCCTCTCCTTTTCAGTGGAAAAATGGAGGTGTGGGAGAAGAGACCATCACAGAAATACAGTAACTCAAAATTAAAGAATAATTGAAGATCTTAGTGTATACCTAGAGTTCTTATCAGAATCTAATAAAATAAATATTTATAAATGAAAATGATTGAGCTCAAAGCTGTTTTACTCACCTGCTATTTTTCAGCCCCTAGCCCAGTGTCTGGGATATAACATACCTACTATCTTTTGAATGAATAAATTATATATAAACTAAAACAATAAAATAGAGCAAGTAGATACTTTAAGGGGAAAATGAAACAAAAGTACTCCAGAAGCATGGTGATTGGAAGACAGCCTTCTCACTGTCTTTAAAGTGGAACTGGGAACTCTGTCACCTGAAGGCATGATGTAAAAACTCCCATGGAGACATCTGAAGGCAGCATTAGTGAGCTATGGAGAGCCAGAAGCATGGTTTTATTCTAGTGTCCTAGGCTTCCATGCCCGCCTCTGAGTTTGTTCTCTAAACCTCAAGCTGTTTTATCAGGCCCACAGTGGCTATAAATATAGCTGATTATTGTCTCTGTGTCTAGGATACTGCTTCATAACCCAAGGGAAACAAAACCAGTCAAAGCACCCCAGGAGAGGAAACTCACCTGGAGCCTGCAAGCATCCTCAAAGTAACCTAAACAAAGCCTGAGCAGGAAGTCCCTGGAGAAAGCCTTCTATGATGCAGAGAAAAATCAATGTGGAAAAATGTCCAAAGGGGAAGAGGGCAGATCTGGAGTGTTGTTATTGTTGATCCCATTTGCAGGTTATGTGTACAATATCAGGCTCAGGAGGAACTTCAGAAAGACTGTCTTTCTGGGTGCCCTGCTGTTCTCCTTTAGTCAGAACCCACCACTAATGCAGATGTTTCTATTTCAAAAGACTTCCAAAAGTGATGATTCTGTGATCTCTCCAATGTGACCAAGGCCTGCTCCAAGTCTGAGACTTCCCACATGTTTAGTCCAATAAATTGTATAGATACATGTCACCTCTTTCCAATAACTCAAAGCAAGGAACTTGACTTCTGTGGTACATAAAGAGACTAACTGAACAACTGCATGCTGCTAAGCATTGTTATTTATATTGTGACTAATTGCGTCAAAGTGTAGTCATGGCACTCATAAAAGATTTTAAGTCTTGTGTTATCCCAAAGAGCATGGTGCCATAGACAAGGAAATCCAAAGAATACGTTATGAATTAGCACAAAACCCCCTTCATGCCATTCTCCTTACAGCTCAGTTAAACTCTCTTGACTTAAAGCTCTGACTCTGTCCACAGGTCAAGAAGAGAGAGGATGACTGGTCCTCTTGGTAAGCATTCTTTACATCCTGGATAACTGTTCCTAGAAATCACACCTCAGCCTTCTCAATACTCAGCCAACCCCTTTACCTTCCCTACATGCTGAATTACTCCCGACTAAAACCCCTAAGCTAAGGAATTCTCCAATCTCTTTGTGTTTCTCCTTAATTGAGAATAGTAGGACGTGAGTCAACACTTTAGCAACTTCGGAAATGTGGTCTCACACGTCCTCATCTCAGAAGCCTGTTCAGTTTAAACACCTCCCCCCCCCCCCCACTAGTATGCACGACTGGCTTGTGGCACCTGGTTGCGCTCAATATGCAGATTGAATGTCCACAAAGGCTCTTCTAAGTTCTTTGGAAGCTCTCTACTGGAGGACAGCAGAACACATTTTCTATTATATCAACAAGGCACTCTTGAAAACCACTTAAAAAGGACTTAATTTCAACCCTGATAAAATTCCTTTCTTTATGGTCTCTGAAGGGAAACAGAGATAAATCATTGGTCCTGACTATTACCTCCCAAACAGCTAAATGTAAACAGCTGCATCATTAGATCACACACACACACACAAAATTACCTATAAGGATATAAAAAAAGCTGAGTGCCGAGTAATTGATGCTTTTGAACTGTGGTGTTAGAAAAGACTCTTGAGAGTCCCTTGGACTGAAAGGAGATCCAACCAGTCCATCTTAAAGGAGATCAGTCCTGGGTGTTCTTTGGAAGGACTGATGTTGAAACTGAAACTCCAATACTTTGGCCAGATGATGCAAAGAGCTGACTCATTTGAAAAGACCCTGATGCTGGGAAAGATTGAGGGCTGGAGGAGAGGGGACAACAGAGGATGAGATGGTTGGATGGCATCACCAACTCAACGGACGTAAGTTTAGGTAAACTCTGGGAGTTGGTGATGGACAGGGAGGCCTAGCATGCTGCAGTTCATGGGGTCGCAAAGAGTCAGACACGACTGAGCGACTGAACTGAACTGAACTGAAAGATATAATATGGATATAAGAGCTCCCAAAAAGAATGTTTTCCATTTTGAAAAGGGTGTCAGTAGTGTTAGCTGCTCAGTCGTGTCCAACTCTTTGTGACCCCATGGACTATAGCCGCCAGGCTCTTCTGTCCATGGAATTCTCCAGACAAGAATACTGGAGTGAGTTGCCGTTCCCTTCTCCAGGGGATCTTCCCCACCCAGGGAATGAACCCAGGTATCCTACATTGCAGGCAGATACTTTACCATCTGAGCCACCAGGGAAGCCAAAGCATGTCAGTATGTGTGTTAGTTGCTCAGTCATGTCTGACTCTTTGCAATCCCGTGGACTGTAGCCTGCCAGGCTCCTCTATAGTGCCACACTATTTATTTTACTTTTCAGATCAAAGCTGAAATAGGTACTCAAGTTGCCACCTTTACCAACTCCTTTGATAGGAACAAGGTGCTCTGTCCACATATGAGCAGTGGATAAGAGCTGGGTGTGAGGAGAGGTCTTGAGTGTAATTTATCAAGATGTACATACAAGCACCAGAGTGGATAAACTGCTCATCATACAATTATAAATTGGATTTGGTCATTCTACATCATTTAGGGATTTATTAAGACTTAATTTCTTCCACACAGTAGGCTTATCATGGTTGAGGTTGTCCCAAATGCAGACTAGCTTCATGCAGTGTTACTAGTATAGCGGTGAACATAGCTGCCTTCCAGACTAGCTTCACCTCCCTACCCTTTTTAAAGTATCTGCAAATTGTTCTCACCACTTCTCTAGCATTACTATTACTTTCACTAGAAAGAGAAACAAACCTTAAATGCATTTTTAAACATGATCATGAGAAGGGAACATTGAATGGTTAGTATATGCCCATCTCTATATTGTTATTTCATTATCAAAAAAAAAAGACCTTTTGAGGTAGGTATTATTTCCATCTTCCAGTTGAATAAGCAGGGTCACAGTCTGGCTAAGCAATTTTCTTAGGGCCACACAGTAGGCAGAGTTTATTTAAAACCAGACTAGGGCCACAGCCTGTGCCAACTTCTCTGAATTGTTTAGACAAATTTCATTCACCCCATCTCTCTTTTCTAGAATTCCACAAGTTGTGAAAAATGATAGTTAATCTAAAATGGCTTTTCATTTATATTAGTTTATTTTTCTTGCATATATGCAATAGATGCTGATGGTATCTAGCATATTTATCCTTTAATTCTTCCATACTCATGCTATATCATTTGTTTCTTTTATAACTTTTTCTAGCTTTTCTTTTTGGAATGAACAATTTCTAATACAATAAAAATACTTTGGCCATTTCAGGATTATCTATCATTTGTTTTCCCTGTGGATCAAATAGAATGGAATGGTCTTTAGCCACAGTTTATGCAAAGGTTAGAGGAGAGGTCACATGTAAGTTCTACTCCTGTTTCTTCATCATTAAAGGACCTGATGCTTGCTTTTGGTTTTATTTCATCTACAAATAATCCTTTCATATTCACTTTTCTGATCTTCATGTCTTGAATACTAGCCCTCTGCTGCAAATGGATAACCAGGCTTTTGAGAAACCCTTAGTTCCACGGTCCTTGCTAAACCATCAATTAAATCAATTCAATGGCTATCAGAGAAGCATTTTCACTTAACCTGATGGGAGTTCCAACTTAAATAATGCATTACTTGAAAGGAAAGAGTTTTGGTTGTCAGATAAGACCATGTGGTACAACCAGGATGCAAAACATAGTGACTGAGAAGTGTTAACAATCTGTCAAATATTGTGAGTGCTACATGTTACAAAGGCAGAGGCTGTGTTTCAGGCTGTAGCACCATTGAGAATACCAACGTTTGAGGTCAATCTGTTACTGTCATGAAAGTTGATGCAGAGTGAACAGTGCCTATAGTGAGCAGCAACATAGTACCATGCTTTCTTTTTCTCTTCTCATCTCCCATGATGGCAAGGATTCTTTCTCCAACTTTGTACAGGTGGAATATCAAGTCTATTACATCCAAAGATGGTACAAGCTCTTTTTCTATTAAGAGATATAAGACTTCCCCCTTCACAGTTATGCAACAGCAGCAAAAAGAGGGTCTAAAACAACTGTGTATCACACTGGGAGCCAGAGAAGGAGAGAAGAGAGAGCAGGTGCTCGGCTGCCTGGTGAATGGCCCATTTAAAAATTCAACAATAGTCAAAGGGGTGCAGGGAACACAAGAGCCACCTCCGTGATTGGGGAAATGGGCACTTCCCAATTCAGTGTTAACTCATGCCCTGAAAGAGGGCACGCTGTAAATCACATTTCCATAAACCTCCTGCATCATTTACCTTCCAAAATAATATTTTATAAGCATTCTCATAGAAAGAACTACTCAAACAACAAATTCTAGTGCTTCTTCAGTTTCATATGTCACTATGAGATATTAATTATTAGCTAGATAAATAGGCAAAGCAGCTTTAACATGGCAGAACCAACAAATTATCTTTCATAACTCTTTTGAAAAGCAAATGTAGATATAAAAGCTCGAGTGAAAAACACGTTAAGTGCATTGTGTCTAGACTCTGCCAAGAAAACAAGGAAATTTAAGTGCACAAAATGAAGATTTTACTAAACCAGAATTTAAATCAATGTAAAAAAATTCAGCCTCATATTTTAATGTGTCTTGTCATTAGCATTTTATATTTATACAAGCTTTAGGGTGAATGTGGCTGGATATTCAAGATGTACATGCATCCTACATGGTGAATAGCACCAACATAGTAAAATTATACAAGTGAAAAATGCTTTTCAGGCAGCCCTCCCTTAAAATTTCCGTAAACTCTACCATAAGCAGACTATGAGAAAAAAGATCAAGTACGCAAGGATATTTTCACTATATCAGAAGAAAACCTTAGAAATGGTGGGTCAAGGCAGCAGAAAATGAAGTATAGGTGATTATTGGGTACCATAAGACTAAGGATGCGGCAAATATAGAGCAGGAAAATATGAGGAGGAAAAATCCAGGCCCATCTGTACAATACATGCAGATTTTTTTCAAATGTAAATTTTAAAGTGAATGCTGCTTTTATGTCACTGGATAAAGGAAAGCATAACAAGGCTGCTCTGCTTCCCCTTAAGCACAAGCGCATAAAGAGAGTAAGGGATGTGAAAAGCCAATTCTTTGCGCCGCTACTTAATCAATTGCACTCAGTTCTACTCAATGACACAGCCACACTGCAAAGACCACTCAGCAGTTAATGGATATGATGTTGGAAAAGCACTTTGAGGTCTTCCAAAGCAAGGTAGGGGGAAAACCCAGTGGAACATGGTTTTACTACTTATTCACAGTAACTGAGCAGCATTATGTACAGAACTCCCGTGACCTGAAAAGAAAGTAAGATATTCATTTATTCTTCTAATTCTGATTCTTCCATAGGAAATCACTTCTTTCATAAGCTTGAAATTGGAGTCGAGTTATCCTGTGTCCTAGTCTGGGCTTGTCAGGATAACCATTACAGGCTGTAAGGAATAAATATGTGCTTCAAGTGCTACAGCCTACGTTTACAATCTGTCAAATGCGGAGCTGAGGAGGAGTTATGTGTTTTTAACTGTATACATCCATCACTAGCTATCATCCTTCCCACAGACAGTGAAAAGTCAACAATGAAACATAAAAGCTAAAAATAAGTGACAGCAATTGCTCAGAAGAGCTGCACATGGGGCTCAGTGTTACACATACACACGTTCCTTCCTTTTTCATGACTGCCAATTTAAAGGAATTGAAATTAAGGGCTCAGACCTAAGAAAATAAACATGCAGTGCGCAATAATGTAAAAGTCAGTCAGAAGTAAAATTTCATGCTCATAAACACATGATCAGTGTTCCAAATGGTGTGTGACCAGAATGCAAGTAGTGACTAATACGTGTTGCTGCAAATACCATGAAAAATGACAATTATAGGCACTTCAAATGCTCAAAGAAGAATCAGTGTCATTCCTCACAAACTGAAAATATTCTTCATTCATGTTATAACATATTCGTTTCTAAGTATCAATCAAATCAACATTTATTAAAGACCTATTGTATGCAATGCACTATGCTTTGATGGTCAAAAATATTGCATTAGAAATATGGTTTACATGCAAGTACACAATCAAAATATATGTATGAGTGAGTATATTGTATTGAATATAGAAAAAGTGTCATCTAGGAGACCACTAGATTCAGAAAAACCAATACACCCATGACTTAAATAGGTTTTTTTGGTTTTCTTCTCATTCTATAAGAATTTGTCAGGTAAGAAAAACAGCATAAAAACCTTGAAAGTTTTAACTTTGAAATCTTACATGCTCAAAAGGAGACAAGTTATCTTGTAACAGTAGTTTTCTAATTCTTTTTCAGATTCAAAATGGTTCACCTAACCAAATCTCATAGGAAACCACAATAT
This sequence comes from Bubalus bubalis, assembly GCF_019923935.1. Classification (NCBI taxonomy): domain Eukaryota; kingdom Metazoa; phylum Chordata; class Mammalia; order Artiodactyla; family Bovidae; genus Bubalus; species Bubalus bubalis. The sequence goes on from NC_059167.1 coordinate 29,121,138, forward strand.
ATAAGATAAAAAGAGCTATTTAATTCATACAAATTTGCTTTATAAGTGCAAGTTTATAACATTTATTTGTTAGTCAAATAAATGAAGGGTTTTTTTTTTTAATAAAGAGAAAAATGTGAAATGGGGAATTATGGATGAGAGCTACATTCTTTTATGAGACTTGGGGTCAGATTTATTTCTGTATTTTGGAGTGTTTTGCACCATATTAAGGAAATTCTGATTCTTACACACAAGTGGTTTACAAATCGTAACTTTTAACAGCACTCTTACTGTTAAATCTCAGGGAACAGAGGCAGCCAGAGAAGCTTCATTCCAGAGCCTGACCCAAAACTCAATAACCTACTAACACAAATTAATTTATCATCATTCATCTTAACCATGATGACATTTCCCATAAAGTATACTCAACAGCACACATCTGGGCTTTTTTTAAGTTATAGTATTTAAATCTAAATCAAACCTTTAAGAAACTCAAAGATCCTCCCACCCTCACAAGGTCTTAGGGGTTAGTAAAATTCAATCCCTTCTTACAGCCTGTCTGTAAAAAGCCTGCCAGCAAGCACTGAGTTGGTATCAGTAATCGAAACACGTATCACCAGGGTGGGTACAGCCCACAAACACCTCTTGACCAACCTAAGATTCGAGCAATGTGTGCCACCTGCAGACCTGCTGCCCTTTGGTCTCCTTCATTTCCTCCCAGTGGTCTCGCTCCTCCTCTCCACTGCTGTTTTGACCCAAAGCAATCCAACCAATCATCTCTTTACGTTTCATGGTACGCCTGTTATACACGGAAATCATCAGTGTGACATCAGACAGCTGAAAGAGGGCCACCTGGAAAACGAAGGTCTCCTTATAGACGGGATTGGGCTGACCACGTCGGATCGACGTCTTGCAGCGAGACATCTCTTGACCCACAGAATTGAAGAGAAAGAGCTTTCCGTATGTATCTAGGAAAGAAACAATGGAAATGAGAAGACATCAGTGCCTTCTGTTTTGCTAGTTTAATTGCAATATCTACACGGGCAGTACATTTTTCCTTTTTAACATACTGAGCAGCATCTTTAGGCCTGGAACTTGCTGTTGGACTAACACATGGGCTTCTCTGGTGACTCAGTCAGTAAAGAATATACCTGCAATGCAGGAGACCTGGGTTTGATCCTGGAGTTGGGAAGATCCCCTGAAGAAGGGAATGGCAACCCACTCAAGTATCTTGCCTGGAGAATTCCATGGACAGAGGAACCTGGTGGGCTACAGTCTATGGGGTCGCAAAGAGACATGACTGAGCAACTATCACACACACAACACACACCTTACATGAACTCTTCAGGAAAGGGATGATTACCTTTAATGCTTAATGTTTCGTGTGGCCCACCATGGGATACCATGCTGATGCTCATTGGAAGGTCTACATGTGCAGGGGTGTGTACGTGTAAAGGCATGTGTGCAGTGGTACTTGTGGACATGCACATTCTTCTTCCATATTTTATTTATGTAACAATATATATATACATTTTGCTTTACGTGTTTTTCTTTTCATTGTCCAAGTACTATTTATGCCTGAAGAGTCTCTTCTTTTCTCATTCTCTACATATTCTTTGGACCATCTCATATACCTACCTGATCTGTATCTGTGACCTAGACTTCCCTTCCAAGCTCAAAATCCAATGGAATACCACATTGTTTTTTGTAAAATCCCATCTCACAAATATCATGTCTCCCTTTTAAAAACAAGCTGCTTTAGTGTCCCCCAACTCTGTGAATGTAGCATCATCTGCTCAAGTCCCAAATCAGAACTCAGGACCGCATTTTTTTTTTTTAAGTTTTAATTTAATTTTATTTTTTTCAAATTTTATTTTATTTTTTAACTTTATGCATTTTTGACAAGACTGGCTTCCTTACCCCTAGTCCAGCTGATCAATCACCAAGTTCTGTTGATTCTGCCTCCACAATAGCTCCCAAATCCACCCACTCTCTTCCCTCCCAATGATGCTGAACTCTTGATGTATACTGTCAGCTCGGGTCACCAACCTCTCCCACTTGCATTACTGCATGTTTCTTTGCTGATGTCCAGTCACTGGATTGACAAATCCCATAGTCAAAGGTCTGTATAGTCAAAGCTATGGATTTTCAAGTAGTCATGTATGAATGTGAGAGTTGGACCATAAAGTCCTGAATATTCATTGGAAGGACTGATGCTGAAGCTGAAGCTCCAGTACTTTGGCCACCTGATGCAAAGAGCTGACTCATTAGAAAAGACCCTGATGCTGGGAAAGACTGAAGGCAGAAGGAAAAGGGGACAACAGAGGACGAATGTTGGATTTGGCATCACAGACTCAGTGGATATGAGTCTGAGTAAGCTCCGGAAGATGGCAAAGGACAGGGAAGCCTGGCGTGCTGCAGTCCATGGGGTCACAGAGTTGGACACAACTGAGCAACTGGACAACAACAATAATCAGAGGGGTCTTTATAAAGTACAGATCTGGTTGTATCACTCTCACTAATAAACAAAGACTAAACCTTCAATACATCCCTCTAGTCTCAGGATAAAAAACTAAATTTCTCAGAATAGACTACACACCCTGATCCTTTGATCTTCCAGTTTCATTGTGCATCTCCATTGCCTTTATACGCTACATCCCCACTCCACTGAACTACCTTCATCCCCCCAACCCATCCTGCTTCTCTTTCACCTCTGCATAAGTTATACATGCCTTCACATCCCAAATGATACCCACCTTTCAGTTCAGTTCAGTTGCTCAGTCATGTCCGACTGTTTGCGACCCCATGGACTGTAGCACGTCAGGCCTCCGTGTCCATCACCAACTCCAGGAGTTTATTCAAACTCATGTCCATTGAGTCGGTGATGCCATCCAACCACCTCATCCACTGTCGTTCATTAGTTTGATTTAGATGTCACTTTATCCAAGAATCTTGGATGACCACTTTCCCCCATGCTGACCATCTGCTGGCTCCATCAAAATATAATTTTACCTCTCTCAGCACTCATTACCCAGTATTTCCATCGCCTGTTTACTTGCTGCAAAACTGTCAGTTCCCAGATGGGAGAAAGAGAGATTTCCCTGTTAAACATTGTACCCCATGCCTGGTCTAATGCCTAACATGTGGTAGACACTCAATAAATATTAAATATTTTATAATGAATGTTTGTGACCATCAAGGAGGCTCAACTTTCTGTTTTCTTTTGGACTTAAGTTTTCAAATTTGCAAAATGGAGCTAAACCCCTCATTTTATAACCCCTGCACTAGAATGCCATGAGATGGTCACCAGCATCATAGGTTTAGTCATTTATAGAAAGTAAGTACTAACATAATCTACTACTTTTGCTAAAATTCCTGAATGGATAATTATAAAAAATTATATCTTAAGACAACTCTATTTTTACTAAAATCACGTAATGTATCAATATCTTGACTTTCTCTTAACTACAACTTTTGCCACTAATTTATATGTGTTTTATCCTTTAAAAAAAAATCTACATTTTGGTGTTTCCCAAATTTTATCATTTTGTACATTGTGTTCAATGTGGGCTAAAGGCCGATTAGTGTTTACTGCTCACTTCCCCACCTAACAACCAGTCAAACTTTTTAAAGTGTAAACCCAGATCCCTGTAATTTATCATTCTCTACAAAGGCACTGTAAGATAGGAAACAAATTACAACCTGCAGTTTTCTTTCTATGTTGATCTTTTTCTATTCCGGTTTGATGTGTTATTTTATGCACTTATCTGCTGAGAAACACAAGGTGTGAAATTGCACTTCAGGTGTGAAAACACTTTTCTGTCTCAGAAAAATGGCTCTCCACTCTTCAAACTGCTCTATGGAAAAAGCTGTCAGCAAACTGACAATAAGGGAGTGAACTTGTGTTTCTGCAGCTGTACAGCTACACAATTCCTGGAGGAAAAGTTCAATCCAGTCACCAAACTGATCTGGCAATTCTGCTGCCAGTTATGGCAGTGGGAATTGAATTAATCTTGCAAACAAAGACTTGCTCATTTCACAAAGAGAGCAATTTCCAGCTTTCTCCTGGTCAGAGGATTATTTTCTAATTATGAGAAAGGCTATTTAAAGTAAGCCAGAAAGAAAAATACCAATACAGTATACTAACGCATATATATGGAATTTAGAAAGATGGTAACGATAACCCTGTATGCGAGACAGCAAAAGAGACACAGATGTACAGAACAGTCTTTTGGACTCTGTGGGAGAGGGAGAGGGTGGAATGATTTGGGAGAATGGCATTGAAACATGTATAATATCATATATGAAACGAATCGCCAGTCCAGGTTCGGTGCATTATACAGGATGCTTGGGGCTGGTGCACTGGGATGACCCAGAGGGATGGTATGGGGAGGGAGGTGGGAGGAGGGTTCAGGATGGGGAGCACGTGTACACCCATGGCGGATTCATGTTGATGCATGGCAAAACCAATACAATATTGTAAAGTAATTAGCCTCCAATCAAAATAAATAAATTTATATTTTTTAAAAAAAAGGCTATTTACAACCAAACCACCATCACTGAAGCTGAATTGTACATATATGACAAAAGGGGGAAATAATAAAAGTATAAATGATCCAGTCTGAGGACATCTGACCAGAAGAGAAATGCCATGCCGACTGTTCCAGCTCAAAATTATTGACAATAATCATATGCTTACTTTTAGCTATCCAGGGCTATGACCAGAAAATTCTGCTTGTGAGGAATAGTGAGGAGTAAGGTTGGAGTCTTTGAGGGTTCAATGAGCATCAGTCAGAATGGAAGAGAAAAGGTCAAGTAAATACGCAATTTTACTGAGCTGTTTTAATTCTTTGGGATTGATAGTGTAATACTTGCTGTAGAGCACCACCAAGCAGTATTTTATCTTCTGTTGATGATTCAGATGCCTCTCAGCGTCTCTAGCAACATAAAGCCATCATCAACAGGCTGAATGGGTCACAATCCCCTGGTAGTTCTGGATGCTGTCCTTCTGACTCAGCCCATCAACTGTGTTATGGGTCACTCACTTTCTCCACAAAGAAGACACCACATGAACCAAAAAAAATTGTAACAGCAAAATATTTCCAATTTATCATGGCACAAACCTATGTCATTTGGGATTCAGGAGTCATCTTTTCAAAGAAACAATGCAATACCACAAAAGTTAGTTACATAGGTCATACAAAACAGCTGCCCCATGGCAGCATGATGGTCTGTCATTTGTAACAGACTTAGCCTTGGGGTGGGGGTGGGGCACTATGATTCTCTGGGCAAAGGAAAGGAATTTAGTCATTTAACTTCTCCTTAGCTTCTACTGTATTCCTAATTATTAAACATCTTCAATATACATAAGAGAGAATAATATTAATACTACCCATACTTAAGTACCAATCATGGATGCATGCTTAGTCGCTTTAGTAGTGTCCAACTCTTTGCGACCCTATGGACTGTGGCCTGCCAGGCTCCTCGGTCCATGGGATTCTCCAGGCAAGAATACTGGAGTGGGTTGCCATGCCCTCCTCTAGGGGATCTTCCTGACCCAGGAATTGAATCTGCATCTCTTACTTCTCCTGCATTGGCAGGTGGGGTCTTTACCACTAGCACCACCTGGGAAGCCCCATTTGATATTTAGCATTTTTCATATTTACTATTGACCTTTCTGGAGAAGGCAATGGCACCCCACTCCAGTACTCTTGCCTGGAAAATCCATGGACGGAGGAGCCTGGTAGGCTGCAGTCCGTGGGGTCACTAAGAGTGGGACACGACTGAGCGACTTCACTTTCACTTTTTACTTTCATGCGCATTGGAGAAGGAAATGGCAACCCATTCCAGTGTTCTTGCCTGAAGAATCCCAGGGACGGGGAAGCCTGGTGGGCTGCCGTCTATGGGGTCGCACAGAGTCGGACACGACTGAAGCGACTTAGCAGCAGCATTGACCTTTCTGCTTGATATTTAGGAAATAAAATACAACTGAAGATCCTTGAGTATCCCTCCTACATCCTGTTTGGTTTCCTCTCTCACTACAGGTAATTTCTCTCCTGGATTTGGAATTCATCAACTTTATGTATATTTCTAACCTTTCACTATAAAAGTAGCTGTAAATAAAGCTATCCAGAATATACTTAAATTATTTCACACATTTAAAAGTATTTAGCATTTTACTATATATCCTCCCAAAGCTTGTCTTCTTTTGAATTCAGCATTAAATTTTTTATATTACTTTTATTGTTGTATACACCAGTGATTCATTTAAGTGCACATAGTATTCTAGTCAGAGAAGGCAATGGCACCCCACTCCAGTACTCTTGCCTGGAAAATCCCATGGACGGAGGAGCCTGGTAGGCTGCAGTCCATGGGGTCGCTGGGAGTCGACACGGCTGAGCAACTTCACTTTCACTTTTCACTTTCATGCATTGGAGAAGGAAATGGCAACCCACTCCAGTGTTCTTGCCTGGAGAATCCAAGGGACGGGGGAGCCTGATGGGCTGCCATCTATGGGGTCGCACAGAGTCGGACACGACTGAAGCAAACTTAGCAGCAGCAGCAGCAGTGTTCTAGTATATTAATAAACCACAAGTAGCTTATTCATTATTTTAATTAATGGACATCTGTTTTTAATAAGAAAGAATTGAAAAGATTTCAGTGAACACTTTGGTATTTTATATCATACCAACATTTGAGAATTTCTCTAATACATCCCTAAGAGTGGGTTATTGATTCTTTATAAATTCCAGAGACAAAAATCTTGTTATTTTTATTGTTAATACCTTCTCCATGCCTGTGATTTATCCTTTTGCTTTGTGTATAGTAACTTTTGCAGTTTAAACGCTTTACATTCTGTGGAGTCAGATTTATCAATGTTTTTCTTTTCAGTCGACACATTAAAAAATTGTTTAAGAAATCCTATCCAAACTCAATGGTCTTCCACATTCCTTCTATGAATTTATTTTTCAATCTGATCTTTAATCCACCTAAGATTGATTTTTGTATGTGGCGTGAGGTAAGGATCTAATTATTTTCCCAAATCAGAAGCATTATACATTAAATAGCCCATTATCTCCCAGTTGACTTGTAATATAATGTTGATCAGATATCAAGCATCTAGCTTTAGTGTCCTTTCCTTAACTTGATATTTATTATCATCCTTTTAGAATAAGTCTTGATATCTGTTAGGAAGAATCCTTATATCATCTTTTTAAAAATTTAGTTATTCCAATCTCTTTCTTTAACTGGCTCTTGCATATGAATTTGAGAATCAGTTAGTCAAGTCCTTTTTTAAAAAAAAAATCTGTGGGGATTTTGACTGGGATTGCACCGGATATATAAATTCAAGGAAAGATATTATTTTCACAATATAGATTATTCTAACATATGGAAAAGACTCTGATGCTGGGAGGGATTGGGGGCAGGAGGAGAAGGAGACGACAGAGGATGAGATGGTTGGATGGCATCACTGACTCGATGGACATGAGTCTGAGTGAACTCTGGGAGTTGGTGATGGACAGGGAGGCCTGGCGTGCTGTGATTCATGGGGTCGCAAAGAGTCGGACACGACTGAGCAACTGAACTGAACTGAACTGAACCAATAAACACGTTCATCTATCTATTTAGTTTTATTTTGTGTATTTCAAAAAGTGTTGTGATTTTTAAATAATTTTCTTACTCATCTTTTATTAATGCTATCTTTTGATACCATAGCTACTGTTACTTTTATATATATTAATGTGTTAAAACTCTACTTTCTATCTGTCCTTGATGTATTAGAAAACAAGTATGTATTCAAAAATGTTATTAGTTTAAATTTATAGGTTTTCTTGCATTTTTAATGCAAACAATCATGTTTTCAATAAAGAATGGCAGTTTTGTTTCCTCTTCTCTAGCTTTAAATTTTTATTTCTTTTTCTTATTCTACTAAATTGCCTTGAGTTTCCAGTGTAATGCTGAGTGAGAGTGATTCTAATGGGAATCCTTATTTCTTTCTTGATGGATTTCAAGATTAAGAATGACAGCTAGTGTCTATTTTCTTAAAATGCTCACCATCAGGGTTAAGTATGTTCCCTTCCCTATTCCCTGATGTTTCAGATGGTAAAGAATTTGCCTGCAATGCAAGAGACCTGGGTTTGATCCCTGGGTTGGGAAGATCCCCTGGAGAAGGGAATGGCTACCCACTCCAGTATTCTTGCCTGGAGAATTACATGGACATACAGTCCATGGGGTTGCAAAGAGTTGGACATGACTGAGCGACTAACACTTCTCCACCACATGCTAGTTGTTGACATTTAATACCATTTCTGCCTTTCTAAGCTCTTTTCTTTACCAAACTTAAAATTACATTCCCCTGAATCTCTTGCCAGTAAGATCCCAGTTAGATTTCACTAATGAAAGTGAACTGTATGAGACTGGAAAGCAAAAGGAAAGGGGAGCCCCAAATCCTTTCAGGCCACACATCAGTTGCAGGCATGTGGACAGGAATTAGCAAGCAGATGGCAAAGCAGGGTGTTCACCCATGGCATTCGAAGATCCTTATGAGAACCACTCCCTTCACGTGCACAGCTCAGACTGTACCGGTACCTTTCCTGTGATGCCTGTACTTCTGGATTTCCTGGAGAGAGCTTTCCTTACCTTTACTGACCAGACTTCCCATGCTTAAAGCCTATAAGAAACAACTTCTGATTCAAAATATAGCTGAGTTGGTGATGAACAGGGAGGCCTGGCGTGCTGCAATTCATGGGGTCGCAAAGAGTCGGACACGACTGAGCGACTGAACTGAACTGAACTATTTTGTATTTTCCTGACAAAATTGTGACAAAGTAATCAGAAACCTGAAATGGAATGCAACTAAAATAAAAATACAAGAAGACCACTGGCCTAGAAGTTGGGTGCCAGGTGATGGAGAAACTCCTATCAGAGGCTAGGATAGTGGAGATCCATCATCCACATTAAGTGATGGTAAACTGTCATCTGCTATCACTTGGAAGGAAGCAAATATGCTTAATATTTGTAGTTATAAGGGAAAATTGAAAAACAGAATGTTAGAAGTGTGTATTCACTACTACTGGTTTCATCTAGAGGCTGGGGAGAGGTGAAAAGTACCCTTGGGAAAGATAAATGTGCAAGGAAAGAGAAAGAGAATCCTGAAATTCAGACGTTTCTGTGATTGGAAAAGTTCCTTGCTTCCAGATTTCCAAACAGTAAGAGATAAATTTTTAAAGGCTTCAAACAACAAAGGCTCAATAAACCTTCTTGGCTGATTAATGTGATAGTGACTTGGGTTAAGTATCAAATTAAGGATGAAGACTTCACACCAGATTTGAGGTGACTGAGCCATGTGACTGGCTTCTGAATATAGAATATTAGAAGTAATACATTACCCTCAATCACAGCTGAAGTCAGTCATTCCCCCAGTCTCTTCCCCTTCCATGACAACAAGGCTGGTCACATTTTGAATATATTATCACCTCATTAAATAGAAAGAATCTGTATCACTTACTTCTAGCTTAGAGGAGCATTGCCTGCCTTTGGATTGTGATGAAAGGGAGAAATAAACCTTTGCTGTATTAAGCCATGAACTCTGCAGCATTTGTTATTGCACCATAACTTTGCCTATACTGATACATCTTCTATTATTCATCTGCTATGAATTATTTTTGCCAATAAAGCATAGTGTATTTCATCAAGAGCTTCTTTTGCAACTATTGACATGATCAAGTTTTCCCATAAATCAGTTGGTATAGTGAGCTATTAAATACATTAGATTTCTCTAATGTTAAGTCATTCTTGCATTCCAGAACTAAGCCCAATTTGTTGGTAATTAGTGTTTCTTTTTCTTAAACATTATGAGGCTAGGTGGACACCCAATATAAAATGTAGTAGAAGTGAGAGGATGTGAGGAGAGAGAGAGAGGGAGAGATTGGGAGGAAGAGAAATATTAACCTAATGCTATATCTATCATTAACAAAGCAGTTTTAGTCCCTTGACATTTATTATTATCACCAATATATTTTGATTTATTTTTATTGATTTTGTTTATGCCATCTATTCTGCATTTTCTAGGCTTTTAAATATCTCAGCTTTCTATGGGATTAACTGAATTTTCTTTATTCTAATTTAGTCTCTCTACTGGATTAAAAGTTGGATTGAAATTTTAACATGCACCCTTGATTTAATGTCCAAAATGAATCAACACCTCTACCTTTTTTCTGTGGCTCAGCTGGTAAAGAATCCGCCTGCAATGCGGGAGACCTGGGTTCGATCCCTGGGCTGGGAAGATCCCCTGGAGAAGGGAATGGCTACCCACTCCAGTATCCTGGCCTGGAGAATGCCATGGACTTTATAGTCCATGGGGTTACAAAGCGTCAGACATGACTGAGTGACTTTCACTTTCACCCACTTTCTAAGTAGCATAAGTACCTTAGAAGTCTTTGATTTCGGTCTCCCCTTCACATCTTTCATACTATTCCTGCTAGGAATTTCAGTTCCACATTATTGCTGTAGTCCCAATATCAGGCACATTTCCCACTTTTGCTGTTTCTGCTTTATGCAGTCTGCACATGCTCACATGTTGATCTTTTTGTTCCTGTTGTTCATTCCCTTTCTTGCACTTTACTCCTTTCAGGTTCAATTTCTTTCTCCCTGAAATCATACCAGTTAGTAGTTCTTCCAGTGATAAACCTTTTCAAACTTTGTAAAAGAAAGAAAGATCTTTATTCTTCTGTCACTTGAAAAGCATAATAAGTTGAGAGTGTTTTTCTCGCCAGCCTGTGACGATACTCTGCCCTTGTCTTCAGGCTTCTGTGGTTGCTGTTAACAAGGCTGTCTTCAGTCTGTCATTCTTCGGAAGAAAGCCGAGTGGTTTTTTTTTAATCAGTTTTATTGAGATATAACTCACATACTGTGCTAACTGTATTTTCTCTCCTGTTGCTTTTCAGATTTTCTAACTTTGACATTGTTGTGAGAATTAAATGAGGTGATATAAGTAAAGGAATATCACATAAGTTATGGCTGCACATAAATCTTCATATGTATTGGCCTTAATTTTGAACACGTAATGGCTATTAATAAGTATTTACTATACCTAACTGAAAACTGGACCAAGATTTTAAAAGAAGGTGGTATACCCTATATTCATTTCTGTGCAGTCCTTTTCCCCCTGTGTTTCATCCATAGAGGTTACCCCCCACTTCGCATTTGTTCCTCACACTAAACACAAGCCTGCTTGATTTGCTTTTTTGTTTTTCCTTCCTCTAGTCTCTGCTATTGTGAATGCCTAACAAGGTTAATATGCTGCTGCTGTAAGTATTACCATTGGGGATGTAATTATCACATATGGCTAATCATGCGCACACTGAGAGGCTGGGGAACGCATTGTTTTTAACTAGAGGGGACATCTTAATGGTAATTTTTGACTGGGACCATTATATGTGTGTATATATACACAACGCAGTAACGCACTGGAGAAGGATGGAGAAACAGAACCTGCCAACAGAAGAGCTAACTTTTTAAAATGCAGACTTGTATACGTAGGAAAAGAAACAGGAAAAGAACAGAACAGAGTTGCTAGTTAGTTGTTAGTGAATTGTTTTCCCACAAAGCCAAATTCAAAAGATAATCAAATGCTTCTAATTCTCAATGGTGACTTCTTCAAAAGCTTCTGTATAAGGATTTCAGATGTCTAGCAGACACTGAAAGAGGGATTTTCACCTAGATCATCTGCCATGTGGAGACTATTCCTTGTCATCATGTTTGTAGACTAGCCTGTGCTATCTTAATGGCAAATATGACAACAATAATGATCTCTTGTACTAAGATTTCACCTTGAAAGTGCCTGGAATGGTTCTTGACACATTGTTACCTGCCTTGAGCTAAGATTAGTTCATTTTGTTAACTTGTTTACGGATTGTTTCTGAATAGGTTCTATGGAATAGTTTCAGTAATTTTCAAATAGCCTATGTTACCTTCCCTGGTCCACCTATGCTTTGAAAAATATATGTAAACATATTTAAATTTTTATAATATGGGCATTTTCACCAAAATGGAAGGAAGGAAAGAAAGAAGGGAGGGAGGAAGGAAAGAGAAAAGAAGGGAGGGAGGGAAGGAAGATGGCAGGAAGAGGGATGTAGATATAAAAATCTATCTATCTGATGAATAGAGAAAAGGTTAAAGTTAGAAAGAAAGAAATGACCGATCATATACTTTGTCTTGGGATGGATGTGGTTTATAAAGGATGCTATAGAAGATGCCGTTAGGTTATTTGATTGATACCCTGTCTATTTTGTCCAAGATTGAGTCAAGGGTGGACCTTGAGATGTCAACATAATTTAAAAAACAATGTAATGCCCATCACAGTATTCCCTATCAATTGCTACATTCATGTTTTATTTTTATCTACCTAGCCCAACTGAACTATTCCAGACCAGACCAGATTTTTATGCTTACTATTTTATAACAAATTTTCAAGTATGCTGAAAATTTGAAATAATTATACAGTGGATACCCATATATTCATCACTTAGATTCTTCAATTGTCATATTTTGTTCCACCTATGCTATGGCCTGATGTGTCCTACCAAAATTCGTATGTCGAAGCCCTCATCCCCAATATGACAGGATTTGAATGTGGGATCTTTGGGAGGTAACCAGGTCATGAGGGTGGAGCCCTCATGAATGGGATCAGTGCCCTTCGAAGGAGAGCCATGAGATAGAGGTACTCTCTCTCCATCATGTGAAGATACAGGAAGAAATCTGCCTGAAAACCAAGAAGAGAGTTCTTATCAGGAACCAAATTAGTTGATCAAATCCAAATTGATCTTGGATTTCCCAGCCTCCAGAACTGCAAGAAAAAAATTTTCTGTTGTTTAACCCAGCAGTCCCCAACTATTTTGGCATCAGGGACCAATTTTGTGGAAGACAATTTTTCCATGCATTGGTGGGGGGATGGTTTCAGGATGATTCAAGCATATTATATTTATTGTGCACCTTATTTCTAGTAATGTTACATCAGCTCCACCTCAGATATCAGGCATTAGATCCCAGAGGTTGGGTACACTTGGCCTAAGCCACCCAACCTATGGTATTTTTGCTATTGTAGCCTGAGATAACAGACTTTGCTTTCTCATATATCTATACATCTATCAATCTGTCATACCTGTAGCCATCATTGTTCTTTACCCCTAAACATTTCAGCATGTTTCATTAACTAGAGTTCAATAATTTATGGTTCTTTCATATTATAAGGTGAAATTTACATGCAGTGAAGTGCACAAAGCCTAACACCATTCAGTAAGTTTTAACAAATGCAAACATCCATTTAACCCACATCCCTATCAAAATACAGAATATGTCCATCACCCCAGAATACTCCCTCATGTCCATGCCCAGTCATCTTGATAGCAATACCAATCCTGAAGCAACCACTCCTCTGCTTTTTTTTCACCATATGTTTAAACAAATTTTGCCTGTTTTAGAACTTCATATAAATGGAATCATCCAGTAGGTACTTGGTATGTTCTTGAGATTCCTCCATGTTGTTGAATGCCTCTGTTAATTTCATTCCTTTTTATTGCTGAATAGTATTCTACTATAGAAACATATCTTAATCTATTTATTCAATTATGAGGACATAAGGGCTCTTTGCCATTTTTGTACACTATAATAAAGCTGCTATAAACCTTCTAATGAAAGTCTCTTTTTTTAACTTATGGACAAATGACCAAGAATAGAACTGCTGGATTTTCAGTGCATGTTCAGCTGTATGAGACACCACCAGGCCTTCTCCCAAGGCTGTTATTCCATTTTACACTCCCACCAAGAATGTATTTGCCACATCCTCACCAACATTTGAGGGAATCAGTCTTTTTAGTTTTAACCATTCTGGGGTGGGGAGGTGTGGTAGACACTCATCTTTAGGGATGCTCCCACCAGCTCCTTCCCACTAGAGCTAAACCTGCCTCTCACTGAGCTTTCTCCCCCAGGGTTCTGGGGAGAGGAGCATACATCTGGTGGCTCATTTCTTCTAAGGTCCAAAAAGAGAAGGGTAACTGCATCTATTATTAGTCCACCTCTCCTCTATCTTGCTTAGAAAGAAAAGTTTAAAATATCAGAACAGTCATCTAGCTGGATCAAGTTGGCAAATTCAGTTATCTTTTGGCTGACAAAATACTTTGATACAAAAGATCCTCACTTCAAAATCCTAGCCTTTGTCTCTTTCCATCAAGATTTAGCACCTTCAGCATTCTATAGAAGTTCCTAGTCATCAGGCTCAACTTCTTTTTCTTTGGACTTCCTTAAGAACCATTCTTTACATTATCAATGCCACCCTGCAAGGCAGGATTGATGACCCCTTTCTACAGAGGAGGTCACTAACACTGAGCTGAGGGTCTCAAGCACAGGATTTGTGACCTTCACACACATGTTTCTACCCACGCCTCCCTCCTGGCAGGCAGCTCCCTCAGGGTGGACTCTGACGCAGGGTCCTGGGACACCCCCTGCCCTCTGTCCACTTTCACCACGGAGATGAGTACAATTGGCAGTGTCCCCATTCCCCACTCCAGGCCCATTCATTTCCCAGTTTGCATCCTGTCCTCTTCTCCCTCTCTTTCTTCCAGTGCTGCTCAGTTACCTCATAAAACTCTTGTTCCCTCATCCTTTCTCTCTCTTATTCTCTTCCATATGGGAACTCAAACTGTACCCTAAGCTTGTCTGATGACTGCCAAAGTCCTGCTAGTGGCATAAAGAAGTGAGACATAATGAAAGACCAATATCATCAACATCTCAAGCTCTTGAAAGTACCAAAAGGTCCCTTTTAGAATCTCCACAAAAGAACCTTCTACTTTCTCAGTCCCTCCTAATTAAACTGGCTTTTCCTTAAGTACCAGCATTTCATGTAAACAAAAAACTTTTGTCTTCACTATTGGGTTTCTGTTTTAATTAATAGCATCACAGCAACATTGTCTTCTATTACTTTGGTCGCAAAGATACAGTACGTCAGTTACATTTTCAGTTACACTGCATCACTATTCTATGTAAAACCATGTAGTAAATGCCAATATGACTTAAACTTCTGGAAGGAAATCAATTTCAAAATGAGGACTTGCCTTGTTTTCCTACTCAGTTTTAAATATTTGTTATAATAGTTTCCTTTTTGGTATATTTTCTTTTATAAAGAAATGTGGAAACATACCTCAGCACCATTCTCAAAGCACAGTTTTACATGTAATATCCCTACCTGGAAAGTATATATTATTATGATCCCATTTTTCAAATAAGAAAACAGAGTCAAAAAAATTCAGTAACTCACAGCTAGCAAGTGGCAAAAACCTTAGTTTGGCATCCTCCAGTTGATACTTTCTTAGCCACAATACTGTCCTTCTCCCCTGTATTGCCTGGAACCTCTCAGCATGCAAATTAAAGCCTCCCAGCGATTGTGTGGTCCATCTCCCCCATCATTCTCTGCAGCTGCACCATCTTCTTCCCCCAAAATTGTTCAGATCTCACCAAATCTCAGAAGACAGGAAAAGAGACCAGCAAAAGTTCTACAGGGAAAGCAGTAAATCCAGATCTTTAGTAAATCCAGAGCTATTTTTTAAAAGCTATATCTAGAAAGGAGAGTCTATCCATGCAATTAATAATCAATATGTACTATGGATTTTAAACAGCTCTTATGTGGTTCTGAGCCTTGATACAGAATATGGTTTATGCCCCTGGTCTCTTCTGTTATCCAGACTGTTGGGCTTTTCTTACTGACTTTCTCTAATGGCTTTAATACAGACTGACTAATAAGATACTACTGAACAGGGACATTGTGGGTGGTGGCACAGTTAGAGACTAAAGGGAATGAGAGTCCAGATTTGATTGTAGGAGCTGACCTTTTTCCACCAGCTTGGCTGGCTCTTCACCTAGTGCTGACAGGTGAGGTCAGAGTCCATTGGCTCATGCAGTCTGTGGAGAACAGGCTCACTCACACTCTACCCTACCCCCATCTATTTTACCTTCTTGGACTCCAAAGGCTGGAATTTCAACATTTCTCTGACTCAGCATTTCCCAGACTCTCTTGCAGCTAGAATTCTAGATATAAATTAGATTCCTCTAATTAGATGTGATTGCATGAGATCCAGCAGACAGAAGTGAGGCAGAAACCATCTTCCCAACCTTTCTTAAGCTGTTTCTGCTAATGAGCAAGATCATTAAATGTGAGCTGATTTTTCAGCAGCATTATTCCAAGGTTCAGTCGCTAGTTTCTTGGGTACTGAGAGGCAGTTTGGGCAGTTGGCAGCAGCAACACTTTTATTCTGGCTTCCTCAGCCCTGGACAGCCACTATGGGGTATGTTTTGAGTTGCTTTTTTCAGGGGTAATCTCAGAAGGTTCCCTGGTGAGTCAGGCCTGGATTGCCCACATCTTCTTACTCCACCTCCTCTGCCATCAACAATATAACCACTCACATTTCTTGCATGCTCACTATGTGTCAGGCACTATGCTAAATGTTCTACATAAATCATTTTATTTAAGCCCCAAAATAACACACGAGGAAGGTACTCTTACTATTCCTTTGTTCCAGATGAGTTTGCTGAGGTTCAGAAAGAGAGGTAAAATGTATAGGATCAGAGCAAAGCTACCAGTTAAATGAGCAGAGCTGGAGTTAGATCCCAAGTCTGCCTGCCTCCAAAGACTGAACTCTCCCTCTTTAAAGTATTTGAGGGCCTGGGCCTATTAGCAGATTTTAATTGTTCATACATGTTATGCTGCTGAAAAGACATCATTCTTTTCCCTTTAATACACTCACAGAGGCCAGCCTGTTTTGTATCAAGATTCATCCAGGTATCAGAGAAGCCTTCAATCTAACAGAAAAGTATTTGAAAAATCCAGAGGTATCATTTGGTAAAAATTGTCTAAATCACACCAAGATCATTTTTATTTTACAAGTTACAGAATTGAGATGAAAGCAGACACAACCTTTTGCCTGCCTCTGGGAGGACCAGAGCTGGGGGTGTAGGCATGAACTTACCAGGTGCTCTGTTCATAGCGAGGTTTCGGAAATGGCTGCCTTTGATCATCTCCACGGATAATCGCCCCGTTGTGGCATTGTATGACAGCCCCACCAACAGTTCTGGCGCCCCTCCATGCGACAGCGACTGCGTGGATGAAGCACTATCACTGTGAGACACTGCAGATGGGCTGAGCGGAGACTCTCCACTCTGGAGGGGAAGAACAACAAAGGATCCATTGGCCCCTGCTGCGCGCCTCACCCATACAGAAAGCCGATATGTTTGGCGAAATTGTGGCCCCAACCTCCACTGCTGCCAAAGATTACTAAGGGCGCACTCGGTGTGAATGATAATCGGGCCTGGGGAGCGCAGTCCTGGATGGGATTCCCTGCGTTATTAGCTGACATATCTGTTTCAAGCGCTGTCTCCATTCACCCTTTCCTCTCTAAAGACAAAACGGACAAAGATGTTATTACTAGTGTAAATCAAACCCAGAAAGATACATGGAGAGCTAAGAAGACATTTACTGCAGACCCAAATTCCCTCCTGTGCAATTTGTGCTTAAATGCTTCACGTCCACCCCAGGCATGAGTTCAGCTTCTGTTTTCTGCAGCTTCTTGAGGAATGCAGCAATATAGGAGGCATTTTGCCTTCACCAGAAAAGAAATGACCCAGTGGTCATTTCTGCCACCACCCCATAGAACATTTGGCCCCCAGTTCTGCTTTTTAAGGTTGTCAGGAATACAGCAGATGCTACATTTTTTTTTTCTTCCTATGGAAATGAATTCTATTGAACATGAGCACTTTTACAACTGCTCAGTAAGGAAGTTGACACAAGGACTGTGTGTCTTAGGAACCTTAGGCACCAGCGGAGCCCACACTTTCTGTCATATATTCGTGTATTGCTTCTCCAAAGCATCTGTCCCTGTGCACCAGACACGCCGGGAGGAGGAGAGCAAAGATCAGGACACTGACTCTCACCCAAGAAGCAGCAGTGGGAATGGGCTCTGCGGGCCAGCGAGCCAGCCTCCTAGAGCCACCACCTCCTCCATCAGAAACATGTGCATCAGTCTGTGACAAGCTAGAGGGGCAGAATAGGGTGGGTGATGGGAGGGAGGTCCAAGAGGAAGGGATTCATGTTGATGTATGATGGAAGCCAACAGGACATTGTAAAGCAACTATCCTCCAATTAAAAATAAATTTTAGAAAAAGAAACATGTGCATTGGACTCTGCTCAAATCTTTCTTCTCAAAATCTGAAATTGTTTCGTAAAATTTCTCATCAGGAACCTCAATAAATAAATGCATTGAAAGAAATCAAATATTTCTTAACATCTTAGGAAACTACCCTATTTACAAAGCCACGGGATCCCTATAGAGCCCACAGAGGTTTTCATAGAACATAATTTATAAACTTGGAGAAGGAAATAACAACCCACTCCAGTATTCTTGCCACGACAGAGGAGCCTGTTGGGCTACGATCCAAAGGGTTGCAAAGAGTCGGACACTACTGAAGCAATTTAGCACACACAATTTATAAACTACAGGGCAAGGCAGTTTTAAGAGATGCGTTATAGTCCCTGCTGTCTGGATGATGATAATCCCACAAGGAGATACTTGCTTAGTTTGGGGTGAGGGCCACCCCGTCCCCTGGGCTTGTGCAGAAGTGTGCACTGTGATACCTGTCACTGCACAGCTTGCCTCTCCCCTCAAATCCTCAGCCTTATATTATAAACCCCTCAGTCTGTCACAGTGCATTGTCCGGTGCTTAGCTGATAATCACGCTCAACAAATAACAGGTAAATGGGAGGATTTTTACTTCAAGGTTCTTTCACACAGCTCATTTCCCCTACTCAGCTCTGTGCCCCCAGCACAAAGCACAGGGTCCGACACAGAGTTACAGGGGTGGGAGCATCCCTGTCTCCATGCTTTATGATGCAGGACTCCTCTGAAGTCCCATGACTTCTGTTCCCCAGGATTTAAGACACACTGTACTCTGAGTTTAGGGAAAAAAGAGGGATTTGAACAGAGACAAGAGAGGGAAGCCTGATGTGCTGCAGTTCATGAGGTCTCAGAGAGTCAGCCATGACTTAGTGACTGAACCACAACAATAAAGATGTGATCTAGTTTATGTCTTAAAGGCTCCTTCTGGTCCCCAAGCTAGAAATAGTTTATAGGGGACAAAGGTGGAATCTGGGAGATAGGAGGAGGCCATTTCAATAATCCAGCAGAGAGTCAGGCTCTGGTTGGATTTTTAATAAAAAGCCTGTAGGATTTCAGATGGAGAGAAGTCACAAATGACTTCTAAGATTTTGGACCTGAATGCAAAGCATGAGATTGTCTTTAGCCAAGATGGGAAGACTGCAGGTAAATAGATTTATTGCTGTTTAGTCGCTAAGACTTGTCTGACTCTTGCTACCCTATGGACTGCAGCCCACCAGGATCCTCTGTCCCTGGGATTTCCCAGGCAAGAATACTGGGGTGGGTTGCCATTTCCCCCTCCAGGGGATCTTCCCAACACAGAGTCCAAACCCACATCTCCTGCATTGACAGGCGGATTCTTTGCCACTGAGCAACCAGGGAAGCCCAAAATAGATTTTGTGAGGCAAAAATCAGGATTTTGAGTCTAAAGATATGAATTTTGAGACATCTATTAAAAATGTAAGTGGCTGGATCTCCCATCAGCACAGTCTGAACTCTCTGGCTCTTTTCTTCTTCCTCAGACAAGTCAAGCCCCTTCCCACCTGCTGGTGTCTACATATACCAGCCCCTCTGTCTGGAGACCCTGTCCACACGGCACCTAGGTTGGCTTCTTCGGTTCCTTGTTTTCTATGTCATACCACCACCTGAAAGATAATTTTTTGACCCTTCAAAAGAAAATACAGCCTCTGTCACTCTCTACCCTGGCTGTCTATTGTCGCCCTCCTCCACCAGATTGTAAAGCATCACCTGTTTTGTTCACCTTGCAAGGGCATTCCCTATTTTGTTCCTTCCTCTGCCTATGTGGCACCTGACATGTAGTAGGTACTCATAAACATTTTGGAATGAATGACTGATTGGCCCAACAGCCCATGATAACTACCTGATCTTTTATGTGATTTTTAGAAGGAGAGCCTCACACTGGATGATGTATATATAACCCACAGGAAGAGGGAGTTACTTGTTTGTAGATATAAAAGCTGTCCTGTCTTATTTTGAAACCCAGGGACATAGAAGATGGGCATGTGGAAGAAGCCCAGTCTTATAAATGGAAGGTCTTAGAAGTGGCTGGAGTTCAGGGCTACTCTACAGCCTACTCAGGCACACTTGTTAAGAACCTCACTTTGAAAACCCCATCTCTGAGATGCATCATGAGATGTATCTCTTACATCTCTGAGATGTACACTGGGGTCAGGGCAGGGGGATGGGTGGTAGAACCACTTATCAGCTAGTGAGAAGGCCAAGAAATCTCTCGCAGTTTCCCTGTGTCCTCCTTTACTCTGCTGCTGTCATGTCCAAAAACAGATAGGGATACATCCATCAGGTTATAGGGGCTATGGGCACACACACACACAAATAAAAACCCCACTGGACCATGAAGTGCAAAGCATGGCTCACAAGAATGAGAAGGGCAAAATGGAAATTAAATTAAGGGTGTCTGAATTCACAGGCTGAATATACTACACTAAGGGCTGACAATTCCAGATCCTCCAACATAGCACGTCATTAGCAGCACCATTTAACATACTCACACTGATATTACTTCTTGGCTCCAGAACAAGAGTCACTTTCATTTCCCCATCTTGGTGCAGGTGGCTGAGATAGAAGAGCCTCTCACCCATCATTCTCTCCCGGGTCATCTTGCGGGCAGCGTACAGGCGGAAGCGGACCGCACAGGCAGCCACATCTCTGGGCTCCAGCTTGGCGAAGGTGACTTTCTCCTTGAAGATGGGGTTGGACCCTCTCTGTATGCTTGTCCTGCCCCTCTGTTTCTTACTGGGCAGCAGCACCACATGCACTTGCCAGGAGTTGACGCCACTTCGGTCCTTATCCGGGAGGCCCTGTGCTCTGACAATGGTCACTGTGAGCTTCTGGCTGGCAGCTCTATATTCAAAGATGACATCCAGGTCACCACATTTTGAGATGGGCTCTGGGACCCCAGGTGGCACCTGAAAATTGGTCCCGTCCTGTTCCTGTTGTAGACAGAGGGAAAGATTAGAAATGGAACAATGCCTAATGCATCTTGGAAAGATGGTGCCCCTCTGTGCTTCTTCAGAACCTCACGCTTTTGGACTGGTAGCTTATAACCTCATACATTAGAAAGGTCTGTTTCCTGGTCTCTCCATCGGACTGGGAGTTCCTTGAGGGTACAGCACCAGACATATGGTGAGCCTTCAAAGCATATGAATACTTTTGGAATGAATGAACAAAACTTTTACAATTTGCAAAGTGCTATCATTGAAACCAGTTGAAATACTAAGTCTAAAATTAGTTAATTATGCAACTGCCATAAGCTAACTTTTCCTTAAGTTCCCAGGAGAAATGATTCTGCCTGGGCCTTGCTCTCTGAACCAGGAGCCCCTGCAGAGAAGGATCCTAGCAGGGGTCATGGACAGGTGAGCCTTTAATAGACTGTCTATCTACATGGTGGAAAAGGTTTAGGATAGAGTTTCTCAAACATTCTAGTGGACTTGAATCATCTGGGAATTCTGATTCAGTAGGACCAGGAGTCAGGTCTGGGATTCTGCATTTCTCAGGTCGCAAGGAAGTCTCAGCTAGCCTCCAGTCACTCTTGGAGTAGGAAGGGTTTAGGAGGGCATCCCCTGCAGCCATTTAGCAAATACAACGCTGGGCTTGGGGACAGAACACCTGGGTTGAAATTAAAATTCAACATTGAATAGCTTTTTGGCCCTGACCAAAAGGGTCATGCTCTCTGGACCTCAGCTGAAAAATGAGCATTAAGGTGCCCGCTTGATAGAGTGTCATTGTGAGGTTTTAATGTGCCAAATCGCTTCAGTCGTGTTTGACTCTGTATGACCCTATGGACTGTAGCCTGCCAGGCTCTTCTGTCCATGGGATTTTTCAGGCAATAATGGAGTGGGTTGCCATGTCCTCCTCCAGGGGATCTTTCTAACCCAGGAATTGAACCCACATCTCTTATGTCTCCTACACTGGCAGGCAGGTCTTTGCCACTAGCATCACCTGGGAAGCTGTGGGAAAATGCTCGGCTCAGACAAGCCTCTGTAGATATCTATTCTCATCACTGAACTGATGCTTATTTCCAATCATGGCCCCTTGGTATGAAACATCACTTTTAGGCAGCAGTTCACCTCGGCCAGTCAGATTCAATGCCGTCACTGAGAAAACGGAGCTGAATCACATTTGCTATGATGAACCACCCTCGAACACACTATTACTAATGTCAACATAATTTGATTTTTTCCTCTGAAGGCATGCCTCTTACTCATGACTAAATTTTGGTCTGATTCTCACTGTAAATAAGAGTCAGTTCTTCTTTATGTAATAGAGTATCAGCTGTGCTAAGATAAAGAACTCTTTTATTTTTAGATCAATATGTACACACTGCTGTTTAAAATGGGTAACAATCAGGGTCCTGCTGTAGAGCACAGGGAACTCTGCTCATGTTATACAGCAGCCTGAAAGGGAGGGAGGTTTGGGGGAGAAGAGATACATGTATATGTATGGCTGGGTCACTTTGCTGTATACCTAAAACTATTACAACATTTTTAATTGGCTATACTCCAAACTAATACAGTGTTTCAGGTTTAAAAATAAAATAAAATTTAAAAAAATAAAAATTAAATTAAGATTCTAAGAAAAAAAAAATATAATAACAGACCTCAAAAATGCATGTTCATCAACAAAACTTACCCACAGAAGTCAGGTGAAAGTGCATGATTCTCTGGAATGAGATATTGTTAGGAATCCCAAGTCTACCACATACTACCTCTAGGACACTGGGCAGTTATTTAATCCTTCCCACTTCCTGGTTTAATCAACAGTAAAATGGAGATGATACCTACTTTACAGGGTTGCTGTGAAAATTAAAGGACTTGACACCTAGTAGATGTCTAATAATTGCCCTCTCTTTTAAAACTCACATTAGTCTACCAAGAAAACTTGGGCTCCTTGTTTAAGGGAAAATTTAGGCTTCTTACATTTTTTCCTCTGAGCATGCATTCATGTGTGAGTGTTTCTATTCAGAGGTACTTAGTTTCAAGTGATAAAAGTGGTTGCTATAGAGACTTTTGAATACAACTGACTAGTGTAGATATAATATTAGAAGCGAGTCTCCAAGGAGTTATGCCAACTCAAAAATCAAGTCACAGTCTTCTGTTAAAACTCCCATCTATTTTAGCTTACCCTTGATCATCTCTACATTGCTTGCTGGACCTTAAGGAATAACAGTTAACACTCACTAAAGCCCTTCCTTACACCAGGTAGCACACTAAACCCTTTATGGACGCAAAGCCCATTCTTACACACTTCAGACCTTCTTGGCCTCTTGTTCCTTCTTCCCCTACAGGCTGGGCTCTAAGGAGCTTCTGTCTGGCACAAACCAACAAAGTCTTTCCTCCGTCCCACACAAGGTAACTCTCAACTCTCACCAAAGGCCTATTCGCTGATGTCAAGGCTTGGAAATTTACAGAATACTTCTTGGCACCCATGAATATAAACTCCAGAGTATGTGGGGGGTTCATGCCCCATGCAGTAAATTTTTCTCCCCTTGGACAGATGTCCTAGGACTAATTTCTACAGTTTCTTATAGTATAGTTGCACAAGATCAAGTCAGGAGTCACACTTAGTGGTAGACAACTGGATTATACACTCTCATACTGGCTCTCCCTTCCCTGTATCACTTCCCTTGCCCCTCACTCTTGATTCCTGGGACTGCATGTCCTAACAAAGTAAGCTGTACTTTTGGGAAATCCAGCTAAGAAGCATTATCTTTTTAGATATGCATATTAACTTTTCATTAACCTAATAAGATAGGTTTTCAATACCCTCATTTTGGGGGCGAGTGGAATAAAGCCTTAGAATGCCTAAATAACTCATTCTTTGCCCCCAAAATCATATGTCCAGCCAGAACTACCCAAGATTTGCCAGTATTAATGCTCAAAGTCCAAAATCTCATATGAAACGACGGTGTCTACCTTCCTCCCCCACAAACCTGTCACCCTAACTACTTATATGCATAGTAAGTGTGTGAGATGAAGAGGAAATAAGATAGGAGATGGGAGGTGGAAACACACACTACTTTGAATTTCACATCCTTTTAAGCCTCTGCTTTTGATATTAGTTAACAGTTCCTAGCTTTGTCATCAATGTCAATGCCAAGGTAAAAATATCTAGTTAATGAGCATCTCCCCACTTATCTACCAGGCTCTGCATTCAGATAAACGTTCACTCCATCTGCAGCTTTGTGCTGAGGTCCTGGGGAAGGGTCTGAAATAATTGTCCTGAGAATCTTGAATCAGACACAGCTCCAGGCAATAGCCAGACTCTGGACGGGGACAATCCAAGCTATGGCTCATGAAAAATGGGCTTTGTGGTCCCTTCCTGGGTTGATCTGAGACCAAGATTTGTGAAGGCTGATATTTTCATAGCAAGTAATTATTTCAACACACTCTACCTATCACCAGGCAACTAAAGGCACTCCTCAGGTGGGTACTGTTAATACAGCTAATCCATCTGACCTTCCTGCAAGGTAAAAATCTCTTCATTTTTATCCCCATTTGGCAGATTTTAATTAACTTCTCAAGGCCAATCAGTTAATCAGTGGAAAGCAGAGATGAAAAGTAGGACAGCCGCCTCCCTGTGTGCTCAAAATCACCAACCACCCTCCCATCGTCGTCCCTGCCAAGCCTTGGGTCTGCAGGAAAAAGTCAATGGCCTTTTCCAGCAGAGAAGAGCAATGCTTGCAAAAACCATCAGCCTAACAGGTAGGCACACTGCATGATCGGTTTCCTTCTGAGGCAAAATAAATGATCCCTTTGGCTCTCATATCCTGGGTTTTCCTTTAAGACAGGAACACTTGGGCCACACTGGCAAAACCCATGAAGATTTAAAGATGTTTCTATCAAACTGAAAGCTTTTCTGTTTTAACAAGATACTGTTGATGTCATCTGTGTGGCCCAAAGTAAACAACCCCACAGTGTGTTCCTGATGCCAGATACAAAGGGGAAGAGAGGCTTCTTAATACAGCCAAGAGGCAAATAAATCAATTCTTAAAAGGCGAGCTAAGCCTGCAAAGTAGGCATTTACAGGAACTGCCTCCACACTGCATCTGAGGTTCTACTGTAGGAGCACCAAATTACAGTTTTTGTCTCAAAATAGATAGGAGGTTGAATGGAGCACACAGAGATGTCTGGGTATTTTTGGAGTCTGAGAACATTTAGTGCCCTCAACACCCAGTCTTCTATTGAAGCTCCATGAGGCAGGCAAACGGGAGGTTGCCTGGAGAAAGTGATTCCAAGCCCAGTGGTACGGTTATCAAGGGTACTGTCAATAGGCAGGTAAACAGTTCTGTTTTGTTTATGTGGTGAGAGAGCCAAAAAGAATCGTATTTTTAAATGTTGAATGTTAGTGTGTGGGATTTGATCTGATTCTTGGCAGTAAACCAGTAGGAAGCAGACTTTTTTTAAAACAAAATGTATACGATAGAGCTTTGAGGGTCTCTATATGAAGGCTTTCTTTTAACCAGCCACAAACCACGTATCTGAGTTGCCATCCCTGGACTTCAGCAATACTCTATACAGAGTACACATATCCCTGTGTGGCATCTCCTTATGCTTTCTATATGTGCTCCAGTACCTTAGCAGTCAGGCTTTGAAACATAATTTTCTGTGATTTTTTTTTTCTCCTCCTTGACGAGCATTTGGTGTGTCTGACAGTCCAGGTTCTAATAAGAGATTCATCCTGCTTATTTTCTCAGGCAGACTGATGCTAACAAAATCCATCTACCCTTCTCCTTCCTCTATTCACACAAATTTTTATATAACTACATGAGTTATCTCATCAACATTAATTTCAAAGTAGGTATTAGACATATTAAATATTAGAATATTTAATATCTCTTAAAGTCATGCAAGGAGATCAAACCAGTCAATCCTAAAGGAAATCAACCCTGAATATTAAATGGAAGGACTGATGCTGAAGCTCCAATACTTTGGTCCTGATGCCAAGAGCCGACTCATGGAAAAGACCCTGATGCTGGCAAAGACTGAAGGCAAAAGGAGAAGAGGGCAGCAGAGGATGAGATGAGATGGTTAGATAGTATCAGTGACTCAATGAACATGAATCTGAGCAATCCTCCAGTCATACTTCTGGATGCTCAGGCATATTTGGGAGTAAGTTTCAACTGAAAAAGAAATTAGGCAATGTATGTTTTATCAGAGATTTATCCAAAAAGCAAAGTCAATGGACAGAGAGACATGACAGACTAATGCCATCTCTTAGAACTTCAGCTCAATTTGGACCTAATAAATATGTTCATACTGTAAGATCTTCATCATAACACCTTGTATAATTTCATTTGAAGGGCCTTTGTATTTTTCATTTCCTTCCCAAATAATTCTCATTTTCAAAAATTTATAATTTAAGATTTGGTACAAAAAAATATGTAGACACCATTTAATTGAAACTATGAAGGAAATAATCCAGCCTCCCTAAAGAACTAAAAACTCCTTTATATAAAAAAAGAAGCCTGATTGTTGCTGGGTTCAATCTGCCACCAATGCTTCATTTTCCATTTTGATAGATTTCACTTATATATGAATTTTTAATGGCACACATAGGAACCGGGACTTGGTCATCTGAATAAAAAATACATTTCCATTAAAGGCTGTTTAGGTATTTGTTTTTCAAAGCAATGCTTCCTTTTTGGAAAAATTTTCTTCTTGAAGGGTGGGGAGAAAGGGAGGAGAAGCATAGGGAGGGGAAGGGGAACAACGAACCAGGGAGCTGACAATATTCAAGCAAGGAAAAACAAACAACTTGCCTCTGGACTCCACACAGAGGAGCTGTCAGTAGCATAGGAATCTTCGAATCCCCGGTTATTAAAAGCTGTCTCCATCTCCAGGCTGCCCTCTGTGGACTGCCGGCTGAGGCTGTGGACCACGCTGGTCTCTCCAGGAGATACACCATGGTGCCTGGTGTCCCCCAGCTCACAAGTGGACTGTGAGTGGGCAGAGATGGGATCATCTTCACCATAAGACAGATTCTCAGAATAAATCAGTTGGCTGGCTCCATCCAAGCCTAAATTTGCAAAAAGGAAATTCTTTCAAATGTACTATCATGTTTCATCTTTTTATCTAGAGAAAATGGGCAATAGCAATTACCCCAATCAAGTTTGCTAAAACAAAACTCATTAAATAACATCTGCTGAAACACACTCTCATCTATAAGGTGGATAAACTTGGCCCATAAAATCAAAAGCCATTAGTTCATTATATAGGATACAAGAAGACTGAATGCTTTATGCTAATATGAGCATATTTAGGATGTACATTATGTTAGAAGGATAAAATAAGTCCAACTCTTCACAACTCCATGAACTATAACCCACTAGCCTCCTCTGTCCATGGAATTTTCCAGGCAAGAATCCTGGAGTGGGTTGTCATTTCCTCCTCCAGGGGATCTTCTGAACCCAGTGATCAAATCCACATCTCTTGTATCTCTTGCATTGGCAGGCAGATTCTTTACCACAAATGCCGCTAGTGCCACCTGGGAAGCCCCTGGATTCAGAGGATCTGGGTTTAAAATCCAAGTTCTGCATTAAGAACTTGAACAATTGTTGAACTGTCTTAACCTTTGTTTCCTTGTCTATGTGTGTTTGCTTACTCAATCATGTTCGACTGTTTGTAACCCCATGGACCATAGCCCACCAGGCTCCTCTGTCCATGGAATTCTCCAGGCAAGAATACTGGAATGGGTTGCCATTTCCTCCTCCAGGGGATCTTCCCACCCAGGGATTGAACCCAAGTCTCCTGAATCTCCTGCATTGCAAGCAGGTTCTTTAACCACTGAGTCATTGGGAAAACCCGTCAGAAATTCACTGTGGACGTGTGAAATAATATCTGCCTAGCAACCACCAGCCTTTCCATAAATATTAGCCTTGCTTACCTGTCTGGTCTTATCTTATCCAGCAAAGCCCATTCAGTACTACCACCAAACTCGTAGACATCTGTGGTCTCATCGGCCATGAAAACACCAGCTGTATGTTTTTATTCACAGCAGTCTTCAAGCCCTCGCTCCTCTCCTTTCCTTCTTGTCCATCCGAAGTCCTGACAACTCCCAAATCTTCCCTGACTCTTTTAGACTCAGAGTCTTTCTCAGCCCTTAGTGTCATTCTCTTCTCTCTTAGTGCTCCCTTACCCTGTTCATCCCCTTCCTCTTCCTTGACAACCAGGTTACCCTCAGATAATAAGGAAAAACTGCCAGGGTCTTCCTGTTCTTCCTAAGCAATAACACTAAATTGCCTCCCACATCCAGAAAGTAGCCAAGGATGTCTTTTCTCTTTGGCCTCTACTCTTCCGCAGTGTCCCCCACTCCCAGGATGATGGAAAATTAGAGATATAGACAGGATTCGTGAGGATGACAAACTCAGCTCTTATTTACACGCTGTATAATAGCAGTTGTTCCCACCATTGGTCTAAAAATCTGAGCTAGAACATAAGGTCCTCGAAGCTGCTAAGCAACATCCATATACTGCAGACTTGTCCATGAAAACAACAGTTGCGTATTTTTGTTCACAGCGGTCTTCAAGCCCTTCCTCCTCTCCTTTCCTTCCTGTCCATCCAAAGTCCCAACAACTCCTGAATCTTCTCTGCCTCCTTCAGACTCTAAGTGGGTTTTATTAAATCTCAAGTAGCTTTCAAGACTACGCAGATAACAGATACTTGAAACAGCCAGATGTGTAGCAATATGGAGCAATGTGGACAGTGGTTTAGCAGACAATATTTGATCCACCTACAATAAACACACAAACTTAAAAACACATCATCACCCTCTGCAGACCAGATATACAAATCTTTGGGAAGACTTGGTTTTCAGGGCACAAAATCCAACCCCTCATTTGGGATTTTGCCAAATCATGGCAAGCCATTGAGAAGTTCTCCATCTGCCTTGTTTTTCTTAATAATTCACTTCAGGCTTCTTGGAAACACTCTCAAAGGATACCTAAAATCTTGACATTCATACTTTCAGTTATTTGGCAAACACACACACACACACACACACAAAAGACCCAGAAAATGACAGAACAAGGGTATTCCATTTGCAAAACCCTATAACAGAAAGTGGAATTTTCTTCTCAGGCTCTAATTAGCCCATCCATTCCTCACATACACGAACACTAAAATGTCCTATTAAACAGTGGGTCATCCATCAACGTGTGTAGCACCCAGCAGGATCTCAGCACAAAATCTAACTCTGCCAAGAAATTACCCCCATAAAATTGTCTCATGACTTCAACTCCTACAGTGATAATACTTAGATCAGTAATAAGGGAATTTTCAAAAGC
The DNA here is from genome assembly GCF_019923935.1 of Bubalus bubalis. Classification (NCBI taxonomy): domain Eukaryota; kingdom Metazoa; phylum Chordata; class Mammalia; order Artiodactyla; family Bovidae; genus Bubalus; species Bubalus bubalis. The sequence continues at coordinate 29,150,637 of NC_059167.1, forward strand.
TACATTAAAGCATTAAAAAGCTATTCGTAACTGAAAAACGTAAGAACTATATTAATGTAACAAACCATTTTCCTTGACAGACAAGCAAGGAATGAATTAGAAAGGCAAATCTGGGGGACAAGTCAAGTTGCAAGGAGGGGGAAGGGTTATTCACTGTTACATAAAGCATCTTCACACGCTTTAAATTAAAGAAGCTCATGTCACCTTAAGCACATACAGAAAAGTCATCGCCTGTTGTCGAGAAATGTATCCTGGCTTCTTAGAAATTACAGAGCATAATTGTGTCACATCAACCATATTTATTTTATGAGAGGAAATTTTTTAGTCCATATCCCACTTTGATGGAGTATAAATCTATTATCCTTTTATGCTTTCTTTTCTACTACAAGACCCTTCCCTCCATCACCCATACTTTGGCCTACCATTCGTGATGGTCAATTTTACGTGTCAGCTTGGCTAGAGGCCTCAATTATTCAATCAAATGCTAATTTAGGAGTTGCTGTGAAGGCATTTTGTAAATATAATTAAAGTTGACTTTCAGTAGAGGGGATTATCCTACATAATCAGTCCCTTGAAAGGCCTTAAGAGGAGAACTGAGGCATTCCCGGAGGAGAAGCAATTTCATCTATAGACTGAAGCTTCAGTTCCTTCCTGAGTTTTAGCCTCTCCTTCTGAACAGTGGATTTCAGAGCTCCCACAATCACATAAGCCAATTCTTTGCAATAAATCTCTTAAAACACACACACACACACACACACACGGGATAACTGACTTGTTTTAAGTGACACCAAGAAGGTAATGATTAGCTACTATGAAACATTTTAAGAACTAAATATTTCACAAACAAAAATAAGGCTTTGCTCAAAACAAACAAAAAGTCCAATAAGTGGGCTATTATTCTGTAGCCCATCTTACATTCATAGAGACCTCATGCACAGCTCCCAATTCAGATCACTTAGGACAAGCCCTCTTTGACATTAGCAGGAATACAGTGACAACTAATTCACAATAACACTAAATCAGATATGTGAGACAAGAGAGAATTTAGCTGGAATATGATGAAGGTTTTAAGTGGGTTTAGACCTTGAATTTCACTGGTTCTACATTCTCAATGCACCCTTTAAGTGAAAGAATTGTCTACAATTAAATTTGATCTTGGGGCTTCCCAGGTGGTACTAGTAGTAAAGAACCCATCTGCCAATGCAGGAGACATAAGAGATGAGGGTTCTATTCCTGGGTGGGGAAGATCCCCTGGAGGAGGGCATGGCAATCCATTCCAGTATTCTTGCCTGGAGAATCCTAAGGACTGAGGAGCCTGGTGGCCTACAGTCCATAGGATTGCAAAGAGTCAGACACAACTGAAGCAACTTAGCATGCATGCATGCAAATTTGATCTTAGAAAAACATGTTTAAGGTAGAGGGGAAAATAGCTAAATAGAGAATACGAGTTAAAAAAATTCTCTCTGGGGTGCATGCTTAATCTTTTCATTATTCTTTACTGCTGACACAAATTCAATGATCTAAAAATGAACAAAAAGAAATGACACAGAAAAAAATCATGCAATAAAAATTACATTAACATTTCCATGGCATTTGATAACCTAAAATTTAGCATGCAGTTAATCATTCTTATGAAAACTCCTGCTGATTTTCTTCAAAATGTACAGGTAATTCATTCAGTGTAGTAGACTCATTCCACCCTCCGGTAGAGAAAAATGTAGCCTTTCTATCACCATCTGTCAAAAAACTCAGAATCACACCAGTTACGACAAAAGTTGCTGCTAATTCCAGGAAGGTTGAGGGCTAGAGTGTTTGTCAGAATTCTCAGAACACTGTGTTTGTATAAATCAAAATCTAGACACTTAGGCCTCTGGGAAATGGGGCCATTAGCTTTAGAATTAAACAAGCTACTCATAGGGGATCAACTGCGATTAACTTTCATTAGCTAACATTTGCCCTCTCAGTGGAGAGAGAAGAGTGCTGTGATGTAACAGCAGAGAAAAACCAAACAGGAGAGAGGGTGAGGAGATTACAGAGGGCCTCTGGCAACCGTTACTATTCTTTGGTTACATTGAGCGTTTATCTCTTGGCTTACGTGGGCTAAAAAGACGAGCAATAAAATGCTATGTGGCCCAGTGAATAAATAAAATTACATTAGATCCACAAATTATTATATTCCTGCTAAAAAATAGGGCTCATTTGTTAATTTTCCTTTCTGCCTCCTTTGTTCTTTTTTTGCCCACTTCATCCATATCATCAAATCAGACATTTCTTCTCTGTTACCGTCTCTCAGTTCTACACTCTCCTTTTTGTCTTCCTACTACTAAGTGCTGAAAAACAAGGAAGACCAACTATGACCCCACTGGTTGGATGAACCACAACCCCAGAGGAAAGAAGAAAAAGATTAGAGAACCCAGGTCATTTTAGACCAGGTCACTATGGTAGACAGTATGACATTTTCTCTGGCTTATTATTATTATTATTTTTTTTTTTTTTTTTACCAGATACACTTCACAGACTGTTCCCTGTTTCAACGTCCTACGCCATTCAGGGTTCTGGGCATAAAGGAGTCAGAGAGATAGAGATGCCTGACCTTTGCTATGGAAAGCACTAAGAAATATCGTACTGTTCTTTCCCCAGGTTCTTTTGTGTGCCTGGTGGGCAGGGAGAAGGACCCTTGACAAGCCTTACTAACAGTCACAGGCTGTGCTCACCCTGCCCTGAGTGTCCCCCTCTCCCTTTGTGAAAAGTACACTTAATATGAAGATGGAGGGTGGCAAGAAACCTGCTCATACCCAGGATTCTAATACAGGCTGGGCTCCAGAAACTACAGGGCATGAGGGAGAGTGTGCAGGGTACATGTTGTTTAAAAAAGATTATTCAATATTATGAAAACACATTATTTTATTTGGAAGGTAAAACATACCTATTGTTTTAATAATACAACCTATCTCCTGGGGTTACATAGATATATGGAAAATGGATCTTACATTTTCAAATGGGAGGAAAGGCACAGAAGTGCAACATCAGCAGACATGTATATAACATTTTTGTACTTGTCAGAATGGAATGAAATTTTATAAACCTTGAAAAATACCATTCTAGTCATTAGCTGTCAAAATGTACAAAGCAGTAAACTGTGAGGAAGGAAGGGGTTTCCACAATTCAGGATCAAGACTTTGGTACTGCTGATCCATTCTCTCTGCATGAGGCTCCTTGGAAGATCTGAAGCAGTCCTTTTGCCTTGTCCCACCTTCTGGACATCACCCTTCTTTTTGCTCTCCTCTCTGGACTCACAAATACCAGTGCAGTGACTCAAAATCATTCTTACCATTAGACATACCTGGTCTAGATAAAGGAAAGGTTTGATGCAAAGAATACCTTTGCAGGTGGACACTTCTGTGCTGTCTTCTTTGTGGGTGGAGAGACAGTGACTGGGTTTTGGTTTATGCTCCAATCCTGTCTGCTTTCCTTTCTCAGATCCTCCCGAGCGGAAACTCTGGGACTGGGACACAGAAATCTCAAATTGTTTGATCATCTCCTCATCACTGTCAGAAGATGTAGACAGCTCCTCATCATCTCCGAAGCTGTTAACTGGAAGCAAACAAGAGCCATGAGTCTTCTATGGGGCCCATAAGAAAACAGAGACAGGTAATCCAGAGAAACAGTGGCCAATTTATCTGGATCAAAGCAGACTGAAGGTGGGTAGAAAGAATTTAAAGCACTTTTGAAACACAAGTTTTGAGTCCAAAGGAATGAAACAGGAAAAGAAAGCTCAGAAGCTCAGAGAAAACACTGGTACCCCCTTCCCCACGGCACCCCCTGCCAGTGCCCTATAACCAACATACTGAGCCCTCTTGTTGAGCTGGGCAGCCTGCTGGGTCGTTATGCTGCTCACATGTGCTCACAACTGGGAATAGGACCAGCATCTGGACACACGTGTATCTTATATGTATTTCTAGCTGGTGGTGATGAAAAATATGCTCTTTGCCTCATCTCAGCTATTAACACAGAGTGAAGACCCACTTCAGAAAAGAGATATTAGCTACACATATCTTCCAAAAGCTTCCTATATTTGAAAAGGGACACCACATTGTATGTGTCTTAAAAAATAATGCATAAATAATTTATACTAGAAATGCCTTTCTCCATCACCAGCAACCCAACCCAGACACTCTGAATCATTCTCACCACTTTCCCCACCCCAGCGCACTGGTCAGTCCTCTTCATTTCTCCAACAGTATCTGATCATTCCTGCCCTTGCCCATGTTGTTCCTTCTGCCAGAAACCCTCCCTCCCCAGGTGTTTACCTGGCTGACTCCTCTCAACTTTGTGGTCTCAGCTTGACTTCATCCTAAACACTTCCCTGATTGTTCTACCTTAAGGAGCTCTGTGGGCTTACCTAGACAGCATATTAAAAAGCAGAGACATTACTTTACCCACAAAAGTCCACCTAGTCAAAGCTATGGTTTATCCAGTAGTCATGTATGGTTGTGAGAGTTGCACTATAAAGAAAGCTGAGTGCTGAAGAATTGATGCTTTTAACTGTGCTGTTGGAGAAGACTCTTGAGAGTCCCTTGGACTGCAAGGAGATCCAATCAGTCCATCCTAAAGGAAATAAATCTTGAATATTCATTGGAAGGACTGATGCTGAAACTGAAACTCCAATACTTTGGCCACCTGATGCAAAGAACCGACTAACTTGAAAAGACCCTGATGCTGGTAAAGATTGAAGGCTAGAAGAGAAGGGGACGACAGAGGATGAGATGGTTGGATGGCATCACCGACACGATGGACATGAATTTGAGTAGGCTCCAGGAGTCGGTGATGGACAAGGAGGCCTGGCATGCCGCAGTCCACGGGGTCACAAAGAGTCAGACATGACTGAGTGACTGACCTGAAGGAGTTCTGTTCCCTGTACTTAATATTTTTTTTTTCTTCTCCCCAATAAATTCCGTGAAAATAAAGATATCGCCTGTTTTGTTATCTGATGTCTCTATAGTACGTAAAACAATGCCTGCTGAGGAGTAAGTACTTAACTAAACACTTGTTGAATGTTGACTGGATTGATGAATACCCAATGTTTTCTCTCAAGCCTGAGCCCTTCTCTCACCCCCAACACTCACACATGATACCCTGTGTTGGGAATACTCTTCTCCAGTCCCCATCTAAACTAGTCAAGAATCCAGCTCACCACTAAGGTCTCAGCAGAGGTATCACTTCTTCCAGAGAGTCCTTCCTTGATCCCTTAAGTCAACTTTAGGGATTTAAGGCTCCTTCCATGTGCTGTAAAATCACTCTCTAGCCTGTCCTGCCCGTGCCTCCTCCAGCTTTGTGGCAGAAATTACCTATTTAACTGCCAACCGTTCCATCTAACTTGTACACACCCTGAGGATAAGAAGCATATAAGACCACCCACCCCTGTGTCCCTGCAGCACTCTTTCTGTGTCGGGCACAGGGCAGATGACTGTAAATATCTGCTGAATATGGACTGGAAATATAAATAATAAGGAATTATTTTTTAAAGATTTCCTCTTTTCATCCAAAACTCACAGTGGTTCCAGGGAAGAATATGGTTGTTAACAGGACAGTGGGTCCTGAAGATCAGTTAAGAATTAGAGGCTAGGAAAAAAATTAAAGGCCATATTTTAAGCAAGAGAAAATACTTGAAAACACTCACCTGGCCAAAATATTTACTCTCTGGCTTAAGAACTGATTTTCCTGAGGCTCTTTGGAAGCAATTATAACAAACACTTATTGAATGTCTTTCATGTGCCAGGAAGTGTCCTAAGTGTCTTATACATATCTCATTTCATCCACACAAAACCTCTATTACTGTTACCATCTTTCACATATGAAAATTGAGGCAGAGAAAAGTCTACAACTGTCTGAAGATCACACTGCCAGGAGGGGGTAGAACCAAAATTTGAATCAAGGCAGTATGTCTCTAGAGGCCACACTTCTAATCACTCTGCTAGAGAATCGGAGAGAAGTGGTAGAAAGATCTCTTATTCTTTGTGCTCACTCATATTAGCTAGCTGAGTCTATGTGGCTGAGACTCAAACTCTCTGACCCTGTTTCTTCATTTGTGGATCATTTCTAATGTATGGATCATTTTCCAGATCTTTTCTGGATCTAAATTCTCTGACTCCAAACTTTCTACCTGACAGGTGTCAACATTCAATCTATTTCTCTCTTTTATGGAGTAGCTGATCCAATGACTTAAGAGCATATTGTTTTCAGCTCACTCAATTTTATTGTTATCTGGGACCAGACCCATGGCAAGACATTGAAACCTAAGTGTTAGAAGAGATTTCATTACCATCCCAACAGAACACCATTACAATAAACAGTCTCCTCAAGTCTCAGTGTGCTAGACAGAGTTCTCTAGCCTGGGATGGACCATCACATATGGAAGAGATCCATAGACTAACAGGACCAAAAAACCAAAACTAAACTTTCCCCACCTTTAGAGTATAGGACCATCTACACACCTGGGAGGTAGTCAGGGGGATATATGTACTGGAGAAGTGGTTGTATTAGACATCCACTGGCACTTTTTTCCAACTCTAAGATTCCATTCCATGTGTACTACTAGGCCATTTGTATTCCATTAGTATTACTATACCAGGCCACATGGCATGCCTCCTGAGAAATCTGTATGCAGGCCAAGAAGCAACGGTTAGAACTGGACAGGGAACAACTGACTGGTTCCAAATCGGGAAGGAGTACGTCAAGGCTGTATTTTGTCACCCTACTTATTTAACTTCTATGCAGAGTACATCATGCGATATGCTGGGCTGGATGAAACACAAGCTGGAATCAAGATTGCCAGGAGAAATATCAATAACCTCAGATATGCAGATGACACCACACTTACAGCAGAAAGCGAAGAAAAACTAAAGAGCCTCTTGATGAAAGTGAAAGAGGAGAGTGAAAAAGTTGGCTTAAAACTCAACATTTAGGAAACTAAGATCATGGCATCTAACCTATCACTTCATGGGAAACAGATGGGGAAACAATGGAAACAGTGACAGACTTTATTTTTTGGGCTCCAAAATCATTGCAGATGGTGACTTTAGCCATGAAATTAAAAGACACTTACTCCTTGGAAGAAAAGTTATGACCAACCTAGATAGCATATTAAAAAGCAGAGACATTACTTTGCCAGCAAAGGTCCATCTAGTCAAAGCTATGATTTTTCCAGTAGTCATGTATGGATGTGAGAGTTGGACTATAAAGAAAGCTGAGCACAGAAGAATTGATGCTTTTGAACTGTGGTGTTGGAGAAGACTCTTGAGAGTCCCTTGGACTGCAAGGAGATCCAACTGGCCCTCCTAAAGGAGATTAGTCCTGGGTGTTCATTGGAAGGACTGATGTTGAAGCTGAAACTCCAATACTTTGGCCACCTGATGCGAAGAACTGACATTGGAAAAGACCCTGATGCTGGGAAAGATTGAAGGCGGGAGAAGGGGACGACAGGGGATGAGATGGTTGGATGGCATCACCGACTCAATGAACATGAGTTTGAGTAGGCTCTGGGAGTTGGTGATGGACAGGGTAGCCTGGCATGCAGCAGTCCATGGGGTCACAAAGAGTCGGACACAACTGAGCAACTGAACTGAACTGTATTACTATTAAATTACATACTATTAATATACTTAATTACATTAATTACATTAACATATATTAATTGTATTAATAGTGACTAATATCATTAATAGTATACTATTGTTTTACTATTAAAACTTTTCAGAGTCAAAAGTCATCAATTTCAAATTAAGTGAGTTAGTCCACAAGTATCTCCTCATATATAAAATTAAGAATTAGAATTCATTAATTTAACAGTATGGGGTCCCTGATTTTTTTCCCAGTGAGTCACTGATCATCCACAGAGCACAGATTCTCCTCACTCAATATAATAACCATTACTGAGTCCAAGCTTGCTCTGCTCGCTGCATGACAGGTCAATGAATCTGATTCTCAAAGGGTTGCGGCAAGGAAGAGACTTTAATCGGAGAGTCAGCTGACCAAGAAGTTGGCAGGCTATCATGTCAGGGCCTGGTTGCCAGGTTCTTTATAGATCAGAGGTTGGGGGGCGGGGGGCGGAGCGGGGTGAGGAAACAAAGTAAAAAGACTATTCAGTCCTCGCAAATGTCCCCTAGAATGCAGGGGAATGTGTTAGTTTCACTTCCTTAAAATCCTTCACAGTTGGGCTGCTCAGGTTATCTCCCTGAGGCAGACCATTATGTATTCTTATAATACCAAAAAAGGGTTAAAGTCACAGAAACAGATCCAGCATAAATTTAAAATTACTCTTCCCTGTTGCATAATCATAACAGTAATTATAATGTTTCCCATTAACTAAACATAGACTATATGCCAGGTATCTTCTGGGGACTTCACATATATTATTCCATTTAATCACCACAGCAACACCATGAAGTAGGGATAATTATTATTACTCTCATTTTAGAGATAGGAAACAGAGGCATAAAGAGATTAAGTAACTTATCTTAGGCAAAAAAGTTAGCAAAGTAACAAAGCTGGGACTTGAACATAGAACCTCTGTTCTTGGTCAGTGCACAAATTATCAGACATTATTGCCTCAGGACACTAGAGCCATATCTAGATTACTTTCCAGAGTGCGCAAGAGGGGGGTTTGCCTTTTTGACCCTGAAATCTGCCAGGACATTGCTTCCTTTGTGAGGAGAGAGCAGTGGGAAGAAGAGTCACCCTATATGAGAGTGAACGCACCCAGGCTGCAGTATAACTGGTCCATTCTCCTCATGGGATTCTAAATGCAACTGCACATGCTATTCTAAGCCTCAGTCCTCAAGGATCTCAGGAAATTCTCTGTCTAAAAATGAAACCTGTCATCTCTCCTAAAAACCCACTGGTAGCAACAGAAGTCAATAGTGGTGCTATTATAACAATAAAAGCAATCCCATATACAGCACTTATCATGAGCCAGGCACTATTCTAGAAAGTTACATCTGATAACTTATTTACTCCTCACAATAACCCAATGAAGTCAGTACTTTATTATCCCCATTCTGTGAATGGGGAAACTGAGGCATCATGAGGTCAGTAATTTGCCACAGTGATAACAGGCAAACATTAATAAACATTATAACCAGGATTCAAACCCAGGTGGTCTGGCTCCAACATCAATATTATTATGACCACATTATGCTCCTTCTGTCATCTCTTGCTTGAAGGAAAAAAATCCTGGTCAAAATCTATACAACTGTGTTTGGTCATTAAGAATATAAAATCACATAGGTTGGGTTAGAAAGGATTTTCATGAGCATCCATCTATTCTCTCATTTTCACAAAGAGAAGCCAAAACCCGAAGAGGCAAAGTGTATACCAAGCCAGGACCAAATGGAGGTCTCCAGGTTTCCAGGTCAATGGTTTTGCCACACTATTTTCCATGTTCTCTCACCAATCAGTTATTTTCTCAAATTCAAAATTTGATTCTTACCTTTTTGAAAGATCCCAGCTGCTCCTTTCCTTGTAATGAGTCTGCATCAACAACTAAAGAGTGGATCTGGATTTCATTCAACTTAAATCTTTGAAAATCACTAAGTTTTTGCCAACAAAGGTCCATCTAGTCAAGGCTATGGTTTTTCCAGTGGTCATGTATGGATGTGAGAGTTGGACTGTGAAGAAAGCTGAGCACCAAAGAACTGATGCTTTTGAACTGTGGTGTTGGAGAAGACTCTTGAGAGTCCCTTGGACTGCAAGGAGATCCAACCAGTCCATTCTGAAGGAGATCAGCCCTGGGATTTCTTGGGAAGGAATGATGCTAAAGCTGAAACTCCAGTACTTTGGCCACCTCATGCGAAGAGTTGACTCATTGGAAAAGACTCTGATGCTGGGAGGGATTGGGGGCAGGAGGAGAAGGGGACGACAGAGGATGAGATGGCTGGATGGCATCACCGACTCGATGGACGTGAGTTTGAGTGAACTCCGGGAGTTGATGATGGACAGGGAGGCCTGGCGTGCGGCAATTCATGGGGTCACAAAGAGTCGTATACGATTGAGCGACTGAACTGACTGAAGCCTTGTCTAAGTTGTGGCACTTAATTTTCAGACATAAGATAGTACTTTCTGAAACACAGTTCAAACCTCTTTCAAGCTAAGCACTTGGGAAATAATATTTAATACAAATGGAAATTTGTATTTAAATCTTCACCTCTTCATCCAATTAGCTTGCTAAAATAACACAGAAAATGTTGCACAAATGCCAAGGATGTGGACACATCTTGAAGTTGAGATTGTTCACTTCACTCAATCACAGAATTTGGAGAGATCTTAGACACCACCTCAGTATCCACCACCAAAGAAAAGTCAGACTCTTCTGCAATCTTCCTGATGCATGGCCACCCAGCTCCTTCCCTCTGTTCACACACTATTGAGTTGCTATTGTGGGCTTCTTGCACTGACAGGAAGTTCATGACTGAATGAAAAGAGAGAGTTATCTATAGATCCATCAATACCAAGTCTCTATAGCAGTGCAATCAGAATATTCCTCCCTTTGATTTTTACTGAATCTTTTTTTTTTCTTGTGAACAGAGGCAGAGGAAATGCCATCTTCGTCTTTCACAACAAAAAGACAGGAAAGTGGGGCCTCAGTGCCCAGAAACTGCCTGTCCAGGTCTAACATCAGTGAAGGCAGAATCTGGAGTCAAGCTGCCTCTGTACAAATCTGGGACCTTCCATTTGCTGGTCTGAGATCTAAGCAAGTTCCTTAATGTTTCTGAACTACGGTGTCCTTATCTTGATATTCCTTACATCTTAAAGTTGTTGATAGGGCTAAGTGGGATAAATCATGAAAGGGGGAAAAAATGCTTGGCATATGATATGCTAAAAAATGTTAATGATTATTATTATTACTCCGCATCACAGCAGTGCCCTATATGGAAACCCATCTAGGAAGCCCTGCCATTTATAAACAAAGGGAAGAATGCCTATTCTTGCAGGGTCTGACTTGAAAACTCCTCAGAACTGTTTCAGGGAAAGGATGAAAGAAACGAGGGCTGGAATAAGAGAAAATTAAGCTGACAATGTGGGTTGTATCAGCTTCCTTCCCTCACTATGCATTTTTCCAAGTTTAGAGGTGGAGCACTCTGTAAGAGTTGGCAGTGCTGTCTGGATGTAGGCAGTGCTCAACACCTGCTCATTTTGTTGTTTCTTTTAAGGCAACAAAACCACCAACTGGTGGTGAAAAGAGAGGCTTTCTTAAGCCTGTCTGCTGCTATTTTACAGATGGAGAAAGACTTTATAAATGATCAGTGCAGATCCAAACTTATTAATTCCTTCCCACCCACATAGGAGCAATTAGGTGGAGGGAAGTACTGCTCATATATTGTAGATGGGACATGGAGACAGGCGGAGGTGGGTTGTGCTCGGTGGTGCGGTACCTGAGTGCTCATTTTAGCTACAATTGCAAGAATCCCTAATATACCAGATTTCTCAATACCTACAGCAAGTGTCTGCCCAGGGTGGTTGGATAAGGATAGAAATAAGAACAAGAAGTTGGTTAAAGTGAAAAAAAGCACAAAGGGAGGGTCAAAGGTGATAACTGCCCCTCTCAGATCCTTAAAAAAATGACCACATTTTTAGATGCATAATCCAGTCATTTTTAAACTCAAACAGGATAGGAAAAAATTTATATAAATCATCAACCTTGATTTTTTTTTCAGACTATGCTCTGTGGAGGTCTGGGATTCCACAAAGGAGCTTCAATGCCACCCACGATAAAAGTAAAGATGGGGGTGGTTGCTCTGAGCAGGCTGAGCTATACACTCTGTACAATCAGGGCTGTTTTGCTTTAATTCAGTTTATATTTTTATAAGGTTCTGTTGGGAAAAAATAAAAGTCCTGACATTTTTTTAAAGGTTGAAAAACATTGATATAACCTAACTCGTTCATTCTACAGAATAGAAACTAAGGCTGAGACTACTTAAGGCACATACCTATAAGTCAGGCAGCTAGTTAGTGGCAGAGGAAGGATTACAAACTGGTTCTCCTGTGCACACTTGTTTTGTCACCCTACACCTTGTATGAGATGTTTTGACAACTCCTTTTCATATATGAACAAAGAGATGGCACTTGTAACAGCTAAATATTAATTAGTCAAATGGAAAAACTTTTATGTGTAATATAAAGATCACTGCAGTAGGGAAAAGTTACAATATTGAGGATTCTAGTTATGACAGCAGCAGAGTACATGACTTGAGCTAACCTAATAATAACTATAAATTCATGAAAAAAAATTAAACAAACTATCTGAAGGCATAGAGAGTGAACAGAAGGTAGAAACTAGAGGAGATCTAATTTGTTAAAGAAGAAAACATTACTGGATGACTACATGGTTATACTATTTATCTGCTAAAAGTATTCCTAAGTCTATGAGGCACAGGGCATCAAGGACTCAGGCAGAAATCACAAGCCTTATTGATGTGAGGTGTCAGAGGGCAGAATTCAAGGCAACCAGAGCAACTGGAAATGGAAAAGGAAATTCTAGAAGAGAGGGACCCAGAGAGAGAAAGAGCTCCAAAATCTGCATATGAATTTAGCTCAAGCATTTGGCTCAAATCTGTAGTATGTATACATATGGAAAATTTCAAGTAAATTAGAAAAAGTAATAGCTAGAAGACGAAAAATTTGATTAGACATTTTGTCTGAAGCCTGTCTCTGCAGAGTCTGAGTTAGGAGTTTGAGTTTGGCCAAGGCAGAGTAGCTTGGTAGACACTCCAGATATTCTGTTCAAACTTTAGAAGGGCTAACACTAGAAATAAGACTGAGTAAAACTGAAATAAATCCAACATAACAAACAATAAACCGTTATACTCAAAAGAATCAACTAGTAATTTCACTGTTGAAACTGGGCTAAAATGAAAAGCAATACTCTTTACAGGAAGATTAAAGAATCCAATATCTTTACAACATTTGATCCACAATGTCCAGTATACAATCAAAAGTCACTAGACATACAAAGAAACATGAAAAATGTGAATCACCAAGGAAAAACAGCATTCAACTGAAACTAGCCTCAAGATGACTCAGATTTTGGATGCAGAAGACAACATCTTTAAAGTATCTATTGTATAACTTCAAAGAATCAAAGGAAAGGGTGATCATAATGAACATAAATAAGGATAATTTCAGTGGAGAAATGAAAACAATATTCAAAAAACTAAATAAACTTAAAATTGAAAATTAAATCTTCAAAGTTAAAAAATTCAGTCAGTTTGCTTTTTAGCAGGTTGGAGATGGCAATGAATTTTGAAGGAGCTCAATAAAAAGTAATCAATCTGAAGAACATAAAAAATTTGGAAAGAAAATAAACAAAACCTCAGTGAACAAGGATAGCATATCTAGTTGTCTGAAATATGTATAACTGGACTTCAAGGAGGGAAAAACAAAACAAAAAAATGTGGAAGAAAAATATTTGAAAAAATAAGAACTGGGAGTCACCCAAATGTGCTGAAAAAACATACAGAAAAAAATCAACATACAGAATCAAACATTTTAATAATCTAGCTCAAAAGTTCTGCAGTGAGGCACATCATTGTCAAGTAACTGAAAATCAAAGATAAAACAAAATATTTAAAAGTAAGAAGAGAAAGAGAAATGCATTGCATACTAGAAAATAATAAAACAAAACTGTCATCTCTCAGAGACATTGGAAGCCAGAACACAACAAAATGATACGTTTAAGAGCTGAAAGCAAAAATAAAACATTAACACTAAATCCTATATCCAGAGAAATCATCCTTCAAAAAAGTATGTGAAATAACACATTTTTATATAAATAAAAAGAGTATTCATCAGACCTTCATTTCAAGAAATGTTAGAGGAAGTTCGTCAAAAGAAAGGGAACTGGCAACAAACTAAATCTCAGATCTAAGGGAAGGATCGAAAAGCAATGGTAAATATGTGAGTAAATTAAAAAAAAATACTGGATGTTTTCTCCTTTTACTTTTTCTAAAAGACAAGTGAAGAAAATACATACTCTTGTATGGGAGTGGAGAGTTGACACTGTGGAAAAGTAAAACATGAGATAACAAGAGCACAAAGGAGAGGGGAAGGAAGTGATTTATTCTGTCACAAAGTTGTATAATGTGACATACAACAAAGAGCAAATATAAAGCAGTACAATACTAACTCAAAGTGGACTGTGATAAACTAAGGATGCATGTGTAATTCTTAGAAAATCCATGAAAAAAGAAAATACGAATGTGTATAGCCAAAATTTTAGAGGAATTTAAATGGAAAACTAAGCACATAGGTGATTAACACAAAAAGAAACTAGAGCAACAGAAGATGAAAATCAGAAGCACCATTTAGAAAGCAAATAGCAAAATGATATACTTAAACCCAATAATTTCCACACATTAGATGCAAATGAAATAAAGACCACATTTGAAAGTAAAGATTGTCAAACTGAATAAAAAAGCAAGACCCAATTATTTAATGACCATAAGTATAAATACAAGTTATCAAGACAAGTTAAAGCAAAAGGATTTAAAACATAAGTTATTCAAACTATAAGTATAAAGAAGTTGATGCAGCTATTAACATCAAGACAATAGTTTTACCAGAGAGGAATTATATTTTAAAACAATAAAATGATCAACTCATGAAGACATAAAAATTGTAAGTGTGTATGAAACTATTAACAGGGTTTCAAAACATGTGATGGAAAAACTAATCGAGCTCAAAGGAGAAACAGACAAACTCAAAATAAAACTAAAGATTTTGACACCCTTTTCTCAGTAGTTAGTTGATAGAGTAACTAAGAAAAAAATCAGTAAGTGTATAGATTTGTATGACCAGTAAGTGTATAGATTTGTGTGATTCAACATACAGTCCACTGTGATAATGTGGACTTAAAAAGAAAGAACATTCTGCAGTTTTGAGGTACAGAGTTCTATGAATGTCAAATAACACCAATATCTATACAACTCTTACAGAAAGCAGAGGAAAAGAGAGCATTTCTCAATCCACTTTATGAGGGCAGCATAATACTAATGAAAAAAACTGACAAAGATGTCACAAATATAGAAAATTATATACCTATATCCTAAAGTTTAACAGGAGGCATTCCAATCTACTATACCAAAAGCAATAAAATATTCCTGAGGAAAAAAATAGAAAAGACTCAGTATTGTTAAGATATTAATTTTCCCAAATTATTCTGATTTAATGCAATCTAAACCAATATTCAAGCAGACACTGTAAAATTTGACAAGCATACTCTAAGGTGTATAAGGAAACATAAGGACTTAGAATATTCAAAATAATTTTTAAAAAGAACAAAGTGGGAGTACCAACCTACCTGCTTTTAAGACTTATGATAAGGCTACACTGATCAACAATTTGATAATGGCAAAAAGGTAAACTAATTAATCAACAGAATTTAGTCCAGAAATAGGACTACGGAAATATGGTCCACTGTTTTTTTGTTTGTTTTTGTTTTTTAACAAAGATTCCAAAGCAATTTAATGGGGGAAACTGAAGTCTTTCAAATAAGTATGCTTGAGCAAAACAAATTTTGTTAATAAAATAGAACATCAACCCATAGTTCACACTATGTGTGTGGGTATAAAAATTAATCATAGATTGAATTGCAAAACTTTACAAAACTCCTAGGAAAAAACATAGAAGAAATTTTTGCAGTCCTAAGATATATAAGTCCATATAGTCAAAGCTATGGTGTGAGTGAAAGTGTTAGTCACTCCATTGTGTCTGACTCTATGAAACCCCATTGACAGTAACCACCAGGCTTCTGTGTCCAAGGAATTCTCCAGGCAAGAATATTGGAGTGCATTGCCATTCCATTCTCCTGAGGATCTTCCCAACATAGGAATAGAACCCAGGTCTACTGCATTGCAGGCAGATTCTTTATCAACTGAGCCACTAGGCAATCCCAAAGAAAGGCAATGGAAAGATTGTTCAAACTATTGCACAATTGCACTCATCTCACATGCTAGCAAAGTAAGGCTCAAACTTCTCCAAGCTAGGCTTCAACACGTGAACCAAGAACTTCCAGATGTTCACTCTGGGTTTAGAAAAGGCAGAGGAAACACAGAGATCTAATTGCCAACATCCATTGGATCATAGAAAAAGCAAGAGAATTCCAGAAAAAAACATCTACTTCTGCATTATTGACTATGCTAAAGCCTTTGACTGTGTGGAGCACAACAAACTGTGAAAAATTCTTCAAAAGATGGAATTAGCAGACCACCTTTCCTGCCTCCCGACAAACCTGTATGCAGGTCAAGAGGCAACAGTTAGAACCAGACATGGAACAACAATCTGGTTCCAAATTGGGAAATGAGTACATCATAGCTGTATATCATCACCCTGCTTATTTAACTTATATGCAGAGTATGTAAAATGCCAGGCTGGATGAAGCACAAGCTGGAATCAATATTTCCAGGAGAAATATCAAGAACCTCAGATTTGTAAATGACACCACCCTTATGCCAGAAAGTGAAGAGGAACTAAAGAGCCTCTTGATGAAAGTGAAATAGGACAGTGAAAAAGCTGGCTTAAAACTCAACATTCAGAAAACTAAGATCATGGCATCTGGTACCATCACTTCATGGCAACTAGATGGGGAAACAATGGAAACAGTGACAGACTTTATTTTTTGGGCTCCAAAATCACTGCAGATGGTGACTGCAGCCATAAAATTAAAAGACACTTGCTCCTTGGAAGAAAAGCTCTGACAAACCTAGACAGCATATTCAAAAGCAGAGATATTACTTTACCAACAAAGGTACGCCTAGTCAAAGCTATGGTTTTTCCAATAGTCATGGATGGATTTGAGAGTTAGACCATTAAGAAGGCTGAGCACCAAAGAATTGATAGTTTTGAACTGTGATGTTGGAGAAGACTCTTGAGAGTCCCTTGGACTATAGGGAGATCCAACCAGTCAATCCTAAAGGAAATCATAGCAAAAATCAACAAAGCCAAAAGCTGGTTCTTTGAAAGGATAAATAAAATTGACAAACCATTAGCCAGACTCATCAAGAAACAAAGGGAGAAAAATCAAATCAATAAAATTAGAAATGAAAATGGAGAGATCACAACAGACAACACAGAAATACAAAGGATCATAAGAGACTACTATCAACAATTATATGCCAATAAAATGGACAACGTGGAAGAAATGGACAAATTCTTAGAAAAGTACAACTTTCCAAAACTCGACCAGGAAGAAATAGAAAATCTTAACAGACCAATCACAAGCATGGAAATTGAAACTGTAATCAAAAATCTTCCAGCAAACAAAAGCCCAGGTCCAGACGGCTTCACAGCTGAATTCTACCAAAAATTCAGAGAGGAGCTAACACCTATCCTGCTCAAACTCTTCCAGAAAATTGCAGAGGAAGGTAAACTTCCAAACTCATTCTATGAGGCCACCATCACCCTAATACCAAAACCTGACAAAGATCCCACAAAAAAAGAAAACTACAGGCCAATATCACTGATGAAAATAGATGCAAAAATCCTTAACAAAATTCTAGCAATCAGAATCCAACAACACATTAAAAAGATCATACACCATGACCAAGTGGGCTTTATCCCAGGGATGCAAGGATTCTTCAATATCCACAAATCAATCAATGTAATACACCACATTAACAAATTGAAAAATAAAAACCATATGATTATCTCAATAGATGCAGAGAAAGCCTTTGACAAAATTCAACATCCATTTATGATCAAAACTCTCCAGAAAGCAGGAATAGAAGGAACATACCTCAACATAATAAAAGCTATATATGACAAACCCACAGCAAACATTATCCTCAATGGTGAAAAACTGAAAGCATTTCCTCTAAAGTCAGGAACAAGACAAGGGTGCCCACTTTCACCATTACTATTCAACATAGTTTTGGAAGTTTTGGCCACAGAAATCAGAGCACAAAAAGAAATAAGAGGAATCCAAATTGGAAAAGAAGAAGTAAAACTCTCACTATTTGCAGATGACATGATCCTCTACATAGAAAACCCTAAAGACTCCACCAGAAAATTCCTAGAACTAATCAATGACTATAGTAAAGTTTCAGGATATAAAATCAACACCCAGAAATCCCTTGCATTCCTATACACTAATAATGAGAAAACAGAAAGAGAAATTAAGGAAACAATTCCATTCACCATTGCAATGGAAAGAATAAAATACTTAGGAATATATCTACCTAAAGAAACTAAAGAGCTATATATAGAAAACTATAAAACACTGGTGAAAGAAATCAAAGAGGACACTAATAGATGGAGAAATATACCATGTTCATGGATTGGAAGAATCAATATAGTGAAAATAAGTATACTACCCAAAGCAATTTATAGATTCAATGCAATCCCTATCAAGCTACCAACAGTATTCTTCACAGAGCTAGAACAAATAATTTCCCAATTTGTATGGAAATACAAAAAACCTGGAATAGCCAAAGCGATCTTGAGAAAGAAGAATGGAACCGGAGGAATCAACCTACCTGACTTCAGGCTCTACTACAAAGCCACAGTTATCAAGACAGTATGGTACTGGCACAAAGACAGAAATATAGATCAATGGAACAAAATAGAAAGCCCAGAGATAAATCCACACACATATGGACACCTTATCTTTGACAAAGGAGGCAAGAATATACAATGGATTAAAGACAATCTCTTTAACAAGTGGTGCTGGGAAATCTGGTCAACCACTTGTAAAAGAATGAAACTAGAGCACTTTCTAACACCATACACAAAAATAAACTCAAAATGGATTAAAGATCTCAACGTAAGACCAGAAACTATAAAACTCCTAGAGGAGAACATAGGCAAAACACTCTTTGACATACATCACAGCAGGATCCTCTATGACCCACCTCCCAGAATATTGGAAATAAAAGCAAAAAGAAACAAATGGGACCTAATTAAACTTAAAAGCTTCTGCACATCAAAGGAAACATTTAGCAAGGTGAAAAGGCAGCCTTCAGAATGGGAGAAAATAATAGCAAATGAAGCAACAGACAAACAACTAATCTCAAAAATATACAAGCAACTCCTACAGCTCAACTCCAGAAAAATAAATGACCCAATCAAAAAATGGGCCAAAGAACTAAATAGACATTTCTCCAAAGAAGACATACAGATGGCTAACAAACACATGAAAGATGCTCAACATCACTCATTATTAGAGAAATGCAAATCAAAACCCCTATGAGGTACCATTTCACACCAGTCAGAATGGCTGCGATCCAAAAGTCTACAAGCAATAAATGCTGGAGATGGTGTGGAGAAAAAGGAACCCTCTTACACTGTTGGTGGGAATGCAAACTAGTACAGCCACTATGGAGAACAGTGTGGAGATTCCTAAAAAACTGGAAATAGAACTGCCTTATGATCCAGCAATCCCACTGCTGGGCATACATACTGAGGAAACCAGAAGGGAAAGAGACATGTGTACCCCAATGTTCATCGCAGCACTGTTTATAATAGCCAGGAGAAGGAAGCAACCTAGATGTCCATCAGCAGATGAATGGATAAGAAAGCTGTGGTACATATACACAATGGCGTATTACTCAGCCATTAAAAAGAACACATTTGAATCAGTTCTAATGAGGTGGATGAAACTGGAGCCTATTATACAGAGTGAAGTAAGCCAGAAAGAAAAACACCAATACAGTATACTAACGCATATATATGGAATTTAGAAAGATGGTAACAATAACCCTGTGTACGAGACAGCAAAAGAGACACTGATGTATAGAATAGTCTTATGGACTCTGTTGGAGAGAGAGAGGGTGGGAAGATTTGGGAGAATGGCATTGAAACATGTGTAATATCATGTATGAAACGAGTTGCCAGTCCAGGTTCAATGCACGATACTGGATGCTTGGGGCTGGTGCACTGGGACGACCCAGAGGGATGGTGTGGGGAGGGAGGAGGGAGAAGGGTTCAGGATGGGGAGCACATGTATACCTGTGGCAGATTCCTTTTGATGTTTGGCAAAACTAATACAGTGTTTCAGGTTTAAAAATAAAATAAAATAAAAAAAGAAAAGGAACAAAGTTGGAGGACTCACACTTCCTGATTTAAAAACAGGTGTCTGATTAAAGAACAAGATGTGATAATGTGATAATGACACGAGGACCGACTTACAGATCAATGGAATCGATTTGAGAGACCAGAAATAAGCTATTACTTTTATATCAATTTATGTTTGACAAGGGTGTCAAAACAATTCAATGGAGAAAGAATTGCTTTTTCAGTCAATGGTACTGTGACAGCTGAATATCCATATGTGAAAGAATGTAGTTGGACTCCTTCACACCATACACAAAAATAACTCAGAATAGATCAAAGACGTCACATAAGAACTGTAACTTAGAAGAAAACATGGGGGCAAATCTTCATGACCTTAGACTAGGCAGTGGTTTCTTAGCTATGTCACCAAAAGCACAAACAAGAAAGAAAAAATAGATTAACTTGATTTCATAAAAATTAAAAATTGTTATGCTTCAAAGAGTACCATCAAGAAAGTGCAAAGATAGCCTATCAATTAAGAAAAAATCTTTTCAAGTCATATATCTAATACAAGATTTGTGTCTAGAATACTTAAAGAACTCCAACCACAAAGATATAAAGACAAATTACTCAATTAAAAATGGCCAAAGGATTTGGCTATGTAAATAGCCAATGCTGCTGCTGCTGCTGCTGCTAAGTCGCTTCAGTCGTGTCTGACTCTGTGCGACCCCAGAGACAGCAGCCCACCAGGCTTTCCCGTCCCTGGGATTCTCCAGGCAAGAACACTGGAGTGGGTTGCCATTTTCTTCTCCAATGCATGAAAGTGAAAAGTGAAAGTGAAGTCGCTCAGTCATGTCCGATTCTAGCGACCCCATGGACTGCAGCCCACCAGGCTCCTCCATCCATGGGATTTTCCAGGCAAAAGTACTGGAGTAGGGTGCCATTGCCTTCTCTGAAATAGCCAATAAACACATGAAAAGATGCTCAATTAGCCTTTGGGTTACTACAGATCAAAACCACAGTGAGATAGCATTTCACACCCATTAGAATGGCTATAATAAAAAAAATAATAAAATAACAAATGTTGACCAAAAAAAATAAATAAATAAAGGAAATCAGTCCTGAATATTCATTGGATGGACTGATGCTGAAGCTGAAACTCCAGTACTTTGACCACCTGATGTGAAGAACTGACTCTTTAGAAAAGACCATGATGCTGGAAAAGATTGAAGACAGGAGGAGAAGGGAATGACAGGATGAGATGGTTGGATGGCATCACCGACTCGATGGACATGAGTTTGAGCAAGCTTCAGGAGTTGGTGACGGACAGGGAAGCCTGTCGTGCTATAGTCCATGGGATCACAAAGAGTCGGACACAACTGAGGGACTGAACTGAACTGGACCAACTGAGCCAAAATCTAGAAGCAACCCATATGTTCAGCAACAGGAAAATGGATAAACAAGTTATGGCAAACCAATGCAATGGAATACTAGTAAGCAAGAGGGCTGAACTATTTATACCTCCAACAATATGGATGAATCTCAAAAACATTAAGCTGAGAGTAGTGGGAAAAAAGTCAAAAGAGTACAAATAACATAATTCCATTTATATACTATCCTAGAAAATTTAAACTAGGATACTATGTCGGAAAATAGATCAGTGGTTGCCTAGAGGGCGGCAAGGGGGAGGTTACAGAGAACAATGGATTACAAAGGAGAATGAGGATAAAAATGCTCATTTTCTTTCTTCTTGTGATGGTTTCACAGGATGTCAAAACTGACAAATTGGACACTGTATACGTGTGTGGTTTATCAACTGCACCTTGGTAAAGCTTTTAAAATGTGAATCAAAGTAAAGCTGGTTCCCATGGCAGCCTTCTCTCTCTCCCCCACTGCAAGGTACTGAAGTTCTGTCCTCCCCTTACCAACTCAAATATTCCCAGCCATTTCTGGGCAGTTGAGAAAACTCAAAACCAATGAAATCTAGCACTTGTCCTTCTGCTCTAGCCCAAGGAGAGAAGTTTGAGGACCACACCAAATGGAATGTCTCTCTGATCCCTTCTGTGTCCTCCTGGGAAACTCTCCTGGCTTTCTGATTTATATTCGAGTTACTAGATAAACCTTGATATGTAGGCCACAATTTAGTTCTTGTCTGACTCCTCTGTGTCCCCAGTTACTGGACCCTATTTGCAACAGTCAGGAGCCACTAACTCAAGTCAAACCTAAAGAGCCCTTAAGACAGATAATGCTGACACAGCCTGGATTCCCCTGCTGCCACATTCAGCTCACTCTGTTTATTCCCATGAGCCAAGTGTTTGCCAAATAAGCCCCCAGTTTTCCTGGCATCTCTGGACAGATATGTGTAAAGCTAGTTAATGTGTAAAGCTAGCTATGTGAATGGTCCTCTATCCAGGGCTACTATAGCCTCATTGAAGCTTATTTCTCTTCCCTTCCAGGCTACTAACCCAGGATAAGAAATGAAGCAACATGAAAGCATTGAGAGGGAGAAGGAAATGGCAACCCACTCCAGTAGTGTTGCCTGGAGAATCCCATGGATAAAGGAGCCCAGCGGGCTACAGTCCATGGGGT
This sequence comes from Bubalus bubalis, assembly GCF_019923935.1. Taxonomy (NCBI): domain Eukaryota; kingdom Metazoa; phylum Chordata; class Mammalia; order Artiodactyla; family Bovidae; genus Bubalus; species Bubalus bubalis. The sequence goes on from NC_059167.1 coordinate 29,173,266, forward strand.
CGCAAAGAGTCAGACACGACTGAGTGACTAACACACACACACACATTGAAAGTAAAAGTCACTCAGTCAGGTCTGACTCTTTTATACATTCCATGGAATTTTCCAGACCAGAATACTGGAGTCGGTAGCTGTTCCCTTCTCCAGAGTATCTTCCCAACCCAGGGATCAAACCCAGATCTCCTGCATTGCAGGCAGATTCTTTACCAGCTGAGCCACTAGGGAAGACCAGGTCTGACTAGGAAGATCACAAAAAGCCTTCTCTCCAGGTAGTATTCTGAGCAAGATCTATGTTTGTACTCATTGGGTCCTCATTTCTCACTATTTTGGAGTCTCTCAAATAAAAATGTTTTCTGAACACTTGGCTTTGACAATTACTCTAAGCTGTTTGATTGTTGTAACAGGGCTAACCTGAACTAGTTGCTGCTGCTGCTGCTGCTAAGTCGCTTCAATCGTGTCCGACTGTGCGACCCCATAGACGGCAGCCCACCAGGCTCCGCCATCCCTGGGACTCTCCAGGCAAGAACACTGGAGTGGGTTGCCATTTTCTTCTCCAAACCTGAACTAAAGTAAGCGCTAAATCATTTACTTGCCCGACTCTTTTAAGCTCTGATAATTTGTATGCCTCCTATAAGGGCATCTCTTGATAGGACTCAAGCATTGTGTTGTCTTCCTACAATGGTGGCATTTACATACAAATTAATGACCAGGACTGTAATTTACTCTGCTGAGAATGAAGTGACCTGATAATTAAATTTCTCCACATGCAGAGAAAACATGAAACCAGAATGCTTGTTCTTGCTTTCTTTTACCCAACCCCCAATAGTTCTCTATCACTCGAATGAATCCTTATAAGCAAATGTGAATCAACATTTTAACTTACAAACGTTCTGATTAAGAAGACAAAAAAAATCTCATTGCCATGGATACTAAAATGAAGGGCTTGGGATATATTAGCAAGGCTGAGAAAGATACTGAACAGATCGCGTACTTTGCAGGTGCTGAGTTTCTAGATTTCTATAATAATTGTTCAATTTATTCACTCATCTTCCCATTCCATGCAGCAAATCATCCTTAAGGCAATTTCCAAAGTTGTTTTATCTTGAGATAAAACTCAACTGTAGCCCAGTCAAGCTACAGTGATAATTTCTATAAAGTAATTTCCTTGTCTTCAGCACCAAATTCACAGTAAATATACCCAAACATATCATGATAACTGAAAAAAATATAGACTGAACATACTCACTTAGCTAAGTAACAGCTTTTTAAGGAAAAATAAAAGCAGAAAAGCTCTATTCCAAAGTCACACAATTTGCACATCAGATATTCAGTGGTGGTATGCACATATCATAATAATAGCCCCCCTAATAATCTCCCTGAAAATTAGATAATAAATAATGTTTCTCCATTTTCAGAAAAATTAATGGAATATTTTCTAAATGTTCCATTTTTTCCCATACAGCTTTGGATGCCCATATGCTTTGGGTGCCTGTTATCACACATATGCTGACAAGCACAAGTAGGTAATAACAGAAATGAATATGAACAAAGAAATATGGACATCATTTATCACACCTCTATGAAGTGACTTAGCAGCAGCGGCAGGGCTTCCCTGGTGGCTTAGTGGTAAAGAATCTGCCTGTCAATGCAGGAGACATGGGTTCGGTCCCTGGGTCTGGATTCCCTGCAGAAGGAAATGACAACCCACTCTAGTATTCTTGCCTGGGAAATCCCAGAGGAGCCTGGCAGGCTACAGTCCATGAGATCTCAAGAGTCAGACATGACTTAATGACTAAATAACAACAACATATCAAAAACAACAACAACAACATATCTTGCCTCTTTCTTTAACATGCTTTGTCATGCACATGCATATTCATGGCTATGACTATTACATGGCTTACACAGTCCAGCTAGTTTCTACTGATAAAATGATGAAAATAAATGCATTAAAATTTCATAGGGTACCACAAAAAAAACACCTTAATTTTCAGACACTGAACCAATTGAACAAGCCTAGCACCACTGAATGAGAAATACTGCCCTGGGTACTATAATGTTCCTTGTTCTCTCTATATTCTTAACTGCCATGAACAGTTCACCTTCTATGACTTTTCTTACTTACATTTTCTAAATGGGTTTTTCTGTAGCTGTGACTTCTCTAACATGTTCAAAGAATTTGCAGTCTTAACTCATTGTTCTCTAGTCTGTCCTCCTAGTGTCTAACATACAATTAGAAATAAAACAAATGCTTCAGTAATTAATAAACACATAAACTTAAAATCAGTATAATACCATATTAGTTGGAGTTCTCTAGAGTAACAGAACCAATAGTAGAAAAAAAAAATACATACACATACACACACAACTGGCTCCCATGTAATTATGGAAGCAGAAAAGTCCAAAAAACTGCAGTTGGCAAGCTGGAGACCCGGGAGAGCCAGTGAGTCATTCCATCCTGACTGAGAGAACCTGGAGAGCCAGTGGTATAAGTTCCAGTCTGAGGGCAGGAGAAGATCAATGTTCCAGCTCAAGGAGTCAAGCAGGCAGAGCTCCCCCTTGCTCAGGTCTTCAGTTGATTAGGTAAGGCACACCCACCTTAGGGAGGGCAATCTGCTTTATTCTGTTGAAGTTCAAATGTTAGTTCAGTTCAGTCACTCAGTTGTGTCTGACTCTTTGTGATCCCATGGACTACAGCACAACAGGCTTCCCTGTCTGTCACCAACTCCTAAAGCTTGCTCAAACTCATGTCCATTGAGTCGGTGACACCATCCAACTGTCTCATCCTCTGTCGTCCCCTTCTCCTCCTGCCTTCAATCTTTCCCAGCATCAGAGTCTTTTCTAAAGAGTCAGTTCTTCACATCAGAGGTGAAAGTATTAGAGCTTCAGTTTCAGCACCCATCCATCCAATGAATATTCAGGACTGATTTCCTTTAGGATGGACTGGTTTGATATTATTGCAGTTCAAGGAACTCTCAAGAGTCTTCTCCAACACCACAGTTCAAAAGCATCAATTCTTTGGTGCTCAGCTTTCTTTAGAATCCAACTCTCACATCCATACATGATTACTGGAAAAACCACAGCCTTGACTAGATGGACATTTGCTGGTAAAGTAATGTCTCTGCTTTTTAAAATGCTGTCTAGACTTTTCAAGGTAATGGCATCCCACTCCAGCACTCTTGCCTGGAAAATCCCATGGATGGAGGAGCCTGGTAGGCTTCAGTCCATGGGGTCGCTAGGAGTCGGACACAACTGAGCGACTTCACTTTCACTTTTCACTTTCATGCATTGGAGAAGGAAATGGCAACCCACTCCAGTGTTCTTGCCTGGAGAATCCCAGGGACAAGGGAGCCTGGTGGGCTGCCGTCTATGGGGTCACACAGAGTTGGACATGACTGAAGCGATTTAGCAGCAGCAGCAGGCTTTTCACAGCTTTTCTTCCAAGGAGCAAGCATCTTTTAATTTCATGGCTGCAGTTACCATCTGTAGTGATTTTGGAGCCCAAGAAAATAAAGTCTGTCACTGTTTCCATTGTTTCCCCATCTATTTCCCATGAAGTGATGGGACCAGTACCGTGATCTTAGTTGTTTTCAATGTTGAGTTTTAAGCCAGCTTTTTCACTCTTTTATTTCACTTTCATCAACAGGCTCTTTAGCTCCTCTTCACTTTCTGCCATAAGTGTAGTGTCTTCTGCATATCTGAAGTTATTGATATTTCTCCTGGCAATCTTGATTCCAGCTTGTACTTCATCCAGCCCAGCATTTCACATGATGTACTCAGCATATAAGTTAAATAATCAAGGTGACAATATGTCAAAAATCAAAGGAGCCTTGATGTGCTCCTTTCCCAATTTGGAACCAGTCCGTTGTTCCATGTCCACTGTTCCATGTCCGTTGTTCCATGTCCATGTCTAACTGTTGCTTCTTATCTCACATACAGGTTTGTCAGAAGGCAGGTAAGGTGGTCTGGTATTTCCATCTCTTGAAGAATTTTCCACAGTTTGTTGTGTTCCACATAGTCAAAGTTTTAGGCATAGTAAATAAAGCAGAAGTAGATTTTTTCTGGAACTCTCTTGCTTTTTCTATTATCCAACAGATGTTGGCAATTTGATCTCTGTGTTTCCTCTGCCTTTTCTAAACCCAGAGTGAACATATGGAAGTTCTTGGTTCATGTACTGTTGAAGCCTGGCTTGGAGAATTTTGAGCCTTACTTTGCTAGCATGTGAGATGATTGCAATTGTGAAGTAGTTTGAACATTCTTTGGTATTGCCTTTCTTTGGGACTGGGATGAAAACTGACATTTTCTAGTACTGTGGCCACTGCTGAGTTTTCCAAATTTGCTGACATATTGAGTGCTGCACTTTCACAGCATCATCTTTTAGGATTTGAAATAGCTCAGCTGGAATTCAATCACCTCCACTAGCTTTGTTCCTAGTAATTCAAATGTTAACCTCATCACAAACATCCGCCCAGACACATTCAGAATATTTGACTAACAATCTTGTTACCTCATGGCCCAGTCAAGTTGATATATAAAATTAACTATCACAAATACCATATAAAAGCCAAAGGGAGGAAGAATGCCAACAAGAAGCAGATCATGCACAGGTTTTAATCCTAGCTCTGACAATTTCCAGTTGAATAATCTTGGGTCATCAATAAACCTCAGTTTACTCCTCCTTAAAAATTAGACCAGCTTTTTGTTCTTGCTATTCAGAAGCCTGAGGCCATACAGAACCTCTTGTACTACAAACTCACAGAAATGCCAATAAAATTAGAAAGACACCTGGTATTAGCCCAGAGGGGTAGCCAACTTGTTTGCAGGTCATAGACTGATATCTCAGATATGAATAGCCTTGGGATCATGCAAGGCTGGATTCAGCACCTCAGCATAAGACTTCTATTCTTCATGTACACCCATGGCTGATTCATGTCAATGTATGGCAAAACCACTATAATACTGTAAAGTAATTAGCTTCCAGTTAAAATAAATACATTAAAAAAATAAAAGTGACTAAGGAAGCAAAAAAAAAAAAAAAAGACTATTACTCTTTAAATAATGCTGCCTCTTTCTTTTAAAAGAGGACTAGTAAAATTTCATCTAACAGTTTGTACTTAGAGAAGTGGGAAGAAAGCTTGCTATTTGTTTGGAGCTGTGAATGGAAAAAAAATTATCCTGTGAGAAATAAAAACATCATGTCTTTACCTCTTACAGAAGTATAATATCAATGCAGGGCAGAAATCTGAAAGCAAGAAATTACTAAGCAAATCCAAGAGAGTTTATACTAACAGAGGCAAGTACAAAATTGTTCACTTCCATAAGCAAAAGTACAGGGGATTATATCCATCACCACTTTCAAAAGCAAATGCCTTCTGAAGATGAGCTCACCCACAAACACACAGAAGATAATACATAAGAGGCATTAAACTAGCATGAGGTGAAATGCAAAACAATCTAAGAATATACAGTAATCGCAAGCATATGTGGAAGAGTTGTAAAAATCAGCCATGTATCAGGCCACAAAAGAAGCTTCAAAAATACAGTTAGAACACATTTTAATTTCAATGCAGTTAGAAATAAAACAAGACTTTTTTAAATTATAAAAATGCTTCTGGAAACCAGAAACCACAATTTTAAATAATTGATGGGTCAAAAAAAGAAACCCTAATTGGAATGATAAAATATTAATAACTAAAAAATAATGAACACATCACATATCATACACTTGTGGGATATAGTTAAAGTGGTACTTAAAGAAAATTTATGGATTAATTTAGAGTATATATTATGAGTCAAGAAAAAGATGAAAAAATTAATATGATAGAAATGTCAACTCAAGGTATTATTGATCAACAGATTAAACCAAACTACACAGAAGAAATAGAAAAGAAGAAAGCAAATATTAAAAAAATATAACTACAAAGAAAACACTAAAAAATACAGAAGATATTATAAAAACTATCTTTTAAAGATAAACCATTGACAAGGTTGATTCAGAAAAATATAACTATAGACACTGTGGAAATTTAAAAATCACAAGAGAAAAAAGATTTAATTTTTTTTTTGAAAAGAAAAAATAGAAAACACGTAGACCAATAACCACAAAAAAAAATAAAATGTAGAAAAACAATTCAAAAGGGACATATCACATCCAGATGGATTTATATGATTTTTTCTAGCCTTCAAAGGAAGGTAACTTGCTCTTTTATATAAGCTATTCTAGAAGGGAAAACCCATATCATTTATGAAATTAAAGAAGGTAATTTATATAGTAACTCAATCTCTGATGATCCTAGTTATAAACATCCTAAAGAGCAGCAAACAAAATTTAAATGTATTTTTTAAAATGCACTGAAAATAAAAATTCAGAGATGTTTAAATACTTGGAAATTTTCTAAAGTATAAATAATCATGCTAATATAATCATCTCAATAGATGTATAAAATCATTAAATAAATTTCAACACTTTCAAGAGTTTTTGAGATTAAAAAAAAAAAAAAAACTCTTCAGAAACTAGGAATAAAAAGAAACATTGTCAACCTGAAATAGATAATCTACCATTCATCACACTCAAAGATAAACTTTAACATTCCTTAGAGACTATACCAGGTTGCTCAGATGGTGAAGAATTCTCCTGCAATGCAGGAGATCCAGGTTCCATCCCTGGGTCAGAAATATCTCCAGGAGAAGGGAATGGCAACCCACTTCAGTATTCTTGCCTAGAAAATTCCATGGACAGAGGAGCCTGGTGGGCTATAGTCCATGGGGTCGCAAAGAGTTGGACTCAACTAATACTTTAACTTTCAGAGACTATGAAAAACTTGGAAAACAAGAAATAAAATTCCAAAAGATCAAACTAAGTTAAAAAAAAAAATTGAGGTCAATTTTAAATTAAGAGTTCATTAAGGAGATCTCTGCCTCTGATCAAGACAGAAAAACAAATACTAAGTCTCCTCTCTCACATGAAGCAACTAAAATCCTGGACATAACCCATGGCTTGAAAGATACTAAACAAAGGCAACAAAAAATAGCAATTCCTAAGAGAGGAGATATAAGCAAGTTAGTCCTATGATAGTCCAAGCTGATTACCCGGAGAACGTTTTGAAGCCATTGTCTAGGGAAGGGGAACCCAGGCAAGGTTGGTGGTCTCCCTGATTTGAGATGATAAAGCTAAGAGGCCAAGGGGACCACACTATGAAAGCTCAGGAAACAGTATTAAAGAGGAGAGCTAAAAAGAGAGAGAACTCTAGAGATCTGCCATACTTGAGTTTTCAGCTGAAAACTGGTAAGTGAGCAAACTATGGAAAGAACCACTCAAACTGGTCAGGAAACAGTCCCTTGAACTCACACAGAGTCAAGAATAGTGCTCTGGACAACTAGTTTAGAGTAGAAAATCTTATAATTGATGTGGCATTGAGAAAACCACTGAGAAGGGTTTTGGCTCAGTGGGGAAGAACAATTAAATCTAGATAAAACATTACTTAGGTCCTTCCTAAAAAGGCTTAAAACAAAGACCTAAAAGGATCAAGCAGTTTTCAAGTTGTTTAACCACAACTCAGAGCAATGCTTATAAATATTTCTATATCCAACATGCAACAAGATAAAATTCATGATGTATGACATTCAATCAAAATTTTCTAGGCACACCAAGAAGCAGAAAGATATTGTGTGTAATGAGGGGGAAAGTCAATCAATTGAAATGGAATAAGAAATGACACAGATAATAGAAAACATAGGCAATTCTTAGCCAAGGACATTAAAACAGTGACTATCACTGTATTCCATGTATTCAAGAAGTTAGAAGAAATTACGAACACAATAAGTAGAGAGTCAAATGCAAATTTTGAAGCTGAGAACTACACTAAAATGAAAAAACTAACACTGATTGGGGTTAATCACAGAATTGGACAATAAAGAAGAAAAGAGTAGTGAGCTTGAAAACGGTAAAAACAATTCAAAATGAAACACTGAGAAATATAATCATTGGGCAAAGACGAATAGAGCTTCAGTAGCAGTGGCACAATTTGAGGTAGCATAAAATATATATCAGAGAAGGCAATGGCACCCCACTCCAGTACTCTTGCCTGGAAAATCCCATGGACGCAGGAGCCTGGTGGGCTGCAGTCATTGGGGTCGCTAAGAGTTGGACACGACTGAGCGACTTCATTTTCACTTTTCACCTTCATGCATGGAGAAGGAAATGGCAACCCACTCCAGTGTTCTTGCCTGGAGAATCCCAGGGACGGGGGAGCCTGGTGGGCTGCAGTCTATGGGGTCGCACAGAGTCGGACACGACTGAAGTGACTTAGCAAAATATATATAATTGATGACCCTGAAGGAGAGAGGGGAGCAGGAAAAATATGTGAAGAAATCACAGCCAAACTTTTCCATATTTGATGCAAATTATAAACCCACCAATTCAAGAAGTAGAAAACATCCTAAGTCCAAGAAATATGGGAAAACTACACTAAGGCAAATCATAACCAAATTGCTAAAAACCAGTTGGTCTGCTAAGTCGCTTCAGTTGTGCCCGACTCTGTTCAATCCCATAGACAGCAGCCCACTAGGCTCCTCTGTCCCTGGAATTCTCCAGGCAAGAATACTGGAGTGGGTTGCCATTTCCTTCTCCAATGCATGAAAGTGAAAAGTGAAAGTGAAGTCGCTCAGTCCTGCCTGACTCTTCGCGACCCCATGGACTGCAGCCTACCAGGCTCCTCTGTCCATGGGATTTTCCAGGCAAGAGTACTGGAGTGGGTTGCCATTGCCTTCTCCAAAAAACCAGTCGGAGATGGTCAGAAACCAAACAACACAATGAACCCTAATATAGACTCTGAACTAGTCAACAATAATGTATCAATACTGCTTCATCAATTATAACGAAAGTACCACAACAATCTAAGATAAATAACAGGAGAAACAAGGCTGGAGGAGAGTATTTGGGAACTTTTCATACTTTTTACTCAATTTTTCTGTAAACCTAAAACTGCTCTGGGAAAGTAGTCTACTGATTTTTTTTTAAATAGAGGGGGAAAAAAGACACTATGAACAGAGAAATGTAGACAAGAATGTTAGGAGACTTCTCATTGTGAAATCTCACAGTGAAAAAATATTTTTAAAGTGCTAGAAGAAAAAGCTGACAGTATTCTAGACCAAGAGAAAATATCTTTCAAAATACAAGGCAAAATAAAGACTTCAGAAAGAATCTGAGTGGCAAAAAAAAAAAGTTAAAAAGTCCTTCAAACAGAAGAAAAATGATACTAAACATAAATCTGCATCTACACAAAGAAATGAAGAGCACCTGAAATTACTATGTGGGTAAATACACAAAGACTTAGGTACTTTTAAATTTTTTTAAGTGTCCCAAGTTTTACAACAGACTGGTTCCAAATAGGAAAAGTACGTCAAGGCTGTATATTGTCACCCTGCTTATTTAATTTATATGCAGAGTACATCATGAGAAATGCTGGGCTGGAAGAAATACAAGCTGGAATCAAGATTTCCGGGAGAAATATTAATAACCTCAGATATGCAGATGACACCACCCTTATGGCAGAAAGTGAAGAGGAACTCAAAAGCCTCTTGATGAAAGTGAAAGTGGAGAGTGAAAAAGTTGGCTTAAAGCTCAACATTCAGAAAACGAAGATCATGGCATCCGGTCCCATCACTTCATGGGAAATAGATGGGGAAACAGTGGAACCAGTGTCAGACTTTATTTTTCTGGGCTCCAAAATCACTGCAGATGGTGACTGCAGCCATGAAATTAAAAGACACTTACTCCTTGGAAGGAAAGTTGTGACCAACCTAGATAGCATATTGAAAAGCAGAGACATTACTTTGCCAACAAAGATCCGTCTAGTCAAGGCTATGGTTTTTCCAGTGGTCACATATGGATGTGAGAGTTGGACTGTGAGAAAGCTGAGCACCAAAGAACTGATGCTTTTGAACTGTGGTGTTGGAGAAGACTCTTGAGAGTCCCTTGGACTGCAAGGAGATCCAACCAGTCCATTCTGAAGGAGATCAGTCCTGGGTGTTCTTTAGAAGGGCTGATGCTAAAGCTGAAACTCCAGTACTTTGGCCACCTGATGCGAAGAGTTGACTCATTGGAAAAGACCCTGATGCTGGGAGGGATTGGGGGCAGGAGGAGAAGGGGACGACAGAGGATGAGATGGCTGGATGGCATCACCAACTCAACGGACATGAGTTTGAGTGAACTCCAGGAGTTGGTGATAGACAGGGAGGCCTGGCGTGCTATGATTCTTGGGGTCACAGAGTCAGACACGACTGAGTGACTGAACTGAAGTTTTACATATGTGTTACAATATACAGATGTTAATTTTGACCTTTCAGAATCTTTCTCTCTCAAGAAAGACATCTGGTTTTCTTTTATGAAAACATGCCTCCATGAGGTTTGAGTAGGCAAATAATTCAGACACTGGCAATGAGAGCCAACCTCAGAACTTTGCTGTGTGTATGCATTAGTCACTCAATCATGTCCAATTTTTTATGACCCCATGCATTGTAGCCTGCCCAGTTCCTCTATCCATGGAATTATCTAGGCAAGAATACTAGAGTGGGTAGCCATTCCCTTCTCCAAGGAATCTTCCCAACCCAGGGATTGAATCTAGGTCTCCTGCATTGCATGCAGATTCTTTACCATCTGAGCCACCAGAGAAGCCCTAGAACTCTACTGGAAATATTTAAAAAGCTTCCCAGGTGGCACAGTGGTAGGTTCGACCCCTGGGTCGGGAAGATTCCCTGGAGTAGGAAATGGCAACCCACTCCATTCTTGTCTGAAAAATTCCAAGGACAGAGGAGCCTGGTGGGCTGCAGTCTGTGGGGTCACAAAGAGTTGGACACAACTGAGCCACTAAACACACACACACACTCCTGCAGCTGAGGTTAAGGTAGTAGGATATAGGCCTGTATCTGCCATCACCTAGGAGACAGTCTGCCTGAGAAAAAAACCAGCACAAAAAACAGTAGAATCAAGAATTTTGGATTCTTAATACTAAGACCCCCTGTGAAGTGGAGCCAATCGTTTCCATATGGAAGCACAATTCACTGGGCTTTTCATTTCTGTGAACTAAAAAACTCTAGTGTGTGTGTATGTGTGTGTGTGTGTGCGTGTGTGTGTGTGTGTGCATGCATGTGAGCATGCACATTTAAGGCCCTTTTGATTAAATTTCTGTCACTTGCACCCAAAAGGATTCTGACTGGTGTAGTCAAGTGCAAAGAGTATTACAGGTGAGAGTGAAGAGATCTCTATTCTAGATTTTCCCCTGACAATACAGAATTATAAAATCTTGGCCAAGGAACTTTATATCGCTCTCTTCTCTGAATTTCTACAAGAAATGCTGTCTACATAATTCATTAAGCAAATAAGTATGTACTGCTTTGTGACATGTCTTCTAGCTTAACTAGCTATTTTTAAATCTTTATTAACATTTTATTCACTTATGCCTTATTTCCCCAACTGAATTATATCCTTGATTCCTCCCACATAGCTGATGTATCCGCTGAACCCAAACACATTTACAGCACAGCTAATGTGAGTAAGCTAACCTTTAAGGGTTCTCTCAGTTTAAAAGAAATTTGTGATACTTTAAGAGTCAGAAACCACTGAGCATCTGAGCACAAACACAGTTTAAAACAACCAAATACCACAAATACCACAACTAGGGCCCCAAATATCACAACTGCTCTCTGATTCCACAGCATTTATTTCATACTGACAAAGCTACCTCATGCTTTGTACCTTAAATACCATGATTCTCTGGAAGCAGAGTCCGCTATAGACCTTTACAGCCCCAAGATGGAGCTCGGTGCCCTTGACTCTGTCAGCATCCTGAAAGCACTGGCTGAACTGAATTCAGCTCCATCCAAAATTCCCTTTATGTTCAGAAATATTTTCCTTCACTTATGAAGATAGAAAGTGAAAAGCCAAAGAATTTAGAATCAAAAGACACAGGTTTTAGCCTTGATCCTGCCACATGTTAGCTGTGTGACTTGTCCTTTGTTACTTGACTTTTCTGAGGCTTCAGTTCTTCATATGAAAATACTGATCCCTGCCTTCCCCTTTTTTAAGGTTTTGGTGAGGAACAAGAGAAATCATTTGTAGGCAAAAGACTCTAAAAGCAAAATTTACTAAACCACAAAAACAAAGGACAAAAGGAAAGATATACGCATTTGAATGCAGAGTTCCAAAGAATAGCAAGGAAAGATAAGAAAGCCTTCCTCACTGATCAATGCAAAGAAATAGCAGAAAACAACAGAACAGGGAAGACTAGAGATCTCCCCAAGAAAATTAGAGATACCAAGGGAATATTTCATGCAAAGATAGGCTCAATAAAGGACAGAAATGGTATGGACCTAACATAAGCAGAAGATATTAAGAAGAGGTGGCAAGAATACACAGAAGAACTGTACAAAAAAGATCTTCACAACCCAGATAATCACAATGGTGTGATCACTCACCTAGAGCCAGACATCCTGGAATGTGAAGTCAAGTGGGCCTTAGGAAGCATCACTATGAACAAAGCTAGTGGAGGTGATGGAATTCCAGTTGAGCTGTTTCAAATCCTAAAAGATGATGCTGTGAAAGTGCTGCACTCAATATGCCAGCAAATCTGGAAAACTCAGCACAGGACTGGAAACGGTCCATTTTCATTCCAATCCCAAAGAAAGGCAATGCCAAAGAATGCTTAAACTACCACACAATTGCACTCATCTCACACAGTAGCAAAGTAATGCTCAAAATTCTCCAAGCCAGGCTTCAACAATACATGAACCGTGAATTTCCAGATGTTCAAGCTGGTTTTAGAAAAGGCAAAGGAACCAGAGATCAAATTGCCAACATTCGCTGGATCATCAAAAAAGCAAGAGAGTTCCAGAAAAGCATCTATTTCTGTTTTATTGACTATGCCAAAGCTTTTGACTGTGTGGATCACAATAACTGTGGGAAATTCTGAAAGAGATGGGAATATCAGACCACCTGATCTGCCTCTTGAGAAATCTGTATGCAGGTCAGGAAGCAATAGTTAGAACTGGACATGGAACAACAGACTGGCTCCAAATAGGAAAAGGAGTACATCAAGGCTGTATATTGTCACCATGCCTATTTAACTTATATGCAGGGTACATCATGAGAAACGCTGGGCTGGATGAAGCACAAGCTGGAATCAAGATTGCTGGGAGAAATATCAATAACCTCAGATATGCAGATGACACCACCCTTATGGCAGAAAATGAAGAAGAATTAAAGAGCCTCTTGATGAAAGTGAAAGAGGAGAGTGAAAAAGTTGGCTTAAAGCTCAACATTCAGAAAACTAGGATCATGGCATCCAGTCCCATCACTTCATGGCAAATAAATGGAAAAGCAGTGGAAACAGTGGGAGCCTTTATTTTGGGGGGCTCCAAAATCACTACAGATTGTCACTGCAGCCATGAAATAAAAAGATGCTTACTCCTTGGAAGAAAAGCTATGACCAACCTAGACAGCACATTAAAAAGCAGAGACATTACTTTGCCAACAAAGGTCTGTCTAGTCAAGGCTATGGTTTTTCCAATAGTCATGTGTGGATGTGAGAGTTGAACTAGAAAGAAAGCTGAGTGCCAAAGAATTGGTGCTTTTTAACTGTGGTGTTGGAGAAGACTCTTGAGAGTCCCTTGGACTGCAAGGAGATCCAACCAGTCCATCTAAAGGAAATCAGTCCTGAATGTTCATTGGAAGGACTGATATCGAAGCTGAAACTCCAATACTTTGGCCACCTGATAAGAAGAACTGACTCATTTGAAAAGACCCTGATGCTGGGAAAGATTGAAGGCGAGAGGAGAAGGGTATGACAGAAGTTGAAATGGTGGATGGCATCACCAACTCAATGGACATGAGTTTGAGTAAACTCCGGGAGTTGGTGATGGACAGGGAAGCCTGGCATACTGCCATCCATGGGGTCTCAAAGAGTCAGAGACAACTGAGTGAATGAACTGAACAATGTACTCATTATATAATATATAATATCCCATTTAAAACTGTGTAATATCCTCAGAGGTAGCCATTGTATGCTTACTCAACAGAAGAAGTTCCTGGGATCCACAGAAATCAAGTAATGTGTAGGCTTTGTCTGACTCCAAAGTTCATATTCCTTCCATTACATTATTCTACTTGGTAAACACAAAGCAATATGCAAATAACAGGTGTTTCCCCAGGTGCCAGGGAACCACGAAAAAAGAAAGGCTGGGCCTCAAATGATAAAGGACAAACACAATCAAAGTGGGACCCAAAGAGTTTCTGCTTATCCACAGTAGCTGGGATTGTCAAAATTCAGGTACGTGTCCCAAGACAACTTTTCCCTCCTATATCCGAAGCCAAGGATACTAACTGTTTATGTCCCTCTTTCCTGATGAGGGTCAGAATCTGTAAATGCACTTCAAACAGCAAAATCCACTGATCAGAACTGCCTACAGAATGAAGCTACTATTCAAACTTGTGCCCTGTAAAGACAGCTTTCATTCTGTTTAGAGACTGTAGAGCAGAGGTACAGGCAAGCCTGGAATCAGGAGAGGAAAAGGAAAGATAATGGAAAGGAATTCACTTATTTAAAAGTCCATCTGCTAGGACTTCCCTGGTGGTCCAGTAGTTAAAGAATCCACCTGCCAATTCAGGGAACATGGGTTTGATCTCTGGTCTGCGAAGATCCTGCATGCCACAGGGCATCTAAGCCCACGCACCGCAACTACTGAAGCCTGAACACTCTAGAGTCTATGCTCTATAACAAGAGAAGTCATCACAATGAGAAGCTCATGCACTGAAACTAGAGATTAGCCCCCACTTGCTGCAACTAGAGAAATCCTGGGCACAGCAACAAAGACCCAGTGCAGTCACAAATAAATAAATAATTTTAGAATATGCTTTAGAAAAAAAGTCCATCTGCTTAATAAACAGCATGAGATACCAGTCCCAGGGCATGATGTCAGACACAGTTGACAAACAAAAATAGACCCAGCCCTCACCTGGCAATTATAATCCCATTAACTCTCTTCTATGATATCAAAAGCCTTCAGAGGGCCAGAAAGCAGGCAGAAAAAGTGGGCTCATCTCAGAAAGCAGAAATAGCCTAGATGGGTCAGTAACTTCAAAGACTGCCAAGCATGCAGCTGGAACACTTGGCACTTAGATTTCAGAATTCAGGTTCTCTTGGATTTTTAAAAAGGAAAAAACAGTGCACATATCATAATCTATTTAACACCCCAGTAGGGTCTGGGGCAACATCTTATAATAAGATGCATTAATAATTAAAACATGCAAATATTCACTCTAAGAGAAATAAGTGAAAGTTCTAAATAACCTCGTCTCAGTTCAAGTCATCCCTGATATTTGGAAAAAATTCCTGTTTTCAAGGTCTTGGATTTGGAGATTCCAAATAAGGGTTTGTACACTTGTATCAAGGATAAATACTGCATATATCAATCTAAGATAAAAGTTAATTTTATGTGTCTGATCTCTAGAAGAGACATCCCAAATTATATGTGGGTGTTTAAAAAGCTATGCAAAATTTTTCCCCACAAGATTTATTGAGAAATATTTTTTTTAGATATAAGAATCAAATATTCTAAAATATTTTAAGATATTAAAGAAATCCATTTTTAGAATAAAACATAACTCTAGGGGTTGGAGATAGCACAGAGTAACTGAAGAAACTATAAACATACAAGGTAAACATGAGAAGTGCTTATCTACCGAAACCCAGGAATGAACCAGAACTGTGGTGTTGGAGAAGACTCTCGAGAGTCCCTTGGACTGCAAGAAGATCAAACCAGTTCATCTTAAAGGATATTAGTCCTGAATATCCATTGGAAGGACTGATGCTGAAGCTGAAACTCCAATACTTTGGCCACCTGATGCAAAGAACTGACTCTTTGGAAAAGACCTGATGCTGGGAAAGATTGAAGGCATGAGGAGAAGGTGATGACAGAGGATGAGATGGTTGTATGGCATCACTGACGCTATGGACATGAGTTTGAACAAGCTCCTGGAGTTGGTGATGAACAAGGAAGCCTGGCGTGCTGCAGTCCATGGGGTCACAAAGAGTCGGACACAATTGAGCAACTGAACTGAACTGAAACATGAGAAAAGTAGAAGGACCTTGTGAACAGGGTTCCTGCCACAATTAAGCTGAAGGGGTCAGAAGCCCATGCTGCTGAAAATCACTTAATGTGGAAACCAGGGTTTTCAGGGCACCTGAGACCTGCTCTTGCAGCTCAAAGGCAAAGATGTTGAAGAAATGCAGTGACTTGTCCGCTGATGATGCACTCCGAGGTTGCTGCTTTTGAGTCCTACCTATTGATCCACACATGAAATGTGATACCACGGAGGAGGCTATTCCCCTGATCTTCCACAGCAAGGCAGCCTCATGCTTCCCTGCAGCCTTCCTGCTCATCTCTTGGCGCCAGTGCTCTGAAGGGTTCTGCTTTGAGCACTTGGCTCAGTCCACATGCTGGACCTGCTAATCTCAGACCACCCACAGCTTCAACTGCCACGTCCAGAATGGCAACCGGCAAAAGCAGCTCCTCCATTCCCTCCCGAGCTCTTCACTCATGCATTCAACACCAGCCTCTGGCCAGGGTCTTTCTACAACTCCCACCATGGCCATCCTGCACCCACCTACTCCCAACCTTTCTCCTTTATTCACATCCTCGTGTTTCTGTGCACAGAATGACCTCTGCTCCCTCTACTCCCATTCACAATATTTTATTGGAGTAAAGATGATTTACAATGTTGTGTTAGCTTCATGTGTACAGCAAAATGATCCAGTCATACATATATATGACAATATATATATGTGTATATATATGAAAGTGTTAGTCATTCAGTCGTGTCCAACTTTTTGTGGCCCCATGAACTGTAGCCCATCAGGCTCCTCTGTCCATGGCATTCTCCAGGCAAGAATACTGGAATGGGATGCCATGTCCTTCTCCAGGGGATCTTCCTGACCTGGGGATCAAAGCCTGGTCTCCTGCATTGCAGGCAGATTCCTTACCATCTGAGCCACCTGGGGAGCCCATATATCTATACATATTCCTTTTCAGATTCTTTTCCCTTATAGATTATTACAAAATACTGAGTATAGTTTCCTGTGCTATACAGTAGGTCCTTGTTGGTTATCTAGTTCATATATTGTTGTTCTTGTTTAGTTTCTCAGTCCTGTCTGACTCTTTTGCTACCCCATGGACTATAGCCTGACAGTCTCTTCTGTCCACAGGATTTTTCAGGCAAGATTACTGGAGTGGGTTGCCATTTCCTCCTGTAGATCAAGGGATCCTCCTGATCCAAGGATTGCACCCATGTCTCCACGTCTCTTGCATTACAAGTGGATTCTCTACACTGAGCTGCCAGGGAAGCTCATTTCATATATAGCAGTGGGTATGTCAATCCCAAACTCCTAATTTTAACATCATTCTTCAAAATGCTTAAACTTCTTCAGGATCTGTTCTCCCCTCCCCTTTCCAAAACACAAACCTGAGCTTGGGTTTCTTTCCCTTATTCTTGCTCCTCCTCCTGTCAGCGCTTATCCCAGTCGAAACATTTTACCAAAACAATTTAATATTCTCCATGTACTTGTACACATCACCTCTAGAGAGGGAGCTCTTTAAAAGCGGGAGCAGAGTCCCTCTCTTTGCATCCTCACAGCCAAGCTAGTGTAGTATCAGGCCCACAGCAGCTGCTCGATAAATATTTATTAAATGAAAGCAGTAATTAATTAGCCACATCCAACCACAGTGGGAAGAATTGGAACCCCCAAAGCATCAAGCACAGAAAAGTACCTGTCACCATAATCAGGCACAGAGTGGGTGTTTAACACAGATGTGTCCAACGGTTGTTATATATTTCACTAGCATTTATTCAACTCTTTATCTTGTATTTCTGATATACATATATTAAATGGGCTTATGTGGTCTGGAGGACAGCCCCAACTCTTAACAGGAAACAGCCTTTCACATTCCAAGTAGCTTATGAAGACGCCCTTGGAACAGAACCCATTGGTAAGCAGGGGTGGAAAGTAACCACTGTTCATCAAAATTAGCTTCCATGAATCTATTTCAATTTCTTTTTGCTAAACTTGTAAGTGAATATCTACTTGTCTCTTTAATAAAATTTAACACATTTTCCCTCATTAATTTATTCCTGTATTCTACATTCTACTCTTCTTTTTTTTTTTTTTAAACTGTTGCAGAATGTCTTCCAATCACCAGCTACTAAGCAAACTGGGAATAGATTGGGTACCTCAGTCAGGCTTGCTTTCCCTCCTGACTCTAAGGGAGTCATTATACTAGCCATTCTCCAGACGTGATCCTGGGAGGTTCAGTTCAGCTCAGTCAGTTCAGTCGCTCAGTCATGTCCAACTCCCTGTGACCCCATGAATCACAGCACTCCAGGCCTCCCTGTCCATCACCAACTCCTGGAGTCTACCCAAACTCATGTCCATCGAGTTGGTGATGCCATCCAGCCATGTCATCCTCTGTCGTCCCCTTCTCCTCCTGCCCCCAATCCCTCCCAGCATCAGGGTCTTTTCCAATGAGTCAACTCTTCACATGAGGTGGCCAAAGTACTGGAGTTTCAGCTTCAGCATCAGTCCTTCTAATGAACCCCTGGACTGATCTCCTTTAGGATGAACTGCTTGGATCTTCTTGCAGTCTAAGGGACTCAAGAGCCTTCTCCAACACCACAGTTCAAAAGCATCAATTTTTCAGGGCTCAGCTTTCTTCACAGTCCAACTCTCACATCCATACGTGACCACTGGAAAAACCATAGTTTTGACTAGACGGACCTTTGTTGGCAAAGTAATATCTCTGCTTTTTAATATGCTATCTAGGTTGGTCATAACTTTCCTTCCAAGGAGTAGGCGTCTTTTAATTTCATGGCTGCAGTCACCATCTGTAGTGATTTTAGAGCCCAAAAAAATAAAGTCTGACACTGTTTCCCATCTATTTCCCATGAAGTGATGAGACCAGATTCCATGATCTTAGTTTTCTGAATGTTAAGCTTTAAGCCAACTTTTTCACTCTCCTCTTTCACTTTCATCAAGAGGCTCTTTAGTTCTTCTTCACTTTCTGCCATAAGGGTAGCATCATCTGCATATCTGAGGTTATTGATATTTCTCCCGGCAATCTTGATTCCAGCTTGTGCTTCATCCAGCCCAGCATTTCTCATGATGTACTCTGCATATAAGTTAAATAAGCAGGGTGACAATACACAGCTTTGACATACTCCTTTTCTTATTTGGAACCAGACTGTTCCATGTCCAGTCCTAACTGTTGCTTCCTGACCTGCATATAGGTTTCTCAAGAGGCAGGTCAGGTGGTCTGGTATTCCCATCTCTTTCAGAATTTTCCACAGTTTATTTTGATTCACACAGTCAAAGGCTTTGGCATAGTCAATGAAACAGAAATAGATGTTTTTCTGGAACTCTCTTGCTTTTTCCATGATCCAGCGGATGTTGGCAATTTGATCTCTGGTTCCTCTGCCTTTTCTAAAACCAGCTTGAACATCTGGAAGCTCATGGTTCATGTATTACTGAAGCCTGGCTTGGAGAATTTTGAGCATTACTTTACTAGCGTGTGAGATGAGTGCAATTGTGCAGTAGTTTGAGCATTCTTTGGCATTGCCTTTCTTTGGGATTGGAATGAAAACGGACCTTTTCCAGTCCTGTGGCCCCTGCTAAGTTTTCCAAATTTGCTGGCATATTGAGTGCAGCACTTTCACAGCATCATCTTTCAGGATTTGAAATAGCTCAACCTACCCTGCTTTTTTATCTTCATTTTTTACCCCCTTAATTCAATGGATTCAGTGTTGTTAAGAGCTATTGTAATACAATAAAGAGATGAACAGAATCATATAATTCTGACCAAATAATTCAAAGTACAAATCAAAGCAATATACAAGCACAAATAGAAACAAGGTGTATTGTCAAAAATAAGATGTTAAACAATTGAGCTATGTGTCCTTGGAACTACTTCACCCTGAGTTCTAGAACAAACACTAAAAGTGATCATGATGCAGGTTGAAGTTAAGGGGGCAACCATTTCCATCAACGTGTCAAATAACCTGAAGGTTGGAATCTGACCCTAACAACACCCTAGGGGCAAGATTTGACCCTCCACAGG
Organism: Bubalus bubalis; assembly: GCF_019923935.1. Taxonomy (NCBI): domain Eukaryota; kingdom Metazoa; phylum Chordata; class Mammalia; order Artiodactyla; family Bovidae; genus Bubalus; species Bubalus bubalis. The sequence continues at coordinate 29,193,423 of NC_059167.1, forward strand.
GCTTCCCTTGTGGCTCAACTGGTAAAGTATCTGCTTGCAATGCAGGAGACCTGGGTTCAATACCTGGATTGGGAAGATCCCCTGGAGAAGGGAAAGGCAATCCACTCCAGTGTTCTGGCCTAGAGAATTCCATGGACTGTATAGTCCATGGGATCACAAAGAGTCAGACATGACTGAGCGACTTTCACTTTTCACTTTCAGGGCTTCCCAGGTGGTGCTAGAGGTAAAGAACCTGCCTGCCAATGCAGGAGACATAAGAGATATAGGTTAGATCCCTGGGTCGGGAAGATTCTCTGGAGAGTGGAATGACAACCCATTCCAGTATTCTTGCCTGAAGAATTGCATGGACAGAGGAACCTGGCAGGCTATAGTCCATAGGGTCACAAAGAGTCAGACACAACTGAAGCAATTTAGCACAGCACTCAAAAATTACCCATCTCGTCCAGGACAATAGATAGGCATATGGAAACGTGAGGTCACTTTAAAAAAAAGACACTGCGCCTGTCATAGCCACAAAAGATACAAGACATTCTAAGAAAACTATGGTCTGCAGGTACAATGTTCAGTCAAGTTCACCCTTGACAGTAAAGCTTTTGTCATTTTCTGGAAGATGACTGTGTTGACAGACAAAAAATTGACAGTTTTTATTTCAGAGTGAGGGGTAAGGGTTTTGAGGCTTATTTAAAACAGCTTTGAATTGTGGTGCTGGAGAAGATGCTTGAGAGTCCCTTGGACAGCAAGGAGATCGATCCAGTCTATCCTAAAGGAAATCAAGCCTGAATATTCACTGGAAGGACTGATGCTGAAGCTGAAGCTCCAATACTTTGGCCACTTAATGTGAAGAGTCCATTCATTGGAAAAGACCCTAATGCTGGGAAAGATTGAAGACAAGAGGAGAAGGGGGTGACAGAGAATGAGATAGTTGGATGGCATCACTGACTCAGTGAACATGAGTTTGAGCAAACTCCGGGAGATAGTGAAGGACAGGAAAGCCTGCCGTGCTGCAGTTCATGCAGTTGCCAAGAGTCGGACATGACTGAGTAATTGAACAACAACAATATTGTAAATAATCTTGTGATAGTTTCAGGCAAACAGTGAAAGGATTCAGCCATACATATAAATGCATCCATTCTCCCCTAAATCCCCCTTCCACCCAAGCTGCCATGTAACACTGAGCAGAGTTCCATGTGTCACGCAGCAGGTCCTTGTTGCTTGTCCATTTGGAGTATGACCTACCTGTGCATTTACAGCTGATGTATTTCTAAAACTACAGAATTAAAAAATAAACAAAATCTGATGAGGGTACCCAAAATAATGAGGGGTAAAAATTTATTTCATACATGGTAATGACATTTTCACTAGACAAATGGGCTGGGAAAAAATCTGTTTACCAAAATACTCTATTCCTGGGGAAAAGAAAACATTAACCACTCCTACTTTAACGCTTCCTTAATTAGTGTTCTAAAATTTTGTTAAATGTACCTTAATGAGTTTTTTCTTAACTAAATTTGGAACCTCCCCAATCTACCAATATTATGTTTAATCAGATTTTCAAAACTTGTTAATGATACTTTTGTCTGCAAAATTTACCAGGCATTTAGAGGTAATAGACATTGTCATTATTCAGTATCATTACCCTAAAATAGTATTAGGAGAGTATGCTATTTTAATTCTGATCACACAAGGAAAGAAATTAAAACCAAAAATACTAAGTGGCTTTTCCATAGTGAAGAAAATTATAAAAAAGTTATCTTCAAATAATCCTACGTTTCTGACATTTCAAATTTTATTAAGATATTCAGTTGCTGACAATAATTCCAACATTCACCTACCTTCTTTATTTTTAGGATTCTACCATCTTTCTTTTATAATCTGACTTTCCTTCCACTTTCCATGTTTCTCTTTCTTTCAACTTATTGGGTCATTTATCTCAGGATTCCTGTTTCATTCATCTCTGCTACTGAATTCCCTCCTAACCTCTCTAGCCATTGTCAAAGTAATTCACCTGCTATTCTGAACTCCATAAAATTCCCTTCCAAATTTATAGTCTGAAAATTGTGCTGCTGCAATTTTTTAGAATTTTAGTATCTGCAGCCTCTTGCAGATGAAGTCCATCTTTCCTGAATAGGCCCTTTCTCATGTCCAGATTTCCTAATTTACCCAGGGAGGTGAGCCTTCCAATACCAGATAAATCTAAAGCCTTCTTCTTTGGCCAAACTCACACACACAGACACCATCCACTCTTACCTTCAGTACAAGGCCTAGATCCTTGGTATCAAGCATTACTGAGTTAGAGTCACCACTTGATCCCGATTTCCTAATTTACCCAGGGAGGTGAGTTTGCTATCAAGTCACTGCCTGAGTCACGATGCAGGTTCCCCATCATCACCTACTTGTGTGATGAGCAAGTTCACTGTATCCTCCAGGTCCCAGCTTCCCGGACCGTAACATGCAGGGACTCTGATTTCTAAATTATTTTCAGTCCTAAAACACTATCACTTACAGGCTTACATTTGCCTTTCTTGTTTTCACGATCGGTAGAATTTACAAGATGTCCCAAAGTTCAGCTACCCTTCGCGTAGATTAGTAACTATTTGCCTTTCAAATGAGGTTGAACTATTTTTTTCCACCTTTGAAATATACTGTGAACATCATCTCCATTTCTGAATAGCTTCACGGTGTTTTTCTAACTATAGTGTTTGTGCTAAATGTGAATAGACCTGCAAATTAATGCAGTTTAGCTCATTTGAAACCCAGATTGTAAGTCTTTCTCTGAACTCAACCAAATAGGAGTTAGTTTTGAGGACATCATCATGTTTAATATCAAGAGGCTACAGTTATTTGTGCATTGTGACCTTTTATCCTTTAATGTGCTGCAAATATTTTCAAAGAAACTTTACAGCCAACATTCAAAATAATAAACAAAGTAGATTTTAATAGTTCAAGAAAATCTCTTCTATGTAGCTTGTGTGCTTTTCAATATCTCATGTAATCTTCACAACAATTCTATGAGACAGGTATTATTGTTTCTCCCCATTTTATAGATAAGGAAACTGAGGCACGGAGAATGTAACATAACATGCCCAAAGTCACCTACGCTTTAATCACAGGCAGTTTGTTTCCAAAGTTCATGTTCTTCAACTTGAATTAAATGATATGACATCTCTGATGTTTACTAATAATCAAATGCAACAGATACATTACGACCTCAATTTTCTTCCTTTGCAGCTTTTCACTTGATGAATACAAAAGGCCACTGTCTGGAAATCCATTTTATTGCATTTATGCTTGTCTTCAATCAATGATAACACACTCTATTCACTAACAGACAGAAAGGTTAAAACCACCTTTGAATTTGAATAACATATAGCAAATGAAAATCTCTACAACGATGCTGCAGACTGATGAAAGCTACATTCTGCTCCTGGCAAGGAAGTGAAACAGGTAATTCAATGCTAACTATGTGAGAGAGAAAGTGAGAGCAATAAGCAAAATTTACAGCACAAAACTAGATGCGATTTGGGCTGGTGTGGGGCTGGCCTCCATGGATCTTTTACTCAGTATTTTCCAACCAATTAAAGTCAATCAAGGCCACACTTGTCTCAGTACAATTTGTCATTCAAAGACATTTCAAAATGATTTCTACTCAACGGATTCATCTCTTTTGGGTTGAATTTTCAATATCCCATTCAACAAGCTCTATTATAGCACTTTCAAAAGTAACTTCTTCCCCTCACAGCACAATAAATATGGCAAAGGTACCATTCTACTGAAAAGGAACTGATGGGAAAAAAGGAGTCAGAGAAAGATATGTAAGAACGGCTTTCATCTAAGCAGAAAGACACGTTTCAATTTGGTTTTGTATTGATTCTTTCCAATAATGGTCAAACCTCCCTCACAGAGCTAAGCCTCCCCAAGCTTTCCGGCACTGTCTGTTGATGCCCAGCCGAGGAAGAGAGTGGGAGGAACGGGTGGTGGAGGGTGGTCACCTACCAGCTGTTGTTAAAATCTGTCAACTGGCAAATGAAGCCTTCTGATTTGTGAGCAATTTCCAAAACAAAAAAAAAAAAATCAGAACTACCATCTGGGAAGTGGGAAGAAGATACCGCTTGGCAAAAATGTTTCATAAAACATGAGCAAACACAGAAACACACACAAATACACCGATGTGTACACACACATACACACACAGAAAGGCAATGCCCTCAGACTGATAAAACCGGCAATCTCTCCCTACTACTGAGACTTTTTTCCCCAATTGCCTAACATGAAGAGGGAGCTGGGAGATCTCCAGAGAGTCAGCAGGTGACAGAAAAACTGGATTCTGTTGGAAGTCCCACTGCCGACTCACTACCTGACTTCAAGCAAACCACCTGTTATGAATGTAGGGCATAGTTTATCAATTTGCAAAGCAGGTGTGAGCATTCTCACCTTCTGCAAACCATGCAGGGAATGTAAATGAGGATTTCAAAGAACTGTACTATTCTGGGAATAGAATTCCCGAAAGGAAGTGTAACATATCATTTTTAGAGTTCCACATGATCTCCACAGATGCAGCAAGAAGCTTCACAATCAAGATCAAACCACTGGTGGGCATTGCTATTTGTTCACACAGGTGCAGTAGAAAAGCCTGACGTCTGTTCCCAGTGGGAAATGTGGCACAGCCAGTCTAGGGGAAGGTGATGGATGCTCTTTGTATCTCCTTTCACCTCACATTCACCCAAGACATTGCTCCAAAAGGACCACTTCATTCCTGATGGTGATGCTTAGGCTGGACCTATGGGGACCACTCAGATGAAAGGTAATTGTGCAAAACATCACACACTGCATTGAATACTGGTCCCTGAATGATTTTTTCTCTGTGGAATAGACAGATATTTTTGCTTTAAAGAAATAGCTCCCAGAATACTGCTGCTGCTGTTCCTAAGTCGCTTCAGTCGTGTCCGACTCGTAGCAACCCCATAGACTGCTGCCTATCAGGGTCCTCCATCCATGGGATTTTCCAGGCAAGAGTAGTGGAGTGGGTTTCCATGTTCTATATTTGCTTTTCATTATACTTAATAAATTCCACTAAGTTTCTCCTACTTCTTTTTCCTGATTACACTTCATGGTACTGTCTATAGGTTTAGCACTTTTAAGTTTCCATTTAGAAATTAATTTTCAATTTTCATCTTTATATCCTCTTTTAAACCCAATATAAAACTGTTGTGTACATACTTTACTAAAATCTATATCAATACGGGTTATAATAATAATATAAGACTTCAGCCTTTCAGATGTTTATACTTTGGTGACTTTACGCATTCAACTATAAACCTGTTCTTCTTAATCAGTCCTTTTAAATAATTCTTCTATTTTGACAACTATAATTCACATGAAAATTCATATAAAATACTCTACAACTCACCTAAAAGTTTAAGCAAACAGAAGGATGCTATAGGTTAATTATTATAAAGACAATACATCATTTTGGTCAAGAGCCCAGACTTTCTGTGTTCAAATCCTGCTCTCTCATAAACCAGTATGTCCTCTGTGCCTCAGTTTCCTCTTTTGTAAAATGGACTCAACAATAGGACTTAAGACTTACATATAAAGCACTTAGAATTGTGCATGTAAAGCAGTTAGAACAGCCTGGCACCTAATTAGCTTTCAAGAAATGATATGAGTTATAATACCATCACTACCACCACCACTACACTGTTCAGTACAACCCAGTAAGTACACAACCCACTTATGTCAAACTCTGGTTGAACAATTCCAAGACAACCCATTGAAGGCAGAGGCCAAACATAACTCAGTATCCAGGGCACTGAACAGCAGCACAACATGACCGAGCAAATTCTGTCAGCCAAAGCCCAGCCAGGCCTGCGGCAGCACAGTCACCGTCCCTGAATACAGACTTGCTCAGGAGGCAGCAGCAAAGTCCTCAGGAATCCAGAGGGTAAGGATAACAACCTTTTGGTGTATAAAACTCAGAGGTTTCTCCTTCCTAAGAAATCATATCCCACGTTTGACCTTACCCCTAGTAATGAAAAGCTCTGCAGTAAAATTGAACAACTTTTAGAGACGCACTGACCACACACAAAATTCCCTCCGAAATAAAAAAGGCTCTTTTCAAGCAATTTGGGGGAATACAACAGAAGGGAAAGAAGATTCATATTGAACATGACTGTTTTGAGACTTCTGAGTTGTGTCACCCATCTGGTAATCACACCTGATGAAGTGGAAAGATCAAGAAGAGTAAGACCTCCGACATCACATCAAACATGCAAGGTCATGACCCTGGAGGAACTAAAGGATAGTGATCAGTGAAATGTCATCTGTGAGTATTAATGCAACGCAGGTAATGTTGGGTTGAAATACACTGGGCAGCAAACTCACGCTTCAATCTAAAAAACAGAATACCGTAATGATAGCAGGATAATATTAAACATTTTTAACAGCCAAAGAGCATCAGCACCAAACAATCAGAATAGCCTCTGGCTGTAAAAGCTCTTATACCTATTCCTAACATACCCTTAGAGAAACCCAGATCTAGAGCCACCAACCAAAAAACAAGGTATGTCTTTAGTTCAGACCACAATCCCTCTTTCTTGGGCTCTGTCTTTGAGGTACTAGAGTCATTACTCTTTCCTGGCTCCATATGCTATATTCATTCTGGAAAGCACAGCTATCAGAGATGCAATATGGCCAAGGCTGCAACTGGGTATGAATCCAGATACTGAAACTTATGGATGAAGTCAAAGAAGCTAGGGGAGGAAACAGAAAAAGACCCTCAACAAGCTCTCAGGGAACTTCCCCCATTTTTCCCAAAGATTTTTTTGATGAAATAACTTACAGATTAATTTCAGAAAAAGATGAATCTAAGGCAAAGAGCACTGAGTAGTCAGAGAAGTTAGTTTTGTAAATGATGAAAGAGAAACTCCACAATGAAGACACCACTATCACAAACAATTCTGTGGAGAAGATACAGCACCTGAATGTGCAAAGGGAAAGACTAGAGATCTCTTCAAGAAAACTAGAGATGCCAAGGGAACATTTCATGCAAACATGGGCTCAATAAAGGACAGAAACAGTACGGACCTAACAGAAGCAGAAGAGGTTAAGAAGAGGTAGCACAGAAGAACTATACAAAAAAGATCTTAATGACCAGGATAACAACAATGATGTAATCAATCACCTAGAGCCAGACATCTTGTAGTGTGAAGTCAAGAGGGCCTTAGGAAGTATCACTACGAACAAAGCTAGTGGAGGTGATGGAATTCCAGCTGAGCTATTTCAAATCCTAAAAGATGATGTTTCTAAGGTGCTGCACTCAATATTGCAGCAAATTTGGAGAACTCAGCAATCACTGCAGGACTAGAAAAGGTTAGTTTTTGTTCCAATCCCAAAGAAAGGCAATGCCAAAAAATTTTCAAACTATCACACAATTGCACTCATTTCACACAGGTTAGCAAAGTAATTCTCAAAATCCTTCAAGCTAGGCTTCAACAGTATGTGAACCGAGAATGTCCAGATGTTCAATCTGGATTTAGAAAAGGCAGAGGAACCCAAGATCAAATTACTAACATCCATTAGATCATAGAAAAAGCAAGAGAATTTCAGAAAAATATATACTTCTGCATCATTGACTACACTAAAGCCTTTGTGTGGATTATGACAAATTGTTGAAAATTCTTCAAGAGATGGGAATACCAGATCACCTTACCTGACTCCTGAGAAACCCATATGCAAGTCAAGAAGCAACAATCAGAAGTGGATATGGAACAATGAACTGGTTTGAAATTGGGAAAGGAGTATGTCAAGGCTTCATATTGTCACCCTGCTTATTTAACTTATATGCAGTGAAGAACAAGCTGGAATCAAGATTGCTGGGAGAAATATCAATAACTTCAGATATGCAGATGACACCACTCTTATGGCATAAAGCAAAGAGGAACTAAATAGCTTCTTGATGACGGTAAAAGAGGAAACTGAAAATGCTGGCTTAAAACTCAACATTCAAAAATCTAAGATCATTCCATCCAGTCCTATCACTTCATGGCAAATAGTTGGGGAAACAATGGAAATAGGGACAGACTTTTTTGAGGGGCTCCAAAATCACTACAATGGCACCCCACTCCAGTACTCTTGCCTGGAAAATCCCATGGACGCAGGAGCCTGGTAGGCTGCAGTACATGGGGTTGCTAACAGTCGGCCACGACTGAGTGACTTTACTTTCACTTTTCACTTTCATGCATTGGAGAAGGAAATGGCAACCCACTCCAGTGTTCTTGCCTGGAGAATCCCAGGGGCGGGGGAGCCTGGCGGGCTGCCGTCTGTGCAGTCGCACAGAGTTGGATATGACTGAAGCGACTTAGCAGCCAGCAGCAGTAGCAGCAGCAAAATCACTACAGATGGTGACTGCAGCCATGAAATTAACAGATGCTTGCTCCTTGGAAGAAACACTATGATAAACCTAGACAGTATATTCAAAAGCAGAGACATTACTTTGCTGACACAGCTCCATATGGTCAAAGCTATGGTTTTTTCAGTAGTCATACATGGATGTGAAAGCTGGACCATAAAGAAGGCTGAGTGCCAAAGAATTGGTGTTTTTGAACTGTTGTGGTGTTGGAGAAGACTCTTCAGAGTCCCTTGGACTGCAAGGAAATCCAACCAGTCATTCCTAAAGGAAATCAGTTCTGAATATTCATTGGAAGGACTGATACTTAAGTTCCAATACTTTGGCCACCTGATTCAAAGAGTCCACTCATTGGAAAAGACTCTAATGCTGGGGAGGATTGAGAGCAGGAGGAGAAGGGGATGTCAGAGGATGAGATGGTTGGATGGCATGAATAACTCAATGGTCATGAGTCTGATCAAACTCAGGGAGATAGTGAAGGACATGGAAGCCTGGTGTGCTGCAGTCCACGGAGTTGCAGAGTCAGACACAACATAGTGACTGAACAACAACAATACCTATAGTATGCTTCCCATAATAAATTATCCCCTATCCCTAAAAAAAAAAAAAGTGCAAAATCATAACTTTTCTTGAATCCTTTAGAAACAGCTTATCTTTCAGTGAAACCAACTAACTCAAAATCTAGGAGAGACAGAAGCCTCCAAGAAGATACAAGACACTAAAACCTGCCTACCTAAGATAGACCCTGGACCCAAGTTAAGGCATTATGAATAATGTAGGTAAAATTTTTAACAAATTGCTAAAATCTAAGTATGAGGTAGTATGAGAGCATGAAACCTCTAGGAGCTACAGATATAGCAGAAATCTATACCCACTCACAGACTCTTCTCTGCCATCCTCACTGGGTACTAGTAAGAAAAAGTAGAGGGAAAGATGATGTCTCCCTCTAGGTTCTGTCCTGTTGGAAGAAAACCGCAGCCACTGTGGAAAATGGACAAAGTCCACACAGATTCTTCTCCCTTCTCTCCACTAGAGGATAGGAGATGCAACCCCCACTAGAGGAAAGACAGAAAATTCTGTTGGCTTTAGGGACAGGTGAAGACTTCTGCAGCTAAAGAAAAGGAATGGAAAAAACTCTCTAGCTCTACCAGCAAAGAGTGACAGAAACTCATCGGAGATCCAGATCATTAACTCTCCTATACCTCTGGGGAAGAGACAGGATTACCAAGAATGCCACATCCACAAGAGTCAGGCAGATGCCACTCCCCTAAGAACAAATCTATACCAGGCAAGAGAGAACACTATCCCACTCTACCCACTAGGCTAGCAAGTATCATGACTAGAAACAGCAATCTCCAGCTAGGGGATGTGTCAAGAACATGGAGACAGACCTTCTGTGATGTGGGTATCAAAGGGAACACTTAAACCAAAGAGTGGAGAAAACATTAAGGAAAAACTCTCTGGTAAACCTGCCTCTATCGTAAATACCATGATAACACTAGAAGAATTTGAAGTCTACGATTCATAGAAGGTAACAATAACAATAACTAAACCTAAACCAAGCTCAATCTTGGTTAGTTTGACTCAACTCCTTATATTAAAGATAGAGTAAAAGATAAGGTATGCATATATCCAATCATAAGTGCTATTCACCTCATTCATCTCAGTTTTCAACCAATACACATTATACAAGATGTTTAGATTTCAGAAACAAATGATGAGACACAAAAAAAGAGAGGGAAAATGAGACACCATTGAAACAAAGCAAACCAGAGAACCAGACACAGATGCTAGAACTATGACAGAGGAAAATTAAACAACAATGATGAATATGTTCAAGACTAAGAGTAAAGGTAGACAGCATGCACTATTAGATGAAGTATTTCAGAGATGGAAACTATTAAAAAAAAAAAAAGAAAAAGAAAAAGATCCAGATGGAATGTTAGAAAAGAAAAGCACTGTAAGAAATGGAGAATCCTTTTAATGGCCTCACAATAGACTTAATATATTAAAGGAAACACTATAAACTTAAAAAGAAGTCAACAGGGATATCCCTGGTAGTTTAGTCATTAAGAATCCGCCTTGCAATGCAAGGGACAGGATTCAATCCCTGGTTGGGGATTGAATATGCCTCGGATCAATGAAACTCGCATGCTCCAGAGGCTATGTGCCTAGAGAACCTGTTTGCCACAACAAAAGATTCAAAGATCCTGCATGCCTGAACTAAGACCCAACTCAGCCAAATAAATATATATTTAAATGGCTGTTGCTTAAAGCCATTAAGTTAAAAAAATAAGTCAATGGTAATTATTCAAATTAAAACACAGATGTTAAAAAAAAAAAAAAAAAAGAACAGAACATCCAAGAGCGGTGGTCAATATTTAAAGGTATAACATATGTGTGAGACATCAGAATCCCACTAGGAGAAGAGGAAAAGAAAGTGTAGAGATGACAGCCAAGAATTACCCCAAATTAATAAACATTAAATCACTGATTTAAGAAGACTAAAAGACACAAATCCAGATAAGTTAAACAAACACACCATATTTGAACTGCTGAAAAACAGTGCTTAAAAAAAAATCTTGAAGCAGTAATAGGGAAAAAAGGACACATTATATGTGGGGGAACAGAGGTAATAATTATGGCAGATTCTTTGTCATTTGCAACATACCTGTAATACAAGATCTACTTCTTTGAAGTAAAGAACCATAATTTGTTGCTAAGTCACTTCAGTTGTGTCCGACTCTGTGCGACCCCACAGACGGCAGCCCACCAGGCTCCCCCGCCCCTGGGATTCTCCAGGCAAGAACACTGGGAGTGGGTTGCCATTTCCTTCTCCAATGCATGAAAGTGAAAAGTGAAAGTGAAGTCGCTCAGTCGTGTCTGACTCTTAGCGACCCCATGGACTGCAGCCCACCAGGCTCCTCCATCCATGGGATTTTCCAGGCAAGAGTACTGGAGTGGGGTGCCATCGCCTTCTCTGAAAGAACCATAATACAGACAGAAAGTTGAAACTACATAAAAATAAATAGTGATAAAAATGACATCGTTGTTGTTCAGTTGCTGAGTCATGTCTGACTCTTGCGACCCCATGGACTGTAGCCCACCAGGCTTCTCTGTCCATGTGATTACCCAGGCAAGAATACTGGAATGGGTTGCCATTTCCTTTTAAGGGGGATTCTCCTGACCCAGGGATCAAACCTGCAACTTCTGCATTGGCAGGCAGATTCTTTACCATTGAGCTACCCGAGTAGCCCAAAGTGAAGTTGCTCAGTCGTGTCCGACTCTTTGCGACCCCGTGGACTGCAGCCCACCAGGCCCCTCCATCCATGGGAGTCTCCAGGCAAGAATACTGGAGTGGGTTGCCATTTCCTTCTCCAGGGGATCTTCCTGACCCAGGGATCGAACCCAGGTCTCCCGCATTCCAGGCAGACGCTTTAACCTCTGAGCCACCAGGAGAAGCCCAGAAACCATGTAAATAAAGGTAAATTTAAATTTTTCTTATTTCTAATTTTTATAAAAGAATTGTCTAAAGCAAAATTAATAGCAACATATTGGGCATTAAAGCATAAGTTAAAGTATATGTATGACAGCAAAGGACCTTAGATAGGAATTAGGAATATACTGTTGTAAGGACTTTACACTACACAGGAAGTGGTAAAATATTTAAATTATTCCTCAATAGAAACATAAATTAATTACAACTCCCTGGGATATTTGTATAAATAAAAGATATGACCATAGAAACACAAAAATATAGAAGAGGGTATATGAGATCAGAATGTTATAAAATTTTTACACTGTTCAGAAAGTATCTGATAAATGTACCTAATTTAGAGTAGACTTTAAAAAGTCAATAATGAATATTATAATCTCTAGAGTAACCACCTAAGGAATAAAAGAATACATAAATAAAAAGTTAAGAAAAAATAGAATAATACACATATTTGATTAATCCAAAAGGCAAGAAAGAAAATAACGGAGCAAAGAGCAGACAGAATGAGTACAGAAGGTAAACAATAAGATGCCTTAAACCCAATTATGTCAGTAAATGTACATTGATGGACTAATCCACTTAAAATATAAATATGGTTATACTAGATAAAAATGAAAAAAATCCAACTACAGTTGACCCTTGAACAATCCGGGTTTGAACTCATGGGTCCACTTATTTTTCAACAGTAAATATTACATAATCCAAGACTGATTGGATCTGCCAGATGCAGAACTGCAAATGTGGAGGAAACTACAAGGAGGGCTGACTGCAAAATACACACAGATATTCGACTACCTGGGAGAGTCGGTGCCCTTAACAAGCTGTTGTCCAGGGGTCAAATGTATATCTGTTTACAAAAGACCCACTTTAAATCTGATATAATTGGAAAGGAAAAAGATCTAACATGTAAACAGTAACCTCAAGTAGTATGGTACAGTTATATTAATATCAAAATAAACTTTAATACAAAAAGTATTATTCAAAATGAGAATGTTTCATAATGATAAAATGGTGAATTTAATAGGAAGACATAACAACCCTAAATGATATAACTTCAAGTTATATTCAAGAAAAAAAGAGAAAAAAGAACAATTTTTCTTCAAAAAAAAAGAGAACAACTTCTTATATTTCAAGTTTTTTGGGTTTTTTTTTCCACTACAACATCTTGAACTTCCAGCTGCTCCCACCAATAATACATCAACTCTTATGTTTATGCCAAGGTCTAGGAACACTTCAGCAGTCATCCAATAGGAAAACAGAGACTATAGCTACAAAAATAACACATAAATGAGGTGGATAAATTAAAGCTTTCACATCCAGGATTTGCCTGTTCCAACTTGGTAGCCTTCATGCAATACTCAAAAAAAAATTCTTCATAATTACTTGGCATAAGTCACAATCAAGGAAATGTTGGTACAAATTAGTATAAGAAGTTATTAGTATATAATAAGAAAACACGCCTTTCCATGAGTTTGTTTCTTCAAGAATGGACACCTAACTCTTCAACAGAGCAGGCACTGGTGAACTAAATTACATCACCTGAGATGTTTTTAACATTTTTTAACATACCCCTCACCAAAACTGATGTAAAAAAAAGAAAACAGATCACATTATATAAAAATTGAACATGATTAGCAAATTACCTTAATATAGAGAATATACATAACACATCTTCTTGCTACTCCTTATGGTTATCGAAAATGAACTTTCAGTTCAGTTTAGTCACTCAGTTGTGTCTAACTCTTTATGACCCCATGGACTACAACATGCCAGGCTTTCCTGTCCATCACGAACTCCCAGAGCTTGCTCAGACTCATGTCCATTGAGTTGGTGATACCATCAAACCATCTCATCCTCTCTCGTCCCCTTCTCCTCCCGCCTTCAATCTTTCCCAGCATCAGGGTCTTTTCAAATGAGTCAGTTCTTCACATCAAGTGGTGAAAATATTGGAGTTTCAGCTTTAGCATCAGTCCTTCCAATGAATATTCAGGACTGATTCCTTTAGGATGGACTGGCTGGATCTCCTTGCAGTCCAAAGGACTCTCAAGAGTCTTCTCCAACACCACAGTTCAAAAGCATCAATTCTTCGGTGCTCAGCTTTCTTTCTCAAGTCCAACTCTCACATCCATACATGACTACTGGAAAAAACTAGCCATAGCTTTGACTAGACGGACCTTTCTTGGTAAAGCAGTGTCTCTGCTTTTTAACATGCTATCTAGGTTGGTCATAGCTTTTCTTCCAAGGAGCAAGTGTCTTTTAATTTCATGGCTCCAGTCACCATCTGCAGTGATTTTTGGAGCCCCCAAAAATAAAATCTCCTGGTGTTTCCATTGTTTCCCCATCTATTTGCCATGAAGTGATGAGACCGGATGCCATGATCTCAGTTTTCTGAATGTTGAGTTTTAAGCCAACTTTTTCACCCTCGTCTTTCACTTTTATCAAGAGGCTCTTTAATTCTTCTTCATTTTTTGCCATAACTGAAAGTGAAGTCGCTCAGTCGTGTCCGACTCTTTGCAACCCCATGGACCGTAGCCTATCAGGCTCCTCCGTCCATGGGATTTTCCAGGCAAGAGTGCTGGAGTGGATTGCCATTTCCTTCTCCATGGGATCTTCCTGACCCAGGAATCGAACCCGGGTCTCCCACATTGCGGGCAGATGCTTTGCTGTCTGAGCCACCAAGGAAGCCTAACTGAAGTTACTGATATTTCTCCCAGCTATCTTGATTCCAGCTTGTGCCTCATCCAGCCCAGCATTTCACATGATGTACTCTGCATATAAGTTAAATAAGCAGGGTGACAATATACAGGCTTGACATACTCCTTTTCCTATTTGGAAACAGTCTGTTGTTCCATGTCCAGTTCTAACTGTTGCTTCTGACCTGCATACAGTTTTCTCAGGAGAGTCATAATGAAAGCATCACAAATTTCAAAGTTCAAAGAAGTTAAATCACGAGTATATTCTCTGACTACAAAGAAGTAAACTACAAATGAATAAAAAGAATGATATCCAGAAAAAACAATTGGAAAATCAGAAACTATGTTGAAACTTACTTACAACAAAAATATAACATATTCAACTTGTGAATGGCAGCTAAAGTAGTATTTTTAAGGAATAATTTTACATGCATACTTTGGGGAAAAACGTTATGCAATTGGGCTTCCGCAGTGGCTCAGATGGTAAAGAATCTGCCTGCAATGTAGGAGAGCCGGGTTCAATCCCTGGGTCAGGAATATCCTCTGGAGAAAGGAATGACTACCCACTCTAGTATACTTGACTAGAGAATTCCATGGACAGAGGAGTCTGGCAGGTTAGGGCTACAGTCCATGGAGTCACAAAGAGTCAGACACAACTGCACGATTAAAAGAAAATAATAGAAAAGATTCAACAAAAGAAGAAAATCTGAAAGATACACTATGTATTACGGAGAAGGCAATGGCAACCCACTCCAGTACTCTTGCCTGGAAAATCCCATGGACAGAGGAGCCTGGTAGGCTGCAGTTCATGGGGTCGCTAGGAGTCGGACATGACTGAGCGACTTCACTTTCACTTTTCACTTTCATGCATTGGAGAAGGAAATGGCAACCCACTCCAGTGTTCTTGCCTGGAGAATCCCAGGGACAGGGGAGCCTGGTAGGCTGCCATCTATGGGGTCACACAGAGTCAGACACGACCGAAGCGACTTAGCAGCAGCAGCAGCACTATGTATTAAATAAATTTAATCAATTATTTCTTTTCATCAACAAAACTCCAGCCTCACATGGCTTTACTAGTGAAATCTGCCAACTTTAAAAGAAGAAATAATATCAACCTTACATAGTAGGAGAATAGAAAAAGAAGTAAACACTATCTCACGTGATGGGGCAAGCATAACCTTGGTACAAAAACCTGAAAAGGACATTCAAGAAAATGACAGGCCAGTATCATTCATGAAAAAGATATAAGAAATCATAACCAAGATATTTAAAATTCAAATCCCTTTATAGGAAAAATAAAATACATTGCAACCAGGTGGAACTTACTCTGAAAACGCAAAGCTGGTTTAACATTTGAAAATCCAGTATAATGTACCCAGTAGAATAAAGAAGGGGAAAAAATCCTATGGTTACCTCAAAAGATGCAGAATAAGTGTATCATAAAATGTATCTCCTATTATATTCCTAAACAAACTCAGAATAGAAAGAAATGTCCGTAATTTATGGTGGTAGAAGTGAGAAGAGTGGTTATATTACAGAGCAGGTAGGAGGAAGAGGCTTGAGGTTTCCAACTGGATGTGGGTGGTAATGACAAGAGTAGAAAGACAAACATTCTTCAAGCTGTACAGTTAAGACTCGTCACTTCACTGGCTATAAGTAATACTTCAATAAAAGAGTAAAAAATAAAAGAACAAGAATTGAGCAACAACTAAGAAACTAGCTAGGGCATCTCTGGAACAAATAACAGAATGCGATAAATGATAAAGGAAGCTCCACAGCTTCCCAAAAATCAATGGGGAAGGAAGAAATTGCTCAACAGATGGTACTTTGAAAAATATGGCCCATCAGAGAAGACTCCAATTTGGAGTTTCACCTTACACCATATCCAAAATGAACCCCTAAGGGATTAAAAAGCTCATTAAAAAACCATCCCCATCTCACCCTTACCAACCTCATGGGCAAAAAAGCTACACAACAACGTAGGTGAAGGTTCAGTTGACGAAACTTCATACGGTTAATGTTCATGAGGACTTGCCTACAGGCCAGGTACTACTATAAACCCTGCATTCAGCACACAGGAACATTCACAATCGGATTACATAGACAGGAAAACTGAGGCCCTGGGACCCCAAGTAACTTGCCCAGGAAATAACCTCTTAGATCAGAACTCAAAATCAGATTTCTCTTACTTATTGCATGGCATCTTACTGCTTCAGAGTGGTGCCTTAGAAAACGAGACATTCTGTAAAATTTTGGGGGGATTTTATTCTTGTCTCCTGGAGTGATTCAGAACCAAACAACAATAACAATGAAACAATCAGCTCCCCGCAAATGACCAACTGACACTAGATCAAAGCCTATTTGGGAAAATGACAAAAGTTTACTAGTTACACAAGAAGAGCTCTTAGGTAGAGATGGATTGCCGCTGCTAAGTCGCTTCAGTCGTGTCCAACTCTATGCGACCCCATAGACGGCAGCCCACCAGGCTTCCCCGTCCCTGAGATGGATTAGGAAGAGAATAACCAGCAATGAATAAACCCATGAGGTCACCTATACTGTCAGCAGACACGTTTTTATAAATCACAAACAGTTCACACTCCAACAAAGAATAAAATGTCGCCTCTCACGAGTGTGAACCACACGACTTTTCTTTTTCTCAAACCACCCGCACCCCGAGAACTCAAGGACTCGTTTCCAGCGAAGACCCACATAGATCGCATGCGTATGAATGTCGGTGCTGGCGGTTACCGCCAAGGGGCGCAAGCGGCGCGCACCAGCGCTGGGGACCCCGGCTTCCCAGAGGAGTGCGCCGGCCATGCTCACCGCTGAGGCTGCCAGGATCAAATTCCCAGCTCATTCAGTGACGCCCGGTGTGTGCCCACTGGGAATTTCAACTACATCTCACAGAGACGCCACATGCTTGAACAAAGACGTGTCGGAGGTGGACAGAGCCCACCGAAGGTGAGGGCCGGGTCTGCATTTCTGCTGAGAATCAGGAATGCTGGTTGGTGAAAACAGTTGTGGAGAAGGAAGCTTTTGGGGAGATGAAGGGAAATCTTCATTAGCTATTGCCTGCCCCTTCCCTAGGGAAATATGGAAAATGTAAAACTGAACCCTTCAAATTCAGTTCCACACTTGAATTCAACACGGGCAGATTTATAGATAAATTTAGGAACTCTTCAAAGCTCTGTAAAAATAAATAAATAAAAGTTTTCTTTTGTTTGTTTAAGAGAGAGGTGCTAGGGTTTGTAAGCCGCTCTTTTCAAAGAGAAATAAGGTGATAGGGAGATAAAGAAAAAAAATTATATAAGCTTTGACAAAATTAAGTTTGCACATATATTAATTTACTTTTACCTATTTACTATAGAGGGAAGAAAAAAACTTTAATAAAATGAAATTAGTGAGAGTCTCAAAGGTCTTAAAATCTCTAAAGTTCTTTACAACTCACTAAAATAAGGAATAACAAAGAAATTTTCGAAATTCAACATAATTCTGAGATTGTCAGGTCAATTTCTTTATAAAGCATTAAATATGATTTATGGAATAACCCAGATAAAATCAAATGCCTTTGCTAATCTAATGCCTTTGCTATCTCTAAGAAGTTAGGAGGAGAAAGTGAAAGGATTTGTTTTTAGAAAAAAGAATTCCCTTCACTAATTCCCACTGCTGCCCATCTCCAAAGTTTCAAACACTGCAATAATACCGTGGGATGGGATTATGACATGTCACCATTTAGAATTCAATGTTGGATCAGAAGTATTAAAGGATGCAGTTCAGTTCAGTCGCTCAGTCGTGGCCAACTTTTTGCAACCCCATGAACCGCAGTACACCTGGCCTCCGGGCAGCTCATCTTTCTCAGGGGGTCCTGGGAAAGAAGGAGGGTTTCCTGTCTGCTGGGCACTCTCCTCCCAGAGGGTGACTGGAGTCTTTTTCCACAACTTCAGCTCTACTCCAGCTACTGCCTGATCACATAGCAAAAGACAGTTCCGTGTGTTGGCAAATGTATCACATGAAGAAACACCTGGAAGCCTGGAGCACCTCCTCTGTATCTAGGCCAACCCACAATTTGCAAAAGACAAAAAATAAAGAGTAGGAATATTTGAGAAAAAAACAATACACCTGTTACATGCCTAACTTGTCTTATATAGGTTTTCACATTTAACTAGATATTGCTATTTACATGTTATAAATGAGGAATGAGAAGCCTCTTTAAGTGATGCCCATGCACAGCACACAAGAAAATAGGGGCTTCCTAGGTGGCGCTGGTGGTAAAGAATCAGCTTGTCAGTACAGGAGAAGCAGGAGAGCTGTGTTCGATCTCTGGGTCAGGAAGATGCCCTGGAAGAGGGCATGGCAACCCACTCCAGTATTCTTGCCTGGAGAATCCCATGGACAGAGGAGAATGGTGAGCTACAGTCACTGAAGCACTTAGCATGCAGTACGCAAGCACACAAGAAAATAGCAGTGCTGACATATGAATCCAAGTGGCTCTAAAGACCAGAGTCTTCACACCAATGGTTCATGATAATTCAGAAAATAGAACTAATTTGTTCCAAAGAGAAAAAGACATAACTTTATTGGTAGGTTTTCTCCAGGTTCACTTAAGAAATAAATGCATTCTAATTCTGTTTGATCATCTGTTGAAATCTAAGCCTTAAAAGAAAGTCTTTTGGGCTTCCCTGGTAGCTCAGCTGGTAAAGAATTCACCTGCAATGCAGGAGACCCCAGTTTGATTCCTCAGTCAGGAAGTTCTCCTGCAGAAGGGATAGGCTACCCACTCCAGTATTCTTGGGCTTCCCTCTTGGCCCAGACGGTAAAGAATCCACCTGCAGTGCACAATCCATGAGTTGGGAGGATCCCCTGGAAGAGGGTATGGCAATCCACTCCAGTATTCTTGCCTGAAGAATCCCATGGACAGAGGAGCCTGACAGGCTACAGTCCGTGGGGTAGCAGAGTCAGACATAACTAAGCACACACGAGTTTTGTATTACTACAGTGTTACTTCTTCCATTAAAGTTTTAGCTTCATTGTTTACAATATACTGTGAAAAGTGAAGAAAAGCTATAGTTCATACATTTCAATAGCTTATCATTCCTCTTATTACAAATCTAAAAGCATCTCACAGCAAATTCAACCACTTGTTAATGCCATTGGAATAAACTATTTGAAAATAGGATATACCAATTATCAAAAAAGTATTCACTAATTTATTCAACAAATATTTCTTTCTTATTACCATCAGGTAAGCACTTCTAGATGCAGGGGGTATGAAATGGTTGGAAGAAATGAAAAGAAATGGTGAAATGAAAGAAATGGTAGGAAACGCCTCCTGCCTTCACTGAGACAGACAAATAAGTAAAACAGGTCAAATAGTAAAAAGTTCCATAGAAGAAAAAAACTGGTATAGAAGTGGATGGAATCAGTTTAAACTTGTGTGATCAGGGAGGCCTCTGATAAGGGCCATTTGAGTATAGGGAACAACCTTCAAGATGTGAAGGTGCAACCCTGCAGCTATTGGAGATTGGGTATTCCAGGCAGAGGAAACAGATGATGGCAGAACTGGAGAGCTGCACACTGCAAGTACGGGGCCCTTGTGCTCTAGAGCTGCATCACACAACTAGAGAGAAGCCCACATGCCTACAACAAAGACCCGATGCAATCAAATAAATTAAAAAAAAAAAAAAAACAACAACCCTGAAGCAGTAGCACAGCTGGTATTTTAGGAGAAGAGGTAAGGGGGCCAGAGTTGCTGAAGCAGAGCAAACAGAGGGAAAGAGTGTAATGAAGTCAGAGCAACCGTATGGAGCTAGATTATTAAAGACCTTAGAGCCACTGAAAGGACTGTGGACTGTGGCTTTTACTCTAAATGTGATGGAAGTTACTGACTGCAAAGGAATGATAACACACTACCTTTAGTTTTAAAGGAACACTGAGTACCATGCTGAAAACAGATTACATGGGAGGACAAGTGGATTCATAGAAATCAGGAAGTAAGTTCAACTACACAGGGGCAAGATGACGGTTGTTTAAAGCACCATGGTAGCAGTGATGGTAGGAAGAAAGAGCCTGATTCTAGATATATTTTTATGGCAGAGCCAACAGGGTTTGCTGATGGGTTATATGCAGAAAAAAAGGGGAGAAGTGTGAATGATGACTCCAAGAATTTTGGCTGAGAAATTGGAAGGATGAAGTTGCTATTTAGAGATAGGCAAGACTGTGGGAAGTGTAACATTTTGAGTGGAGATCAGAAATTCAGATTTGGACAGATTGGATGTGAGGTGCCCAGTAGACTGGGCTTCTCTAGTGGCTCAGCAGTGAAGAATCCACCTGCAAGGCAGGAGACGCAAAAGATGCGAGTTCAATCCTTGGATGGGGAAGATCCCCTGGAGAAGGAAATGGCAACCTACTCCAGTATTCTTGCCTGGGAAATCCCATGGACAGAGGATCCTGGTGGGCTACAGCCCATTGGGTCTTAAGAGTCAGACCCGACTTTAGCAAATAAGCCACCACTACCCAGTAGACATCCAAGTAGAGTGGCAAGCAAGCACTTAGACACAAGAGTAGACCGTAGACTCATTAACATGTTGTGGTTCAGTTGCTCAGTCATGTCATGGACTGCAGCACACCAGGCCTCCCTGCCCCTCAACCATCTCCCAAAGTTTTCCCTAGTTCATGTCCATTGCATCAGTGATGCCATCCAGGCATCTCATCCTCTGACACTCTCTTCTCCTTTTGCCCTCAATCTTTCCCAGATCAGGGACTTTTCCAATGAGTCAGTTGTTCACATCAAATGACCAAAGGACTGGAGTTTCAGCTTCAACATCAGTATTTCCAACCAGTATTCAGGGTTGATTTCCCTTAAGATTGATTGGTTTGATCTCCTTGCTGTCAAAGGGACTCTCAAGAGTCTTCTCCAGCTCCACACTTTGAAGGCCTCAATTCTTCCAGGCTCTGCCTTCTTTACAGTCCAGCTCTCAAAACCATGCATGACCACTGGGAAGACCATAGCCTTGACTATATGGACCTTTGTCGGCAGAGTGATGTCTCTGCCTTTCAACACACTGTCTAGGTTTGTCATAGCTTTTCTGCCAAGAAGCAAACATCTTCTGATTTCATGGCTGCAGTCACCATCCACAGTGATTTTTAGAGCCCAAGAAGAGGAAATCTGTCACTACTTCCACTTTTTCCCCCCTCTACTTGTCATGAAGTAACGGGGCCAGATGTCATGATCTTAGTTTTTTAATATTTAGTTTAGGCTGGCTCTTTCACTCTCCTGCTTTGCCCTGATCAAGAGGCTTTTTAATTCCTCTTCACTTTCTGTCATTAGAGTGGCATCATCCACATATCTGAGGTTGTTGATGTTTCTCCCACTTATCTTGATTCCAGCTTGTAACTCATCCAGCCTATCATTTCTCATAATGTGCTCAGCGTATAGGTTAAACCAACAGGGTGACAGCAGACAGGCCTGTCATACTCTTTTCTCAATCTTGAACCAATCAGTTTTTCCATATTAACTGTTGCTTCTTGACCTGCATACAGATTTTTCAGGAGACAGGTAAGATGGCCTGGTATTCCTATATCTTTAAAAGCTTCCATAGTTTGTTATAATCCATATATTCAAAGGCTTAGGTGTAGTCAATGAAACAGAGGTAGACGTTTTTCTGGAATTCCCTAGCTTTCTCTATGATCCAGTGAATGCTTGCAATTTGATTCATTAACGTGTGAGTGAGGGAGGGAGGGAGTGAGTTGCTCAGTCATGTCCAACTCTTTGCAACCCCATGGTCTGTCCATGGAATTCTCCAAGCAAGAATACTGGAGTGGATTGCCACTGCCTTCTCCAGGGGATCTTCCCAACCCAGGGATCAAACCTAGGTCTCCTGCATTGCAGGCAGATTCTTTACCATCTGAGCTACCAGGGAAGCCCCCATTAACATATGAATAGTATCTAAAACCTTGAGCTGTGATGAGATTAGGAAGAGAGGCAAGTTCAAATGCTAAACCCTGTATCCTGACATTTGGAGGTCAGGGAGATGTGAAGATCAGCAAAGAAAACCAAGAGGAACTGGTCAGTCATCAGTCAAGTAGAAAGAAGCATTTATATTCCCATGCCAACAATTGGATCTTTTAAAAATTATTAATAAAACAGGCATTTGATAAGTATCAGTTTTCCACAAATTTTCTTCTTAAATTCCCCATATTTCAAAAATTGCTGAATAACAAGGCAGGCTGAAAGAGTAAGCCACCATGAATTCTTTTGACTTGTCCCCCAAGTCACACTTGACTTGTCTTTGATTTTGCCCAAACCTGACCCTGAACTAAACCTAAGCCTAAACCTGAACTATGCCAGAACCTGAGCCAAGTTTAACATTCCCACTAACTTAACTGACAAAATATTTATTATGAATCTAGCATATGCAAGTCACAATGCTATAGATAGTGGTGACAGGAGATAGGGTTGATTAATACGTGATCCTTGTTCTAAGGGGTTGATTGTCTAGCAGAGAAGATAAAACACGTACATTAGAAGTAATGATACAAAGTTAACATAGATAAAATTACAACAGTTTCAGAAACATATTTGGGGGCCAAATTCTTAGAGTTTAACAAGGATTCCATTATAATCAGGGCTTCCCAGGTGGTTCAGTGGTAAAGAATCCTCTTGTCAGTGCAGGAGACACAGGAGATGTGGGTCTGATCCTGAGGTCAGGAAGATCCCCTGGAAGAGGAAATGACAACCCACTCCAGTATTCTTGCCTAAAGAATTCCAAGGACAGAAGAGCTTGGTGGGCTACATTCCATGGGGTCACAAAGAGTCAGACACAACAGAGCATGAACACATGCCATTATAATCAAGGCCATATCTCCAAACCAAAAATGCAATCGAAATATTTCAAAGATTCCACTGATCATCAGCAAAATAAATATTCTTCTGCACTAACATTGAATGGTAGTACCTCTCTGATACATAGAACATCTTGCCCATCTTAGCCAAACATCTTCTGACAAGGAGACACCTCTTAGGAAAATGACTTGGGGCTGTGCTGCTGAGAACTGAGATATCATGACTTCACTGCTATAGCTGGAGTGCCAAAGAAGAGTTATTGCTCCCTTGATCTTTTGTCTCCAATGCATACTCAGGAGATGTTGCCAGAACACATCAATTGGATCTACACTTTAATGGTTTTACCCCTGCCAACTTGTCTGGGACTGCCCCATTCACAGGTGCTCCACGTGGTATGTCATAGCCATCTCTCCCATGCACTGGAGCGCCCCACTTCAATCACAGAAGCAGAACCCCTGTGTCTTGCTGTATAGCTCAGAGAAAGAATGAACAACTACAAGTAAAGGCTGACACACTAACATTCACAGCTCATTTTCACTTGTCTTTTAAGTCCCCATTAATGCTGGGTGGAGAAGGTCAAAGCAAGCCTTAAGGTACTTTTGCCTATGTCTTCCAACACAGTGTCAAATGTGTTAGGAAACCTGGAGAGTGGCACTGACTAGATTCTTCCAATAGTCTGAAATGTACAATTACTTATAGATTATTTCCAGGCTGCTCATTTTCTTGAAGGTAATGAGATATGATGGGGCCAGCTAAGATAAGGTGTATGTTCATTCATTAAGTCTTTTTTCTTTTCCCATTCATGAAACTGATGCTGTGCTAAATTCTCCTACTCTAAAGATAATGAAAGCACAAACCCCTGCCATCAAGAAACCTACAGACTTGAGTGGGTGCAATTATTTTTTTTAAGTTATATACAACACGAAACCTATATTACTGAGAAATGAGAAATGTAACAAACTATTGGAACAGATAAGGAAGCAGCTAACCGCCAGAAAAAGGCCAGGGGCATGGGGTGGGGGTGGGGAGGGGCAGTGTGGGGAATATGCCAAAATATTAGGAACTGTTATGAACTGAATCCTTGTATCCTCCCAGAATTCCTATGGTGAAATCCTACTCCTTCAATGCGATGGTATTAGGAGGCACAGCTTTTGGAAGGTGATTAGCTCATGGGGGTAGAGTAGTCAGAATGGGACTCTTGCCCTTATAAAAGAGACCCCAGAGAGCTTTCTTACCCTTTTCTACTATGTGAGGACACAGCCAGAAGACCACTGTCTATGAACCATAAAGTGAGCTCACAGAGACAAAGAATCTGCTGGTACTGGAAAACTTGAGTATCTAGAGCTCTGAGAAGTGTTAGGTCACTCAGTCTATACTATTTTTGTATAGCCACCTGAATGAACCAAGCTTGCTAGAGATAATGGTACTTGAGAGGACTCTCGAAAAATGAGCAGTTTTCACTAAGCAGGAGCAGGAAAAGGAAACCAAATATTTAGATGTGAGTTATCTTGGTATTTCTGGAAGCTGGAAGACAATGGACCAAATGCTTGAAGGCTATACATCTTTCAAAGGAAAGAAGTCATCTTGGAAAGCTTTTTATATGAGAAGATATGAAATATGGGGCAGAGTTTGAAATGAACATTCTGAGAAGAACTTAGAAAATGGATAAGAGGTGGAAAGAACATAGAGAAACCAGTTAGGACATTATTGAAATAGATCAGCAGAAGAGTATATAGATAGATAAATTAGGTAGATAGATACAGATATAGATATAGACAAGTTAAGGCCAAGGGGACAGAGAGAAGCTGGACTGATCCAAGAGAAATTGTAGAGACAGAATCAACATAATTTGGTACATACTAAACGTAGGGGAAGGTTAGGAGAGCCACGAGGGATAAGAAACTGAGTGTGTAAGAAGGAAACCAGTGTTTAAGGGATGAGCAGAGGAAGGTGAATGAAAATGACGTGGCAAGGGGAAATCCAGGAACAAGTGGTATCCAGAACCCAGGTGAGGGATAAGTTTCAAAGGAGGAATATTCAACTCTGTCATTCCCAAATAAGTTAAGTAAAATGAAGGTGGGGAAACTAGTCAAATAATTCAGTGTATGGTCATTAGACTTGGACTAGAGGCCAAACAGTAGTGAAGAAAGAAGCAAGCAGGGGCCAGGGAAATGGAGACTGCAAAGGCAGCCTATTTCTCCATTAATCACTTAAACCAGACTTAGGAGGATTTAAGTCCACTGTCAGAAGCTATTGCTAAGTTGCTTCAGTCGTGTCTGACTCTGTGCGACCCCATAGACGGCAGCCCACTAGGCTCCGCCATCCCTGGGATTCTCCAGGCAAGAACACTGGAGTGGGTTGCCATTTCCTTCTCCAATGCATGAAAGTGCATATATGAAAGCTATAATGCCCAGTAATTTGTTGCTAGTAACTGCTGTTGAGCCGGACTTCTTGTAACAGAGGACAGAGGTGCAGGATGGCATGGGAGCGCTTCAGTCTGCTTTGGGATGCTGGCTACATGGGGAAGGCACCTTGAGGTTTTGAGTCAGGCACATGTGGTTTGGAATCTCAGCTACTTGACCAGGTAGAGACATTACTGAACCTCCCTGGAACTCTTGTCTTTTCTTTAAAAACAGAAATAATAATCCACCCACTTACTCATGGACACACCTCACAAAATTATGATGATTAAATAACATAATGCAATTAGATAGACTATTTAGCACAAAGGCAAGTTTTCCCTTTGTTGAATACCTATTGCTGTTATATTTATTATGTCTAATATTAACAGTAAAGAAGTTCTTCACTTGGAATGATCTACAAAATCAATAAGGACTCTTGGCAAGGTCTCTTGGGCATTTACAATGAGAAAGCGCATGCCAGTGGTGAGTTTTCCTGTGAAGTCTGCATTCCCTTTACACTCTACCATCTGAAAGTCGATTCAGGTCTATAGATCTAGGTTCTAACCAAAATCATTTTACGAACAATTCCTGGATGAATCATTTGTAGAGCAGCCAAGAGAAAGGAACAGTTGATTTTCAGAACAGAAATACAATTTTCTCATTAAAAAAAAAAATCTTTAAGAGTAAACAACTCACATGAAGTCATTTAAGTATCTTCTATCTTTCATATAGTTTCTCTGCTTATATAGCAAATCTAAGATCCTTACCCCCCCACCCCACCTCCTAGTATCCATAACTTTGTATGATCTCCTCCCCTTCAGTGTGGGCAGGACTTGCAATGTGCTTGTAACCAACAGAGTATGTAACCACCAACTTGCGAAGTGTTTGTAACCAAGAGAATGTCATGCCCATGATTTCATTACATAATATAAGATGTCTTTTCCCAGTGGCCCCTCCTTGCTCGCTTCATGTAGTAAGCAACCATGTGCTCATGTGGCAAGGAACTGTGAGCATCCTCTAGGAACTACATGTAGCCTCCATGAGTGAAGGACAGCCTGCAATCAACAGCCAGCATGAAGCTGGCACCCTTAATCCTACTTCTACAAGGAAATCAATTGTGCCCATGACCTGAGAGAATTTGGAAATGGAATTTTTCCCAGTCCAGTGTCCAGATGAGAACACAACCCAGTTGATCCTTTGTGAGACCCCGCGCAGAGGACCAAGCTAACTCATTTCTGGATTTCTAACCCACAGATACAGAAATAAATACATATCATATAAGCTACTAAGTTTGTGGTGATTTAACATGAAGTTGAGTGTGCAGTTAAACCAATCTAAAAAGATGAGCTAGGGAGATTTTCTAATATTCAAGGGAGGGCTTCCCTGCTGATTCAGACGGTAAAGAATTTGCCTGCAGTGCTGGAGACCCAGGTTTGATCCCAAGGTCAGGAAGATCCCCAGGAGAAGAGAATGATAACCCACTCTAGTATTGTTGCCGAGAGAATTCCATGAACAGAGGAGCCTGGTGGGCTACAGTCCATCAAAGAGTCAGGCACAACTGAGTAACTAACACTAACTAAGCCATGATCAAAATCCAAATTATCAAATAAAAAATTACTTTTCCTGACTCATAAGAGATGTGCATTCCTAAACACTGAGAAACAGGTGTTCATGGCACCTGTGATGACAGTAAGCCATATGCGATGATACAAGGGGTCCAGATTCACCCCTGAAACAGGCTTCTGATCATGTATAGTGTAAGGGCAATGGAGACATCCATGAGAGGCACTGACTCCTCCAATAGAGCTTCATTTTCTTTGCCACCCGATATCTACTCTTTCAACTTCTGAAACCCTGATTTTCTTCTAAGTAAACCACCTTTTCTCTATGCTTAGACCTTGCTTCTGATAAAGCTCTCTCTCTCTACACCAGCTATAGAAATGACAAATGACTTAGGCCTGGCCAATCAGAGTTCCATATTTCCCTGATTTCAAAGATTACTAAGGTTTGCCACATAATTCAAGCCAAGCGGGGAGAATCAAGCCAATGAGTGCTAACCTCAGGATTTTATTCAGTTGCCAAGAAGCAGCATTTCTTTCTGCACTGGATTATAACCTAAGAGGATATAAATCTGGAGCTTTGGCAACCATCTCACTACACATGGAGCCATAGAAGGAAACCAGCCCAGATGGATGCAGAAATAAGAGACATAGGGAGGGAGAGAGACCAAGTTCCAAAGACAACATTTGAACTCCTGGATATAACTTTTCAATGAACCAGATTTATCCCCACACTTATCAGTCACTTGAGCTCAACCACTCTTCTTTGCTTATAAGAAATTGAGAAATCCTCTGTATAGTTTGAGTTTAGTTCAGTTTTATAAATAGCATCTCTTCTGGTACATAAACAATATTTGCTCAATGCCATCTTTATGGCTAAGAAGTCCAACCTTGCAAAGCAAAGTAGCAAGAGTAAAGCTCATCTATCACAGACTCAAATGAAAGTAACTGCTTGTCATTATGGATCTAAATGCAGGAAAGCAATTTTCAAACGTTCCATATAAGCAGTGACTGCTTTTTGTAGGATCAAAACAGAATAAAATCTAGACAGTCTCAGAAAAACTTGAAGTTCTAATTTTGATTTTGAAATAGACTTTGATATCATAGCTTAAGAAGGTAATGCTTTAAGTTTCAACTTCATAATGGTTTCTTTTTCCCTAAAGGAACTGATTTTTGAAATGGTATAAAAATCCTTCCATGTCATGAACAAGAATGTCTCCTGTGATAATCCTGTACCTGACATCCTTAAGAAAAAGATTCGTAAAACATCAGGAAATCTCAAGAACAACAGAAACTCCGGAGTAATAACTACACAGTATTACTGATGACCAGCTACTGAAAAGTTTTGGCAAAGCCACATTTTATAATCAATCCACCAAACACAATTCTCATCCTACCCCATGGCTTGTCCTTTTACTGTTCTCTCTAGTAGGATCACTCTTTCCTTCAGACCTCAGTGAAACCACTGTCTTCCCAGACAGTTCATTGTGTATAAAATTCAGAAAACACCACCCTATATAAAACAGCACTCACTCAATTAATTTTTAACCCCTTATCTTGTTTTATTTTTCTACGTGGCATCTCTCACCTGACATGTTATATTTATTTGTTCACCTGGTGAATATCAGAATGGGTAAGACTTAGATGTCCATCATGTCAGTTACCTATCATCTCCAGAAAGTCCTAGTTCACCTGCAGATTGTAGCTCTTGCACATAGACTACTTCAAAACCTACACAGCTGCTTGGACAAGACTTTAATTACTACACTGGTCAAGGTCCAGCCAGGAAACAAAACCCACAATAGGTATTTCAACAGAGGGAGTTTAGTATAGAGAATTGGTTCCATGGGTAGTGGGTATTGGATGAATAGCAAGAGGAACAGAGAAACAGCCAGAGACTGGAACTGCAGGAGGCAGCTACCACCCTCTGGCTGGGGAAGCAAAGGCAAGAGGTCAAGGTTATTATAAACTAGAAGCTCAGAGGTGAGGCTCCATGGATATGCAGCTCAGACATCTGTGGAGGGAAAATGACCTGATAAGTGCTCCCACCTCTGAGTGGAGTGCAAAAAGGCTGGCTCTGGAATGCTCAAAGAACGCTGGAGACCAGAACCCATGCTGCTGAAAGCACTATGAAGGGCAGTGCTAAGATGCCAACAACAGAAACAGTGAGCCAGAAACTGGGAAAAGGAAGCTCTTTCTCCCTACTCCCATCTCCCAATAGTCCTTTTGCCACAAGATCAGAGAATGCCCCCAAGCAAAGGCCAACTGTAGTTTGCAGAATTCCAGCCTTAACATTCAAAGCAGGATATGAAAGAATGGATTTGAACGGAGAGAAAATAGTTTAAAAACCAGCACAGATCCTAATGCATATCTCCAATTTACTTTTCATAAAAGAAACACCAAACTTCAAATGAAATGGTACAGTGGTTTTCTCCTGACTATATTGTCACTAGTTCTCTCTTATAAACTGTGTTGATTTTAATCTAGAGTTGTTGTTGTTCAGTTCACAAGTCATGTCCAACTCTTTGGAACCCCATGAACTACAGCACACCAGTTCTGCTGGAGTTTGCTCCCCTGTCCTCCACTATCTCCTGGAGTTTGCTCAAATTCATGTCCATTGAGTCAGTGAGGCTATCCAGAGTACCAAAGATGAACACTGGGTGGTGCGGGAACACATGAATTGTGTTCCTACTCAGGACCCCATCAATAGTGGGGCTAGAATACGGGGATCTAGTCAAGGGACCTCAATCAAAGAAGAAATTACCATGTTTAAAAAGGGGGCTCAAAATAGGACTGTCTCTTTCATATAGTCCATCTAAATAAGCTTTAGTATAGGTGCTCAGAGATATACTTACATTACAGAATTATCTGTTATGGTAGTGAAAATTTGGAAATAAATTAGTTGTTCACATGAATAGATAAATTAGATCAATAGAAGAACAGATCAATTAAATGGAATGTTAATTAATACAGTGGATTGCTATATAGCTGTTAACATAAACCATATAGACATGTATCTGAACAATTTAGAAGTATAACATTGAGTGGAAGCAAAAACAAGCTGCAGAATAAAATATGTTCAATATTCTATCATTTGTATAAAACTTTAAAACATGCCAAATTATGTTGTGTGTAATTTACAAATACTTGCAGCAAAAGGATAAAATCACAAAGAGAATCGTAATGCCCAAATTTAGATTTGTTTTACTCCTACTAGGGAGAAAAGAGAAACATAGAGGCATCCTCAGGGGACTCCAATGATCTCCAACCTGGACGACTTCTTTAAATCTGAATTAAATATAGCAAAATGTTAAGATTTGGCAAAGTTACACGGTGGGTGTTTGTTGTACGATGCTATATTTTTCTATGTTTTTGAAATGTTTCATAAATTTAAAAACTGGGAAATATGAAGGGCACTGAAAGCTCCATTAACAATGGCCTAGACCACCCCTTAGCATAATTAACAAGAGCTCGAAGAAAAGAGGAATTTATAACCACATCTTAGCAACTCCATTTCGAGGTTCCTTTTCAGAAACTCTCTCTCCACAAAAGTGAACACTGGAAAAGAGTACCAGGGAGGGAGAAAGAGGACTTAACAAACAAAGGGAAAGATAAGAGGGGAAGAAGAGAAGAGGATAAATTCTCCATGGTATTTTAAAAGATAAATACACAACACAGAGAACAACACAGGTAAGAATCTTCCTCATCAAGAAGAATCAAGGTACCTAAGTGAAAAAAGTTCTTATTAAATTGTAGTTACTACTTGACTCCAGCTTCTTCCCTGTTGGGCTAGATAATTGCAAAAAAGATACACCTGCATCAATTACTGTGTGTGTCTCAGGGCAAGGAAGCCTCTTGAGCTTTTAATTATCAGGTAATTTCATTATTAAGGAAAGTTTTCTGGTTCCCCGGGAATTGTGAAAATGGAATTAAAGCTTATTTGTAACATAATTTACCTTTAATTCCTCTAATCCATTCCTAATGGTAGTAAGAAGAGGAAAATAGAAAATGGGCTCTCCTACTTCAAACTTGTCCTTAAAAATATCCTACCACCTATTATAATAATATTCAGAAATCAAGGCAAAAATTGGATCTCTATTTGGCCACTCATGTAAGTTATATGTTCTAACTTCTGTCCATATAAAATTGTGTTACACATCTGAAATTTCCTTTTAAAATGACACAAAGTTGAAAAACAAGTAACACTGACAATAACAACCTCTGAAAACTAGAGGTTTTGTCAAGGTTCTGAAAACTAGAGGTTCTGAAATGTCAAGGTTCTAGAGATCAGGTACTGGCATGTTCATTAATAAATACCCAGCTTTTCTAAAACATGCAAGTCAACATAGTAAGAAAATTAACTTCGTAAAGCTTTTAGAAAACAAATTCTGAAGCTTTTGCAGAATACTCAAACTTTTTCATGGACAGTTCTGGATAACCAGTGACATGGTGGCAAATGCAGTCAAACGAAGTATAATGTTGTACTAACAAATGAAGATAAATTTAACCAGGGATGGGTTTGCTTTCAAGAAATCACTTGGGAAATAAAAAAGCAAAGTTCCAGTACTGCAGTTAAAGGAAAGCAGGAAGTAGCATTCTGTGTTCAGAAAGGCATCCTCTAGAAAAGAAATGAAAGCTGTATAATTTACAAATCGACTGCATTCTCCTGCCTGAAACCATTTAGTCTCAATTGCCACAAGTAATCCTCAAACATCAACAGAACAAAATACCTTCAATCCATGAAAGCTTGAGATCAACGAATAACTAAGAACGCAGTGTGGTTTTCCCTTCCATGTTACATTAGCCTTGTAGAATAATCTGATTGAAAAGTCAAATTATATCACCATGATTTCAAAGCCTGCTGTTCTATTTTTTAAATACATTCCATCTAGCCAAAGAGTATTTCTAAAGTTCTATATGCCAATGTACTTGGAACACATTAATTCCATTAGCGAGCTATTTCAGGAAACAGTGAGCATATTTCTTGGAAACAAATACATGTGGTTAAAAAACAGTCTCAAAAAAAAAGTAAGAGGTGAAAAACTGTAAACAAAGATGATTTTTAAATGCAATTAGAACTCCTTCCCATCACATATCAAAGGTGTCATAACTGCTTCTAGACTGAGAAGTTGCTGTTTGGGATTTGGGTCTTTTAACCAAAAAGCCTATCTTGAGATGGCACTATAAGGCCTCTATCTGTCTCTTAATCATAGGCAACTGCTAAATGAAGTGTATCTATTTTCTCTGTTGCATTACTATTGGCAACCAGGTCCTCAGTAAGTGCCCAGAAATGTTTCCATGGTTACAAAAAGCATTCAGCAGCCCTCTTGTTTTGGGCCAATTTAGCTTAAAATCTATTGTGGAGAAAAAATATGGCACATTAAAAAGCCTGAAATCAAGATACAACGTTATGAAAAGAATTCAAGGTTAAATGGGAAAAGCAGGCTTGACAAGGCTTTTTTAAAAGTGCATATAAATCACTGATTAAAATGCTGCCTTCTCCTACAGTATCTCCAAATACATCTCTTTAGTAGACTGCAAAGAAGCCCATATGCTGAAGCTGATGTGATTCTCAGGTATAAAGGAAAAATTGAGCACATGACAATAATTTAAGACTATTAACGGCAGGTAAAATCCCTCCCCAAAATAGGCTTTTAACATTCATGAAGCTGAGAGTCCAGTCCCTTATCCCAGTTTAAGACAGTCCTGAGGGCATTTAAATAATTTGATGAAAGAGAGGAATAAGAGCTTTTGTTCATTGGCTATAAGGCATCTGAAGTAAATTAGTGGACTCCATCTCATCAGGGAGAGGGAGAAAGATGGAAGTTCTCTAGAGATAACTCAGTAATGCTCCTCCATCTATAAAGTAATGAGTGATTTCGGATAACAGAACTATCTCGTTCTCGTTTTCTGCTGCATTCTCAACTCCCACTGCCACCAAAGATTCAGGGCATTGAAAACATTTTTGAATCTTCTGTAACGTATTAAACAAATGGTATAAACATTTCAATAATCTGAAGGAGCGGTCCACAGCTTATGCTTGTGTAGGTGGGTCCATTCCCACAGTGCTTTGTACATGGTAGGCATTCAATAAATATTTGGTTTACTGAGGAAGGCCATCATATAAGATGTCTCTTTATAGAGGAATATTTCTCCCTATACTATCTACACAAACATTTGCCCCTTTATCATTTTTTCTATTCCTCTTATTTTCACTGTGAAATGGAGAGAATTGGGTGGAAATTAAAGTCACAGTGTTATAAAGGGCTAATTTGAAGATTTTACTTCCAAGAAGATAGAATAGATATACTTTTCCCTATTCTTCCCTCCAAGTACAACTCAAAACTCTGGGCATTGTATATAAAACAAAGATTAGAAGATTTAAAGGTCCCAAGAAGAAGGCAAACCAGCAGGGACCACGAGACTCAAGGAACAACACAGTGGTGAGTTTCCTGGGTTCTTCTGCCTCACGTATCACAGACTTGAAGCTGAAGAAGCTGGCAACCCAGAAACACCAATAAGCAAAGACACAAAACTCAAGAAATGCCTGCTCTCTCTGTGCAAAGGGCCAGAAAAGGGACAGAATACCAAAACAGAAAAGTTTTAAACAATAAATATTATACTCTAGTCAAATAGCACAGGAAAACTGTGTCCCCCATGCTCAATCATGCCAGCAAAGGCCAAGTAGGCAACCTAGACTTCCAATCTCACTAAGCTTTAATGAGGGTCGTTTTGGCTTGTCTCAGGTCATATTTGGAGAAGGAAATGGCAACCCACTCCAGTATTCTTGCCTGGAGAATCCCATGGACAGAGGAGCCTGGCAGGCCATGGTCCATGGGGTCTCGGGGAGTCCTACATGACTGAAGTGACTAAGCATGCACGCACACCAATATCCCCACTAGGGGGTCCAGAGAAGGCTGAGGAGGAATCCGGAACTTTCATCCTTGATGGCTAGTAATAAGTATCTTGTGCCCCCACAGTATCAGTGGAGGGCTCATAGGAAGTCTGTACCCCACCTGGAGTAATGAGGCACCCCTGCCCCTCTCCACTTGAGTGGTGTCAGAGGAAGATCTAGTGGAGACAGGATTCTCACCATCATCAAGGCTACCTTCAACTCTATGTCAGCAGAGACCACATGGAGAGATGAATCTCTCATGTAACCCAGCATTAGTGAGGAGCACCCCTTCAAGGGTTAAGGAGGCCAAGAGAAAAACTGGACGTTTTTCTGGATGTAACTGGAACTGGATGTTACTGCCTCTGCCTAGCAGTAATAAGGTGGTACCCCAATACCCTGCTACAAGCTTGGCAATGACTCTCTTTAGTTGAGAGGCCTTTCAGGGGGAGTAATGTCAAAATAAGGACAATCATTTCTTTTTATGCATTCACATTGGCTTACACATTGTTTCTTCTTACCAGCTACTATGAAAACTGGATTTAATTCAGATGACCATTATATCTACTATTGTGGGCAAGAATCCCTTAGAAGAAGTGGATTAGAACTCATAGTCAACAAAGAGTCCAAAATGCAGTACTTGAGTGCAATATCAAAAATGACAAAATGATCTCTGTTCTTTTCCAAGGCAAATTATTCAATATCACAGTAGTCCGAGTCTATACCCCAACCTCTAATGTCGAAGTAGCTGAAGTTGAATGGTATTATGAAGACCTTCAAGACCTTCTAGAAATACACCAAAAAAGATGTATTTTTCAATATAGCAGACTGGAATGCAAAAGTAGGAAATCATGAGATTCCTGGAGTAACAGGCAAGTTTGGCCTTGGAATACAAAATGAAGCAAAGCAAAGACTAACAGAGTTTTGCCAAGAGAACATGCTGGTCATAGCAAACACCCTCTTCCAACAACACAAGAGACGACTCTAAACGGGGACATCACCAGATGGTCAATACCAAAATACAGATTGATTATATTATTTGAAGCTGAAGATGGAGAAGCTCTATACAGTCAGCAGAAACAAGACTGGGAGCTGACTGTGGCTCAGATCATAAACTCCTTAATTTCCACATTCAGACTTAAACTGAAGAAAGTAGAGAAAACCACTAGGCCATTCAGATACGACCTAAATCAAACCCCTAATGATTATACAGTGGAAATGATAAATAGATTCAAGGGATTAGATCTGATAGAGTGCCCGAAGAACTATGGATGGAGGTTTATAACATTATACAGGAGGTGGTGATCAAAATCATCCACAATAAAAAGAAATGAAAAAAGGCAAAATGGTTGTCTGAGGAGGTCTTACAAATAGCTGAGAAAAGAACAGAAGCAAAAGGCAAAGGAGAAAAGGAAAGATATACTCATCTGAAAGTGGAGTTCCAAAGAATAGCAAGGAGAGATAAGAAAGACTTTCTAACAGAACAACGAAAAGAAATTGAGGAAAACAATAGAATTGAAAAGACTAGAGATTTCTTCAAGAAAATTAGAGATACTAAGGGAACATTTCATGCAAAGATGGGCACAATAAAGGACAGAAACAGTATGGACCTAACAGAAGCAGAAGATATTAAGAAGAGGTGGCAAGAATACACAGAAGAACCATACAAAAAAGATCTTAATGACCCAAATAACCACGAAACTGTGATCACTCACCTAGAGCCAGATATCTTGAAGTGCAAAGTCAAATGGGCCTTAGGAAAAATCACTAGGAACAAAGCTAGTGGAGATGATGGAATTTCAGCTGAGCTATTTCATATCCTAAAAGATGATGCTGTTAATGTGCTGCATGCAACATGCCAGCAAATTTGGAAAACTCAGCAGTGGCCACAGGACTGGAAAAGGACTGTTTTCATTTCAATCCCAAAGAAAGGCAATGCCAAAGAATGTTCAAACTACCGCACAATTGCACTCAGTTCATATGCTAGCAACAGACTGATTCCAAATAGGAAAAGGAGTATGTCAAGGCTGTATATTGTCACCCTGCTTATTTAACTTCTAGGCAGAGTACATCATGAGGAATGCTGGGCTGGAAGAAGCACAAGCTGGAATCAAGATTTCAGGGGAAAATATCAATAACTTCAGATATGGAGATGACACCACCCTTATGGCAGAAACTGAAGAAGAACTAAAGAGGCTCTTGATGAAAGTGAAAGTGGAGAGTGAAAAAGTTGGCTTAAAGCTCAACATTCAGAAAACTAAAATCATGGCATCTGGT
Source organism: Bubalus bubalis (assembly GCF_019923935.1). NCBI lineage: Eukaryota > Metazoa > Chordata > Mammalia > Artiodactyla > Bovidae > Bubalus > Bubalus bubalis. The sequence goes on from NC_059167.1 coordinate 29,229,988, forward strand.
TCCATCACTTCATGGCAAACAGATGGGGAAATAGTGGCTGACTTTATTCTGGGGGACTCCAAAATCACTGCAGATGGTGACTGTGGTCATGAAATTAAAAGACGCTTACTCCTTGGAAGGAAAGTTATGACCAACATAGACAACATATTAAAAAGCAGAGACATTACTTGGTCAACAAAGGTCCATCCAGTCAAGGCTATGGTTTTTCCAGTAGTCATGCATGAATGTGAGAGTTGGACTCTAAAGAAAGCTGAGTGCCAAAGAATTGATGCTTTTGAACTTTGGTTTTGGAGAAGACTCTTGAGAGTCCCTTGGACTGCAATGAGATCCAACCAGTCCACCCTAAGGGACATCAGTCCTCGGTGTTCATTGGAAGGACTGAGGTTGAAGCTGAAACTCCAATACTCTGGCCACCTGATGCAAAGGGCTGACTCATTTGAAAAGACCCTGGTGCTGGGAAAGATTGAAGGCAGGAGGAGAAGGAGACGACAGAGGATGAGATAGTCGGATGGCATCACTGACTCAATGGACATGAGTTTGGGTACATTTTGGGAGTTGGTGATGGACAGGGAGGCCTGGCGTACTGTGGTTCATGGGGTTGCAAAGAGTCGGACACGACTGATCGACTGAACTGAACACATCCTAGCAAAGTAATGCTCAAAATTTTCCACATGAGACTTCAATAGTACATGAACCGAGAACTTCCAGATGTTCAAGCTGGATTTAGAAAAGGCAGAGGAACCAGAGATCAAATTGCCAACATCCATTGGATCATAGAAAAAGTAAGAGAATTCCATAAAAACATCTACTTCTGCTTCATTGACTACTTAAATCCTTTGACTGTGTGGATCACAACAAACTGTAGAAAATTCTTAAAGAGAGAGGAATACCAGACCACCTTACCTGTCTCGTGCAAAACCTGTATGCAGGTCAAGAAGCAACAGTTAGAACCATACATGGAACAATAGACTGGTTCAAAAGTGGAAAAGGAGTACATCAAGACTCTATATTGTCACTTTGCTTATTTAACTTAGATGCAGAGTTCAGTTCAGTCGCTCAGTCGTGTCCAACTCTTTGCAACCCCATGAATCGCAGCACGCCAGGCCTCCCTGTCCATCACCAACTCCCGGGGTTCACTCAGACTCACGTCCTTCGAGTCAGTGATGCCATCCAGCCATCTCATCCTCTGTCGTCCCCTTCTCCTCTGCCAGGCTGGATGAAGCAGAAGCTGGAATCAAGATTTCAGGAGAAATATCAATCATCTCAGATATGCAGATAACACCACCCTTATGGCAGAAAGAGAAGAGGAACTAAAGAGCCTCTTGATGAAGGTGAAACAGGAGAGTGAAAAAGCTAGCTTAAAATTCAACATTCAACTAAGTAATATAATGGCACCTGGTCCCATCACTTCATGGCAAATAGATGGGGAAACAATGGAAACAAGGACAGGCTTTTTTTCTTGGTCTCTAAAATCACTGCAGATGGTGATTATAGCCATTAAATAAAAAGACACTTGCCCCTTGGAAGAAAAGCTATGATAAACTTAGCATATTAAAAAGCAGAGATATTACTTTGTCAACAAAGGTCTGTCTTCTCAAAGCTATGGTTTTTCCAGTGGTCATATATGGATGTGAGAGTTGGACCATAAAGGAGGCTGATCACCAAACAACTGATGCTTTGAACTGTGGTGTTGGAGAAGACTCTTGAGAGTCCTTGGAATGCAAGGAGATCAAACCAGTCCATCTTAAAGGAAATCAGTACTAAAATGGAGTTCTGTTGGTATCACGCTTCATTAAGAGCTCTTTGAGAGTCCCAGCTACTTACAAGATAAAAGGTAAATCCTTAACACACACAAACAGGCTTTCCCAATTGCAGCCTATGCTTCTAGCCTAGCCTTATGATCCATCCCTGAAAATGTCACACTTGTCCACGCATCTGTGTTCATGTCATTCCTTCACACGGAAAGCTTTTCTCTCTCCATTCATTTGTTAAATTATAACTCATTCCTCGAGTTTGTAGTCCTATATCATCGGCTCTGTGGAACCTCCCCTGATCCCTACTGGCAAAACCATCTCAAAAGTTACCATGTTAACAATTACCATGTTAATTGTTCTAATTTTCCACAATTTTTTTAAAATGGAACCTCTTACATGTAACTATCTCTTAGACATTAGGAAACTCCTTAAAGGAAGATCAATATTTTATTTGTACATGTATCTCCCAGCCCAAACATGTGACCCAAATTAATGAGAATATCCAACTTAATTTTAAAGTAGAGTGTTGTGTTCCAGCTTCCACTTAGAATGTAAAACAAATGGAAATAGTGCTATTACTCTTTAAATAAAAATAGAATCTACATAATATGTAAAAGTACACATTTTAAAACTTATGAGAGAGCTGAGGTCATAAGGCAACCAACTAATCCAAAAGTTACAAAAAGAAAACTTCTTTCAGTGGGAGAAAGAGCACAAGCATTTGCTTGCCAGGGGTAAATGCTGGATTCATACTAGCTGGCAAGAAAAATTAAGATAATATTTTCAAAGAATTTCTAAAGATCAAGTGTGTACTGGCACAAGAGTAGAGACCCACAGGAGCCACAAACCCCAGGGAAATTGAAACCCACTGAGAGGCTTGGCTCCACAGAAGTCACCTGGTACTTACAAGAATGAGAAGAGCAGGGCAGGCAGGGCAGGGGTGGAGAAAGCTTCCCGAATGGTGTGGTTCTGGAGGAGGGGAAGAGCAGCTGCTATAGGAAAAATCAGACGCCTTACCAGGATTCCTCTCTCATCTCATCTTTCCACTATAGAATAAAAGCCACAAGCCACTTGGGAAAGGGCAGCAAATCCCATCACCCTCAGATCATAGGTAGAGACACATGAAGGTAATGAATAGAACAGAATAAAAATGAACACCTCTGGGGAAGAGGTAGAAAGAAGTCCTGGGGTCAGACGTGTGAAAATCCCCTAACTCTGAGGGAGGGGCAGGATAACTGAGAAGGCCCTAACCCAAGACACAGGCACGTATCACCTGCCTAAGACAGAGGCTGCTCCAGAACAGCAGGAGACAGAAACTTCCAACATAACCACACCATAGGAGCAAACACCAAGTATTGAATAACATCAGGCTCCTTCTGGGAAAGGGCCGACATCCTGCAAAGAGAGACCCTCTCTGAGGTGCAGGCAATGAGAAGAGACTCGATGCTAAAGATGGAGCAGACAATGACCAACTCTGTAGCAAACATATCTGAGCCCTAAATACAATGTAATAATAGAGGGTTTTGAAGGTTATGCTTCCCTTGAGGCTCAGCTGGTAAAGAATCTGCCGGCAATGCAGTAAGACCTGGGTTCAATCCCTGGGTTGGGAAGATCCCCTGGAAAAGGAAAAGGCTACCCATTCCAGTATTCTGGCCTAAAGAATTCCATGGACTGTATAGTCCGTGGGGTCACAAAAAGCTGGATACGACTGAGTGACTTTCACTTTCACTTCATTTTGAAGGCTATACTACAAGGAGATTAACAATAAAAACAAAAAAATCCAAGCCCAGCTCAAATTCTGACTAAATCACTCAACACCTTCACACTAAAGGCCCAGCATTAGAAAAGGCTAATCTACTTCTAGGCAGAAACACCATTTACATCCCCTACATATGATGTTCAACTCTCAGTCAAAAATACAAGACAAGCAATAAAGCAGAAGGGAAAAATTACACTGTCAAGACACAAAGCAATCAAGAAAATGAAACTCAGATACAACTCAAAGGTTAGAGGTATCACAAGGAATTTAAAAGTACTATGACTAATATGCTAAAAACATAGTAATAGTTGAAAAAGGGAGAAATATGCATGAATTGTTGAGGAATTTCATCAGAGAGACTGATATAATTTTTAATCAAATCAAAATTTTAGAAATGAAGAACAAGGCAACAGACATCAAAACATATTTTTGATTGGCTCATCACCAGACTTCATACAGCCAAAGAAAATAGTCTTTCTCTAAAATGTCATTAAATAGTAGTATTTAATGACATAGTCTTATGTCATTAAATACTACTACCCAAACTGAAATACAAAGGAAAAAAAGAATGAAGGAAAGAAAAAGAACATTCAAAAGCTATGGGATGATATCAACTAGGCTAATAATTATATAACTGGAATACCAATAAGAGCAAGAGAGAATGGATTAGAAAAAATGTTTGAGGAGGTGATGGTCAAGAATTTTCCAAAACTAGTGAAACTCACTAAACCACTGACACAAGAAGGACAGAGAACACCAGTAAAAATGAATGCCAGAAAAATATACACATATACAGTATTAATAGAAACGCATACACACATGCCCAGATATATGCTTCTGAAAACCAAAGATTAAGTCTCTAAGGCACCCAATTGTGGGGGGGGGGGGGGCGCGGGGGGATGGGGGGAGACACATTATATTATATGCAGAGAAACAAAAGTAAGAATTATAGCATATTTCTCATATGAAAGCTATGCAAACTACAAGACAGTGAAATGGCAACATTAAAGTGCTAAAAGAAAAATAACTGTCAACTCAGAATTCTTTACCTATCTGAAATGTATTTCAAAACTAAATATTTTTCAGACAAACAACAACTAAGATAATTTATTAGCTACATATATGCACAAGAAAAGTTAAAGAGTTCTTCAAACAACATAAATGAGGTAAATATAGAATTCTTATTATTCTAGGAGATAGCCAACTAAAACAAAACTGTATCAGCATACTGAATATTACTGAATATGTAAAAGTAAAATATGTAGGAGAAAAAAGTGAAGGATGAGAAAGAAAGAAGTTGGAGCTTACTGTTGTAATATCACCTAACTATAACTGAAGTAGTACAGTATTATTTCAGGATAGGCTGCAATTAACTAAAACTATATGTAGTAAAATCTTATGATGATCCTTAAACTTTCTTTTAATAGATAAAAATAATGAGCCCATAGTGGAGTTAAAATGGAATAACAAAAATATTCAATCCAAAAGAATGCAGAAGAAAACTAGATAGAAGAAACAAAGAATTCTGCTGCTGCTACTGCTGCTGCTGCTAAGTCACTTCAGTCGTGTCCGACTCTGTGAGACCCCATAGATGGCAGCCCACCAGGCTCCCCTGTCCCTGGGATTCTCCAGGCAAGAACACTGGAGTGGGTTGCCATTCCCTTCTCCAATGCCTGAAAGTGAAAAGTGAAAGTGAAGTCGCTCAGTCGTGTCTGACTCCTAGCGACCCCATGGACTGCAGCCTACCAGCCTCCTCCATCCCTGGGATTCTCCAGGCAAGAGTACTGGAGTGGGGTGCCATTGCCTTCTCCAGAATAGATTAAACAAATAGGAAAAAATCTAACAAAATGACAGATCTTAGTTCATTATCGATAATTACAATAAATGCAAATAGTCTAAACACACCAAATAAAACTAAAAGATTGTCAAATTGGATAAAAAAGCAGGGCCCAATTATATGCCACATACAAGAATCCCACTATAAAGATAAGGATAGGTTTAAAGTTAAAGAATAAAAGAAAATATCATGCCAACACTAATCAAAAGAAAGCTGGAGTAGCCACATTAACATCAAAGTAGACTTTAGGTCAAGAAATACTGCCAGGGATACAAAAAGGTGTAATATATAATGACCAATAGGTCAATTCACCAAGGAGACATATATTTCTAAAGTGTGTACGTATTTAACAACAGAGCTTCAAACTACATGAAGCAAAAATTGAAGAACAGAAAAGAGAAAAATAGCCAATTCCACAAGTAGAGTTGAAGGCTTTAATACTACTGTCTCAGTAACCAACAGAAGAAAATAAGTAGACAAAATCAGTATAAAAATAAGTATATAGAAAATCTGAAATAGCATCAAACAGTTTGAAGTAATTTATAGAACACTGCACCCAACAACAGCAAAATACATAGTCTTTTCAAGTACACATGAAACATTCAACAAGTTAGAACAGGTCAAGATGACAAAACACAAACTTTAATATTTTAAAACTAAAAATGCTCAAGCCACAACTGAATTAAGCTAGAAACTGGTAACAGAAAGTTATCTAGAATATTCCCAACATTTGTAAACTAAACTATACACTTTTAAGTAAACAATGCATCAAGACAGGAATCAAAGGTAAATTAAGAAATATTTTAATACAATGAAAATAAATATATACAATATTTTTAGGTGTAGACCAAGTAGTGCCTAGAAAAATGTATCCATTAAATGATTATATTAGAAAAAAGACAAATAATACTCAAAGCAAGCAGAAGGAAGAAATAATAAATAATAGAAACAAATCAATACAACTAAGAACAGAAAAACAATAGGGAAAAATTAATGAAACCCAAAACTAGTTCTTTGAAAAATATATAGACATACAGAAAGTCCTCTACTCAGACAGACCATTGCAAAAAAACGAAGATAAAAATTACCAATATCAGGAAAAAATGGAGAACTAGCATAAATACTACACACACTAAAAAGATGAAAAAACTATGCCCATAAATTTAACCCAAATGAAATGAAAAAAAAAATTCTTGAGAAGCCAAATTCCCAAAAGTCACTCAAGAAAGAGATAGACATTTTGAATAATTCTATATACCCTAAAGAAATGGAATTTGTATTTCAAAATCATCTAACAACAAAAAATCCCAAATTCAGTGATGTCTATAGAAAATTCTAGCAAACATTTAAGAAAAAAAATACTGATTTAACACAAATTTGTCCAGACTGTGAAAAAGGAGAAACATTTCACAACTCATTTTATGAGGCCAGCATTATCCAGATACCAAAACCAAAGATATTGTGAGAAAACTATATATTAATATCCCTTATGTAAATTGATGAAAAAAAATTCCTCAACAAAATATTAGCAAATAAAATCCAGCAATAAATGAGAAGGATAGTATATCATGACCGAGTAGATTTTATCCAGGTATGCAAGATGGGTTCAATATTCAAAAATTAAACACTCATATGATCAATTCAACAGATGCAAAATTGCATTTGACAGAATTAAATATCAGTTTTGATTAAAAATTCTTAACAAATTGGAATAGAAACAAATTTGTTCAATATAATAAAGAGCATCTACAGAAAGTTACACCTAACTAATACTAAATAACAGTGAAAGACTAAGCTTATCCACCAAGCCCAGGATCGAGACAAAGATACCCACTTTCACCATTAGTTAGTCAAGAAAAAGAAATTATAGACATGGATATTGAAAAGGAATAAATGAAACTGTTATGTCTCTGATATTATCTACAAGGAAAAGTCCAAAATAGCTATTTTAAAAAGTTATCAGAACTCATCATTGAGTTCAAGGAGGTTGCAAAATTCAAGATTATATGCAAAAATCAATGACATTTTTATATATTAGCAAGTAGCAATTGGAAAATGAAAGTTATAGATATACTATTTCCAATTATATCTAAGAAAAGGGAAATTCTTAGGTATAAATCTAACAAAATATATATAAAACCTGTATTCTGGAAACTACAAAACAGATGGAAAAAATTAAGAACTAAATAAATGATGTGGTATACCATATTAATAGATTTTAAAATACAGTATTATTAGCATATTATTGTCTCCAAACTGATCTATGGATTCAACACAATTCTAATGAAATTCTCAACAAAGTTTTTTGTAATAATCAATAAGCCTAATTTAAAACTATATGGAAACAAACTAGATTAGTCAAAGCAATTTTTGAAAATATAAGTCAAATACTCACCTGATTTCAAGACCATAATGCTATAGCAATCAAGACAGTGTGTTATTAGAGAAAGAATACAAATACAGATTAAGGGGGAAAATGGAGTCCAGAAATAGACCCACACATATATAAACAATAGATTTCTGACAATGTTATCAAAACAAGCAATGGAGAAAGAATAGTCATTTTAACAAATGGTGTAGGAATTATCAGATACCCATATGGGGAGAGGTCTTCATTCATACCTTACATCATGTAAAAAATTAACTCAAAATAGAGCATAGCTCTAAATGCAAAGTTTGAGCAAACTCGGGGAGATAGAGATAGTGAAGGACGAGGAAGCCTGGTGTGCTGCAGTTTATGAGGTTGCAACGAGTCAGATGTGACTGAGCAACTGAATAACAGCAACTAAATGCAAAATTCATAACTTTAAAATTTCTAGAATAAAACACAGTAGAAAGGTTTAGATATGATACCAAAAGCACAATTCATAAAAGCAATACTTGATAAGGCAGATTTCATTTAATTAAGAATCTGTTCTTCGAGGGATATTGTGAAGAGAATAAAAATGCAAGCCACAAAACTAGGAAAAAATATTTTTTAAAGTACATACCTAAAAGTAACTCATATTCAGAATATCAACATAACTTTCAAATCTCAAGAATAAGAAAACAAACAATTCAATGAAAGTAGGCAAAAAATTTTACAACCCTGTAAAGATGTCTTACAGAATACAACTACATGAAAATATGCTCAGTGTCATTAGTTGTCAAGGAAATGCAAATGAAAGCCAAATGGGATGTTAAAACCTATGAAGGATCTATGATTTTTACCCTATTTGCACAATAACAAGTTTGTCTGCTACTGTTTTATAGACTTTGGCAAAGATGCAAGACTTCTGGGTCAGAGACAAAGGACAATTTATTACTCACAGTACCTCCAAGTATCAAAGGGGCAGCACAGAGGCAGGCCCAGAGAGATTCCACGCATGCGTTGGGTTTATGTCACAGCCAGGGAACACCAAGTTTGGAAAACCTATATCATTTGCAAGCAAATTTGCCTAAGATTTGCCCTGAAGAGAGACATTACTTTACTAGACTGGATAGCAAACAAATATCCTCTGTGCTCTGGAGGGAGACACTAACTTCCAAGGCTGTCATACAAACACCTTTGAAATCCAAAACAAAAGGCTGCTTGTGGCTCTGCCCTGCTCATAGCATATGCAAGACACCAATGGAAACTTGTCTCCCAACATGAGCTATCACTACACACCTATGAGAATGGCTAATAATAATAATATCACAACCATAAGGATATGAGTGACTGGAAATCTCATACAGAACATTTGAGAATGTAAAATTATACTCTGGAAAACAATGGAATATTTTTTTATAAAGTTAAACATATACTTTCCACATGACCCAGAAATACCACTCATAGGCATTCGCCTAGTTGAAAACAAAAAACCTGTTCTGCAAATATTTATAGCACCTTTACTCCTATTGCTAAAAGCTGGAAACAACACAAATATCCCTCAAGGGATGAATGGATCAACAAACTGGGGCCATCGTGCAATGGAATATTATTCAGCAACAAAAAACCAAACTACTGGAACACAGGACAACATGAATAGATCTCCAGTGCACTACAGTAAGTACATTATGGGAAGAATCAGACTCAAAAGGCTACAAACTGCATGATTCCATTTATATGACATCCTGGAAAAGGTAAACAATAGAAAGATAAAATATATCAGCAATTTCCAGGAACTGGAAGTAGGGAAAAGGATTGACTCCAAATGGGGGAATTTTTTGAGGTGATGGAACTGTCTTATAATCTGAGTGGTGGTGAGGATACCATGTGTTTGTCAAGGCTCACAAAACTGTACACTAAGAAGAAATTTTACTATATGTAAATGGTAACTTTTAAAAGATTAGGGGCAAGGAAAGTTACATGTATCCGCTCTAACATTGGACTACCTAAGCTCTGTGTGTGTGTTAATCACTCAGTCGTGTCTGACTCTTTGCAACCCTATGGACTGTAGTCCATCAGGCTCCTCTGTCCATGAATTCTCCAAGTAAGAACACTGGAGTGAGTTGCCATTTCCTCCTCTGACCCAGGGATCAAACCCAGGTCTCCTGCATTGCAAGCAGATTCTTTACTGTCTGAGCCACCAGGGAAGCCCCCTAAGCTCTGCCTCTTCCTAAATGTCAATCTTGGATATATTCTTGAATTCTAAGCAACAATTTTCTTAACTGTAAAGTGAGATTAATAATAGTATTTAGAATTGTTAGCTTTCTTTGTTGTTCCATTGGTAATTATTATTTGATGTCCTATTATACATTCAACATTGTGTTTGATATTGCTGCTGCTGCTGCTAAGTCGCTTCAGTCGTGTCCGACTCTGTGCGACCCCATAGATGGCAGCCCACCAGGCTCCTCCGTCCCTGGGATTCTCCAGGCAAGAACACTGGAGTGGGTTGCCATTTCCTTCTCCAATGCATGAAAGTGAAAAGTGAAAGTGAAGTCACTCAGTCAAGTCCAACTCTTAGTGACCCCATGGACTGCAGCCTACCAGGCTCCTCCGTCCATGGGATTTTCCAGGCAAGAGTACTGGAGTGGGGTGCCATACAGAAATGAATCTTGTTACATGGCTCCAGGCTTCCATAAGGCTACAAACATTTCCTGAATGAACAAATTAACCACAATTGTTTAACTGCCATTAGATTATTACAAAAATTAACAGAAGCCAGTGTTAAACACTTATTGAGCCAAGTTCATGTTAATTATTTTAAATATAGTTCAACTTAAGCAAGAATTTTCTAAAATAGGAATAGAAATTTCAAGGCAAGTCTAAGAAATCCTATTAGTAGACCAGACATTTCTAGGATTATCTCTATAGATAATTTTTAAAGACTTGAAATTGCATCTATTTATAGTTTATCAGATACAGAAAGCATATTAGTCTAAATTGTTTTCACCAATTGATTCTAGCATATAATATTACTTTAATTTGAGTAAAAGGATCAAAAAATCATTATAAAAAGAATATGAAATTATATTTCTTCATTTACCAAGACTTCATGTATCTGGATAAAACATTTCTCTAAAAAATAAAGCTACAAGGAATCACTGAAAATGGATGAAGAAACTATGAAAGTATTCCATAAAAATCTATTCCTGCCAATGAGAAGAGAATTAATGATTTCACTTTTATATAACATAGGAGATCCAACCATCTGCATGAGCTTGTATACAAACCCACATCCTATAAACACACCCAATACCTTTCTCTGTCTATCATGTACCTTCTGTCTGTCAATAATATGGAATGTCCTTACTTCGGGCTTAGTATAACAGAAATGTGAGGTATTTATGCCAGAACATACTACAGCTACTTTTATAGAGTTAATTACATTTTTACCATATTCATTATGCACTTATTGAAGGCCCATTATATGCTCAGTTCTGACAGGATGATGCTCTATAGGCAGTTTGTTTTAAATGTGTCCTTTCCATTCAAGGCTAGAAAAAAGTGAGCTATTCTTATTCCAAAGATTTCCTATCTACTGTCATCTCACATCACGTCTCAGTACAACACTGTGAGAAGTGTTCTTGGAGTGTTATCAACTAAAAATTCTGCAACAAGTATGGCTTTTTGCACAGGATTTCACACTGAATAATATAGTAACATCTAGAGATTCCTAACCTAGTTAAAAAAAAAGAGAGAACATTTTAAAAGATATTTTAAACAGCATGACATATGCACAAGGGGCTTCTCAAACAGAACCCACAGACTCGTTTTCACCATTTCACTTGCTCAGAACTATTATTTTGGAATATGGAGTCCACCAATATGGATCTCCCAAAGTTTCATACGTTGAAAATATTCTTAAGGATTATATCATTCATTAAGAAGCCAGTGTGTGAAAAGATATGAGAGAAAAATAAAATTCAAATGATAACTGAAACAAATAAAAATAAAATGAATACAAATTTCCCTTGGACAAACCCAGAGAAAATGATTACTAGCTAGCTTACCTTGCTTTTTCCCATTAACATTTTCTAAAATACCAGAGAGGTGGCTGTCAAAGCCATGTTGAAGGCTACTCCTTTGCTTTTCAAGGTGATGTTCTTCCTCAACAATAGAAGAAAGCACATGTGGTAGCTTCTGGTCATCAAGGGTCTGACTGGGCCACAGGGTCATTATGGAACAGGAATTCTTTACATGTTGGCTAAGTCTGGGGCTTGAACTTTGGCCAGAGTCCTGAAAATCACTATTACAATCGGAGAAATGATCCACTTCAAGAAACAAGGAATCAGTGTTCTCTTGGCGCTGATCAGTGCCTTGTTCTTCATCTTCAAAGCCAGTTTCTGGAATCTGAATATCATTTAAGTCCTGGTCTAGCGTATCACTCAATTTAGAGTCTTGTTTGCTGAAGTTAGCCAGCGAAGCAGATAACGTATCTCCTGCTTGCTGGAGAGCTTCATAAACCCTAGATATCCAGGAAGAGAGAGGCTGGAAGAAGTTCTGAGCATCCTGAGATGCCATGGCCAACAGCATGGCCAGCTATCTGAAGTCTACAAGTCCACTTGCTTCATTCCTTCAATACTTTGGACTTAATGTGAACTATAGAACATGCATGATGAGAAATTAAACTGGACGTCTCTTAATGGCTGTGAATATTTCTCTCCCAAAACTTCTCAGCTGAAACAAAGGAAAGAAATACTTACACCTGTTAAAGTTATAACCTCAGGCCACCACCAGATTCCTACAGTCTATGTCAAACAGCATTTGGGGACTAAAAGGGGTCATCATTGGAATCCTTAAGGCAGCTAAATAAAACTGACTGTGAAAGTCTGAATGTAGATTATTTCAATGCCTGTTCACCTCTGCAAACATGTGCAAAACTTCCATTAGCAGTAATGGGCTCTATTCATGTGGACTGAAAGAAGTCTGTCCTCATAGGCCATGTTTAACAGCGTGAAAAGGATAAATGAATCTTCATTAAGAGGCAGTTGAATGTGACATCTCAAAATAGAAGAAAGGCTGGATGCTTCATCTGCAGATCCCAAAGAGCAGGCTAATAAGCATCTCTGCCTTGTGATACAAAGAGTTATCCTTTCAAAGGAAAAGTGTACCTAGAATTAAAAAGCTTTTAACAAATCTTAGATCAGGGTTATATATTTTTATGCAATTTTCAAAAATTACACATATTTTTGGGGAACAACCAACCTCTGAAAGATTGAGGGTGGCAAGTGGATTACGCAGCTTACTGGAAACAGGCCCTTAGCATTCTGTTACCCTTGTCTGTGTTCCAAATGCCCAAAGATAGCCCTCCACAACCTGTGAGATTCCTGGGAGATACTTCTTCCCACAAGATTCACAGCCTGAAGTAGGCAGCTACAGGACATCGACAGAGTAACAAGGTACAATGAAGATTCTAGGGCTAAATAGCTATACTTTCACAGATATACATGCATACAAACAGGCACATATATACCTGTGACACATAATCATATGGATGTGCGTTATGCATGTACACACTTATTGCCTTCTCACGGCTCATCAGTATCTCACGATGAAAGTTATAAATGACAGCAGAGCATTCAGTGCTTGTACTTAATCACCCCATCTCTTTTATAGTAATAGCTTCTTTCTGACCAAATCTATCAACCATCCTTTCAATTTCAGCCCTCTTGACCTCAGGCTACTACACGTGACATGACTGCCTACCTAAGAATTTCTCTTTAGACTTTATGATAGCCATACATTGATTCTTTCAATAAACAAATATTGATTAAGTGACTATGAAGGGCTGGGCACAATGCCAGGTATAAGGTATCTGTCCCTGTGGAGCCCACCTTCCAGTTAAAGGGAAACGGAGCTCTCTGCACTTTCTTGAGGCTGAATAATTCATGTGCCTATCTTTCAGGCTCTTCCTTGTCTGCCCACCAACTACATATATGCAATCACTCATTATCCTCCAGTTTCTCCCCTCCTCCACTTTATACTCATCAGCCGGGAGAGTTGACCTATCCAGAAGTCTCAATTAACACTCTTTTGTAAAACTCCAAAATATACATCTCCAGGCCTAGCTAAATCCCTTTTACCAGACTTGCACATCTGGTTATCTAAGCCAGTGGTTCTCAAACTCTGCTGTGTGAGCTAATAAAGAAAACAGAGGCCAGGCTAATCGAAGGCCCTGGACCTCTGCATTTTTGTCAGGCGCTTCAGGTGATTCTGACACCCACCTCTCAACGTGTGACAAATGCTATTCTAAGGAAAGAGCTACACTTGGACACCTCACCCAAATCTCAGCTTCAGCTCATCAAAACACAGCACACCACTCTTGCTACAAGCGTCTAACTCTCTAGACTTACATTTAGAAGTGAAGTGTTCATCACTCAGTGATGTCTGACTCTGCAACCCCATGGACTGTAGCCTGACAGGCTCCTCTGTCCATAGCATTCCCCAGGCAAGAATACTGGAGTGGGTAGCCATTCCCTTCTCCAGGGGATCTTTGGTTGTGAATTTCTCTTCAAATCTCCCCCTTTCCATTCCTTCCATCCCAAGTTCTGCTAATTTGGGGTCTATAAAGACTCACTTCCATTATATAGTTATCACCTTTCCCCACACTCTAATATCCTCAGATATTACATACCCACTCGCATTCAGTTTCTAGTCTTCCCCAGCTTCAATCTATCCTCTAGGTTTGCTCACCATACTTGACCTTGCATCGGGTGTATGAAGACCTTGCATCTTCTCCCTTAGAATGGAAATTCCATGGAAGGCAGGGACTGTCCATTTTGTTCTCTGGTTTATCCCATTGCCTTCAAGTATGCTGAGCACATAATAAATCCTCAATAAATGAATTAACAAATCCTATTTAAAATTGTGCAAAGAACAGTGTCTAGCATATAGCGTGTACTCAAATGTGTTAAACTAATTAATAAAGCTTTCTCAGAACTGTTGAAAACATCTTAATATTCCCATACAATCCCCTGCTTGCAACACTGATGAGTTCTTCCAGTATTTGTTCCACCCCATTTCACCATCCACAATTTTGGGTTTTGTTTGGTTTTTTTTTGGTATGTTTGTTTGCTTTTCCTCTATAAATATTTTGCTTAATTTAATATGCTTTGGGGCATGACAAGCCTTGAAAGTTTCCTAAAAAAGCACTAGGCTTAGCTTCTACCACTGTGCCTTACATGAAACTTTTTAAGATAGAAATGGCATATCTTCCTTAGTAATCCAATAATCTTTTTATTTTTCTGTTATACAGAGAAAACTTTATTTTCCTATACAACCCAAAATCTTTGAATTTATACCAGAATTTTCTTATCCAACCTTGGATCTAGTAACAGCCTATGCTTTTGGTCTCATGTCTTCATGTCTCCTGAAATCTCGGTCCATCAAACCCTCACGGCAACATTTTTAAAAACAAATCTTGCATCATTCTCCTAGTTTAAAAACAAACAAACCACAAAAAAATAAATAACAGTATAGCTCCCTATTTCTTCTTCTTCAAAATTGGAGCAATGGCAAAGGTTAATTCATGTTTGTTAACACAGAATTTTTTAAAAATTAATTTGAATGCCTCCAGCTCACTGAAGTCGTCACCTCTCTCTGTTTATACCCACTGGCTTCACTCCTTTCTGTGTAGTCTGTCTGACTCCTGGAGGCATGTGGTTTTCAAGTTCTACCCTGTAGGATAAAGTTTACATTCTTTACCATGGCAACCAAGAGGAGAGAAGCTCAAAAAATTGATACCAGCACTGCCTTACTGCCCTTAAGGCCAGAGGGGGTTCCCTAAGGGCCTCCTGCTGGGTGTCGACTCTTCAACTGCTGAATCACTAGATCTGAGGAGGTCTAGGGGTGAAACAGGACAGTTGCAGGGGCCTCAGATCAATGGCTCTTATTCAACCAACTTGGAACCATTTCAATACCCTACCTTTTGCCCTAACTGAAGGTCCAGCTGAGTGTGAGCATTCCCACTGACACTACCCACAGTGGGAACTCAGCCAGTCCTCACCACTCCTCATTCTGACGTCCTACTGACTCATCACACTAACACACTGAGCGTTTTCCAAAGTGACTGTGCTCCTTCCTGAGTTCTGTTTGCTCTGCCCAGGATGCCCTCTCTTCCTACCCTGCCTGGCAAATACATATCTTCTAGAATGAGTCAACTCTTCATCTACAAAGGTGTGGCCTCAGAGTGCTTTGAGTGTGCCATTATGATAGAAGGTTTTACTTGTTGTGGTAATTATTGGCCAGGCTTCCTCTTCCAATGGACTGTGAGACCTTCAGTGCTGGGACTGTGTTCATACTTTCTAGTTCCAGGACACACACATGGTACAGACACTATCAAAGTTTGTTGAATGAGTGAAGGAAAAGTACTAGTGAAAAAATGTAAAGCTAAGTAGCCCTAATTCCTTCATTTTTCTTCAGCAGTAAAGTAGGTGACCTCTAACAGTGCCCTTTCACTTTAACACCCAAGGATTTATCAGGGTGGGGCAAAAAGCATTTTAACACTGAGGCTGGATGTGTTCTACAGTAAGTCACCTTTTCAGGGATTTGTTCTTTACTTTTCTCAATAACTATCATTAGATGATCTCAAAGTGATTGAAAAGAGAACAAGTCTCAGTCTATATGTGAAAGGATGTTCAGTTGTTATATACCAAAATAGTTCAAGGAAAAGACATCTAGAACCAGAATCTGAAAACTTACCAAGTTAGCAACACTGGAGAGCTTTCATTGTATATTAAAGCAGTCTGAAGCCAAAGGGTTATGAACTGGCAGAGTAATCATGGAGATATCTTAACTGCTTAGGTAAATTTCAACTTAATTGGTGAAGCATGTCAAGGGTAATACCAGTTATATACCTGGTATACTAGCTGGGGCGAGAGGAGGTGGCTTTTTTACTGCTTAGAAGACAAAGTTGATTCTGGTGCTCTATTAAAATTTTTTAATAAAATAAAAAATGAAACTACGTGAGAAAAGAAAAGATGGTCCAGGTTCCTAGATAAGAAGGAAAATACAGGTAAAGTCTGTGGTAGTTGAGAGGCTGAGATGGCTCATTTTTTAAATTAAAATAGTTCATGAGCTTCTGTGATTTTAAGTATAATATATACTTAAAGGCCTCTCGAAGTATTCAGAATAAACTAGCAAGCTAATAAAGAAAGAGTAGCAACTGATAAAGATGAAGACTCTTGAGAGTCCCTTGGACAGCAAGGAGATCATACCAGTCAATCCTAAAGGAAATCAGTCCTGAGTATTCATTGGAAGGACTGATGCTGAAGCTGAAGCTCCAATACTTTGGCCACTTGATGCAAAGAACTGACTCATTGGAAAAGACCCTGATGCTGGGAAAGATTGAAGGCAGGAGGAGAAGGAGATGACAGAGAATGAGATGGTTGGATGGCATCACCAATCTGATGGACATCAGTTTGAGCAAGCTCCAGGAATTGGTGATGGACAACGAAGCCTGGCATGCTGCAGTCCATGTGGTTGCAAAAAGTCAGACATGACTGAATGACTGAATTGACTGGCTAACTGATAAAGATGAAAGTAAAACCAATGATGAATTCCTAGTGGCTACATTTCTTTAAATTTTGTTTTAATTAGAATTACACTTTAACTATAAAAGTGTTCAACTAAGGTCATTTAAAACATAAGAAATGACCACACAGTCAACACTAAAGAGTTGTGCTTATGTAGGGAGAAAATGATCAAATTCCTGAGCCATATGCTTTCTCACACATTTTGACCATCCTGTGAAGGGTAATTGTGAACAAGCGTGTGCCATCCCCAGAATAAAAATGCTCAGGGTCTTTTAAAGGCTATTAGGTAAATCTTTCTGACCCCACTTCCTATCTGATGACAGATGGTTGGATGGAAGAGGAGAGTGATGACCTAAGAAGAAAACCAGCTTCTAGGAGCTATGCCTTAAAAAATCCATGTTATTTTGATGAAATCTCAAGTGGAAGCCCATAAGCATGTATGGTTTTTAAAGGATCATCAGCTCCTGGAGAGAGTCAGATACATTCTGAGAGAGAAGAATATGTTTCAAATGATATGGTCCCCAGGAAACCAAACCCCAGATCAAAATCTTATACAAGTTCATCTACTGAAGTGTGTTGATGTTTAACATTTTTTAAAGGAGAAATCACTTTGAAAAATATACTCTTCCTATTCTCTACCAAAATCTGTAGGGCAATCATAAGTAAACATCAAGAATACTGGGTTTATTTAAAGTCCCTTCTGGCAGCCATTAGTTGACTTCCTTGTGTCATCTGTTAAATGTGGGTTATTTATTACTGGTTTCCTGGAGTGGTCATGAGGCTAATTAAGTCTATAATTGTTATGACAATTTTCATACCTTTAGGAGAAAGGCATTTTGCATTACCTAGCATGAACAAGAAGGCTTAGAAAGATGAATAATGCATGAAGTCAAAATAAGAACTATAATATAGGCTGCAAGCCATCTTTAGCATGAGTCCAAAGAGTCTACAGGTGTTTTCTGTTAAGAGCAAATTTGGTATGTGAGTATGAAAATGTGAAATTGAGATGAAATATCTTCTGTAGCATTTGTCCAAAATGTGTTCTAAATGTTGGGTTTTAACAAACATAAAAATTGACTACTGAAGACTCTTGATGTCAACAATATAAATATAATATAGCCATATAGTCATTGCTGAGGAATGGGCAATCCAATAGACCCTTCACTGCTGGGCTTCGGGGGGGGGGGGCAATTAGCATAAAGCAAAACATGAAACTTCATTCTAACCAAAACATACTTTCATCAGTAGACACTGAGAAAAAGTAGCCAGTGTGAAAAGAATTAGCAATGGCTTTGGAATCACACAAAATCAGTGTTGGATCTTCCCTCAATTATGGCAGAGCATGGGGCCAGTCAGGTTACCTGGGTGCACCTACATGTCTTTATCTGTAATGTGGGGAACACTATCCCCTACCCCTTGTCTTGCTATTCACTATGGGAATTGGATTATATAATGTTTTTAAAGCACCTGGAAGAGTCCAGTACATAACAGGCAGAACTCAATATCAGCTTTTCATTACTAAACTAAAATTTTTGACGTTTTAAAAGGTAAAAATACATTAGCCTTACATATACAATGGATAAACAACAAGATTTTACTGTATAGCACTGGGAACTATATTCAGTATCCTTTAATAAACCATAATGGAAAATAATATGAAAAAGAATGTGTACATACATATTACTGAATCACTCTGCTATATACCAGACACTAATACAACACTGTAAATCAACTATACTTCAATAAAATGATTTTTTTTAATTGTAAGGTTTTTTCCTAATAAGTAGTTGAAGTGGGATTCAAATCCAGGTTTAAGAATTCCATGGTCTATTTTCATACCGTTTCCATCCCACCTTGGTTGCCTATTTTACTAATGAAACCCTTCTAAAAATAAAAAATGTTGCAATTTTCCAATATAAGTTTGATAAAGCTTAAAAAAACTACCCTTTTCCAAAGTAAGTGTAATAAAGTAAAAAAAATTCTAAACTATGACCTAAGTCAAGGCAGACTTATTTTAAAATCTATTATCAGACTCTATGCAACAGAAAGCTTTGTACATGAGCATAATAATCTCAAAAATACTTGGGTTGATGCAACAAGAATTTTTAATTGCTCAAGGTTTCTACCACTGTAACAACATCTTTTAAATATTCTCCAAATTTCATAAGCCCATTGGGTATTTTGAAGCACCCATTATCTCCAAGGCAGAGATGTAAATACGCTTCACAAATATTCAGTGGTTACATAAACACATAAGGTCTTCAGCATTTCCAGAGGGACTATTTAACGTGACTTTAACAATACAATTTTACTAATACAATTAATAATACAATTTACTAATACAATTAATAATAATGACTTTAATAATACAATTTTAATAATACAATTTTCCTAAGACTTGTCACGGCTTTTGCATAGAAATACATTTTCAGACACATATTTTCATTGAGAATTTAGAATGAATTATATTTGATTAATATTTACCTTTTTAGGGACCCAACCAAAATGAGGAAGAATCGCACTTTGCATCACACTAGCTACAGTGATCACAGTCGACTTCCCACAAGAGTGCACCTGTGTTCCAAGGCCACTGGCATATATCGGGGCTTCCCTGGTGGCTCAAATGGTAAAGAATCTGCTTGCAATGCAGGAGACCCAGGTTCAATCCCGGGGTCAGGAAGATCCCCTGGTGAAGGAAATGGCAACCCACTCCAGTATTCTTGTCTGGGAAATCCCATGGACAGAGGAGCCTGATGGGCCACAGTCCATGGGGTTGTAAAGAGTCAGGCATAACTGAGTGAGTGGCACATATTCAGATCAGATCAGATCAGTCGCTCAGTCGTGTCCGACTCTTTGCGACCCCATGAATCGCAGCACGCCAGGCCTCCCTGTCCATCACCAACTCCCGGACTTCACTCAGACTCACGTCCATCGAGTCCGTGATGCCATCCAGCCATCTCATCCTCTGTCGTCCCCTTCTCCTCTTGCCCCCAATCCCTCCCAGCATCAGAGTCTTTTCCAGTGAGTCAACTCTTCGCATCAGGTGGCCAAAGTACTGGAGTTTCAGCTTTAGCATCATTCCTTCCAGAGAAATCCCAGGGCTGATCTCCTTCAGAACGGACTGGTTGGATCTCCTTGCAGTCCAAGGGACTCTCAGGAGTCTTCTCCAACACCACAGTTCAAAAGCATCAATTCTTCGGCGCTCAGCCTTCTTCACAGTCCAACTCTCACATCCATACATGACCACAGGAAAAACCATAGCCTTGACTAGACGGACCTTTGCTGGCAAAGTAACGTCTCTGCTTTTGAATATGCTATCTAGGTTGGTCATAACTTTCCTTCCAAGGAGTAAGCGTCTTTTAATTTCATGGCTGCAGTCACCATCTGCAGTGATTTTGGAGCCCAGAAAAGTAAAGTCTGACACTGTTTCCACTGTTTCCCCAACTATTTCCCCTGAAGTGATGGGACTGGATGCCATGATCTTCGTTTTCTGAATGTTGAGCTTTAAGCCAACTTTTTCACTCTCCACTTTCAGTTTTATCAAGAGGCTTTTGAGTTCCTCTTCACTTTCTGCCATAAAGGTGGTGTCATCTACATATCTGAGGTTATTGATATTTCTTCCGGCAATCTTGACTCCAGCTTGTGTTTCTTCCAGTCCAGCGTTTCTCATGATGTACTCTGCATATAAGTTAAATAAACAGGGTGACAATATACAGCCTTGACGAACTCCTTTTCCTATTTGGAACCAGTCTGTTGTTCCATGTCCAGAACCCCATGAACAGTATGAAAAGGCAAAATGATAGGATACTGAAAGAGAAACTCCCCAGGTCAGTAGGTGCCCAATATGCTACTGGAGATCAGTGGAGAAATAACTCCAGAAAGAATGAAGGGATGGAGCCAAAGCAAAAAGAATACCCAGCTGTGGATGTGACTGGTGATAAATGCAAGGTCCGATGCTGTAAAGAGCAATATTGCATAGGAACCTGGAATGTCAGGTCCATGAATCAAGGCAAATTGGAAGTGGTCAAACAAGAGATGGCAAAAGTGAATGTCGACATTCTAGGGATCAGCGAACTGAAATGGACTGGAATGGGTGAATTTAACTCAGATGACCATTATATCTACTACTGCAGGCAGGAATCCCTCAGAAGAAATGCAGTGGCCATCATGGTCAACAAAAGAGTCCGAAATGCAGTACTTGGATGCAATCTCAAAAACGACAGAATGATCTCTGTTCGTTTCCAAGGCAAACCATTCAATATCACAGTAATCCAAGGCTATGCCCCAACCAGTAACACTGAAGAAGCTGAAGTTGAACGGTTCTATGAAGACCTACAAGACCTTTTAGAACTAACACCCAAAAAAGATGTCCTTTTCATTATAGGGGACTGGAATGCAAAAGTAGGAAGTCAAGAAACACCTGGAGTAACAGGCAAATCTGGCCTTGGAATATGGAATGAAGCAGGGCAAAGACTAATAGAGTTCTGCCAAGAACATGCACTGGTCATAGCAAACACCCTCTTCCAACAACACAAGAGAAGATTCTACACGTGGACATCACCAGATGGTCAACAACCGAAATCAGATTGATTATATTCTTTGCAGCCAAAGATGGAGAAGCTCTATACAGTCAGCAAAAACAAGACCAGGAGCTGACTGTGGCTCAGACCATAAACTCCTTATTGTCAAATTCAGACTTAAATTGAAGAAAGTAGGGAAAACCACTAGACCATTCAGGTATGACCTAAATCAAATCCCTTATGATTATACAGTGGAAGTGAGAAATAGATTTAAGGGCCTAGATCTGATAGAGTGCCTGATGAACTATGGAATGAGGTTCATGACATGGTACAGGAGACAGGGATCAAGACCATTCCCATGGAAAAGAAATGCAAAAAAGCAAAATGGCTGTCTGGGGCGGCCTTACAAATAGCTGTGAAAAGAAGAGAAGCGAAAAGCAAAGGAGAAAAGGAAAGATATAAACATCTGAATGCAGAGTGGCACATATTAACTGGCCCCAAATAAAGGAGATTCTAAAATCTCAATTAACATCCATAGCACAAAAGAATGTAATTAGAACGTAATGTAATGAAATTGAGGAAAGCAAAATGCAGGCACAATTAACAGGAATTACTCTCAGACCACTCAGGTAAATCTCAGGAGATTTACCAGGTTGTTGATTTTTGTTCCAGTAGAGGAGATAGAAATATCATTCATATCACTTGAAAATGCACTAGGCTCGAAGATAGGAAAAAACTATGGAACTAAGATAATTGCAGCCCTCTAGAGGTAAATTAAGCAGTACTGTAATTATCAGCAATCATTTAGTGTTTGTTAAATTTTTTTCATTAATTATAGAAATAAATCAGCTTGATGAAAATTTGTTTTAAATAAGAGGGAAATAATGTATAAGTCCCCCACCTAAACCCACCTCTTGTTATTTTTGTGTATTTCTTCTATAATTTTTCTTTGCAATTTGCATAGAATGGTAATCACAATACCTAGAAACCTAATAGTTCACTTATCTCCTTATCTTTTATCTAGACTTCACCAACAAGGCCTACTCATTCTTTCATCTCTTGAATCTATCTACCTGCCTTCACCCCCCTGCACAAGTAATACCCAAATCCAAGTCACCATTATTTCCCACCTAAACCACTTCAACAGCCTCTGAAATGAATCTCTACATTCTCTCCTACCGACCCCTCAAAAAAATATCCTCCTCAAGATTTAGAAGGCTATGGATGGTTTGACTTCTTTTCTTTAATCACTCTCTATTTGCTCTCTATGTTTTAGCATCTCACCACCTCCTTTCAGCATCTTACTTCACCAGGCTCTTCCCCACTGGCTGAGAAAGCTCTCTTCTCTCTAGGTCTCTCCTGTCCCCCAAAACCCATTCATCTCCTTTCAGGACTTAACTTATACTTTGCTCTTCAGAATGCTTTGCTTGACAACCAAACCTCATAATCCAGACCCAAATGTGTCCCCCCGAAATACTCTCTTCTAGTATCTCTTTCTTCTTCTTCTTAACACATTGTAATTGTAGCTTATTGATGACTTATGTAATTATTTCTTTTAACAGTGTCTTCCTCACTAAACTAGAAGCTCCATGAAATCAGGTACTGTTAATTTTTCTTTGCCCTTTTGTCAGCATCCAGTTGAGTCACTACCATAGAATAGGCGATCTATAGTTTTGGATATCTGAATACACACACAGACAGTATTATATCATATTTCATTCATTTAAGATTTTAAGGCCTTCTGTATATTTTCATAGTGTTTTGTGGTTACCATTTTTAATGATTTAACATTTAAAAATTAAATTTTCCATTAAAACCTGAATAACTTTTCCCAAATTCGAATCTATGAAAACACTTATTTTAAAAACAATATGCAATCCTTTACATCTCATAAAAAATATATCCAGTATAGTCCATCAGAATATAGTTAAATTATATTAATCCAGACATCATAAATTTTACATTTATAAAAACTTTGACCAAAGTGAAGGTAAAGCTTACTTCTGCATTTTCTATTGAAGTAAAATTGAAAACAAAACTAGCTAAATAAGATTATCATCATCAGCACCCTCATCATCAAAATATTTCAGGGGACTATTTACCTTACAGTTCTTTTTTTTTTCATTAAGAGGTTAGGAGAAGGGTCTAAAAGGTTTTCTTTTCCAATCAGGTCCCAGTAATGCTCATGCTGCTGGTCTTTTACACCTCAAACAGCAAAGTTTTACTGAGGGATGACTTACACGTCATAAAATTCACCTTTATAAACACACCCATTCTAATTATAAACAGATCAATTCTTTTTAGTAAATTTATTGAATTGTGCAACCATCATAACCCAATGCTAGAATGTCTTCATTACCCCAGTAAGATTTCTAATGACCGTTTTCAGTTACTCCCCATTCCCACTTCCAGTCCCAGGCAACGACAAATCCACTTTCCATCTTTATAATTTGCCTTTCCTGGGCATTCCATATAAATGGAATCACACAATAAAGAAAAAGATTATGAGAGACAATTGAAATAACACTAAAATAGATATGTGGCACCATCAGCCAGTTCCACTTCTACAACTACTTACGATCTTGGGAAAGATGTTTAATTCCCTAGACACCCATTTCCTTATCTGCAAAATGATAGAGTTGCACTTGGAAAGTTGTCACTATTCCTTGCAGAGAATATTCTAAATCAGGAGTTTGGGGAGCTCTCCTTAGCCACCCTCTGTTGGACTTTGTACTCCAACACACATGAAATTCATTTTGCTTCAAACATAGCTATGATACAGACATCACAGATTCAAGAATTTAGCAACCATATCAAGCATATAGAAGGCATTCATTTTCTGAATTAAACTGAACTGAATTTGTTTGCCTCCACAAGCTAGGTTTCCTTAATCCTGTAAGATCTGGGAATTTTTTTTTTATAAACTCTAATCTATTTGTAAAATATTGAATAAATAAACTTTTTCCTAAAGATTATTTTCTCATTTTTTCAGAATCTCAAAAGGACTCTTTTTAATTTTAATTTTTTTAATTGAAGGATAATTTCTTTACAGAATTGTGTTGGTTTCTGCCAAACATCAACATGAATTAGCCACAGGTATACATATGTCCCCTCTCTCTTGAACCTCTCTCCCACCTTCCTCCCCATCCCGCCCCTCTAGGTTATTACAGAGCCCCAGTTTGAGTTCTCAAATGGGCTCTTTTACCCACTGTCATTTCTATAAATAGTACAGGCTTGTGAGGTTAGTCTGTCTCTGAAAGATACTCAGCAATCAAAATTACACAAGTTTTAATCTGGTTCACACAATGTTTGTGAGGAGGGAAATAGGAATCTTTCATCTAATGAGATTTTCATGTATAGCCAGAAAACCATTCCAACACAAATTATTAATCCATTGCACATGTTCCTGCTAGGTCCTGGAACACGGCCTCACATTCTTGTTTATACTTGCCCCCTTCTGTCTATGAATGAACACAGCAATACTCTTAGGTTGGAACTCTCAACCTACATCAATGCTAACAAATGTTCAATATTTTCCTTATGTTTCCCTTTCCTTTGTTTACAAAAGCTACAAACTAAACAGGTAGTAAAATTGCTTATTTTAAAATGATGATTGCTACACATTTTATCTCCTTCATTAGTGGTTACCAAAACAAGGTCTCCAGGGGTCCTTGATGACTTGGCTCTTAGAATAGTAATGCTAATAACACGACAATGTCAATACTTCTGTGTCTGGCAAACATTAATAATCAGATCCCCCTGGGATCCCATCAAAAGCAGCAGCCTTAATGGGATCTTTGTGGCTTCAAACATAAGTAGGTTGGGTGGGTGGTACATGATGTCTCTCAGGTCTGCCCAGCCACAGTGGCCCCAATCAAAGAAAATTTGAAAACATCCTTTTTACATTTCCCGTTGCACTGGCAGGGAATTTCACATAAGAAATGGGAGCATATTTTCCAAGCATGATAGTGAATTCAAACATTCTTAACTAATTATACATACAAATGTGACCTATTTTATAACATTATATATAGCTATACAAATACAAATTGTATCTATTCAGTTAGACCTAAATAATAGTTATTTTTCTAATTTAAGCCAACAATGCCTGTATTTTACTTTTTACTTCTCTTTCTTGTTTAATACTTCCAATTTCTCACTAAAAGATGTGAAAGTTTACTTACTGAAAAATAACAAATACCCCTTCAGACTTCTGTTAACACAGCTCAGTTCAACTAGCATTTACTACCATAATGAATGGGATCCTACTTTCTAGTAGTAAAATACTACCTTTTATTCCAAAAATCATCCTAGTATGAGTCCTTCAATAGAGCAGTTAATGGAAAGGAAAATCCTCCAACTGATACGGAAAATGACATTTCACACTGGTGTCCCATTTCTAAACAGAGTCCCACATAAAATACACATTTGGGGTTAGTTTCAGATTTGGTTGGGAGGATGGGAATTCAAAATGGAACTCACGCTAAAATGTTCTTAAAATTAATACCTGTTGGGTCTTTGACTATAAAGCCTACACGTGGGTAAAACAAACATTTAAAAGGACTCTGACATCCTTCCAACACAGAATAGTGAGCTACAAAGTACATCTTTAATAAGCATTACTTGTTTAGGGGCAGAAGAGTGATGGAAAGATTTGGGAAGATCAAAGACCAACTTAAAAAACAACAAAAAAAGGTTTTCTGCTCAAGAGTCCCAGTAAGACACAGAGCTTCATCATACTTTCCATAATGTGCCTTATAATGCATGATTTGTATTTTGCTTCAAGATAATTTTAAAAAAAACATTGAAAGAGTTAATGCCCTAATGGTAAGGTTTTCTCCATCACCCTCTTTCTCATCAAGTGGCCCACACTATTGTGGAATGACAATTATAAATTACCATTCTGTGGTTAATATTCACTAGGGGAAATACAAGAGAAAATCAGTTTTTAAGCAGATAGCAGTTTCATTCTATAAAACTGACATTAATTGTTCCTAAATAATAAGAACTGCTCTGAGGATCCAAAGAATAGAAAGTAAGACAATAAGATTCAAAATGTTTTTTGGAATCCCTAAATTCATACATTTCAAATAGTACCCATCAACTTGTCATTAAACCTCAACATTAAGGCCTGAATAATATAAGCTCGTAATTATGTGAGATTTTGTGAATAAGGCATTTGCTCCTGTAAGTGGGTTTTAGAGGAATGTGGATATTTTGATGGAACTGTATAACCATAGACATGCCCTTCCTTTTACCTTAATCTGTCAGACTGAGAAAAATCATGAGATTTTTAAAGCTGGTACTCCAATAACTAGTTTAGAACTGACAACTCAAGCAGCTAGCTAAACATATGCTCATAGACACCCACTTCAATGCAGAAACAGTGACCTGTGCTACTGACTATTCTACACAAATAATCATCCTTTTTCTTGCCGCCTACTCATCAACTGATTTTTTTTAAGGCATGTGTCTCTTTAAAGTATAATGACCCTTGCTGACAAGAGAAGCATACAACCCAGAATCCTCTGATAAATCTAACTCATAGCATGATGGACCTCTAAAGGATATCACAGTGAAATCATTTGTTGGTGATGATAACATTCTTTAGCACATGCAGACCAACATACGAGTGTTAAACTTACAGGTAATTTCCTCATCTATAAGTGAAAATGACATGTGCATCTTCAATACATCAAAACCCCTCAAAACTACCCACAAAGTTGGTGAGATAGTTTCACTAGCTCCAGCAAAAGATGTGTGTTTAAGGCCTTCTCAGATTATCCAGGGAGCCCATGCTGGAGGAGTAAAGAAAGACTTTCAACTCACCAAACAATCAGCAACTGCTTCTATCTAAACTATCAAGGTTCAGTGAGGTCTACCCAGAAGTCAGTCATAAGATCTCATAGTATGGCTATTCCAAATACAAAAAGGCTCAGAGTTTCTGCCAAAAATTGATTCGGGACTGTATACAGTATAGACACACACACACACACACACACACACACACACACCACACACACACACACACACACTATAGTCATTGGGAAGGTGAAAAATCATGAAGCGAATTATCTTCAGCTTTTGAAATAGTGATGTGTGTTTTGGGAGTTCTCAAACTTAGGTGTTAAACATTTCCACAGCAGCTTGTACCTACAGAGAGCTTCAGATTTATTTTTATTAATATCCGAGCATCACAGAAGCAGCCCAAATGCCACAAGAAGAATCTGTTTCTAAGGTAACTCACTAGGCACCCTCACATAAATAGCTTGGAAAATAGAGCTGCTCATTCTCCGACTGTAAAGTGCCCAGATCTGTTGAAGGACTTTTAGTATCTTCCCAACCTTCAACCTAATGTCTCCCATCACCAGCAATCAGCTAGCTGTGTAACATGGTCATTTGCTGGGTTAAATTCTTGAGCAAGGGACAATAACCCATCATCTAAATTGCAAGAAAATAAACAGCAAAGGATGGAAAATTTAAAGAAACAGATATATTCCCTCTTGGGCAAGGAAAACAAGGAAATGGAGACAATAGGGTGTAATTTAGAAACCAAATGTCTTTGTTAATAAATGTTGAAACTGGGTGATGGCTACCTGGGCTTCATTATACAATTCTCTATTTTCCTATAAGTTAGAAAGTTTCCATAACAAAAAGATATTTTTTAAATGAATATCTCTTCCCAGCCTCCCTACCATAATACACTGAAAGAAACAGGGATTCAAAGATATTAAGTAAGCTCCTCTGATGGTTAATTTTATATGCCAACTTGGCTGGGCCACAGCGCCCAGATCTTTGATCAAATATTACTCTGGATATTTCTGTGAGGGTGTTTTTTGTGGATGAGATTAACAATTAAAATGGTGAACTTGTGTAAAGCAGATTTCCTTTCATAAAATGCATGGGCCAGACCTGATCAGCTGAAGACCTTAACAGAGAGTGACCTCCCCTGAGCAAGAAGGAAAGTTGCTGGTAGATGACCTTCAGACATCAATTCCAACATTTGCTTTTTCCTGGGTCTCTAGCGTATCAACCTGCCCTGCAGATTTGGACATGCCAGCCTCTGTAAGATAATAAGCTAATTCCTAAAAAACATAAAAGAAAAACAAAAACAGAACCAATATAATGTATTTGTGTGTTTATCTCTCTCCACCCAACAATGAGCAAGATGTGTTCTACCACATCTAAGGTCAATCTCTCCATCCTGTCAATTAGTCTTTATTTTAGGCCCTTATAGCATTTATAATAATCTATAATTATTTTATTTGCTTCTTCACTTTCAGTTTTGTCTTTCTGTCATTATCCAAAAATGGAATTTCCAAGAGTGGGGACTATATCTCTTTTTATCATTTTTTTTCCAGGATTTAGAAACTGAGTAACATAACATTGATTCTTAATAAATAATGAGTGAATAGATGAATGAATATTCTCAAACCAGTAACTTTTCAACTGCATTCTTCAGAATTTTAACCCATCAAACAAGGTTCAATCAGTCCTACTTTGATGGGTTTGTTAACAACATTCTCACTCATTTGTGTCTTAAGTCACCAGAACAAGTAACTAGACACCACAATGAATATTAACAAGGCTTATTCTGGTGTTTAAACTCTTAAGCTCCTTACAGCTTTTCATCTCAGGTATAAGTTGAAACATATGAAACTTCCAACCTACAAAAACAGTCATTTCAAAAGGTTCAACCTAATACAACACATACTTAGAAAAATATGAAATAGCATAGCACAAATGAAAGCATTAAAATAGGAAGAAAAGATACTTTTCAATTTAGACTGTTAACAAGTGGACTTCCCCCTCTAGGCATTATTCTCCAGGTTGGGTCTTTTTTTGCATAAGCCTCACTGGGGAACGGTGACAAGAAGAAAAGAGGGGCTATTCCATTTATTCCACTATTTAAGGACAAAAAAGTACAATGAGGGGAGATGGTGGGAGGGGTTGAAGATTTCAACTTAAAAATAGCTAATTCATAATTTTAAAACAAACTGTTGTACAATCCAAAAGTTTATAAATTGTATCAAAAGCATTTCAGTAGTATTGACAGGTTTTAATCATCCTATTGGAAAAAGGAGGGAGGGGCATATTTAGCCTTTTCTTGATGCCAACAAAGGTCCATCTAGTCAAGGCTATGGTTTTTCCAGTGGTCATATATGGATGTGAGAGTTGGACTATAAAGAAAGCTGAGCACCAATGAATTGATGCTTTTGAACTGTGGTGTTAGAGAAGACTCTTGAGAGTCCCTTGGACTACAAGGGGATCCAACAAATCCATCCTAAAGGAGATCAGTCCTGGGTGTTCATTGGAAGGACTGATGTTGAAGCTGAAACTCCAATACTTTGTCCA
The DNA here is from genome assembly GCF_019923935.1 of Bubalus bubalis. Taxonomy (NCBI): domain Eukaryota; kingdom Metazoa; phylum Chordata; class Mammalia; order Artiodactyla; family Bovidae; genus Bubalus; species Bubalus bubalis. Next base: position 29,260,153 of record NC_059167.1, read on the forward strand.
CCTGATGTGAAGAGCTGACTCATTTGAAAAGACACTGATGCTGGGAAAGATTGAGGGCAGGAGGCGAAAGGGACGATAGAGGATGAGATGGTTGGATGACATCATTGACTCAATGGACATGGGTTTGGGTGGACTCTGGGTATTGGTGATGGACAGGGAGGTCTGGCATACTGCGGCTCATGGCGTCACAAAGAGTTGGACACAACTGAGCCACTGAACTGACTGACTTATTCTAAAATACTTGATTCATTTAAAATTCATCTGATCAGTCCAAACCCAAAACCACCCCCACAGACCTGCAGGCAAAGAAAATACAACTTTAAAGACAGCAAACAAAACCTCCCAGAAAAGAGAATGAATTGTATTGCTTTTATATTATCCTTTAAGACACCTTTTTCAATGTATACTTTATTCATCAATCATACTAAACATGAAGTACAAAGAAACCAACACTGTTTATTTACAACTGCAGGATGGGTACTTGGGTAAATGTCCTTCTCTATCTTAAGAAGCTAATAATGATAATGATGATGATGATGAAACTATCCATATCCAATATCAATACCCTTTATATATATATATTTACATCTGTTTCAGATCCTGATTCATACCATCTGTGAAAATTGTCATTGCTCTTTCTTATTTGGGCATAAAAGGAAAATGGAATATAGGCACAATCATTCAGAAAACAATGGGAAGTTACAAAGATGGACAGCCAAATTCTTCTGTTTGGGTCCAATTTACTAAAATTTTGTAAACTCAGAATCTTGAGTATAAATTACAGACGGCTATAATTTGACAACTTTGAATAATCTTATAGACACTTTTTCTAAACACTTTTTCCTTTTTTAAAATCCCTGTGCAGAAGTCGTCTGCTAAGAGTGCCATGGTATACATGGGGTGATAGAGAGGGGAAGCATCGTAAAGGAAAAGCTTGCCTGCTGACCAAGGTAGAACTGAAATAAACCACTCAGGGAGAGAAATAGGTGGGGAACCACCAGATGGATACTTTGTGGGCAGAAGTACATGTGAATTGGGCCAGCATTAACATTGCTCAAACTCTATCCTTTCCAACTTGAAAGGGGATGTTAGCAATGAACACACCTCTTCCATCCATGGCACTCCGCTGCAGCCACACCTTTAAATTACCTGGTATTCTTTTTAAACCTGTAAAGTTTGCCTCATCACTGTCACTCCCTATTCTAATATAACTAGTTTTCAGTGGGATTTGATCACTGGTTGTTTTTAAAAGCCTCCCAGGATTGAGACTCAGTGTAGTTCAACTGGGCTCACAGCTGGGAAGCACTCTGTCTGCTGATTATAGTCTATACCAAAAATATCTGACCAGCTTTTGTTATCTCTCTTTGTAAGAATCATTTTAACCCAGATGTAGAATGTGAAATACCACTGTTCAAGGAAAATGGAGAAAGAAAAAATTTCTATTCAATTCTTCATCAACTCTCCTAATGCTAAATGGTGGTCCCTAAAAAGATATGTCCATGTTCTAGTCCCTGAAACCTTGAATGGTGGAAGGATATTTGCAGGTGTGACTATGTTAAGGATCTTTAGATCTTCCTAGATTATCAGGGTGAGACCTAAATCCAGTGACAAGTGGCAGAGAGAAGACACACTTGGAGGAGGTAATGTGAAGATGGAAGCAGAGACGAGCATGATGCAGGCACAAGCCCAAGAATGCCAAGGACGATTGGCAGCCACTTGAAGCTGGGAGACAGTGTGGACACCTTGATTTCAAACCTCTGGTCCCCAGAACTGTGTGGAAAATCAATTTATGTCCTTTTAAGACACCAAGTTTGTGATAATTTGTGTGGCAGCCACAGGAAACCAAACCATCCTCCAAATCCTCCCTTTCCCCTACTTTCTCCCATCCCAGAAGTTCAAAAGCATGAAAGAGTGGCTCGCATTGAGAACAGGTGGGCAAAAGAGCAGTTCAATTAAGACCTTAGCCTCTGACATTAGTCAGTTTTTGGATATGAGTCTCCACTTTGCCACTTAATACCTGGAAAACAATTCATCTCTCAAAGCCTCTGTTGCCTCATCTATAACATGGAGATTTTAATAGTATCTACTTACTGAATTATGCTGTAGGAAGATTGTACATGAACATACTCTGACTTAAATGCAGAACTGAAACCAAAAGTATCTGACAACCACAGCCATCATGACCCAAGCAGAAAAAGGTGGGGCTGATCGGAGCTCCTGCTAGACCAGAAGTTCATCATCCCATTGCAGTTGAAAGGATGGGAGTAGTCTTGAGGAGGAACTGGCCAGTTGGGCTTTCCAACCAACTGATAGGTAGGGAGACACTGTCACATGTGAACCACCTCACTCCCGAGCTCCAGCTGGCACAGCTGACTGCTGAGCCCTGGTTGAGCACCAGCTTTGCTTAAATGTACAAAAGCTGTCAACACCCTGTCTGGGTTTCCCAGGTGGCACTAGTGGAAAAAAAAAAAAAACCATCTGCCAGTGCAGGAGACATAAGAGGTGCAGGTTCGACCCCTGGGTCAGGAAGATCCCCTGGAGGAGGTCATAGCAACCCACTCCAGTATTCTTGCCTGGAAAATCCCATGGACAGAGGAGCCTAGTGGGCTACAGTCCATAGTGTCATAAAGAGTTGGACCCAGCTGAAGCAACTGAGCATGCAGATACATGCTGTCTCATGGGGCTCTTATCTCTGTCACGCCCACGCCTTCCCATGCTCCGTGGTGAGACACTAAACTTCAACTTGCTTCCTCAAAGTCAGTCAGTCAGTTTCATTTGGGATCAATACTCAGTTTGGGGGATTTGCACTCCCACTCCATGCTCTTGTTCATCAGAGAGCAATGGGCAATGTGTGCTCATTTACTATGATGTGCTATTCTTCCCTGCTGGCTCCCCTGACCTGCAGAGGAGTGTCAGCCTCTGCCTCTACAGCCTTCCCAGGGAAAGCTGTGTACCTGCAGTACCTCCTAGGATCCTTCCAGGCAAGACAGGTACATAATTTGAAGACCCAGTGCAAAAATGGAAGGACCTTTGGTTCAAAAACCATTAAGAATTTCAAGAGGGCAACAGCAGAGCACTAACCCAAGAGAAGCGTCCCTTTCCGGCATGGGGCCCTGTGCAACTGCACGGTTTATGTGCCCTTGAATCCAGTCCTGGCTCCAGGAGGCCTCAGGTGCTGTGCTCCCCAGCCTCTGATACAGGCCACCCCACCACAAGGTGCAATTACTCCCTAGCAGGAAGACAGTGACTCTTAGACCTCTACTGTCTTCTCCCCAGAGGGTCATGCAGAAACTCCTAAACTCTATGTGACATGAGCTACTCAGTGAGGAACTGTGCTAGAAATCTTCTCCAGGTCTCTTTCCTCGCATCCCCACCAGTGTGTTCCACCTCTGCAGCAGCCATGCTGGGCCCACGCGGGACCCGTGTGAGGCAGTCTCCAGCCACCCTCCACAAGGGGATGCACATGGCACTCTGCTTTTTGTCGCTTTCTTGGACCATGTTGGACTCCGATCTCACTACGACCATGGCAGGTGGCCCCACACCCGCCACCCTTTTCAGGATCCAGGCAACTTTCAAGCCCTCCAAATCTCTTTTCCTGTATCCCTCCAAGCCATGGGCAGCCCTTCCCAGTGATGGAAAGCCTTTCTTCTCCTCCCTGCCTGGGAGGAACCACCCTCCTATACATCCTCCATCCTTTTTTATACTGTGCTTCTGGAAATTAAGCTCTCTGCTCCAACTTCTAAATGTTGCCTTTGATACATAAAGAAAGCTTCTGAGGGGAAAAACAAACAAAACAAAATCTTATCTCTCTTTCAAAGCTAAGATTCTTTAAAAACTATTATTTCACCATGGGATTTTTATTTTTAAGCAACTTTTATCTCAACACTGAACATTTCCACCAATTAAAAATGAATAAAATTTTTAAAAAACACTGAACAATGGCTTCTTTGTGACAACCCATATCTACCCCTCCCCCAAAGCAATCACTACCAATAAATAACACAAGTACTTTGCATTAAGAAGTCAAATAATCCATGTAACAGACTTAGCAAGTGTATGAATAGTAAATGCTAAATAAATGATAGCCATCAATTATCATTATCTAATTATTATTATTACTTATGTTATTAGGAAGAAACTGTTTCAGTTCTTTATCCCTTACCTATATTTAAGATAAATGATATGCGAAAATCCATTGAATTTTGAAAAAAATATATAGTCTAAAAGGCATTTTTGTGGAGTAAATTATTTTGTACAATGGGTTCAGAAAATAAACTGTCATGTCTGCTTCTCTAATATCACAGAAACAAAAAAAAATTATTTTATCACAGAAACAAAAAAAATTATTTTATTCTTCAGAACCTCACACATATCAGATTATAATGATTAGGTTGCTAATATCCAGCCCTTTTTTGATCTATAAAAATGGAAATTTCATATGGTTCAACCTCAAAGTAAGATGGTCTTGTTGGTTTTTAATCATTTTCATTAGGTCTCCTCCATTCATAGACTGAGACCTAGAGAAGAAATTGCTATGGTAACCCCAAGGATCAAATAGGACTGCATTGTAGCGATGGGAAGAAACCTAGCCCAGACTCATAAATTTGCAAGTGAGGACTTAAGCCCCAGAGAAGTGAAGTGAACCTCCCAAAATACCACAGCCAATTAGTGGCAAAACTAAGCTCTGGCTGTCTTCACTGTGTTCCTTTCTACCATACCAGGCTGCCTTCCTCCCTTCCTAACATTTGTCAAAATATGTTAAGAACATCCCCTCTTCACTGAGAAGTCAGGGCTCTGCGGATGATAATTAAGGCAGACATCAAAAGTTAGATAAAATCTGGGCTAGAGGCACATTTTTCAAAGACTCCTGATCAATAATAATTAAACTTTCAAAGGAGAAATGTCAAAATGAAGGTGTTTGTTTCTTCGTTGTAATTTGTAGATTCTCCTGATTAAACTATTTTTAAAGCTCCCTTCAGTTGATCCCACTCTCAGTGTTGCTTGAGCTCTAACAGCTTCTGGTTCATGCTTTATTGTTATTGTTTCTATATTATCTTTGACTTATTTGCAAGTATAATTCATAATTGTCTCTAAATTACTCAGATAACATGTCAAACAAGACAAAAAGAAAATAATCTTAAATAGCTCTAACCTTAGTTCTTTGTACTAATTAAAGTCTGAAAAGGAGAAAACATCACCAACTTTAATCTCCCAATTTAAGTAATGAATACAATGTGTTCATGTGTGATGTCACTCCTAGAAGCCACTACTGGGACTGGAATTGTGTTACTACTACACAACTATGGTTAAACTTCTATTAGGTCTTTACCATAGGCATCATGCTGGTATCTTTACAAAATTAATTCACATAATCAAGACCAACCCTGTAAGGGGTGTGTTGATGACCCCGATATACAGATAAGGAAAACATTTAGAATGGTTCCATAATTTGCCTCGGTCATACAACTAGTGAGAGTGAGTTGCTGAAAGAGGAAAGAATCACTATGAACCGTAACTCCATATCACCTCATGACCAAGCAGAAGTCTCACCTATGTCCCAGCTGAGACAATAGTGCTAAAGCATTTGTAAGTCCCAGATTTCACATGAAAAATTTTATTTTAAATATTCCACTCTATTTTCAGAAGACAAGCCAGATGTCCCAAGTGGAGTTCAAAAACTAAGGCTACTGAAACAGGAGGAATGCCAAATCAACTGTCAGAACTACACTTTACACCCCTTCCATTATTCTCCCCTTTGGTAATTTTAAGAGACATCGCACACTCTTTGATACTGTTTCCTTAAAAAGTGGAACTTAATCCCCCTTCCCCTGAAGATAGACTATACTTAGTAAACAACCAGAATGTGGTGAAGGAGATATTGAAAGACCTTCCTAGACTAGGTCATTAAAAAACTGACTTCCTCTTGCTCTCCTTTCTTGGATCATTCACTCTGGGGGAAGCCAGCTGCCATGTGAAAAATACATTCAAGCAGCTCTGCGGAGGGTTCACATAGCAACTAAAGCCTTCTGCCTGGAAGTGAGGTCATCAGCCCCAATCAAGCCTTTAGATGACTGCAGCTGACATTCTAATTGCAGCATCATGAAAAACCCTGATCTGTAATAACCACTCAACTAAGCTAACCCCATATTCATCAACTTTGAAAACTGTGAGATAATAAATATTTGTTGTGGGGTAAAGACTCTGATGCTGGGAGGGATTGGGGGCAGGAGGAAAAGGGGACGACAGAGGATGAGATGGCTGGATGGCATCATGGACTCGATGGACGAGTTTGAATGAACTCCGGGAGTTGGTGATGGACAGGGAGGCCTGGCGTGCTGCGGTTCATGGGGTCGCAAAGAGTCGGACACGACTGAGCAACTGAACTGAACTGAACTGAATTTGTTAAAGCAATAAGTAATTAATACATGACAGCGAAGTGAAAGTGTTAGCTGTTCAGTCATGTCCAACTCTTTGCGACTCCAGGGACTGTATCCCACCAGGATCCTCTGTCTATGAAATTCTCTAGGCAAGAAAACCACAGTGGGCTGCCATTTCCTCCTCCAGAGGATCTTCCTGATCCAGGGATCAAACCCAGTCTCTCACATTGCAGGTGTATTCTTTACCATCTGAGACACCAGGAAAGCCCCATATTCATCAATTTGAAAACTGTGAGATAATATTTTTGTGGGGGGTAATTTGTTAAAGTAATAGATAATTAATACATATTTATTCCTAAATTATGCCTTTTATTATAGCAAAGTGAACAAGTTAAACCATATCTACATAAGGTACCATATCAATAAATCAAATATTGTCCAGGCTGTGGGATAGCTAAGGGGTGTTTTCCTCAAGGCCTTGCCCCAGCTCAAAAACATAATGTAAGACTGTCCCTCCACCAGTTCTGTCATGCCCCACCCGCGGGCCATGGAGGGCAACAGTGAGAATCAGACTAACAATTTTTTTTTTTAAAGTCAAGTGGTTACCTATAAAATAAGAGCACTGTCTTTAAACGTCCAGCTTTTGTGTGATTATAATCACTTTGTGATAACATCCTGTATCACAAAGTTCTATCCTTCAGTAATTGAAAATAGAATATGTTCTTTAAGAGCCGGAAGCCAATTATTTCTTTTAGTGTGTTATTTTCCCCGTTAAATTGAAGGAAGGAAGTTAGTAAATGGTGTAGTAGATTCAATGAACTTAAAACCTCCCTTTAGAAAAATGACTGTTGCCATACGGTGGGGAATGGCCCTAAGCACTGAAAATCTCAGAAACATCAAACCAAAGTGAAGTGTCAATATCATTCCAAAATAATGAAACCAAAACACATCAAGGCTCTTGTCAATCAAAATCCTTTTTTTTTTTTTTTCCTTTTCCTTCAAGCATTAATCAGAGGGAAACTCAACACAGACATCTAAAAAGCTAAGAAGACGGGAAGCGGTGGTCAGCCTTTTCCCATCTGCTCTTTGGACCCTAAAGAGAGCATTACTTTCCTAAAGCTGATGTATTCTTTGGTAATGTCCATTCATCATGCCACCACAGCAGCTGCTAAACTGCTCATGTGTGATTTCTTAATGGGGTCCATCCAGGAACAGTGACATTCCTTCCCTGACCAAAACCACAGCCAATGCCAACCAAGCTCAGGAGACTGTGAAGCATAATGCTTACCTGGCCCTTCGCAGATTCCAGTCTTGTCTTTAGAGTGCTTTCTCTTCCCGCGTTGCTCCAGGCATGGAAGACCTCCTGTGGTCTCGAAACTCAGCTTCTTGTTGATGAAGAGGAAGAGGACAACCAGAAGAACAAGAAAGACCCCAGCTGCAGACAAGAAGCCGATGGCCTCGGGAGGGACTAGCAAGAGAACACAAAGGGAAAAATATCATCAAGTGAACCGCCTTTTAGTTCTAACAACTGATCAAAGTTATCTGGAATCTTCACAATTATTAGAATGCCAGATACTCTGCAAGTCCTGACCTGCTGGCATCCCAGAACTGTGTACAGGGGAAAGGAAAAGGACTATTGCCAGGTACATCAAGCTAGGCTGGTTCCTAGATGACAGACCTCCATTCCTTTACACATGTGGCTTCTTCTGCCTATAATATAACTCCTCTGGCCCCTATCCTTCGCTTAATATTCACATCAAGCATGCAAGCTATTAGATATCAGTCAAATGGGTTGAGCTTGAAATGGCTGACCAGTGTTATAAAAGCAAGTCTTTTAAAAATACAACTGCCTAAAACTTAGAAAAACTAATTACACAAGACAAAGTTGCAGACATACATCTGTCAAATTGGCAATTGCAGGAAAGTCATTTCCTGGATATGGTTTTTTTAATTCAACTAAGCAACACATGATGGTGATGATTACCAACGGTGACAAGAAAATTCCTAATCTGTGCATCCATATTATAAATTAGAATTATATTTTGAAAGCTAATATTTTAGAATATTGGAAGATGAATTTCCATCTTCCCCTGCCCCTTCCTCATCAAAAAATTCCTGAGCTTTAAATGACTCTGTGCTGCCCAGGTCCATAGTCCCAGCTATTGGGTTCAGCTGTGAGGTACATAGACCAGAAAGGTCAGAGCTAGTTCCAGGTTGAGAAAAGAGTCCTTCAAAGAAATGTCATTTGAGTAAAGACAACATTTCATAAAGAAATCCAAAAATCAAGTTGTATAAAGGAATCAATCACAAAGCAGGTGTCAGGAAGAGTTATTCAAGGCAGTTGGGTATATGTGAAAGCTTATGAAAATGACTCTCCTGAGAGTAGTTTTAATCCTTGAGCAGGTTTAATATGTGGATTAATAATATGAAGAGATAATATCCAGCTCATGCTACCTTCCAGATAGAGAGACAGGATGAATCAAACCAGTCCCAACCCCTATGAAAAGAAAATAAATGGCACTGCCTCACTAAATCAATCTAGTGGCAAGCCAGAGAAAGAACAAACAAGACAAAAATAGCGTTGTAATCTGCAAAACGATAATAGCACCTGCTTATCAAAACCAACATATATTGTGAATTTAAAAAGTATGCATGCATTGATTCTTCCCTCTGCCTCTAGAGGTAACACAGGTAGCAACGTTTACTGGCATAGGTTCAGCAGTCACACCACCCGGGAAGAAATCACAATCTGCCACTTATTATCTGTGTGGCCTTGAGCAAATTATTTAACCTCTCTGTGCTTCTGTTTTCTAAGTAATAAAAGAAGACAATAAATATAACTACATTAAAGATTAAATGGAAAATAACCTGGATGGCACCTAGCACATAGAGAGTTCTCAAAAAGGAACTAACATCTTCCTCGGTAGCGTCATTATCAGCTTTGCAGACCTTTTAAAATACCTAGGAGCAGTCAAATATGAGATGGATATGTTGCTTTGTACACAGGCTGTGCTCCACACCCCTTTCCCTCTCTTGCATTAATTATCCCAGAGGGATGGGGAAGGGATAAAGTAGGAGCCTGAGAATAGCAGCTACAAACTACTACATATAAAACAGATTAAAAAACAAGGTCCTATTGTATAGCACCAGGAACTATATTCAATAACCTATAATAAACCATAATGGAAAATGATATGAAAAAGAATATGTCTGTATATTTTTGCTTAATCATTTTGCTGTACACCTGAAACTAACAGTATAAATCAACTACACTTAAAATCATCTCTATCTCCCCCCTCCCACCAATTCTTGTATTTTCAACTACTTCCCTTAGTAGATACCACATTGTTTTCACCTGCATTAAAAATTCACTAAGTGTCTCCCATCCTTAAGAGCCCCTCCTCACCACCATATGCTCTTTTCAACCATAGCCCTGCTTTTTCCCAGTCACAACTGACCATCTTCAGAGTACCCTACATTCACCTCCACTTTCTTACCTCCAAAGCCTCTAGGATCCTTTACTCAGATTCCCACTGATCTCCAGGTACCCAGCCTTACCCACCACAAATCCCTTCTCCACATACCAGCCAGAGTGATCCTTCTGAAATAAGTCTGATTTGTTCAATTGCCCCACTAAAGCCCTCTGCAGTGGGTTTAATTGTGACCCCCAAAAGAGACATCCACCCTGAATCTCAGAATGTGACATTATTTAAAATAAAATGGCTTTGCAATGTAATTAGGGTAGGATCTTCAGATGAAATAATCCAGGATCAGGGTGGGCCCTAAATACAGAAATAAGTATCCCTAAAAGACACTGAAAAGGAGAAATCACAGAGAGAAGATGACCATGTGAAGATGGGAGAAAAGACTGAAGTTATGAAGCCAACTGAGGAATGCCAAGGCTTGCCAGCAGCCACCAAGAACTAGGAGAGAGCCCTGGAAGAGGTACTCTATCAGAGATTCCTGAGGAATCAATTTTGCTGATATCCTAATTTTGGACTTCTGGCCTCCAAAATTGTGAGAGAACAAATTTGTTGTTTTAAGCTGTCAAGCATTTGGTAATATGTCATGTTAACCCTCAGAAACTAATTTACCCTCCAACAGCTTCCCATCACCCCATAGGACAAAACTTGAACTCCTCATCTTGGTTTGCGAGACTTTTCATGACCTAGCTGCTGATTCTAGCCTTTATCACTCATCACTCCCCAGCATCAAACTCTTTGTTGCCATCATATTCATCTATTTCTGGTTGCCCAAACATAGCTCACCTCCAGACCTTTGGAGAGACTATTTCAAATCCATGGAATGACTGTGCACTCTCTACTGTCTAACACTGATACTAGACTTCCTCTGAAAGCCTTTTTTGTTCCTCTTGACCAGGCTGGATGCTTCTACTATGAGTTTCCACCCACTGAGACTTCAACAGATTTTTCAAGTGTTTTCAAATGTTAAATTTTCAACTTCATAAGAACAAGGACTTTGCCTCAGTTACCCGATGTGCTCTCAGCAGCTAGCCTAGGAGATGCATGATACATATTTGATGCTTAAATAAATATTGAATTCTTCTGTGCTATGACATGTTGATACATGGAAAGAAAATATATGCCTCAAGTAGGTCAGTAACACTAACAACATGAGATATGATTTATATCAGATCCAGGCTTAGGGAAAAAAATATTCATCTATTGTCTATAATGCCATTCATTAGTGAAACTAAATCTTGATTTTTTAATACACTGTATTTTTCCATTATAAAACAACATGATGCATATTACATAAAATCTACAAAATATAGAAAAAGATGATGACAACCACAGTTAAGATTTTGTGTACTTCCTTCCAGTCATTTTGATATTTGGGCAAATACTAATTGTATTGATTTTACCTTTACTGTCTTGTAAAAAAAATTTCTAGATAAAAACTTCTATTTATTTTTTAGAGACTTAAAGAAAAAATGATTCATGCATTTAGTAAAATATTTTTAAAATATTGGAAAATGTTTTTTTAAAGATCATGTTGAAACTCACCACCTATCATTGTTTTCTCTTATATTTTCTTAACTATTTTTTACCAACATTGAGATACTATCTTATATCAATGCATTTAATATAAAAATATTCACAAATTCCAGATTGAAGACAATATATAATATATAAGGAGTTTCGATATAAATCTTCAAAGATGAAAGAAAGAATTGGGAGAAAGCTCTTGTATTAGTCAAAATAACTCTTTTTGTAGATGAAAGTATTTTTGTTAGGAATCATTCTTGTAGCAGTGACTAAACTATGGGTAGGTACAAAATTCCTAGGTAGCTACCAAAATGGTTCTCTCCTCAAAACTATCTAGACATCAGTGCATTAACTTTTCATGTTTAATGTTCAATAAATGAATGTGACACTGCAGCTACTTTTTGTTACTGTATGGGCAACAGAATTTTTTGGTCTAGAATCTTTTCAATATAAAATTTTAATTTAATTTTCCTTTTAATACCAAAAATTATAAGAATGTGACTTTTTATGGAATCTTTTGTTGATTTTCCCTAGAACCTAGTCTTTTCACCAGCATATCCATGACTTTTTTAAAGCTTACTCTGTGAGAGAGGGAGAGGGTGGGAAGATTTGGGAGAATGGCATTGAAACATGTAAAATATCATGTATGAAACAAGTTGCCAGTCCAGGTTCGATGCACGATACTGGATGCTTGGGGCTGGTGCACTGGGATGACCCAGAGGGATGGAATGGGAAGGGAGGAGGGAGGAGGGTTCAGGATGGGGAACACATGTATACCTGTGGCGGATTCATTTTGATATTTGGCAAAAATAATACAATTATGTAAAGTTTAAAAATTAAATAAAATTAAAAAAAAATAAAGCTTGGAAGAATTTTCTTCAATGATGTCTGATAATTTGTGCCAATTGTTCATGTTTCTGTCTTAAACTAGGGTACTATTTCTTTAGTTACCAATTTCTAGGGTTTTTTTTCTTCTGCATCCTAGCGGATCTCAAATATGGCCTACACTTTTCATTTAACTAAATAGGTGAAAGCGTGCTGTAACCTACTTCACTACTATAAACTCTGTATATCTGAGTCAGTGGCAGACAGTGGGAGAAGATAAAGTCTTTTGAGTTGGATGGTGAAGAACACTAGGAATAAGCACAAATGTAGCTAAAGCAGAGGAAAACTTAGTCCAAGGAGTGTAGTTATTTCATGAGACTTCATATTCCTCTCAGAATGTATCAATTTTAATTTCATCCTTTTCTGTGTATTTATGGGTACTTAATTGGAAGTCTGAAGAGGTGCATGAAAGACTGGGAGCCACATGTTACATTAAACTATAGTTTAGTGTATGTTTCTGGTTGGCCAAAAAATTTGTTCAGGTTTTTTGTTATATTTATGAAAAACTTGATCAAAATTTTTGGCCAGCCCAATACTTTCTACATGAGTAGAGTATCAAGGAAATGACTGAGAAGTTAGCAGTGACCTCAGACTTGTAAGAACTGCTTAACCAGGATTGCAGACAAATTAACCTCTCTAAAAATTGTTTAAAATTACAAATATAACCTAGCAATTCCACTTCTAGGTATATATCCAATGGAATTGAAAATACACACATTCACAAAAAAAACCTGTGAATGAGAGTGCATAGCATTATTCATAATAGCCAAAAAAGTGGAAATAGACCAAGAGTCCAGGCACTGATTAATAAAATGTGGCATATCCATACAATGGAATATTGTTCCACCAAAAAATGAAGTACTGATACATGCTACAGTATGGATGAAACTTAAAAAAACTACACTAAGTGAAAAACATCTGACAAAAGGCCATGGAATTGTGTAATTGATCCCACTTATATTAAATGTCTAATGGACAAATCCAAGGTGACAGAAGGTATATGAATTGTTTCCAGAAGCTAGCAGGATAGTGGGAGGAATAGGGAGAAATGAGGAGTAACTGCAAATGGGTATGGGTTTTGTTTTGTTTTTTGAGGTAATGAAATTATTCTGAAATGAGATGGTTCTGATGCTTGTGCAATTTTGTGAATATACTAAAACCAGCGAATAGTACACTTTAAGAGGTGTGAATTTTATGGAATATGAATTTCATCTCAAAAAGATGTTTCAATTCCAGTCTTTTAGTAAAGACTGGGAAGAAACATGAGAAAAATGAGTTTTCTGAGATTTGGCTTGGAAGTGATTTTCTTCATGTTTAAACATTGTATAATTTTATTATTCAGAATTTAGAATTAAAAATAAAGTCTGAATATTGTACAGTATGGGAATTGTATCAGCAGAGCTCTAGCATCAGTGTGTAACACCGAACACAGCAAGCCAACAGTTCTATTGGTCAAAGCCAGAGAGTTTGATGCCGCTGAGTTTGAATCTAAACAAAATAAGGGATTTTGGCAGGAAAGTCTAAAGTCATCTTGCATTCCATATATACAAATGCTATGATGAAGAACAAGCATTACATGTATCATTTGCTGTAGATGACAAGGGCACATATGTCAAGAAACTTCACTGCCATCTGCAGAGTAACTCATCTAATTATTCCAGTAATTACTAAATTGGAAATCAGATGGCTGTGAAGTTCGGTCACATAGTTCATATTGAAAACTTCCTCAAAGTTAAATATACCTCTCACGTTCCACTGGAGAGCCCCACCTGTTGGTTCATAAGCAGTGGCTCAAGGGGAAGACAGAGCATGCAAAGACATGAACAAAGAGGCCTCTGCATGTCACATGGTCTATAGATGTTTGTACATTTCATTCCACAGTTGTTAAAAAGGTTAAAAAAAAAAAGAAAAAAAAGGCTAGACAATTTCAGCCATCTGACTCACAAGTACTAGATATAAGAAGAAACTGAAATTTTACTTAACAAAATGCTAAGGCAGGGACATCAGAAATAACTGAGCAATGATAATAGAAATAATTAAAGAGTAAAGTTATAATTTCTCAGGAATAAACTTTCTTGGCACTGCTCTGAAGATTGTGAGGAATCTCATTTTTAAAAAAAGAGGAAAGCCTGAAGTAAATCTAAAACTCTACTCACTTAAACACCTCTACCATCCTTGAGTAGCCATCAACCTGACAGTCCTATTTTCCATCACACCATTTTGATTTCATTTATCCCTTTAAAAAGCAGCATTGGAAGAGAACAAGATGGCAGAGGAGTAGGTGGACGTGGACTCTCCACAGATACCTCAGGAATACACCTTCAGACCTGACCAGCGGAAAAGAATATACAGAACCACGCAAAACTCAGTAGGAGTAGGGACTAGGGAGAAAAACAAGAGTGTTAGAAGGACTGGACCTGCCCTCAGCAGGTGGGGGAACTGAAGCAGGGGTCCGATCTCCACATCGGGGCAACTGGAGAAGACTCTGATAGGGCCATAACTCCTGGGACAAAGCAGTCTGTGACCCTGCACACTTTGCACTGAGCCATCTTCACGCTCAACTCTCACGAAGGCAGAGCTGCCACAGGAAAAAGAAATCTTGTGTCTATGTGCACAGGGTCACTTCAGTCATGTCCAACTCTTTGCGACCCTGTAGAAGTCTGAGTCAGAGGAGAAACATTTAAGGCTGAGAGTCAAACAGCTGATCTGTGGCAGCCTAAACAGAATGAGAATCAGACAGTCCTTGCCACAGCCATACTTACCCCGGACAGGGATGTAGATCCCCTGGAAGGTGCAGCAGCTGGAGCTGGAGTTTAGGGATCGTGGAGCAATCCCAGGGTAAGGGCTGCTGTTGACTGTGGAGAGACTGATAGAGGGGATGTGAGGGAGGAGACTGTGGTGGGAAATGCCTGTGGAAGAAAGCCAGGCAGCCATGGAAGCAAGGCGATACTACTGAGCCACGTGTAGGGGGCTGGAGCCATGACCATAGCCTCTCTCTCCCCACAGGCCAGCATCTGCAGCTGAACTGAGGCAGGCCCATCAAATGCCTGACATACTGAACTACAGAGTAGAACCCCAACCAGGGGGGGCCCTCTATGTGCCTGACGCACCAAACAACAGAGAAGGACCCCATGAAGGGAGCCCTCTAAGTGCCTGAACCGCGAAGCTATGGAGAAAGACTGGCCAAAGAGGAATTCTGACTGCCAGCTACAAGAGACTTGAAAAAACTGGGACAAAGCAGTCTGTGACCCTGCACACTTTGCACTGCGCCATCTTCATGCTCAACTCTCACGAAGGCAGAGCTGCCACAGGAAAAAGAAATCTTGTCTCTATGTGCTCAGGGTCACTTCAGTCATGTCCAACTCTTTGCGACCCTGTAGACTGTGGCCTGCCAGGCTTCTCAGTCAGGGGGCTTCTCCAGGCAAGAATACTGGAGTGTATCGGCCAATACTGGTTGCCATACTCTTCTTCTTCTACTACTACTACTAAGTCGCTTCAGTCGTGTCTGACTCTGTGCCACCCCACAGACAGCAGCACACCAGGCTCCACCGTCCCTGGGATTCTCCAGGCAAGAACACTGGAGTGGGTTGCCATTTCCTTCTCCAGTGCATGAAAGTGAAAAGTGAAAGTTAAGTCGCTCAGTCGTATCTGACTCTTCACCATCCCATGGACTGCAGCCGACCATGCTCCTCGGTCCATGGGATTTTCCAGGCAAGAGTACTGGAGTGGGTTAGAGCACTATATTTCCTGCTGCCCTAGCTGCCAACTCCCCTGAGTGCCTACTGCTGCCAGAACCCCTGCGACTGAAGCAGCTGCACCACTTCCACACCTGGCCCTCACAGGGGCAAACCCAAGTCCTCCAGGGCAGCCTCAGAAGCAATCCCTGGTGGACCACCCAAATGCAGAGGTGGAAATAAAATCATACCTGAAACCCAGGGGCAGTGTGGCTAAGGAAGAAGACTCAAAAACTTCCCACCAGCTGTACAAGCTGCAGATTAAACCCACACGATCAACAAGGCAGACCCTGTGTCTATAGAATACATAAAAGCACATCCTCCTACAAAAGAAAATGCACTAGTTTAGATAGCTGTGGACATTGGAGGCAAGAAACACAGGATTAGGACCAAATTAGAATCTGAGCTGCCCCCACAACAGGTTCAGAGATGAGCACAGTGTTGGAGGGCATCCTAGGGAGGTGAGGTAGACTGTGACTCCCAGCAAGGGAAGGACTCTAACAGCAGTGACTTAAGAAAAACATTATGCTTATGTTTTGACTTGTTCTGTAGATGCTTTTGGATTTATTTTTCCTTTTTTTTTTTCCACCTCTGTTGTAGTTGACGATTTTATTGACACTATGAAATTTAATTAAGCTTTTGAGCTTTTTTTTTTCCCTCAGTCACATTTTTTTATTGCTGTTATAAACCTCTGCCTCTATGTTGGGCTTTTGCAGTTCTATGGAGTTTTCCTTTCTTTCTTTCTTTTCTCTTTTTTTAATTTTAATCTTTAATTTTTAAACCTATTATTTTTTCTACATTTATTCCTTTTTTTTGCTTTTCCTACTGTTCTTTTCCCCTTGTAGTTAATCTTTAATATATATAAATCTTCTATATCTATCTCTATTTAACTTTGCATATCTATTCTTTCTTTCTTTTCTTTCCTGTCAACATATTTGTTAGTTTTATTTTCATTGCTTTATTCCCCAATTGGACATTGCTTTAGTTTTGTTTTCCAGTTTATGCTTTAGGTAGTTTTGCTTTTACTGGTAGATATAATTTTTGGTTTCCTTTGTTCGTCAGGTCAATCTATTGTACTTTATTTTTATTGGACTGTTTTGATTTTGCTTATGGGTATATATGTATATGTGTATAGTCAGTTACACTTTTTATAGTTATAAACCTTTGCCTGTATGTTGGGCTTTACCAGTTTTGTGGAGTTTTCCTTTTTTTTTTTCTTTCTTCTTCCTTTTTTTGCTTTTCTGTTTTTTATAATTGTAATTTTTAATTTTTTAAAAAATATTATCTTTTTCTACATTTATTCCTTTGTTTGCCTTTCCTATTGTTCTTTTCCCCTTGCTGCTGCTGCTAAGCTGCTTCAGTCATGTCTGACTCTGTGCGACCCCATAGACAGCAGCTCACCAGGCTCCCCCATCCCTGGGATTCTCCAGGCAAGAACACTGGAGTGGGTTGCCAAATCTTTAATGTATATGAATGTTCTTCATCTACCTCTATTTAACCTTGTATATCTATTATTTTCTTTCTTTCCTTTCCTCTAAACACCTTGCTTTAGTTTTGTTTTCTGGTTTGTGCTTTAGTTAATTTTGTTCAACTGGTAAATATAATTTTTTATTTACTTTGTTCACCAGGTCAATCTACTGTACTTTTAGTTGGAATGTTTTGATTTTGCTGATAGGTGTATATGTATTTGTGTATATTCCATTATTTTAATTAGTATTTGCTTGATTTTGTAATTGCCATTTGTCTGGGGTTCATCTTTGGTTTCTCCTTTTTGGGGATTTGTTTTCATCTCACTTAATGCCATAAAAAACCACTTTTGGAATCTTCATTCCTGACCAGAGATTAAGCCCAGATCCTTTGGAGTGGGAGCACTGACTCTAAGACCCTAGACTACCAGAGAACTAACCCTAGGGAGTATCAAATATTGAGAACTCACACTAAGGAAACTACGTGAATGCAAGACCTGGTATCACACAACCACCAGTAGCACACCGTGCAGGACATCTCATCTAAACAACAAACAAAACAAAAATACAAACCCAATCATCAGCAGACAGATTTACCAACTCACTCAGCCTTACCCATCAGAGGAAAAACAAACAAACAACAACAACAACAAAAAAAAAAACCTTAGCACAAATCTCACCCTATATGAAGCTTACATAAACCACTGGACCAAACTTAGGAGGGCAGAAACCAAGAGGAAGAAAGAATTCAACCTTGAAGCCTGGGGAAAGGAGACCTCAAACACAATAAGTTAAAATATATATATAATGAAAAGGCAGAGAAATACTACACAAATGAAGGAACAAATTAGAAATACAGAAGTCCAAATAAATGAAGAGGAAATAGGCAAACTACCTGAAAAAGAATTCAGAATAATGATAGTAAAGATGATCAAAAACCTTGAAAACAAAATGGAGAAAATGCAGGAATCAATTAACAAAGACCTAGAATAATTAAAGGATAAAAATACAAACAACACCATTACTGAAATTAAAAATACTCTGGAAGGAATCAATAGCAGAATATCTGAAGCAGAAGAATGAATCAGTGAGCTGGAAGATAAAAGGTGTAAATAAGTTTTGAAGAGCAGAACAAAGTAAAAAGAATGAAAAGAACTAAGGATAGTCTCAGAGACCTCTGAACAATATCAAACACACCAACATTCGAATTATAGGGATCCCAGAAGAAGAAGAGAAAAAGAAAGGGTATGAGAAAATTTTCGAAGAGATTATAGTTGAAAATTTCCTCAACATGGAAAAGGAAATAATCAAGTCTAAGAGGCGCAAAGAGTCCCATATAGGATAAACCCAAGGAGAAACATGCCAAGACACAGACTAAACACAAAGAAAGAATATTAAAAGCAGCAAGGGAGAAGCAACAAGTAACATATAAGGGAAACCCCATACGTTTGACAGTTGATCTTTCAGCAGAAACTTTATAGGCCAGAAGGGAATGGCAGGATATATTTAAAGTACTGAAAGGGAAAAATCTACAACAAGATTACTGTATCCAGCAAGGATCTCATTTAAAATTGATGGAGAAATCAAAAGCCTTTCAGACAAGCAAAAGTTAAGAGAATTCAGTACCACCAAACCAGCTTTACAACAAATGTTAAAGGGAATACAAGAGAAGGAAAAAGATCTACAAAATCAACCCCAATTAAGAAAATGGCAATAGGAACGTATATATCAATAATTGCTTTAAATGTAAATGCATTAAATGCTCCAACCAAAAGACACAGACTGGCTGAATGGATACAAAAACAAGACCCCTATATATGCTGTCTACAAGAAACCCACTTAAGACCTAAAGACACATATAGACTCAAAGTGAGAGGATAGAAAAATATATTCCATGCATATGGGAAGCAAAAGAAAGCTGGAGTAGCGATCCTCATATTAGACAAAATAGACCTTAAAATAAAGAAGATTACAAGAGATAAGGAAGGACACTATATAATGATCAAGGAATCAATCCAAGAGGAAGACGTAACAATTGTAAATAT
Organism: Bubalus bubalis; assembly: GCF_019923935.1. Lineage (NCBI taxonomy): Eukaryota > Metazoa > Chordata > Mammalia > Artiodactyla > Bovidae > Bubalus > Bubalus bubalis. The sequence continues at coordinate 29,279,669 of NC_059167.1, forward strand.
CTATGCACCCAACATAAGAGCACCTCAGTAGATAAGACAAACACTAACAGACATTAAAGGAGAAACTGACAGTAACACAATAATAGTAGGAGACTTTAACATCCCATCCACACCAATGGACAGATCATCAAAACAGAAAATTAATAAGGAAACACAAGTGTTAAATGATACATTAGATGAAATGGATCTCATTGATATCTTCAGGACATTCCATTCAAATGCAGAAGAATATACCTTCTTCTCAAGTCCACATGGAACATTCTCCAGGATAGACCACATCTTGAGTCACAAATCAAACCTCAGTAAATTTAAGAAAGTTGAAATCAAGCATAATCTCTGACCACAATGCTATGAGACTAGATATCAATTACAAGAAAAAAACTGTAAGAAACACAAATGCATGGAGATTAAGCAATCAGATCAGATCAGATCAGTCGCTCAGTCGTGTCCGACTCTTTATGACCCCATGAATCACAGCACGCCAGGCCTCCCTGTCCTTCACCAACTCCTGGAGTTCACTCAGACTCACATCCATCGAGTCAGTGATGCCATCCAGCCATCTCATCCTCTGTCCTCCCCTTCTCCTCCTGCCCCCAATCCCTCCCAGCATCAGAGTCTTTTCCAATGAGTCAACTCTTCGCATGAGGTGGCCAAAGTACTGGAGTTTCAGCTTTAGCATCATTCCTTCCAAAGAAATCCCAGGGCTGATCTCCTTCAGAATGGACTGGTTGGATCTCCTTGCAGTCCAAGGGACTCTCAAGAGTCTTTTCCAACACCACAGTTCAAAAGCATCAGTTCTTCAGTGCTCAGCCTTCTTCACAGTCCAACTCTCACATCCATACATGACCACTGGAAAAACCATAGCCTTGACTAGATGGACCTTTTTTGGCAAAGTAATGTCTATGCTTTTGAATATGCTATCTAGGTTGGTCATAACTTTCCTTCCAAGGAGTAAGTGTCTTTTAATTTCATGGCTGCAGTCACCATCTGTAGTGATTTTGGAGCCCAGAAAAATAAAGTCTGACACTGTTTCCCCATCTATTTCCTATGAAGTGGTGGGACCAGATGCCATGATCTTCGTTTTCTGAATGTTGAGCTTTAAGCCAACTTTTTCACTCTCCACTTTCACTTTTATCAAGAGGCTTTTGAGTTCCTCTTCACTTTCTGCCATAAGGGTGGTATCATCTGCATATCTGAGGTTATTGATATTTCTCCCGGCAATCTTGATTCCAGCTTGTGTTTCTTCCAGTCCAGCATTTCTCATGATGTACTCTGCATAGAAGTTAAATAAACAGGGTGACAATATACAGCCTTGACGAACTCCTTTTCCTATTTGGAACCAGTCTGTTGTTCCATGTCCAGTTCAGCAATACATTTCTAAATAACCAACAGGTCACTGAAGAAGTCAAAAGGGAAATCAAAAAATTTCTAGAAACAAATAACAATGAAAACATGACAACTCAAAACCTATGGGATGCAGGAAAAGCAGTTCTAAGAGGGAACTTTATAGTGATACAATCCTACCTCAAGAAACAAGAAAAACATCAAATAGACAACCTAACTTCATACCTAAAACAACTGGAAAAACAACAAAAAATAACCAAAATTAGTAGAAGGAAAGAAATCATAAAGATCCAAGCAGAAATAAATGAAAAAGAAATTAAAGATAAAATAGCTTAATAAAACTAAAAGCTGGTTCTTTGAGAACATAAACAAAATTGACAAACCTTTGGCCAGACTCTTACAGAAAAAAAGAGAGAAGAATCAAATCAACAAAACTAGAAATGAAAAAGGAGAGGTTACAACAGGCAATGCAGAATTACAAAGGATTATAACCGACTATTATGGGCAACTACATGGAAATAAAATGGATAACCTGGAAGAAATGGACAGATTCTTAGAAAAGTTCAAACCTCCAAGACTGAACCAGGAAGAAATATAAATTATGAACAACCCAATTACAAGCACTGAAATTGAAGCTGTGATCAAAATTCTCCCAAAAAACAAAAGCCCAGGACCAGATGGCTTCACAGGAGAATTCTATCAAACATTTTGAGAAGAGCTAATGCCTATACTTCTAAAACTCTTTCAATAAATTGCAGAGGAAAGACCACTTCCAAACTCATTCTACAAGGTCACCACCACCCTGATACCAAAACCAGACAAAGACAACATAAAAAAAGAAAACTACAAGCCAATATCACTGATGAACATAGATACAAAACTCCTCTACAAAATTTTAGCAAACAGAATTCAGCAATACATCAAAAAGCTCATACACCATGATCAAGTTGGGTTTATTCCAGGAATGCAAGGATTCTTCAATATACACAAATCAATCAATGTGATACACCATATTAACAAATTGAAAAATAGAAACCATATGATCATTTCAATAGATGCAGAAAAAGCTTTGACAAAATTCAGCACCCATTTATGATTAAAATTCTTCAAAAAATGGGCATAGACAGAACCTACCTCAACATAGCAAAGGCCATATATGATAAGCCAACAGCAAACATTATTCTCAATGGTGAAAAACTGAAAGCATTCCTCCTAAGATCAGAAACAAGGCAAGGGTGAACACTTTCCCCACTATTATTCAACATAGTTCTGAAAGTCCTAGCTACAGCAATCAAAGAAGAAAAAGAAATAAAAGGAATCCAGATTGGAAAAGAAGCTCTCATTGTTTGCAGATGACATGATACTGTACATAGAAAACCCTAAAGATAGTATCAGAAAATTACTAGAGCTTATCAATAAATATAGCAAAGTTGCAGGATACAAAATAAATACACAGAAATCACTTACATTTCTATATACTAACAATGAAAAACCAGAAAAAGAAATTAAGGAATCAATCCTATTCACTATTGCAACAAAAAGAATTAAATATCTAGTAATAAACTTACCTAAGGAGACAAAAGAACTGTACACAGAAAATTATAAGACACTAATGAAAGAAATCAAAGATGAGATAAACAGATGGTGAGATGTTCCCTGTTCCTGGGTAGGAAGAATCAATATACTGAAAATGATTATACTACCAAATGCAATCTACAAATTCAATGAGATCCTTATCAAATTACCAATGACATTTTACACAGAACTATAAAAAAAAATTCACAATACAAATGGAAACACCAAAGATCCCAAATAGCTAAAGCAGTCTTGAAAGAAGAATGGAGCTGGAGGAATCAACTTTCCTGACTTCAGATTATACTACAAAGCTACAGTCATCAAGACAGTATGGTACTGGCACAAAAACAGAAATATAGACCAATGGAATAAGATAGAAAGCCCAGAAATAAACCCATGCACCTATGAGTACCTTATATTTGACAAAGGAGGCAAGAATATACAATGGGGCAAAGACAGCCTCTTTAATAAATGGTGCTGGGAAACTGGACAATTACATGTAAAAGAATGAAATTAGAACACTTCCTAACATCATACACAAAGATAAACTCAAGATGGATTAAAGACCTACAGGTAAGACCAGAAACTATAAAACTCTTAGAGGAAAACATAGACAGAACACTCAATGATAAATCAAAGCAAGATCCTCTATGACCTACCTCCTAGAATAATGGAAATAAAAACAAAAGTAAACAACTTGGACCTGATTAAACTTAAAAGCTTTTGCACAGCAAAGGAAACTATAAGCAAGGTGAAAAGATAACCCTCAGAATGGGACAAAATAATAGCAAATGAAACAACTGACAAAGGATTAATTTCCAAAATATACAAGCAGCTCATACAACTCAATGCTGCTGCTGCTGCTAAGTTGCTTCAGTCGTGTCCAACTCTGTGCGACCCCATAAATGGCAGCCCACCAGGCTCCCTAGTCCCTGGGATTCTCCAGGCAAGAATACTGGAGTGGGTTGCTGTTTCCTTCTCCAACACATGAAAGTGAAAAGTGAAAGTGAAGTCACTCAGTCGTGTCCGATTCTTTGCAACCCCATGGACTGCAGCCTACCAGGCTCCTCCATCCATGGGATTTTCCAGACAAGAGTACTGGAGTGGGGTGCCATTGCCTTCTCCAACAACTCAATGCTAGGGAAAAAAAAAAATCAAAAAGTGGTAAAAAGACCTAAACAGACATTTCTCCAAAGACGTACAGATGGCAAACAAACACATGAAAAGATTTTCAACATCGCTCATTATTAGAGAAATGCAAATCAAAACTACAATGAGATATCACCTCACACAGGTCAGAATGGCCATCATCAAAAAGTCTACAAGTAATAGTGCTGGAGAGGGTGTGGAGAAAAGGGAATACTCTTGCACTGTTGTGGGAATGTAAATTGAAACAGCCACTATGGAAGACACTATGGAGATTCCTTAGAATCTAGGAATAAAACCACCATATAACCCAGCAACCCCACTCCTAGGCATATACCCTGAGGGGATCAAACTTGAAAAAGACAAATGTATCCTATTGTTCATTGCAGCACTATTTACAATAGCTAGAACATGGAAGCAACCTAGATGCCCATCAACAGATGAATGGATAAAGAAGTTGTGGTACATATACACAATGGAATATTCAGTTCAGTTCAGTCACTCAGTCGTGTGTGACTCTTTGCAACCCCATGAATCATAGCACACCAGACCTCCCTGTCCATCACCAACACCCGGAGTTTACCCAAACTCATGTCCATCGAGTCGGTGATGCCATCCAGTCATCTCATCCTCTGTTGTCCCCTTCTCTTCTTGCCCCCAATCTCTCCCAGCATCAGTCTTTTCAAATGAGTCAACTCTTCACATGAGGTGGCCAAAAGTATTGGACTTTCACCCTCAGCATCAGTCCTTCCAATGAACACTCAGGACTGATCTCCTTTAGGATGGACTGGTTGGATCTCCTTGCAGTCCAAGGGACCCTCAAGAGTCTTCTCCAACACCACAGTTCAAAAGCATCAATTCTTCGGCGCTCAGCCTTCTTCACAGTCCAACTCTCACATCCATACATGACCACTGGAAAAACCATAGCCTTGACTAGATGGACCTTTGTTGGCAAAGTAATGTCTCTGCTTTTCAATATGCTATCTAGGTTGGTCATAACTTTCCTTCCAAGGAGTAAGCGTCTTTTAATTTCATGGCTGCAATCACCATCTGCAGTGATTTTGGAGCCCAAAAAAATAAAGTCTGACACTGTTTCCACTATTTCCCCATCTATTTCCCATGAAGTGATGGGACCAGATGCCATGATCTTAGTGTTCTGAATGTTGAGTTTTAAGCCAACTTTTTCACTTTCCCCTTTCACTTTCATCAAGAGGCTTTTGAGTCCCTTTTCACTTTCTTCCATAAGGGTGGTGTCATCTGCATATCTGGTTATCGATATTTCTCCCAGCAATATTGATTCCAGCTTGTGCTTCTTCCAGCCCAGTGTTTCTCATGATGTACTCTGCATATAAGTTAAATAAGCAGGGTGACAATATACAGCCTTGACGTACTCTTTTTCCTATTTGGAACCAGTCTGTCATTCCATGTCCAGTTCTAGCTGTAGCTTCCTGACCTGCATACAAGTTTCTCAGCATGTCAGGTGGTCCAGTATTCCCATCTCTTTTAGAATTTTCCACAGTTTATTGTGATCCACACAGTCAAAGGCTTTGGCATAGTCAATAAAGCAGAAATAGATGTTTTTCTGGAACACTTTTGCTTTTTCGAAGATCCAGTGGATGTTGGCAATTTGATCTCTGGTTCCTCTGCCTTTTCTAAAACCAGTTTGAACATCTGGAAGTTCATGGTTCATGTATTGCTGAAGCCTGGCTTGGAGAATTTTGAGCATTACTTTACTAGCGTGTGAGATGAGTGCAATTGTGTGGTAGTTTGAGCATTCTTTGGCATTGCCTTTCTTTGGGATTGGAATGAAAACAGACCCTTTCCAGTCCTGTGGCCACTGCTGAGTTTTCCAAATTTGCTGGCATGTTGAGTGCAGCACTTTCACAGCATCATCTTTCAGGATTTGAAATAGCTCAACTGGAATTCTATCACCTCCACTAACTTTGTTTGTAGTGAAGCTTTCTAAGGCCCACTTGACCTCACATTCCAGGATGTCTGGCTCTAGGTGAGTGATCACACCATCGTGATTATCTTGGTCATGAAGATCTTTTTTTGTACAGTTCTTCTGTGTATTCTTGCCACCTCTTCTTAATATCTTCTGCTTCTGTTAGATCCATACCATTTCTGTCCTTTATCGAGCCCATCTTTGCATGAAATTCTCCCTGGGTATCTCTAATTTTCTTGAAGAGATCTCTAGTCTTTCCCAGTCTGTTGTTTTTCTCTATTTCTTTGCACTGATCGCTGAGGAAGGCTTTCTTATCGCTCCTTGATATTCTTTGGAACTCTGCATTCAGATGCTTATATCTTTCCTTTTCCCCTTTGCTTTTCACTTCTCTTCTTTTCACAGCTATTTGTAAGGCCTCCTCAGACAGCCATTTTGCTTTTTTTTTTTTTTTTTGCATTTCTTTTCCATGGGGATGGTCTTGATCCCTGTCTCCTGTACAATGTCACGAACCTCATTCCATAGTTCATCAGGCATTCTATCTATCAGATCTAGGCCCTTAAATCTATTTCTCACTTCCACTGTATAATCATAAGGAATTTGACTTAGGTCATACCTGAATGGTCTAGTGGTTTTCCCTATGTTCTTCAATTTAAGTCTGAATTTTGCAATAAGGAGTTCATGATCTGAGCCACAGTCAGCTCCCAGTTTTGTTTTTGCTGACTGTATAGAGCCTCTCCATCTTTGGCTGCAAAGAATGTAATCAATCTGATTTTGGTGTTGACCATCTGGTGATGTCCATGTGTAGAGTCTTCTCTTGTGTTGTTGGAAGAGGGTGTCTCTATGACCAGTGCATTCTCTTGGAATATTACTCGGCCATAAAAAGGGCCTTTGAGTCAGTTCTAATGAGGTGGATGAATCTAGAACCTGTTATACAGAGTGAAGTAAATCAGAAAGAGAAAGATAAATATCATATTCTAATCTAGAAAAATGGTACTGAAGAATTTACTTCAGTTCAGTTCAGTTCAGTCACTCAGTCGTGTCCGACTCTTTGTGACCCCATGAATCGCAGCACGCCAGGCCTCCCTGTCCATCACCAACTCCCGGAGTTCACCCAGACTCACGTCCATTGAGTTACAGGGCAGCAATGGAGAAACAGACATAAAGAATAGACTTGTTAATATGGGGAGAGAGGAAGAGAGGGTGAGATGTATGGAAAGAGTAACATGGAAACTTACACTACCATATGTAAAATAGATAGCCAATCGGAACTTGCTATATAGCTAAGAAACTCAAACAGGGGCTCTCTATCAACCTAGAGAGGTAGGATGGGGAGGGAGATGGGAGGGAAGTTCAAAAGTGAGGGGATATATGTATACCTATGGCTGATTCATGTTGAGGTTTGACAGAAAACAACAAATTCTGTAAAGCAATTATCCTTCTACAAAAAATAAAATAAGTACATAAAAAGCAGCATGACTTTGTTTCTGTGAGGTTCTCAAGTGTGGTCATACAGCATAAGTCCCTGACTTGACCATAGGCTTGTTCACCTTAAAAATTCCAGCTCCATCTAAGGCTCAACACAATGGCTGCAGACAGCAGTACTCAAAGCTGCTAAGAGACTAGATCTTAACTGTTCCCACCACACAAAACCAAATGCATGACGTGAATTATGTGACCAAAAAAAATCCATTATGTGACAAGATGGAGGTGTTAGCTAATGCTATGATGGTAATCATATGACAATATATGATTTATCAAGTCAATACACTGTACACCTTAAACTAACACAACATATATCAATTGTGTCTTAATACATTTTCAAAAAGAATTTAGGATTGCCTGGACATGTCGACAGTCTTCCCTGGTAGCTCAGCTGGTAAAGAATCTGCCTGCAATAAGGGATACCTGGGTTCGATCCCCTGGAGAAGGGAATCCTCCTCCAGGGATCCATCCACCTCAGGACCCAAGGATCCTCCCAGGAAGGACAGTGAACAAGGTCAGAAAAGAGGTGACCTGAGTGCAGCACGGGTGTCCACCACTAAGGTTAGCCCAAGCCCAGACTCCTTTGGTCCCAGGACAAGATGACAATAAAAACTATAGCATTAGATATCAGCAGCTTTTGCAAAACAAGGAGCTGTTTTCAAAAGTAATGGCGGCACAATAAGAGTTGAGGTCCTTGAGCTATAGTTTATGCTCAGAACTTCTCTGCAAAAAGAAAAGAAGTTAAGAAATGAGAAACTTTTAAGAGCTGAACACCAATGTGACAACTCCATATACAGCTAATGCAGTGCACAAATTCAAAATATCTGTACAATTAGACTCATTTATACTATTAGCTTAAAGCTCAACATTCAGAAAACAAAGACCATGGCATCTGGTCCCATCACTTCATGGCAAATAGATGGGGAATCAGTGGAAACAGTGGCAGACTTTATTTTCTTGGGCTCCAAAATCACTGCATGGTGATTTTGCATGGTGACTGCAGCCATGAAATAAAAAGACGCTTACTCCTTGGAAGGAAAGTTATGACCAACCTAGACAGCATATTCAAAAGCAGAGACATTACTTTGCCAACAAAGTCTGTCTAATCGAGGCCATGATTTTTCCAGTAGTCATGTATGGATGTGAGAGTTGGACTATAAAGAAAGCTGAGCGCCAAAGAATTGATGCTTTTGAATTGTGGTGTTGGAGAAGACTCTTGAGAGTCCCTTGGACTGCAAGGAGATCCAACCAGTCCATCTTAAAGGAGATCAGTCCTGGGTGTTCATTGGAAGGACTGATGTTGAAACTCCAGTACTTTGTCCACCTGATGCGAAGAGCTGACTCATATGAAAGACCCTGATGCTGGGAAAGATTAAAGGCAGAAGGAGAAGGGGACAACAGAGGATGAGATGGTTGGATGGCATCACCGACTCAATGGACATGAGTTTGAGTAAACTCCAGGAGTTGGTGATGGACAGAGAGGCCTGGCGTGCTATAGTCCATGGGGTCGCAGAGTCGGACACGACTGAGCGACTGAACTGAACTATCAGTCATGCTTTTACAACCAAATACAAAATTAAATGTCACTAAAAAAATTAAGAACAAGTTAAACTGAGAGTTTTAATGTTCCTTTTTCCTACAGTGATGCTTCTGGAACCAAAAAAATAAAAGAACAAAGCCTTAAATACTTAGAAGCATATCATTTTGCCAGTATACTAAATTTAGGGCTAGTTAGGCACTATAACCTCAAACAACCATCATGTATAGTCAACCACTTCTCTAAATATTTCTAGAACTACAAAATATAAAATATTACATATATATGTGTGTGTATGTGTGTGTGTGTATATATATATATATATGAAAATGGGTAGTACTACTTAAATTTTCTTCCTAGTAGTAGCTAACAAGGATATGCTAACTACATATTCAAATGAATTTTTTGGAAGGGAAAAATAGGCCTTTCAAAAAATAGGGAAAAAAATTGGCTTAATGAAACCCAAGTGAGATTTTAACATGTTCCAAAATAAAACATAGCAACATATGGAGTCACTAGCAACCAATCATTTCTCAAACACTTGAGAACACAGCATTTGGGGGTATACATGGGGTGCTATCTTTAATACAGTAATATATATGTGTTGAAATGTGTCCATCTTCTCCTGAAAATTAAGTAATCTAACTTGTCTGCTTTACATGTTTAAAATGTAAATCCCCCTTTAGCATGAACATGAACACACATACACATGCACACACTCACACGTCTCTAGAAGCCAAGAATTATCAGCTAGCTTGCTTTCCTTTTCTTTAATACTCAGATGGTGAGCTCAGAAGCAGCATTTAAGGATGAAAAAGGTTGAAATGCACCAACAGGTCCACAAAAGGATCTCTGAGACTTTGTTCATTTATCTGAGTTTCCCGAACTCTTTAGATCCTCTCCACCATCCCTCAATCTCTCCATTTCCCTACATCTTCCCAGTGGGGAGGACAACAGAAAAAGAAGCAAAGGAATGAGATGATGTTGATGGTTTATAAGGCTATAATCAACATTTTTGGATTTTAATGGCATGTTTATATTGCTGAAATTAAATAAATGATATATAGGCCTTGTACAACTTATGTGTCATTCACCAAAAAAATTTATCAGTTAGCATGGATATAATTCAATATAACTTGAACACCACTGAACTTAACTATATAATCAAATTAGGAACATACGCCCAATAAAAGCATGTCATGTAGAAACATCAGGGAACATACACAAGATTTTGGTGGAATGGTTGCTAAATCAACATGGCAATTTATCTTTCAAGTAAAAATAGGATATTTTTATAAATGAGAAATTGAGAGACAGGTCTACTTAAGACAGGAAAAATGTCTCAGTAGAAAGATACCCAAATTCCTTCAACTCTCCAAAACAAATCCATTTGGAGAGCATTTGGAGTGAAATATAATTTTGATTTGTTTATAACATTTTTTCAACTCACAGAACTGCCCACACAGTGAGACTGAATTTTAACAGAACTGTTTTTCACTAATCCAATATCCTCAAAACAAATTTTTTTCTTGCAGTCTCAAGCAATTAAATATTTTTAAAGGATTATTCTAAAGAATCTTCAAATTTACATTTTGACCCTAAAAAGTAGTATGTAGATCTTTGTGCTCAAGGGCCAAGCAGCACATGGGACATCTCAAAATAGGAAGATTTAAATCCCCAGTTTCTCAGATGATATAAGTATTGCCTTGTGTTCAGGAAATTATGCATCCACAGAGATATAAGTTCACCCTGTTACTAAGAATTTGTTGGGAACACTCAAAGTCTACTGGCATTTTAGCTAAGAGCATAATGGATAACAGTAAAATTGGTGCTTCTCTAGAAGTTCAGCAGAGAGGCATCTGCCTGCCAATGCAGCAGACACAGGTTCAATCCCTGGGTTGGTAAGATTCCCTGGAGAAGGAAACAGCAACCCACTCCAGTAATTCGTGCCTAGGAAATCCCATGGATAGAGGAGACTACAGTCCATGGGATCACAGGTGAGCTGGACAAGACTTAGCAAATAAAACAAAATCTACTATCTACTCGTTGTGTCCTTTTTTAAAGTTCAGACCACACTTGACAACCATTTAAGTAACAACACTTGAACAAAATTATCATTGTATTCAAATAAACTAGGCACATTTAACCTATTCTTGTTCCTTAGTGGATGTTAAGAAGCCTCCTTGGAATTAATTTCTGAATAAAACAGATGGGATTCTAATCGATTCTCAGATTTCTCTACTAGAAGTATTTACTGGTTCTTTTTCATTACAAAGAGAAAAAAAAAAAAAGCACGATAAATGGTCTGTTTTACTGTCTGTGCTAATTTCATTTCATTATATCCTTGGAGTAAGCTATTATTTTCCCACTGGTTCCCATGGCATTCTTCATTATCAGCTGCTAATTGTCTAGCATTCACATAGGACTGTGAACCAAGTAGGCTGCTGCGTGGGCTGAAGTTCTAGGGGAAACTGAACAGCAGTGGATTCTGCTTTGTTATTATTGTGACACATTAAGAAAGTTTCCACCCACTTACATGCCCACATCACTCCACTGCACAGAATCCATACCCAGAGGGGCTGCGTGCTGAAGCTGGGAGGCCACCTGCACTAGGCTTCCCCATGGTGATTAGCATCACACATCAGGGCAACATTACACAGGGCCAAACTGTTGCACCATGACAGCCAGAGATCTGGCTCCCTATGGCGGACCTGAATACTAATCTTAAAACACAGCTATGAAAGTTTCATCTAAAAGCTTTGTTGATTTTTTGTTTTTTTTTAATCTCCTCGCCCTCAGCATAAGTCACCGACCCAGCCCAACTACTTCCTCAAACTTCTCCCCGTTTATCCATCCAGAATCAAGGTCAATTTAGAAATCTAAACATTTATGAAGGCTGCAAAGAGGCTGGAGACCTGTAAGTACATTTTGAGATGCACTGTTTTTGGTGGTTTAGTTGCTAAGTCTTGTCCAACTCTTGCAAGCCCATGGACTGCCGCCTGCCAGGCTCCTCTGTCTGAAATTTTTCCTAATGGAGACTTCGGTATCTGGAGATAATTACATTTGACCTTATAAATTCAAAACGTGCCAAACAAAAGCTATTTAGAAGAGCCAAAACAACATGCAATATTTTACACATTTAGGTCAAGAGGGAGTTGTGAAAGTCTCTTCATTAGCAAAGCAAACAAGGACTATGAGAGCAGGGTTTTGAGGCACAGAACGTGATGTTTCTATTCACGTGCTTTGTGGGCACCCTGTTGCAAAGTCTGGTGAAACAAAGCCCTGATGTCAGAGCAGGCTGTGTGCTGATCACTTTCACCAGAGAACTGTGCCTCTTGAGACACCTGTGCCTACTTCAGGCAGGCCCTTTCAGGGTACAGAGCTACTCTCATCAGATAAGAGTCACAGGGAGGTGGATTTCCTTCCTGGGTTAACCAGGATCATTTGAATGCTCTAAAATATGAAAGAGGATGACAGCTTCAAGTGGAATCTTACTTACTGGTGCATCCTGGTGTAGCCACCAAAATCCAAAAACTATTTCAGGTCTTTGAAGTTTAAGAATACGATATTCAAAGTCTACTTTAGACATGCTCAAATTCTTGAGGACTAGTTCACTCTAATTAAGCCAGAGGCTGAAAGGCAGAGAGGCATAGAAAATACAAAAGAGTACTTGGCCCTGAGTTAGAAAGTTCAGGTCCAGCACCTTACTACCAAACTCTACAACCCAGTGTGATATGAAATCTTGGGTACAGGGCTGTGTCTTGACTGCATGACATCTATGTGCTTTTCCAACAATAATATACGTGATAAATCAAAATCCTTCAAGCTAGGCTTCAACAGTAGGTGAACAAAAATGTCCAGATGTACAAGCTGGATTTAGAAAAGGCAGAGGAGCCAGAGATCAAATTGCCAACATCCTCTAGATCATAGAAAAAGCTAGAGAATTTTAGAAAAACATCTACTTCTGCTTTATTGATTATGCTAGATTATGCTAAAGCCTTTGACTGTGTAGATGACAACAAACTGGAAAATTCTTAAAGAGATGGGACTACCAGACCACCTTACCTGCCTCCTGAGAAACCTGTATGCATGACAAGAAGCAACAGTTAGAACTGGACATGGAACAATGGACTGGTTCCAAATTAGAAAAGGAGTACGTCAAGGCTGTATATTGTCTCCCTGTTTATTTAATTTCTATGCATAGTACATCATGTGAAATGCCAGGTTGGATGAAGCACAAACTGGAACCAAGACTGCCAGGAGAAATATCAATAATCTCAGATATGCAGATGACACCACCCTTATGGCAGAAAGTGAAGAGGAACTAAAGAGGAGAATGAAAAAGCTGGCTTAAAACTCAACATTCAAAAAACTAAGATCATGGCATCTTGTCCCATCACTTCATGGTAAATAGATGGGGAAACAATAGAAATAGTGACAGACTTTATTTTCTTGGGTTCCAAAATCACTGCAGATGGTGACCACAGCCATAGAATTAAAAGACACTTGCTCCTTGGCAGAAAAGCTATGACAAACCTAAACAGAGTATTAAAAAGCAGAGACATTACTTTGCCAACAAAGGTCTGTATGGTCAAAGCTACGGTTTTTCCAGTAGTCATGTAGAGATGTGAGAAGTGACCATAAAGAAGGCTAATTGTTGAAGAATTGATGCTTTTGAACTGTAATATTGGAGAAGACTCTAAAGAATCCTATGGACTGGAAGGAGATCAAACCAGTCAGTCATAAAGGAAATCAGTCCTGAGCATTCATTGGAAAGACTGATGTTGAAGCTGAAGCTTAAATATTTTGGCTATCTGATAAAAAGAGAGGACTCATTGGAAAAGACCCTGATGGTAGGAAAGACTGAAGGTGGGAGGAGACGGGGATGACAGAGGACGAGATGGTTGAATGGCATCACTAACTCAGTGGACATGAGTTTGAGTAAACTCCAAGAGTGGCGAAGGTCAGGGAGGCCTGGTGTGCTGCAGTCCATGGGATCACAAAGAGTCAGACATGACTGAGTGACTGAACAACAAAAATCAGGACACCAACTTTTATTTTATAATGGTTATGCCTGGTCCAAAAACTAGAACAAATCTTGTATCCACAGAACCACAATGAACCTCCTGCCTCAGTTCAGCTCAGTTCAGTTCAGTCGCTCAGTCATGTCCGACTCTTTGCAACCTACCTCAGATGGCTCCATTTAAGATGAAATCACAGTTCCAAGGGTTGCTGCGTAAGCAATGAATAAAAGCAAGAAAAGTTGGATCTTCTTGAGGCCTCTTTCCACCCATGTACAGGATAGATGTTTCAACAGTCTTCTTTCAAGGACTCTCTCAGTCACATCTCAGAAGAATCCTTTAAAATCAAAACACCTAACCCTCTGAATAGAGCAAGAGCCCATATCACACACCTTTAATCTTCAAGTTTTCTTTCTGTATGCCTAAAACATCACCAGAATCTTTTTATTTAGGGTTCTCTTCCGATCACACTCCCCTGGTGGCTCAGACAGTAAAGGATCTGCCTGAAATGCAGGAGACCTGGGTTTGATCCCTGAGTTGGGAAGAACCCCTGGAGAAGGGAATGGAAACCCACTCCAGTATTCTTGCCTACAGAATTCTGGACAGGAGTCTGATGGGATACAGTCCATGGGGTCGCAAAGATTAGAACACAACTGAGTGACTAACACTTTCACTTTTTTCTACCACTCTAACTCTGTCAAAGCCCCACTTCTCACAGTTTTTATATTCTTAAGGACTCCGTGTTTTGTCCATTTCCACTTTAACGAGAATTTCTTTTATTTTTTTATGTATTCACATGGCTTCAGCCATCATTGAGGTCTACAAGTGGAAATGCTCGTCAGAAGCATATATATCTACCAGGATGTCCTACAGGCATTCCCTAGATTATCAAGCCTAAGACTCATTATCCTCTTCAAATGTCCTCTGAAACTGCTGAATATCCACCATTCCATCCCCAGGGCAGTGCTTTAGACAGACCTTTACCATTCTGGGGCCAGGTTGCTACAAAAGCCTCCAAATTGATATTGTCTTGCATCTCCTTTCCCTTTTACTCCATTTTTTAAGATTTTTTTTAAAAAGTCTAGGTCAAGTTTTCAACTGTTCGATTTCTTTAAAATTATGAATTTAATTTAAAACAATTGATTAAAGGAGAAGAGGAAAACAGAAGATGAAACGGTTAAATAGCATCACCAACTCAATGGACATGAATTTTAGCAAACTCCAGGAGATAGTGGAGGACAGAGGAATCTGGCATGCTGCAGTCCATGGGGTCACAAAGAGTTGGACACAACTCAGCAACTGAATAAACAATAATAATATAGTGCAGACTCAAAGTCATGCATAAAAGTGCCGGAGTCCAACACCAGCAACCAGGGATTCAACCTGAAGAGATGGACAGTGTCGGTGATGAGACAGCCTCTCATTTTTCTATGGACTGCCTGTTTATTCCAAGTTTAAGATTCTCTTTTATACTTTTACAAAAACATTAGGCCAGAGGTTTGACATTTTCAGTTCCCCTTCTCCCAGATTTATTATCTCCATAAATCATTATTGCTCTTCAAACAGAGTTCCTGCTTCAGGGATTCTCTGGGAATCAGCCTTATCATCTATTATCTACCTCTTCTAATGTGTCCTATAGTTAACTTGTGATTACATTGTAACTCATACTACATTCCTCAGTTTACTACTTATCTTCCTAAATCCTGTTTGCCCCTAACATCCTGAGCTCACTATCTCTTAAAAAGGCTTCCAGCTATAGTGTCTCTAAAAATTCCTAACTTCTATCAGATCAGATCAGATCAGATCAGATCAGTCGCTCAGTCGTGTCCGACTCTTTGCGACCCCATGAATCGCAGCACGCCAGGCCTCCCTGTCCATCACCAACTCCCGGAGTTCAC
Organism: Bubalus bubalis; assembly: GCF_019923935.1. Classification (NCBI taxonomy): domain Eukaryota; kingdom Metazoa; phylum Chordata; class Mammalia; order Artiodactyla; family Bovidae; genus Bubalus; species Bubalus bubalis. Next base: position 29,295,617 of record NC_059167.1, read on the forward strand.
TCAGACTCACGTCCATCAAGTCAGTGATGCCATCCAGCCATCTCATCCTCTGTCGTCCCCTTCTCCTCTAACTTCTATAAGCTATAGTAAAATATGCTAACTTTACAACATTCCTTAAATCTTTAACTTCTAACTGTTTTAATTATTTCTAAGCCCTAAACTCAGTAAACTCCTTTGCCATAAACTTTCTCCTCACAAATAGACTTCAGATATCAATCCCTCCCATAGCCTCAAGCTACGGCCTATGTGCTCATCCTGGAACACTCTTTTGTAAAAGTCCTTGAATAAATGTCAATGATTAACTTTATGAATTATTTTCTGAGCAATGCTGCAGAAGGCTTTGTGCCTTCTCATGCTCCTCTCAAGACCAATAAGCACCTTAATATTCCTTTTCAGTCAACTCAGCCGAGGAGAGTAAAAAGACAAGTTAGAATTACAAGGCCTAACTCCTTCATCCCAGGATCCATGCCTGCGGAATGAGGAGAGGGGGCTGGGGACCGTGCCTCCATTTTGTCAGTAATGCCTAACACGGCTCCCGACATAAAAGCTTCTAAGATTCCCCCTGGCCTAAAGATTAAAGCTCAAACTAGTACCTTAACATCTGAGACCCTTTACAAACTAGTCCCAAACCACCTTTCCAGTCTGGTCACTAACCACACATCCCAGGCCCTGTGTTTAGCTTTACCAGATACCTATTATTTCCTAAGCATGCCATGGCCTTTCAAACCTCTGTGTATATCCTCATAAGAATCCCTATCCCTGGAATGACCTTTTCAAACAGGCAAAGTCCTCCGCAACTTCTAAGAACCCAGTGGAATGCCAACTCCTCTGCAAGTCTTTCCCTATCCCACCAATCAGTGTATACAACCATACTGTATCTTTACACTGAACTTGGACATTGCATTACTGTTCATTTAATCCAGCTGTAATCCCCACAAGACTAAATTTATTGAAACTAGAGACGGGGTGTTCTTACTCATCTTTATAGTCCTGATGCTTTGCTCATAACAGATCCATACTGCAGGTGAGTTTAATTAAATTAAAAATCATAACCCCCAAGATTATATTAAATGGGCTGACTGATGGGTTATTGCATACAAACCATTACTATATTAGAATATGGAACAAGAGAAGTCTCAGGAAGGTTTCTTTCAAATACAAGTCCCATATACAGTACGTCTTTGTCTTCAATAAGCATACGGTTCTGTTGTTCCTGCCTTATGGTTTTGGTCCATTAATATTTTAGGGCCTATAGTCAACTATCAAAAGTTCTGGCTGGGAAAACTATTACCCTAAACTGTTGATCCAGAAAGAACCCTGGATGACACTGACTCAAATCTCTTTGTTAAAATAAAGGCTAAAGAACAAAGAGGCCAAGAGACCTGCACCAAATACCTGCCATTACAGTGTCAGCATCTAGGCTTGCCCATGTATTCTAACAGTGTTGATTTCACCACTCTCTGATGTTTCTTCCCTTATAGAAGCACAGCACCTTTGGAACAGGGTGCTTCTCTCCACCAAGAACTGCCAGCATCTCACTAAATGAAAAAATCTAGTATATGATACCCTGATTGACAGCTATTAGCATCCACCTGAACATTTCTAGAGCCTGGGGAGCTCACCACTCTGCCAAGCAACCCATTCCTTCTTGGTCCCTATCTTCTGAGTATACTTTCTTCTTCACAGAGAAAGCCAGTCCCAACCCTGCCAATAGCTGAAGACAACAATTCAGTTCAGTTCAGTTCAGTCACTCAGTCGTGTCCAACTCTTTGTGACCCCCATGAATTGCAGCACGCCAGGCCTCCCTGTCCATCACCAACTCCCGGAGTTTACCCAAAGTCATGTCCATCGAGCCGGTGATGCCATCCAGCCATCTCATCCTCTGTCATCCCCTTCTCCTCCTGCCCCCAATCCCTCCCAGCATCAGAGTCTTTTCCAATGAGTCAACTCTTCACATCAGGTGGACAAAGTATTGGAGTTTCAGCCTCAGCATCAGTCCTTCCAATGAATACCCAGGACTGATCTTCTTTAGGATGGATTGGTTGGATCTCCTTGCAGTCCAAGGGACTCTCAAGAGTCTTCTTCAACACCACAGTTCAAAAGCATCAATTCTTCAGCACTCAGCTTTCTTCACAGTCCAACTCTGACATCCATACATGACCACTGGAAAAACCATAGCCTTGACTAGATGGACCTTTGTTGGCAAAGTAATGTCTCTGCTTTTTAATATGTTATCTAGGTTGGTCATAACTTTCCTTCCAAGGAGTAAGCGTCTTTTAATTTCATGGCTGCAGTCACCATCTGCAGTGATTTTGGAGCCCAAAAAATAAAGTCTGACACTGCTTCCACTGTTTCCCCATCTACTTCCCATAAAGTGATGGGACCAGATGCCATGATCTTCGTTTTCTGAATGTTGAGCTTTAAGCCAACTTTTTCACTCTCCTCTTTCACTTTCATCAAGAGGCTCTTTAGCTCCTCCTCACTTTCTGGCATAAGGGTGGTGTCATCTGCATATCTGAGGTTATTGATATTTCTCCCAGCAATATTGATTCCAGCTTGTGCTTCTTCCAGCTCAGTTTCTCGTGATGTACCCTGCATATAAGTTAAATAAGCAGGGTGACAATATACAGCCTTGATGTACTCCTTTTCCTATTTGGAACCAGTCTGTTGTTCCATGTCCAGTTCTAACTGTTGCTTCCTGACCTGCATACCCAAGCCTATGCCCCAACCAGTAACGCTGAAGAAGCTGAAATTGAACGGTTCTATGAAGACTTACTGGAGAAGGCAATGGCACCCCACTCCAGTACTCTTGCCTGGAAAATCCCATGGACCAAGGAGCCTGGTGGGCTGTAGTCCATGGGGTCGCTAAGAGTCAGACACGACTGAGTGACTTCACTTTCATGCATTGGAGAAGGAAATGGCAACCCACTCCAGTGTGCTTGCCTGGAGAATCCCAGGGATGGAGGAGCCTGGTGGGCTGCCGTCGATGAAGTCGCACAGAGTCAGACACGACTGAAGTGACTTAGCAGCAGCAGCAGCAGCATGAGACTTACAAGACCTTTTAGAACTAACACCCAAAAAAGATGTCCTTTTCAATATAGGGGACTGGAATGCAAAAGTTGGAAGTCAAGAAACACCTGAAGTAACAGGCAAATTTGGCCTTGGAGTACAGAATGAAGCAGGGCAAAGGCTAACAGAGTTTTGCCAAGAGAACACACTGGTCATAGAGACATCCTCTTCCAACAACACAAGAGAAGACTCTACACGTGGACATCACCAGATGGTCAACACCAAAATCAGACTCATTATATTCTTTGCAGCCAAAGATGGAGAAGCTCTATACAGTCAGCAAAAACAAGACCAGGAGCTGACTGTGGCTCAGACCATGAACTCCTTATTACCAAATTCAGACTTAAATTGAAGAAAGTAGGGAAAACCACTAGACCATTCAGGTATGACCTAAATCAAATCCCTTATTATTATACAGTGGAAGTGAGAAATATATTTAAGGGACTAGATCTGATAGACAGAGTGCCTGATGAACTATGGACGAAGGTTCGTGACATTGTACAGGAGGCAGGGATCAAGACCATCCCCATGGAAAAGAAATGCAAAAAAGCAAAATGGCTGTCTGAGGAGGCCTTACAAATAGCTGTGAAAAGAAGAGAAGTGAAAAGCAAAGGAGAAAAGGAAAGATATAAGCATCTGAATGCAGAGTTCCAAAGAATAGCAAGGAGCAATAAGAAAGCCTTCCTCAGCAATCAATGCAAAGAAATAGAGGAAAACAACAGAATGGGAAAGACTAGATATCTCTTCAAGACAATCAGTGACACCAAGGGAACATTTCATGCAAAGATGGGCTCGATAAAGGACAGAAATGGTATGGATCCAACAGAAGCAGAAGATATTAAGAAGAGGTGGCAAGAATATACAGAAGAACTGTACAAAAAAGATCTTCACGACCAAGGTAATCACAATGGTGTGATCACTTACCTAGAGCCAGACATCCTGGAAGGTGAAATCAAGTGGGCCTTAGGAAGCATCACTACAAACAAAGCTAGTGGAGGTAATGGAATTCCAGTTGAGCTATTTCAAATCCTGGAAGATGATGCTGTGAAAATGCTGCACTCAATATGCCAGCAAATTGGGAAAACTCAGCAGTGGCCACAGGACTGGAAAAGGTCAGTTTTCATTCCAATCCCAAAGAAAGGCATTGCCAAAGAATGCTCAAACTACCACACAGTTGCACTCATCTCACACGCTAGTACAGAGAAGGCAATGGCACCCCACTCCAGTACTCTTGCCTGGAAAATCCCATGGATGGAGGAGCCTGGAAGGCTGCAGTCCATGAGGTCGCTGAGGGTCAGACATAACTGAGCGACTTCACTTTCACTTTTCACTTTCATGCATTGGAGAAGGAAATGGCAACCCACTTCAGTGTTATTGCCTGGAGAATCCTAGGGACGGGAGAGCCTGATGGGCTGCTGTCTATGGGGTCGCACAGAGTCGGACATGACTGAAGCGACTTAGCAGCAGCAGCAGCAGCACACGCTAGTAAAGTAATGCTCAAAATTCTCCAAGTCAGGTTTCAGCAATACATGAACCGTGAACTTACAGATGTTCAAGCTGGTTTTAAAAAAGGCAGAGGAACCAGAGATCAAATTGCCAACATCTGCTGGATCATGGAAAAAGCAAGAGACTTCCAGAAGACCATCTATTTCTGCTTTATTGACCATGCCAAAGCCTCTGACTGTGTGGATCACAATAAACTGTGGAAGACAACAATTAGGCCTCCCAAATTTATCCTCTCACATAAAGAACTGCAAGTTTCTTCACCTGTTCCTCATGACACGGTTGTGATCCATGATTTTACTGGTTTCCCTTTTCTGCCCCATAGAATATGACCAAGCCCTGCTGAAAATGGAATAGAAATAAAGCCTTTGAAAGAAATGTCCTTCAGGGCCTCTTTAATTGTTCAATGCAAAATTGCCATCTCTATCAGCTCTATATAGGATATCCAAACAGTACTATGAAGGACCCACTGACAGAAAACATTACTGGAAAATGTTGTTTCAAACCAGTTTATATTTGGTACAGATCTCCAAGGTGGTTCAATGGTAAAGAATCTGTCTGCCAGGGACATGGGTTCAATCCCTGGATCAGGAATTGAACTACTATCCCTTGAATTGAATTTCCTACTATCCCTCATAGTAGGAAATGGCAACCCACCCCAGTATTCCTGTATTCCTGCCTGGTAAATTCCATGAACAGAGGAGCCTGGCAGGCTACCATCCATGGGGTTGCAAAGAGTCAGACATGACCAAGCACAGCACAGTTCAGTTCACAAGGAGGAGAAACTACATGCATTATGCAAATACAAAAAAAAAAAAAAAAAAAAAACTTTTTAGGGCCACAACATCCCAGAACATGAACAAATCCAATTAAAAATTTTCAGAATGAATTAAAACATCCCAAAACAGTCTCTCCTATTTTTTCTCCTTTCAGTCCCCATCCCAATTTTTGAAAGCACTCACTAAAATATCAATTCAAAACCAAAAATATTCTATACATAATCTTTGATAAGATCACAACCATCTAAACTCCTGCAGTGATTGTTTCAGAATCCCACTGTGAGTAGAAAAACAGAAGAAGAAATTTCTCCCTTGGCTTATCTAACATCTCTTCCAGCTAAATTTTCATATTTAAACCTGGTGAAGTCCCATTTTGATATCATCACTGGTATCTCCACTGAAGAGCAAAAAGATTGAACAGAGCCTGTTCCCCCACATGGAAAATCAACCTGAGGTTATTCCTTCAACAATTCAATTGGTTATTGAGCACCCACTCATGACTGGACTTAATACCTAACTCCACAAAGTTTAAAAAAGATTTTCAAGGAAGCCTTCATAGGTAGAAAAGTTATTCTACACAAAATAAGAATTGAGAAAGGGAATTTAAGAATTAGTTGTTGTAAAATAACAAAAATGTTAAAGGCGGCTGAGTGACTTAGCAAGAAGTGCTCCAACAATTAAAACATCCCATAATTCATGTCTATAAGCAATGTCTTATCTTATTAATAAAAACACAACCAATATCTGAAACTTGTAATTTATATAATATACCTTGTCAAATTGCAGTAAGATAGTCCAGTCTGCCAAACTTTTGAACATTTTTAATACTGATAAACAAATGAGTGTGACTGATGAGTAATATTTTGGTATATATGGCCAAAGAAGCCTTAACTCGCAAAAACAAAGAATCTCTTCTGCCTTTGGATGAATTTAATCTGGCTCCAGATATTTTCCTGAAATGCTTGTTGACTTGTCTTTAGATACCATCTTTAAGATAAATCATTTAAATTATCCACAGACTGGAAATTAAGGACCTGCCCCCACACTTCATTCACTTCACTGAAGCAGAAAGACGAGAGTTTGCTGTTGCTATGAAGCGATAGGCGTGTTTGCAGCCTGGGTAATGGGATCCATCCATCTAGAGGAACTATGGAGACTGGAGAAGAAAGACAGGAGCTTCTAGCTGATGAGGTAAGGAGGAAGCTGCAGGCTGGAGAGAGAGGTTAGAGTGAGAGGTGATAAGAAGGAGGCTCTCTCTTATGGACAGGAGCATCCTGGAGAAAGAGGAAAGGATCAAGAACTCATAAAATCACCAATAATTGCAAGAAGAATCCAAAATTGCAGGGAAGAAATGGAGAAATAAGAATGCAAATTTCAAAGATTAAAAAAAAAAACCATCACTCTTTGCCCAAGGCAAAGACTAACCTGAAGAGTGAGGGTACTGGTGTAGATCTGAATTACTATGCGTTGATACCTTAATGGCAAAGCTGTGAATCTCAGAGCCCTTGGGGTCCCGTTGCAATTGAGTGTTTCACTAGGGGTCTCTAGGGGCTTCCCTGGTAGCTCAGATGGTGAAAAAAAATCTGCCTACAACACAGGAGACCTGTGTTCAATCCCTGGGTCGGGAAGATCCCCTGGAGGAGGAAATGGCCACACACTCTAGTATCCTTGCCTGGAGAATCCCATGGACAGAGGAGCCTGGCGGGCTTGAATCCACGGGGTCACAAAGAATTGGACACGATTGAGAGACTAACACACACAGGAGACCAGTTAGTGGTTTATAAAGTTCCCAGCAGTTGCCAGCCCAAGACAGAGACAGAGAAATTTACCTTCAAGTCCAACAGTGATGCCTTTGTCCTGCAGATCCTAAGAAGAAGGATAATAAGAAGGTAACAAGAATACGTACCACTCCTTCCCAGTGGGGACCGTGCAAAATCTCCCTCAGATCATAACAGGTTTTTGGCTCCAAAATGGTGGCACTTCTTGCCAAGGAAAGGAACAAATGTCTCCTTTCTGTGGAGCCTTTGAGGGCCCGTGGTGGCTGAGTAGGGGCCTGTTCTCCAGGCACCAGCCTGAGGGCAAGGGAAGACCCCAGAAGAACGTTTTGTAACTGTGCCAGCATATAACAGCATCCAAGGCCAGAATAACTTACAGACCTTGTCAGCTACTTCCAGTTACTGGTCAGATATATAGACAGCTGATCAGAGGAGGATTGTAGGGAAGGCTGCCCACCCCTACATGAGTACAAAAGGGAAGTCTGGAAGGGGAAAACAGAGAAGGAACCGACAAGATCTGACTCTCCAGGGAAGTCACTCAGAACAAAAGCAAGCATAATAATAATTACTATATTTTACACTTACATGGCATTTTCTCTGTGCTAGGCACTATTTCGGAGAAGGCAGCAGCAACCCACTCCAGTACTCTTGCCTGGAAAATCCCATGGATGAAGGAGCCTGGTAGGCTGCAGTCCACGGGGTTACTAAGAGCCAGACACGACTGAGCGACTTCACTTTCATTTTTCACTTTCATGCATTGGAGAAGGAAATGGCAACCCACTCCAGTGTTCTTGCCTGGAGAATCCCAGGGACGGGGGAACCTGGTGAGCTGCCGTCTATGGGGTCTCACAGAGTTGGACATGACTGAAGTGACTTAGCAACAGGCACTATTTAATTTCATTTACAGTGCTCATTACAGGCACTAATTTAAATTTCACAGTAAACCTCTGATGTTAGAACTATTATCATCACCATTTAACACATGAGGAAAAAACGAGGTTTGGAGAGTAACTTATACAAAGTTATAGGGTAGGAAGTGGCAGAGCCAGGATTTGACCCCCACAGGATGGTTGGAGTCCCCAGTTGTTTGGGTGTTTTTTCAAGTTGATTGATTGATTGATTGATTGTATTTGGCTATGCTGGGTCTTCACTGCAGTGCTTGGGCTCTGTTGTCCCACAGCATGTGGGGCCTTAATTTCCTGACCAGGAATTGAACGCACATACCCTGCATTGGAAGGTGGATTCTTAACCCCTGGATCACCAGGGAAGTCCCTGAAGTCTCCAGTTTTAATTACTCTGGTATCCTGCCTTTTTTCAGGGCTTTTTTGAGGTTGGGCTGCAACAGACATTGTCAGTAGGGGTTCATACAACTGTGAGGAAAGCAATTCTAGCTTGAAGTCCAGAGTGGAATAAGAATTTAGAAGTGAGGACATGAGGATCTGGGGCCTCAGCCTGAGCCAGCTGATGGAAACAGAGAACACGAGAAGTAAAGAGAATGCCCCTCAGAGACTGAGGTCAGAGAGGTTAAAAAAAAAATCAGTGCCGATCCTGTAAGGAGGACAATAATGAGCACTATGTAGCTGTAACTTCATGCATCTGTTTATTGTACATATTCTGTTCATTTTCAAAGATCCCCTCCCATTGTGATAAATTTATCATGCATATAAACAGACGACTGCAAAAAATTTGGTAAGAGACTAGCACTGCCAGAGAAGTTAAAAGAAAATAAAAGGGAGAAAGACTGCTCCTCCTAAAACTGGGAATTGAAAAGCCCCCAAAGATGACATCAGCCTAAATTGTCCGAGAAAAGAATGACAGAAGGCTAGCTCAGGGAACTTTCTGTCTGGGGATGGCCTGTTTTTCCACCAGGAGAGAGAGCAGGGGGCCAGAGACAAGTGAAATGCTTGACCGACGTCCTCCTGCAGCTTCTTTTCCTCTTCCCCTTTGGGTGCTGTTAGGGACACAGCTGTGTCCCCTACAAATTCAGATGTTGATGTCCTGACTCCCAGTACCTGAGAATGTGACCATATTTGGTCTTTAAAGACATGGTTACATTACAGTGAAGTCTTTTGAGTGGCCCCTAATTGAATAGGACTGGTGCCTTTATAAGCAGAGGACACGTAGACACAGGGACAGGTGGGCACAAAGAAAAGACCATGTGAAGGCCAGCTTGGAACACAGTTGACCAGAAGCCAAGAAAAGAGGCCTCCAAATAAAAGCAACCCTACCCACAGCTTGATCTGGGACTTCCAGTCTCCAGAACTGTGAGAGAATACATTTCTGTTGTTTAAGTGTGCGGTGTTTGTTATGAAGCCCAAATGAATTAATATAGGTGTCTTTCCTTGATCTACAAGTGTACATCATTGAATGAGTAGCTGTCTCACTGAATAAACATGAATGTCTCCTGCCCTGAAAGAGACTGACAATCAGTTCTTAGAGGGGATTACATACCTAGTGGGGATGGAGAAGAAAATTATTAGGGTCCCTCCAGACTTCTCAGCTGACTTTCCAAGCATCACCACCCTTCAGTTCATATCCTTTTTGTACCCATGATGAATGACCACCAATTCTCTGTAGAATTCTGTTTCTGTGCTGTTTCCTAAATTCATCCTCCTTAGCACTCTACCAAATTCATCTTCCCCCCGAGCACTATTTTTTATCATGTCACTCCCCCTCAGCTGGTGGTAGTGGTTTCTCACTAGTTATAAGATACGGTTCAAATTCCTTTACTTGTCTCATAAGACGATAAAGGGTCCAACCCCTAGCAATCACTCCAAGGAGGGTAATAAAACCAATCTAGCAAGGTTGTTTGGGAAGAACTAAGCATAGAATTGGCACATGCTAAAAGTATGATGAATGCTAGTTCCTCCTCCACATCACATTTCACTGGAAAAGTGCTTGGCTTGTGAATTTAGAACCTTCTTCTGGATGAGTCACCTATTGACTCTAAGTCAGACTTAGCAGGATGTTTCTGATCATAATTGCATCTTGTTTGTTCTTGACCTTTCTTTGCATTGTGGAATGCACAAAGGAGGTGCTTTCTAAATACAAATTCTTTTGAATGACTTTTAAAAACCACTCAACAAGGGCTTAAGAAAATCAATGTCATCTGGATTTTTAGTACTACACTTTTCATGATCATCAGGGCTTTAATAAACTGAGCGAAGGACACAAATACTCTAACCCTTTGACCAGGGCTTGGAAATATTCTCGCTGAGAGAGCTTTCACTTAAACTATATTGCTTTAATGGAATTTGAGTTGTAAAGGAACATTTTAATTATCAGAATCTTCTTTAGAAAAGGCCTCTGAGATCTGAGATAAGTTTACATATTATTATATGAATCACAATTTGCTTTAAGAGCTTATCTAAATCCCATCTGTTTGATTGGAAAAGGGAACTCGGAATGAATCCATCTAATTTTCAGTTTTCTTCCTTGGAGAGAATCGTGATTGAAAGTTAGAGTAGGGTTATGTGCTGCCTTTTTTTTTTTTTTTTTTTTGATGATTTCTAGAGGAAGTTTTAGGGTTTCCATAGTAATGCATAAGGAGTCACTATTTTCTGCTACAATTTCCCAGCACAGAGAAGAGCACTGGGAGCCATGGTTTAGTAAAAATGAAAAAGTCAAGAGTAGATCGTTCTAAATTTGTTCTGGCTGTTGGGGGATGGGTGGGATACAGCATTATACTATTAGCTGAAGGGGACTGACTCCCAGCTACTCAAGATGTGAAAGCTGCATTTACTGGTCTTGCAGTGGCAATGTCAAAGATCCCCTAGGCATTTTGACCAGGCGTGAGAAAGGTACAAATCCCCTCCATAGTGACCCTAAAATTCTTGAGAGAGCTTGCATTTCAGGAAATACTGATGTGGCTACACCTCCTCCATCTACTCCCTTTCCTTTCTCTCTCTCCCCCTCATTTTTCTCTTTTCCTTTCCCACACTCCCTTGTCCTTCCCCCTCTGCTCCTTGCCCCACCTCTCTCCTCCGTTCCTGTCTGCTCTTACAGCTGTGGTCTCTGCTGTTCTGGAAGCAGAGGACAGTGGTATAGGACGTTGATGAGGCAGGTCCCTCACCTCCCCAACCCCTGCCCTGGGAGGGGTCACGTTCCCAGGCACTGTCCCTGGTGTCTTTTCATCACCCTGGGGCTGCTGGGCCTGGCATAGTCCCTTCCTTGTAACAATTCAGCCTGTTTTCAGGTTTTTTGTTGTTTTTTTTTTTTTTTTAAATAGCATCTCTTTACCTCATGTCACAAGGTGTACCTGCACATCCTTGTTTTGTTAAATCTGAACAAACTGTTCTCGTTGGTGAATTTAGAGGGACTAAAAAAGCCTCCCAGCAGCTGTCCACTGTAACTGAGGACTCGTCTTACAGACAACAAGGCCACAGAAAGCATTGTTCCAACAATGCTGTTACCATGCACCTCAGTGGTGGTCGGGAAGGGACTTCTTGGCAGGTGGCAACGTCTCTGTGATTCCATTTGCAAGAGTTTCAAAGCCTGCATTTGCTTTAAACTGATTTTACTTTGAAATGGTATTTCATCATGATTTTCAAAGTTGCTTATTATTCATAATCGCTAGAGCAAGCACACTGCTAATAGCAACCATACCTAGCCATTTAAAGTGCTTTCTCTGCTTATTCAACAAAGCTAAGTGATTTAGCGAACTTTAGAAAACTCAAGATGATCCCTGGCTTTAGCAGAAGGCTAACTTCCTAACCTTGCCCATCATGAAGGCAAGTCCCTTGAAAGTAAGACACTGTACATAAGAGATCAAGGTTTAACTTAGCTTTTAACTTTTATTTAACAGTTATCAATTCCTACCTACGTGCCACCTCTCTCTGCTCTTTTGGTTAAAATCACTGACGTATATGATAACAAAGTCTCTGATGACCTTGAGACCAGTCAAGGTAATTGTCTTGGCATGTGGCAACTTCAGATTGGCAGGAATCCCTCCCCCCCCTTTCCATGTAGAGGTGGAGAATATTGAGACAGTTTCCAATAAGAGCAGAACTGCTGACACTGTTGTTTCTATGGCAGAAATGAGGATCCATCTGAGATCCCAGACCTCCCAGATATGATATAGTTAGGGGATTTGGTGGGTCAGAGAATTGGAGGAAAGAAGAAGAATAGGAACATCTCCCTGCTGTGACAGTGTGAAGCCCCAGAGAGTAACATGATTGCTTAGAATCTATTCATTCACCCAGGCATCCATCCATCATATATTGAAAGAATTCCCACTTGCACAGGAAATAGGGAGTTAAGCATGGCACACAAGTGTCCTGACTTCATAGAGCTGGTGGTCCAGTGAGGAATACTCACTCTAAATTTCACCTGATGCCTCTTCTGAACTCTCCCTGCACATGCGTGCATACACAGACACAGACACACACACACACACACACACACACATAGTTTCAGAGAGGAAACTTTAAGGGAAGAGTTCACACACATCTAGGCTATAAGTTTTAATTCTCTAAGGATGAAGAAACTTTTATGAAATGAGATGCTAAAACAGGGCAGAGACTCTCAGGCTGTCTCTTCACCTGTTTTCCCCCTTCACTCCTTCCCTGGCATTTAGTAAATGTTTCTGTTGCCAAACTCCATGACAGATGCTGTTTGAGACTGAAGGTGAGGCAGGGTACAGAAATATTAGACATTTACCTTTAAGGATTTCACAACACAAGAAAACTAGCTATAAAAATCTGCTGAGCTTGCCCTCGGATGTGTACCAGGTAAGTGGTGTGGAAATGCCATAGAGTTCACCTTCAGAGTGGGCTGGAGAGGAATCATGTAAGAGGGGACTTGAATGGAGTAGCATCTGACAAGGGAGGCATCCTGGGGGAAGGGGTTGGAGTACAGGACCAGAGGGCTAGAAATGGTCATGGACCACTCGGTCTTGGGACAATGAATTGAGGATGCTAATTTTGAACCAGAAGTTTCCCTCAGATGGGATGAGCTCACTAATACAGATCAGGACACACAGGCTTAGAGAAATAGAGTGACCTGCCTGTTGGTTCCAAAGCCCTGGATAGCTGGAGAACCAGCACCAGCAATGAGAGTTAGGGTTTTTCTGTAGCAGACAGCAAAATCCAACTCTGGCTAAAAAGCAAAACCATAATTTGATGAAAAGATATGCAGCATTCAAAGATTAGAGAGAAAAATGAACAAGTAAGACTAGAAAAGAGTCAGAATGAGGGCCGTTTGGGAACCTGGATGTGGCGAATGAATGGTAGTCACTATCAACATGATTCAGTTTTGATAATTGCAGGGCTGTGAATCTTGCTGAAGAGACATGCAGCTCTCCCGGCTGGAAGGGTGGAGCCACTTGATTGACAGTACACCCCCAAATGCCCACCATCGGGACTGGTGGCTGTCCCAGGCAAAATTAGCAAGGAAGAAAAAACGGACACTGGGCAAGCAAAAATATTCTTGCTCTAAATAGTATTGAGCCCATTACAACAAAATTGCAGTAATTTGCTCAGGCCATAAGGTTTAAAACTCTTAGAGGTATGTGAAAATTGCATGCTGTTTTCTCCATAGATTACTACACATGAATTAAATAAAGCAGAATCAGCTTCAAACCACTGAGCTTTAGAGCTAAAAGGAACCTCAGAGCTCAAATAGAACAATTCTATCACATTGTAAGTAAGGAACCAAGGACTTGTACAAGGTTCTACAAGCTAGTTAGTGGCAGAACCAGGAGAAGGCTGGCTAGCTGAGCCTGCCTAGCTCCAGGCCAGGCTCCACTATGCTGTACCACATGTCATCACAATAAAGTCTCCACACAGTATAAAAATTTGGTTATCAACTTGGCATTGGATGTGATGCAATTTAATGTCTCCTACTGGTAAATAAGCCTAGAAAACAAGGCAATGGCACCCCACTCCAGTACTGTTACCTGGAAAATCCCATGGACGGAGGAGCCTGGTGCGCTGCAGTCCATGGGGTCGCTAGGAGTCGGACACAACTGAGCGACTTCACTTTCACTTTTCACTTTCATGCATTGGAGAAGGAAATGGCAACCCACTCCAGTGTTCTTGCCTGGAGAATCCCAGGGACGGGGGAGCCTGGTGGACTGCCGTCTACGGGATTGCACAGAGTCGGACACGACTGATGCGACTTAGCAGCAGCAGCAACACAGCACATTTTACTCACTAGTGTAGTCCCAAATCATACTATGTCTTCCTGAAGTTTCCTTTACATAGGCATGCCTCAATTTTAGAGCTAATATGGTAGCTTTAGAATATCAAATGTTTATAAAGCCACTTTATGTTTTTAGTCATTAGAGTTTTTCTAGGCTTACTTACCAGTTTAGAAAAAAAAAAGAGAAAACTTAGATGACTAACGTTTAATAGGCTCTTGCTGCTGATTTGCTGGGTACATTCTTTAAGACATTTACATACAAGTACTGCTGCTGCTAAGTCACATCAGTTGTGTCCAACTCTGTGCAACCCCATAGATGGCAGCCCACCAGGCTTCCATCCCTGGGATTCTCCAGGCAAGAATAATGGAGTGGGTTGCCATTTCCTTCTCCAGTGCATGAAAGTGAAAAGTGAAAGTGAAGTCGCTCAGTCATGTCCAACTCTTCGCGACCCCATGGACTGTAGCCCACCAGGCTGCTCCATCCATGGGATTTCCCAAGCAAGAGTACTGCAGTGGGTTGCCATTGCCTTCTCCGACATACAAGTACAAAAGAATAATTCCAGAATTGTTAAAAGAAAAAAAAAAAACTCAAAAATAACCTAAATGTCAAAGGGTGGAATGGTTGAATCAAACCATACTATAGCTGTATGATTAAGAAAGATTACATGATTGTTAAAGTTACAGGCATGGAAATATGACATTAATACATAGTTGAATGAAAAATTTCGGCAACAAAATTCCATATTTCTATGAAAACAATAGCAATGCACATATATAAATATCTGTATAGTTACACATGTGTATATGTCTTTGTAGTTGTTGTTCAGTCACCAAGTAGTGTCCAACCCTTTGACCCCATGGACTGCAGCACACCAGGCTTCCCTGTCCTTCACTCTGTCCTGGAGTTTGCTCAAACTCATGTCTTTGAGTCGGTGATGCCATCCAATCATCTCTGCCTCTGCTCCCCTCTTCTTCTCCTATCCTCAATCTTTCCCAGCATCAGGGTCTTTTCCAATGAGTTGGCTCTTCACATCAGGTGGCCATAGTATTGGAGCTTCAGCTTTAGCATCAGTTCAGTTCAGTCACTCAGTCATGTCCAACAGACCTTTCAATGAATATTCAGGGTTGATTTCCTTTAGGATTGACTGATTTGATCTCCTTGCTGTCCAAGGGTCTCTCAAGAGTCTTCTCCAGTACCATGAACACATACATAAAAACCTACATATATGTATGCATGTGTGTGCGTGTGTGTATGTACACATGTACACGTATAAAATTTGTACCAAAATGTTGATTGGAGGTGTATGCAGTGAAATACCAGTGACCTTTCTATTTTTCTCCTTATTTTGTATTTCATATCAAAATTTATTTTTTCCTTAAATAGAAAATAAATTTATTTTCTACATTTTACTTTTTTAGGATTGCTTTAGGCAATCCTAGACATGTCGGATAACCTAAGCCTCACTATCCATACAATCGCACTGTACTGAGGAGGAACAAGGCCCCCAGGGTTGGAGAAACCATGCTGGCTGCTGCTCACAACCAGCTGTGTTAGCCGGGGAAGGACCACGCGTCCTGGACACGTTCTCCTCAGAGCACAGCAAGAAGGGTAATGGTGGGATCGCCTACTCTGAAAGGGCCAATTTTGTTTTTCCCAGAACTTCTGTTTCAGAGTCCACAGATGGCCCAGCACTACTCTTGTACCCTTGGACTTTCAAGAGGAAGTATATAACTGCACTCTGTGTTCCTGGAGTAATGGCAGTGGAGGGCTGGGAAAACAGGATGAAAAATACAGGTATGGTGGTTCCAACTCTCAATGGTTTTCTTTTATCATTTTAGAGATACTGAGAGATAGTTCTTGCTCCAGATTCAGGTACCTCCTCTCCAAAGCCAGACTCTTTTGAAAGCAGACAATGAGAAAAGAGCTTCATGGCTGTCCCTTTGCCTTCCCCCAGCTCTCCTCTCTGACAGGCAAGAGGGTGATTTAACTGTCAAACACTAGGCAGCACATCTTCTTTCAAGAGGCTCCACAGACCACTCCATAAACCAACAAAGGAATAGAACAAACAAACAAGTGCCTGAAAGCTTTTGTGTTGCTATGGCAACTAGCCTGGCTTTCCCAAACTCACAGGGAAAAACTCTGCCACCAAAGAGAATGTAACTAATAAGCCTGACATTTTATGAATGCTTCTGCACATACTAGATCAATGATTCTAACACAGCCACAACCAACTTTAACTACCAACCATCCCAAAGCTGACCTGGGCTTGGAGGTCCAGCATTAAGCTTTTGCAGTTAACGTTGAGTGAGCAGAGGTATCAGGCTGGTCCACTCAGTAGATGCTTATGGGACTCTAAGCATCCATACAAAAATACACTCTATTTTTTATAGAGTATAAACCAAGTTTTATATTCTATAATGCAAACAGGTACCTATCTGTTTCTAAATAAAACTGCTTACATTCAAAAAAAAAAAAAACCCCTCTCACCTAAGGACATGTCTATATTATATAATATGCAGCACCTGCATACATGAGTCATGAGTAGCTCAACTTCATGAATAAATAAGTTCTGGAGTAAAGGTGGTGGGGGGCGGGTCTCAGAGAGGTAGGAGGGCCTGTGTGCCCCCTTACCAAGTTTTCTTTACAGACTCCTGCCAGAGACTGGAAGCCTATAAAGACTGGAGGGGGCTGTGAGTCTATGCTTGGTCCCTGGTATTTGGTGAGGTGGGAAGGGGAGGCCAGTTCACAGACTTTTCTGAGTAGTTGTGGTACCAACCCTTTGGAGGGATGACAGGAGGCTGTCTCAGTTATGCTGGAGCTGTACGTGCTGGTTCTGACCATGGAGCTGTCTGTGTTCAACCGGTGAAAGCAGTGCCCACTTTCATTGTAAAATAACCTTCTCCTCACTTCGATGTCATGCTCTCTAGTCCTCCCACGTGTTCAGAAGATGGAAAGAGCAAGAAGGTCAGCTGGATGAAAGGACTGGTGGGAGTGCAAATTGGCACAGTTTTCCTGGAGGGCAGTTTTGTGATACGTACCAGACACTATAGAAATTCCAGAGTCTGTGACCCAGTTAGTACACTTAAAGAATTCATTCTAAGGAAATAATCAGAGACATGCACAAATATATTGCAAATATATTAACTGCAGTGTTCACAACAGAGAAAAATTGGTAACAGTATGAAAGCTTAATAACATGAGAAAGATGTTCACAATAAATTTTAGTACAGCCCACCCAGAGGAATGCTGAATGCCTATAAAAGTGCTATAGAAAAACATTCATACTATACTATGTAAAACTTTATATATGTATTTTTAAAGTATCATTTCTCACATACCATTTTGCTAAGTAATATTTTATAATAAGTTACTAGAAAGCTACACATCAAAACAATGGCAATGGTCATCCCTGAGTGACCTCACTGAGTTGTTTTTTTTTTTTAACTTATCAAATTGGCTACAAAAACTGCTATTTTATAATTTTAAAACAACAGAAGCTAAAAAAGGGGGAAAATAAGAAAGAATAGAATATATTTCGGCTCCATCCTGTTCTCAGAAAGAGATATATAAAATGCAACCAACTGATTTTTAATTTATCTCCTCAAATTAAAAATCATGAATTGGACCATGGAAAATGGGCTATTTTCTTTATTCATCCAACAGTTGTTAATTGACCCCTATGTATAAAGTGTTGAGGTACTGAGTTCGAAAAAGACAATGTGAGTGTGGGGGGCCCACCAAAGGCTTCAAAGAGCAAGGAAGTAGCATGAGGTCTGCATATGGACTGGGCCGGCAGCACACCAGAGGTAGAAAGGCCAGTGCGTTACTTTTTTATTGCTGCTGCAACAAATTGTCATGAACTTAGAGACGTAAAACCACACAAATGTATTACCCTATAGTTCTGTAGGTTCAAAGTCCAAAAGGAGTCTGTTGAGACTAAGATCAAGCTGTCAGCAGAGCTGACAAAGAATCTGTTCTCTTGTCTTTTCCTGCTTCTAGTAGCAGCTCAAATTTCTGGTTCCTGACCCTTTCCTCCATTTGCAAAGCTGCAGTAGCAATATTCAGAAGAGTCCTAAGAGATAATCTGCTTCCCTGCTCAGTGGCAAAGAATCCACCTGCCAATGCAGGAGACACGACTTCAATCCCTGATTTGGGAAGATTCCCTGGAGAAGTAAATGGGAATCCACTCCAGTATTCTTGCCTGGAGAAGCCCATGGATCAAGGAGTCTGGTGGGCTATAGTCCATGGGACCACAAAGAGCCAGACATGACAGCCACTAAACAATAACAAGAACAAGAGATCATCTAGTGAATTTTACTTCCTCTTCCATCTGAGGCTGCTAAGGAACAGGCAGTTAGTGGCATGCCCAAGGCTGCTTTACCAATGGCAGCATCAATCCAGCATCCTGAGCCCAGCTCCCAGGCTACTCTTCCTCACAAGACCCTTTCCAAAATATCTTCCTCACCTGTCCAGGACACATTCTCCCCTACATACACCTTACAGCTTTTGTCTGTTCCTGTCCTTCTCTCTGTGTTAAGTTATACATGTCTAGAATTCTCCTTCTTCACTTCATGCCCACCACCCAAACCTCTAGAAACTCCAGCAGCATTTTTCCATCTGCCGAACCAGAGAGGTTGGAGAGGAGGCTTGACGAGCAAACTTCACAGAATCTGCTCCATCAGTTCCTTCAGAGATGCACGGAGCAGAGCTGGAAGAACTGACTACATAAATAATAACTAGAAGTTTCTTTCCATAAGTCCCTTTATCACTGTCCCTTCGGGCCTCAGAATGGATAGAAAAGCAGAGCTAAGCCAACATTGAAGAGGCAAAGAAGCAAAATTTGTTGAGCATGAAAAATTTTCATAGACATTTAGCAATGTTCTTGCTCCACAGGACAAGAGTCAATTTCCCCTCACCCTCACAGGTTGTCACTAATGACTATGTACGCAGGAAGTGTCAGGCTTACGTGTATTAAATCACCTTTTTTCCTTCAAGAGCCGGGGCTCTGGGATGTGCTTTCACGCTTATTTATGTACTTATCTTCATTATCATGTTCCGGATAACAAGCTGTGTACTAGGCTCCAGCCCCTGAAGGAAGCAATGCTCAGTTCTTAACCCAGGTTACTTAAAAAAAGAAATAACCAGATGCCTCCATGTGCCTTTGCAGAGAGAAATAGCCAATATCTATAGACATAAGCCAACCTAACAGCAAAGGAACAAGCTCTGTGAATGAGAACAGAATGTCATTGCCACCACCTGCTCCTGACAATTCCCAGGAGACCGGGCTTCTCACCTAGACTCAAAGGAATCAGAGGTCCACTAATGTCAGACCATGTTGCCATGGGATTTCTGATGACTCCAGAACTCATATACTACCTCTCCTAGCTAGGTATTTAGACAAACAGATGGGGAAGCTATATACAGGCTCATTAGGCTCAAAGCTCTGTGTCAAGGTCAAAACTAATTTTAAAATGGACACAAGCACAGGGGAGCAAACTTTGGTTATGTCCTTTCTTCCTGCTGATGGCTACTCAGAGAACAGCTATCACTTACTTCCCTTAGGGCCCTAAATGTCCACTCCTATCTCTGGTGATGGGATTCGAAAACAAAGCAGTTCCATCACAGCACTGGTGAACATCCCTCCCCTCCTTTCCAGGCATTTGCGCCACCTCCAACCTCTGTCCACCTCCAACTTTCAACTCCCTTCATTTCTAGACATGGTCAGATGAACTCATAAGACACAGATCCATAAGGAGTTTAAAAATCCATAGCACAAAAGATGCTCAAATTAATTTCAAATAAAACAAAGCTTTAATAGGTTAAATATCAAATTTACATCTATTGTGGTTCTTCCTCTATTTTCAAAAACCATGCCACCAAGTGAGCCCAAGAAATGTTCAAAACCAAACATACCTGGCTTTGTGATATTCAGGACTGCAAAGCAAATTAAATCATGGTATTTCCTTGATAAAGTTGATTCAGTGACTGCTTCAGTTCAGTTCAGTCGCTCAGTCATGTCCGATTCTTTGCAACCCCATGGACTACAGCACACCAGGCCTCCCTGTCCATCACCAAAACTGCTTCATGGCTACTTAAATACTTCCTGAAAAAGCACCTCCACTTCCCCTTCCTCTCTGAATTCTTATTATTAATTTTTCTCTAGTTCTAAGTCATAATGACTTTTTGCCCTTCTTGGAGTTAATAATATGCTCTCCAACTATGGAAGATCACAGTTTCCATCTAAAAAGGGTAAAGGAAAGCATACTCAAGTGTGAGAACCACCCAAAAGAATGTTTGCTAAAGAGGAGGTAGAGAAACTGGTCTGATTCACCACATAGCTATTAGAACCTTCTGCCTTAATAACCCAATTTTTTTTACAAATATATAACCATCTGTTCAATGGTACTATTAGTTTTCTATGGGCAGAATTATCTTCCTGATAAGTTTGCTACAAATTATTATTCATTTGCTATCAAACTGTAAGTAATTATTCCCCTTGGGGGACAAATGTAATTCGCTGCCCTGACTAAACTCAGACTCCGATTATAAATATTTTGGTTCATCATAAAAGTGCTTTGTTTCTCTTATTTGTAGCTACAGCTCCTACAATAAAAAGTAAGTACAAGATCACAGCTGGGATTCTGATGAAGACCAAGTGCCTTGTCTCCTGTGAATACTGTAACCTGGAATAAACATACAGTATTTTCCAAGCATTAATCATTTACTTTTTCACTGCATAGCTTTATAGAGCTTCAGTCTGAGATGAAATGGATAAAATTCACTTCTTGGATTTTAAACCTGGTGGGTCACAGAGGTCATAGGTAAAACTGTAAAGATAGAGGCAATTGCTAAGCTTATACTTTTTGAAAACTAAAAATGTGAAGTTATATGGCATGAAGGACCATTGCTGAGGAGTTGTAACAGGCTTTAAAATACTACTTTTTCATATAAGAGGAGTCACATAGCCACAGCAGAGAAATTGTTATAGAATGTCTAATTAGTCTATTTCCCCTATGCATAAAAGAAAGAGAACTGGTATTTTATTTTCATGCATACTTATTTTTCATAAGCATAGAAACTCAGAGTTATAGAAGACCTTCATATCTTTGGAACTAAGAACTCCCATTTAAACTGATAAAACCTTTGAATCCTCTCCCAGGGGGCAGGGAAAAAGGAAAAACAATGTCCTATAAATACATTCATAGAATGCATTGCTGCTAAGTCGCTTCAGTCTTGTCCGACTCTGTGTGACCCCATAGACGGCAGCCCACCAGGCTCCTCTGTCCCTGGGATTCTCCAGGCAAGAACACTGGAGTGGGTTGCCATTGCCTTCTCCAAGAATGCATTGATGCTCCCTTAAAATCTACCCCCAAAGCCCTTTGGGTCCTCAGACACCAGGTCAAGAATTTCTGCTTCAGAGGTGATATCTGGCCCATTCTGAAGTCCAATTCTCCCATCAAGCCAACACAAAAAACAGTTCCTCTCTTCAAAATAATAGAAGGTGCTCTCCTTCCAACTGAGCCTGATTAGACATTATATTTGCACTCATTTTTTCTCTTGGTCACACTCTTCTTTTCCCAAATCATAGAAGCAGAATGTTCTGGTAAATGGAAGGGTATGTCTCTAACTAAATTGAGTCACTCATCACTCATTAAGTGAGACTGGGCCCTCACTTGTTAGCAGTGTTGCTGAAAAGATCCAAGAATCAGGAAAGAAACTGTAATACACAGCCTCTCCAGTCCACTCCAATATGAGACTCATATACTCAGATGCCTATGTGTCTATGCCCTTCCTTCACAGGGGTGATGCTTTGTGCTGTGCTCATTTGAATCTGACTCTGTGGCCCCATGGACTGTATAGCTCACCAGGCACCTCTGTCCATGGGATTTCCCAGGCAAGACTACTGGAGTGGATTCCTATTTCCTACTCCAGGGGATCTTCCCAACCCACACATCAAACCCTTGTCTCTTGTGTCTCCTGCATTGGCAGGCAGATTCTTTACCACAGCACCTCCTGGGAAGCACAGGGGTGGTATGAAGAACTAAATACTGCACTTCCCACCATGAGATTCAACCAGGTTGAGTACATACCCTACTTTGGTTCTATGCATTAATTTGGGCATGCTGCTGCTGCTGCTGCTGCTAAATCGTGGCAGTCGTGTCTGACTTTGTGTGACCCCAAGGACAGCAGCCCACCAGGCTCCTCTGTCCCTGGGATTCTCCAGGCAAGAATACTGGAGTGGGTTGCCATTTCCTGCTCCAATGCATAATCAACCTCAAACTCATGTTACCTCCAAAATAAATTCCTCCTATATCTACTGCCTCATTAATTGTTTGGAAGTCACAACTTGACTTCTGTTAAGTTCTAAGTAGATCAAACCCCCTGTATCTTTTGCATAAGCACTGTTAAGTCACATCATCCACCATTGTTGGCAATGCATGCATTCAACTGGTTCATTTAGACAATATATTTTTATTAAAAGCAGACCATGTACCTAGCACGTCCTAGAGCCACAGCCAGGACTGAGGCAGAAAGTTCCTGCTCTCATGGAGTATCCACAGCACCTTTCACAATCTGAACTGATTCTGGCTGTTGAATGTCCAAGTTTTCACCTGATTTTTCATTCTTGTGAAATATCCACAATAATAGAGGCTAAAACACCTCCTTTTCATTAAAGATAAAACACAAGTTCATGTGTAGGCCTTTCAGATGATTCTTCTGGGACTTCACCTTCAAGATGACAGATTCTGACTCATTCACTTTAAGTGAAGGGAGGAATACAACAATTACATCACAGAATATTAGAAGAAAATAAAGTAAAACCATGAAAGCCATCCACATTAAAGCCTAACCTTGAAATTTTCCTAAGAAGAGAATACATAATATAAGTGCATAGGAAAACTGTAATTACACATTCTTTAAAAATCCTGGAGAAGAATCCCTTCTTTTTATTAATTACAATGGGTCTATGCAGTGCTAAAGAGCTCTGAACTAATTTTGGGAAGTGTTTGTTTTCCACATTTTTAAATGCTGAGAATATAATTAGGTACTTAAACACAAATGCTAATACATCAGTTTGTGTCCACAGAGAACACTCTTCGCACAACACATGATTTGATACTAATCTACGCCAAGATTTTCTTCCACAATCACAAATTAGCTGAAACTGGCCACAGGAATTCCTTCCTTACTGCCAAAAATCTCTCTTCTCAGGCTTAACACTTTCCAATCTAAACATGAAGACTCATCCCAGGTGTGAAAAACTGAGAAAAAGTGAAAAGGGGGAAGGAGGGGCAGGGAACAAGCAACTGGAAAACATGTTAGGCCAGAAACTCTCCTAGGCTGCCAGGCCAGAGACTGCTAGCTGCCCCCAATATCTAGTCTCTTCTTCTTCCTTCAGAATAGAACCCACCAATTATTGGCCAAACAGTTGGCCATCCCAGAACAAAGATGGCACGCCTCAGCATCCCCCTAAAATGGATGAGGTCATATGATTAAGGGGGAAGGCAATGGCAAACCACTCCAGTGTTCTTGACTGGAGACTCCTCCAGGGACGGGGGAGCCTGGTGGGCTGCCGTCTATGGGGTCACACAGAGTCGGACACGACTGAAGCGACTTAGCAGCAGCAGCAGCATATGATTAAGGGCAGCCTGTTCAAGGAGACACACATACAAGCATTACGAGAAACTTTGAGATTGCATTAAGGACGGTGACACAACAAGACAGAAGGAGCCTGAATCCCTGATGATGGAGAAGCCAGAACAATGACCCCTGAACTAAAAGACCCTGATGCTGGGAAAGATTGAGGGTAGGAGGAGAAGGGTGTGACACAGGATGAGATGGTTGGGTAGCATCACCCACTCAACAGACATGAGTTTGAACAAACTGGGAGATGGTGAAGGACAGGGAAGCCTGCAGCCCATGGGGTCACAAAGAGCCGGATACAATAGCAACTGAACAACAAAACTACCTGTGGACTTTGCTCAGAGGAAGGAGAAATAAACTTCTGACTTGTTTAAGGCATTGTAATTTGGGGTTTTCTGACACTTGTAGCTGAATTTAGGAGACAGTAAACTTATTTAATCCATACACTACTTCTATCAGGTCAGTATTATCATCACCATTTTACACAATAAGGAACTGAAGAATGTATCTGCTTAGCCCCTCATAAACAAGAGAATCACACACATGAAAAAGAAAGCGTGACAGCATGAGAAGCAAGCAGCTTGGTGCAAGACGTAGACAAGGGCATGAACTAGATCACTGAAGTTTTTATATAGAATTTTGAGAATTTATATAGAATTATAAAGAATTTTATATAGAATTATATATAGAATTTTATATATTTTATATAGAATTTTGAAGCCAAACCAAGGCTTTCCTGGTGGCTCAGTTGGTAAAGAATCTGCCTGCAATGCAGAAGACCTGGGTTCAATACCTGGGTGGGGAAGATCCCCTGGAGAAGACCCACTCCAGTATTGTCTGGGAAATCCCATTGACAGAGAAGCCTGTCGGGCTACAGTCTATGGGGTCACAAGAAATCAGTCACTATTGAGTGACTAACACTTTCAATATCCAAGCTAAGAGTTAATTCAAGTACATGATTTTATACTAAAAAGGAAATACACCTCTGAATGTATAACATACTAGTCGTTGACACACCAAATTGCTGCTCCTGCTCTTCTTAGGTTAAACTGCAACATAGTTTTCAGGTCTTGCTCCACAATTTCATCCAAATGACACTCTAAGCCTTATATATCATAGTCAAATATTCCATAAATGATGAGATCTGGGCATTACCTTGGCTTAAATGTCTCAAATTATTTTGAATATTCTCAAAAACCCACAAATTATTATGAGTCCTGTGGTGCTTAAAATTTCATCATCTCAATAAATAAGCTTCACCCAAATAACCCTTACTCTTTGCCCCCTCTCTTCCCTATATTTCTCTTCTATGTCTCTCCACGGCCCTAGCAAAGTGACAGGTATATATAAGGTCATAAAAAAAGGCTATTCGAAGCAGCTGTCTAATATGTAAGAAGTACCACCTCAACTTTTATGTCAAAATAACTTCAGTGTCTTCATACTCCTTTCCCATCCATCCTGATCCAGCAAGGACCATGGCATTTCAAAGACAGCACTAAGTATTAAGCTTGCTTGAGTGAAGCTTAACTTTTAAGAGAGACTATTCATTTCTCCAAACAAAAAGACTGACAGCTGTTCTGCAATTTATTAATTATGGTCTTAATAAAGGATGTAGTCTTAAAATCATTTTCATCAACATGGTTTTGAAGAAAGGTCAAATTTCTATTAGTAAGGTGTTAATTTTGAATCATTATAAAGAAGTGACAGCATGCTTTTCAAGAACTTTAGAAAACATCCCAAATACCAGATAATTAAATTCTGAGTATTATAATAAATACTTGAGCTGAAATTTCTTTTCCATTTGTTTGGCACAGGCATTTAACTGTACTGCATCCCAATAATCGCATTAGGGTGCTCAGAGGTTATAAATAATGTTTTGCTCCTGATCTTACCCGGTCATCTAGAAAGATACAACTGCACAACAATTAACTCAAAGTGTTACCCTCACTCATTAGCCAAAACACACAAAAAAAGATTGTCATCTAGTGGTGAGGTCAGGAAGTAAGAGATTTGAGGAAGAGAGATTTTGGGGTCCCTGGAATGGTTGCTTGACTCTGCACAATCAACCAAAGCAGTAGAAATCTGTACAACTTGGCATATAGAATTTTAAAAAAGAAAAAGGTAAAGACATAACTGTTTGATTCTATCAATATACTGGCTTGAATGAGTTTGGTACCATAGTTGCCATAATTTGTAGATCAACTTCTTGGAACAGTCCCTTGTTATCCTAATAACTTTCTACATAATTAAAAATTCTCAAGGCCCATTCTCTTCCAGTATGCCAGAATGAACAGAAAGAACGGTACACAAATAATCAGTCTGCTTTTTTCTAACAGTAGATTCATCACCACCAATAAGAATTTGTAAAGCATTTCTTTACTGAAAGGCCCTAAGTGAGCTCTTTCTTTTGAAACTGTGCTTTGACTACTCAAGGCATGTATCTTTAGTCACTCAGTTGTGTTCAACTCTCTGCAACCCCGTGGACTGCAGCCTGCCAGGCTCCTCTGTCCACGGGATTTTCCAGGCAAGAATACTGGAGTGGGCTTCTATTTCCTACTCTAGGGGATCTTCCCGACCCAGGAATCAAACCTGCATCTCTTGCATCTCCTGCATTGGCAGGTGGATTCTTTACCACTGAGCCACCTGGGAAGTCCTGACTATTCAGTATGTACTAGATAGTCTCATTTTACACAGAAGAACCCTAGGCCAGCTGTAAAAGCCAAGGGGAAGAACTCCTAGAAGAACTTGTCTTGAGTCAAGCAGCTAGTATTTTATTGAAGCTGAGACTTGAGACCAGGCCCACCTCTTCCAAAGTCCTTTCTCATGACCACTCTACTAACTCTTTCATCTCACCTCCAATGGGACTTGTACTTTTGAGGTTGTCACCCCACAGGTGACATACTGTTATTTCTCTCCTGCTGAGTCCCCATGTAACTAATAGCTTGCAGAGGAGCTGGTTTGGGTCAGACAATGTTAAAACAGAAGAAGTGAAGTTGCTCAGTCATGTACGATTCTCTGCGATCCCATTGACTGTAGCCCACCAGGCTCCTCCATCCATGGCATTTTCCAGGCAAGAGTACTGAAGTGGGGTGCCATTTCCTTTTCCAGGGGATCTTCCCAACCTGGGGATCAAACCCAGGTCTCCCACATTGCAGGCAGTCGTTCTACCCTGTGAGCCACCAGGGAAGCCCTAAAACAGAAGAGGCCAAGCAAAATGCTCCTTCTGTGGCTTTAAGCCCCTTATTCTAATCAACAAAGCTGCCAGGACTCAGAGAAGCAGCTCACAACCTAAGGTGACACTGCTCAATATGCAACACAGACAGCTAAGGAGAAAACCGAGAAAGAATACACAAACTGGGCAGACGCGAAATTCAATATTGACACTGCCTACAGAGCAAAGGTTATGAATACAGCAGAAACCCAGAAGTTTCCTGTTAGTGATATGAAACTAGGCAAATGGTCCCCTCACTTTCTATAATTAATTACAGACAGCTTCTTAGAGGAAAATTTCAGGTGCTGTCAGAATGAGGATGTTGCTAGTGACCTCTGCAATAAAGAGCAACGGTGTTGGGCCTGATCAAAGGGAAAAGTGACACCTTGTGAGGGACAAGATTCTAAGAGAGCCCACTGTTACAGGAACCTGGGTTATGAAAAGAATGAAGCAAAATAGGAGCACTTGTTTGGTCCAACAACAAATTTTCTGGTGCTTACTGTACCCAGGTCTGTGCTGGATGCTGAGGGAACAAAGATGAGGAAGTCCGTGTGCATTCTCCAGATATGGAGATAAAAGACACAGATTTAGCTATCATGTGTTAACTATCAAGCTGGAAGTGAGCACAGAGGACTGAGGGAACCCAGAGGAGGTGCTCCTAAGTCAGCCTGGAGGTTTGAGGAGAGGTTACTGGAAACCAGTCTGAGACTGGTTAGCTGTCTAACCTAGTTATTGACAGCAGGAAATCCGCAGACTGTCAAGGTTCAAATCCTACCACTCCCTCCTCTATAAATGAGGCAGATGACTAAGCCTTTGGGGGCTTCAACTTCACCTGTAAAAATGGAAATAAGAATAATTTATAAGAATATAAATAAGAATAATAATGAAGATGAATACTTTTCTAAGTTTTTCTGGCACCTGCAGTAGTCAGTCCATAAAAGTTCCTGGTTGTACTGCAAAATAGAACAATAAACATGTATTCAACAAATAAGTGAATGAATTCAACAATTTGGAGGTAGCAGGAAATCATGAGGGAAGCCTGTCTTGAATGTCAAATGTCTACCACGTCTATGGGACACACAAGTGAAGTTTTCCAGTCAGCAATTATACATGCAAGTCAAGGACAGATCTAATGTTAGAGGTATAAATTTGAGGAGCAGGTGTTTGAAGTCATGAGAAGGATGAGATCATCTAAGAAGGGAGAGAGAGGACAGAGATGAAGGTTATGAACAAGTTCTGAAAGCTCAAACATTTAGAAATTATGAGGGGAAGGGGAACCAGCAAAGGAAAGTAGGAAGATAGGAGGAAATATCTAATGCATAGGAACCAGATGAATAAAGAGGAAAAGGATCAGTATCAGCAAAGGCAAAGGGGTGTGAAACAGCACTGTGTGTGTGCAAGATGGGGGGAGAAATTACTGTAAGGTTAGTACTATCTGTGCACAAACTGAGAGGCAAGGGGGAGACAAAGACTGAGATAAAAGTAAAGCCAGAGGATGACAAACCTTGAATGCCTTTGGATGATTAAGAGGCTCGAAGGGATTTTAATCAGGATAGAGTTCTACCCAAGTGTGCATACTAGAAGACTTATTCTGGGAGCTATGTGAATGACGTCTATGGGAAGCAGAATAATACCCCCAAAGATGTCCATGTTCAATCCCTAGGACCCGTGAATATGTTAGGTTGATGGCAAATAGGCATCAAGGTTGCAGGTGGAATTATGGTTGCTGATCATGGCATCTGGTCCCATCACTTCATGGGAAATAGATGGGGAAACAGTGGAAACAGTGTCAGACTTTATTTTGGGGGGCTCCAAAATCACTGCAGATGGTGACCACAGCCATGAAATTAAAAGACGCTTACTCCTTGGAAGGAAAGTTATGTCCAACCTAGATAGCGTATTCAAAAGCAGAGACATTACTTTGCCAACAAAGGTTCGTCTAGTCAAGGCTATGGTTTTTCCTGTGGTCATGTATGGATGCGAGAGTTAGACTGTGAAGAAGGCTGAGCACCGAAGAATTGATGCTTTTGAACTGTGGTGTTGGAGAAGACTCCTGAGAGTCCCTTGGACTGCAGGAGATCCAACCAGTCCATTCTGAAGGAGATCAGCCCTGGGATTTCTTTGGAAGGAATGATGCTAAAGCTGAAACTCCAGTACTTTGGCCACCTCATTTGAAGAGTTGACTCATTGGAAAAGACTCTGATGCTGGGAGGGATTGGGGCAAAAGGAGAAGGGGACGACAGAGGATGAGATGGCTGGATGGCATCATTGACTCGATGGACGTGAGTCTGACTGAACTCTGGGAGTTGGTGATGGACAGGGAGGCCTGGCGTGCTGCGATTCATGGGGTCGCAAAGAGTCGGACACGACTGAGCGACTAAACTGAACTGAACTGAACTGAATCATATAACCATAAAACAAAGATTATCCTAGGTTTTCTAGATGGATCTAATGTAATCACACAGATCCTTAAAAGTGAAAAGGGGAATCAAAAGAGAGAACCACAGAAACGGTAGCATGAGATGAACATAACTATCTATTTTTGGCTTGATGATGGAGGAAGAGGACCATGAGCCAAGGAATGTGGGCTGTCTCTAAAGACTGCAAAAGGCAAGAAAATTCTCCTCTAAAGCCTCCAAAAAGAAGGGAGACATGTTTCAGACTTTTGAACCACAATAAAGTGAGTGAAGTGAAGTCGCTCAGTCATGTCCAACTCTTTGTGGCCCCATGGACTATAGATTACCAGGTTCCTCCATCCATGGGATTTTCCAGGCAAGAGTACTGGAGTGGGTTGCCATTTCCTGCTCCAGGGGATCTTCCCAACCCAGGGATTGAACCCCAGTCTCCCGCATTGTAGGCAGACGCTTTACCGTCTGAGCCACCAGGGAATTCCCAAACCACAATACTGAATGATATTAATAATAAAAATCTGTGTATGTTTAAACCACCAAGTTTTGTGGTAGTTTTTCACAAAAGTGAGAGGAAACTAATACAATGTCTTTCAAAAGTAAAAAGACTGGAATCAGATCAGACAAGAAAAAGAAATAAAAGGAATCCAAATTGGAATATAAGTAAAATGGTCACTGTTTGCAGATTACCTGAAACCATACATAGAAAATCCTAAAAGATACCATTAGAAAACTACTAAAGTTCATCAATGAATTATTTAAAGCTGCAGAATACAATATTAACACACAGAAATCTGTTGCATTTCTCTACACCAGTACGCCAACAAATTTGGAAAACTCAGCAGTGGCCACAGGACTGGAAAAGGTCAGTTTTCATTCCAATCCCAAAGAAAGGCAATTCCAAAGAATGCTCAAACTACTGCACAATTGCACTTATCTCACATGCTGGTAAAGTAATGCTCAAAATTGTCCAAGCCAGGCTTCAGCAATACATGAACCACGAACTTCCAGATGTTCAAACTGGTTTTAGAAAAGGCAGAGGAACCAGAGATCAAATTGCCAACATCTGCTGGATCATCGAAAAAGCAAGAGAGTTCCAGAAAACCATCTATTTCTGCTTTATTGACTATGCCAAAGCCTTTGACTGTGTGGATCACAATAAACTGTGGAAAATTCTGAAAGAGATGGGAATACCAGACCACCTGACCTGCCTCTTGAGAAACCTGTATGCAGGTCAGGAAGCAGCAGTTAGAACTGGACATGGAACAACAGACTGGTTCCAAATAGGAAAAGGAGTACGTCAAGGCTGTATATTGTCACCCTGCTTATTTAACTCATATGCAGAGTACATCATGAGAAACGCTGGGCTGGATGAAGCACAAGTTGGAATCAAGATTGCTGGGAGAAATATCAATAACCTCAGATATGCAGATGACACCACCTTTATGGCAGAAAGTGAAGAAGAACTAAAGAGCCTCTTGATAAAAGTGAAAGAGGAGAGTGAAAAAGTTGGCTTAACACTCAACATTCAGAAAACGAAGATCATGGCATACGGTCCCATCACTTCATGGCAAATAGATGGGGAAACAGTGGAAACAGTGTCAGATTTTATTTTTGGGGGCTCCAAAATCACTGCAGATGGTGATTGCAGCCATGAAATTAAAAGATGCTTACTCCTTGGAAGGAAAGTTATGACCAACCTAGACAGCATATTAAAAAGCAGAGACATTACTTTGTCAACAAAGGTCCATCTAGTGAAGGCTATGGTTTTTCCAGTAGTCATGTATGGATGTGAGAGTTAGACTATAAGGAAAGCTGAGCACAGAAGAATTGATGCTTTTGAACTGTGGTGTTGGAGGAGACTCTTGAGAGTCCCTTGGACTGCAAGGAGATCCAACAAGTCCATCCTAAAGGAGATCAGTCCTGGGTATTCATTGGGAGGACTGATATTGATGCTCAAACTCCAATACTTTGGCCACCTGATGTGAAGAGCTAACTCATTGGAAAAGACCCTGATGCTGGGAAAGATTGAGGGCAGGAGGAGAAGGGGACGACAGACGATAAGATGGTTGGATGGCATCACCGACTCAATGGACATGGGTTTGGGTGGACTCCGGGAGTTGGTGATGGACAGGGAAGCCTAGTGTGCTGTAGTCCAAAGAGTCGGGGTCTCAAAGAGTCGGACATGACTGAGTGACTGAACTGAACTAACTGCAGACTATTCTACAAAACTACAGTGATCAAAACAGCCTGATACTGACACAAAAACAGACACATAGGTCAATGAAACAAAATAGAGAGCACAAAAATAAACCCACACACTTATGGTCAATTAATTTATGCCAAAGGAGGAAGAATATACAATGGAAAGAAAGACAATCTCTTCAATAAGTGGTGCTAGGAAAACTGGGCAGCTTTTTTTTTTTTTTTAACATGTACAAGCATTAAATCATTAATAGAATATCTTCTGTTCTAGGATTAAAACCTAATTATAAAACCAGAAATCATAAACCTTCTTTCCTAGAATAAAACACAGACAGAACATTCTTTGACTTAAATCATAGCAATATTTTCTGGATCTCTTTCCTAAAGCAAAGGGACTAAAAGCAAAAATAAATAAATGGGGCCTAATTAAACTTAAAAGCTTCTGCACATCAAAGGAAACCATCAACAAAACAAAAAGACAACTTGCTGAATGGGAGAAAATATTTGCAAATGATATGACTGACAAGGGGTTAATAGCCAAAATACATAAATAACTCAAACAGCTCAACATCAAAAAAAAATTTTTTAATGGGAAGACCTGAAAAATGGGAAGGCATTTTTCCAAAGAAATGACACATGTACACCCATGTGTAATTCATGTTGATGTATGGCGAAAACCACCACAATGTTGTAAAGAAATTATCCTCCAATTAAAATAAATTGATTAATTAGAAAAAAAGAAATGTGCCATACAGATGGCCAACAGGCACATGAAAAGATGTTCAACATTGTAATAATCAGAGAAATGCAAATTGAAACCACAAAGAGATATCACTTCACACTTGTCAGAATGGTTATCATAAAAAAGAACAAATGCAGGTAAGGAGAGAAGAGAACCCTCGTACACTGTTGGCAGGCATGTAAATTGGTACAGCCACAGTGGAAAACAGTATGGAGGTTTCTCAGAAAACTGAAAACAGAATGAACGTATGACCTAACAATTCTGCTCCTGTGTATGTATCTGAAATAAACAAAATCACTAAAATGATACACACACCCCAATGTTCATAGCAGCTTTAGTTACAGTTGCCAAGATATGAAAGCAACCTAAGTGTCCATTAATGGATGAATGGAAAAGAAGATGTGTTTTATATATATATACACAATGAAATATTACTCATACATAAAAAAAGAATGAAATTTTGTCATTTGCAACAACATGGATTGACTTAGAAGGCATTACGCTAAGTGAAATAAGTCAAACAGAGAAAGACAAATACTGTGGACTCTAAAAAATACAATAAACAAGTGAATATAACAACAACAACAAGAAACAGACTCACAGATACAGAGAACAAACTAGTGGTTACCAGTGGGGAAAGGGAAGTGGGGAGGGGCAAGACAGGGGTAGGAGATTCAGAGATACAAACTACTATGTATAAAATAAGCCACAAGGATATATTGCACAGCACTGGAAATAGAGCCAATATTTTATAATAACTTTACATGGAGTATAACCTTTAAGAATTATGAATCACTGCATTGTACACCTGTAACTTATCTTTAAAGGACTGGGATGAGAGAAAGCAACTAGGAGACTGCTGCGTTAGTGCAAACGAGAGATGATGGAGGTCTGTCTTAGGAAAATGAGAACAGGATAGGAAAGAAAGCGGTGCCTCTCTGAACAGACAATATTTCCCTGTTTTGTGATCATTAGCAATATATATTTCTATCAGATGGACAGGGAGGGCTCTTCATTAAACAATGAAACAAGTATTTCAGTGACGTTAAGATATATCCCCTTTGAAGAAAAACCTAAGTAATGGGCTGACTTGGAAACCACCACCAAGGAAAGGTTAAAATAGTGGCC
Source organism: Bubalus bubalis (assembly GCF_019923935.1). Lineage (NCBI taxonomy): Eukaryota > Metazoa > Chordata > Mammalia > Artiodactyla > Bovidae > Bubalus > Bubalus bubalis. Next base: position 29,329,223 of record NC_059167.1, read on the forward strand.
ACTCTCTGTCATGCTGAATCTTTAAGACTGCACACCAAGATCTGCCTTTCTTCTATGCCTCCTCCCCAAATGTTGAGTTTGCTTTTTCATCATGTCCAAAAGTTAGGGAACGGTTTTTATAATTCTTGATTCTCTACTCTGTATTTCTCTGACCCCTAGAAACGCCACCTGCACGCTTGCAATACTACTAGTCATTTTCTCTCTCAGAAGCTAACTTCTGCTTCTGTTTTTTGACACAAGTAATTCATATTTACTATCGAAAAATTAGAACACAAGCAAAACTTTTTAAAGGTAAATCATTCTAATCCCACTACAAGATAATCATTTTTGCATGTTCAGAGGCATCCTTGAGAATGTTTTATTATTATTTATATATATGAATGTGTTGAGGAGAAAAAAACAGAACCATACTCTTCTAAAATGCCATGCTTTTCTTCTCAGGCACTATATTATGCCTCTTTCCATGAAAATAAATAAACATTTAAAACACAATTCTAAAAGGCTACTGGATATTTCAGTGTTAGAATATATCATAATTTATTTACCCATCTCATCACTGGACAGTTGGCTTGTTACTTCCTTTACCCCCAAATTCTATGTTCCTCTCTCTTTATCCTCTTTTCATTTGGATATTCTTGGATATAGCCACTGGTTGCCTTTAGGTTAGCCTTGCTGCAGTATCTGGTTCCCCCTCCCATGATTGTTCTGGGTACTTGCAAGTATCTTCCCAATCTGACTGACTACCCAAATCTCCCAAACCTGTCTTACTAGCATGACACTGGCTAATACAGAGAAAAAATATGCTTAAGGTAGAACAACAAACTCGATCTTTGTCAATAATACTAAATAATGACTTGTGATATATATCAACCAGAAAATCCCTCAGTCCCAAAACTCTGGTTACTAAGACTAAAAATTTTTCTAGTTTATTATTGCTTATGATGTATAGTTTTATGTTTATTTATAATTAGGGGGGGGAACCTACCTGCAATGCAGGAGACCCAGGTTCAATCCCTGGGTTAGGAAGATCCCCTGGAGAAGGGAATGGCTACCCATTCCAGTATTCTCATCTGGAGAATTCCATGGACAGAGGAACCTGGCATGCTACAGTCCATGGGGCCACAAACAGTTGCTATATAGTAGTCCTGACTCTTCTGTGCAAGTGATAGAAAAGCCAACCAAAGTAGCTTTAAGCAAGAGAACAGGTGGTTTCACATAACTTAGAATCCAGCATGATCAGACAGTATCAGGAGGCAGTTCTTCCTGACCTCCGGGCTCTTCTATCAGTGGTGCAGGCTTCACTTTCAGCTTGGGGAGAGTCCCCCCTACGGTGGCAGCAGCACTTCCAGGGTTCTATCACTGAAGCTCCAAGTCCAGGAGAAGGTTGCTTCCTTCTTTAATATCTCAAAAAGCATCTTGGAACTGGCTCTTATTGGACCATTAGGGCTATGCCCTTGTCCCTGTGGCCCAGAGGATGGATATGGTCATTGACTTAATTAGAGCCAGGTCACAGGGCTCCCATACTGTCTATGTACTGTTAGTCGCCCAGTCGTATCCAACTCTTTGCGACCCCATGGACCGTAGCCCACCAGGCTCCTCTGTCCATGGAATTCTCCAGGCAAGAAAACTGGAGTGGGCAGCCATCCCCTTCTCCAGGGGATCCTCCTGACCCAGGAATTGAACCCAGGTCTCCTGCAATGTAAGCAGATTCTTTACCATCTGAGCCACAGGGAAGCCCTATGCTATGTCCTAAACACAGTTAAAGACATTGGGCACAATTCCCAGAAGAGGGAAATGAATGCTGTATAAGCAATACAGCAGACATCCATGCAAGGATGGAATACTCTAGGACAGTAATCTTAACTTTTAGGATCACAAACCCCTATGAGAATCTAATACAAGCGCTGCATGGATGAAAATGAGCAAAAACACACACAAACATACAAGGCAGTTGTGGACTAAAAATTTATTTCCTTCACACAAGCAGCCTTGTAAAGAGTTACATTTCTTGCTCATTTTTTCTTATTTTTATAAGACATTAATAAGTTTTATAAGAAAATTATAAAATTAATAAGTTTTCTAAGAAATTAATGAGTATTTCCTGAAAATGATAGAAATAAATCCAAATTTCCCCTTCCCCAAAAAATCTGCTCAAAGGTAAATTTCAACAAAAGCTTGAAGGTTTTTACTTAAATACAAAGTTGAAAGTATGAGATGGTTCTGAAATAGAATGCAAGTCATCTTTAATATTTAACCAGTTTTTCATTTTGATACCAACTGGTCCCGAGGAAAATGACTCAAAAAGACATAGCAGCCAAGAATCAAAGCCCCCATCTTTCACCTTGACAGACACACAGGCTTGTATCAAGAAGCACAAGAATGCTCCAAGATTTGGGTTGAATTCAAAGTTGTACCATTTCCTTTGTCCTCAGATTCATGAGATCATCTTTGGCAAAGACTGTATCATTGATGCACTGATGTCAGCAGGGAGAGGATTAATAATCCATGCTTTAACACAAAGGTCTTCCAGTAGAAGCGACCTTCAAATGAATTCTGCAATGTTTCCAGAGGCCTGCAGATTTATTCCCGTAGAAAGAACAACTGACAAGGTATAGTCACACTAGATTCCAGCACACAGGAGAAGTTTTTCCACCCATAGAATTAATATAGATATCTGCTTTATAACGGCAATCTCATCAAAACTATCATCCACCCTGGAGAGTTAGGAAATAAAAACATATGCTTAATTCACATATATATGTGTGTGTGTGTGTGTGTGTGTGTGTGTATGCACACATATTTGAAAAGGAAGCCAAAAAATAACTAATTCCTCTCTGCCAAATGGCTCCAAGTGGGTTTTTTATTTCTCTCAAGATAAATTAGTTTAAATGTATGCCTATCGCTCAATCAAGTGCTTCAAAAATTTGATGTTTAGAAATTCAAAGAATTTCTGGCAAGAGCAAATTTCATAGTACGATCCCATTCTTCAGCTATGTATCCTATAGGGATACTCCATATACATATAATATACTCCATGTACGTATACATATACTATGTACGTACATGTATACATACATATTCATATATATATTTAAAAATCTATCATTTTAGAATATGAGTTCCATGAGAAAAGTATCTCTGTTCTCTTCATTGCTGCATCCCTCTTGGCTAAACATCTAGAGCCATGTTCATCCATCAAGTTTATCATGAAAATGGCTGACATCATGTTCACCACCTGTCTTTGACATCCTATTTATAAAATTAAGAACATGACAGGAAAAGGGGGTGTTGTTTAATGTCTCCCCAAAACCACAAACTTATGAAGAAAACTAAGCAGTGAAGGCACAGAAAGTGACAGAAGTGAAGAGGCTATTTTTCCAGAGTAAGTGATGAGGCATTCCTACTAAGGAGAAAAGCAGGAATAAATGAAGTTGGGTCAGATCATGTATGACTCTGTGGGCCATGGTGACAACTTGGATCTGACTCTAGATATGATGGGAGCCAATGGAAGGCTTTGAGTGCAACAAGGCCTGATTTATAGTTTAAAAGGCTCATTTTGCTGCAGTCTGGAAAATAATATAGAATAGTGGTTCCCAAGCTTTTTGGCATTAGGGACCAGTTTCCACAGACTCGGGTGGAGGGGGCAGACAGCTTGGGGGATGCTTCAAGCACATTACATTTATTTTGAACTTTAATTCTACTCTGTGGCAATCTCATGGAATTCCACTTTGACTTCAGGGTTAAGGTTTGCACCCCTATGAGAATCTAATGCTGCTGCTGACCTGACAAGAAGCAGTGCTCAGGCAGTGATGCAAGCAATGGGGAGCAGCTGTAAATACAGAAGAAGCTTTGCTCACTCACTCGCCACTCACCTCCTGCTGTGTGGTCCAGTTCCTAACAGGGCCAGTACTGGTCTGTGGCCCAGGGGCTGGGGACTTTGGGGCTAGAAGGAGCAGGGAGAAAGAAGGGAGATTAATTGAGAGCCTCCCACAGTAGTTCAAGATGGATAGTGGTGGCCTATACCTAGGTGATAGTGATAAAGTTTGATATATTTTTGAAGGCAGAATCAAGCCAATAGGTGTGGCTGATAGAATGGACACACAGTGTCAAGAGAATGAAATAGTCAAGGACAACTGCAAGGTTTCGGCCCCAGCAAACAGATGGCACCACTTCACACAACCCAGGGATGTTTTAGGAGGAATATGGGTGGTGAGGAGGAATCAAAAGTCTATCTTAGAAATGTTCAACCAGAGATGCCTACTAGACACCCAAGTGAAGATGTCACTTGGATAAATGAGTCTGGATTTCAAGTAAAGACTGAAAATTAAAAAAGAGGAGTCCTAAAAGTACTGAATGGGATCCCTTCACATAGACAGCATGATTCAACAACAATATAACATGTGGAGCTCTTGCTTCACCAAAAGAGCAAGAGTAGATGTGTTTCATTTGTACTTCATCTGGGCACAGAGGCCAAACCTTTCCTCTCAGTTGGAGTGTTGCCTGGTTAAGAAACTTCCCTTGAACCTGAGCTTCAGAAGTCATGAGGCTTCTCCAATCCTGAAGTGATATAAAAACTTACTACAGAGAGATTAATGCTCTTTCAGACTGAACAAATTAGAACTCTCTATCGGAGGAGCCTGGTGGGCTGCCGTCTATGGGGTCGCATAGAGTCGGACACAACTGAAGCGACTTAGCAGCAGTAGCAGCAGCATATCATTTCAAAGATGTCAACAACTTTTAAAATTTCCATAAAGGACTCTCCAAATAAGAAATACAGGTGAGGCAATCATGACACAGCCAGTAATGTCATCCATTTGCATGCTAAAGATGTGACATAACTGATTTCTCCAAAACCTGCTTCAAAATATTAGATTTGCCAATCAGTCTGGAGCTTCTCCAATTCTGTGTGGCTCCTTTTCCTTGACACTGCAATAAAATAGTTTGTAGACAAGGCTGCTGTGTTGGGCAAAGCTAAGTTTTGGCCTCGTCCCATGAAGGAGAGCCATTTTGCCTGGTGTATTTTCAACATGCACAGATGTAAGGTCTTTCCTTTAGCTTTATTGTCTCCAAGTTTTCTTCAGCCAAAAAGAACAAAAAATGCCATGCCACACAAAGATCTTATTTTCTTCTCTATCATTTTCAGTTGAAGCCAAACCAAGTGTAAATGAAGTCCAGTGTCCTAAATCATAACAGAGGGTATATTTTCTTTAACTTCCATCAACTGGAATAATTGTCTATCACCTAACAGAATATAACAGCACTCCATGCCACCCCTCTTAATGTATTTTATTATGATAGTGGTTTAGTCACTAGGTTGTGTCTGACTCTTTGCAACCCTGTGGGCTGTAGACCGCCAGGCTCCTCTGCCCATAGGATTCTCCAGACAAGAATACTGGAGTGGGTTGCCATTTCCTTTTCAAGGGGATCTTCCTGACCCAGGGATTGAACCTGGGTCTCCTGCATTAAAGGCAGATTCTTTACCAACAGAGCCACAAGAGAAGCCCATATTGTATTATATTACATCATTTTTTTTTCTTAAGGGCAATATTTACAGGTTCAAGAAGAAAAAAAAAAATTTTTTTTAATTTGGCCAGCTCACCAAACTCTTTAGGGTCTTTACAAGACTTAGTCTTTGTAATCTAACATGTAAAGTAAGTCCTCAGGCTTCCATGGTGGCAAACTGTATTCCCAGAACCCATCGGTCATTCATTCTTTCATTCTTTCAACAAATATGGGTTGAGCTTGTCCCATAAACTGGGCACCGGGGCTCTGGGAATACAGCAGCAAGCCAGGAAAAAGCCCTATACTTATGAGTTCACTGTCAAGTGGGAGAAACAGACAAACTAGTAAACAAATAAATATTTGATACATTTCAGATAGTGACAAGTGTAAGAAGAAAAATGTAGTGAGGTAAGGAGACAAAGATATTAATAGATTTGAGCTGTTTACAAGGTATGGGGCAGGGAGTGAGAAGCTTTTAAAAGGATGTCACGTCTGAACTAAGATCTGGGTGAAATGAGGGAGGAGCAAGACTCCAGATTCCCCAACAGAATTCATCACTCCCTACTTCATGCTTCCATTGCCCTTGCGTCTCTATTCATTCATTTGACAAATATGTCTTGAGTGCCAGGCACTACTTCAGAGCTCTATTGTAGCTTTACTTTATCCTATTTCTATCTGTCTCTCCCTACTAAGAAATTACAGTGATGAGGACTAGGGCTCTGTAACTCCTTTTGTGCTTTGTATTTGGGGGGATAAAGATTGACAGAGAGCTGAAGAGATAGATAAGCAGATAGATACACTGGAACTCAAGTACTTCTAGAGTTAACACTGTTCTTTCCCTTGCTGCTCCCCCAAGTTAATGTTCATCTTTCCTCAGAAGAAAGCCAAGGTTACACAGACTCCTCCTAGAGAACTCAGCATAATAAATCAGGTTAGGTCTACTGGGAAATAAAGGATTCGAGTAAAAGGAAATCTTTGATTAAAAATGTAGTTCATTATTCAACACTCTTTGCAAGACAGCAAATAGAAAGGCCGTAAACCTTGTCTTAATTCAATAATTCAAAGAGCTCCCAAACACAAAGTAATATAAGCTGACTCTTTTGAAATCGTACCCAACAAGTGACTCACTGCTCATAAGTGCACAAATGTCACACCTGTGTGTGGTGCTGTCAGCGTGACAACGGTGTTCACATGTCAAAAGCAAAATGAGTTTAGTAATCTTATTCAATCCTCCAATTTTAAAGAAGCCCACACATTTCTCTTTTTATGCTTAATTCTATGTTTCTCAGTGCTTAGAGAAATCCATTCAAATTAGAGGTAAGTTTGATAAATCCTTAGTTTCCCAGGATGTACCCAGAGAAGCAGTACCAAGTATTAACTGCTTGCTCAAAATTAGCTATAAAATGCCATTAAAGCCTAAAAACTGCCACTCCCATCACTATACTGAAAATATACACGACATTAACAAATTTGCACTTGAATTTTTGCCAGCATCCCTTGTTAGGTGAGTACCAAATGCCTTCCCAACAATTTCCTGCCTCTATAATCATTTGGTAAATTGCAGCAATAATACACGTTTCCCACTAACTGCACTTTTTGGGCAATGCAGATAATATTCCTCATGTAAACCCCTGTTTCTGTTGTTTTAAAGATCAAACATCCTTTCACCTGAGAAGCACAGAGGTGCTGGTTTCCCTGGCAACATAATTTGCTTCCAGTTCAATGGAACATCGAGTTCTTTTTCACGGGTTCACTGCACTGAGTGGCCAATCCCAGCTTAGAGAGGCTCACTTCCTTTGCAATGCATGTAAAAAAAGAGTCTGTTGCTAAGGTGTTTTGTTATGGTTAAATGAACCTCTTAAATATTGATTTTAATGCTTTCAATTTTTTAAGCTACTCTGCTTTCACCTTTTTTCTTAAAAACATAGGAAGCAGCGCCTCTGAGTCTTACTCATCTGCTGTGGCTCTTTTCATTTCAAGGATGCAAATCCTCCAGCATCTCCTTTTATATATTTTTCAAGTGAAAACAACAATCATTTGACTGAGTGAAGATGGGTTGGGAGAGCACCTGATTTTCCAACCCTGGTATGAACAATCCAGAACTATAACAATGTGAATGCCCCTACTAAATTGTCCAAACCTTGACTTCTAGACCTAACATACTTAAAGGTATGTTTATGCAGGTTGAGTCGGTATTAAAGGCAATAGTCTTAAACCATTCTGGCAAATGTCTGGTTCTGAGAGCAGTTCTTCAGTGCTGGTTAGGCTCTAGTGTGTAGCCATTCCTTCAAAAAAAATCTAACCTCTGCATCCATTTCAAAGGCATCTAGTTAGCCAGCTGATGTTCCTGTGAACGTCTATCCAACAGGATAAAAGAAAACTGTCTAAGGGAATACCTTACACATTTTATTCGGAAAAGTTCAGGTGGGTCCATTAAAATCACTACCCACATAGTAAATAGGCAAGAAGCCGATTGACTATAAAACTCCAGTGAAACAGCAAGTTGTTGCCAAAGGACAAGCAGCAGCTCAGGGTAACATATGACAACTAAACACAGAAAACAAACACAGGAAAACAGCTTCTGAAAAGCGGTGGAAGCTATCCAGTATTCCACATGCGGGGTTATTACATCTCACCAAAGCGAGATTCAAGTGTCAGGACACACTGAAAGACAGCGGACATTTCATAGAAAGCATTAAGATAATATTATATCATACTGGAAAAGATATATAGAATTGTAGTGACTGTATTTATAGGGATGTATAGGACAACGGTGAGCGGGAGGGGGCTTCCCAGGTGGAGTTAGTGGTAAAGAACCCACCTGCCAATGCAGGAGACTTAAGAGATGTGGGTTCGATCCCTGGGTCAGGATGATCCTCTGGAGGAGGAAATGGCAATCCCCTCCAGTATTCTTCCTTGGAGAATTCCACAGACAGAGGAGCCTAGGAGGCTACAGTCCATAGAGTCACAAAGAGTCAGACACAACTGAAGTGATTTAGCATGCACACACAGGGTAATAAGAGAAACAGAAATACTTATCATAATGGAAACAGAGTTGCCAAATTTGGGGCAGAAACCTTTTGTTGTTTAAGACTGAACTTTAAATGAAAACAGATACTGAAGACTCTAATTGCATAAAATCACAATATCAAAAAAAAAGAAAGAAAGAAAATAGCATGGAGTGTGGAAATGGACATAAAGAATGATGCAGAAGCAGTATAGAAGGAAAATACAGCTAAGTATGAACAAAACCAAAGGCATGGTTAAATTCTGCCTTAGCTACTTTTAAAGACTCCAAAAATATTCAGTCAAAAGAAAAATAATTTATAGTTAACCTCAGACATTACAACTTATTTGGTTTGCTTTCATTTTTACAGTAGAGTGGTATAGTGGCTTGAAGGGTGATTCCTCAAAAGATATGTCCATAACCCCCAGAATCTTTGACTACTATGACCTGACTTTTAAAAAGAGGTCTTTGCAGATATAATTAAAGTGAGATCTCAAATAAGATCATCTTGGATTCTCTCAGTTCAGTTCAGTCACTCAGTCGTGTCTGACTCTTTGCAATCCCATGAACTGTAGCACACCAGGCCTCCCTGTCCATCACCAACTCCCGGAATACACTCAAACTCATGTCCATTGAGTCAGTGATGCCATCCAACCATCTCATCCTCTGTCGTCCCCTTGTCCTCCTGCCCTCAATCCTTCCCAACATCAGGGTCTTTCCAAATGAGTCAGCTCTTCACATCAGGTGGCCAAAGTATTGGAGTTTGAGCATCAATATCAGTCCTTCCAATGAACACCCAGGACTGATCTCCTTTACGATTACGATGGACTGGTTGGATCTCCTTGCAGTCCAACGCACTCTCAAGAGTCTTCTCCAACACCAGAGTTCAAAAGCATCAATTCTTCGGCGCTCAGCTTTCTTCACAATCCAACTCTCACATCCATATATGACCACTGGAAAAACCATAGCCTTGACTAGACAGACCTTTGTTGGCAAAGTAATGTCTCTGCTTTTTAATATGCTGTCTAGGTTGGTCATAACTTTCCTTCCAAGGAGTAAGCGTCTTTTAATTTCATGGCTGCAATCACCATCTGCAGTGATTTTGGAGCCCAAAAAAATAAAGTCTGACACTGTTTCCACTGTTTCCCCATCTATTTGCCATGAAGTGATGGGACTGGATGCCATGATCTTCGTTTTCTGAATGTTGAGCTTTAAACCAACTTTTTCACTCTCCTCTTTCACTTTCATCATGAGGCTCTTTAGTTCCTCTTCACTTTCTGCCATAAGGGTGGTGTCATCTGCATATCTGAGGTTATTGATATTTCTCCCAGCAATCTTGATTCCAGCTTGTGCTTCATCCAGCCCAGCATTTCTCATGATGTACTCTGCATAGAAGTTAGATAAGCAGGGTGACAATATACAGCCTTGACGTACTCCTTTTCCTATTTGGAACCAGTCTGTTGTTCCATGTCCAGTTCTAACCGTGGCTTCCTGACCTGCATACAGGTTTCTCAGAGGAAGGTCAGGTGGTCTGGTATTCCCATCTCTTTCAGAATTTTCCACAGTTTATTGTGATCCACACAGTCAAAGGCTTTGGCATAGTCAATAAAGCAGAAATAGATGTTTTTCTGGAACTCTCTTGCTTTTTCGATGATCCAGCGGATGTTGGCAATTTGATCTCTGGTTCCTCTTCCTTTTCTAAATCCAGCTTGAACATCTAGTGATGTTCTCTATGTGAGCTCTAAATCTAATGACAAGATTCCTTCCAAGAGACACAGGGGCAGGAAAGAAATCCACGTAAAAACAGATTGCAGTCATATAGCCACAAGTAGAGAACACTGGGCACCATCAAAAGCTGGAAGAGGCTAGTAAAGATTCTCCCTAGAACCTTCATAGGAAGCAGAGCCCTGCCAATACCTCAGCTTTGGACTTCTGGCCTCCATAACTGGGAGAGGATAAATTTCTGTTGTTCTAAGCACCCGCCAGGTTTGCGGTATTATAGTGGCCACAGGAAACTAAACAAATAATACATATATGCCATGAAAAAATGCAGTATTATCACTTGTAGGGTTTTAAAGTTCACAATATGAAGTAATAATTGACTACCTTGAAATAGACTACCTTGAAAATTCCTTGTATTACTCTGAAAGTACTCTCAAAACAAAATAATATGGCTCATTTTGATTTTAATGTTTAAAATGGTTTGCTGTGTTTTGGTTGAACATCAAGCTGACTTGAGTTTCAAGAACACTTACATTTAAAAACTCCTGTGTCTCTAAGCATTAGATTTTCAATCAGGGAGTGATGCTCACAGCCCAGAAGGCACCATGAAGCCCAGACTACCAAAGGAGCATCAGCCAGTCCTGCTCAATTTGGAACAAATGTTCATTGAGAGAAATCTGGAAGCCAAACTATCTGCCTATTAAAATTGTTCTCTTTATTTTAATTCAAATTGCAACTTATATTTGAGCTCCAAGAAGTCTGATATACATTTGACTGGGCCCATTTTGATCTAACACAGTGTTTCTTTCATCTTACAGGACTTAAAAATTACCTGAAGTGCTTTTGTTTAAAACCACAGATCTCTCCTCAGAAGAACCTCATTCAATAGGTCCGCACCATGCTGAGAATCTACATCTCTAACAAGTGGCAGGCAATTTCTCAGATCAGGCAAGTTCACTGATTTAATCCATGTCATATGCTTGACTCTCCTCAGCTTGGTTTTGTTGTCTTTGAAAAGTTTCAAATAAAAGGAACACTTTATGATATCACTAAGCAGCAAAACTTAGGACATCCAAGTCAAATCTGCATTCAGCTTGTGGGGGGAAGAACAGGAAAGGAAGGAAAGGCATGTAAGGAGTAGCCATTCAAGACCAAAGGCTGGTCTTGTCCTACATGGGCATCCCATCACCTTTCTCATATGAGGATTGTGAAACAAGGGGACCCACAGTTAAATGGTCACCAAGGTTTTAAAGTCACATGGTGTTAAGTCACTTCAGTCGCATCTGACTCTTTGCAACCCTGTGGACTGTAGCCCTCCAGACCCCTCTGTTCATGGGATTTTCCAGGCAAGAATACTGGACTGGGTTGCCATTTCCTCCTCCAGGGGATCTTTCCGACCCAGGAATTGAACCCACGTCTTTTATGTCTCCTGGACTGGCAGGCAGGTTCTTTACCACTAGCGCCACCTGGGAAGACCTTTAAAGTTGCAATGTATTTGAAAAAAGAAGCTACAAAATCAAAAGTGTATGACTGCACACACAGTCCCCCACCTAAAACAGAAGCAGTCTCTCATAACCTCAGGCTTTGTATGTGATTCTAGAAGCCCTAACATGTCCTGGATCTCTTTGTAGGAACATGGTCATATGCACATATGACTGAAGTGGCATTTCTAAGAGTGAAAAAATAGTTATGTTAAAAGGATATTATGGTAGCCATTCGGCCATCAAGGTGGCCCCCGACGACCTCTGCCTCCTAGAATCCATGCTCTTCTGTAGTCTTGCCCCATGTTGCACAGGGTCATATGTGTGGCTGATAGAATATGTCACTTCTGAGGCTAGGCCCTAAAGGATACTGTGACATGCTCTCTCTTTTGGATAGCACGCTGTGGGGGAAGGGAGAAGCCATGTCATGACCAGTCCTACAGAGAGGTGAGGAGCTGTGAGTGAGCCTTCATGGAAGTGGATCTCCCAGCCCCTGTCAAGCCTTCAGATGACTGCAGCCCTTGCTGACATTCTAACTGCAGCCTCAGAAGACAGCCTGAGCCAGAGCCACACAGCTAAGTGACTCCCGGGTTCAACATCACCAGCTATGAAATCATGTTTGCTGTTTTAAGTTGTCAACTGGTGGGGTAATTTGTTCCATGCCAAAAGATAACTAATGCAGATGTCATTTATAAATGAAGCAAATTTTCATTTGTAATAATCACTCATAAGAACATCATCTACAGTCAATGTACAGATCTGTCAGGAAACACAAACAGGTGTTTTACTGAAAATACTCAAAGCAGCTATAACCAAGAATAAAATGGTCAGTATTTAAAAGTCATTCATATGAAGCTTTTGGATTCAAGTTCCCATGAACCAAGTGGCTACTGAGAGAACTGAGCCACTTGCTCAACTCTTCTCACCCTTAATGCATGCAGCGCCCTTAGTTTTAAGAGCAAAGGGGTGGAAGGCCCATCTTTGCTTCAAACGGACTTTTAAAGCAGAAATTCTGTGTACTAATATCTACTGGGACTTCTTGCACAGGGGAGAGATGATAGGCATTTAAAATACTAATTCACCTCTAAAACGCTTTCTAATTTAATCCAATCCATAAGATGAGGTGCAATGTATCTCATTTATCACTGTGTCCTCAGAGCCTCACAGAGTTCCTGGTACAAAATAGGTGGTGAGAACAAGCAATGGATGGATGCAAGGACAGATGGATGGATAGGTGGATAGATTTAAGAAAGGACAGACAAACAATACATCCTCAGCTGCTTAGTGTAAGTGCTTATTTGTATACATTCAAAATTTTGACATGGGAGCCAGGAGTGAGGGGAAATTAAAACAAGTATGCTCTATTGCTTATGGAGATAGAAGAGGATTTACAAATGAAAATAGGAGAAGGAAAACTTTATGCTACGAAAGCTGAAAAGTGGGAAAAGAAATCTTAAATGTCAAGTCAGCAAGAAATTCCTTCTAACCAATATGCTACAAGAAGTACACAATCCTCACAAGAATGATTAGGTAAGGAAATTTATTTGGGGGCCCACTCCTTGCTGTTCTAGATCCTTTCTACCTTCACCCTTCGCCAAAATCCCTCCCTCCTCTCTCCTCAGGAACTGGCTGTCTCAAACTATCTCTCAAAACATATTTTTAATGAAGTGTTTTCCACTTTATTTGTTAAGGTAGCACTAGAAAGGTCATAGGTAAACTCCAATTCTCAGTGGCTTAACACAGGAGAATTTCAGTTGCATCGTGAGGTCTGAGTGGAGGGGAGATGTTCCACATAGTTATTCGAATAATAATTTCATTCAGACTGATGAAGACCCTGCTATCATCAACTCTTGACCTCCAAGGAGCCCTGGGTGTGGATGGTCAGCCAGCAGGCATAACAGAAGGACAAGTGCATGACTACACAGAAGGTTGTCACAGGCAAGCGGCTAATGTCACCTCCATCCACACTCCACCAGCCAGAGCTCAGTCACATGGCCCCAGACAGATGCAAAGCGGGTGGGAAATGTAGTTCCTGCCTGGAAGGCCACTTTCCAGCAGCCACACTACACTACAAAGTGAAAGCCTGAATCTTCGCAAGATGGTTAACATCCATACCCACAAAACTCATTCACACAAAGGTGTTAATACTTGATAGCAAACTGAAAGCTTTCCAAGGAAGATTTGCTAGCAGAAATCCAGACGGATGATTTGGATGAAATGTCAGGCATCTGAGAACAGCAGTGGGTTTCTCTCATCAGTAATGGTCCTAGGGGATAGACTGGTGCAGGCAGGTTGTTGAAGAAACAAGGAAGAAATGTTTAAGGCAGAGGTTTTCAAAGTGGGTGATAAGTAAATGCATGTCTACATTGACCCCAAGCATAACAGAAGCAATTAGATAGCCTTACAAGTCTTAGGCTACCAAAGAAAATGTGTTCATGATTATTCTTCCATCTTCTCTAAGTGAGTTTTAATGATCTCCCTCTTTCAATAATTGCTATGTTTCTAACCTCCCAGCGGTCCCACACATTCAAGTGAATTATGATTAGGAGCTGCTAATTATAGTAATGAGATATAGGAAATGAAAGACAAAGGGAAAAATTTATAAATATAATTCATGTGACAAAAGTGGGCCAAGCTCCAGTGGAGGGGCCTTCAGAGGCCCAGAGAGAAGAGTACAGTGTGTCAGTGAGCACTCCACCTGTTTACACCCCAGCGCTTCATGGTACATGGATTTCCTTTCTTTGGTAGCTTCTGTTTATCTCACATCATTACACTGCAGTTCATGCTGCCCAGCTGGTCACTTAAATGACCACACAGCAAATAGAAAGCATATGTTTCAGTGACAGAGACATACTCCAACTGTGCACTTCTAGAAGGATGCAAGGTGGCTATTTATATTCTTTGTCCAGAGTTTAAAAGTAGCTCCACATACTAAACTTTCAAGACTCAAACCAGAAAAAAAACCATTACTCAAGGCTCTTCTCAATAGTTTGACCTAAACAGGAAGTGATTATTAAGAAACAGAAATCTCAGAACACCATGCAAACTCAAAGACTGACTCTCCATTGTCTCTGGGGTACAGGGACTCCCAGATTTGCCTTTAACCTTCATACTGAACTGCTGCCAAGTGACCCCAAGAAAGAAGCTGCACCCTCCCTTTGTGACTTGCTGTGCAGTGGGGCAGCTGAGCCCACACCCATGGAAAGGAGTCCAGGGGGAAAGCAAAGGAGTGAAGGAAACAGGCAAATCTTGCCCTCCTTTAGGATGACAGCCCTAAATCAGGACCCAAATGAGGCATAACTGGGAGCATCCATGGTCCCAAACTCCCTGGGAGACTCCGGGAGAAGCCAGGGATGGGCAGTTTCAGTGCAACCAGGCAATTATCAATTAATGCCAGTTAGTAAAGAGCAATTGAGCTAAACATCCAATTCGGGCAGCACATAGGAGCAAAACTAGGTTCCAGTCTCCTATGATTTGGGAGTTTTCAGGAGTAGACTGAAAATCAAAATCAACTTTTATCAGGGGTTATTGGCAAAATTTCCCTCCTTGTGGCACCCTTGAAGGACAGGAAGGACCCACCAAGACTTCAATTCAGTTCAGTCACTCAGTCGTGTCCAACTCTTTGCGACCCCATGAACTGAAGCACACCAGGCCTCCCTATCCATCACCAACTGCCAGCGTCTATCCAAACGCATGTCCATTGAGTCGGTGATGCTGTCCAACCATCTCATCCTCTGTCATCCCCTTCTCCTCCTGCCCTCAATCTTTCCCAGCATCATGGTCTTTTCAAATGAGTCAGCTCTTTGCATCAGGTGGCCAAAATATTAGAGCTTTAGCTTCAACATCAGTCCTTCCAATGAACACCCAGGACTGATCTCCTTTAGGATGGACTTGTTGGATCTCCTTGCAGTCCAAGGGACTCTCAAGAGTCTTCTCCAACACCACAGTTCAAAAGCATCAATTCTTCGGTGCTCAGCTTTCTTTATAGTCCAACTCTCACATCCATACATGACCACTGGAAAACCATAGCCTTGACTAGATAGACCAAGACTTCAGGAGGATGCCAACTTATGGACAAACAAACAAACACAAGCTCTAATGCCATTAGCACCCCAGCAGTGGTTACCTTTATACCAGCCTCCTACCCTCTGGTGAAGGACAGGGAAGCCTGGCGTGCTGCAATCCACGGGGTCGCAAAAGAGTCAGACATGACTGAGCGACTGAACAACAACAAAACCCTCGGGCTAGCAGCTTGGAAGGCTCAGCTTTACTTGCAAAAGCTTGTGAATGCAACAAAACAACTTTGGCAAAGACCTGGCCAGGGTAAAGACCAGAAAAATGTTTCTAAAATTATCTGTAATTTATTTCCTTTCAGTTTAATCCACTCATTCAATAGTTTCCATCCAACTAAAAATGTATGATGGTTTAGTAAATATTTACTTAGCACCTACTGTAAGTCAGGCATGTTCTGAGCATTAAGGATATGTTAGTCACCAAACAGGCACAGTCACTGTGCTCATAGGACTTCTGTGATAGCAAGAAGAAATTTGAATTCACCTCTGCTTCATTCATAACCTAATGAAGGATGCACGACTCCTCTCCTTCCTTCTCACAATCATCTCATGAACGAGGATAAACACATACTGAACATTTCATGGGAGCCTGCTATGGGACAGAGTAGGCGGGGAAGGCCACATATTCACAAAAAGTTAAGAAAAGACAGATGCTAAGGATTTAATTGTGTCCCCACTCCAAAAAAAGACATGCTGGTGTCCCATCCTCCATTCCTTCAAAATGTGATATTATTTGGAATCATGGTTATTGTAAACATAAATAGTAAAGATGTGGCCATACTGGAGTAGAGTGGACTCTTTTTTAAAAATTCTTATTGGAGTACAGTTGCCTAATAATGTTGTGTTAGTTTCTACTGCACAGCAAAATGAATCAGCTATTCATACACATATATCCTCCACTTTGGGGATTTCCTTCCCATTTAGGTCACCACAGAGCACTGAGTAGAGTTCCCTGAGCTACACAGTAGGCTTTCATTAATTATCTGTTTCATGCATAGTAGTGTATATATGTCAATCTCAATCTCCCCGTTCATACCCCTTCCCCCTCTTGTTTGTTCTCTACATCTGTGTCTCTATTTCTGTCTTGCAAATATAATCATCTATACCATTTTTCAGATGGTGCTAGTGGTAAAGAACCCACCTGCCAATGCAGGAGACATAAGACACATAGGTTCAACTCCTGGGTCAGGGAAGATCCCCTAGAGGAAGGAATGGCAACCCACTCCAGTATTTTTGCCTGGAGAATCCCATGAAAAAAGGAGCCTGGCAGGCTACAGTCCATAGGATCACAAAAAGGAGGACACAACTGAAGCAACTTAGCACACAGCACGCATACCATTTTTCTAGATTCCACATACATGCGTTAATATACAATGTTTGTTTTTCTCTTTCTGACTTACTTCACTCTGACTGTTTCTAGGTCCATTGGAGTAGAATGGACTCTTAATTTAACATGATTGGTGTTCTTATAGGAGAACAGCCATGTGAGGAAGAGCTGGGGAAAATGCCCTATGACTACAAAGGCAGAGATTAGAGTTAAACAACCACAAGCCAAGGCATACAAGAAATTGCCAGCAAATCACCAGAAGCTAGGTTTCAGAGAGAGGGCATGGCCCTGTGACACCTTCTTTCAGACTTCTAGTCTCCAGATCTGTGAAACGGTAAACTTCTGTTGTCCTAATCCATCCAGTTTGTGATTATTTGCCACCGAAGAAAATAAGTCCACCAGGTAAGAGAGCTAAGAAAAAACTATGATGGAAACAGAGAAGGAAATAACTTCACTGTACCTGTGATGTGACCGGGAAGGCTTCCCACAGGAGATGCTATTTGCTCAGTGTCTTAGAATAGAAACATTTCTTTGACCAGAGATGTGGGGGAAGTCAAGACACAATGGTCCTTCAAGGCTGTGCCAGGGATGAAAACATATGGCCTGTTGAGCACTGCCAAATTATAAAGCACATAACATGCCCCCAGTCCTCTCCTAAGCCATATGCAGGGATGCATGGAGCTAAAGATTACAGGCAAGAGTGTAAATGATAGATGATGCCACTGGAAAGTAAGTGTAGTCACTCAGTTGTGTCTGACTCTTTGCAACTCCATAGACTGCAGCCCTCCAGGTTCCTCTGTCCATAGAATTCTCCAGGCAAGAATACTGGAATGGGTTGCCATTTTCTTCTCCAGGGGATCTTCCTGACCCAGGGATTGAACCCAGTCTCCTGTATTGCAGGCACATTCTTTACCATCTAAGCTACCAGGGTTTGGATAAAGTTAGACCCAAATTATGTCGGCACAATAGGTAACAGGAAAATTTTAATTATAAGCAGATGAACAATGTAATCAAGTATAATTTTTGGTAAGGTATCTTTGGCAATGGGGTACTGAATATACTTGAGAAATGAGGACCAGTTAACACACTACTCAAGCAGATCATGAAGGAGTCAAGGAAAGCAGGTGTGATATTGTGATTTAATAAGAAATACACATTTGGTCCTTGTTCCAGTTCCTGGCAAAGAGCTTCTAAAGCACTTGGAAATTTCCTGAGTGACTGGGGTGAGGAGAATGTCTTTTGTTATTCATAATTAGTCCCTTTCAACCACACCTGAGTTTATGTTAATGTGGGGCCTTTGGGAGAATAAGGGCTGATATCAAAGCAGTGGGAATAGAGGGGAAAATGCAGAATTATGAAGAGGTAGAACAGATGTCTGATGGGTGTGGAGGGTGTAGGAGGCAGGAGAAAAAAAAAAAGCAGGACTAGTTAAGGGCACAAACTCTGCTGCTACAATGCAGTGTTCCAATTCTGTCCCAGCTGTTTGACCTTGGACAAGTTAACCTAACTTCCCTCACAGTGTTATCACCTGTAACACAGAGACACTAGCCGCATAAGGTCCTTGGAGGATCTAATGGCTTTTCATGTAGACAGTGCTTAGGAAAAAGCTGAGGACACATTCAGTGCTCTGTCCGAATTCTCTATAGCAGCAGCAACATGTACTCAGGGAATTCCTGGGCCAGGAAAATGAGGATTATAAGAACACCTCCAAAAACAAATAGTTTGGGACTTCCCCAGTGGTCCAGTAGTTAAGAGTCTGCCTTCCAGCAGGAATCATGGGTTCAATCCCTAGTCAGGGAACTAAGATCCCACATGTCGCAGAACAACTAAGCCCACACGCCACAACCACAGAGCCCATGCACTCTGGAGTCCCAGCACAACAGCTACAGAGAAGCCCGCATGCCACAACTAGGACCCAGCGCAGTCATAAACAACTAAGTCGATATATAAAACAAAAGGCTTTATGAGAGCATACAGGAGGAAGACATTAGTTCCTGGCGAAGAGAAGTTGATATTAGAATAGATGAGGCAAAGACACCCAGGTCAGAAAGGGAAAGTTAGATGGGAGTAAACTGAGGGTGTGGGAAGGTGTTAGGGTCCTGGGGAACTGCTACCACAGGCATGTCCAGAAACAAGACAGCAAGATTATAAAAGGCTTTTAAGACCTATACCAAGGTCTCGCAACCTATACCAAGGGCAATGAGAGTTTCAGGAAGTTGAGCCTTCCAGCCAAGGTGCTCAGGGATTGCCTAGCACCCACTCCGCCTTCTGATGGTAAAGTAAAAAGTTCAGCCACTCAGTCGTGTCTGACTCTTTGCAACCCATGGACTGCAGCATGCCAGGCTTCCCTGTCCTTCACTATCTCCTGGAGTTTGCTCAAACTCATTTCCATTGAGCTGATGATGTCATCCAACCATCTCATCTGGTAACTTACCACCTATTTCCTTGAGGAATTACTGCTTCTCCTTTAGATTAGTCTTTAGGCTTAAATCAAGATGCTTTGCCTTCAGCGGGGCAGGAGGTGGGTACCAAGTCCAGGCCAGACAGATGCCCCTCTTCTGGGATGGAACTGGGAGGGGAGTGATGAAAAGACTAAGTACGGCTGGAGTTTACCAGTGGTGGTGCTGGGAGCAGTTCCTGCTTCAACTCCTGCCTTCTTCAGTGCTACCTGCTTCCTGCCCTTTCTGAGCCCCTCTTTCTATCCTGTGAGCTCTCTACATTGTTCCAATTAATTCTCTTTTATTAACCAGAGCCAGAGTCTGTGACTAACCACTAATATTTCCTACAACTTCAACAAATGGGCCTCCCTGACCATTTGTTTTCAGAACAGAGGTGCCAACAAGAAAACAGCAGAAAGGTGCAGGACCCCTCCCATTGCCTGGCAACCAGAAGTCACTACATGCGTCTGCCAAAGGTAGGAAGCTGTAACTGACTTTCTTCTTTCCTTAGAGAAACCTGGGCCTTGTTGTCTATCCTGTATTCAACAGTGTGTGTGAGATGTGACATCAGAAGTTATAATATGACCTAGATTCCCTACCTACATCAACCATTTCATTAATCCTTTTTTTAGTTTGTGGACAACAAGAAATGGGTGCAGTTTCCACAAACAAGTCCTTCTGAACACAGTTCTACCCTCAGAGAGCCACTGACTGATTTCCTTCATCAGCACCTCACTGATGTTAAAAATAAAGGAACACTCTCAGATCAGATGAGCCCATCTCTTTCCACTGAGCCCAATTGTTCAGTGAGAATCAGGTTCCTAACCAACAGCCCTCCGGCACTGCCTAAGGCAGAGACCATTCTAAAATCAAATCCCTATTTTCACCAGAATCAGTGTTCTGATTCTTTCAGGTTCCCTCTCTATGGGCATGGTTGCAATATTCTTGTTGCTACATCTGAGATTAGACATTCTTTCCCTTACCAGTCCATACCGAGTCCTTTCCATGTGTTAGAACCAAACAGAGGCAGATTGCCCCATCCCTGGAGGGAAGTGAATGTTACTCATCTTGTATCCCATGCTTAGCTGAGCAGCTGCCACGTGACAAGAGGCCCAGAAAGGGTTCCTTGTCAAAAGAAAAGTTTGCTTCACTAACAGCTACATGCAAAGTAGATTTCAGTGGCCTGCCATAAGGTCCCATCTGACCCTCAGCTATTAGGACATGTGGAGCATGTGGGACTCCAGAGTCATTACTGGCTGACCCAAATCCTAGCTCCTTCCCTTCTGACTACGTGACCTCAAGCTAACAAATGTACTCTTTTTTTAAGATTTTTTTTTAATGTGGACCATTTTTAAAGTCTTTTATTAAATTTGTTACAATATTGCTCCTGTTTTATGTTTGGCTCCAAGGTATGTGGAATCTCAGCTCCCTGACCAGGGATGGAACCCACACCCTCTGCATTGCAAGGCAAAGTCTTAATTACTGGAAGTCCCACAAATGTACTCTTGAAAACCTTAGTCACCCCTAGAATGAGATTAGTAATACATGCCTCAAAAAAACTCATTAAAGGAATTAAATGAGAAAAGGCATAAAAACCATTTCATAGAATACCTGGCACATCATATTTAATAAATGTGACTATATCTGGTACAAATTTTATAATCACAAATTCTGGTATGTAATAAATATAACTTCATTTCCTATAACTCACTTTAATTTCTCATTTGGGGCTCCAGTTCTGTCCTTTATGAAAAATAAGCTCAGTTAAACAGAAAAATGTTCTCTTGGTCCCTCTCCGCTCTGCAGTCATACCTTCGATCCAGCCAGGGCCAGCTTTGCATTGGGGGGAAATGGGGCATAAGCCCTCCTTCTCAGGATATAACTCATCTCATCCAGTCCTTAACACAGGCAATGAGTGGCGGTAGTTTCTTGAATAGCTGTCTGGAGCTCGGGACCCACTGAGATGCTGGCACACCATGGGCAGAGAATACCCACGTCCTGTCTTACCAATACACACACCGTTGTGCTGTCCGCAGGACCATCTCAGGTCTTGGACATACACGAGCACTTGGTGTCTGTACCATAGGGACTTTCAGATGCCCTGCAGTCCTGCTGAGCATCTGCGGAGATCTCCAAGCCTAGATGCACCCAGCAACCAGTTCCATGATACGACAGTACCATGAGGACAACTAGAATTCCTCCATGAGATCAGCCACCTCCCTGAATCAACTCAGCTTGAGGAGGGGGGCAAAAGAACAGGCACAGAGAGTGGTAAAGGGAGGATGAGAGAGAGGAGAGGGTGGCAGGTAGGGAGGGAGAGGAGGGAAGAAGAAGGTTGAGAGGACTGAAAGAAGGGGAGAGGGAGAGGGGAGACAGGAAAGGGTGGAGAACAGACAGGGTGCAAGGGAGAGGAGATAAAAAGAGAAGAGAAAAGCACAGAGAGCAGATAAAGAGGTCTTTCTCACTTCTTCTCTCCCTCTCCTCTCTCTTTCTGGCCAAAAAAAAGTCTTTCTACTCAAGGAGAAGAAACACTGGGAGGGGGTGAGAGAGGGAGAATGTCAGGGAGGAACTCAATTAGGATTGTTCTGACTCATCACACTGACTTCCCTAATCCTTGTTTCATGCTTCTGTTTTGCATTCAGAAGCTAAGAGTTGCTCCGTTTTCTGCAATTTGCTTCTGACAACTCCTCTGGGGGTAAACAGTGGTTGGGAATAGTTAGGGCAAGAAAGAAAAGAAAAAAAGAGCTTCAACCAGTCATTAACCTCTGACATCATTAAGATGAATGCACCGTAAAAATCGGACTTGAGTGGAGATGTAGAAACGCTCTCTGATTTGAATGTCTCCAGGAAGAGCCCCCAGGGTGGTAGGTGCAGTCCCACAAGAGGCCGAGTCCCATGACTGTTAAGCCTGCTAGGTTCTAGGAGGAGAGAAGATCCCAGAGCTCCAGGGCACAGGGGTTCAGGATGAGAAGACTAGCTCCAGCCCAGTCTCTTATCCAACTGTGCCCACGGGTTTCAAATGGCTTTTATTTTCCCTTTCTCTTCCAGAGGGCTCCCAACTGCCTCCTTTATCTAGTCAACACTGGCACCTCTTTAGTAACTCCTTGACTTGGGAGCCAATCAGCTGCTTGACTCTTGTGCTGTGTGCGAGATCCCTCAATCACATATTCTGGGACTGCTTGCTGCTCTTTATTTTTCATCTACAGATGGCTTCATAAAAGCCATTCTCCTTATTCTGAAAAAAGTCCAAGTGGTAGCTGGATATTCATTTAAGATGCAAATCAGGTTATGCAGGTGGCATAAAATAACAGCAGGCTCTAAGAAGCATGGATGAGGGGTGGAACTGACACAAACACCATGATGAAAGCACAGCTTCTCCCACCTGCTTTCCTTAAGATCAGCACCTCTGCAGGGGCTGACTGCTCTTACCTGTAGACTGTATACAGAGGATGCTGAACAGAAGGCTATCCCTAAATCTCTCTGCATGTTCATCCACATCTTAGACCAGAGGTCAGCAAACTTTTCCCATAAAGGGTCAAATACTACGTATTTTTGGTTTTGCAGGTCTTCTAGTCTCTGCTGAAACTACTTGATCCTGCCAACAGAGTGCGAAAGCAGCCCCAGACAATACGCAATCAAATGAGTATGGCTGTGTGCCAATAAAACTTTATTTATAGACATTGAAATTTGAATTTCCATAATGCTCACATATCACATATTTTTCTTTTGATTTTTTTTCTATTTGAAACTGTAAAAACTATTCTTATGCTCTCAAGGCATATAAAGCAGGCACTGGCCCGTGTTCAGCCTATAGGGCGTACTTTGTTACCCTCAGACTTAGATCATCATGATCTATAGGGTAAATCTTAATTCTGACCAACAACTAACTCTAGTCCCAAGTAATATAAGAAAACTTATTAATTCATCTCTTTTTGAGTATATGATACAGGAGAAGGGGCTAGAGTTTATATACTTCTTTAGAAATAATGCAAAATTATAAGATGCCCCCAAACTTCATAAAACAAACTATTTTCAAGTACAAAGTCTATACTAGAAACTCGTTTATTCATTGAAAGTGTGGCAGAGTTCCTTATTGGCAGTATTTTATTGGCCTATGTTGAATGGACTTGTATTTAGTCAAAGAAATTGTATTTCTTTGTGTTTAGTCTATAGTCCAGAAATTTCATGTGTCCATTCTAGCCTTAGCACTACCACCTATTTTCAGTTTGAACTGGTGAGTTGTCCATACCCAGAAATTTTGTTACACAACAACGGTTAAGACACACGTTGCTCACAGTTAACAATGTACTTGACCCCTCACTGGACACGTCCATGCTATGATTTCAGAAGTACTGCTCAGGTACCTCCCAATAGCCTTTCCACTAACACAATAATTTAAAAAAAAAAAAGCTTTTCCCTGCTCCACACTTGAACTTCTTTCATGAATGATGAATTTTGATTTGAAGAATTGGGAAAAAAATAAATAAATAAAATTTTAGAGGTGCTATACTTATTTGGGGGGCAAGGGTAGGAATACAGAGATGAAGTAGAAAATTAGAGAACCTCCCTTAAGTTTGGGGAGCCCAGGACAAGGAGGTTTGGTCTTCATTTCCTAAAGTACAGCCCAGGGAGCCTATTGGCTTTGCAGGAAGTCCTCTGGTCCAGTTTGGTCCCCAAAAGTGCGGAGACAAGAATCATGAGCTCAGCTTCATGAGACATGAGACCAGAGAACATCTGACAATTTCTCCCTGGTGTCTGTCCATCCCATCTCCCACCCCCATCAGGCCCAAAAATGGTTCAGAAGAGATCAGCCCAGTCCTCAGAGATGTGTAAGGACAGAGGCCAAAGAGCAAACTGCAACAAAGGCAAGGTAGCCCCATGCAGATAGAAGACAATTATGGACCACATGGCCCGACCCTCAGTGATGGTTAGCTTGCTCTCTGAGAAAAAGTGGAATTTTTCAAATAACTATTTACCTAAAATCCAATAGAGGATAAATTTACCTTAACAAGATTAGATTTTTATTTTATCTAAGTTAAATTAGATTACAAATTTAGATTAGAAATTCACCTTGACAAGATTAGATATTTTCTGCAATTAAGAGAAATACAGGCTGAAAATGTAAATTAAGAGTAGAAATAAATAGTAGTAAGTAACTAGTACAGTGGTAATAATGGTAGTGATAACAGTAATATAGAGTAGCAGCAGTCATAGAGAAATGGCAGCAGCAACACACCAGAAGTAGCAGTAATATCCCAGTAGTGGGCAGCAGTGGAGCCAGTAAACAGCAGCTAACATTTGAGTACTTTCCATTTGCCAGGACTTGTTTTCAGTATTTTACAAAGAAGTGCTCATTTAATCCTTATAACAATCCTACAAGATAGGTATTTATCTTCATTTTAAAGAAGAAAAGACTGAGACACAAGAAAATAGCTAGTGGGAAGCTGCTATATAATATACGGAGCCCAGCCTGGCACTCTCTGATGACCTAGAGGGGTGAGACAGGAGAGGGGAGGGAGGTTCAAGAGTGAAGGGAGATAAATATATATATACACATATATATATATAATTATGGCTGATACACATAGTTGTACAGCAGAAACCAACACAACATTGTAAAGCAATTATCTTCCAATTAAAAAATCAAGAAGAAAAAGATAAAAGCTTGAACAAAGAAAGATTCAACGAACATTTGTTCAGTGGGTGAATGAACAAATTAGTTCACTAATGAACTCAAATATGAACAGAAAGTGGCTCTCACATAAAGTCAGAAAGAAGCGGCCATCCCAAAGTCACTGCTGAAGCTTTTTAGTGCTCTAGATTGAGAAACCGAAGTTAACAGAGGAACCTTTCCAAAAAAAAACCAATCAGTAAGATGACAGAGATAATGCTGGGTAACCAATACAGGGTAACATGTTATCAGCTCACCTTTCCTCTCTTATAATTTCCTCCACCCTGTCACACCAGTTCACAATAGATTTATTTTTCCTCTGCAAGCGAGGGTGCTCTGTCACTAAGTCCTGTCGGGACTCTTGCAACCCCTTGGACTACAGCCTGCCAGGCTCCTCTGTCCATGGTATTTTCCAGGCAAGAATACTGGAGTGGGTTGCCATTTCCTTCCCCATGGGATCTTCACAACCCAGGGATCAAACTCACGTCTCCAGCATTGCTGGCAGATTCTTTACCACTGAGCCACCTGGGAGTCCTATTTTTCCTCTAAAATAAGGTTATTAGCTGTATAAACTTTCAAAATGAAGTTTCTAGAGCCAGTTTTTCCTGCTATTCTGCCAGCAGTGGGCGAGCCTGAAGAGGAGGGAGGTGGTGAAAAGAAAGTATTATTAAGACCAGAGGAGCCAATGATTGAAAGATTATTGGAGTCCAGAGCTACTCCTGGTCCAGACACTGACCCCACTCAGCCACAGCCCCATCTCTTTAGTGATTTAGTACCCCAATATGTGGCTGGTTTCTCTCATGCAGAAGTCCTCAGTGATATATATGTACTTTAAACTTAATGTGATTTTAAGTCTTTTAAAATCGGTAGTTTCCTATTCAGCCACAGGACTGGTCTGCAGTCCCAGTTAAGGAAGGAACTAAGGGATTCTTGGGAGTGCATAGAAGCTGGTCTCCCTCTCTCCGAGAGCAGACAACACGGGCCCTGGTTGATCACGCCACCTAGCGGCAGGCACATTCTCCCGTGAGCCTTTCTCAGTCTGAAATGAGGGTGCCCAGCCATCAGTTAAATTATCCCATCTCACAGCCTATGCATTTCAATAATCTACCATCTGTTCACCTTCTGTGTGGGAGTTCAATCATCTTCTTGGCAGCGGGATTATTCTACAGCAATTACCTATGTCTTTATCACCTCTCATTGAGCTGCAGCAGCGTCTCTAAAACCGACAGGTTTTCAACCACTGTTTGCAGGTAGGACAGTCTCTCGCTTTAGAGCCCAGAAGAATATCTGTGCTTAACTGGGAAGGGGATCCACAACCTGATGAAGTGAGTGGGCTTCCCTCTGAGCGAAGGAACGGAACTACAGAGCCTTCATTTCATGCATGTTCAGGTGTCAGGACTAGAAAAAGGAAAAGGCTACACTGGAGAGAGGAGCCTCGTGCTGAGAGACGCAATCAGAAGACCTAGGCATCACCTCCAGCTCTGCCACCAGCCCCCTGTGAGACTGTGTGCAGTCAGCTCTCTCTGGGCCTCAGTTTCCTCTTCTTTAAAATGAGGAGGAATGGGTGACCCCTGCACTGTCCTTTAGTGACCCTAGAGCTCTGAAACTGTAGGATCCTCATGGATGGAGACTTGGAGTGTACACTGCAGCCCACACCCACAGGCACCAAGGACTTGCTGAGTTGCTAAGTAAAACCACAGCTAGAAAAAGAAGACGTCACAACCAACAAGGGTCATCTGAATGGTTTTTTTTTTTTTTAATTTAGATATATCAGACATGCACTTCATATTAGTATCAGGTGAATGCTTTTTAAATTTGGATTATCATTAATGATATATTCTTACACAAAACAGGCATATATATTTCACTGTGCTTCACTTTACTGCACCTCACAGATACTGCAGTTTTTACAAACTGAAGGTTTGCAGAAACTCTGTCAGGCAAGTCTGTCAGCACAATTTTTCCAACAACGTTTGCTCCCTTGGTGTTTCTGTGCCACACGGTGGTAATTCTCGCAATATTTCAAACTTTTTCATTATGATTATATTGGTTATGGTGACTGGTGATCAGTGATCTTTGATGTTATCAATACTGTTATAAAAATATTAGGACTCAAATGAGGCTTAGCTTTTCTAGCAATAAAATTTTTTATAATTTTATTAATTTTTGGCTGTGCTTTGTCTTCATTGCCATACAGGCTTTTCTCTAGTTGCAGCAAGTAGGGGCCACTCTCTAGTTGCGGCACACAGATCTCTCACTGCTGGCTTCTCTAGTTGCAGAGTACAGACTCTAGGGCAACGCAGGCTTCAGCGGTTGTGGCTCCCAGGCTTAGAGTATGGGCTCAATAGTCATGGCACATGGGCTCAGTTGCTCCGCTGCATGTGGAATCTTCCCAGACCAGGGATGGAACTCAGGCCCCCTGCAATGGTAGGAGGATTCTTTATCACTGGACCACCAGGGAAGTCCTAGTAACAAATTCTTAATGAAGCTATCTACATAGTGTTTTTATAAATAATGCTGTTGTACACTTAATAGACATCCTTGTTCCTCTTAATCCAAGATAGAGCAGAGCCCCGCCTCTTCCTGATCTGTCTCCACTTGTCAAAGGGTATGGTCATTCCCCAGTGGCTGGCCTGAGTTGTGTGATTTCAGGGGCTGCAAACCCCTGCTTCACTGCAGTGACTGCCAGAACCTCTCCCTGGACCTCCTAGTGTGAATATGATTCTATGCCTTCTATGCCACCAGCAAAAACCAAATGCGAAAGTGGATTACAAGATGTGACGTTACAGAGAGAGCTATCAGATTTATCCCCATTGTTGTAGCTTTTCAGGGAAAAAAAAAAGGTAGAAATAAGATCTTTCTCTCCCTCTCTATTAAGACACCATGAAACATTGATTCCATTTTTTTTAATTTCCAAATACCTGCTTGCTTTGCCAAGTGTTGGGTGACCATTTATAAAGATTGACCTGGCTATATGCGCAAGGATTCATCCACCCACAGACATGAATGCCAGGCTGAATTTACCTTCAGTGTCCCCGGAAAGACCAAAAAAGAATTTTTGGCCATTCGCCCGAACTTCAATCATAACAGTGACACTAGTAACGGCCATCACTACCTGCCACACATTTTATGTAAATAAATTTGATTATTACAGAAACACTTTGTGGGAGGTACTCTTATCTTCCTCCATTTTATAGATACAGAAACTGAGGCAAAGATTAAGTTAGTCACCCAAAGTCACATGACCCATCGAGTTAAGATCTGAATTCAGATCTCTGGTTCAAGAGTCCATGGTCTTAAGCATTTCACTCTACTACTTTCCCGTGCCCATTTAAAATAAGGCATTTTGTTACACAATATTAGACAGCTATGCATTGCTAGTGATACTGTCTCAAACAACAGGACCTAAGAAGAAAAGAAAGCTGGGTGTGACTTAACCAAAGAAATCAGTAGAGATTATTTTTTGCTCAAATCTTTCATGGGAGAAATCATTCCATTATGTTTATGGCCCTGTGTCAAAAGAGGACAGTTTGACTTTATTTCCTGGAGTCCTCTGGTTTTTAGTAAGTCCCAAGTGAGAAATCTGCTGGAGACTTTTCAATGTTGCACAAAGCTGCCAATCACATTTATTGACTTTCTGCCCTACCAACAGTGGGAAGAATGATGTCATCCCCCATCCGCATAACAGATCTTGACAATGAGTGAGCAAAGCTTCCTGCACTCCAGAAAAGCAATTATTTTCTGGGGGAAAAAAACCCAGTCAACTTCTTAGGCATAATGAACCCACCTATTAATCTTGTCTGGCTACTCTTGCTAATTCTGGAAACAGAAGCATAGTCATGCTGTATTGCTCTCAAATTTTAAAACCATGCACATCATCAAAAACAAAGGACTTTTCAACTTTGCCCTTTGATTGATTATGCTTTTCTGCAAGCAACTACTTAGACACCAACTGATGGAGAAGAGAAGCTGTTTAATATCACTTATGTTCTGGCTTTTGTTGCAGGTAACTGGTTATCACTGAAATAACAGGGTCCTTTAGTAATTACAAAATGCACTTCATTAACTAGTTGAAAATCTACATCTAACCAAGTAAAGAAAGCAATAATAAATTGACTTTGGATCACTAAGAATTCTTAATATTAACATAAGGAGCCAGGGTAGGTCTCTTTTACTATTTTTACAACAGTTGTTGACAAATGAATAGCCACGTGGTGCTTCAACCCCAGATAACTAGTTTTGCTTATACATTTCTTTCTAATGAGGAATGAAATCTGCCCTCTGTTACTGAGAGTCTGCAGAACTCAATTTGAAGAAAAGGTAGGTGCAGAAAAAGAAAAGAATCTGAAAGATCGACAGTTGTATAAGACATAGAAGTTGTACAAAAATTCAAGGGGGTTTTCAAGATTTGGAAAAATACTGAAATTGGAATAAAATATAAATGACTTGGTAAGTACAGTCCTGAATTGCTTTGCTTACCCCATGTTAATTCTATTTCTGTATTTCGGAGGACAGAACAAGACACAATGTCTGCCATATGAGGATGATGTAACTAGTCATATTCTTTAAAGGGCCATGTAGAACCAACTGGAGGGGAGAAATACCAGAGTTTAGAACAGTTTAGAACAGAAACAGTTCAGAAATTGTTGCACTAATTCAACAAAGTGGCATCTGGCAGGATGAAATGGAAATAAAAGGCAGTAGGTGGATTTGGAAAAGGTATTTAGGCAGCAGGATGGTCAGGTACTAGTGATGGATTAGACGTGGGGATGAGAAGAGGAATGAGTTGCAGTTTCTGATTCAGTGGATGGTAGTGACGTGTCCCAAAAGAGGGAAACTAGTAGAGTGAAGAACTTGTGGACTATTATGATAAACACATTTTAGACCTGTTGAATTTGAGGTACCTGCAAGACATCCAAGTAAGCAAGAGACAAGAGTGATTGAATGTGAACTGAAATCAGTACAGTCCAGGCAACAATCTACTATCTATCAGAGGCTGGACTAGATGCTGGTAATGAAGCAGTGAAAAAGTTGGGCATCACCCCTGACCTGTGAAACTTGGAATCTTGGTGGAGAAAAGGGCAGTAAACAAATATTCACTTAAATGAATAAATGGGAGCCAAGAAAAGGAAGTATTTTAAGAAAGGGCCAATCACATCAAATCATGCTAAGAGATAGAAAAGGATACTGACAGAGCTCTCAGTTGGATTTGGTAACGTGAAAGTCACAAGAGCTATTTCAGTAGAATCCCTGAGACAGAAGCCAGAATCAAGTGAATTGAAAAGAAAACTGCAGAGTAAGGAAACAGAGACAGTAACTATGGAACATTTGTTCAGGAAGTTTCTCTGAGAAAAGGATTAGCAAAAAGGAGTGGTGACTAGAAATGGACATGGGTCAAGGAAGAGTTATTAAGACAGATGATTGTAAAGCATGTTTGTGCTAGGTAGGGAATATTCCAGCAGAAAAGCAGGAAGTGATACATTGGAGAGAGGGGACTCTACATGAAACAAGTCAATAAAGCCAGAAAAAAATATTAAAAGCACAAGAGTTATTCTTTGGGGAGGTTGCAATGCAAGGGATTGGTAGGAGGGACTTCTGAGGTACAAATAATGTTCTGTTTCCTGATCCAGGTACTATTTAAATAAGTATGTTCATTCTGTGAAAATGTTTCAAGAGTTAAGCTTATATGTGCTCCTTCCTGTGTGTATACTGTATGTCAATAAAAAAGTTTTTTCCAGCCGAAGTATTAGAAAGGAAAAAACAAAAACCATCAGTTTTTGCAAGTGATGATTACCTAGAAAACCCTGACAAATTTATAAACTATTGGCACCCCACTCCAGTACTCTTGCCTGGAAAATCCCATGGACGGAGGAGCCTGGTGGGCTGCAGACCATGGGGTCGCGAAGAATCGGACACGACTGAGCAACTTCACTTTCACTTTTCCCTTTCATGCATTGGAGAAGGCAATGGCAACCCACCCCAGTGTTCTTGCCTGGAGAATCCCAGGGACGGGGGAGCCTGGTGGGCCGCCGTCTATGGGGTCGCACAGAGTCGGACACGACTGAAGCGACTTAGCAGCAGCAGCAGCGTAAATAAAAAGTAAGTTCAGCAAACTAGCTACATATGAGAATATAGGCCAAAGGTACCATAACAACAACAACAAAATATATATATACATATTTTTTTTTAAGTTTAAATACAACACATACAATAGAAACAAAAACTATAAAATACCTAGTAAGAAACTGACAACATACACACTGAACCTGGATACAGAAAATTGTGACATTTTACTGAAAGACATTTGAAAAAAGAAAATCGTGCACTACACATGTTGATAAACAGGAAGATTTGACTTTGAAATGATGTCAGAACTCCCCCAAGCTGATCTAGACACTCGATGAAAGCCCAGGCAGAACCCCAACAGGATTTTGTGGAACTTTACAAACTGGTTTTAAAATGCAGATGAAACAGTAAAGGTCTAGAAGAACCAATACACTTCCAGCAGAGAAAGGAAGGGAGGACCTACCCGCCATGTGTTGTGACTTACTGTAAATCTAGGTGACGACTTGTAAAGTAACCAGGACAATGTGAGAGCGACGTAAAAGCTGATCTGAAGAGATCATCTGCTATATGAAATTCTGTCATATAACCAAGGGGCCCATATAATTTATCATCCCAACTGGAACACTATACAGGGAGCTTTTGTTGTCATTGTTCAGTTACCAAGTTATGTCTGACCCTTGCAACCCCATGGACTGTAGCCTACCAGGCTCCTCTGTCCATGGGATTTCCCAGGCAAGAATACTGGAGTGGGTTGCCATTTCCTTCTCCAGGGGATCTTCCCAACCCAGGGATCAAACCCACAAGAGCCACTAGGGAAGCCCCATACAGGGAACTACTGATTCACAATTATGTCAGGCCAACAAATGTAAACTATTACTGAAATGAGCTAGTGAGGGTGCAGACTCAGTCTATATGTGATGCAGTTGGAAGAGAACAAGTAGAAATAGCCTTTCAAGGGAACAAAGACACTTCATCTGCAGATACAAGTGGGAAATGGAATATGGATCAAGATGTAAGAGGGTTGTGAGACTTGTGGCCCACCTTTTACTTTTATTTCCTCAATAAATTCTGAGGCAAAGTCATCAGCTGAAGGTAAATGGGAAAGGAGCCTTGGGAGCTGGGGGTGAGAAAAGAAAATCTAAGTTCTGGAGAGTAGAATGAATATACTAAGCAAGTGAAACAGGATTGCCAGGGTTAATTCCAGAGTTATGTCATGAATTTATAAATAAATGAGCACAACTATGCATTTTCCTCTTGCAACATGTGGCTGCTTAACTAATAAAAATGACAGATTGTATAATCTAAACTAGGTTTTTTTAAAAAATAGAATATAAAAAGGAGGATGGCTGACAATGAAAATGTGATTAGCCAATGGATTACAAATCTGCCAGGTAATAGGATAAGAGAAGGTGAGCTGGGAGGATAGGATGGGTGTCAAAGATCAGGTTCCTTAAAAACCAAGATGTTAGTGATATTGCTGTTCCTTGGTGATATTAATAGTAAAGGTCAAGGGGCCATGGGAATGCAGGATCTGGAAATAACTATTATTTAAGTCACAAAATCATGGATCATAAAATGTCAGTACTGAGGTCCAGAGAGGCGAAGTGACCTGTCAAAAGTGGTAAGGGAGAACACGTGCTAAACTCTCATTATTTGCCACGAGCCCAGAGGCGAAGGTGTGACAAGCATCTCTGGTACACTAATCAAAGGGAATCTTGACTTCTTGGCAGTTGCAATCTCTCTGTCACTTATTTGATTAACTTGGAGGTCAAGTAGGAGAGGCAAGAAAAGACACACTTCTATTTTTATTTTTACATCATTATGGGAGCCAACTAGGAAACTATTAAAAAACAAAGTTACTAAGTGTCCGCTCCATTGGTAGCTATTATGGTGGGGTTCTGGCAGGGAGGGGGTTATGGCTGACCTCTTCATTATAGGTCTATTGGGAGAAATGGACTCACACAAAGAAACCAAAGTACTAGCAGGAGGCCTGGGGAGAGGGCCCAGCTCTGCAGCAGCAGCACTGACGGGTGGTCTGGGGCTTGTAAGCCAACACTCTCATCCTCCTGCATGCGTGCATGCTAAGTCACTTCAGTCACGTCCAACTCTTTGCAACTTCAGCCCGCCAGGCTCCTCTGTCCATGGGATTCTCCAGGCAAGAATACTGGAGTGGGTTGCCATGCCCTCCTCTAAGGGATCTTCCTGACCCAGGGATCGAACCCACATCTCTTAAGTCTCCTGCATTGGCAAGTGGGTTCTTTACCACTAGTGCCACCTGGGAAGCCCCTCATCCTAAGTAAGCATTACAAAGTATGACTGCTAGATACACAGCTTCTAGAAAAATCCTCTACAACTCCTCGACTTCACGCCAAGCCCTGCCCATTCAGGAGCTCTGTGCCTCGCATGACAGGGTGGCTAAAACCTCTGAAATGTCCTCTTGGTCTCTTCTTAGCCCACATCCCAGGTTCATGCTGGATTCTGCACTCATACGAAGGGAGTCAGCAGAGGGCCAAAGAAAAGAATAGGAAATTCAAATTACTTCAACAGGTTTCACTGTGAATTGGGTTGAAATTTCTTTTCTTCTTTCTCAAATTCACATCCTTAGGATTTGGCAATCAGTGGGGGAGATGCAAGTCTGTTTCCAGTGTGACCATGAAGCCGTTGAGACTGACTTCATGGCCAGGAGGACAGCCCCATCCTGTTTTTAGCCCCATGCCAGCACTCTGGGATCATGCAGATCAGAACTGCCCACGGAGCTCCCTCTCCTGTACGTGATAGCTCTCTTTAAAACGAGATTTCTGGATCAACTCTGGTGTTCCCACAAAGGGCCATTTACATAACTGAGCAAAAACGTGCCAAGAAATAACTGCCTTTGGCTTGCAGCTTTCTAGGAGAAATGGTCGACACTTCTTTTATTATCAGACTGAAGATGTTTTAAGATTATATAATTTCTAATATACGTTCATTTTCAAAGTAACAATAATCACAGACTTCTTCTGAGGATTAAAAAAAAAAAGAGGCAAATGGTAACTACATCTCATTCGCCTTTAAAATTATTTGCTGCTACAACTAAAATACTCTTAGTTAAGCTATTTGATTTTCCTTGAACCCCTAGAGAAGGGTGAGTAGAATTAAGAGGTGTTCACACCCTCCAGGGCCTTTCTCAGGCATGACGTGTTTATGATGTATGCCTACATGCCCAGAAGGTTCTGTTCTTACCATTCTTCCAGGTCAGAAACACTTGGGGATCAGAGCTCTTCTAACCCGTTTCCTATAGGCTTGTTGTTGTTGGTTCAGTCACTAAGTTGTGTCTGACTCCTGCGTGAATCCATTGGAAAACTGTAGCTGGCCAGGCTCCTCTGTCCAGGGAATTTCCCAGGCAAAAATACTGGAGAGGATTGCCATTTCCTCTTCCAAGGGATCTTCCCAACCCAGAGATGGAACCCGCATCTCCTAAATTGGCAGGTGGATTCTTTGCTGCTGTGTCATCTGGGAAGCCTTTCCTATAGCCTAGTCACTGCCTAAATATTTCCACTGTTTTTCTACCCAACCACAAGTCTCAAGTCTCCTTCTGAATAGTCCTATGAGAGTAACTGTTTCCATTTAAACTATGGAAAAACAAGGAACTCACCCTTGCAGGAGCCATGTAAGTGTCCACAGAGCTTCCTAGAAAGAAGGACTTGGGGCAAGCATACAGCTCTGGTCAAGAACGAGGAAGCCCAAGAACTTCATACCCAGGGCTTCCTGTCACCGGCCTGTTCTAGGCACCCAACACTCTTCAGCAGGAGCTGAGTAGGGAGAAAATGGGACTGACTTTTAAGCTCTGATTACCTGGGAAACTTTTTACCTACAGGGGCCTGAGCTGTACCAAAGACCCAGTGAATCAAAATTTGGGGAGTAGGTCTCAGGTAAATTTATGTTATAAAATCTCCAAAAGAGATTCATATACACGGGTAAGGTTGTAAATCTTTGTCTGACCTTCTTAGTACGAAGACGTGGGCCCTCAGACTTCACAGAAGATCAATGTTCCTGCCTCCCTCCTTGACTTCAGACCAAAATGTGAGGGTGCATATGTGACAATCTTCCCTCCTTGAGGTAAGAGTGAGGACACCAATAAGATATCAAACATTGCATGCCACTCGGGTGAAAGATAATTCTCTACTCCACTCATGTGGGGCTCCATTTGCTTTCTGGTTGAGAAAAATACCCAAGGGCCAGCTCCTGAAGAAAATCTGTTTTACCCCCAATTAACAGACTTTTGATTGGCATAGTTTTGAGACAATGCATTAGAAACAGCAGAGAAGTTTGCTGAATGGAAGAAAGCTAGGGGTCTAATGACCACCCTCCCTCTACTCTGCAAAGCCAAGATAAAAAGAGGGCTCATGTCAGTTCTGTTTGAACAGGAGATGGGTAAGCTCTGAAAGCAAATTACCTGGTTCCTCCAGCTGTAGCAAAGGCACAAGATACTTCTGCTCCTAAGCAACAGACCGATGCCTTTATTTCCTGTCATTGCTCAGGCTAGAAAAATTCAGTTCCCTGTTTCCCTTACATCACACTCCCTGCTTCCTACCTATCTGCAGAACAGAAACTTGAAATGGTGTCCTGGCCCTTCCCTGATGCTATCTCGCACACAGACAAAAATTCTCTGCGAGACCCAGCCCTGTTCTTTTGGGGTATGAGGAAAGGAACACGATCTAGAACGCCATCTGTCATCCTGAAATAGCCAATAGTGGCACTATTTTTATCCAGCAATTATCAAACAAATGGAGTCATTTGAAAGAGTCACAGCTGTTCCTCTGTGTTATCTCAGTACAAATATGACACAGTGCAAGTTGATTTTGTTTTCTGCTTCGTGTCTCATGTACACCAAGCAAGTGTTAATTTCTCAACCTCCCAGCAGAACACAAGTCAAAGTGTGTACTCCACAACTGAGTCATTTGGGCAAATTAAAAATCCCTTGTTATCTTGATTATATGGGTCAGGATTTCACTAAATGAGAACGTCATTCCAAAAATGAAGGCAGTGAACTCCCTATTTCAGAGTTAGTGTCAGGAAATTTTTTAATCTCACAGAAACATGAAGTTTTCCCCTGGCTAAATATGACCTAAAAGAAGGACTGGTACTTTTGAAATGTGTGTGTCAGCCCTTTCAACAAAAAAGCAAACTTTGTAAAAATCAATCCTACTTTCCTGATTGACCTTCATCATAAAGTCAAAGAGACATCCTATTGAAATACATGTCTCTAGGATACTGAACACACACATTCATACACACATGTGTGTACACATACACACTCAAACACCCAGGCAACTTTCTCCAACGTTTATTGTTCTTTTTGTCCACCTGCATCCCAACCCCCTTCCTATGGATGGAGAATTCCAGCCTAAGGAGGCAGTGCTCTCCCACAATGACAGTGAACATGCCGAAGACTTGCTTTCCCAGCTTCCTTGCATTGGTCACCACCAATCAGACAAGCCCAAAAGTACAGAGCTCACCAGAGATCCCCTGCAGCAGCAGGGCTGATGTGAGCATGCAGTGTTCAGTACCAAGGGCATCTGGGGTGCAAGCTGAAGCCGCTAACACTATGCAATAAGAGGAGTGTCCACCAGACTAGCTCTGCAGGCTGACTCCCCAGCCCACCCAGAGACCCTGTGAGCCAGGCAGCACCCTTTCAAACCAGCATTCTGGTTAATTGCTACAAGCAAGGACCTTAAGTTGAAGAGGTTTTTTTTCCCAATGGTTTAACCATTATTATTAACCAATAATCTGCTTGGAATTGTTATCCTTCAAAATTTTCCAGTTCTTACCCAGTTCCTAAGTTTATTTTACGCATACTCAATTCATTGACATTTCTCTAACCCCTTAAAACTTCCTGATTTCCTCATTTTCAACTAGGAAAGTAATCAAAAGTAGGAAGATATAAGTCATAGGAGGAAGGTGCAGGTTGCTTCTTAAAAGTATTCCCCAAGGAATCAAGAAGGATAACTCAGACATCGTGATACACTGGCAGACCTCATCGGTTTCAAGAACTGCCTCTTAAACTTTACTGTGCTTATGGACCTCGTGGGGGTTGTTTTAAAATGAACACTGATTCAATAGCTCAGAGACTCCACAGGCCTCCTAAGCTCCCAGTGAAGCCCATGCTGTGGGTCCACAACCCTTCTTGGCATAGTAAGGCTGACAGGGATGTAGGCACTCCTCCTAAGTCACCAAATAAAACTATCCCAGGCCAAAAAAAAAAAAATCAATGCATTCTCCCTTCATTTTCTACAGCTCAATTCCTTTACCTCTCCTTTTAATTTTATATTTAGAGAAAAAGACTTAAAGTGACAATACATCTCATCATTTGGTTCATGACCCACACCAAATGAAAAAATTTCCATGTGCCAAGTGTTAGAACATATGAAATACATTAGATCTTGCTTCAGTGGTTCTGAAAATATTCATTCTATAAAACTAGCCCATTTAATACAAAGGCCACTCAGGCTTTCAGTTTGGAACCTACATATTAAATGGTATTAGAAACCTCTACTGTTTTACCATTTCCAAGATTCTCACTTAAGTGGCCTTTAATTTTTTTCAAATGTATATTAAAATATAAAGACACATCCTTGAAGCATAGTAAATCCCATAGTAACAAAGTTATAGGGATACAAAGAAGAAATATTCTCTGTATGTATCTCACTCGGATGTAAAAATATATACGTATTATCTCACTTTTCCCTGATGTACTTGATAGAGTTTTAAACAGCAAGGTCTTTAAAAATGGAAGGCTTGTTTCTTTCCAATATCAACAAAACTGTCTTGCAACATGTAATGCAAGTCGAGTTCATATCCACCATCCTCCTTAGAGCTCATATACCACTTCAGCAGCTTTTATCCCCAAAACTGTCCACCATATTTTTCTGATCATTAATCAATGTCATTTCTGAAGGCAGAATGTATTCTACTTTACTTGTAACACTGATAACTCATCATTAAACACATCTAAAACACATCTGAGTGACTGAACTGAACTTTGCCCTCTTTGTACTGCCCTTATTCAGGTGAAGAAAGACTTTTTATGCATCAAAGTTATACTGTAAGATCAGATCAGATCAGATCAGTAGCTCAGTCATGTCCGACTCTTTGTGACCCCATGAATCGCAGCATGCCAGGCCTCCTTGTCCATCACCAACTCCCAGAGTTCACTCAGACTCATGTCCATCGAGTCAGTGACGCCATCCAGCCATCTCATCCTCTGTCGTCCCCTTCTCCTCTTGCCCCCAATCCCTCCCAGCATCAGAGTCTTTTCCAATGAGTCAACTCTTCGCATGAAGTGGCCAAAGTACTGGAGTTTCAGCTTTAGCATCATTCCTTCCAAAGAAATCCCAGGGCTGAACTCCTTCAGAAGATCTCCTCCAGAACGGACTGGTTGGATCTCCTTGCAGTCCAAGGGACTCTCAAGAGTCTTCTCCAACACCACAGTTCAAAAGCATCAATTCTTCAGCACTCAGCCTTCTTCACAGTCCAACTCTCACATCCATACATGACCACAGAAAAAAACCATAGCCTTGACTAGATGAACCTTTGTTGGCAAAGTAATGTCTCTGCTTTTGAATATGCTATCTAGGTTGGTCATAACTTTTCTTCCAAGGAGTAAGCGTCTTTTAATTTCATGGCTGCAGTCACCATCTGCAGTGATTTTGGAGCCCA
This sequence comes from Bubalus bubalis, assembly GCF_019923935.1. Classification (NCBI taxonomy): domain Eukaryota; kingdom Metazoa; phylum Chordata; class Mammalia; order Artiodactyla; family Bovidae; genus Bubalus; species Bubalus bubalis. Next base: position 29,368,205 of record NC_059167.1, read on the forward strand.
GAAAAATAAAGTCTGACACTGTTTCCACTGTTTCCCCATCTATTTGCCATGAAGTGATGGGACCAGATGCCATGATCTTCGTTTTCTGAATGTTGAGCTTTAAGCCAACTTTTTCACTCTCTTCTTTCACCTTCATCAAGAGGCTTTTTAGTTCCTCTTCACTTTCTGCCATAAGGGTGGTGTCATCTGCATATCTGAGGTTTTTGATATTTCTCCCGGCAATCTTGATTCCAGCTTGTGCTTCATCCAGCCCAGCATTTCTCATGATGTACTCTGCATAGAAGTTAAATAAGCAGGGTGATGATATACAGACTTGATGTACTCCTTTTCCTATTTGGAACCAGTCTGTTGTTCCATGTCCAGTTCTAACTGTTGCTTCCTGAACTGCATACAGATATCTCAAGAGGCAGGTGGTCTGGTATTCCCATCTCTTTCAGAATTTTCCACAGTTTATTGTGATCCACACAGTCAAAGGCTTTGGCATAGTCAATAAAGCAGAAATAGATGTTCTTCTGGAACTCTCTTGCTTTTTCCATGATCCAGCGGATGTTGGCAATTTGATCTCTGGTTCCTCTGCCTTTTCTAAAACCAGCTTGAACATCAGGAAGTTCACGGTTCACATATTGCTGAAGCCTGGCTTGGAGAATTTTGAGCATTACTTTACTAGCATGTGAGATGAGTGCAATTGTGCGGTAGTTTGAGCATTCTTTGGCATTGCCTTTCTTTGGGATTGGAATGAAAACGGACCTTTTCTAGTCCTGTGGCCACTGCTGAGTTTTCCAAATTTGCTGGCATATTGAGTGCAGCACTTTCACAGCATCATCTTTCAGGATTTGGAATAGCTCAACTGGAATTCTATCACCTCCACTGGCTTTGTTCATAGTGATGCTTTCTAAGGCCCACTTGACTTCACATTCCAGGATGTCTGGCTCTAGGTCAGTGATCACACCATCGTGATTATCTGGGTCGTGAAGCTCTTTTCTGTACAGTTCGTCTGTGTATTCTTGCCATCTCTTCTTAATATCTTCTGCTTCTGTTAGATCCATACCATTTCTGTCCTTTATCGAGCCCATCTTTGCATGAAATGTTCCTTTGGTATCTCTGATTTTCTTGAAGAGATCTCTAGTCTTTCCCATTCTGTTGTTTTCCTCTATTTCTTTGCATTGATCGCTGAAGAAGGCTTTCTTATCTCTTCTTGCTATTCTTTGAAACTCTGCATTCAGATGTTTATATCTTTCCTTTTCTCCTTTGCTTTTTGCTTCTCTTCTTTTCACAGCTATTTGTAAGGCCTCCCCAGACAGCCATTTTGCTTTTTTGCATTTCTTTTCCATGGGGATGGTCTTGATCCCTGTCTCCTGTACAATGTCACAAACCTCATTCCATAGCTCATCAGGCACTCTATCTATCAGATCTAGGCCCTTAAATCTATTTCTCACTTTCACTGTATAATCATAAGGGATTTGATTTAGCTCATACCTGAATGGTCTAGTGGTTTTCCCTACTTTCTTCAATTTAAGTCTGAATTTGACAATAAGGAGTTCATGGTCTGAGCCACAGTCAGCTCCTGGTCATGTTTTTGCTGACTGTATAGAGCTATGCTCTATGCTGTAAACATACCCACAAAAGTAATTTGTTTTCCTGATGGATATTCTAAAATTGTCAAGAGCCATGACCATTGAAACCGGACAGGAATTATAAGGAGGTGAGGCAAGTGTCAGGCAGGGCCCAGGTGGAAACAGGGCAGAGAAGGAAGAGGGAGGTTGGTAAGGAGAAGCCAGGAAAACCTACCAACTAAGAGGAGCTGGAGAGGAACCAGGAAAAAATGGCTCTCCATTCTTCAGACTCCAAATTCATTGCTGGTGAGGGTGAGCAGGGCAGGGTCCCTTCAGATAACAGGATAAACCTGTGAGTCTTTCCCCTCTCTGTTTGGAGTAAAATATCACAGTCGCAGTCTTCCAATCAAGGGCTCTGTGAAGTTTGCAATAGCAAACATTAGAGCACATTTGAGATAATACTCAAACTTTACAGGTTTTTATAATTCACACGTTCTCTTTTTCCCAGGAAAGCTCTATCTACAGTCAATATTTTAGTCAGCCTGTTCTCAGTAAAACATTGAGCCCTCCTTAACAAATAATTACCTTTCATGAGAAAACCAAACAGATAAGCCTAATTAATTTGCCATTATAACTCCTTAACTTTAAATATCATGTTGCAGTATAATTCTTCACGATAGTCTACTCAAAATCAGATTCTGCTAACATAATTGTGTAATGGAAACAATGAAGCATTATTACCAAGATGGAAGCAAAATTGTGCAAAACTAAAGTCAGTTTTTAGAGAATGACTTACACATCCAAACAGACAAAGAGCCAACTTCTCTCCCTGCAGGAGAAAAAAACAAGAGGAACCATGAATGGTAATGAAGGCAGTCAAACCAAAGTCAGTAGTATTTCCCAAATCTCAGGACAAAGAGTAGAAAGGGTTCAGAGTGGGAAGTGTCCCTTGCAGCCCAACCCTCACAGCTCAGTCCCTCTTAGCTACCACAGGAAACAGAGCAAGAACACTCTCTTAAGACTAAGAAGGGTCAGGGAAGACAGAGTGAAGAGTTAAGATCCAGTTAATTTCACATGAACTAATGCAGGGACATCTGTTATAGAGGCCAAAACTATCTTCAAATTAGCTACATTAAGAATTTTTAAATTTACATAAGATAGCAATAAAGATGTATTGTATTCACAGGAAAAATTATAAATAAACCAGACACAATTTATGTCTATAAACTAGGGAATAGTTTATGCATTTGATAATTAATTATGCATCAATGAATGCTATAAAACAATGCATCAAATGATTATAATTGGATTTTAAATCAGGATGTGGAGCCCTATACAAAGTGTGATTACAACTATCAATAACAACTACTGTTCCTGTAGCTCAAACAGTAAAGAATCTGCCTGCAACGCAGGAGACCCACATTCGATCCCTGGGCCAGGAAGATCCTCTGAAGAAGGGAATGGCAATCCACGCCAGTATTCTTGCCTGGAGAATCCCATGGACAGAGGAGCCTGGTGGGATACAGTCTATGGGATCGCAAAGATTCAGACATGACTGAGTGACTGATACTACGCTACTGTTTAGTAAGGACTCCCAGGTGGCACTAGTGGTAAAGAGCATGCCCTGCCAATGCAGGAGACATTAGAGATGTGGGTTTGATCCCTGGGCTGGGAGGATCCCTGGAGGAAGGCATGACAACTCACTCCAAGATTCTTGTCTAGAGAATCCCATGGACAGAGGAGCCTGGCAGGTCCCTGGGGGTTGCAGAGTCAGACATGACTGAAGTGAAAGAATGAAATTAGAACATTTCCTAACACCATACACAAAGATAAATTAAAAATGGATTAAAGGCCTAAATCTAAGACCAGAAACTATAAAACTCTTAAGAGGAAAACACAGGAGACTATTTGGCATAAATCGCAGAAAGTCCCTCTATGATCCATCTCCTAGAGTAATGGAAATAAAAACAAAAATAAACAAATGGGACCTAATTAAGCTTTTGTACAGCAAAAGAAGCCATAAACAAGATAAAAAGACAACCCTCAGAATGGGAGTAAATAATTGCAAATGAAGCAACTGACAAAGGATTAATCTCCAAAATATACAAGCAACTCATGCAGCTCAATATCAGAAAAACAAACAACCCAATCAAAAAATGGGCAGAAGACCTAAACAGATATTACTCTGAAGAAGACAAATAGATGGCTAATAAACCATAAAAAAGTGCACAACATCACTTATTATTGTGAAAGTGAAGTTGCTCAGTCATGTCCAACTCTTTGCGACCCCATGGACTGTAGCCCGCCAGGCTCCTCTGTCCTTGGGATTTTCCAGGCAGGAGTACTGGAGTGGGGTGCCATTTCCTAGAGAAGTACAAATCAAACCTACAATGAGGTGTTACCTCACACCAGTCAAAATGGCCAGCATCAAAAAATCTACAAATGAAAAAAGCTGGAGAGGATGTGGAGAAAAGGGAACCCTTCTGCACAGTTGGTGGGAATGTAAATTGACATAGCCACTATGAAGAACAGTAAGAAGATTTCTTAAAAAAAAAAAAAAAAAGACTAGGAACAAAACTACTATATGACTGAGCAATCCCACTACTGGGCATATACCCTGAGAAAATCACAATTATAAAAGACACATGTACCCCAATGATCATTAAAGCACTATTTATAATAGCCAGGACAAGGCAGCAACCTAGATGTCCATCAACAGATGAATGGATAAAGAAGTTGTGGTACATACATACAATGGAATATTACTCGGCCATAAAAAAAAAATAAGACACAGTGGGGGAAGATGAGGGGGGACAAATTGAAACATATACATTACCATATGTAAAATAGATAGCTAGTGGGAAATTTGCTGTGTGACACATGGAGCTCAACCCAGTACTCTCTGATAATCTAGAGGGATGGGATGGAGTGGAAGGTGGAGGGAGGTTCAAGAGGGAGGGGACATACGTATACCTATGGCTGATTCATGTTGATGTATGACAGACACCAACACAAAATTGTAAAGCAATTATCTTCCAATTAAAAAGAAATAATTATTTTAAGAAAATAAAAAAGACTTTTAATAAAGGCGATCCTGTGGTTTTGGATAATCACACAGCCTAACATGTAACAAGAGTGCCAAAGGAGAACAGTATAGAAAAAAATATTTGAATAAAAAATGGCCACAAGATCTTCCATACTGTACGAAAATTATAAAATCACTTACATAAGAAGCTGCTGCTACTGCTGCTGCTAAGTCACTTCAGTCCTGTCCAACTCTGTGCAACCCCATAGACAGAAGCCCACCAGGCTCCCCCGTCCCTGAGATTCTCCAGGCAAGAACACTGGAGTGGGTTGGGTTGCCATGTCCTTCTCCAATACGTAATAAGCTAAACAAACCCAAATGATAAAAATGGCAACGGGCTTCTCATTAGAAACAATGCAAGTCAAGGATATTGTGAGAACCTCTTCAAAGTTCATTAAGAAAAAAGTGGACCAGCTAGAATTTTACACCTAGAAAAAACTTCCCTTAAAAATGAAAGTGCAATAAAGATATTTACAGACACACAAAGTCTGAAAGACAATATCACAAGAATCCCTTCATGTGTTAAAGGATGTCCTTCAGTGGAAGGAAAATAATGCCAAGTGAAAATCTGGATCTACAGAAAAGAATGAGGAGCATTGGAAATGGTGAAAATGTAGATAAATTTAATTTTCAAATTTCTACTCTATCTATGCTGCTACTGCTGCTAAGTCGCTTCAGTCATGTCCGACTCTGTGCGACCCCATAGACGGCAGCCCACGAGGCTCCCCTGTCCCTGGGATTCTCCAGGCAAGAACACTGGAGTGGGTTGCCATTGCCTTCTCTAATGCATGAAAGTGAAAAGTGAAAGTGAAGTCACTCAGTCATGTCCAACTCTTAGCGACCCCATGGACTGCAGCCCACCAGGCTCCTCCATCCATGGGATTTTCCAGGCAAGAGTACTGGAGTGGGGTGCCATTGCCTATCTATAAGATCATTTAAAAGCAAAGATAATAACAATGTATTGTTGGGTGTACAACATATCTAGTGGTAAAACAATGGCAAAAGAGAAGGAGAGAAAGTATACAGTTCTCTTGTACAGTTGGTGGGAATGTCTATGGGAAGGACTATAATATTATTTGAATGTGGACTGTGATAAATTTTTAAAATATACTGTAAACTCTAGTGCAAATACTAAACAAAAAGGTGTAGCTAATAAGAAATAAAAAACTAAAACAGAAACATAATATGCATCCAATCTAAAAGAAGGTAAAAAGCAAAGAAGAACAAAGAGTAGATAAGACAAATAGAGAACAAAGAGTAAGATACATTTAAATCCAACAATAAAAATAATTACCTTAAACAGAAATGGCCTAAACTCACCAACTGACAAACAGACCAAGATTAGATAAAAGAAAGCAAGATTCAACTATGTATGCCATCTACAAGTATCTCACTTCAAGTAAAAATTATATATATAGAAAGAGAGAGAGATTACAAATTTTAAAAAAGGATGAAAAAGATAAATTACACTAATAATAATCAAAAGAAAGCCCAGTGGCTAGACTAAGATCTATGTAGATTTCAGAATAAGAAATATTCCCAGAAAAAAAAAATCATTACATAACAATAAAGAGATTGATTCATCAGGAGTACACAACAATCCTGAATGTTTATTCAGATAATTAAAAAGTTTCAAAATGTATGAAATAAAAAATAATGGAATTAGAAGGATAAGTAGACAAACTCATAATTAGAGATTTCAATATCCAATTTCAATGATTAGTAAAAAAACAGAAATACAATAAGGATGTAAAACACTACAAAAACACTACCTAACAAATTAATCTAAAGGCATTTATAGAACATTGTCCATCAGCAGCAACAAAAACATGCATTCTTATCAACTGCACATTTACCAAGACCATAATCTGGGCAATAAAATAAGTCTCAATAAATTCAAAACAATTCACCTCTCCAAAGTATATTATGTAATTACACAGAATTAAGTATGAAATCAGTAACAAAAAGAATTCCAACTATTTAGAAACTAAAGAGCACTTCTGAGTATATATCCAAAGGAACTGAACTCTAGCCCTCAAAGAAATATCTGTATTCCCATGTTAATTGCAGCATTATTCACAAGAAACAAGATACGGCAATAGATAAGATATGATGGAATAGTGTCCATCAGTGGATGAATGAAGAAAATGTGGTACATACATACATTTAATTGCTGTTGAGACTTTAAAAAGGAAGAAATCCTGCCATTTGCAACAAGATGGACGGACCTGCAGAACGTTACACAGGTGAAATAAGCCAGTCACAAAAAGACAGACACTACATGATCTCAAATATGGAATCTAAATAATTAACACAGAGAGTAGAGGGTGGTTTCCGGGGAAAAGGGAGAAAGAAGAAGGTGGCCATTAGCAGACAAGGGAGAGGCAAACTGGGGAGCTATTGGTGAAAAGGTACAATGTTTCAGTGACACAAAATAAATAAGTTCTGAAGATTTATGGTGCAATGTATGGCATGTGGTTAATAATACTGTACTGTATACTTAAAATTTTGCTAAGACAGTAAAACTTATGTAAGTGCTCCTACCACATAAGGAAAAGTATCTACAGCTTTTTGTATGCAAAAAAGAAAAGAAAAAGAGAAACAACCCAAAATGCCCTTATATCTATTAAAGAAATTGAATTTGTAGTAAAAAAGAAAAGCCCTCCAGGACCTAATAGCTTCACTAAGGAATTGTACTAAACATTTAAAGAAGAAATAATATTAGTTTTGCACAAATACTTCAAGAAAATGGAAGATAAAGAAACAACTCCCAACTCATTTTATGAGATCAGAATTATCTTGGTAAAAATCCTGGGCAAAAACATAAAGAAAACCAATATTTTTCATTAATAAGAACATAGATATAAAAATTCTTAAAATTTTATCCAAAGAAATCCAACAATCATTAACAAAGAATAATACGTAAGACCAAGTGGTGTTTATTCCAGGAATGCAGGAATGGGTCAACATTCAAAATCAATCAACACAATTCAACATACTAACAGATTAAGGAAGAAAAATGATATCATCTCACTAGATGCAGAAAAAGTAGCTGACAAACTTCTACATTCATTCTTGATCAAAGTGCTCAGCAAACTAGGAACAGAAGGCAACTGCCTCAACCTGATAAAGGAAAACTACAAAACATCTACGGGTAACATCAGACTTAATGATGAAAGACTAGATGTTTTCACCCTAAGACTGGAGCAATGCCTTTCTATTCAACAGTATCATCTTTAGTTACATTGTTGCCCAAGTATTTCACATTTTTATGCTAGTATACATAGTATTCAGAGAAGGCAATGGCACCCCACTCTAGTTCTCTTGCCTGGAAAATCCCATGGAGGAGGAGTCTGGAAGGCTGCAGTCCATGGGGTCGCTAAGAGTCAGACACAACTGAGCGACTTCACTTTCACTTTTCACTTTCATGCATCGGAGAAGGAAATGGCAACCCACTCCAGTGTTCTTGCCTGGAGAATCCCAGGGACGGGGGAGCCTGGTGGGCTGCCGTCTCTGGGGTCGCACCGAGTCGGACACGACTGAAGCGACGCAGCAGCAGTAGCAGCAGCATACATTGTATTGTTTTTAATTGTAAATATCATTGTGTTTTAAGTTAATTGCTGCTGCTACTGCTAAGTCGCTTCAGTCGTGTCGGACTCTGTGCGACCCCAGAGAAGGCAGCCCACCAGGCTCCCCTGCCCCTGGGATTCTCCAGGCAAGAACACTGGAGTGGGTTGCCATTTAAAAAAAGATTGCATTTTTTGTATATTTTACCTTGCAACCTTTGAAACTCTAGCCTTACTCAATACTTCTAGTAACTTTAATTATAATCAGTAACTTTAATACAGATTATAATTGACAGCTCAGGGACTATAGGTCTTCTATGTATTAAATACAGGGGAAACTCATGGCTGATGATGAACTAGCAAAATTCTCACCAACCATATAAAGAAATGAATCACCATGAGAATAAAACTGCAAATAAAGAGAGTTTTACTTCTTCCTTTTAAATCTGTACATCTTTTATTTCTTTTTCTCTCCATACAGCAATATATTACAATATAACAAGAAAATCTGGGAGAATTTATTCATAGAAATTGACACACTGATTCTAAAATTTATTGGAAATACAAATGACTTCAATTATCCAAAAGCGTTTCAAAAAAAAAAAAGAACAACAACAAAGGGGGAAGAATTACACAACCTGATCACAACACTTATTTTACTTTTTTTGTATAATAGGTAGTATACAGCAGACTGTATATAATATATAATAAATATCTGGTGTAAAGACAGACATACACATCAATGAAAGAGAACAGACACTCTGGAAATAATCTCACACGAATACGGTCAGTTAATTTTCAATAAAAGTGTCAAAGCAATTCAATGGGGAAAGGATAATCTTTTTCAATAAGTGGTGCTAAAACAATTAGATATCTGTGTGCAGAAAAAAAAATGAACTTTGACCCTTAGTTAACAACATGAACAAAAACATAAAATTGATCATTAGAACTAAATGTAATATCTAAAACTATAAAACTTCTAGAAAAAAAATGGAAAAATTACTTGTGGTTTCAGGCAAAGATTTCCTAAGTAGAACAGAGTAAGCACAAAGTAAAAAAAATTGTTTCAAAAAAAACTAATTTTATGAAATTTAAAACTTGCTCTTCAGAACACATTGTTAGGAAAATGAAAAGGCAAGCAACAGACTACAAGAAAATATAGGTAAAAAATATCTGACAGAGAACTTGCATTAATCCCATTTACCTAAAATTTTAGAAAAGGAAAACTGTAGTGAGAGAAAACAAACCACTAGTTGCCAGAGTCTGCATAGGAGTACAAGCGAAATCTGGGAGTGAGGAAAGTGTTTTGTATCATGAGCGTGGTGGATACTGAATTGTGTACATTTTTCAAAACTTATACAATAGTACTTCCCCAGTGACTCAGGGGTAGAGAATCTGCCTGCAATGCAAAAGATGCGGGTTATATCCCTGGGTCAGTCAGGAAGATCCCCTGGAGAAGGAAATGGCAACCCACTCAAGTACTCTTGCTTGGGAAATTCCATGGACAGAGGAGCCTGGCAGGCTACAGTCCATGAGGTTGCAAAAGAGTCAGACACAACTGAGCAACTAAACAACAACAACAACAAATACAATGGTGCACTTAAAATAGGTGAATTTTATTTTATGTAAATTGTGTTAATAAAATTATAAGAATAACAATAACATATAATCAAATATTATTAAACAGAAAATAAAAAGCACCTGTAATTAAGATATCCAGACACTTCTGTGGTTAAGGCATCTGTGCATTAAAATGTTTACTTTTTCACCTTAAAAACAATCATCGTAAATTATACAACTTAAATCTGTAAATTGTTTTGCTGTTTTGTTCAGTCGCTCAGCCACATCTGACTCTTTGCGACCCTATGGACTGCAGCACGCCAGACTTCCTTGTCCTTCACTATTTCCCAGAGTTTGCTCAAACTCATGTCCATTGAGTCAGTGATGCTATGCAACCATCTCATCCTCTGTCATCCCCTTCTCCTCCTGCCTTCAGTCTTTCTCAGCATCAGGGTCTTTTCTAATGAACTGGTTCTTCACATCAGGTGGCCAAAGTATTGGAACTTCAGCTTCAGCATCAGTCCTTCCAATGAATATCCAGGGTTGATTTCCATTAGGATTGACTGGTTTGATCTCCTTGCAGTCCAAGGGACTCTCAAGAGTCTTCTCCAGCATGACAGTTTGGAAGCATCAATTTTTTGGCTGTACATGATCACTGGGAAAACCATAGTTTTGACTAGACAGACCTTTGTTGGCAAAGTGATATCCCTGCTTTTTAATATGCTGCTAGGTTGATCATAGCTTTTCTTCCAAGGAGCAAGGGTCTTTTAATTTCATGGCTGCAGTCCCCATCTGCAATGATTTTGGAGCCCCCCAAAATAAAGTCTCTCACTGTTTCCATTGTTTCCCCATCTAGTTGCCATGAAGTGATGGGACCGGATGCCGTGATCTTAGTTTTCTGAATGCTGAGTTTTAAGCCAACTTTTTCACTCTCCACTTTCACTTTTATCAAGAGGCTATTTAGTTCCTCTTCTCTTTCTGCCATCAGAGTGGTGTCATTTGCATATCTGAGGTTGTTGATATTTCTCCCGGCCATGTTGATTCCAGCCTGTGGAATTCTTTTGTAACCCACCTTTTTTTCACTTATATGTCCTGAACATTTCTGTGTCCATAAAGAAACAGGACAACCACAGGACTTCCAATGGCTTCAAAATTGTCCATTGTACTCATGCAAAGTAATGCATTCAGTTTCCCAGTGTTCATTGTTGTGAGCAGTGTTGTCAAGAATCCTGCTCTCTCCCTCAATTCTAGGTCTCTCCTCTTAGAACCCCAGTCTCACCACCTGATTCTTCCAGGTCTGACACTCCCTCAACCCCACTACCTCCTCAGAACCCTCATCCGCCCCACAATTTGCTGCCTTTTCTCCCCAGTTCCCAACGCCATGGTGGGGCATCACACATCTCACTGGAAATTCCACAAAGTCATTACATCTTTCCACTGCATCAGATTGAAAGAGGGCATGGCAACCCACTCTAGTATTCTTGCCTGGAGAATCCCCATGAACAGAGGAGCCTGGAGGGCTACAGTCCATGGGGTCACAGAGTTTGACATGACTGAAGGGACTTAGCATGTACGCACTGCATCAGACCCACTTAGCAAAACCACACTCCATAAAATTCAAATCTTGTTGAATCCAACCCCAGCTGGACAAGATTGGAGGAAACCACTGGGGGAGCTGAGTGGCCTCCCACAGTACTAAGGACCACAAGCCTCAGGAGCCCCTCCGGGCTGTGTGGCCGTCAGACTCTATCCCTGGTCCATCCTCTTCCAGTCCAGTGCCTCTCAGACTATCTGTTGTGAAGGGCCACGTATTCTTATTTCCAATCCAGTATAGACCAATATTTTTGTAAAATACGATAAAAGCATTACAGTAGTGCCAACTTTCATAGATGTTTCTAAATCCTGACTCTCACTTTCCATGCCCGCTGCACTCAGGCTTTGCAATCCCAGATGACCCTCCCACACCTTCTCCTCACCTCAAACCACCAGCAACCCCACCCCACTCCTCTCTCAGTGATAATCGTGTTTCTTCCTTCTCAGGGAAGGAACAAAGACCATCAGAAGGGGCCAGGCTTTCCATACACTCTCTCCCTTCACTACAGATGAACTGGCCATGTTCCCACTGAAGCCCAAATGCTCCATTTATGCACTGGGTCTCACTCTTCTCCACTTAAGAACACTCTTCTTTCTCTAACATCAAAGATTTTTCCCTCCACTGAATCCATCTGTCTAAATGCTGTTGTTTCTCCCATCTTAAAAGTAAATAAATAAATAAGCCTCTCTTGATCCCACTTCCCTGCTGCCTCCTGACTCCTCTCTCTTTGATGCTCCTTTCTCCAGTCCTTCTCCTTAACCTACGCCAACCAGGCCTGTCCCACCACTCAACTGCTTTCTCAAGGTCAAAGACAACCACTTGGTAAAAACCTATAGTCAACTGTCAGTCTTTGAAGCAGACACGTGTGAGGGCCCCACTCTTGTTCTCTGGGCCCACCTCTGATTTCAGCCACAGCTGTGAAAGTTCCATGCTCATTAACAGCGTTCCTCACCAAGTACCCACCTCACCTCTCTGCTCTTCTGTCTCAAGGCTTTCTCCCACCAGAGCCTGCGAAGCACAGAAGCACAGGGGGAGTTAACATTCCCAGGAAAACTCTCAACCAGTGGGGGACCAGATGAATGTCCCAGCTTCCTTCCCATCATTTGTACAGATGAATCTGGGGGCACTCAGGCCCCTTCTCAGTGGAGCTGACCCCATAATCCAGAGCAGTGGCCTCAGTCACATACCCTTTAATAGCTTCTTTCTCACTTCTAATATCCTCTCATTCCCCTCTTTTGGATCACCTCCAAATAAATCAGATCAGATCAGATCAGATCAGTCACTCATTCGTGTCCAACTCTTTGCAACCCATGAATCGCAGCACGCCAGGCCTCCCTGTCCATCACCAACTCCCGGAGTTCACTCAGACTCACATCCATCGAGTCAGTGATGCCATCCAGCCATCTCATCCTCTGTCATCCCCTTCTCCTCTTGCCCCCAATCCCTCCCAACATCAGAGTCTTTTCCAATGAGTCAACTCTTCACATGAGGTGGCCAAAGTACTGGAGTTTCAGCTTTAGCATCATTCCTTCCAAAGAAATCCCAGGGCTGATCTCCTTTAGAATGGACTGGTTGGATCTCCTTGCAGTCCAAGGGACTCTCAAGAGTCTTCTCCAACACCACAGTTCAAAAGCATCAATTCTTCAGTGCTCAGCCTTCTTCACAGTCCAACTCTCATATCCAAATAAATACCTGTATTGAATATCTTGTTCACAGGTTCTGCTTTTAAAGGAACCCACACTAAGGTGATCCTTATCTAATTTACCAACCACATTTGACATGGCTGATCATTCTCTCCACTTGAAACAGATTCTCACTTGGCTTCTAGGACATGAACTCTCCTGTTTTTCCTCCCATCTCCCTGCTTGCTCCTTTTAAGTCTCTGCTGGTCCTCCTTCCTGACCCCTGGGTTCTTGGCCACTTCTTTTCCACACCTGTGCTTACTCCCTGAGGGGTATGTAAGCCAGTATCATGGTTTTAAATATCACCCAAGGGCTTCCTTGATGGCTCAGTAGTAAAGCCGATGCAGGAGGTGCAGGTTTGATCCCTGATCTGGGAAAAGCCCACATGTCGTGGAGCAGCTGAGCCCAAGCACAAGTGTTAAGCCTGTGCTCTAGAGCCTGGGAGCCGCAACTATTGAGCCCATATGCTGCAACTATTGAAGCCCACGTACCCTAGAGCCTGTGCTCTACAACAGGAGAAGACACCACAATGAGAAGCCCACCCATGGAAACTAGATAGTAGCCCCCATTCATCACAACTAGAGAAAAGCCTGCACAGCAATGAAGACCCAGCCAGCATAGGCAAAAATGAATAAAATAATAAATAAACATCACCCAAACGTTTATGACTTTCAAAATTCTATATCAAGACCAAATCTTTCCTTTAAACTCCAAACTCAGCCATTTAACTAACTACCCACTCGACATCCCTACAAGGATGTTTAAAAGACATCTCAGACTTGATGCTACAAAACTCGATTTCTGGTCCCCTTCCCGTGCCAACCCTCACCTGCCCAAACCTAGTCCTTCCAGTGTCTTCTCTCACTGTTCATGGAAACTCCTTCCTTCTGGCACTCAGGCCAAAATCCTTCCAATGACCCCTGACAGCTCTCTTTCTCTCATACTCCATTCAGCTAGTGAATTCTGTCAGTTCTAGCTGATGTATGTCATATAAAGATGAGTGAGTGTGTGTGTGGGTATGTGTCTCCAAATGCTGACTAGTTCTCCCCACTGCCACTGCTCCTCTCCTGAATCAAGCTGTGATCATTGGTAGCCAATACTCTACCCAACTGGGCTCACCCTTCATCCACCTTTCACCAATTCTCAAAAAAGCAGCCGAGTAAATGTATATTAGATCCTGCAATGCAGGAGACCCGGGTTTGATTCACGGGTTGGGAAGATCCCCTGGAGAAGGAAATGGTAACCCACTCCAGTATTCTTGCCTGGAGAATCCCATGGACAGAGAAGCCTGGCAGGCTACAGTCCATGGGGTTACAAGAGTTGGACACGACTTAGTGACTAAACCACCACCACCAGTACTGTCAAAATGTATATTAGATCATTATCTAATTAGACATTGCACCAATCGTCAAAACTCTTCACTGCTTCAAATCCCACTGAGAGCAAAATGGAGTCTTCACGCCAGCTCCCAGGACCACCCCACCTGGCCCTCCAGCGTCTCCCTCACCTCACTCACCTCCTGCTCCCCTTCTCTCACCCTGTTCCAGGCACACTGGCCTTCTCCTTGCCATTCTCACTTACACCAGGCACATTCCTGGATCTTCCTTTTCATACAATTTGAGGACTTCAGGGGTAAGACTTGAGTGGAAAATTCATGGTTTAATTTGGCATGTTAGTTGCAAGAGGTGTTTTTTTTTTAATCAACTGTGTCAGTTTTAGACTTATTCAAACTACTCAAGTTGACCACAAAAGGACTGAATGCCCATTCGTGGGATCTGTTGGAATCTGTTCCAAAAACACTAAGAATTATTTTTAAAAACTTGCCTGGATATTATAACTGATAAACTAACAATGCAATTACCACTCTACTGCTATGGTAAACTACTAATATTATGCAGAATAATTTTTAATTGCTTAATAACCATCCTACGATATACATCTGTAGCTCCATTCAAAATTATAGTTTAAATAATCCACCAATGGCCATAAGATAAGCTTGTTTCTTTAACCCTACTTAGGAAATGAACTTGGATTCAGATAGCACTGAACAGGGGCTGGTAGCGCACACGTGCCCTCTACCTGTGGCACCTCTAGGCTTCAGGGACTTTGTTTGTGATCTGTAATTAATGAATTATTAAAAAAAAAAAAAAAAAAAAAAAGCTTTCTAGACACCAAGCCAACAATCAGTGAATTTATCCAGGTCCTTTCAGAAGGAGAAGAATATTTATTCAATCAAGCACTCACAGTTCATCTAACCAAACCTCCCCCGTTTCCTATAAAAGCAAATGTGATGAGAGAAAAAGCCAAGTCTTTCATTTAAGAGGTGCTAGAATTTTCAGTACTTTGAGACAAACAGAAGATCTCTAAGTCCTTTCTGTACACAAAGGAGGTGTTTGCTGCATATGCCATATGCAAGGGGAAGAAAAGAAAAAGCAACAGTTTTGATAAACTTTAGGTAAATTCCGAAATAACTCATTTGTTCTCTACACTTGGATTTCCTCATGTGCAAAATGTAGGCTTTTCATTGTGGATTGAAACCTGAGACTCATAAATATCCCAACAGGGACAGCCTGAAAGGGCCCAGTACCCTGAGGGTCTGAAATGATTTCTGAGCTCCTGCCTTTAAAACTGTGTTTGCTTGGGACAAATAAAGAACAATGAAAAGTCAAACTCGACACTTTATAATTGTCAGTAATTCAAAAGGTGATAAAACTCTGTGTTTACAATGTCAACATGACTCAAAAAATTCTAAATAACGTTCTTTCAAGTAAAAAAGATGTCCTGCATTTTCACATAATCCTTGGGAGCAACAGTCATTTTCACAACAGCCAGTTGAGCTCCTTAACTCAGTCACAGCCTCAAAAAGAAAACATGATGTTGGCCGCAAGAGTAATCAAAAGAACACTGTTTCACTAGTTATCACCAACACATACAGAGGTGAACGGAAGAAGGAGAGCCATTTCTCATTCCAACCAAAACAATCAATTTTTGTCAAATGCATCTGACGGAGAGAAGGTGAAAGGGATAAACAGAAGAGAATCCCTTTCTTCATAATTAGAACCTAGTTACTGGGTAGATAAAATAACATTATTAGAAAAAAATTTTTTTCTTGTTAAAGATAATCAGTTAAAATGAAAGAATTTCAAGTTAATCAGACTCAGATGTTTCGAAAGACTTCTAAATACACACTGCTAATCTGGTAACGCCCCACTGCTTCTAATGACATGTTATTGAATATGCAGGCGGTGACACAAGATGAAGTCAGTCCTTTTCGCTATAATCAAACCGGGTCAGCCGGGGAGCTGCCAAGCATATTCTGTGGAAAACAAAAGCCTGGAACAGAGTTTAAGTGTCTCCCAACACAGTGACTGAGAACTTGCAAGTTGTTTCAAGAGATCTTAAATGTTCTAACCAAGAAAAAGAGATAGCCCTGATGTGATATGATGCGGGTGTACGGTACGGTGGTAATCATTTGTTAGTGTACCAAATCAATCTTTGTACATCTCAAACTCACACATGTTATATGTCAATTATATCTCACTGAGGCTGGAAAATGAAAATACAAAAAGAGTGGATGCTGTATGATTTTTTTAAACCTGAATTACATGCAGGTCCAACCAGAATGTTCCCGGATAGTTCTAAGAGGCCACATCACCATCTCCAAATAAGCCATGGAGAGCTTTGGTTATTTCCTACACCAACTATTATCTAGCCCAGGGAGACCCCAGGGGATTTCTACCCCATTTCAATAGATTCTCAAGCCAGATTGGTCCCTGGACCCCAAAACTGGCTCCAAATGACAGACAACCACAGGGCTAACTAGTCCCACTGCCTCCCTCTCGCCTGGGTGACAGCCCGTTAATTAGCCCTTGCTTGTCACATCTCCAATCTCTCCCCCTCCCTCAGCTTCCCCCTGGAGCCTTTCAATAAACTCAAATCTCCTCTTAACTCTTGTACTGGAATGCTAAGCTGCCGTCTCATCTCCTTGCATCTCCCACATACTCCTTGACAGAACAGCCCGTATTCCCTAGCTCTGCCTCTTCACCGCTTTTTACAGCATAATCCCTCTGGTCCAGCTGGCTCAGCCACCGCGACACTACCTGGCTAACCTACATGGCAAGTCACCAGCCACCGTGTCATGGCCACTGGAAGGCTTTTGCTCACTCCTCTTCCTGTCTGATCTCTTGGCTTTAGGACATGGAAAGTGTTGCCTTTGCCTCTGTGACCACGCCCTCCCTGCGCTCTGCTCCCGTGTCC
Source organism: Bubalus bubalis (assembly GCF_019923935.1). NCBI lineage: Eukaryota > Metazoa > Chordata > Mammalia > Artiodactyla > Bovidae > Bubalus > Bubalus bubalis. The sequence goes on from NC_059167.1 coordinate 29,385,502, forward strand.
CTGCTTTCTCTCAGGATGTTCTAGTTATCCACCCTCATCAACAGCGGTACCCCTAATGCTTTGGTTGTCCTGTTTTCTTACTCCACTCAGTCTCCTTGAGTGACTACTCACTTGGATGGCTCCTCTAAAGCATACTCACCAGTGAAAAGTGAAAGTGAAGTCGCTCAGTCGTGTCCGACTCTTTGCAACCCCATGGACTGTAGCCTACCAGGCTCCTCAGTCCATGGAATTTTCCAGGCAAGAGTACTGGAGTGGGTTGCCATTTCCTTCTCCAGGGGCTCTCCCAAATCTAAAACCACCCACTCCCTGGAGAGCTCTCGACTCCTATTTCCGACAGCCTATCTCCTTTCTCTTTCCAGAAGTCCCACATGCATCTTAAATGTGTCCCCAAAACAACTCAGCATCTTGGCCTCCAAATGTGCTTTTTCTCTCACCTTCTGTTTGAAACAATGAGAGCTTCATGGAACCAGCTGCCTAATCTTGAGAACTCTAAAAATCTTTTATTTCTCCTTTATCCTCTATATCTAAGACCTCTAAGCCATGGATTCTATCTGCAAATTATCTCTTATATCTGTATGTTCCCCAGCATACAGATATAAGCCTGAGCTCAACCCCTGAATGTTCAGGGCTTGGCTTGGCCCAATAACTGCTAACTCATCTTTCCCTCCCCCATCCCTCTCTCCCCTCACCTACATTCCACAGGGCTACCTCCCAGGTTAATTACAGTTTCTTGAGCAGAAGAGAAAAAAGCAGCAGTACAGTGAGCCCTGAGGGACTGGCTCATTTGCCTAAGTAAGCCCATAGGAATCCAATGCATCAGCCAGGGAACTGTGACTTGTTGGCCTAAAAGATAAATTAAATCCTTCCTCGTACAGTAAATGAGGTGCTCTGGGGATGAGGCTCCAATCCAGCTCACTCCCTCAAATAATGTCCACATGTGCATCACCCCTGTACCCCGCTGGCCCCGGAGGCACCCTGCCTCTCTTCCTTCCCACCATGTAGATGCTTCCTCTTATTTCTAGGCCCAGCTCAAATGTAATCTGCTGTCTCACCAGGTGGAGTCCTTATCACTGTCCCCCAGTCTCTCCACACAACTCTGTGCGCCCCTGTCCTGGCATTTGGTACCCATTTCCATTATGTAATGACCATAAGGTCATCTCCGAACTGTGAGAACCAAGTAAGTGCTTGGCCTACAGCAGAGACTCAGTAAGCAAACACCTCTTCAGTGGTGAGTGCTGACTCAAGTGAAGAGGTGATTCTGGCCTGCCTTGGGCCTGCTGCCTATGGCAAACACGGGGTGATTTCATGAGGTGTTCATTTGTGCTTTCTTCTGGCTTGCTGTTGCTGTCAGCACTTTTCCTTCCCCTCCCAAGAAGGCCGACAACTGCATGTGTGGCCTTCTGGGCTCTTTGGCCAGAGTTACAGGAGATGTCATGGTTCTGTATATTGCTGGATTGTAAATAGAAGTTTTAAGGTATCCACAAAAGCCCCCACCCAGTGGTTTGTGGAAGAAAGCCAATGCCCAAGGGGAAAGATAGGCCTCCAGCCCAGGCGAATTTGCACGACTGGACTCTGCCAGAAACACTGTGTCTGGATGGGTGCGTGCGCGGGAAAGCTGCCCCAGAAGGCCTGCAGGGGAGGCATAGTGTGCACTGTCTCCCAGAGTGGTCAGTACCATAAAGGCTGGCAGAGTCGGCTGACTCCACCTTGCTGCCCTTTCAGTCTTCAGCTGCAGCTCGTCAAACTATGCAACTGTCTTTACGGAGCCAACTGTGCACAACAGACTGGGCCTCATCCAAAATGCGTGGCCTTAAGTTAACCTGGGATTCTTATGTGATCCCTTGGATCGGGCAAAGTTACTTCAGTAATGATTTAGACTGAATTTTCGCTTCAACGGGTCACCGATTCTCAGTGTAAATAAAGCAATATGACCTAAAGTAACATTGTGATCTAAAATCAATGCCTAGTATACAATGATCATTTAAATCCCCAGGAAAATTACAGGATCCTTCATGGCATCATTGAATGAGTGTTGGGACATAGAATTGGCCCATTGTTACTTTGAACACACATTATCTAATATACCAAGATGCTATCATACAGAAATGAAATTTCTTCCACATATATATATCTGTTTAAAGCTATTAGGAAGTCATCTTTTGGTATGTGCTGTGACAGATCTCTTCAAATCATATTGGTTTGCAAAACCAAAGGCAGAAACAATCCAGGATGACCAATTCCAGTTTTTAAATTTTTTTTAATTTATTTTTAATTAGAGGATAATTGCTTTACACTATCATGTTGGCTTCTGCCATACATCAATATGAATCAGCCATAGGGGTACATATGACCCCTCCCTCTTGAACCTCCCTCCCACCTCCCCACCCCATCCCACCCCTCTGGGGTGTCACTGGGTTTCAACTCCCTGCTTCATACACCAAATTCCCACCAGCTATCTAGGTGGCGCTAGTGGTAAAGGACCCGTCTGCCAATGCTGGAGACTTAAGAAATGTGGGATCGTTCCCTGGGTCAGGAAGATCGCCTGGAGGAGGGCATGGCAACCCACTCCAGTATTCTTGCCTGAAGAATCCCATGGACTGAGGAGCTTGGCAGGCTACAGTCCGTAGAGTTGCAAAGAGTCGGACATGACTGAAGTGACTTAGCACGCAGGCATCTTTTTTACCATGTACATATGGTAATGTATATGTTTCAGCACTACTCTCTATTCGTCCTACTCTCTCCTTCCCCCACTGTGTCTACGAGTCTGCAGCCATCGCGGCCTTGCAAATAGGTTCATCAGTACCATTTTTCTACATTCCATATATATGTGTTAAAATACAGTATTTGTTTTTCTCTTTCTGACTTACTTCATTCTGTATAATAGGCTCTAGGTTCATCCCTGGAGAAACCATAATCGAAAAAGACATATGTACCCCAATTCCAGTTTTGCAAGATAGCAGAATCTAGGAAGAAAGCGGACATCTGGGGAAATGCAATTCTCGATAATGGCCACAAGGTGGCAGAGTAGTTCTGTACACCAGAAACCTAACGCTAGCAACCCATAGTTCTGTAGTCTAGGATTTGTTAGATAATCCCGAAGATAGTTAATATAGGACAATGGGAAAACCTGTTTCTAGGGGACTTTTCTGCTGAGGAGTTTATCCTCATATTATTAACATCCTTCTGATGTTGAAGCTGAAACTCCAATACTTTGGCCACCTGATGCAAAGAGCTGACTCATTCGAAAAGACCCTGATGCTGGGAAAGATTGAGGGCGCGAGAAGGGGACAACAGAGGATGAGATGGCTGGATGGCATCACTGACTCAATGGACATGGGTTTGGGTAAACTCCAGGAGTTGGTGATGGACAGGGAGGCCTGGCATGCTGCGGTTCATGGGGTCGCAAAGACTGAACTGACTGACTTTTTTAAAGGCAGGCTCTCCATGAACCTTCCTGAAGCCTGAACAGCTTTCAGATATTGAGGACCGGCCTCCCATGCCAGTGGAGGACCAATTCCTGTGACCAGTCCTGGCCCTGCTCACCAGCACAAAGTCACCACTGAGCAGAGGGCTAATCTGAAGCTCCCTAATCTCAAGACGCTGATCAAACCTCCCAAGAGGAAGAAAGGAATGCCAAGCTCAATGTTAATGCTAAACATTTCTCAATGCTCAGTGTTAAACATTTCCGCAAAGGTAGGCTCAGTGACCTCCTGACCTGAGTCTAGCCTTTCAGTGACATGAGCCCACCGTCTTCAAACCACTTCCCTCAATGTGCATCAACACACCTTCTGCAGGGAGAAGGGAAAACCCACAGATGGCCCTGGAAAATTGCTCTGAACTCATAAACACCTAACTGGGTATTAATTACAGGCAACAAAAAAATTCAAAGTTTAGAAGATCTTAGAGGAAGAAATAAGGACAGACATAAATAACTGGAGGTACGTGTTACCTGTGACTAAGCAGCTAATAAGCTTGCCTCCCTGGCACCCTCACATAATCCTGTGAGCTGCCATATACTCTAGAGTTACATCCCTCTTTTCTTAGAGTAGCTGAGTGGGTTCTATTGTCTTCAGTAAAAACCCTGGTTATTACAGAAGACAAGGGAACAAATGGAATTCCTATATCACTGTATAGAAAAAAGATAATCAGAGAGAGAAAGGCAGAAAAATGAGAGGCCAGCAGAGAATGCCTGAAGGACTGTGGAGTGGGTCTACCCAGCTTTCAATGTTGTCAGGCTGTTGTGTTACTAAGCTATAACTCTCCACTGCTCTGAAGCATCCACCCATTTTCAACACATTCAAATGTCTTTCAAGTGAATGATTGCCCGTGCTTGTGTACACGAAGAAAAATGGATTCAGTCCCTCATCTGCGTCAGTGCAGCGTAGACATGAGAGCAGCCATCAGCAATAAAACTGCAGTGATCGAGAGACACTTCGAAGCAGGAAGAAGAGCCAGAAGAGACTGATAAATCGCCTCTAGGAATTCGATTTCTATTATTTGTATGAAGGAGTGAAATGGAGCAGGACCCTATGGTCTTTGTCCCCCATGTCCTCTGTTTGCCTTTTGTCTGTGGAAAAACCTTCGTCAAAGAGTAAGTTTAATCAGAGAGGTGAGAAAATGCAGAGACAACGGAAAACAGTGAAAGAAGAACAAGTACGAGGAAGTTTAGTCATTACACATTGTCAAGGACCTTTAGTTCCTTCTCAAGGGCTATAAATAATATTCTGAGCCATAACCTGTGAGCTGTCTTACAGATACTGAAACCCCCACCAGGTGGAAGAAGTCAATTACATGACGACCAGGCTGTAGCTACGACATAAGCTGCCACAATTCTAAGAACAAGCTTCAGGGAAATGGGAACCAACCAACCATGGAACTGAAGACTAACTGTAAAGCAATCAAGAAGATGCCTATCAGACCACTGATGACCAATTTCAAGATGACTGTCAGAGCTGACTGTGCTGTTTCCATATGTTGCCCCTCCCTTAGCCTATGAAAGCTCTTGCCCCTGAATGTCAGTGGGGAGGAGGTGGCCTTTGAACAGAAGTCTGCTCCCCTCCTTAGTTGCCAGCATCCAAAATAAAGCAAACTTTCCTTTCCCCAACGTTGCCTCTAATTAGCTTTTGAGTAGTGAGCTGCTGGACCCCACTTTGAGTTGCAGGAGAATGTGGGAGTAAAGAGCTTGAGCTGACCTCTAAGTTCCAAGGGAACAACTGCTTCTAGCCCAGTGGTTCTCAGACATGGCTGCATCAGAATCACCTGGAGGGCTGATTAAAGCAATGCTGAGCTGTGCAGCTTTATCAGTCAGTAGGTCTGACACAAGGACTCATAACTGACCTTTCTCACAGGTTCGATGTAACATCAATGCTGCTGGTTCAGTGACCACACTTTGTCAACCACTGTTCTAGACCCCTGAAAGTAGGTCTCATTAAGCTGGGGCATATGATAAGCTGGGACAGGTAGGACACAAGCCTGTGAGCCAGAGAGAGATTATTTTTGTCCAGTTATCTACTATCTGCAATTTATTTTTGTAGAAAAGTTTTCCTAGATTTTGTCATCAATGCACTGCAGGTGAGTACAAATTGGTATAATCTCCTCAAAGGGAAACTTGGTAACATTAAAATATCAATATCAAATGAGTATATCCCTTTTAAGCTCCTTCAGCTCAGAGACCTTTTTCCATTTTAATCCCTGATATAGCCTAAGGAGGGTTTCCCTGGTGGCTCAGTGGTAAAGAATCTGCCTGCAATGTCGGAGATGCAGGTTCAATCCCTGGGTCAGGAAGATTCCCTGGAGAAGGAAATGGCAACCCACTCCAGTATTCTTTCCTGGGAAATCCCATGGACAGAGGAACCCAGCAGGCTGTAGCCCATGGGGTCACAAGAGTAGGACACTACTTAGCAAATAAACCACCATCACATATCCAAAAAGCAACTAGAATGATATCTGGCACATAGTAAGTGCTGAATAAATGTTATCTGAATGAAAACAAACAAACAAAGAAAAAAAGAATAGATCCTTTGACTCAGAAGATTCACATCTAGAAGTAAATAAGCAGTATGAAAAGATAAATCCAACCATATTCATGGCAGCATTTTTCTAATCTTTCACTTCTCCATGAAAAGATGATTGACAAAGTATGTCATAAAATAATCACCATCCATGAGACAACCTTCCCAATGTACTACTTAGTGAGAAGGCAGGTTAGTACTAGTACATGTTACTGTGCTCTATTTTGTTCTACTCAACGTGCCAGTCTAGTAACTGATTTTTAGCATCTATGAATATAAACACACTGCCTCCTTTATTGACAATCTTTTGTCATAGCAAATAATACAATAATTTATCTTAATCTCAGTATCTTCATATGCTTAATGGGGATAAAAATCAAGCATGATACTGGATGCTTGGGGCTGGTGCACTGGGACGACCCAGAGGGATGGTACGGGGAGGGAGGAGGGAGAGGGGTTCAGGATGGGGAACACATGTATACCTGTGGTGGATTCATGTTGATGTATGGCACAACCAATACAATATTGTAAAGTAATTAACCTCCAATTAAAATAAATAAATTTATATTAAAAACATTTTTTTAATCAAGATTTACAAAACATATTTCTTTAAGGCCTTAATGAAACTAGTTCTTGGAAACAAAGATATTACCAAGCACATGTCCAGTTTTGTGGGGATGCTAGGCTATGTGCCATCATATGCCAATACAACAAACACCATACACCTTTTCAAATAATTGGTAATTGGAATACGGCAATGTGTTTAATAAATACTTTCAAAAGAGAAAAAAACCAGAGCACCAAGTAGTGTTTATATACCAATATACTGAATATATGGGTATACAGATGGTAGTCTATTAATACATCAAATGTGAACTCAGGCCATGTGGAGTACAGAGCTGATACGCACATGCCCTTTGCACAACAGACAAATGGAAGCTCCAGATTAAATATCACCAACAAACTAATTTAATTACATATGTCAGCTCCAAAAGACAAACATTCCCTAGATTCCAAAATCAAAGAAAGCCAAAGCCTCAGCAACCCAATGGGGTTTTAGTCTCAGTTTTAGGGATGATGGGACTACACGAAGATGAATAAAAGGCACTGAAGCTCCATCCAGAACTCCTGGCCAAAATGAAGCACAGATCACTTTAAAGAACACTCTTGCAAGCATAAAATAAGACTGACAAGGCCTGCTCACTAGCCCACAGAAACAGCAAAGACATTGCTGAGTGCCCCAGACATTGCTGAGTTAAAACATCCATGAAAAATGGAAATCCTAAGCTCCCGCAGGTGAGGGGTCTAAGTTTTTTCTCCATGCATAGCTTAAAAGGGCAGATGAATAGTTAATATAAAAAGTGATCCAAGACCACTAAATCGCTAGGGATCTAATAAACACATCATGAAAATCTTTATCCTGAGCAAGTCTTCCACAGCTCAGGGCTTACAGGAAACTCTCACTAAAGATAAACTACCAAAATTAAATATCACAGACCACAGAGGAAATGAAAAATCATCATAAGTGAATCAGCAGACACCAAAATTGACATGCCAGGAAGGAAAAACAATAGACTAGAAAGGAATCATGCCTTTAAATAATTTAGAAGCCATGGTAAAGAAATAAGATACCATAAGAACAAATTTTTTTTAAGTAACCAAATGAGAATTTTTTAAGGAAAATTATCACTGAAATGAAAAATGTTCGATAGGTTAAATACCAGACTAAATTTAAGAAGAATTGCTTAAGTAGAAGACATCTGAAGAAATAATGAGATGGAGAAGGGTGGGAAGAAAAGAGAAAAAATAATTATGACTGGATGAGTGGTTAATAGACATGAAACACAGAAAGAGAAGCTTCAATATGTCAGCCTAATAATGTTTAAGAAGTAAAGAAGTTGGGGGAATTTATATAGAGAGAGGTAATGTCCAACGTAGATAGTATATTGAAAAGCAGAGATATTACTTTGCCAACAAAGGTCTGTCTACTCAAGGTATGGTTTTTCCACTGGTCATGTATGGATGTAAGATTTGGACCGTGAAGAAAGCTGAGCATCAAAGAATTGATGGTTTTGAACTGTGGTGTTGGAGAAGACTCTTGCGAGTCCCTTGGACTGCAAGGAGATCCAACCAATTCATTCTAAAGGAGATAAGTCCTGGGTGTTCTTTGGAAGGACTGATGCTAAAGCTGAAACTCCAATTCTCTGGCCACCTCATGGGAAGAGTTGACTCATTGGAAAAGACCCTGATGCTGGGAGGGATTGGGGGCAGGAGGAAAAGGGGACGACAGAGGATGAGATGGCTGGATGGCATCACCGACTCGATGGACATGAGTTTGAGTGAACTCCAGGAGTTGGTGATGGACAGGGAGGCCTGGCGTGCTGCGATTCATGGGGTCACAAAGAGTCGGACACGACTGAGCCACTGAACTGAACTGAACTGAACTGAATGTCAGGGAATGTTTAACAGTAGGATTCCTGTGTGCTGTTTCCTATCTCTCTTGAACCCTCTGTTCCTTATCAGTTCCTGATAGGAGCAAAGAGGAGTGGCAAGCCACTCCCAGGACTGAGGTTACACAGATGGGATTCTTGCATAGGATTTCCTTCATTAGTTTTTCCATTTGCTGAAAGGGATTATCTAGGACCTGCTTTTGATATGGATTGCCTTTTGGCCTTATGGCCTCTATTGCTCCTTGTTGCCTTGGTAACTTGTAAAGCCTGTTTTTTTTTATCTTTATCTGAAGAAGCTACCTGGTAATATGGTATATATACTCACACAGAATTCAATAAAGCACCCATATTCCGTCAGACTTGGGTCTCCATGTCCTTCCTTCTCTCTCTCTCTCTCTCTCTCTCTCTCTCTCTCTCTCTCTCGCTCTCTATTTCTGGCTGATTCCCTGAAGCACGAAGGCCAGCTGAGTAACCCAGGGAATATTAGCCTCTTTCCTTCTTTCACTTTCTTATCTTCACCTCCAGACCACCAGGTTCCAGTCCATTAAAGGACCCCAACAAGGTAATACACAAAGAGATAATGACTAAGAACTTTCCAGAATTAGAAAGCTGAGAATTAAGATTGAAATGTCTTCAAGATAAATAAAAATAAACCTCACAAAAATACTTAGTTATAAATCTAACAAAGTATTACAAGATCTCTATGGAGTAAACTATAAGTCTCTGATGAAGGAAAGCATAAAAGAACTAAATAAATGGAAGATAACACTCTGTTCATATATAGGAAGACTCAATATTTTCAAGATGTCGGGTCTTGATCTATATATTCAAAGCAATCTCAATAAAAATCCCATCAAGTTATATTTGCTTCTTTTCTTTTCACAGCTATTTGTAAAGCCTGTGAAAAGAAGAGAAGCGAAAAGCAAAGAAGAAAAAGAAAGATATAAACATCTGAATGCAGAGTTACAAAGAATAGCAAGGAGAGGTAAGAAAGCCTTCCTCAGCGATCAATGCAAAGAAATAGAGGAAAACAACAGAATGGGAAAGACTAGAGATCTCTTCAAGAAAAGTAGAGATACCAAGGGAACATTTCATGCAAAGATGGGCTCAATAACGGACAGAAATGGTATGGATCTTACAGAAGCAGAAGATATTAAGAAGAGGTGGCAAGAATACACAGAAGAACTGTACAAAAAAGATCTTCACAACCAAGATAATCACAATGGTATGATCACTCACCTAGAGCCAGACATACTGGAATGTGAAGTCAAGTGGGACTTAGAAAGCATCACTACGAACAAAGCTAGTGGAGGTGATGGAATTCCAATGGAGCTATTTCAAATCCTGAAAGATGATGCTGTGAAAGTGCTGCACTCAATATGCCAGCAAATTTGGAAAACTCAGCAGTGGCCACAGGACTGGAAAGGGTCTGTTTTCATTCCAATCCCAAAGAAAGGCAATGCCAAAGAATGCTCAAACTACTGCACAATTGCACTCATCTCACATGCTAGTAAAGTAATGCTCAAAATTCTCCAAGCCAGGCTTCAGCAATACATGAACCGTGAACTTCCAGATGTTCAAGCTGGTTTTAGAAAAGGAAGAGGAACCAGAGATCAAATTGCCAACATCCACTGGATCATCGAAAAAGCAAGAGAGTTCCAGAAAAACATCTATTTCTGTTTTATTGACTATGCTAAAGCCTTTGACTGTGTGGATCACAATAAACTGTGGAAAATTCTGAAAGAGATGGGAATACCAGACCACCTGATTTGCCTCTTGAGAAACCTATATGCAGGTCAGGAGGCAACAGTTAGAACTGGACATGGAGCAGGTCAGGAGGCAACAGTTAGAACTGGACATGGAACAACAGCCTGGTTCCAAATAGGAAAAGGAGAACATCAAGGCTGTATATTGTCACCCTGCTTATTTAACTTCTATGCAGAGTACATCATGAGAAACGCTGGGCTGGAAGAAGCACAAGCTGGAATCAAGATTGCTGGGAGAAATATCAATAACCTCAGATATGCAGATGACACCACCCTTCTGGCAGAAAGTGAAGAAGAACTAAAGAGCCTCTTGATGAAAGTGAAAGAGGAGAGTGAAAAAGTTGGCTTAAAGCTCAACATTCAGAAAACTAAGATCATGGCATCCGGTCCCATCACTTCATGGGAAATAGATGGGGAAACAGTGGAAACGGTGGCTGACTTTATTTTTCTGGGCTCCAAAATCACTGCAGATGGTGACTGTAGCCATGAAATTAAAAGACACTTACTCCTTGGAACGGAAGTTATGACCAACCTAGACAGCATATTGAAAAGCAGAGACATTACTTTGCCAACAAAGGTCCGTCTAGTCAAGGCTATGGTTTTTCCAGTGGTCATGTATGGATGTGAGAGTTGGACTGTGAAGAAAGCTGAGTGCTAAAGAATTGATGCTTTTGAACTGTGGTGTTGGAGAAGACTCTTGAGAGTCCCTTGGACTGCAAGGAGATCCAACCAGTCCATTCTGAAGGAGATCAGCCCTGGGATTTCTTTGGAAGGAATGATGCTAAAGCTGAAACTCCAGTACTTTGGCCACCTCATGCGAAGAGTTGACTCATTGGAAAAGACTGTGATGCTGGGAGGGATTGCGGGCAGGAGGAGAAGGGGACGACAGAGGATGAGATGGCTGGATGGCATCACTGACTCGATGGACCTGAGTCTAAGTGAACTCCGGGAGTTGGTGACAGACAGGGAGGCCTGGCATGCTGGGATTCATGGGGTCGCAAAGAGTCGGACATGACTGATGGACTGAACTGAACTGAACAAGTTCTATTATGGTATCAACAAACTGATTCTAAAGTTTCTGTGGTGTGGCAAAAAGACCCAATATGGACAACACAATACTGAAGGAGAACAAAGTTGGAAGATTTAAGTTACCTGAATATTAGATTAACTAGTAGTTACAGTAATCAAAACAGTGTAGTATTGGGGGAAGAATAAACAGACTAGTGGAACAGAAAAGAGAGCCCAGAAATAGACTCCACATAGGCAACTGATCTTTGACAATGGCAAAGGCATTATAATGGAGCAAAGATAGTCTCTTCAACAAATGGTACAGGAACAACTGGACATCACATACAAAAAAAATTAATCTAGACACAGACCTTACATTCTTCACAAAAAAATAATTTGAAAAAGATTATAAACCTAAATGTAAAACACATAAGTATCCAGCTCCTAGAAGATAACATAGGAGAAAACCTAACTGGCCTTGGATATGGTGATGCCTTTTTAGATACTACACAAAAGGCAGGACCCATGAAAGAACAGATAAACTGGACTTCAATAAAAACTTCTGATCTGTGAAAGACAACGTCAAGAGAAGTAGAAAACAAGCCATGGACTAGAAGAAAATATTTGTAAAAGATACATCTGATAAAGGAGAGCTGTCCAAAATATACAAGGAATTGTATAACTCAACAAGAAGAAAACAAACCACTCAAATTTTTAAAAATGGACCAGGAAGGTTCAAGAGGGAGGGGATGTATGTATACTTATGGCTGATTTATGTTATTATACAGCAGAAACCAACACAATGCTGTAAAGCAATTCATTTCCAATTACAAATTAAATTTTTAAAAATAGACCAAATTTTTGTGAGCACCTCATGAAAAAAATATATTTAGATGTAAAACAAGCATATGAAAATATCTCATCAGGAAAATGTGAATTAAAACAATGAGATACCACTTCCAAAGAGGAAGTATACTTTGCATGACAATAATAATGGGTATATGTCATTATACATTGTCCAAATTCCTGGTGCAACTGGATTTGGACACTCACCAAAGGTTCAGCCTTGATGACCAGTCATGCTGACAATGGCACAGGCTCTGCATGTGTGGGGGCAGCAGAATCCAGGAAATCTCTGTACTTCCCCTCAATTTGTGTGTGTGTGTGTGTGAACCTTACATTGCTCTAAAAAAATATTGTCTTTAAAAAAAATCCACACCTATACACATAAAGGTTAAACTTAAAAGAAAAAGGGGAATTATTAAAATCAATCAGAGATAAGACATTTTACCTTAAATTATAAATTATGTTCAGTTCAGTTCAGTCACTCAGTCGTGTCCAACTCTTTGTGACCCCATGAATCACAGCACGCCAGGCCTCCCTGTCCATCACCAACTCCCAAAGTTCACTCAGACTCACATCCATCGAGTCAGTGATGCCATCCAGCCATCTCATCCTCTGTCCTCCCCTTCTCCTCCTGCCCCCAATCCCTCCCAGCATCAGAGTCTTTTCCAATGAGTCAACTCTTCGCATGAGGTGGCCAAAGTACTGGAGTTTCAACTTCAGCATCAGTCCTTCCAAAGAACACCCAGGGCGGATCTCCTTCAGAATGGACTGGTTGGATCTCCTTGCAGTCCAAGGGACTCTCAAGAGTCTTCTCCAACTCCACAGTTCAAAAGCATCAATTCTTTGGTGCTCAGCTTTCTTCACAGTCCAACTCTCACATCCACACATGACTACTGGAAAAACCATAGCCTTGACTAGACGGACCTTTGTTGGCAAAGTGATGTCTCTGCTTTTCAATATGCTATCTAGGTTGGTCATAACTTTCCTTCCAAGGAGTAAGTATCTTAATTTCATGGCTGCGATCACCATCTGCAGTGATTTTGGAGCCCAAAAAGATAAATTATGTTACTCATCAATGATAGATGCCAAAGGACTAAAAAATAAATAATACATTAAAATATTGAGGGGACTTCCATTTCTGGAGAAGTTGGAATAAATATTTTTTTTTTTAAAGCTGCAAGAAAAACCTACTCTCTGTGGTTCAGGGTTTCTCAACCTTGACACTTTTGACATTTGGGGCCAGAAATCCCTCTGTTGTTGGGGCCCTGATATGTATTTAGCAGCATCCCTGGCCTCTGGCCACTAGATGCCAATAACAACATGTCAGTTGTGACAATAAAAAATGTCTCCAGACACTGTCAAGTATCACCTGAAGGGCACATCATCCCTAATTGAGAGCTGCTCTCCCTAGCCACAGGACTTAAAAAGGATAGCCCTAGAGGAATGAACCCTCTCGAATAAGCCTAGCCTACTCTAGAAAACATCACGACACAGCCACATCGCTTGGCCTCCTCCCAGGCACTGCTGAAGGCCAAAGGAGGAACTGCTGACCTTCCTTGCCCCATGTTAATTGAGCAGAGACAGTATTCATCTCCCTTCCCACCGGGTGCTGCAGAGATGGTGGGTGTAGCCCCATTGACCATGCCTGCTTGGCACTAAGATAAAAGGAATAAGACAGTGCCCCTTCCTCTCTTCCTGGGCATAGTCCCCACAGAGGCCACACAGCACATAGAGAAACACTGTTGACCACCACATGCACTGTACCAGGTAAAGGAGAGCAAACAGGCCAGCAGCCACCTCCTCTCAACTAGAGAGAATCAAAGATACAGAGAAGAGGAAACTGGATAAAGGAATCTCATAAATCTGTACATGAAATGGTCATATATGAAAATTTGTATAACCTAAATGGTCCATGAAAAGAAAGTGTTAGTCACTCAGTCATGTCCGACTCTTTGCGACCCCATGGACTATAACCCATCAGGCTCCTCTGTCCGTGGGATTTCCCAGGCAAAATTACTGGAATGGGTTGCTATTTCCTCCTCCAGGGGATCTTCCCAACCCAGGGACTGAACCCACATCTCCTGCATTGCAGGTAGATTCCAGGGACTGAACCCACATCTCCTGCATTGCAGGTAGATTCTTCACTGTCTGAGCAACCAGGGAAGCCAAATGGTCTATGCATGGAATCAATCTAAATCAATACAGAAAAAGTTTGAGAACTGAGCTATAATGAGAAATACCACCCAGGTTTCAAATTAGCCTGTGGGTAATCAATCAGAGCAGACCAGAATAGCATAACACAGGCTATGAAAACTCAACTGACAGTCAAACCACAGCCCATAAAAGGCTGAGAACATGAGTTTTGAACCTAAGCTGGCTGATTGGTTCCTACTTAAACATGATACTTTTGGAGGCAGTCTCATGTAATACTCAAAATGTCTAAGATACAACCCAAACGTATTTATCATACCAAAAATAGGAAATCTCAAACAAGAACAAGACAATCAACAACAGTAACACCAAGAGGACACAAATGTTGGAATCACATGGCAAAGATTTTAAAGCAGTTATTTCTAAAATGCTCTAAACAAAAATGATAAAACCTCTTCAAACAAATGGAAGATCAAGTCTCAGAAACATACTGAAGATATAAAGAACCACGAAGTAGAACTATTGGAACTGAAAAATACAGTAACCAAAAATCTTTTTAAAAATCATTGTCTGGGTTCACTGGCCAAATGGAAATGACAGAAGAATCCCAGGTCTTCAAGGGACCTTAAAGATTTATCAACAGAAATTGTTCAATCCAAACAATAGAGAGAAAAGGGTAGCTGTGGGACAATAACAAAGGGTCCAGCATTTGTGCCATCAGAACCCCAGAAGGTTGGGAGGAAGAACACAGGACTGAAAAACTATTTGAATAACGACTAATGGACTTCCCTGGTAATTCAGTGGTTAAGAATCTGCCTGTCAGTGCAGGGGACTCGGGTTTGATGCCTGGTCTGGGAAGATTCCACAAGCCACGAGGCAACGATCTAAGTTGTGCACCACGACCACTGAGCCCGAATGCCCCAGAGCCCATTCCTCACGACAAGAGACGCCACTGCAGTGAGAAGCCCGTGCACCACAGCTAGACAGTGACCCATCTCTCTGTAACTAGCGCCTGCGTGCAGCAACAAAGACCCAGCACAGCCAAAAGTAGATAAATAAATTTTAAAGAAAAGAAATAACAACAAAATTTCCCATACTTGGAGAAAGACATAAATCTAAAAAATCAAGAAGCTGAATAAATCCCAAATAGGAGAAGCCCAAGAAATCCACACCCAGACTTAAATTTCTAAAAACTAAAGACAACAAAACATCCTGAAAGCAGTCAGAGAGAAACGATGCATTGCTACCTATAGTAGAATAACGACTCAGATGACGGTGTGTTTCTCATCTGAAATAATGGAGGCCAGAAAGAAGTGACACTTTTTTTTTTTTTAAGTGATAAAATTAAAGAACCAGGAAATATTTGGATTATCAGAAATGAAGAATAGTAACAAAGATGATAAATATTTGGGTGAATGTAATAAACAATTCTCCTCTTGAGTTCTTTAAAATATGTTTGACTTTTGAAAGCAAAACTTATAACTTTGTCTTATGGGATTTTCAATGTACGTGTAGTAGTTTGTTAGGGCTGCCAAAACAAACTTCCACAGATTGGGTGGTTTAAACAATAAGAATTTATTTTCTCACAATTCTGGAGTCTAAAAATCTGAGCTCAAAGTGTTGCAGATTTGATTTCCTCTGAAGCCTCTCTCATGACGGATGGATGGCTGTCTTCTCCTTGTGTCTTCACATTCTCTTCCCTCTATGTCCAGATTTTCTCTTCTTATAAGGACACCAGTCATACTGGATTAGGGCCCACCCTACTACTACTACTAAGTCATTTCAGTCGTGTCCGACTCTATACGACCCCATAGACAGCAGCCCACCAGCCTCCCCCGTCCCTGGGATTCTCCAGGCAAGAACACTGGAGTGGGTTGCCATTTCCTTCTCCAATGCATGAAAGTGAAAAGTGAAAGTGAAGTCGCTCAGTCATGTCCAACCCTCAGCGACCCCATGGACTGCAGCCTTCCAGGCTCCTCCTTCCATGGGATTTGCCAGGCAAGAGTACTGGAGTGGGGTGCCACTGCCTTCTCCAGGGCCCACCCTAATGATTTCATTTTAACTTAACTTTTACCTCTTTAAAGATCCTATTGCCAAATACAGTCACATTCTAAAGTTCTGGGGGTTAAGATTTCCACCCATGAATTTTTGAGGGACACAATTCAGTCCATAATAGATGTGAATAAAACATATAACTAGAAAATATAAGGGGTGGGGGAGGGAGTCACTAGGACTTAAATGGTGGTAAGATTTCTACATTCCATTGAAATAACGCAATATTGATTAGAAGTAGACTGAGAAAATTTAAGTATGTACATTACAATTCCTGTGCAACTATGTTAGGCAACAAGATAATCAATAGTTTGTTCTCTGTATCTATGAGTCTGCTTCTTTTTAAATTCATTTGTGTGTTGTATGTTTTGGATTCTACATATAAGTGCACTTGCATTTATCTCCATTTCTGCATCTCTCTGAAACTAGAGAAAAGGTAAAAACCAGACTAAAAGCTAAACTAAAACTAAACTAAAAGAGCAAGGGAGAAACAACAGTAGGTGAAAAGATCAACACATCATTGGAAGATTGGAAGGAGATAGCAAAAAAACAAATCTTGCTCATCTTTCTCCAAACTATTACAGGGGATACAGCACAGTAAGCAAGCCAGTACATGCTGTAGAATCCCAGAATGACTCCGTAATTGTAAGTGGCAAAGAGGGACCAAGACTGAAACAGAAGAATGGGTTGAAGGACTTGTAAAGCACTCAGAATCCAGAAGACCCCGACTTCTGCTAATGAAGCCAGAGGACTATTTCTTTCCTAACACTAGCAACTGAACTGTGCTCCCCTAAAATGCATAATTCACTAACCCCTAATGTGATTGTATTCAGAGACAGGGCCTGTAAAGATGTAATTAAGGTAAAATGAGGTCATATGAATGGGGCCCTAATTCAAAAGGCCGATGTCTTATCAAGAGGAGGAGACACGAGGACACGGTGAGAAGGCAGCCATCTGCAAGTCAGGAAGAGGCTCCTCGCCAGAAACCAGCCCTGTGGGCACCTTGATCTTAGACTTCCAGCCTCCAAAATCAGGAGAAACTGTTGCTTAAGCACTCAGTCTGTGTTATTCTATTATGGTGGCCTGCACTGACAGAAACACTACAGCAGAAAGGCTCTGGGTTTGGAAACCAGTCATCTGGTGTTAAGGATGAAGTTCTGTACTGAAAACAGGGTCTTCAGGAAGAGCCCAAACAATGAAGGGAAAGACCACTGGATATGTGTGCAGAGTGAGAAACAGAAAACTTTGTTCAAGGGTCAACAACAGCATAAAAGTAGTTTTGACCTTGCAGACCCTCTATAATTCTTAGGCACTTTGACCACCCTGGGTTCCCAGGTCCACACTGTGAGAAGTGAGTAAAGGATGGGATCCAGGAAAAAGAGGAGGCTCACAGTACAGAAATAGACTGAATTTAGCAAACATGTGCATGGTTAGTCTATGCAGGCCACCATGCTTTTTCAGTAGAATGACAAAGTTGAGGAAATATACATAAAAGTAGATCATTTACTCAAGAGGCATATAGAACAGACAGGGGTTAAAATAGAAAAATATAACTTAAGTAGTTTATATAAAATAAATGATGGATTCTGTTTGGGAGAGTGATAAAGACTTGAGAGAGAAAACAGCATGTGGTTTGGACCACAATGTAGGAGAGAGACCTTTTTAATAAAATGATTTCAGACTCTCCCTTTCGTTTTATTCCTTTTAATATTTATTTGGCTGTACCGGGTCTTTGCTGTGGCGTGCAGGACCTAGTTCCCTGACTAGGGATTGAACCTGGGTCCTCTGCATTGGGAGTGTAGAGTCTTAGCCAGGAAAGTCCACCACAAGGGGAGTCCCTCCCTTTCACTTTACATAGGCTGATTTTACTGGATAAAAACAGAAATGTTTGTCTCAAGGATCTAACTCAATTTCTAAAGACTAGGATAGTCTTACCTCAATTACAAGGAGCTAATGACTCTGTTACAGCTCTTTCACTATAGAATAGCTTTCAGGTGATAAGTAGCAACCAAAAATGAAAGTGTTCCAAGTTTCAAGAAAGAGACATGCAATCAAAATCAATACTTTCCATCAGGCAAAACTTTTTATGATAGCTTCATTTTCTAAGCTCTAACTTAGAGTCAATAATTGTAAAGCAAGAATTCAAACAGTAGTTTGTCATTGCACAAAACTATCAGCCAGTCAGGAACTATCCAGTTTTCAGGTATCTGTCACCCTGTTACTAACTCAAAAACAATGATTTAAAATGAATAAAATCACTGGAAAGAGAATACAGTACAAGCATATAGAGGCTTAAACTGTAAATAATCTCTTATTATTTACATGTAATCTCCCATGTAATGCCTCACACACAAGCAAGGAGGCTTAATGAAATTAAAATCCTTTTGCCCGTAAGAGAGGATTGATACAATTCTCATCCCCTTATTTTTCTCAGTCTGTGTCCTTCACCAGCTTTCAACCCAAATTTTAGTTTGTCCTGTTTTCCTTTACTTTTTAACTCCCAAAAATAAGACTTTGGGTGTTCTAATTTTTATAAATTTCTAACAGCTTTCATGAAATGAATTCACTCAGCATACAGGCTACAGCTTATTTCAAGCTCCCTAAAGCAGCATATCATTCAGATATGACTTTCCTAATAATAGCTAAAGGTCAAACATTACCTTCCCTGCCCCTCTTCCACCACCATCCTTCCTACAGCACATCAGCTCTCTGTAGGTGGGAGGGCCATTAGTTTCTAAGAAAGGCAATTATTATCAGGACCTTAACAACCTAATGTTGTCTAAAGTTTTAAAGAGGAATGTGATACTCCAAAAAAAAGTCCAACTGAAGATACAGATTAAAAAGTTTCATGGGAGTATGGCAGACAGAATTCAAGACGGTCTTCAATCGTCCCCATCTCCTAGTTGTCCACTTTTGTTCAATCCCTTCAAGTTTAGGCAGAATCTATAACTTGCTTCCAACCAACAGAATATGACAAGGATTGTTAATGCCTGTTTTCTAGGAGATTCCGTTCCTTCCTAACTTTGATAAAGTGGCCATATTGTTGAGGCTAGTATCTAAGGATGACCTCTAGTCAAGAGCCAGCAAGAAACTGACGTTCTCAGTCCATCAGCCCACCAGCCTGAGTATTTACAGGGCCTGAGTCTTGGTGATACTATGTTAGTTTAGAAGGGGATCCTTCCCCAGTCAAGCCTCAGTTCTTCAGATGAGAATCCAACCCTGGCTGACACCTTAATTGCAACCTTGCAAGACTCCTGACTTTCAGAAGCCTGCCCAGACTCTTGGCCTAGAGGGATAACAAATGTGTATTGTTTTAATCCACTGAGTTTGTTGCAATTTGTTATTCAGCAATAGACAAAACATAAAGGGAGAGCACAAAGAAATATAACACATATAGCTATAATTATGATGGTAATTATCATGCCTAAACTCTAACAGCTGACTCTGTGCAAACAGACCCATTAGGGAAAACATAGCAATGAACCTCTAAATAGCCTGAGGAAAGGGTGGTAGGGGCTGAGGGTTGTCCTCTACCTCCATGGAGAAGCAGGAGAGGGCTGGTTGAAGACAACCTAACTTCTGGGGACTCTACAAACCTGAGACGGACAGAGCAGTGTATCTCAGGCAAAACTCAAAGGAATAGTGAAACCAAAGGAAAATCATGATTGGCAGGTACAGAGATTAAAGCATGAGCTGGGAAGCAAGGGAAACCATGGAACTATCAAAATGTGCAGAGACCACCCCCTCAACAGCACAAGTGAGACAAAGGCAGGCTACTCTCAGAACCTGGATGGCCAAAGTCAGGACCGATAGAGCAGGCAGATGAGGTCATTACATAAGGGCATTACTAGAAGATTAAGCCTTTTTAGACCACCAGCGATATGCTCAGGTTTATCACCATCATTGGACAAGCTTTTTTGAGACTTCAGAGCCAGGAGGGCATCAAACACTGAGGATACACCCTGAAGCAACCTCCACCCGGTGCTACAGCTACCCATCAGTCATGGCCACATACGAGGGGCACACCACAAAGCCCAGAGAGGCCCCCAAGCAGAGAGGATCCCAGAATCCTCCTGGATCTTCAATAAAAATGGTAGTTGTTGGACCCCTCTAAATGCCCAGCACTGAAACCTCACAAGTTGTTAAAAGCTGTACATGTGCACGTGCACCTCAAGCCCATGTGCCGCATCACATTTGTGCAAAATGCTAAGCATCAGGGAAGAACACATCACAATTAATGTCGTTGTTGTTTAGTTGCTCAGTCGTGTCCCCACGACTTCTGCGACCCCACAGACTGTGGCCCACCAAGCTCCTCTGTACATGGGGTTTCTCAGGCAAGAATACTGGAATGGGTTGTCATTTCCTTCTCCCGGGGATCTTCCCAACCCAGAGACTGAACTTACATCTCCTGCACTGCAGGCAGATTCTTTACCACTGAGCCACTTGGGAAGCCCATCAATACTTCTATTTAAAATCTGAGTTCTGTACCTTCAGGTGATTTTTCCTCGAGTCTCTTCCTTGGAGTCTTCATTTCCAAACAGGTCATTTGGTCTTCATTTTATATTCTTCAGCAGTCCCTGGTGGCTCAGACGGTAAAGAGTCTGCCTGCAGTGTGGGAGACCCAGGTTCGATCCCTGGCTAGGGAAGATCCCCTGGAGAAGGGAATGGCAACCCACTTCAGTATACTTGTCTGGAAAATTCCATGGACGGAGGAATCTGGCAGGCTACAGTCCACGGGGGCGCAAAGAGTCGGACACAACTGAGCGACTTTCCTTTCCTTTCCTTATATTCTTCACAAGGAAAAAAGGAATCAATGACTGGGGACCCCATTTCTGAAGGTCAGATTGTTCTTGTAACATAAGGTACACACTACAGGAAGAATGTTGTAGGGAACGAGAAGAGAAATATTTAATGGCTACTGTGTGCACAAGCTCAGTTAATTCTTGCAACTCTTCAAGTGGTATAAGACAAAACCTCTGGGAAGTTAAAACAACTTCCTAAGGTTATGCAGCCAGAATGGCAGGGCCAGAGTTTGGAATGTGGGTGGCTCTGAAACTGGGTCTGTGCTGTCTTCCACCATCCCACACGGAGTTCCTCAATCTCGAAATTTCTATTGAGCTAAGTCAATTGAAAATCTAACTTTGACTGGTAATAAGATTATAATTAAGGTAGTGTATAAATATATTAGTATATAAGCCAGGGACATTTTTTCAAAGAGGGTGGATAAAATCATTATATGTCTCTTAACCTTTGCTCCATTGTAAGTTAAAGTATAAAATGTGATTTAGTGCATTCCTAAAATCAGAACTCTCAAAAATAATATACTCTGGCAATAAGAAAATCTAATGAAGGGGGTTCCCTGGCAGTCCAGTAGTTAAGACTCTACACTCCCAATGCAAGGGGCACGGATTTGATCCTGGGTTGCAGAACTAAGATCCTGCATGCTGCACAGTTCAGCAAAAAAAAAAAAAAAAAAAAAGTAAAGGAATGGTATCTGTGCTTAAATTTAAAGTGCCTAAAATCAGTTGTGTATAGTCCCTTAATGGAAGGTTGATAAGAACTTTATTTGCAATATATATGAGCTTCAGAAACTGCCCTAATTTATTACAAAGAGCTATCAATCAATTTTATGATCATTTTAACATACAGATAACCATTGTCAAATGGCATAATGGACATGTTTTAACCAACCCATAAGGCTAAACAATAGTAGTTAATTACTAAATGATACCCTAGGGACCTAAAAGAGCAACTGCCATCCACATCTACCCACACTTAGGAGGTTTACTCCTCCCAAGAGATCTGGCCCATTTCTATTTCAAAACATTAGAAAGTCAGCTCAGTCAAGAAAAAACTTCACTGAGCTTTCTAAATCAAAGATGCCATGCTGAAATTTAAACTTATGGAATTCTAAATAGTATGAAATTAATCATTCTAACTTTCAGAACATTTCATCAGGGTAGCATCAAATGAGTAAATCAGTTCAGAACACTGTCTCCATACCCATATTTATGTTTTTTTCCTGGAATTTAATTCTTGGTTTAAAAACAGGAGGAGGTGTTTGCAAAACAAAACAAGAATAAGCAGCTTCTCATACCCTTTCTTCTACACCATTTGTAATTACCCAGGCTCTCTCAACTTTTCAAACTTAGAACAAATCCACAACCCATACATGTCAAATCAGAGCATTTCTCAGAACTCTGGTTACTATCTTGCATCGCTAACAAGTTCTAAACATTATCATCACTAATTGCAGAATCATTACTTCTCTTAAGTGCAAGAGCAGCATGGGGGTCATGGGAAGAAAAAAGTGTACACAGAGGCATACTAAACATCAGTGGTTGAAATAACATGATATCTTGGAATTGCTTTCAAAAACAGCCAGCACCTAAAAAGGGGGTGTGAAGATAGGCAGATGCAAAATGCTGATAATTTTTAAAGCTGGGTTACCTGAGTACATTGGGTTCATTATACTATTCTCGGTTCTTTCATATGTATATGAAATTTTCCACAATAAAAAGTTTTGTGAACATTATCATCTCAAACCAGATTTAGGAGTCCAGAATTAAGTCTTTCAGTATTATTTTGCTCAATAAGTAAACTCCAAAATATCAGACAAAAATGCCTAGAGTTAAAAATCAACATCCCAGACTGTTGTTTGTTTTTTATTTTTTTTAATAGAAGTATAGTTGATTCACAATATTGTGTTCATTTCTGTCATATACCAAAGTGATTCAGTTACACATATATGTCAGAAAGGGGATGTTTAAAAAAAGCAATTCCTTTTAGAAATCACACTAAAAAAAGAAAAATACTTAGGAACAGACCTGATTGAGGAGGTAAAAGAATTGTATGCTAAGAACTATAAAACATTAATAAGGGAAATTGAAGATGATTCAAGGAAATGACAAGATATCCAATGATCTTAGATTGGAAGAATTAATACTGTTTCAAGAAGGGGATGACAGAGGATGAGATGGTTGGATCGCATCACTGACACGATGGACATGAGTTTGAGTAAGCTCCAGGAGTTGGTGATGAACAGGGAAGCCTGGTATGCTGCAGCTCATGGGGTCACAAAGAGTCAGACACAACTGAGCGACTGAACTGAACTGAATATTATTAAAATGGCCATACTACCCAAAGCAATCCACAGATTTAATACAATCCCTACCAGGTGACTTAAGGGTAAAAAATCCTCCTGCCAATGCAGGAGACATTGGTTCGATCCCTGGGTCAGGAAGATGCCCCAGAGGAGGAAATGGCAACCCACTCCAGTATTCTAGCCTGAAAAATCCCATGAACAGAGGAGTCTGGCAGGCTACAGTTCATGCAGCTGCAAAGAGTCAGATATGACTGAGCTATCAAATTCAGTTCATTTCAGTTGCTCAGTCATGTCCGACTCTTTGTGACTCCATGGACTGCAGCACCCCAGGCCTCCCTGTCCAGCACCAACTCCTGGAGTCCACCCAAACTCATATCCATTGAGTCAATGATACCATCCAACCATCTCATCCTCTGTCGTCTCCTTCTCTTCACCCTCAATCTTTTCCAGCATCAAGGTCTTTTCAAATGAGTCAGCTCTTCGCATCAGGTGGCCAAAGTATTGGAGTTTCAGCTTCAACATCAGTCCTTCCAATGAACACTCAGGAAATTACCCATGACATTTTTCACAGAACTAGAACAAATAATCCTAAAATTTACTTGGAACCATATGTTTGATTTGCAAATGTACAGAAGACTTGGAAGAATAGTACAAAGAACTCCTAGATTCACCAAATGCTAAGATCTGGCACATTTTCTCTCTTTTCTTGTATAACACACATACACATACAAGTACACACATACACATGAACATTTTTCTCCTAAACCATTTGAGATTTTGTTGCAGACATCATGTCCCTTTACCCCTAAAGACTCCAGTTTCTCCTAAGAAAGATGGTCCCTTCCAAACTGCAGTTAAAACATCCTATTTAGGGAATTTAACATTGATACAAGGCTATTTTAATGGCAGAAAGTGAAAAGGAACTAAAGAGCCTCTTGATAAAGGCAAAAGAGGAGAGGGGAAAAAGCTGACTTAAAGCTCAACATTCAAAAACTGAAGATCATGGCATCCAGTCCCATCACTTCATGGAAAATAGATGGGGAAACAGTGGCAGATTTCATTTTCTTGGACTCCAAAATCACTACAGACTGTGACTGCAGCCATGAAATTAAAAGATGCTTGCTCCTTGGAAGAAAAGCTATGACAAATCTAGACAGTGTATTAAAAAGCAGAGACATCACTTTGCTGACAAAGGTCCATTTAGTCAAAGCTATGGTTTTCCAGTAGTCATGTATGGATGTGAGTGTTGGACCATAAAGAAAGCTGAGTGCCAAAGAATTGATGCTTTTGAACTGTGGTGCTAGAAAAGACTCTTGAGAGTTCCCTGGATAGGAAGGAGATCAAACCAGTCAATCCTAAAGAAAATCAACCCTGAATATTCATTGGAAGGACTGGTGCTGAAGCTGAAGCTACGATACTTTGCCACCTGATCCAAAGAGCCAACTCTGAAAAAGACCCTGATACTGGGAAAGACTGAGGGCAAGAGGAGAAGGGGGTGACAGAGGATGACATGGTTGGATGGCATCACTGATTCAATGGACATGAGTTTCAGCACACTCCAGGAGATAGTGAAGGACAGGGAAGCCTGGTGTGCTACACTCCATGGGGTCACAGAGTCGGACATGACTTAGTGACTGTACGACAACCTGGCTATTATCCAACATACAATCCATACTCAGATTTCCCAATTATCACAATACTGTCCTTGGTAGCATTTTTTCCTGATTTGGGTCTTATCCAAACCATCTATTGCATTTACTTATCTCTTTAGTCTCCTTCATTCTAGAACAGTGCCTCAGCCATCTTTCATGACACTGACTTTGGTGAAATGTCTCCAAATGTGGGTTTGTCTGATATTTCCCCCTGATGAGAACCAGGGTATCCATTTTTGGCATAAGTAACCCTCTATCCTTCTCAAGGTTTCAGATCAGGCAGCACAGGTTACCAGCTTGCCCTATTACTAACTAGTGATGCTACCTTTGATGGTTTGGTTAAGGTAGTGAACCCCATGTTTCTGCACTATAACATTACCATTTCCCCCTGTGCAATTAATAAGAAATCTGTGAAGAAATTACCCCAAAATGTAAATATTCTGGTGTTCAGGTTTTCACACAATAGTTTAGCATCCACGGATGATTCCTGTATGAATCAGTAATCTATGATGGTTGCAAGGGCTTCCCTTGTAGCTTGGTTGCAGTGCAGGAGACCTGGGTTCAATCCCTGGGTTGGGAAGATCCCCTGGAGAAGGAAATGGCAACCCATTCCAGTATCCTTGCCTGGAAAATCTCATGGACAGAGGAGCCTTGTGGGCTGCAGTCCACGGGGTTGCAGAGAGTCAGTCACGACTGAGCGACTAACACTAACTTACTTACTTACTTATGACGGTGGCAAAGTAGTCGTTTTCTAACTCTTTTTGTCTCTGTTTTTTAGCTGGCATTATTTGTAAGCTGTTTAATAATAATTATGACTGGAAATAATTTTACTTAAGAATTTGAGTTCCTTTCCACTAAAATCAAGCAATTTTCTTTTAAACACTCAACATCCTAAGTCCTAAACATCTTGAGTAGCTATTTGGCAGAGCTTGCTAACCTTCACCTGTGTAGGGTCTAAATTTGATTTTCCTTCCCCTGCTGTCTCTTCCTTCTATCCTCCAGGACTAGGCACAGAGTAGAAATCACTGCTGGGATAAGTAGGGTGGGGAAGAAGTAAAGTGCAGGTTGTTGACCAGTAGCAGGAGGAGGAATGGCCTGTGAGGTAGTAGCCTGGATGTACCCAGCCAAAGTGATACACAACCAACCAGTAAAACAGGAGCAAGCAGATGGGGACTAGAAGTTTTCCTGATAAAACCAAATATTCATCCACAGCAAGAAGGGCCCGAGATTGCCAGGGCATAATACGATTATATATTTCCAACATTGCCCAAATATGCCTGGCTGTTCCTAAGAAATTACACTTCTAAACAGATTACAGTGACTTTAACAATAAAGACTCATAAGGGCAAGTACTAATAATGGAACAAGTGACACAAATGGAAGAAAAAGAGAAAAATACTTCACTATGATCTGGAAACACAAAACTATCTGGAATACTTGTTACTGAGAAAATCAAGAAACATAGGCCAAATACTTAAGTACCACCACTTTATATAATAACCAAGCTGCTCATACTAACAGAGTTTGGGTTTGTTTTTTCTCCCCTACTAGTCTCCTTTTTTTCCCACTATAGTTCCTCCCAATTGTTTCAACATTTTAAGATCTCATAAACCTGAATTATACAAATAAAAATATGAATTGCCCAAGGGGAGTTTAGTTTGATGGTCTCAAAGATCCTTCCCATTTCACCACACCTCTCTGAAAACCAAGGTGAGGCCCTCAGAGCCTCCATTCTTCCTCTAGAATCTGCCTTCAGAGGGCATGTTGTCTGGGCATTCTTCTTGTGAACATTATAAGTTGCCAGGCAAATATTTTTAAAATATCTGTGTATTTTATATACATTTACATACCATACTTGTAACAACAACAACAACAAAAAAATGTCCTTCTGGATTACTTCCAGGAATGACTGGAGAGGATTCTGGTTTTGCTTAACTTTAGAACCAATTTTTCTCTCAAGAGTAAATTTCTTTGGGGACAAAAATAGAGAAAGCAGTCCACTGTAGCCCAAAGGCAACACTGCCCAGGTGTGATATATGTTCACGATGCCATGTACCTGCCACACATTGACAGGACTGAAGAAGTGACCGTCTCTCTGTGCTCCTACCTGCCTTTTACCTGTCATTCCCACATCTACAGAGAGAAGACAGGGAGCATAGTAGCTTCAGCAACACCTGAAACTTGATTAAAAAAACATCAATTCTCAGGCTACAACACAGACTTACTGAATTGCAGATTTTGGAAGTGGGGGCCAGCAACCTGTGATAACAAGCCCTCCAGGAGATTCTGATTCAGATTAAAATCTGAGATGTATTACTTTAAAAAAATAAAAATACTGATGCTCAAGGATTTTTGAAAGCTCTGGGAGTAATTATAAAATGCAGGCAAGCTGAGAACTGACTAAAGAACTCTGCATCTAGGACAAGCCCTTTCCAGGATCACCTTTACACTAACAGTAAAAGAACTGTGGATCTTTAAGCTGCAGACATAGTCAACATCTGGAGAGAATTTTTCAAGACACTGGCTGAGAATACTTTCTTTTCATTTCCCCAGTAGGGACACACAGTAAGTGTCTTACCCTACTTCTGAATAAGAACAAAGACAAACTAATTATCCTCTACATTCTGGAAACCTTCATAGTTTCTGCTCCATGCCAACTGAAAACAAGCATAATTAAGGTCGTACTTAAAAATCAGCTCAAAAGCTAAGCTGGTAGAATATCATTACCATTTTTCCATAAACAAAACCAATGGGCTAAAGTTTTATTCTTCAATCAGTAGAGTTGAACATGGGGCTTCCCAGGTGTCGCAGTGATAAGGCATCTGCCTGCCAATGCAGAAGACGCAACAGACGCCAGTTCTATCCCTAGGTCGGAAAGATCCCCTGGAGTAGGAGCTGGCAACACACTCTAGTATTCTTGTCTGGAAAATTCCTTGGACAGAGGAACCTGGCGGGCTACAGTCCATGGGGTCGCAGAGTCGGGCATGACTGAGCACACACACGCACGCACACACACTCCCTTTGAGGCTCCGCTAATGCGCACCCAGCTTCCGACACATCTAACTTAACCAGCTTTCGTAGACGTGATTCCATTTCCAAAAGCACTGAGCCAATAAAACAGTGGTGCCAAGATGCCAAAAGCAGGCCAACCCAGCCTCTTCCAACACTTCCATTCAGTAGTTTTAACCTGACATCCACGCGCTCACCTGGTTCGCTGTCCATGGTGACCAGATAAGGTCTCTGGCCCCTGGGAACGTGGCCCGGGTGGGCACATGGGGCAGCCCAGCAGTCAAGCCACCCTCATCCCCAGAAGGCGAACACGCAAAACCAGCCCCAGCACTCGGGGCGAACCTTAAATTCAACGCTAAATAAGCTCCCGGCGCCTGGATGGCAAGGTTCCCAAAAGGCCGGCTCTGGGCCCAGGGGCATCCCCAGAAGGGCTGCGTTGGCTTCGAGCGTCCCCTCCACCTCGGCGTCCGCCGCTCGCCCTTCCACCGCATCCCTCCGGACCGGGCTGCCAGGGCCGCCTGTGCCTCTCCGATCCTGCTGGCTGGAGAGGGTGATGGGCAGAGGGGCGCGGGGGCACCCGGCCGCGGCCCCCGCGAGCCCGGCACAAAGGCGGGCATCGCAAAGAGGAAAACTTCCCGCCCCCGGCCCCGCAGCCCCCCACCCGGGGTCTCCGCCGCCCGAGCGCACTTACTGTCGGTCGCCATGGTCCAGCCCGGGGCCGCGGGGCGACCGCCCGCGCCTGGGGTACCGGCGCCGAGCCGGGCCGGCGCGCTCGTCGCCAGGCCCCGCGCGCTAGGGGGCCGCGCCGCGCACAGCCCCTCCCGCCGCGCGCCCCCGCCGCGCCGCCCCGCGCCCCGCCAGCGCCCCGAGAACCCCAGGCTAGCTGGCAGAGCCGCCCGCACCCCTGGGCCCGGTGGCTGGCCCACCCTTCTCTGCCTCGAAGCATCTGTCCTCCCTGCCGGACCCTCTCCCTAAGACAATGAAGGTAGAAACTTGGATAAATGCTCCTGGCCACGCTCCTTTCCCACTACATTCGCCCTATGTTCTTGTTTTTGTCTCTCCTTTTCCCAGTGGCCACTTCATCCTTGTCTCGACCTTCCTACCTGTGGCTTGGGAGCTCCAGCCACCGAAAGGAGCAAAGCAGGAAGAGATGAAGAGTGGAAAGTGACGTTCAGCCAGGTGCTGGACATTGATCTCCAGGCCCCAGAACTCCTGAGAATCCGCCCAACACCAGCCTGGTAGGTTTCAAGGGTCCAGTGCTCCTTGTGTTATCATCCGTTTTGTCTCCTGTGTGAAGACAGTGTCTGGCACTTAGTAGGCTCTCAGTAAATATCTGTTGGGTGACTGGTTCTGTGACAGAGGCCTGCAGGAATAAATGAAGGATTGAATAAAATGCCCAACTAACTGGATGCCACCTGGGTGAGCTGATTAACGGAAGACCACTGGGAACCTAGCCCTACCAGCTGACTGCATGGATCCTTGAGTCTTGAATCAGTCTGAATGAGGGAGCCAGTGAATGAGTTTTGTGCCTCAAGGACCCTTCCTAGTTCAGGAGGGCTCCCAGCTGAAGCCACCTGTAAGAGCTGTATACACGTCCCTGAAGTGCAGAAACCAGTTTCTGATGGACTCTTGATTTGTCAGACGGAGTGGTACACGAGACCCCAGATCCCTGATGTAAAGAATCAAAATGGCTCAAACCTGTGTTCTGAAGCATTATGGCGGCTCTTGACGTCTTACAGGTACACCTGTTTGTTGTATTTGGGAAGCATCCTCCACCCAATCAGTATCCCTACTGATTGGAATGAACCCAGTAGGCTTCATTCCAGCCCTGGGCTGAATACCAGGAAGACCCTGGAGTAAGGCAGGGCAGAGCAGCTCCTGTTTGGCTGGGCAGACACAGGAAGCAACTGGAGAACAAGGCAGGAGTCCCTTCTGATCTGTCCACAGAGCACAGATGAGGGAGACTATGATATTGATTGGGCCCCACATTCAGAGTAAGCCCATCTGAGGTGGGACTGGGGGCATCATTTTTAGGTTGTTTGTTTTTGATATTTCTGTGTTTAACACAGATGATTCTGAAGCACACTTCTAGTTAATAACCGCAGAGATCTGACTTATTGGGCTTTCACATCAACCCTCTGTGGTAGCCCTCAAAGTAGAGACTTGAAATGAGTTAGATGGAGAACAGGAGGTGGGAGGGGATTCAAGATGACCCGGAAGTTTTCATCTTGTTGGAGGCTCACAGACCAGGAGGGTTAAGCTGATTGGCAGGGAGGGGTGGGGAGGGGGAGATAGTGATTTGGGTTTGGATTCATTTGAAGGGTCAGTAGAACATTGGTGAGGTTCTTTAATCATCAATTGAACCTACTTATGTAAGTCAGAAAGAGGAAAAGTCAGAACTCAAGGTATAAGTTCAATAATTGTTTTCTCAATGACTGACCAGTTTGACAGCAAGTTTGACAGCCTGGAGCCAGATGTCAGATGAGGAGGGGTTAAGCAATAGCTAGATCTCAAAGAACAGAGACCCAGTATCGACCATTTTCTCCAAAAGTTGGACAGTACAGGGAAAAAGGGATGGAGAGCTTCAGAGAGTAGGATTGAGGTGAGACTGGTTTTTTGTTTTGTATTTTGAGATAGAGGATTGTTCAGGAGGAGAGGTACATCTGTCCATATATTCAAATATGTAAAAAAAAAATAATAATGTGCTTTTCTATAAGTTAGCTTTCTGGGCCACCTCCCAATTCCATGTATTGTTGAGTCAGTTCACGGTAAACTCCCTCAGTTCAGAGCAGTTCTGAGATTACCCTCCCCACTTTCTCTTGTGGTCATGTCCATGTTTAAAGGAAACGATTGGATTGCTTTGGGGATGTGAAGAGGTGTTGAGCACATCTCCTCCCTGTGAGAGACTGCTTGTCTGGATTTCAGAGCTCATCAGATCTCCTCAGTGAGGACTGGCCCCTAGTTATTTGTCCACAAGCGCGGCATCCACTGCTCTGTCCTGTCACCCACACCCAAAGCCTCTCCGGGTCTGACTTTTTGTCCTTGAGGGGAGGGATGGCTACGTGCCCATGCCATTCTGAAATCCAAAGGTGGGTGGTCCCATGGTTAGTATAGCATCTCCAAATGTCAGGGGAAACTCAGACTCCTTCCATCTGCCACCTGGAGTCCCTGGGCAGCAGGCCCCCCTCATGATCACAATAAGATAAAATCTCATATCCTCAAATGATAACTTTCCAAAAGTGGGGAGGGGGGGCTATTCCTTCTCATCTCTCTCTCTGCAGACAGGGAGAACACTCTTTGTAAAAGCTCCCTCCATCAACTCTTTCAGGATAGGGAGAAGACTGGACCAAGTGTTCATTCATAAAATGCTTTAGTTAGATTTCTAAAGGATGAGGGCTTTTCTGACTTTGACGTAATTGTGACTCAACCATCCCCATCCATGTTGCTTGAGTTCATTTCCAGGATAAGAAAAGACAAATACCTCTTATACACACACTGCATGGAAATCACCATATAGTCCCTCTGACCCTTGACCTGTGACCACATCCTGTTGACTCTATCACCACCCTGGCTATAAACAATCCTGAGAGCAGGGAGTGGGGAGGGGCTGCAGCCACTTGCTGTGGGTCTGCATCACGACAGAGGTTATTTTTGGTTGAAATAGTTATTGCTTTGTCTCTTTGTTAGAGTAGATAAAAATAGAAAAATTATTTTAACTATGACTTGTGCATGTAGCCTGTGAGCGTCTAAGGAATTTATCTGATAAGAGCAGAGAGGAGCTTTATTTTATATAAAACTTGCCTTGATTTTCATTTGGACTCTGTATCTGTTCTAAGCATCTGAACTCAAATACCTCTGAACATTCAGATATAATATGGATAATGCTAACAAATAGGGAAAGCTTTTTCAAAATAGCTATTAGGTAATAAACATCATGCTCTCATTTAACCCTTGCAGGTCACACAGGGAAGGGCAGAAGAGAGACAGGGCTAATAGGTACAAGTCTGGTCCAGAAAGTAGAGGGCAAGGGCCTGGGGTTTGGCCCCACTGTTTGGTGATTAAGTTTCCAGTAGTCACTGGAGAGAATCAGCGGCTTAAAATTAGAAAATTAGGTAAGGGAGAAAAAGTAAGGAAGAGTCTGGGAACCAGAAAAACAAATAGGTCAAAATGATGGCTTTGCTCTTCAAAACTCTTATGAACTCAACATTAATTTCTTTTTCTCAATAAGGATAAAAGGCATATTTGTTAAAGAACATTCTAGCAGTTATTTTTCTTTAAAGTCAAAAATACACAATTATATAAATAATACTAAAAATCTCAAGCCATATATGCTTACCCTACAATCAAGTAATCTTGGAGTAGGAGGAGGCAGGGGCCAGAGAATGCATCCTTGCTGTTATTCAGTTGCTAAGTCCAGTCCGACTCTTCATGACCCCATGAACTGCAGCACACCATCCTTTCCTGTCCTTTACTATCTCCCTGAGTTTGCTCAAATTCATGTCCATTGAGTCAGTATGCCATCCAACCATCTCATCCTCTGACACCCCCTTCTCCTCCTGCCCTCAATCTTTCCTGGCATCAAGGTCTTTTCCAGTGAGTCATCTTTTCACATGAGATGGCCAAAGAATTGGAGCTTCAGCTTCAGCACCAGTCCTTACAATGAATATTCAGGGTTGATTTCCTTTAGGATTGACTGGTTGGATCTCTTTGCTGTCCAAGGAACTCTATAAAGAGTCTTCTCCAGCACAATTGGAAGGCATCAATTCTTCGGCGCTCAGCCTTTTTTATGGTCCAGCTCTCACACCTGTACATGACTAATGGAAAAATTATGGCTTTGACTATACGGACCTTTGTCGGCAAAGTGATGTCTCTGCTTTTTAATAAGCTGTCTAGGTTTGTCAAGGCTTTCCTTCCAAGGAGCACGTGTCTTTTAATTTCATGGTTGCAATCACTGTTCACAGTGATTTTGGAGCCCAGGAAAATAAACTCTGCCACTGTTTCCACTTTTTCCCCATCTATTTGTCATGAAGTGATAGGCCGAGATGCCACGATCTTAGTTTTTTGAATGTAGAGTTTTAAGCCAGTTTTTTCACTCTTTCTCCATCATTCAAGAGGCTCTTTAGTTCCTCTTCATTTTCTGCCATTAGAGTGGTATCATCTGCATATCTGAAGTTATTTCCCCCAGCAATCTTGATTCCAGCTTGTGTTTCATCCAGCCTGACATTTTGCATGATGCACTCTGCATATAAGTTAAATAAGCTGTGTGACAATATACAGCCTTGAGGTACTCCTTTCCCAATTCTGAACCAGTCTGTTGTTCTATGTCCAGTTCTGTTGCTTCTTGTGTTGCATACAAGTTTCTCAGAAAACATCCTAACAGCTCTCAATTTTTGCCAAAGGTAAGCATATACCATCATTCACCAAGTCTGGGCCTCAGGGCACCTGGTCTAGAATCACCTCGAGAACTTGCTAAAAATGCATATCCTCTGACTCTTATCAACAGTTGCTGGATCAGAAGCTGTAACAATGGGACCCTAGAATCTGCCTGTTAAATGAGGTACCCTGATGGTGTTTCCAACACAGTCTAAAACTGGAGAACCTCTAACCCAAGAAAGAGTAGGTGCTCACAGGGTAATAAAACTGTCTGAAGATCTAGAACTTCAGACCCAGGAATTTCTGCTTTGTTCTTCTCTGACAGTGAAGAGTGGAGACATTGGTAAGCTACTAAATGCTGAGAGATGAGCCACTAAGAAACAAAGGCCGTGCTAATAAACTTGCTCAGTAGATGGCTCTTACTTGGATCTAATTAAAGACCTCCATTTAAAAATGAAAATCCATTCCTTTTTATCCTTCATAAGGACAAGAACTGGTCACAATTATCTATAATTCCTTGTATCATAGTAAAAAGCTCCAAGTTATAGGGCCACATAGCTAAATATGTGGCTACAAGCTAAGTAACTTGGAGGAATACTTGTTTGTTTTAGCTAAAATAACAAGATATAATTTTTCAAAGCTGTATTTACTTAAGCAATAAGTCTTGGACAAAGAGGGAATTATGGCTGGTAGGAACTAAAATACCCACTTGACTTTACCTCTGAGTATTTAATTTTCCCATTTGATATAAGAAAACAGAGCTGGATAACTATAAGGGGGAATGTTACTGAGTTTTAAACTGCTGATCTGCAATAATAATTTATTTCAAGGTAGAGTAAAATTTATGATTTAAGTAACTCATTTTTATGTCATTCTCTTTAGTTCTACTTTCTAAACCTTTAATCATCTTGCCCTCTTGATCTTGTGTTTACCTCTCACTAGGCCACCCAGTTTCTCTCCTTCTCATGCAAATTTCAGAAAAGAATGATCCAACCACAGAGCATCACTTCCAACTTAATCCTTAAAAAAGCTAATCAAAGAATGAGAAAATGTCAAAAGTATCTATAGGGATATAAATAAAACTCTCAGAAATGAAAAAAGCAAACTGGAAATTTAAAACTCAGTGGATACAGCCATGGCCTGGCTTGGTACTTAGCTCCCCTTTGGTTCCATGAATTCCAGCCTAAAGAGGCTTGCCTGGAAGGCCATGTCTGCCTGCTTTTATTTCATGTAGTCACCTAGACTGTACAAATCACTAGAGATACTCTCCTCATTTAAAACTTGTTATCAGAAAGTGTGTAAATCCACCAAAGACCAAAGAGATATCTGACTGTACAGCCCTATCATTTTCTTCCCTGAATCATTAAGTCCCAGTTATATAAGAGTGCAGTTTTGTGAATGAATTATATTTGTAAATATAAGGGATTTTTTAGAAAGAAGTCTAAGAGTTATTTACTGGTACAATATCTTTATGGGTAATTTTGCTGGTAATTCAATATTTTGTTGGGCATCGATGGTAACACTAAAGAAAACTAGTAACACTAGAGCTATATCTTTTGATTGGTTGATTAATCTTTAATTATACACAGAATGACTTTTTAGACATATAATCTCTAAATAAAGGACAAGGTATTTGGCTCTTCAATTCAACACCATCAGTTTCTGCCAAGCAATTTTATAGGCAACTAGTTGAAGTTTACAAAGAGAATACCTTCAGTTAACCACATAACAACATAGACAATGGACTGGGTTGGCCAACAAGTTCATTCAGGTTTCTCCATAAGATGTTATGGAAAAACGTGAACTTTTTAGCCAACCCAGTATCAATTATGCTGCAAGAAACTAAGAAACTATGAGCTAATCAACCATTTAAAACATTTAACAAAAAGCAGAAGAGTTAACAAATTTGAGACTTTAACAAAATTCATTTCATTTAAATCATGTACACTATATGAAGTTCTGATTCAACAAATTATGTGGATTAACTAAAATAGTTAACTGAAGCTAATATAGCCCAATTCGTTAAGTACTATGGTGACAAGGTATATGAAATCAACCTGTAGATAATGTATTTATATGAAAGCTTTTTTGCTGTTATCTACCTTAAGAATTTTTAAAATTTCATATTAAAGTGCTTGTAAGAAAATACTGGTGCATGTAAAAAAATCCCCTCATGGCATAACCTGTAATTGGCCTGATGGTTAGGCTTTGTAACTTGCAACCAAAAGCAAATTAATACACAATTTGATTGTTCTCTACTGCTGAGTTAAAATTTGGAGAAGATTAACCTTCTTGAAGTATCAGGGATTTTGAACATATTTTCAGAAGTGCCCCAGCTTCTTTCAAGCCATTCAGTTCAGTTCAGTCGCTCAGTCGTGTCTGACTCTTTGTGACCCCATGAATCGCAGCACGCCAGGCCTCCCTGTCCATCACCAACTCCCAGAGTTCACTCAGACTCACATCCATCGAGTCCGTGATGCCATCCAGCCATCTCGTTCTCTGTCGTCCCCTTCTCTGCCGGCCCCCAATCTCTCCCAGCATCAGAGTCTTTTCCAATGAGTCAACTCTTCACAAGAGGTGGCCAAAGTACTGGAGTTTCAGCTTTAGCATAATTCCTTCCAAAGAAATCCCAGGGCTGATCTCCTTCAGAATGGACTGGTTGGATCTCCTTGCAGCCTAAGGGACTCTCAAGAGTCTTCTCCAACACCACAGTTCAAAAGCATCAATTCTTCGGCGCTCAGCTTTCTTCACAGTCCAACACTCACATCCATACATGACCAATGGAAAAACCATAGCCTTGAATAGATGGACCTTTGTTGGCAAAGTATTGTCTCTGCTTTTCAATATGCTATCTAGGTTGGTCATAACTTTCCTTCCAAGGAGTAAACGTCTTTTAATTTCATGGCTGCAGTCACCATCTGCAGTGATTTTGGAGCTCCAAAAAATAAAGTCTGACACTGTTTCCACTGTTGCCCCATCTATTTCCCATGAAGTGATGGGACCAGATGCCATGATCTTTGTTTTTTGAATGTTGAGCTTTAAGCCAACTTTTTCACTCTCCACTTTCACTTTCATCAAGAGGCTTTTGAGTTCCTCTTCACTTTCTGCCAGAAGGGTGGTGTCATCTGCATATCTGAGGTTATTGATATTTCTCCCGGCAATCTTGATTCCAGTTTGTGTTTCTTCCAGTCCAGTGTTTCTCATGATGTACTCTGCATATAAGTTAAATAAGCAGGGTGATGATATACAGCCTTGACGTACTCCTTTTCCTATTTGGAACCAGTCTGTTGTTCCACGGCCAGTTCTAACTCTTGCTTCCTGACCTGCATACAGGTTTCTCAAGAGGCAGGTCAGGTGGTCTGGTATTCCCATCTCTTTCAGAATTTTCCACAATTTATTGTGATCCACACAGTCAAAGGCTTTGGCATAGTCAATAAAGCAGAAATAGATGTTCTTCTGGAACTCTCTTGCTTTTTCTATGATCCAGCGGATGTTGGCAATTTGATCTCTGGTTCCTCTGCCTTTTCTAAAAGCAGCTTGAACATCTGGAAGTTCACGGTTCACATATTGCTGAAGCCTGGCTTGGAGAATTTTGAGCATTACTTTACTAGCATGTGAGATGAGTGCAAATGTGCGGTAGTTTGAGCATTCTTTGGCATTGCCTTTCTTTGGGACTGGAATGAAAACTGACCTTTTCCAGTCCTGTGGCCAGTGCTGAGTTTTCCAAATTTGCTGGCATATTGAGTGCAGCACTTTCGCAGCATCATCTTTTAGGATTTGAAATAGCTCAACTGGAATTCTATCACCTCCACTAGCTTTGTTCGTAGTGATGCTTTCTAAGGCCCACTTGACCTCACATTCCAGGATGTCTGGCTCTAGGTCAGTGATCACACCATAGTGATTATCTGGGTCATGAAGATCTTTTTTGTACAGTTCTTCTGTGTATTCTTGCCATCTCTTCTTAATACCTTCTGCTTCTGTTAGGTCCATACCATTTCTGTCCTTTATCGAGCCCATCTTTGTATGAAATGTTCCCTGGGTATCTCTAATTTTCTTGAAGAGATCTCTAGTCTTTCGCATTCTGTTGTTTTCCTCTATTTCTTTGCATTGATGGCTGAGGAAGGCTTTCTTATCTCTTCTTGCTTTTCTTTGGAACTCTGCATTCAGATGCTTATATGTTTCCTTTTCTCCTTTGCTTTTCGCTTCTCTTCTTTTCACAGCTATTTGTG
Source organism: Bubalus bubalis (assembly GCF_019923935.1). Taxonomy (NCBI): domain Eukaryota; kingdom Metazoa; phylum Chordata; class Mammalia; order Artiodactyla; family Bovidae; genus Bubalus; species Bubalus bubalis. Next base: position 29,423,154 of record NC_059167.1, read on the forward strand.
AGGCCTCCGCAAACAGCCATTTTGCTTTTTTGCATTTCTTTTCCATGGGAATGGTCTTGATCCCTGTCTCCTGTACCATGTCATGAACCTCATTCCATAGCTCATCAGGCACTCTATCTATCAGATCTAGGCCCTTAAATCTATTTCTCATTTCCACTGTATAATCATAAGGGATTTGATTTAAATCATACCTGAATGGTCTAGTGGTTTTCCCTACTTTCTTCAATTTAAGTCTGAATTTGGTAATAAGGAGTTCATGATCTGAGCCACAGTCAGCTCCTGGTCTTGTTTTTGTTGACTGTATAGAGCTTCTCCATCTTTGGCTGCAAAGAATATAATCAATCTGATTTCGGTGTTGACCATCTGGTGATGTCCATGTGTAGAGTCTTCTCTTGTGTTGTTGGAAGAGGGTGTTTGGTATGACCAGTGCATGTTCTTAGTCTTTGCCCTGCTTCATTCCGTATTCCAAGGCCAAATTTGCCTGTTACTCCAGGTGTTTCTTGACTTCCTACTTTTGCATTCCAGTCCCCTATAATGAAAAGGACATCTTTTTTGGGTGTTAGTTCTAAAAGGTCTTGTAGGTCTTCATAGAACTGTTCAACTTCAGCTTCTTCAGCGTTACTGGTTGGGGCATAGCCTTGGATTACTGTGATATTGAATGGTTTGCCTTGGAAATGAACAGAGATCATTCTGTCGTTTTTGAGATTGCATCCAAGTACTGCATTTCGGACTCTTTTGTTGACCATGATGGCTACTTCAAGCCATTAGGTTAGTCTATCATTAAATTATGATCAAACAGCACTTTGGGGACCTAAATGAGTTAATAAACTCCCAAAGAACGCTAAGTGGAATCTTGATAACCTAGGAGACACTTGGCACAAATCCAGTGAACAAAGTTCAATAAGTTTCAGGTACATAGGAAGCTATCATCTGGTTCTTTTCTATGATTAAAAACTGTAATGCATGCCATCCTTGAAAGGAGAGATCCATGTTTCTGTAACGTCACACCTGAGTGCACACCCTTGTCCATGTGACAAGACAGGTGTGCCGTGTGTGCTTAGTCCTCAGTCGTGTCCAAATCTTTGCAACCCCATGGACTGTAGCCCACCGGTCTCCTTTGCCATGAGGATTCTCCAGGCAAGAATACTGGAGTGAGTTGCCATGCCCTCCTCTAGGGGATCTTCCCAACCCAGGGATCGAACCCAGGTCTCCTGCATTGCAGGCAGATTCTTTACCATCTGAGCCACCAGGAGACTAAGTCTTACCTGGGGAGTCAGAGAATGGAGGTGGGGCTGTCAGGTTAGAAGTCAGAATGGAAAGTCCCTGAAAGTAGCCATTGCAGGGAGGGCAGCCCCAAAATGTGAGTGTAAAATTATCTCCGATCTTAGCCTGCAAGCAGGACAAGAACTCCACTGATTCCAGGGCGAATAAACTGCCGGAGAACTGAAAGTGCCAAGCAGATATTTCAGCATCTACTGGCTCAAGCTGCCCCTGAGTTCAAAGTTCCAGACCTGACAGGATAGAGTAATGTGGCAAATACTCTCAGCTTTCCACTAAATAGAAGGAGGGGCACACCTAAGAAATAAGGGGCACATACCAGGACTAAGTTATCTGCCCTAAAACTAAGGACAAAACCAAAATAGATCCAGCCTAACAAGCCTACACACAAACCTCTCCAAGTTGTAATGCTCTGGAGGTAACTGAACTGCCTTTTAGAACAAAATTCAACACTCTGGAGGGAGATAATAGAATCCAGAGTCTCTAACATGCATCTTCATACAATAAAAATAATTACTAGACAAAAAGAAATAGGAAAATGTGACCCACAGTCAACAGGGAAAAAAACAGCCAATACTAACACATACACTGATGACCCCAATATTGGACCTAGCAAAGGTGTCAAAATATTAATAACTAGCTAAGTATAATGGAGAAGGAAATGGCAACCCACTCCAGTGTTCTTGCCTGGAGAATCCCAGGGACAGGGGAGCCTGGTGGGCTGCCATCTCTGGGGTTGCACAGAGTTGGACATGACTGAAGCGACTTAGCAGCAGCAGCTAAGTATAAACTGAAGTAAAAGATGGATATAATGGGCAAAGAAATAGAAAACTCCAGTGGAGATATAAAAACCATAAAAAAGAACAAAGGAGACTCCTAAAATTAGTCAGACTCCTACTGGATGAGATTAACAGCATACTGAATAATGAAAGAAGGGATTTGTGAACCTGGAATCAAAAGGAATCATTCAGTTTGAAGCACAGAGAGAAAAATTAGTAGGGGCAAAAAGCCACGATGACCTGTGGGACACTACAAGCAGTCAATACACATATACCTGGAGTCCTGGAAATAGAAGAGACCGCTGCAGAAAAACACAGATGATACACTGAGAAAACAAGCCATGATAGGCACATCATATCAAACTTGAAAACCAAAAATAAAGAGAAATGTCAAAAGCAGCCAGAGAAAAAGGGCACGTCATACACAAGGGAACAAGATGAAAACTAGCTTCTCATCAGAGACAATGAAGGCTAAAGATAACGAGTAGAATAGTCTTTAAAGTTCTGAAAGGATAAAAAGAAAAAGAAAAACATTTCCTATCTAGGATTCTAAACCCAGTAAAAATATCTTTCAAAATAAAAGGTGAAATAAAGACATTTTCAGACAAACAGAAGCTGAAAGAAATTGTCTCCAACAGAGCTGAGATACAAGAAATGACTATTAAAAGAAGTTCTTCAGGCTGAAGGAAAATCATTCCACAGGAAAGCAAAGACTTGCATGACAGAAAAGAACACTGCAAAAAGTTCCTATCTGGGTAATTGGAATACACTTTTTATGTTTTCTTTGTTTAAATCGAGAAAAAATGTATAATGAGATTTATAATATATAGAACTAAAATATGTAACAGTATGACAAAGGATGAAAGGGGGCTTTAAATGGAATTATACTGAGTCAAAGATCCACATCCCTAACTTATTACAGGTAGGTTCTACTAATTCACAGATGCATACTGTAATCCCAGAGCAAACCCACGTTGTCTGGCCCCAGAGCAACTTCTCTTAAGTGCTGTGCAATGCTGCTATTTGTCAAGTGTACATTTTGCCACTACTTTGATTTCTTCCTGAAATTGCAATATTGACAATGATGTAGATCATCATTATCGTTTTAAACCCATCATGATTGTACTGAGAAACCCATGATTTTCTGAAGGCCTGTCTGTCCTGCTCACAGCCTGTTTAAGGAAGGCTGTCCGAGTTGGGTCCTTCCACATAATTGGCTGTGCCCTCTGGCTTGTGGGGCTTCCCTGATAGCTCAGTTGGTAAAGAATCTGCCTGCAATGTAGGAGACCTTGGTTCGATCCCTAGGTTGGGAAGATCCCCTGGAGAAGGGAAAGGCTATCCACTCCAGTATTCTGGCCTGGAGAATTCCATGGACTGTATAGTCCATGGGGTCCCAAAGAGTTGGACACAACTGAGCAACTTTCACTTTTCTGGCTTTGACCTATTACATTGGCCACAGTCAATTATACCGGGTGTCTCTGCCCTAGTTAAGGGCAGCCATCCTTTGGCTGGACATGATTTAGAAGGCCAGAATGATTTAGAAGAAAAGAGAGTCAGGGGGCTCTCTTTTGGATTATAATAGAATCAATCAGAACCTCTTTCAGGAACAACAGAAGCTGCAGAGGGAGAAATGTGCAGGGAGAAGTTGGGAAACCAAGTAAGAGTAGGTACATGATGACTACTGAGCAGTGGATATCGACATCAAAGTTGAGGGCGCTACCCAGCTATGAGAGCTGCTGTGCCCACCACAAGACAGTCATTTTCCCAGCCATGCCTTCGATGAGGCGGTCACCTTCCTGTCCTCTGTAGTCTTAAAATAAGCCTCCAGCATTTAAGATAATGTGAGTGTGCCTTGAAACCTAAAGGAGCATGTCTAAACTGTTCTTTAAAAACTCCAGACCTGCAGTATATAGCATATTAAACCAAATAATCCAAGCGTAAAAAATACCACATAAAAGGAGGTTATACATCCTAAGACTTTGTATTACTTTAATACAGGGAATTTTTTTTAATGTGCAATAAAAATTACTACACAGTTGTTCAAAAGATAAATGAAAATGTGACTAGTTAAGCACCCACAGTCTTCTCAATGCCATTTAAAAAGCAGGCATTCTTCAAACCGTAATTTAATTCAAGAATCAAGGGTGGGTTGGGAAGCCATTAACAACTCTACTTATTTTCCTAGGCTCTTTATGTCAAAGCAAGAGTAATTTTCAGCCCATAGAGTTCATTTTTAAAGACACCTCAATATATTTTCTCTATATATATTAAAATATAGGCTTGTATATCAAGCCTTTATGTTATCCCTGAAATAGGTTATTAGAAGAGCCTATATAAAGAAAGCTGAGCACCGAAGAATTGATGCTTTTGAACTGTGCTGTTGGAGAAGATTCTTGAGAGTCCCTTGGACTGCAAGGAGATCCAACCAGTCCATCCTAAAGGAAATAAGTCCTGAATGTTCATCGGAAGGACTGATGCTGAAGCTGAAACTCCAATACTTTGGCCACCTGATGCGAAGAGCTGACTCATCTGAAAAGACCCTGATGCTGGGAAAGATTGAAGGCAGGAGGAGAAGGGGACGACGGAGTATGAGATGGTTGGATGGCATCACCGATTCAATGGACATGAGTTTGAGTAAACTCCGGGAGTTGGTGATGGACAGGGAGGCCTGGCGTGCTGCAGTCCATGGGGTCGCAGAGAGTTGGACATGACTGAACGACTGAACTGACCGACTGATACAGCGTACCTAATTCAACTTGAAAAAACCAACTCTTCCTGGTGAACTGAGTCATGAGAGCTTTGTTTCACATCAATCTGAAGATCTGTGTAAACACATAAGCTGTCAATTATTACTTCTCAAGAAAATCACCTCAAAAATCACCACATTCACTAATAATCACTTTCATTTCCTTGACATCCAAATACTTTCTAAAATCTTACAATTTCCAGCTGTAATTATTTTTAAGTTCAATATTCATATCTTTGCATTTTTAAAGCAATATGCAGCTCTTAATATTCTGAAGTTAGTAAATGGTTCTCGATTATCTTGAATTTACAGCTAAGAAAAGGATTTAAACATAATGAATTTATTAAGGACACACAATGAATCAGTGGCAGAACTAGGATAGAAATGTTTTACTTTCTAGCTTTTAGATTAAAAAATTACAAGTTTTCAAACCAGTTGGATAAAGTTGTTAATGCATTTCCTTATATGTTCAAACTATCGTACAATTATGCTTATTTCACATACTAGCAAGGTGATGCTCAAAATCCTTCAAGCTAGGTTTCAACAGTACGTGAACCAAGAACTTCCACATTTACAAGCTGGATTTAGAAAAGGCAGAAAAACCAGAGATCAAATTGCTAAAATCCATGAGATCATAGAAAAAGCAAGGAAATTCCAAAAAAACATGTACTACTGCTTCATTGACTATACTGAAGCCTTTGACTATGCAAATCACAACTGTGGAAAATTCTAAAAGACATGGGAATACAAGCCACCTTACCTATATCCTGAGAAACCTGTATGCGAGATAAGGAGCAACAGTTAGAACTGGACGTGGAAAAACAGACTGGTTCAAAAGTGGCAAATGAGTATGTCAAGGCTGTATATTATCGTCCTGCATATTGAACTTATGTGCAGAGTACATCATGTGAAATGCCAGGCTGGATAAACACAAGCTGGAGTCAAGACTGCCAGGAGAAATATCAACTACCTGATATGTAGATGACACCATCCCAATGGCAGAAAGTGAAGAACTAAAGAGCCTCTTGATGAGGGTGAAAGAGGAGAATGAAAAAGCTGGCTTACGACTTAACATTCAAAAAACGAAGACCATGGCAGCCGGTCCCATCACTTCCTGGCAAATAGATGGGGGAAAAGTGGAAACAGTGACAGATTTTATTTTCCTGGGCTCTAAAATCATGGTGGACAGTGACTGCAGCCATGAAATGAAAAGACACTTACTCCTTGGAAGAAAAGCTATGGCCAACCTGGACAGGGTATTCAAAAGCAGAAACATCACTTTGTTGACAAAGGTCCATTATAGTCAAAGCTATGGTTTTTCCAGTAGTCATGTATGGATGTGAGAGTTGGACCATAAAGAAAGCTGAGTGCCAAAGAATTGATGCTTTTGAACTGTGGTGTTGGAGAAGACTCTTGCGAGTCCCTTGGACAGCAAGATCAAACCAGTCAATCTTAAAGAAAATCAACCCTGAATATTCACTGGAAGGACTGATGCTGAAGCTCCAATATTTTGGTCACCTGATACAAAGAGCCAACTCATTGATAAAGACCCTGATGCTGAGAAAGACTGAGGGCAGGAGAGGGCAACAGAGAATGAGATGGTTGGATGGCATCACTGATTCAATGGACAGGAGTTTGAGCAAACTCAGGGAGATAGTGAAGGGCAGGGAAGCCTGGCATGCTATAGTTCAGGGATCTCAAAAATTCGGACATGACTTAGAAGCTGAACAACAATCATATCACTATTCTGGAAATCCCTATAGAAGACAAAATCTTTGCCTAAAAGCTGGTTCTGTATCTCTCCCTTGGCAGTATAAAATAACCTGCAGATGGTACAACTGTGTCTGTCTCAGGAAACAAGCACTTTAACTGGGTGTTAAGGAGATTGGGAATGTTTCCTCATTTTTAAATACATCCACTCACAGTTAGGACATTTGAGGCATTAAGAGAAAAGGGTTATAAATGGGATCTTAGAAGGGCTTGTTGTTGCTGTTCAGTCGCTCATTCATGTCTGACTCTTTGTGACCCCATGGACTGCAGCACACCAGGCTTCCCTGTTGTTTACTATCTCCCAGAGTTTGCTCAAACTCATGTCCATTGAGTTGGTGATGCCATCCAACCACCTCATCCTCTGATGCCCACTTCTCCTCCTGCCCTCAATCTTTCCCAGCATCAGGGTCTTTCCAATGAGTTGGCTCTTTGCATCTGGTGGCCAAAGAATTGGAGCTTCAGCATCAGTCCTTTCGATGAATATTCTGACAGGGTTGATTTCCTTTAGGATTGACTAGTTTGATCTCCTTGCTGTCCAGGGGACTCTCAAGAGTCTTCTCTGCCCCACAGTTGGAAAGAATGAATTATTTGGCGCTCAGCGTTCTTTATGGTCCAACTCTCATATCCGTATATGACTACTGGAAAAACCATAGCTTTGACTATATGGACTTTGGTCGACAAAGTGATGTCTCTGCTTTTGAATACACTGTCTAGGTTTGTCATAGCCTTTCTTCCAGGGAGCAAGCAGCTTTTAATTTCATGGTGACAGTCACCATCCACAATGATTTTGGAGCCTAAGAAAATGAAGTCTGTCACTACTTCCATTGTTTCCCCCTCTATTTGCCATTAAGTCATGGAACTGGATGTCATGGTCTTCGTTTTTTGAACGTTGAGTTTGAAGCCAACTTTTTCACTCTCCTCTCTCATTTTCATCAAGAGGCTTTTTAGTTCCTCTTCCCTTTCTACCATAAGGGTGGTGTCATCTGCATGTCTGAGGTTATTGGTATTTCTTCCGGCAATCTTGATTCTAGCTTGTGCTTTATTCAGCCCAGCATTTAGCATGATGTACTCTGTACTCCAATTTTGTTACTTTTTATCCTTCTACATTTTCTGCTCTTAAGATTCTGCTGTATTCAACTGACAAAGACTGATAACGTAATGGAGAAAGTGTTAGTCATTCAGTCATGTCTGACTCTTTGCATATTCATGGACTAGTTTGCCAGGCTCCTCTATCCATGGAATTCTCCAGGCAAGAATACTGGCGTGGATAGCCACTCCCTTCTCCAGGGTAATCTTCGCAACCCAGTGACTGAACCCAGGTCTCCTGTACTGCAGGCAGATTTTTTACCATCTGAGCCACCAGGGAAGTCCAAGGGTCCTTTGTAAATACTGTTAGTAGGAATGTAAATTGGCAGGCTTTTTACAGTTCAATTTGGCATAATTACCAAAATTTTATATATACACAGAGTTCAACAAATTCATGTGTAGATCAGATTGATCCAGCAGAAACACCAATGTAAGTGAGTCAAGATACACACACAAAGATCAATGCAGCATTGTTTGAAATAGTGAAAATGAAATGAACTATGCATTAGAGGTAACAGAGCAGGCCTGAGACTACTGTCCTAAAAGGCTTGCTTTGCAAGGCTGCCCCTCAGCTGGAGTCTGGGAATCCAGCAGGTAAACAGTTCTCTACGCTGATATAAAGCTTTCCCTAAAGATCCACACCTGGGTAAATGAAGCCATCATGGCAATGAGACCCTATATAACCCAGAGCCGCCCGACACTGAAGCTCAACTGGTTTCAAATAAACTTTCCTACTGTTTAAGCCATCTGAAGTGGGATTTTACTGCTTTCAGTCCATCTGGATTTCCACTTGTGTTGGCTTATATAAAACTGACTCTGAAATTATAAGCCAGAGCCCTGTATATATATCCTAGATGCATCACTAACTTTGTGAATGTGGGCAAGGCGTTTATCATCCACAGATAACAGTTTTTTAATCATACAAATGAAATGATACCTTTTAAAAGTACTGTAGTGAAAAAATAACAGGGAAACTCACTGTTTTGGTTATACAATGTTTGTAAAGTTTAATGATCAGAAAGAACTTAGCAAATAACCTGGTATATAAGTCGCCAGGTAATGGATCCACATCTCTGCATGCCCCAATGCTAGAATATTTAAACCCTAGAAGCTCTGTCCAATAAATACATCATAGAAACTGTCCATCAATTATCAGAAAAATCTGAAATCAGCCAAGGGAAACAATTCTGTTTCACAGCTAACATTAGAGCACAGATTCTAGTAAATGAAATTTTTATCTGGGCTAGCATTAGTTATTTTCACTCACAAGGCATTTGCAGAATTTCTGAACATACCACATGGGAAAACAACCTGGAGTATAATCAACTTTAAGACAGGCTGAGCCAGCCACATGATGTGGAGGTGGTCTGCTACTGGCAGCAATTCAAACAGTATGGCTGAAGCAATCTCCATCTAAATCTCTCAAATGAGAAATTAACAGAGAGGCACATTCACGAAGCTACAGAATTTTTTTGTGAGTACCAACTTTCTGTACCACAGACATGTTCTGAAATATATATTACCACTCTTAAAGGTTTTACTAGAAATAATCAGTATTTAAATGTACCCAGTGTGTTGACTAATCATATTATATGCATAAATGCACACATACATAGATATATCTATACATACACAAACATGCATGTATACATACTGACATGTTAGGCCAAAGGGAGCTTTAAAACAAGCACCAAAGGATACTTAATTGATTATAGAAGTAGAAACTGAGCTTCCTAAATTATCAATCATATAAGCTACTGACTATGTAAGTCTCAAATATTCAAAAATAAAGCAAATAAGGCAAAAACTTTAGCACACTTTACAACATAATATATAAAATAGTTAATATACATCATAAACAAATCTGTTATCAAACTGTAGATATAAAGTAACTAATCATTTACATGTGAGTAAGTGAGTAGGTCAAAGTCGCTCAGTCGTGTCTGATTCTTTGCGACCCCATGACTATACAGTCCATGGAATTCTCCAGGCCAGAATACTAGAGTAGGCAGCCTTTCCCTTCTCCAGGGCATCTTCCCAACCCAGGGATCGACCCCAGATCTCCCGCTTTGCAGGTGGATTCTTTACCAGCTGAGCCACCAGGAAAGTCCAAGGATACTAGAATGGGAAGCCTAGCTTTTTGTTCTCTGTTTTCTTCTCCTCTTGGGTGCAGTGAACTCTAAAGACAAAAAATTAAGGCATCTGTCAGATCTAAAAAAGAATACTTAATTGATAACACACATTAAACTAAATAGGTTGGTATAACAGTAAGAACACCTTCACAACAATGATACAAGACATCTTAAACCTGACATATACATGAGTTCTTCCCTTCAAAAGGACATTGCAGTTGTAGACTTACTAATGTAGATCCCAATCATCCTAAATGCTACTTGATAATAAGCTACTTGGAGGTCGTTTCCTATGGGTATGCCCTCCCTATAGTTAGTATAGGCCCAGCATGCCAGATCGGAACAGTATCTGGGCCAGTGCTAACAGAAAGTGACTGAGATGTCAACTGCTTTCCAACTGACATAGTCACTTTCTGTTAGCACTGGCCCAAAACACTAGCACCATACCAAAAAGGTAGCATCTTTTTGGCTACCATGGCACATTCCATGACCAATACCCAAGTTAAGTCTCCATCTAGAAACAGTCGAGAGCCTAAAGTCACTGATTATTAAAATCAAAGCAAATAACAGAAGATACAAAACATGAAAATTATGGAAGACATAGAAGAAAGAAATATTTCCCATCAATGAAAACTAAAAGAAGATGACAGAAAAAGGAATGAGAAAAGACAAAGACAAAATTAAGAAGAAAAAGAAATCAGATTCCTGGAAGGCAGCAGCATCAGGCCAAGAGTATATAAAGCAAGTCTGAGACCTGGTGGAGACCTCCTTAAAAAGATGACAATGATAAAATGCCTAATGTGCTCAAGTGTTTCAAGGGGAAGGCTTATACATTGAGCAATAGTCTGAGGATAAATTAGTGATAAGTACATAAAGAAACAAATTAATAAGGCAAAAAAATTATTAACTCTCTAAGGCCAACAATAAATGCTCAGATTAAGGGAGAATCACAGATTATGTTAGATGGCCCTACTGCTAATAATGTTTCATAAATGCTGAATACTCACGTAACTAACATAATGACTATACTTGGAGGGTGGGGGATAGGAAGTATCATGTGTTTGGGTTGGGAGGTGAAGAATATATAAAATTATTATACTGTACCATCTTTGTATGGTGACAGAGCTAACCCGTCACATATATCTCTCTCTCATGGTGACCGCTTTGTAGTATACAGAAATATCCATTATGTTGTGCACCTGTTACATTAACGAAAACTAAATCCTCACCCTCCTCAGTGTGGAAAGTCAACAGATAATTCATAGAACTGAAATATGAATAAGTGACAATATAAACATGCTATTTAGAAACATGGAGGTCAATGCCAAAATAATTATGAAAGAGTTAAAAGTGGTTGTCTCAGGGAATAAGAAATGGGAGTCAGCGTCAGAAGTCCATGGTTTATTATAATCAGTATGATAAAATTGTTAAGTATTAAATTATATGCTTATGTATTTAATAAAAACCAAATTTTAAAAACTCACACTCTGATAGATTTTAGAATGTGACTTGCCAGGTAGCCATAAAAGTGTACATGTGTTTGTTTACTTGCAATAAAAGTCACTAGACAAAACTAGAAAGCAACTATAGTCTGAAACTATACAGGACTATTTAGGATTATAGAGAACTGTTTTATGCTGACACAAGCAAATCACAGAAGCACTCAGACTTCTGAAGGAACAAATATTCTCTTGTCTTTGTCTTCTATATGGTTCCATAGCACCCTGTCTCTTTACCATAATGTTGTGGGTCGTTTTTTTTTTTTCACACTAAGCCATAAGGTTCTTTGGAGCTTGGACTGATCTGATTCATTAGTACCTTAGGCCCACTATGACCCACTCACTCTCCTCAGATCTATTCACTGTGATCAAAATAAAACAGTTCTTAAAACTCTTGTACTATATATCTTTATATTCCCATACCTAGCTAACTACTTCAAACATAATAGGCACTCAATAAATGTTTGCTGAATGAATACAGCACCAAAATGGAAAAGTCATTAGGCAGATTCTTGATATGTATTATATTCATTATCATTGATGGATTACCAAATATCAAGCCTAGCCAGCTAAATATGACTTATTCTCTATGTTACTGTAATTATTATTAGAGATAGTTATTTAAACTATTGTTTAATAAATATTATAAATTATGAAAACCACAGCAGCACAAAAAGGGATAGCCATTTTAACTCACATTGTGCGATTTACCACTTAGTTACAATCATCATCTCATAGGTGAAAATTTTACATTTACTAGAATTTGAAATGAGAAATTTTTAGCAATAAAGTATTTTTTTAAAAGTTATATCCAGTAACTCACTTTGTGAACTTTGCCCTTTGTTAGAAATACAGTTCAGAAACCCTCATGATTACAGATATTCACTTACTAATAATGATGTATTCCCTCTCCTTCACTGACCACTGACCGCTGCTGCTCCATATCCATCCATTTACTGTATTATCACTTACTTTTAAGTGTCAGGATTAATGGTATGATTAATGGTAAAATTCTCCAGTGTACCAAAGATAAAAACATCACAGGAACACACAGTTGTCATGCTCTTCTGGGTTCTAAACCTTGATGCTCTACAAGGAGTTTGACAAAATTTCATCTGTACCTGTTTCACTAAAACTTTCATTCTCTTCATCCTCTTCTGTAACCACAGGCATACTCAGATTTAAAGATTTATCTTCCATACGTATATTCTGCATGTCACCTGGAAATAGTTAAACAAGTAATTTTATATGAAAACAAAGAATGTTAACCTTTGAGAAAAATTTTACACAAATTATGACAAGACTATAATAGCACATATTAGGTGTTTAAAAGCCAAAATTGTAATGGTGAACAGAAATATGCATTTTAAAATACACACCATTTTTTAAAGTATTAATATATTTATACCTATGTTTTGAAAATAGCCTCTAATTCTTCCATTAAAGAAAACAGAGGAAAAGGGAATAAACAAAATTAGCCAAACACTGATACAGGATTCAATCCTTATCACACACAGCATGAGTTATATCTGCAGACACCACAGAATAATCATGTGTTACTTCCAGTTAATCACAAATGTAATTCTAAAGTTAACAGTCTTTTGTTTTTAAGACTGATATGGACTTAATGACAAATATTCTATATCGGTTGCCAAACACCAGAATGCTGTCCAAGAACCATTATTAAATAAAACAACCTGAAAATAAGGCAATTCTCACATACACAAGCACACACACAAAATCTGTTCCTTTAGTATTCACTAATTTAACAAACAATTGTAAGATCACATTACACTGAAGGAAAATGTGCACAAACTTCAGAAACACAGTTAAGATTGGAGGTTTTCTATAGCAACCTTCTGTTGCCGGAAGAAATATCCTCACCAAATTACCAAATACCATTGTCGTATCAGGTCTCATTCAGCATATCATTTTCTGTTCATGGCAATCCCTTGACACAGTCACTCTTTATTTCTTATGCTTCCTGATTCTTCTCCACAACACTTATTCCACCTGCTATCTGTAGTAATTTGTCTCTTTATAGCCTGCCTCTTCCCACTAGAATGTAAACTTCACAAGGACAGATTCTGGTTTGTTTAGGTTGATGTATCCCCAGCACTTAGAAAAGTGCCTGGCATAGAGGGGGGCCTCAATAAACCACGAATAATCAAATATGGATTCAAGTATTTTATAACACAGTATTTCACAGAGTATATATGTTACTAAGTACCTGCCAGTACAGAAGGCAACAAATTCAATGAAAATGAGTTTAAGCTTTCTGCTCTGAACACACATATGCTGGCATCTTAATGCAATGCAGATTTTATGGAATGAAGCGATTGCTCTCAGTTCAGTTCAGTCACTCAGTCGTGTCCGACTCTTTGTGACCCCATGAATCACAGCACGCCAGGCCTCCCTGTCCATCACCAACTCCCAGAGTTCACTCAAACTCATGTCCACTGAGTCGGTGATGCCATCCAGCCATTTCATCCTCTGTTGTCCCCTTCTCCTCCTGCCCCCAATCCCTTCCAGCATCAGTCTTTTCCAATGAGTCAACTCTTCACATGAGGTGGCCAAAGTATTGGAGTTTCAGCTTTAGCATCAGTCCTTCCAAAGAACACCCAGGACTCATCTCCTTTAGGATGGACTGGTTAGATCTCCTTGCAGTCCAAGGGACTCTCAAGAGTCTTCTCCAACACCACAGTTCAAAACCATCAATTCTTCGGCGCTCAGCTTTCTTCACGGTCCAACTCTCACATCCATACATGACCACAGGAAAAACCATAGCCTTGACTAGACGGACCTTTGCTGGCAAAGTATTGTCTCTGCTTTTAAATATGCTATCTAGGTTGGTCATAACTTTCCTTCCAAGGAGTAAGCATCTTTTAATTTCATGGCTGCAATCACCATCTGCAGTGATTTTGGAGCCCCCAAAAATAAAGTCTGACACTGTTTCCACTGTTTCCCCCATCTATTTCCCATGAAGTGATGGGACCAGATGCCATGATCTTCGTTTTCTGAATGTTGAGCTTTAAGCCAACTTTTTCACTCTCCTATTTCACTTTCTTTTCTTTTTTTTTTTTTTGGAGAAATGTCTGTTTAGTTCTTTGACACACTTTTTGGGTTTTTTGTTTGTTTTTTTTTTTAATTTTATTTTATTTTTAAACTTTACATAATTGTATTAGTTTTGCCAAATATCAAAATGAATCCACCACAGGTATACATGTGTTCCCCATCCTGAACCCTCCTCCCTCCTCCCTCCCCATACCATCCCTTTGGGTCGTCCCAGTGCACCAGCCCCAAGCACCCAGTATGGTGCATCGAACCTGGACTGGCAACTCGTTTCATACATGATATTTTACATGTTTCAATGCCATTCTCCCAAATCTTCCCACCCTCTCCCTCTCCCATAGACTCCATAAGACTGTTCTATACATCAGTGTCTCTTTTGCTGGCTCGTACACAGGGTTATTGTTACCATCTTTCTAAATTCCATATATATGCGTTAGTATACTGTATTGGTGTTTTTCCTTCTGGCTTACTTCACTCTGTATAATAGGCTCCAGTTTCATCCACCTCATTAGAACTGATTCAAATGTATTCTTTTTAATGGCTGCATAATACTCCATTGTGTATATGTACCACAGCTTTCTTATCCATTCATCTGCTGATGGACATCTAGGTTGCTTCCATGTCCTGGCTATTATAAACAGTGCTGCGATGAACATTGGGTACACGTGTCTCTTTCCCTTCTGGTTTCCTCAGTGTGTATGCCCAGCAGTGGGATTGCTGGATCATAAGGCAGTTCTATTTCCAGTTTTTTAAGGAATCTCCACACTGTTCTCCATAGTGGCTGTACTAGTTTGCATTCCCACCAACAGTGCAAGAGGGTTCCCTTTTCTCCACACCCTCTCCAGCATTTATTACTTGTAGACTTTTGGATCACAGCCATTCTGACTGGTGTGAAACAGTACCTCATAGTGGTTTTGATTTGCATTTCTCTGATAATGAGTGATGTTGATCATCTTTTCATGTGTTTGTTAGCCATCTGTATGTCTTCTTTGGAGAAATGTCTATTTAGTTCTTTGGCCCATTTTTTGATTGGGTCATTTATTTTTCTGGAGTTGAGCTGTAGGAGTTGCTTGTATATTTTTGAGATTAGTTGTTTATGGGCTTTTGAGTTCCTCTTCACTTTCTGCCATAAGGGTGGTGTCATCTGCATATCTGAGGTTATTGATATTTCTCCCGGCAATCTTGATTCCAACTTGTGCTTCTTCCAGCCCAGCGTTTAGATGAAGTTAACTAGCAAAAAGCTTCCATTTTAAACACAATTCAAACCAAGATTATAATCAGTACAATCTATCCCAAATTACTAATACTCCTCTTAACAATCTTGAGCCATGTCCATCCATATCAACTATTAATGATTTTTTCAAACCCACATTTATAACCTAAGAGAATCTATGCAACAATGTCAAGGGAAGGATTTCTGAGTTTAAAACTGTCAGCTGTACAAGAAAACCTTCATGTAGTCACATGATGATTAACTACATTTTAGATATCATTTCTACATTAAATGAATAGGTTTAAAAAAGAAAGGCAATGTTCTCCAAAAGCTCTTAAAAACAAAATAAAATGTTTCATCCAGTTATGCAGCTAGGAACCAATAAGTGAATACACAAAACTTCAGGATGTTTATCTCAGAGTCAACATATTAAATAAAAGCTATAAAAGCTCACGATATGTTCCTCAGGCCTTTATCCAAAACCTAATTATTTTACATAAAACTTAAACGAACGGCCAACCTGCTTCTTAAAACCCACTAGTTAAAGAAGCAGCAAAAGGGCAAAAAACTGCTATGTTTGCACACTGAGAACATAAAGACACCTACCACAACAAATGTGCCAGAAAAATAAGGACAGTCCTGCATCCCGAAGCTGTAGTATAATGATCAACTCGAGGTATCTGGTAGGATTACTATATTAAAAAATCCAGTAAAAAGAATATGCTCATGATGAAAACCCTGAATCATAAAGCGAAAACTAAATTATGTTCAGAATACACTGTTCAAGAAAATAGGGGAGCATAAAATACATGTAAAAATGATAAATGCACATTGTAGAAAACAAGAACCATATACATGTAGTATGCTTTAGAAAGGTATCAACCAGAATAATTAACTGTTTAAAAAGTAAATTTTGACATTTAAATCATTAACCTCAGTCATCCACAAAGCTAACTTCCTAGGGGGTGTTAGGTTGATAGTTTTCCTCTGCTCCAAGCTCATCACGTGGGATGCAATTATAAGTCACAGATTATTACTCCATCTCAACACATATGATTACAGGACATGCAGCTAGAATATGACAGTTACTTAAGTGCATGTCTAATCTGAGCTCCAGAGCCATATTTCCAATTACATGAGAGATAACAAGTATGGAGTTAAGGACTCAGGCTTCGATTCAAGCAGACTGCCACTCAAGTCTCAGCTTTAAATATTAGTTAGGTGACCTTGGACGTGGGAAAAAAGTTCAGCAGAAAATAAGTGTTACATTGCTATATTTAAAATGATAACCAACAAAAACCTATTGTATAGCACATGGAACTCTGCTCAATTTTATGTGCCAGGCTGGATGGGAGGTGGAGTTCAGGGGAGAATGGATACATGTACATGTACGGCTAAGTCCCTTCATGGTTCACCTGAAACTATTACAACACTGTTAATTGGCTATACCCCAATACAAAATGTTTTTGGTGTTAAAAAATATTAATTAAAATTTTAAAAAAATTAAAAAGGAAGTGTTACATAAGCAACAGTTGTTATCATCTTCACCATCATGTATCACCATTACTATTAACTGATGTTCTTCCAGAAGCCTGCATGTTATGTTCTAGGAATGGTGAACAGGTATAGCTTAAGTAATACAAAGTGGGTAAATCCAATCAATATACGTGAGCACTTATTTATGCACTAGACACCCTTTACAAGAATTGAGCCTGGAAAGGCAGACTGCGGCAAATTCTTCCCCCAAATGAAATCTTCATCCTGTGACCCTTACTCTGTTAAAGTCACCAACATTCCTCTAGTTGCTGAGGCTGTAAGCGTCCCTGTCTCATCTCTCTCCACCAGCTTCTGTATGTGGTTACCTGTAGATAGCCACTGGCTCTCCTAATTGTCAGCTTGTCTAATTCCTACAACCTGGCCAGATCCTTACTACTCCTCAACAGCCTTTTACTTAGAGCTCCTATTTTCAGTTTGTTCCCACCTAACTACCATACTACTGCCAGATTAATCTTCAAAGAAAATTGGTCATACCACTTGCTTGCTCAGCAGTCTCACAAGACTCCCTTCTGCCTACTAAATGAAGTCCAAATTTCTTGGTTCCACACTTCAGGCCTGGTCACAATCCAATTCTCATCATATCTTTCTATATTAATAGTAACTCAATACAGCAGTCACAATCCACATAAAATGGAACCTTCGTATCCTGTACTTCCACCCACCTTGCCTTTTTTCATGTCAATCTTGTCATAGTCTAAGGAATTATTTTATATTTGTTTGCTTTTTAATCTTTGGATTTTTCCTGATTACTAAACATGGTTATCATCTAAAAGTCAAACATTATGGAAATTTATGGACTTTGAAATTTCCATGATCCCATCCCTGAGAATTAACCTCTGCCTCTTGATGAAAGTGAAAGTGGAGAGTGAAAAAGTTGGCTTAAAGCTCAACATTCAGAAAACAAAGATCATGGCATCCGGTCCCACCACTTCATGGGAAATAGATGGGGAAACAGTGGAAACAGTGTCAGACTTTATTTTTGGGGGCTCCAAAATCACTGCAGGTGGTGACTGCAGCCATGAAATTAAAAGACGCTTACTCCTTGGAAGGAAAGTTATGACCAACCTAGATAGCATATTGAAAAGCAGAGACATTACTTTGCCAACAAAGGTCCGTCTAGTCAAGGCTATGGTTTTTCCAGTGGTCATGTATGGATGTGAGAGTTGGACTGTGAAGAAGGCTGAGCGCCGAAGAATTGATGCTTTTGAACTGTGGTGTTGGAGAAGACTCTTGAGAGTCCCTTGGACTGCAAGGAGATCCAACCAGTCCATTCTGAAGGAGATCAGCCCTGGGATTTCTTGGGAAGGAATGATGCTAAAGCTGAAACTCCAGTACTTTGGCCACCTCATGCGAAGAGTTGACTCATTGGAAAAGACTCTGATGCTGGGAGGGATTGGGGGCAGGAGGAGAAGGGGACGACAGAGGATGAGATGGCTGGATGGCATCACTGACTCGATGGACGTGAGTCTCAGTGAACTCTGGGAGTTGGTGATGGACAGGGAGGCCTGGCGTGCTGCGATTCATGGAGTCGCAAAGAGTCGGACACAACTGAGCGACTGATCTGATCTGATATGCATCTAGTTTCTTCAAAGATATATATATATATATAAAACTTCTGTCTACATATTTTTTTATTATAGTTCACTTACAATGTAGTTTCTAGTGTACAAAAAAGTGATTTAGTTTATACATATATATATGTGTGTGTGTGTGTGTGTGTATAGTGTTGTCGCTCAGTCATGTCCAACTCTTTGCGACCCCATGGACTACACAGCCTGCTAGGCTCCTCTGTCCATGGAATTCTCTAGACAAGAATACTGGAGTAGGTAGCCATTCCCTTTTCTAGGGGTTCTTCCTGACCCAGGGATCAAACCCGAGTCTCCTACATTGCAGGCAGATTCTTTACCATCTGAGACATCAGGGAAGCCTTGATTACTTGATTATACATATTAGTCTTTTTCAGGTTCTTTTCTATTATAGTTTATTATAAGATATTGAATATGCTTTCCCGTGCTATACAGCAGGACCTTGTTGTTTATCTATTTTATATTATAGTAGCTTTGTGTCTACATATGTATTAATTAACAAATGAATCATACTCTTCTTTAAAAAAACATTTTCACTAAGCAATGTATCAATATATTTTGGACATATTTTCATGTCAGTATACAGAAAACTTTCTCCAGCTTTTTAGGAACAGCAAAATATTCCTTTATATGGACAAAAATTTCATGTACACAATTTTTCAATGTTATACATTTGAGTTGTTAACAGTCTTTGCCATTTCAAATAATCCTGTAATGAATGTCCTGTTTTTGTCACTTGGACAAATCCCTAGAAATCAAAAATACTTTTCTACCTTAATGAACTTTTTGATTAAAGAGAATCTTTTTAGTAAGCACTTGAATATTTATTAAGGTGAAGAATAACAAATTACCTCTGCTTCAAAGTATTTACAATACCTTCTGAGCTACAATAGTAGCTGGAATAGTTGAGTTATAATTAAAGATCTTAATTCAGATCACATTTTACTGTACTTTCTTTCTGATGGGTTAAATCCTCCCTAATACACCTAGGTAAATTCAATAACAAATCTCAGCCATCTTTAAAAGTTAATTTCAGAGTTTATGAAAATGTTTTAGGTAACTACATTAAGTAAAACAAAATATGACTAGTGAAGGAAGTGATCTTTCACAAATTACATGTGTCAAACGTATCAGATGAAAAGGAACTTTCATTTAATTTCTTTCCTAGCTTGCATTTGCAGAGAAGGCAATGGCACCCCACTCCAGTACTCTTGCTTGGAAAATCCCATGGACCGAGGAGCCTGGTAGGCTGCAGTCCATGGGGTCACTAAGAGTCGGATACGACTGAGCGACTTCACTTTCACTTTTCACTTTCATGCATTGGAGAAGGAAATGGCAACCCACTCCAGTGTTCTTGCCTGGAGAATCCCAGGGACAGGGGAGCCTGGTGGGCTGCCATCTATGGGATCGCACACAGTCAGGTGTGACTGAAGCAACTTAGCAGCAGCAGCAGCTTGCATTTGGCTCCTTCTTTGCTCTTCAACTGCATAAAAAAAACTGTTTTCCTGAAAGGAAAGAATATTATGTTTTGCCACTGATCTAACTATCTCTTCCCACTTTTCTGGGTCTGAAGCTGCTGTCTCTAATAAAAGTGCCATCTCACTGTGCTTTCCAGCAGCTAGTACTGGAGAAATCTTGAATAGCTTATGTACAAAACTGTTTTTAACTTTTATTTTGGTGAAGTTTCAGTGAGATCTACTAGGTATGCATCCTAAAGCTTAATTTGCTTAAAATGGACTTTCCTTTGGTGTGGTCTCTTTGAAGGCTGATTGAGAGAAAGAAAAACCAGAAACTTAATTGTTTTGATCTGAAAATTGATGTGTCTTTCTGAAATAAAGAAGCATTCTCTAAAAAAAAAAAAAAAATTGTTTTCCCCATGTTTAAGAAAGTAGCTTGACCTCTCTGCTGCACTTAAATGAAATAAGATCAACTATTAATAAAAGCTGCCTGTGCAGGCTTCTAAAACTAAGTATCTTTGCTGATACCTTACAAAAAGCAATCAAATCTACCAAAAGTTAATTTTTTAAGTATAATCAAACGAATTCATCTTTACCTCATGTCCTCTGCTTTGATTTGAATTGATACATAATAAAATTCACCATTTTTAACGTAGTACAGATCTAGGAATTTAGATAAATGCAGTCATGCAAACACCACTGCAATCAAACTCCAGAACAGATCATCACACCAAAAATTTCCTTCGTGCCCTTTTGCAGTCATCATTTCTCTCCACCCCCAGTTCCAAGGAATCAACAATTGTTTTTATGTCCCTGTAGATTCACCTTTTCCAGAATATCTTATAAATGGAGCCATATTGTATATAGCTTTTCTTGTCTCACTTCTTTCACTTAGTACAGTACACTGAGATTTATCTGTGTTATTAGATGTATCAATAGTTCTTTTATTCCTGAATAGTATTCAACTGTATGGTATATCATGATTGTTTACATAATATCTAGCTGAAAACATTTAGGCTGGTTGCAATCTTTTGTAATTTGAATGAAACTTCTATAAACTTCAGAGAAGGCCTGGAAAATCCCATGGATGGAGGAGCCTGGTAGGCTGCGGTCCATGGGGTCGCTAGGAGTCGGACACAACTGAGTGACTTCACTTTCACTTTTCCCTTTCATGCGTTGGAGAAGGAAATGGCAACCCACTCTAGTGTTCTTGCCTGGAGAATCCCAGGGACGGCGGAGCCTGGTGGGCTGCTGTCTATGGAGTCGCACAGAGTTGGACACGACTGAAGCGACTTAGCAGCAGCAGCAATAAATTTACATATACAAATTTTTGTGTGAATGTAAGTTTTTATTTCTCTTGCATAAATATCAAGGAGTGGGATTGCTGTTATATGGCCAGTAAATGTTTAACTTTATGAGAAACTGACAGTTTTTCATGGTCAGTATATGTTTAACTTTATGAGAAACTGACAGTCTTCCAGAGTATAGATCTAGGAGTTACCATTCTGAATTCCCACAAAAAATGTATGAAAGTTCCACTTAGCTCTAAAATATTTACTATCTGGCCCCTTACAGAAAGTCTGTTGACTCCCAACAGCTAGAGACTATTTTTTAAAATCAAGAATGGATGCTAGACTTAATCAAATGTTTTCCTGGGTAACTATTAAAATGAATTCACATTTTCCCCTTTAACCTATTTACACAGCAAATCATATTGATAGATTCCTAACTGCACCATCCCTGCATCATAGAATGAATGTACACAGTCAAGCTGTTCTGTATCTGAGATTCTTTTGATACATGTAACTTAGAATTTTTCCATTAATACTTATGAGACTGGCCTAACAGTTTTCTTCACAATACATGCTAGTCCTGTAAAGAAAACTAAAAAAAAATTCTCCTTCGGAAGTATTTCTTAATTATCCTTAACAAATGTAGTATCTCTGCCTCTGAATTCTCAAAGCACTTCATGCATTAATTGATGGAACTTATCATATCTGGACTATATTAAAGGTACTAAACTTTAATTCTCCCTCTACTATCTCAATATAGGAAAAAAACATGCTAAATGGCTATTATGCTAAGTCGCTTCAGTCGTGTCCGACTCTGTGCGACCCCAGAGACGGCAGCCCACCAGGCTCCCTCGTCCCTGGGATTCTCCAGGCAAGAACACTGGAGTGGGTTGCCATTTCCTTCTCCAATGCATGAAAGTGAAAAGTGACAGTGAAGTCACTCAGTCGTGTCTGACTCTTAGCGACCCCATGGACTGCAGCCCACCAGGCCCCTCCGTCCATGGGATTTTCCAGGCAAGAGTACTGGTGTGGGGTGCCATCGCCTTCTCCGAAAAGGCTATTAACATGTCTTCATATACTGCTGCAGTGGCTTTCTGTGTGCTTCTTATATCAGGCACTAAATATTTAGTATGTTTCTAATACTTTTTTTCCCTTGAGCCTGCTAATCAGATTCCAACTTTATGTATGGTGAATATATTTGTGCAGTGCTCAAAAATTAAACTACTTGAGTACATGAATTCATGTTTTTAGAAAACAAACAGCAAAGTTAACTTTATAGATAAGCTATTTCAAAAGAAAAGCAGGTACAGCTTAGTTAGTACAGCTAGTGGAAAACATGGTTTATAGAATGTGCTATTTATCATAACTTATTCTACATGTAAGTTTGATTCACACACAAAAATTACTAATGAAGTATAATATGGATAATTCTAAACTGATTCTATAACTAACCATATCACTTGGACAAGTTATTTAATCTGTATGGGCCTAAATTTTATCATCTATGAAACGACCAATTTTATGACTTCTAGGGTTCCTTTCAGTAGTAAGATTCCAAGAATCTAAGACAATGTATTTCTAATACTAATCTCACAAGGTTCTTAAACAAGTATCTAATGCTTTTTAATCAAGAAAACATGGTGAGGGAAGACAGTACATAAGACCCATTCTCCCTTTTTAAGGTTCTCAAAAGGTACCTCTATCTCTGGAAGACACTTTCTTTCCTGCTGGTTTCAACGTTTCTTTGTTTTTTCTTTTCCTAGTTGTTTTGGTTTGTACTTGGCCAGATTCAGAATCAGAAAAGTCAACTTTGACCTGACGGTGCCTTCTTGACTTCGATGCCTAAACAGTTAGAAATCTAATTAATCACAATGAATCACAAAATGAATCCAACAATACATCATTTAGGGAATGGCAAAACATTACTGCATGGCAAACAGAAGGGGAAAAAGTGGAAGGAGTGACAGACTCCCTCTTCTTGGGTTCCAAAATCATTGCGGACCATGACTGCAGCCACGAAATCAGAAGACGATTGCTTCTTGGCAGGAAAGTGATGGCAGACCTAGACAGTGTGTTGAAAAGCAGAGACATTACTCTGCCAACAAAAGTCCATACAGTCAAGGCTGTGGTCTTCCCAGTGGTCATGTATGGTTGTGAGAGCTGGACCATAAAGAAGGCAGAACACCAAAGAATTGATGTCTTTGAACTGTGGTGCTGGAGAAGACTCCTGAGAATCCCCTGGACAGCAAGGAGATCAAACCAGTCAATCTTAAGGGAGATCAACCCTGAATATTCACTGGAAGGACTGAAGATGAAGCTTAAGCTCCAGTCCTTTGGTCATCTGATGTGAACAGAAGACTCACTGGAAAAGTCCCTGATGCTGGGAAATATTGAGGGCAGAAGGAGAAGAGGGCATCAGAGGATGAGATGGCTGGAGGGCATCACCGATGCAATGAACATGAACTTGGGCAAACTCTAGGAGATGGTGAGGGACAGGGAAGCTTGAGGTGCTACAGTACACGAGGTTGCAAAAAGTTCGACATGACTGGCCAAATTTAGGGAATGACAAAACAGATAGACAAAGATGAGGAAAGATTTACAGAAATACTTGTCATAAAGTACTTTACCAGGATACTTGCTTGCTTAGTGTCTTTCACAGGTGTATATACCCTTTTATCTTCATAACAGGAAGAGGTCCCTGCAGCTGTCATCATCATCTATTCAAACTGGGTTAAAATTTCCTTATTGGGTTAAACTGTTGTAGATGCATGGTTGGAAGTGGAGGTAAAAAGGACAAGTATATTTTTCCCAGCTAACAATCTATTCTCCTTTTCTTCTAAAAACATTTTATTTTCCTTTGTTAGCACCACGTATTTCAAGTGAAACTACTTTATGCCTGGCTCTCCATATGGTCATGTGGTCCCAATCTAGTCAAAATAAGCCTCACATCCCCAAGGCCACCAGGGGATGGGCGTGTGATCTGCCATAGCTGATGTAACTCAATTTTTGAACTGAAAGCTGGGAAGGCTGGAGTTGTCACGAATAGCACTTGAAGATAGTGAAAGCAATATAAGAGATGAGAAACAGAGGTAGAGTCCTAGGACTTTTTAGTTATATCAGTCAATAAATTCCCTTACTTGTTTAAGCAGAGCTGTAACTAACAGAGTTTTCAGTCAATGTCATCTATGTGGTACATGTATTATCAACAGTTTAAAAGCTACCTTGCATTACATGTTAATTGTACCTCAATAATTAAAAAAAAAAATCACAACCATGCAATGACACATTCTTATAAAAATTTATGGGGATTGTAATTATTTAATAATTTTAAAAGTATTTCATAATATCTTAAGAAATTAAACAACAACTAGCCTATGCAATATGGAAATAGTTCTGGTTTAAAAGAATTTGGAATAATTCATTTATTGTCCTGATGCTTTCATTCAAAACTGCAGTAAAGAAAATTGATAACACTTAACTAATCTATAGTCACTTCCAGTTTTTTCATTTATTCCTTTTTATTTCAACAACCAGAGAATTATAGTAGTCTCCCACAAAGTAAAGACACTTTCAGATTCATGAAAAAATCCCAGGAAAAAATATGAGATGAAGCACATAAGTTTATCAGTGCTCCTTCCTGAAACCCCACTAAAATTAGAGGAGAGGAATAAAAATGAATTCACAAAGTGGAGATAATAGGAAACAACATAGCTGTAAACAAAACAACACATTCTGGAGGCGGAAAAGTGAAGGCTGACTTAGAATGAAGAAAGGTGAACAGGAAAGCTGGTCCAAGTGGATCAGGAACTGGGGTCATTAAAAAATGTGTAGATATGTGAAAAATCTACAGAAGGAATAGTACCCCTTTTTCCAGCCTCAAAGCTGAACAACTGATCTCTTCCTGTACAAAATAGGTGAGCTCTCTGGAGAGGCTAAACCAGAGCAGCTGAAGGCTTTTGACGGCACTAGAAAAGCTAAGGAAGGGGTAAAGCCTCTTACTGGAAGCAGGGGTGTTGAATGAAGTCTCTGGAAGGAATGAATGGTGAGCTTGTCAGTGGATTCTCTGTAGGCACCTAAAACACTGCCAGCTGGGCTTATTTAACTACTTTCCTCCCCCAGCTTGCCCTCTGATAAAAATGGCTAGATCTAAGAAAAACATGGAGGCTAAAAGGCTGTATCTCTATATGGTGGTTTAGTCACTAAGTTGTATCCAACTCATGCAACCCCATGGACTGTAACCCACCAGGCTCCTCTGGCCATGGGGCTTTCCAGGCAAGAATACTGGAGTGGGTTGCCATTTCCTTCTCCAGGGGATCTTCCTGACCCAGGGATTGAACCCAGGTCTCCTGCACCTGCAGGCAGTTTCTTTACTGACTGAGCTACCAGGGTATCTCAGACATGACTGAGCGACTTCCCTTTCACTTTTCACTTTCATGCATTGGAGAAGGAAATGGCAACCCACTCCAGTGCTCTTGCCTGGAGAATCCCAGGGACAGGAGAGCCTGGTGGGCTGCCATCTGCAGGGTCACACAGAGTCAGACACGACTCAAGCGACTTAGCAGCAGCAGCAGCAGCAGCAGCAAATATGATCTCAAGATCTTCAAACGTTTGCAAAAAGTCACCAAAATGAAAGATTGAGAACAGAATAAACAAAAATAAGAACTCTGGGGGAAAAGGAAGAAACATCAAAAAACTGTAATTAACATCCTCAAATAGATAAACATATTGCACCCAGGGGGGTAAAAAAAAGAAGAAATCCATTTTTTAATTAATAACAGATTCAGAGAAAAGAAAAAAAATCTTAGTAATGAAAAAATGTCAGCCGAAATTTTAAAAATCCATTGTAATAGTTCAGAAGATAAAGCTCTCTGAAAATAGATAAAAACAAAGAAGAATAAAATAAAAGTTCCAGAAAATAAAAAAAGCAAAACTGCAGCAAAGAATTCGATCAGAGAAGCATTTATAGAAAAATCCCTCAGAACTGAAGGCTATCAGATCAAAAGGACGTCAATCATAAGAGCCCAGGGCACTGGTGGAAAAAAAGACCTATACCAAGGTACATTATCATGAAAATCCAGAGCTCTGGGGATAAAGATAAAATTCTAAAACCTTTCATAATTAGGAATACTAGAAGCTGGAAGACTATTAATAAAGAACAATGGTTCTAGTAATTTTCTGGTGGAGTCTTTAGGGTTTTCTATGTAGAGGATCATGTCATCTGCAAATAGAGTTTTACTTCTTCTTTTCCAATTTGGATTCCTTTTATTTCTTTTTCTGCTCTGATTGCTGTGGCCAAAACTTCCAAAACTATGCACCAGAAAATTACTAGAACTAATCAATGACTATAGTAAAGTTGCAGGATATAAAATCAACACCCAGAAATCCCTTGCATTCCTATACACTAATAATGAGAAAACAGAAAAAGAAATTAAGGAAACAATTCCATTCACCATTGCAATGGAAAGAATAAAATACTTAGGAATATATCTACCTAAAGAAACTAAAGACCTATATATAGAAAACTATAAAACACTGGTGAAAGAAATCAAAGAGGACACTAATAGATGGAGAAATATACCATGTTCATGGATTGGAAGAATCAATATAGTGAAAATGAGTATACTACCCAAAGCAATTTATAGATTCAATGCAATCCCTATCAAGCTACCAACGGTATTCTTCACAGAGCTAGAACAAATAATTTCACAATTTGTACGGAAATACAAAAAAACCTCGAATAGCCAAAGCGATCTTGAGAAAGAAGAATGGAACTGGAGGAATCAACCTACCTGACTTCAGGCTCTACTACAAAGCCACAGTTATCAAGACAGTATGGTACTGGCACAAAGACAGAAATATAGATCAATGGAACAAAATAGAAAGCCCAGAGATAAATCCACGCACATATGGACACCTTATCTTTGACAAAGGAGGCAAGAATATACAATGGATTAAAGACAATCTCTTTAACAAGTGGTGCTGGGAAATCTGGTCAACCACTTGTAAAAGAAGGAAACTACAACACTTTCTAACACCATACACAAAAATAAACTCAAAATGGATTAAAGATCTAAACGTAAGACCAGAAACTATAAAACTCTTAGAGGAGAACATAGGCAAAACACTCTCTGACATACATCACAGCAGGATCCTCTATGACCCACCTCCCAGAATATTGGAAATAAAAGCAAAAATAAACAAATGGGACCTAATTAAACTTAAAAGCTTCTGCACATCAAAGGAAACTATTAGCAAGGTGAAAAGACAGCCTTCAGAATGGGAGAAAATAATAGCAAATGAAGCAACTGACAAACAACTAATCTCAAAAATATACAAGCAACTCCTACAGCTCAACTCCAGAAAAATAAATGACCCAATCAAAAAATGGGCCAAAGAACTAAATAGACATTTCTCCAAAGAAGACATACAGATGGCTAACAAACACATGAAAAGATGCTCAACATCACTCATTATCAGAGAAATGCAAATCAAAACCACTATGAGGTACCGTTTCACACCAGTCAGAATGGCTGCGATCCAAAACTCTACAAGTAATAAATGCTGGAGAGGGTGTGGAGAAAAGGGAACCCTCTTGCACTGTTGGTGGGAATGCAAACTAGTACAGCCACTATGGAGAACAGTGTGGAGATTCCTTAAAAAACTGGAAATAGAACCGCCTTATGATCCAGCAATCCCACTGCTGGGCATACACACTGAGGAAACCAGAAGGGAAAGAGACACGTGTACCCCAATGTTCATCGCAGCACTGTTTATAATAGCCAGGACATGGAAGCAACCTAGATGTCCATCAGCAGATGAATGGATAAGAAAGCTGTGGTACATATACACAATGGAGTATTATGCAGCCATTAAAAAGAATACATTTGAATCAGTTCTAATGAGGTGGATGAAACTGGAGCCTATTATACAGAGTGAAGTAAGCCAGAAGGAAAAACACCAATACAGTATACTAACGCATATATATGGAATTTAGAAAGATGGTAACAATAACCCTGTGTACGAGCCAGCAAAAGAGACACTGATGTATAGAACAGTCTTATGGAGTCTATGGGAGAGGGAGAGGGTGGGAAGATTTGGGAGAATGGCATTGAAACATGTAAAATATCATGTATGAAACGAGTTGCCAGTCCAGGTTCGATGCACGATACTGGATGCTTGGGGCTGGTGCACTGGGACGACCCAGAGGGATGGTATGGGGAGGGAGGAGGGAGGAGGGTTCGGGGTGGGAACACATGTATACCTGTGGTGGATTCATTTTGATATTTGGCAAAACTAATACAATTATGTAAAGTTTAAAAATAAAATAAAATTTAAAAAATAAATAAAGAACAATGGGATCAAAATTCAAGGTAAATACCAGGAAAAAATAACTAAAAGAGAAAAAGGGGAAGATAGCTGCTTTTTGAGATCAAAAGTCCAGGGGCAGGAAGTGGTAGAGCAGGACTGCTGAATTGTATAAGCTACATAGTATTATTAGATTTTTTAAATTATGCAGAGGTGTTACTCTGATGAAAAAATTAAAATGTGATTAAAAGAGCATCAAATAAATTTCTAAATTACCTTATTAAATAAATAACGTACCTGAGCAACAACTGAAAAGGCCTTTGATTTTATTTTCGCTAATGACTCTGCCCTTTCACATCTCTGGAAGTAAAAACAAACCGGAAGGGGAAAAAGTTAAAACACACAAACATTAAGTAAAATTACGAATAATTAAGTATTTTTTTTACCAGAAATAAGGTTCAAGACAGAAGGTAGGGTAAAAGAAACTAACATTTATTGGACACATATTAAGTAAAGACACATAGACATGGCATCGCTTTCTAACAGGGACCATGATAACAACCCCATGGCTACTGACTGTTTTCATTCAAGATTTAAAAAGGATAAGAATGAAAGCCGTGAGCCCTGGTGACTATGCCACTCCCTCTTCATCTGCCTATACCCAAAGATGGCTCTTTGCCTCATCCACTAAGATGGATGAAAACCTTGAAGGCAGAAAGCAGTGAATAGTAGCTTAAGCTGCAGACTAGGTGAAAGACTGACAAGCAGGGAGAAAAGACCTAGCATTACAGCAGTCTTCCTCTGCCCCTGTAAGGACCGAAGGCACCTTCCACCACCATCCGTCCCCTTTCCCGCTGAAAACGGTGAACATTCTCATGCCCGGTCTCTACCTGATGTGGTCTTTCACAAGGTTTCCAGAAAAGAACAGACTAGCTCTTCACAGAACCCATGTTACAGAATTTTCTAATGTATGTATTAATATTATAATATTGACCACAGGATGTTATGCTCAATACACAGAATCACAGCCACACATAAAATGAAAAGAAGCTAACCAAACCTCTGCCCCGTAAGCAATCATATAATGAATTTTTCTGACCTCTGATTGTTGTGAATTTCTCTCACTCTTTTCTTCTCCTCCTTTAACTTTCAGTTTTAAGGGTGGTTTCTAAAAGATAAAGTAAGTTATATTTACACATTTACAATTCAAACCAACTAAAAATTCACTGAAAATTATTTTCAGAACAATGGAAATCATTTACTTAATTACTGAAAAACTAAAAGAATACTTCACAAGTATTGAAGCATGGCTCACCACCAGACATTAAGATCATGGTTAGGTTTCATTAGAATTACAAAATCAATAAAAATTAATCCTAACTAATTAAAGATAATATGCAGATTTATGTGGTAGTGAGAAAATTGGTTTATTCTCCTTTCCTTCAGGTTTTCAAAGGTCTTAGTCATGATCATTAAAATGAGTTATTAAGAGAGTGCTACAAAAGATGTTTACATAAGTGCCTAGGTCATCTGTGCAACCCCTTTGTAGCACTTAAAGCAGTCAAATATTAAAATAAATGTCCACAGAGGAAGCAAATTATTTCCTTCTTCCCAAGGCTGTCATCTCATCACTTTCCTTGTTCATCTTTTATAAAATTGAGTTTTGAGCCATTAGCCTTTATATAAGCCAAAAGTACCAACAAATCTCTCTAATATATAACACATAATGATGAAAGATAACACGTAAAAATGCCTTTCTAGCATTTGTGAATACATTAAAACATTATCAAACACATAGTAAGTAATAAGAAATTACTTGTGTTTTTCTTTTATCTTTTTCCTAGAAGTATTTAGTAAAATCAGATGGAGTAGTGGTTTCAAAGGGAAATTTAGCAAGGCTGGCCTTCAGGTTTCCAGAGGTAAAGTTTCTCTAGCTGAAAAGACTAACATGGAATATGGGCAGCTCTAGCATCAGCATTTGGGTCAGAAAACTGAATGAAAGATATGCATTGATGAGATTTGTAAACAGTTAAACCAAGGCAGGTAAACAGAGAGCATGCGCTCTGTCACAAATGGGAGAAGCCACCATGAAGTCTAGCTGTCCGCTGCCATGCAGCAAAGCAGGACCGGTATAACCAAACCTCTCACCTTTAAGAGAAGTCAGATGTCTGGAATCTTAAGACCACAAATATTTAAATGTTGGTAATTAATTCAAGTTTTTAAAACATTAGGAACAATGCTATGTAAAGAAAAAAAAAAGTTATGTGTAGGATTTGGATTAAAGACAGCCTGTGTGCAACCTCCAGAGAATGCTAAATTATAAAGATTGTACTAAATCCATGGTACACCACAATTATTTATTTCCCTATAATTATGTATACTACATGGTGTGTACATATATATTAAACGGATATTAAACTATATATTATATAGTTGCAATTATAATTATATAATAATATATTATTACACATAAAACCCATTTGTAAGGTTAAATAACATCACCTAGCTAATAACTGGTAAAGCTAAAACTAAAGAAATTGAGCCCTCCAGATCTTCGTCTCACAGGAGGTAGCCACTACACAAGGCTGCCTCTCAACACCCTCACCCATGTCCAGCCAGTCATGTACGATGCAAATGCAAAGGTGAAGTATCAGACAGCTACAAACCTTTCTGTCTTTGTGCCACTGCTGATGCTCCAAAACTATGTTCTTGATATTGTCAAAAAAATCATCTTTTATCAAGTCGAGGGATTTTTCCGGATTGGATTTGTCAGCTGAAATTACATGTTTCATTCTCTGATAATGGTCATGAACATTCATCATTTCCTATAAGTGAAAAGATGAGTCCTTTAATTCAGTTTTTGAGGAGAAATGCACCAAAACAAATAAAATAAAATCACCTTCCAAAGTGACAGAGTTGAGAAGGAATAACTTACTACTGTATATTAAAAATAATATAACTATGCAAACCACTACATTATTAATGAAAAGTCTGCTTTCCAGAAATATGGAATCACTGAATTCAACTCAATAAACATTAATTAATATACAATATATGGAGAGATGATGGGGAAAGTCTAATTAATATAGGATTGCATTCCTGGATGTAACAAAACTTATTTGTAGTATAGCATATCTTTAAATATTACCCCTAATAATTAAGATCACATTTTTATTTCATATTGTCACATAAAGGATATTTACACAATTCTTTATATTCAGCTGGGAATTCGTATCTCATGACTCTCACCCAATCCTCCACAGAGATGTGATTTCAGAAATGTCAAAGCTCTGTGTCTATCTCCATAAGCTTCTTCATTACTTCAGTGATAAGATTCAAGATTAAATGAAATAGTGACTTATGACACCATTTGAAGCATAATTATTGGTTAGACCTTCCTACTCAAGAAACCTCCAGACAAATGGGCAGGTCTACAGGGTAAACAGAAAGACAGCCTATGACAGGCAGACTTAAGAATCACATAAAACCAGCACTGACACTCAGCTCCAAGACCAGCAGAGAACTATTCCTCACCGATTGTTAACGTCCTCTGAGTTTCACCCCCAAGATAGGCTAGTCAATGCATTTCTAGGAGATTTTTCTGGACTTGATCAACATCTGTTCAAGGAATCCAAAAATGCTGAGGAGTGCTGAGTGCTTACATATGCGGGACCTTCAATAAGGAACAGTGTCCTGACATGGGCAGCCCCTGACATTTTACATGGGACATTGTGCTGTATTCCCATTATTTTGCATGCACTGCAATACAGGACAAAGACAACTAGCTTGGGGCCTGAGACCTGTCACTTGCTAGATTGTGACCTTGAACAAATCCCTCAGTCGCAATCATGTTCCACGTTTGGACAAACACAATGCAGATATATTAAGTGAGCTTATACAAGTGGAAGTAGTCTGTAAATGTAAAACACTATACAAAATCAAAGGATGAAGAAATAAAAGATAGTGTAGGGATTTGGAGCTTTACACACTTGGACATTCAAACCCAGTGTCTGTACCTTACGCTATGCAAATTACTTAACTTCTCTAAGCCTCAGTTTCCTTGCTTTTAAAACTGGGAAAACACTAACTCCTCTGCAGGACTATTATGATAATTAGTGAAAAAACATACAAAAAACCTTCAGCATAGTTCCTGGCACACAGTGAATACTCAACATGTAATGCCATTATTATAATTTTATAAATGAAGAAAATAGATTCAAAAGTGAAATGACTTGCTAAAGGGCATATTTAAGTAACAGAGTTGGAATTAATCAGATGCTTTAAAAAACTGTAATTATGTATGGTGATGGCTGTTAACTAAACTTACTGTGGTGATTATTTGACAATATATATAAATATTGAATCATTATGTTATATACCTGAAACTAAGACAATATTATATATCAATTATACCTGAATTTCTTAAAAAATCAGCTATTTTAATTCAATACTCTATTCTCTTGTTTTATTAAACCTCCTTAATCACAAAAGATAACTGAGTGGCAGAATCATAATCAGAATTCAAATACGCTGACATGAAGACTTAAGAGCATTTGCAGGAGGAGAAAGAAAATAGAAAAGTATTCAATTTAGGGATTATCAGTGAAAATGGGTAATAGACTATGCAGAACAGGAAAAATAGAGCCAACACAAGTACAGAAGGAAAAGGCCTTAGAAGCAGATTTGTGGCAAGCCAAAAATGCTAAAGTCAGGATGGCTTCACAGTCTTCTCCATTCCTAGAGGCTTCCATCAAAAGGCATTTCATAGCCTGGCCCTTCTGACCCTCCTCTCCAAGCACAAAAGAACATGGCTTTATGCATCACCCCAGCTCTGTTCTCTAAAACTTCCCATTATCTGCTTGCTCACATATACAATTATATAACAGAGGAACCTTTAATTAAAGAGCTTCAAATGAATAAAAAAAAAAGTTTAAGAAGGCATATTGAAAAAAATTAAGGCTCTACCACCAAATTAGTCAACAATCAAAAATTACAACCAACTGGGGTCAAATCATCTTTTTTTCATTAAGAGAATACTAGTAAGAACAATATCTTGCTGTTCAAAAACAACCTCTGCCTCTCTCTTTATAATTCACACCAGTACTTCTTGGCAGATCCTTTCTGGTATCCCCAAATCTTTCATTCTTCATGCTACTCCAAACTTTCTCAATTCTCGGTTCCAGCAGGAAGCCCTCTCTTAAAGTTAAGGCTATTGGGTCTGTTTGCTTTCTGCTTCTCTGCTTCACAATATGAGTCCATTTCCACTTCCTTCCCTCAGGTTTCCAAGGAAGAAGTACCTTCTCCAGCCCAAAGGAATCTCTCCACCAGGCTCTTGGTCACTGACCCACCACCTCCTCCACAGAAGGGACCTCATAGCTTCTTTTCTACACAAAATCTCTTTCTAATGGCTCCTTACCCCAAACCTAAATATATACTCTAATTTTCTCCAATCTCTAAAACTTTTAAATGATTCCCCTCTCCCCAAAAGATAAAACACAAATTCCCTCTATTATGCAAAGTTTTTTTCCTATCTTTATTTTTATACATGACCTCCCACTTCTTTCCTGCTCAGCTGCTAGAGGGCAAAGATCTTAATTCTTGTCATACTTCACTGCTGCTGCTGCAGAGATCTTAATTCTTGTCATACTTCACTAGACATCTGCAAATGATACCTTTCCAACCCCAGTCCCAGCTCAGACAAGGTCTCTGCTGTTCAACAGGCAATGCTACAGAACCTTAGCTCCATTGCTTCCTAACTTAATGTCTCCATGCCTCAGTTTCATCAGCTTTTAATCAGGGATAAAACATCTTCTGTAAAAAAAAAAAAAAAAAAAAATTTAACTAAAATTTGTTTAAAGCACCTGTTTTGTAGGGATGTTGTTGAGGGGTAAAATATTTATAATACACAGAAAACATCTTGTATAGCTCCTGCACTACACCATAGTCCAGTCTTTAGATACTTAGTAAATAATTTCCTTCTGTGTAATTCTTAACATTCTGGGTAGATGAACACCTTTGTCAATCTGAGGCTAGACTACCTCATTCTCACCAAGTGTCCATACATATGAAAAATTTACATACAATTTAGAGGGGGAAAAGGATCTATGGACCTTCTCAAGACTATTCATGGACCCCTGATTAACAATTCTTGCTCAAAACTGAAGTCGGTATACACAGCAGACCCAGAGTGCTTTGAAAAATCAATCAACCTGACAGCTGAAGCTATGAGCACATGGTGGCATCTAGGACACAGAGAAACAGTTGAGCAAATCACAGATCTGATCCCCTTTCCACTCCTTATGTAGGAAAAGACTGAACAGGGATGAGGGGGGAAGCAGTAACATTTACTAAGCCTATACTATATGCCGTAGGCCACACTCAGCACTCTTCAGGAATAATCTAGTCTCAACTCTTACAAGTGGATGTAATAAGGGTTGCAACCATATTAAAGAGGAGGAAACTAAGGCTCAAAGAAATGAAAAAACACAACGAGGCCCCCACATGCTCACGCTCATTCTACACACTTTCTATGTACATAGGAATCTATTCTTTAGAAATAAGGAACGGATCACTAATTAGAAGGCTGCAACCCTTTAGTGGGGTTTTGTTTTAACCTCGGGGCAACTTTCCCACTCAGGTAAAACTCTCTGTAACTATTTATCAATGCAAAAGATTTTCCTGAATACTGCACATCTCAAAATACTGAAATACATTAGATTGAAAAGCTGTTTTAAGACTCTAACTCTTATCCATTATTCTTGACTTCAAATTTTTGTTTTATCAAAATAAACTATTTTCAATAGTGGGTTTTTACTCAAGCATTGTTAAAAAGGAACTTAGGAAATGAAGATATATATTCATGTTAAAACATATATATTGTTTTAAAAAAATAAAGTCACTAAATTCTTGTTTTATAATAGTGGGCTTTTACTCAAGCATTGTAAAAAGGAACTTAGGAAATGAACATATATTGTTAAAAAAAAATAAAGTCACTAAATTCTTGTTTCATAATATATCTAAAGTCAAATACAAATGGTAGTTTCAGTATTTGAATCCCAATATCCCTAGTCCAAGTCCAGTCTTTTACATCTATTTCTCACTCTTTCAAAATTTATTCCATAAATTTTGATATATTTAGGGTATAGTAATCCTGACACTTGAGAGAAGGTAACAGCATTCTATGATTAGAAAAATTTTCAGTATCCAGTAGATGAAGGTATAAACTCAATATATAGTTAACAACAAAACAGTTTTTAAAAAATTTTAAGAACATAAAAGCAAATTTACCTCTAATACATCAGAAGTGATAAGTTTCAATACACGATCATTTGGGTCCTTAAATTCTTCAGTAATTTCAGCTCGTTGCATTTTTTTCTTCATTCTATATGACAGCTAAATAATAATGTCTTTTAAAATAGATGTTTTAAAAGATATATTTTAAGTACTGAAATAAGTAAGCCAACAATAAAAATAATCTATAATATGGACCAAAAAAAAAAAACCCAGCTCTATATATTTTCCAGAGTAAGTATGTACATACTTACTCTGGAAAATATATTTTTCAAAGACTGTTAAACAACTTTTGAAATAACCCTTAAGATGCCAGGCCACATGCTTACAAATTCAGAGAAGTTACATGATTTGCCAACTGACAGAACTAGAATCTTTTGATTAAAATGCTCTTTCAATCTAGCATCTGAAAGTGTCACAAGACTGAAGAAATATATATTAGTGGAAGTTTCAACTTTTCTCTAACTAAATCTAAAATCCCTTAGTTCTCTTTCAGTAGCCTCTTTGATGTCTGAATAAAGGCATAAGCAAAGCAGATACCCAGCTAACTTCTTCTTCTAACCATCTACTTAATGGACAACATTCAGAAACACTGCATTATTAGGAGAGACTGAATTTTGCTTTCAAAAAAAAGTAAGCAGAAAGCATTTTTTCCTCTTTTCTTTTTTTGGCCATGATACACAGCTTGTAGGATCTTAGTTTCCTGACCAGGGAATGAACCCAGGCCCTCAGCAGTGATAGGAGTCCTAACCACCGGATCACCAGGGAATTCCCAATATTTTTTTCCTACTTTAAGAAATCTTTTTTCTTTTCTTTTTTTTGGCCATACCACATAGCATGTCGAGATCTTAGTTCCCTGACCAAGACCTGGGATTGAACACATGGCCCCTGAATTGGAAGCAGAGAGTCTTAACCACTGGACCACCAGGGAAGTCCAAGAAGCCTTTTCTCAAGTATTGGAAATTATATAATACTCTTTCCACTTTCTGGAGACTGAGGAACTTTACAGACAATGAAACAGAATTTCTCATTTTGAAAAACAATCTCCTTCAGATAACATACCAATTTAGGCATTGCTGTAAAGTGAAATGCTCTGTCTAGTCGTAGTTTCCTAAAAATATAAGCTGCGTCAAAATGTTGTGCATTTATCAAATCTTGCTGAAATTTTAAAATTTCATCCCAATCCTTCAGGGCAACTCTAATCTACAAACAAGAGGAATAAAAAAATTGTTAATAAATGCAAATCTTTTTTCACAAATGTATTATAATTTTGAAACACTGGTATTTCTCTTTAAAATCAGTTGGCTATGAAAATATTGCACCTGTTTCATATTTCAGCTGGAGGAAAACAATTCACAAATATTACCTTTTGTTTTGGTTGACACAGTTGCATGTTATATAATCCATAC
Source organism: Bubalus bubalis (assembly GCF_019923935.1). Taxonomy (NCBI): domain Eukaryota; kingdom Metazoa; phylum Chordata; class Mammalia; order Artiodactyla; family Bovidae; genus Bubalus; species Bubalus bubalis. The sequence continues at coordinate 29,460,625 of NC_059167.1, forward strand.
AGCAGATACAAAGCACCAACTCTGATCTGGAAGGTATATGGAGGTAAAAAATATCGCCAAGCCAAAGTCAAAGCTTCTTTTGTAAACGTGTTCTTTTCTAAATTTCTCATTCTACCACTAGAAAACAGAGAGAACCTATATTATGACTGTGAAAAAAAATAACAGAAGAGATTTATACTTGTTTAAATAGCAGCTGCTAGAAAGTGGACAGGCATTCCACACCTGATCCTTTCATGATTCAAGGATAAAGACCTAATTTTCTGCTGTGCTTCTTACAGTGAGGCCCTAGATACTCTTGATGCATCTTCCAAAAGCATCAACTTTACTTCTGAATTGGGAGCAAAAGGAGCAGGGTTACAACTAACTACTGGTTTAAGAATTTTAAATATGTAATATATTAAAATAACCATGGTAATGTTACAGAATAAAATAAAAAGATCAGGTGCATTTTGACAAAATGAATTGAACTAGAGGGTATTATGCTAAGTGAAATAAGTCAGACAAAGATAAGTTCTGCATAATCTCACTTATGTGTGGAATCTAAAAAACCAAGAAACAAAACAGAAACATATAAACAGAGAGAAGGGTGATGGATGTCAGAGGGGAAGAGGATAGATGGATGGGCAAAATAGGTGAAGGGGATTAAAAGATACAAACTTCCAGTTATAAAACAAGTAAGTCACTGGATATAATATACAGCATAAGGAATAAAGCCAATAAAAATAATACTTCAAAATTTTGTATGGTGCCAGATGGTCACTGAACTTGTGGTTGATCACTTGTAATGCATTTGACTGTGGAATCACTACACTACAAATCTGAAACTAACATGCTGTAACTCAACTATCAGTCAGTCAGTTCAGTCACTCAGTCATGTCCGATTCTTGTGACCCCATGGACTGCAGCACGTCAGGCTTCCCTGTCCATCACCAACTCCCAAAGCTTGCTCAAGCTCATGTCCATCGAGTTGGTGATGCCACTCAACCATCTGATCCTCTGTTGTTCCCTTCTCTTCCTGCCTTCAATCCCTCCCAGCATCATGGTCTTTCCCAATTAGTCAGTTCTTTGCATTAGGTGGCCAAAGTATTGGAGTTTCAGCTTCAGCATCAGTCCTTCCAATGAACATTCAGGACTGATTTCCTTTAGGATGGACTGGTTGGATTGCCTTGCAGTCCAAGGGACTCTCAAGTCTTCTCCAATACCACAGTTCAAAGGCATCAATTCAACTCAACTATACTTCAATTAAAAAATATATATGCATAGTAATATATAATAGAGTTTTTCCCCAGTAGCCTCAGGGGGTCCTAATCTGTTCTGGAGACATTTGGGTGAAAAAGTTGGAGAACCACAGCAAAATGTAACCCTCCTCCTCCTCCCAATTCTGCAGGGAAAAAGTTCACCAATGTAAACAAAGGAGACCCCACTATATTCCAAAGCCTGGGCTCTCTAAGTAATGAATATACTACAAAAAAGATGTTCACCACCCAGATAATCATGATGGTGTGATCACTGACCTAGAGCCAGACATCCTGGAATGTGAAGTCAAGTGGGCCTTAGAAAGTATCACTACGAACAAAGCTAGTGGAGGTGATGGAATTCCAGTGGAGCTATTTCAAATCCTAAAAGATGATGCTGTGAAACTGCTGCACTCAATATGCCAGCAAATTTGGAAAACTTAGCAGTGGCCACAGGACTGGAAAAGGTCAGTTTTCATTCCAATCCCAAAGAAAGGCAATGCCAAAGAATGCTCAAACTACCACACAATTGCACTCATTTCACATGCTAGTAAAGTAATGCTCAAAATTCTCCAAGCCAGGCTTCAGCAATACGTGAACCGTGAACTTCCTGATATTCAAGCTGGTTTTAGAAAAGGCAGAGGAACAAGAGATCAAATTGCCAACATCCGCTGGATCATCGAAAAAGCAAGAGAGTTCCAGAAAAACATCTATTTCTGCTTTATTGACTATGCCAAAGCCTTTGACTGTGTGGATCACAATAAACTGTGGAAAATTCTGAAAGAGATGGGAATACCAGACCACCTGACCTGCCTCTTGAGAAATCTGTATGCAGGTCAGGAAGCAACAGTTAGAACTGGACATGGAACAACAGACTGGTTCCAAATAGGGAAAGGAGTACGTCAAGGCTGTATATTATCACCTTGCTTATTTAACTTATATGCAGAGTACATCAAGAGAAACGCTGGATTGGAAGAAGCACAAGCTGGAATCAAGATTGCCGGGAGAAATATCAATAACCTCAGATATGTAGATGACACCACCCTTATGGCAGAAAGTGAAGAGGAACTCAAAAGCCTCTTGATGAAAGTGAAAGTGGAGAGTGAAAAACTTGGCTTAAAGCTCAACACTCAGAAAACAAAGATCATGGCATCTGGTCCCATCACTTCATGCGAAATAGATGGGGAAACAGTGGAAACAGTGTCAGACTTTATTTTTTGGGGCTCCAAAATCACTGCAGATGGTGACTGCAGCCATGAAATTAAAAGACGCTTACTCCTTGGAAGGAAAGTTATGACCAACCTAGATAGCATATTCAAAAGCAGAGACATTACTTTGCCAACAAAGGTTCGTCTAGTCAAGGCTATGGTTTTTCCTGTGGTCATGTATGGATGTGAGAGTTGGACTGTGAAGAAGGCTGAGCGCCGAAGAATTGATGCTTTTGAACTGTGGTGTTGGAGAAGACTCTTGAGAGTCCCTTGGACGGCAAGGAGATCCAACCAGTCCATTCTGAAGGAGATCAGCCCTGGGATTTCTTTGGAGGGAATGATGCTTAAGCTGAAACTCCAGTACTTTGGCCACCTCATGCAAAGAGTTGACTCATTGGAAAAGACTCTGATGCTGGGAGGGATTGGGGGCAGGAGGAGAAGGGGACGACAGAGGATGAGACGGCTGGATGGCATCACTGACTCGATGGACGTGAGTCTCAGTGAACTCCGGGAGTTGGTGATGGACAGGGAGGCCTGGTGTGCTGCGATTCATGGGGTCGCAAAGAGTCAGACACGACTGAGCGACTGAACTGAACTGAACTGAACAAGAATGAAAACTACCTATTACAGTACTGACAACCAAAGCAATTTCTAAAGAAAATCCACCCCTCCTTAAATAATCTCTACTTGTTTTCTCATTTTAGTTTCTTCTTCATTAAATTAGAAGTTGGGGCAACCATAGCAAAATTTTTCTAAACCACCACTTTTCCCAAGAGGGCTACAGTGAAAAAGATCATGGGTTTCAGAAACAGTAAGACAAACTGGTTTCAATACCTGCTGTACCACCTACTAGTTGTGTGATCCTGGAAAAATTACTTAACCTTTTAAAATCTCAGTTTCCTCATCTATAAAACAAGGATAATTACTGATCTCAGAGTTGTTCTTTGGATTACATACAGCTATAAATGCATTACATTTAGTACCAGTAAAAAAAAAAAAAAAAAAAACAGTTCCTCTCCTTTCATTAATTGTACAACAAATGGTTCTCCATTCTCCATCCCCTGCAATGGACAAACTACACAGGTCGTTATTTTACAGCAACAAGGAGAAAAAAAGAGAATGTTCACATTTTATTCAGCAGAACATAAGAGTTATAGTCACAAGGACTCATTCATTTTATTAATTTAGCCTTTTAAATATTTTAAGTATTCTAATGGGATACTAGATCCATCCAGTCATTGTCCTCACAGAGCTAAGTCTAGTGGAAAGAAAATTTAAAATAATAATAAGGAATATTTCTTGAGCACTTAGAGTGCACTTATTAGCACAGTCAGTAGAGGACACATTCCGGGAGTGGGGCTCCATAATCCACGCTTCTCACCACTACACTATACTGCCTTCTGAACTACACAGTTAAAATGTGATTAAGTCAAGAGATAAAATGAGCACAAAGTGCTACAAGAAAAAGAGCATGAACACTTTATTTAGTCCAGAAGGGCTAAGGAATGTTTCCCTGAGGAACTGTCACAAGAGCTTAACCCTGAATGAAGAATAAGGTAGCCAGGCAAAGGCAGTTGGGGTAAAGGTCCAGACTGAGGAAACGCATGTAGAGAGCCATGGAGTGGGCTGGTAGATGAAGCTGCAACGCTGGGCAAAGGCCAGCCACGAAGGGTCTTGCCAACCTTGTTAGGGAATTTAAGCCGTACTCAGAGGCAACGGAAACCATTAAGGGTGGCATGATAGGCCATGACATGATCAAATCTGCACTTTACAAGTTCAGCGGTTGTATGAAAAATGAATTCAATCATGAAGGGTTTTGTCTTTGCTTGTGTGTTTGTTTTCAAACATGGAGTTCTAAGAAAACAAGACTAGAGGGAGGGCACGCGACGGTGATCTCGATCAGGGTAGTGGAGGTAGAAGAGTTCAGAAGGGCGGCCAGGTAGAGCTATACGTTATCTGGGAGGAGGCCCCAAAATGGATGGATGAAACCCAAGCCAACGAAATCGTCCAGGGAAAACGCGTAACCAAGCATAGATGACGGCCCAGGAGAGACGAAGGCAGTGTTCAGACTGCCACTTTCCTCAGCCCTTCCCAGGTGCCGCAAAGAGAAAGCGATGGAAGAAATTTGTTACACCGCCCCTGAGCACAGAGATAGGCGAGACAAGAAACACCCACCAGAAGATGGTTCCGAACTTCATACTTCTCCAGAGCTCAGCGAAGTCCTCGAAGCGCACGCTATCCATCTCCTGGAAGCGGCTGAGCAGTGCCTCGCAGTCGTCCTTCAAACCTGAAGGAGTCCCCATCTCTGCAAAGCAAGCACGCCACGCGCGGGGTAGCTGCCGGCGGTAGCCGAGGAAACGAGGCTCTGAGCCCCACCTACTACGACCTGACGCACAAGCCCTCCGTGACGCGTTTCCGGCCGTTTCAACTCCACCTCCAGCCGGATCTACCCAAGCTTTCGCGATGTGTTTTGCGCCTGCGTAACCGTTTGCCTCAGGAGCTCAGATCTCTGGGAGAAGTAAGGTGGGCGTGATTAATTTCAGTAAATAAGTTTACTTCTCAGGGGACCTGTGAGCCAAAGAAGGAATTTAGGTCTGTATTATACCTTCTCAGATCAGTCGCTCAGTCGTGTCCGACTCTTTGCGACCCCATGAATCGCAGCACCAGGCCTCCCTGTCCATCACCAACTCCCGGAGTTCACTCAGACTCACGTCCATCGAGTCAGTGATGCCATCCAGCCATCTCATCCTCTGTCGTCCCCTTCTCCTCCTGCCCCCAATCCCTCCCAGCATCAGAGTCTTTTCCAATGAGTCAACTCTTCGCATGAGGTGGCCAAAGTACTGGAGTTTCAGCTTTAGCGTCATTCCTTCCAAAGAAATCCCAGGGCTGATCTCCTTCAGAATGGACTGGTTGGATCTCCTTGCAGTCCAAGGGACTCTCAAGAGTCTTCTCCAACATCACAGTTCAAAAGCATCAATTCTTCGGCGCTCAGCCTTCTTCACAGTCCACCTCTCACATCCATACATGACCACAGGAAAAACCATAGCCTTGACTAGATGAACCTTTGTTGGCAAAATAATGTCTCTGCATTTGAATATGCTATCTAGGTTGGTCATAACTTTCCTTCCAAGGAGTAAGCGTCTTTTAATTTCATGGCTGCAGTCACTATCTGCAGTGATTTTGGAGCCCAGAAAAATAAATCATTATTACACTTACCATCTCTCCCCTTTACAGTGATCCTAGGGGAGAAGGAAACGGCAACCCATTCCAGTATTCTTGCCTGAAGAATCCCATGGACAGAAGAGCCTGGCAGGCTGCAGTCTATGGGGTCGCAAGAGTCGGACACGACTGAGCGACTAAGCGCAGTGCAGACTCTTGCATAAAATAAATAAATAAATAAAAGTGATCCTAGGGTGACAAGTCAACTTTTACACCTAAAAAGGAACATCTCCCAACCTCAACCACTGCCACGTGGAAATAGGATCCAAAGAGGGTTTACTGAGAAGTAGACTGGACTTCAGAGGCGGACATGCCAACCCACTGCAGTATTCTTGCCTGGAGAAGCCCATGGACTGAGGAGCCTGGCGGGCTATAATCCATAGGGTCGCAGAGTCAGACATGACTGAAGTGACTGAGCACAAACCCACGCAGACTGGACTTACTCTCTTGTAGGCTATAATACCCATGCTTAATGTGTGGCTCTCTGGTTGTAGCCTTAACACCCTTCACTCTTGAGAAGCTCTTGTAAATATACCCACTACCACCACCACCACCACAGTCTAGCACATTACTTAGCAAAAAGTACTGTATCTGATTTTGTTGTGTTCCATCGCTAAGTCGTGTCTTTTTTTTTTTTTTTTTTTTTTTGACCCCGTGGACTGCATTACTGCCAGGCTTCCCTGTCCTTTATTATCTCCCAGAGTTTGCTGAAACTCATGTCCATTGAGTTGGTGATGCCATCCAACCATCTCATCCTCTGTTGACCCGCCCCCCACTTCCCCGCTTCTCCTCCATCTTTCCCAGCATCAGGATCTTTTCCAATGAGTCAGCTGTTGGAGTCTGGTGGCCAAAGTATTGGAGCTTCAGCTTCAGCATCAGGCCTTCCAATGAGTATTCAAGAGTTGATTTCTTTTAGGATTAACTGGTTTGATCTCCTTGGTGTCCAAGGGACTCTCTAGAGTCTTCTCCAGCACCATGGCTGAATCTGTCTTCTTTGTGCATTCCACCTTCTAGCATCTCTCAGGAACTGGCTATCAAGTAATATTTTGTATCTTTCACTATTTCTGTGATTGCAAGTCATGTTATTCTTATGCTTTTGGAGAGTTATCCTAAAAGTATAAGGGCTCTCTGTAACTTTCCTTATCATTCATCTTTTTTTTTAAAAAGTTATGTAATACGCATTATAGAAAAACTTATGTAACATGTCTGAATAAGACGCATAGCAGGTATATGAACACCTGTGTACCTTCTACATGTATAGGAACTGGAACGTGACCAACACCTTTCACATAAATCTCTGAATTCCTCCTCTATTCTCCTGCCTCTGCCATTACTTTAATAACTACTTTATTTTCTTTCTCATTCTCTTGTAAATATTTTATCACGTGCTCAGATCTCTAAACAACATATTGTTTACTTGTGGTTGATTGTGTTGCAATTTCTAATACATAGTCTTTGAATTGCTTTTTAAGTTTAATAGTGTTTCTGAGATTCATTTATATTATTTCTCATAGCTGTAATTCATTTATTTTCATTACTTCCTAATATTCCACTGTGTGAATATACAGTTTATTATTTTCTCAATGAAAATTTAGGTGGGTTCCAGATAATTGCTGTTATAAACCATGTTTTATGAACACTTTTTCCTGTCTTATTTGTAGGATTGCCAGATAAAATACACAAGACCAAATTAAACTTGAATTTCAGGCCAACTAAAAGAATTATTCATTGTTCATCTTAAATACAGTTTCACTGGGTACCCTTTATTTTTGTTGGTTTAATATGGATTTCTACTTATATGTTGCAGGAGTGTGGAGTATATATATCTGAGAGGAATTATTAGATGATAAAGAGTGCAAATGTAAAACTTAACAAGATTTATACTTTACTATCAGTGAATCAGTTCAGTTCAGTCGCTCAGTCGTGTCCGACTCTTTGTGACCCCATGAATCGCAGCACGCCGGGCCTCCCTGTCCATCACCAACTCCTGGAGTTCACTCATACTCATGTCCATCAAGTCAGTGATGCCATCCAGCCATCTCATCCTCTGTTGTCCCCTTCTCCTCCTGCCCCCAATCCCTTCCAGCATCAGAGTCTTTTCCAATGAGTCAACTCTTCGCATGAGGTGGCCAAAGTACTGGAGTTTCAGCTTTAGCATTATTCCTTCCCAAGAAATCCCAGGGCTGATCTCCTTTAGAATGAACTGGTTGGATCTCCTTGCAGTCCAGGGGACTCTCAAGAGTCTTCTCCAGCACCACAGTTCAAAACCATCAATTCTTCGGTGCTCAGCCTTCTTCACAGTCCAACTCTCACATCCATACATGACCACTGGAAAAACCATAACCTTGACTAGACGGACCTTTGTTGGTAAAGTAATGTCTCTGCTTTTCAATAATAAGCATTCTCATTTCAGCCAAATCACCTCAGAAACTTGGTATCTAGTTCTGGTCTTAAAGTGCATTTTCCTCACAAAGCCAAAGGAGCAATGGAACTCTCTGGAGCCTCTTTTAACAAGGGCACAAATCCCATTAAGGTCTCATCCTGAAGACCTAATCACCTCCCAAAGTCCCCACCTCCTAATACTGAGCTATCATCTTGGAGGTTAGATTTCAACATATGAATTTTGAGGTGCCACAAACACACAAAACATAGCAAACACCTTGGACTCACTCAAGCCTCAGAAACTGTTCTTTGAATAGATTTTACTGAAACAGCTAGAAAATGGTCCTGTTTCCCCCATTCTTCTAGTCATTTCTTCTCTGGTCTGTGTCACACGAGATCCTCTCCCACCCTCAATCATGTGTGTGTTGTCCTTGTGCAAGCAAAGTGGAAAGTTTTAGGAACAATCAAAGATGAATCAGATGGGAACCTTGCTCTGAAGGAACTCAGTCTAATAGGGGAGAAAAGACATAATAAATGATCACAGAAGGCTGAAAAATAATCAGAAGCAAGGGCTTAAGGTGATGTTCATAGGGCCGAAAAATATTAGCAGCTGAATTTGCCTAGAAAGAGGCAAACCACCTACCCAGGCTCTCCAGGCTCCTCTCTAATTGGTGATTGTCTCTAATTTTATTTCAGTTAGGTTTTTGCTTTAAATAGTCTACCTGCAGGCTGGGCAGTCAGGCAAGTTTATAAAGGCTTACCCCAAAGCTTGTCCAGTAGTCCTGTTCAAGTAATCATAAGCAGTTCTGTGTGGAAGCATTAAAAAAAATTTTTTTTCAAAGAGCCAGTAGTCCAGAAATATATGGAAAAGATCTCTACATAAAATAGTGTTTCTTAATGTTTTAATATTCCAAAGATTCCTAAAGAATATTTGACTTGACAGTACTCTAGCCTACTTGTCAGGCTACATATGCAATTTTAAAAAATGCTTTCGTGATAAACATTAAAGCATACCACTCCCCCAGACCTCCAGCTTGCTCTCCTCTGTGAAAGAATCACCAGTTTACAGTGATTAAACATCCATAAGATGAAAAGAGTTGTAGCACTCTCCCTAAAGGGCATTTCTCTAATTAAACACACACAGAGACTGAGGCTACACATCAGTTTTTATTAGGAAAAAAATATTCACAACACCTCAGCCCCATTTTTTTACATGTCAAATAAGAGAATGTTTAATGTCCTACTTTTTAGGGAATTCTATTTGAAAAAACATAAATAATGAATTTTCCTGAAGAAAACAAAATATAAAACGTAGTCGGCTGCGGATATACAGAGGGTAATTTATTCTCAACAATACCTCGCCCCGCACTTTACAACAGACTGCGTAATCATAAACTAATTACAGATTAAATTTAAGGCTCCGAGCTTTTCCACTTTGCATAAACTCACTACCCTTCTGTCCAAAAAGATTATCTTCTCCCAAAGGATTCTCAGGGTGCAGTCACACAACAAATTCAAAAAACACGACAGGCAAAAAAAACCAAACCAACAATAAAAACCCACCTGGAGAAGCTAAAGTTTCTATTAATCAGGCATATCTCAAATGCTTAATTTAAAATAAACGAAGTCTCTGAGTGCCTTTAAGGCTAATATCTTGAAATAAACACACAACTCCTCTATTTTTGACCAGTTATTAGTAGATGAGTAATTTTAAAAAATCTTACATAGCTACTCAATCTTTTAGGCAACCCCTCGGTATTTCTCTGGTGGATTTTCTCGGTATTTGGAGTGGAGGATCACACTCCAAAGCATCTATCTGCTTCAGAGTTCAGAAGACAGTTCTAACTAGACCAACAATTCCTGTCTCAGTCCTTCAGATCTCTCCGCCACCTCCTCCCCCTCTCCTTCCGCAACCCCAACATCCAAAGCGACCAAGTTTGAGGAAGGGCGGGCAGCAAAATCCGACGAGTCTCGGAAAACAAGCAGCGCGGAGCCCTCGCGCCAAGCGCCTCCCCACGATCACCCGCCCGCGCGCGTGCTTCCCAAGGCCGGGCGGGGCAGTGCCTCCACATGCTCTCCCACACGTAGGCGGGAGCCTGGGGCAGCGGTTCCACGCGCCGCTCCTGCTGCCTTGCGCCGGCCCCCAGTCGCGGGGAGGGGCCAGGGCTGCGGTGCTGCGCCCCAGCACGTACTGGGGCGTGGCCTGCAGGGCGGCGGGCGGGGTTTGGGGAAGTTTCTTTGGGCGGCTCACGTTTCACATCCTTATCGTGTAGGCTCTAGGGCGCTAGAAACAGAAGGGGTAGCCGGTCCCTTCCGCATCCTAGCTGTTTTCCCCGCTGAGGGTCTGATCACTGCCGCTCTCAGGCACCTGTCTTTCCTCTCCGTCCGGGAATGGAGCCAAGAAAAGGGAATAAAAGAAATTAAATAGTACAAGGAGATCGGGTGTCTGAGCAGCGTCTTGGATAAAACCTTCCACTACAGGTAAGAATAAAAATTATGTCCAAACCTCGGAAAGGTGTGAACACAACAAAGCTCCAGAAGGTGTTCATAGGAGGTAGTGGTAAAGTGTGGCTTTTGTCTTACAAGGAGACTATTTTATTTCAGATCCTACAGATTGAACTAATTGTCTGTAAAATGATCTGGGACAACAGGTTCAGCGCTATTTAAAGGGATGAAATACGAGCGAAGTGGTTAGTAACAGACTTAAAAAAACACCCGAGTAACATTTTTCTCTTTACACTTTTGTTGGTTTTAGCTAACATGTTTGCAAAGGTTTTATTTAATCAAACCCTGTTAAATTTTTTTTTGTATTCGTTGCAACTTGTTTTTGACGTTGCTACATTAGAAATGTCAACTTTTAGAATGCTTAGGTTTCAGCAAACCCTGTAACTTTAAGTTCATTTTTTTTTTTGTATTTTAAAGATTGTGAGAAATCCAAATTTAGAAATGGTAGTTGTGAGGTTAACACAAGCTTAAAGAAAACAAATGTGTCTAGCATGCCTTTAAATCAAATAGCGCTGACAAAACTATACCATATATTCATGTGGCCTTTTATAGTTTATCACTGTGCTTTTCATAAACCACCTCATTTACCTGTGAGTTAATGTCACCATAAGCAGACACCTGAATCTCTAGTTCAAACTCAAAACTCACTAAATAGCACCAGAACACTTTTATTCATTTCCATTTGTCTTGCCATTCCTCTCACAGAACATCCCCTCGATGTCCTCTGTGATTGCATTACCACCCTCAGTTCCCTACATCCCTATTGCTTTCTATTGACATTTGCCATTTAAACAGTTAATTGGGACAGGGGTAGGGTTTTACTGGACTGGCTAGCACTCCACCAGCTCAGAGGCTCTGAATCTTAGGCTACCTCTCCAAGACTTTTGTCATCTACAAAATGAAATACAGGTCCTAATTCATAGGGTTTTTTGGAAGATTGTGAGATAACATGCAAAAAGCTTAGCACAGAGTACTAACAGACATTAGGTTAATTTTAACTCTTAATCTAAAACTTGTACACAGCAGTGGTAGAATCTCTGTGGAACTCTTTCAGTTTCAAAGTGAACAGTGAAACTTAGAACAAATGAACAAAATACACCAAACTCCTTTGCCATACTTTCTTCAGATGTGAAAATGACACTATGGTCGTTCAGTCACATCAGCATCAGAAAAGGGGAAACTGTAGCCATGCATAAGGAAGGGAGACATTACAGGTCTATCTATGGTTGCTGGGGTAGGGCTGTACTGGATGAAGACATTATAAAGACATTTGTGATGGTCTCAAAGAGGCTGGTACACTGCTGGAGGAAGGACTGGTTCTGCTATAAAAAACAGCTTCAAGCACTCCAGGGGGCTTGTTTTCTGAATGAGAGGGGTGGATACTTGTTTTCTTCCAGCTGCTCTGTCCTTTAAAAGTGGCTTTCTCATCTAAACCCTTGCTCCCAAAAGTCATTTTCCTACTCTTGGTCATTACAGATCTGACCATTACTAATACTTGAAAATGATAAACTTCTAGATTTCAGCTTAATTTGCTACCAAAATGAGAATTTTTTAATTTCAACTGGGAATATTAAGCAACTACTTTATTCTAAAATACCACCTCCAGTACTATCTGTAATTAAATTCAGAAGCACTTTGGATCATAGTATTTACAGTGAAATATGAGTCTTAGTAAACATTTGTTCCCAAACTTTCATGTAATTGTAATCACATTTTCTTCATTCTAAAATTAAAAACAGACACTTAAGGTCTGTGGCTTAATTTTATTCAGGTTGTTCCTGTAACCTCAGTATACTGGGCCTAAGGCTCTGTATGTATTTAATTTATCCATAAAAATAATCTGTTGTTACTTTTAGGAGAAAGGATTCACTGTTTGTTATATCTTTTTGTGCTGAGTTTTAAAATTTTAAGTGAGAATGTATTACTTTTACAATTAAAAAAATGCTATTTTTAAAATGGAAAATGAATATAAAACTATTAAAGAATTTTAAAACATACAGTATCAACGCAGAAACAAAGCAAGGTTTTTCTAGTTTCATGTTAAGAGTCAGAAGACCTAAGTTTAAATCTTTGGTCTGCCATTTATTACCCTTAAGGCTTGGACAAATCCTTTATCACTCAAGGTCTAAATAGCTTCATCTGTGAGTGAAAATAGATTGGAAATCTTACAAGGAACTTCTAACCCCTACAAAATTATGTAACTATAATGTTAAGGATTTGTTTCATTCATCCCATTCATATTAAACATTAAAATTTTGTTTTACTTTAATAAATTAAAGGTCCATAAATTCATAAATGACAGTTTTCTAAAAGCATATTTTTTACAATGGAATATTATGGTTTGTTATTATTTAACATTACAGTTAGGGACACAGTATAAATTAAAGTGATGGCAATAGGGTAAATGTAGAAATAGCAAGAATAATGTAATATAAAATACTTAAACTGTCAGTAAACAATTTTATGAGTTGGATGTGTTGAAACAAATATTATTTTAACATAAAAGCTGGTCAAAGTGGGCCTGGTCCACAGAAGATGTTTATTTGATGTAACAAAACAATACAGTTAGTGTTAGAAGATCCAACCACAAAGAGCAAAAGGAATGAAAAATTTGTACAATGCACATAGAAAAACAAGATGTTTACTGTGACAACTATATATTTCTAAAATAATGCTTCTAAAATTACTCAATTATTGAAATCTATATGAAAACAGAAGGATGTTAATAGCGACAAAGTGCATAAAACCAAACATCAAATTTTGAGCAAATTAACATTACTAGGCAATTTTGCTAACAAAGCATGATTTTTTTTGTTGTTCACAATCTGCTCAAAATACCTTTATACCAACAGGGTGGGCAGAACATTTAGGTTTAATATCAATTACACAATATTAGCTTAAACTTCCACAACTACAGATAGGGTATTGTCTTCTTTTGAGCTGGCAAAGTGACTACAGAAACATCAAATCATTTCTCTGAATTGAGAATTTTATCCAAATAAATGCCACATACCTTCCAGATATATGTATATCTTTCTATATCATGTAAATGGCTTTACCCATTTAAATAATAAATCATACAAGCATTTAAGAATCATTATTATATGATTAACAATGTCATGTTCCAGGTTTAATAATTTCATAGGCCAAAAAAAATTTCTTCTTAAAAACTAGTTTTATAAATGCAGAATATATTGCATGAGTAACTGCTGGTATTTTTTTAAGAAAATATATTGTGCAATTGCGGCTACCATGTACTGCTGGCAAATCATTATTATTTATGTAAAATGTGAAAAACTGAGTAAAAATTTTTTAAACTCATCATGATGAAAGGTTACAGCCTTCTTAAAAAAATTATATTGGCATCTTATTAAAAATAATTCGATAAGGGACAAACTCCCTAGCCCAAAATAAATAAATAAAAAGGTGCATTTTAAAAATGATGCTACTGCAATGCAATGGTTTAAATACCGAAGAGCTACGAAAATGTGCTGTGTGTGATCTGGCGTTAAAGAACATACTAAAAAAGAGCATTAATGTAAATTAAGTAGAAAGGGGATCAAAATTGAACTAACCGAGTTTGTGCAGTATTTGTAGCCAGGCTTCTAAAATTAGATATAGAAAATATAAATAGACTGCTTTAGGTAATGAGCCACCAGTGTCCAAAAAAAGGAATGAGATTATGAAAAAGCTCAGTTAACTTGATCCAAAGCTCTGAGTAATTCTTCACCCTGCAGTAGGTTTCTGCTGCCTTGTATAGGAGCATTAACTTCACAATCATAACTGGTCAGCTGTGGTAGTCCACTCTCATCCATTGATTGCCCCAGCAGTCTACATGCTAAATCTGAAAAACAAAGAGATATATATCTAAGTATTCATTCATCTAATCAATGAATATTATTAAACAGCAACTATACACTAGGTATTGGGGAAAATAAGGCCAGTTAGCTCTAGAAGGGTTTTTAGTCTGTTAGGCAAAACTACAATTATGTAATCAAGAAAGTGCAAACAAGCATTACTGGTGCTATGTCACAACTGTTTAAAAGGACCTTGAAGGCACAGAGGAGTGATTTAAACCAATTTAGAAAAAGGCATTAAAATATACAAGTTTCAGCTTCTATTCATTATTGATAGCACACAGACACAGATCAAAGAAGATAATTCAGAGTTCCATCTGGAAACTATTAGTGATCAAATAAAATGCAACCTTACTTTTTAATCCTGGTAAGGAATGGAAATCACTCTCACTTGGAGTAAAGCTCCTAAATAAAAGTTTCATATACTTTAATTCTCTTTGTGATATTTAATGGAAGAAAGAGTAAACTAACCAGAGGGTATTAAAATAATTGTCTTTTGCTCCATTCCATTTTGTTCACTAGATTTGCATCCTTTTACACGTTTCCAAGAAAGTGATGTGGTAGTTGCACGATCATCTGGTTGCTGTAATAATGTTCCCTGAAAACAGTAAAATTATTTCAATTTTACTATGTTGAATTTTTTTTTTAAATCACGGACTTTGAAATCAGTATAAATTTGCTAACAATACATAGGCAAGATTCTTAAAGACTGCTCTCAGTTATTTAAATTCTATTTTTTAATACTGCTGTGATGAATTCATTTGCCACTCATATGACAACTATGTAAAAATGCTTTCCAGTTAATTTGGTCTGAAAATATTGGTATGGGTTATACTAGCACTGACTGTGTTCTGTGGGTAAGAAGGGAAAGTAACCAAAAGGGAAGAGAAAGAGACTTGGTAGTGATGGTGTGGAATGAGGGGAGAACTATACTTGCTCTAAATACATCTCTAGTGTTTGGAATTTTTTGAGACTGTATTCTTTAAATGTTTGTACTTTTAAGAAAGAACATGTACAAAGTGAAAGAAACCAATGTGTAACTTCTGAGAATGTACCATTATTATTTGGAAGATATAAAGAGTTACCTATATATCTAACTCAGAAATAGTACATCAGCTAGAATAGAAAAGCAAACATGCTGTCACACTTACAATTCCTACTGCTTGAAAAAGTGAACCATCATGTTCAATTTTTCGCTTTCTCTGAGCATTCTGCAAAGCTAGTATCTTTGGATTTAGTTCTTCCTCAGGAGCAGTAGTTCTGCAAACAATTTTTTAATAAAAAATATGGTTGTTTTATTTATTTTAAAAATATCCCGTTAGCTTTTTAAACAAAATATATTATGCCTATTTTCCAACATTAAGGGATATATAATGTTATACATAAGAGTTTTCCTGATTATACTAAAGTTTATTGCCCTAAAAGTCAAAGCTTATTTTTTAAAACAAAATTTCCTAAACTATTCATTACCCTATTTATAAAACAGAAGTGAACAGAACTAAATTGATGTTAAAGAGTTAAATATTGGCCTTTCATTCCACCTAATACATACATATTCTTGGGACTACTGTAATACAAGATCAGTTTCACATTCGAATAATGCTTTCACTATTTATAAAACATTGTATCTTCATTAGTTCATTTTAGCTTTGCTCTAGTCCCCAAGATAATACACGTATATAATACATATTTTATAAATGAAAAAATTGAGGCCTGTTAGGTAACTTGCTCTGTTCCTAATTAGCTGCAAATATGGAAGCACACTGTAGGTCTCCTAATACCCACTCTCCTTCCCAGTGATCTTCTCACTAAGCTGTTTTGCCCTCAGTATTGATCTGGTTATCAAACTTGAACTATCTGCAACTAAAATTAATAGTAAACAGTAAAGAACTGTTTTATGTGTCAAGTACATCAATTTTGTTATATGTTTTGTCTTTTCAAGAACCAGCTCCCTACCCCGAACCCCAACATAATGATAATAGATCCTTGCTCTGTTCATCTAGTTGAGAATGGCGTATGGGTAAGTGAGGTACTACTATAACTGCTCTCCTACATGCAGTCTTGTTTTGTATTTTTAAAAAATTCTATAAAACCTTCAATATATATAGACAGGCATATTTTAATTTTTATATACATGTTATCTTTATTAAGGATAACTCAGTCTATCATGTAAATATCATCTTAGAGTAGTACTTTTAATAGTTTATTTTCGATCTTTAAAACTTCAAGTTGTCTGGTTTGATACAGCACTTTGATTTTTTCAAATTACCAAGAGAGGTAGTAAAGAAAAAGCTTCCATATAGTTCTGAAAGGTAAATTCGTTTCTTAAAGTGTTTAGTGCATACTGTATTGGAACTAATGTAAAAAAAAAAAAAAATTGTTAATTTGACTAGATGTTTGTTGGACTTTGGTTTTCTTATTTAGAAAACTGAAAAATCTCATCTCTGTAACTATAAATTACAGATCATTGCTAATTCTGTTGCTAAGTTCATTCTTTTCTTCATCCAATAACCATTTATAAAGCAAGTACTCCATGTTAGGTACTGAGTTAAATATTAGTAACACTGTCATTGCCCAGAGGAGCTCCAAAGTTGGTTGGTGATACAGTAGAAAAGTAATGTAGAATACTTCTTTGTTAAGTTGCAAGATCTTTTCCAAGTTCTGGGAAAAGGTCTCTACTAGCATTCTAGGTCAAAGTAGTGATGCAGGGCAGGAGAAAAAGCCATAAGCTCTGGCTATGGCAGTGCTTTTTCCTATTGCTATTAACATCTCAGTCTAGGCACTGTGGAGAAGCAATCGTTTCTGTCCCCACACACTGCCCCACTGACTCGTTTTCTCTGACTATAGCCTCAAATTTAAAATACATCAAATCCTATTGCAAATCATACACCAAAATTATAACTTAAAATTTTAGTGGTGTCCATATGTTTGCTCAAATTAACTCCATAGAAGCAATGTCATAAAACATGCTTAGATTCCTATTGTACCTCTTAAAAACCTATTTTAATACTTAGGGACTTCCCTGGTGGTCTAAGAGTTAAGACTGTGCACACCCAATGGATGTATTTATCAATATATCCATTTCCAACTCTATGGGTTTGATCTCTAGGTCCCACATGCTGCAACCAACGCCTAGTACAAACCACCCTCCAAAAACCAACCTATATAATCTATGATATAGCTAGTGTTCTATAAATGAAAAACAAAATGCAATAGTTATAATATGGTTATATATGACTACATAGTTATCTACTATATATATATGTGTGTGTATAAATACAGCTGCAACTATACATCCAAAAGTTTTAA
The DNA here is from genome assembly GCF_019923935.1 of Bubalus bubalis. Taxonomy (NCBI): domain Eukaryota; kingdom Metazoa; phylum Chordata; class Mammalia; order Artiodactyla; family Bovidae; genus Bubalus; species Bubalus bubalis. Next base: position 29,478,340 of record NC_059167.1, read on the forward strand.
ATGCTTATTAAGTATCTGTATTGAATGCTGAGGACTGAAGACCATCAAGTTCAATTTGGAATGGAGAATTATTAATACCCTTAAGTTGGAATGGCTTCCCTGGTGGCTCAGATAGTAAAGAATCTGCCTGCAATGCAGGAGACCTGGGTTTGGTCCCTGGTTGGGAGATCCCCTGGAGAAGGAAATGGCTATCCACTCTAGTATTCTTGTCTGGAGAATTCCATGGACAGAGGAGCCTGGTGGGCTCCAGTCCATGGGGTTGGAAAGAGTTGGATACAACTGGGCAACTAACACACATACTTAAGTTGGGATGTGTGTTATCTTTTCTTCAGGTAAGCTTAAAAAGAGCTCCGAGAGGATAGTTAACTAGTCTGATTTAAGCAATTGCAAGAAACTGGGCCAGCTTTTATACCTTTATAGAACTTACTGGCTGGATTTTATTTTTAGAGGTATTAGAAGACCCTCCTACTCCTACACTTAGATAAGTGATGTGACTATAAAGTAATACACAAGCTAATTTAGAAACAATTTTTTGAGTGCTTGTTTTAAGTTCAGAATTCGTATGTCAATTTTATGTTCGTTGAAGTATAAATATGAAAAAGTTTGCTATCTTTAAAAATAATTTACCATCATACACATTTCCTTAAGAATAATGACCAAACTATAAGTTTAATGTTACATATAAGTACCTTTGACTCAAAGCGACAGATAACACATTAGGGCTTCTTGGATGAGATTTTTCTGTCTGTTCTATGACTCCTTTTCCTGCTCTGTTGGGTGAGGCTGTCCGACTTCCAGTATCACTATATGGTGACGTTGTGGCACAAGGAGGTTCTTTAGGTACGTGGGGAGGAGATGGAAATGCAATCAGTATTTTAATGTCTTCCATACCATCTTTTGTCACTGTTTTCAATTCATCACTGGTGGCTGTGGTAGTGACGGTGGCTATGGGAGGTTCTTGCATTTGAGTGGGCTGGAATACTGTATTTGTGCTTGCACTCTGAGGACTTGTAGAACTGTTTTCCAGTGGTGACAACTGATCGAAGGAACGTAACTGGAAGTCATCATCCATTGGGATATAAGGAGCTAACATCTCCAAGTCTAAATCAGTGTCCTTTAAAATAAGATACATGAGTTTTTACAATGGCCATACCTTATGAAGCAAAAACAAGTTAAACCCACAGCCACTTGAGAATAAAAATTAATAAATTTTAATAGAAAATATATATAATAATATATATAATAAACAAGTTTATATACCTGAGTGGAAAATGGATTCTTTGCTTCTGTATCTTCAGCAAAAAGTTTCTCTACCAATTCCAACTTGAATTCATTGACCATATCACTATCCACATCAAAACAATATTCACTGGGACTGTTAGGCTGTAAAAAGAATTAATATATTTTACTTTTCTCTGAGGAAGCTTGCATAAATGTTTTGCTAGTTGTTAGAATTTGCAAACCTGATCTCAGAGAATACACAACAGAACTCTTCTCTTCTATCAAATTATCTAACTAGTGAGAAATTAAATTTTTGAACTTACACTTATAATTTTGTCAGTATAATCATTTCTAACTGTACATAACATCATTTATAAAATTAAAAGATGTGTTTATCTGCTTATTCTAAAGAATAAAACTCACCTAATAGTTCAACTCCCAAGGGTACCTAGCTGGCCAATAACTAGATGATACACTCACTGGAATCTAGCTGTGTACTGAGGCCACGTTGCTATAGTGATCTACCTAAAAATCGCACAGCAAATCTGGGGACTGGAGTAGGGACAGGGCTGCAGACTGAAGTTCTTTACTTGTATTTCCCTTAATGAATGTAGTACTAGTTTAGTTTTCAGCAAGAATTCTAACCAAAAAACAATAGCTGTATATTCTAAGCATAAACTTTTGCCTTCCTCATCTTAACATTTTTGTTAGATTTATTTTGGTTGGATTAGAAACAAAATGACTCCAACATTTTTGTGCTAGACAAAACTGAGCCCCCAGAGAACAGACACATTCTCTGAAAGGCTATGACATGTCAGATCTCCTACTTTTAGCTTGCCAGTTTGAATGAATAAATATTTAATGTAAAATAATGTATCATTTGTAAAGGCTTACTTGAGCCTCATTTATCAACTCATAATACTCAAATATGAGTTACTAGTCCCCATCCATGAGCATGTTTTTAGACATAAGAAGCTCTGAAATCAAGTATGTCTAGATTGGGATATAGAGCCCTATTTGATACCTTCAGTCTTGGCCCAGCTAGCCCTTAAAGATTGTTTTTATTCTGTATATGAGAAAACTAATATCAAGACAGAACTTAAATTTAATATTAAGTTTTTACCCTGGGTAAGACTTGGTATTTTCATATAATACTTACACAGAATGTCAATACAGTGATGGAAATTGTACTAAACTGGGCAAAGCCCTTTGCTACTAGATAATTCTCCAACTCAAAGGGTAATATGAATGGGCTTGGAGCAATCATAAGCACACAGTATTGTCCTCTGTGGATGTCTAAATTCAAGACTTTTATTGTCCTGCTGATATATTAAATACACAGAGGAGCAATGTATGTTTTACCTTTTGCCTTATGTTAAGGCATCTCCTTCCCACATTCCTGTTTTTGAGCCTGAAACATGAGACTGAGGTCAAAGGTAGGCATAGCTTTTGCAGTAATTTTAAAAGTGCTAAAAGTCACATAAACAAAACTATGACACGTGGTTCAAATTTACAAATACATCCCCAAACATTAAAATCTATAAGTTATTCTTTTCTAATTATATTATGACACCTACCTCAGGTGAACTTTGTCTGGTGCTTCCATCAGAAGGACTAGCTGGCTGATCTTGAATCTGGGGCATGGTAAAAGAAAGTTCCAGTGACTCTGGATTTGGTTCTAACTTTAATGCAACTTCTTGGTTGAGTGCAGGGTCAGCACTACTTCTAAGTGGCTTTGGAGTTTCAGAGGCAGGTAATGGAGACATCGCCAAATTTATATTCTGCAATTTCTCATTAGATGAGGGGAGCATTACATCGTTATACAATGGAACTTCCTCAAGTTGTTGGTCATCAGTCTCTGTGTCTGTAGGGGAAAAATCAATTTAAAGATTACCTAGATTTTAACATATACAGAAATTTATGTCCCCTCTTACAAAAGGTTTGTCTAGTTGACTTAAGTTACAAAAATGTTACCAAATTTTACTTAATCTAAAAGTCTGCAGATACTATGGTATAACTGTAAGTCTGAGTTATCCTACCAATCCACTACTGACAACTTCTGTAATCTATATAGCATAAAAACCCCTGCATTCCAACCTTCTCATACCTTTTATTCATTAAAGTTTAACCTAGTTTGAAATTAGTTTTCTTTTTCAATATGTGATATTATGGTACAACTCCTTATTTATTCTTTAGCTCAACTTATGGCTGCTGCATATAGCTGCCCACTTGTGCAGAAAACATGGCAGCAGGGTGCAGAAAGAGAGCAGCTGAGAGCAGTCAGAAGCAGGAAGGAGAGACGCCCTAAAGACACTGAAGCACCATCTCCAAATCACAGGGCCCTAGGCCACAATGTCCAAATGATTATCAACAACAAATGGTAAAGTTTAGGCAATTAACAAAATAACTAAAGACCCACCATTGCTGCCAAAATCTAAAGATATGATTGTGTCTCCAGCAGCTGGGGCCAGCAAAGTTAAAGCATCAGGCTCCTTCTTAAGTTTATCAAAGAGACTGCTTGTATCTTCTGATTCAACTTTGGTGAATAGCTGAGTCATTTTCATGTCTGAAGATTCAACTGGTTTGAGAACACATTCTGTTTGTTGAAGGGAGAAAATCAAGTCGTGCTGAATAATACCACTGTTAAAAAAGAGAGATTAGTAATTCTTAAATGACCACTTGACACAATGTTGGAGGAGAAGGACTCTGAAATGTCTTTCAAAAAAATTCAAAATTCTGCTTTATGGAATGATGCCTTAAAACATCTCTCATGCCTACCTGGTCATGTTCAGGGTTTAAAATCCCAATATGAAATTAAGACCTATTAAAATTCACAATACAAGATAATTCAAAAATTTGATTAATTTCAATTAAGAAACTTTAGCTATCCCTTTGAGAAGATTGGTGGTGACAAAGAAATATAATAGTCAAGTACATGTAGGACAATAAACAGATCTTTTGTGCCCAATGGAATGAAATTAACACAGAACTCTTGGACACTAATATATGAAGCATGATCTAAGGATGGTCCTAGAATATTAAGATATAAATGACAAAGGTCCTTTCGCAGAGGGGCACTGTTTTTTCCTTGGTTGTAAGAAAATGATCTGTGATACCACCTACAGGATAGAGTTGAAGAGGGATGATGAACAACAGCTCCATCTTCATGTTTCGCTTAATTTTGTTGTTGTTTAGTTGCCAAGTCATGTCCGACCCTTTTGCAACCCAATGGACTGTACTCCAACAGGTTCCTCTATCCATGGGATTTCCCAGAAAAGAATCCTGGAGTGGATTGCCATTTCCTTTTCCAGGGGATGTTCCTGACCCAGGGATCAAACTAGGGTCTCCTGCATCCACAAGCAGATTCTTTACCACTGAACCACTGCTGCTTTAATCAACAACCTTTAAGTGTTTACTAAATGAACTGAGGATTCAAACTTCAAAATATCTAACCCTTGCTTTAGGCAGTGTAAAACCCAATGTGAAAGTAGTGTGCAAACAATTAAAATACAAAGTGGTAATTGCTAAAATGGAGGAGGTTTGTGTCACAGAGGTCAACAAGCTGAAATTTGATAGCCACAATATTCACAAGCTAGTCCACTAAGAGTTCATGAATACACAAGAGTCATGTGTCCCATCATACAGCCTTTTATAGTAATCTCACAAATAATTTCACTTAATCCTCATTTTAACCTTTTGAGGTAAGTTTTATCATCTCTCCTAAATGGATGAAATTCAGAGAAATGAGATTTCCCTAAGTCATGGAATTAATGAGGGACAAAGCTATGACACAAACCTAACTATTCCAGGGCCAGAATTCTTTTTATAAAAATAATATAGTTGCCTTGAGATAATTTATGATGATAGCTGTATGACTAGAACAAACTAATCCATCAGAGATGTGGTCTTTTTTTCAAGGTCTTTTTTTAAATGGGAGTAGAAAGGATGGGGATGACTAGCTACTGATGGTAATTAGTGGAATCAGTGAAAGATAGCTGGCTTAGAAACTCAGAATACTGAAAACGGTAATTGGGTAGAAACGTGAAAATAAAATTGAGTTATCATTTATAATCTTTTCTATAAAAGAAAAGAGCATTCAAAGACTTACTGCTTGCTGCCCCCAAATATTTATTTTCCAAGCTTACCTCACAACATAATTGACACATACAATGCACTGGGGCTGAGAGTTCTTAGTGTTATATATGACAGTTGCTTGAGTTTCTATCCAGACATATCCACCTCTTTTGGCAAGCATTCTGTACTGCCCTGTTGTGACTTGTCCTTTAGTAAACACTAGGAGTGAAAAGGAAAAAAGTGTCATGTAGAGAAAATAACTTTAAATTTTCAGTTGAATGAATAAATGCAGAATGTTGATCACTGTTTTAGAAAAAGAGAAATGTTTAATCAGTTGTAACTGTTTAAATTAAGAAACAGTGAAAACACCCCAGGATAGCTGAAAAAGTACCTATTCCATTCTTCTAATCCCCCAAATACACTCCTTTCTTGCCAACCTTCACTTTAAATAAGATGAAAGCCAGGAATGAAGGACAGCAGTGACTAAAACTCCTTTAACAACTTACATGTTGAACATATCAGAAATATTAAAGAATGAATAACTAATTCTACTGAGAACATTCAAGAAAGTGGCACTGCTACCAGTTCCTTAAATTCCTGCTATAGTTTCCAGAGAAGCAAAGATGCTTCAAATAGTTGTGCTAGCATATTTGAATTTCAATTGGTATCATGCTAAAGTCTTCTGGCAATGTAGGCAATCTTAATTATTGATTTGGAAGAAGTACTAGATAAACATGATGATGTTATCATTGAGTATTGAGACCCTGATGCAGACTTAGGCCCATTCTATAGTTCAAGGCTAATCATGCTAACTCAGTGACATTCAGGCATCCCCAATCACATTGGGAAGTCATATTTAGGGACAGATTAAACAGGCCAGGGAGAAATTCCAAAGTTTTACTTATCACACAGTCTTCAAATAACATTCATATGAGTAAAACTGAGAATTACATCTATGTCAAGGCTACTTATTTCTACTAACTGTGCATGATGTTGATCATATTCACATTCATTAATCCATTGAACAGTTATTTTCTGAGTGCGTTCTTTGTGTTAACTGTTCTTAATACTTAGCCATGAGTTCTGAAAATGATGCTATAATAGTCTATATTTTTTTGTCTTTGTAAAATGCCAGGGTAGTTTCATATATTATCAAATGATTCTGCTTTAACTGGTATTAGTTATAACAAATATGAAACAAAGATTTAATGATCTAGATTACTTAAGAAGAGGTTTATTCAAATGTTTGGTCTAGGAATATTGGGTTAATTTTAACCAAAAAGTCAGATATACAACCAAACAGTAGAAATTGCAACAGTTAAATAATTAGAATGTCTATACTTACTATCATGATGAGTTTTGGTCAGATGGTCAGAGTCCAAGGCATGATAATATTCATAAATTGAGCGGCCCAAAAGTTCTTCTGGCTCATATCCCATCAATTCTGTAATTCTGTTAAGTAAAAAATATAAGTAAGAATAAAACTGACATAAACTAACTAATGAATAAAATTTTGCTTCTTCAGAGTATCTGATATGCATTAATCTTATGGATAATTGAATTTTCAAAAATAAAGAGCATTCTTCTTTGTTTGAATAAACTTATACCTCACCTTTAGTAACTCTACAGATACTAAATGCAGCACCATGCATTCCTTTAAGCTCCAAGGGTTCACACTACTGCTTAACCCTTATATCTCCTTCACCTCAACTTGTTACCTACTTTTATCATATTTTATTGTACATACTTTTGGTAATAAGGCAATAAATTAATATAATAGTTATGAAGGACTGCTAAATTAAATGATAAAAGCTGATAAAAGCTTCAAAGGCAGTTAATGATATTTAATTTAAAATATAGACTAAACCCATAACATTATTTTTACCATAAAACCAGATTCTTTTTGTGTGTATACGTATAAAATCAGATTCTTTATGTGACAGTTCTCCTAGGCAAGGCTTCACACCTTGGGGGATCAATATCTATGATGAAATTTTAATATGGGAACTAAATAAATTCTTATTATGTTGGTTTGGGAAGATGCTCTTGTACTTACTTTTTGAAATTACAAAAAATTATAGAAATTCATCTTAGATGAAACAGTGATATCAAACTGAAAATGAACTAGAAAGTAATTCAGTTACCCATTGTGTTCCTTAGCAGTTCAGTCTGGACACAGACTATATTTTATGCATCTCTCTAACCATAGTCTGAAATGGAACCTATTTCATGAGAAATAGTATCATGCTAACACAAATAGTCTCTCCTCTTCTGGGAGCAAAAGATGAGTTAAGTTCTTTGATTTCTCAGGCTTTAGAATTCAAAGGACTTTCTAACTGAGGTTCAAGTAAAAGTTATGTAATATACTGTATACAAAAGTATAAAAAACCAACTAACTCTAGAAAACACACAGGGGAGGTATCTTTATCCTAAGAAATGTATAAAAGTAATACTGTTTGTTGTCACACCTTAAGGAAAGATCTGCCATAGTTTATTCCAAAATAAATAAATAGATAAATAGCTTATTTGTAAAAAAAAAAAAAACCTCAACCTTGGACTGCAAGGAGATCCAACCAGTCCATCCTAAAGGAGATCAGACCTGAATATTCATCAGAAGGACTGATGCTGAAGCCGAAACTTCAATACTTTGGTCACCTGATGCGAAGAACTGACTCATTTGAAAAGACCCTGATACTGGGAAAGATTGAGGGTAGGAGGAGAAGGGGACGACAGAGGATGAGATAGCTGGATGGCATCACCAACCCAATGGACATGAGTTTGAGTAAACTCCAAAAGTTGGCAATGGACAGGGAGGCCTGGTGTGCTGCAGTCCATGGGGTCGCAAGGAGTCGGACACGACTGAGCAACTGAACTGAAAGCAAACTAAGCCAAAATCCAAAATTGTTTATTAAGGGCTATCTCTAAACACATCAACACTAGGTGGCAGCATTACAAGGAAAGCTTAAAAAAAAAAAAAAAAATCACAACAGTCCTAATTATGCTTTAATAGTGAAGTCGCTCAGTTGTGTCCGACTCTTTGGGATCCCATGAACTGTAGCCTACCAGGCTCCTCTGTCCATGGGATTTTCCAGGCAAGAGTACTGGAGTGGGTTGCCATTTCCTTCTCCAGGGGATCTTCCTGACCCAGGGGTTGAACCCAGGACTCCCACATTGCAGGCAGACGCTTTACCATCTGAGCCACCAATATAATTTTAATTGGTCTTATATGGGTTATATATTTTTAAAAATTCTCATGGAATTAAAATTTTTTCATTATTTAAACCTTAATATTTTCTCATATGTGCCTGGCATTGTTCTAGATATGAAAATGCAAAGGCAAAAAAAACTCAACCTATGGTGAATTTTCTGGTGCACTTAACCATACTACTTAAGAAATTATGTGGCAGGTGCAGTGATAGTAATACTGCAGGAATCAGAGGAACCACCCCTGTCCATGATAAGGAATCATGGGGATGAGGGACAGCTTCTTATAGGAGACTTATGAGTTGGTATAGAAGACAGTCAAAGAGAGAATAAATTATTTGGGGAAGAAAGTACACTAAAAGCAAAGACAGAGAAAAGAAAATGCTTGACATTGTACAGGCAGGCTAGTGGGGAGGTGAGGCTGCAGAAGTAGGCAGGAAAATCAGATTAATGAGAGCTTTTGGCTTCCCTAGTGGCTCAGACGGTAAAGCGTCTGTCTGCAACACAGGAGACCCAGGTTCAATCCCTAGGTTGGGAAGATTCCCTGGAGAAGGAAATGGCAGCCCACTCCAGTATTCTTGCCTGGAAAATCCCATGATCGCAGAGCCTGGTAGGCTACTGTCCATGGGGTCGCAAAGAGTCAGACACGACTGAGCGACTTCACTTTCATTTTTGTATATCATGTTGAGGAGCTTTGATTTAATCAGATGTCAATCAGTGCTCAATCTGAGTTGAGGTACCTCTATCACTAAGGGACAAAGGATGTCAAAATATAACAACATGGTTTCCTAGAAGGTCAATTTTATTCATATTTGAGGGAGAAAGGTAAAGTTAATTTAACGTTAGCTTTTTGTACCCAAAGGGGGAGGAGTGATCAGGAAAATTTAACCAAAAAGTGTTTTTAATGGACTATAAACCTATAATCTAAACCAACTATGCAGTACACAATTCATTTGTTCTAAGTATTATGGGGCAGGAACTATTTAATATTAAGCTTCATTTCTACCTCAATACGTTATTGTGCCACAAACATAGTAGCTACTCAAATGTCTGAATGATTACAAATGGAAATTAGTACAATAAATAATGGTTATTTGTGGGATATTTTGGATGTAAGAAGTCTGATATGTTAGAATTCCTCAATAATGAGCAAAATTTTTTCCACATTGGTTCTTAATGGGTATAGCTGTGAGAAGTTCTAGAAAGCAAATTTTTCCAAAATTTTTTCCATGTTGGTTCTTAATGGGTATAGCTGTGAGAAGTTCTAAAAAGAGTAACCAGAAAACATCTATCTCCTGGTCAGACTCAAAATCTTACTTGGTTGGTCTCTAAGCAAGCTGCTTTTAGCTCTCTATCACGACCATTTTGCTAACTTTCTGATATAACCAGAAGGGCAATGTCACTCCCTTTCATTATCATTCTAACTCCATCACTTTCCTTTCTTCCCAACCCACCCCTATACTTAATATATTGAGTTCAAAAACATAAAAATAGTTTCTAAAGAAGGATGGGCATATCTGTTCTATCATGCACTGATATAAATACTGGCACCAAACACCATAAAATATCTCTTAGCATTTCTGTCTTCATTTTTCTTAAAGTTAACCCCAGTGGTGAAGCAGTCACTATGTGCACTAGGCACTCAACGAACTCTTATAATCTTTACCACAGCCTTCTGAAGCATGACCCTATTTGGAGAAGGAAATGGCAACCCACTCCAGTACTCTTGCCTGGAAAATCCCATGGACAGAGGAGGCTGGTGGGCTACAGTCCATGGGGTTGCAAAGAGTCAGACATGACTGAGCGACTTCCCTTTCTTTTCTTTCTTTCTTATTTAACAGATAAGGAAGATGAGATTTAAAACAGCTAAGTTCTAACACCCAGGCTGCACTATAGGTACCAGGACTACAAGCCAGGATTGAATCAAGAATGATGTGATTCCAAAGCCAGTGCTTTGTCATATTTTCCCGCCCAGTAGGATAGGGCTGAAAATCAATTTTCTTGTATAATGTTCAATTTTAAGATAATACAAATACATGTATTATACTGTGACAAACTGATGCTCAAAGAAAAGTAGAAATGTGTCTAAGATCATCTGGATATAGGCAGCAAAGTCAGCATTTAGTAGTCTAGTTACAAAACCTATGCCTTCAGCCACTATGTTACAGTTTTACAGTAAAAAATGGGACAAGCAAGCAAATAATTACAAAACAGAAAAAAGGCTATGACAGACCACATATAAGGAACAGTAGTTTTTTTAAGTTTGTGTTTGGAGTTAAGAAAACTATCACTGTACTAAGACAACAAAATAGCATGTGGAGTTCTCTGGAAGTAGGATATTAAGGGCCACATCAGAAGGGTCTTCCCATCCTCCTGATTAATTTGGGGAAATCAGGAACGTCCGTGGTAGTCCAATGGTAAAGAATTCACCATCCAAAGCAGGGGACACGGGTTTGATCCCTGGTCACATCCCACATGCCACAGCCTGTGGCCTACATACCACAACTAGAGAAGGCCGTGCACCACAACAAAGGCCTAGCACAGTCAAAAATAAAAGTCTCCTCAAAAAAAAAAAAAAAAAAAAAAAATTGGGGGGAGAAGTCAGCAGGGGCCAGATCATAAATATCTTTCCTTGCCATGCTAAGAAGTTTAGATTTATTAAAGAGGTCTATTTTTCTTTCAGCTTTTCAAAACGCATGTCTTCTTTTGATAAATAAAAATCTCCTACCCTTCTAATATTTTTTATAAACAAAAGTTCGTGTATGAAGATGAAAGGAAGCAATGAGGCATTTTCACAAGATGTGATCTGATTTTCACATTAGGAAGTTCACTTCTTGGAAACCTGGATGAATTAAAAGGGCACAAATCTGTTGGCAGAGATGCAGTTAGGAGACTTAATGGCAACAGTTCAAGCCAAAGGTAATAATGAGCTGAAGAACTCAATGGCAGGAAAGCAAGAGTGGAAGGAGGGAATGGAGGAGACATACATAGTAAATCTATTAAGATTTTGAAACAGAATGTAGATCAGTGAGCAAAAGAAAAGTTAAGGATGACTTTCCAATTTTTGCTGGAGTTATATGTCTACACTGGTATATTAATCATGACAGGTATTGTAAGAGGAAAAACTGTTTCTGAAGTTGTTTTGGGATAGGAGTGGTTCAATCAGGTATGGAAATATTTAGTTTATAATACAGAAGAATATGTATCTAGATAAAAATATCAAATTGGCAATTAAACAGAAATAGTTATGGATAGAAATCTACAAAACAGCGCCATCAACAAGGATAAAGCTGCTCAGGAAAAATATGTAGGATGAGGAGATGACCAAAGGCTTTCCTTTCTAGTCCACAACCAGAAGTAATCCTTCCTCAAATTATGTATTGTATGTCTCTGAAATATATATATATTTTTTCTTTAAATAAATTAGAATACCTAAAGGAAAAAAACCTCATCTTAATAATCACCGGATAGCACCTGCTAGAGTAAGTATGCATGGTACACAGTAAATGTTCAATAAATGTGGTTGAATTAATCTGTCAAGTTAATTTTACGAAATTCTAGGATGTATGATTGTATTCAACTTAAGTGGAAGGAAGCCTGCACACCACAACTAGAGAACTAGATTTATTAAAGAGGTCTATTTTTCTTCCAGCTTTCAGTCTTCACTATAGTCAACAGTTAAAACAATTTTGTGGACTAATTAAAAATTTCAAGTTATATTTTCACTTACCTTTCATCACAATAAGAAAATTTCATATCCAGACTGTGACGACTGAGAAAAGTCTTGCTGTCTAAAGGAATTTCAATATTTGATGGATGAGGAATGGGTTCACAAATCAGCACCAAGCATGTCATCGGTGGTTTCTTATACCCACACTGAGATTGGTTACTGTTGGTATCGTATACATGAATATGGCCTGTGCAGTGAAGTACCTGAGTATGAAGAAAAACAAAGCAGTTTTATAAAAAAAACTTATGCTAGTAAAAAACAAAACGCAGAGACAGTTGAGTCTGACATGGCAAGTAAGCTTTGATAAAATTTCCTATCATTAGTAGATCACTATATTTTTGAAAATCAGTGTTTTTCTCTACACTACCACCCATGACCTACTCTTCAGGTACCTTAAGATTAGTCTTTGGAAAAATTTCCCTTCATACAAATCTGAGCTTGTTTTTCATTTATCTGGCCACTATACCTGTTTGATGGTTATTTCTTGCTCTGATGATGATGTTTCAAAACTGAGCAAAGAAATGATACAACAATAAATAAAATATTAATGTGTATCAAGATTCAAACACTGGGTAGTTGGCAAAGCCAAATGTGCACATAACTTAAGTTCATGCCTCTTAACTGATGAATTACTAAACTTTTTTGGATATCAAATCTATAAACACAAAGGAACAATAAGTTTTCCCTCACAGTTCTAATGCTGTCTTAATACTAGTAATGTCAAGATGCATTAATTTATCTAGAAATCAGCTGCATTCACAGATCATTTTTATACTTACTTTCCATGTTGCAGATTTTATGTTCATAGTTCTCCCCCGGCTAGTTAGGGTACACTTCATTCTGAGAAAAAAGCTCCGCTGTGTATTTTGCTCTTTACCCTTTTTCACAAGGCCTAATGAAAACATGAAATAAAATTTAAAAACATAATTAAATACACAAATTTGTTACAGCAGAAGTAGCACAGTGCCCAGTACCTAGGTGCTATTCAATGGAAAATCTCAATATGAGAACAATGCGTCACACCTGCTTTGCTCACTCCAATACATCCAAGGGATTTAATGCACTTGTAGTAAGTAACGGGTTCACAATAGCAGTGATTCCCTGAGATGGCGAGATGAGAATAACACTTAATCATTGCACATTCAAGCCAGTAGAGTTGGTCAGATTACAAAGAAATATAAACATGGTATGAATTTGCTCCCTAACTGTGTTATCAGTGCATAAAGCACACCCCCGCCCCCAAAAAAAGAACTTAAGCAAACTCCTCCAAACTTTTACTAGATGTGTTAGCTCAATTTATAACATTCTGTATATTTATAGAACTTTTAAAATATAAAATTTCTTTTTAATACCAAATAACATTTTTATATATCTGATTTTTCTAAAATCTTCCTGTAAAGCAAGGAGGAAATTATCTCTACTTTGTTACTAGGGGGAAAAAAACATATTGAATGATTTTTCAAAGCAAAGTTAGAATTAAACAACCTGAAGTGTATTTACTCCCATTCTAAGCCTCAATAACTAATAAAATGAGATTACACTCAACTAACAAAGAGCAACTTGATTTCCTCTCTTCATTGATCAGTCTGATTCAAGCCAAGTACTTCATTCAAATATTTATTATTCAGGATCTGGACTGGATATCTCAGGCAGTATAAAGATGAACAAGACACAATGCCTGTCTTGAAGAAGTTAAAAATTGAGTAGATATAGTGAGGTCAGTGACAATAACACAATGTAAAGTAAATGCTCAAGACTTACAAGAACACTTTATAAAAGTACAAAGAGAGATCAAGAGATAACTTTAAGTCAAGGGGAAATCAAAAAGTCCTTCTCAGAAAAAGAGACATTAGAATTTCAGTAAGTAGAGATGAGTAACAACATTTGGGCAGAAGGAAGAGTGAAAAATATAGAGGTGAGAAAAAACATCACACATTTGGGGAACAGTGTGCATAATTCAGTTTGACTCTAATATAAAGTACATACAGAAGAGTAATCAAAATTAGAAGGGATGGTTAGGGCTATAACTAGAGAGGGCCATGGGTGTCACAATTACATCAGTCTTAAATATACAACAAATGCAGCTTCCCCAAAATTTTGAGTTGGGAAGCAAAATAGCAACCTAAGGAACATTAATATAGCAGCAATATATGTGTGTTAGAATATAATGATGGTAACGGGGGGCTGAGCAGCAGGCAGTAGAAGTGAAAAAAAGGGTGACAAAAGACAAATAAAGAGGTAGAATCTATAAAAACTTGGAAGATTAATGGAAATAAGGGAAAAGAGAACTTAAAAAAAAGATCTGGAGATTTTAAGGCTAGTATATTGAAAGAGTCAAGTCAAAAAGAATACATTTAAATTTAGGCTTGCATAGCTAGAAATACTGGACTCTGGAGAAAGAAGAGTTCTAGTTCATACTCAGAATTATGGAACATAGGCAAGTTGGGACAGTCTTGGTGCTGATACAAGTGATTCAGGTTTACTTAAATAGGACTGAATTTGCCCTCCCTAGAAGCAACTGAAAGTGAATGTTAAAAAGATGGGACAAGAATGATAATGGCCTTGGTGATGGAATAGGAGTGTGTGTATGGGGTGGGTTGGGGCGGGGGGAGAGGGGCAGGGAAAGGGTCCTTGTGGTAGCAGCAGAGATCCACATGTAAAGTCTCTAAGGTATTTTCAGTCCTTCATAATCTAAACTTGAATTAGACTGCCCGATGGAAACCTAAAGCGTTTCAACTGGGACATGAAGATAAATTTAACACTAAGGTAAGTGAAAACTACTAGCATTTTCTTAATAAAAAATTTTTTAAACAACTAAGTTTTCAGCTCTATAAAAATAAATACTTTACAATAATTTAATGAACTCTAAATTCTATTTAGAATTTAAATGAAATAGGACTATGCTGTATAAGCATACCATAGGCTCTTAGTGTATCATTAAAATGTACTGTACTGTAGCAGCCCTACTTTGCTAAAAGTGAAAATCTGCATCTTTGTTTCCCAACAAAATATCAGAAATTCACTAACCACCATTAGGAATTATTTTTTTAAGTTCATAATTAAATCACAAATCTATTACAATAAGAGTAGTACATGTGCTTTAACAAAAGCATTTGGTTAAAAACATACATCTAAGCTCTAATAAGTAGACTAGATCTGATTTAGAATAATGCATTAACATCATCACCAAACCAAAATAAGACTTCCAAATATCTATGCATTTATAGTCTAGACCAAGGGAAGCAATAAGTTGCCAATACAACGTCAAAGTAGAAACACTAGAAATATTAAACTCATCAACAATCCACTTAAGTCTTTGCTCAGAGTATATTTACTCCTCCTTTACACAAAATTCTAAAAAGTATGCAGTTGCTTTTCCAAGTTCACAGTAAATACACAACATGAAATTAAAAGAAGAGGGCTCCAAGGTAAGAAATGGCAGTAGGAACATATTGAGAGTTGGCGAACATGGAAAGAGCTCTAAAGTACTAAGGAGTATGGACTTGAACCACTCTACCTTAGTTTAATCCTCACTGTGGTAACCAAATAATCTTTGGCAAGTTACTCAGTAACTCTGTAACTCAGTTTCCTTCGTAGAATAGAAATTTTAACTTCATAGGGTTTTTAAAGGAGTAAAAGCACACACAAAAAAATGCAGAAAACAGTGTCCTGGCACAGATAATCTCTAAATAAAAGTTAACTTTGAGTAGAAATGAGATGAGGTTAAAATGAAAACCATAAAAAAAGACTGACAATAATCAATGAGGTTTAATGTAGAAACAAACAAACATACTTAAATGGGAGACCTACAAAGAACAACTGCAGAGCACAGTGACAAATTTTCAGTGTGGTAACTTTGAGTCGTGAAAGAAAGATCAAATTATGATCCATATACTCTGCTTAAGGCACAGTTATGAAAAGACTTTATTTGCTAAGATTTGTAATGCACAAAGTACTTTTTTCCCAAGTCTTGGAACATTTGATTATTTTTAACAATTCATTCCTAAAAGTTAAAGGTCCTAGTAGGTCTTTTTTAAAGAGATGGGAATACCAGATCATCTTACCTGTCTCCTGAGAAACCTGTATGCAGATCAAGAAGCAAGTTAGAACCTTACATGGAAGAACTGACTGGTTCAAAATTGGGAAAGGAATACCTCAAGGCTGTATATTGTCACCCTATTTATTTAACTTATATGCAGAGTACATCATGTGAAATGCCAGGCTTGATGAATCACAAACTGGAATCAAGACTGCTGGGAGAAATACCAACAACCTCAGATACGTAGATGATACCACTCTAATGGCAGAAAGTGAAGAAGAACTAAAGAGAGTCTTGATGAGGGTGAAAGAGGAAAATGAAAAGGCTGGCTTAAAAACTCAACATTCTAAAAATTAAGATCATGGCATCCAGACCCATCACTTCATGGCAAATAGAAGGGGAAAAGGTGGAAACAGTGACTGATTTTCTCTTCTTGGGCTGCAAAATCACTGTGGACAATAACTGCAGGCGTGAAATTAGAAGATGCCTGTTTCTTGGAAGGAAAGCTATGACAAACTTACACAGCATATTAAAAAGCAAAGACATCACTTTGTCGACCAAAGTCCATATAGTCAAAGCTATGGTTTTTCCAGTAGTCATGTAAAGATGTGCGAGTTGGACCATAAAGAAGACTGAGTGTCGAAGAATTGATGCTTTTGAACTGTCGTGCTGGAGAAGATTCTTGAGAGTCTCTTGGACAGCAAGGAGGTCAAGCCAGTCAATCCTAAAGGAAATCAACCCTGAATATTCACTGGAAGAACTAATGCTGAAGCTCCAATACTTTGGCCACCCGATGCGAAGAGCATACTCATTGGAAAAGACTGTGATGTTGGAAAGGATAGAAGGCAGGAGGAGAAGGGGACAACAGAGAATAAGATGGTTGGATGGCATCACTGACTCAATGGACACAAGTTGGAGCAAACTCAGGGAGATAGTGAGAGACAATCTGGAGTGCTGCAATCCATAGGGTCACAAAGAGTTGGACACGACTTAGCAACGCAACAACAACAACAAAAAACGCAAGGGCATCCGTAATATAATACTTCGTAACTGAACTATATAGTCTTCAATTATTATGAACAATCTAAGGGGTCAAATTAGCAGTTATGTTTTAAAATTTGGTGAACTTTTTCTTGGGCATTCAGAAGCTTGAACCCAAACTGGCACCTTAACTTTAATATTAAACTATGTAAAATCCTATTATTTGTATGACTGACTTCCTTGCCTTAATGTTACTTGGTCCTGATTTTTATTTATTTTTCCATTTTATTTTATCAAGTCTTATATCTCTATAATTATTTACAGAATTAGATGGGCTTTTTTCAAAACGTAGGTATTTTTATGAAATTCCTAAAAAATAGAATAACAGATATAACAAAGAACAGTAACATTTTATTAAGCATGAAATGAAGTTTTGCCTTAGGTTAGTACAATAGCAAAATTTTAAGATTAGTGATAGTATCCAATCAAGTAAAATCACCTGTCATAATAAATCAAACAAAAAACTTTTCTTCTCACCATTTCTGTGTGTAAGCATTTCTCTCATTTCCTCATGGTCACATGGATGAGTAAAATCAAACACACTGTGTCCAGTTAGTTCAAACTGTAAAAATAAAAACATTTAAAAAGTTAGATCTATAACAAAATCATAAACACATACAGAACAGCTCTTAATATGTGGGCATTTTACCTGAGTTAATCCCATGTATTTGTTCACATTATCAGAAATGTAAATCATGTCACCATCATCTGTGAGAACCATAACAAAACCATCCAAGGCTTTCAAATAAAAGCAATTCATCTGTGCCTTCATTTCATCTTCAATATCCAAATCACCTAAAAAAGGCACAAGAAGAAAAAATGGTTAAAATTTTATACTTAAATGATAGGAACAGAGACTAAATTTAGATTTGCCAGCTGCTTTTCATGATTATTTAAAGTAATGAAGCAAGGCAAACCACTGAAAAGAGAAGGGTCATGTCATTAAAAGTAAGATAAATATAGGTAGGTAGGTAAGTATGGCAAGAGTAAAAGAGGGGGAGGGAGGCCAATATCTTAACATTCTTGACTGAAGCTTTAAAAGCAGGTAATAAAAAGGATATCATGTTATGTTAAAGAAGTGAGAGTATGACCACCTTCTAAAAGTAATTTCCAATTACTTTTGATTTCTAATTTTTAGACCTATCATGTCCTTGTAAAACAACTCACCAGCATCCAGAAGTTTCCTCACACGCAAATAGCTGATGGTAAGCCTCATAACAGAAGCCTTATCAAGATGCGAGCTTACATTATGGGGGAGTGGCAACTGATGAGCAAGCTCATAAAAAACTTCAGACTCTTTACTTCGACGAGATCTGGCTGCATCTCTAGACTTCTCTTTTCGACGTTCAGAACTTATCCTATTTAACCAAAAAGGAGCAGGAGAGGAAAAAAAGACAAATTTAAACGTCAGTTTGCCGTTGCTTGAATAAAATTCATTTTACATTTTTCTGTTTACCACGAAAAGATTAGAAGATGCCACATAACTATATAAAGATTTATCCTACTACATAAATGTATTTTTACAAGACAGCTATACAATTTTTTGGATTACTGTAGACAAAAGGAACTCTCACATGAAGTCCAAAATAAAGCTCTTCATCTCTCCAAACCAAGTGTTTCCTCCCTGGCACATCAAATTGGAGAGGATGTTTTTGATTTGGCCAAAACCTTACAAGTAGCCTGTATATCTAAAGCTGTACTTTCACAGCCATTCACAAGTAGTCTTAGAGCTTTCTTACTTTCTCCCCTACCACACGAGCAATACAGACTATAAGCTATAGGAATTTACATTAGCATCTATAATCAGCTACTGTTTTCAGGTTGCTTACTCCCTTAGCAGTCCCTTATCTTTACTGATACAAAAGGTACCATCCCTTAGCAGTCCCTTATCTTTACTGATACAAAAGGTACCAAATAAATGCAGGGGTATGGAAAAAAAAAAAGATGTGGCACAATACTAAAAATTTAAGAGAACAGGCCAAGAAAGATTACTGGTGAAGATGCATGCATGTGTGCTCAGTCGTGTCCGACCCTTTGTGACCCCATGGACTGTAGCCCATCAGGCTCCTCTGACCATGGGATTTTTCCAGGCAAGAATATTGGAGTGAGTTGCCATTTCCTTCTCCACGGGATCTTCCTGATCCAGGAATCAAACTTGAGTCTCCTGCATTGGCAGGTGGATTCTTTACCACTGAGCCACCTGGGAAACCCAAGAAAATTACTGAGGATGTCAATATAATTATGTATCTTTAGGCAACTCTTCCAAGAATAAAACCAGTTAGAAAGATTTTCTTAAGTCATCCAAGCAGAACCATCTTTCTTTGCGTCACTGTAGCATTATCTATTCCTCCTGACCCAGCTGAAGGTAGACAAGGCTAACCTGTTTCTGGCCTTAGCTGCTTCTTTAGTAGCTATTGTTTATTAATACCTACTACATGTCAAATATTATCCTGTACTACTTCTCTCAAAACAATCTGTAAATAGATTAAATATTATCCCTATTTTATATATTAGGAATCTGGGATTCATTAGGTTAAAAATAGCCATGCTGTAGCAGACAGGATTTGAATGTAGGTGTTTTCTTATTTACGTCTCTGCTCTTCCACAAGGCTTTATCTTCTTAATGCTGAATGTGGCTTCTACCTCAAATAGCTGCTCTCCTATGACCCTCAACCTAATCCAATTAAGTCAATTATTTATTAAATGTTGAAAATAACCATTATCATTTACTAAGCACTGAGCAGTATGTTAAGGATCTTCCCAGCATTATTTCAGTTAATCTTCCTTATATTCTACGAACTAAGTATATAATTGCTTCCAGGTAAATCTCTTCACCCTCCAGCCATCTGCAAAGCTACAAAGATTCAATCACAGAAGTAACATTCCCCAAAACAAGCAAGGTCCTCCTTCTCAGAGTATGCTCCTGTTAAGCTGTATAATAAAAAGTGAAATTCTAGCATCTGCCTTGTGACAACAGTGGTGATAGAGCTTTAGCACTTGCTCAAGTTTGTGTGCTCATCTGACTTTTATACTTTCATAAGGCATGTGAATATTTGCTATTATTAGTAAGTGAACTTTGATGCAAAAAGTTCAATTCAAGCATCTAGATCAATTTAACTTGAGTATCTCGAGATTGAAGGTGAGCTATTAAAAATACTACTACTTATAACTTGGTATTTGTGAATCAGGATTATCTCAATGCTGTAGAATTTTTTAAAAAAAAAACACAAAAATATATTACATGCTAAGGCTAACACGAAAATCTGACAATGTCCTCAGTCTAAAACTTCATTTTTTTATTTGCATTCATTGTTCTCATTGACTTTAAGTAGATGTTTTAAATGTACAATAATAAAAGTTTAACATCTCAGACACTGCTTCCCTCACTTCTTTTCACTTATGGATTGGCAGGTAAGAGGCAGAAATGGCAGTGGGAAACAGATTCCTATCTGGTTTAAGTAAAATCAACAACAACAAAAAAAGAGTGATAATCAATGATCTTATGATAAACATGGATATTGGTTCAAATGCCATATTTAGTCCAGGTAATCAGAATTTTACCAGAAACTTCCATCAGATTTACTAAGCCCTCTTTCATTTAATTACTCAACCAAATCTAAGCTACCAACAAATTACTACCCAACTGAAATACTTGGTGAAAAACAAATCCTTATATTACATATTATATGCTTTTAAAGGGCATCTGATCAAGCTAACCATCATGATGCATTATCTCCATACTTTTAGAAATATTTGTATTGTTCAGAACTTTGAAGATAACGATTGTCCAAGATATGGCAACTAAGTTTATAAGACAAATCCATTACAAATGACAGTTTGGAAAAAACATTTAAAGGACAACGTATAAGCTAGTGAAGACTGTGAGAACAGGAATTTGAGCATTAGCCAAGTTTTTAGAAAAAAAAAAAAAAAAGCCTTATCAAAAAAGTAATATGATACCTCAAGAGTTGACAAACCTAAGTTAGATGAAGAAGGTGATGAAAATCAGTATATCTTCTATTCATAATCAATCTAGACATAAAGCAATCAGGAGACCTGTAATAAAGATTTAATGAAGAAATTTATCTGGTGTTTTTCACATGTGACTATAGGAGCTCTTAAAACATTTCTCAGGTTAAAACTAAAACTTCCAAAACTCTATTAATAAAGTTTCAGCATCTGAACTGCCCAGTTTCTTGTCTACTCACAGGAAGGCTCTTTTTATCAGGTCATACCCCATAGAATTATAGTACTTCTGGTAGAACATGGAGTCTAGGTTCCACAAAGGAGAATCCTGTACTATTTACTTACTTATTCTTAGATGGCACAATAAAACTTTTGTAGACCAGAACAGGCAGATTTTTAGCATGCAAATAAGGGCACCGTTTTTCTCTAAATTATCAATTCCATCTATGTTGTTTTTATTAAGTACAGATCAAGTAAAGTTCTGCCATTAATATGTCTGCATAAGGTGCCATTCATAATCTGATAGTCAGGCTAGAAATCAGTCAAGAGTACAGTAAAAATTCGGTCTTTTGAATAGTTTGCTTACCCATTTCCATGACCATTTTAGAATCAATGTTTGAGTAAACCAGCAATATAGCTCAATCTTTGTGATACCCTAGTTTTCACATACTTATTATTTCATTATTATTTAACATACAGTACTGGACAAAAAGCTAACAGTTATACCTTCATATGATTTTGTATAGGAAATACATTTATAGCTACAGTCTTATTGTTTCTTGTGTACAGAGTTCATGAATAAGCAGTAGCCATTTTACAGAGAATGACAATTATTCTTCAGATTAGTAAGAATAAAAAATAATTGCATATGTTAATTCATCTGTATTGTCTACTAATTGCACAAGAAAGGCCTGTTGGCATTCCTAATTGTAAATGACTTTAAGAACTGAAGTTAGATCATAATCATTCAAAATGTTAACAGATGATCAGACATTTCTAATAAAGTTAATGTATAAATTTCTTAAAAATCAGCTCTGTTATTTGCTGCTTTAAATATTCTTTCTGACCTTGAAGGTACAAGTTGTTGTTTTGCACTTCTTGTGTAAGTATTTATATAAGATAGACATTCTGAAGTGAAATTCCATGATCTAAAGGATGTGGCATTTAAATTATCCTTTCCAAAACAGTCTGTTTCCATTTTTTTGTCTCTGCCAAACCACGAATGTGTGCATTTATTTGCCCATGTTTTCTGGGCATATTATTTCTGGGCATAATATATAAATATTATGGATCTTTTTTATCATTCTAATTTTTGCCAAGCTGTTAGGTAAAAATTGTGTATCTCACTGTTTTCACTGCCCGGTACTTCTTGATGTCTCCTCAGGTCAGAGGAAATACCAAGGAAATTTTCATTCTTTAGTTGGCATTTTGGCCTGCAGCTTTGAGTCTAAACATCTATACATGGTACATACTACGTACACATTGGTATTCTAAATGTGTTTCAACTATTAACTTATTTAACTTATTTAAACCTATATGCAGGTCAGGAAGCAACAGTTAGAACAGGACATGGAACAACAGACTGGTTCCAAATAGGAAAAGGAGTACATCAAGGCTGTATATTGTCACCCTGCTTATTTAACTTCTATGCAGAGTACATCATGAGAAACACTGGGCTGGAAAAAGCACAAGCTGGAATCAAGATTGCCGGGAGAAATATCAATAACCTCAGATATGCAGATGATACCACCCTTATGGCAGAAAGTGAAGAGGAACTAAAAAGCCTCTTGATGAAAGTAAAAGAGGAGAGTGAAAAAGTTGGCTTAAAGCTCAACATTCAGAAAACGAAGATCATGGCATCTGGTCCCATCACTTCATGGCAAATAGATGGGGAAACAGTGGAAACAGTGTCAGACTTTATTTTGGGGCGCTCCAAAATCACTGCAGATGGTGATTGCAGCCATGAAATTAAAAGACACTTACTCCTTGGAAGGAAAGTTATGACCAACCTAGATAGCATATTCAAAAGCAGAGACATTACTTTGCCAACAAAGGTCCCTCTAGTCAAGGCTATGGTTTTTCCAGGGGTCATGTATGGATGTGAGCATTGGACTGTGAAGAAAGCTGAGCGCCGAAGAATTGATGGTTTTGAACTGTGGTGTTGGAGAAGACTCTTGAGAGTCCCTTGGACTGCAAGGAGATCCAACCAGTCCATTCTAAAGGAGATCAGTCCTGGGTGTTGTTTGGAAGGAATGATGCTAAAGCTGAAACTCCAGTACTTTGGCCACCTCATGCGAAGAGTTGACTCATTGGACAAGACTCTGATGCTGGGAGGGATTGGGGGCAGGAGGAAAAGGGGACGACAGAGGATGAGATGGCTGGATGGCATCACCGACTCAATGGACGTGAGTCTGAGTGAACTCCAGGAGTTGGTGATGGACAGGGAGGCCTGGCGTGCTGCAATTCATGAGGTCGCAAAGAGTTGGACACGACTGAGCAATTGAACTGAATTGAACTTATTTAAATTATTATATCATCACTGTATTACAGATAATGGAACGTGAACAGTTTACCCAAGTTTACGTAGTTAATAAATGGTAAGCCTGTATTCAAATAAGCAGTCTGACTCTAGAAACCATGGTATTAAATAACACTAGACTATGCTGCCTCTCAGAAACTTATTTTAATTACCAAGATAAGTACTTATAAGTCCAGACCATTATTATAAAGTTCAAAATTGGTTTCCTTCACATCTCCAAAGACATAAAGGGGAGGTACAGGGATTGGCTTTGGAATTTAGAACCTGATCCTCAAGTATTCAGAGGAACTCTTTTCTGGAATCTGCTTGTAAATCCAAACTTCTAATCGAAAGGCAAGACCTCTTTCTGCCCCATCAACTACCTCTTAAAGCAAAGCAACTTTTAATTGGTACTGCCAACCACTAAGGGGAGAGAATCATTAATCCAATCTACCTCATATACTCTCACTAGACTTTATTTTTAATTTGTACAAAGGAGTATCTCTGTACTTAATTTGAATATCTTAGCTCATTATTGTTGGTGTTTTATTTGCATAACATTCAGCTCCCCAAAGTAAAACCAATCTGCATACATACTTCAGGAGATCTGGCCAGGCATAAGCCAATTTCCAAGATACCTTATTTACACAAAGTGCCATGAGAGAAAATATGTAGCGAATCCCCCCCCCACCAAACACTTACTGAGCACTTACTATGTGCTAGGCACTGTGTACTGCTTTCACATACATACAATGCTTTCATTATATGTATTTAATTATAATATTTTAGAGAACCAAAACACTAGATGGGAAGTGACCTTCCTGAACCTCAGAATAAACTTCATTCAAGAACTATTAATTCAACAAATATGTATTGAATATTTATCAAGTACTATGCACTGTGCAGGAACTTGGAATATAGTGATAAGCAGAACAGAACTCATGGAACATAGCCAGCCTCACCCTTAGTCTACTAAAGTACTTAATGTAATATTTGCAAACGCCAGTCAAGAAGCATTGTAATTACCTGGGAAAGTCAACATTTCAAACTTCTGGGCTCTATCTTTGTAAATCTGATTTAGTAGATCTGAAGTAGAGCCCCCAAATCTGGTTTTTTTTTAAACTCCCAAAATGTGCATTATACACAGTGAAATTTAGGAATCATTGACTGAACTAATCATCACTGTCACATTCATTTAATGTTGCCCTCAAATTACTACCTCAATGATACTTTCAAAATAAGAGCTCTGATATTATGTCCTTAAAATCCCATCAAATGTACACTTCACAAAGTCTAATTATTCAGGTGAAACCTTCCTTTAACTAGTTTCCTGCCCATCTCTTCATCCTCATCATTTCCCACATTTCTTCAGCCACAGTGTAGTTACTCAAAAGCATAATAGCTTATTCATTTCTGGCTCACTACCCTACTCTCTCTGCTGAGGTATCCTTCTCAATATGTAACTTGGTAAATTTATGTGAGAAACTCAAAATTCAATTCCATCATCATTTTGTCTCTGCATTCTGTCTTTCAAAACTGGTCCTCACCCCTAGATCTGACCACTCTGGTTACTTTGCTATAATTATGTCCTTCTATAGTCCCTTAACGGAGAAGGCAATGGCACCCCACTCCAGTACTCCTGCCTGGAAAATCCCATGGATGGAGGAGCCTGGTAGGCTGTAGTCCATGGGGTCACTAAGAGTCGGACATGACTGAGCGACTTCCTTTTCACTTTTCACTTTCATGCATTGGAGAAGGAAATGGCAACCCACTCCAGTGTTTTTGCCTGGAGAATCCCAGGGACAGCAGAGCCTGGTGGGCTTCCGTCTATGGGGTCGCACAGAGTTGGACACGACTGAAGTGACTTAGCAGCAACAGCATAGTCCCTTAAAGCTTCTTGGAGGCAGGAAACTGCCTCATTCATTTGTGTTCTTAGTAGGAAATGTGCACAAGTGGCTTTAGTACTTGGCCCAAATCTGCTATTTGATTTGACTTCAGCACTGAATTTGTGCTTTACCAGCACTCCTATGATCCTATAGATTACAATCATAATTAAACAGCATAACAATGTCAGCACTATGAACAAGGCATACTATTGGAATTTACTGTGATTATCCAGATATGCACTTTCAAATATAAGTAAGCATACTACACATAACTTAGAATGAGGGAAAAAGCTAAAAAAAAAAAAAAATTCACTAAGCAGTATTAACAGTGAATAGCACCAATATCATCACCAAGGAAGAGTAAGTGATCTCAACAGAGGAGAGATTTAGAGCACAGGCAGAGAGCTGAGAAACTAGAATACCAACTTGCTAAAAAGAAACCTGAAGTTTAAGATTACTTCCCTTATCACTGCAATCTATGTCAGGAAAATACATGACGTATAGTTAATGTTGTTAACCACTTAAATCAACACCTTTATCACATTTATTTTATGTCTTCGTAGGCCATCTGGAAACATGATAGCTGATTCACTTTGTTTTCTATATAATCTTTTCCAAGAGAGTCTTGTAATTATTATAATACATGAAAGTTTTCATTAAGTTGATTTCTAACCTCATTTTTTTTCCCCCCCAAGGGAGGGTTACCCTTAGACAAGTATTTTGTTTTTATTATTAAAAGTATTCTTATTATTCCTGGAGGAATAAATGGCTACCCACTCCAGCGTTCTTGCCTGGAGAATCCCAGGGACGGCGGAGCCTGGTGGGCTGCCATCTATAGGGTAGCACAGAGTCGGACACGACTGAAGTGACTTAGCAGCAGCAGCATAGCAGAAATTTAACAGGCTAGCCAGCAAATTTGAAAAATGAGAAAAACGTATTTTTAGTTATAACTATATATATATATCCCTAGCTATCTAGGTGGCTCAGTGGTAAAGAATCCGCCTGCCAATGCAGGAGACACAAGAGACCTGGGTTTGATACCTGGGTCAGGAAGATTCCCCTGGAGTATGCAATAGCAACCTACTCCACTATTCTTGCCTAGAAAATTTCATGAACAGAGAAGCCTGGCAGGCTACAGTCCATGGGGTAGCGAAGAGTCGGACATCACTGAGTGACTGAGCATGCACGTACATACACACACCACAACTACGTTTGTCAGGCAGAACACTGAACTGAGTGAGCAGTAAAATTGCTGGGAGAACAAAATACAACTGCTGGGAATAAGAAGCTAGAGGTGATAATTCAATGATAAGTCAGTAATAAAGTGTGTGCACAGTAAAACCAGTAACTTTTCTTCAAAAAGATCAGAGCATAATTAGGCTTTGCATGCGTGCTCAAGTAGTGTCCAACTCTTTGCGACCCCATGGACGGTAGCCTGCCAGGCTCCTCTATCCGTGGGATTTTTCAGGCAAGAATACTGGAGTGGATTGTCATTTCCTCCTCCAGGAAATCTTTCTGACTCAGGTATGGAACCCCTGTCTCCTGCATCTCCTGCACTGGCAGATGGATTCTTTACCACGGAGTAAAGATGATTAAATGAAAAATGTGACAATGGTGCGATGTTTTTTCAGTTCTCTGAAATAATTTTTTCTAAGTCAGTTCTGAAAACTCTTTAATGAATGTCACAAACATCAAAGCATCGAGACTCACTCTCCGTAACAGCTGTAATTTAACAGCTTTCCCAAAATCATATCACCTACTCTACCACTCTTCTCCCTTTGCATTACCTCCCTTCTCACCTTGTAAATTCCTTTCCATTTCCCTTATCATATGCTTTCTGATAGTAACAGAACTGAGACTGGTAATCAAGGTCAGTGACATTAAACTTTACACATGCGTATATTCAGAAAAACGTGTCCTTTTTAAAAAAAAATTTTTTTTTGATGTGGAGTATTTTTAAAGACTTTGTTGAATTTGTTTACAATATTGCTTCCATTTTATATTTTAGTTCTTTAGCCCTGAGGCACGTGGGATCTTTACTCTCTAACCAGGGATCGAACCCACAATGCCTGCATTGGTAGGTGAAGTCTTAACCACTGGGCCACCAGGAAAGTCCCAGAAAAACGTTTCTTTAATTATTTGCTTAAAATATAACAAGATACATTTCTCATATAGTAGGAGGAAAACACATGTATCAGAACAAAGGTATATACACAGAAATCATATCCTGAAAATTTTTCCTATTTAGTTCTAAACCCTGACCATGATGAAGTTTCTGAAAATAATGACAAAAGAGAAGCTCTTCTGAAGCCATGGCTTGATTCTCCACCTACACTAATCCATCCTATCCAATGCTACAAAATAAATTTTCAACTAACCCTCTGATCCTGTTTGTCTACAAAAAGAGGATAAATAACACTATTACTAAGCAGCAGCTTTCAGATTCCACCTAGGAATAATGCCCCTGTATTTAATATGGCCTATGCCGCTCCACAAATCAGAAGCTTAACACAGAATTTTTAAATTAAAATATAAAGAAATTTAAGGATGTTTTTACTTAGGAATAGAAGAAAGAGACGCAAGTACCTTCAGATATTTGAAAAGGATGTCATACAGAAGGCAGATTTATGCAATTTATGCAATTATGCAATGTATGCAATTTCAGAGAGTAATAAGTGGGCGTTAACATGGCAGGCTTTGCTCAATAGAGTGAAAGTAGTGCTGAAGGTAAACTCTGAGAATTTCAAGTTTTTATTCTTATTTTGGTGGCAATGTAAGAAAAAAGGGGAAAAAGCATGTTCTGGATCATCTAGAAGTTCTCTGTAAGGTCTCTATTCTTGCTACAAACCTTCTATGTTTGAGGTTGCTATGTTTCTGATCAAATTGGTACCAAACAATCACTAAAAGGAACAGGGTTACATTTTTAAATCTGGTATAATCATGTTGAGGTCACATGCATTGGAGCAAGAAATGGCAACCCACTCCAGTGTTCTTGCCTGGAGAATCCCAGGGATGGGGGAGCCTGGTGGGCTGCCGTCTCTGGGGTCGCACAGAGTCGGACACGACTGAAGCGACTTAGCAGCAACAGCAGCAGGCACTTCTCAAAGGTTTACAAGTATTACTTTGCTCCAAAAGAGATCTAAACATTAGTTGGTATTGAGAAATATTGGTATAAAGAACTTTCTAACATTTAAAGCCGCAAAAATGTGCTTTTTGTGTCTCTAAGAAAATTCTTCGGCTCCAAAATCACTGCGGACAATGACTGCAGCCACGAAATTAAAAGAAACTTGCTCCTTGGAAGAAAAGCTATGACATCTAGATAGCGTATTCAAAGGCAAAGAAATTACTTTGTCAACAAAGGTCCGTCTAGTCAAAGCTATGGCTTTTTCCAGTAGTCATGTATGGATGTGAGAGTTGAACCATAAAGAAAGCTGAGCTCTGAAGAACTGATACTTTTGAACTGTGGTGTTAGAGAAGACCCTTGAGAGTCCCTTGGACTACAAGGAGATCAAGCCAATCTAAAGGAAATCAATCCTGAATAATAATTGGAAGGACTGATGCTGAAGCTGAAGCTTCAATACTTTGGCCACCTGATGCAAAGAGCTGACTCACTGGAAAAGACCCTGATGTTGGGAAAGATTGAGGGCAAGAGGAGAAGGGGGCAACAGAAGATGAGATGGTTGGATGGCATCACTGACTTAATGGACATGAGTTTGAGCAAACTCACGGAGATAGTGAAGGACAGGGAAGCCTGGCGTGCTGCAGTCTATACGGTTGCAAAAAGTCGGACATGACTGAACAACTGAACAACAAAGAAAATTGTCAGAGTAGATTGGCAAATTTGTAAACACAATTATAGAGGATATTCCTGTGATGGTTGATATTAAATTAATAATACTTAAATCCTAAAGTCAATTATTTTGCAAGAATCTCAAACCTAAAATCACACTGTACTAAAAAATAAAAGATGGAACACATAATAAATGAATCAATTAACAGCAAAAACTGAATATTTAACTATGGCCTGAGCCATCAACAGTTCACTGCTCTGCTTAACAAATAAGATGCACAAATATCTGCTGAATAAATGAATGTGCAATAATCTGTTATAGGCCATGGTGCTTAGGTATTAAGAGTAGTGGTCTAGGGCTGAAAAAAATTTTTGAACCATTGAAATAAATCAACTTATTATCCAAGAAAATATCCCTTCCTCCACTCCTAATGAAGGCTCTACTGATTTGAAACATAACTCATTTAAACATTTTAGCTATGTTACTGCAAAGGTAGGCAATTTCCAACTCTTCTCTGCAAACAGACTAAATAGACATTTAATGAAATGTTGACCCCCAAAATGCATGGAAAAGTAGGCTTTCTTAATTTTCCATCCTCTAACAACCAAATAAATAAACTTCAGAGTATTTTTCTTCCTTTACTATTACCACTGTAGAAAATGATTATTTAGAATGTCTGTACAAAAAAGTATGTCCATGTAATTTTCAAAGGCCAAACGTTCATAGAAAAATACCAATGTAGAGGAAAAGCAGCACTAACTATTCTTACCACTATTATAAGTTCACTGATGGTTTGGCTCAAAAGGACATCAGCCTTTGTCAGATTGTCCTAAAGAAGGCTTGATGGATTCTAAATAATATCATGAGATTTCAGGGAAGTGGAACTCTTCTGAAAACAACTTAATAAATATAACTGTATGAATACAATTATGGTTCCCAGTTTATTAAGCCCTTACTCTATGCCAGAACTGTTTTGAGTGCTCCACATGGGTTAATATCTTGTTTGTCCTCACAACAATCCTATCAGGCAATTATTCTTATCCTAATTTACATATGAACAAAGTGAGCCCTACAGAGGTAAAGCAACTTGTGCGAGATCACACAACTGAAGGAGCAAAGCAAGCAGCCAAAGCTTTCTAGAGCCAAAGCTCTTAGCCAGTAGTCAGTCATTATGACATTTCTCTTGAAAAGAAATGAAATGAAAACCCTAGTCCAGAGAAGAGATTTTAAGCTTCCCCAAAGGCACACAGCAAGAACAGCTGTAGACTGAGGAGGCTTGAAAGAAGACTCTGTAGCACATGAATTCAGGCACTTTGCAACAAAAACCTATAGCCCATTCATTAGGATACCAGCAATGATCAAGAGTCTTTTGTAAAGAGATAATTAATAATCTACATCAAGGCAATCAAATAATATACAAAACGATATTTGACTCATGTAATCAGAGAACTCCATTGACATAGTTAAAAATAATGGTCCAAGCAGGGCAAACTGGAATTCATCCAGGAGACTGATATGTAGATATGTAGATACTAGAAGACAGAGGGAGTTTTTCTTCTTTTTCCTTTTTATCATCACAAACTGTATGGAGGCAAGCATGGGAATGCTTAGTGGCCATATTTCATACCATATTAACAGAATGTCGGTGGCAGAATGAGGCAACATGCAAATCAAGCAAAATATAAACCAAGTAAAATTCAAGAGAAAGCCTGAGATGACATTTTAAGGACATCACTTAAGATACTGGGTCTAGCTGTCCCTTAAACCAAAGCCAAACTGTGTGAGCTAGTAACAGCCTCCCCATCGAGCCTCCGAAACTAGTTTGAGCTGTGTTTCATCACTTGCAATAAAAAGAATCCTAATATACTAACAAACAGCCAGTGTTTCATCTTAAAAACAAACTTTAATGATGATCAAGTATAAGAAAAGGGCACTCTCAAATACTGCTAGAGAATATAAACTGATTTAAACTTACTAGACGTTTAGAGTAGATTGTAAGAAATGTTTGCTAAAGATGAAACAAAAATAGATATCTTCCACATTTACCTAGCTGATTTTCCACAACCATACATATATGCGTCTTAGTAATATAAACTTTTAATCTGGTGTTCTGCATATAGGAGAGTACCTGATGGCTCTGTCAGTAAGGACTCCACCAGCAATGCCGGAGACCTGGGTTTGACGCCTGGGTGGGGAAGATGCGCTGGAGAAGGAAAAGGCAATCTACTCGAGTACTCCTGCCTGGAGAATCCCAGGGACAGAAGAGCCTGGTGGGCTACAGTCCATCAGGTTGCCAAGAGTCAGTCGTGACTGAGCAACTAAGATACACACACACTGCATATATAGAATTAGTTTTTAAGATATCTTAAGATAGGGTATTGAGTTATTTTCAAGGCTTGTACATGCTGCTGCTGCTGCTAAGTCGCTTCAGTAGTGTCCAACTCTGTGCGACCCCTGAGACGGCAGCCCACCAGGCTCCCCCGTCCCTGGGATTCTCCAGGCATGTTACATAGCTATATTTATTAACACAATGTGTTTTCTGATCTGGTATTAATCAATTCAGTTCAGTCACTCAGTCACATCTGACTCTTTGTGACCCCATGGACTGCATGCAGCACGCCAGGCTTCCCGTTCATCACCAAACTCCTGGAGCCTGCTCAAACTCACGTCTATCGAGTCGGTGATGCCATCCAACCATCTCATCCTCTATCGTCCCCTTCTCCTCTGGTATTAATAAATAGCATAAATATTTAAGTGACAAAAAAAAAATAAAACTCAAGATTCAAGAATGTTCTAAAGTAGCACAAGAGATGCAGATGCCCCAGCATAAGAAAAATTCCTATGAAAAAAGCAACATGGAAGAGCAATGATGACTTCCAAAAAATCCTCTTAAACTCATTCTCTGCTTTCTTTGTTCACTCAGTTATTCTCATTGTTTATTTATTCATTCAAATACTTATTAAGAGGTCACTGGATACCAGTAATCTCTTTTACATTACAAGTTTCAAGTTAGGTCTATTTGTGACCTTGTTCATTGAAACGTTTCAATTTCACAACTGAAAAAAAGAGGAAGGAATCACTTTAAAGAAATTTGCTTAGCATCTGAATTCTCAAGAAAAGATCTATAAGATCTATATGTAAGAACAGAAATACACTCAACTCAAAGATTTAAACGTTCTGCCTTTAAACTTTATGTTTACCACAGTATGATTCATTTGGAAAAATAAATTCTCACAAACTATTAGAAAAAGTGGAGAAGCACATGGAAATGTCACTAATAAGGGGAAACTCAACATTAACTAGTAGTCATTTTAAATACTGTAACTTCCAAACCAATAGGTAGAACTACAGTAGAACTACAAGAACTACAGTGAGTTATATTCCATTACTAAATTCTGTCCCATTTACGAAACAATAAATTTTGAAAATCATACTTGGGAATAATCTTTATGTTTAATATTATAACCAAGTGAAAATTTAAAATGAAGACACTCCTAACAGGTGAGATCACCAGAGCAAAGAAAACATAACATCTTGAGAATAGTTTTCTAATATAAGTAAGTCACTTCAATTATTGGTTTAAGTACTTTAAAACAAAGTTACTAATGAAATGGGACTTTAGCAAGAATGTAACAGGTAGAGACCATTTTAAACACTAAATACTTCTCTGAGAAAGTACTGGTACATCAAATCTTTCAAAGTCACTAGAAAAACTTAATTCTCTTTTCACAGATGCTTAACCTCACTTCTGATAAAGCTTCTAGTGGCAACTGTTCTCTGTTGTTTTAAGTTGGTTAATTATCCACAAACAAACCCTTAAAAACACAACCACTTCAACATATCCATTATGATGGTTACTGTCATAAAAACAAAAGAATAACAAGTGTTGGGAAGGATGTGGAGAAAACAGGAACCCCTGTGCACTGTTAAGTGGAAACGTAAATGGTGCGGCCACTATGGAAACAGTATGGGCAGCGCCACAACATTTAAAAGAAGAGCTATCACATGATCCAGCAATCTACTTCTGGGTATATATACAAAATAACTGAACACAAGATCTCCAAGAGATATTTGCACACCCATGTTCATAGAGTCACTATTCACAATGGTCAACAAGTGGAAGCAACTGATAATAGAAATTTTCACATATTGACGTATGAAGAAATCATTCTGGCTGTACATGAGTTAACTTAAATTTTATGCTAACTAGAACAGACTGTGGTTTACCAAATATACACTGTACATACGCTTCAGTTATTTAAAAAAAAGGGGGGGGGCACACTGACCAGAAGTGTGATTTCAGTTCTGTCATTTTGCCTTGTGCTTGTTTTTTCATCTTTCCTTGCTCTTTACCATTTGCTTTCTATGGTAAATGGTGTTTTCTTTCATCCACTGATTTAAAAGTTATGTCTATTTTTGTTCTACAAGTGATTTCTTCACTTAAAAAATATATTTGGGGGAAAAAAAGATTAAATGCCTCCCTTTGGGATGCCAAAGCTGGTACTTCTTGGATGATAAGACTCCCTTCCCAGGTGCCAAGGCCATACTGTCTCGCTGTGTACATGCTGATCTGTTGTGTTTGTTTTGTTTTTTTTTTTTTTTGAAACCTTGTATGAATGTATCCCTATTGTTCTGACAAGACATAAACTGTGCTGAAACCATGCTTCCCCAGAGCAATTTCTCAGAGTAATTTCTCAGAGTAATCTAGGAGGCTGTCTTCTGGGCTACAGTCCTCAGTTTGGTTCAAAGAAAACCCTTTCCTATTTCTATTATAGATTGTTTATTGATTATTTTTGTCAATATTATCTAAGTGTCCACTGAAAGATGAAAGGATAAACAAAATGTGTTATACATTATTCAGCCTTAAAAAGGAAGAAAGTTTTCACACATGCTACAACATGGGTGATCTTAAGGACATTATGTTAAGTGAGATAAGTGAACTGAAAATTTCTCAGTCATGTCCGACTCTTTGTGACCCCACGGACTGGAGCCTGCCAGGCCCCTCTGTCCATGAAATTCTCCAGGCCAGAATACTGGAGTAGGTAGCCATTTCCTTCTCCAGGGGATCTTCCCAACCCAGGCCTCCCGCATTGCAGGTGAATTCTTTACCATCTGAGCCACCAGGGAAGCCCCAGTGAAATAAACCAGTCACAAAATGACAAAAATTGTATGATTTTATTTATAAGAGGGATATAGTAGTCAAACTCAAAAAAACAGAGCAGAATGATGGTTGCCAGAAGGTAGGAAGAGGGGAAAATTGGGGATAGTTGTTTAATAGTTCGAGTTTCAATTTTACAAGGTGAAAAAGTTCCGGAGATTGGTTATACGACAATGTGAATATACATAACACTACTGAGTTGTACATTTAGAAATAGTTAAGATGGGAAATTTTATGTTGTTTTTTAAAACCACAACTTAAAAAAACCCCTAATCATTTTAAAAGTTATGGGAGAAAAATGTCATATGAGGTAACCACTTATAAATGTTTTTATATAATTAATTTTATATTTTTTCTAAAAGAATATCTGGCAAAGATATGTTTATTATTTTTTACTGCAGAAAACACAACTTTTAATATAAAACTCAATGCACATACAAAATACTTAATTTTTTGATGCTCCAAGAAACAGAGATACAATTATTTTTAAAATTCCAAGGCCTATAACAAATTTAAAAATTATCATTATACTTTTACCAAAAACAGTGAGCAACAAGAAGATTGGCTTATCTAAGTTTCAAATTCTTTTTTCTAACCCTCTAGTTAAGCAGAAAACATACACAACACATACATCATAAACAGCAAAAGGCTGAGTATAAAATCCACCAACTTGGATAATCAGTCCCAATGTTTACAAAAGAAAAAAGAGAAAGAAAGAAACAAGGGGAAAAAAGAGCATTCTTCTTATGAATTAAAATCAATTTCTTAATAGAAAACTAACCCAACAACACATTTAAGTCAGTATTTTCTCCTACTTGGAAAACCAGACCTATGTTAATAACCTCAGACAAGCAAAGAATATAGTACTTTAAATATCTAAATGTTTTAAAATTATATTTTAAGAGGACAAGTCTATACACAAGCACAATAATCTAACCCAAATCTTTAACACCCATGCATGGTAAGGTTTTTACTTTACCACCAAACATAAAGACTGTTATAAGCTCTTCTGAAAAAAAGTCAGTTGAGAGACTAATCCCTCAGCCTTCTACACACCATTCTTAACATACAACAATAGAATGTCACCACAAAATCTTTACCTTGAGCCCAAACCCCAATAGAGCTGCAAAGACAGTGAAAGTCAATAGGTAGAAAGACTAGATATTATCTAAACTGCACAAAATGCTTCGTAGTGGACCACAGTAATGAACTACCACACTTAATCTAAAACAACGTGGGAGTTCAGTAAACACATACATGTGGAAGAGTGCACTAATATAAATATTATACAGATTGAGCTACAAAAACCAGTTAAATAATACAGACTTGAAGCCTTGCCTTGAGATAAAGCCAATGATCTTACCTCTGGACAAATTCATAAGTAAAGGACGGTTTTCTACTATGTAGACTCATATGTTTTACCACACTTATTTTATCAACTCATCATATTTAGGAAAGATTAATATTTACAAAACTGTCTACTCCAAACTGGTATCAAGACAAAAAAAAAAAAAAGGTTTGTTACTGCCATTTGTAAGACTGCAGTGCCTTACACATACCCTGCTAAAATGAACTGTCTGACTAGTATATGTGATTATGACTCCAGTCTCTGAAGTCCAAAGAAAATTTTTAGTAGCCTATTTGGGGAGGAAACAAGGGGGTAAGGAAATGTGAAAAAAGGGCGCCTATGGTAGACACTAGATTAGATGCTCAAGTATACTTGATGCTAGATGCCAACATAATTCAGATACTGTTTTAACTAAAAAGAATCCCTTTAGACTTCTGGGTCCAATGACAGTCTTTTCATTTTCAGGAAATAAAAGAAAGTAGGGAGAAGAGGACATAACACAAATATCTGGAAGGACTTGCAAAACAAACAAACAAACAAAAAAGTTTTTAAGTGTTGTGGAAGTTCAAATTAAAACTTCAACAAGTAACATCTACTTTCAAGTCTATAATGTTACCAAGATTCCTAAACCAAACACTAGGCATTATCTCGTTTAATCTTCTCAATAACCACTAAGATGGCTGCTATTATTATCATCATTTCAAAAGGAGGAAATAGGCTCAGAAGCATTCAGTAATAACTTGCCCAGGCTCACAAAGCTAACAAGTAAAAAGCTGGACGCAGAGGTGTCCGGTTCAAATCTTAAGCTCTTAACCATCAGGCAACCTCTTCAAAGAGGAAATCAAAGTAAAACTGTAACAAGAAAAATGTTCACTAGTGAATGAGAGGTTCTTGATTTTTAATGACCAAAGTTAAGAAGTTAAGGAATATCCATTCTCAGAGATTTTACTTTAATGATACAGCTATGTTTTGAAAACTCTGAAGGAATCTGCCCTGAAACCTAAAAGAGAACAACAATGAACCTCTTGACATTCCACCGAAATCTAAAATTCAATATTAATGTGCTATTAAATCCAATCCCTGTTACTAAGCAGTCAATGTGAAATTTCCTATGGGAAATCTATTATAACCATACCCAACTTCTGTTCTGATTTCTTCTAATCCTTTAGCTTTAGAGTTTCCTAGCCCTCCTTTAAAAAAAGACAAATTTGTCTCCCCCACCTGCACCCTACAGGCTCATTTAGTGGAAAAATTCTAAGGAGAAAAATCTCTGCCCCTCAATCTCCCAGTTTTCTTTTTAAAAAGTTTTAAAATTGTTAGTTAGAAAAGGATAAAAAAAAGACCTCTTTAACAAACCATACCTATAAGTTGTTGAGTACCATTTTGGTGTTTAACTTAATTTACCAGTTATAACAACTTCTGTAGTAAGAAACATTAAATCCAATTCAAATTTATGCTAAATTTTCAAATGAGAATATTTTGCAAATAACAAATGGGACTGAGGAAAATTAAGAACTGGTTTAGACTTGGGAGTGAAGCACAGTAGGTAATTAATTCATTTATATTAAAGCTGCTTATGCTCTTCTCAACTTATGAACTGCAAAGAAGATACAAGTACAATAAGGCATACAAAAAGGGACTGAATGGTGCATAACTTCATGTACAATGTTAAATATGTTTTACCACTAAGGACAGAATATTGACAATACACTGAGGTGATGTGCCTTAGGTTTACAGCAGCCTCATCATTTCATCAAAAGCCTTGTAATCACCTCTACAAAATTAATTAATTCCTGGCAACTCTTGGAATTAGGTCTAGATCTGTTTATTCACTTTTTAAATTTTATACACGCTTTCTCTAGTGTATACAAACTGAGAACTTATCATTCTATTAGAGAAAGACCAAAAAAGAAGCCACAAAATCGCAGGAACATAAACAAGTTTATCTTCTGCTGATACTGATTAGGGCACTTAATCTGTCCCAGAAGAGTGCAAGGACTTAACAGTAAAGCCAGCCTACTAACCAGAACTCTTAGCATAAATCTTCAATTCCTTAAAATAATTTCCTCAAAGGTTAAAATACCCGAGTGGACCAAAAGGTGGGGGGACGTGGCGGGGGGTCGGGGTGCGGGGGGCACTTAATTCCACTGGTTGGACTCACAATTCTTAATCCTATAATGTACCAGTTAAGACTCAAACTTCGAGGTGTTTTTAAAACTTGCATTAAGTTCTAACAAGATGGTTATTTATTTACTTCGCGTATATTTTAATATACCTCAATTTCAGAAAAATCAGTCGAGTCAATCTAAAAACTTCGTAACATTTTAGCACTGCATTTCATTTGCTCTGATCATATATCTATATACGCCCCCCCCCGAACCTCATTAAAAGTGTTTGCCTGAATTTAGCCATCCGCTACGTTTTCACTAAGATATTTTCAAGAATGAATGAAGCATATAATTCACTTATAACATCTGGGCTCTCATGACAGGTGATAGAAACACAGGTATCCAATTCTGATGTTCTTATTAAAATGTTACTATTTCTCAAAATTCCCGTTACTCCGAGCCTTGCTCTAGGCAAGTTTTTCAACGCGATTAAAACAAAACCAAGCCAAACCTGCACGTGCAAACGAAAAAGTTAGCATCCCAGGCCATCGCGGCAAATCCCTAATGCACAAAGGCAAAGTCACCCGCCTGGCCGGACAACCGCAGAGCAAGATCTCACCCAAGCAACCACGCGAGCTCCTAGGTCGGAAACCCAGGGCCCCGAACCCATACCGAAGCCAGGACCTGCGTGCAAGGGCCGCCCCGGGGCCGAGTTTTCAATGGAACAGGAGAGGATGGGGGCGGGAAGGAGCGGAAGCTCGGGTGCAAGTGGCGGCGACCAAGCTGCGGCTCATTTCTCTTCCCGGGGTTTTCAGGCTGGGGGAAGTCCACCCGGAGCAGGGCACGCGGCAGGCTGGGGGTTTGAGGCGGGCAGGGAGGGCGATGCGAGGCCCGGGCTGCCGGGAAAGGAGGCGAGCAGGGCCCAGCCCCCGGCCCCCGGCCCCTGAAAGCACTTTAGACGCGTCTCCCACCCCCCACGACAAGATGGCGACGTGGACAGTGGGGAGCCCGGCCGGCGAGGCTGGGGGAGAAAGAGAGGAGGGGAGGGAGGCAGAAACAAAAAGGCGGCCCCCCGGAACGCGGAGGCCGGCCCGCGAGCCCCCGGCGGCAGGCGGGGGCGCCGGGGGGAGAAGGCGGCCGGCGGAGGGGAGTGGGCTTACTTTTTCTTGTCGTTCGCGCCCCCGGCGCCCTCCATGGTGAATCGGTGCCCGCGATGCCTTCACGGCCCGCGGCCCCCAGGCTCGCTCCGGCCTAAGCGCTGGCTCCCTCCACACGCGGGGAGAGGAGAAAAGGCACGTCCAGAGGTGGGGGGTGCGAGGCGGGAAACCCCTCGTGAGATCAGAGGAGGGACAGCAGACGGCAATCGCAGAGGTCCAACTCCGGCTCCGAAGAGCCTCCCCAGGAGCAGCTTGTCAGGGCCCGGGCCGACGCACTGGCCAAAGCGGCGGCGAGGGCGATCCTTGCGTCCCCTCAGACGAGGCGGTTCTGTGCACTGAGGAGCTGAGGCAGCGGCAGGGGGTGGGCAAGGGCGGAGGCGCGCGCGGAAGCGCGCGCGCGCGGAGGGGAGTGTTGGGGGCGCGCGCGCCCGCGGAGCCCGGCGCGCGCTCACGCAAGCCCGCCTCACCTGAGGGGGAGGCGGGTTCCTTGAGAGCCAATGGCGAGGGACGCAGGCGGCCAGTCCCCACCCCAGCCCACGTCTATCTCAGCCAATCAGGAGGCGGTCAGCTGAGGCACAGCTGGGACGCGCTGCCGCGCTCACGTGCTCGTCTGTGTGCCGCTGCGGAGGCAAGAGAAAGGAGATGGGGTGCGGCCAGACTGGGTCTGGGGACTCTGCGCCTTCTCCTAGAGAAAGCAGTGGCTGGCTTTGGGAGGCGCTGCTGAGAAGGGATTTCGGTGTTTGGGTCTCAAGCCTGCCTCACACTTCCTGCTGTCGGTGCAGCAAGTCTCCAGCTCTCTTTCTTTTCGGCAGCTGTGCTGTGCAGGGTTGCCGCCCGCTCTTCCAAGTCCCAGTTCAAAAAAGCAGACTTTTTTGCGTCGTGGCAGCAAACCCTGGTCTTTCTACTCAGATGTGTTACAGTGGGGTCTTTCTTGCCAGGTTACCCAACCAAGCCATGTCACCGACCGCACCCTTTGCCATATAACACTAGGGTACTCTATTTATCTCTTAAGTATTAAGTTTCTCTGTGATGAAGTTTGATTCCTGAGTAAATACGAATGCAAATATAAAATAAACAAGCTCCTCTTGCTGTAAGCCTCTCAAGGGAAGTAGTTAAGGCAGCAGGAACTCAAAATCTGAAATTATTTTAAGCAATACAAATAGGCATAAGTAAGTTCAATAAAAGTATAAACCTGAATTTCAAGGTGGGGGGAGTAGGAAAAATGGCTTTAGGTGGACAGTTATATTCTTGTTGCTTTTCAAAGAGTAGAAAATAATCTTAGATGGATTTAGAAAAAGGCGAAGATGACCCTTAATTTGAGACTTACCACCTTGAATTGAGATCACCGTGTAGACAGGAGAGAAGGAAGGAAAACCCTTCCAAGACTTAAGCAGGAGACTGCACCAGAGTTAACTCAGTGGCAGCAGTATTGCCTGTTTGCTAATATGACCTTGCAAGCTACTGGATAAGACTAAATCACTACTTGGCTTTTGAAGCCTACTTTTCAAGCCTATCAGTCTTTGAAATGAAAAAGAAATGTGTTTTGAGTCCAACAAAGGAGCACTGCACACGTATCTCCAGTTTGACACTAGATTATTTTACTTCTCACCTTTGCCTTGTTAGTTATATTGCTACAATCTGGCTTCAGATTATAAATTAATGTGGTTATCTGAGTAAATTTCAATTATATTGTCATGTAAAAACAAAGGTCTATATAACAATGGTCTACATAGATTAAACTCTGATAAGACAAAAATCAATTCACATAACACCTATTTTTAACTCATCAGCAAATCCATAGAGATAGGATTAAAGATTGATCTTAATGCTACTCCCCCCCCCCCCCCCCCCCCCCCCCCCCCCCCCCCCCCGCCAAGATCTACAACTCTGAATGACATGCCTTCTTGAAAAGTAACATGGGAAATGCCTGAAAAAAGGAAAGGACCAAAAATTACTCATGTTTTCCTTCTTAATTGTGAAAAGAATGACTCTGTAAATTAACAGTTGTTTAATTTAATGTTCTAAAAACTCAGTGTTAACAACACTGATTCCAGAGTTAAGAGTGAGCTTAAGTACCAGCTCTGATACTTACTAACAAGTCATGTAACTTGTGCCTCAGTTTACTCATTTATGTCTAAACCACAGAATCAGGGCATGATTAAATGAGATAGTACATGTAAAGTACTTAGAACAATACGTGGCACATAGTAAACTATCAATAAATGTTAGCCATTAGTATTGTCAGGGTTGTGTTTCATTCTTCTTATCATTATTATTACCTCCAAATTTGTGCCACTGCTAGTGGTAATTTCTTGGGCTTCTACCAAAGGTTAGCAAGTTTTACCTATCCAAGACTGCCTATTATGTTAATATAAATTCACATATATTCTTTGTTTTCAACTGTGAAACTGCTCACAGTGTTCCCACACTTGTATATGAGCATGATTGCAGAGATCTTCAACCATTTCCTTTTTTATTTTACTGGTAAGAAATTCTCTCTGGCCAGTGATCATACCTGAAGGGCATAGTGTTTATTACAACAACAAAAAAGTGAGCCTTTTGTAATATCAAATCTAAGTCATTTTTTTAAAGTTTACAGCAGAATGCTAATCCAATCAGCAAAGATATTTTTGAATAGTCATTACATTTGCTCAGAGTTTACTTTTCCTTTCAAAAATATATAAAATACAGTATTTTATGTGTGTGTGTATGTATATTTGTGTGTACCCACACATGTGAACTTGGAAAGCAGTAATATTCAGCTTGTGTTTTCACATAATCAAAAAGGAGCTAAATAGTATGCCCTAAATTAATCAATTTTGTTAACTAACAATTCTAAAAAGCAAAATTTCCTATGGGGTAAAATTTTAAATTATCCTCTTTATAAACATCCATTAACAAATGCATTTAGATGATTATAATGTGACTAAACCTTAACAAACAATCATATTTACTCTCTAATCTTTGTAAGTGTTCAAATTTCATTCCAAGTCACTTTGCAGAACTTTCTAAGTAGGCTGAAAGATTACTTGAAAATGATGCAATTGACCCTTAACCCATATTTATAGTAGGAAGTTAGACAGTGACTCAGGAGGAGGCAGGATAAAACCTGAAATTTTAGTACTAAGTAACATAGTGTTGAGCCTTTTAAAGAGTGAAACACATCAGATTCAGATAATTAAGAATGCATCAAACTATATAACAAGACCTAGTGGTCAGTAAGTGATTCTTGGCTTAATATTATTCTTAGTTCTCCTCCTCTTCTCCATCTTTATCTATTCTAAGAACAACAAAAAAGCCTATTATTTGGAAGGAAGTGCTTAGCAGATAACAGACATTTTAAAAGTCTCTTTTTCTTTTCTTTCAAGGATCAAAACAGAAACTAAATATGTATATTTGTCTGAATTTTTGGAGAATAAGAATACACTGAGATTTTGACACTAGCACTTTTCAATTATGATAGGTATTTTAAGCATAAATTTACAAAGGAATGTCAAAGAATTTTCGGTTTCTGGTCCAACATGTAAGGAGCTTGGAAGCATCCATCCTCACAGTAAGAAAAAAAGCTTAACAAACTGAAAACCAACAACTCTTCTTAGATCCACCAGGGAAATGAGGCCACAAGGCAAACTGCCACCCTGAAAGTGGGAGAGACAGACAGACAGTTATAGAGAGTCACAGCTTACCAGACGATCACAGTTTACCAGGAACAAAAGCCAGAAGTTGAAGTCAACATCACAGCTGGAGTCAACCAATATCAGTAGGAACATTTTTAACTGCAAATGAGGAACTGCTGGAGGCTCTAGTGCACCTGCTTGAGAGT
The DNA here is from genome assembly GCF_019923935.1 of Bubalus bubalis. NCBI lineage: Eukaryota > Metazoa > Chordata > Mammalia > Artiodactyla > Bovidae > Bubalus > Bubalus bubalis. Next base: position 29,521,404 of record NC_059167.1, read on the forward strand.
TAAAAACTGCAAAGGAGGCTCAGCCTTCGAGGGGCCCCACAACTTTCTTGAATTTCAACTCCAAGAGCCTAAGAGATTATCAGTGTGAAGATTGGAGGAAAATATCTTGCTTTTTGCATGGCTAGAGAAAAAATAACCCTTTTGAAATACTTTCAGAGCATTCTGTTTTTCTTAACAAGATCCATCCTCAAGGGAAACTATTTTACCAGAGCCTAACGTGCGTTAGGGAACAGGGAACACCCAATGCCAGCCCCTTTTAGCCTTCAACGTGAGAGAACGAAAGTGCTCAACTCAGTCTCACAAAATAGCTGACCCCTAATCACAGGACTATAGCATGTTTCTCTTCTCCCACACCTTGCCATATCACCACATCAGTAGGGCTCTTGGGTAATAATAGAGGATTACAGCTAAGAGAAGTGCAAGCCTCAGACCCTAGTTAAAGAGTTACTAGGGATATCCAAAAGCAACAAGAGAAACAAAAACAAGTACACTAGAGGAAATTTTAGCTTCAGACACCACAGCTATAGCAAACAATAGCATAGCCTATCTTCTAGCCAAACAATTATAAATTTCATAGTAAAGGCCTATCTACCTAACTTCCTTTTACCTGATATTCCATGTATGGTTTTCAACAACAAAACTATGACTTGCTAACAAGCAAAAAGCATAATTGAAGAGATAAGCCAAACATTAAAACCAGACTCAGATATGGCAAAGATTTTGTAATTATCTGACAAGACCAAGAATTTAATATAACTATGATTAATATGCTCCTGGATCTAATGGAAAAAGAACTATATGAAAGAACAGATGAATAAAGTAAGCAGAGATATGGAAATTCTAAGGAAGAATAAAAAAAAAATACTAGAAATTGAAAGTAATGTAACAGAAATAAAGAATGCTTTTGATGGGTTCATCAGTAGACTGGACATAGCTGAGAAAAAAATGAATGAACTTGAAGATATGCCAAGAAAACAAGTCAATGAAAAAGATGGAACAAAATATCTAAGATCTGTGGGACAGTTACAAAAGGTGCAACCTAACTGTAATGGAAATCCTGGGGAGGGAAGAGATATAGAAGAAAAAAAGAATATGTAAAGAGACAATGGCTGAAAGTTTTCCAAAATTAATGACAGACACCAAACCACAGGTCCAGGAAATTTAGAGAATGCCGCATAGGATAAATATCAAAAAGTTTGTTCAAACCAGAAAGGCAAAGACAGAAAATCTTGAAAGAAGTCATGGGGCAGTGGAAATACTTTACCTCTAGAGGAGGAAGGATGAGAATTCATTGGATTTCTCTTTAGAGCCACGCAAGCAAGAAGAGAGTGGGTGAAATATTTAAACTGTTGAAAGGAAAAAACAAAACACCAATCTAGAATTCTATTGCCAGTGAAATTGTCATTCAAAAGTGAAGGAGAAATAAAATGGAGGAAATTTATTGCTGGTAGATCTGCCTTATGAAAAATGTTAAAGGAAGCTTTTCAGAGAGAAGGAAAGTAATATAAATTAGAAACTCAAATCTGCATAAAAGCCAGAAAAATGTTATGGAATGAATAAATGAAGGTAAAATAATTTTTTAAATGTTCTTATTCTTAGTTGATCTAGTAAATAGCAGTTTGTTCAGAAAAATAATAATAAAGGTATATTTGATGATTATGTTTTACAGATAATGAAATGAATGACAGGCATATTAAAAGGGATAGGAGGGAAGAATTGAGAAAATGCTAGTAAAAGGTATTTGCACTACTGGTGAAGCAATATAATGTTGGACTTGGATTAAACAATAGAGTATTTACTCAGCCATTAAAAAGAATACATTTGAATCAGTTCTAATGAGGTGGATGAAACTGGAGCCGATTATACAGAGTGAAGTAAGCCAGAAAGAAAAACACCAATACAGTATACTAACACATATATATGGAATTTAGAAAGATGGTAACGATAACCCTGTATGCGAGACAGCAAAAGGGACACAAATGTATAGAACAGTCTTTTGGACTCTGTGGGAGAGGGAGGCAGGGGATGATTTGGGAGAATTGCATTGAAACATGTATAATATCATATAAGAAACAAATAGCCAGTCCAGGTTCGATGCAGGATACAGGATGCTTGGGGCTGGTGCACTGGGATGACCCAGAGGGATGGTATGGGGAGGGATGTGGGAGGGGGGTTCAGGATGGGGAACACGTGTACACCCGTGGCAGATTCATGTTGATGTATGGAAAAACCAATACAATATTGTAAAGTAATTAGCCTCTAATTAAAATAAATAAATTTAAATTTAAAAAAAAAGTATATTGTAAACTTTACAGCAACCACTAAATTTTTTTAGATGTGATTGATATGCCAAGAGAGGAGAGAAAATATATAGAATGAATCATGAGGAAAGCTTCTTTTTAAAACCAAAGAAGGCAGAAAAGGAGTAGAAGACAAAAAAGAAACAAAGAACAAGGCAAATAAATAGATTCACAGAAATGACAAGAAACAACACAAACAGAAAAACTCTGGAATGAATAATCAATAATAGCAAGATTTGGATATAAGGTTAATATTAAAAAATCAATTGCTTTCCTAAATAAAGAAATAAGCCATTGGAATTTGAATTAAAAACATACTATGAACTATAGTTAATGATATCATATTGTATACTTGAAAGTTGCTATGAGAGTAGAGTTTTAAGGTCCTCACCATAACAAGAACAACTGTAACAAAATGGTAATTGTGTGAGGTAAAGGATGTATTAACCAACCTCAGAGTTCTCAGAATTTTGCAGAAGATTCATGTATTAAATCATCACATTGTACATCTTAAACTTACACAGTATTACAAGCCAATTATATCTCAGCAAAGTTGGTGGGGGAATGTGAGACTGTTTATATTAGCAGCCCCCTCCAAAAGAAATACTTAGGTAAAAATCTAACTTAATATGTACAAGACTTATGTGAGGAAATGGCAACCCACTCCAGGATTCTTGCCTGGAATTCCATGGACAGAGGAGCCTGGCGGGCTACAGTCCATGGCGTCACAAAGAGTCAGACACAGCTGAGTGACTATCACTCATTATGTGAGGAAAACTATAAAACTCTAATGAGAGAAATCAGAGAAGAGCTAAATAAACAGAGATTTCACGTTCATGGATAGGAAAACTCATAATTATTAAGATGTCAGTTCTTCCCCCGATTGATCTATAGACTCAGTTCAGTTCAGTTCAGTTCAGTCTCTCAGTCGTGTCCGACTCTTCGCAACTCCATGAATTGCAGCACGCCAGGCCTCCCTGTCCATCACCAACTCCCAGAGTTCACTCAGACTCACATCAGACTCAGTACAATCCAAATCCGTAGCAAGATACTTTGCAACATTGAAAAACTGATTCTAAAGTTTATATGGGAAGACAAAAGATCAGAACTGTAAATACAGTATTGAAGAAGAACAAATTAGGAGGACTGACTCTACCAAAATTCAAGATTTACTACAGAGCTACAGTAATCAAGACAGAGTGTTATTGTTAGAAAAGTAGACAAATGGAGCAATGATATAGAATAGAGAACTCAGAAATAACCCCCACAACAATAGCCAAATGACCTTTGACAAAGAAACAAAGGCAATCCAGTGGAGAAAGAATAGCCATTTCAACAAGTGGTGCTGGAATAACCGACATTCAAAAAACTGAATCTAGAGTTCAACTTTATTACACCTTTCACAAAAGTTAACTCAAGATAGATCCTAGACCTGGATGTAAAATGAAAAACTATAAAGTTTCTTTATGATAATATAGGAGATAATCTAGGTGACCTTCACATTAGTACCAAAAACATGATCCATGAATGAAAAATTGGACTCCATTAATTTAAAAACTTCTACTTTGCAAAAGACGCAGCTAGGAGAATGAAAACTCAAGCCACAAACTCACAGAAAATATTGGCAAAACATCTCTCATAGAGGACTTCTATCCAAAATATACAAAGAACTTAAAACTCAACAATAAGAAAATAGATAACTCAGTTAAAAACTGGGTAAAAATTCTGAACAGATACCTCACAAAAGAATATATACAAATGGAAAACAAGCCTAAAAGAAATGCCCAACATCATATCTTGTTAGGGAATTACACATTAAGTAACAGTGATATACCACTGCTGCTGCTGCTGCTGCTGCTGCTAAGTCACTTCAGTCGGGTCCGACTCTGTGTGACCCCATAGACGGCAGCCCACCAGGCTCCCCTGTCCCTGGGACTCTCCAGGCAAGAACACTGGAGTGGGTTGCCATTTCCTTCTCCAGTGCATGAAAGTGAAAAGTGAAAGTGAAGACGTTCAGTCATGTCTGACTCTTCGCGACCCCATGGACTGCAGCCTACCAGGCTCCTCCGTCCATGGGATTTTCTAGGCAAGAGTACTGGAGTGGGGTGCCATCGCCTTCTCCGGATATACCACTACATATTTAAAATGGCTAAGATCCAGAATATCACCTAATGCTAACACAAGGAGCACTAGGAACTCTCATTCATTGCAGGTAGCAATGCACAATGGTACAGTCATGCTGAAAGACAGTTTGTCTTTTACAAAGCAAACATAGTCTTACCACACAATCCAGCAGTCACACCCCTAGATATTTACCCAAAGGAGCATGAAAAGTTAAGTTCACACTAAACCTACACATAAATAGTTATAGCCACTTTATTCCTAATTGTGAAAAATTTGCAACTAAAACTTGCCAAGAAGTAAATGGATAAACAATGGAGTATCAATCAATGCTAAAAAGAAATGAGCTATCAAGCCACTAAATGGCATTAAATGCATGTTTAAGGAAGACCTTAAATGCATAGTGCTAAGTGAAAGAAGCCAATCTGGAACAGCTTCATTCTGTTTGATTCTAGCTATACGGCATTCTGGAAAAGGCAGAACTTTTGGAGACAGAACGAATACCATTGGCTGCCAGGGACTAGGAGGAGGACAGGAGGAATGCATAGGTGCAGTACATGGGATTTTTAGGGGAGAGAAACTATTTTGTATGATAATCTAATGGTGAATACATGACATTATGCATGGCAAAACTCAATGAAATGTACAAAGTGTGGACCCTAATGTAAACTGTGAACTTTACTCAATAGCAATATATCAATCTTGGTTCATCAATTATAACAAATGTAACACACCAGTACAAGATGTCAGTAATAGAGAAAACTGGGTTTGTAAGTGGAGTAAGAAGGAGTACATGGGAATTCTGTGTACTTTCTGTTTAATTTTTCTGTAAACCTAAAATTACTATAAGAAACAAAATGTATTGATTACAAAAGAAAAATGGAATACTCTCCCAAAGTCAAGTTTTCATATATTCCTGAATAAAACAAAGGGCTTAAATTTGTAGGAATAAATCTTGATGAAGCATCCCTTTGACTAGGAAGAAAACTGATCTTTGGATATTTTTTCAATATCAGAGTCAGTTGGGAGATTCTGAAAAGTCACAGCTTAAGATTTTTCATTTCTAGAAAGTAAAGATATAAGAGAAAAGAGAACTGTCTTTTCTTTGAAAATAAATGAAACTAATACCTCTTGATCTGATCCAAATACTTTCAGGATTTCAACTTTTTTCATCTGTATAAAAGTTGATAATTTAATAAACCAAAAAAAGATGCTTATTAAGAGTCTGTCTTGCCCACTTCCTAGCCCCCATACATATCATATATTCTATTTTTCTACCTGCAAGGACATGAAGCCTCTTTATTATAAATAACTAACAATTTCAAAACCTGGTTCAAACCAGTTTAGCTCCATCTGATTTTTATGAAAACAACGGGTGAAAAGTACACTATGAATTTAAGAATTCTAAATTAGGAGTTTTAAGAATTTGCTTGCTAGATTTTGAGCATTTATAGTTGTGATATGAATTAATATTATATAGTTTTTGCTTATTTGGGGCCAAAATTCAGATTTGCTCACATATCTCTAGAAGAAAAAATCTTCAAGTTCAGAATACAGTCTGCTGAATTTCTACTAAAACCCTGCTAAACGATAGCTCTTGCTAGACTGTAACCTTCCAGAATTTCTGTACATCTCCATCCAACTTTGTTTTGATGCCACAAAGAAAACTTTTTTTAAATGTAGTGATTCCAGCAGTCAGATGACTGAGGGTAGGTGAGAGAATCCCAAAATAAGTATTATGTCAGAAGTGCTTACTTTTATAAACTTTGCAGTCTAGTCATCCTCTCCAAAACAACTGTGGTTTCTATCAGGAAGAAAACACTACCAGAATATTAAAAATGCCAGTGAATATGTCATAAAAGGTATTTTTCTTCTAAAATGATGATAATTTCCACTACAGGTTGCATGTTTTGTTTTATCCAGGGATTTTCAAATAGGCATTTTTAAATGAAAAACTGATAGAAAAATTAAAGGAGAAAGAAAAGAAGGATCTTACATGGCCTAATATTTATTCTAGCTTGGTTTTCTTTCCATGTGCCCTAAGCCACAACTCACATTTTCCAAATTTTGGGTGGATAATGTTTTCCCTTTGATTTGTGTGTGTGTGTGTGTGTGTGTGTGTGTGTGTGGGTAATGCAGAAATATTAGCTGTTTGGCTCTTATATTGGAAAATTTATAAAGGTCTTTTGGTTAAGTGTGTCAGAACTTGCCTATGAAGAACCAGAGGCAGTTACAAGAAGTTGGTTAATTTTATACATGGACTTGCAAAGACAGGTTAGCTACTCTCCTGTGTAAGTGTGAATTACAAGGCAATATCAAGGCAGCCAAAGATTCACAGCATTACCTTATTATCAGGGGTTAGGATATTGAGCATGTCCTATGTGCCAAGGTTTGGGGTGGATTTTGAGAATTACAGACATTGTCTCTCGTCACTTCAACCAATACTTTCTAGTCCCAATCCTCACCTTCACCTGTTTCCTGCCTACACTCTTGGGATTGAGAGATAAAAGGAAGACATTCCAGTAAGTTGTTAAAAGGTTTTGTATTTGGACAGATAAGTATCTGGATACATGACCTGACTATTCCCTCTACACTCCCCATGTGACCAAGCAGTGGAACATCTGTGATCCTTGCTGCATGGGTGTTCTCCAATCCCTGTCCAGATCCTGTTAGCAATATCTATGGCAACCAGCTTTAGGGACAAGATTTTATCTTAAGGCTACTGGTACTTCCCTGATACTTTCTGTTGGAGCAAAGACAATCCCAGAGCTTGCCTATCCTAGGACCTCTAGGAGAACCCAAATGAGAAAATTATGTTGTAGTAAAACAGGAATCTGTCCTGAAAGTTATCATATTGGTGTCATGATGGATAAACAAGTATATCCATATTTCAAAACATATCAAATGCATAAAATGGATTTATATTATTGTTTGTGAATTATACCCCAATGAAGTTAATTAAAATTGACACAATCATAGGAGACTCACCCCCTATTTGCTGTTCTACTCTTTTAATTTCTGACCCTTTACTTGCTATCATTCCCACCAGGTTATATTTCAACTAGCAATTAGTTGATCATCGGAGAGTTGTCTGCTGCTGCTAAGTCACTTCAGTCGTGTCCGACTCTGTGTGACCCCAAAGACGGCAGCCCACCAGGCTCCCCTGTCCCTGGGATTCTCCAGGCAAGAACACTGGAGTGGGTGGAGAGTTGTCTACACCTTAGCTTTTGCTTTTTCATCTCAGCTCTGTCAGTGGCCCATTGGCTCCTGGATCCCAGCTCTGTTTCTCAGAACTTTACACACCCTATTCTCACTACTCCAACCAGAAGAACATATATAGCAGTCGATTGCCAGCTGGTGCAAAGGAGAAGAATCCAGAGAATAAAATAGCTGAATGAATACTCTCTGCTCGGAAAGGTAGAGAGCAAATAAAATGGTCAGACCCAGATTTTAAAAGGTGGCTCTTTTCTTCTTCTTGCTTAACCAAGGGCTGCTGGGTGTTTAGGAAATGAATGCCACCAAGGGTATAAGCAAAATACATGTGTCATTCAGTACAAGGCAGATATGAGACATACAGGTGGTTCTCATATTGCATGTGGGTTTCCATAGACATATTCTTAGAAGACTCAAAGACTTGCAAACTACCTCTTGGAAGACTGGAACTTGAATATTAACCCAATATGGAGAAGTAGTGGTCCAATAGAGCCTTCCAACTAAAGAAATATACTGCCCAAAAGAGTATTAGCTGTGTGTCCTATAAGCTTGAGATAATAGGTTACTTTTAACAACACATGTATCCTTTTATGCCTAGTATTTCAGTAGACTATAAGCTCTGGATGTGAGAGTTGGACTGTGAAGAAAGCTGAGCGCCGAAGAATTGATGCTTTTGAACTGTGGTGTTGGAGAAGACTCTTGAGAGTCCCTTGGACTGCAAGGAGATCCAACCAGTCCATTCTGAAGGAGATTGGCCCTGGGATTTCTTTGGAAGGAATGATGCTAAAGCTGAAACTCCAGTACTTTGGCCACCTCATGCAAAGAATTGACTCTGATGCTGGGAGGGATTGGGGGCAGGAGGAGAAGGGGACAACAGAGGATGAGATGGCTGGATGGTATCACTGACTCAATGGACGTGAGTCTGAGTGAACTCCGGGAGTTGGTGATGGACAGGGAGGCCTGGTGCTGCGATTCATGGGGTCACAAAGAGTCAGACACGACTGAGCGACTGAACTGAACTGAACTGATAAGCTCTGGCAGTGGTTTTCTGTCTTGTTTGAATGCTAAATCTTTAATGCCTTGAATAGTGCCTAGAACAAAAAAAGTCAATAAATGCCATTTTGTTGACCTCCTAAAACCTGGGCTCCATGAACACTAGTGTTAAAAGATCTGGGAAAAAAGAGTGGTGGTAATAAATATCATATAGCTTACTTGGAAGCCTGTGGAATAAGCATGGTGGACAATTGTTCATTGAATAATTTCTGATAGAAAGCATAATATCTGAGAGCACTCATCTTTGATGTGATGAAATAAGTATGATATATGCATCAATATCTTGGATACCTGATGTTTTATCCCATCTGCTATCTAGATAACCTACTCTTCTTTGGGACTCAATTTTATCATCTGAAAAATGAGGGATTTGAGCTATAGAATCTTCAAAGTCCCTTCCAGCTCCAAAATTTTATGACAAAACTCACCTAAAATAATTTAACCCACAGATTCAAAAAAATTAAACAGAGAAATACAGAATGAATGTCATTACTTAGTAGTAGGTGGACAAAGACCAAAATTTTAATTAATGAGAATAATAATCCTTCATCTTTTATTAGTACATTTAATATTTTTAAAGCACTTTCACATCTATCATCCTATTTGATAGTCAAAGCCGGTTTACAAAACTGTTGAACATAATTCTCTAAGAAGTAGCTTCATGGCATGAGATCTCACAGAAAATTAGTCACAGAGATAAGATTATAATACAAATTTCCAGAATCCTAAGTTTTAATTTTAATTTAAAATTGAGTTAGACCACAGCCTTGTATAACTCAATGAAACTATGAGTCATGATGTGTAGGGCCACCCAAGACCTTGAGAACCCCATAAACAGGATGAAAAGGCAAAAAGATAGGAAACTGAAAGATGAACTCCCCAGGTCTGTAGGTACCCAATGTGCTACTGGAGAAGAGTGGAGAAATAACTCCAGAAATAATGAAGAGACAGAACCAAAGCAAAAACAATGCCCAGTTGTGGATGTGACTGGTGATGGAAGTAAAATCCAATGCTGTAAAGAACAATATTGCATAGGAACCTGGAATGTTAGCTCCATGAATTGAGGTAAATTGGAACTGGTCAAACAGAAGATGGCAAGAGTGAACATCGACATTTTAGGAACTCAGTGAACTAAAATGGAATGGAATGGGTATATTTAACTCAGATGGCCACTATATCTACTACTGTGGGCAAAAATCCCTTAGAAATGGAGTAGTCAAAAAGAGTCCAAAATGTCATACTTCGGTGCAGTCTCAAAAATGACAAAATGATCTCTTTCATTTCCAAAGCAAACCATTCAGTATCACAGTAATCCAAGTCTATGCCCCAACCAGTAATGCTGAAGAAGCTGAAGTTGAATGGTTCTAGGAAGACCTACAAGACCTTCTAGAACTAACACCCTAAAGAGCTGTCCTTTTCATTATAAGGGACTGGAATGCAAAAGTGGGAAGTCAAGAAATACCTGGAGTAAGAGGCAAATTTGGCTTTGGAGTACAAAATGAAGCAGGGCAAAGGCTAACAGAATTATGCCAAGGGAATGCACTGGTCAGAGCAAACATCCTCTCCCAACAACACAAGAGACTACTCTACACATGGACATCACCAGATGGTCAGTACCAAAATCAAACTGATTATATTCTTTGCAGCCAAAGATGGAGAAGCTCTATACAGTCAGCAGAAATAAGACCGGGATCTGACTGTGGCTCAGATCATGAACTCCTTATTGCCAAATTCAGACTTAAATTGAAGAAAGTAGGGAAAACCACTAGACCATTCAGGTATGACCCAAATAAAATCCCTTCCAATTATACAGCGGAAGTGACAAATAGATTCAAGGGATTAGATCTGATACATAGAGTGCCTGAAGAACTATGGATGGAGGTTCGTGACATTGTACAGGAGGCAGTGATCGAGACCATCCCCAAGAAAAAGAAAGGCAAAATGGTTTTCTGAGGAGACCTTACAAATAGCTGAGAAAAGGCAAAGTGAAAAAAAAACCCTAAGCAAAAGGCAAAGAAGAAAAGGAAAGACATACCGATTTGAATACAGAGTTTCAAACGCTAGCAAGGAGAGATAAGAAAGCCTTCCTCAGCGATCAATGCAAAGAAATAGAGGAAAACAATAGAATGGGAAAGACTAGAGATCTCTTCAAGTAAATTAGAGATACCAAGGAAATATTTCATACAAAATTTGACACAATAAAAGACAGAAATGGTGTGGACCTAACAGAAGCAGAAGATATTAAGAAGAGGTGGCAAAAATACACAGAAAACTGTACAAAAAAGATCTTCATGACCCAGATAATTATGATGGTGTGCTCACTCACCTAGTGCCAGACATACTGGAATGCGAAGTCAAGTGCACCTTAGGAAGCATTGCAATGAACAAAGCTAGTGGAGGCGATGGAATTCCGGTTGAACTATTTCAAATCCTAAAAGATGATGCTGTGAAAGTGCTGCACTCAATATGCCAGCAAATTGGGAAAACTCAGCAGTGGCCACAGGACTGGAAAAGGTCAGTTTTCATTCCAATCCCAAAGAAAGGCAATGCCAAAGAATGTTCAAACTACTGCACAATTGCACTTATCTTACACGCTAGCCCAGTAATGCTCAAAATTCTCCAAACCAGGCTTCAACAGTATGTGAACTGTGAACTTCCAGATGTTCAAGCTGGATTTAGAAAGGCAGAGGTACCAGAGATCAAATTGCCAACATCCATTGGACCATCAAAAAAGCAAGAGGATTCCACAAAAATGTCTACTTCTGCTTTATTGACTATGCCAAAGCCTTTGACTGTGTGGATCACAACAAACTGTGGAAAATTCTTCAAGAGATGGGAATACCAGACCACTGGACCTGCCTCCTGAGAAATCTGTATGCTGGTCAAGAAGCATGAGTTAGAACTGGACATGGAACAACAGACTGGTTCCAAATTGGGACAGGAGTACATCAAGGCTGTATACTGTCACCTTGCTTATTTAATTTATATGCAGAGCACATCATGTGAAATGCTGGGCTGGATGAAGCACAAGCTGGAATCTAGATTGCTGGGAGAAATATCAATAACCTCAGATGACACCACCCTTATGGCAGAAAGCAAAGAAGAACAAAAGAGCCTCTTGATGAAAGTGAAAGAGGAGCGTGAAAAAGTTGGCTTAAAGCTCAACACTCAGCAAACTAAGATCATGGCATCTGGTTCTATCATTTCATGGCCAATAGATGGGGAAACAATGGAAACAGTGAGAGACTTCATTTTTGGGGGCTCCAAAATCACTGTAGATGGTGACGGCAGCCATGAAATTAAAAGACGCTTGCTTCTTGGAAGATAAGCTATGACCAAGCTAGACAGCATATTAAAAAGCAGAGACTTACTTTGCCAACAAAGGTCCGTCTAGTCCAAGCTATGGTTTTTCCAGTAGTTATGTATGGATATGAAAGTTAGACTATAAAGAAAGCTGAGCACTGATAAAGAAAGCTGAGCACTTAATAATTGATGCTCTTGAATTGTGGTGTTGGAGAAGACCCTTGAACAGGAAGATGATCAAACCAGTCCATCCTAAAGGAAATCAGTCCTGATTATTTATTGGAAGGATGGATGTTGAAGCTGAAACTTCAATACTTTGGCCACCTGATGTGAACAACTGACTCCTTTGAAAAGACCCTGATGCTGGGAAAGATTGAAGGCAGGAGAAGAAGGGGATGACAGAGGATGAATGGTTGGATGGCATCACTGACTTGATGGACATGAGTTTGAGCATGCTCTGGGAGTTGGTGATGGACAGGGAAGCCTGGCAAGCTGCAGTCTATGTGGTCGCAAAGATTTGGACATGACAGAGCAACTGAACTGATACTGATAGTTTTAATTTTAGTTTCTTATATATATATATGTATATTTAGTTATATATATGTGTGTGTGTGTGTGTGTGTGTGTGTATAGGGGCTTCCCTGTGGCTCAGATGGTAAATATCTGCCTGCAATGAGGGAGACCTGGGTTCGATCCTTGGGTCAGGAAGATCCCCTGGAGAAGGAAATGGCAACCCACTCCAGTATTCTTGCCTGGAAAATTCCATGGACAGAGGAGCCTGGTGGGCTACAGTCCATGGAGTCGCAAAGAGTCTGACACGACTGATGACTTCACTTTCATATGTAAGTATATATATGATATATAAATATAAAAATATATATTTATAATGTCCAGAAATATCTTTTGTATTTCCTCTCAGAAGGTAATAGAACATTCTAGCTGGGCCAAAACTGGAATTTGAATAAGCTTACTTATGGGCAGGTAAATAACTTCCTTTCTACCTGCATCTGTGTCTATTCTGTTTGATTTGATTTAGACAAATATATCTGGAGAAAACCATAATTCAAAAAGATACATGTTCATTGCAGCACTGTTTACAATAGCCAGGACATGGAAGAAACCTAAATGTCCATCAACAGTGGAATGGGTAAAGAAGATGAAGTACATATATACAATGGAATATTACTCAACCATAAAAAGGAATGAAATAATGCCATTTGCAGCAACATAGATGAACCTAGAGATTCTCATACTGAGTGAAGTCAGAAGGAGAAAGATAAATATCATATGGTACCACTTATATGTGGAGTATGAAAAAGGGTACAAATGAACTTATCTACAAAGCAGAAGTAGAAGAGTTATAGATGTAGAAAACAAACTTATGAATACCAAAGGGTAAGGCGTAGATATAAATTGGGAGATTCAGATTGACATATACACTGTACCATATATAAAATAAATGACTAATAAAGACCTAGTATATAGCATAGGGAACTCTACTCAATACTCTATAATAACCTATATGGGAAAAGAATCTAAAAATGTGTGGATATGTGTATTTGTATAACTGATTCATTTTGCTGTGCACATGAAACTAACACATTGTAAATCAACTATACTCCAATAAAAATGTTTAAATAAAATAATTTAAAAAATTAAATTAAAAAATATTAATGAGCTATGCTGTCTGCCAAGTCATTTCAGTGGTGTCCAACTCTTTGCAACCCCATGGACTGTAGCCCACCAGGCTCCTCTGTCCATGGATTTTTGAGGCAGGATACTAGATTAGTTTGCCATTTCCTTCTCCAGGGGGTTTTCCCAGCCCAGGGATTGAACCCATGTCTCCTGAATTGCAGATAGATTCTTTACCACTGAGTCAGTGAGCACTAAACCTTTATGTCTTCCAATCCTGTAATTTGCTCCATCAGAAACACAGGGAACCAAATTCTATGGTACTTGTTTTTTCAACAAACCAAAATTTTACATCAGCAAAAACAGATGCCCTAGTATAGTCAGTTTCTTAAAAATTTACAAACATGCATTCTTACCATTTAAAATCACAGGTTCTATCCCTGGGTTGGGAAAATCCCCTGGAGAAGGAAATGGCAAGCTACTCCAGTAGAGTTATACAGATAACAAATCATTGTCTTATTGTCAGAAGGGCCTTACTGTCAGTAACTGTGCTTCATCAACCTAAGTTGAAATTTTTATTGTTTTTAATGTACCAATTAATTATTTTTCAAATGTTAACTGATATCTTTGAATTGAATTATTAATCAATGGTAGTTCTTTTAAAATACCATATTTTGTTGCCTCACTATTGTAGTTGCAGTCTCAGCAGGTATATGAGAACTACCAGATTTGGCAGTGGTTTTTGCAATCTTTTAAGACCTAATCATTCCATTGTTATTTCTTTACATTTTAAGACTGAGTTTTGAGAGATGGCCCAGGAAAAAAACATCTTTCAATGTACCCATGTTTAACTAGAAGCTCACATATTAATTTCTTTTTTATTGAAGTAGAATTGGTACAGAACATTATATTTCATGTGTACAACATTATGATGCCACATCTGTGCTAATTACAAAATGATAATCACAGCATATTGAAAAGCAGAGACATTACTTTGCCAACAAAGGTCTGTCTAGTCAAGGCTATGGTTTTTCCAGTGGTCATGTATGGATGTGAGAGTTGGACTGTGAAGAAAGCTGAGCGCAGAAGAATTGATGCTTTTGAATTGTGGTGTTGGAAAAGACTCTTTTTTTAAAATTAAATTTATTTATTTTAATTAGAGGCTAATTACTTTATAATATTGTATTGGTTTTGCCATACATCAACATGAATCCACCACGGGTGTACACGTGTTCCCAATCCTGAACCCCCCTCCCACCTCCCTCCCCATACCATCCCTCTGGGTCATCCCAGTGCACCAGTCCCAAGCTTGGAAAAGACTCTTGAGAGTCCCTTGGACTGCAAGGAGATCCAACCAGTCCATTCTGAAGGAGATCAGCCCTGGGATTTCTTTGGAAGGGATGATGCTGAAGCTGAAACTCCAGTACTTTGGCCACCTCAAGCGAAGAGTTGACTCATTGGAAAAGACTCTGATGCTGGGAGGGATTGGGGGCAGGAGGAGAAGGGGACGACAGAGGATGAGATGGCTGGATGGCATCACTGACTCAATGGACGTGAGTCTGGGTGAACTCCGGGAGTTGGTAATGGACAGGGAGGCCTGGCATGCTGCAATTCATGGGGTCGCAGAGTCGGACACGACTGAGTGACTGAACTGAACTGAACTGAAATATATATTCTTAACTAAAAAAGTATTTATATTACATAACTCCAAATTCTGTTTTAAAATTTTGAAATATTCTATGCGTTTACCTGCTTTCTCAAGATGTTTGCTTTCCAAGTGACCCAAAAGTCTCAATCATTTTGTAGCCTCAGTTGCAAAAGTACTATCATAATATACGACATATAGATTGTCTTGAACAGAGTTTCAACAAAACCATAGGCTGATATTTAGTAAGATATTGTTGACCATCTTTTCTATTTTGGCACTTAAAATAATTAATGGTAGGTTGAAGGACTTTTGTAGAATCATAATAATAAAATATCAATTATTTTTACCTAATCCTTTAAGTCCAAATCACACATAAACACTGAGAATCAAATATAGACAACATCTACAAGGTAGTCAATGGCAACCCATAGGCACAAGCAGTGTACTCTCGATTTACAACTTTAAGATAGAGCAATCCATCAAGAGAAAACCTGCCAATCACAGCTATTGTTCATCATAGTTTTCTAGCACTCACCTTAAGCACCTTTTGTATGTTTTCTGTGAAATCAATGTCAATCAATTCAGTTCAGTTCAGTTGCTCAGTCATGTCTGACTCTTTGCAACCCCATGGACTGCAGCACACCAGGCCTTCCTGTCCATCACCAACTAGCAGAGCTTACTCAAACTCATGTCCATTGAGTCAGTGATGCCATCCAATCATCTCATCCTCTATCATCCCCTTCTCTTCCCACCTTCAATCTTTCTCAGCATCAGGGTCTTTTCAATGAGTCAGTTCTTCACATCAGGTGGCCAAAGTATTGGAGTTTCAGCTTCAGCATCAGTCCTTCCAATGAATATTCAGGACTGAGTTCCTTTAGGATGGACTGGTTGGATCTCCCTGCACAACAAGGGACTCTCAAGAGTCTTCACCAACACCACAGCTCAAAAGCATCTATTCTTCAGTGCTCAGCTTTCTTTATAGTCCAACTCTCACATCCATACATGACTACTGGAAAAACCATAGCTTGGACTAGACAGACCTTTGTTGGCAAAGTAATGTCTCTGCTTTTTAATATGCTGTCTATTAATGTCAATGCTGCTCATATAATGCCCATGAAAATTCAATAAGAGAAATGAAACTTTAAGGAATAATGATTTTGGTCAGATAGAGTTGAACTTTGGAGAAACATGAAACATTGTAATATCTAAGAGTTTTTTCCATCCAATGATCAATTTTTGCCCATGTTCAAAATGCACATACTAGAGGTATTTGTACATGGGAGACAGTAAAGGACAGGGAAGCCTGGCATGCTGCAATCCATGAGGTTGCAGAGTCAGACATGACTGAGCAACTGTACAACAACAACATGTATTTGTCATGAGAAATGAGATCATTTGTAGTTCATGGGGAATCTCAAAAGGAAAACCATAATGTATGCCTCTGGTGTTCTGGCTCAAGACCATGCCTTTTGCTGCAAAGAACTATAAACCATTCAAAAACCACTCCATAGGCTCTTGGGCCATGATAGAGACAGAGCATATGACCATGAGACATCAAGTACCCATTTAGCTAGTGCAACCCATCATAACTTACCTAGGGACCCACTTGACTGCAAAGGAGTGCAGCCATGGAACATGGGCAGGGATTCATTGGTCCTATCTCACTGTATCCCTCAAAGGCCATCAGTCTGATAGAGCAGTGAAACAGCCTCTTAAAGATGCATCTGAAGCTCCATTTTCAAGGTAATATCCTGTGAGCTTGGTATCATTTCCCAGGATGTTGTGTACATCCTAAATAACAAAGATTATATGGTACTCCTGTATTCCTTACAGGTAAACTACAAGAGTTTGGGAACCAAAGAACAGAAAGGGACTGTCTCTTTATATTATCATCTCAGAGACCCATTTGAGAAATCTGTATGTCTTATCCCTCCTTTGGGAATTGTGGGGCTGAAGACCCTTTTATTAGAGGATATAATAAAATTCTCATTGCATTTTAATTTAACATTCATCTGGTCACTTTGGGCTCCATGTGCCAAAAGACCAGTAGGCAAGGGAAAGAACCACTACCCTGGCAAAAGTAATTGCCCCTAATCATCAGGACGAGGTAGGGCTACTATTTTCCTATAGGGGCAGGAAAGAAGATGTTTGGCATGCAGGTGATCCACTGGAATCTCGCTTGGTTTTCTCATGCCCTCTTGTTAAGAGTAAATAGAGGGACTTCTCTGGTGGTACAGTGGATAGGACTCTGCCTGCCAATGCAGGGGTACACGAGTTCGATCCCTGGTTCAGGTAGATTCCACATACCATGGAGCAACTAAGTCTGTCTGCCACAACTACTGAGCCTGTGTGCCACAACTAATGAGGCCTGTACACCTAGAGCCTGTGCTCCACAACAAGAGAAGCCACTCAATGAGGAGCCTGTGCACAGCAACAAAGGATAGCTGCTGCACGCCACGACGAGAGAAAGCTCAAGTATGGCCACAAAGACCCAGCACAACCAAAAATATAAATAAATAAATAAAATTTTTTAAAAGAAAGAGTAAATGGATACCATCAGCAGCTACCACCTGAGGAGGGCAATGGTAAATAGAGGCTCAGATTCCTCATGCTGCCTGGATCACAGAGGAGCTAAATGAAGGTGGATAGTGGAGGAGGATAATGAGGAGGAGGATTGCGATTTTAAGGTCAAATGCAGCTTTGGGTGCTGTACTTTACTTTCTAGGTTGCCCAGAAAACTTGAGATTTCCCAACCAAACTCCTGAAGAAGCTGCTCCAAGATGGAACAAACTTATAAGAAGTAAGTGGACTGCTATGTGTGATGGGGGAATCTAGTGGATTCCATGGGCTCCACCCTCATCTACTGCCCAGTGCTGGCTCATCCAACCCATGCTGCTGAGAATGGCAACTGACAACACAAAGCTCTGTCTTTCACAGAGCATTGCCCTCAGCCACAGAGAACTGCCTTACCACATGCTGTATCCTCTCTTGTGGAATGGTGTGTAGCCAGAGGCTGGTTGATTTAGGTACAAAGGCACATCCCAATTGCCTTAGCTTGAGACAACTCAAACTTGGTGTGTTTGAGAAAACATACTGTTCAAAAGGCAAAAAGATAGGAAACTGAAAGATGAACTGCCCAGGTTGGTAGGTGCCCAATATGCTACTGGAGAACAGTAGAGAAATAACTCCAGAAAGAAAGAAAAGACGGAGCCAAAGCAAAAACAACACTCAGTTTTGGCTGTCACTGGTGATGGAAGGAAAGTCCAAATCTGTAAAGAACAGTATTGCATAGGAACCTGGATTGTTAGGTTCATGAATCAGGGTAAATCGGAAGTGGTCCAAAAGAAGATGGCAAGAGTTAATATCGACATTTTAGGAACTCACTGAACTAAGATGGACTGGAATGGGTGAATTTAACTCAGATGACCATTTTATTTACTACTGTGGGCAAGAATCCTTTAGAAGAAATGGAGTAGCTCTCATAGTCAAAAGAGAGTCCAAAACGCAGTACTTGGATGCAGTCTCAAAAATGACAGAATGATCTGTTCGTTTCCAAGGCAAACCATTCAACATCACAGGAATCCAAGTCTATGCCCCAACCAGTAATGCTGAAGAAGCTGAAGTTGAACGGTTCTAGGAAGACCTACAAGACCTTCTAGAACTAACACCCCAAAGAGCTGTCCTTTTCATTATAGGGGACTGGAATGCAAAAGTAGGAAGTCAAGAAATGCCTGGAGTAAGAGGCAAATTTAACCTTGGAGTACAAAATGAAGCAGGGCAAAGGCTAACAGAATTATGCCAAGGGAATGCACTGGTCAGAGCAAACATCCTCTCCCAACAACACAAGAGATGACTCTACACATGGACATCACCAGATGGTCAGTACCAAAATCAAACTGATTATATTCTTTGCAGCCAAAGATGGAGAAGCTCTATACAGTCAGCAGAAATAAGACCGGGATCTGACTGTGGCTCAGATCATGAACTCCTTATTGCCAAATTCAGACTTAAATTGAAGAAAGTAGGGAAAACCACTAGACCATTCAGGTATGACCCAAATAAAATCCCTTCCAATTATACAGCGGAAGTGACAAATAGATTCAAGGGATTAGATCTGATACACAGAGTGCCTGAAGAACTATGGACGGAGGTTCGTGACATCGTACAGGAGGCAGTGATCAAGACCATCCCCAAGAAAAAGAAAGGCAAAAAGGCAAAATGGTTTTCTGAAGAGGCCTTACAAATAGCTGAGAAAAGCAGAGAAGATAAAGTGAAAGTGAAGTCGCTCAGTCGTGTCCAACTCTTTGGGACCCCATGGGCTGTAGCCTACCAGGGTCCTCTGTCCATGGGATTTTCCAGGCAATAGTCCTGGAGTGGATTGCCATTTCCTTCTCCAGGGGATCTTCCCAACCCAGGGATTGAACCTGGGTCTCCCGCATTGTAGACAGACGCTTTACCATCTGAGCCACCAGGGAAGACAAAAGGTAAAGAAGAAAAGGAAAGATATACCCATTTGAATGCAGAGTTTCAAAGACTAGCAAAGAGAGATAAGAAAGCCTTCCTCAGTGATCAATGAAAAGAAATAGAGGAAAACAGTAGAATGTGAAAGACTAGAGATCTCTTAAAGAAAATTAGAAATATTAAGGGAATATTTCATGCAAAGTTTGGCACAATATAGGACAGAAATGGTTGGACCTAACAGATGCTGAGATATTAAGAAGAGGTAGCAAGAATACACAGAAGAACTGTACAAAAAAGATCTTCATGGCCCAGAAAATCACCATGTTGTGATCACTCACCTAGAGCCAGACATCCTGGAATGTGAAGTCAAGTGGGCCTTACGAAGCGTCACAAAGAACAAAACTAGTGGAGGTGATGGAATTCCAGGTGAGCTATTTCAAATTCTAAAAGATTAAGAGAAATTATGTGAAGGTGCTGCACTCAATATGCCAGCAAATTGGGAAAACTCAGCAGTGGCCACAGGACTGGAAAAGGTCAGTTTTCATTCCAATCCCAAAGAAAGGCAATGCCAAAGAATGTTCAAACTACCCAACAATTGCACTCATCTCACACGCTAGCCCAGTAATGCTCAAAATTCTCCAAGCCAGGTTTCAATAGTATGTGAACTGTGAACTTCCGGTTGTTCAAGCTGAATTTAGAAAAGGCAGAGGAACCAGAGATCAAACTGCCAACATCTGTTGGATTATCAAAAAAGCAAGAGAGTTCCCGAAAAATGTCTACTTCTGCTTTATTAACTATCCCAAAGCCTTTGACTGTGTGGATCACAATAAACTGTGGAAAATTCTTCAAGAGATGAGAATACCAGACCACCTGACCTGCCTCCTGAGAAATCTGTATGCTGGTCAAGAAGCATGAGTTAGAACTGGACATGGAACAACAGACTGGTTTCAAATTGGGACAGGAGTACATCAAGGCTGTATATTATCACCCTGCTTATTTAACTTATATGCAGAGTACATATGTGAAATGCTGGGCTGAATGAAACAGAAGCTGGAATCGAGGTCGCTGGGAGAAATATCAATAACCTCAAATAACCTCAAATGACATTATGGCAGAAGGTGAAGAAGAACTAAAGAGCCTCTTGATGAAAGTGAAAGAGGAGAGTGAAAAAGTTGGCTTAAAACTCAACGTTTAGAAAACTAAGATCGTGGCATCTGGTCCCATCACTTTATGGCAAATAGATGGGGAATTAATGGAAACAGTGAGAGACTTTATTTTTGGGGCTCCAAAATCACTGTAGATGGTGACTGCAGCCATGAGATTAAAAGACGTTTGCTCCTTGGGAGAAAAGCTATGACCAAGCTAGACAGCATATTAAAAAGCAGAGACATTACTTTGCCAACAAAGGTCCGTCTAGTCCAAGCTATGGTTTTTCCAGTAGTAGTGTATGGATGTGAGAGTTGGACTATAAAGAAAGCTGAGCACCAAAGAATTGATGCTTTTGAACTGTGGTGCTGGAGAAGACTCTTGAGAGTCCCTTGTGCTACAGGGAGATCCAACCAGTCCATCCTAAAGGAAATCAGTCCTGAATATTCATTGGAAGGACTGATGTTGAAGCTGAAACTCCAATACTTTGGCCACCTGGTGTGAAGAACTGACTCATTTGAAAAGACCATGATGCTGGGAAAGATTGAAGGCAGGAAGAGAAGGGGACAACAGAGGATGAGATGGTTGGATGGCATCACGGATGCAGTGAACATGAGTTTGAGTGAACTCCGGGAGTTGGCGATGGACAGCGAAACCTCGCGTGCTGCAATGTATATAGTCACAAAGAGTCGGAGACAACTGAGCGATCGAACTGAACTGAACTGAACTGAAGCCCTCCCCCAGTTCCAGGGCTCAGTGTTGGATTAACTGAAGCCTCCATTGTAAATGCATTGTGGACTGATTTCTCCTTCTGCCAGTTCTATTTTTGTGTCTTCTTTGTATATGTATTTCTTTAACAGTTATCCCTAGTAAGTCTGCTACATATAGCTTTTGGTTTCAAAGTATGTTTCCAGGAAACCCAATCTCATACCACTACCTGGCCATGCAACCAAAAACTTCCCAACAAATTAACCCTGGCAGTTATCCCCAGCTCAGTTAGGTGGTCAAAGTTTTGGGGTTTAAAGAAATAAGATGTGATTAAACAAGAACTCACTCAACTTCCTGCATCCCTATCACCTATTCTTATCCTTATCTCTTTGTCTTTGGGGAGAGATATCTCGCCTGTTGTAAGCAGCTAATTCCTGCTGTTTTGTTTGGATTTCATCACCTGCCCTTTCCTCAGGGATCTGGAACACACTTTATCTCCTCTCTCACTTGTATCTTCAACCTCCGCTCTGATTCTTTCACCTCAGAATACAAATAAGCTCACATGCTTTCCATCTCAAAAAAAGACTCTTGCCATAGTCCCTTCTACCTACCTGATACTGCTTTTACTTGACAGCTAAATTTTCTTAAGGAAGTAGTTTACAGTCACTGTTTCCACTTTTTACTTCCTGGCCATTGATTATTCCCACTGTCTTCTGTTCCTATCACTCTCAGATAAACTACCTTTACATAGGTTGCAAATTACTTGATTTAATACATGATTTAGAATTCTTATCTTACTTTACTGATCTGCAGAATTCAACTGCTAATTCCTTCTTGAGACATTTCCCTTGATTTCTAGAATACCACCCTTCGTTGGCTTTCATGCCATCTGCCTCTTGTTCTGCAGCTTCTTTATTTTATTCATTTATTTTACTTTTATTCTCTTCTATTCTATTTTTCTTTATTTCCTGCAGCTTCTTCTCATTTATCCTTAGTGCTTTTTAATGAAGAATTTCCAACTTGAGAAAAGTTGGAAGAAGTGTGCAGTGAATGCCAATATACCTATCCTTTTCTCACATATGTTTTCACACAGCCATTCCTATCTCATATGTCTACTTTAGACCATTTCTGAGTTCAGACCTATCTGATCCAAATGGACTTTTCTATCTTGATGGCCCAGAGGCTGCTCAAGATCAGCATGGTGGAATTCAACTCATCATTCTAGATTTACTCTTTATTTTTCCTTTTCTTTATCAATCAAGTCATCAAGTCCTGTTAATTCTATTTCTTTTTTTTTTAATTTTTATTTTATTTTTTAACTTTACAATATTGTATTGGTTTTGCCATGTATCAAAATGAATCCACCACAGGTATACATGTGTTCCCCATCCCGAACTCTCCTCCCTCCCCATACCATCCCTCTGGGTCGTCCCAGTGCACCAGCCCCAAGCATCCAGTATCATGCATCGAACCTGGACTGGTGACTTATTTCATATATGATATTATACATGTTTCAATGCCATTCTCCCAAATCATCCCACCTTCCCCCTCTCCCACAGAGTCCAAAAGACTGTTCTATACGTCAGTGTCTCTTTTGCTGTCTCGTATACAGGGTTATTGTTACCATCTTTCTAAATTCCATATATATGCGTTAGTATACTGTATTGGTGTTTTTCTTTCTGGCTTACTTCACTCTGTATAATAGGCTCCAGTTTCATCCACCTCATTAGAACTGATTCAAATGTATTCTTTTTTAATGGCTGATATTTCTTTACTCTGTCCAAGTTCGGGCTCTAACAATTTATTGTCTCAACTGGTCTTCCTTCAGCCAGCTTGCTGTCTCCAATTTATTCCTCATACAGATGCCAGAGTGTTGTTCCTAAATACAAGCACAATCATCTCGATTTCTTGTTTAACATCTTGCAGGAATTTCAGTTTAAGCTCTTAACGCTTTAGCAAGGCCGTCATTATCCTTGTTAGCCTCATCTTTCACTATCTGTCCTCTCAAACTTTATGAACCAGACTATATGAAGCTACCTGAAGTTCTGGAGTGTGCTTCTCTGTTCAAACCATGTTAACTTTTCTCACACTCTCCCTTACTTCTTCACCTATTCTTCTCCATTCCAATTTCCAATATCTTTTCCTAGTTGTCCTTCAAAATTCAGTTTTGATACTACTTTCTCCGGGAAAATTTCCCCAGCCTTCCCTTCCTACCATCCTATCACCCCCTTACAGGGCACCTTCCCAGAGCACCTTGTCCTTATTAGTTAATTAGTTGATTCTGTTAATCAAGATTTGAAGGCCTACAAGGTATTGTACACTATATAAGGTGATAGCAGTAAAACAGTAAAAACAAACAAACAGACAAAAAAAATCAGAGCTCCTGCTCTTAAAGAATCTAACCACATTTTGAGGATTAAATCAGTAAAGGGACAATTATGATAAAGTGTGGTTAGCTAATGAAAAGAAGTATGCACAAGGCACTCTGGGGATTCTTAGAAAGAATACAAGTCTGGACTTGGAGCATAAAGGGAGGTTGTTTAGAGAAAGATTCATCTAAGATAAGAAGGAAGAATAGGAATGAGGGGAAGGGAATGAGTGAAGGAGGGAGTGGCTGGAGAAGAGGAAGGAGATGGGGAATGTGGTTTTCAGGATGCTGATTAGTGACAGCCTGAATCATTCATGGTAGGGAGTGTCTCCAGTGCTTGGCCCAGTGCCTGACAGAGAGTAGGCACTCAGTGCACATTTATTGGCATGAATGAGTGAACAAATAAACACACGGGGCTGAAAACAGAAGGGGCCAGATTTAAAGGACCTCCTAAGAAAAGGACTTTGGATTTCATTCTGAGGACACCCCACCGGCGCTCCACAGAAGAAAGGCTTTAAGCAAGAGGTTGACATAGTCAGATTTATACTGTAATTAAGAGTGTGGGTGAAATGAATTGGAAGGAAAGCGAGAGGTAAGTCTAGCAGCAGGAGATCAGTTAGGAGGCTGGTGTGGTCATTGATGTCAAATGGTGGTGACCTGAAAGAACGATGTACAGTTGGAATGGAGAAGAATAACTCTTTTGAGAGATAAAGAGAACACAGGTCAAAGGACTTAGCAATTGATTGTCAGAATGAAGATAAGAAAGCAGTTAAGTGTGATATCCAAGTTGTTAGCCTAGGCAATTGCTGGCAGCCACGAAGGCAGGAAAACAGACAGAATGAGGAGGTTCTGGGGATGAAAATTTGTGTTTTGAACATTTGAGTGAGTTGGAGGCATTCTTTGGTCCTGGGCCTATTTGCCCACAGATCATTTTCCTTGCTCTGTTGTGTGTCGACTTGCTGGCTACAATCCCTGCGCTCTCATGTTAGCTGGTTTCTGGCTCGGTTTAGGCATGGGAGGCACTGGCAAGGGATTAGAGAATAAGAGGAGGGGAAAGGCCAGGATATTGTTCCTCTTCCCTTCCAGCCTCCAGCATGTCTCCAGCTGTGGCTGCAGCTGCTCTGTGGCCCGAGCTCTCTCCAGACAGGCTTGTTCCACTTTTTTCCAATAACCCCACACTCTGTGTTTGAGTGACACATCACTTGCTTGGTCTCTCCTGTCTAGGAGTGGTGGTGACTTCCTGCTGTTGCTAGACGCAGGATTCCCTCAAAGCCTCCTGTTTGGCCTTTCAGCTCTTTGCTCCCATGGAGTATTAAACTCTTTTTATTATCATTATTATTTTAATTTATTTTTAACTGGAGTATAATTGCTTTACAATTTTCTGTTAGTTTCTGCAGTACAAAATGTGAATCACCTATAAGTATACATATATATCCCTTTCATCTTGAACCTCTCTCTTACCTGCCATCCCACCCTTCTAGGTCATCACAGAGCAGCAGGTTGAGTTTCCTGTGCTATACAGCAGCTTCCCACTAACTATCTATTTTACACATGGTAGTGTACGTATCTCATGCCAAAGAATGCTCAAACTACCGCACAATTGCATTCATCTCACACGCTAGTAAAGTAATGCTCAAAATTCTCCAAGCCAGGCTTCAGCAATATGTGAACCGTGAACTTCCAGGTGTTCAAGCTGGTTTTCAAAAAGGCAGAGGAACCAGAGATCAAATTGCCAACATCCGCTGGATCATGGAAAAAGCAAGAGTTCCAGAAAAACATCTATTTCTGCTTTATTGACTATGCCAAAGCCTTTGACTGTGTGGGTCACAGTAAACTGTGGAAAATTCTGAAAGAGATGGGAATACCAGACCACCTGACCTGCCTCCTGAGAAACCTATATGCAGGTCAGGAAGCAACAGTTAGAACTGGACATGGAACAACAGATTGGTTCCAAATAGGAAAAGGAGTACATCAAGGCTGTATGTTGTCACCCTGCTTATTTAACTTATATGCAGAGTACATCATGAGAAATGCTGGACTGGAAGAAGCACAAGCTGGAATCAAGATTGCCAGGAGAAATATCAGTAACCTCAGATATGCAGGTAACACCACCCTTCTCGCAGAAAGTGAAGAAGAACTAAAAAGCCTCTTGATGAAAGTGAAAGAGGAGAGTGAAAAAGTTTGGCTTAAAGCTCAACATTCAGAAAACTAAGATCATGGCATCCGGTCCCATCACTTCATGGGAAATAGATGGGGAAACAGTGGAAACAGTGTCAGACTTTATTTTTGGGGGCTCCAAAATCACTGCAGATGGTGATTGCAGCCATGAAATTAAAAGACACTTACTCCTTGGAAGGCAAGTTATGACCAACCTAGATAGCATATTAAAAAGCAGAGACATTACTTTGCCAACAAAGGTCCGTCTAGTCAAGGCTATGGTTTTTCCAGTGGTCACGTATGGATGTGAGAGTTGGACTGTGAAGAAAGCTGAGTGCCGAAGAATTGATGCTTTTGAACTGTGGTGTTGGAGAAGACTCTTGAGAGTCCCTTGGACTGCAAGGAGATCCAACCAGTCCATTCTAAAGGAGATCAGTCCTGGGAGTTCATTGGAAGGACTGATGCTGAGGCTGAAACTCCAGTACTTTGGCCACCTCATGCGAAGAGTTGACTCATTGGAAAAGACTCTGATGCTGGGAGGGATTGGGGGCAGGAGGAGAAGGGGACGACAGAGGATGAGATGGCTGGATGGCATCACTGACTTGATGGACGTGAGTTTGAGTGAACTCCAGGAGTTAAGTGATGGACAGGGAGGCCTGAGGTGCTGCGATTCATGGGGTTGCAAAGAGTTGGACACGACTGAGCGACTGAACTGAACTGAGTGTGCATACTTCAGTGCCCTCTCTTGTCCCACCCTCTCTTTCCCTTCTGTGTCCACAAGTCCATTCTCTACATTTGTGTCTTTATCCGTGCTTGCAAATCAGTTTGTCAGTACCATCTTTCTAGATTCCATATATATGTTAATATACTAAACTTTCTATTTTAAATATTCAGAGTGGGTTCTGTTTTTCTGAGGAACACCCAAGTGGAGATATGCAAAAAACAGCTAACTGTGTAGAAGAGAGATATGAGCTCAGAGTCATCAACACACAGAAAACTGGAGTTTCTATCATAGCACATACTTCCCTGGAGGGTAACTGACTCCTTACTTATCTGGGTGCTGCATCAGCCTGAGAGATCCTGAAGTATAAAAGGTCAGCCCAATTTCTGTCCATACTCCCAGGGCCAACTCAAGACCTGGTGAAGAATAGGCACTCAGTAATGTAAGTTTATTGAATGAAGACATGAATGCCTAATCCCTACACACTATTGTTAAGCAATATTAATTGGTGGATCCACTTTTACAGAAAAACTGAACTCAAGCAACCTGAGGAGTGCTCAATCTGAACTAATGAGAAATCTGAACCACTAAATACTTGTTAGCATAGGAGTTTATTGCTGTCGGGATTGTCATGATACAAGTGAAACAAAAGCAGTAAGTTGCCCCAGTTGTTAAGTCATTTACTGAGCAGATAAGAATAATTAGAAATCATTGCTGTTACGCATATAACTGTGTATATAAAGGATATTGCTAAACAAACAGAAGATGGCAGGTTTGTTTAGATGCATTAAGCATTTCACTGAATCCTCTAATCTTGGATACACAATCGATTTCCCATGAAAGGATCTGCAGAGGTAACCTCAGGCAGGGTTCATACTACCAAATCTGAGCCGTGGCTGAATAAATCAGAAGTTACAAACAAGGCATTGCAAAGTGCAAATGTTGATATGGTATTAGTGGTTTTAACAGTAAGAGGAAAAAAAAAAACACTGTCAATACAGGACATTTCATAATTCAGTAAACGAAGAGCCAGTTGTTGTTGTTTAGTCACTAAGTCATGTCCGACTCTTTTGCAAGCCCACACACTACAGCCCTCCAGGCTTCTCTGTCCATGGGATTTCCTAGGCAAGAATACTGGAGCAGGTTTCCATTTCTTTCTTCAGGGGGATCGTCCCAATCCAGAGATCAAACCCATGTTTCCTGCACATCTCCTGTTGGCAGGTGAATTCTTTACCACTGAGCCACTTGGAGAGCCCAAGAGCAAATTTTATTGATTTAAATCATTCATTGTTCAATTTACTAGTTCTATGACTGTATCTTTTTACACACAAACACACACACACAGTGGAAATTCGTTGTTTGGGGCCTAGAAGAGTTTTGTTTCATTATTTCAGAACATGCAAATGAGGGTATCAGAAAACAGACTCAAATATTATAAGACTAGTCAAATCAAGGAACACTAATGCTCAGAGTTTAGTCAAATTTTCAAGTAAAGAGGGAATTTTGGCAGCAGTATATATCTTCTATCAATGCTTATACATGGGATCTAGAAAAATGATACTGATGAACTGATTCGAAGGGCAGGCATAGAGGTGCAGATGTAGAGTCCAGACTTGTGGACACAGTGAGGGAAAGAGAGAGGGGGACGAATCGAGAGGGTAGTATTGGCATACATATGCTACCATGTGTAAAGTAGATGGCTAGTGGGAAGCTGCTGTATAATACAGGGAGCTCAGCTCGGTGCTCCCGTGATGACCTAGAGAGGTGAAATAGGAGGTTGGGAGGGAGGCTCAAGTGGGAGGGAATATATGTATACAAATGGCTGATTCATGTTGTTATACAGCAGAAACTAACACCACATTGTAAAGCAATTATATTCTAATAAAAATAAATAAATAAAAAGACAGATTTTTTCATACTAGGAAGGCTCTCGTTTAAAGTTATTGATACCTATATATGACAATTTCCTTTAAGAGCAAGGACTCTCTAATTCAGAGGAGAGTCAGGTCTGTTCTTAAGAGCTAGGGTTTCTGGGCTTTGCTTTTGTCACCAGTAGGAGGGGCCATGCTGGGTTCCAGGGCTGTCTGCTTTGTATGCTGCAAGATCTGTGATCTGGAAGAAAGGAATGAGGCCAGTGACAGCTTCAGTTTGTCAGAAGACTGCTTCAGAGGACTGTCTTCTGGTGGTGGAGAACCCATCAGAAATATTTCCTCCTGCTTTCTGCATGAAAAATGGAAATAGCAGTGAGAAGCTAGGGAGAGTGTGTTCTTGATATCATACTTTGAGTAACTGACAAAACTTGTATTTTAGAATTATTTTAATTTTGTAAAAAACAGCAGCAACATGGATTTATCACAAAAATAAAAATAAAAAAATTAAGTCATGCCTAATTTCACTATTGGAGAAGGCAATGGCACCCCACTCCAGTACTTTTGCCTGGAAAATCCCATGGACGGAGGAGCCTAGTAGGCTGCAGTCCGTGGGGTCGCTAGAGTCGGACACGACTGAGCGACTTCACTTTCACTTTTCACTTTCATACATTGGAGAAGGAAATGGCAACCCACTCCAGTGCTCTTGCCTGGAGAATCCCAGGGACGGGGAAGCCTGGTGGGCTGCCATCTATGGGATCACACAGATTTGGACACGACTGAAGCGACTTAGCAGCAGCAGTAGCAATTTCACTATGTAGAGGCAATCTCTTCTTTCAATTTGGAATAAATTCTTCTGAGACCACTGCCATGCAAATTGCTGTAGACTGAATATTTGTCCTCCAAGAGTCATTTGTTGAAACCTAATCCCCAAAGTGGTGGTATTTGGAGATGGGGCCTTTGAGTCACAAAGGCGGAACCCTTAAGAATGGTTGTGCTGTGATAATGAGACCACAGATTGCTCCCTTGCCTCTCCTCCCCTGTGAGGGTACAGCTCAAAGATCACTGTCTGTGAACCAGGAAGCAGTCTCTCACCAGACACCAAACCTGTGGGCGCCTTGATCTTGGACTTCTCAGCCTCCAGAATTGTGAGATATAAATGCTGTTCATAAGCCACCCAGTCTGTGGTATTCTGTTTTAGCAACTTGAACAGACTAAGACACAATTATGTATATTTAAAAGGGTCTTCATATTATACACTGCTCTGTAATCCACTTTTTCTGTGCAAAAATATGTCATCTTCCATGTCAGTACCTAGTTGCACTATTGATGATGTTTTGGTATTCCATTTCATACATTCACTGTAACTTATTTAACCAACAGCCCCACAGAGAGATATTTGGCCAACCTCCAGTTTTTCACTATTGGATGCCTAAGATGAACTATTAGCAACAATTTTTTAAGGTGAAGCCTCAAGCATCTGTCATAAGATACTTGGGGATAGGGTGAGAAAGATGGAATAGGAATTAAAAAGGCACTCATAAGAGGGGGCAGGGAGGTGTTTATGAGTTGATACTGTTCTTGATGGTTCTTGACATGTACAGTAAATCAGTTAACAGGAGTAGGGTGGAGGAGGATAGTGTGAGGAGGGAAAAGTCCAAGAGAGTGAAATGACAGGTACAGAGAGAGAGAAACACAGAGTCAGACAACAGATTGAGATACAGACAGATGGCAAAGGGAAAGAAGGAATGCCACTAGAAAAAGTAGAAATGATCAAAAAAATCTATCCAGGCTACAAAAGAAGTTTTGTGATGATTGCAAAAAGGACAGTGACATTTACACCACTCAAGTAATCATATATTATTGAATAAATGAAAAGGGGGACAAATTTCCCCCAAATCTGGAAACTTTGGTTATCAGAGTAGATATGAAGTAACCTTCTAAAACCTAAAAATAGTAGCAGATGCAAACTATTATACATAGAATAGATAAACAAGGTCCTACTGTGTAGCACAGGGAACTATACGCAATATCCTATGATAAATCATAATGGAAAAGAATACAAAAACACTATATATATGCATAATTGAACCACTTTGCTGTACAACAGAAATTAACACAATATTGTAAATCAATTACACTTCAATTAAAAAATAAAATAAAAACCCTTGAACAAAGAATAATAATTAAGAATTTTCATTTTACTTCACTTAATTCACTAACCCACATCACAAATTGAAGATTGTCATTTAAAAAATAGTTTATGTTAACCCTTAACTCTGACACTTTAGGTTTTCTCTTATAGTGATTAACTGGGGTTAAAATATTTTGCATCATTGCTTTGCATCACAGCCCCAGAGAACATGAAAGAGGAAGGTTAGCTTCCCTTTTCTCCTACTGTGGTGCCTGCTTCCTGTTTTAGAAAAAAAAAGTGTGAACTGTCACTTTCTCTAGAAAATCATTCTTCCGTATATTTTAGAGTAGGGTGGCATGTGCAATTTGTGGGGGCTGGAAGATGGCCTCTATGGTGATTTTTTCTACATGCATTTGTAGAAAACAATGAAAAAGCATTTGTATAATGAACATCATTTATATACATATTACAGTACATTTAAAGTTTTTTAAAAATCAACATATGTAAAGAGAACAATCCTGACATCCCATAGGAGGCTATCAGACACAAATGAAATTATTTATATGAAAGTGTTTCTGCTGCTGCTATTTAGTTGCTTAAATCGGGTTCAACTCTTTTGAGACCCTGTGGACTGTAGCCTGCCAGGTTCCTCAATCCATAGGATTTCCCAGGCAAGAACACTGGAGTGGGTTGCCATTTCCTTCTCCAGGGGATCAAACCCAAGTTTCCTGTGTATCCTGCTTGGCAGGTGGATTCTTTACCATTGAGCCACCTGGCAAGTGTTTGGCAAGCTCTAGAAGTCTGTACAAGTACAAGATCTTTTCAATATTACTGGAACTTGATTATACCCTGGCATCTGCAGAATCTTCTCAAAGACAGAATTTCTTCTCCTTTCCCACATCAAGGGGTTGGAATGAGGGAACAGATCAACAAATAGCCTTGCTGCTCATTCTCCCCCAGTACGATCACTTGCATGGACAGGAAAATTAGGAAAATGTCTTTTCCTTTGTTAAATCTGTAAGAATTGGTCAGGTTTTCACTCTTTTAACTGAAAAAAAAAAAAATCTACTCAAGACTGGCTCATATGAATTACATCCTGTGTGGGACTCTGTCCTGTGTCACTGACACACCCCAAGTGAAGGGCAAGAGTGGTCATTGCTTCCCAATGCTCCTAAGGGCATTTTAATTAAAGCACTGATGCTTCATGCCCCACAGGTATAGCGTGACTCAGCAAGGTTAGTCATGCCATTGCAGCTCTGGAGCATCAGAACACATCTAGTCACATGACCCTGGAGCTCAAGGGCATCAAACCAGACTCATTTAGCGGAACTGCTCACTCAAGTCAGTCCTGTTACTGAATGACCATGGGATAGGGCAGATCAAGGGCAGCACAGACCACTGTGGATTCTTGATAGAAAGTTTTTCTATCGTGTTACCTTGAGTCTAACCTAAGTGTGTGCCAATCACTTCTAAAGAGGGGGTGGAGGCAAACCTCCTTAAAGATTCTGATTCGTGTCTTCCATTTGGAGAGAACTTTTGGTCTGTTCATATTTGTGGCTTTTCTTTGTTCCATTAAAGACTGAGGCATCACACACATGAATGAGCTCAAAGTATTTTAAAGGAAAAGAAGCTCCAAATCTCACCTTCAACCAGCTATGCCCCACCTCATCATTTTTTTCATAGTACCCACACGTAATTTAGGTCTCTCTGAGCATCCTGTTTTTCTGAAAGTGTAAGCATTGCATGTATAATTTGCTCGCCATGTCATTCTGAAATCTTTAATGCATATGGTTCAGACATCTTGTTTGCTTTTTGTTTAATTAATGCAATGCCAGCTTGCTGCTGCTGCTGCTAAGTCATGTCAGTCGTGTCTGACTCTGTGCAACCCCACCAGGCTCCTGTTCCTGGGATTCTCCACGCAAGAATACTGGAGTGGGTTGCCATTTCCTTCTCCAATGCGTGAAAGTGAAATGTGAAAGTGAAGTCGCTCAGTCATGTCCAACTCTTTGCGACCCCATGGACTGTATGTAGCCTACCAGGCTCCTCCGTCCATGGGATTTTCCAGGCAAGAGTACTGGAGTGGGTTGGCATTGCCTTCTCTGGCAATGCCAGCTTATTTACTGCAAAAAAAAAATCTACTTCTTTTTCTTCTGGAAGAGGAAAGTTAAATACCATACACATTAAAGGTATTCTGTGCTCCAGTCTAATACAGAGGCTGCTGCTAAAGTATTATACTTTAATACACTGACAGGTAATTCCACAATTCTGTTTACTTATTGGTTTTATTTTTATGTTTTTTTTTTAAATGGTGTTTTGTTTAACTGCTACAAGTTAAAAAGACATCTTCAATGTCAATGATGTAGCTTCTTCACTCAGGAGTTTTAAAACTGGCCAATTCTAGAAATGAAAAAAAAATAGCATATGTGGTTAGTTGCACTTTTTATGGCTCAGCTTTGTGTTTCAGAGATGTTAAGGACTCCAGATAAAACAAACAAGCTTATCTGCAACTGCTCCAGCAATTCTGGTGTATAATTTTGTTTGTTGGTTTTGTGTTAGGGCTTCATAATCGGCATGATATTACTCATGCAGGGTCTAGTTTTGGATGTAGGAAAGGTGCTACTTGGTAATTTTTTTTCTTTTGCTTCTTGGAATTTTTGAATTCTGCTTAAAAATGACAAATGTCTGCTCTCTTGGGCTTTCGGTACCTGTCAGACTCCTCATTTACATTTCTGTCCCCCCTTTTTTTTTTTTCAGTAATCTTGATGGATGTTTTGGAATGTGCTCTGAAAAAATGCACACTAATATGCAGCAGAGACATTTACTTTTTTCCTAGCAGAAGCTCATCCTGTGACATGTTTAGGCATCAGAGGATGGTCGCTATGGTAGATAACATCTGAAACTCTGTATATACCTTGATTTCTGATCCCTTGGAAAATGTGGTTCTTTGAGAAAGGGAGTGGGAACCCACATAGGCTTTTATGGATTCAAATTCCAATATCGGTGCCTTCGAAGTTGTTGTTAGGAAATCATTTGAGTAACAAGTCTAGTCATCACCATATCCTGATAAGCCACCAGGCAGATAAATTACTTCCTGTAAATTATGACATAGAACCTCCACCCACGGAGATTCACTATATTACCCAGCTGTCTTTTAAGTAAATTTTCTGTCTGAAATTACTTACAAGGAATCCAATGTAAAATATACTCACAAGTATTTACCTAAGTACAGAGATAGATACCATTTAAGAATGAGTCAACAGTCTTCTCACCCTTTAAATCTGCCAGTTACCGAAATTTTCTATGGCATCTTGATCCTTAAAGGAGCCCCAGGAAGTAATTTAATCCATTCCCAGACATCTGGACAGACAAGCTAATCTTATCTTATTCTTCAACAAATGTAGCCAAGGTTCCTCCTAGCCCTTACAGTTTTGCTTTATAAGTGGCTTTTTAAAATTTTTTCCTCTGTTGGTTGAATATACCTGTTTCCGAGTATTGAGTCAATGACTGGGCCCCTTAAAAGGAGCAGAAAAGAGAAAGATTTGCCAGGACAAACTTAATATAATTGAATTTTAATTCAGACCACACAATATACAAATAGGCATATTATTATGACATATAACGACAGGCATATTATTATGAAATGATTTAAGTGTGGCCCTAAAAATAGTATTTTTACCTGGCTATTGCTGGCTGTTGCTCCAGCCTGGCTATTGCTCCCTTTACACCTGCTCAGAAATGGAGCTCTTACATCTCCTTTCTGACAGCTATGCATAGATTTCAGTTTAGGAGTAACCTGACATTAGATCCATGTCACAATGACCCAGATGGTGTGCGTGTTTGAGAAATGGAAATATATAATAAATTTGCTCCTTCTCTGGTTCAGTATTATGGCTACAACATGACTGTGTGTGCTTCTTATCTCAAAGGGTTTCTTTTTTGTCTGCTTGAATACATTCATGGCTTTTCAATGTCCAAATGTAATTTAGTATTTTCTGACAATTATACTTTTTTTAAATGTATCGCTTTTGTGTTTGTTATTTTCATTACTTGGTCATTCAGAAACTCTTTTAACCAGATATTCTATTTATTTTGTATATCCAATTTATTCACTCTGATAATATTTGTTTGCTGTTGTCATAAAAAAGCACAGCATTTTTACCCTAAATAGAATATATCTAATCTATTTCTCTCAGGGTTAAAACACTAAACCCAGAGAAAACAAGTGAGCTCTTCAAGGTCAACAGACACTAGAGTAGTTGAAGGAGCTGAGTCTAGCACCTACAGCCTTCTGATTCCTAACCCAGGAATTTTTTGGTGAGTGGGGAGGAATTTTTTTTTATCACTTTTTAATATGTTTTGTCACATGGATTTCAAAAATCCTACAGATAATTTAAATGAATGACTAGTTTCTCCTCTAATTATTCAGATTATATCAATTGTTCTTTAATGATTTAAAATTTTGTGCAAGTGGGGCTTTCTTCTATGTGAAAGCAGGTACATCATTTCCCAACTCTCTCTTCTAGGAGCCACTAAACATGAGCAAATATTTACACTTAGATGGATATGGTGTTGCACCATTTAACTCGCTGGTGATCAGCCTGGACCTGTACTTGGAATAGCTCTATTCATGTTTTATTTTCTTCTTCCAGAGAGTGCCGAGAATACAAAGCAACTCTCACCCATCTCCTTGCTTAAATCTCACTAGAAAGAATTTCAGTAAAAACATTAAAATATACAGTACTGAGGCATTCAAACTGTATCAGCAAGTAGGTAGAACACAACCTTCTAAACCATCGTCCACTGAAAGTATCCTTTTATTTGTGACACTAATTCATTTAAGAAAGACTTCCATCTAAATTAGTACCACATCTAAAAACAAACTAGCACTTAAATCCAGGAACAACTAGGGAGAACAGTCAATTAAATCATCTAGATAATATAAATGGGAAAACACTTCCACAACTCTCTGCCTGATTTTTGCACTAGCCATGATGTCTTGATATTTCTTCCAAAGAGAATGTTTATATTAAAGTTGTCCAAAAGCAGCTATTTTACTTGGGGTTGGGAGTATCACTGACTAGTACATCTGGATTAATTTATATCTGCATTCACTACATAGTAATCATCTTTGAAAACAGAAGAGCTTTGGTGGGTTTGGATCCATGTTTAGGGAGTTCAGGTGCTAGCTGGATAGCCTAGAACTGGTTCCCAAACTTTAGTCATTCGCCAGTCCCCTTTATGATTTTTGCAACTTCCAACAATATAGCCTTTATATATTTCTTATGTCATATTTTCTTTTTCTTGAAGTTGAGTAAATTGAAAACTTAAATATGTCTATTTAAAAGGAAAATTGTATCACTCTTATAAACAGGAAGCTAGATTACTTGCCATAATATACAGTAAGCATGAATGTAAGTAAAATAAAATCCAACATTATTCTATTTTATGGTGTCACTTCAGAAGACTGTGATCTTCCAATCTGTCATCCTTTTTATTAAAAGTTAGAGTTACAAATTTTGCATCAGAGGAGTATTAAATACAAACTTGCATTGAACTGAGATTTTCTTGAGGTTATTGGAAGGATTGAAAGAAACTTAGAAAAAGGCAAATCTGCTTCTGCGACATCCTCTCCCCCAGCATGATCCCACGCTGTGATGCTGGGGGTCTTCGAGCTGTCCTGCCAATGCACAGAGCTCACGTCTGCCTCTGCACCTTCACAATTGCTATTTATGCCCTTCCCAAGAAAGGACTTCCCCCAGAGTCTTACAGAGCTCTGTCTCCCACTGGCTTTTACTCAAGTCTGCTTTATCAGAGAGTTCTTCCCTGCCTGACTACAGGCAGTAAAATACAGGCATACTTCATTTTAGTGTGCTTTGCTTTATTGGGCTTCACAAATATTGCCTTTTTATTTTTCTTACAAATTAAAGGTTTGCAGCAGCCCTGTGTCAGGCACGTCTGTCAGCACCATTTTCCCAACAGCACGTCCTCAGTTCATGTCTCTGCGTCACATTTTGTTCATTCTCGAAATATTCTAAACTTTCCTATTATTATTATATTTGTTACGGTGACCTGTGATCGGTCACTGTTATAATTGTTCAGGGACACCACAAATTGTGCCCATGCAAGATAGTAAACTTAGTGGTTAAAATGACAACAAAGGATTTAGAATATTACTTATTCTATTTACTTTAGAATAAACTTAGTTGATAAAGTAGAGGCAAGTTTTAAGAGGATTGACTCCAATTTTGTGGTAAAATGCTATCAAATAACAGGCTACAGAGAAAGCAGGCTACAGAGAAATCATTCATGAAAGGAAGAGACAATAGATGTGACAAATTTCATTGTTGTCTTATTTTTTTGAGAGTAATTATTTTTATTGAAGTATAGCTGATTTACAATGTTGTATTAATTTCTGCCATATAGTAAAGTGATTCAGTTATCATTTTATTATTTATGTATATTTTATATACGTATGCTGCTGCTAAGTCGCTTCACTCGTGTCCGACTCTGTGCGACCCCATAGATGGCAACCCACCAGGCTCCCCCATCCCTGGGATTCTCCAGGCAAGAACGCTGGAGTGGGTTGCCATTTCCTTCTCCAATGCATGAAAGTGAAAAATGAAAGTGAAGTCGTTCAGTTGTGTCTGACCCTCAGCGACCCCATGGACTGCAGCCTTCCGGGCTCCTCCATCCATGGGATTTTCCAGGCAAGAGTACTGGAGTGCGGTGCCATTGCCTTCTCTGTTATATATGTATACATGTATACATATATAATTCAGTTATTATTTGATTAAGTTTTGTAAAAGAGACATTACATATCCAAAACAAACCCCAGAAGAATCTGCAAAACATATTGACCTCTTAACCTCCAGGTTATAGATGTCCTGGTGATTTTCACTTCTTTTGTTATACTTTAATTTGATGACTGATTTTATCCCCAGTAAAACCAGTCCATGATTACAAAATTTCTGTTTTTGTAATCAGGCAAAACAATAGTGCTAGTTCCGTGTAGAAAAATGAGTGGTGTTTAACACAAGTCCTCAGCTCATTCAAGTTTGGAGTCAGTAAGAATTAGGGCACTGAATCAAGCCTTGTTTAGGTGAATAAATTTAGTGAGAGAAGTTCCAGTCTACAAAGCTGCAGTTTTAATCCTTAACTCCAGCCAGTCATTTCATAAGTGGTTTCCTTTGGTCGTATAAGGTAACTGTGGGTCACATAAGTTCTGTTAGAAAAACAAATCAAGCCTTCTGTCCCACTAATGGTGGATCAGGTAACTTTCTCTCCTAGGAAGAAAGACCATATTCTATAATATCAATAAGCTTATCAAGGCTTCCCTCACCCCCTGATTCTGCTTAGTGTCTTATAGGGCAGGCTAATGCTCCAAACAAAATTTAGATCTGTTACATGGATAATTCCATTTTCCCATTAAGAATTATTTTGCACTTACAAAATTAAAGTGTCACCTTGTGTTTATTTTTAAAACAGGAAAATATTGATGAAGCAAATTTGTCTTTCTCTTTTATTGTATTCTGGAGCAAGGTTTATTTATACTCAGTGAAATGATCACTTTTCTGATAATTTCTCTTTTTCCCAGCAAAGAAAGCTTAATCTTCTTTCTGAAAATGATTCTATTTGGGCAGCAAATCCTACACTGAAAATTGTTCCAGATCTCAAATTACATAACTTGAACAGATGGCAGTCTCATGGTTTTGACATGTTGGGCTACAGTCCTAGTCCGTGCAGAAGAACCAGCTCTGGAGCCTTCCAGTAGACAAGCAGACAGATCCCGTGAGCAAGCAGACCTGTATGACCATGGGATCAGGTTGAGAACTGCAGTCTGGCTCAGCTTCCCATGTTCATGACTCCAAAGCAAATTCCTCAGGATCCTGAAAGACATACCAGTAGTCCTAGAGAAACCAGTGGTAAATTTGGTTGAATCATAAAAATAAACAAAACTTTTTCTGTGAGAGAAAACAGACTCTCAGGGAACGCTATACCAGAAGAGGGATATAGTTTATGGTAAGAGTTGCAATGCCACATGCAGTTAGTTATTGAATGGATATGTTCTAATGGTGTCTTGGGTTTGGAGCACAAAGAGATGAAACAGCTAAAAATGCCTGTCTTCACAGAGCTCGAAATTTAGTGGGGAGAAGGACAACTAATGAATCAATAAACAAATGAACAAATAAACGTTCACATATGAGGGTGATAAGTGCCAAGGAGGAAAAACAAATGCAGAAAAGAGGGATAAGTATGTGAAATTTTAGACAGGATGGCGCAGAAATCCTTTTTAAAAAGGTGACATTTGAGTAAAGACTGAAGAAAATAAAAATTCAGATCATGTGTACTTTGGGAGAAGGGCATTCTAGAGAGAGGATACAGCCAGTGCAAATCCCCAGGGTCAGGGGGATAGATGGACTGTATGAAGAACTACAAAAAATCCAGGGTGGCTGAAGCAGGGGAAGGTTGCACGAGATGAGATCTGGGAGAGAAAGTGAGGTCAGATTATGCAGAGTTTAAAAGAGTATAATTTGGAATTTGTCTTTTATTCTGAGTGAGGTGGAAACCACAAGGAGGGTTTGGAGCAGACAAAGGACATGATTTGAATCATAATTTTTCAGGATCCTTTGTGTAGAAAAATCAACTGTAGGGTAGTAAGTGCAGAAACAAGGGGTGAGGAAGTGAGAGGCATAAGGGAAGCATTTAGGAGAATGAGAGATAAGGAGGTAAGAAATAATGATTTGAACCAAAATGGTACCAGTGGAGGTGATGAAAAGTATACAAATTCTAAGTGTATTTTTAGTGTAAAACTAACAGTTCTGATTCATGAATTAGATATGTAAGAAAAAAGAGAAGCGTCTAGGATCATTCCAAGATTTGGGGGTTGTGCAGCTGGAAGGATGCAATAGAGCTGAGAAGTGTTGTGAACAGGAGAAGAATGTGGGAAGAGGAGCAGATTTGGGGGATATCAGACTTTTGAGATGTTTATTAGATCTCTCTGGTGGCTCAGACAGTAAAGAATCTGCCTGCAATGTGGGAAACCTGGGTTCAATCCTTCAGTTGAGAAGATCCCCTGGAGGAGGGCATGGCAACCCACTTCAATATTCTTGCCTGGAGAATCCCCACAGAGGAGCCTGGTGAACTATAGTCCGTGGGGTCAAAAAGAGTCGGACATGACTGAGCAAATAAGCGCAGCACACATTAGATCTCCAAATGGAGATGTTGAGTAGGCAATGGGATATACAAGTTAGGTGTGCCAAGGAGAGATTTGGGCAAAAGATATAAAAGTCTGGGAATCATAAAGATATACATAGCATTTAAAGCTATGTGACTTGATGAGTTTACCTAGAGAGGGGAGTGAGAGTGAGTGTTCAGTTCAGTTCAGTTCAGTCGCTCAGTCGTGTCTGACTCTTTGCGACCCCATAAATTGCAGCACACCAGGCCTCCCTGTCCATCACCAACTCCCGGAGTTCACTCAGACTCATGTCCATCGAGTCAGTGATGCCATCCAGCCATCTCATCCTCTGTCGTCCCCTTCTCCTCCTGTAGAACCAGGTAAATATAGACAGTAATCATTTGTATGGAATGCTGCTGATTAGTAAGATGAGGCAAGTTGGCAATTGAATTGAGCCATATACAAGTCATCATTAATCTTTATAACATGAGCTATAGACCTGTTGCAGCAGGTCCAAGAGAGAATGGAGACGTTGAAGAAAGACAGTTGTTTCAAAAACATTTGCTTTGGGGACTTCCCTGGTGGTCCAGTGGTGAAAGTGTTAGTCGATCATTTGTGTCCGACTCTTTTGCAACCCCATGGATGGTATCCCTCCAGACTCCTCTGTCCATGGAATTCTCCAGGCAAGAATACTGCAGTGGGTAGCCATTTCCTTCTCCAGGGGATCTTCCCAACCCAGGGATCAAACCCACGTCTCCTGTATTTCCTGCATTGCAGGCAAATTGTTTGCCACCAAGGAAGCCCAGTGGTGAAGACTTTGCCTCCTAATGCAGGGGGTGTGGGTTCAATCCCTGGTTGGGCAGCTAAGGTCCCACATGCCTCGAGGCCAGAAAACCAAAACATGAAACAGAAGCAATATCGTAAATGGTCCATATTAAAAAAGTCCTTTAAAAAATTTGCCTTGTTTTAAAAACGAGAGGAATGAAGTGGTAGCTATATAGGGAGGTGGGAGCAAGAGAGGATTAAAGAAAACTTTCTATTAAAGTATAATGTACATAATAACATGTACACTGCTTACATGTATAGCTCTCTGTCTTTAATACAACCAAACACACAGAGAAGCACCCTGGAAGCCTCATGCCTGGTCCCTCCCAGTCACTCTTCCCACCCTACTCAAGGGCATCATCTGTCCTGACTTCTAAAACCACAGATTCATTTTGCATATTTTGTATTTAACTTAAATGGAGTCAAACTATTCATAC
Source organism: Bubalus bubalis (assembly GCF_019923935.1). Taxonomy (NCBI): domain Eukaryota; kingdom Metazoa; phylum Chordata; class Mammalia; order Artiodactyla; family Bovidae; genus Bubalus; species Bubalus bubalis. Next base: position 29,562,674 of record NC_059167.1, read on the forward strand.
TCTTTTGTATTTGGCTGCAGTCTAATCTTCCTTATCGTTGTATAATAACCCATTGCAAGAATATACCAAGATTTATTTATCTATTCTACTGTTGTTGAGCACTTGGGTATTTTCCAGTTTTACAAATAGTGCTGTTATATACATTCTGGAATATATCTTTCACTGAATATGTACATACACATTTTACTGGTTATATTTCAATGAGTGGATTGCTGAGGCATAAAGTATACATATGGAGAAGGACACAGCAACCCACTCCAGTGTTCTTGCATGGAGAATCTATGGATAGAGGAACCTTGCAGGCTAGAGTTCATAGGGTCACACAGAGTAGGATATGACTGAAGTGACTTAGCATGAATGCATACGCTTTAATTTTCCAAAATGGTTGTACTAACTGCCTCTCTCTCCAGCACTGTAAGAGAGACTTTATCAGTCATAGCAGTGATTTTATATCCATCTGTCACTCATTGGTCTTATATCTCAATTTGTTGAGAATGAAAGTTGTAAATAGGAGTGGAATTTATTGAGCCCCCTTAAAACCTTAAGGATAAGACTCTACTGCCCACAGTGTTTGGAGAAGGCAATGGCACCCCACTCCAGTACTCTTGCCTGGAAAATCCCATGGATGGAGGAGCCTGGTAGGCTGCAGTCCATGGGGTCGCGAAGAGTCGGACACAGCTGAGCGACTTCACTTTCACTTTTCACTTTCATGCATTGGAGAAGGAAATGGCAACCCACTTCAGTGTTCTTGCCTGGAGAATCCCAGGGACGGGGGAGCCGGGTGGGCTGCCGTCTATGGGGTTGCACAGAGTCGGACACGACTGAAGCGACTTAGCAGCAGCAGCAGCAGCCCACAGTTTTATGAGCACTGACCACCAGTATGGAACCTGGCACCGTGCCTGACACAGGATATATATGCAGCGTGTGTTAGTTGTTGCTCTTATTTTGCCTTGCCATCCTTCTCTCAGACCTACTTCCAAGCAAGGGTAAGGTAAGGCAGTGATAACTGCACATGCTTTCTTTTCAACTCACACTTACTCATCTGATCTTGTTTTACAGGGCTGGGAAAGGGGAAAACTCAGGTTTCTTCACTGATCATATTGTAGGGCAAAGAACAATACAGAAGCTCAAACACTCCTTTCCATAGCTCCTGTTGCAAGCGTCCATCAGATCAGGCATCTCACCAGGTTGTTGGAAGGGCTGAAAAACAGTTACACCCTGGCTGTGATAGGTTTCATTGTAAAATAAGTCAATTAATAAGCCATCTCCAAGAAAAGGATACTCCAGTTAGGCACTGAACTTCTAATAGTAGCAATTCTGAGGATGGCTAGTTACACAACTAAATACAGGACCTTGCCCTTGGCAACTATCCGAAAATGAATATTGTTTATTTAAGCCAATAAATTAAATATACTTCTGCATTTAAAAATCCCTTTCCAACATCTATATTCATCTGTAGGAAGTAGTTGTGACTACTATCTTTACATCCAAGGAGATCAATTGATTGTTTTTACTGAGTTGTGTCTGATTACACCTTTTATCCTCACACTGAAGTATTATTTATGGTGTGAGAAGCAGTATCTTTCAGATATCACAAAGACAGTACAAATAGTACAGAGAGTTCCCATATACTCCATACTCAGTTTCTCCTATTATTAACTTATTTAGTATGCTACATTTGTTATAATTAATGAATGGATCAATATTGCTATATTAACTAAAGTTATGAATTTACTCAGATTTCCTTGGCATTTACCTAATGTCCTTTTTCTATTCTAGGATCTCATCCAGGACACCACATTATATCTACTTGTATCTTAGTCTTCTGGTTGTGAGAATTTTTCCAGAGTTAATTTGTTTTTAAGGAGTACTGGCCAAGTATTTGGTCGAATGTGACTTAATTTAGATTCATCTGATGTTTTTCTGATGATTAGACCACGTGATTGATTTTTGAGGAAGACCACAACAAAGATCACTTGCATCATATCATAGCAAGGTCTATTCTATCAACACGACCTATTGCAGCTGGTCAACGCCATCTCAATCACCTGGTTTGTTTGATTAGTTTAGGTTTCTCCAGGGTTAAGCTCCTTCCATACTGTACTCTTTTTAAAAATTTATTTATGCTTTTAATTGAAGGATTCTATACAGAATTGTGTTGGTTTCTGCCAAACATCAGCATGAATCAGCCATAGGCATGTATATGTCCCCTCACACTGTACTCTTTGTAAGGAAGTCATGATGCATCGTCAACACTAAAGAGGTTCCACCTCCTTGTGGGTGTGGTATCTACATAAACTATTTGGAATTCTTCTGCATGAGAGATTTGTCTCTTTGCCCCATTTATTTATTTAATTATTTATATTAGTATGGACTCATAGACGTTTATTGTTATACATTGGATTATATTAGTCTAACACTACATATTTATTTTTTTGCTCAAATTTGCAGATTTGGCCACTGGGAACTCTTACAGTTGGCTCTTGTATGACTTCAACATCCCCTTGTCAGTGTGTGTGTATATGTGTGTGTGTGAGTGTTTGTGTGTTTTAATACTTCCTAACTTTCTGGAACTACAAGTTGCTCCAGGACAATTTTGCGTCTTTCCTGACCTAGTTCTAGAACCATATTGTAGGGCCATATTTCTCTGAGGAGCCCTGGTTCCTTTTCTTGCAACGTGGTATTCGAAACCAAGATCTGGGCACTAGGAGTGCTCCTTGCTACTGGGATGTCATTACTTCTGGGCTCTCTCAGGTGAGAGAACAAGGAAATATACTTGTGTATACTAATCCCTGTATATACGTGCATGGGTGCATGTTAAGTCGCTTCAGTTGTGTCCGACTCTTTGTGACCCTATGGACTGTAGCCCTCCAGGCTCCTCTGTCCACAGCCTCCTCTGTCCAGTGGGTAGCCATTCCTTTCTTCTGGGGATCTTTCCGACCCAGTGTTCGAACCCAGGTCTCTCACATTGCAGGCAGATTCTTTACTGTCTGAACCACCAGGGAAGCCCTCAACTTCCTAAACTAATTTTTAAGTTTGCATACATTAAGGTTCAGCCTTTGTGCTGTGAAGATTTTTGGGTTTTGACACATGCATAATGTCATGCCTTTATAATTACAGTATCATAGAGATTAGTTTCATCACCTCAAGAAATTGCCTGTGCTTAATCTACTTAACTCTTCCTCCCTTCTTCCTTAGAAATCACTGATGTTTTTACTCTCTCTATAGTTTTGCCTTTTCTAGAATGTCAGAAAACTGGAATCATATAGCCAGCCTTTTCAGACTGGCTCCTTTCACTTAGCACTATACATTTAAAATCCATCCCATGCTTTTTGTAACTTGATAGCTCATTTCGTGTTAACTCTGAATGATATCCATTGCATGGAGGTACCACAGTTTGTTTACTCATTCACCCACTGAAGGGCATATTTATTGCTTTCAGTTTTTGGTGATGATAAATAAAGTCACTGTGAATATTCTTATGCAAGTTTTTCTTTGAACATAAATTCTCAAATTGGTTGAGTGAATACATAGGAGTGCAACTGCTGAATGATATAGTAAGACTATGTTTAGCTTAACTGCCTCATTTAACTAACATGTGCTACTCCTTAAAATCAAGTGGTACATATGTGTTCAGTTGCTCAGTCATGTCCAACTCTTTGTGACCCCATGGACTGTAGCCCATCAGCCTCCTCTGTCCATGGAATTTTCCAGGCAGGAATACTGGAGTGGGTTGCCATTTCCTGCTCCAAAATCAAATGGTGATTACCCCTAAAAGCATCCATCATCGTCACCATCAGCTGTGTATTCCTTCCACACCCATTCCAATTTTTGGCACATGAACATAGTGAACTTTCATGTCAGAATAATCATTCTTTATATCTTTGAAAGTCCTTTTATGGGGACTTCTCTAGTAGTGGAGTGGGTAAGACTTTCAGGTCCCAATACAGGGGGCCTGGGTTTGATCCCTGGTCAGGAAACTAGATCCCACATGCATGTAGCAGCTAAAAGGTCCCCTATGCCATAACAAAGACCCCACATGCCACAGCTAAGATCCAGCACAGCCAGGATAAGTAAATAAATAGTTTTCTAAAAAGTTTTTTTACATCCATGATCACAATATCAGTACAGTAGCCAACTTGTTCAAGGGAGAATTCTGGCTCTGCCTCTAACCTCTGCCTTGACTCTGGGCAAATATCTAATTCCTTTCTCCTGTAATAGGGGATACCAGTAGTGCCTACCTAAGCCTACCTCAACGTGTCGTGAGAATTTAATGAGGCTCAAGAGTGGAGAAGGAAATGGCAACCCACTCCAGTATTCTTGCCTAGAGCATCCTGTGGATGGAGGAGCCTGGTGGGCTGCTGTCTATGAGGTCACACAGAGTTGGACACGACTGAAGCAACTTAGCACACATGCATGCATTGGAGAAGGAAATGGCAACCCACTCCAATGTTCTTGCCTGGAGAATCCCAGGGACGGAGGAGCCTGGTGGGCTGCCGTCTATGGAGTTGCATAGAGTCAGACACGACTGAAGCAACTTAGCAGCAGCAGCAAGAGTGGTGTCCTTCTTTGGCCAAATTATACTGCTGTTTGAAGGCTCAGCCAAGATTAGCTACAAATATGTTGATTCCTAATCCCATGCTTCCTCCACTAGAGATGAGTTAACACCCAACTTCATTTTCCTGCTCCCTAGCCAATATGAGGACCTCATCAACACCAAGTCATTGATCTAAACCAGTCAATTAAGGAAACCATCTTACCATGTATGTATGCATGGTAAGCAAGGGATCGGATTTTAGTTAAACGGTGTGGTCCAATAGCCATCAGCAGAAATAGTCTTTTTTCATCTTTAAATGGAAGACAAGAACATTTTAAGGTATAGGCTCTCAGACCAATGAATGGACTAAGCATTAAAGTAGTTCAATGATTCATGATTAAACTACATGAACATGAATTTAGTATATTAAAACTCTATGAATAAATTTAAAATGTCTAAAGAAACCTGTTGGTGGACATAAAGTGAATCTATTCAGAAACAAGTTTGGGCAGTTCACATCTGATACATAGTGTTTTCAGAGTAAGGTTTAATTATTTTTAGAGGTTTTAGAGCTCTGTACCCCAGCCAGAGAATGCTTATCTGCTTTATGCTAGTTTTTACCTGCAGAGTTTTTGTCTCTGTGACATCATTTATTTGTTCCTGCATTTTAAAATGCATTGCATAATGATGGGAACTGAACTAAGAAGGTTAATCATACCCTGGCAATCCTTGAGCAATGCTGGAAGCTACTAAGAAAACTTGAAGAAGAATGGTATTTCAAGATACACTCAGATCTATTCTGAGTTGAATATGGCCAGGTTGACTTTCTATGATTATTTGTTTGCTTATGTGAACAAATGAAGCTGCAAAATTCCTCTAGGACTGACAGAGATTAATATTGGTAAAATAAACAAACAGAAAAAAATACACAAGTGCTTTCACACACACACACACCTTTGCTGCAATCTTCTTGGCTTGGACGAGATAGATGTATGTGTGGGACGTGACTGGAACTATCAAAGAGCATCACTGAATTTCCAAATCACCTGCAATGATTGAGATCAGTTGAACATGCTTGAATTAACCAACTGGTCAATGTCGCAGTCTAGTTTGGAAACCATTTGTAGGTAAAATTACATTCTACACACAACAGAAAATTTTAAATATGCAGATATTTTTATAAAGACACGGTTAGACTAAATGTTAATTATATCCTAGTATCATTAGAAAGGAAGAATAATGATCAATTCATTTAGTGCTCAGTTCGTAATGTGAAGGATAGCTTTCTATTGGGTGGGCCAAATCTTTGTCCCTGGAATATTGGTGTCAGAACTTAGAAGTGTTAACTGACCTGTGTACTTCTATAGAGAAAATCAGGAAGTGTTGAAATTTTTGTTCCTTACTTCACTTGTTTTATTCATTCTACAGATATTCAACACTTACTATGTACCTGGCATTGGGCTTGGCACTGGGGAACAGACAATCCAACAGCCTTTGGGGAATGGAAACAGTTCTAGAGCCAAGTGCTCTGACTGACTACATGTCTTAATTCAAAGTGGAAGACCCAGGCAAACTAAAACAACCAACAAGTTTTGACCAGTTTTACCTGTGCACACCTAATATACCCACACCAACCTTTCACTAAATCTTTATTGGTACCTTTGCCTTCTTTCTAACCATTGTCTATTGGCTGTAACTCCAATGGATTAGCTATAATTGACAAACCTAAAGGCTTATAAATGCAAACAACCTCCATTTATTTACTTCAACTATTCTTGAAGTACAATAAGAGGCAAATAAACATCATTTCACACCAAAAAATGAGGTACAAGATTTCAGACTTTCACTTAAAAACATCAAAATAGACCCAGAAATGACCACAACAGAGGTATGTGGACATTCCTTAGAATCTCTTGCTACTGTCCATTTGCTGGTATTGTTTTCCTATAGCTTATTCTTCATTTTGGATCACAGATGACTATTTGGTAAGTGTGTTTAATTCTCCTGCAATTAGATTTGCATAACATATTATTCCATGTTAATGAAAAAGTTTTTGAACTGCAGCCAAATTGCTGTAGGACAAGCAGATTTTGTTTTCGTATAATTTCATTAGTAAAATATGAGGATACCAATATTGAAATGTCACAAAAATGGAGTTTTAAGTCAAACATCTGTTCCCTTAAAGGAGAATATCCTTTCTGAAGCTTGGAGCTTCATTAGTGAACAATTAGAAATAAACTTGCAATAAAATAAAAAGAATTCAACTAAAGGGAATTTTCTTTCATTGCAACTGTTCCAGTAGTTTGGCTGAATTCTTTTTGTTTTATTTAAAGTTTATTGCATTATCATAAAAATAGAAAAAAAACATGTAAAACTGTAGAACAGAAAAAAAAATCACTTTGGCTTCACTCTGTGTTTGACTCTGATGTGCTTCCCTGAACACAAGATATAACCTGAGCCCCCAAGAAGCTGGTTCCTCTCCCTGGCTTGACACAGCACCTGCTTCTCACAGATGACTGAAAAGATACCCTGCCCCTCCAGGTTGCTGGGCTTCACTTCTGTTCATTGCAACAACCATTTTACAGGGTGTAATTATATATTTTGCAAGAGATGGAAGGTTCTAGTGTTGAATCTTGAGTGTACTTCAAATTCTATGTGTGCTCAATGCTATGGAACTAATGTTTGAGTTGCCCCAACATTCCAATGTTGAACTCCTAACCTCCAATATGATGGTATTTTTAGGTGGGGCTTTGGGGAGGTAATTAAGGCGTGAGGTTAGCGCCCTTGTGAGTGGATTAGTGTCATTATAAGAACAGATGTGAGAAGAATGATCTCTGTCTCTGCCACATGAGGACAGGGAAAGAAGGTGGCCATCCATAGATCAGGAAGTGGGATCTCACCAGAACCCAACCATGTGGGCATGCTGATGACAAATGTCACAGGATTCAAAACTAACAGAACTACTTTTCTGTTAAGTCACTCAGTCTATTTTGTGATAGTAGCCCCAGCAGACTAAGACATCCTTGTACCCAAAAGAGAAACCACCTAATCATGGCCCATGGTGGTACAGACAATAGGGAACATCGTGTCTAGTGCTGCAAAAGAGCAAGTGAAAGAAAATAAACTCTTATTTATATATAGTAGTAAAAAGCACATATCCAGTATGAAGGGTATGGTATCTGCTCCTCTTAGTTCTGGGGATTGCTATCTTTAATAACTTTAGAGAGACAAGGATAAACTGGACTGTGAGTACGTGACTATCGTGTCCTACTGACTACACAACCCTGGTGCAGAGAACTCGGTGGACACTCACAAATAGTCAAGAATGTGAAAGGAGAACAAGGAGAAGGTAGTAGAGTTCTAGAACTGGCCATGTGGTCAAAGAAGACGAAAACATTCAGCCAAGGAGAAAGAGTCTCAAGGGACACAAAAATTCTCTTCAAAGTATTTGACAGAAATCTTCATGTAGAAGAAGCCTTAGGCTCAATGTGGGGAACAAAAGAAGTGACTGCACATGGAAGAATTTACAAGTATAGTTGCTTGAAATTGAAGAGTAGCCACTGTAATAACCCTTGATTAGTCTTGCCCATGCCAATTCTTAGTCCCCACATCTTCCAGTCACTGGAATTGTTCATTCATTCATCTGTTCCTTCAAAAATATGTATTGAGCATCTTCTATATGCCAGACACTCAGTTAGATCCTGGGGAAACAACAGAGAGCCCAACAATCATGGCCTCTTCCTGCATTCAGTTTACAAGCTCATGAAAGAAACAGTCAACAATGAAATCAGACTGTGCAAAGAAACTTGCTTGAACAGAAGCTACAGGATTGTTTGTTAAAGAAAACAAAAAGGAAAATTCTGAAGGGCTGAACAAATGATCTTACTAGCCCTTACAAGCCCAGAGATGGCTGGGATTCTACATTTTCTGTCTGTATTCCTGTCTTTTTGGGAGGCCCTATCCGGGAGTCAGTATGTTCACCTTCATCCTCCTCCCCTCCACTTTCAAGTCACCACTGAGTGTTGACCATTCTAGTCCATGTCTCTAGTCCAGCAGTTTGCAGAGGACAGAGGGCAGCATTCCTGGAGATTCTAAGACAGCTTGTCTGTTGATCATAGGTTGAGAAATAGGATTCTTCTGTGAAGTGGGTGGAATGATAGTTTCCCCAAAGATATGTTTATGTCCAAATTCTTAGAACATATGAGTGATGTCTTATTTGGAAAAAAAAAAAAAAAGAATATTTGCAGACATAACTGAGTTAAGGATCTTGAGATGAGTCAACCTGCATTCCCCAGGTGGGGCCTAAATGCGGTGACAAGTTTCTTTACAAGAGACAGAAGAGGAAAAGACAAACAGAGAGAGGAGAAGGTGATATGAAGACAGAGGCAGAGATTGAAGTAATATGGCCACAGGCCAAACCAAGGACTACCAACAGCCACAGGAAGCTAGAAGAGGCAAAGGATTCTCCCAGAGAGCCTCCGGAGGGAGTGCAGCCACATTCACACCTTGGTTTTGGACTTCTGGCCTGCAGAACTCTGAGAAAGTAAGTTTCTATCTGTGGTATTCAGCTTTAGGAATCTAATACATTGTGCCTCTCACCATTCAAAACAGCCCAGTATCCACAGTGCTGTCATGGGGATCTTGCTAAATGGAAATGTGACCATCTCACACTTCTGCTTTAAATTATCCTTTGCTGTTTCTGTGTAGCCTGGTAGCAGTACTTCCTTTCCTTACCAGGACTCTAGGAAAGACCGTGTTAGCTTAAGTGACTAGTGCCCCTGGGGGCACACAGGTGATAATCAACTCACAGCATGATGAGATTAGTGCCACATTCCCTCCCACTTAAGAGTTCAGTTTTAGAAGAGAACTGAGATGAAACTTTTATAGGGAGAGACACTCTGATTTAATTATTAAATGTAATTAAATTCTTCAGTCGTGTCTGACTCTTCGTGACCCTTTGGACTGTAGCCCACCAGGCTCCTCTGTCCATGGGGTTCTCCAGGCAAGAATACTGGAGTGGGTTGCCATGCTTTCCTCCAGGGGATCCTCCCGACCCACAAATCGAACCTGTGTCTCTTATGTCTCCTGCACTGGTGGTGGGTTCTTTACCACTACTGCCATCTCGGAAGCCCAATAAAAACGGAAGAGAAATCATTTGCAAATGTCATTTTAGATTACTTAGCATGCACCCCTGCTGATCATCCTTTGCTAACTGCCTGGTGTCTGCCTTCCTCCCCTCTCCCCTGAGTGGGTGAGGTTCAGCAGAGCCAACTTCTTGCTAGTTCTGAAGACACAGTTTGCTTTTTCAGGCCTCTTATCCTTTGCACATACACTTCCTTTTGCTTGGAATGCCCTTCCATACTTTAGATCAGATCAGATCAGTCGCTCAGTCGTGTCCAACTCTTTGTGACCACATGAATCGCAGCACACCAGGCCTCCCTGTCTATCACCAACTCCCGGAGTTCACTCAGACTCACGTCCATCGAGTCAGTGATGCCATCCAGCCATCTCATCCTCTGTCCTCCCCTTCTCCTCCTGCCCCCAATCCTTCCCAACATCAGAGTCTTTTCCAAGGAGTCAACTCTTCGCATGAGGTGGCCAAAGTACTGGAGTTTCAGCTTTAGCATCATTCCTTCCAAAGAAATCCCAGGGCTGATCTCCTTCAGAATGGACTGGTTGGATCTCCTTGCAGTCCAAGGGACTCTCAAGAGTCTTCTCCAACACCACAGTTCAAAAGCATCAATTCTTCGGTGCTCAGCCTTCTTCACAGTCCAACTCTCACATCCATACATGACCACAGGAAAAACCATAGCCTTGACTAGACGAACCTTTGTTGGCAAAGTAATGTCTCTGCTTTTGAATATGCTATCTGGGTTGGTCATAACTTTCCTTCCAAGGAGGCTTCCATACTTACCTACCTCCTAACTCCTATTCATCTTTTAAAGATAGATTCATACATTTACTCCAGGAAGCCTGTTTGCCTGTGTAAGGTTTGATCATGCCTTCTCTTATACAATGACCTCACTTTTTATAAAATAAGTTTACTTACTATATTACACTATAACCCTATGTTTATGAGACCATTTCCTTGAAGGTCAGGTCATTTAAAACTCATCTTAGTATTCTGAGTGTCTAATAACACACAGAAGAAACTCAATACCAGTCTATCAAATTATATTGATTTAGAATGTACACTCTGGAATCAGTGATCACGCTGAGGCTTGTGATACTGCGTGATGAAAATAGCACAAATATCAATATTTAATAGAATTTTTCAAGATTTTCAGGGAGCAGCTGTGAGAGGCTGCTAGTGAAGATAGTGAAGAAAATACAGTTATTCCTTAGGCAGTCACATTGGATTTCGGAATTCAAGAACTGAAAACATGATCTACTTTAGGAAGACTGGGTGATAAAATTGAAAGAGATAGTTTTATACTCCACGAGAAGAAACATTAAGGAGTTTTGAGAATGAGACAGCATTTTCTCTTCATGTTTCACATGCAGCTTTGTCCTGGACCCTGGTTCTTGTAAATTGTCATCTGCTGAGTCCTTCTACGTAGCTTTTTCCATACCAATAGAAGAGTCCCATTTTCCCCGGAGATCCAGAAAGGCATTGTGGCTCAGGTTTCCTTTGGGAATGGATGTTTGGAATAAAAATAACACAACAATACCATTTCCACACTTTCTCTAAATGGCTTTAAAGGACATCTCTTGATAAAAGCAGTTTCTCTCCCTGTCCTGAAGCCGGGATTCTGCCTGAGCTATTTTCGGCCTTGTTTTCAGTTGCCAATGGCCAGTAGCAGGATTTCACACTCAGCTGCCACTTCTCATTCTGCCCACGGCTCCCTTTTTCAGGCAGGCTTCTCCTTCCAGGCAGACATATACACACCAGAGGCAGACTGCAGATGGGTGAGGCGCGGCCCCTGGCCTTTCTGGGCTGGAAGGATGCTCTCGGAGGTCTGGCGTACATGCGTTTTGACTAGGCGGGACTTGCACCCCACCTTCCAGACAGACGGTGCTTTCTCACCCAGAACTGTGAGTATGGGAGGTTTAACTACTTCTCAGGAAATTGCATTCAGAAATTTATTCAGATCAACATAGACATCAATGAAGCAGACATCTCTACCCCGGGACAGTGAGCTTTATGGACAACACTGATAGATTTCCTTGCTCTCTGGCTTCAGGTGGAGCTTGGCCAATGGGGAACACCAGTAGAGTGTTGGAAGCAGAGAAGTGAGGTCAGGATACTTTTTCCCGAGTCCCTTTCTGAGAGGTTGCCTCGGGCTAGCTGTGCTAGCCCTCAAGGTGCACACCTTGAAACACTCAAGGTGTTTCTCTGCTTTGGACTCTCTCCTTTTGAGTTCCAGTAATCATTCCTTTGGGCTTTCCTGGTGGCTCAGCCAGTAAACAATCTGCCTGCAATGCAGGAGACCCTGGTTCAATTCCTGGGTCAGGAAGATCCCCTGGAGAAAGGGATGGCAACCCACTCCAGTATTCTTGCCTGGAGAATCCCCATAAACAGAGGAGCCTAGTGGGCTACAGTCCATGGAGTTGCAAAGAGTTGGACACAACCGAGAGACTGAGCACAGCACCACCATTCCCGTCCTTTGTGCTTTCAGATACAGTGTGGTAAATGCTGTGCAATTACCAACCTTGGGTTTCTGTACTGTCCCGTGTGGCTCTACTGATACCCCACACCTTGGTAAGTTTCCAAGTTGAGCGTTCCATCTGTTTGCTGTTGGGAGTCACTGATACACTCACCTAGACTGGAGTTATACTAGAAGGTCTGTTGAACAGGGATTTTTGTGGTCTCGAGGGACTATTTGGTTTCAAAGAATAGAAACTCAGACGTTGAATGAAAAGAGGGCTGATTGAAATGGTACAGGGAAACTGAAAAACAAAGGTCATATGATAAGGTCAAGTCATTCCCTTTGAGAACTACAAAGACTCTATTTCTTGACTATTGTAGTTTCTTGTCTCTATCATCTGTTCCATTTTCTCTATAGAGCATCCTCCATTTTCTCTTGATTCTTCCTTCACACCCCATCCCAAAACTTTATCTTGTGCATGATATTGTTTTGCCAAGATCCTGACTTCATTTTGCATCTCTGACCTGGCAATTGCCCTTAGTAATTACGTAGAGATTATTGGATCATAAAGAAAATTAATAAATAAACTAACAAGATTGTAGTTATCGATGAGGAGATGAAGCAAATGCAAATCCTTTTGGAGGAGGTAGAGTGTAAAATGAATGCTTGCAAAAGATGGAAGTTGGGTTGGTTGAGACATGAACCTCCCTAATTTTGTAGAATCAATAATGGTGACATATGTCTATGTACCTGTATTTCTCAGAAATGAGAGTCAGGTCTTCCAGGAAGTTGAAGAGAACATTGTTATTCTCAGGTATGATACTTTAGGGACAAAATGGAATAGGTTCAGTTCAGAGTTACTCAGTTGTGTCTGACTCTTTGTGACCTCATGGACTGCAGCATGCCAGGCCTGTCCATTACCAACTGCTGGAATTCACTCACACTCATGTCCAATGAGTCAGTGATGCCATCCAACCATTTCATCCACTGTTGTTACCTTCTCCTCCTGCCTTCAATCTTTACCAACATCAGGATCTTTTCAAATGACTCAGTTCTTTGCATCAGGTAGCCAAAGTATTGGAGTTTCAGCTTCAGCATCAGTCCTTCCAATGAATATTCAGGACTGATTTCCTTTAGGATGGACTGGTTAGATCTCCTTGCAGTCCAAGGGACTCTCAAGAGTCTTCTCCAATACCCCAGTTCAAAAGCATCAATTCTTCGGCGCTCAGCTTTCTTTATAGTCCAACTCTTACATCCATACTTGACCACTGGAAAAAACCATAGCTTTGATTATATGGACCTTTGCTGGCAAAGTAATGTCTCTGCTTTTCAATATGCTGTCTAGCTTGGCCATAACTTTTCTTCCAAGGAGCAAGCAGCTTTTAATTTCATGGCTGCAATCACCATCTGCAGTGATTTGGAGACAAAAAGCATAAAGTCTGTCACTGTTTCCACTGTTACCCCAACTATTTGTCATGAAGTGATGAGACCAGATGCCATGATCTTAGTTTTCTGGATGTTGAGTTTTAAGCCAACTTTTTCACTCTTCTCTTTCATTCTCATCAAGAGGCTCTTTAGTTCTTCTTCACTTTCTGCCATAAGGGTGGTGTCATCTGAAAATCTGAGGTTATTGATACTTTTCCCAGCAATCTTGATTCCAGCTTGTGCTTCATCCAGCCCGGCATGTCTCGTGATGTACTCTGCATATAAGTTAAATAAGCAGGGTGACAATGTATAGCCTTGATGTACTCCTTTCCCAATTTGGAACCAGTCTGTTGTTCCATGTCCAGTTCTAACTATTGCTTCTTGACCTGCATACAGATTTCTCAGGAGGCAGGTCAGGTGGTCTGGTATTCCCATCTCTTGAATAATTTTCCACAGTTTATTGTGATCCACACAGTCAAAGGCTTTGACATAGTCAATAAAGCAGAAGACCAGAGTTTTCTGTACATAGCAACCTAGAAGCTCTGCCCACCTCAAGCTGGTCTGAATGTCTTTGAATGTCTGAATGGACCTCAGAATCTTTTTGTTTGAATATTAGAATGGTGATAAAGAATCTACAGCAACTTCATAATGGTTGAGGTTATTAGACTGTAGTACTGACTTTGAGTCAATTGTCACACTTGACCTTCTGGTGTGCCCAGGCCCTAGGAGTGAACTGGAGAAAAGAGTAGAGGACCAAAACTCTATTGGTTTTTAGACAAGGTGACATTTATTGCTAAAATTTTCATTTACTTTGAAGTGAAAGTTGCTCAGTTGTGTTTGAGTCTTCTTGACCCCATGGACTGTAGGCCACCAGCCTCCTCTGTCCATGGAGATTCTCCAGGCAAGAATACTGGAGTGGGTTTCCATTCCCTTCTCCAGGGGATCTTCCTGACCCACAGATCAAACCTGGGTCTCTGGCATTGCAGGCAGATTATTTACCATCTGAGCCACCAGGGAAAGTGGCTTTACTTTAACACTCTGATTTTACATGAGGAAATTGAGGCCAGGAAATGCAATTTACCCAGTCATAGTCACACAAAGATGATATATCCTGTCCCAGGTCTCCCTTTTTAGTTAATTACCTGTAGTACCCACTGCTACTGCTATTGCTAAGTCACTTCAGTCGTGTCCGACTCTGTGTGACCCGACAGACAGAAGCCCACCAGGCTCCCCCGTCCTGGGATTCTCCAGGCAAGAACACTGGAGTGGGTTGCCATTTCTTTCTCCAATGCATGAAAGTGAAAAGTGAAAGTGAAGTTGCTCAGTCATGTTCGATCTTCAGCAACCCCATGGACTGCAGCCTTCCAGGCTCCTCCATCAACATGGGATTTTCCAGGCAAAAGTACTGGAGTGGGGTGCCATTGCCTTCTCCGTGTAGTACCCAAGATGTCTTCAAATCTAGGATGTCTAGGATAGAGGCAGATTTCAGTATTCATGGAAAACCCTTGAGAGACTGACTTCTACAGTAGGTCAATAAGACATGAGATAGCCATATAATTTACTGTCCTAACTGGGGCCATTGAGAGTGGAAACAAGTTCTGTTAATAATTGGGCCAACAAGAGAAGCCATAGCAATGAGAAGCTCATACTCTGCAGCAAAGAGTAGCCCCTTGCTCACCACAACTAGAGAAAGCCCATGTGCAGCAATGAAGATCCAGCACAGTCAAAAATAAGTAACAATAAAATTAAAATGATTGGGCCAGAACATCAGGCAAAATCTGAGAGTGTCTCTCTATAGAAGGGACCATTACAGAGAAGTGGTAAAAGGGAAATTTCATGCTAATCCATGAAACTCATGAAGCCTGAAGAACAGGTGCTGATGTAACCAGGCCCTTGTCAGTGAGGTTAGCCAAGGTTCTGAGCCTCCATTTCCTGAAATCAAGAAGATGGACTCATCTTAAACACAGAGCTTTGGATGGAGGTTCTTTATATAATTGTGGGTTTACTGTTTCCTTTGATGGCAAAGGGGAACAATTTATCTGTCAAATTATAGACCACTTGTCTGTTGGACAGCTCTCAGAATCACATATGTCTTTTCAAATTGTGAGGTCAAGTTTTTCAGTCTAGTACCTTGAGGAACAAAGAAGTTATGGCATCAGATCCACCACTGATCTTGATCTGTTCTCTTTTACTTCATTAAAAAAAAAAATAGGTAGGGGTAATGGAAGTCCTTTTATAGGGCAGATCAGTTCTCTTATTTATCTCACTCCATAAACAGAGGACCAAGCCACATCATGTTTCCAGGTCACTGACCACTGATGCTTTTGAACTGTGGTGTTGGCGAAGACTCTTGAGAGTCCCTTGGACTGCAAGGAGATCCAACCAATCCATCCTAAAGATGATCAGTCCTGGGTGTTCACTGGAAGGACTGATGTTGAAGCTGAAACTCCAATATTTTGGCCACCTGATGTGAAGAGCTGACTCATTTGAAAAGACCCTGATGCTGGGAAAGATTCAGGGCAGGAGGAGAAGGGGATGACAGAGGATGAGATGGTTGGATGGCACCACTGACTCTGTGGACATGGGTTTGGGTGGACTCCGGGAGTTGGTGATGGACAGGGAGGCCTGGCGTGCTGTGGTTCATGGGGTGGCAAAGAGTCAGACACGACTGAGTGACTGAACCGAACTGAACTGACCGTTAATGCTTCTTCCATGTCTGTATCATGGCACCTCTGTCAAAGTCTAGTGTTAATTGAACTCCAGCCATAAACTGTAGAAAATAGGGCTGTATACCAAGTCTTTTTTCTCTTCTTTCCTATGTATATTCAAATAACATGTTACCATTACACAAAAGAATAGGATCTATGCCTTCCAGATAAAGCAAAAAGGAACACAATTTCTGCTCAGGAATTGGCTTTATATTTTTTTTTAAATACAAGCAAATGAACTTACTAATATTAATAATTTCCAGAAAGAGCAATATGCCTAAAAATATCAAAAGTATAATTTCTTAATTGATGGAAAACCTTCCTCAATTAATTGAAATATAAAACAGCTCCATCAAATAGATTGTTTACTCATTCATTTGTTCTTCCTTTCCATCAATAACCCTTGAGTTCCTTTGGTCTGGTTCTAAGCTGAACACTAGGTGGTAGTTTGTTTTTATCATGTTAATTGTTGGCTTATTTTTCTTCTAATCTATCCTGGCTGACTTATCAAGGAAAAATATTATGGAAGATTTGATATTTTTTAAAAGACTTAATAAAGTTTTTTCATGATCAAGGCAATTAACTGTTAACACCTATTTTTAATATTTTTTTTAACATCAAAATTGTATTTTCCATGTTGGCATAGAACTGTGCAGTGTCAACCAAATATCTGTCTATATGCATGGATAGATTCAATGGTTTTCTTTTGGAAAAATATTAGCCTAACTGCCAGGAACCTTCATAGCTCTTGCCAACACTGAAGAGGAATGACTTTCTCTCTGGCCATCTCTGAAAGACAACTCTTATTCCCTCATTCCAGCTTTCTTAAGTGCCTGGCTAAACTGCCCTGCAGTCAAAAATAGTGTCTCATACTTTCCAGTGTCAGAAAATACCCTTTGACATTTTCCACGGTTTCTCTTGAGACATCTGATACTTGAAAGGGACACTCCAAAGATGCTACCTGGTTCTTCTTCCAGGTTGCCTAAATTCTGTTGAACTAAAGCAGTTTCTTGGCCAATGTATCTATAATTCCTTGCATGCTCTTCAGAAAACTCTCAGAATTATATACATTGGAAGACATTCTAGGACCTTATTTTTAAGGAATTTAATTAAACATACTATAAACAGGTGAAATTTAATGTTTAAGTACAAAATTATAGACAATTTTATACTCCTCTATATGTAATAATAGGAATCATATTTCTGTCATTTCCCTTTCTACTTACTCTGTGCTGAGCCTCCCAAATCTAATACGAGTTCAGGCTGTTTCATATTTGATACCACTGGGAAAATATCAAAAGGAGGAAATTGTGATGAAGTCATAGATTTAGGATTTTTCTTTATTTGTGATACTACATAGGGAAATTGTAGTTTTTCCTGAGTTACTCTCTCCTCTCCTCCTACTTCTGGGGAGAAGCGAGTGTTGCTGGACTACTCTTTCTATCTTAACTCCTACAAAATCCAAGTAGAGGATTCTGAAAAGCTTCTGTTATCAACTCAACTGTAACTAGCAGATCAGATTAAGCTTAAGACAAGAACACAGTCAAGGTATGTAGTTTCTTAAAGGTCATAGTTTCTATTTCTTTTAATGAGAAAAGGTTGTACTAAGAAATTAAACTATCAATAATATTTTGAACCTCATTAATAGTAAATAATTAATTTCACAGTGTTCATCTCTTAAAAATTAAACATAGACTCTAAACAATCCAATATTTAAGTTGAGAGGGATCATGGGGATAGAAGCAAGGAAAAGGACCATTTTGGAAGAGAGCTCATGTTGGAACTAATCTAATGTCAGTACTGGTACAGTTCAGTTCAGTTCAGTTCAGTCACTTAGTCGTGTCCAACTCTTTGCGACTCCATGAATCGCAGTATGCCAGGCCTCCCTGTCCATCACCAACTCTCGGAGTTTACCCAAACTCATTTCCATTGAGTTGGTGATGCCATCCAGCCATCTCATCCTCTGTCATCCACTTCTCCTCCTGCTCCCAATCCCTCCCAGCATCAGGGTCTTTTCCAATGAGTCAACTCTTCACATGAGGTGGCCAAAGTATTGGAGTTTCAGCTTCAGCATCAGTCCTTCCAATAAACACCCAGGACTGATATCCTTTGGGATGGACTGGTTGGATCTCCTTGCAGTCCAAGGGACTCTCAAGAGTCTTCTCCAACACCACAGTTCAAAAGCATCAATTCTTCAGCGCTCAGCCTTCTTCACAGTCCAACTCTCACATCCATACACGACCACTGGAAAAACCACAGCCTTGACTAGACAGACCTTTGTTGGCAAAGTAATCATATTAGATAGCTGAATTTTGCAGATTATTTACCTTCCTTTCTAAATTAAAACAATATTAAGATTATACCCATGGCAATGTCCCCAGAATTTGCATCAGATGTTCTTTCTTGAATGGGAGAAAAAGAGAAGAAAGGGATGCAAAAGAAATTAATTACCCAGAAATGGTGAAGTTCCTTGACAAGATGTTACACTTGTAAGCATGCATAAACTTCTGCCTTGGTAGAACTACAGAATTAGTAGTTCTAATTCTAGTAGTTCAAAAAATAAATTTCTTATACAATTTCACACTATATTTCCAATAAAATGCCTTCACTGAGTTACAATTTAATTTTATACCTTCAAGACTTTATTTAGAATCTACATGAAGGTTCTTTTGAACACTTGCATAATTTCATAAAATTGTAGTTGGAGATATTGCATTCCCATTATCTAAGAGCCATACAGCGACTCATCTTTGAATTTAGTCTAAACATTATTTTATTTTATAATTTTTTTTACTTAATATTTTTAGAGAAAGGTATAATATAGCCCAATATGTTTCTATTTTTGTCAAAGCTGCTAAAAGTCTCCAAATTAGATTTATTTCCCAGCTGTAGCAGTTCATTTAGTTCAAATGCCTGTTGATTTTCATTTCTCTCATTTTAAAAGTTGGACATATATTTTTGTATTTACCATAACAAAATGAAAAAGGTACAAATAAATAGATTAGGCATTCACATTCATAAATTCTATTTGATTGTTTTTTAAAAAATTCTCATTAACCATGAGTCACATCGTTTTTATTTTGTCTTTGACAACATAAGCATTTTTTATAAGGCTGAAATATAATTTCATTGATATTATAAGTGAGGATGGACACTTGCTCCTTGGAAGAAAAGCTATGAAAATCCTAGGCAGAGAATTAAAAAGCATAGACATAAATTTACTAACAAAGGTCCATAGAGTTAAAGCTATGGTTTTTATGGTAGTCATGTACAGATGTGAGAGTTGGAACATATAGAAGGCTGAGTGCTGAAGAGTTGATGCTTTTGAATTGTGGTCTTGGAGAAGACTCTTGAGAATCCCTTGGACTGCAAGGAGATCCAACCAGTCCATCCTAAAGGAAATCAACCCTGAATATTCCCTGGAAGAACTGATACTGAAACTGAAGTTCCAGTACTTTGGCCACCTGATGTGAAGAGCCAACTTATTGAAAAAGACCCTGATGCTGGGGAAAAATTGAAGGCAGGAGGAGAAGGGGACAACAGAGGATGAGATGGTTGGATGGCATCACCGACTCAATGGACGGGAGTTTGAGCAAATGGTGAAGAACAGGGAAGCCTGGTGTGCTGCAGTCCATGGGGTCACAAAGAGTCAGAACATGACTGAGTTGACTGAACAACTGATGACCCCTGCCCCCCCCTCCCCCCCCACCCCCGCCATGGGGTCATATGGGGACAGGATTGAGCAACTTAACAACAACAAAAATAAGTGGGGATCATTATAAATAGCAAGTTTGTTTAAAAAAATATAAACACATGTTTTCTCTGATACAACAATTATGAGAGGTGATCATAAAATTAACTTCCAATGCTTTGCCAGATTGCCTAATAGTCAGGAATAAATACTGATTGCTTGATTAATGTGCTAATTTTCAGGTCTTTATCAACATGGTCTTCCTGGCTATTGGCCTTGAAAGTAATCATGGGTATAGATTTGGCTTGATACTTCACTTTGGTAAATAAATACATTCTTTCTTTAGCCATGTCTTGATGGAAAGAGGAATATATTTACATGAAGTAAGCAGCATATTACTCTGGGGAGAAATGAGTCTTGATTGAAAAAATGGAATTTTAGTTTTATGTGACAGCAGCTGTTCTGTAATATCAACTAATTTTGATTCTTGAAATAAGTAGCTTACATTTTTTCCTGACTTCTGGCTTTCAGCAAAAGTCGTGCTTAGGTAGGACAATAGTTCTTAAGGATATTCCCTTTATCAATATTAAATGTAATAACTATAACTAAATATGTGTTTGACTTTGTGTCTTATGATATTAACGAATACACAGGCTGCCAAAAATTTTGTCAACTTTTAAATCAGTGAGGATCAAATTTGGCCACCTAGATAATAATAGAAAACACAGACACACACAAATATAAAAAGAGCACCAACTGAAATAAGTTGAAGAGTAATTCTCTTAGCCTAAAAGAAGATCTGAGGTGGTCTACCTATGGTTCATGTACTGGCTCCACAACATCTCACTGTTCTCTCATCCTCATGATGTCACTTTATGGCCGATAATGGTTGCGTGCACTCCAACCTTTGTGCCTACATTTCAGTCAGAAGAAAGGAGGAGCAAGAGAAAGGTCTGCCCCTCTCCATTTTAAGGAAATTTCCCAGAAATACCACATAACATCGTCACTTACACATATTAGTCAGAATTTAGTTATATGATCACACCTCATTGCAAGGAATATTCGAGCTTTGGTCAATGAAGTGGGCACATTGCTATCCCAAATAAATGCAGGATTCTGCAACTAAGGAGGAGAGAGGGAATGGATATTGAGCCAGGCACTATTTTGTTCACCAGATAAAGAGTATCATGTGATGGTTAAGGGCATAGGTCTGGAATCAGCCTCCCTAGTTTCAGATTCTGGCTCCACCCATACTAGTTTTGTAATCTTAAGCAAGTAACCTAACCTTCAGTGCCTCGGTTTGTCACATGAGTTGACAATAGAACCTAACCCATAGGGTTAGTATATAAATCACTTAATACAGTGCCTGACAGAGAAAATTATCAGTGATTGCTATTAATGTGCTTTGAATTATTTATTTATTTATTTATGGCTGTGCGGGTCTTCGGTGCTGTTTTCTACGCTGTTGCGGGCTTTCTCTAGTTGTGGCAAGTGGAGGCTACCCTCTAGTTGTGATCCGCGTGCTTCTCTTGTTGTGGAGCATGGGCTCTAGGGCACTGGCTCAGTAGTTGTGGTGAATGGATTTAGTTGCTCTGTGGCATGTGGAATCTTCTCCAGCCAGGGATTGAACCCATGTCCCCTGCATTGCAAAGTGGATTCTTAATGTGCTTTTTATGTGTATTATCTCATTGAGTCTTTAGAACTATGAAGTACAAATTCTTACCCTCATTTTACAGATGAAAATCTGAAAGATGCAAAAGTTAAATAATCTCTATATCGGGCTTCCCAGGTGGCTCAGTGGTAAAGAACCCACCAGCTAATGTAGAGATGTGGGTTGGATCCCTGGGTCGAGAAGATCCCCTGGAGAGTGAAATAGCAATCCACTGCAGTATTCTTGCCTAGGAAATCCCATGGACAGAGGAGCCTGGTGGGCTACAGGCCATGGGGTCACAAAGAGTCAGACATGACTTAGCGACTAAATAAAAACATACGTCATTCACTTAGCAAATGGCAGAAGCTAGACCAGAGCCCAAGTCCCTTGACTACAAACTTTAAATTTTTCTGTCATGCAGATGGTTTTATTACCAGATATTGGTAATATGATATCTTAGTCAGAGCTTTCCAGAAAGCAGGTCTGAAGACAAAATCTGGGCACCACTTGGTATCAAATGCAACCGATTCTTTAATCCCCCCAGGACTGTTGCATGAAAGTTCATATGAACTACTCCTTTTCCAAACAGCCAGTGTTGGAGGAGGAAAAGAAAAAATTGTATTTGCCAGCTCCCATCTCCCATTGATGAAAAATTTCCTCCATATGTAGCAGCAAGTGGGCCTCACAGTATCGCATTTCAGCAGCAATTTGAAGGCCCCAGGGTGGAAGGTCAGATGCCTGTACTATGAATATGAGGCAAGGTATTGTCAGGCTGTTCCCACCTGAGTGATTGAAGCCCACGCAGAACTGGTGCCACAGAAGTGGCTGGAGCAGAACCTGTATCTGTAGACTGTGGACACAGGTGAGGTCAAAAGAGTTCATAAGAAGAGGGGGAGTTCATAAGAAGTGCTCAACAAATTTGACAACCAATCCTCCCTTAATAAATCTTTTATAGCTCATAGCTTGCAGCTAGGTCAAACAGGATATTGCTTAGAGTAATTGTTTAGTTTGTGCTTACCCTTCCAGGTTTAATAGCAGTTAAGTATAAATAGCAATGAACGCACTGTTGACTAAGGCAGTATGTAGGTGGAGTTGGCAGGTAAAATAGAAGTTGCCCAGTTACATGTGAACTTCAGACAAACAATGCGTAAGTTTGTTTCTAATAGTTCATGGGCATCTAGTTAAACTTGACTTTCAGGTAAATAATGAATAACTTTTTGCTGCAAATATGTCAACCCACTCCAGTACTCTTGTCTAGTAAATTCCATGGACAGAGGAGCCTGGCAGGCTACAGTCCATGGAGTCCCAAAGAGTCAGACATGCACTCACATATCACAAATATTGCATATGACATACTTATATTTAAAAAGTTGTTGTTTATCACACAATCAATCCTAACGTTAGCTCACATTTAGGTCACTTAAGATCACATAAGATCATTTAGGATCTTAACTAAGCACCCAGAACTGGCTCCACATAAAAGTAAGTAGATACATGTGATTGAAGAGGATAACAGACCTTTTCTAAAAATAATCTTAGTGAGTTTGAAACATAGGAACTGAAATCTCTCCAGATAATTTTTATGATATTTCATCTGCAGAGATTTTAATTGAAATGTAAATAAAGTAACCCTAAAGGGTTCTTCCCATCTGCTATTATACCTACTGCCAAGTCAGAATGGCTTAGTTATCATCCTGTAGCTATATAACCTGAAACATGTGAACTTAGATGCTATTAGGGGAAGTGGGACTAGAGAACTGTGCATGGGTTTTGTGTGGTTCCATTGTTTATTAGCTAGAACATTTCATGTGGCTCCATGCAAGAAAGCTGAGCAGTCATCTATGTTGTCTTTCTCATCTAGGAGGAGAGGAGAATTGGACACAATGGGTGTCTGAACACAAATAATGATTTTCTCATGATAGGAGAAATCCTTAAAAGTTAGATTTTGATTAGAGAGAAGATCAGTGAAAATGATGATTTCATTTATCATGTGTGCATGCATGTTGTCACACTCTTGTGTCCAGCTCTTTACAACACTTTAGCCTGCCAATCTCCACTTGGCAGGATTTTTCAGGCAAGAATACTGGAGTAGGTTGTCATTTCCTCCTCCAGGGGATCTTCCTGACCCAGGGATTGAGCCTGCGTCTCCTGCATTGCAGGCAGATTCTTTACCCACTGATTCATTGGGGAAGTTCTTCTTCTATCAACCTGTACCATAATTAGTAGTATTTTGTGAATTGCAAAATCCTAGAAGTTATGCAAATATAAACAGTCCCATTTTACAGATTGAAAATTTGAGACTGAAACATTGACTTGGCCAAGATAGCATAGAGACTGAACGTTCATTTGGTAACTTGAGATTTCCTGCATTTTCTACATTAGGAGAGCTCCAATTTTTATTCAAGTGACAGAACATCTAAAGGTTATGATATTCCTTGGGTAACATCTAGTTAATTCATAAAACTATATTATATGTCAGCTTAAAAATCAAAATCATGAGCAAACATTTACAAACATTTAAAAAAATTTTAAAACTGCTAAAATAAAAAATGAGCCATCTATAAGTTTTTCAATGAATATTACTCTAGAAACTAATAAGCAATGTACAACAACGTTTTGAGACTGATACAGGTATTACTGTCACTTTGCATGTAAGAAAATGAAATAGAGAAGTAATGGCCCACAAACAGCAACCCAACCCACTTTTCATGTAAACCCACCCCATTTTCCTTAGAAGAGGGAGTGTTATTACTGTAGCAGGGCTCATGGAAAAGGAAGTGCCTTATCCTCTTTTATTTCATGCTCCAACAACTCATGGAAATACATCTACCAAGCACATACAGTTTTCTTCTGGAAAGGACTTCTGAGTAATATTGTTTTCTTTGTCCTGTTATATTTCTTGTGATGCTTTATTAGCCCAGTGATTTTTTAAAAATTTATTAATTGAAGGATAATTGATTTACACTATTGAGTTGGTTTCTGCCATCCATACATCAACTTGAATCAGTCATAGGTATACATATGTCCCCTTCCTGTTGAACCTTCCTGTTGAACCTCCCTCCCACCTCCCACCCCATCCCACCTCTCTAGGTTGTCACAGAGCACTAGTTTGACCTGTGATGTTTTAATGTGTGCTGTTGGTTATCAGCTTTTCCATGGTGGCTCTTTGATCCAGCTTAATGGGAGCAAGCGTCCTGGTTCTAAAGCAGACAAGTGTCTCCCTCTTGGATTGTTGTAGTTCTTCCTATGTTGGAACTACACAGAGAGACAACAAACCAAAATTCTGCAGCTGACCACCCCAAAATGTTATTTTATTGCTATTACTGGGGCCTTTTTGTACCCACAGGTGGTTATGGTTTGAGCAAACAAAGATAGGATATAGTG
Source organism: Bubalus bubalis (assembly GCF_019923935.1). Classification (NCBI taxonomy): domain Eukaryota; kingdom Metazoa; phylum Chordata; class Mammalia; order Artiodactyla; family Bovidae; genus Bubalus; species Bubalus bubalis. Next base: position 29,587,659 of record NC_059167.1, read on the forward strand.
TAAATAAAGTAATCCTCCTTGCCTCCCTGAACATCCTGATCATATGATTGGCAGGGTCCAAGCAGCAAACAGGTGGCATTCAAACCAGCTGAATAAAGAGAGTTCAGTGAAGGGAATACATACAAGGGTGAGGGCAGGGTTGAGGGAAACCAAGAGAGGACAGTGAAATCCCTGTGCGCTAGCAATGGCAGGGTGCTGCTACCTTCTCTAGGACCTCTCTGCCTCAGAGGGAAGAGGAGGCGGAGGCTACAGACGTCCACCCATGAGGACCTGTGGCATTTAATGGAGGAATGCTGTCACTGTCAGACTGTGACCTGGCAGGGTAGAAAATCTCTGTCTTTTTCTTCTTCCTCCTGACCTTTAGCTGGTGATCCTCACTGGCTAAACCCAACCAGAAATCAGAGAGCCAAGGAGCCACATAGATGCAATCCACAGAGGTCAGCCTCTTGGTGGCACGGAGCAGGGCAGAGGAGGGAACAGCATAGATCTCAATCAAGGAAGTAGAGAAGACCCAGTACAACTTGTACTGTAATCAATGATAACCATGTCTTGGAAATGACTGAATCTGCTCATATATTGTTAAACACAGTGTGTACACTAACAATTATGGGGAATTACTTATAACTAGATCTTAAGGGTACAGCATGATTAAAAAGTCATACCTCTTGTCTATACATATTGCAGATGTATTCCATAAAATTTCTTTAAGAAGAAATTTTATGTATTCCATACATAAAATTGTATTTTATGTATCTTTTTATGTAAAAGCTGTATTCCATAAAATCTTTAAGAAGAACTGTACTTTTTACACAAGGGTGTTAAAGGAATCATTACAACATCAAAAACATTATTGTATGTTCACTAAAGGCTATGATTAGTTTTGTACAACCTATGGGCTTTCAAATGCCTTGTTCAGAGAGACCAAAATTTCTAACATTTTCGGGAAGAGAATTTATGGGCAAGACAGGGATGTTATTATGGGTTAACTTTCCATGTAGTGTGATTCACCAGCATCAGAAAAGTATCTCCCCATTGGACACTCAGATGGTACCTCAAATAATTAGAAATTCCTTTTTATGGATTAGTGGTTTATTGTTGTTTTTTTTTTTGGTAAAATGCAAATGCCCTGAGAATTAGAACATCATTCATTCACTTAATTCTTCCTTTACTAAACATTTATTGTTACTATCTATGAGTAATTTGTTAGATATTGGAATAAAACATGAATAGGACAGTCCTTGTTCTCACTGTGCTCAGAATCTAATGGAAATTTGGCAGAGTTATCAATGACTCCTGAATTGGTTGACAGAGCCATGGTATAATATCACAATATACTGTGGAAGAATATATAACGTTCTTGGAGAATAGAAGAGGGAAGGAGGATGGTGAAGATAAAGAAAGACTCTTCACAACTGAAATAAGACCTGAACTGAAGATAAATGAGAATGCAACAGGTGGATAAAGTACAGGTGAAGTGAGGGTAGAAATTAGATTTTATAGGAAAAAACTGGGCCCTTCATCAGATCATATCCAGAGGACATGAAACTAGAGATTATTGTAAGGTCAAATGATGAAGGACCTCAAATACCATTCTCAGCAGTCAAGGAAGGATTAAGTGGAGGAGTGGCTCTTTAATATTTGACCCACAGAAAAATCATCCTGAGCAGTATGGAGAATTGAGTGGGAAAGGCAAGACTAGCGAATGAATTGGTTAAGAGGGCCTTTTAAAGGTTTTAGCAAGAGATTAGAAAGTGTGAGCTAATGAGGTAGCAGCAGTGAGAGTGGAGAAGATGGAGGGATTCTAAAAGTATTTCGTTTCTGCCATACAACAATGTGACCCAGCCATATGTATACATATGTTCCCTCCGTCTTGACCCTCCCTCCCACCGCTCTAGATTGTCACAGACACTGGGTTGAGCTCTCTGTGTTATACGGCAACTTCCCACTAGCTATCTGTTTTGCAAATGGTAATGTATACGATTCAATGCTCAATTCATCCTACCCTTTCCTTCCCTTGCTCTGTCCAGACATCTGTTCTCTGTGTCTGAGTCTCTATTCCTACTCTGTAAATACGCTCATCAGTACCATTTCTCTGGATCCCATATATATTCATTAATATATGATTGTTTTTCTCTTTCTGACTACTTCACTCTGTATAACAGGCTCTTGGTTCATCTACCTCACTAGAACTGACTCAAATTCATTCCTTTTTATGGCTGAATAATATTCCATTGTATACATGTACCACACCTTCAAAGCAATTAAAAATAAAAGAATTATTTCTAATTAAAATAAAAATAAAAACTAAAAATAAAAGAATTTTAAGACAGCTGGCATGAGGAATAAAGAGAGTATTGTCTTAGTACTTTAGAATTTTTGTACTTTCCCATTAAAAATAATAAAAATTTTAGAGAAGTAGGAGGTTACTGGACATGACCTTGTAACCCATTTGCTGTGGTGAAGACTCGAAGAGGGTGTGAATAATTGAAGGAGGAGTCCTAATTAGAATCATGCCCATGTTGTTGTCCTGGGTGACTGGAAAGAGGTTCTAGCATCAGCTGAGATGAGAAATACGGAAGAAAAAACGTGTGCAAAGGAAAATGATTGAATTTGGTTTTAAATATCTTGAGACAGAGCCTGGTTGAGGGGTCTGAGGGACTTGTCAGAGTATGGCTGGGAATAAAAGTGGTGGTCTGGAAGGACTCTCCTCAGAAGACTACATGGATTAAGCACAAAAGAGGTTTGAAGATTAATCTTTAGGGAAGCCCCTAATAATATATTTGAGGGACATGTTAAGAAAGAGGAGATGAGAACTACAGCTGACTGAGCTCATAGGGAGAGCAGTTTTTAAGGAAAAAGTGGTCTATAATATCATACACTTCAGAGAGAAGGTATATTAATCAGGATACATTTGGCTGCAAGAAATGGAATAAAAATGAGTGATGTTATTACAGATGACTTCTCAAGACATCTGAGGTGGGTGGTCTCTGGTTTTGTGGCCACTTTCCATCCTTCTGCTCTGCCACTCTCAGTGTATCAAAAGTGTCTCCCTAAGGCTCATAGGCTGGCTACTCCACGCAGTTGAGAGCATCTCAAGCAGAAAGCAAGGGGAGTGAAGACAATGAAGCATTCTCTTTGTGCACCTCATTCCCTTCCAGGAGGAAAAATCTTTCTCAGGGGCCCCATCAGACTTTTCCTTATGTCTCATTGACTAAGGCTCATTCCCACTGTTAGATTACTCGTTGACAAAGTGGAAGGAGTTGCCATGACTGGTTAGATCAATCATGACTCATCCCTGAGGTCTGGGCAAATGAAACAGTTTAGTTAGCAAGAAGGATGGGAAAAATGACAATTTTCATTATCTCTCTCCTACAGGACTGAGTGTATATATATTAATACCAATCTCCCAATTCATCTCACCTGCTCCTTTCCCCCTTTGGTATTCATATGTCTGTTCTGTACATCTGTGTCTTATATTTCTGCTTTGTAGATAAGATTGTCTTTGTGCTGTGCTGTGCTGTGCTAAGTTGCTTCAGTCGTGTCCAACTCTGGGCTCGTGACCTATGGGCTGTAGCCAGCCAGGCTCCTCTGTCCATGGACAATTTCCCAGGAGTGGTTGGTATTTCCTTTTCCAGGGTATCTTCCTCACCCAGGTATTGAACCTGTGTCTATACCAATCTTTTTCAGATTCTACATATATGGGTTAATATACAATACTTGTTTTTCTCTTTCTGACTTACTTTACTCCGTATGACGGTCTCTAGGTCCTTCTATGTCTCCACAAAGGACCCAATTTCCTTCCTTTTATGGCTGAATAATTTTCCATTGTATATATGTACCACATTTTCTTTATCTATTCCTCTATAAAACAGATACCTAATGAGAACCAACTATATAGCACAGGAAACTGCTCAGTTCTCTGTAGTGACTTAAATGGGAAGGAAATCCAGAAAGGGGGGATACATGTGTGCGGATAGTTGCTTCACTTTGCTGTACAGTAGAAACTAACAAACACAACATTGTAAAGCACTATACTCCAGTAAAACTTTTTAAAAAATAAAAGGACTGAGGAGAATCCATTGGATTCAGCAATTAGAAGCTTATTGGTGAGTTCAGAAAGAGATATCTGTGGGGGGCTGATTTAGGGATTAGCACTGAAGCCAGATTCCAATGAGCTGAGCAGTATATAGAAGTGGGCTGTAGACAACTCCTCAACTAAATGTAAGTAAGTTTATCAATCCTTACGGAAAACATATCTTGATGAATTTATCTATTTATCTATAATTTCTTGCCAGAAATTATCTAAGGGTTAAAGGAAAGAGAAATCAAGAAGAAATAAGTTGGAACATAGAAGACAAGTTTTGCCCAATTCATCATTTGAACAAGGAGCTCTCTTTGGCAAGGAACATGGTTTTCTCGAAATTTCTCCAATTTTAAATTTCTCCTCGTTGCTAGGCTCAGCCACAGACTGTAATTTTTAGAAATCTGAGCCAGCAATGAGAAATGGAGGTTGTTTTGAACTCTGAATAGAGCCACACTATTTCCCAGCTGCGTACAATTTGGGGAGTGGCATGTGATTAAAAAACTGCTACAAAGCACTTAAATTAAATTAGCTAGGAGGAGATTCAATTTTAAACTCCTTCCAGTATTTTTAATAGAGATTATATACTTCATTAAAACTATAAGGATAAAACAGAGGGTGAAGTGATACATCTTACTGAATAAAAGCATAGATTGTCTACTAATGCAAGGCACTGCATTTTTTCCCTCTGGCACTTAAAAATAGTTTGTGTGTGTGTCTGTATCAGCTTCAAAATGCACCTTTTCCTCTGCCTGCCCATCGCTGAGTAGAGTGGTAGGTAGTTTTCCCTTCATATCAATCAATCTGAGAATATATACATAATCAGTTGATCTTTTTGGTTGCTGAATCTCTTTTTTGGGATTCTTGTCTATTTTTCACAATTTTATTTTTTAGAGCCGTTTTAGGCTCATGGCAATATTGACAGAAGATGCAGAGATTTCCCATACATATACTCCTTGCCTTTATACACCCACAGTTGTTTTTTTTTTTTAATTTATATCTCCCACAAGAGTGCTACATTTGTTATAACTGATGAGACTACCTTGACAGATTATCACTCAAAGTCCATATTGTATACTAGGGTTCATTCTTGGTGTTCGTTCCTTGGATTTGGACAAGTGTATAAAGACATGTATCCATCTTTACAGTATCGTGCAATATCATAGTCCTCTGTGCCTCTTCTATTCATCCCTGGCTTCACTGATCTTTTGACTGTGGCCATAGTTTTGCTTTCCCAGAATGTCGTGCAGTTGAGATCATATAATCATATGCAACCTTTTTAGATTGACTTCTTTCACTTAGTAATATGCATTATAAGTTTCTCCATATCTCTTCATGCCTTGATAGCTCACTTCTTTCTAGTGCTGAGTAATATCCCCATGTCTAGATACACCGCAGTTTATCTATCCATTCATCCACTGAAGGACATCTTGGTTGCTTCCATGTTTTGCAATTATGAACAAAACAAACATGAAAACAAACATAATAAGCCAATCTTCTTGGTTGATGAGTTGTTTCTTATGTAGCTCTGGTCACTAGAGTCTTAGGTTTTGAGCTTAAGAAAATATAAAGCAGTAAGACAAACTGTGTCTTGTAGATAAATTTATTGGTCAAAGTTATCATAAAATAACTGGTGACCTCTTTCTCATTGCACAGCACTATGTTTAAACACACATTTTAGTGAAAGAATCTTAAGTACAGAGAAGTAAATACAGAGTAATTCAGTCTGACTCTATGTGGCTGGTGCCTTTTTCAGCTGTATTATTCAATAGGGAACAGAATTCACTCTGGGTTTTAACAATTTAGAAGCATAAAGTATCAGAGCTGAAGGACTCTAAACAATCGTCTGATTAATAGGAAAAAAACAGAGATCTAGTCATCTTTGTTAGATAGTCCTACACTAGAATCTGGGTGTCCTGACTTCAATTTGGCTTTTACTCTATTTTAGCTAGTGTCCTCACTTTCCCAAGATCTTTATCTAATTAAGACAAAATCCTAAAATCTAAACTGTTGTCCAGCTCACTTTAATTTTCAGGGCTTCAAATAGCTTAAAATCCATATTGCCCTGTAACTCTTGTTCTAAGCAATGATAAGCAGCCAGCTCAAAAAAGCTTTACACATGTAGAATTGCTAAAGGAAGGTTAAGCTGCTATTTACTTACTAACCTAATCCTTTCCGTTTCTTTTCTTAATGGAAAGTTAAAAGAAAATGTCATCTAGTTCTTATAATTATTCTTTCTTACAATAACAGGCCAGAAACTAGGCATTGTAACAATCCGGGTTCTTAGCTGCAAATAACAGACACCAAACTTGCTAATTTGAGCAGAAAGTGGAATTTAGTAGAAAGTTATTGGATACTTCCTAAACTCTCCAGAAGGAGTAGGAATCAGGTTTAGAGGATACACATCCAAAATCAAGCTGGAAATCATGCCTTGGAACTAGTCCTGTGAGCACTGGAACTGCAGCTGCTGCTGCTGGGTGGTAGACATTGCCGACGGCGTCCCAAGAATCACCAGAATTGAAACCTGGCTATTGCTACTTTCCCTGATGACTCTGGAAATTGGATGTAGCTGCCATCCCAGCTACTAGCCATCAACAGGAGGGATTTGGTTCAGTCCGCTCTTTGTATCTATAGTCTCCAATTTAAAGTTTGGGGCAACTGAATCTGATTGGCAGAAACTTGATCAGGAGCCAATGTCCTAGCAGCAAAGGAAGCAGGAAAAGCTAGTGTCTGGCATATTCAGTTTCTACACTGGGAGGTTAACTCTTTCTCATAAGGTGAATAGTTCAGATGCTGGGTAGCCAAAAAGAAGGACAAATGTTGAGTATAGTGACTGATCACAGTAGTTTCATTATAGTTTTTTTTTTTTTAATTTAAAATTAACAAATTATATAGAATGTTTACATACAACATTATATCAGTTTCAAGTGTATCATTTTAATGTTTTACTATTATTGATTGTTATGAGCAGGTAATATGGTTAATACACTACAAAATTCAAAAGATAAGAAAAGAAATACAGTAAGAAACAAACATTCCCCTCACGTGACTTCTAGCCATCCGTTTAGCCTCTCTTGCATAGTTTACTGTCACCATTTACTTCCCCTCCCTGGAGGAGGATTGTATCTCCACATTGCTCCTCAATCCTCTGAAGTCAGGCTAGCCCATGTGCTCTGCGGAGGTCAGTGAAATTCTGGGCTGAAGCTTAAAAGCCAGTTTAGGTATTGCCTCGTTTTCTTCCCTTCTACCATGTTGACTGTCAATATTCAGGGTGGCACTAGCCTGGGTTCCAGAATGTACGAGATGTTTTATGTTTGCCTTTATAGATTCCACCCTATCCATGATATTCTATGCCCTGGGAGGCTGCCTTTTACGGCCTATGGCTGCAGATCCCTTATCCTCTTTCTTCTGGGTGGGTTTGAGTAATGAGGGCTACTGGCCAGATATCACAGGGCAGAAGGAGAGTGGTGTTGGGGTATTTATTCTTTCACTCCCTCCCTTCCAGGTCTCCATGGGCTGGTTGCATTCTTCTACCAAAGATCTCCACCTCCTCTTGGGTAGCATTTGATCTCTTTAGGTTCTGGGAGCTGCTGTCATTGGCCCTAGTGTTAGTACTTTCTTTTGTTGATTTCCCTCAACCTTATCCTTCACCTTTGTAAATAGTCTGCTTATTAAGCTGCCCTTAATTAGCTCTTTGAATATGCCGTCCATTTCCCATAGAACTGTGACTAATACACAGAATGAAGGACAACTATTGTGAGCAGAAGACCCTTCCACCAACCAGCATTGGTCACGTAGCATGAACACTGAGATCTCTGGGTTGTTTCTTACCCCAGCAGAACCATATCTATCCTGGCATACTGTGTTTGTCACATGTATGTGACATGTGATATACCCCATGTTTCTAGTTTCATGTAATGCAGTTATATTTTAACCAGCAATTGATGTCACAATCACTATGGAGTTTAATGAAAATAGACATGCTCAGGTTCTATTCCTGGAGAGTCTAATTCAGTAAGTGTTAGGTAGGGCCTGGCCTTTGTATTTTTACTAAGTTCTAAACCATTGGTTTTGAGGATTTCTGATACTAAGAATGTGATGGTCCAGTGGCTAAGACTCTGCACTCCCAATGTAAGGGACCCAGGTTTGATCCCTGGTCAGGGAACTAGATCCCACATGCCACAACTAAGAGTTTGTATGCTGCAACTAAAGATCCCAAGTGCCAAAACTAAGACCCAGTGCAGCCAAATAAATAAATTAAAAAAATATTTTTTTTTTTAAAAAGAAGACTGTTTCTCATATTGGCCTATGGCTGTTCAGAGATGCACTCTGACTTATGGAATATGAGTATATTAGTCAGGGTTCTCCAGAGGAACAGAATCAATTAAATGTGTATCTATATATGTAGAGGGTTTTATTTCAAGAAATTGGCTCATATAATTATGGAGGCTGCTAGTCCAAAATCTGAAGTCCAAGTTTGAAAGCTGTCTGGTGATAGAATTCCTTCTTGTTCAGAGGAGGTCCATCTATTGTTTTGATCAGGCCTTCAACTGCTTGGATGAGGCCTACTCACAGTATGGAGGGAAATTTGCTTTACTCCAAGTCCATTGATTTTAAGGTTAATCTCATCTAAAAACATCCTCACAGAAACATCCAGAATAATATTTGGTCACATATCTGGGCATTGTGGCCCAGCCAAGTTGACACATAAAATTAACCATCACAGGAAGTCATGTGATGCCTGCATAGGATTAAATGCAAATAATTGACAGGACTGGTAACCTGATTCCATTGGCAGAAATGGTAAAAAATTTGAATACATGTCATTATCTGTATCTGTCAGCGCCAGTCAGATTAGACACTGGCTAAGTCTAATATTCACTATGTGTATATAATTTCCCTTCAATCTATGTAGAACAACTCTGTGTAGCCAAGTCTGTCTGCTTGGCATCAGACAGACCTACTTTTGAGCCCTTGATTCCATTCTTTGCTTGCTGTGTAGATTTGGATGAGCTCCTTGAACTCTTTTTTTTCTTTTTCTTAAATACTTCTTTATTGGGCTGAGTTGGGTCTTAGTTGAGGCGCTTGGGATCTTGTCTTGTGGCAAGGGCTCTCTAGCTGTGGCTTGCCAGCTCTGGAGGTCATGGGTAGGGTAGTAGCAACACTCAGGCTTCGTTGCTCCCCAGCATGTGAGATCTTTGTTCCCTGAAGAGGAATTGAATCTGCATCCCCCACATTGTAAGGTGGATTCTTAACTGCTGGACGACCAGGTAAGTCCCACCTTGAACTGTTTTTTTAGTTTTCCTCATCTAAAAATTGTTTTCTTTAATGTGAGGATTAAGTTAGAAAATGTATATAAAGCACTTAGTACACAGTACCTGAAACATAGTTGATGCCCAATATGGGTTTTATTAAACACACAACTTCAAAAAAGACTGAGTGCAAAATTGTATTATAGTTCATAGTCTATTATATAAAGAGACAAACTACTGTGAAGTCATTTATATATATATTTTTCTTTGAAAAATATGAGAAATGATGATAACATAACTCATCATTCCAGATTTTTATCTGATGTACACACACCATGATAGGGTTCCTGGAAGTGAGGCAGAAAAAAAGGGCTCAGTTAGGTGGGGTGGGAGAACAGCTCATATGTCTTAGCATTCACTAATCTTATGTCTGGGAACAGTTTCAGATTTGGGATAGTTACAAGGATGTATTGGCAAAGAGCCCCTCTCTCCTTTAACTAAGTACAAATGACTCATTCCTAACCTTAATGAGGAAAGTGAGAAAGGAAGTGTGAGCCCAGCGTTGGCGGGAAGAGTCTACATACACTTTCTGCCTTTCAGCAATCAAGACTGTGGTGTATTGTACAAAGCCAGTCCCAGGCTCCCCTCCTTTTGCAGGGTAGAGGAAAACTGATGCTATTGAACCAGGGATTTATTCAGCTCAACATAATCAAGAGCCAGGGAAGAGATTAGCAGCAGTTGTAATTTTTATGAGCAGAGGTAGTCAGAGCTAGACATGTACTCCCTGGATCATAATCTTGACCTTTGCCTCATCATCTTAATTCTTTGCAGCACATCTTCTGGGTAGCTGCTAATATTCTGAGATCACCAGTCTGTGACTATCACAAACCATGCCCTTGTTAATCTGGTTTAATCCTAAACTGCTTAAAAGACAGGGGATCCAAAATAGCAGTATTAAAATTTGGGAGGTGAAATTCCATTGCTTCCAACAGTGCTCTGCTACTGTTCCTAAGAAAGTTTTTGGATTGAACAGCCAATAAATATTTCCCATTTTGTGCAATGTTCTTAGCTCTTCCTTATACTCATCACATCTTGCTTTGCTCTATTGATTACCCAGGTCCTACGATATTGGCATCAAGGTTCTGGTGAGAACTACTTTGGATTTTTTGAATGTCTGGTCACCTTCTAAATACATCCACAAAAAAACTGATGAGGATTTTTCAGAAACACTCCTCTGTTTCATGTTTTCCTGCTCTTAATAATAGAATCACAAAACAATTGTGCCATGAACTAAGTGTACGATAATATCAGTTGGGGGTAAACATTTTACAACTCTATACAATTTTATCATCTTTTAGAAGGTAACTGATTATATTTTTGAGAGAAATCTCCCTTTAGAAGCATCAGCACATTGTTTGCTCTTATTGGTTTTGGGCATCTTTCTTCCTGTGTTCCTTCCTTTCCTACTACCCTTCAGCAAAGATAAGGTGGTACAGGAAAAAGGAAGAGCTGGGGGGTGAACCAGGAAGGAGATCAGTAGGACTTAATCTTCCCCAGTCACATGGCATAACATTTGGACTCTGCAACTCCGATGGACTTTGTGGTATACAATCTAGTAGAACTATATCATCTCTAAGTCTCTCCTGGTCTGTAATCCCATGAACCCCAGGAAGTATAAACAAGGATGTTATCTTCTTCAAATGAGAAAGTGGCAGGGTTACATAATACACTGCTTCATCCAAGGTTTAGGGCTATCCCTTAGTGGGACATAATTGTACCCATTTTTGAAGAACTGAGTATTTATGGACCTTTGAAAAATAAAGACTATTTAAAATACTGACACAACTTGCTACTATCTTAAAGAATTGTCTTTCTTTTTTGCATTTTTTGGTGATTTTCACCCCTTCACGTACTTTTTTAAAAACCGGAAGTACAGTTTATTTGCAATGTTGTAATAATTTATGCTGTACAGTAAAGTGGTTCTGAGTTATCTATATTTATATTATTATTTTCTATATTCTTTTCCATTATGGCTTATCACAAGATATTAAATATAGTTCCCTGTGTTATAGGACGTTAGGACCTATATCCATAGGACCTTAGCTATCCATTCTATACACACTAGTTGGTATCTGCTAACTCCAAACTCGTATTCCATTCATCCTCACCGCGCCTCCTCCTTGTGTTTTGCACTTTTTATTGTGGTTAAAAAGCACACACACCATAAAATTTACCATCCTAACCATTTTTAAGTGTACACTTCTGTGGTGTGAAGTAGATTCACATTGTTGTGAAACAAGTCTCCAGAACTTTTCCACCTTGCCAAACTGAAATTCTATACTTGTTAAATAACTCCCCTTCCTCTGCCGCACCTCAGCTCCTGGTAGCCACCCGTTCTACTTTATTTCTGTGAGTTCACTACTTTAGATACCTTATGTAAGAGAAATCACACAGCACTTGTCTTTTCATGACTGGCTTATTCCACTTAGCATAATGGCCTCAAGGTTCATTCAAACTGTAACATGTGAAGGGCTTTCCTTCCTTGAAAGGCTGAATAATATTCCATTATATATGCATATCACCTTTTGTTCCTTCATCAGCCAATGGACATTTATGTTGTTTCCACCTCTTGGCTATTGTAATATTGTTGTTTTTGAAATACTGAAATTTAAATTTCACCTTCTGATTCACTCTGGTGGATTTAATAAACACAATATCATCTGTAAGACACATCTGACAATCAGGGAGCGTGTAGCATAAGAAGAGAGCTGAAGGCAGAATCCTAAGGAATCCAAACCCCTTTAAGATGTCAGCAGATGAAGAAGAATGAGGCTGAGAAGGAAGCATCAGTGAGAAAAAAGAAGCCCAGGAGATGGGGGAGTTTCCAAGGGGAAGCAGATAAATGTCAGAGATTGCAGGGAAGCCAAGTACGATAATGACAAAAGGGTGTCAGTAATAACAAAGATGTTAGGATTGTTGCAATTTCAGAAGGGGCAAGACGTTTGATAAAAAGTGGGCAGAGAAGTGAGTGGGAAGGGAGAAGGTAGAGAAATCTGTTGAACACCACTCAGCATTTAGGCATGAACAAAGGGGAAGAGATTTAGAATTGTGAGAGGAAGATGTGATGTTTTTTGTTTGTTTGTATTATTGTTTCTTAAGTTACAAGAGACTTGAGAATGTTTGCCAGTTATAACTGGCAGCTCTTTTAGACTATCCACCATCTGAACAGATTACAATAATTTTTTTATTTTTTTCATAATTTCGTGAGTCAAGAATTCAAGAAGGGCTTAGCTGGATGGTTTGGCTTTGAGTTAGGTAGTGTGTGAGACTGAGGGTCCACTTCCAAGAAGCTGCTTCACCCACACATGTGGCAGCTGGTGCCCCTTGGCACCTCTCTTTCCTCCAGGATCTCTCACAGAATAATCATACTCATTACATGATAACTCTCTTTCAAGAATGATTATTCCAAGAGACTCAGATGGAAGCAGCAAGGTTTCTTTTGACCTAGGCTTGAAAGTCAGAGAATGTCACTTCCATCACTTTCTACTGGTCATGCAAGTCAGTAAGATCCACTCATATTTCAGAAGAGTGAAGGAATAGACTGTACCTCTTTGGGGGATGGCATGAACCCAGATAGAGGGAAGGATGTGATGGTGGCCATCTCGGAAACATGTGGAGAAAGAGGATTTGAAGTTATCCAGGGAACTGAACTTGCAGGAGTGGATGAGACTTTTGAGACTGGATATCCAAAGATGGGTACATTGAAAAATGTTTGTCAAGAGGAGCGAGTTCCTTTCATGACACTATAGTCCTTTAGACAGCACAACTGGAAGGTGACCTGAGGATATTTTTCAGTATGGTGCAAAGTCTCAGAGTTCAATCTACTTTTTTTCAAGCAACTATCCCTTCCTGAGAGGAAGTTCAGGTACTTAGGGAGCCCTTTGCTAAGCCAAAGGGTAATGTGGAGGGTCACAGGTAAATATACTAAATGATCTACTGCCGTTCATTGATCTTCCAAACCCTCCCATCTCAAGTGCATGCTGAAGTACCTCTGTGGTCAAGTCATTCTTGCTGTCTGCCCACCTACCTTTAGGAGTGTAACCTTCTAATAAAGATAGTGTTCTGTCTCTCTGAAAGGAAGTGTCATGTACAGTTCCCAGAGTGAAGCTATCCACTGCATTTACTACTGATGTGATCTTGGGGCAAATTGCTTGACCTCCCTGACCATCAGTTCTCCCATCTTTACCACAGGCAGCAATAACCTCACTATAATCTCAAAGGCTTGTTGTAGGAATAAAATAATTCATGAAAAGAGGCACTCCATAAGTGCTCAACAAAGAGTTGTTTTTTTTTTTTTTTTATTAAAACTGTATGTCTACAGATGAGCTTCTCAGTTTCATCTTTGGGTGGGAAGAAGAAGTTCAGATCACTTAACAGCCAAAGGCATGTGCTGGAAAAGCTGGAAATCACGATGACTCACTCTCTACAAATGCTGCACTTTGAATAGAGTGGAATTTTACCTCGTGTGCCACAAAAGCTTTACAAGCTTCTCTGAGGACTAGTTTATAAGGAGAAAGTTTCTTGAGCACTTACATAAGACAATAAAGCTCACTGAATCATAGGAGTAAGAAAGGGACTTTGAGAGTCTGTCTAGTCTGCTGCCACCTAAGCCACCAGACATGTGAGAATCTGCCTTTGTGCAGACATCTCCCTCCTTTTCCAGCCAGCCTTGCCCTCTGAGGACCCAGCTGAGCTCCTGGAACCCTGGCCTTGCCTGAGTGAGAGCCCCAGGCCTCTTTGTCACCTAGGAGCAAAGTTGGAACAACGGTGTTCACCAATCTCTGGCCTGATTTTAAAATGAGATATGACAATAGAGCACTTTGACTAGCATTTTTATAAATACTGTAAAAAAATCTTCCTTAGGCCAGTTCCAAGAATGTAGGACCTTGTGCTAGTGAGTAGTAATGTGGAACTGACTTGATCTTTTGTTTTGGCTGCCAAATACCCATGGCATTTGTAACCACCTTATAGGTTTCCCAGCCATCCCCCGAACCCTTCATAATATTCAGGTTTCTGCAGCTAGGGTTTTTCTTCTCGTGACGCTCTGAACACTCCCAGAGCCTGATTGCCCTCAAGAGTCCCATTTAGACAGAATTTGAGCTCCAAGTTTCCCTGGTGCCCGTTTCATCTCCTGCCCTTGCCATGAAAGTTCAAGGGACTCAGGTGGATCCTCCATGGTTTCTCTCCAGCCTGGGCATGACCAGGGCCTCTTCCTTCCCCACCTGCTAGATAGGGTTTCCTGACCCTTTCTTTCCATTCTCACACTCTTCACACCCAAGTTAACTCTCATAAAGACAGAGAGTTTTCATGTATGCTTATCTTTTTTTTGTTACTGCATAAAAAGGGAAGAAGCCCAGATTCTAGCTCTTAATCCAAAATGATTCTGACCAGACTGTCAGGAAAGGGGAATGAAATGATGGGGGTTGGGAGTGGGTGTGTGCATCTTCTTTATTCATCTGTTGATGGACACTTAGGTGGTTTTCATGTTGTAGCAATTATAAATAATGCTACTGTCAACATTGGGGTGCATGTATCTCTTCAAATCAGTGTTTTTGTTTTTTTCAGATATATACCCATGAGTGGAACTGCTGATTCATATGGTGTTCTATTTTTAGAGTTTTAGAGACAATTTCATACTATTTTTCACAGCCGCTGCACCAATTTACTTTCCCACCAACAGTCTCAGAGGGTTCCATTTTTCCCATATCCTTATCCTTGCCAACATTTGTTATTTACATTCAGATGATAGCCTCTCTGACAGGTGAGAGATGATATCTCACTGTGGTTTTGATTTGCATTTCCCTGATGATTAGCCATGCTGAACATCCTTCCACGTGCCTGTTGCCCATCTTCAGTCCCTCCTTGGAAACATGTCTATTCAGTTGTTCTGCTCATTTTAAAATTGGATTGTTGGTTCTTTGATGTTGAATTTTATAAGCTGTTTATATATGCTGGCTGTGTGTGTGTGTGTTAAGTCACTTCAGCCGTGTCCGACTCTTCGACCCCATAGACTGTAGCCCGCCAGCCTGCCAGGCTCCTCCGTCCGTGGGATTCTCCAAGCAAGAATACTGGAGTGGGTAGTCATACCTTTCTCCAGGAGATCTTCCCGACCCAGGGATTGAACCCACATCACTTGCCGCTCCTGCATTGCAGGTGGATTCTTTATCACTGTGTCACTGGGGAAGTCCATATATGTTGGTTACTACCCCCTTATTGGTCATATCATTTGCATATATTTTCTCCCATTCAGTAGCTTGTCTTTTCATTTTGTCAGTGGTTTCCTTTGCTTTGCAAAAGCTTTTAAATTTCATCAGGTCCCATTTGTTTATTTTTGCTTTTATTTCCTTTGTTTTAGGAGATAGATTTCCCCAAAATATTGCTCCAATTTATGTCAAAGAGTGTTGTGCCTATGTTTTCCTCTAGGAGTTTTATGGTATCCGATCTTACATTTAGGTCTTTAATTCATTTTGAGTTTATTTTTGTATATGGTGTTAGAGAATGTTCTAATTCCATTCTTCTACATGCAGCTGTCTAGTTTCCCAGCACCACTTACTGAAGAGATTGTCTTTTCTTCATTGTATATTCTTGCCTCCTTTGTCATAGATTAATTGACCTTAAGTGCACATGGGTTTATTTATGGGCTCCCCCATGAATTTTTAATATCTGAGATACATTGCAAATGTTAGTGTACTGTGTGTATATCTGTGTTTTTTTGGTATAAAGTACACTTTTATGTGTAAAGCACAGACACACATACAGCACACTAACACTCTCCCCAAATAACTGTTTCACCCCTGCTGAAAACACACGCTCTAGAACCAGATCAAGACAAGGCAAGTAGTTACTTTAGGAGATGAGGAAGCCTCAGTGAAGGGGACAGTGGGACAGGAAGGAAGCCAGGAGAGTATGAATTAGAGTAGGTTCCTGCTGGCCTTTAACCTACCAGGGGTGCTCTGGGGGTCAGGGTGCAAGCCCCACTTCCGGGATATCTTGCCTGCGGGGCCAGGTATATACCTAGCCGCTTTCATCAGTTGCTGGTTGTGGATAGTTCCCAACCACATCCTTGCTGAAGGATGTTAATTCTCCAGCAATTTAATTTTGCCCCTTGCTCTGGCAGAATGGCCATAGAGGACAGAGAAAGTCTCCAGGTAGAGTCATGTGTGTGGCAGCACCAGCTACCTGTGGTGCTCATCCAGGGCACAGAAAACCCTAAGTGCTGGTGGGCTCTGGGCTGGGCACTGACATTCGCTCTGTTATTTATTTATTTAATTTTGGAGAGACTTTATTTTCTAGATCAGTTTTTGGCTCACAGCAAAATGGAACGGAAAGTACAGAGAATTCTCATATACTCCCTGCCCTCGACACATACGTAACCTCATTCGTTATCAATATCCACCAGCAGAGTGGTCCATTTGTTACAATAAGTAAACCCACACTGACACACCATTACTGTCCAAAATTCATTGTTTACTTTACATAGTTACATACATTACACATGTTAATTTACATGGTTCACTCTTGGTGTTATATGTGCCCTGGGTTTTGACAAATATGCAATGATACAGACCTGGCATTATAATACCATACAGAATAGCTTTATTTCCCTAAAAGTCCTCTTTGCTCTGCCTATTTCATCCTTCCCTCCCTGTTGCATTATTTTTTGTTTCCTTCTAGTTCAAGTTACCATGTTACACAATTTGTACATAGTTATAATCACAATCATGGTGGGGGTATAATTTTGTACTGTGCTTTCTTTCAGTTGAAGTATTTTTTTCTGGTTGATAATTTTTTTATAATTATAAATTTTAAAGACTGCATAATTTTGTTTCATATGCATATACTGTAACTCCCATGACTATTTCCTTATTAATTGTTTTTAGCATGTCATTTATTTCCACTGTTCTTGCTATTATAAACAAATAAATAAATTGCTAGAAAGACAAAACTAGAAGGCATTCACTAAAACACAGCAAAATGTTAATAGTGGTTCTCTGTATGTTATAGAATTCTAGGCAATATTTTTTGTTCTGTCCATTTTTCTATAATTGCTTTTATAACAGGAAAAACAGCAGGTTTATGTATTGACTAGGCCAAACCTAGTTGTTCAATCAAATGCTAATCTTGTTGCTGTGAAAGTATTCTCTAGATGTGCTCAACATCTAACAATCAGTTAACTTTCTGTAGAGGAGATTATCCTCAATAACCTGGATATACCTGATGCAATCAGCTGAAAGACCTTAGGAGCAAAACTGAGGTTTGTGTGAAGAAGGAATTCTGCCTTGGACTGCAGCCTCGGCTCCTGCCTGAGAGTCCAGCCTGCCCTTCCTGACAGCTTGCCCTATGTATTTTGGACTTGCCTAGCCAGGTCTCATAGTCACAGAGGCCAATTCCTTCCTATAAAAGTATTCCCTTTGATCATTACTTTAATGATCCAATAATCTCTCACTCTCCGTTACTCCCCTCCCTCCCAAAAAAAAGACACAGCAAAGAACATCTTAAGCCATATAGATTTACCCCCTTATTTGTACTTTTTGTCTTCCCAGTATTGAGATTTCTGGATGTGGCATGAACATATTTAACTAACATACACATTCTTTATTACGAATCCCAAATAATTGGTATAATGAACACAGGAGTCAAATTTAAAAATGAGCCAGATGGTCATGTAATGAGGTGTTGATCTAAAATGGGTCCTGAAACATCTCTAGAAATGTAATAAGATGGAAAAAATTGTGTTCACCAGGAGCCCTCTCAAGGAGATTGCTGTGTGTGATTAGAAGAAATAATTTGTTAAATTGCTTGGGCTGGGGGCAATGAGACTTCCAAAGAGAGTGATCAAAGAGAAGCTGATGGTCTCTAAACTGCCCTCTAAAAGTTGTGGTGGTTCCAGTTAATTGTCAGAACCTTTTGTGG
The DNA here is from genome assembly GCF_019923935.1 of Bubalus bubalis. Classification (NCBI taxonomy): domain Eukaryota; kingdom Metazoa; phylum Chordata; class Mammalia; order Artiodactyla; family Bovidae; genus Bubalus; species Bubalus bubalis. The sequence continues at coordinate 29,605,965 of NC_059167.1, forward strand.
GCTGCAGTGTGTTCGTCTGAACCAGAAATGAACTGAAAGGTAAGGCATAGTTTTGTGTCAGTAGGCACCGGACTCCCATTAATTCCTTGGTCTATTCTTTAAGAAATTTGAACAAATATTTAAACAAGTGTTTGCTGAATAGAGTGCCAAAAAGTCTGCTTGAGTTGTCCACTTATCTGGACCACTGTTATGGACTTCAAGTTGAAACTTGAATTAAGTTGATAAACCATATGCAGTATATGCTTATTGCCTTGGAATTATAGGGGCAAATGTTATGACATTTTTAGGGTTTAGAGTAGAGAGAGTTGTGCAGAGGCGGCACTATGGAGAGCATGAATCCCAGAAGATTCCATAAAGATGTGGGGTTTCAAGAACTGTTTTCCATTTATTCAAGAAATATATTTCAGGTACCAGGCACCAGGCCTTATACTAAGAGCTATGGGTACAGAAGTAAGAGAGACAGTGATGGCTACTCCTCCCAATGGAGTCTGGGGATAAATCAGGCAGGAACTTCATGACGATTACACACATAATTATTTCACAGTACGCCTAGTGAAGCAAGCACACACGATGCCATGAGGACATACAATGAGTGAACAGATTTGGATGAGTCAGAAAGGCGGAGGCAGCTTTGCAGAAGCAGGAGGTGTTTTGGTAGGACTGACAGATGGAGCTGACTTTTCTTAAGGTGCACCAGAGTCCCTGAATTAGAAGTGAGAGAGAGAGAGAGGAAATGTGTGTATGTGTGTGCGTGCGTGCATGTGAGTGTGTGTGCTCACACATGTGAGGAAAGAGCAGATAGGAGATAGATGGAGGAAGTCAGTACTTGTGGCTATTCATCTTGATATTTAGAAAGACCACCTAATCATATCTCAGCAAGTAGCTGAAGGAAGACAGCAAATACAGTAGGAATATAAGGAACTTAAGAATTGATGCTTTTGAACTGTGGTGTTGGAGAAGACTCTTGAGAGTCCCTTGGACAGCAAGGAGGTCCAAGCAGTTCATTCTAAAGGAGATCAGTCCTGCGTGTTCTTTGGAAGGACTAATGCTAAAGCTGAAACTCCAATACTTTGGCCATCTCATGCGAAGAGTTGGCTCCTTGGAAAATACCCTGATGCTGGAGGCTTTAGGGGCAGGAGGAGAAGGGGACGACAGAGGATGAGAGTGTCACCGACTCGATGGACATGAGTTTGAGTGAACTCCAGGAGTTGGTGATGGACAGGGAGGCCTGGCATGCTGTGACTCATGGGGTCACAGAGTTGGACACAACTGAGTGACTGAACTGAACTGAACTGATGAGGAACTTTCTGATGCCTTAAATAGTTCTTGTCTCAGCAGGTGCTTACTGAAGGCTAAGTGAAGGAATGCTCTTGGATCAAAGGAATGGAAATCTTCTCAGTAAACTGCAATAAATGTTAATTCTAAAACATTTTTACTAACATAAATGTTAATTCCAAAACATTTTTTCTTCCAAGAAAACATAACTTTTCTTGAAAGAAAAGTTATGAGCAACCTAGACAGCATATTAAAAAGCAGAGACATTACTTTGCCAACAAAGGTCCGTCTAGTCAAAGCTATAGTTTTTCCAGTAGTCATGTATGGATGTGAGAGTTGGACTATAAAGAAAGCTGAGTGCCAAAGAATTGATGCTTTTGAACTGTGGTGTTGGAGAAGACTCTTGAGGACTCTCAAGAAGATCCAACCAGTCCATACTAAAGGAAATCAGTCCTGAGTATTCATTGGAAGGACTGATGCTGAAGCTGAAACTCCAATATGTTGGCCATCTGATGTGAAGAACTGACTCATTGGAAAAGACCCTGATGTTGGGAAAGATTAAGGGCAGGAGGAAAAGGGGATGACAGAGGATGAGATGGTTGGATGGCATCACCGACTCGATGGTCATGGGTTTGAGAAAGCTCTGGGAGTTGGTGATGGACAGGCAAGCCTGGCGTGCTGCAGTCCATGGGATTGCAATGAGTTGGACACAACTGAGCGACTGAACTGAAGTGAAGGAAAAATTGCCTAGGACCCTACTATGTGACAGGCACTGTAGTAGGTGCTTTATCTAAAATTTCTCAATCATTCCAAGATGACATCGCTACCCCAAAGGAAAAAGGAGGGAACCTCAGTCTAGAGATTTTTAAGAACTTACTCAAAGTCATAGACCCTAATACAAAAGCTAGATGTTTGCTGTAACTACAATGGATATAAGAATAGAATCAATAATTTTGGAAAGAAGCCAACTATGAATTGAATATTTATACTGCATGTAACCCATCCCTGTAGTATGTTTTGGAATTAACATTTATCTGTAGCTTACTGAGATTTCCATTCCTTTGATCCAAGAGCATTCAGAAGAACAAGTAATTAACAAAAATAAATGGTTGGATGAGATGTTTTTAACTTTGCTTTCAGACTTCTGTTGACAAGGTACCTTCTGTTCTTCTATTATTTCTTATTTTTTTGCCTTAACTGTAACTCTTAACTAGATGTTTTAAAAATGGTTTTGGCCCTTAATTTATTTTAAATGGAGCAAACTCTATAAAAGTGAAAGTCACTCAATCATGTCTGACTCTTTGCGACCTTATGGACTGTCGCCTGCCAGGCTCCCCTGTCCATGGGATTCTCCAGGCAAGAAAACTGGTCCTGATCCAGGGATCAAACCTGGGTATCCTGCATTACAGGCAGATTCTTTACCATCTGAGCCACCTGGGAAGCCCAAAACTTTTATAAAGTCTCTCTAATCAAAGAGAGCCTTGGGTTTTTGTCTTGCTGAATCTACTAAGATCTGACCAGGGTGGGCTGGGGATAGTTGGGTATGTTAGATGGTCTTTGACAAGTTGGGAGATATGCTTTGACATTTCTGGGAAGCCCACTGCTCTACATTTTTAGGGCTCTTGTTTGTCTGCTGTAAATAATTATCCTGGGCTTCAAAGTTTATCCTCAGCCTATTCTTGTGAATTAGGAATACCAGTAAAAGTTTTTGACTGCAAATAACACACTGACTCTGGTTAACTTAAACAGAGAAGGAATTCACTAGAAGGCTATCAGGGAGCTCTGAGAGTGAACTGCAAGCCCAGTTGACAAGTAGAAACCAAGGTTTATAAGAAAGCCAGATACCACCCTGGCACTGTCACCACTTCTACAGAGTGGGTTCCAAACTCTCCTTCCATCTTTGAGTCACTTGCTCCAGATTAAAAATTCCAGGTGGAATTCTGCCATACCTGATGGGCCAAGCTTAGGTTAGCTGTCAATGCCCCAGCTGCTGCTACCGAGAGTAAGCAGGTGTGTTTTGGATTTCCATAGTATGAGGCAAGGCTAACAGTACAGTGAGGTACAAAATTGAAGGAGACATTCACTCTCAAGGTCTTCAGTTCTCAAACAATTAACAGTTTTCAGCAAGAATAAATTTTAATTTTAGAGATCTTCAAATTCAGCCAAATATTTCATGGATGAACTGAAATTTGCACATAAACAAAAATACTACACCATGCAGCTTGCAATCTGTTTCATTGTCTTAAATTTTAAACACAAATGAAAGCTCTGTGTGGTCAAATAGAATTGAAATCATGCATTTTTCTGTTTCTTTGTCTAGGCAACCACTCTGCTATCTTTGCTTATTTCCAATCTGTTTAAATGTAGGAATGTGTTGTATCACAGTAATTAGGGATACAAAATGTGTGGAAAAGGGACCTTGGATGATTTTGAACTGTCACAAATATACTTTCCAAAGAACACCTGTGGCTGAGTCCACCTGTGTCATGAGCCACAACAACACACACAATCATTCAGAACTTGTCGGGAGAAGTGTTTTATTATCAACACTGTTTAAATTGTCAGCATTGGTGATAAGAAGCAGCAGACTGGCTTGTTGTCAGTTTTATTATTATTTTTATGTTCTCTGTAGTAGTGTACCCCCCAATTGCCTGCACCCTCTCTCTCCCATCACCCCACCATTGTATACCACTGCGTGGACCATCACACAGGAAGCTGGTCATAGAAGCTGACTCAGGAGAGGAACAATGGATACAATGGAGGGAAAGGAGACCTGATTTGTACCAGGTCCATAAATTATTAATAACTATCCCAAAGACAAAGATAAAACAAGATGATTTCATAGGGCTGTCTTGGCTCCAGTCCCTTCTTACGCTGAAGCCCAGTGGGTATGAACCAGCCGGCAGGCTGTGAGCCCGGAACTGTGTGGTCCAGTTGGCTGCCCCCAGCTCGGCGCTGGCAGCTACCTCCGAGGTGGATGCCTGTGGTCCTGCAGGCAACAAGGGCAGAGAGATTGTCAGTTCAGTTCACAGGCAATGCGGCTGTGAGAAAGACAAGGAAAAATACACAGTCTGCCCAAGTTGTATCCTCATCTCTGAAATATGGGATTCTACTGATCAAGATCAGATTCCTATCCTAGAAGCAGATCTTCCGCTAATTAGGCACATTAGCTTTGTGCAAGGTCGGGTGTAAAATAACTTTCATTTTGCTCATCTCAGAAGATGGGGCTGATGAGGGCAAGTGCATCTGGCCCTCATAACAAAAGCTATGATATTCAGTTCTTCAGGAAGACATTCCCAGTGCTGCAGCTGGACTTGCCCCCAAACGATGATTTTATAAAGAGTGTTCTTTTTTTTTTTTTTTAATCTTTTCAACTTCATTAGAGAATACAAGAGTTGCCTAAACCTACCCCTAACCCCAGACGAACAGACATAACGAATTCCCAGACGCACAGACTTGGCAATGACTGCTTCATCCCCGAAAAGTTGCTTTGCACTAAGCGTTTCTGACACTAATGTTCATGCTTAAGCAAACACATTACTTAGACACAGAATGGCTCTGTCAGCCTGCCCAGGCTGCTCGGCACCATGGGAGTTGCAGCTGCACAGGGTCTCATTCAACCAGGCTTGGAGATCCAGTCCCAGAGACACATACAGAGAGCCTTAGGTTCACACGCTTTTACACGTCACACACAATTGGCATCAAACAGCTGACTTCCAGAACTTCCTAGGGACAGAGAGAAAACTTGACTGATTATTAATAAGCCTGAAATATTTGTGTCATTCTTTCTTTTTCTCTTTCCTTTTTTTTCTTTCTCTTTCCTTGACATGAAAATATCTACATTTGTGACAAAAAGACCCTGTTGGAGAATCAAAGGATTTCTAGAGAAAATTCTATTTGGGACCATTTCTTAATCTTTTCCACTGAAGTTGATTTCTTGGAGCATCTGTGTTCACATTAGCATTTCGGTCTGGGGCTATGAATTATGCTGTCAGAGGGAGTTTCAAACTGGGTTTGTTACCTGGATACCCACAAATATGCTTGGTCTGTTTGTATAAATCTGAAAAACCTTCCTTGTCCTTAGGAAACCGGGCCGTTCTACATATTAGGAAGAGGACAGTGAGTCCAAGCTCCTGTCGGTGCTCTGGGCCATTAGGGGAACAGTGCCTGGATAAATAACTGTAGCACGGAGACCAATCCATTCTGGACTGGGTGGCTTTATTCCATTCATAAGGAGGTAGACTTCTCTGCCTGGAGAAACAGGATTGGGTGCGCCATTAGACATGCCTAAGGACAAGCTTAAGACTAAGTCATGTCTGCTTACAATCACAACCATCGTAACTAAGAAGTTCCTCCACGTGGTGCATACAATGCCAGAAAACAGCCCAGCTGTTGACGTACAGACAAGACACAGGGACCAAAGGAGACAAGAGCAAAGCAGGCACTGGAAGGATGACAGCATTATTTTATGGCGAAAATCCTGGACCACCTGCACACTGAGGGGGGCTACCAGGAGACTTGCTTTGAGATAATTCCACCCATTCTTCTCTCATCAGGTCAGACTCCAGCATGTGCTTCTGATGATGCCCCACATATGTCATCTTCACTCTCTTCATAGCCCGCTTCCCTGCAGCCCAACTCCTGGAAGCTGCCTGGGAGTGAGGGTGATCACATTAAGCTCAGGACCATGGGAGGCGCCAGACTCCCAGCAGCCTGGTGAAGAAGATGTCTCTGGGGGCTTTCTACCCTTAGATGCACGCCCCAGATGGCTGTTGTCAATCTCCATCACCCAAATCCCTCCAGGTTAAGGCCCCCAGGATAAACTCCCATAAAAGGAAGGGGAAGAACGGCAGCCCACACTGAGGGGGCCAGCTGCTGGAGTGTCGGTTCCTTGCTGCTGGTGCCAGGCAGATGTTCTACTCGTCGCCTCTGCTCACTCATTTCCTCCTCCTCTCACAGCAGCTTCATTTTATCTAGTTCAGGGTGTCTTCAAGTATGACCCAGGGTCCACTGACAGAAAGGTCATCTAGAGCACATGGTAACATGTATGTTCAGAATCTCTGCGTGTGGGGCCCATGCATTTGTTCTTTGAGCAGGTACTTCAGATGATTTTCATGCACACGAAAACTTAAGAACCACTGGAGTTCTTTGGCCACTTCATTTCTATTTTTTAATTCACTAATTAATTTTTAATTTATCTTACTGAAGTATAATTGGCTTACAATGTTGTGCTAATTTCAGCTGTACAGCAAAGTGACTCAGTTTTATATATATGTATATATACATACACTTTTTCGTATTCTTTTCCATTATTGTTTATCACAGGATATTGAATATAGTTCCCTCTGCTATACAGGAGGATTTTGTTGCTCATCCAATCTATAAATAATAGTTTGCATCTGTTGTCCTGAAACTCCCAATCCATCCTTGGCAATTACCAGCCTGTTCTCTATGTCCATGGGTCTGTTTCTGCTTCATTGATAAGTCTGTGTCATACTTTAGATGCCACATATAAGTGATACCATATGGTATTTGTCTTTCTCTTTCTGATTAACTTCACTTAGTATGATAATCTCTAGGTCCACCCATGTTACTGTAAATGGCATTCTGTCATTTTTTTATGGATGAGCAGTATTCCACTGTATATATGTTTATTTGGACCCCAGAAGAACTGAATAATCATTCATCAGTTTACACACCACTGTCATTATCCACTTAGTCTCTTTACTAAAGTATAACTGCCATACAAAATACTGCTTATGTTTAAAGTATACAATTTTTATAAGTTTTGATATATGTATATATAGACAGATGTGTATGTATATCACCACAATCAAGATAAACTAAATGTTTCCCATTCCCTTCTCCAACATGGGTACTGACCTGAACTTCTACGTATCTTTCCAATCTACCTCCACACATTAGATATATATTCTTAAAAATATTCTGTGTTGCCACTTGTGTGTGTGTGTGTGTGTGTGCTCTTACTTCACAAAAATGGTTCTGTGCTATGGAATGCATTCTGCTTCTTACCTATTTTCTTCATCATTAGGCTTTGGCGACCCATCCTTATTACTCTATGCAAATCTCCTTTACTACCTCTCACTAGCCTAGTGGCCCATCCTGTTTATGTTTATGCTTAATGAAGTCACTGCTTTATTAATAAACACTAGGTTGCCTCCAAGTCCTTGCTAACACACACACACACACACACACACACACACACACACATGTTCGTGCACCATGATGAACATCCTTAATGTGTATCCTTACGATCTTCACATTCAAGTTTCACTGGGCGCATAGTCAGGACTGAGACTGCATCTTCTACTTCTCTAGAACTGATTGCAGAGTAGTTCCACCAGTTCACACTCCACTAGAGTGTACTTCGACTGTACTTGATAGTATCCAGCTTTCTGAGAAGTGACCTCACATTGATGCTTTAATTTGCGTTTCTCTGATGGCTAGTGATGATAGGAATCTCTATAAACGTACTGGCCATTCAGAGGTTTCCCTTTCTATCAGTGAAGTCCCCTCTTACCATGCACCAAATTCCAGTCAATAGCTAGGTCTATTTCTGGGTTCTCTATTCTGTTCCATTGATTAACTTGCCTTTTTCCCCTTTTAAAATCATGTCTTTGTGATATATCTTAATATCTAGTATGGCAACTTTTTATTTACTTTTTAAAATTAGCTGCTTATGAATGTTTATTATTCTATACACAGCTTAAAACCAATTTTTCAAAGTCCCTCAAATTGTAGGAAGGGTATTTTACTGAAATTACATTGGATCTATAATTTGTAAAAAAGTGATATTCTTAAAATACTAAACCAGACCATATAATTGAAGTAACACCATTTTTTTCAGGTCATTGCTTATGTTCATTCTCGGAATTTAATTTTTTTTTTTTACAAAAAAAGTCTTGTGCATTTTTGTTAGATTATTTCCTAGACAATTAAGAAATTAAATTTTTCCCTTCCCAATTCCTCTGTTATTCTTATTTTTACTTGACTAGACTGTTCCTTCACCCCAATCTTTTAACTTCTTATTTTTTATGGCTTCTTGGTCTCTCTGATTTCCCGGCTTCAGCCCTCACTCTTCTGCCTCTTCAATTCTACTTCCTTATCCCATTCCATTGACCTGTAGCTACCTGGTCACTAGGTGTGACAATTTAGAAATTCTTTGTTCAGTGGGATTTAGAGGTGTTACCTACGGCCAAGTTTGACATGTAGCCCAGGATGCCAATGAGGCTTATGTCTGAGGTAAAACTGTAACTTGTCTGGGGGTAAAAACAGGATCTTTGACCTGCTTACTCAGCTCTAGGTCATGGAATTGACATGAAATTGGATTTGTTTCATAGTGAAACAGAAAAAAAAATTTGGCTCCTACAATGTAAAATTCAAATCATACTCGTGTAAATAATGAAAGCATTTATGATCTCACATAACAGGAAATCTGGAGGCAGTGCCAGGCTTGGTAGAGAAGTTCAATGAGGTCATGTTGGCCTTTCTTCAGGCCTTTCCTTCATGGTTGCAAGATAGTTGCCACGGTTCTAAACATAACAGCCTCACTTTACCACATCTAAGAAGTGAGAGGTAGTACAAGAGGCTAAAGAGAGCTCCCTCCTTATACTTTTTTTCTCCTTCCATCAGGGACAGAAATCTTTCCCAGAAGCCTGCTAGAGATATCTTTCTAGCTCATTAGCCAGAACAATGTGGCAATCCATTGCTGGACAAATGGAATAAGATTGCCATGATTCATCTAGATCAATTCATGATTTAGTCTCCACACTGGGCATTATGCCAACCAAACAAAATTAATGTTCTGGAAGCAGAGAACACATGGGGAATGGCCCTTGGGTAGAAAACTAACAAAGGTTCATGGTGTGAATGGGAAAATATTTGAGGCAATATAATCCATGTTCTTCAATCATAGGGACTTGAAGTTGGAGTTTCTCACTTATGGATTTAACAATATTGATCAAGTACCTGTTACAGTGGGCACTGGAAATACCCTGATGAACAATTTAAGAAACTGTCATGCTGTAATATTGTATGGGAGGAAACATTAAATGAATGTTCCCATAAAAATATAAGGTTACCAATTTAGTGAAGTGTGATGAAGGACAGGCACAGGGAACTAGGGGAGTAGATAAGGAGGACACCTATTCTGAAGCAGCAATAATTCTTTTATATCTCAGTGAGGAGACACGCGGGTGCTGGGAAGATTAGGGGCCCAGCAGAATCCTACCGTTGTTGTGAAAGGAGAGGAGCCTCAAGGCAAGTAGGTGGGGCTCTATAATTCAGTGGTGGGCTCCAGCCTGTTGAGCCCTAATAGCCAGACAGAAACAAGGGCATATTACTGCTTACCAGTCCAGGGAGCAGACTTGTTTAGCAATCTCACAGCAGAGATCAAAGGGAACTAAAGGAAGCTAGATGGATTTAAGGACCTTGTCTCTCCTCTCTGCCACAAGGTCCCTGACCCACAGACCTCTCCTCAGGTGTCCAGATACATCTTGGAGGAAAGAAGCAAAGGCCTAACATTTATTCCCAAAGAACTGAGATCTCTAAAGAAATATTCCAGGTATTAAGTCTGTATAAAATGAATGGATTGGGCAAATATTAAAGTTCTTTTCACACTTCTCAGCAGAAACTGTGAGGGAAACTAAAGCACATAACTAAAAATTAAACACATTTTTACTGCAACTGAGTTAGTGAGAGTATATTTGAATTCCTCAAAACAACATTGTGAGGAAAGTACTATTATTGACTCCATTCTGTAGACAAGGAAATTGAGGCTTAAATAAGCTAAGTAACTTATCTAACCCTGGAGAAGGAAATGGTAACCCACTCCCATATTCTTGCCTGGAGAATTCCATGGACAAGGGAGCCTGGCAGACTACAGTCCACAGGGTCACAAAGAGTCAGACACCACTGGGCAACTCTTACTCACTCATTCAACTTATCTAAGGACATGTAGTTAATAAATGTCTGATTCTGAATTTGAACCCAGTGTGACTTCAAAAACTTCATGATTTTAAATACCTGCACCTTTATAAGGTGTTAAGGGCAAAAATAAGTACAGATAAACTTTCAAGATTATGTGGAGAAGTAAAAGATGACTTCTAGAAATGGAGGACCCAAGAAAACTTATGGAAGACAAAGCAATTGATTCCACCTTATCATCACTGTTGTCCATCTTTCACTTTTTAAAATCCAATGGTAGTGAGTTGTCAGTCCTTGGCTAACTTCACATCTGAGTCACTTGTGTGTTTCTGTCTGCTTTTCTTTGGGTGTTTCCATTCATGTGATCCTGTCTTTTGGTAGCCCCCAGTACATTTGAGTTGAGTGCATGACATTATATGTACTAAGTCATACAGACTTCAGATGACCTCTTCTTTCAGAAGGGATTTACCATCCCCACGTTGTCCAGATGGAATGGCAGCTGATCATGTTATTCCAATTAGTGATTTGCTGAGTCAAGTTTGAATTATGGCTCTGGTAAGTCTCAGTCTTCCACTGGTTCATCTCTGACTTCCTGGACTTTCAACAAAAAGCCCATTGTATTCTGCAAGGCCCCACCCACAGCGGGTATGAAACTCTAATCATAGTCTTACAGGACTGTTAAAAAAGTTCAGCTTTTCAGGGGCAGGTTTTCCACTTGCATTTTAAAACCCCTGCTCTGAACAGCCAGCCCCAGCATTAGGCAAAAGTTCTCAGAGGGAAACAGGCTGTGTGCTTGAGGGCTTTCCAAGTATTTCACCAAAACTCTGCTGGTTTCCCTTGATCCTTTGCAGCCCTCTGCCAGACTGCACTGCATCCTACCTTGGGATTCTCAGTTCAGTTCAGTTGCTCAGTTGTGTCTGACTCTTTGCGACTCCATGGACTGTAGCACGCCAGGCCTCCCTGTTCATCACCAATTAAGAAGAGGTGGCAAGAATATACAGAAGAAGTATACAAAAAAGATCCTCACAATCCAGATAATCATGATGGTGTGATCACTCACCTAGAGCCAGACATCCTGGAATGTGAAGTCAAGTGGGCCTTAGGAAGCATCACTACAAACAAAGCTGGTGGAGGTGATGGAATTCCAGTTGAGCTATTTCAAATCCTGAAAGATGATGCTGTGAAAGTGCTGCACTCAACATGCCAGCAAATTGGGAAAACTCAGCAGTGGCCACAGGACTGGAAAAGGTCAGTTTTCATTCCAATCCCAAAGAATGCTCAAACTACCACACAATTGCACTCATCTCACACCGTAGTAAAGTAATGCTCAAAATTCTCCAAGCCAGGCTACAACAGTACATGAAATATGAACTTCCAGATGTTCAAGCTGGTTTTAGAAAAGGCAGAGGAACCAGAGATCAAATTGCCAACATCCGCTGGATCATCGAAAAAGCAAGAGAGTTCCAGAAAAAACATCTACTTCTGCTTTATTGACTATGCCAAAGCCTTTGACTGTGTGGATCACAACAAACTGTGGAAAATTCTGAAAGAGATGGGAATACCTGACCACCTGACCTGCCTCCTGAGAAATCTGTATGCAGGCCAGGAAACAACAGTTAGAACTGGACATGGAACAGCAGACTGATTCCAAATCAGGAAAGGAGTAAGTCAAGACTGTATATTGTCACCCTGCTGATTTATCTTCTACACAGAGTACATCATGAGAAACGCTGGGCTGGAGGAAGCACAAGCTGGAATCAAGATTGCTGGGAGAAATATCAATAACCTCAGATATGCAGATGACACCACCCTTATGACAGAAAATGAAGAAGAACTAAAGAGCCTCAATTAAAGTGAAAGAAGAGAGTGAAAAAGTTGGCTTAAAATTCAACATTCAGAAAACTAAGATCATGGCATCTGGTCCCATCATTTCATGGAAAGTAGATGGGGAAATAATGGGAACAGTGACAGATTTTATTTTGGGGGGCTCCAAAATCACTGCAGATGGTGACTGCAGTCATGAAATTAAAAGACACTTACTCCTTGGAAAGAAAGTTATGACCAACCTAGACAGCATATTAAAAAGCAGAGATATTACTTTGCCAACAAAGGTCCGTCTAGTCAAAGTTATGGTTTTTCCAGTAGTCATATATGGATGTGACAGTTGGACTATAAAGAAAGCTGAGTGCCAAAGAATTGATGCTTTTGAACTGTGGTGCTGGAGAAGACTCTTGAGAGTCCCTTGTGCTGCAGGGAGATCCAACCAGTCCATCCTAAAGGAAATCAGTCCTGAATATTCATTGGAAGGACTGATGTTGAAGCTGAAACTCCAATACTTTGGCCATCTGATACAAAGAGCTGACTCATTTGAAAAGACCCTGGTACTGGGAAAGATTGAAGGTGGGAGAAGGGGATGACAGAGGATGAGATAGTTGGATGGCATCACAGACTCACTGGACATGATTTGGGATTCTCAGCCTCCTGCAAAAGCCCTGAGCATAAAAATGTATGAAGCAGCAGCTCTTTCCTCTCATTTCCCCCTTCCCAGTGCCTGAGCTTTTCCAGTTTTCCTTACTTCAGTAGCTCTCTGCTTCCTTCAAAGAGATCATTTCTGTATTTCATTTATTTGCCTTTTTTAACTGTTCTATTGGGAGTACTGTTCTGCTGATGGCAATTCCATCCACCCAGAAGAGGAAGCAATTGAGATGGAAAGGGTGGATGGGTTTGAATATGGGAAGTGACCTGATCCAAAGAGCAGCAATGAACTTCCTGTCACCAAACCCACTGTTTTGTTTCTTTATGCTTAACCTCATCGATCTTTCTGTATTATTTGACTCCTTCTCAGAGACTCTGAACTCTTCATCTTTTATTTTTCCATTGCTGCCCAGGTGGCACCAGTGGTAAAGAACCTGCCTGCCAGTGCAGGAGACTTAAGAGATGCGGGTTCGATCCCTGGTTCAGGAAGATCCCTTGGAGAAGGAAATGGCAACCCACTCCAGTAATCTTGCCTGGAGAATCCCATGAACAGAGGAGCCTAGCGGGCTACAGTCCATGGGGTTGCACAGAGTTGGACATGACTCAAGCAACTTAGCATGGCATGGCAGTTTCTCCTCTAGATCCTCTTTCACTTTTCTTTGTGTAATACAAGTTTCAGCAATCATCACTCTTTAATCTACATACTCTTTCCTGCAGATCAACATTCTCTGGGCTTCAGCAGCCACCTCTGTGTTGACAACTCCTGATTGTACGCTAAGAGCCCTGCCTTGACTCTGAAACTCCAGTCTTACTGAAATAGCCACTTAGCTACAACTAGCTGGATGAGAGGAAGGATTAATGATGGGGGCGGGGAGAAAGGGGAGAAATTTGCAATATCTCCTTAAAAGGGAAGAAGAGGCACAAATGATCCGAAAAGTAGGGGCAATATCTGTCTGGGAAAGCAGAAACACTGATACGAAGAACGTGAGAGAGGTTTAGAGGAAAAATTGGCCTGCAGCATATATATGTATGTATGTATAAAGACAATTTTCTTTAGAGCAGTTTTAGATTCATAGCAAAATTGACAGGAAGGTACAGGGATTTCCCATGCATTTCCTGCCCTGGCATATGCATAGCTTCTTCCATTATCAACATGTCCCACCAGAGTGGTACGTTGTTATATCTGGTGAACCTACACTGACACATCATATCACCCAAAGTTTACATTAGAATTCGTTCTTGGTGTACATTCTATGGGTTTGAGCAAATGTATAATAACATGTATCTGTCATTATAGTATCATACACTGCCCTGGAAGTCCTCTGTGCTTCTCCTATTCATTTCTCCCCTCCCACCCCCTCCCAAGACTCTTAGCAACCAGTGATCTTTTTACTGTCTCTGTAGTTTTGCTTTTCCAGAATGCCATACAACTAGAGTCATACAACATGTAGCCTTTTCAAATTGGCTTCTTTTACTTAGTAATATGCATTTAAGATTCCTCCATGTCTTTTCACAGCTTGATAACTCATTTCTTCTCAGTGCTGAATAATATTCTATTGTCTGGATGTACCATCGTTTATTTACCTATTCACCTACGAAAGGACATCTTGGTGGCTTCCAGGTTTTGGCAGTCATGGGTAAAGCTGCTATAAACATCTGTGTGCACTTTCTGTGTGGATAGAAGTTTTCAACTCCTTTGGGTAAATGCCAGAGTGAGAAATTTCTAGATCACATGATAAATTATGTTTAGTTTTGTAAGAAAACTACCAAACAGATTGCCAAAGTAGTTGTACAATTTTGCATTCCCACTAGCAATATGTAAGAGTGCCTATTGCTCCACATCCTTGCCAATATTTGGTATTGTCAGCGTTCTGAATTTTGGCCATCTAATAGGTGTGAAGCGGTATCTCAATTATTGATTTAATTTGCATTTCCCTGATGATAAATGATGTGGGGCTCCTTTCCATATATTTATTTGCTATCTGTATATCTTTTTTGGTCAGGAATCTGTTAAGGTCTTTGGCCCACTGTTTATAATAGCCAGGACATAGAAGCAACTAGATGTCCATCAGCAGATGAATGGATAAGAAAGCTGTGGTACATATACACAATGGAGTATTACTCAGCCATTAAAAAGAATACATTTGAATCAGTTCTAATGAGGTGGATGAAACTGGAGCCTATTATACAGAGTGAAGTAAGCCAGAAAGAAAAACACCAATACAGTATACTAACACATATATATGGAATTTAAAAAGATGGTAATGATAACCCTGTAAGCGAGACAGCAAAAGAGACACAGATGTATAAAACAGTCTTTTGGACTCTGTGGGAGATGGAGAGGATGGGACGATTAGGGAGAATGGCATTGAAACATGTATAATATCATATATGAAGTGAATCGCCAGTCCAGGTTCGATGCATGATACTGGATGCTTGGGGCTGGTGCACTGGGATGACCCAGAGGGATGGTATGGGGAGGGAAGAGGGAGGGGGGTTCAGGATGGGGAACACGTGTATACCTGTGGCAGATTCATGTTGATGTATGGCAAAACCAATACAATATTGTAAAGTAATAAACCTCCAAAAAAGACTTTTTTGTGTGAGCCATTTTTAGTCTTTATTTATTACAATATTGCTTCTGTTGTTTATATTCTGGTTTTTTGGCCATGAGGCACATGGGATCTTAGCTCCCTGACCAGAGATTGAATTCACCCCTCCTGCATTAGAAATCTAGGTCTTAACCACTGGACCACCAAGTAAGTCCCTTTGACCCATTTTAAAAGTCAGACTGTTTCTTCATTGTTTGTATACTTTGGACGACAGTCCTTTATTAGGCATCTTTTGCAAATATTTCTATTTGTGGCTTGCTTTTTCAAAGTCTTGACATTATCTTTTGCAGAAGTTTTTAACTTTAATGAAGTCTGGATTACCAATTATCTCTTTCATGGATTATGGCTTTGGTGTTATACCTAAAAAGTCATTGTCAAGTCATGCTCAAGGTTATCTAGGTTTTCCCCATGTTATCTTCTAGCTGTGAATTTTACATTTTGGTCTATGATACATTTTGAATTAATTTTTGTGAAGGGCATAAGACCTATGTTTAGAATCATTTTTTTTTTTTGGTATGTGGGTGTCCAGTTGTTCATTATGGAAAGGAATATTTTTCCTGGATTGTATTGCCTTTGTCAAAGATCAATTGACTAGATTTATGTGGGTCTATTTTTAGGCTGTCTACTCTTTCTTCAGTACCACAGTGTTTTGACAACTATAGCTTTATAGTAAGCCTTGAAGTCAGGTACTGCCAGTCCTCTAATTTTGTTCTTCTCCTCTAATATTGTACTGACTGTTTTGAGTCTTTTGCCTTTTCCAGTTTGTCAATATCTACAAAATAGCTTGCTGGGATTTTTATTGGGGTTGAGCCCAATCTATTGATCAAGTGAGGTCTTACATCTAGACAATATTGAGTCTTATTTGTGAAATGGAGTTTCCATGTTATTTACTCCATGTTATTTAGTTCTTTGATTTCATTCATCAGAGTTTTGCAAATTTTCTCATAAAGATCGTGCACAAATTTTGTTAGAGTTATAGCTAAATATTTAACTTTGGGGGCTGTTAATGTATGTGGCATTGTGTTTTAAATTTCAAATTCCACTTGCTCATTGCTCGTATATATATAGAAAGGAAATTGACTTTTTTGTATGTTAACCTTAAATACTGCAACATTGCTATAATCACTTACTAGCTCTAGGCTTTAGGAGTTTTGTTGTTGTTGTTACTGTTGATTCATATTTTCTACATAGATGATCACATCATCTGTGAATAAAGACAATTTAATTTAATCTTTCCCAATCTGGATACCTTTTGTTCCCTTTCCTCATCCAGAGACTTAGCAGCAGCAGCAAGGGCTTCCAGCATGGTGCTGAAAAAGAGTGGTGAGAGGAGACATTCTTGCCTTTTTCCTGATCTTGGTTGGGAAGTTATTAGTTTTTTATCATAAGTATAATATGACATTAGTTGTTGGTTTTTTGTAGGTATTCTTTATCAAGTTGAGGACGCTCTTTAT
This sequence comes from Bubalus bubalis, assembly GCF_019923935.1. NCBI lineage: Eukaryota > Metazoa > Chordata > Mammalia > Artiodactyla > Bovidae > Bubalus > Bubalus bubalis. Next base: position 29,622,727 of record NC_059167.1, read on the forward strand.
TCCTGGTTCACTGGGGACTTCTGTCATGACAAAGTATAATATTAAAGCAAAAAGAGGAAGAAAAGTAAAGGGAAGAAAATAATGAAAACGCAATTTTCCAGTGATTTTTAAGAGACTGATATGAAATTATTGGGTCTTCCCAGATGGCACTAGTAGTAAAGAACCCACTTGCCAATGCAGAAGACATAAGAGAAGTGGGTTTGATCCTTGGGTTGGGAAGATCCCCTGGAGGAGGGCATGGCAACCCACTCCAGTATTCTTGCCCGGAGAATCCCATGGACAGAGGAGCCTGGTGGGCCACAGCCAACAGTGTCAGACACGGCTGAAGTGACTGAGCATGCACACATCAAATTATAAGATTTATAAAGATTTTGAGGACAGATGTTACAAAGGAAAAGTTCATTTAAATTTATAATATGTGAATACCTTGAAAGTATAGATATTATCAAAGAAGGCAATGGCACCCCACTCCAGTACTCTTGCCTGGAAAATCCCATGGATGGAGGCGCCTGGAAGGCTACAGTCCATGGGGTCGCTGAGGGTCAGACACGACTGAGTAACTTCATTTTCACTTTCCTGCATTGGAGAAGGAAATGGCAACCCACTCCAGTGTTCTTGCCTGGAGAATCCCAGGGACGGGGGAGCCTGGTGGGCTGCCGTCTATGGGGTCGCACAGAGTCGGACACGACTGAAGTGACTTAGCAGCATAGATATTATAAGGACAGTATTTCAAATTAGTAAAGAAAAATTATTTAATAAATAGTGTTGGAATAAAACTATTTAATAAAATGTGTTGGAATAATTGGTTACATATCTGGGAAAATATGTATTCACATCTAAAATTTCAGACCAGGATAAATTTCAGAGAGATCAAATATTTAAAAGTAAAAAATAAGCCATCAGTTTACAAAAATAAGCCATAAGTTATTTTCTACAATCTTATTCTGGGAAAGCCTGACAGAAAACACAGAAGCCATAAAATAAAAGGATTTCTAAATACCAATAGTTAAAAGACAAAGAACAAATTGGAAAAATAGGGGCAACCAAAATCATAAATAAATCACTAGCTGCTCTACCATATAAAAAGCTCTTCAGAATCAACAAATATTAAAAAAAAAAAATAAGAAGATCAATAGCATACTAGACACAAAATGGCTAAGAGTATAAAGGATTTATAGGACTGAAATACAAATTGTCCTTCAATATATAAAAAGATTCTCAATCTTATTCATAAGAGAAATACACATTAAAACTATACTGAGACACCAGTGTTCAGTTATCACAGTTAAAGTTGATAACACATTATGTTAGCAAAGATGTGAGACAGGCACTTTCAACATTACTGGGAGGGCTTTAAACTGGTACCATCTCTAAAAGGGGAAATTTAGCAATTAAAAAAAAATACAAATACTCATCTTCTTGTATCTCATATTTCCTCTTCTAGGACTTTATTCTTAATATAAATTTGCTGATGTGTAAAATAATATATTAACTACAGCATTGTATGTGATGACAAAATCTGGACAAAAACTGGAAATAGAACTGCCATATGACCCAGCAATCCCACTCCTGGGCATACACACCGAGGAAACCAGAATTGAAAGAGACACCTGTACCCCAATGTTCATCGCAGCACTGTTTACAATAGCCAGGACATGGAATCAACCTAGATGTCCATTGGCAGATGTCCATGTCTTATCCATGGATAAGAAAGCTGTGGTACATATACTCAAGGGAATATTATTTAGCCATCAAAAAGAATACATTTGAATCAGTTCTAATGAGGTGGATCAAACTGGAGCCTATTACATTGAGTGAAGTAAGTCAGAACAAAAAACACCAATATAGTATCAGTTTAGTTCAGTAACTCGATTATGTCCGACTCTTTGAGACCCCATGAACTGCAGCACGCCAGGCCTCCCTGTCCATCACCAACTCCCGGAGTCCACCCAAACCCATGTCCATCAAGTCGGTGATGCCATCCAACCATCTCATCCTCTGTCGTCCTCTTCTCCTCCTGCCCTCAGTCCATCCCAGCATCAGGGTCTTTTCAAAGGAGTCAGCTCTTCCATCAGGTTGCCAAAGTATGGGAGTTTCAGCTTCAACATCAGTCCTTCCAATGAACACCCAGGACTGATCTTTAGGATGGACTGGTTGGATCTCCTTGCAGTCCAAGGGACTCTCAAGAGTCTTCTCCAACAACACAGATCAAAAGCATTAATTCTTCAGCGCTCAGCTTTCTTTATAGTCCAACTCTCACATCTATACATGACTACTGGAAAACCATAGCCTTGACTAGACAGACCTTTGTTGGCAAAGCAATGTCTCTGCTTTTTAATATGCTGTCTAGGTTGGTCATAACTTTCCTTTCAAGGAGTAAGTGTCTTTTAATTTCATGGCTACAGTCACCATCTGCAGTGATTTTGGAACCCCCCAAAAATAAAGTCAGCCACTGTTTCCACTGTTTCCCCATCTATTTCCCATGAAGTGATGGGACCAGATGCCATGATCTTAATTTTCTGAATGTTGAATTTTAAGCCAACTTTTTCACTCTCCTCTTTCACTTTCATCAAGAGGCTCTTTAGTTCTTCTTCACTTTCTGCCATAAGGGTGGTGTCATCTGCATATCTGAGGTTATTGGTATTTCTCCCAGTAATCTTGATTCCAGCTTGTGCTTCCTCCAGCCCAGCGTTTCTCATGATGTACTCTGCATAGAAGTTAAATAAGCAGGGTGACAATATACAGCCTTGACGTATTCCTTTTCCTATTTGGAACCAGTCTGTTTTTCCATATCCAGTTCTAACTGTTGCTTCCTGACCTGCATACAGGTTTCTCAAGAGGCAGGTCAGGTGGTCTGGTACTCCCTTCTCTTTCAGAATTTCTCACAGTTTATTGTGATCCAAGAGTCAAAGGCTTTGACATAGTCAATAAGGCAGAAATAGATGTTTTTCTGGAACTATCTTGCTTTTTTGATGATCCAGCAGATATTGGCAATTTGATCTCTGGTTCCTCTGCCTTTTCTAAAACCAGCTTGAGCATCTGGAAGTTCACGGTTCACGTATTGCTGAAGCCTGGCTTGGAGAATTTTAAGCACTACTTTACTAGCATGTGAGATGAGTGCAATTGTGCAGTAGTTTGAGCATTCTTTGGCATTGCCTTTCTTTGGGATTGGAATGAAAACTGACCTTTTCCAGTCCTGTGGCCACTGCTGAGTTTTCCCAATTTGCTGGCATGTTGAGTGCAGCACTTTCACAGCATCATCTTTCAGGATTTGAAATAGCTCAACTGGAATTCCATCACCTCCACCAGCTTTGTTCATAGTGGTGCTTCCTAAGGCCCGTTTGACTTCACATTCCAGGATGTCTGGCTCTTGGTGAGTGATCTCACCATTGTGATTATCTGGGTCATGAAGATCTTTTTTGTACAGTTCTTCTGTGTATTCTTGCCACCTCTTCTTAATATCTTCTGGTTCTGTTAAGTTCCTACCATTTCTGTCCTTTATTGAGCCCATCTTTGCATGAAATGTTCCCTTATTTATGGAATTTAGAAAGATGGTAACGATGACCCTATATGCGAGACAGCAAAAGAGACACACATGTATAGAACAGTCTTTTGGACTCTGTGGGAGAAGGCGAGGGTGGGATGATTTGAGAGAATAGCACTGAAACATGTATACTATCATATGTGAAACAGATGGCCAGTCCAGGTTCGATGCATGAGACAGGGTGCTCAGGGCTGGTGCACTGGGATGACCCTGAAGGATGGGATGCGGAGGGAGGTGGGAGGGGGGTTCAGGATGGGGAACACATGTACACCTGTGGCTGATTCATGTCAATGTATGGCAAAACCCACTACAATAAAGTAATTAGCCTCCATTTAAAATAAAAAAAATTAAAAAGCACATCTATCTATGAGAGAACTGGTTTAAAAAATATGCTTTATTCATGCATTAGAGTATAATGAAATGCGGCTATGACAAGGAATGAAGTAGCTTTTTATGTACAGACATGGAGCATCCCCAGGATGTATCAAGTAAAAATGTCAAGGTGCAGAAAAGTGTGTGTAGCATGCTACTCTTTGTGTAAAACTTCTCACAGAATAATATATGTGTGTATTTATGTATTTGGATATGTAGAAAACAACTCTGGAAGGGTATATAAGAAACTAGAGTTTAGTTTTTCCTAGACAAGGAACCAGGTAGCTGAAGACCACGGGTGGAAGTGAGATTTCTCACTATAGTCCTTTGTGCCTCTTGAATTTTAAATCATATGTCTACATCTTCCTAATAAAAAATCAAAGTACATAATATCTTTAGGAAACTAAACTTTTTTTTTTTTTTTAACTAAGCATATTTTAAAAACTTCAGTGATGTCAGATAGAAAGTGGTTTGCCAGAGAAAAGAGATTTCCACCAGGGGGAGGTGGCAGGGAAACTGGACAGCTTTTATAGAACATAGTTTAATAAACGAAGTAGTTACAGAGGGGAGAATGGGGGGAGAGTGGAAGAGGAGCAGGGAATTAAGCTACTAAATATAAAATAAGTTACAAAGAGGTAATGTACAGCACAGGGAATATAGCCAATAATTTATAACAACCTTATATGGACTATAATCTATAAAAATATCAAATCACTATGTTGTACACCTGAAACTAATATAATACCATAACTCAATTATACTCCGATAATAAAAAAGAAAGAACAGTTTGAGAGTTTTCTTGACTGAGAAAAGAAAACAACATACACAGGGCCCTCCTCACATTGTCCGAGTTTCCTCTCATACCTTGCTACAAAAAGCTTTTCTCCTTTGCTGTGTTCCCAGAGCCCCACTCATTTCCTGCCTCTCCGCTGCTGGCCCTTGCTGGCGTCTGACCTCAGTGACCTTCACAGAGTTAACCAGGGTGAGAGTGGCACTCCTGAAAAATGCCTGGACCTTCACGACTAGGTATAAGCTGCTCCTATTGACTGCGCATGTGTACTTGTGTGCTCACTCTTTGGCGCATCCGCGATGTCCTTTTTTCTGCTGAATTTTCTAAGGACTCACGTAACAGCAGGGGCTCCTGTACATTTAACTGCTTTCTCAAGGTGGTGCTCCAGAAACCTCCCATTTCCCTGCAAGTTCCTGGAGATGTAGAACAGAAAGGATCCTCCTTTTATTAACTCTGCTTTTGCTGTCCTTGATAGACCCTCACTCTAACCATCTTCCCCTAGCATGGATTTAGGGGAATATGACTTGGTTTGAGTCTCAGCTCTGCACTGCTAGCTATGTTAACCATAAACAAGTCAATTAATATTTGTAAAATTAGGGCTTTGGAACAGACGGTCTTTATATCTTTCCATATCAAAACCCTATGACCCAGGGAGAAAACTCTCACCTTTCCCACACCTCCTTAGGATGGAAATAGACCTCGTTCTTTCTATTAAAAGTAGCATTGATTATTCAACCATCTTGTGGAGTCTATGGAATAAGAATTTTCAATCTAGATAGTTAAAATGATAGCTAGTTCTAAAAGACTAACATACATGGATTTAGGGTTTCAGAAAACTACAAAAAACAAGTAACAGAAGAACTCAGGTGTCTGTGAGAATTTAGCATGGTAAACAAGTCATTTCAAATCAGTAGGAAGAATACAGATTATTTAGTCCATATGTTAATGAGACAACTCATTGGTAAGTCAGGAAAAAAGTTTAGATCCCTGCCTTATGCTACAAAGCAAATTCTATATGACTTGAAAATATAAATGCAAAAAAACAAAAGAGGATAGTAAAAACATAGGTAATCTTGGAATGAAGGATACTTTTCTATCCATCAACCAAAAGAAAGAAACAACAAGAAAATTGTAGGTATACTGATTCCTTAAAACAAAATAAAACATCTGTATGTCTACATATTCAGAGTTATGAAAAACTAAAAAAAGAATTCACAACATATATGGAAGCAAAGGGTTAATATCTTTGCATTATGAAGAACTCTTAGAAATTAAGGAAAAGACAAAAAACACATTGGAAAAATACAGTTGAAACACTGTCAGGCAGGTTACACAAAAAAGGTGAAATGCAAATAACCAAAAAATGTGAAAATTATTTTACCTCACTAGGAATATATGAAATGCCAATTAAAATAAAAATGAAAATACCTTTTAACCTATAAAACTAGAAAAGTTTGAAAAGAACGATAATAACTAGTGTTGATGAGGGCGTGAGATAATAGGTACTTTCATACACTTTAAAGAAAATGTAAATTGGTTCAGAGTTTCTGGAGGGCAATTTGGCAAATTGATATAGCATTCTAAAATGTGCATATTGACACTTAAATGCTCACATCTAAGAATTTATCCTAAGGAAATAAATGCACAAAAAAATGCCTCCACAAGAATGTTCTTTACTGTGTAATTTAGAATAATCAAAAATTGGCAAACCTAAATATTTTCCATAGGGAAACAGAAAGCTGTGTAATAATATTTTAAAAAATGGACAGAGATGTCCTCAACATATTCAACAAAAGATTAAGTAATGTAGTATATGTATATATATATATAATATATAGATCTATTTTTTGTATTAAAACAAAATCTGGAATACCAACTGTTAATAATTATCACCTCTGGATGTTTTGACTAATATGTAATCTTTGTTTTCTTGTTTATATTTATATGTATCTTCTGATGATTCAAAAATAATGACCATTTAAAATGTTTTATCATTAAAAGAAACAATAAAACCCTATCCTTCCTTCCAAAACTCATGTGCAATCCTTAGAGATGCAAAGAAAACAATTTAGATGAGTGACGCATATATTTCCGTGGCATGGCTTCTGTTACCATGGAAAAGTGCGTGTCCAAGACTAAACAACTGTGTGTCTGTCAAATGTCTCAGCAAGATTTGCTTCCTCTAGCAGATGGAAAGCAATTTTCCATGAACATCCCACAAAACTGCCACTTTGCCAGGTGGGTTCCAGCAATAATATTTTGAACAAGATCCATCATGGAAATGGTCTTTGATTTCCATTTTCCATAGGGAAAGACGTCTTAAGGCAAAAGCAATATACGGTTGTTCTATCTCACTCACTCTATCCACTCCACTTGTTGTTATTCACTCCCCCTTCTTCCTTTGTCTCTCTCCCTCTTCTTTCTTCTGTTTTCTTTTCTTTTTTTCTTCTCCTGTTCCCCACTCCTCCTTTTCCTTTTCAGCCACTCTCTCACCAGGCGTTTCCTGCAAGATTTCCAGATGCCAAGCACTGGGCAAGACACTGAAAGCAGCTTCAGAATCATCATGAGGATGTGAGAACCAGTACTTCTCCACCTCCCTGTGGGTGATGGCAGTTCTAAGGCAAAATGGTGATGTCAAGATTTCAAGACTTACTTCGCTTCATGGTGAAATACTGGCCTTGACACTGTTATTAGAGTTTAAAATCTTCAGAATTCATAAAACTTTAAAAATTAGTGAAACAATATGTGCACTACTTTTCACAAGCATGCATTTATAAGCCTCTTTCAAAACATTAAGGAATTGTGTAAATTATTCAAGAATAAACATTAATATATAGTGTTAAGCTATTATAGACTAGAAGAAAAATTAACAAAACATGGAAAATGAGCACTCATAAAGTAAGAATTTAATTACATTTGAAAAAAATGTACATGAAATACCATAGTATTGGTATTTGATTTTTTTAAAAGAGTGCAATTTTTAAAAACGAAGTGCTTCAGTGGTGTCATTGCTGAAGTGCCAATGTGTGTGTGTGGTCTGTGTGTATGTATGTTGTGGGGATGTATGTAGTTTATGGTGAGTGTGTGTGTGTGTGTATACACATGGCATGCATACATGTGTATAGCGTGTAGGGGGTCTGTGTGCATGTGCAGAGAATAAGTGGACAACTATGAGGGCTGTATGTTCATGGGTGAGGTGTGTGGTGTGTGTATGTAATGTGTGTGGTGTGTGGGCATCTGGGGTGGGAGCTGGCAGAGACTGGCCAAGTTCTCTAACTCTACAGTTTGAATGTAGATCTTTCTCCACCAAATCTCAGCCATCTGTGATCAGAAGGCCATGCTCACGCTCTGTTTATCCACATAGGGACAAATGGCCACAAGGCCAGCCAGTGCTAGTTGCTGAGGCCAAAAAACTGATAGTGTCAACCTCCAGGTCATTTTGGAGCTGCCAGATCCAGAGACAGTAGCCACTTGCCTTACTAGAAAGAAACCCCAAAGGATTCTGGGCAGCCCCGAGGAATGTCAGGGAGCCAGACTAAGAGGCATCTCAGAGGGGATCCAGTCCAGAGTTTGTCAACCTGAGGATTTCAGATTCTAGTGGGCAGTAAAATCAGTTTAGCGGATTGCAAAGAGCTTTTTCTGAAAAAGTAGAATAGAAAAGTGAATGAACTCATTTATAAAACAGAAACAGACTCACAGAGAACAAACTTACAGTTGCCAGCAGAGAAGGATGGGAGGAGGGGATCATTAGGGAGTTTGCGATGGTCGTGTACACACTGCTATATTTAACATGGATGACCAACAAGGACCTACTGTATAGCACAGGGAACTCTGCTCAATGTTATGTGGCAGCCTGGAAGGGAGGGGAGTTTGGGGGAGAATGGGTACATATATATGTATTGCTGAGTCCCTTTGCTGTCCACCTGAAACTATTACAACATGGCTAATTGGCAATACTCCAATATAAAATAAAAAGGTTTTTTTTTTTTTTAAAAAAAGCATACATTGCTCTAGTAAGGATAAGTACATATTATTGGAACTTTTGTTTCAATTCTGTGTGTGTGTGTGCTGAATTATAAGATTATTTGTTGTCATCAGTTGTAGCCACTTTACATTTTTATTTATTTTTATTTTTTAAATTTATTTATTTTAATTAGAGGCTAATTACTTTACAATATTATATTGGTTTTGCCATACATCAACATGAATCCTCCACAGGTGTACATGTGTTCCCAATCCTGAACCCCCCTCCCACCTCCCTCCCCATACCATCCCTCTGGGGAGAAAACAGAGGGTACAAAGGAAAGTGACGGGCCTCCTAAGGTCACCGCTTCTAGTGACGGGAGGAGAGTCGTTCCGTTACACGGCATGTGCTAAGGAGCCAACAGTGAGTCAGTAGACAGAACTTGGTAATGACTTCCCTCTTCCTTTAGTGGAAAATACCACTTTTATAGTCTTTTTCTGAAATATTATGGCTTCTCAAATTTTTTCAAACTTCCTGAAATTTCCAAATGAGAGAATTCAACAAGTCGGTTGATTGTCAAGTTTCCCTACAACTTGGAAAATTCTAGAGTTCCATATGACATTAAGGAGGTCAGAGAGAGTTTGTAGGTGACTCAGTGGTGGTCTGTGGGAAAAACCATTTTAATCTAGAAGCAGTTCATGTCAGTTCAAGTGTCCCCTTTGGGCAGATGGAATTTGAGTCAAGTCACTGGACATCTTCCTCACTGTTAAAATGCCCTACTTCACACGTATTTTGTTGTTGTTCAGTAGTTAAGTTGTGTCTGACTGCGAAACCAGGCTCCTCTGTCCTTCACTGTCTCTCAAAGTTTGCTCAGATTGGCTTCCCTGGTGGCTCAGACAGCAAAGAATCTACCTGCAACGCAGGAGACCCAGGTTGGGAAGATCCCCTGGAGAAGAGAATGGCTACCCACTCCAGTTTTCTTGCCTGGAGAAATACATGGACAGGGGAGCCTGGCAGGCTACAGTCCATGGGTTTGCAAAGAATCAGACCTGACTGAACAACTAACACTTTCACTTTCACGCTATTTAGGGGGAGTCAAATGTGATCATTGTGTTAGACGTTTGGAAAGCACAAAAGTGAGACAGAAGTTATTAACAGCGAGTTTCAATAGTATTTGGTCTGGTTTTTGCATCCTGTCTTGGAGCCAGTTTGCAGGGCCAGGTATGGACACCTAAGGCACTCTTGACCTACACAAGGTGACCTAAGGTGCTTCTCTTAATCTAGCAAGAATTATATCCTGTGATTATTACATATTTATTTAATTTTTCAGGTTATGGAAATGTAACAACAGGATACTCCTGGGAACATTAAAATCAAAACAAAACCTGGCACTGGGTAAAACACTATGTCCTGACTTTGTCAGTCACCCTGTCTGCCCACATAATGACCCCTGTGGCTGGAACTACCCTGCGTAGCTCTCCAGTCTATATCCTGACCACTGTCACTCAAGGAGTCCAGCCACACTGGCCTTCTCTCAGGTCTTCAGGCATCCCATGCTTCCTCTTTGCCTTGGTACATGCAGTTCCTTCAGCCTGGAAAGCTCCTCTGTCCATTTTCCTCTAAATACACTTGCTCAGCCTTCAGATCTCAGCTCAGTTGTTACTTTCTGGAGGCCAAGTTAGGACCTCTGTGCTAAGTTCCCCCAGCACCAGAGGCCTTGGACTTGCCTTGGGTGAGTTTGGATTATCCTTTTACATTCTTTTGTGGAATTGTTTGATTAGCATTAATTTCCTCAACTTACAAGCTCCAGGAGGGTAGCGGGTTTTCTGTCTCTCCCTCCCACTTTGTCCCCAGCACCAAGGAGAGTGTTTAGTGCATAGCTCAGTGCTCAGATATGATGTGCTGAATAAATATGTGTGAGTCTATAGCCCACACGCAGGAAGCATGTTTCATGCCCACTTCTAATCAAGCGCTATGCTCATGGTTAGGTAACAGGTACTGAATGAGTAAGGCAGCTCTTGAGCAACTTATTTTAATGTTGTGACCAGAAGTGATTCTTCCAGAGAAAGTCCACCTGGATCGAAACCTCTTCATTGCAGGAAGCTTCTATATTCTCAGTGGGCATACTTGGCATTTTCCCGAATAGCCATTTTAAATGCTGTAGCTTCTTCCTGCTGCCTTTTGGTCCCTCAGTAGCTGAAGGGAGAGGGAAGAGAGAGGCCCTTGTTTCTCCTCTTCATTTCTTATTCACTTCGTACAGTGGAGATTCAGACCTGTTGGCACTGGTCTGACAACTACGTCCCTGTTGCCTGGATTCATCATGCATCGAGGAAGAAGTATTTGGGTGACTGCCTATGGAATATTTAACAGACAACATTTGTGTAGCTTTTCACAAAGCACCACTGCCAATGTTACTTAATTTAAACTCTACAATAATGTTAGTGAGAATATATGTGCATGCTCAGTTGTTCAGTCGTGTCTGACTCTGCGACTCTATGGACTGTAGAGCTCCTCTATCCGCCAAGCTCCTCTGTCCATGTTATTTCACAGGCAAGAATACTGGAATGAGCTGCCATTACCTCCTCCAGGGGATCTCCCCCACCAAGGGCTCAAATCCACGTCTCTTGCATCTCCTGCATTTACCACTAAGCCACCTGGGAAGCCCTAGTGAGAAGATAGCATTTTTCAAATTTCACACACAGTGAAACCCAAATATGTTAAGTGACCTGTTCAAGGTTACAGCAAATATTTTGGAAAGCAGGACTCAAACCCAGCTCTTTCAATTCCAGTGTTTTATATTAATATATAATACCGCTTTTGTACCCATGTTTCATAGGCTTGGTAATACTTCATAATTATTCTTTATATTTTATAGCCTTTCTTATTTTTTCAAATATGCTACCTTAATTTATGTGATATAACAACTTCTTGAGGTAGATGGGGCAAGTATTCATCCTATTTTTATTTTATTTTAATTTAATATTTATTTATTTGGCTGCACTGCAGCATATGGGATCTAGTTCCCTGACCAGGGGTCAAACCTGGGCTCCTGCATTGGGAGTGTGGAGTCTTAGCCACCGGACCACCAGGAAGTCCCTATCCTATTTTTATAGCAAATAAGCAGATCCATGCTGGTTAAATGACAGATCCTAGTAGAATGGCTTGGGTCAGATTTCATTTTCTGCTCTCCAGATGACTGTCACAGAATGGCTTCCAAAGATGTTCAAGTGCTAAGTCTTCAAGCCTGTGACTCTGTTACCTTACACAGCAAAATGTAATTTTTCAATTGTAGATGTGATTAATTGAAGAATCTTGAGATACAGAGATTATCCTGAATGATCTGGCTGAGCCAAATATAATCACAAGGGATCTTATATGAGGAGGAGAGTCAGAATCAGAGAATGAGCTGTGATGGTGGAAGGAGAGGCATAGAGAGATCTGAAGGTTGCTGTGCTGTCAGCTTTGAAGATAGAGGGGGGGGCCACACGTCAAGGAATGCAGGTGGCCTCTAAAAGAAACAGATACATCCAGAAGAAACAGATTCTGGGATTTCCCTGGCGGTCCCGTGGTTAAGGCTCTGAGGATCCAATGTAGGGGATGCAGGTCTGGTCGGGGAGCTAAGATCCTGCATGCTGCATGGTATGGTCAACAACAATGACAAAAGAAACACATTCTACCTCTGTAAGGAACATAGCCCTGCTCACACCTTGATTTTAGGATTTCTGACTTCCAGAACTGAAATATAAAGGTGCTGTTTTAAGCTACTAGGTTGTAATAATTTGTTACAGCAGGAATAGGAAACTAACACACCCTTCTAAACAATGATTGACTTCAGCAGGTAAGGAAAAGACCAGGCTATTCCTGGGATATCCTAAACCCCAGGCCTGGAGGGAAAGGCTGTGGCTGGTGAGAGACAGGACTTGGGATGCAGAGAGAGGTCAATAAGCTGCACATCTCTACTATCTCAGAGGAGATGTGAGGTCCTTGGTTCTTCCTCTAAAGTCTTCTGATCGTCTCTAGGACTTGGGGGAGGGGGGGGAGAGACTCCAAGACCCAGCCTACCTCTCTGACCTTGTCTTGGTCCATCTCACTCTCACTCATCACCTTGCAGAGACATGTATCTTCTTCCTGTTCTTAGAAGCCTTGGCACTTCCTGTTTCCTCTGCTCAAAATACTCTCACCCCAGAATTTCACATGGTACCTTCTTATCACCTCCTCAGAGAGGGTGTAACTGACCACCTCTCCAAAATGGTAGTCACTCTCCTAGTCTCCTAGTCTCCTCCCCTAGTCACTCTCTTCTCTATCAACTACTTTTACTTGCAGGGTAAAATCCGTGACTACCCAAGACTATCTTCTTTATTGTTCACTCGTACTTGTGTACCCCTCACTAATGTGGACACTCCCGGAGGACTCTCTGACTCACAGCTCTGCCCAAGTAGATTAACTGCTCAGTAAATGTTTGTTAACAGAATGAATGGACTAGGGGCAGCCTTACAGCACGAGTACCTGGCTTCCCAGGCTTCTCTTCCAGCCTTCCAGGAAGAGCTTCCACTTAGACATGAGCATTGCAAGCCCTCAGACTCTTTTCTCTCCAGGGTTCCTGGCTGCCTTTGGACATGGTCCTTGGTTCTTATCGAGAAACAGAAAGCAACTCCAAAGAGCCAGGACCCAGTCTGGCACTCACAGTGGGCCCATGGTGTTCTCCTGTTAAACATAGCTCTCTCCATAGAACACCATCATCAGACAAGGCCACTCTGTGACCATGAGGGAGCAAAACAAAACAGGATTACTTCATAATCATGGCTCGACCCAGACAAAAAGAAGAACATTGGCTAAATCAGATAAATCACCAAAGCTGCCCCCTTTCCTGGCTAATGTGAGTGGATGCCGTTTCTTTACTATTTATAGCCTTAGACATCTCATTTCTCCTTGTCTTCTAGGTAAGAATGATCACTCTTGTTTCCTGATAACACCCAGTCCAGAGCAAGTCGCCCTTCTTCACACATCCCCCCAAATCAAACCTGAGTCTAAATCCTTTTTATATCAATATATTTTTAAAACTGAAATACAATTGATTTACAATGTTGTGTTAATTTCCACTATATAGAAAAGTGATTCAGTTATATGTATGTATATTTATATATATACACACACATATATACATTCTTTAAATATTCTTTTCCAGTATGGTTTATCTCAGGATATTGAATATAGTTCCCTGTGCTATATAGCAAGACCTTATTGTTTGGCCATTCTATATATAATAGCTTACATCTGCTAACCCAACTTCCCACTCCATCCCTCCCCCAACGCCCTCCCCCTGGCAGCCACCTGTCTGTTATGTCTGTGACTCAGTTTCTGTTTCATCAGTTCAATTCAGTCTCTCAGTCGTGTCCGACTCTTTGCGACCCCATGAATCACAGCACGCCATGCCTCCCTGTCCATCACCAACTCCCGGAGTTCACTCAAACTCATGTCCATTGAGTTGGTGATGCCATCCAGCCATCTCATCCTCTGTCATCCCCTTCTCCTCCTGCCCCCAATCCCATTCTGTTTCATAGGTAGTTTCATTTGGTTCACATTTTAGATTCCACACATAAGTGACATCATATGGTATTTGTCTTTCTCTTTCTGACTTATTTCACTCAGTATGATAATCTCTAAGTCATTCCATGTTGCTTCTGTAAGGTCTTTGTCTTTTCCTCTTACTGAGATGCTCCATGGCTCCCCTGATAGGTGCCCTTTCTCACTGCACTTAGTCTGTGGACCCAGCATCATTTGATTCCAGGGATCCCTGTGCTCTCCGCCTGGAGGACACTGACACTGTGGATTGGAAGGCAGGCCCAGCTGTTTTGCCATCTTGGAAGGAGAAATACTAGTTGGGTCAGCTGGACAACTAGAACATCCTGAACCACTCTGCCCATGAAGCAATCAGGCTGGCTGCAGAGTGGGTGAATATCTCTCAGCTTGCACAAGAGAGGTGCTGGCAAGTTCCTGGTGGAGCTGCTGCCTTCCAGATGCAGGGCATGAATGGGCTCAGCAGGTGCAGCTGTGGCCTGCCTGGCTCTCCTTGGGGGTGCCCCTGCCCAAGGCACAGCTCATCCTTGTTGCCCATCTATCCAAGTCAATCTCCTCAATGGAGGTGCAAAAGCCTCTCACACCTCCATTCTCTTCCCTGCCCATTCCATGGGGCATGGGCAGGGAAGCTCTCCTTTCTGCCTTCATCAATTTCCTCCTTGATTCCTTCTTGCCTGCATTAATTTCCTCACTGATTTCCTTCACCTTCCCACCGCTCCACCCCACCACCACAGCCTGCACATCAGCTGCAGATCTATGCATCTGTGCTGCCGGGGGCCCTGACCTCTGCACTTCCTTCCCTCTTTTAAATTCCCACTTGATGATTAACTTGCCTCTTCCCCAGAGTCTTCTCGATTGTGCCCAGCTGGCTACCCAAGCTTACAGCAGCTGCTCTCAACAAGCAAGCTTGTTACAGTAAGCTCAGGTTACAGTAGCTGGGTAGGTTGATTGATGGATTTGGGGCAATCATGTGGACAGTGGGTATGTTTGATGTGGGTGGAGTGGTGGAAGTGAGATTCATAGCATTCATCTCATCTAGAGCTTAAACTCTATGAGGGCAGCGGTCACATCAGCAGACTTCTTTTTTGGATCATTTTCTCTCCAATACCTGAGTCCAAAATGATAAGTGCCCAGTACCCCACAGGCTCTCAATGCTCCGGGAGAAGGCTGGTCAAGGAACAGACTCTCTATGGGGTTGCAGGATGCTACCTGCTTCTCCCTCATCCCACCCCTAGGCCCACAGATGCCAGGAAGGGGTCAGAGGAGGCTTTCATCAGGGATCCTAGAAGCTTATTGACCATCCTGACAGGCCTAGGTTGTTTGCTCTTGCCTCTGAGCTTCATGACTTGCTACCCACAAAACATTGATCCAGAATATTTTTATTTCTAGAGCTGATCATTTTTCAGCCTGACTACTCCAGAGCCCAGCTGAGTCCGGCTGGGGGTAAGTTAATCTCTGATGCCCTTCTCATCAACCACCTCTTACAAACACCTGATGACACTTTAAGAGCAAAGTCAAAGATACATCCAAATATAATTTTTATAGAAGACCATAGGGATAACAGATACCCTTCTGCCTTAGATAAAACCAAGTTAATTTAAATGCAAGGCACTGGGAAATGTCCAAAATATGATGTTAATTGAAAAAAGTAAAGGTTGCAAAATAGTACATACACCATGAACTCATTTATAAAATATTTAGTGTGTTTTGATGTATAGAAGGAGTTACTTCTATTATACTTCACTTTTAAGTTTGTATAAAGTCATATTTTATATTTTTAAAATCAGTGAAAAGATAAATAAAAAAAATTTTTTTACTAAGTTAAAAAAAGGACTTTGGATAGAAACACTTGCTTTCATCATTTAATTACATTTTTAGTGTTGCCTCCAGAAATATGCAATTTTGCTCCACCATTAAAAGAATTCTACTTAATTAAATGAGGTTTATATATTTTTTTTTCAAGTTTTTATTATCTATCACTTCTATTATTCTTTCCCTTATTTTAACATGTCAAAGCATTTCAGATTTCTCACAAACTTCATATTCACATTGGCCTGGGGATCACTGAGAAGCAGGGACTATCCTACAACCCCTCAGAAAAACATTTTCCTTGGGGAAATGGTTGAGGGGCAATTATTTGGTGTATTCATTCAACATACACTATTGAGTGCTGCTGAGTACTAGGCCGTGCACTTAATGACAGGGCTAAACAGTTGGCAGAAAAGGATTACAATTTCAAGGAAACACTCTAGGCCATTGGGTTGCCCTGGACGCAATGGCTTGCCCCAACAGTGGATCAGAATGTGGGTTGGAGAGTCAGGCTGCTTGAGTTTAGATTTCAGCACCACCTCCTAATAGCCTCAGGGCCACATGCCAGTTCAGGACTGGGTCAGATACTAGTAACAATTACCAAAAATAACACAGGCCTAAATAAGATAAAAGTTTGTTTTGCCTTCTTTTAAACAAACAAGTCTGGAAGGAGCCAGTCTGAGGCTGGGACAGTAAGTCATGGTCATCAGGGTCACAAGCTCCTTCTGTCCTGCCATCTTTAGCTTGAGGCTTCCTTTCTCAAGGTCACAAGTTAGTGTTGGAGACTTAGCCATCAAATCTGTACTCTAGGAAAGAAGCAGGAAGCCAGGGGAAAGAGCAAGAAAAAGCCCATGTGACCAGCCTATACCTTTTTAAAGAACCTTTTTGGTGGTCTAACCCAATGACTTCTGCTTCCATTTTATGGCCCAGAGCTGCCTGCAAAGGAATCCAGAAGATGTAGATTTTGAACTGGCCATATTGCCTCCCCAAGATGGTCAGGGCTGTCTTCATAAGTAAGAAGGGGTGCTGCTGCTGCTGCTAAGCTGCTTCAGTCGTGTCTGACTCTTTATGACCCGATGGACGGTAGCCTACCAGGCAGCTCTGTCCATGGGATTCTCCAGGCAAGAATGTTGGAGTGAGTTGCCACTTACTTCTCGAGGGGGTTTCCCGACCCAGGGATTGAACCTGCCTCTCCTGCGTTGGCAGGCAGATTCTTCACCACTAGTGCCACCTGGGAAGTCCAAGAAGGGGCTTTAGATCCTGGTAACTAGTGGTCCCTGCCCCAGGGTAATAATATTGCCCACTTTCCCAAGTACAGGGGGAGTGAATAAAATAATAAGTGTAAAGCCCTCAAAGGTCACCTCCCTTAGAAACCTTCCTCAGGTAAAGTTGGTCATTTTTAAGTCAGGGATTCAATGGCACATTCTTTTAAATTCTAACACTGGCTGATGTTTATTGTAATTTTACTTTGACTGTAGCTCTCACCCATGGGGATTAAGGTCAGGGGTGAGGCCTTAGTCACTTCTATTCCTAGAGTGTCAGCACGCTGTGAAGTCTCATAAAGTTTTGTGAAATAAAAGAATTTCCCTTCATTATTTCCTTGATGTAACTTCCTGAATCAATTTTATTTCTAAATCCAAATACCCTCCAGGCTCTAAGCCATCATTTGAAAAGTCACTTTCAGGCTTTGGTCTCCTCAGGCCTGAGACAGGGCAGAAAGAGCCATGGCACTAGCCTCAGATACATCTGCTGTGTGACATTAGGAAAACTGCTTAACCTTTCTGAATTTTAGTTTCTATTGAGAAGTAGGAATAATATTAGTGCCTTTGTGTGTGTATGTGATACAAGGATTAAATGAAAGCATGTACCTGGAATAGACCAGTACCCAGTAAACATAAGCATCTTTGGGGTTTTTTTTTTTTTTTTTTTTTTTTTCTCTCCTGTCTAGAGCTAAACCAGCAATTTTAAAATAGCCAATACTTTTTGAGCACTTTCTGTATTCCAGGTGCTACTGTGAAGTAGGTACTATGATAATCGCCCCATCCTACAGATGAGGATACTGAGGTTCAGGGAGTCACCCAGCTAGAGAACAGAGGTAGAGGCAGAGAAGTCTGGCTCCACACCTTATGCTTCTATCCATCACACCATACTTCTGGTTCTTGTTGCACTTGGCAACATTTAGCCTCAGTGTGTCCCCCATCAGCTCTTCCAACGTTGAGTCATTGATAATGTTTCTGGGTACCCCAGAGCCCACATCCGTCTGGAGGTAGGCCAGGAGGGCTCTGGGTCAGCTTACACACAGGACTGATTTCCTCAGCTAAAAGTTTCCACCAAACCCTGGAAGCTGCTCATACTCCTCAGAGTGCATTAGGAAAGTAGTTTCAGAGAACAGCTATGACCTCAGACCAGTCATAATAAGTAACAGGCACCCCTACCTCCTGAAAATCCAGCCTGTGAAAAACGGCAAGCTTATAAAAAGATCAGTGTATTGTGTGGGAGGGATGATGTGCATTCTGTAAAGATCATTCACTTTATAAAGTATGGTCCTTAAGGCTTCCTTTCTTTAGCAATCTTTCCTATGCACTTACAATGATTTAATTTTTTTAAAATTCCATTTATGTGAAATTTTACAGGGACACAGCTATTAAGCCAAGTGAGATACACCCACAGGATTCTGTGATCTTGGTATTACTTGGAAACTGCCATGAACTTTGCCTTATCTGACCCTTTCCCTTGTGTTTTTCTCTTCCAAATTCTCCTCTGAGGAGGTAGGTTTTGTATCCAATTATAAGAAGAACATCCTTGAAAATCACTCAATTATCACAATAGAAAGAAGTTAATCTTGACTATGCTGGGGAGCTCCCATCAACCAATATTATCTTTTCCCAGCACTGGAAAATTACAAAGTTTCTTTCCCTGGTGTTTGAAAATGTGCAGAGTCTCTGGGAGCTGCAGTTAAGGATCTGGCTGCCAGCCAGTAAGAGTGGGAAGGGGTAAAGTGCTCATGGAACTCAGAGGCTGGTGAAGAAAGAGAGGGTCCAGAGCTGGCCACCCAAAGCCAGGCTGGCGCCCGTTGCTCTCAGGCGAGCTGCCCTCCTGCAGCCTCCAGCGAGGATTAACGGTGCTCCTTTCTGACCAGACTGTCAGTGATGGGGTGTGAAATCTCTGACAAAAAGGCAGAAAGCAAGGAGGAGGGACCGTGAGTGGGGATGAGCATCTATAAACCTTGGAGAGAAAAGTGAAGCGTTTCTTTCATTACATTTTCAGAAGGTTAAAACCATACCTAATAAACAGAAGCTATGGGTTGCCAGGGGCTAGAGGCTACTCAAACATCACCAGCCTGAACTGAAAAAGAGGAACCCCAGCATTTTGTAATTTCTAGAAGTGCCCTTCCAGAGAAAACTAGAGCTGGCTGCAGCTCTAGTTTGTCACATTTCGGAAAAACCTGACCTGGTGAAGCCTCTCCTGACTCATGCTTATGGGCTAGAGCTCATATCTGTTGCTTATAAATGTTGACATTTCCTGGTAAAGTATCAAAATGTGGAAAGGGGACTCAGGGCAGCTCAGAAACCCACTGCAGGCTCTTCTCCACAATCCTGGACCTACTTCTTTTTAACAGGATCTGACTAGGGTGAGGCTAGCAGGGACATGATATTTAAGGAGGCCCTCACTCTCAGGCTTGTGCACGGACAAGGTCAGCCCTGAGAGGGAGAGCCTCCTTAAATCCTACTCCCCCCCCCCACCCCCCCAACGCCTCACTTGCCTCACTCTCCTCCCAGCCCTGCCTTTCAACCCAACACTCAGCAACCCCCCAATTCTAAGTCACTTGGTTTGAGACAAGGTGAAGGTAGTTTTAAAAGTGCCTTAGGTGATTCTAATGTACAACCAGGATGGAGAACGAGAGACTAAGGGGACATGATGGGTGGCAAACTGAAAGAATCCAACTCAAAGACAAGAATCGACCTTGATTTTATTCTTTCCTGGTATGTTAACTGGAGAAAAACTTACCAAATTCATTTTGGTTCAGTCTGTGTACTATATTAGAGGGTCAAAGAGGGTTCTGTATAGGATTGCCTGACAAAACCCAAGACAGTTAATTTGAATTTTAGAGAAATAAATAATTTTTAGACATCTGAAATTCACATTCAACTAAGTATCCTGAATCTTTGTTTGCTAAATCTAGTGGCCCTCATTCTGTATGACATGCTAAAGTATTGTATAGAGCAGCATGTCCTGGTTTGTATTACAGAACACAAGTTGCAGTAGATATAATGTGTATTATGTCAAGAAAAAATTTTCTAGTGAAATAAATATGGCAAACACTGGGTTAAACCAAGAAAACCAGGTTTTCTGACTATAAAACTTCTCAGAGCCTTTAACATGCAAACCCACACTATGACTCCTCCAGATGAAGACTTACAGAATTTCCAAACTTTCACAGCCTGGGGGGACACCTTACAGAACTATTGTTCCAGCAAACAATATGGAAAACACTGAGAGGTGAGGTGTGGCTGAAGGGTTTTAGCAGCTAAGTGACAGTCAGGCTAATGATTAAGATACTTGTAGAAGTATCAATTTGAGAAGCAACCCAGATAGAAAGCTATGTTGGTTTGCTAGGGTTTGCCATAATGAACACCATAGACTTAGTGGCTTAAACAACAGATTTCCTCACAGTTCTGGAGGCTAGAAGCTTGAGATCAAGGTGTCAGCAGGGTTGGTCTCCTGAAGCCTTTTTCCTTGGCTTGGAGATGGCCACCATCTCCCTCTCTCTTCATAGGGGCCTACCCTCTGGGCCTGTATCCTCATCTCCTTTTCTTACGGGAACACCAGTCATATTGGATCACTAGGGGCCACTAATATGACCTCACTTGACCTCCATTACTTTTTTGAAGGCCCTATCTCCAAATACAGTCACATTCTGCAGTATTGTGTGTTAAGACTTCAGTGTATAAATTTGGGGGCGGGGACACAATTCAACCCATAAGAGAAGCTTTTACAATGACCTATTGGAAGATGATGAGGTTGCAAATTAAGGTAGTGGCAGTGTGGATCCAGAGAAGGGATTGGATCCTAGAAATATCATACAGTCAGAACTGAAAGGATGGGGGAATTAAATAGATGTGGTGAAGGTGCAAAAATAAAGCCTGGGGTCAAGTCAGAGTAACCCTCAAATATATTTATTTCCATCTCTTCACTGTTCCTGAGTTTAAAATAGAATCTTTCATGTAACACAAATTCACACACATAATGCAGTGTTGGATTAAATTCATTTCAGGGACAGAAGCATGATGACACCGTTATTAAATATTTCCCATTTATTTCCAAAAACGTTCACTAGTGTTTGTATTGGGATGACTGACTAAGCTCGGTATCATCTCTCTCCACCCTTGCAAAGAACACTGAGCATTATGGGAATGTCTGACTTACCTGTACCAGATTCATTTTGCTCTAGTGGGTGGAGTTCTGGTGGTTTCCAAGGAGAACAAAAACTTGATGAAGCATAACTGCTTGGATAGACATGGCTCCCTCGGGGGCTGTGGTCCTTGGGCCCTTTAAGACACATTGAAGACCAGGCCATGTCTGGCCTTCAACCTGAAAATTAGTCAGAAAAGTCAATAAGTTCTGGGAAGTCAAAAAGTCAAAAGTCAAATTTTGATAGTCTGAAAAACTCACTGGGTGGTGTGGACAGATGAAGAAGAGGCCAAAAGACATTTTCAAGGGTGGCCTTCAGTTCTTTAGAACAAGCTAATTCCACACAAAAAAGGAACTCTTGCCATTCATGGAGGCAGGGATTAAGGACCCACAAGTCAATGCTCTCTGAGCACCAGCCATTGGGCTCACTTCCTGGGCTCATTTGGCCTGGGCAGGAGAACACAAAAAATTGGATGGCTTTGGTATGAAAGGGGTTTCTTGCTAACACCCTGTAAATCTGCCAGAGTCACCACAAGCTAGGACCCATCTTTGCTGAGGTGTACAGAATTCTTGTTGATACAAGTGTTCTTTAAGTTAAAAGCAATAAACGCTTTCTGGTTTAACTTTTAAAAGAATCAGCTGGGAGAACTAGGATTCTTTTTCTCTTTTTCCTTTGTTTCTTGAGGATGAATGCATTTCTTAACTTTTTGGCCTCTACCAATTAAATAAGGGTGCCAACCAAAATGCAACCATTTCCTATAATCTTTGTCTCTTTTGAGTCTTTAATCTTTTCATGGCTTCTTGTTCTCAGCCTACACTTGTAATCTACCTCATTCCGAAGATTTCCCTTGTCCAGTCACCTCAAAGTATTATATTCTGCCTTGTTATAAAGCTGGAGACTTGCCTTGCACTCAAAGTCATCACTACTTGAAAAGCAGAAAGTAGTGCTTCTGTGACTCTCCCATGGCTCCCAGCTCATACCTTGATTACGGCAAATACTTATCTGGTTGTCCTGAATCTGATGCAGAGCCTCTGCCACTAACTCCTCTATACCCAACACTCAAAAATCACTCATATGCCCTACTGTTGGTATATTTTTCTCCTTATATCTAATTGAAACCAATCACACAATTTAATTTTGTACTCCATTGGTAGTACATTTCTTGCAAAAATGGCCATCCTCTTCTTTGCATCCATGCTCCTTTGCAATGTGGCTTTCCACCTCTTCCTATCAAGGAATGGAATCCACTTTCCCACCCTTTGAATGTGGACTGACCATGTGACCAGCTCTGACCAATAAGTGACAGCAGAAGTGATGTTGTGCCCTTCCTAAGCCTGGCTCTTAAGAGGTTTTGTGAGTTTTTGTTCTCTCTCTTAGAACTCTGCTCAGCTACCAGTGAACAAGCTTGAGTGAGCCTGCTAGGTAGCGAATGACCACATGGCCAAGTCAATCCTGTCACCCCTGCTGGAATTAGCTAAAACCAGTTAATCCCCAGGTGCAAAGCTCCTTAGCTGACCTCTAGCTGACCATGGATGCATGAAAGAACTTAGCAAAGACCAGAAGAATGTACAGCTGATCCACCCTAAATTTCTGATATGCAGAATCATAACTTAAATAAATAGTTATTGTTTTAATCCACTGAGATT
This sequence comes from Bubalus bubalis, assembly GCF_019923935.1. Taxonomy (NCBI): domain Eukaryota; kingdom Metazoa; phylum Chordata; class Mammalia; order Artiodactyla; family Bovidae; genus Bubalus; species Bubalus bubalis. Next base: position 29,645,842 of record NC_059167.1, read on the forward strand.
TGGGATGGTTTGTCCCACAGAAATAGCTAACTAATACTCCATCCACAACGTTCAAATGTTTGAAGAGTGTAAGGAACTTCCAGTCAATCATATGGCTCCACAGACATGCTTTGATGCAATTTTGGTGCTAAACTCATAGTAATAAGAGATAAGGCAGAAACCAAAAACTGTATAGCTGGCTCATGGATAAACATCTCCACAACCAGAAGTCTACAATGCCCCAGGAATAAAAGTAGGGTGAGGTCACTGCTTAGTGTCTGCAGAGTAAAGAGAATTAAAGAGTTCCACCTCAGGCAGGGAATAAAAGCCAGTTTACTGCTTGAAGCCAGGAGTTGGTGGGGGTAAATAAAGCCTCACTTTTGCCCACTCATGAAAGGCCTATACATAATTGCCAAGTATTACCATTCTAATCAGGCATTCTCCCCGTCCAACCCTGCCTCCTCTATCGACTTTGCTAAAACCAATCGATGTTCAATTCTCAGTCCCCTAGATTTAAAAAAGAGAAGCGTCTTCATACTTTAAGATGGATAGAGAAAACCCATGCCCACCAGACAGACCTATATTTAAAAGGGGAAAATTCAAGCTCCACACAGTAATGCTAAGATGGAAAGAAGTGCCATATTTAATCTATGAGGCCTGTGCAATAGTGAAGAGGATGCATAACTTTAGCCTTTGTTTAAAAAAAGTTCAGGGTTAAAAAAAAAAAAAGTTCAGGGTTAAATAGGTATGTTTTAAAAATTAAAGGGAACCACTGAAATCAGCAAGTAGATTTGTATTTATTAAAATACTGTAAGTAATGGAAACCTTGTTAGTACAGTAGAAGATAGAAATGGAGAAATTTTCAAAATTAAAAAAAATTATGGTAAGGAGAAAACCCAAAAAAAGGAAGCAGAAATTCAAATATGTCACAATAAATTTTATTGTGACATATTTGAATATATCACTGGGCTTCTCTTGTGGTTCAGATGGTAAAGAATCCATCTGCAATGTGGGAGACCTAGGTTCAATCCCTGGGTTGGGAAGATCTCCTGGAGAAGGGCATGGTGACCCACTCCAGTATTCTTGCCTGGAGAATCTCCATGGACAGAGGAGCCTGGCAGGCTACAGTCCATGGGGTCACAAAGAGTCAGACATGACTGAATGACTAAGTACAGGACAGTAAAGGTTATCACAGTGAATTAAAAAAAAAAATCCAACCATATGCCACTTATGGGAGACCAAGTTAAAACAACACTGAAAAAGAAAGTGTGAATATAAATGAACTAGAAAGATGTATCACATAACAATAATAAAGAGAAGCCTGGCTCATTTATATCAGACTATCTAGAACTTAAGGCAAAAATACCATGTAACAGAAGGAGCAATCCACCAAGATGCAGCACTCATGAAGCTGGAGGTACCTAACAGCATAACTCAGCAAACCACGCTTAAGGGAGACTTTCTTATTTTCTTTTTTTAAATTTAGTTATTTTTAATTGAAGGATAATTGCTTTACAATATTGTGTTGGTTTCTGCCATACATCAACATGAATCAGTCATAGGTACACACATGTTCGCTCCCTCTTAAACCTCCCTCCCACCTCCCACCCCATCCCACCCCTCCAGGTTGTTACAGAGCCCTGGTTTGAGTTCCCTGAGTCATACAGCAAATTCCTATTGGCTATCTATTTTATATATGGTAACTCTATTTTACATACGGAAATGTAACTCTCCATGCTACTCTCTCCATTCGTTGCACCCTCCCCCTGCTCCCCGCCACCGCCTGTATTCAAAAGTCTGTTCTCTTTGTGTCTCCATTGCTGCCCTGCAAATAGGTTCATCAGTACCATCTTTCTAGATTCCATATGTATGCATTAATATCCAATATTTGTTTTTCTCTTTCTGACTCACTTCACTCTGTATAATAGGCTCTAGGTTCATCTGCCTCATTAGACCCGACTCAAATGCTCCTAAAGGAGCCTTTATTTTAAAATCGAAATAGTGTCTTTTAAGGAGGATAGTGATTTGCCAGACACCATTTCCTTCTAAAGGTTTTCTGTTTCACTGATTGGATAAAACAAAAACCTGTTGTGTGGGAAAACTGCATGTTCTGCATATGAACACAGTAGACCATGATGGCTGTTGTGTATGAAATAGCATCTCACGGTTGACGGCATCATTCGTTAGGAACTGCCTTGGGGATAAACACAGACAAGTGACTAAACAGTGATGTCACACAATTATTTTAAATAAATGAACCAAACAGGCAACTTGTGCCACATTCCAACTAGGTCATAACATTTATTTAAGAAGCTTTGACCCTCAGATTTCTCTAAGCCTTTTATAATACTTTGTTTGGGCTCCTTTCTCCATGTGCCATAATTCAAAACAGTGGAACCCAAGCTCCTTTTAAATGTTTCCTGAGAAATCTATCTGCCTCTTAACTTCAGAAGAGCGCTGAAGTGTCAACACATGGCTGAGAGATTGTTTCCAGATGCTTGGCATTGCGTGGAGAAGAAGAGCAGGAATATGTGACACTGTGGGGTTGCTGAGGAGTAAGTACGAGGGTGGAGGGAAGAGTAGAGAGAAGAGGGAGGAGATGGTCAATGTGCCATTTTGAGAGGAGCTTTACAGATGATTTGGGAAAGTCTACCAGCCCTACCAGGTGGCGCTAATGATAAAGAACCCGCCTGCCAAGGCAGGAGACATAAAAGACTTGAGTTCGATTCCTGGGTTGAAGATTCCCCTGGAGAAGGACGTGGCAACCCACTGCAGTATTCTTGCCTGGAAAATCCCATGGACAGAGAAGCCTGGTCACAAAGAGTCAGATAGGACTGAAGCAACTTAGCAAGCATGCATACCAGCCCTACAAGGTCACAAGGTCTCTCTCACCAGACAAAACTTTTTGGTGAATAAGGAGAAAGTTCTAGACTGAGGGCCTTGGAAAGGTTGCACAATGGAGAGTAATTGCCAGAGATGAAAGAGGAGGATGCAGGTTCGAGATATGTGTTGTCACTGCTTTCTTAGTTGGTAGATTATGGTGGGTCTGCTGGGGTTGGCCATCTGAATGGTTTGGGGACCTTACTCATTTTCCAGCAGTTCACTTTGTGGGCATTGTTTGGGACACCACTCTCTCTGGCTCACCATCAGACTTGTGGTCTTGGTCCTGCTTTATCTGATAAAGTCATAGCAACCTTTGGGTGAGGGTACTCACAGCATCTTGACAGCCAGAAAGAGACTAGCAAATGCTGTCACCTCTAACAGCACAGTTTAGGTTTCCAGCAAATTCCCTACCTCTTCCTTTTACGCCCGAGTCTGTCTGTTTTAACTAAACTTCAGAAGACAGAACATGGGAACAATCCTGGAAGTTCACATTTCATTACTGGTGAGTGTCAAGGGTTAGGAGCAACTCGAAGATTTCTTAGCTGTGCCTGAGTATCATCATGTCTTGAGAGATGACCATGCTATGGGATTTCAGCCCTGATTGTATTTCACTTGACCACACCCCCATCACAGCTGTTCACTACAGAAAGACTTTCCAGACTGGTTGGGCTAAGCTGAGAATTCCTAATCTACCAGACATAAGTGTGAGGCCCTCTCCTAACCTCTGCTCTCCGACAGTTACTAGCTTTGAAGAAAAAAGAAAAAAAAATAGGACTAGATGAAAATAAATATTTCATAGGAGCATCAGTGAGGGTTCTGATGGAATTTTTCAGGCCATAAATAGTGCTAGAAGATGGCAAAGTTCAACTTTTTTCTATTAGCCCAAATTTTATAAAGTTGCTCCAAATGCTAAATAATAATTATAATAGAGCCTGTCTCTACTCCTCCCTCCACCAAAGGGTTTCACTGAACACCAGTTGAAACCTCCAACTAAAAATGAGACTCAGAGAAACTGAGAGCCATAGCCCAGGCATGCCAGATAGCTGGTGACGGCACTGGAACCAGAGCCCTTTCACCCACAGAAGCATTTACTCATTGCCTAGAACTCATTGCATCATGAAAAACGGATGGCAGAGACTCGTCTCTGCCCCCAGTCATTTTCAGTGTGAGAAAGACACTGTCCGAGTCAACACACACACACACACACACACACAAATGTTTTCTTCAGCCCTCCAAATATGGGCAGCCAGGCTGAAACTCTTTAAGGCATTTATATTAATATACAACAGATTATGCCTCCAGGAATTGTATGACTTCTCCTCCACCCCAACATGAGGCCCAGGCCATAGAGGCAGTAAAGCAAGAAAGCAAACAAAGCAGAGATGCAGGTTTGTGTATTCCTGGGAACCCAGGGATGAATGCCACGATTGTGTCAGCCTTTTCCACTCTGGCCAGGACTTAAATTAGGCATGCCATCACATAGTTTGGCAAGAATTTTGTTTCTTTGTTTTTTTTCGCCCCAGGGGGGATAGGGAGAAAGGATAAGAAAACACTACTTCACATAACAGCATGGTTATATTAATAAACTATTTTAAAACTTGTCACTGTTCACCCACATACTGCAAATTAAATAAGTTTCACAATAACTCTATGAGAGCATAAGACCAGCATTCTCCTTATTTTACAAAGAAAGAAAGAGGAGAAGGAGGTCATGTGGTTTCCCCAAGGCTGTTCCATGAGTTGGTGACAGATGGGATGATCAGTGACTGAGTGAAAAACACTTTTTTTTTCATCAGACTCTAGACTGGGTTCAGACTCTGCCCTTTAGTAAATATGTCACAGACCCAAACAGAGGAACTGTTCTAATTTGAAGAACAGAACAAGGAAGACATTCCAGTGGTGCATGAGTCAGAAAAGCAAAAAAAAAAAATTAGAAGATAACAGACACCATAGGATTCCCTCTGGCCTCTGTGTTCTTCAGAATTGTTTGTAGATGATTTATGTCCAAATGTAACTTTGCATTTGGTGGATGAGTTCTGGCACCATAGATGGATGTATCCTCTAGAACCTCTATTAGCTAATTGAAACTATACTTTTCTATGAAGAGCTTTATATCCATGTAATTCACCCCCAAAGTAAGGCTGAAGAAACACCGAAGAGATGAAGAGTAGACTCGAAAAGGAGAGAAGTGTGGCAGTGCCAAAGCCAGCTCCAGGAGTGAGAGGACTAATTTGGCAGCTGTCAGGATAGATCAGCTCATGGAGCGAGAAATGGGGTGATGGGAGGGAGCTCTGTCTGCAAGGACAAAGCTGGACATGTAGGTCCAATTTTTTTAGCTGCTTCTCTTCTGGGGAAAACCACCCATAAAACCCCACATGCCTTGAAACCTTTTCTGATGGAGGTAGAATGCACAAGAGTCATCTCTAATTTCAATTGTATTACTGGGGCCTGAAATATCCACACTCACAAGTTCTGAAATAAAACAGGTTTTTCAGTGGCTTGTTTGAGCTCTCCCATAATTCCTTTAAAATGCAGAAGATGAGTAACCCTGGGTTCATTTCTGCACAGAGGGCTGGGGAAAGGCCCAGACATAAGCTGCCAACAGTGTAAAATCTGTCAAGTCAATCTAGTGAATAAGTGATTACTTTTCAGGTCAAAACCTGTCGAAGATTAAGATGTCTTTCCAGCAACCCAAGGGTTGTTCCCAGGCCTGTTTCAACTGTACCAGGAGCTTCAGGAGCTGGCAATGTGGGACGACCAGCGAGAAAGCTACCGTCATCTGCAAAGGATGGGCGTGGTTTTCAAATAAAGAATCACTTTCCAGTCAAAGAGAGCTTCTTACCACTCTAGAAGGTGAACCTGGGAACTGATTTTTAGAATAAACATGAGCATCAAAGAAAAAATGTCTGGGGAACACACATTTTTTCTTTCTCCTAAGTGACCCATATTACAAGGCCCCAACAACATTCCTGAGGGGCACATCTGCCTGGGGTACAGGGAACTAGAGAGCTGGCCTTGGTATGGTAGCTGACTAGTCCACTGACCTTGGGATAATCATTTAATTTGAGATTGGTAATTCACAGCTGAAGCCATGATTACTGTGATCCAACAGAAGAGAGCCTGCCTGGGCATGGGAAGCCAAGGGTTATAATTTTAAGGATTTATTCCTTGGGAGTGGAGGCAACACTCATGGAAGTAAAGCAACACAGATTTGAATGCCTTCACAGTGAGTTTTAGCAGGACTCCCACACCTTTCAACAAGCCCTCTGGGCTTTTCAGTGGGTCTGGGGAGGTATCACTCACTTGGGCTCAGAGGTTCAGAAGTAGAACTTGGGCATTTCATTAGACTCTTCATGGGAGACTTGGAAGAGAAGTAAGTGATGATGTTTTTGTAAGTGATGATTGTCTCACCAGAGCAAACTTCTGGAAACAAATTTAATGTTCTCATCACCTGCTTATAATGACTTTCCATTGTTCTAAAATAAAAGCCAGGAACCTCAGTATTGTTTACACCTCCACCTGTCCCAGCCCCTGTCTCTCTCTCCTGATCCCTGCTCTCTTCATTCCCCTTAATCCAAGGACTTTATTTCACTTCCTCCAATGCTCAAGCTCTTTCTCAAGCCCTCCCTTACCCCTCTTTACTTTTTAATTTCTACTTCTCTTTTGGTGTTTCGCTCAAATATCACTTTCTCTGAGAAGCCCTCCCTGAATCTTCCCCTCTCCACCCCTATCAGATCAGATAGAAGTGCTTGTAATGTTCTTGTGGAGCATCCTATTCTTTTTCCTTTAGGGCCTTTATCACAGTTGATAATTATATCCTTGCTTGTTTACTTATTGGATCAATTCCAGGCTCTCCCACCACATTACAAGCTGTGTCTATTCACCACTCTATCTCTAATGCCTACACAATGCCTTGCACTTAGCAGACATAGAATACAGCAATCTTGTTAGGATGAAGGTGACGTGAAGTGGAAGACTGCCACATTCTATAGAAATCCAGAGCGCTGCTCTGATCCACACCTGCAGACTGTTTTGGTCAATGGCCTTCAACATCTCAGCTAGCCAAACAACTACTTTTGGAGGAGCATTAACACCTGTGAATAAAACAAATCCATTCTTTTCATTAGTTTTGGCTGTTCAGAACACTGGCGAAATTTGAGAAGAGAGGAAATCTCAGAAAGCCCTGTTCACTTTCCTAGATTGTAGACTTGGCTTGGACACATTCCACCAGCTGCCCCATCTCTGGCGGGTGCACAGGGCCGAGTGAGGGAATCTGTGTGTGGGGACTCTGGCCTGACAGCAGGATCCAACACAAGCAGATACTTGAAAATATGCTGACAGTGGGGGTTATGTCTCTTCAATACATTGGAGGCAAAAACCCCCGTTTTAAAAACAAAGCATTCACACAGAGCCAAGAATGTCCCTGAGTCAATAGTCCTAACCCTTTTTCTGTCTGTCGAAGAGGCCCTGGGTCTCAGATGGATGAACCAAGGACCTGCCACTTAGAGGTTATGGTCTCAGTAAACCCAACTGATATTGGTCAAGCACCGACTGGGTATAGTAGGAGCTTGGGAGATAATAGGAGATGCAGAACATGGAAAACTACTACTGATGGATCTGTGTAGGCAGACAAGAACAAACAATGAGAGCATGATTCCAAGGTTACACAAAAACAAGGGGGGAGATTTTGCTCCTGGGAAGTAAATTTCCTTTACGTTAGGATAAGCTGAGATCATTCAGGAAGTCTTCCTGGAAAAGGCAAGTTTAAGCTTTAAAGAAAAAAAGTAATTGGATTAGCAAGGAGAAATGAGCTGTAAAAAGCTGGGTCCACAGTTATGTGGCTGCCTGGAGCTGAGAGTCTGTTCAAGTTGTGATTTGAGATGCCTCTAATCAACCATTTTGGGATAAAGAAATCCCTTTGCAGTAGCGATAATAAACCACCCAACATCTACGTGATGGGGGTGAAGTTTTGTTGTTCTTTTCAATTGGATGTTGGGATGTAATGCACTCCCAGTAGCTCTCTGATCCTCTCACTAACCCAGGATCCTGAGTAACAGTCACTTTGTTCCACCAGCTGAATGAACCCACCCCCCAAATTTGTAACTGGTACCATGCACTTTTGCTTACTCTTGGTTCTCTCTCCTGTTGTCTAAATCGTTCTCTGAGGAGATATTTACGTCCTGAATTTTAAGCAGCTGTGTCCGCTTAGCTACTGTTCACCTAAGCACAGACGGAAGAATAAAAGGCACAGGGCTAACCCACAGCAGCAATTACTTTCTACAAGGAGTCAGAGATTGGAAGTGAAGCTAAAACATCTTCAGCCATAACAGCATCTCTTTTTAAGATAAGCCATTTCCCCAGGGAGAGTTTGCTGCTCTGAGCAAAGGCAGGACAATAAAAGATCAAGGATGTCTTTCTAAGGCTGCAAACAAAGCAGTTGACACCCTGAAGCTCCTCTGTTTTTGACCCCTTTAAAAGCCAGGATGGCAGTAAAGTGCCCACATTACATTTTCCATAAGCTGGCCAAGCATCTTTTTTTTTTTTTTTTTTTTAAAGGCATAGAACCCCAGTACTTGCAGAGAACAGGCAGGGAGGGACATCCTGGGAAATCAGGTCTCCGTCTCAGTAGGGTGTCCCTGAGCAGTCTTCTGCACTTCTCTTCCACTTCCTGTCAGGCCCACTCTGGAAGTCACCGGTCTGTGCCCTCCTTGCCACCTACAGTTTCTGCACCTTCATTTCCAAAGGCAAGTGAAAAGAGTACTAGACAGTACAAATGGGCAATTGCAGAGAGTTACCCTCCTCTCATTTCCCCTAAAGTGTTCAGTAATTAGACTTTGGAGCTGATTCCAGCAGCAATGGGGTTAAAGAACACCGAAGCTAAAGCCAAACTGGGTTTTATTTAGGAGGTGTTCCTTGTCACTTTCATCTCCAGATAGAAGACTTCTCTGTTTTCCCCCCAAAATAAAATAATCAAATGGCAGTAACGAGGTGAGTGACTCTGTAAACAGGTAGATGAGGTCTCTGGTTGAGGGAGCAGGGTATAGGTAGTACTGGGTCTCCTACAGGCAGAGCTCAGAGGAATTTCACCCATCTGTTGCGTTTTTCCCAGGTGGGAGTAAGGGATGACTGGGACTCTATTTAAGACCACTATCAGCTGACTTTGGGTGGGTGGGGTCCTCTCAAACTTTAACCCATATGCAGATCTTCTCAAAATCTCTTTACAGTGCAGATCTCCCAGTTGGTCTGGGACAGAGCCTGCCTTTCCACCAAGCGCCTGGTGATGCCGATGCCACTAATGCCATGCACACTTTGCCTAGGGAGAGGTTAGGTTTTTATTTACTGCCTTCCTACCCACTGCTGGGCTATGTTACTTTATCAAAATAATGTGGTAGGAGTGAGGGCCTCCTGAATCATCCATTGTTCGAGTTGTTTCTTGCAGAACATTAAAAGGGGCTGTCCCAGGAGTTTCCCATTACTCAAGAAGCCCATTTGTAACAAGATACTTCTGGGCAAGCAAGCCACTGAGAAAGCTGCTTTGGCTGCTTTTGCCTGCTGCCAGGCAGCTCCTGGTTGGTGTCAGAGTAGGAAGTTTTATGTGACAATGTGGATGGTGCTGATTTTGAAGGGGCTGAAGAGTTCTCTGCTGCAGTAGCTTCAGCTCCTATTAGCCCCCCTCCCCAGGCTTACACAAAGGATGAGGTTAAAGCTGGGAGAGAAGTATGAAATTCTGCAGACCTGGGGGTGTTTTCACTTTCTCTGCTACAGGACATCCCACTCCTTATATAAATAATTATAGGACAACTTCCCTGTAGAGAGTGCCCAAGTGTGGGAGTCGGTGAGGAGGACAGTTGAAGGAAAAAAGGAGGGAAAAAAGCAGTGCTCTCGGTGTATAAGGACTGGAAGTTGAGGGAAATGCCAAGGGCTTGTTTCAGGCCAGTCTTCTCACCCGCAAGAGGAGGAGTTGGACTAGACTGGAGATGATAAACCAGGGGTCTGTGATTTACACCAGAAACTCCCTGCAGTTTATAAGCAATGTTTGATCGGTGTGTAAATTTTTCTAGGGCGGGGGCTCATCGCTTTCAACAGAGTCTCACAGGGTCCATGATTCACAAAATGTTCATCAGTACCTTTTCAAACAGGATCATCTAGTCGCTCCCAGAGTCAGTATTTGGAGCTCCAGGCTTCAAGCTCAGGCTGGGGGATTAGGAGGGTCAGGGCAGCCACTCGGAATAATTTTCAACAGAGGCGGAAGGGGGTCAGCTAACAACCCCATTTTGCAGAGGGAAGGCTGAGCTGCAGCCAATTCCAGTGACTCCACTGAACCAAATTGGGAACTGAGTCCGGACTAGAACTCAGGCCTGCCTTCAGAGAACAGATCTGCATTGCGGAAAAGCCCCTACAATTGGGCCGTCATCTCCGAAGGGCAAGGTATTTGTGACCGCTGCGCCAAGAGCCCAGCCAGTTATTTCTAGCTCGCTGAATGCCAAAAATCCAGGCCGCTTCTCACAGCAGCCTCCACTTGTCAGACCAGATCAAGGCATCCGAGCGTCAAGCAGGCCAATCAGCTGCCTCCAGCACCGGTTTCGCTGCGCCCCGCCCGCGTGGTGCACCTGACCCTGTCCGCGCAGCCCCGCCCCGCCCACTTGTCACCCGCAAGTCACTCCTGTGCAGCCGCCGCCGGGGTTTTCTCGGCGTGGAGCCTCTTGGCAGCCTGCCTTGGCTGAGTGTGACCACAGGACAGTCTCCCACGGCCTTTGACTCCCAGGGTCGGATAGCGCAGGACACTTTTCGTTCTATTTTTTGACCCTCCCACCTTCACTTTTCTCTTCCTTAACACAACTCCCATCTCCCAGTTCCTCTCTAGATCCAAATCGATGTGCTAGTTTGTGTCCAGTTTTCCAGAATCCAATTTTACAACAACACATAACGCCAGTCCTGAGTGTCTGCTGTGGGTTTCCCTTCATTGAAATATTAATATTAGAACTACTGATGGCTAGGCTTTGAACACAGGAGGCCGACCTACCCTCAGGGAGCTGGCAGTCTCCTGGGGGAAGAGAACTGTAATTGGACGGTCTCAGGTATCCGAATGAGCAATGAGCGTCGCGGGCAGAGCCTAAACCTTGGGAGAAGGCGGAGTGGCCCTGCCCTATAGAGAGGTGGGAGCCAGTACCTGTGATGAGCTGGGGAGGGGCCAGGAAAGGACTCTGAATCAGAGAAAAGTGTTAACTTCATCCTGACAATGCAGGCCTCTGGAGGGGTTTTTTGGTTGCTTCACTTTGCTTTGGAAGGTTTTAACCAGGAAGTCACCAATTAGATTTGCTTTCTTAGGTGGGGAGAGGCAGAACTCCCAACACAGCAGCATCAGCATCATTAAAGATTGTAGCATATTCCAGTGCAGGGGCCATGTTCTCCCAGATGGAGCTCAAATTCCCCGTTTTCTTCTACTTACTCCCACCGCGGCTCTGCTGCTATATTCCTGTCCCTAGCCCCGCGCTGACTGGCTCGACCTTCTGCATCCCATCGGCCCACACCTCGCCTTTAGGTAAGATGTTAGGTTGACTGTACTTCCAATCCACCACCACATTTTCAGCATCCATTGACTCAATGAATATAAATGGTTGATCTGAGCCAGATGCTGTGCTAGTCATTGGGGGTATGCAGAAGGGAGAATTCACATCATTCCTGATCTCAAAGAGCTTAGAATTTGTCCAGTGGTTCCCAAATTTGCTCATGCATCAGAATCATCTGTAAAGTTTGTTTTAAAAAAATGCGGCTGATTGAACATCATCTGGACTGACTAAACTGGAATCTTTGGAGCTAAGTTCCAGGGAGCCATATTATGGAAACTCTCCTCCAGGAAATACTGCTACGCAGTCAGAACCACTGATCCTCAGAGGAATGCTGAACTGGAACTTCTCTGATGGCTTTCTTCTCCATGACCCAGAGTCTGACTGTTGGCCACAGGATGATCAGAAATCATCAGAGGAAGACAGAGAAAGCTCAGTTGAACTGGGCTGTAAATCTAGGACCTACTCCCATGACTTCAAAGAAGCAGGAGGGTCAGTGGGGAGGGATGAATGGAAGGCTAGAGTAGAATGTATTGGGATGGTAGGCTGGGCTGTGCCTGCCTAGAGTGGATGGGTCAAATTTTTTTACCTAAGTTATATAAATCATCCATTAGAAAGCAGGACGGAGAAGGCAACGGCACCCCACTCCAGTACTCTTGCCTGGAAAATCCCATAGATGGAGGAGCCTGGAAGGCTGCAGTCCATGGGGTTGCTGAGGGTCGGACACGACTGAGTGACTTCACTTTTACTTTTCACTTTCATGCACTGGGGAAGGAAATGGCAACCCACTCCAGTGTTCTTGCCTGGAGAATCCCAGGGACGGGGGAGCCTGGTGGGCTGCCGTCTATGGGGTCGCACAGAGTCGGACACGACTGAAGTGACTTAGCAGCAGCAGAAAGCAGGAGACCTGCTCTCTGGCTTGTTGACTCCTTTTCAGGACCACCTTGATGGTCATGGTCAAGAGCTAGGGATGGTTGCACCAGGAAATTTCAAATGGTGGCTGTGATGAATAATAAGAATCATCAGGTACATTATAGACAAACCCATAACTCTCCACCAGTTAAGTCTGAGTCCTGGTGCAAGCTGAAGCAAAGAGGGGTTGCCAGAAATATCCCCCAGGTGCTTGTGGCCACTCTCTGAGGGATTCCAGGAAGGGGCAATCCTGTATGATCATGCCTGGACTCTCACACCCCAGGGGATGGATCTTCATGGGCTTTGAAAGGATTAAATTTTCAGTTCCACCTTTCGTCTCTTGGTGAAGACTGTTCTGAGAAATTACGTATTTTTTTAGAGCTAACTCTATGGGCCAGGCACTGTGAGGTCTGGCCTGAAACATTAAAATATGTACAAGCCACTTGGGAAGAAAGGACAAAATTGTGTGTAAAAGTTAAAACTTAGATATTTCCAGATCACAGAACAACTGGTTTTGTTCTTGCTTGAGGCTCTCTATCCCAACCACTTATCCACATGTATTTGAGAGCAATGTATTTGGGGCAATATATAGGCTTCCCAGTGACCCAGTGGTTAAGAATTGCCTGCCAATGCAGAAGATGTAAGAGATGCAGTTTCAATCCCTGGGTTGGGAAGATCCTCTGGAGGAGGAAATAGCAACCCACTCCAGTATTCTTGCCTGGAAAATTCCACGGACAGGAGAGCCTGGCAGGCTGCAGTCTGTGGGGTCGCAGAGTTGGACACGACTGAGCACACAGGCATGTTAAAATGTAGTCTTTGCCCTCAGACGCTCACAGTCCAAGGGAAGACAGGACACATCTGTTTATACATATATGTGTATAGTTCATACACATAAACTAGAGTGAAAAATAGTATAGGCTGGGACAAGTGAGTGATTCAGCTTCAGCTTAAGCATCAGTAGGGCTTGTTCTGAAACATTTTTTCCCCACACCCTGGGTCATCTTTCAGGAAGATAATTCTGGTCATTTGGGGATTTGTGCCAATAATGTGAACTTTTCATTGGCATTTGCACTTAGTTCTCTCAATTATTTCTCAGAGATACCCGTGATTTAAAAGGACAGAAACCAAGAACGGCAAGACTAGAAAAGTGGGTGGAAAGTGATTTCCACCTGGACAAAATCATGGCATCTCTGACAGAGGCAAGTGCCCTGATCCTTGCTTGAAAGCTGGCAGTGTTGACTAAGAGGCAGGTAGGAGAAGAGGCTCGTGGGAGAGGTGAGGAGTCTAACTCCTGGTTCAAAATCCATGTGTGATTTGTGTGATTTTTCAGGCCAATCTTTGGCAATTATAAAGGCTTTGCCTGGCAGGCCCCTGCCTTGGTGTGTAGCCTGCACATGGCAGTTCCTGGAGTGCGGTGCAGTCAAGGACTTACCACCCCCACCTTCCCCACTGGTCTCGCTCTTTGTATATTTACATTCCTAGCTCAGAAGCCCCTTCATTCCTGCGTCTGTCTGACTGAGGCCTTGGGCAGAGGTCTTCTTCAGATGCTGTCTTTCCTGAGGCTTCCTTGTGTGGAAACTGAAGATTCTTCCCTGCCTCTCTCAATACCCAGTACTTTTCCACTCCTAGCCCTTCCCCACCCCCCACCAACTCCAGGTTCCATAAACTGCCTTTTTTTTTTTTTTTTTTTTTAAGGAATCCCTTTAGAGAGAGATGACCTTGACATTTAGGCAGGTCCACCTGACCCTAGGCTGGTTTTGCAGCTCCAGGAGGGAAATGGACACTTTTTCCAGTTGTAGACTCTTGTTTATACCATCATAGTGAGTAATTAAAAGCCTGTTGCTTTAATTGGCTATGTGGATTCCTGATAATATAGCCCTCCTCACTATTTCCCAGTTGAGCTCTCAACAGGAGGGACCCCTCCCTCCAGCTCCTTCCCTGCTGAAAACATACACTCAAAGCATGGCCCCATTTCTCTGTTGGAGGCTCTGACCTCTACATTGGATTTAATTCTACATTGGATTTCTCTGTCTCTCTCCCATACAGTAATTGATCAAGGACAAGACAAATTCAGGATTGCCATGAAGGCTGGCAGGAAGTTAGCAAAAAAGACTAATGAAGCAGACACTGGCCAGATCAGGACTCAGAGACACAAGAACTACTCCAGCTTCAGAGACCAGCTTCCCCTGATTTACACTTCTGAAGAGGAACGAAAGAGCCCAAGAGGTGAGTGACTTAGCCAGGGCCACCCAACCAGAACCTAGGTTCTGGGTATTTCCAGGTTGCCTCCTTGATCACCTTTCTACTTCCTACTGTAGGTTCTGTGCAGGGCTATGCCCCTGGTGTCCTGAACCACACTAAGCCTTGTGTGGTCAGAACCCTCACAGAGCCTGCAGCCTAACTGGTTCTCAAACTAGAGAACTTAGAATCCTCTGGAGCACTGGTTAAAATAGAGCTTGCCACCCCCTCCCCTGGAGTTTCTAGTTCAGTAGGTCTGGGGTGAGGTCTGAAGATTTGCAGTTCTAACAGGTTTCCAGGTGTAGCTGATGAGAACCACTGGGCCAGTCTATATATGAACAAAAAGCTGTAGAGAAACAAAGAGTGGAAACTGAGCAAAGGAAGGTCGGCGGAAGGAAAGGAGCTGGGGTGACATTATTTATTGTGCTGTGCTGAGTCGCTTCAGTCGTGTCTGACTCTTTGCTATGCGATGGACTGTAGCCCACCAGGCTCCTCTGTCTGTTCTCCAGGCAAGCATACTGGAGTGTGTTGCCGTGCACTCCTCCAAGGGATCTTTCCAACGCAGGGATCAAACCTGCATCCTTATGTTTCCTGCGTTGGCAGGCAGGTTCTTTACCACTAGAGGAACCTGGGAAGTTTATTAGGGCAAGAAATGAACTCCAGGGCCTGGTCCCTAGGAGGTTTGTTTTTCTTTTCCTTGTCCATCCTGACTTCAAGCTTATCTAGAAGTTTTCACAGTTTCCTTCAAATCCCTCTCCCACTGCTGAGGGTCCCTGGTCCATAGGTGAGATCAAAACCTCCACTTAGATGATTAGATTCCCCAGAATTGGAGCTCTAGAAGCCCCAGGCTGACTGCTATCCCAATACCCCTCCCCCTCTGCTTCCCTATTCAGGTTGCTACAAGCTGCACAGCTGCCTGTCTTCCCTGAAGCCAGAGGGCTCGTGTCCCAAAAAGGCCACAAGGATGAAGAGTCTTAGAGGGTGTCTGAGGCCAACTCAGCCATCTCTCTCCAACTTCCGCAGTGCACTCACGTGAATCCTGGCCAATCAAGGCTGCTGACATTCAGAGAAAGGAAAGGAGGTGGGTACATGGCAATGGGATGGGTGGAGGGATTAAAAACTCCACAGTCATATTGACTCAGCTCATCTTTCAAGTTCTTCTGAATCATCCGTGAACATGGATTTGCTTTCTTAATCATTAGGTCTGAATGTGGGTCACTGAAGTCTAAACCCGTGTTTGAATGTAATAGCATGGAGGTGAGCCAGATACACACACACACACAACTAATTCTCGTGTGGGTATGAAAATCAGAAGCGACCCTCCTCTCAAAATCTGTTAACTATTTGCCTAGATCCATTTGGCTGTGAGAAAAAACTAAGGCACAAATGCTATGTCCAGTGGCCCAAATCTGTTCCAGGGTAAGCAGTAACCTCAGGAGGTCAGAGGTTGGCCAGTACAAAGGCAGAGAGCAGGAACACCCCACTTGGAGGAGAGGCGCTAGAGGGCCCAGGGCAGGGTAGTGGGAACTTGGTCACCCCTCCTTTCCCTAAACCCCATCCATTGCCTAGTAACCCACAGAGGACCAGCCAACAAGCTTCTGGGAGCTTTGAAGACCCTGGCTGGCTCTGTAATTAAGAGACTGATAACACTTGAGGCAAAAGCAAGTCACGTCACCCAGAATGTAGAGACTTCTACCTGGTTTCTGGGTTGTGATGAATTCCAGAAGAGAGAATCAGGAACTTGGAATGGATTTTCTGTAGTGAAATTCGGAGAATATTTTCAAAAGATGTAGGTAGGTCCTGGGGCTGTGAGGTCCTTCATGTCATCCCATTTCCCCCAGCTTTAGGGAGCCCCCCTTTCAGTCCCTCCCAGAAGAGCCCATGTGTGGCTGAGAGGTTTCTCCTCCTGGTTAGGAGGTGGGTGAGGCCCTGAATGAGCTTCCTGAAACCACAGGAAGAGAGACGGTTGCTGATTCACCACAGCTGCTTCCTGGAATTGCAGTGCCAGGCTGGCAAATGAGCGCTATTTTTCCAAGGTGATCCAGAGCTGTTACCACATTCCTCCTCTATCCCCACGAGACTTTTCTGTAAGTCACATCAGAAAGCTACCCAGACCGTGCATTCCTGAGGACTCAAGTACACAAGATTCCAGACACACTATTTCCAGTATGCCTTAATGTCCCTCTTGAGACCTGATCCAGTCATCCCCACGCCTGTGGGCTTTCTCAGCACGGCCATGCAGTTGTCTGGCTGGCCCTGGAGTCATGTGGAAGCTGATGTGTGGCTCCAGGTCATCCGGGAAGTTCAGGACTGGCCTGATTCCACTAACAGGGCCTCCAGCTGGCTTTGCCCAGCATTTCACAAAGACCCATTCCTTGGTCCTGCCAGGGACCAGTTCTCCAGCTTATGTGAGTAGAAAGCTACCATGTCCCAGGCTGGCTTAGTCTTGGCCTTTCCTCAGAAATACGAACTGGTTTGGAAGTCACCTTGCTTGACCCCATTTGTTTCTTGACCAAGACCCCACTGCCCTGCCCTGGGCCCTCTGGCGCCTCTACTCCAAGTGGAGTGTTCCTGCTGAGAGAGACAGACCCTGTTTCTCTCTCACATAAAAGACAAATGAAGGAGAATCTGAGTCCCTTTCCTGCTTTTGAAGGGTCTTGGCTTCCGTGTGGGATGAAATCCCTGTGGGTGCAGCTGGGGAGGTGCAGAGTGAGGCGAGGAGAAGTTCTGGACTACTTATGCTCTGCCTCTAAGACAGATTGTAGTAGGAAACAAACAAAACATACAGCTCCTTGGTTCCACTTCCCTTACTCCTTCCTCAGCAAATGGAGAGCTAACGAGAGTGGAGGTGTCTGGGGAATATGACAGATGGAGCTGAGAACTAGGCCCTGCTCTTAGCAGCAGTGACTGAACTCTGCGCCTCCTCTAGGATGAGTTGGAACATGATTCTCCCTCCTTCTCTTCCCGACTTCCCCCCTTCCCCCTCTTCCATTTCTCCCTCCTCTCCTCCCAGCTCTTCCACTGATGTTTTCAAGCATTTAGATGGGGAAATGCTGACTCAGCTAAAGGTCCCTGCTTTTAAACCTGATTCTTCAATTATGCTAACTGCAACTATAATTTGTATGGAGAGGTTCAGTTCAATTCGGTCGCTCAGTCGTGTCC
Organism: Bubalus bubalis; assembly: GCF_019923935.1. Taxonomy (NCBI): domain Eukaryota; kingdom Metazoa; phylum Chordata; class Mammalia; order Artiodactyla; family Bovidae; genus Bubalus; species Bubalus bubalis. The sequence continues at coordinate 29,663,583 of NC_059167.1, forward strand.
AACTCTTTGCGACCCCATGAATCCCAGCACGCCAGGCCTCCCTGTCCATCACCAACTCCTGGAGTTCACTCAGACTCACGTCCATCGAGTCAGTGATGCCACCCAATTGTCCCCTTCTCCTCCTGCCCCCAATCCCTCCCAGCATCAGAGTCTTTTCCAATGAGTCAACTCTTCGCATGAGGTGGCCAAAGTACTGGAGTTTCAGCTTTAGCATCATTCTTTCCAAAGAAATTCCAGGGCTGATGTCCTTCAGAATGGACTGGTTGGATCTCCTTGCAGTCCAAGGGATTCTCAAGAGTCTTCTCCAACACCACAGTTCAAGCTTACAAATCATCCTATTTTTTTAAAATCACCATAGTCATGTAAAGTGGGTATTATTGTTGCTATTTAATCAATGAAGAGAGTGAGGTTTGGGAGTTTGCTACTGTAGGGTGAATGCAGAGTCAGGTTTCAAGTCTGTGTCTCCTGACTCAAGGTCCACATTCTTCAAGATCCATTGTATAGTCTCAGCAGTTACTGTAGGTAGCCCCCCTGAAGTCCAGGAGACAGCTCTGAGCCTCAGGAAGTCAGTCCCTAGAATCTTAGCTGGGGCCTGTCAAATGATAAAAATCTAGTAGCCATCTAGTTTGTCCTTTGTTCAAGGGAAAACCATCCATGGACTGGGGGAGGACAGTGTCTCAAGCACTCTCCTTGAGGGATTTCAGGCAACAGGGAGTCCTTTGTGCACGAGAAGAGGCAATGCTGAAGAAAGGCATGACTGGGCGTTCAGGGGCTTATATAACAGAAGGCTCAGGTGAACTAGCTATAGCTGAGTTGGAGGACTGTGCTTGGTGTAGACTTCCTTGACAGGTGTTTCCCATAAATGCAGGCTGCCTAAGGTATAGGTTTGTGATGTGTGCTGACCCCATTTGGGGGTCCTGACACATGGATTAAGTTCATCAGGGCCCCAGCATTCTGGGAAGATACGCCAAGAGGAAAATTCTGCTGTCCCTGTGGCTCTGTCCCAATGTTGGCCTGCAAGAAGCACATGTGGTTGTGATATTGTGATTTATAATAAATATATTGGGTTTCCCAGGTGGTGCTAGTGGTAAAGAATCCGCCTGCCAATGAAGGAGACATAATGAGATGTAGGTTCAATCCCTAGGTTAGGAGGATCTCCTGGAGGAGAACACATCAGTATTCTTGCCTGGAGAATCCCATGGACAGAGGAGCCTGGTGGGCTACAGTCCATAAAGTCACAAACAGTTGGACACGACTGGAAGGACTTATGCTATGCTATGCTATGCTAAGTCGCTTCAGTCGTGTCTGACTCTGTGTGACCCCATAGATGGCAGCCCACCAGGCTCCCCTGTCCCTGGGATTCTCTAGGCAAGAACACTGGAGTGGGTTGCCATTTCCTTCTCCAATGCATGAAAGTGAAAAGTGAAAGTGAAGTCGCTCAGTCGTGTCCGACTCTTAGCGACCCCATGGATTGCAGCCTAACAGGCTCCTCCATCCATGGGATTTTCCAAGCAAGAGTACTGGAAGGACTTTGCACACATATATTTGCTCTTGGACCCTATTCCTGGCACAGAGCTCTTAAAACCATTAGGATTTCCTGTGATGAGAATGATAAAGTTGTCTTTTGTTATATTCATGAAGCAATTTTGGAAAGCACCTAAGGATGAGGGCTGGTTACCAGTGGAGCCACCGTGTGATTAGAGGGCTGGAACTTCCAGTCCCCCTCCCGCCCCAACACCCCTTTCCCCACAACCCTCCCTCTGCACTGAGGAGAGGGACCGGAGATTAAGTTCAGTAGCCAAAGGCAATGGTGTAACCAACCACAGTTATGTGATAATGGGTTCGGAGAGCTTCCAGGTTGGTGAACACTTAGAGATTTGGGCAGAGCAGCAGGGAAACTTCAAGCTTTTTCTCCATACCTTGCCCTACATATTTCTTCCATTTGGCTATTCCTGAGTTGCAGCCTTTTATAGTCAACCAGTTATCCAGTATGTAAATGTTTCTCTGAGTTCTGTAAGCCACTTTAGCAAATTAACCGAACCCCAGGAGGAGGCTGTGGAAACCTCTACAGCTGTTTGGTCAGAAGCACAGGTGAATTTGCTATTGGCAGTTTTGTAGGACTTAACTGGGGGCATCTGAGGCTATCTCCCTGTAGATAGTGTCAGAATTGAGTTGAAATATAGGACACAGCTGGGGTCAGGAATTGCTGGTGTCGGGAACTCACACCTCCCTCCACCACCTCATTGAATTAGTGAACAGAATCTTAGAGGTCCTCACAGGGCTCCCTCCAGTGCTGTAATACAGGAAGAATAGAATGAACAGAGCAACATGTCTTACCCTCCCAGGATAAGTTGTAAAAGCTTTCTTTTCTTTCTTTTAAAGAATATTTCTTTTTAATTAGAGATGTATTTGGTAATTGGGCTTCCCTGGTGGCTCAGACGGTAAAGAATCCCCCTGCAATGCAGGAGACCTGGATTCGATCCCTGGGTTGGGAAGATCCCCTGAAGGAGGGCATGGCAACCCACTCCAGTATTCTTGCCTGCAGAATCCCCATGGACAGAAGAGCTTGGTGGGATACAGTCCATGGGATTGCACATAGTTGGACACGACTGAGTAACTAAGTACAGCACATTTGGTAATTAAAAAGTCTATTTCTGTTGATCATTTTGCTATTTATTGAGATATCATTATGGGCTTCCCTGGTGAGTCAGATAGTAAAGAATCTGCCTGCAATATGGGAGACCCAGGTTTGATCCCTGGGTTAGGAAGAGCCCCTGGAGAAGGGAATGGCAACATCATTATATTAATTTCAGGCATACAACATAATGGGGCTTCCCAGGTGGCCCTAGTGGTAAAGAACCCACTCCACTATTCTTGCCTGGAAAATCCCATGGACAGAGGAACCTGGCAGGCTACATACAGTCCAAGGGGTTGCAAAGAGTTGGGCACGACTGAAGCGACTCAGCACATACAACATAATGGTTTGATAGGTGTATATATTGTAAAATAATAAGTTATGATCAATCCACCACAATAAGATCCATCACCTCACAGAGTTAGTTTTTTCTTAATGATGAGAATATTTAAAATTGACTCTTAGCAACTTTCAAATACACAATACACTGTTGGTAACTATAGTCACCATACTGTATATCACATCCCCAGAATTTATTATCTGAAAACTGGAAGTTTGTAACCTTTTGACTCCCTTCACCCATTTCACTGCACCCACCACCACCAATCTATTCTATGTATGAGTTTTTTTTTTCCCTTAGGTTTCACATATATGTGAGATCATATAGTATTTGTCTTTCTCTGCCTAATTTATTTCAATTTGCATAACACCCTCAAAGTCTACCCATGTTGTTCTGTATAGCAGAGTTTTCTTCTCTTTTATGGATGAATGATATTCTCTCATATATATTTAACACTTCTTTTGCATCCATCGTAATGGCCTCTTATGGTAAATTCATGTCTTGGCTATTGTAAGTAATGCTACAGTGAAGTAACATGGAATGTATTTATCTTTTAAGGTAGTAATGTGGGGCTTGTTTTTTGGATAAATACCCAGGAGTGGGGTTACAGGATTGTATATGGTAGTTCTATTTGAAAATTTGTTTTAAGGAACTTCCATATTGTTTTCCATAGTGGCTGTACCAATTTACATTCCTACCAACAGTGTACAAGTGTTCTGTTTTCTTCACATCCATGCCAACACTTGTTTTCTCTTGTTTATATGGGGGAGGGTTGATATCTTACTTTAGTTTTTATTTTAATTGAAATGTAGTAAATATACAATGTTGTGTTAGTTTCAGGTGTACAGCAAAGTGATTTGGTTATATATATATATACACACACACATACACACACACATACATGTATATTTATTTTTGAGATTCTTTTCCACTATATGCTATTACAAGATACTGAGTAGAATTCCCTGTGATATAAGGTAGGCCCTTGTTGTTTACCTATTTCATATATAGTAGTGTGTATATGTTAATCTCAAACACCTAATTTATCTCCTGCTCTCCCCTTGCTACTCCAGACATCCCCTTTGGTAACCATAAGTTTGTTTTCTAAGTCTGTTTCTGTTTTGTAAATAAGTTTATTTGTATCCTTTTAAAAAATTACACATATAAGTGATATCATGACATTTGTCTGATTTCATTTAGTAGGACAATCTCTAGGTCTATCCATGTTGTTGCAAATGGCATTATTTCATTCTTTTTTATGGCTGAGTAATATTCCATTGTATATATGTACCACATCTTTATTCCTTCCTCTATTGATGGACATTTAGGTTGCTTCCATGTCTTGGCTATTTGTAAACAGTGCTGCAATGAACACTGGGGTGCAGATAACTTTTTGAATTATGGCCAGAGTGGTATTGCTGGATCATACAGTAGCTCTATTTTTATTTTTTAAGGAACCCCTATACTGTTCTCTATAATGGTTGTATCAATTTACATTTCCACCAACAATATAGGAGGGCTCCCTTTTCTCTACCCTCTCTCCAGCATTTATTGTTTGTAGATTTTTTGATGATGGTCATTCTGACTGGTGTGAGGTGATTTCTCATTGTAGTTTTGATTTGCACTTCTCTAATAATGAGTGAACTCCGGGAGTTGGTGACAGACAGGGAGGCCTGGTGTGCTGTGATTCATGGGGTCGCAAAGAGTCGGACACGACTGAGCGACTGAACTGAACTGAACTGAATAATTAGCAGTGTTGAGCATCTTTTCATGTGTATATTGGCCATCTGTATGTCTTCTTTGGAGAAATGTTTATTTAGGTCTTCTGCCCATTTTTTTATTTTTATTTTTTAATATTGAGCTGTATGAGCTGTTTGTAAATTTTGGAGATTAGTCCCTTGTTGGTTGCATTGTTTTCAAATATTTTATCCCATTCTGTGGGTTGTCTTTTTGTTTATGGTTTCTTTTGCTGTGCAAAAGCTTTTTAATTTAGTTCCGATTTATTTTTGTTTTTACATCCATTACTGTAGGAGACAGCTTGAAAAAGATATTGCTGTTATTTATGTCAAAGATTGTTCTCCTTATGTTTTCCTCTTATACTATTTGGTCTTACATTTAGGTCTTTAATTCATTTTGAGTTTATGTTTGTGTATGGTGTTAGAGTATGTTCTAATTTCATTTTTTTACATGTAGCTGTCCAGTTTTCCTAGCAGTATTTACTGAAGAAACTTTTTCCCCATTGTATTGTCTTGCCTCCTCCGTCATAGATTAATTGACCATAGGTTCATGGGTTTATTTCTGGGCTTTCTAGCCTGTTCCATTGATCTATATTTCTATTTTTGTGCCAGTATCATACTGTTTTGAAGACTGTAGCTTTGTAGTATAGCCTGAAGTCAGGGAGACTGATTTCTCCAGCTTAATTTTTCTTTCTCAGGGTTGCTTTGGCTATTTGGGTTCTTTTCTGTTTCCACAGAAATTTAAAATTGTTTTTGTTTTAGTTCTGTGAAAAATGCGATTGGTAATTTGATAGGGATTGCAATGAATCTGCAGAATGCCTCAAGTAGTATGGGCATTTCAACAATGTTGATTCTTCCAGTCTAAGAACATTGTATATCTTTCCATCTATTTGGGTCATCTTTGATTTCTTTCATCAGTGATCCCTAGGTATTATATTCTTCTTAATGGTATGGTAAATAAGATTTTTCTTTAATTTCTCTTTCTGATCTTTCATTGTCACTATATAGAAATGCATCAGATTTCTATGTGTTAATTTTATATCCTGTAACTTTATTGAATTCATTGAGCTCTAGTAGTTTTCTGATAGCATCTTTAGCATTTTCTATGTATAGTATTATGTTTTCTACCAACAGTGACAATTTTCCTTCTTTTCCAATTTGGATTCCTTTTATTTCCTTTCCTTCTCTGATTGTTGTAACTAGGACTTGCAAGACTATGTTGAATTAAAGTGGAGAGAGTGGATATCCTTGTCTTTTTTTCTGATCACAGAGGAAATGCTTTCAGCTTTTCACCATTGAGTATTATGTTGGCTTAGGTTTGTCATATATGGGGCCTTTTTAAAGTTGAGGTATGTTCCCTCTGCTCCCACTTTATTTTTTATCTCTTCAGATATTTTTTCAGGTCCTTTCTCTCTCTCTTCTCCTGGGACCCCTATAATGCAAATGTTGGTGCATGTAATATTGTCCCAGATATCTCTTAGACTGTCTTCATTTCTTTTCATTCTTTTTTTCTTTATTCTGTTCCATGGCAGTGATTTTCACCATGAATTTTCTAAAAATTCAGTTATTTTACTCTTTCAGTTCAGTTCAGTCGTTCAGTCATGTCCGACTCTTTGTGACCCCATGGACTGCAGCATGCCAGGCCTCCCTGTCCATCACCAACTCCCAGAGTTTACCCAAACTCATGTCCACTGAGTAGGTGATGCCATCCAATCATCTCATCCTCTGTCATCCCCTTCTCCTCCTGCCTTCAATTTTCCCCAGCATCAGGGTCTTTTCAAATGAGTCAGCTCTTTGCATCAGGTGGCCAAAGTACTGGAGTTTCAGCTTCAACATCAGTCCTTCCAGTGAACACCCAGGACTGATCTCCTTTAGGATGGACTGGTTGGATCTCCTTGGACTGCAAGGAGATCTCAAGAATCTTCTCCAACACCACAGTTCAAAAGCATCAATTCATCGGCGCTCAGCTTTCTTAACAGTCCAACTCTTTAGCTCTGTAATTTCTGTTTGGTATTTTCTATATTTTCTCTTTGTTGAAATTCTCACTTTGTTCTTACATTGTTCTCCTGACTTTGGTATGCATCTTTATGATCACTATTTTAATTCTTTATCAGGTAAATTACTTGTCTCCATTTCACAAGGTCTTTTTCTGGATTTTTATTTTGTTACTTTGTTTGGAACATATTCCTGTGTTTTTCATTTTTCTTTACTCTCTGCATTGGTTTCTGTGTGTTAGATAAAAGACCCAGCTCTCAGTCCTGAAGCAGTGACCTGGTGTAGGAAAGGAAACTTATCATTCAACTCTGCCCTAGCTCTTGGTTGTCTCTCCATCATCTGTGATTGTCTAAGCTGCCAGCTTTATTCTTGGTGACTCCCAGTATTTGAGGGAGGGCCAAGACCTGTCAGTGGGAATCTCAGTGGGGAAATCTCACGGGGATCTCAGTCAACACCAGATGTGGGCTGATTGGAAGCCACACCCCCAGGAAGCAGCATTTTAGAATATGCAAATATACCTCTTTGACCGGGAAGATGAGAAGGCATTTCTGTCTTCTCCCTTTGTACTGAGCCCTGGAGGCTAGCCAGTTTATAAGAATAAGAACCATTGATTTGTTGGCTACCTTCCAACTGAACCTGTTAACATAGCCCCACTGGACATCAGACTCTCAGGGATGTATCTTTTGGGTGATAGCCACAAAAGCCAGGGTACCAGATGTATGCACAAACTGCTTTATCAGAGATACTGGTGACCCTGGGGTGGGACAGAGGGAGACTGCAAAGATGGACATCCACTGGCCTCCGTCGTCTTTGGAGAGGATAGCAGTCAGCTCCTAGGAATGTATTAAGTTAGAAACCTGACCTTCAGGCTTCAGCTTGTTTTTAAATTTTTTTCTCAATTTTTGGCTGCAACTGTTCTTTGTTGCTGTGCACGAGCTTTCTCTGGTTGTGGCAAGCAGGGGCTACTCTCTAGTTGCTGTGCACAGATTTCTCATCTCAGTGGCTTCTCATTGCAGAGCACAGGCTCTAGAGAATGGAGCAGTTCTAGGCTTCAGTAGCTGTGGCTCACAGGCTTAGCTGCTCTGAGGTATGTGGTATCTTCCTGCACTAGGAATTGAACCTGTGTCCCCTGCATTGGCAGGCAGATTCTTAGCCCCTGGACTACCAGGGAAGTCCAACACTATAGCTTTTAAGATATGGCCTCTCTGATGGAAAGACTGGGCTTTTCAGTCTGTTGCCTCTGTACCATACCTTGAGTGGGTAGCTGGTTAAGAACTGTTTTTTTGTCTGTTTTTGTGCTGGGGAACCCACAAATACACGCTCTGCTGGCCACCAAATTTAGGTTATCAAGGGTTGCATCTCCTGGGTGGTAGCTGCACATGCTGGAGTGCTAGTTGTGTACACAAGTTCCTTTCTGGGAGATACTTGTGACCTGGACTGAGACAGAGCGGAGTGTGAAGCAGATGGCACCTGCCAGCCTCCCCAGTCTCTGGAGCAACTGTTGTTGTTTAGTTGCTAAGTAGTTGTCCCCTAGATGCCTTAGAAGCCTACCCCTCAGGCCATCACTTTTAAGATAAACAAACATGCCTATTTTTTAGAAAGACTAGACATTTAATTCTGCTGCCTCTTCCCTGGACCTTGGGGCCATAACCTTGATGAATCCATGGGAATTGGTTAAGAGCTGTTTTTTAAATTTGCGATAGCTTTGTAGATCTCATGGATGTAAGCCCAATTTCCTTGTAGAGGCAGATGTTTTGGGGGCTCATCTCTTGGGTGGAAGTCTTAAAAGTTGTTGCACCACATATGCAGACTAAACCCTTCACTCCTCAGAGAGAAGCTCAGAATTGCCAGTTCCCATCTCAGTTGTGTGTCACTGAGCTGGGGGTGGGGTTTATGGCAAGATTGTGTCTCAGCACCTTCTACCTATTTTGATATGGGTTTTTTTCTCATTTGCCAAATATGTAGGGGCCACTCAGCTAGTTTCTGGGTTTCTTTCAGTGGTACTTGCTCCCTTGGGAGCTGTAGATTTGGTATATCCGTAGGAGCAGGGGAATTCGGGAACCTCTTACGATGCTATCTTGAACCAGAACTGCTAATGCTTTCTTAACCTTTTCCCTCCCATGCCTTATTTTCTCAAATCTCAATCTAAGACTTCATTTCTGTTTTTCAAACAGTTTAGTATCTCACCTCTAAGAACGGTTTCTTAATACCTCTGGTTTTTCCCACTGAACTCTGCCCCGCAAAGCTCCAGTGGCTGGGGATGCAGACTGGGGCCAACACTGTTGGTTGCCTGATACACAGCCTCCTTTATCCCTCTCACACTCCTTGAACCCTGGTTGTGTCCTCCATCTTTACCCTCCAGGAGAAAATGAATCCCTCTCTGGGCCCAGTGGGCTAAGTCATAATTTGTCCAAGACTTCGACTCTAAGCCACTGGTTCTGTATTGTAAATGCACATTGAAACCATCTTGGGGACTTTAAAAATCCCACCAATCTCACCTAGGATTCTAGGGTACCCTCAGGAGCTGTGGTTCGACTTCTGTTACCCTTGCAAAGTGAGTGCTTTTAGGTATAGTCATGTGATGCAAAACTGGCTGATGGACTATGAGGAAGTAAGGTTGGGACACTTCTGGGAAGGTTTTACACATTAAAAAAAGTAGTTGTGATTCAGAGGTGTTCTTTTTCTGTCCCTGGAGATTGTTGTCTGTATGTGCTCCAAGGTGAAGGAGCTTTGTTTAGTTTAGTAAATGATCTGTGAACATTATCTCATTTGATCCTCACACTACCCTCTTAGGTAGTTAAAGTTTGATCTTCATTATTATACCCACTTTTACAGATAAGAAAACTAAAGTTCATGGAAATTTCAATACATTTTCCCTAATGACAACAGCCAGTAGAGCACGAACCAGATCATTTTGGTTCTTAAAATTATGACTTTCTTACTGTTAACCTTTTAACCAGGGGTATGCTGGTAAGCTGTCAAATAAAACCAAACCAAACCCTGATTTGTAACATTTACTGATTTTCATGGTGTAAATAGTTCCACCAGCCCTGATTTAAAGCTGCCATAGTGAACTCACTCATTACTGACTTGGAAGGAGATGTGTCTGACTGGTTCCTGTGAGCCAGTATGAGCCAGCTCCAGCAGAATGTGAGAAGATAGGTCAAGTGCTTGAATCCAGCCTTTGATGCTGAGATCTGTATTTCTCCCCAGGCTTTCTCTCAACACAAATATCCAATGAGAAGATTTTATACTGGAGTTCTGCTTGCTTAGGGAGGACATTTAGCTCTTCTTTCTAGAAAGCAGATCAGCACAATGAGGGACAAGCCAATAGGGGTGAATTTGGTGGTTTCCTAATGTCCCCAGGATGCTATTGATGCAGACAGGAGTTCCAGAAGGCTATTTATCAATCTACATGATGGTGAATCAAGAGAACTGTTACCATTTGTTTTACCTCTTTGTCATCTGAGCTGCTGTGCAACTGGTACACACTTGCTGAGCCCATCAGCAATGCTGAGCACAGGCTCAGGACTGGCGGGAGAGTGAAAGCAGCAGAGGCCCTGGCCAGTGGAGACATTATGGTGAGCCGGCCCCAAGCCTGCCCCAGTGGGCCCTGGGGCGTGGCACATTTACAGTGTGCGTGCTAAGCCCATTCAGTCTGTGTTGTGATGATCTCCTAGGGTTGCAAGGAGCCTTTCTGAGATGGTCTGGTCTGACTTCCTGTCCAGCATCCCACCAAAGATCCTTGAAGATGTCCAGTGATGGTGAACTCCTTCTTTCCCAAGAAAGTTGATTATATGCTTGAATACCTTTGTGAAAAAAAGTTTGCTTTTATGCTAAAACAAATTCTGTAACCCCTGTTGCGGCCTGACAAGATCCCAGTTTTAACCCTGAGAGCTCTAAATTACCAGACTTTCTCCATATAGCAAGCATTAGTCAGGACGATGTTGTTCAGTTGTTCAGTCATGTCCAACTCTTCGTGACCCCATGGACTGTAGCACTCTAGGCTTCCCTGTCCTTCACTGTCTCCCAGAGTTTGCTCAAACTCATGTCCATTGAGTTCGTGATGCCATCCAATCATCTTATCCTCTGTCACCGCCTGCTCCTCCTTCCCTCAATCTTTTCCAATGAGTCAGCTCTTCCCGTCAGGTGGTCAAAGTATTGGAGCTTCAGCATCAGTCCTTCCAATGAATATTCAGGGTTGATTTCCTTTAGGATTGACTGGTTTGATCTCCTTGCTTGAGAGTCCAAGGGACTCTCGAGAGTCTTCTCCAGCATCACAATTTGAAAGCATCAGTTCTTCAGCACTCAGCCTTCTTTATGGTCCAACTCTCACATCTGTACAAGACTACTGGAAAAACCATAGCTTTGACTATATGGACCTTTATTGGCAAAGTGATAGCTCTGCTTTTTAATACACTGTCTAGGTTGGTCATAGCCTTTCTTCCAAGGAGCAAATATCTTTTAATTTCATGGCTGCAGTCACCATCTGCAGTAACTTTGGAGCCCAGGAAAATAGTCAGGATGGACTAGGTTATCACAGTGGCAAACAATCACCACAATCTTAGCAGTAATAAAAATATGAATAATTATTGCTGATCTTGTAAAATATCCATCGAGGGTTGGTTGACGGCTTGAAGGTGAAAGTGTTAGTTGCTCTTAGTTCATGTTAATCACTCAGGGACCCAGTCATCATGTTTCAACATGGCCATTTATTGGGAGAAAGAGTATGCTTGCTGAAGGGGAAAGAGAGACTTTCTTAGCAGTGAATGGTCTAGCTTACGTGTACTATACATCATTCTCCTCTTCACTTGTTGACTAGAACTCTTCACATGGCCTCATCACCCATAATGGGGCCCAAAAGAGTTTCTTATCCTTACACCTGGAGAGCAGCCTTAATGATCACCAGGGTAGTTTTCCTTCTCAGGCCATGCCCAGTTTAGCCCCTCATTGCTATGTTACATGCTTTTTCTCCTTCATCACCCAGTTTACTCTCCTCTGAACATGATGGAGCTTTGTATCTATATGCTGGTATCCTCAGCTGAGTGCAGTTTTTAGGGCACAGTCTAATCACAGCAAGCTGTGGGGCTCAATGGGGCTCATCACCCCCTCCTCTGAAACAGTGCAGTGGCAACGCTGGGGTCTTGATTGCATTTTTATTTATTTGGCAGCCACGGCACCCTATCTTTGTATTCACTGGGACATAAGCTCGAGGATGCTGGGGACTGTGACTGTCTTGCTTGTCATAGTGTCTCCATCACTTAGCAAAAGGTCTGATAAATCCTAATAAACATTTGTTGGATGAATACGTACATTGAATTTATTCTCTTTGCTTCTGCCTACTTTTTACTCATGCTATCATCTCCATCTTGCCCCAATATACTCAGCTTCTTCAGACCCATGTACAAGTTATGTTTATTTCTTAAATTTATTCCAGCATAGAGATGAGCAAGAGTATTATCTTTGGAGTCAAAAAAGTGGGTGGCTGACACCTAGCTCTGATCGTATCATTCAACAGCACATATTTCTTTAGCACCTATAATGGGCCAGGTGCTACAGACAATTATGTGGAAGATAAGACCACAAAGCTGCCATGCCACTGAATGGGTCCATTTGGGTAAACACTGTTACATCTCTAGATTAGAATGCAAGGATCTTTTAGGTTTTTTTTGTTGTTGTTGTTGTTTTTTTTTGCTTTAGTTTTTCTAGCCACAAAAGCATGTAGACATATAGTTGATACTTAATAAATGTTAGTTTCATGAGTGAATAGATCTCCACTTTGCTCTATGTACCAGAATCTCCTGAGAAAGCATGTGTAGTTGGAAAACAAAGTAGCACTGTGTTTAACTGTTTTATTTTTGTGGTAGGTCATGATGTTTGAAATCTAAAACAAGACTAAAGGAAGATATGAAATTTGTTTATTAATCCCAGAGAAGCAGGAATTACCTTAGGTTGCAGAACACTATTTCAGATTGATACTAATCTATTAATGACCATACTTTGGGTATCATTGTTCATTGAATCCTGCTGGGCCACAAGGAAGTAAGACTTTGTCATGTGTGTTTTTGAAGCTCAGTTATGTGAAACAGATCATACATGCCTGATCAACCAGTCTAGTAACCGTCAACAAAGAAAACAAGATTAGACTTTCAAGACGTGTCTTTTATGAACCCCTGTACAATCCTAATGATTAGTAACCCTTCCAGTGCTCATAAATTACTACTTAAATAATTCTGCAATTTTGCCTGTACTTCCCTAAATAACTGATATCATCTCTTTATCTCCCTTGGCCTACAATTCATTTTATCAATGACAATTGTATCCTTGAAAATAATTTTCTTTGAGAAAATAGGGAACTGAGTTGAGGAATATTGCTTTCTCTTTCATTTACAAGTACTATATTATCAGTTTCTAGAAGAGGGCTTATCCTTCTTGTGATCTTGGCCTGATGATAACTTTAGAAAGCCTTTTTCCTTTTCATGTGTGGACAAGCTTGAGAAATATGAAGGGCAACCTTCACATGAGATGAGATATGGATATGTGATTTTTGGGGAGATCTGTGTGAGCCTCAGGGGGATTTGGGAGAGAGCTTGTGGAGGTATAGGGGTGTGCCAGGGTGTGAAGGTTGCACAGAGAGGGACGGGAGGAGGAAATCTGGGAAATGGGGGTTTTGCATGTGGTGAGGCTAGTATGGAGTTGACATCTACTGATGGAGGCTGATGAACCATATTCCTCTGTTCATCTGTAGTCTTGAGAGCATAAGGCTGGAAGAACTTCAGAGATCATCCAGGAAATTTCTGACACTGTCAGATCAAATGACTACTAGACCAGCTTCGGTTTCTAATTTGAGATGTTTCCCAAGAAGATTCCTGTTTCAGCCACTTGAATGCTGGACTGTACTCAATGCCTGCACAATCTTCACTTTATTTAGCCCAAATTCTCCCAGCTGTGGTCTGAGCCTTTGGAAGAATGAAACCTCTGTGGGTAAGAACTGCCTTGGTGGTGTGAGAAAGGGAGCTCTGGGTGGTCTTTGGGTGTTGCATGAGGACAAGGGTGCTATGGCTTAAGTTCCAGTAAGAATACATAGGACTATGAGGTCTCTGGTTTTACCAGAAGCCTTCATAGATATCTTAAAACAGGAAGAAAAGGCCCTATGTTCTATGATTGGCTTCAAATCCTAATTCATGCCAGGGTGCAGTGGATATTGTGAGCACGTGTGTTCACAATGGTGTGTGTGCTGAGTGTCCAGAGCATGCCCAGCAGGTGCTGGTGTTGGGCTGTGGTTCTGTGTTATCTGGTCAGTGAGTGGAATCCAGCAGAACAAAAGAATTCCTGAAAGGTTTAAGATAAGAGCCATTTTATGGAAAACCATGGGAACTTCTTAAGTCTCTTTTTTTAAGGGCGAGCAGCACAGTTTCAAGCTTAACACTGATTCTGCATGTCAGTCAGGGTAGGATGGACTCAGAACATCCTAGAAGTTTTTGAAAGAATCTCCTGAGAAATCTCTGCAGGCTACTACTCAGGAAAGTACAAAGCCCTCCAACTTGGAGCCAGCATGGCATCCCCATAGGTGAGATGGGCAGCGTGAAGAACATGGGGGTCCCACTTGCCCATTTTCCTGGAGGACATCACCTGCAATCTTCCCTTGTCCTCTGAAATAGCTGACGGTAATAATCGCTACCACTGACCAAGCATTTTCTACGTGCCCCACTGTGGTACAGGCTTCACATAGAGCATCACAGCTAATCCCTGCAGTGACAGGACTGGCCAGGCAGGTGTCAATTTCACTCATGTCACAAATGAGCCCTGTGGACACAGGTTCATCTGAACTGAGTTGCAGATTGGACAGAGTGGGCCAGAGTGCAGAGTGTGGGCTAGAAAATGATAACCTGGGGAAATGACTCTCTTTCTCCAAGAACACACATTAACAGGCAGATTCAGTGCACAGATGTGGGCTCTACCCAGCTCACTCCTCTGATGTCTTGCCTCCCAGAGCCATGGTGGGCAGAGCAGGCAGGGTTGCCTCAGAGGCAGTCTATGCCTGGGCAATACCTGACATAGCGGGTAGAGTGGGTAGGGCGGTGAAGCTGAAGATGTGGCAATACAAGGGATGGATAGCTTCCATTTCTGGGCCCTAAAAGAGCATATAATGTAGGCAAATCAGGATTTTATGTCATCTTTGTGTTTTGAAAACTGATTGTATGACCCATTGGGCTTGAAAACCAAATGATAGAGGGAGAGAGAAGTATAGAGCTGGCTTATTACACCAGGGAATAAAGAATGGAAAAGGTGAGGCGGAGAGAAAGAGGAATTGACAGCAGAGTGGAGGTGATGGGGGTGCCTCTGGAAGAGGAAGAAGGTGAGGGTGGCACTCTTAGCCGTGGTTCTAATTCAACACAGGAAGGAAGAGAAACAATAAAGCGTCATTGATAGCTGCACTTGGACCTGATCTGTGCAACCTGCACCTCAGTTTAGAGTGACATATGACCACAGGGCTCATTTCCACTGCATATGTCTCTGGCAGTATCAGAGTCTTGTCCCTAGATGACGTAAAATGAGGAGTTATAGGACCTGGTGCAACTCTAAGCCAGGGGCAGAAAGAGCTGCCTGGTCATTTTAAATCAACACAGCCAGACAAAGCAATCAGGATGACCAAATCTGGGAATAGAGAGGACATAAAGCCTTATGGTGTTGGCCTGTGATACAGTCAAGGCCAGCTCTGTGACTGGAATATCTTTATAGCAACGTTCACCCAGTTAAGACCAACAAGTGATAAATGTGGTGCTTTTAATTTGGTCTTTTCTTTGTTACCAAATTACATCAGCTCTGTAGCTGTAAACATGCAGCTGCCCAGGTTAGCCCTAGGCTGTATGTCTCCTTTCTGATGATTCCATGTTACCAGCAGCGGGGGTGGCCAAGGTGGGTTACTGAAACACAGGCGCTCCTCCAGGAGGGAAGAGAAAGGGACTGGACCGCCCCTCATCATGCACTCTCACCTCCAAGACTCAGAGATTACCTCAGGGGTTCACACAGGGTTTACAGGATCCAGTTTGACCCAGACTATTTCCTCTTCCTCGGGGAGGTCCAAGTCCTGATTGCATCATTCTGGCCTGCCCCAGTTCCTTTAAGGGACAGACGCTGTGGGGCGGGGGTGAGCCACTCCAGGCCTTGACATGCAAATCACACAATTTCACTGCTGATAAAGGGTTCTACAGACCGGATGAGTAATACTGTCCTGCCCAGCTGGCAGTTTATCTAGCGCTGTCTGCTAAATCCAGTTTACACCCTTTTTATTGTGCTCACTACCTCACAAAACTGGGGACAATAAAATTGACCTTAATAGAGGAATTTTTACAATTTGGGCTAAAACTAGGGACTCAGGAGTTAAACTGCCTGGCCTCAATCCTAACCCTACTGTTTCACTTGTGTGACTTCAGACAAATTCCTTAATCACTCAATACCTCAGTTTCCCCATCTGTACAATGGAGATGAGACTGCCCACCCCTTGGGGCACTGAATGAGTAAATTCACTGAAAAGTGTAACAGCACCTCATCTGTAGTAAACGTGCAATAAATGTTATCCATTAGTAAGTGAAAACTTTTGACTGCAGGAGTCAAAAGATAATCAACATGTCAGAGCAAATGCTCTATTTTCCTTTCAAACACTCAGGGCTGCATGGCTAATAGGGTAGCATGGAATAGTTGGGGAGAACAGAGACAAATGGGTGTGGGGATGAGGGAGAAGGGTGTTAAGGCCTCAAGACTTTTCAGGATTCCTTTTTGAAGAGCTGAGATGGTCTTGGGGGAGGGAAATGGCAGTGTGACCTCGTCTTGACTTCCATGGTACCCATGGAGCTCAGGGGACTGAGCAGGCCTGGCAGACTAAGCACCCGCTGATCAACTGGCTTGTGGCCAGCCTGCTTCAGGAAGTGCAGGCCCATGGCCTTGTGATCCTCAAGAGGGAAGTAGGTTTAGGAGGACAGATGAAAGATATGAAACAGAGCTCCAACTCCAGGGTCAAAGGCTCTCTGAGTTTTAGGTCAATATCCTGTACCTCCTCTCTCTCCTCACATATAAAAGAGGGATGGGGCACAAATGTTAGAAATCCTATCATTGCCAAGTCTGGCTGTCAGATAATCTGACAGGGCTGCAGTTATCTTAAAAGAATGGACTGAACCCAAATTAGGGGACCCAGGTGGCAGACTTGGGAATCGGTTGGCAAGAGGGAAGCTGCTAGGTCTAGAAGATATTGGGGTTCTTTGCAGGCCTGGGATAGTGGATTTTGTAAATGAGCCCAGGAGGCCTGCTCTGTTTTTTGTGGTTCTTTACACTGTGGACTAGACTGAAGCTGGTCAGCCCCACAGAGCAAAAGGAGACACTGAGCTGCAAAGTTGCTACGAAAGCCAAAGAGTCCTTGAGTCCCTCTCCAGAAGTCTGTTGGATTAGAATATCCAAGATTTAGACTCTAGACTGGACCTGCTGCTAAGTCACTTCAGTCATGTCCGACTCTGTGCGACCCCATAGACAGCAGCCCACCAGGCCCCGCCATCCCTGGGATTCTCCAGGCAAGAACACTGGAGTGGGTTGCCATTTCCTCCTCCAATGCATGAAAGTGAAAAGTGAAAGTGAAGTCGCTCAGTCGTGTCCGACTCTTAGTGACCCCATGGACTGCAGCCTACCAGGCTCCTCCGTCCATGGGATTTTCCAGGCAAGAGTACTGGAGTGGGGTGCCATTGCCTTCTCCCTCTTTACCAAGTCTGAAACCTTTGGGTAATCAACTAACTCAACTTCTCAGATTCTCTCTTGTTCTCGGGTACAAAATGCACCGTGGTGCTCACACGGGACATAATGGCAGAATGAGCAGCTCGCCTCAGAGGGGTATTGTGACGACCTAGTAAAATTACATGAGTGAGTATATATAAGAATGGCTGAGAGTGACATATAAAGGGAGGCTTCTAAATATTCTCATTTAAAAGTCATTTTCCATCTTGGAATACAAAAAAGAACTTCTAACAGTGACTGTCATTACTGCCCAGATACCCCTTGGCTCCTCTGTAATTCCCAGTCCTGTATGTTGTTCTGGCCAATCTGGTGTGAGCACGGGTAATGCGTGTTCCTCCTAAGAGAGGTAGGTAAACAGTCAGCACTGCCTCCATTTCTCCCTTCCCTTTCTATGGCAATCTTGGAATCTGCATAATCAGATGGCATAGTGAAGAGTAGGAAGAGGGCTGTTGAACTTCTCTCACTGGATGAGAAATAAGCAATTACTGCATCTAGCTACAAAGAGTTTGAGGATGAGTCCATGCCAGTGAGGCTTGGCCAGCATTACCCTGACTCAGAATGAAAGTTGTGGTTCGAAGAGACAGGCCACGTTCATTTCAGTGACACACACAGTGGGATGCCAACCTTTGCTCTCAGGAAGTTGCTTTGAGTCAAAAGTTCTATCTGCTTTGCTCAAAGCTTATTTTAATTACATATCTCCTCTCCTAGTGGGGGTGGGACAAATGCTTCTAGACAAGTAAAATCCCTTTTGTTACAAAATGCATTTATTTCAGCCAGATAAAATTCTCCAACTGCATACACGGGTACATATGATAAAGTCCTTCTTTGATACATGTCCTGCTTACAAGAGCCATTTCTAATTATTAAAACGTGTAACAAACATCTTTGTCTCTTAAAATATAATTTAAATAACTTGCTAAGGTATAAGCCATAAGTCTGGTCATAGACCCGAGTGGAGAGCGGTTCTCCAGTGATGAGATCAGAGCAATATCGGCACACTGCCTCCATGATGAGATTCCACAAGTCTGCGAGCTGCTGAGCTCATCTGCTGGTCAACCCGCCAAATATTTGGATAGTTGCTGCTGGGGCAGCAAGCTGCCTTCTGTGAAAAAAGTTATGTGCAGACCAAGTATGATGTAGGCAACGTGAAGAGGCATTTCACAGAATGCACATACCTTTCAGGTAACTTAAGATGAAGGCTTGGTGAGAGCAAATCTGTTTACACTGCTTCTTACTGTGGCAGCACCTCACTGGGCTCAATAAATACCTATCAAGTGAAACGAAAGAGAAAAGAATAAGCTGTAGCAGTTGCCTTGATGTCCAACTCTTGTCAAGATTGGGCTTTATGAGCTTTATGGACACTATTTCTTGTTCAGAGGAAGTCATTCTATTTGGAAAGCCATCCCTTTCCTTCTCGTCAAGTTCTTCATGAGCGTTTAGAGACTTCTTGCGGACTGCCAGTATTCGGGGCTCTGGCTTACAGAAAAGCTGGGAGTGGGCCATACAACGTCTAGGTTTGTCCCTTGAAGTAGGAATGCCTGAGTGACTTGGAAGTTCTAGGATCTGGTTTATTCTTCACACCTTTTCTTCTTTTGGCTCCTATGAATATCCTGAACCTGAAGTAGCAATGGAAACTCAGAGCTGAGCAGCGTGTTTCTTCATGAAATCTCATTTCGGTATCCACTATTTCTAGGACCCTGGCTCCCTCAGAACTTGAAGTGGTTGATCTCCTGATGGTCCGTCCTTCACAGAGTTCTCCACCTGTTCCCTGAAGGTAAGGGTCTTGTTCTAACATTGAGGAGTTCCCCACAGAGGAAATTCCTGGAAAAATCTCTCCTTTTGCTTCTCATACCATCTCTCCCATTCGCCACAGGCTATGGATGCAACTCTGGAGAGACAAAGGAAAAGTTTCTAAATTCATCCTGGTTGATCATAGGAAGATGTCCCTCATCAATTGGCGTTAAAACTGGTTCTTCCTTTATGAAGTCGGGGTCAAAATTACTGACGTCTTCTCGGGATTTCTGTCAAAAAGGAAACAAGGAAACTTTCAGATTCTGTGCATGAGGCTTATTAATCTCCCGTGGGACTTAGCCCTTGCCAGTGAGTTCAGAGGATGGCCCTGAAACTCTCTCGGCAGCATTATTTCCAGTTATGACAATTGGTTAAACAGTGCTTTCTACTAATTCTACTGCATTGTGTATTATTAGGGCATTTCTAACTGCCAATTCACTAGCCTCATAAAAAGCTTGCTGAGCAGACCAGTCTTAGGCTGGGAAGCTAAGGAATTAACTTGCTCACCTGACCCAGCCAGCTGGTTCATCCTGTCCATTTCGTGGAGGTACCACTGCTCAGCAGGCCACACAGGGGCCCACAAGACAACAGAGGTTAAGTAAATTCACACTATGTGCTTGAAGAGATTTTCCTCAAAGACTTCTTGGAAATTCTGAGTTCAGGGAACAAATGCTTCTCACTTCACTCACCAGCAGATTCATTTTGCCCTGCTGGCAAAACTTCCCCTCCTCCCAGAACGGCTGGCAGGGGGATGCCCATGAAAGGAAGTGGTTTTATGCTCTGGGTGTTTGGTATCTCAACCTAGCAGGCTGTTACAGATTAAGCCAATGACATGTGGAAACATGTATTTTACATCTTTATAAGCTAATGCTGGAGAGATCATTTTTACCATTATGAGATCTCTCACTTTTCTTCCTGGAGTCAATGATATTTCTCTCTGAGCATCCCTTGTCCCCCTAACTCGTGATGTACTGGAAGCCCAGCTTCTCTGCCTTCCCATTATGGTTCTCTTGACTCACCCATGAGAAACAGCTTAGCTCTCAGTCTAAGAGCTGGACCCCTTCAGGAATGCTGCCCTACTTAGCTTCCTCCCTTGGGGAGGCACCCACAGTATTCCCAGTATTTCCTAGACAAAAAGGACTCAGCCTCTTTGGCCCTGAACCCTGTGCTGCAGGGGCTGTCACAGACCTAAACTCTCCAAGCCAGGGAGCCAGGCTCAGGGCCCCGAGGAGCATTTCATGTCCTCTCTACTTTCCTGGGGGCTTGGAAAAGGCTCCCTAACTAAGGAGCCTAAGGAAACCACCTAGAACAATGAATTTCTCAACCATACTCTTTTGGGGAAACCTGGAAAGTTTCAAGGCCTCTTCGACTCCAGGAAATTTTAATTTGAGAGGATGGGGCCAAGGCAAGCAAGAGGTAAACACTTTTTGAGACGTAACCCCCGGCACACCAAGAGCTGTTGCCTTGGGGGCAAGGAGGAGTCCTGGATGAGGCTGCCCTGTAAAGCATCTGGCTGAACTTCCAGTCTGGTCATTCCCTGGTGGACCATCTAGCTGCTCAAGTGGAACACTGAGACAGTTTAAGAAAGAAGAAGGTCTACTCAGGTGGTCTCGGACACTTACGATTCTGGGTCGGAAAGGTGGTTCTACTTGGCGATGGTTCAGCTGGGTCCAGTCGATTTCCTTAAAGAAAGGGTGTCTCAAGATGGCATGCTCACCGCCTTGACTTGGGCTGCCCAAGCGCATGGTGGGGTTCTTGGTCATGAACTGAGAGGAGGAGAAAGACAGTCAATCATACAATCACACACAGTAAGGCTGTCACAAGATGGTAGGCATCAACCCTGGCAGAGGAGATGATGTGAGGCTTCATGGCTGATCTTGCTTAACCAGCTGAATTTTCCATCAGAGGCGGCACAACCACTATGAATCATCCCGTCAAGGCGCAGTTGCTCGTGTGTATTTCTGGCCTTCCCCACTTCCATTTCAGACGTGGCAACCAAAATAAAACCGAAGGGCCCAGTTTTCTTTCCTGTAAATACCATGTATTTTTTTTCCCCCTTTAAAGAAAAGAAACTCTCTATAAAACAGTGTGCCTTTCTCCAGCACTGCAGTTGAGGACAGCCGGCAGCTTATGAATGGGGCTACTTTTTGGAACAGCTGTGCCATTTTTCTGAGCGACCTGACCAGCCGGCCAGGATTCCCGCTCTCTGACAAGACCACGGAGAGAAGAGAGTCATTATTCTGATGCTCTGGATGAAGGAGCCGCAGGGTGAGAAACTTAAAGTTCTGTGTTCAGGCTCCAGGAAAAACAAAGTTGGACACTTTTATTTATGCAACAAAGATATTATAGTTTTGACTGAAGGGTTTTTACCTTCGAGATGCTCCCTTTTCTCCTGCTCTTCCATTTTGAAATGTTTCATGACTGAGACTCTTGCCACATAGACCAGAACTGGAACGCATTGCCACACATTTAAGGATTGTGTGTGTGTATCCATCCTCTGTATTTATATCAATTGGGCAACTTCCTCACAACTGACCTCCTATCAAGATGTTTTGGGCCAACTCTTCTTTCACGAAGTGGTCAATACAGGCATTCTGATCATTTCCTGACCAAAGACCAGTACAGGATAAAATTCACTCTTTATGGCAGGATGTCATTTCTAATTTTAAAGACTTTTCCATTATCATTACTTTTCCATTATCAAAAGAAAATGGCCTTGGATAAAAACTTTCCAAAAATTTAAATCAAGTTATCTTTAAATGAATTTATAACAGCCCCCAAACACCCCTTTCCAAGTCTGACTTAAGAACACAAGGCAAAAGTAATGAGCAGAAGTTGACACTTCCTTGGAGTGGAATTTACCCAGTAAATTTGAAAAGATCTTGAAGGTGCACATAAGAAAGGGTCAGGCTGGGAGATGACCAGCCCTGCCATGTCAGGTGTCCAAAGCTGCCAAACCTCCTGGATTGCTTCAGGTGAATGTGATCAGGTGGAGGGAGGAGGCTGCCAAGGTCCCTAAGCAAACTGACAGGAGAGACCTCATAAAATGCTACAAAAGCTTCAAATAAGACCTAGTGAAAAATGATGGAGTTTAATGGTTTCTCCTCTTTCCAAGAGATGGGGAATGTAAGGCCTTGTGGTGCTGAATTTGGAGGTGGAACTCTAAAGTAAAAGCAGCTTTGAGAGCTTCTGAGCAGTGAGCACTCAGGCATGCGGGGTGATCAGCAGACTTATAGGAAATGTCTCATAAACAACTCCATTCTGGAAAAGCTAGGTGCTCGTGCTGTGTGGGCTCTGCCTAGATAAGTGTGTGTAACTCAGAAAGACGGGAAAATACACACACCGAAGAAACGAATAGACTCCCTTCTTAGGAAAGTCAACGGGATACAATCCCTGATGGAGTAGCCATGTCTATTCTAAAAGCTAATTAACAAAAGACAATGCTGCAAAAAAACTCAAGCTACAAGGGCAGCAGAATAGACCCAGATGGCTTGTGGGAAACTCCCAGGCCTGCCAACGGTGCGAGCAGAGGACACCTCGTGAATGTGTGGGTACAACTTGTTCTTCTTGGCAAGAGGAACAGTGTGGGGCTCTTGGTGCCAGGGTGGCAGAAGCCCTGGTGTCTGAACGCCTTTGCCCATTCTTCCCTGCCCCGGAGCAGAAGCCAAGCTTCCAAGGGGCACTGTGGAAAGGCACTGACCGAAGAAAAGCAGACCACGTCATGGCTGTTCTCCTCTACAGACTTCATCCCAGTGAACAGAGTCAGGCAGAATGACCCTTTCCACTAGCTTACACTTAGAATTCTGATAATGTTTTTTTGAATGACCAGGCAGTTTTGTGTTAACTTTGAATATCTTGAGCCCTTTAGATACTGCCATCCTCCATGTAGAAGGAAAAAAAAAGTTCAATTTATAAAAGTTGCAGGTGTCTATGCAAGGCAGTGCACTAGGCCTCATGGGGTCGGGGGTGCAGGTGGTGCGCAGATGATGAGCAGTGTCTCCCCATGAAGGAGCGGATCGAGAGAAGTGGGCAGAGGAGAGACCGCTTTAACTAACACAGCTGGATAAAAGGAAGACATAGTCAAGTGCAGCAGAAGCTTTGGAGAGAGACTGGGCCACTCGCATTGGGGGGCTGGTGGTGAGAAGGCAGGCGGTGGCCTCACAGAAGAGGGGACATTTGATGACACGAGGTGGATAGAATTACACATGCCTGAGAACGCAGACTGGCATGGCTGCAGGCAAGCACCTGCGACATTGGGTGTTCGGGCTGGCATGAAAGGACAGCTGAGGAACCACAGGGGAGCCAGCAAGACCTGTCTACAGTTTATAATGTGAATGACGTGAATGATGAGAGCTGCCCTGGACCTAGGAGATGACTCTAGCCATGACATGATGGATAAATCCCTAGTAGGGAGGGAAGAGATACATGGGGGTGACTAGTTAGAAGGCTGAGATCACTGCCAAGAAAACATACGTTTGGAAACTAGAGTCTCTCGTTAGTGAGAGGAAAGGCAGGGAGCAAGCCATAGAGGGCTTGTGGAAGAAGAGTGAGCAGACTCCGCACTGCCTGGAGCTGGGGGGTAGAGAGAGGAGGGCGGCCAGGTCCCAGAGTCCTCTCTGGCTGTTGAGTGACGGAAACAGGTGACAGAAGAGGAACCAATTATAGTTGGGAGTACTGGTGTTAGTAGAAGTAGAAATAGGAGCAGTGATGACTTTTGTCAGAGGAATGAAGACATAATAAACATCGACCATTCGATCATTTCTCAAGACCTTACAGATCTGGGAAGCTGGTGAGCTCAGCTTTGCATCTGAGATGTGCAGACATCCACCAGGAGGAGCCTGACCTTGTGAGAAGGGTGAGAAGTCTGATTCCCAGGGATGATGACGATATTTGGTAAGACAGAGCTGAGGCTGGGAGGGAGGCTGGTGTGCAGGGAAGGCGGATGTGGAGGGGGACAGAAGAGAATCGAGGGCAACCCCAGACCGCAGACATTTTATTTGGCCCATGTAGAGTGTTTTAAAATAATTTTAATTACTTGTCAAAGAAGTAGCAAATGTCTCATCACATGAAAGTCAAGTTTTCCAAATTCTCTTGGGAGATGGAATATTCTGGAACACTGGACCTGTACTACTTCCTGGTGAAAATGACCTGAGTTGAGCATGGCTGCCTCCTTGGCTGGGGCATGTGACCCCTGGTCCCGGCACTCTTCACAGCCTCACACCTGGCTCCACATATGCCTGTGCTGGCTCCTAGCCCTGGCACAGGGTGAGAAGAAGGCCAGGGTGGCAGCAGAGCTCGTGAGACAGTCAGAGGAGGACAGAGATCATGGAACAGAAACTAGGAGGGGGACCATTTCAGGGAGGAGCAGGGGGTAATCTGTGGTGCTGAGGGAGCAGAAGGCCAGTTGAGGGGGGGCGGGGTTATAGCTCCTCTATGACTAAGCCCCACCCCCTACCAAAGATGCAGAGATGGGAGGTTCAGGGAACACTGAACATCAGTCCCAGGCCTGGAATCTTTCTTGGCACACATTAGTGGAGCAGGCTGGGGCCAGAGGGGGTCTGTGTCCCTAGGCCAGGCCCAGGACTCGCCTTAAGCACCATGTTCCTGCTGCTGTGATGAGGACAGCACCATCCCGTTGCAGAGAACTTTCTCTATTTGCTTATGTCCCTACTGGGACCCAAAGCCAAACAAGTTAACAACCACGGTGTTTAGAGGCATCACTCATCCATGTCTAAGGTCATACTTAAAACTTGCCTCACCTCAACTGACCTTCTTCCTGACTGTGGTCTCAAAAGGGGAAGTCAGCCCAGGAGGAAAATAAAGTGACTCCATGAAAGATTTTGGATGCATTTACTAAAGGAAGCAGAATGTTTGCTAGGTTCAATGAAAGCATTTTATAAGCTGCAAAGAGTGAGGAGGCCAGGGTGGAAAATCTGATTCCACCTCGAATGTAAGTCTCCAGCTAACTGGAGATCGGGGGCAAGAAAGTGTGGAGATCCCTTGTACTCCCCTTTCTCCTGAGGCCCTCATGAAAGTGGAAAGAGGGTCCTAAAGGAATCAAAGCACACCTGCCCAGAGAATGAGAAACAACAGTTTCTTCCAGGCTGCAGAGAAGACAGGACCACAGTGGGAAGCAGTCAGCCAGGTGCCCTGCCTGAGGAAACACAAGTGATATGGGCCAGGTCTGTACAGGAATGCCCTGCGAAGCCTCCTGCCAGTCAGGGATGGGTACATAAAGGATGTGAGAGCTCCTCTGATATGCAAGGCACAGAGGGGAAGTGGTTCGGCTCCTCAGCTTCATTACTGTGTTTGGATGCCAGTTCCCCCATGAGCTGTGTGACCTTGGACAAATGTATTAACTTTCCTGGACTTTAGATGCCTCAACTATAAAATAGAGATTTTTAAAATTTTCTCATATTACGATGAGTAAATGAATGTAAAACGCCAGCACAGAGCAAGCCTTTAATCAATGCTAGTGAGTTTCAGCAAGCATCTTGTTAAACCACTTGGAGGGCCATCCTGTTCTACCTAAATGCAGGGGCATGGACTGAAATGCCTCTCGGACAGGAATATCTGAGCTGAGCCTAGGCCCCGAGGTTTATCCGGCTCGCTCTCTCTGCTGTTCTACTTTGTAGCCAGGAAAAGGGCCCAAGATGTTTCTGCCTTCACAGTCCCAGACTCCAACAGGGGGGCGGTAGTGATGGCCTCAGGAAAAACATCAAAGGTTTATCAAAGGTTGCTTTTCTGACAGCCAAGATTTCTAAAGACAATCTGAAAACAATAATACAGACGATACTCGGGTTTTAATGTGCAGTTATATCTGCTTTAACAACAGAAGGGAAGTGCTGAATGCGCAGTGAAGAGAGCACTGGGACACCTTCTTGTAAATCTGAGATCAGACAGTACCTGTCACGTCTTGCGGGCTCTGCTACACCTGAGGCAGCTGTGGTTTTGAGTTGTCAGATGTTCCAGAGGATAGAGTTCAAACTCACCCTGTGTAACAATGCATCTAGAGATAGGATCCAAATGTACTTTGAAACTCATTCAAATGTGCGCAATGATTGAAAGTATTTTTTCTTTCGGAATCTGATTTCATAGGAAGAAGACTAGTTATATAAACAGAGTGATTAATAAGATTTTCTTTCAGGAGAGAAAGAACACTGTATTTTCTACTTAACAGATGGATTTGGCTATTGAGCAAACAAAATGACCTCCTCCTTCCATTCAATTTCAGACCAAAGGTCACAGAGCTGGCAGTTAGTCCTGGGAAGCTAAGAGGGCATGCCATAGAACATCCCCATCAGTATTCCAGGGAAAGACCCCTAGTTAGGAAGAATGAATTTTATGGCTCTACAGAGAGTCCTGAGGTGGGAGAGCAGAGAAAGAATACAGGACACAGAACAGAATATGGTCCATGGCCATGAAGGCTTCCCCCGCATCGAGGGCAGATAACATGCATGCTTGTATATGTTGCAGCCACCGGGGTCTGTGTTTTGCTGCTGTCCCAGGTAGAATCTGACATCATTATGAAGACTAGTCAGCCACCTTTCTCTCTCACCCTGCTTCCAGCAGGCTGTGGTGGTAGGGCATAGACCCGAGAACCACCTGTGCCAGCAGGGCCATGGTGACAGGGATGAGGTTGGGCACTGAGTCAGCTGATGGGGCAGCATGGGAGGAAATGCAGATTAGGAAACCGAGAAACAAACAATCCAATAAAAAAAACTGGGCAGAAGATCTAAATAGACATTTCTCCAGTGAAGACATACAGATGGCCAAGAGGCACATGAAAAGATGCTCAATATCACTAATCATTAGAGAAATACAAACCAAACTACAATGAAGTATCGCCTCACACTAGTCAGAACAGCCATCATCAAAAACATCTCCAGTAAATGCTGGAGAGGATGTGGAGAAAAGGGAACCCTCCTACACCGTTGGTGGGAATATACACTGGTACAACCATTATGGAGAACAGTATGGAGGTTCCTTAAAAAAATAAAAATAGAGCTACCATATGATCCAGCAATCCTACTCCTGGGTATATATCTGGAGAAAACCCTAATTTGAGAAGATACCTGCACCCCAATGTTCACTGCAGCCCTGTTTACAATAGCCAGGACATGGAAGCAACCTTAATGTTCATCAACAGAGGAATGGATAAAGAAGATATGGCACATATATACAATGGGGTATTGCTGCTGCTGCTGCGTCACTTCAGTCGTGTCCGACTCTGTGTGACCCCAGAGACGGCAGCCCACCAGTCTCCCCCGTCCCTGGGATTCTCCAGCCACAAAACAATGAAATAATGGCCATTTACAGCAACATGGATGGACCTAGAGATTGTCATACTGAGTGAAGTCAGACAAATAGCATATTGCTTATATGTGGAATCTAAAAAAATGGGACAAATGAACCTTTTTTACAAAGAAACAGAGTCACAAATGCAGAAAACAAACTTAAGGTTACTGGGGGGAGCAAGGAGAGAGGGATTAATTGGGAGATTGGGACTGACATATACACACTGCTGCTGCTGCTGCTGCTGCTGCTGCTAAGTCGCTTCAGTCGTGTCCGACTCTGTGCGACCCCAGAGACCGCAGCCCACCAGGCTCCATGTAAGCAGGTTTGTTGATTATATTTTTCATCCTGCCTATGGTTGGAATCCAGCAGGCTGTTCATGGGCATATAGTTAATTCTTTATCAATGCTCTTAACATTTTGCCTTGCTGATGTTTTACACTCATTATAGCTTCCCCTGAAACCCAAGCTATCTTAGTAGCTTCACTACAGTTATGTTACAGTGTTGGTTAAAAAAAGAGATAAAGGTCAGAAGCAAGTCTCAGAGAAGGAAGCCCAAGGTCAGGCACTTGTGCCAATGCCAGTGTTGTTGGCCAAGATGGTTTTATTCCTGGCAAACCAGTCCCAAGCAGCTCTGAATGATGGGGAGGGTTTAACCGCTCTCCAGTAACTCTCAAATGTTAAAGGGAAGCTCTCCTGACAGCTATGATCCTCAAAACACAGCTATAGACACGGAGCAAGTGTTGAAAAAGGACCCTCCAGAGGCATACTACACAATGTCTTCATTTCCCCTTGATGAAACCCAGTCCAACGCCCTTCTTGATTCTGGTCGCTGATACACATTGTCTTGGGTGTCCAAACCAAACCTAACCATCACCTGCTAAAAAGGAACGCTGTGTGATAACTGGAAGTGACGAAGAAAACCAAGTGTGCTACTTCTGTTCATTAGACTTTTTCCAACTCAATCTCTTGGGACCCACAGACATCAGTTAGCAAATCTCTACATAGAAAAGATTTCTATGCTCATTTTATAAAACCTGATATTTTTATCCTGTTTGAGATATGAAGATTAAAGAGTCATGTGATATTAATACTTCATTTTAAAAAAATCCTTCATACTGCTAGCCACAGATAAAATTTAAGTTTTCTAAGAACAGAGGTCCTAACAATCTAAAATGGGGGAAGGAAGTTGAGAACAGTAACTTTAATAACATGCCAAAAACGTAGTCTTTAGGACGATCAGCATTTTTCTGTCTTCTGCCTATACCAGCCTGGTCTGTCTGTGAGTACATGACCTGTTTCTATAGTGTCAGTTTCAGTAAGAAGCCCAAAGCTCCATTTCCTCCTATGGGAACTCCAGTCCTGGCCACGGGCAAGCACTGCCAGGCTGCATGTTAACCATCCTCTTTGTAAAGGATCTTTCGGTAACTGACTTTTGGATTCTCCCTGCAACAGTATTTGAAAAATTGGCTTTAATGATGGAGAGCTGGAACCTCTGCAAGACTCTGGTCCTAGGCTTCCCTCTGCTTCCTCGGCCTCCCCCTGGCTGACCACTTTTGGCTACTGCCTCAAGCATTCCAACCTCTGCCAGGAGGGGAGCAGGAAATGCTGAAGAACATGCTCAATGCCACTCCGGTTAACTGCCTGGTGACAGGTGTGGGACACACTCAGCACTAAAAGAGGATCCCCGATTACTTGTGGTTCCCTCTCTGTACACAGAGGTGAGCGAGACTCCTGCAGACAATGCACAGAGGAATGAAATCTGATAGGTGTGATGACAGATAAGCCCACACACAAACGTACACTTTAATTTCTGTAAAGCTCAGAAGCAAGAGCACGCTATAATCTCCTTCTGAGGCCAAGTTTACAGTGCTTCCTGAACTGACAAAGGTGACTCAGGAGAACGCACCAAACTCCTTTCAGCACTTATTTAACCTGGCCACCTGTGTGAGCAGGAGAAAAGGGCGTTGACTCACCTGAGTCAGCACTGGCGCCTTGTGATCGCTCACCGGAGGTGATGGAGCGCAAAGGAACGCTCACCTCACGGAGGCCTTCACCTCCTAAGCTCTGGGGACTCAGGAGGACCGCCCCCGCCAAGCCTCTCTGGAGCTGATGAAGCCAAGGTGCAGTGCAAGCTCTAAGCAAACCACACATTTTCTTCTGTGTCATGATTATTAGCATTTTGGAATAACTGAATGCCAGTTTAGGAAACTCAGTGACATGGTGGCCAACAGAAAATGTCTTTATACCGAAACCAAGTTAAAAAAAAAAAATCATCTTTAAGGTCAGCAATCTAGAAAGTCTACATCTGTTTTTCACACAAGAGTGCCTATCTTTATTTATCTTTCCTCTGCTACCTTCTGTGGATGTTGCCAGTTTTTATATAACCTGTTCTTTGAGAGCAGGGGTAGGATTTTGCTTCTGGAACATGCATTTAACATAAACCTTCACAGAGAAGATGAGACAGGAGAGATAGAAGAGCAAGTGAGAAAAATAGTCTTCTCTATTGGAGTGGATACTGTGGTTATTTTTAGTTGTCAGGATTACTGCTTAATGACTTTGGATTTTTTTTTTTTTTTTCAAGTAGAAAATTGGGCCAAAAACTCTGTACTCCACTTCCCCTCTCCCACTGACTCTGTGCTCCACGGGGAGTGTTCTCACCAGCACGTTCTCAGCCCTCTCTCCATGTTTATGAGAACTCTGGGGAGACTCTTGAGTTTTTGGTGTGAGGCTATTCAATCCTGTGGTGGGGGTAAAGATGACGAATGGCGGAGTGAGGGAAGGAAAGGAAGACGGGGTTAGGGGTTACGCTGGGTGAGATGTCAGTGCCCACCCTGTTCAGCCCCTGCCTCACCGTGAACGACAGACAAGAACACCCCTCACCCTGAATTCAGGGGACTCACTGACATTATTACACCATACAAAGCCTCCGAGTCATGAACATCTATGACTCTACGGTGTTACATAAATGCGTGTCCACACAGTTTCTACAGACATGGGATAATAATAATACCTTCTATTTTAAAGTAAGGCGGCATTTAGAAAGCATTTCCTTCTGAAGGAAAAAAAAAAAAAAAAGGGCAGGAAAATATCCAGAAGACGCCAATTCCAGGAATGCTGCTGACCTTATGATCCAAAGGCAAGACTGTCGGGAAATCTCAGGAAGCCAAGTAGGGATGACCCACCACACTGAGACAGTGGTGAGAGCGGATGTGAAGGGCTGGCTCAGGGATCCTGGCCCTTCCTGCCTCTCCCGTGGGGAAGGGCAGACCCAGCAGGAAAGGGTCACACACAGAGATAAGAGGAGCAGCGTGGGCACGGCTCACCAGTGGGCGCTCTCTCCTTCTCCGTGTGTTATCTGTTAAAAATTCCTCTTTGGGGTGCCCTCAGGTACTCAACTTGGGAGTGGGAGAGGTAAATTAGGAGTTTGGGATTAACAGATACACACTATATAAAGTGGATAAATAACAAGGACCTACTGTATAGCACAGGGAACTATATTCAATATCTTGTAATAACCTATAACAAAAGAATATGGAAAATAATATATATATTATATACATATACATATATATGAGTCATTTTGCTGTACACCTAAAACTAACACAGCATTGTAACTCAACTATACTTCAATTTAAAAAAAGCATAAGAACAAAATTTTAATTAAAAAAAAAAAGGCTCCTGGGAAAACAGAAATACAGCTCTCTCCAAAATAAAAAGCTAACACAACCCCATGTACAATTAAGCACTTAATAATCTTGATGATGTTGGTGGATGTTCAAAGAGAGGATGAAGAGAATGACAGCTCTCGGCGTGCTGTGAAATTACTACTCATAATTTAACAATACTAATAACTTCTGCATTGTGCCTACCACTTTGAAAATGCTTTCATGGTGCTACCCCATTTGAAGTGGGTACCAGAGGTGTTATCATCACTGCATAAAGGAATAAAGACTGGGTAGCAGTGGCAAGTCGAAGAAGGTGATGGCACCCCACTCCAGTACTCTTGCCTGGAAAATCCCAGGCAAGACGGAGGAGCCTGGTGGGATGCAGTCCATGGGGTCGCACAGAGTCGGACACGACTGAAGCGATTTAGCAGCAGCAGTGGCAAGTAGAGGTCTTGCGACCCTCAGACTAGTGTGTGTTCTTTCCATTCTATTATGTGAGGTTGCTTCCCCTGCCAATCAGCGATTTAGACAAACTGTTTTTAATACATCCTCCATCTCTGAAATTCTGTGTTTAAGTTTCTAATGGTCACCAAGCTCCATGACAAATGATTACAATCCAGAAGAGCATGCATGACTTCCTGACAGTTTGGGGATTATGACACCCAGTGGAGTCAACATTAGGAACTCTTTTTTTTTTTTAATATACTTGATTTACAATGTTATATTAGTTTCTGGAATCAAGATTGCAGGAAGAAATATCAATAACCTCAGATATGCAGATGACACCACCCTTATGGCAGAAAGTGAAGAGGAACTAAAAAGCCTCTTGATGAACGTGAAAGTGGAGAGTGAAAAAGTTGGCTTAAAGCTCAACATTCAGAAAACGAAAATCATGGCATCTGGTCCCATCACTTCATGGGAAATAGATGGGGGAAACAGTGGAAACAGTGTCAGACTTTATTTTTTGGGCTCCAAAATCACTGCAGATGGTGACTGCAGCCATGAAATTAAAAGACACTTACTCCTTGGAAGGAAACTTATGACCAACCTAGACAGCATATTCAAAAGCAGAGACATTACTTTGCCAACAAAGGTCCATCTAGTCAAGGCTATGGTTTTTCCAGTGGTCATGTATGTATGTGAGAGTTGGACTGTGAAGAAGGCTGAGCGCCGAAGAATTGATGCTTTTGAACTGTGGTGTTGGAGAAGACTCTTGAGAGTCCCTTGGACTGTAAGGCGATTCAACCAGTCCATTCTGAAGGAGATCAGCCCTGGGATTTCTTTGGAAGGAATGATGCTGAAGCTGAAACTCCAGTACTTTGGCCACCTGATGTGAAGAGTTGACTCATTGGAAAGACTCTGATGCTGGGAGAGATTGGGGGCAGGAGGAGAAGGGGACGACAGAGGATGAGATGGCTGGATGGCATCACTGACTCAATGGACGTGAGTCTGAGTGAACTCCGGGAGTTGGTGATGGACAGGGAGGCCTGGCGTGCTGCGATTCATGGGGTCGCAAAGAGTCGGACACGACTGAGCAACTGAACTAACTATTAGTTTCAGGTGTACATCACAGTGATTAAAATGTTTATAGATTCTATTCCATTTATAGTTATTATAAAATATTGGCTATATTCCCTGTGGTTGTACAATATATTCTTGTAGCTTATATGTATTTTATACACTGTAGCTTGAACCTCTTAATCCCCTCCCCTTGTCTCACCACCTCCCCTCTTCCCTCTCCCGCTGGTAACCACTAGTTTGTTCTCTATGTCTGTGAGTCTGCTGCTTTTTTGTTATATTCGCTAGTCTGTTGTATTTTTTAGATTCCACATATAACTTATTTCCCTAAGCATGAAAAGGTTCATAACATTAGGAACTTTTGAAGTCAGTAAGCCCCCCAGAATCACAGATGGTTACAAAATCCTTGGAAAAGGCCTGAAGTCCATATTTTTAAAGGAAGCAGGGTATCTTACCTTGATCTGGAATTGCAAAACAAAATGAAAGTTCATTCAGAGTCCTTAAAAATGTCTCAACCTACCTAGCTCCTAACAGATGCATTTCCCAAGCCGTCGGTTTTCTGGCCGAGGACTAGCACTGAACCTAGCTAGCACTACTCGGAAGTCACTGTGAGCCTCAGAGTCTGAGGAAAGCACACTGCAAAAGCACTGGCCTATTTCACAAGTCAAACTAGCAGACAGGCTTCAGAGGGAGATGTTTACACAACCCGCAGCCATTCTTTCTCAACCTCCTCACCGGATCCTCTTCCACTGTCACCCCTTCAACACTGGTGTCCCCGGGCCCCCTCCTTTTACTCTTCACCCTGTCCCCTAGTCCACGTCTGCTCCCCTGCCACCTCTCTCCTGAGCTCCAGGCCCACGGGGCCAACTGCAAGGAACAGACCACTTTCCGAATGTCTCCTGCACCCCTCAGAGGTCCCATGTCCTAAACTCATCTTTCCCAGCCCTCACCCTCACCTAACGCACCAACGGTAGAACTGGTGACTGTACTCCTTTGAACACACATGCTCCGCTCCCCTCTGAGTACTTGCACAAGTTAGCTCCTCTGTCTAGAATACCCTTCCCCTACCACCCGCCCTGCCCCATCTACCCTGCTGAACCTTTGTTTGTTTCTCAACGCCCAGCTGAGACGCTGCTTCCTCTGCCTTGTCCTTATGTCACTTCCCTGTCCTTGACCCCAGAGAGAGCTTTGATCATTCCTCCTTGGCAGCGAGCTAAGTATCCACTTACGTGTTCTCATTCCTATGAGGCTGTGAGCAACAGAAGATGCTGTGTCTTTTCAGCTTTGCTTCCCAGCACTTCGCACAAGGCCAAGCCAAGGGAAGGCATCTGACAAGTATTTGCCAGGTGGAATGAGACAGGGGTCCTAATTCCCTCATGTATCAGTTTCTCCTATGGTCATAGGCTCATCTCAGGTCAATAGAGAAAGACTCAAATGCACAGTCTTTAAATAACACTCACATTCTTATCATAAACGTTATATCTTACTTTATGGAAAGTTAGATGGTTGACGGATTCATGCTCTGTGAGTATTAAGTACATGGCACCCTGGAAGCTTCCTCCAGTGGCTCATGTTTCTAGGACAGTTGGAAAGAATCATATCAGGGAGTTATTTGGGTGCTAAACATGTGGGGCTCTAAAGGCAAAGGATGCTTATTAATGAAAAGGAGAATAAAAATGGGGAGTGGCCAGGTATAGGCTAGCTCAGAACCCTGGACTGGGAGTCAGAAAAAACTGGATTCTGATCCCAGGGTATTTCCCCCTCAAGTGGTATAATATATAGAACACAATATTTACCTTCTTGGCCATTTTTAAGTGTATAGTTGAGTGGGATTAAGTATATTCACATTGTTGTACAACCATCACCACCATCCATCTATAGCACTTTTTTCATTTTCCCAAGCTGAAATTTCTCATCTCTTAAACTCTAACTCCCTACCAACCCCTCTGCCAGCCCCTGGCAACCACCATTTTGCTCTTGTCTCTATGAATTTGGCTACTCTAGGGTTCTCATGTAAGTGGAGGTCCCTTTGTATTTGGTTCATTTCATTTAACATAATGCATTCAAAGTTCATCCATGTTGTAACAAGCGTCAAAATTTCCTTCCTTGCTAAGGGTGACTAATCCATTGTATGCATGTAACATATTTTGTTTATCCATTCACCCGTTGATGGACACTTGGGTTGCTTCCACTTTTTGCTATTGTTCAGTTGCTCAGTCATGTCCAACTCTTTGTGACCCCATGGACACAGCACACCAGGCTTCCCTGTCCTTCACCATCTCCTAGAATTTGCTCAAACTCATGTCCATTGAGTCAGTGATACCCTCCAACCATCTCATCCTCTCTCGCCCTCTTCTCCTCTTGCCCTCAATCTTTCCCAGCATTAGGTCTTGTTCAGTGAGTTGGCACTTTGCATCAGGTGGCCCAAGTATTGGAGCTTCAGCTTCAGCATCAGTCCTTCCAATGAATATTCAGGGTTGATTTCCTTTAGGATTGACTGGTTTGATCTCCTTGCTATCCAATGGACTCTCAAGAGTCTTCTCCAACACCACAGTTCAAAAGCATCAATTCTTTGACACAGCCTTTTTATAGTCCAACTCTCACATCCATACATGACTACTGGAAAAACCATAGCTTTGACTATATGGATCTTTGTCAGTAAACTGATGTCTCTGCTTTTTACTATGTTGCCTAGGTTTGTCATAGTTTTTCTTCCAAGGAGCAAGCATCTTTTAATTTCATGGTTTCAATCACCATCTTACAGTAATTTTAGAGCCCAAGAAAATAAAATCTGTAACTATTTCCACTTTCTCCCCATCTGTTTGCCATGAAGTCATGGGACCAGATGCCATGATCTCTGTCTTAGTTTTAAGCCAGCCTTTTCACTCTCCTCTTTCATTTTCATCAAAGGCTCTTTAGATCCTCTTCACTTTCTGCCATAAGGGTGGTGTCATCTGCGTATTTGAGGTTAATGATATTTCTCCCTGCAATCTTGATTCCAGCTTGTGTTTCATCCAGCCCAGCATTTCACGTGATGTACTCTGCATATATGTTAAATAAGCAGGGTGACAATATACAGCCTTGGCGTACTCCTTTCTCAATTTTGAACCAGTCTGTTGTTTCATGTCCAATTCTGTTATTTCTTGACCTACATACAGATTTCTCAGGAGGCAGGTAAGGTGGTCTGGTGTTCCTATCTCTTTTAAGAGTTTTCTGGTTTGTTGTGATCCACACAATCAAAGACTTTAGCCTAGTCAATGAGGCAGAAGTAATTTTTTTGGAATTCCCATGCTTTTTCTATGATCCAGCAGTGGATGTTGGCAATTTGATCTCTGGTTCCTCTGCCTTTTCTAAACCCAGCTTGTACAACTGGAATTTCTTGGTTCATGTACTATTGAAGCCCAGCTTGAAGGATTTTGAGAATAATCTTGCTAGCATGTGAAATGAGCGTGATTCTACCTTTTAGATTTTGTGAATAATGATGTGAACACTGATATACAAATATGTTCAAGCCCTTGCTTTCAGTTCTTTGGGATATACACCCAGAAATGGAATTGCTAGGTTATATGGTACGTCTAAGTTTGATTTTCTGAGAAACTGCCTGCCATACCACTTTCCACAGTGCCCGCACAATTTTACATTCCCGTGAGAGCTACACAAGGGTTCTAATTTGTTTGGTTGTTTTAAGTAATGTGCTGAATGGCCTTTGGTGAGTCACAATTTCTCTGGACCCCAAGTTTCCTCATCTATTAAATGAGGGAATTGGAATGGATAATCTTTTAGGTTTCTTCTAGGAAAAACAAAAAACAAAAAAACCCCACTATATTGGTCTAATTAAATCAAGTTGCAATTAGAACCAGAAAGCAGTTTGAATGGTTTGTGAGGTATGACTTGCTA
Organism: Bubalus bubalis; assembly: GCF_019923935.1. Classification (NCBI taxonomy): domain Eukaryota; kingdom Metazoa; phylum Chordata; class Mammalia; order Artiodactyla; family Bovidae; genus Bubalus; species Bubalus bubalis. Next base: position 29,700,239 of record NC_059167.1, read on the forward strand.
CCTTAAACCCTCTTCCTAATACAATAAGTAGAATCATACTTTTTCAGAGAAAAGGGCAAAGAGCCTAAAAATGCACCCTGCTCTCACTGATGACATTGGCATCTGCTTCCTGAGCATCCAGTCTGTGCTCAGCACTGTTCCAAGTATCCCCTCGCGTCATCTCTGATCCCGAGAGTACAGATGAGGAAAACCGAGGCATGGCAAAATCACACTGTGTGCCCAAGTTCCCACAGCCAGCAGGTGAAAGAGCCGACATCTGCCCTCGGACAGCTCTGCTCTGCAGGCCGGCTCCTCACCACCAGGCGCTGACACTTCTTCCCTCCTGGGTGCTTCTCCCCACGTCTTGAGAGCTCTTCACTGTTTTCTTCCTTTTCTTTGATCACACTTCTGTTTAAATATCTCAGCCCTCTGCCAAGAACAGCTGAATTTCCTCAGCTACAGCATTTAAGCCTTTTATTTTTAGGCCTGAGGGCTGAAATGTACAAAGCTGTCTCCGAAATCCTCTCGGTTAATATGTTTTAGTAATTTTCTCTGACATCTTTTCCAGTGTTTTTCAGAAAATTGCTCTTAAGGTACACTCCTTGAGGGAGGAAGAAACAGAATGCTTACCATGTCCCTGCGTGGCTTACATGTACCAATTCACTGAATCTGGGGAGGAACCCTGTGACATGGATTTTATTACTTCAATTTACAGATCTTTTGAACAAGGACATAGATTCAGAGAGGTGTGTTAGCTTGCCAAGGTCACTCAGCCAGAGTGTAACACAGCTGGGAGATAAGCCTGCCATGGACTGAAACCCGAGCTTCTTCGTACAGGAAGATGCCCAACAGAGAACAGAGAGAGCCACTTAACAGAGAACACAGAGAGTCACTTAAGAAAGTCAGTGCTCAGCCAGTGACACAGCATCATCCACTGAGCTGCTGGCATTAGAAAGGGCCCAAAATAAAGGGAAGCGAAGAGGTTCACAGCTTCCCAGAAGGGAGTCTGCAGGGAGAGGGAACAACTCAGTCCCCACTGAAGAGCAAATTCTTGTGAGGCACCAGAGGCTGTTTTCTCCCAGAACAAAGATTGTGGAGGCAGGATGCTCCTAGATAACATATAACTAGATAACTAGTTACTAGGTAACTAGATAACTGCTGCTGCTGCTAAGTCGCTTCAGTCGTGTCCAACTCTGTGCGACCCCATAGATGGCAGCCCACCAGGCTCCCCCGTCCCTGGGATTCTCCAGGCAAGAACACTGGAGTGGGTTGCCATTTCCTTCTTCAATGCATGAAAGTGAAAAGTGAAATTGAAGTCGCTCGGTCGTGTCCGACTCCCAGCAACCCCATGGACTGCAGCCCATCAAGCTCCTCCGTCCATGGGATTTTCCAGGCAAGAGTACTGGAGTGGGGTGCCATTGCCTTTACCAGCAATGTTTCTATATATATCAAAGATATAAAGTAATTGAGGGAGGGATAAATCAGGGATTAACATACACACATTACATATATAAAATAAACAACAAGGACCTACTGTATAGCACAGGGAGCTCTACTCAATACTCTCTAGTAACCTATATGGGAAAAGGATCTGAAAAATAATGAACATATATATAATAGATTCACTTTGCTGTACACTTGAAACACAACATTATAAATCAACTATACACTAATAAAACTTAAAAAAAAGTAATTGGATCTATCTGGTTAAATATAAATCATCTTAATAGTTCCATGTGAATCTTAACCTTGCTTAGTAGCTACTCTAGTTTTTATAGGGATTGGGTTAAAAGGGGTGAAACCTGTGTCTCAGATTTAGTAGGGAAGAATTCTCTTAAGAGGATTCTAAATGCTAAAAAGAGGTTGAGGACTTCTAAAAAAAATTAAGAGGAGCAGATGTGGGTGATGGTCAACTCAAATGCTGATATGGCCTCTAAAGATTTCTCCCAGACCTGGATAAGTGTTTATCAGAGAAAGACTGAACTGGACTATTAATCCTAAAATAGGGAACATTAAAGTTTCTTGAGGCACAGACTGACTTTTGTTTCCTACCCTTCATGGTACCAAGCACAATAACTTTTATACACTGAGGCCAACAATGCATATTTCCTTATGGCATGAACTATCATTTACATTTGAATTATATAACTCTGGGGTCTTTCTTTTAAATAGTAAAAAAGCTAAATCAGCTATGGTAATTGGACTAAATATGTGCATCATGAAAAACCATTTGTACTGTGATGGTGGTCACTGCAGGCCACAGGGGATTAGCACGCCTTGGGAGTCAGAAGGACCCAACTCTAGACCATAGGATTGGGAGAGTAATAACTCAGAAGTAAGCCCAACTCTGCAGCACAAATTGTTGTGTTATCATAGATTAGGTCATCATAGGTAGCTGGGACCAGCTGAGGTGAGCACATTTCCCTTCCAAGGGTGGAGAAATTTTAGGCATAAATCTATAAAGACAAGCCCTTCTCCCTGATTTTTTATTAATGAAATTATAAAAGCCACATTCTCCTTAGTCTAAATTTTCTACTAAATATACAAATAAATTTTTCTTATGAAAACAGGGTAGACAGAAGACATTTGGTAGAATCCCAAAGTACTTCACTTTTATTTCTATGTGCAATTAAAGCTTCTTCCATATCAGGAGAGCACTGGTGCCTGAACTTGAGAATCAAGTTACAAATTATGATTTATTGGGGCAATATTTGCCTGAGAAGGATTTCTGTGATCATTTCCTGAGAAGTGGAGACTTCTCAGGAACAATTATGCCATCGGCCCCAGGACAGAGTGATCTGTAAACAACATGTCCTTAAAATGACACTAATTATATGACTGGAGATTTCCAGAGAGAGAAGTCTCTCACCAACAAAGCTAGTATTTCCTGAATTTAGTTTTTTTGTCTCCAATCACAGGAAGTGATATGATTTGAGCAAAGTAATTTTTATCCCATAGATATCCCCCAGAGAGAATGGATTATTCTGATTTTCCCCTATTTGAAGAATATTCATCTTTATTCTCCCTGTGCATATATTGGGAAATAATAACCTGATTTCCTAATAGGGTATTGACCCAAATTACGTTATTCATGTTAACTTTTTTTTATAACTTTATATTTTACTGGTATATTCAGGGTCTACAGGATATATGAGACTGTAAGGACAACAGGTGATGTCATAACCTGGTAATAAACAATACTAAAAAGTTAGTTATCATTCTGTACATTAAACAGGTCCTAGAATCAGAAGGTTATTGGCACATGGCAGGGCCCCTGATCAAAGCCCTGGAAGAATTTCTCTTTCTTGTTGGTTGTTCCTTCTTAATTTTTTTCTGGTTTTCTTCATCTATTTCTTTTTAAAGCTTTTTATTTTATATTGGAGCACAACTGATTAACAATGTTGTGATAGTTTTAGGTGGACAGCAAAGGGATTCAGCTGTCCATATAGATGTATCCATTCTCCCCCAAACTCCCTTCCCATCCAGGCTGCCACATAACATTTAACAGAGTTCCCTGTGTTACACAGTAGGATCTTGTTGGTTTATCCATTGTGTATATTACCTGTTACTTTCTTATTTTCAACATAAAAGCATCAAATCCACATTTCTTCCACACTGGAAAATAAGGCTTCCATCATATTGCCTTAAATGCACAAAAGAAAGACCTCTTCTACACGATATTCCACCCTGCACCTAAATTGTGGGCCTGGCACCTGACTTGTACAAGGACAACATGGAAGGAAATGAGATCTTGCCCAAGTCTGAAAAACCTCTCTTCTCTCCCAGCACTACTGGAAAGGCCCCTTCATCCTGCTCCTTGGATGTTGTCAACAGAAACACAATCAGTACAGAAACAACTGGCAGTGCCATTTACATGACCCAACAGCCTCATACGTCCCGACTGGATGAAACAGGAGCATCACTTCACCTACACTGAAGCCACAAATGGTAGAAATACTTGATATCTGGCCAACAACACTATGAACGGCTATTACGTGTGCTCAGTTGCTCAGTCATGTCAGACTCTTTGCAACTGTAGCCCACCAGGATCCTCTGTCCATGGGATTCTCCTGGCAAGAATACTGGATTGGGTTGCCATTTCCTCCTCCAGGGGATCTTCTTGACTCAGGGATCAAACCCACATCTCTTGTGTCTCCTGCATGGGCAGGTAGATTCTTTACCACTAGCGTCACCTGGGCAGTTGGTTCCAAAATAACTATTGCATAAGAGGACAAAAAAGCCTGAGAAAACTCTGGTTCTTTGATTCTATAGATTAAAACACACATTTCAGCTAGAGCTGGTAGGTAGCATCAACAAACAAACAAACTTCAAACCCAAACAGCACGCATAGCAAGCTGGTTTGCAATAGCTGGAAAGCTGGCTGAGTATGTCACACTTACAGATTTCAGGATCCCTGTGGCATCTTCATGCAGCCATGTAGGGTAGACCACTTCATCGTTCAGTATGGCCTCAAAGAGGTCATCTTCGTTCTCTGCCTCGAAGGGTGCGTGGCCACACAGCATCTCGTAGAGCAGCACGCCCATAGCCCACCAGTCCACTGCAGGCCCATAGAGCATCTCCTGGAGGATCTGTGCAAAGGGGTGATGTGAGAGGAGCTCTGTGCATCTGATGAACAAAGGCACCCTTAATGACTACAGAAAATGAAGGATTAGAAGCTGAAGTAAAGCAAGGGAATTTCCTGCACTCCATGTATGTTTTAGTCCATCTCTAGACTGGGGTCTATTTTCCTGGTGTCAAATCAGAGGCCTTCTCATTCCAGTGGTCAAACATCTATGGTCTACTTAGGCCAAAGTAATAGTATACGCAGATCCAAACCAGAAAGCGCTGTGGGACTACATCTGTGGAGGAGGAGGAGATGGGCTCACTCACTCATATGGGGGCAATTCAAGAGCTTGTGGTTATTTCTACCAAACGGGGCCAGGATCAAAGCTCTGCGTAGAGACAAAGAAGAAAATTACATGGGACAGGTGTAGAGTGCACTTTGTCCTCATTCAGGAGCAAACCCTGAAGCCACTGCAAAGTTTACAAAACTCTTTTGGACTTGAATTTGTACTGGGAGGAACTGAAGACATTTTCAGCCATCATTCACCCAAGGAGCCGGAGAGGAGTCTGGAGGTGTCAGCTTTCAACACTGCCCACAAGCTGCAGCGTCTGCTTGGCCTTGCCTTTCCGATGGGGCTGCTGGGGAACCTGGATTCCCAAAGCTGCTTAAGCAATGAGCACACTCACCTCCGGAGCAATGTAGTCGGGCGTGCCACAGAAGGTGGCCGTGGTAACCCCGTTGCAGATCCCCTCCTTGCACATCCCGAAATCTGCCAGTTTGCAGTGGCCCTCATGGTCCAACAGTACATTGTCCAGTTTCAGATCTCTGCAAGAAACACAGAGCAGCAAATATGGTGGGGCAGCTGGGCCCCAAACCATCTACCTGGCTGAGCTGGGTCATGAGATGGGGGTCACACAGCCAGGAGAGCTTTCTGTACCCACACTTCAAAGGGGAGACACTTCTTTGTGTTATCTGGATAAGAGCGGATATAAGATATCCACTCTCAAAATCTGCCTCGTGGTCCTGGATGATGGTTCCATCTGAATGGGCTAACCACGTATCAAAACACAGGCTACCCATTAAAAAGTGACAACGTGACTGCCAGGCTTCCCACTGACCACCTATCCAGGAGACATCTACCCACCCTACACCCTGTTCTGTGGCATCTATCTCTGCCCACTGGCCTTCGCTCGGTGAAGTCCTGGAGCATGTGGCCACTGCGCAGCACACACTGTGATAGGCATCAAGAGCAAGACGATCCTTCTCCCTAAGGAACCCACTGTGTGTTTGGGAGACAGATATTCACTGGACTGTCAGCTCCACGGAGGAGGCATCAGATGCATCTGGGTCACACTGTGCCTAGCACAGTGCATGCAATAAATCTTTGCTCAAAGTATATACACATAGATGAGTGTGTGTGTGTGTAGATACATAAATATGTGTGTGTACGTACACACATATATTGGGGGAAAGAGGAAAGGAGAGTGATGGGGGAGGGAGACAGAACCAACTGTTGTGTAATACAAGTGGCATGAGAGAAGTAGGAACCATGTGCTGTGAGGGAAAAACAAGACGGAACAATTCATTCCTATTAGTGGCAGGACAGAGGTCTGTTCCACAGTAGAGGCAGAAATTGAGCTGGGCCTTACAGCATGAGTCAGTCTTCTAGGTGGGGAAGCGGTATGAGACAGTCACTGTGGGCAGGTGGACAGGGCCCGCGCACAGAGCAAGAGCAGAGATGCAGGTGGGCTCAGGAACCCCATGTGGCATAGGAGGACTGACATGAAAACACTGAGGCCATCAAAATGCCAGGGCTAGAAAGCAGAGTTAAGTCCATACTGCGAAGGGCCCTGCATACCACATGAAGGAATTCTGATGCTTAGATATTAGGCAAATGTGACCCACTGAAGCTAAGTTTTCCAGCTGATGAGAAAAGATCAGCTAGAGGGAAGCTGAGAGAGTCCAGGGAAGAGATGTTAAGACCTGAACTAGGACAGTGACGGATGGAATGGCAAGTAGGGATCAGTCAGCTGTGCTTTAGTGAAAACACGATCAGGATTAAGGCCTGATGACCACTTAGAGATGGATGAGGAGAAGCAGCAGCAGAACTGATGGCTCCTGGGTTTCTACCTTAGATTCAGTGGGTTAGTGAGGACATTAATGACCGGGGAAAAGCAAAACAGGAGTGAGAACAGGGTTTGTTTGGGTATAGCCCAGATACATAGAAACCTCAGATATTAAGGTGAGTGCAGGACAAAGGCACTCACCCTCCCTTCCCTAACCTGGAGCAGAATCCAATCAAGGGAAGTGAGTTTCCAGCAGCAGAACTGCTTGGTGAAAGGTATGGATGGAGGTAGGAACATGGGTCAAATGTCAATAAAACTGTCTGCAAATGAAAGGCAGTGCTCCTAAACACCCCCTCCCTGACATAGGCTTCTGGCACCGTCTCCCATTGCCACACATACCAGGCATCATAACAGAGGGAAGCTGGCACCACAGCAAGCTGGGAAAGAGTCCCACACACCTACATCCCATCATAGGCCTCTCAGTCTAGCCTTGGGGGAGGATCGGGGGAGCAGCCCTGCCTACAGGGCGACAACCTCCATCCTTTGATCCTTGAAGGAAAGATTGCTCAGAGGCAAAGACACTGGCTTAGCAGTGAAGGAGGCTGCCCAGCCAGCAGGGATGCTAGACAACCACCCTGACCTGGAGCTCTGCAGTCAACTGCCGGGGGGAAGCTGCAGTAGCCGCAGCCTCCTGGGGCTGTGCTATGCGGAATGATGGTGGCCCCTCACTGGGCCTCTCCACAGTGGGGGCTACTGACTGCTGCTCTGGGCCTTCGCATCCCCAGGGGGCTGTGTCAGGGCATTCATGGCTCTGTTTTCCCATGTCTTCCCATCTCTGCTCTGACAATAAAGGCCTGTTGGGCTGCTCGGCCCAAGTGGAGAGGCTGGTCTCTGTCCAGCTCGGGATCACATTGCCACTCGGGGGAGGCGGGTGATGACAGAACTGGCAAGACCGGTTTCCACACTGGGCCCTGCGAGTTGATGCGGCCGGACCACGTGGGACCTGCAGACAGGGGTCACTGGAAGCCACCCAGGAAGGAGCACCAAGTCCCATTTTCCAGGAATCCACGGATAAGCAAGATGAGAGCAGCAGCACTTTCTCAGGCCAGCCTCCACTCTGAGCTCATGCTCCAGGCGTCTCCCGGGAGACAGGCGGAGATATGCTAGGTGCCTGTGCAGCCACTTCAGCAATGCGAGGCTCCTCCACCTCTAAACCAGACTCAGCCCCGGCCCCCCAGTCAGCCTCCTGCCCCTTTCCTGGGCAGAGTCCCACTTCCCACACAAGCTTTCAGTAGGCTCTGCTCTGTGGAAACCGTGTCCTCCTCCACTGCCCTCTCAACACACAGACAGTATGAGCAAGATTTATTAGTCCACATGAAGGCAGGATCCCAGAAGAACAGGTGTGTGTATTGTCGGGGGGCAGGAAGGATTCTGGTTACAGCCACCGTCAAGAGTATGGTCTCAGTCGTTCTTCTAAAAGTGGTTTCAGACTCAAGGCCCTGTTAGCGCCTGGTTGTCTGGCTCCTCTGGGGACTCATCAGTCCAAACACTGTCATGTCTAATCTCTGCCAGCCACTTCTCATCTGCAGCTCTAGGAGGGATCAAGGCCTTAGGGGATCTGAGCCTCGGGGCTGGCTTTATCAGCACCATGTTCCAGCCCAGCAGCCCACATCTGTGTGGTCCTACACTCAGAGACCTCTGACTCTCACACTGCCAGAAAGGGTCCTGAAGCCACTGTGCCTGCTGAGAGCTTGGAAAGGATCTCCTTGGGTAGAAGAAGCAAGTGCTAACAGAAACTTACAATGGTCTAAAGAGCCGACCTGAGATTGCTCAAGAGAGCTTGTGACTAACGTCCCAGCTAAGAGGTTTGACTGCTTATTACTCAGCAACTGTCACAGGTATCAGGACTTGCTCGGGGAGGGAAAAGTGCTTTGTCATCAGTTTCATATGCTGCCCATCACAATGTCCTCTGCACAGGGAAGTCTTGGGACACGGCCCCATTGCTCAGGACAAGGAACTGAGCGGCCCTAGGGATGTGACTTGGCCTGGTCATAGGATGCCCCAGGGCAGAGAGGCCAGTTCTACACCTCAGTCCTGATTTTGCAGTCTCCTTTTAGGCATTTTCAGAACTGGACCAGCCTTGAGGGAAATGCTATTGCTGATTTCATACCAAGTACTACCTAAGACCCTGATGCTGGGAAAGATTGAAGGCAGGAGGAGAAGGGGATGACAGAGGATGCTATGGTTGGATGTCATCACTGACTCAATGGACATGAGTTTGAGTAAGCTCCAGGAGTTCGTGATGGACAGGGAAGCCTGGTGTGCTACAGTCCATGGGGTGGCAAAGAGTCGGACACGACTGAGCAACTGAACTGAACTACCTAACAGGATAAAACTCTCAACCAGAAATAATAAGGGGGTTTGATTAAGAGCATAAGATAACCTGAGGATTCAGTTCTTCCCTCAGCCCAAATGTCTCAAACCTCCACTGTGAGGTCTGTGCTGATGTCCCCGGATAGTCAGCTCTGCCCCCAGAGCACCCAGGTCACAGCTCTATGACCGACAACTTTCACTGCATTCTGTCCATACACCTGTCTCACCCGTTGGCTGGGGCTGAGCCTTATTGCTCCCTAGCCTCAGTGCACGCCTGGCACAAGATGCTGACCAAATAGATAAACAGAGGCATTTTGGATGGGTCACAGTGAGTTGCACCAGCCAATTCAGAGCCTATTTTATTTTGGGGGAAAGGAATGAAGTTCCATAAACTTCACTGGGACCCTTGTGCCAAAGTAATTAAACCTACAAAAATCCAAGTGCTTTTCCTCTTGGAGAGAGATGCCAGGGGTGAAAGAAAGAGCCCCGAAATATAATAAATTCAAATTCTTTGCTTTAGTGGAGCTGGGGAAAAGACACCACTTTAGGAGGGGCAAGCAGAGAGGACCCAAGCATAATCCTTTCCCCTTGCTCACACGCATATGAAAGAGGAGAACATGAGCCATTTGTGGCTATTGTCAGCTTCTACTCTAAGGGTGAATAGCTATCTTCACTTAACCAAAAACCCAAAGCAAAAAAAAAAAAAAAAGTCACTCTTTGACTCCTGAATTGAATATGAAATAGGCAGAGAAGTCAGTTTTTGGCTTTGGACTTCCTCAGCCTCCCCAGCCAACATGTAAGTCAGCAGCCGAAGTTAACAAGGCTCCACAATGAAGATTACAAGTTCATACAGGGCACAGGCTCAGATCCTAAAACACCAAATACACAATTATGGCCTCATCATTCATTAGCTTATTGAACAGTGGTATTTAATAGCTCTACCTTTGTTATGCAAGCACAGAAGGGTAGAAAGAGTTATTTTATCCTCCCTGATGGTCTGAAAGGTACATTGTTCTTGCTGGGGTAATAAGGGTTACTTAAAATGCCCACAGTGGTTTCAGAGAGGATTCTGAAGTGGTTGAAAACAAAGGAAATTCAGAAATTATATTTGTTTTGTTTCCACCATAAGCTATTCTGAGAGTCATAAAACAGAATGACAGGAGTCTTATTGCTTAGATCTCTGGACTCAGTTATTCTTCCAAAAGAAATAAAGAGCAGTGAGTTGAGACTGGCTCCTTGAACAACAATACATTGAGGCTATAAGAGGCTATTCAGAAGCTATTTTTAATGTATCTTAAAAAATTTTATCATGGAACATTTCAAACTTATATGAAAGTATGGTGAATAACATAACAACTCCTGTAGTGATCACACAGCAAAAACAGCTATCAATGCCCAATCGTGTTTCAACTGTCCTTCTACTCCCGTCTTGACCCATCTTTTTTGTCCGATCTGGAAGCAAATCCAAAATATGAAATCGTCTCATCTATCCATATTTTAACATCTAAATCTAAAAGACTATTTTTTAGATAAAGTACAACTTTGCTATTAGTTATCCTAAAATATACAGTCAATATACTATTTTAAGTATACTGCTTTTTGTCTGTTTGCTCATTTGGGGGTGTGTGTGTGTGTGTCTAGATGATGATGATAACAAAACAACAATAACAACGATTAGTGTCAGTAGCAGTAACATACACTGAATGTTCACTAAATGCTAAGTGCTTCATCCACATTCTTATTTTACCTTCAAAACAACCCTATGAAGTAAGGTCTACATCAACATCATTTAGTGATCCAGGGATCAAGTCAGGATTTGAATTCAGTTCTGCTCACCCCCCTCTAAGTCCCGGGCTCCAAACCCACCACAGTAGGCACCCTCTCTTCCATCAGCACCACTGCGTCACTGGCTAATTCTAGTAGGCGGTTTCCTGAGAGAACTTCATCAGCTGAAATAAGAACCATCTGAAAATCAACAAATATCCTGAGACTGATTTGCCAAATAATGTGTCACATTTTTGTGACACATTATTAAATGCATAATCAAAATGCTAGAAAAATAAATTTTTTGTTTGGTTCTTAACTTTTGTGTGGAGGAGTTGATTGGATTTCACACAATCCTTGAAGGTACAGGAGTAGGGGAACACACAGCAAATCTCTTTCTAGTTGTCAAATACTATGACGATAACTCTAAGGATAACTTTTCTAAGGAAGAAAAGCTGACATGTAGGCAAGAGTTAAGGGGTGGCATTTGCCAAGAAAGTGAATTTGGATTATGATCTTAGTCTCAAAACAAAACCATTTAGGGTTAGTTTGTGTTTTAAATATCTGGGTTTATATAAACTTGACAGTTTTTTGAAGCAGGGCCAATTGTATTAAATTGGTAAAAGAATTCTACAATGTCACTGAAAAAGCAAAAGCCTAAAATGTGGTTTTATCACGTTATAGTAATGCCATTTATGTGCTATCTAACAGAAGACATTCAGTCATTTGTTCATCCAACAAATCTCTGGGTACCATCCATTAGCCAGGCAATATGCAAGGGGCTCAGAAGATTAAAGGAGACAGGAAAGAGCAGGAGCCTCATACAGCAGGGTCCAGTGAGGATTTCAGTCTTTGGTCCAAGAGGGGAAAAAAAGAAAAAAAAAAAAAACACCATTGAAAGGTCTTACACAGGAGAAGGATGGCATTAATCTGATTTTACAACAAGCCCCTCCAGCTACAAGGAAAACAGGTCAGAGGGGAAGAGACAGAACATGAAGAGACCAGTGGGGAAGCTACTAAAGTATTCAGAAAAGAATTGATGGTGGTCTGGACCCAGGTAGGGCAGTAATGTAAAGAGAATTAGACAAATGGAGAACCACCAGGGGAAGAAAGTAATAGGATTTAGTAATGGAAAGATGTAGAAGGTAAAAAAAGAAGAACGTATGAGCATGTTCTGGCTCAAAGAATTTACTTTGGACATACTGTGTTTTTTAGACATCTGAGTAGACATGTTTAATGGGCAGCTGAATATACACTGCTAGAGCTTAGATGAAAGGCCAGGCCAGGGATAGAAAATGATGAGTCATTAGTTGGGTGTGGATGAGTTCACCTGGGGAGAGAGAATGGAATGGAAAGGCAAAGGCTTGGGATGAAGCTTTGCAAAGAGCATCCTGAGTATAACATCCCCGGTCATTTTCACACTCAGACCACAAACACTTTGTTGTTCAGTCACTCAGTCGTGTTCGACTCTTTGCGACCCCATGGACTACAGCACGCCAGGTTTCCGAGGCCTTCACTATCCCCCTGAGCTTGCTCAAACTCATGTCCATTGAGTTAATGATGCCATTCAACCATCTCATCTTCTCTCGCCTCCTTCTGCTCCCTTCCTCAATCTTTTCCAGCATCAGGATCTTTTCCAGTGAGATAAATTATAGTCAGAGTGGGTAGCACAACTGAGTACCAGGAAGGAAAGATCCAACTCTTTTGCTTCCAATGAACCATATGTAGTCCTGTTAAGATTTAAAAGGCTTACAAAATGTTACCTTTTCACATTCAAAACCATGTCTTGAATTCTTTCTAGGTTAAACTCTCAACCTCTGCTACATAAAGGGATCCTTTGGGGAGTGTAGATTTAGGTCTTTTACTTTACAAAAATGTTTGTTGTTGTATTGCGCATAACAGAGCAAATTTTGGAAGCAAGCTAAATTATTTATTAAGAGGGGAACAGCTAAATAAATTATGGTATATCCATGACAGAATTTTATGAAGGCTATTAAAATTGTATGAGATATAATGAAGGACAAACAAACCAGGGAAATGTTAATGACAGAAATTTTGTCTTTTGAAAATGATTTCTTTTGTGATTATACAAGTACTATTTTCATTATCTTAAATTCCATCATTCCTGAAAAAAATTATGGAGAAAACAAGAACAGGTTTATAGTCATAGAATCTTTTCTTAATGCTACACTAACAAATGTTATGAAGTAACTTACTTTTCTCACTTAATGAACTTTTGGACATATTTCTATATCTTGTAGATCTGCCTCATTCTTTGTAATGGTTACATAAAATTCCATTATAAAGATGTTCCATAATTTAATTAGGTCCTTCTCCATAAATGTGTAGATTTTTTTCTAATTGCTTGCATCTTTAAGCACATTACTCCATGTGTCCATGGAGTAACGAACATTATTTGCACTCTTTTGGAGGGTTACATTTTTAGAAGTAGAAATGCTGTGTTAAAGTGTACAAATGTTTAAAATTTAAACAGAGTTGAGTAACTGCCCTCTAAAAAGCTGGCACCAATTTATACTCCCACCAATAGTGTACAAGAGCATCCATTTACCTTCCTTATTCAAGTTAGATGTAATCACCCTTCTATCCTTGCCAATTTGCTAGGGGAAAATGATCTCACCATATTACCTTCATTTCTTGATTACTGAGATTAAACTTTAAAAAAAAAAATCTATATGGTTAATGGCCATTTGTATTTCTTCTGTCTATTGCCTATTCACAAGTTTTACCTGTTTTAAAATTTGAGTTAGTTTTTGGATTATATTGTAGAGATTCATTACACATAATGGACAGCAGTAATTTGTTATATTGGTTGCAAATATTATTGTTCAACTTGTTTTGTTTATGATAACTTTCATATTTTTATATAATCAAATCTATCAATCTTTTTATAGCTGCTGGGTTTCATGACTTATTTACAGGATGATACAATTCTAAATGAAAAAGCAGAACACAAAATTGTACTTTCAATATTCTCTTAATTATGTTACAACTGTTGGAGAGGGAAGGAAGAAAGACAGGAAGGAGAAGGGAGAGTTGGGAAAAGCTAAAAGATTACATGTCTAGGTGATATGTTCATGAGTGATTTTTTTCTTTTTTGTACTTTCTAAATTTTTTGTAGGAATTACGTATTAATTTGATAACCAGGAAAAAGTCATAAGATATGTATTTATATATTTTGGTTTTAGTCCTTTTCTTTAGTCTCTCTACTCTTTCAGGCTATAATTCCCAAGGAAGATGTGTAGGGAAAGTGATCTACTGGTAGGAGTGGAAACGATTTATTCTGGAAACCAGGTTGCTAGGGCATGTTGAAAAAAATCGCCTTACTTCCTTAGGGAATGTGATCATTTGTGTACTCAGAATTCTGACCTGTTGTAATAAGCTCATTTTTTTTAACCAATGAAATTATTTAAAGTGTCTCACATGTATGAAATTATCATGAATGGCATTGATATTTTCAAATGCTCCATGATATGTCCCTAAAGTCTTAACGAACTTAAAGATGCAAATGAGGCCCCTGCGAAATGAAGCAACGTTCTGAATTATTAAATGAGGTCCCCATGCCATTTGTCCTCATAAAGTGACATTTTAGCTGGTGTTTGTGAGGCTGATCTATTGCAACACTGGCTTAAGAACTAATATATGAAGCATGAACATTCATCATTATGAGAGTGAATGTAAAATAACTTATTTTCTAGTGAATGAAAAACAGTAAAACAATTTCCAACCCAGAAAATGTTAGAAGCTCCTCTGTGGCTCTTTTCCCCTACCTTTTCATATTTCTTCCCAACAGCTACTTGAGGTGGGAAATGATCATAAAAAATGACTCTGTGGCAAGGCTGGCTATTATACCCCCTTTAAAACAGAGCCAGAGACTCACAAACGAACCCCCGCAGACCAGGTGCTGGGCTCCATCCAGCTCTGCTGTTTGGGGCACTTGATACACAGGCAGCTTGTTTCCACCATCACCCCTGTGTACACACAGGGCCAACTTGAGCAAAGGGACTGAGAAATCTCCCCCTGCCTTGTCTGATGGTAGGGAAAAAAAAGAAGCACAAAGAAAATATTCGTGGACTCTCTGGACAAATGCAAGAGGCAATGAGTTTGGCTAATGTCCACCCTGTGCGGATCACACACCTCCTGAGGACCATCAAATGAATGAGCCATCAAACTGGCAGTTGAGGCTTCCACATTTTTTTTTTTTCATTCCACTTTCCCCTATACTTCCAGGAGGGTTGAAATTCCCTGGCTGAAGCAGCACAAATTTATTTAGGAGCTCCTTACAGTACTTTTATTTTATAGTTGCCAAGAAAAAACTCTCACCAATCCTTCTTGTCAAAACACTTCCTACGAGATGCCTGGCAGCATCCCTTGGGAGAGCAGGAGGCAGAGCGGAGGGCTTGGGACAAAGACACCAAGGAGATGACAGCCCCTTGGTGGCCAGGGACCTTTTGGCCATTGGGCCTAGCTCCAACAGAGAAAAGATGCTGGGTACAACGTCAGACCTGGACTTGATGACTCAGGAGAAACAAAGTGATCAATAAGCTGAATCCTCCTTTAACTACACAGGCCCCCCACTGCAGACAGCCAAGTGCAACTGACCCATGGAAAACCACCTGCCAGGGCAGCTTGGTTTCCCAACCACAGAAATACAACAAGGAAATACAGGTTCTCCAGCTGCAAGATCACCAACAGCATCAGCAAGTCATGGGATTCTGAGAGCCTGCAAACTGGGGTCAGTGTAGGCAGGCAGAAGCTCCTCACTGGCTGGCTTCTTGCAAGGCATGTGCACAAAGATGAGGATGGAAAGATTTCCAATAAGGAGGAATCAGAACACAGCTCCTTCCTAAGCAGGAGGAGTCTAAGGACAACTGGGGCAGCTGTGGACTGGATGGGGATGACCAGTCCAACATACCAGGGTTATGTTGGACACACAGCACCAATACCAACCAACAGGTTCATAGAGTGCAGCTCTGTTAACATTACAGGGCACATGGCACTAGGAAATGCCAGCTGTGGTTGCTGCCATCATTGCTGGAGACAATGGGGACAGTGTAAATAAGGGACAATGAGAATCCTAACCTGTCCAGCTGTGGCTACCAGCTCCCTCAAAGGAAACCCAGGGCTCTTCTGACTAATGGGACTAGATCCTGTCACTGAGGCAGTTCCCTGAAGAGAGTCCACTGAGAAGAGATAGCAATGTCCCTCCTTTGCCAGGGTTACTACCTGTGGTGAACAAGTAGCAAGAGTTTTTGCAGTGGATGCTGAAGGAACATGTGGCCTTGCAGAATATGTCAAGGGGACATGGGTACTACTGGGAGGGGGTGATGAGGAATAGTTTATGGCAGGAAGGAGTAGAGTTTATAGCCCCAACCCAGGAAGGGATATGCTTGGCAAATGGCTAAACACAAATCTTTGCCAGCATTAGTAATACCTTACACAATAGCAATTTCAGAGGGGAGAGGCAGGGAAGGGAGATGGAGGGAGACCATGGCTGACTTGAAGCGGAACTTTCAGCCACACCTATAGGTCTCATCCAGTTATCTGCTCTCCCCATCGGAGAAGAAACCTGAGCCATCTAAAGGAAAGTCTCTGAAAAGCCCAAGGACACCTGGAGTTCAGAGCCACTCCCAGGTCCTAAGAATTCAATAGAAACCTCACATCTTAGTTATGGCTTATACTCGGTACTGCTTTGTCTTCTAATTCTGTTTTGCACAAAATGTCTTGCTTTCCCCAATCAGATTACAAACTCCAAGAGTAGGCCTGGAATATTCCACAGGTCATTTCCAGACTACTGATCACAAGCTGGGTGCAGGGCAGCAACACACATCTGAGTTCTTTCCAAGAAGGAACTTTACTGGTTTCCTCCTAATGCTATGCATATCAGAGCAAAATGTGCAAAGCATCAAAATTTCCCCTAAGACATTCCCTTTGGAAGAAGTCATTGCTACTTCCTCCACACCTACCCTATCTGTTCCCAGGACTTAGTCTTGAAACCAAAGAGCCCATGTTTTTCAAGAAACCATTTACATTGTTCACTTTGAAATACATGAGCACTTATATGTGGAGATGTTGTCCAAAGACTCCCCAATTTTATGTAGCTGAGCGCCGAAGAATTGATGCTTTTGAACTGTGGTGTTGGAGAAGGCTCTTGAGAGTCCCTTGGACTGCAAGGAGATCCAACCAGTCCATTCTGAAGGAGATCAGCCCTGGGTGTTCTTTGGAAGGAATGATGCTAAAGCTGAAACTCCAGTACTTTGGCCACCTGATGCGAAGAGTTGACTCATTGGAAAAGACTGATGCTGGGAGGGGTTGGGGGCAGGAGGAGAAGGGGACGACAGAGGATGAGATGGCTGGATGGCATCACTGACTCAATGGACGTGAGTCTGAGTGAACTCTGGGAGTTGGTGATGGACAGGGAGGCCTGGCGTGCTACAGTTCATGGGGTCACAAAGAGTCGGACACGACTGAGCGACTGAACTGAACTGAACTGAATATTCTTTTTAACTGAACAAACTCCAGAAGATAGTGAATGACAGGGAAGCTGGCATGCTGGAGTCCATGGGGTCACAAAAAGTCAGACACAACAACAATTCTTCTTATTAATCTGTTAAATGCATAAGTGAGAACCATGATAATGTCCTATGATCTTAAAAATCAACAGAATTCACAAATCAGGAGGAAAAGTATTTTTAGCTTGTGCATCTTAGTTTTGCTTTGGAAAGTATCACCTAACTTGCAAGCAAAAGCAGCAGATGAACACAACTTTTGAGAGGAGATTAACATTCTTCTTGCCTCAATGCTGGACTAATCTTGATCCAATAAATATAGGCTATTTCAGTTTGGTCATTTTCCCAGCACCTCAGTTTCTCTGTTAAAACATTGTTAAGGTCACAAGGTGATCAATCTTAGTCTAAACAGACCCTAACCTTGGATTTCACTTCATAAATAACCCATGCCACAGCATTATACATGCCTCTATGTATATTTAAAAAGCAATCTAAAGATCTATTGCAAATGTAAAGTCTCATGCAACAATAACTATTTTCTGAAAGTGAAAGTCGCTCAGTCAAGCCCAACTCTTTGTGACCCCATGGACTATACAGTCCATGGAAGTCTCCAGGCCAGAATACTGGAGTGAGTAGCCTATCCCTTCTCCAGTGGATCTTCCTGACCCAGGAATCAAACGGGGTCTCCTGCATTGCTGCCAACTCTTTACCAACTGAGTTATTTCTAATCCTCCTGTGGGGTATATTTGACATTTCCTAGGAAATCATAGTCCATGCTGATGATTTGGTAACAATCCAGAGTGACCATTTCTGGAGACAGAGCAAACCAGGACTTGTGGCCAAGAATGACAGACAGACAGAGACCAAGCGCGAGTTCTCAACTATGCCCTTAGGAGCAACAGAGCCCCGGTTTACCTCTCTCAGTCTGCTTCCTTCCCCTCCCCAGGTAGCCTTGGGGAGGTCATTCAACCAACTTTTGCCTGCCTGTTTCCAAGAGGTAGCGTAATGTGTGGTTAAGGGACTCTGGAGCCAGGCACCCTGGACTGGGGTCTTGGCCCTGTTCTCTACCAGCGGTGTCATCTTGGGCCAGTTACTTAACCACCATGTTTATTTCCTTATTGTGAAATGCAGATAACAGCAGTTCCCGCCTTATGGGAATTATGAGTTTTTAATATGCATTGCTTAAAACAGTGCCCACAATGCATTGAAGTGCTATGGTAGCATTAGTTATTATTTCCCCATCAACCAAAAACCCAGATAACAGATCACAGCATGGCCTATTACTTCAGATTTTTATGGGAATCAAAAACAAGAGTATACACAGACATTTTAAATTCTAAGTAACTACTGTAAGCTTCTGAGTTTGGGGCAGGGAAGCCTATTACATTATTAAGGGGCACACCTGGCTTATAAATGGCTCTGCGGGAAAAGACCAAGAAGTCAAAGCAGGGTGCCTTGAGGGGCCCCCGCCCGGCGGCAACAACCAGCAAGATGTCTCAAGAACTGGCACAGCCTCATCATCCAACACTTTCGTGTCCTTTGCACATCTTTGCTGAGACCACATTCTGAAGGACTAAGATGCTCTGTTCAGCATCAGCAGCCCCACCCAGCACAGCAGGAAAAGATTGGTTTAAGTTCATCTGCCAGCCAGTTCGCTATAGGTACAGTACCGTACCATTTTTTAAAAATACATGTTTCAATGCTATTCTCAAATCATCCCACCCTCGCCTTCTCCCACAGAGTCAAAAGTCTGTTCTTTACATCTGTGTCTCTTTTGCTGTCTCACATATAGGGTCATCGTTACCATCTTTCTAAATTCCATATATATGTGTTAATATACTGTATTGGTGTTTTTCTTTCTGGCTTACTTCACTCTGTATAATAGGCTCCAGTTTCATCCACCTCATAAGAAGTGATTCAAATGTGTTCTTTTTAATAGCTGAGTAATATTCCATTGTGTATATGTACCACAGCTTTTTTATCCATTCATCTGCTGATGGACATCTAGGTTGCTTCCATGTCCTGGCTATTATAAACAGTGCTGCGATGACCACTGGGGTACATGTGTCTCTTTCAATTCTGGTTTCCTCGGTGTGTATGCCCAGCAGTGGGATTGCTGGGTTGTATGGGAATTCTATTTCCAGTTTTTTTTCCTTTAAAAACTATACCATTCTTATAAGCAGTATGTACATGCATGTGTACTTAGTTAAGTCCAACTTTTTGCAACCCTATGGATTGCAGACCATCAGGCTCCTCTGTCCATGGGATTCTGCAAGCAAAAATACTGGAGTGGGTTGCCACTTCCTCCTCCAGGGGATCTCCCCCACCCAGGGATTGAACCCAAGTCTCCTGTGTCTCCTGCATTGACAGGTAGATTCTTTACCACTGTGCTACCTGAGAAACTCTTTAATCAGTATAAGCTGGAGGAGAAGAAAGTCACTAAATTCTACTGTTGCTATCAATAACATCACCGTGAAAGTGTTAGTCACTCAGTCACGTTCGACTCTTTGAGACCCCATGGACTGTAGCCAGCCAGGATCCTCTGTCCATGGAATTCTCCAGGCAAGAATACTGGAGTGGTAGCCATTCCCTTCTCTAGGGATCAAACCCAGGTCTCCTGCATTGCAGGCAGATTCTTTACCGTCTGAGCCACCAGGTAAGCCCCACCATCACTGTGGCTGGGGACATTTATTCCCTTTCTGGAGAACTGACATGAAATCCACACCTCACAATACAATCAAATAAAACTCCTCCTCATCTACTACCCTTTCCCTGCCTCATTATTTGGGACATACACCCAATCATGGAGAGGGGCCTCATACATTCAATGAAGTGATAAAACCCAGACATCACAAGGCCACTTTTGGGAGATGTTGCTACTAACTGTTCACTGTTTGAACAACAGGATGATAAATGAAGGTATCTTTTCAGTGTATCCAAGTCTCTTTTTTTGTCACGTGTTTTCACAAATAAGTAGTCAACTCCAAGTACCATGCTTACACTGAAGCATTTCTATCAAGGCCACTGCACTGGTGTTCACCTTCCTTTAACCACAAAGGTCACAGGTATTCAAGGGAAGGGGCGGGCAGAGAGTACAAGTTGCAAAATCTTGCTGTTTTTTTATGGTTCTTGTTTTCCCAACGATATGTGACCTCCAAGAAGGTGCCTCCTGGTTTTCATTTTTCTATCTTTGTATTTTTTAGTTCCCCTTGGTGCCTAATACAGTGCCTTGCACCTCCCGGGCCCTTAATAAATGGCTGATATTCTGAGGAGCCTGCCTTCTCTGCCATCTGGTGTCAGTTTGGTTCTGAGACCCCAGTGAAGCTGGATTAAGGGAGGCTGCAGGGGGGAGACTCTTAGGAAACTGGTTGATTCTGGTTTGTGCTCACACCCTGGCACCTCTCTGGGATCTCTGGAGCAAACATGTAGCTGCCACTGCCTGCTGGGGTCCTGTCCTGGGGGTGATCTTGGACCAGGATGGTACCCCAGGAAGCTTTGGGGCTCTGGACACACTTTCAGGTCTACCCCACTCCAGACAGGAATCTTCCTGACCCGAATAGAACCAAACCAATTCCAACCAAGAGATACCAGAAGGGAAAACTGGCCGTGCTTGGTGACTGCCTGTTAATGTTTGGCTGACTGGTGAGAGCAACCTTTGTTCCTGTGAAAGGAGGATATTAAGAATTCTGTTGACTGACTAAATAGGATGTATGTGAGTCTAACTGGCCATGAGAAGACACAGTGAGCCTGGGAGTGGCTTCTGACATTAAAACAGAAGTTGTGAGCCGAGAGCACAGGGAGTCAGGCCCTCTGGCTGAGAGCTGCTGGGCAGCGTGGGGGAGGGGAAGGGGGGGTCGGTGTGCAGGCTGGCATCTGGGCACACCGGAACCTTCTGAAGGATGTGCATACTACCCTCTTCTGAGAGGCAGCACAGGGGTCAGGGGTCAAGCTGGAAGGCCGGTACTATCGGTGCACTGTCTGATCAGTCAGTCAAGGGACAGGGACATCTGTTTCAAGCCAGAAAGCAAGGTTTCTTGTCTCAGCTCTGCCACCTCCCTGGGCCTCAGTTTCCTCATCTGTAAAATAATGGAATGGGACCAAACAACACTTCCTCTCCACTGTTAACATCCAATAAACACATCCAATGAAAATTACACCTCTTTCTTATATTTAGAATTGGATACCTTCTTTGCACCACACTGCCACAGGCTCTACCCAACCCGTCTCTTGGATCACTGCATTTCCTCATTGGTCTCTTTCTCCTTTTCAATCCTCCATTCTCCATGCTCTGCCAGTTATTTTTTGGAATGACGATTCTGATCTTGTCCCTTGAACATCTGAATTTAAGAGGCTCCCGTCTGGCTGTAGCCTCTGTAATGCTCTACCATCTGGCCTCTGCTGGCCCTGCCAGCCGTACTTGCTCCCTACACCGTCCCGTCTGCTTTTCACTCCCAGATGAGCAACGTGCTCTCTGGTGGACAAACGCTCTCTGGGCCTAGAGCAGTGCTGCTTGATGTGTGGTCTGGGATCTGGTACTCACCTGCAGCTGCTACTGGCCCCCAGTGAAGTAGAAAATGAATGCATGAGGTAGCAAGGAAGGAAGCAGAAACCTTGAGAGTCAGAATGTATTTAGTAGACACTTTTACAACTATTTGACAGTAATTTTATGCCTGCTCAATCTAATAAAAATTTGGGCTTCTATGTGTGTTTTCTTTTAAAGTTCATTTTTCTTATAAAGTGAATAAAATAATAAAAAGTTTATTACACTTTATACAAGCTTTGGTCCTAAATGGATTGGAAAGGAAGAAAATCCACTGGTTTCCCACAGCAGAGAGTTCGAGGAGCTCTGGCCAGCATCCTCCTTCCTTCCCCTCTTCCAGGCTTGTTTGACAACAGCAGTCTCACTGAAGGCTCTGCATCTCAGAAACCTCCTGTGTCGCTTCCTTGGACAAGCATGGTGTCTCTCCTCCATGCTACGTGGGAATTTGGTGCATACTTCTAATTATAGCATTGATTGCAGTGACTGTAATCACTGTTTCTCTGTAGGTCTTTCCCATGCTTATTTCAGCTCTCTAACCTCAGAGCAAAGGGCCTGGCACAGGGCTGCGTGGATGATTATGTGCTGGTTGAACTGAACAAGCCCTCAGTTTTTTACCCTGAACTCTGGTTGCATTCCCTTTGTCTATACACCCCTTGAATATAAAATTCTTCTGGCCAGGGTCTCTCCCTCCAATGCCTAGCAGGTGTTCTGTGTATTATGGGTGCTTAGGAAATGAAGAAATGACAGGAAATGTTATCTGTATCTGGGGTTGACTTCTTTGTGCCATCGAGCCAGTTGCACTCACTCCTCTGGCTCTCAATCTAGTCCTAGAGCTAATATAAGAAAGCTGGGCTTGTAGGTACAACAACCCATGACTAATGTGTGTGCCTAGTGATTAAACATCCTTATAACAGTGTGGTATTATAACCAGACAAGACAAATCACCTCTGTACATTCTGCATAAAATTAAAAGGTCACTCCAGGAAGAAAAAAGAATAATGAGATTCCTGAAGTCCTTCATCAAGTTGAAAAGCTCATCTGATTATTTTTTTAAGGCATCTCAAGGAAAACTCCAAAACCAGAAGGGATGGAATATTACAGAACAATTAACTTTAAAATCTCAGAAAATCCTTCAAGCCTGAAGTAAAGAACACAATTCCCACCATATGGTACTACTCTCTTTTTGAAAGTTGGTAAATCCCAAGTTTATTTGGGATTCACTGGGAACCAGTGGTTCCCTGCATTTTCCAGAGAAGGCAGTTTAAGAACACATTTCCTAAACCTCAGCTTTTGGGATTCTACACTTACACTTTCTCTTTGAAGCCATGGAAAAATTCTCCTCTCTGCTTCAGAGATCTTTCTTTTAAAATGGTATTTTAATCACCTACCCACTTTCAGGATGTAGGGTATGAAATCATCCCAGGGCTTCATGAGGGCTTCTGAAGGCAGGGCCCCTAGGTTCACATATGGTCAGGAACCAAACAAAGAAGCCTCAGGAACAAGACAAGTGATTTTTTTCCCCATTAGAGAAGGAACTCTTCCTCATTCTAATTGAAAACAGAGAATCAATTGATGAAAGAAAAATCACCAACATTTAAGATCTAAGTGATTATTCTGAAATCAGAACATTCTGACCAACTGATGTAGGTAAGGTACAAGCCACAGACTTCCACACAATCTGATGAACTCCCGTTTCACTCTGAGTTTCATGGCCATTCGTGACAATGTTTTATCTGCCTATGGGGCCTGGGTCCCCCAAGTTCACAGATGCAAACTTTAGGAATTTTGGTCTGGGTTTCATGACACCTTTCTGGCCAGGAAGGTGGTGCTATGGCTCCTCCTGTAACTTTCCACCAATGCGAACAAGGTCATGAGTGCTGGGAGGCAGCAAGGACAGGTCTGAGTGGGCAGAGACTCATTGCCAAGGCAGGGTACATGCCTTCTCTTCTGCAAAAAGCATTTGTACCATCCTGTGGGTACACGTGGGGGAGGCTGTGAGCGCTGCTCTCATCTATGGTGACAGATGAGACAGCCTCCAAGCCATGGCTCTGGGAATGCCTTCTCCTCTCTGCATGGCTCAGGAGGCGAGAAGCTTCCTCTGCCTCCCCAGGCCCTCAGAGGTCAGGACTCAGGGCCAGCTGAGAGGTTCTGCCTGTTCTGGTCTGGGAGCACCCCTGGCAACTCCTACCTTCTAGCTGGCCAGAGCCAAACGTGACAGGGGTGAGTGGCCTGAGAGAGTGCCCTTTCCTCGAGACAGTGAACACAGCCTGCCCCCTAGGAGTCATCAGGGTCAGCTCTGGAGTGAGCACATCAGAGACATCTCTTCACTCTGAACCATGCTCACCTGCCCAGGGCTGGTCCTCGGCAAGCAGAGCCGAGATTTGATGATGCTACATCCTAAAGAGATGAAGACTTTTTTTTTTTTTTTGAGATGAAGACTCTTAACTAGCCCATTCCCCAGGATCTCGTGGGATGTGTGAGAAGGGAAAACTAAGGGATATTATTTGCAGAGGCTACACCTGAGTCCTTAAACCAAGTAAGCTGAGAGCTCACTGAGCTGGGACTACTTTGTTAGGTAAATTCCAGGACAACTAAACTCAGTCTTCCTTAAGTCTCTAACCACTCCTAAGTATCTCCATTCTGGGCTCCTCCTCCACCCTCCCTTGAAGGGTGGGCGGTTCCCTGAAGTTCTGTTCTTGGCTCTTGCCTGGGTCTATTTCCAGCACAGATGCTAGACCATATGGCGCCTTTGTGCAAATTAGAGAAAGGCACCCCTTTCTCAAGACATGTTACCACCACCTCCTGGCAAATTCACAGTCATCATGCACATCGTCACAGACTCTGACGGAGTGGCACTCCCTGGAGTTGCCCAGTGGACAATCTGGCTGGTTGTGTGTGCAGTGAAAGCCCTGGATTCAACTAGCACCCTGGACAGATGGCTCCTAATTTGAAACCTTGACCTTGACACCTCTCTCTGGAGATCCAGAGGTGTATGAGAAGTTAGCCATTAACCGATTTGGGAGCATCGCTACTAGGAATATTTCAGCCTTTCAAACACAAAAGGATAAAACTGGACACTTCCCACTGCTGTCTTCACTTAGTTAAAAGCTTTAGAGTTCTCCATGGGAAATCTCAGAGTCAACCTGAATGCATACTCCACGGTCCCCATATCCAGAGTCCTCTCAGCTTTCCCTCCACTCCACCACCCATTTCTCTCTTTTTCCCATCACTGTCACTGGCATGATTTATGACTAGGTCTTGACTGGCTTATTCCACAACGGTTGGAGTTGTGGAACTCCCAGCTGCCAGACTTGCTCTTCTGCCCTCTATTTTAACACGCCACACTTACTTCCTACTAGTCTCTTTCTTTTTCTCAAAATCTTCTGATAACATCAATTGACAGGCAGATAAAACCCAAACTTGCTAGGCCACATCCAAAACCTTCCATGCTCTCACCCCAACTTACCTCAGACTGCCACCTGCCCCCTGCTCTGGTCCTTCAGTCACACGGAGTCCTCACGATTCCCCAGCACGGAACGCTTCCTGTCTCCAGGCCTCTGGCCTTAAGTGTTCCAGATATCTGGCATGTATTTCCATGTTCTGCTGTTAACTAAAAACCTACAGCCCAAATGCCATCTCTTCTCCAAAACCTCTGTTGACCCTCTGCATCAGAATTAATTGCTTCCTTTTTGGGGGGTTCTCATTGCATTCTGTTTATGCTTCACTCTGAGAATTTATGGTATCATGTCTTAAATTGTCAATTTACGTATGTGTTTGGAGCCCTCAGTTGACTAAAGCACCCTGTTCTACTTATCTTCAGGTCTTCAGGTACAAATCCAGTACAAAGCAGATGTGCAGGACATACTGAATGAGTAGCTCAATGGTGGAGATGGCTCCTTTATGGTCAAACAAAGCCTGTGGAAAGACTTAATGATGGTCTACTCTGAGCCTGCATATTTTAAACTCCAGCCAAACAAGGGCAAATGAGATCCCCACAGTGTGTCAGGAGGGGTGAAGGGCACCTTCCAGACCGAAAAGTCTGTTTAAGACAAACACACATTGGTGCCATAACTCACAACCTGCATCAAATGTGATTCCTGGAAACCAAAAGCTCTTGGCAGGGGCTGAGGAGCGACTCCTTGAAAGACAGCTGGCAGGATTTGGGACTTCATTCCAGAGTCCCCTTCTGCCTTTGCACAGCTCTCCAGACCCTGGATTGAAGCAGGTCCACCACCCTTGCTAATAACACGTTAGAGGAATTCTGGACATGACAGAATAATACTCGCCTTGGGAAGGTGAGTACCTGGATGGCAATGAAGTGATGCCAAATGGGATGTGTGTGAATCTAATTAGTAGCACTGTTTGAGAACATAGCAAATAAGTTGACTATAAATTCTGAGTAGAATAATGTCCTCAAGCTTCGCTCATTGAGACACATTTACAGACATGAGAAATCAATCAAAGAAAGACCATTTACAGAACAGGGGCCTCATGTGTAAGATACATTCAACCACCTGACCAGCATTTCTTTGCTTTTACCCTATGTATTAATAATACTAGGATAGGCAAACCTTCTCTTATCTGAGACTGGGTTCCCCAGTTTGAGGGAAAGAAATGACCAGGAACACAAATCTACCAAGACAGAGACAGAGGAGGGGTAGACTGACTTTGCTTTTCTGACGCATTGGAAAATGGTGTCTGCACATAACCCTGACATTTATACACTGTTTCCTGCAGAACCCTGACTAGCACAGAAAAAAAGGGAAGAGCCTTCAAAGTCAGCTGATCATACACTTTCCTTGCCATCTAGGTTTCTGTTTCCCTTTCACTGTCATGGCTCTAATAATATCATTAACCAAGCCCCCCTAGACAGCATATTAAAAAGCAGAGACATCACTTTGCTGACCAAGGTCCATATAGTCAAAGCTGTGGTTTTTCCAGTAGTCATGTATGGATGTGAGAGATGGACCATAAAGAAGGCTAAATGTCAAAGAATTAATGCTTTCAAACTGTGGTGCTGGAGAAGACTCTTGAGAGTCCCTTGGACAACAGGGAGATCAAGCCAGTTAATCCTAAAGAAAATCAACCCTAAATATTCATTGGAAGGAGTGATGCTGAAGCTCCAATACTCTGGCCACCTGATGCAAAGAGCTGACTCACTGGAAAAGAACCTGATGCTGGGAAAATTGAGGGCAGGAGGAGAAGGGGGCGGGAGAGGATGAGATGGTTGAATGGCATCACTGACTCAATGGACATGAGTTTGAGCAAACTCTAGGAGATAGTGAAGGGCAGGGAAGTCTGGCGTGCGCAGTCCATAGAGTTGCAAAGAGTTAGACATGACTGAGCAACTGAACAACAAAAGCCACACTCACCATACGTAGAGTGGGGGAAAAAACAAAAATAAAAACCGTCTACCACTACCTAGAGAAGAACGAAACTCCAATACCTGTATTGCTTGATGCTAAGATTTGTGCCCACTGCATCCCATGGAATGCTTTTGAAACAGGAAGTTCCTTGAAACTAATGACAAAAAAACTTGTCAGTTGCTAGTCTTCTCATTTTCATCATATCAGACACCATCAGCATTTTGTGATCTTTGGTTTCTTGGAATCAAGGATTTATGGTAGTTATTAGTATGCATTCTCCTTGTCAGCTGCCATGTTAAAAGTTGAGGGAACCAAAGGGAAGGAGATGTTAACAGGGAAATGTAGGACTTACGCATAGTGATTCACCTTCAAAGTAAACAGTCTAGGTAATTCCATTTGAAGACATCAATGCCTTCAAAGAGACTTCATGGAAGGCCACTGGGTGCAAAAACTTTCTGTTACAACCAAAGTACTGCATTAAATGTTGTTCAGGAGGAGTCACTGTGGCCAATAGGAATAAGAGGCAGTCAGGTTCCTCCTTATTTGGGTTTCTCTTTTTCCCTTTCTGTCTTGGTCTCAGAAAGAGCTCCAGGGAACCACAGGGCGGAGGACTGATAGCCTCTCCCATCTGCGGAAATCTAGGTTAAGGATAGTGTCTGGTTTCCTAGGAGATTCATTCTTAACACCAAAGAGAAATTTTCTGGGAGAGTGGCAGGGGGTGGGCATTGGCTAAAGACAGGAAGATGAATTTTCCAGAGTCAGCCCACCCAAGAACTCAAGGAGAGCGGACTTGGCTTCAGAAGGTCATCATCGTCTGCTCAAAGAAGCCTGCATTCCAGGGTTGGCATGGAAGTGACGCCACGTAGCCCCCCGCACACAACTGTGGAGCTGGGCAACTGCCAGAGCCACTCTGATTCGAGGCCTAAGGCTGCAGCGTGGTGACGTTCCTCCTGCTGACTCATGGCACTCACAGAAGTGTACAGAAATTCCACGATGAAAGACGATCCTCCTGATATTTCTGCTAGCACTCGGGTTCTCCAGCATTTCTTGGAGCAGAGTCTGTCTGCCACCCAAGCTGTGGAGGCATAGCTCAATGTTTTCCAAAGCAAGGCGGAAAAGCTCCCCATGGCTGTAACATCCTAACATGGGCCCTCGTTTCCTCTGAGAGATCCACATGGGGACCAACTGCAATGGGAGACTTTGAACCAGGCCTGTGGGCATGATGTGGAGCTAACAGACATCTGGGAGTCTGGGAGGAAATGAGTGGCCAGGGCCAAATGGAGTGTGGCCATTTCCTGCTGGTCTGGCCTCGGGTTCCCTGTTTTTCATTTTTAAACTGAACTTCAGTTGTACAGACACACGAGTTCTATTTGGTTAGAACCGTGTGACTTTGTGTCCCCTTGGGTCCATATTCTGAAGCTATTTGAGACCCCAGGCAAATACTTTAGACATTCAACAACGAAAGAAGTGGACAGAGAGTTATTCATCTGTCTCTCTCTCTCCCTTTCTTTAGCTCCACTGAGTAAAACTAAATGTGAAAAACTCACTTATTTCCTTCCATGTCATTTTTACAACAGGCAATTACTTTTAATATGTTTACATTATAATATTTTTACATTATAATATATGCTTCCTGTAGGCAGGGTCCTGGCCTGTCTTGGCCACTATGGTATCCTTAGACACAAAGTAGGTCTCAGTGAAGATTTGTTGCATGAATAAATGAATGATGGGTAAATAAACAGATGCACAAATAATGAATGTGGACCCATAAAGTTAAGACTACTAACAAATTTGTATCTCATGTAAATATATTAAGGTATCATGCAAAGGAAATAAAACATGGGACTCAGGGGAAAGGCAATTTTCTTCCATGTGTCTTTCAAATCAAGATGGTGACCAATGCGAAAAAGATATTTTTAAATGGTTAAGAACTAAATTTCCAATTCATGGCCTGGGGGGAGAAGAGTCCATGAAAGGAAAATGCTGGGAGAATTCCTTTCCTACAGAAGGGGAACCCTTTACACTCCTAAAAAATATCCCTTTGTCTTTGGTTCTGTCATCTCGCAGGAAGAAAAAAAAAGGTTGTAGAATGCGGACACCTCTTTGTAGGGTGACTGTACAGTATGCTGTCCAAAATGGGACTCTAAGTAAAAGGGGGCTGCTACTCAGGAGGAATCACAGAAGCAAGGTGGGACTTCTTGGGAAAACTAAAACACAGGGCTGACCCACCTCTCCACTGTGAAAGCTACCCACTGAAAGTGGAAGCAATTTCTTGTAATTCTTCTCTTAAAAAGTGCTGTTATTTTTTTTTTTTTTTTTTTTTTATTTCTTTGGCCATGCTGAGTTGCAGGGTGCAGGATCTTTCATTGTGGTGTGTGAACTCTCTGTTGCGGCATGAGAGCTCTAGTTCCCTGCCCCGGGAGTGAACCCGGGCCCCCTGCACTGGGAGCACCAAGTCTTAGCCACTGGATTACCAGGGAAGTCCCACAAAGTGCTTGTTCTTTCCTAAACTCTTATCCTCTTAACCCTCTGCTGAGTTGTTATCTTGAGAACGGGTTCTTAGGAAGCACCGTATCTTGAGCTTCTCTGGAAAGTTATTGGTTCTGGGGTTAACTCTTTCTACACCCAGTGTGACCCAGACCACCCTTCCTGGATTATATATCTAGTGAGATACTGTGAAAATGCTCTGCATTATAAGCCCTCGACACTCCCTCTTTGTTTGGATACAAACACAACATCAAACTATACCCTAGCTGCTGCAAACTGGACAAAGCCAGCCGCCCCTCAGCCGGACCGTGGAGGGAAAGTGCTTTTTAACATACTTCCTGTGGTGGTGCCATAGCACAAAGATTATACTCAGCTTCCCCGGCCATAAAAGTTTCAGTTTTTCCCATTCTCGCTGCCAAAGCTGAAATGCCAAGAAATGCTGGGAACTGTGATTATACACACTTCATATTTTACATTCTGAAACCCCAAGGAGTAAGCCACGGAGAACAGAGTCCTATTTCTTAAATGGCAGCTGAACAGATAGAGCACTCGAGTTCTGCGGAGCATGGCTGAGGATTTGCATGGAGAGAAACAAACAGAGACCTCACAGACATTTCCCGTCTGTGTGGACCTTCCTGGCGTCTGGGAGAGACCTTGGCTAGCTTTTCTAGTTTCTTTCTCCTTTGCTATTTTTTAACTTTCTGAATTACTCATCTAGATTCTTACGGGAAAAAAAAAATTGATGCCACACATACAAGTCAGTCATAAGGAAACTCCGTGACTGCCTCTGACAGGTTTGAACCTGTGTCTTCACAGACAAGAAGACAAAACTTCAGTGTTCTTCAGGCCAAAACTGAATCCCTCCCCCTTTTTAAGAGTAGCAATAAAAACAGCCATCCTGACAACATTTAGCCCTCAGGTTCGCTTGGTCAAAATCTTCCTCTGTCAATGGAGTCTTAAGTTAATTTCAAGCTGTCAATGGAGTCTTAAATTAATTTCACCACCCCAGCATATTTTTCTCAATTCCAGCAACTAGTGTAGGAATTAGAACAAATAAATAAACACAACCCCCCCAAACAGGTCTTCCTTCTTCCTCCCTCCAAGAATTAACACAAGAGCCCCGGGTCCCTCAGGAAAGGCTCATGATGGCAAGACCTATCTATTCTCCTAAAGGGTGAATTTCATGACTCACTATCACCTGCTTTCCTGTGTTGCTCTGTTCCATTTCTTCGTCAGAGGAGTGTTAAAATCCTCACTAAGGGCAAACCAGGGAGGGGCAAGCGTCTCATGCTTGTATTAAACAAACATTTAACACCTGCTCTTGCTTCCTGGGTGGCTCAGCAGTAAAGAATCCACTGACCAATACAGGAGACTCGAGTTCGATCCCTGGGTTGGGAAGATGCCCTGGAGAAGGGAATGACAACCCACTTGAGTATTCTTGCCTGGGAAATCCCATGGACAGAGAAGCCTGGAGGGGCTACAGCCCAGGGAGTTACAAAAAAGTCAGACACAACTCAGTGACTAAACAACAACAACTTGCTTGATTTACAGGCTCTGGAGAGCTCTCACATGTTTTCAGAACGTAAGAGCTCATGTTTTATTTTTCTCCCTTTGACAGTGCCTGCTCCAGTGCTTCACAGAGAAAGAGGCTTGAGAAACTGTTGCTAAATGAGCACTCTGCCCCAAAGCAATGCAAGCCCCATGCAGCCAGCATGGACGTGTGTCCTGCTGCTCCTTACTCCAGTTATAAACAACCACTGATGCAACTGCAGGATGTGTAGGGCTGGAAATAAATTTCTCTTTGTAGCTATATAACTGCAATAAACTTTTATAAGCCTGTTGCATGATCTGAACAGATCTGCACAGTTTTTCCAACAAGAGCAGAATTCTTTGCAGGTTTGAGCCCTCACCCACAGACCCTTCTCAGAGAAGAGAAGGAGTCTCAAAACTTCTAGCTTTTTACAAGAGTTCAGAGTTGGTCTTTCAAAAGGCTTAGGAAAAACCTCTGTTCTTCGAGTATGTAACACCCTTTGGTTTTCAATAGGAAATACCCTTAAATATAGAGCTTGTGTAGTGTAAACCATTTCTGGAAGGACATACAAAAAATGGAAAACTGGCTGTCTTGAAAAAGAGAAATCTGGAGGCTGGACTTAGCTTTCACTGTAATCTTTTTAGAATAGCTCAACATTTATCAGATTATGTATTAACACATCTAAATAAGTTACATCAACACTGCTCTTTAGTCAACAACTAATACCCTATTTATATCCATCTTTCTATCATTTATCTCTCCCAATGTGATCTCCCCAGACAAGCTCATTTGCTAGACACAAAAACAGAAATGAAAAAAACAAAGAAGAAACATTCTATACCATGTGCCAGAAACGGAGGGGTACCGATTGAAACTGAACAAGGAAAGCAAAGCTCTGGATGCCAAGCTCTGATAGAGCCATGACAAATGAGAGAGAAAGCCTGAGGCTCCCAGCTCTCCATCCTGCACCCCCCGCCAGAGGACATCCCTTCCCGGCTGACCATCTCTTCTCGTGCTCTGCTGATTGATTTCTCCTCTTCCTCTGCCCCCATTCCTTTTGCCTCTTTCATTTAAAAATACTGGTTCTCAAAAATCACAAAAGTAACCCATTCTCACCACAATCTGTGGTACAATCTGAAGACACATAATGAAAAATTAAGAACTGTCCAACCCATTCCAGACTTGTTTCTGCTCTCCCACTTCTTCCAAACACATGTCTATGTACAGTTGGCTTTGCTACTGTTTTTTTAAGCAAAAAATGGGACTTAAATGAACATACATACTATTTTATTTTTCTCACTGATTTATCAGAAGAAAACCATCCAGGTGAATAAATATAAGTCTAACTCAGTTATTCGTTCAATAGTTGCATAATATTCCTCAGGATGGATATACCATAATTTATTTACCCTTTCCTTATTAAATCTGTGCACCTCTTAAGTGGGTTCACTGTTCACATTTCTCCCCTGGATTATTTTCTAACTGATAACATGTATGGAACATTAACTGATATCAGACATGGTATCTGGCTTATCAGAAATAAGCCATATGAATTGAATTTTAACAATAATCTCATGGGACAGGCAGTACTGTTGTTTCCATGTTATGGATTAGAAAACTAAGATTTAGAGGAATTAACAAGTTCATCCAGTATCATGGAGCTAGTACACTGCAGAGGTAAGTTTCAAATCCAAGTTTGATTCCAAAGTCTTGCTCTTAAGACTTAAGGTATGAACTTACAGTCCATACTTTCTCATTTGCAGTGTTGCCATGCAATCAGCCGGGAGCCTATGGCCACTGAAATGTTAGCCTGGTATTTACAACTTTGAGATGGGTCTTTGGACTAGGAGTTCCACATGTTCCTCTAACTTGAGGTGTTCAGGTCTTCATCTCCTCCATCCCCACGTCTGTACTCATTTTATGCCTCACCTTTGCAAAAGGAAACTCTG
This sequence comes from Bubalus bubalis, assembly GCF_019923935.1. Lineage (NCBI taxonomy): Eukaryota > Metazoa > Chordata > Mammalia > Artiodactyla > Bovidae > Bubalus > Bubalus bubalis. Next base: position 29,733,385 of record NC_059167.1, read on the forward strand.
AAGAGCCTAACGTCACACCAACAATTGACTTCCCACTAGGCTTGCTACCCCTATAATCAGCACCAACAAAGTTCACTTAAAGCCTAAGTCTTATTTAAGAGGAATAAAACGAGCTAACCAATTCCTAGCTATGATACTGCTGTTTTACAAAAGGAGAATGTAACACACCAATTAGATACTTAATCAGGAATGAAAAATTACATGGATGGCTTATGACTGCTCAGAAATCAGTAACTGAAAAAGACAACCAGGATGAACAACATCAGACTAATCATATTTCCTTCTTTGACAGACAAAACTACACTGGAAGAACCAAATTGCCTCCAAATATCTGAAAGGCTTCTTTTTTTTTTGTAGAATTTGTGTTTTTTCAGTCTTCTCTTTATGAGTGGTTCAGAAGCAGTGAATAGAAGATACTGAGAGTTATGGTTTTAGTCAATCAGTGGTGAAATTTCCAGTAGTCATCGATGCCTAGAAGTAAAGGAAACAAGTTCCTCTCCATGTGGAGGTGTGTAAGTATAGACAAAATGACCATGCAGCAGACCATTAGGTATGCATGCTTTGAAAGAGAAGGGTATATAACTGAATTTCCTTCCAACCCCAAGACTCAAAAATTGTGTCAGTGGGACATGGACCAGGTAAATATTAAGAATGCAGGCTAGAATGCAGGAGAGAGTTTCTGTATGTGAAAGAGAAGGTTTGGAGGGGTATTCTGAGGTTGAGGAAGGAGAAATGAAAGGTCACACAGTCAAACTGCCATCTCCCCCATTGTGAGCAGCATCACACATTTTGGGAACTGGATCGCTCAATGATGTCACTCTTCAAGGTGAGAGGTAGTTTGCCTGTCAGTTTCACTCACTCTTTGCAACTGAACCCACAGAATTCATCAAGGTCTGGGCATCTTTGCCAAAAGGTAATGTGGTTGTACCAAGTTATATTTCTTCTTAGGAAGTCTGCTGATAAGTAAAATTTGACATTTGCAAGACAATGGAAAAAGATTCCACCTTCAGGCAGGCTATCTATCAAAAGGCAAATGGTCACACCACATTCCGCTTAGCTATTTCTCCTGCCAGGCTTACGTACTGGGATCCAGGAGGAGGATTTGGTCTCAACACACTGGAAAATATAGCTCCAAAACTAACATACATGGCTCAGTGAGCCAAAAGAATGGTAATGCCCTCAGCTAATCCCCAGCTGTTCTCTCATGTCAGCCCATGGTGTGTTCAACTCCAGCAGGTGCTATTCTCCTCAGGGTTGAAATTATTTCTGGGTAGATTCTGTATCATCAAGTAGACTCAAAGCACCTTGCTTCACATAATAGAAAACATTGAAAGCTTAATAAACATATGAATGAACCACTGCGATGGACTGAATGGTTGCATACCTCCCAAATTCGTATCTTGAAGCCCTGACCACCTCGTCCTTGGAGATGGGGCCTTTGGAAAGTAATGGGGGTTAGATAAGGTCATGAGGGAGGGCCCCCACGACAGGAGTAGTGCCTTTATAAGAAGAGACATCAGAGAGCTTATTTCTTCCCCATCAGGCATGTAAAGATACAGCAAGAAGGTGGCAGTCTGCAAACTGGGAAGAGAGCTCATACCGGAAGCCAAAATGGCCAGTGGCTTGATCTTGGATTTCCCAGATTCTGTAACTACAGACATGAACTTCTGTTGTGTAAGTCACCCAGTCTACAGTGTTCATTATGGCACCCTGAGTAGGCCAGGATGTGACTCAAAGACAAAGAGTGATCACAGCCTGAAAGCCAAGGCTTGACAGACCTTAACTGCTACCACAGCAGCAAGGCACCTCTTTTTTGACATAATCAAAAAACTTGTAGTGGGGTATATTCAATATCACATGAGATCCCTTTTCAAAATAACATTTTTAATTATTAAAAAGGCAATGGTTATTCTATGCAGAACATTTTAAAAACATTACAAAAAATAAAAACCACCTATATTCCCTCAGATACTCAGACAACCACTGTGGTTGATGTTTATCCTCCTGGAACTATGTTCTCTACTGAGAGTAAAGCTGACAGAAAATGAGGTCTTTGGGGGCTTTCTTCTGACCAAGACCATCACTGCATTCAGTCACCTAAAAGAACTGCATCCTCTTATACTCACAAGGATGTTACTGAGAAGTGATTTTACTTTCAGGCTCCTAGTATGGATATTCACATTGTACAACATCCATATGGAATCAACACTGGCTGATTAGGGAGAACTGAAAGGAGACTTTCTGAGATGATGGAAATGTTATATTATTTGGAGAATTGATCACATATAGTGTACACTTGTCAAAACCTATCAAACTGTACATTTAAGATCTGTCAGGGGAAGTGAATTGGCAAGATCAATACAATCCATGGGATAACACCAATACCCATCATTAAAACGTGTGCTTTGATGCATTTTTTCCCAAAGAATGTTCAAAAAGTGAACATTACTGAGCATGCACAACATACTAGACTCCGGGCTAAAGGCTTCACACGCACCTCTCAGGTGTGCATTTCTCAGATCTGTATTTTATCAATGAGGAAACCGCAGCTTTAGAGGGGTTAAGTAACTTGCTCAAAATTCCACAGCTGGGAAGTGGCAAGACAGAACTGGAAGCCAGGTTCCTCAAATCCCAGAAAAAAAATTACAACAATGCGAATGTCTTTTGAGTCAGCAGTATCTGAGACTCTAGGAATCTGTTCCAGGGAAAAAAAAATCAAAGACTGATCCAAAGAGATGTTTACAAAGAAATAATAAACTCACCATTATTAATAAATCAACTTAAATGTACTATAAGTTAAGTAGGATCATGTGATAGACCATTTTGCATCATGTAATATTAGGTTTAAAAGAGAATATAAATGACTTTCATGATGGGGGAAAATGATCATGACAGATTAAGTGAAAAAAAATCAAGTTAAATATGTATATATAGTATGATATCAATTTTGTTTCTTTTTTTAAAAAAGTAAATACATTTTAAAACTCTAAGGAAATATATCTAAACAAAAATGATTATCTTTCAGTAGGATTATAGATTAATTTTTAATTTAAATTTTTCAATGGTTATTATATGTTCCTTTTATAATTAGAGAGGAATCAATTTTATTTTCAAAATTAAAAAAAACATGAAAAATGATTGTTCTCACTAAAGAATGTATATCCCATGAAGACTATACATACACATTTTTATGAGAAAAATATTTCTGTACAGCCCCTTAATAACTTTAGGGTGTTAATGTTATTCAGAAACTTACACATAATCATAAAAAAAGTGAAATCACCTGGATTTCTAACATAGTCATATATATATATTATATATTATTTTGTAGGATGGGAGAGTTCTACCACAGGTTGCGTGACCTTGAACAAGTTACTTAACTTCCCAGAGCCTCAAGTGTCTTTATCTATAAAAGAAGGAAGACACAACCATCTTGGAGAGATGTCATGAGAAGGTAAAACTAAATAGGTCCAACTTCTTACAGAGGCATTTATCCACACAAGATAAAAGCTGAGTGCATGTGGCTATTATTTTGTACAGCAGCATCAGGGAGAGAGCTCAGATTATCTCCTCCTCTCTACCCCAGACCTCCCTGCACCATCATGCTTGTCCTTGCAGAGCACACGCCCCCTGCCACAGGCTGTGTCCTGCCGTTCCTTCAGACCAGAATGCTCTTTCCCCAGACATTCACAGAGAGCCTGTTTCCTTGAGTCCTTAGGTCACTGTTCATCTGCTCAAACAGTCCTTATAAGAGAAACCTTTCTTAATCCCCTATGTGTTAATAAACAGTAAAACTATTTTCCTCAAGCTTTATCTTCCCTGACAGAGCTTTTTCTCCATGGAGTTTATCATCCCAACACTCAATATACTTACTTTTTGTTTGTCTGACTACCTGTGTTAGAATTTAAGCTCCTGGAGGGTAGGGGATATTGTCAGCTTTATTTTCAGAGCTTTGAATAGTGCCAGGCCCACAATGGAAGCTCAACCAGTAAGTATTAAAGGAATGAACAAGAAACCCAAGCTGGAGGGCAAGGCCTCTCTTTACTCCTCTTAGTCTCTGAGAGTCTGACATAAAGCTTTGCATTAAGAAGGCATTTCATAAGCAGTTGTTGAACTGAACAACTGAATCACTTTTTACAAATGGCAGTGTTCGCCTGATACCCAAAGATCAATGATTATATTTTTAGATCACAGCAAATAAATCCAAGATTGTATTTAATTATAATGAAGCAGTAGATTGCTTAATCAATTTGGTGAGGAATAGAGCAAAACTGGTGGTCTGGTTTCATTAGCCAGTGGAATCAATTAACACATTATCAGTTAGTCCCAAATAACCACAGCCTTTGTTGATGTAAAGGTCAAACACTGATGAGGTATGCCAGGATCTGTATTCTGATCTAGTAAGTGAAGTACAGAAACAATCAAAGTTTCAAGCCTGAAATTTCTTTCTGTCATTAATCTGGGTCCTTGGAGAAATAGCACCAGGATATTCACTCTAGTAACGGTACAAAAGTGTTCTTAAATCTCCCCTCAAACGAACAACCAAAATATTTGCTTCAAATGAAGCAAACAAAATGACTGACTGTTTTCCCCATACATTACAGAGACAGTTGAAATTTAAACAAAATGTAAGAGTAGAGTCTCCAAGTTTTACAACCTGTCCCCTGTGTTCCAGGGTTTCCTAAGGAAGCTATCTTTTTTTTAAACATAAATTTATTTTAATTGGAGGCTAATTACTTTACAATATTGTAGTGGTTTTGCCATATACTGACATGAATCTGCCACGAGTGTACATGTGTTCCCCATCCTGAATCCCCCTCCCACCTCCCTCCCCATCCCATCCCTCTAAGTCATCCCAGTGCACCAGCCTCGAACACCCTGTCTCATGCATCGAACCTGGACTGGTGATTCGTTTCACATATAATATACATGTTTCAATGCCATTCTCCCAAATCATCTCACCCTCGCCCTCTCCCACAGAGTCCAAAAGACTGTTCAATACATCTGTGTCTCTTTTGCTGTCTTGCATACAGGGTTATTGTTACCATCTTTCTAAATTGCATATATATGCATTAGTATACTGTATTGGTGTTTTCCTTTCAGGCTTACTTCACTCTGTATAATAGGCTCCAGTTTCATCCACCTCATTAGAACTGATTCAAATGCATTCTTTTAAACAGCTGAGTAATATTCCATTGTGTATATGTACCACAGCTTTCTTATCCATTCGTCTGCTGATGGACATCTAGGTTGCTTCCATGTCCTGGCTATTATAAACAGTGCTGCGATGAACATTGGGGTACATGTGTCTCTTTCCCTTCTGGTTTCCTCAGTGTGTATGCCCAGCAGTGGGATTGTTGGGTCATATGGCAGTTCTATTTCCAGTTTTTTAAGGAATCTCCACACTGTTCTCCATAGGGGCTGTACTAGTTTGCATTCCCACCAACAGTGTAAGAGGGTTCCCTTTTCTATACACCCTCTCCAGCATTTATTGCTTGTAGACTTTTGGATAGCAGCCATTCTGACTGGTGTGAAATGGTACCTCATTGTGGTTTTGATTTGCATTTCTCTGATAATGAGTGATGTTGAGCATCTTTTCATGTGTTTGTTAGCCATCTGTATGTCTTCTTTGGAGAAATGTCTGTTTAGTTCTTTGGCCCATTTTTTGATTGGGTAGTTTATTTTTCTGGAATTGAGCTGCAGGAGTTGCTTGTATATTTTTGAGATTAATTCTTTGTCAGTTGCTTCATTTGCTATTAGTTTCTCCCATTCTGAAGGCTTATAGTTTTAAGGAAGCTATCTTAAGGACTTACCGATAAGTACACATAAGTATAGTAACTACACACAGTATTAAAATGTGGCTAAAATGCGGAGAAAATGATTTGGTTTGAAAGAAGAGCATAATCAAATTTAGTTTATTATAAAAAAAGATCGGTCTTCCTTCAGCTCAGAGGAGGCCAAGGTGCAACTTTCTTTGTTCAACCTGAATCCCAGTTCATCTGACAGATACCAGCTGCCTCCATTGGGCCGCTTAAGTTTGACCCCAGTGAGATCAAAGGCATACACATGAGGTGCACTGGAGGGGGTTTTGGTGCCACATCTGCCCTGGGCCCCAAGATTGGCCCCCTCGGTCTGTCTCCAAAAAAGGCTGGTGATGACATCACAAAGGCAAGTGGTTATTGGAATGGTCTAAGGATCACAGTAAAACTGGCCATTCAGAACAGACCCAGATTGAGGTGGTACCTTCTGCCTCTGCCCTGATAGCAAAGCCTTCAGGGAACTGCCAAGAGACAGAAAGAAGCAGAAAAACATTAAACACAGTGGAAACATCACTTTTGATGAGATTGTCCACACTGCCCGATAGGTGCTGTTGAACTGAACAACTGAATCAACAACTGATGGCCCTGAGAACTTTCTGGAAGAATTAAAGAGATCCTGGGGACTGTGGGCTGCAAAGTCAGCGGCTGCCACCAGCACGACATCATCGATGACATCAACAGTGGTGTGGTGGAATGCCCGGCTAGTTAAGAACTACAAAAATTGGTCTTCAGATCAGTTCAGTTCAGTTCAGTCGCTCAGTCATGTCTGATTCTTTGCGACCTCATGAACCGCAGCACACCAGGCCTTCCTGTCCATCACCAACTCCCGGAGTCCACCCAAACCCATGTCCATTGAGTTGGTGATGCCATCCAACCATCTCATCCTCTGTCGTCCCCTTCTCCTCCTGCCCTCAGTATTTCCCAGCATCAGGGGCTTTTTAAATGAGTCAGCTCTTTTGCATCAGGTGGCCAAAGTATTGGAGTTTCAGCTTCAACATCAGTCCTTCCAATGAACACCCAGGACTGATCTCCTTGCAGTCTAAGGGACTCTCAAGAGTCTTCTCCAACACCACAGTTCAAAAGCATCAATTCTTCTGCACTCAGCTTTCTTTATAGTCCAACCCTCACATCCATACATGACCACTGGAAAAACCATAGCCTTGACTAGACGGACCTTTGTTAGCAAAGTAATGTCTCTGCTTTTTAATATGCTGTCTAAGTTGGTCTTCAGAGGGTTGAGTTTTACAAGCCACAGCTCCAATTTCTGTGAAGTGAAGTGAAAATCACTTAGTTGTATCCAACTCTTTGCAAACCCATGGACTATACAGTCCATGGAATTCTCTAGGCCGGAATACTGGAATGGGTAGCCTTTCCCTTCTCCAGGGGATCTTCCCAACCCAGGTATCAAACCCAGGTCTCTTGCATTGCAGGCAGATTCTTTACCAGCTGAACTACAAGGAAAACCTAAGAATATTAGAGTGTGTAGCCTATCCCTTCTCCAGCAGACCTCCTGACTCAGGAATTGAACTGGGGTCTCCTGCATTGCAGGCAGATTCTTTACCAGCTGAGCCATGAGGGAAGCCCAATTCTCTACTATTGAGGACGCATTTTGAGCAAAATTTCAGCTGAAGCCTATGCCACAAAGAAAATGCAAATCAGCTGATAGCATGTATGCAAAGAATAATCTCATTTGTCCACATAGCATGTTTCAAAGAGCTTTCACATGTCCACTTCCATCTGATTGGAGTTTCATTAACACCCTGCAGGGAAGTTATATCAATGGTACCCCTCACTGAAGACCGGTAAACAGACATGGAGTGTTCAGCAACCCACCCGTGTCCTCAGGACCATCACGAAACGGGCTAAAAACTATGCCCAGCATTCCTTCAGTTCAAAGAAGATGATGATCTCATCCAGTGCTATGATCTGAACTAACAGCTATGTCCTGATGACTTCCAAATATTTAGTTCCTGCACATTTTCAATGGGTTTCAGACTCAAGTCCATCTGCCTGTTATGCATTTCCACCAGCATGTGTCTCAACTACTTGATATCTTACATTTCTAATTCTCATCTTCTTCACCTGCTGAGATCCCTTCCCAGGCTCATGATCTCTCGTACCTAATGGTACCATCATTCATTCAGACTTCTAACTAAACACCCAGGTATGACCCCAGGTTTTTCCTTCACCCCCTGGGTCCACCCAGTCACTAAGCCCAGTCTGTTCTACTTGCTGGTACAGCAAAAACATATGGCCTTCTCCTCAGACCTACTACCAATGTCTCAGAGCCTCATTATCTTCTTACCCAGAACACAGTAACAGGCACAAACTCAACCTTCCCCTTCTGCCCCCATGCACATATCCACACACTCTCCCACAAAATATATGTAAAATATAAAGCCAGTCATGTCATCCAACTTGCTGAAGATTCTTCAGACTCTCCATTACCTGCTACATAGAGCCAAATTCCCTGGTATGAAATTTGTATCTAATAGTGCAAGTTTTCATCAAATAACTATTCTCCTTCTTTTCCCTTAATAAGAGAACCCTAATTTTTGCCTAGAACATGGCCATGTAATAACATCCTAGCCTTTACTGCAGTTAGGTGCAGCCATGTATGACCAAGCTCTGGACAATTCCATGGTAAGTACTGTCTGCAAGTTCAGGGAGGATCTTTAAAGAGAGCAGACTCAACGGGAAGGAATGTCCTTCGCTCTTCTTATTCCAGTACTGCCTTGTATTGGAATACAGAGATGACTTTTGGACCTACAGCAACCATGTTAAGACCATGAGGTGACTTTGACTATAACAGAATATTAAAGATAGAAATCTGGGTCCCAGAGGACTCCATGGAGTTTTCATGGCAGAGCCAGATCTCTTGCCTCCAGACTTCTTACAGGGAAGAGAAATTCATTTCTATTTAATTTAAGCCAATGTAATTTTACATTTCCTATGACAGGCAATGGTGCCAAACCTCAAGTGATACTGAATTCAAACTTCTCCAGAATATTAAGCCTTATATAACTTCGTTTCTACCAACTCTTCTAGCCTTATCTCCCACCATACTTCAATCTTTAGGCTTTAGTACTACTACATTTCTAGTAGTTTTCTACCCCACCCTCCATGGACTTTCATACTTCTCAGCATTAAATTCTAGAGTTGTCCCCTATCTAAACACCTACTTTATTCAGCTTTTAACTTCACACACTCAGCTCAGGAATCATCTCTATAGGAAGTCTGCCTAAATCTGCATCTTAGGCTAAGTGGCTGTTCTCTGTGCTCCCATAATGCCCTGGGCATGCTTCACTTGTGGAACCCACCTGCTCTTATTTATGGGCCATCTCTCCCACCCCACAGAAAGAACCTTAGGGCAGACACCACATCTACTCACATTGTATCTTTACCGCCTAACACCAGTGGGAACTCTAATTATGTCCTGAGTTCCACTGCACTTTCCTCAGTGAGATGGAGTGAACACCACATGCTTCTGAATGTCCTGTTTAGCCCTTAAGCTCAGCATTCCATGAAGACTGAATGAAAATTTCCTAATGGTGATATTTTTTTTTTCTGAAGATGAAAAACAAGTTACAAGTGAGCCCTCCTAAGAAAACATCCATCCTGAGAAGCAATTTGCTGTTTGGATATTTCAGGCTTGCGTTCTTTCATCCATAACAGGGAACTTGGCCCTAAGTAATCTTGGAGGTCTGACATTTTGTAATTTCATTGTTGACTATAAACACACAGATCTGGACACAAGGAACTCACTGTGAGCGGATGGCTCCTCCAGGGACTGACAACATGACCAGCCTTACCCAACTTTTAAATAAATTATTTACAAGGAGTGCCTAATAAAATCTTAAAGTCATCAGAGGACAGAGGGCACACTAAGTGAATGAAATGTCAACTAAGGGAAGTTATGCCTCCTAGATCCCAGCCATACTGGGCTTCTTTCTCTAAAAGGTTTTGAACTTGCCATGCTCCCTCCTGATACTGAGCACCTGCATTTGCTATTCCTTCTGTCTTGAATGCTCTTTCCTTCCCTCTTTACTGGTTACCTCAGCTCCTGAGTCACTTCCTTAGGAAAATCTTCCACCTTTCCTTGACCCAGATTGAAACACACTATGAGACGTTCTCATTCAGTGCAATGCATTCCTCTTCTTCATAGCACTGGTCACAGTTGTGATTTTGTATTAATATGATCATGTAATTGATGTCTTTCTCCCTCACTCAACCATACTGCCTACAAGACAGCACTTTTGTTTTTGCTCATCACTGTATCCATATCCTTGGCAGAGAGTTGATGCTCAATAAATACTTGTCAAATATCCCCAGAGGCTGTGCAAGGGAAGACAAAGGGGGCTGATGAGTTTCACTGGAGGAGGAAACGTCAGGCTGTTCTAATAAACTGGTAATTCTCAGAGCTCTCCATCATACCTTTGAAAAAAGATCTTGGGAGTTAGGGATTGAAGTCACTTTCTGGTGATGGAAGAGCAGGCATGCAATGAGGCCACCAACTGGCAGAACAAGCTAAGAAGAGAGAAGGCAAGAATATGATTAAAAAGTTTGGAGTTCCAGGAACAATGCTAGGTAAGGGCTCACGGCCAAATCCGAAGTGAAAGTTACTAACGTATTGAGAATCTCACAACTTGTGCATCCTAAAGAAACAAGGACTGCTATATGAAGACAAAAATGACAATTGTAACTGTTTTTGTAGCAAGCATATCAAGAAAGAGTAAACCTACTTCTTGGGGCAGAAGGAATGAGGTGTTGTATGGCAAAGGGAAAACAGAACTCCTAACTTGGACTTTCATCTTTATCTAAAAAGACCACCTTTATCACTAGAATGAGTAGAATAAATATAAACACAGAACTGAATTCCAATACAGGTACGAGTCCAGAATTCTAGGCTCAAATAAAAGACGTTTGGGGACTCTGTAAGTTCTGCTAATACTTTGGAGTTAGAAAGGCCCCAGGAGATGGGAATCAGACAGGTGTTGCCCCAGTTCAAGAGGGGAAAGAGCTAGATAACAGAGAACAATGACTCAAGCACATGCTACTACCACCGACCCAACATCAAGCTGATCTGGAAGCAGATAGCAATGCTCACAGAGGTGGCTTCTAGCATGGGCTCTCCAAGCAAAGCAATGCTCAGCTAACTTTAGATCACACAGGAACGTGAAGTCAGCAAGGAATCTGATGGTCCCTTACAGTATCTTTGAGAAACAAGAGTCAGATGATATTAGAGACTGGTGTATTCATGCAGATGCTACAGCTGTGTTTAGAAGCTTAAAAATCTCATCTGGCAGGGAGATTGCTAATCCTCTCAAATTCTGAATTTATTTAAAAAGTCAAATTAGGTAGTGATTGTTCTCTAATTTGAGGAGAACTCTAAAGTGATTTTCTTTTAAAGCAAATGTGTTGCATATGTATATGAGTACGAGACAATATGTCAAGTCTGGCAGTCACCTCTGTGACCAGTCCGACATCTGGGCAACAGGAGAGCAAGTGACCCCAGGAAGCACTTGGAGCTTGAGGAGCAAACACTGATTACCACGCACCCCACATGCTGAGAACTGCACAGGGCACAAAGCAGCTAGATGTGTAAGATGAAAACTATGCGTTGAAATGCAGTGTGTTCAAGTATAACCTCAGAAGGATGAATCAAAACTTAAACTGAGCTCTTCTATAAATTCTTCCTCTCTCAACCTATTTTGGATACATTCCATGTTTTCTCAGAAACAGAAAATCCAATGGGTGCTGGCTGGCTTTGGGAGCTGAAATGTCAATGATGGCTCAGTTCCTGTAAGTAAGTTCCTGTGAGTAAACTTTAATACAGCTTTCAAAACAGGATAGAAAATGGTGCCTGTAATGCTGGCAGGCAGGTAAATGGGATGCAGGGCCCTTTGTTTCCCCAATTCTGTAGAGCTTGACTCTGGAAAAAAGTCAGTGCCCATGTAAATTATTCATGAGTACTATCTGGGCTTCTAATCAGCCAACAAGCCCCGAACAAAGGAATGAATGGTCTTTTTTTCCCTTAGCAAAGTGACTCATTGACTGCTTAATTCAAAGCCCTCTAGACTTGGTCTGCGGCCACGCCAAAGCTCCAGACCTTCCAACCAAAGGCAAAGTGGCAGACTCTTTCCTTGCTGTAATGCCCAAGAGCCAGACTTCTGTTCCTCCATGAAATGCAAGTGAACACATGAACACATCTGAGAAATCAGGGTCTGAACGTAAGCAGAAAAGCACCTGAATGTAACTGGCCTGTCTCCTCTCACACAAGGCACAGTTGGCAGAGAGACAGAAGAAAGTCATGTCAGAGGGAGCCTAAGGCAGTACCTTCTAAAGTCCCATTTGATGATGACTTGCAAATGGTACCATCTTTGTAATTCACTGGAAAAGAAACACCTCCCCTGGAAAAATAAGACAAAAGAGCCAAACGACAACACTCCTATTTGAATAGATCAGAGGTGTCATTCAGGAAGATCTTTTTAGCTCTGATAAAGGCCATCCCAGGACATGTATGATACATGAGGCTGTCCAACTCTCCTCCTGTGCTCTCTGGATCAAATTCATACCCCTGGAATCCAAATGTGCCCTTTGCTGTGTGTGGATTCCTGGGGCTTGGCATCCAAAGGCTTATCCTTAAGACTCTGCTCTCAGGCCAATACCCTCAATGGAATTAAATAATCCAATGAAATAAATCCACAGGATAAAAACAGCATTGGAATCTATCCTAATTAAATGTGCTCCCTTCGAAGTCAAGCACATCAGTTAGAGACTACACGTGGAATTCAAGTCAAAGAGTACATTAAATTCTCAGATTTGAACTGCAAGACCAAGAACTGAAATAAAATTTCTCAAGATGTGGGCTGATACTGCTTCACCAGAAACCACATCAGGTTACACTGTCCATCCTCCACATTTCAAACAAATGAAACAAGGAGATGGAGAGGCAGATGAAGCATGTGCCTTACATGAAGGTTATGCAGTCCTATGAAAAGCCAGAATATTTAAGTATTCAAGTGTTTTCCCCCCTTACTGGTCTGAATATTTGTATCTTCCCTTCCCCACATTATATGTTGAAATCTTAATTCTCAAAGTTAATAGTATTAGTAGGTAGGACCTTTCAGGGGTGCTCAGGTCATGAGGATGGGGCCCTGATGAATAGGGTTAGTGCCTTATAAAAGCAGCTCCAGAGAGATCCCTGGCCTCCTTTACCATATGAGGTCACAGCAAGAAGGCACCAGCTAGGAACCAGAAAGAGGGTCTCCATCAAACATGACCATGCTGGTGCTGTGATCTTGGATTTCCAGACTCCACTGTGAAAAATAAATGTCCATTGTTTATAAGCCACCTAATCTGTGCTATTTTGTTACAGCAGCCTGAATGGACTAAGATACCCATTCTGCCTCATTTTCACAAATCAAAGTCACTGTATCACCAAAGGGGGAGTAAGAAGTCCACTCTTCAAGGGGTTTACTTGAAATTTTACTTTACAGTTGTACTCTAAGCCTTTAAATCTCTCCTGAGGAGACGGTGTAGCTCAGTGGTTAAAAACATCATTTGAATTCTGGCTCCACTACCAGTTAATAGTCTGGTTATTAAGTCTTTTGAAGATCAGTAATTCATCTAAGTAGCATGGATAATACTAGTGTTATATAATTTATTGTTAGGAGGATTAAGAAAAAAATGCTGGTCAAGTACTGGGCCTATAACAAGTACTCCATTTAGCTTTTGTTGCCATTTTTTTTGTTTGTTTTTAAATTAACAACACAAGCCCTTGTCAAACAGGAAAGTCATCATTCTTAAAAATTAAATGTGGGGAAGGCTCTCCTTGGGGTCAACAGACCAGAGATGGGTAGCTCAGCCATGGAGAAGAAAACAAACATGGAACATACGGCCCTGAGTCCAATACCACCACCAGGAAGGACCTAGAACCCCCTCCAGCATCAGAGACCATGTCAGCAACCACCAACAATCATGTGCTGGGCTCAAGGCTAAGACAGGAGACATGCCCTGCTGCAGCCACCAGGACAACAGCATGGCCGGGTCAAGGAAGCACAGAGCTTCCACAGAGTAACCTGTGGCTGCCTCATGACTTAGGAGTGAGCGGAGATTCCTGGTTACCTTCAAGGGATGACCCCACTGCTGGCTATCCTGCCTAGCTCCCCACTCTGCTACCTCACAGCTGGAGTTGTGAGCTTCCACGGCTCTGTACTGCGAATTTACTAGAAGACTTTTTGCACCGCGCCTGCTCCATCTCGTTTTTCCACTTCTTTCTGGCACCATGGACCAGTCCTGCTGCATTCTTTACTGATCTCACTTCTCTTTGCCTATTTTTTTCCTCTCAGGGTACTTAAGAATATTTAGTTTTTAAAGCTCTCTCACACTTTAATAATGATGTTCATACTGTAACCAGCTCACAAAGGAACAGCAAAGCTAATAAATGGCAAATTTCAATCGGGAAATTCTTTACATCAATGCACCTGAGAGAGAATTTTTCTCAAAGGAAAGAAACCTTGCCTCTCAAGAGGGAAAAATAATGGAGCTTGTGTGACAACTAAGTTACAATGTGATGTAAAGGGTAGAAAGATTTTGACAATGGGAAAAAAGGAAAACTTGAAGATGAAAATTACCTAACACTTACTATTATATTTTCCACCATACTCAGCTTTGTGTCTGAGTAAAGGTTACTTTTATCTGCTCTGAGATCTAACAACATTAACCAGATTTCAAGCCCATTTAACATATGATATATTATGATAAAGACTGTGTGTCATGAAATGAAATCAAACAAGATTTAGGAGGGGACTTCACATGATAGACATCATCAAGCAGGACCCTGCTCGTCAACATGTCACCTCTTGGCTCCTGGACTGGTGAGCAGCAAGCCTATCTGACCATGATTCTTATTTCAGCCATTTAGGGCAAGAGGTATTCATGCTCTGCAGTTTAGGCATAGATTCTGAAAAAGGAATGAATCACTCCCAAGGTTAAAACAGAAGAGACCAGCAAGTTCAGCCCCTTGAAAACCCCAGCTGAACAAATTCATGAACAGTCTCCTTTCGAGACTCTCAAGCCTATTTTACAAATCCCACACAGGCACAAGCTTTAGTCTGCAGGTGGTGTTTATCACTGTGTTATTCATTTATTCTAATGGACATGCAAAACTTTGTGAATTTCAAAAACAGTTCAATTGTTCATCATGAGAACTGGAAGGATAAGCTGAATCAGGGAAATGAACCAGGGATGAGAGGTTCATTTGAGAGGGGTTACCAGCAACCAAAACTCACCTATAGATGATTCCTTTGTCATGTAGGAACATAAGCGCTGAAATGATCTCTGCAGCATAGAAACGAGCCCGTGCTTCATCAAAACGCCGTGACTTCTGAATGTGAAACATCAAGTCGCCCCCATTCACAAACTCCATCACAAAAAACAGACGATCCTGTGTACAAACACAAAAAAGGGATCCAACGTGGTATAGCCATCAGCCTAGAGATCAGTCAGCATCATATGATCTGGGACTGCAGTCTGGGGAGAAGAGGTTGCTAAATGGAGGTGCTCAGTGGAACATCCTGACAGCGGCTCAGGGCAAAGCAGGAGGGTCTGATGGATTAGATCCTTGGGATGGTGGGGATTGGAGGGGTAGTGACAGTAACACTTGGATCTCTTTTAAAGAATTCCACATAACCTTGAATTTCTGCATCAAGTAAAAAGTAGAGAAGGTATCAGAATCTTTTGGTTCTAATTCTGCATCTTAAACACCATGTAATCTTGAATTTAATTTTTTTTGAATGTTCAGCATTAGTAAGGTGAGAATGATGTCACTATCTCTACCAAAATTATTGTTTCATAAGCTGAAAGAGAGCAACATAATAAAAAAAAGTGCATTCTTTTTTTGTCCGGAACATGCAGGGTTATTCACAGCAAGTAAGAGACATTCCATAAGTCCCCACACCTGGGCAGAGAATAATCAGAGAAAAAGGAAAACATTTCTGACCAATCAGCCAGACAACAGTCTAATGAGAGCCTCAGAGTTGCCTGGATGTTAGAAATTCCATTTAGCCCATCAGAAGGTTCCTGAATCAGAAAAGGGAACTTAAAGTCAAGTGAGATGCTGTCTCCATCTGGAATAAAACTCTAACCCAGCAGGTTAAATGGGCTCCTAAGAGTCATTGATGCAGTTGGTGTACTAAGTACTGTACAAGTGTTATGAATAAAGTGCTGTGGAAAGTAACATTGCTTAATGGAAGAAGTGTACAGGTCCCCATTAACAAGCGGTGTCTCCAAAAGGGACAGGGTAAAACACTTTGCTTTGGGAACCTCTGAGATCAAAGGACTTGCTTGCTCCCTCTCATTAGCATGTATGGAGTCCCAGGTTAACCAAGCACTGGATTAGGTGCTGGGAACCCAACAGAGAGTGAGAGAGGCATAAAACACAGTCTCTATCCACAGAGCGTCTGCTGTGGGAGATACACATTACTTTAAAATAAAAACACAAAGTCATATAACCAGGTAAATTTTCAAATTCTGGTAAATTCTGTGAAGGAAAAGTGGGGGAAGCAATGACATCATATCATCTGTTTGTGGGGCTGGGAAGGTCACTCTGAGCAAGTGATGTGTGAGCCAAGACCTTCAGAATGAGTGCCATCAGGGCCATTGGTCATCTTTTTGAGGGGTAGGAGGTTGTTTTGTAAGGAACCTGCTATTTTACCAATTCACAAAGGATATGTATATGTACCCAGAAGCATTTTTATTTGTGGTTTCAAGTGCTGCCATCTCTGCCAGGGGCTGCCATACAGTCACAGCTGAATGGTAGACAGAGAGGGCAGAGATTGTGTGTGCTCCTGTTCACCTCCTGATCTATCATGGGTTTAATCAGGCTCTTCCCCATTGGAAGACACTACAACTTATGACCTCTTGTTCCCAATTTAAGACAGACCTTAATTAGAAGGGGAAAAAAAAAATCCTCTTTCTGCTAATGAGAAGCAAGACTTCAGGAGTAAAGATGGAATAGCAAGATTCACACACACAAAACCAAAACCCAAACATCAGTAGAACAACTCTCCAGGCTGGCCAATATAAGCCAACAGAAAACTAAAAATACCAAGTCATCTGACTAAGCTAGAGGCCTTCAACTGAGTAGGAATGACTGGCCAGGGGAGAGGCCAAGTTGGGCAGGATGAGCTTGGATGAACAATACGGCCCCCTATTTCTTGTATGGGGCAGGCTAGTATGGAAGGAACAGGTTAGCATTGGGTGGGGCAGAGGGTGAGCCTGTGCTCGAGACAGATTTAAGAGCTACAGCCACATCGATGTTGTTATGCGCCTGCTGTGTTCATTTGGAGGGGCCTCGGGGGCCTGGATGAGGATTCAGGCCTCAGCAAGAAGGTACATCTGATACATTTTTGTTAACGGGCCTGTCCACCTTTTCATGGCTGTGTCTGGCAGCCACATGAATTCCAATCGCTCAAAATGCCTTGTTACTGGAACGGGGTCAGTAGGTAAGTGGCTACTCTGTAGGCTGTGGACATCAGCGAAGTTAGCACAAGTGTCGACAACAGCAGGCATCAATAAGACGAGGGTGTTCCAAGGGAAATTGCATCCATTTCTAGCTTGCCCCCAAAACAATCCTCATAACTTCAAGTCTGAAAAGCCAGACTCTGGGCTAAATTCCAGATCTGGGGAAGGAAATACTGCCTTCCTGCCTTGGTCGTGCTTCTGTCTCAGTCCCACCACCTGCCCTAGAGGCAGATTCTCAGATAATGCAGGGGGTCCTGGGAGGCATGAACACCTGGGATGCACAGGAAAAGGTCATAAACTTTAGAACCGAGAAAGCAGGGGTTGCTTTTCACCCAGAGTTTAATTCTAACCTCCTGTCTGGCACCACCTAGAACTGAGGGTACAGCTCATAGCCCTTGGGCGACACATGACTCTTTAAGCAAGCAGGAAGGGAAAACAAGCCAGCTGAGACACAATGACGCTTTAACAAAAAGTAATGGCCCATCTTACCAAAGACCTACAATAAGGTCACAAGGTAGAAAAATAAAAGCATGTTTATCAGCTAGCAAAATGTGTTTGTTGTGAAGAGACCTTCTGTTTACATACAATTCTGTTCACTCTATTTTAAAAAATGTCTGCTGCAGAGACAGTTAACATTTGGCAGCAATTTCTCCACCATTTCTTTTGCAGAGGTGGAGATAAATGACAAAAATCTCTAGTTTTTAGCAAAGAAGATTTACTCATCATTAGCTGGGGGTGAGTGAGAAGCCATCCTCAGCAATAAGTTTTCATTAAACATGTCCTCAGGTGGGGCTTCTAAAAAGTGTGCAATAAACAGTAGGGGTTGCTGCTGCTGGCAACTAATGGTGAAGATATTTTACATCAGAAAAAAAAAATCATACACATGAATGTACAGAATGATTTCAGTTATAGCCAAAGATGCAGACATGCACAGAAAAGATGAAAAAAAGAATGCTTATATATGACAAGTTGCTTTCAATTGTGAGATCTCGGATGCCATTTATCTCTTTATATTTTTCCGTATTGCTGAAGATTTCTATGATGACTATTACTCATAATTAGAAACAAACCAAAGTCACTCATGGCTTCCTCCATTTTCTCTGATTTTCATATGAAAGATGGGACATTGGAAAGGACAATTTTGAGACTGTCTCAGAGCAGGTATTCAGGCAGTAGGAGGTGGGATTAGGAAGCCAATAGAAGAAGGGTCTTTACATGCCCGGTTGTTCATTATTAAGGCCCCTACTAACCACCTTCTCCCTTAACAGCCATTCTGATGCCTGATGTAACCAGGCCATCAGGCTAGTTGCAGTCACATCCAGAGAGAGACTCAATAGCCTCTGACTTGGGTCCCAGTGCTCCACTGGGTGTACAGGGTCTGAGTTCTGGTATGGGCTGTATAGAGCCTACTGAGTCTTTCAGAGAGACCTTTTGGGCTCACTTTAAGAGTCTCAACAAGGAGGAATAAATGTTTACTGGGCACACACTGCCAGGCCCTGGGTGGGGACTGAGTCGAATGAAATGAAGGAGAACCCAGGTCTGCTCTCAGGAGCACAACAGCCCAGTGTGCTAAGCACAGTACATGGGCGTGGGGGCATCATGGGACACAGATTGGGGACACGGAAGCAGCCTGGAGGCTGGGGCGGGCTTTAGGGAAAACTAGGAGGAACTGATTTCACCAGCCTTGAAGGCTGAGGAAGCACAAGTCAGATTGGAGTGGGGATGGACAGGGCAGGACTCAAGGTGAATGAACAGCGGGAGTGTCAGGTGTGAGGCAGGGTGCGGTGACTGCCAAGGGGGACACTCCCCAAGCACTGAGGGTGCTGAGTGGGGGCCTCATTGTAATACATGCAGCTTTCATGATCACGTGTTGGTACAAAAAAGCCAGGGCTAATTAGGCAGTGCCCCTTCACCCTTTCCCCAGGGCACCCACAGCTGAGAAGAGGGCCCTAGACCTAGGAATACACGGGATCCCTCACTATAGTCTTTGGTCATAATTACAGGCCCAGTGTCTGGGCTAGAACATGTGGTGACTATACTTTTTCAAGGGCTTGGCTTGAAAAAGACTCCAGGAAGTGTTGGAACCTGTCACAAATAATAAAACATGAGCTACAAAAACCAGCAACTCTGGCTGAATTCTACTCCTATGGAATGAATGCCATCAAGCTAGAAACCGTTCACGTTAAGCAAATGCCCTTTAAAGGCAGAGATGAAGCAACGAGGAAGAAGATCACCATCTGCCTACTACTCCATGATCTGTGGTGCTTAAGACCAAGTCTTGCTGGTGACTTCACAAACACTAAGTCACGCTGAACAAACCCAAATGCGAAGCAACCAGAGGAAGAGTCTGCAGGGATCCATGCATTTAGGGAGGCCCTCACCGCATGGCAGGGTGGATTAAGGCTGCCATGAGCCATTTCTGGGGCACGGAAGAGCTTCCAAATCCCACCGTGGGCAGGGAGGGCAGACGGCTGCTTCTGTATGTAAGCCTGTATAGACAGCATTCCAGTTTTTCTAAAATCCAATTTCCTAGACGCTGAGCCTGGACACCTGCACAGCCTCTGGCTCCTCAAAGGGAAGTCTTGCCCCGATGTGCATAGCAGCAGATTCAAGATCCCACAGACTACTTGAACCTCAGTTCTAAAGCCAGTGGCCCAGCCCTTTGTCTGTCCCTTGTTCCTTTCTTTTGTCCCTGGTTCAACCAACCACAGACGCAAGTCATTAATATTGAGGAATAAAAGCAACTCAGAAATCCCTTTGTCCCACGCAGCCTAGCCCAGCCTAGCACAGCCCAGCCCATGTGAGTTACAGGAGGCCAAGGAGCTGGTGCCTGGTTAATAATAGAATTTCTGTCATCACCTGCCTGCTTCCATTGACCCGCTGCAGGCTGGGCCAGGTCCGTCTGGGCTGCTGTCAGTCCCGGGCTGCTACTTACCCAGGCCACAGGGGATAAAAATAGCCTGTGACCTGAAAGTGACTGTCAGTATAAGCAGTGTGCATTCCCTAAAGCCCCTCATAAGGACGGTTCTTTAGGAGGTAGAACTGATGCGCAATCCATGAGGAAAAGCTAGAGACAAAACACCTGTTTAGGACTTCCCTGGTGGTACAGTGGATAAGAGTTGGCCTGCCAATGCGGAGACATGGGTTTGATCCCTGGTCTGGGAAGATCCCACATGCCGCAGGACAACTAAGGCTGTGTGCCACAAACGCCCAGCCCATACGCCGCAACTTACTGAGTCTAGGTGCTGCAACTACTGAGGCCCTGGAGCCTGTGCTCCGTGCCAAAATAAGCCCTGCAACGAGAAGTCCATGCACCCCAACAAAGAGCAGTCCCCACTCGCCACTAGACAAGGCCCATGTGCAGCAAAGACGACCCAGTGCAACCAAAAAAACCCTACCCATCCAGATAAAAGTGCTATGGTACCTGTGGCAAGGTGACCCTACCTAAGGAGGGTGACTCTAGACAGCGCAGGGGCCAAGGATGAGATGCCTTAGGGTCAGTGCGCCAGGCACCTTCAGAGGTGTCAGCTCAGCTCATTGAGCCCTTTCTCAGAGACCTGCCCTGGTGCAGTCACACAGGTAAGTGCTGGACACACTGCATGTGGCAAGCCGGACCAAGCCACCCTTCCGCCCCACCCCAGCCCCCTTCCCAGAAAATTGGATGTGCAGGTGTTCAAGTAGGCTGTGCTGTGCACAGGACCTGAGGAAATATGAACTAGGGAGCGGAGGCTCCTGCCTTTGTGATGCGAACACATGAAAAGTCTTGGTGTATCACAGTGGTAAAAGCCTGAATGGGCAGATGAAGGGGAAGAATGAGGCCAGAGACAGACAGCATGAATGGCTGAGAAGGAAACTGTCTGGGTCCCTCACACCCTTCCAGCTTCCGGTCTCTGGAGAGACCTGGCCAGTGTGTGCCCTTGGGTTCCATGAGATACCACTGTACCTCTCAATCTGTTTTCACATCTCCCTTTTTGAATGACCCTGGTTTAGTATTTTCCTATTTTTTTCTACCGGGAAAATTTTAACTGAAACATTCACCAAATTTTAAGGGGCAGGAGGTTTCCTGATTTCTAAATCTGGGGTAATAACATCTCTAATTACACTGATCATGTGAAGATTAAACAAGAAGCCAAGTGCTTGGCATGGCACCAGACCCACAACCGTATTCTATTATTAATATATATATAATATATATAATAGTTATTATTGTTATTACTACATACCCCAAAGAGGACCAAAGTTACAGCTGGAAGACCTTGTGCTCAGCACTGAAGTCCCTGGTGTAGCTAATGGGAAGCACAGTGTGGTCAGGACCATGGGTTCTGGAGCCAGGGAGCCCGAGATAACAAAGCAGTTCCTGATGTGCTCTATTTTCTCTTCCTCAAAACTCTCAACTGCAAAATGGGGACAATAAGATGACTGAACTCACAGGTATTAGAGGATGAAATGATTTAAGCTTAGAATTTCAATCAGTATATGGCATGTAGTAAATGCTGGATAAAAGTTACCAGCTATTAGTCAAAGTGAGTATTAGGCACTCAGTCATGTCCGACTCTGTGTGACCCCATGGACTGTAGCCTGCCAGGCTTGTCTGTCCATGGGATTCTCCAGGCAAAAATACTAGAGTGGGGTGCCAGGCTCTTCTCCAAGGGATCTTCCTTACCCAGGGATTGAACCTGGGTCTCCTGCATTGTAGGCAGATTCTTTACCATCTGAGCCACTTGGGAAGCAACTGTTAGTAGCAGTACTATTGATATCTTCTTCCTCAACACCACCTCCCCCAGGCAGCAGCCACCCTGGCTCTCTGCTCCTGGGGCTCTGGCCCCTGGGATGGGGGTTGCAGCAGACTAGAGAAGAACCTGCCGTGGACGCAGAGATGGTGCTCACAACAGAGCACTCGGCCTGGCAAGTACACGGGAACGAAATAGCAGCCGAAATGCTACAGCAGCAGCTCCCTCATCCTCAGTTCAGGACAGGATTCTCGAGGGTTCAGGGAGTCAGGAGGACCCTAGGGCAGCTACTGGAATGCAGGAGCACTTCCTGATACTGCATGGTCATGGCTTTGACCTGATAAGGAGGACTTATCTTTCTCTGACGTGACTACTGAACAAGGGGTCACAAAACTAGATTTGATAAGCCAAGTCACATTAACCAAAGTTTCCTCTCCAACAAATTTTTTCATTTTTCTAATGTTAGATGACAATTCATACTATTTTAAGAGCTTTATAATAATCATAATTATCATTGCAAGGCAAATGTGCTCCCCTATGAACAGCAAACTTTACAGGACTTCTTATAGTAGCTGTTCTCCCCTTCAACGGAGTTCATTTGTTCTCATAAACAGATTGAGAAAGATTTTTCTGTTTAAAGCAAGAACTCATAGTCACTGCCATTGACACATGTAAATTTCACCAAAACATGTATTTATAGTGAGGATATAGGATACCTTTTGGAAATAACTCCAAGAATAGAAACAACATTTAAAGTTAAAGACTAATTTAGTTATTGCTTGAAGATAATGTTAGGCTGGGAGTCCCATCTATACTTACTCATCCAAATTTTAAGAATTGCTTTGAAATTACTTCTAAATAAGTAACATATCAATCTGGTATCAAACTGATCAGCTGTGAACAAGCGAAAGGAAACCTCCAGGAATAGACAGCATTGTGCTGCACTTCTTGTAAGTGCCTCCTGCTTTATGATTTTTCTCTGACGAAGTCATCTACAGGGTGAATAGGGAGTTCAGATTAACAGGAACAGTTACTGACGTCAAAGATGTGACAGTGGAAAAGCACCCTGGTGAGGAAATCTGATTGCACCATGCCTGAACTGGAAACCACTCAAACTTAACCACATTAAGAACAATTACAAAGGCTTCAAGGAAGAAACAAGGAGGGAAGCAAATGGCTTCTTCATTTTTTGGTTTTGTTTCATTTTGTTTTATTTTAACTTACCATTTTGTGTAGCCCAGAAGAGATGAGAAGTTAATTCAATCACCCAGCAAGTCTTCTGTTAAGCCCACAGGCACAATACATCCTGTCTGAGCTCAGACACTAGTCTTTGGGAAGATAAAATATGCCTCCACTATAACAAGCCCCAAGGAGCTTGCATTTGAAACCTGGAGAGACACACAGTTCTTTCCAAAAATCAAGTGTTCTCCTGGTAAACTGAACACATTATGCTCTTCCCTTGTAATGTAACTCGACAAGGCTTACTGGCATACATACCAGATGAGAGAAATGTTTGACAATCAAACCTGCAGTTCAACACCCTATGAAGCATCTGGGCCGGGATATTTCTTAAAGCATAAATAAGTTGCAAACATATGATAGGGGATATAGTGAAGTTGGTACTCAAGTCCTTCCTTTCTGGTGGAGTCTCCTTTGTGCCTCTGATCCACACATATCTTCCCCAGTATCACTGAACTGGCTGTTCTGGCTTTCTGCACTTGGTCTTGTTTTCTCTGGAAAACCTGCAACCTTTCAAGGCAGAGCCCAGATGTCAAATGACGTACCACCGCCCCTGGTGCCTGGACCACGCTAAGGGTTAACAAAGCCAAGGAACTAACATAGCAGGAGGCCATCTTTGCTTCCTGATTAGATTTAAACCAGAATATTAGAAAAGCTGGAACAAACTGCCAAAGACTAGTTTTATCTGCCATTGTGTAGGAGTCAAGCACAAAGAAGTAAAGTGCCTTGCCCACAGTTAAAACAGCTGGTAGAAGAGTTCAGGAGAAGTTAGGTCTGCTTGACGCCACTTCATCTCCCTTTATTTACAAAGCTTTGGCTTTTCTGTTTATAAAAGTAATTACATGTTCTTCATTCAAACATAATTACAAAGTAAATACATGGAAAATTGAGGAGAAAATAAAATAGCTATAATCCTGACACCCAGAGATAGAAGTCTAAATACGAGGAGAAACAAAATTATTTACGGCTTTTAGCATCCAAAGAATTGCAGATTTTAGAGCACATAAGATATTTACAAAATAATTTTAACTATGTTTGGTTTCCCCCTTAGGTCCTAATTATACTTAATACTTCACAGCATGTGAAAGAACAGAAAAAGAACAGAAAGGGAGAAAACAAAAAAATATACCCCTTCTTTTTCACTTATATTACAAATATTTCCTCATGTACTTAGTCATCAAAATCATGATTTTTTTTAACAGTTACATACTATTCCTGATGCGATTTCTATGAAACCCTACAATTAGCTAGACTTCTGCTTAAGTTGATCTGAATAAGAGGACATAGTATTAATAATCTAGTCACTGTACTATGATAAAGATCAGATTTATTAGCTTGGAAAAACAAGCATCTCTGATAGCAGATGATTACTAACTGGACATGGTGTTTTAATTTTGAATGTTGATTCCCAAAGAAGAAATCTTAGGTCAGGAGTCCCCAGACTCTGGGGCACTGACTGATACCTCCAGTCAGATCAGCAGCAGCATTAGATTAGGAATAAAGTGCACAATAAATGTAATGTATTTGAATAATCTTGAAACCGTTCCTCCCGGCCTGGTCCGTGGAAAAACTGTCTTCCATGAAATCAGTCCCTAGTGCCAAAAAGGTTAGGAACCATTGTCTTAGGCGATTATTCACTTTTTTTTCTTGTTTAAGTTTATTTATTTTTAATTGGAGGATAATTGCTTTATGATATCATGTTGGTTTCTGCCAAATATCAACATGAATCAGCCATGCTGCTGCTACTGCTAAGTCGCTTCAGTCGTGTCCAACTCTGTGCGACCCCATCGATGGCAGCCCATCAGGCTCCCCCATCCCTGGGATCCTCCAGGCAAGAATACTGGAGTGGGTTGCCATTTCCTTCTCCAATGCATGGCCCATAGGTATATGTATGTACACCTCTTGAACCTCCCTCCCATCTCCCACCCCATCCTACCCCTTTAGGTTGTCACAGAGCACTGGGGTTTGATTAGTCACTTTTTAAAAAAACTTTGGGTCAGTTCAGTTCAGTTGCTCAGTTGTGTCCGACTCTTTGCGACCCCATGAATTGCCACACGCCAGGCCTCCCTGTCCATCACCAACTCCCGGAGTTCACTCAAACTCACGTCCATCAAGTCGGTGATGCCATCCAGCCATCTCATCCTCTGTCGTCCTCTTTTCCTCCTGCCCCCAATCCCTCCCAGCATCAGAGTCTTTTCCAATGAGTCAACTCTTCGCATCAGGTGGCCAAAGTACTGGAGTTTCAGCTTTAGCATCATTCCTTCCAAAGAACACCCAGGACTGATCTCCTTTAGAATGGACTGGTTGGATCTCCTTGCAGTCCAAGGGACCCTCAAGAGTCTTCTCCAACACCACAGTTCAAAAGCATCAATTCTTCGGCGCTCAGCTTTCTTCACAGTCCAACTCTCACATCCATACATGACCACTGGAAAAACCATAGCCTTGACTAGACGGACCTTTGTTGGCAAAGTAATGTCTCTGCTTTTGAATATGTCACTTAAAAGTATACAGAATAGGATTTCTTTAAATCATCATTTTGCACAGTACATTCTTTTAAAAAAGATTTTGGTTTCAGCATCAAATAGGAGCAAGTCTATTGAAGATACTTATGCATTTAGTTTGTAAGGGCAATAAAATAAAGATTTAAAATGCCATTTCGCCATTTCACTTATTTAGATCCTTTTCACAACAGAGGTTCTGAAACTTTGCAACTTTTTAAAGATTTCATCTCTCCCTTTGATTTGTGGATCAGTTAGACATGTCTACCTTCTAGGAAGAGATTCCGGGTTACAGCTGTTTGATTAAACATTTTTCCCAGTTAGGGAGGTATCGAATCTGGCCAAGAATATCCATGTCTGCCTTGAGAAGATGCCTGGGAATCCACTGGCTGAGAGGCTCTTCCTTCCTCTGCTTTATGTGCTGCAGTTTCTGTCTGGAATATGCCTTCTATGCGCTCTTTTGAGTCTGATTTTTCCAGTGCAGCCACAAGATTGTTCTTCTCTGGCCCTCAGACTGGGGAATAAAATCCCTTAAACCCCTTTACAATCTCTCGACCCTTTTTTCAATGTGGGCAAAATATGGGTCTTCTTGGTCCACTGAGGAAGAAAGATGCAGACCTTAGTGTAAAGGGTGTGTGTGTGTGTGTTAGTCACTCAGTCGTGTCTGGCTCTTTGCAACACTGTGTCCTGTAGCCCACCAGGTTCTTCTGTTCATGGAATTCTCTAGGCAAGAATACTGGAGTGAGTGACCATTCCCTTCTCCAGGGGATCTTCCCAACCCAGGAACTGAACCTGGGTCTCTTGAGACCCAAGAAAAAGAAGCATAGCTATATGATGAGGGACAAAGTAATCAGAAGTAGATCCTCTCCCTGGGGAGAGGATAGTGTGTTGACTTGTCAAGAAGCTTCAGCTGGTGAAATAAAGTTCACCCCAAGGATGAGAACGGTGACTAAGTTAGCGGTATCAACAATCACATCACAGATTCAATGGATAGCTTTGAATCCTTTGGTGAACTGACTTCATCATGGTACTTGATGCCTCCTCCTATGAAAACTCTTCCTTCTGATTCTTTTTTCCCCCCACTTAGAAATTTCTAACTTAGGGCTTCCATGATAGCTCAGTTGGTAAAGAACCCACTTGCCATGCAGGAGACCTGGGTTCAATCCCTGGGTTGGGAAGATCCCCTGGAGAAGGGAAAGGCTATCCATTAAAGTATTCTGGCCTGGAGAATTCCATGGACAGTCCACGGGGTCGCAAAGAGTCAGACATGACTGAGTGACTTTCACTTTCACTCTCCTCTCTTCTCCTTCTATAAACACCTATGGAAATATTTAAAATTACAGTTTCTGCTATGCCAAGAAGAACTAAAGAGCCTGTTGATGAAAGTGAAAGAGGAGAGTGAAAAAGTTGGCTTAAAACTCAACATTCAGAAAACTAAGACCATGGCATCCAGTCCCAAAACTTCATGGCAAATAGATAGGGAAACAATGGAAACAGTAAGAGAATTTATTTTTGTGGGCTCCAATATCACTGCAGATGGTGACTGCAGCCATGAAATTAAAAGATGCTTGCTCCTTGGAAGAAAAGTTATGACCAACCTAGACAGCATATTAAAATGCAGAGACATTACTCTGCCAACAAAGATTTGTTTAGTCAAAGCTATGGTTTTTCCAGTAGTCATGTATGGATGTGAGAGTTGGACTATAAAGAAAGCTGAGCACTGAAGAATTGATGCTTTTGAACTGTGGCATTGGAGAAGACTCTTGAGAGTCCCTTGGACCGCAAGGAGATCAAACCAGTCAATCCTAAAGGAGATCAGTCCTGAATATCCATTGGAAGGACTGATGTTGAAGCTGAAACTCCAATACTTTGGCCACGTGATGTGAAGAACTGACTCACTTGAAAAGACCTGATGCTGGGAAAGATTGGAAAGCAGGAGGAGGTGATGACAGAGAATGAGATGGTTGGATGGCATCACTGAATCGATGGGCATGAGTTCGAGTAAACTCCAGGAGTTGGTGATAGATAGGGAAGCCGGATGTGCTGCAGTCCATGGAGTTGCAAAGAGTCAGACATGACTGAGTGACTGAACTGATACTGGTACTGTTCTAGGAGGGTACTGATGACACAAATCTAATCTCCTGTCTGGGTTCCCATCTAATCTTACCACTGGGTTTTCTGTAAAGTGAACCCATGTATTCCATTCCCCCAGGCTCCCAATGGGTCAGAACTCTGGCCACTCCGCTCACTCTTTTACTCTAAAAAGTCCTACCAATTCCACCTCCTACGTGTTCCCCTGACTCCACTCTTGTGACAGCTGCCTTGGAGCAGAAAGATTCTGCCGACCAGTGGTTCAACAGCCTTACCAGGGCTGCCCATGTCAGTCTCCTCTGCAGACAGCCACCTAGAGCCCTCCCCAAATGCAGATCTTAGGTTGCTCTCTGACTTCACATCCTCTGCCAGTTGCTTTCACCTCTGAAGAGTCTAAACTCTTCAGCACAGGATGTCTTCTTTCCTCCCCACATTTCCTCTCCTGCAATCCTGCGCCATCAAGTCATCTGGGGGCTCCTGGCCACATCATACAGTTTTAAGCCTCTGTGTCTTTGCATGGCTGTTACCTCCGTCTGGAAGACCTATCCCCCTTCTGTCCCTGTAGGGCTCCTATTCATCCTCAAAACCCAGCTCACAATAGCCCCTCCCATGGAAGGTCCTCCCAACCTCCCCAAGGGCCAAGCTATGACTATCTTCTATTACACAGTGATGAAATACACCTGTTTAGGATAGGGTGATCCTTGACTGAAAGCAACCAGAGGACAGGTCCACATTTATTCTTCCTTATGCTTTCAGTCCCTAGCATATAATGCCCCTGACTCAGGAAACATTTCCTAAATTGAATTAAAAATGCAATACACATACAATATTACCATTCAACATTTCAACAGGTAATGTGTCTGGTGGCTAGGATCTACTTGTCTGTTTTTTTTTTTTTAATTGAAGTATAATTGCTTTATATTGCTGTGTCAGTTTCTGCTGTACAGCAAAGTGAATCAGCCATATACATATATAACCCCCCCCTTTTTTTTTATTTCCTTCTCATTTGGGTCACCTCAGAGCACTGAGTAGAGTCCCCTGTGCTATACAGTAGGTTCTCATTAGTTATCTATTTTATACATAGTAGTGTATATATATCATTCTCAATCTTCCAATTCCTCCCACTCCCCTGCTTTTCCCCTTAGTATCCATACATTTTTTTCTCTATGTCTGGATCTCCATTTATGCTTTACAAATAAGATCATCTTTACCATTTTTCTAGATTCCATATATATGAATTAATATACAATATTTGTTTTTCTAACTTACTTCACTCTGTATGACAGTCTCTAAATCCATCCACATGTCTGCAAATGACACAGCTTTGTTCCTTTTATGGCTTAGTAATATTCCAGTGTATATATGTACCACATCTTCTTTTTCTATTCCTCTATTGATGGACATTTAGGTTGCTTTCACATCCTGGCTATTGTAAATAGTGCTTCAGTGAACACTGGGGTACATATTCTTTTTGAATTAAGGTTTTCTGTGGGAATATGCCAAGGAGTGGGATCGCTAGGTCATATGGTAATTCTGTTTTTAGTTTAAGGAACCTCCATACTGTTCTCCATAGTGGCTGTATCAATTTACATTCCCATCAACAGTGCAAGAGTGTTCCCTTTCCACCGCACCCTCTCCAGCATTTACTATTTGTAGATTTTTTTGATAATGGCCATCGTGACCAGTGTGAGATGATACCTCATTGTAGTTTTGATTTGCATTTCTTTAATAATTAGGGTGTTGAGCATCTTTTCACCTGTTTATTGGCCATCTAAATGTCTTTCTTTGGAGAAATGTCTATTTAGGTCTTCTGTCCATTTTGGGGTTGAGTTGTTTGTTTTGATACTGAGCTGCATGAGATGTCTGTATATTTGGGGGATTAATCCTTTGTCAGTTGCTTCATTTGCAAATATTTTTCTCCCATTCTAAGGGTTGTCTTTTCATCTTGTTTATGGTTTCCTTTGCTGTGCAAAAGCTTTTAAGCTTAATTAAATTCCATTTGTTTATTTTTGCTTTTATTTCCATTACTCTAGTAGGTAGATCAAAAAAGATCTTGCTGTAATTTATATTAAAGAGTGTTCTGCCTATGTTTTTCTCTAAGAGCTTTATAGTGTCTAGCCTTACATTTAAGTCTTTATTTCATTTTTAGGGTCTACTTTTAATATGTAGAGACCACACAGTTTTGCAGACAGCCTCTATGGTATCTGTATCTTAAGCTGAAATGACATTTCCATACATGGAAAACAAACGAAAGAAAACAGCAAGTCTGTTTTCCCCTAGAGCACACTTGTATTGCTACCAGAACATTTTTTCTACACTGATTGGGAAATGTTTCTTAAAACTTTATCTCCGTCTGTAAATTCCAGTTATATGCAGCACACAGAGGACAGGAATCTGACTCACAGATAGGAACCCCTTTAAGACCACAGTGACGATGATGAGTTTCATAAAATGTCACTCATTCGGTGCCTTGTTGGCAAAGCAGAAATATAATCATTAAATGCCAAAACATGAGAGCTGCACTATATGGACTGCTTGCTTTCTAACATAACCCATTTTAAATATATGCTCGCTGAGCTAATCTTTTGCTCCCTGGATGCCCCCCGCTCTGATAACTCTGCCCCATCACAACAGCTGGCAGCCTGCTAACTCCTGCTCACATTCAACAGATCCCTTATTTCCACCTCCTCTTCTCAGCTCAGGGCCCCGGTTCCCTCAAATCCACAGTGTAGCTGCTGACAGCTGTTAGCAGCCCCTAAACAGGAACTCTGTCTACAAACTCAGGGGGAAAAAAGATATAATATTTATGTTTTCATAAAGAAGATCTGACACATTTTCTTTGACCTGTGTAGAGAGTAAATTGATCTAGCTTACTTGACTTTCCATATGTAGGCTGGACCACCAGATGCTCACATAAGGCAGGGGTTTTCAACTGGTGAGATTTTTCCCCCCAGGAGCATCTGTTCATGTCTGCAGACTTTTTTGGTTGTCATAATTAGGGACGTGCTATTGGCATTACTGAATGGAGGCTGGGGATGCTCTCATCCTACAGCACACAGGATAGCCCCCACCCTCTCATAAAAAAGGATTATCCTGCCCCCAATGTTAGCAGTGGGCAAACCTCATCACATTACATAAATAAGTGATTTAAATTTTATATACAATTTTTAGTAAATTTAAGTAACTTCATATATATATATATATATTGCTGTTGTTTAGTCATTCAGTCATTTCTGACTTTGTGATCCCATGGACTGTAGCCACCAGGCTCCTTTGTCCATGGGAGTTCCCAGGCAAGAATACTGGAGTAGGTTGTGACTGTCATTCCCTTCCCCAGGGGATCTTCCCGACCCAGGGATCATATATATATATATATATATATATTTTTTTTTTTTACTGGAAAGATTGATTATTCATCAGTCATTTAATTCCCTGACATATTGACCTGCTGGTGAAGGCCAAGGCTGTGGAGATAAAGTTCTGAGCAATGTGGAGGGAACTTCCTGCTACAAATCTGACCTGAAGCCAAAGTAAAGAGGGACAAATTGAATTTATGAAAGTGAAAGAGTTAGTTGCTCAGTTGTGTCCCACTCTTTGTGACCCCATGGACTGCAGCCTGCCAGGCTCTTCTATACATGGAATTCTCCAGGCAAGAATACTGGAGTAGATTGCCATTCCCTTCTCTAGGGGATCTTCCCGACCCAGGGATTGAACCCAGGTCTCCTGCATTACAGGCAGATTCTTTACCATCTGAGCCAGCAGGGAAGCCCCTGGTGAGTTTATGAGCAGGATCTCAATTCCGCAGGTTCCCAAAAGAGACCTGAACCAGTGTGTAGGTCCAGCTCCCTACTTTGCTGGTTGTGTCTAACTCATTTGGAACCACCTTTCACCACTGGTAGACACACACTAGCACAGAAGGTCTGGGCTAGTCACGGGCACTGGCTACTTCCCACTTTGCAAGGAAATCTGAAATGAGGAGTGAGAGGAAGGACAAGGATAAGGCGCTTCCCGTGGGCGTAGGATTGGGATGCATGTAGGGAAGAGGGGAGGCGTTTTGCTGGAAGGGCTCTCCTCTTGTTTTTGTTGGGAATTAAACATTACATCATTTTAATGTTGAAAATATCATATACCATAAGGATGAAATTGAGTTTCTGGGAAGAGTTCCAAGACTCCCTTCGTAAGACCTAAGCAAGACATCATCACAGACCATCCTAAAGAAGTGGGTAGGAGTGAGCTCCAAATACAGCAAGCTCTTTTGCTGTGCAAATATACTGAAAGCTGGATGGCTGCACAGAAAGGAAACAGGAACTCCCTGGGTGGCCCTAAAGGGGAGACAGGGCCTGCCAAAGCCTCTGCCGCTGCAGCACGGAGGGTCTCTGGTGAGAGGAGACGAGGTACTCTCTGGCTTCAGAAGGCAGGAAAAGGAACCCTGCATAGGAGCAGTCAGTCCTGAAGGCATGGATATGGGGGTGGGGGCAGGGAATTTGTCCCCGCAGCCTCCTGTGGGGCTCTCAAGGAAGAGATCAGTCTTCCCAGCAGCAGAAGGAACTCTGTACCAACAGCAACGGTGAGCGCGGCAAGTAAGCTGAGCTGCTGCTTAGCCACGACACCTCCTGCTTTGGACCCCAAACCCACTGCCCTCCCTGCCCCCAGGAATCTCCATCAGGTCTTGAATTCCCTGCACCAGATGGGAATGCACAAGCAAATACAGCTTCAAGACACTTCTCCCAGACTCTCCTGTAAGCAGATGGCTGCTCTGAGCCTGCCCTAAAAGTAATCCCAGAAATTCGACCACCACCAGCCCAGCACAGAGGGGTCACTCTCTGCTATGGACCTGCTACTCAGGTCCCAAATTCCCCAGGAGGACACCAGCTGCTTGAGGGAAGGGGCTCCTTCCTGCTTTGTCCACCGCTGTGTCCTCAGGGCTCAGAGCCGGGTCTACACCCTGGAGGAACTCTGTGCACATTTGCCGAATGAACGAACACCCCCAATCTTCACCAACTGGTGGGCGAGTCTCTGAAATTTCAAGTTGGCAAAGTTTATACTGACAGACAGGGCTGACTTTGTCCTGAGAGGCCCTCGACCTGGAGCCCGAGAAGAGATGGACAAAGCTGTGTTCTGACCAGTGATGAAGTAATTATGGAAAAAGCAAGTATTCCAAAGCTAGAAGACATTAGAGTCTATGGTTTCCACCCAGTGCAGTTGGGTTTCTAGACTGCATGATTCTGGGGGGGCTTGCTCCAGCCACCCACAGATGTTGCCTTAGGTCTTGGTCCCAAGGTCCTAGTTGGTCCTGACAAAGGCCAACCTAGCTTCCCAGGGAAATACCCTCAGGCCACCCTAGGGTGCTAGTTGGACTGTTAGTCTTGTATTCTGGTTGCCCTTCTGAGGAAAGACTGGCCCAGAGGCAAAAATTTCCCCCAGAATCCAGAGCTCCTTTTCAGCTACCTTCCCTTTTGTAGCAGGGAGGAAATACAGTCCTTATACTGTCTATGCCACGCGTATGACTCTCCTCTTGCCAGCCAGACTGAGCATTGCAAACACTGTTTCTTTCCCTTGCCCTCCATCAGTGTGATTCCGGACTGGCTGACTTGTCACTAAACCATCTGGCAGAAAGCCCCTCACGTTCTCATGCCTGGAGCCACTCCTGGCACTTCCAGCCCGGAGCTTTAGAACAGGGCCCCGCTGAGGTCTGAGCATCCATAGTTTGGCAGGTTCCCAGGCATGGTTAGGGAAAACCATAACCAACACTCCCTACCACAGAGCTTCGCCAGTCATCAGACACACAGGGGCCGAGTCTGACCCCGGCAAGTCTCGGCCAAGTCAAAGGAAATGACACACAATCTGTGAACTGCCTTCCACACACTGGAGGTGGGGGGTCCAGGCCATCTCTAGGTCATCACCGTGGGTGACAGCTAGTGACAAGGCCAGTTGCAGCTGAATAACCTCAAAAGGAAACACATGCCAACCCTTTCAAGCCCTTTGGTCACACCAAGTGTTCTGGCATCCTCCCCAAGCAGAGACAGCAAAGGAACAGCAAGAACTCCGGGTTCTCCTATTTCTCATTCATTTTCATGACCCTATTGAGTCACAGATAGTCGGGAAGCTGGGAAGCCTCCGGGGACAGAAGCAAAGGTCCTAAATCAGCACCCACTGTCCCCTGCTAGAAATTCAGAGCCCAGAGATGGCCCATGTGCATTCTGTCCCCAGCGGGAACATGATTAATGTCAGGAATATGCCCAACTGGGAAACACCACGTTCTGGCTTATTTTCTATTTTGATCTGAGCCAACGGCAAACTATACCAAGTGACCCATAAGCAGCCCACATTGTGTTTACGGGACTCAATGCTCAGTGTAAGGAGGAAGCCCAGTTCCAAACAGGTTAAGAAGAAATGGCCTTTCCTTAGGTGTTTTATAAAAGGCCACAAAACCCGATGCTGTGAAAACCTGCTTTTATTCCTGCTTGATAACAGGCAGGGGACCTTCCTCAAGACAAGGGTGCCGTTAGCTCGGCCAGGATGAGAACCCAGAGCTCGCCTATGGAAGGCTGCAGTGCAGTCCCCCCCTGATGAGATTCTGAAAGACGCACTCCAGGGCGACAGGATGATTCTGCTGCCCATCTCTCCTGTGTGTGTCTCTCTTTGACACGTGCACCCCTCTGCTAATATTTAACACACTGACAGAGAAAATAACTCAACTCAGGTTTTTCCCCTGCACCCCTGTTGCCGGGTGATCTTCAGACATATTTTAAGTGTGACTTATGTGCACTGAAATCAGTTTGCACGGGTTAGGTAAGCTGACAGCACTTGGATCACAAGATTCCTAGCCACCCTACCCTTCAAAGGCAGGGTTTCTGCTTTATTGATGGACACTGAGGTGTGGCTTCTTAGGGAAAGCGATGGCCCCCCGCCAGGAACTCCAGGTGCACTGCTTTGTGAGCAACCCCCTGCAGGGGACACCTGACGACACTCCATCGCCCGGCTGCTGTCCCTGTAAAAGGAGGTTCTGTGTAATGCCTCCCCCGCCCAGGGCAGCAGATCACCAGCGCACAAACGCGCTCACGGCTCCAGCGTGGCCTGGGCACCGGGCACAGTGCGTCCTGTTTTCCAAATGGAAACCTTTGCTCTTACAAACTGGGTCTCTGAACAAAGGCTAAAGCATCTGACCAGTGTTTACTCTGCCGCTCCCCCTCCTGCTGCTGCTGCCCCTTTGTTCATCCTGGTCTCGGCCCTCAGCTCTCAGCCAGGCTCCAGGAGCGCCAAGGAGAGCCCCGGGAGCTGGGGGTGGGGAGACCCGGATTCCAGGCCATAAATGCCAGCAGGCTCAGCTGCCGACACAACAGTTCCTGATTAAGATGAAAGGAGTGTGAAGTGAATTTAACCTGAAAGGGTGGGAAAGGCAGTGTACCCCAGGCCAGCAGCCCGGACCTGGGTGCTCCTGGCTTCAGGAGGCCTCACTCCCCCGACCCCATCGACAAAGAAACAGAAGCACGTTGCAGGAACTGGCAAACAGAACAAAGAAGAAAAAGATCATCCATAATTCCACTGCCTTCATAAGAGTCCCTGATAGTTTACTGGCATCATTTCCTTTCTGTTTTTTTTTTTTTGAAGAGGGGACAGGTTTGCCAAGTTGCTCTCCCAGGAGGAACCTGAAATGGATTCACACTGCTAATTATCATAAATTCTGTACTATTTCCTGGCCTCCCATCTCTTGTCCCACCAGTTACTCTGTTTAATTTTGGGCAAGTAATTTAGCTCCTCCTTCACTTTGCTGCTGCTGCTGCTGCTGCTAAGTCGCTTCAGTCGTGTCCGACTCTGTGCGACCCCATAGACAGCAGCCCACTAGGCTCCCCCATCCCTGGGATTCTCCAGGCAAGAACACTGGAGTGGGCTGCCATTTCCTTCTCCAATGCATGAAAGTGAAACGTGAAATTGAAGTCGCTCGGTTGTGTCCGACTCCCAGCAACCCCATAGACTGCAGCCCACCAAGCTCCTCCATCCATGGGATTTTCCAGGCAAGAGTACTGGAGTGGGGTGCCATTGCCTTCTCCGCCTCCTTCACTTTATCACTCAGCAAAATAAAGATAATAATTGTACCCATCTTCTAGGGCTGATGTAAGAATTGTATGGAATAAATCATATATGTTAGATGCTTCTGAAAGTAACATACAATCTTTTAACTACTTAATATTCAATCATATCTCTACTGGCCAAAAACTTTCATCAAGTAGTACATTTTTTAAGTAGATTCCCATTGCTGAAGACTGAGGTTGTTTCCAGTATCTTCCTAGTATAAATTATGCACTGAAAATTAAACATATTAATGCATAACATCTTATTCTTTATGTTGCTTTCTTTGGCTAGGTTATTAGAAATAAAATCAACAGATCCAAGAGTATAAACATTGATCCAGACTGTAAGCCATGATCCAGATTAACTAATTATTCACAAACTATTAGAATTTACAATGCTTTCAGAAATTTATGAGAATGCCAATGGAATGATGTACTTGCAAGTAATATGTATTATGATAAAAAAAATCTGGGGCAATAATTCATGGGCCCATAATTCTATGTAGCAAACTTGATAAATTATCTAATATTTGAAATTTGCTTATCTTTTTGTTTTGACCAAGAACAAAAAGAGCTCGAAAATCCCTATTTTGTGAGTGTTTATGGTTACCGTCATGTAGGGTCTGTGCTGGCCCCTGGGAGTCCCAGGACTGTTTTAGTGTGGGGAAGGAGGCAGTCAGCACAACACCCAGTTGGTTCACTTTTGAACCATGGCATGCATGTGGCAAGAGCGTGTCTGCATTCTCGCCTTTGGTCCTCACAGCAATCCTGCTTTCATCTCCACCACAACTCTAGGGCTCAAAGGAATTTTAAGGGAGTTGCAAGCCATTCAGACAGAGGACAACAGACTTGGAAGGACTCAGCTTCCTTTTCCAAGGGCAAGGCTGCTGCCATATCAACAGGTTGGAGGGGAGCCAGTGCAGACAGAAGGGGCTTAAGCAGATGCTGAATCAACAACCTCTATGTTGTACAAGATACCAAGTGGACGGAGCCGGACTCCAGAGTCAGCCTGACCCAGAGATGAACCTTGTTTCCATCACTCGGCTCAAGGGAGCCTTAGCAAGTTGCTTCCTTTCTCCTGGGCCTCAGAGACACTCATTCCGAAGGCCTGGACAGTGAGAGAAGCGCTGTTTCTACCAGCATCTTTACAATAAAGTGACACATTGCAAATGCTGGGGAGTGGCTCCCACGCCTCACCTCGGGTCCCTTCTAAATTCTGCAAGGGCGACTGTTAACAGTTTTGCGTGACACATTGATCAGCATCTTCTTTTAGATGTCAGGGGCTGCCAAAGCCAGTTGCTGAAAAGTAGTCATTTACCTGCTGTGATTGCTCATAGTAACTGGCATTTTCTGTTCTTTATACTTAGTTTTTCAATAGCAAATGCGGATAGTGACTGAGGACTTCTGACAGATGGACTGATGCAGAGAGCAAATGACATGCATATGTAGAGTCTGATACCTTGCAAATCCGAGAGATGGCTTAAACTATAGCAATATGAAAACTGCATATCTTTATCTCAGCATAAGAAAAATGCACTTGATTCTTTTAAGCTGTTCCTACCACTTTATCATCTAGACTTAGGGGAGGGGAAAATTACCTTTATCCTTTGCTTTGGAGACATCTACTGCAACACACAAATTTTAAACCCCAAAGTCAGCTCTGGTGCAGAAATAAAAATCACCTTGTGGTAGCGACTGCCACCTTGTGGCCATATATGAAACTGTCACTAAAAATAGATGCTGCTGCTGCTGCTGCTGCTAAGTCGCTTCAGTCCTGTCAGACCCTGTGCGACCCCATAGACGGCGGCCCACCAGGCTCCCCCGTCCCTGGGATTCTCCAGGCAAGAACACTGGAGTGGGTTGCCATTTCCTTCTCCAATGCAGGAAAGTGAAAAGTGAAAGTGAAGTTGCTCAGTTGTGTCCGACTTTTAGTGACCCCATGGACTGCGGCCCACCAGGCTCCTCTGGCCACGGGATTTTCCAGGCAAGAGTGCTGGAGTGGGGTGCCATTGCCCTCTCCGAAAAATAGATGGCCAATGTTAATAAAGGCCTGGAGCCACTGAGGACTCTGATGAAGAGGGTGTGGCCTCAAGGGGCCCAGGCTGTGAGAGGCAAGAAGAAGGAATACAAGGGAAACTGCAGCCCAAGAAGCTATTAGTTGGACTTTAAGGTGCTTGGACAGCATGGGAGTGCATGCCATGCATCCCCTTTCACCTGTCCTCCTGCCTCCTGGCTTCCCTGCTCCATCCGTTCTCCATGCTGCGCATGTGCCTTTGCCAACACAAGGGGCCCTTACATATATGTGATATTCAGCCTCACTTACTGTTGGAGAAATGCCAGTTAGAACTCCAAAGTCACGTTAAAAAAAAAATCTCTCCAGCCATCAAAATGATAGGCAGCGTTATAACAGGAGAGGAGGGGAAATAATCCTTCCCAAATGTGGTTTGGGAGTGTGAATTTAGAAATACGGCCAGCAAGTGGAAAGAGCTTGGGCTCAGCAGTCAGACTGCCTGGCTTTAAAACCTCTGCCACTTGGAAGCTAAATTTCTTCCTGCCTCAGTTTGCTCATTTGTAAAATGGGAGTGATGTTAACAGAACTTACTTCACAGGATTACCATAAAGATTGATAATACACACAAGGCACTTAGAACAGTGCCTGGTATATAAGTGATAAAGTCTTAGCTATTTTCAGCCATGATAGGGGAGAAGGCCCACTAGACCCCATAAGAATCATAAATCCATCCATTTTTGACCAAGCAATACCACTTCTCATAGTGTCCCATATAGAAATCATAGCACAGGTACATAAGATAAAAGTACAAGCGACTCATTGTAAATTTGATTGAAATAAAAGTTAAGTATAACCTAAGTATTTACCAATAGGAAATAGGTTAAATAATTTGTATTATGGTCTTAAAATGGAATACTATGCAGCCATTATAAATGAGGCAGTCAGGTATATTCAAATATGAGACAATCTCATTATACATTATGTTTTTTTCAGACAAATAAGGTGAATGGGGATGCAATGCACAATGTGGTGACTATAGTTAACGATATGGTATTGAATATATGAAAGTTGCTGAAAGTATTTCTTAAAGGTTCTCAACACAAGACAAAAAGTGTGCTGATAGATGCTAACTAAATTTAGATGTGGTGTTCATTTTACTACATATGGAAATATAAAATCATTTTTTTGTACACCTAAAACAATGTTAAATGTCAATTATATTTCATTTTTTAATATGCAAATTTTTAAAAAGTATAAATTTTGCAAGATGTATTACAGAGATTTACTCTCTTAATAAAATCATTTTGGATTTTTTCCTTAAGAAGACAGGGGTGGGGGACTTCCCTAGTGGTCCAGTGGTTAAGACTCTGTCTTCCAAGGCAGGTGACACAGGTTGGATCCCTGGTTGGGGAACTAAGATCCCACACACTTCAGGGCAACTCAGCCTGAGCGCCACAGCTACTGAGCACGCATGCCTCTACTAGAGGGAAGCCCACATGTTGGAATGAAGTCTGTGTGCCACAACCAAGACCCAGGGCAGCCAAAAATAAACAAGTATTTTTTAAAAGGAGGGTACAGAATGGTGTGCAAATATATACCACCATTTATGTTATTTTTTTTAAATAAATACAGATGCATATATGTTGTGTGTATGTATGCTTTTGTGTACAAACAATTCTCTGAAAGGCTATACATGAAATTACTAATAATAGTTTCAATCAAAGAAAGAAGATGAATACTTAGAGAATGCTTATATTACCCACTGCATACAAAAATTTGCTTTTTCATAGTTTAAATCTGTAGTCTGGTATGCCATTCTTCTGCTTAAATGTCTTTCATTCATTCTTAGGGCTAAAATACAAGCTCTTTTAACAGAGCCTTCAAGGCTCTCACAGCCTGGTCCTGGCCTGCCCCACTTCTTCAGCCCCAGTTCTCACTAGGCCCCTTCTCAACCTCACATTTTGCGCTTGTGGGCTTTATTCACCCTTTTTGTTCCTGTTTACCGGTGGTGGTTTAGTCGCTCAGTCATGTCCAACTCTTGCGACCGCATGAACTGTAGCCCTCCAGGCTCCTCTGTCCATGGGATTTTCCAGATAAGAATTCTGGAGTGGGTTGCCATTTTCTTCTCCAGGGGATCTTCCTGACCCAGGGACCGAACCTGCATCTCCTGTTTAGGAGGCGGATTCTTTACTGACTGAGCTACCATAGAAGACCTGTTTACTGGTAGACCCACTGGAGCTGTTCACCTTGTACAACATACTCCCTTTCACTCTCTCTGCCTGATTAATTCTAACCGGTCCTTCTGGTTCCAGTGTAGCTGTAACTTTCCCTAGAAATGCCTTGCAGCATCCCTGGACCAGGTGTGATGCCCCCATCCCACTCCTACCATGGCCTTTACCTCCCTGATGGCGGCAGAGACAAGGGACGTGTCCTGAATTCTCTTTCAGAATGCCTTTGAGAAGCAAGAAGTTTGGGAAATAACTGTCAGACCCTCCCGATGCCTTCATAGGAGCTCTCTCCCCTCTCCATTGACAGCAGAAGCCCAGTCCTGAGCCCAGTCTAAGTGGGCTGCAGAATGCCCCACCTCAGGGATGAGTCAGGTGGATGGGAGCCCATTGTGACAAAGCAGCTTATCTCAGCTAGATATTTGCTCTTCCAGCCTCCTCTGCAACTCAGGATGAGCCTATAACTCAAGTCTAGGAAAGATTTTTCTATCCCTGATAAGAGGAAAGTGTATGAAGCCCTTCGACCTCTGCTCCCTGTGCTTCCTGCTTTAGATGCTGTCATGTGATGTGAGATGGTTAGGGCTGTGATATTAGGGCAAGTACCTTGAGACCTCAAGGGGAAGAGATGCTGAATGACACTAAGCATCTCATACAATCCTAATAGTGCTATCATGAGACTTCTCAAGAAAAAAGCCTCTACTATGAACTAAACTCATCCTTTCTGTTTATTGTGTAAACCACTACCAGTCATATATCCTGTTAACCGCAGCCAAAAGCATTCCTAATTGCACCCCATGATGAAAGTGGTCGCTCAGTCGTGTTCGACTCTTTGCGACCGCATGGACTGTAGCCTACCAGGCTCCTCCGTCCATGGGATTTTCCAGGCAAGAGTACTGGAGTGGATTGCCATTTCCTTCTCCAGGGGATCTTCCTGACCCAGGGATTGAGCCCAGGTTTCCTGCATTGCAGGCAGATGCTTTACAGTCTGAGCTACCAGGGAAGTTCCCACCCCATGATGACAGAATCCCAGGATCAGTCCACGGAATCAAGCAAAGGGTCCTTGACTGAGGCCAGGAGCAAGGCCTTGGGACATTACAAATCAAGGTGCCCTCTTTGGGCCTATCCTGGTCTGAACTCTTTTCCCCGGGTCAGAAACAGTTTAGCATTTAGCAATGGAGCCAAGGTCAAAGTCACCAGGATAAGCAGCCCATGATGTTTACTGTCTTCTTGGACTTCTGTAACCTTCACTCTGCTAGAGAAGACTTATGTACAAAGACATTTTTAATCTTAGGACACACAACCCTCAAAATGATCCTTCTCCAGGACAACATGAAAGGAAGCGGTTAGTTCATTGGTTCTGGTCATCAGAAGTCACTGGGTACTTCAAATGACCCTACCTTGGGAGTCTCCACCCTCCAAAGTTTCTGATCTGCTACTTTATGAAACCTTCGACATATTGCAGTCTGAACTTTTGAAGAAAGGAGGCCATGGGGTGGTGAATGGGAGCCATACTTACAGGGGTCTGAAAGCAGCAGAAGAGCTGCGTGAGGAAGGGGTGACTGCGGGCCAGGGACAGGATCCTTTTCTCGGTCATGGTGCACTCCACATCGTCATCCTGCAGGATCACGTCCTTCTTCAGCACCTTCACAGCATAGAGGTCTCCTGTTTCCTTGATTCTTGCAAGCATCACCTATGGCAAAGCAGCAGGAAGGAGCGTGAGCAGGAGAACTCCTGCAGCTCTTAGGGTATGGCCTTGCCTGGGGCAGAAGGCCGATGGCAGGTGGGAAACAGGCGTGTGGATACATTCCTGCACAGACAAACAACCTCCATGGAGCAGGCTTCCTTTAACCCAAACAGCTGAAGCCAAGACTCACCTTCCCAAAGCTGCCCTTCCCCAACACTCGGATGAACTCAAAGTTGTCGATCCCAAGTCGGTTGGAGGAATTTACCCCAATGCCATTTCCTTCTTTGGTGCTCTCCTTTCCCTGTCGTCTTAGGGTTGATCTAGAAACAAGCTTCTGCAAAGAAGAAATACATGGAATCAGAAATCCCAGTGGAACTTGAAGCAGTTACAGATGGAGAAGACCTTACTTGCAGCTTCACCCCTCAATATAGCACATGGGGAGAGGTTAATACAGCTTGACATGTGATCAGGTTCTGCCACTCAAAGCTGCTTCAGCATAAACTC
This sequence comes from Bubalus bubalis, assembly GCF_019923935.1. Lineage (NCBI taxonomy): Eukaryota > Metazoa > Chordata > Mammalia > Artiodactyla > Bovidae > Bubalus > Bubalus bubalis. The sequence continues at coordinate 29,775,784 of NC_059167.1, forward strand.
CTGATCTGTGCTTACTGTATTTGGGTAAGAATCATTTAAAAAAAAAAAAATGGAGAAGGCAATTGCACCCCACTCCAGTACTCTTGTATGGAAAATCCCATGGATGGAGGAGCCTGGTAGGCTGCAGACCATGGGGTCGTGAAGAGTCGGACAGGACTGAGCGACTTCACTTTCACTTTTCCCTTTTATGCATTGGAGAAGGAAATGGCAACCCACTCCAGTGTTCTTGCCTGGAAAATCCCAGGGACGGGGGAGCCTGGTGGGCCACCGTCTATGGGGTCGCACAGAGTTGGACACGACTGAAGCGACTTAGCAGCAGCAGCAGCAGCATTTAAAAATAATCTAGGCCACTGAGTTTCAGTTTGTGCTCAAATGGCAGCATACAGAAACACTGTCTCAGCCTGGGCCACCTGCTTGCTTTCTCCAGGTGACCACATTCTAAGAGCGCCATCTGGTGTCCAAGTCCTACAAGTAGCAGATTTCACAACTGCTCTGAAAATCAAAATGAGAACAAAAGAAGTAACGTGATAATATACATTTTAAATTATAGAAGAGAAATGAAAATTAATGTAAATATTGGAACATAGAGCAAATATATGAAGGATAATATCGACAACACCTATCATCTCATCAGCCCTCTTCAACAAAAAATAAAAACAACATAAATATACACACATCTATCTTTACGCTTGATTAATTTTTAAAAAGACAATGAAATTGTTGTTTCATAACACTAATTTTAACATTTTGCATGCTATTATCATACTAACATATTATGTTAATTGCATGCTATTAACATATTATGCACAGTTCTAAATGTCCTTCAAGAACATGAGTTTTAAAAAGCTGTCCAATAATTCATTTTATGGATATATCACAATTGATTCAATAACTCCCCTGATACTGGACATACAGAATATCCCCATTTTTCTCTATATAGATAACACTCAGTGATCGTACTTGCATGCACATCTTCATATCAGGGTGATAAGGAGTCTGGGCTCTCAAGCAGGCTGCCTGGGTTCAAATCACAGCTCTGCAACCCAACCCTGTGACCATGGACCAGTCACCCACCTCTCCGTGCTTCAGTTTCCACTCCTAACAAAGGGGATGTTACAGCACCTGCCATGTGGCTCGTTAATGAGGAGTAAATGAATAACTGAGCCTAAAGCTCTTAGATCAGTGCCTGGCACATTCAATAAACCTAAGCTGCATTGTTATATCAGCAAGATCATCATTAGCATCCTCTATTCAGATAACTTTCCAAAAAGGGAACTCTTTGAACCAAGGATTTAAGTTTGAAGACTTCAGATGCACGGTCAACTTGCCCTCCAGAAAGATTAACCGCCAATACAGTGAGAGCTCCTAGGTCACCAGATGGAACCAGAAGAACTCTTCAGAGAGTTCTCCAGCCCCATCCTGCAGAGGACGCTACCTACAGACAAGACGACGGTGCAGATGTCCATCTTGGGATATTTAAGACAAGCAGACCAGAATAGACAAGAGACCAGAAGTCTAACATCTTGGAGCATTTGACCTACTAAAAAACAGCTAATTTGGGGCAACTTCTAAGCAATGTTTGCCATAAACAGCTGGGCAACAGCCTGAAACTGCAAGGATTGTACTTATTCAACCAAGTGAAACAGTGATTGAAGATACAAAATGGATCATTTTTAAAAATCCAATTGTTTTCATAGTTTCTCCTCATAAATTTTTCTAAGACAGAAAAACTTTACCAGCTTGAATTTCACTTCCTCCACGTAAATCCTTCCCCTGGTTGGGCTGGCCCTGGCCAGAAAACGTCAAGCCAGTGTTTCTCAATCTTTTTTTTCTTTTAACCCATTCTTCTCTTTTGATAGACTGAAGACGTCACTCTTTAGTGATGAACTGTCAGATAACAGGTAATTTGGGTTTTCTCACTATTAAGTGTCAGAACATTAAAGATACTTGGTTCAAATGACATGTGACACTGCCCATTCCTGGAGATTGTGCCGCATGGCTCAGCTCATTCCCATGGAGTTTCAGAAGCTCTGGGCAGGCTGAAAGCCCTAACCTGACACTCTTCAGGCACAGTAGTCTGCGTGCATGCATGCTAAGTCGCTTCAGTCATGTCTGACTCTGTGCAACCCTAAGGGCTGTAGCCTGTTAGGCTCCTCTGTCCATGAGATTCTCCAGGCAAGAATATTGGAGTGGGTTGCCATGTCCTCCTCCAGGGGATATTCCCAACCCATGAATGGAACCTGCGTCTCTTACAACTCCTGTGTTAGGAGGTGGGTTCTTTATCACTAGCACCACCTGGGCTTCCATGGTAGCTCAGATGGTAAAGAATCTACCTCCCATTGCAGGAGACAATCCCTGGGTCAGGAAGATTCCCCAGAGAAAGGAATGGCAACCCACTCCAGTATTCTTGCCTGGGAGATCCCATGGACAGAGGAGCATGCTGTGCTACAGTCCAGGGGGCTGCCAAGAGTTGGACACGACTGAGCCGCATTCCCTTTACCTTTCCTCAAATCAAGAAATACAATGTCAATCCAAGGCCCCGATCTACCAGGTGGGGCCCTCCACCTGGTAGAGGTGGTTAGTGATGACATTTTTGGACAGCCAAGCACCTGACAGTGATTGCACTTCCCTTCCTAAGTATCCAAAGATATTTGCCAGTTCAGTCTAGAATCTTCCTGAACCAGACATCAAGCTACACATTTTAGAAGCCACAGCCATAGCCACGGATCATTCCCCAGCTCTCAGCAGACCCCAGCTAGCAAGGCAGCATTAGGATGCGGCTGAAGCTCTAACAGACCAGGGGAGGCTACGGGTCACTCAGGGAGGGGGCAAGACAAAAGGCACACAGCAACAGGCCCGCTCCACCCACCCCCGAGAGCCGAGACGAAGGAACTCCTGTCTGTGGCTGGACCAGAGATAAGTTCACCATCCATACAAAAACTTCACACTCTGGATTCCAGGGCTGTGGAGAGTGTCAGCTCTTCAAGTTCAACGCTTTCAGAGAGGAGGAAGCAGAGGCCCACAAGTTACTGGCCAGCTGTACAGCTGGGGACCCCACCAAGAGTAGAACCCAGGCCCCTGGATTCCAGGCTTTTCACCAGACCACAATGACAGGAAGCTGATTTACCAAAAAAAAAAAAATCCTTTTTCTGCTTATTGCAATGTCTGCACACTCACTATTTGTTGTTACATAACTGTATATAGAACCTTATTTGTAGAAGAAAATGCTCTTTAAAAATGCAATAAATCTGTTTACCGTATTTGCTGAGACTAGGACTTGGATCACGCCACACACTACACGAGGACTCACCACATCTGGGAACAATGTCCAGATTATAATATGGGAAAACAGTCAAGGCTCACCGAGGTTGGAGAAATATTTCCGGGTTGGAGGCCCATTCCTGCCAGAGTCTTGGCCAGCTCCACCGCGTTTACCCCGCAGTTTGGGGCCACGTTCGCCTGACATCGAATGTGTACATTCATTTTACATACTGGAGGGAAAAGGAGAAAGGAATCCATGTTCAGAAAAGAGCCACGTCAACATGAGATGTAAAACAGAACCGTGATGACCTGAGAGGCTGTGGCTGGGCAACGGCACAGGCTGAACAATGCCATCTGCTCTTAAAATTCAACGGACTCAAATAATGATCCCTGACAGGGGAGCCTGGTGGGCTGCCGTCTAAGGGGTCGCACAGAGTCGGACACGACTGAAGCGACTTAGCAGCAGCAGAGTGTAAGTCCCTGACTTTCTCTATTTCTGTTCTGTGCAGAAGCAGAAAGCCTAGCACACTGAAGAATAAATTTCAAATATCTTTTTTTTTTCCCACTGCGACTTGATGAAAGACATTCAACTATGCTACATTTTAACAATCATCACCGATTTCCCAGCATGATTCAACACGGCTTAAAATGTTCATAGAGTGACAGCTCAGTAAACTAAGTAACAAGGAAACATGCCAAGTGACTTTATACTCTTTCTTGTGCCTCTAAAAAAAGGTAGTAATCACAAAGCCATGTGTAGATGGCTGTTCAAACAGTGAAATGGTGAGTCTGAAAGAAAAACCTCTAAGTACAGCCTTCTTTCTGAGCATTGTCTTTGGGTGGCCCCCACAGCACAGAACGCGGCATCCTGTGTGGCTGCGTTTCTCAGGGCTTTCAGCCTGTGGCTTCATGGGTGACAAAAAGCAATTGATTTAAAGGTCAAAGTAAGTGGCAGTTGGAAGAGCAGAGTGAAGCAAGCTAAGCTCCTGGCGCACAGGAAGCTGACTTGGGATGATGAAAGACCTGAGGTTTAATCAGCACAAAGTTCTGATATGGTTTCTTGACCTGGTTCTGCAGAGGGGAGGCAGAAATGAAACAGCATAATACATGTTTGGGGTGTGTCAGCCCATCTTTGGAAGGATGCACAGATCCAGATTTTGTGGGGGCTAAATTTATGCGATGTAGGGTTATCTTCTTTGAGAAAAAGAACACTCTGGGGCTTCTCTGGTGATTCAGTAGTTGGGAATCCGCCTGCCAATGTAGGAGACACTGGTTCGATCCTTGGTCCGGAAAGCTCCCACATGCTGTGGGGCAACCAAGCTGGTGTGCCACAACTATTGAGTCTGTGCTCTAGAGCCCGGGAGCCACAGCTACTGAAGCCCGCACACCCTAGAGCCCGTTCTCCCCAACAAGAGAAGCCACCGCAATGAGAAGCCCGTGGACCACAACTACAGGGTAGTCCTGCTCGCTGCGACTAGAGAAAAGCCCATGTATAGCAACGAAGACCCAGCACAGTCAAAAATAAATAACAAAATCATTTTAAAAAAGAAAAAGAACACTCCATCAAGTAGAGAGTTTGGAAGGTGCCTTGCAAGGGAGGGACTCTGAAGCTTAAGCTTTATTAGCTTCATAGGACATCCTCCTCTCTCAGGAAGGCTGGTACGGAGACATACAAGCCAGTAGTGGCCTTTCTAAAGCACCACGTGACAATAACGGCAACAATTACAGGAATTCTGTAGGTGCGCTCTCCTTAGCACCACCGGGGACAAGAACCATGCAGATGAGCCCCACCCATGGCTCTGTACAGAGCACACAAGAGCAGAAAGTGACTTTCACCCTAGAAAGGGACACCACCCAGCTAATGATTAAGAAGTGCCTAAAACAAAGCCTCATGGGCACTGTCTGCTGTTTTGGTTGAAAAAGAATTTATTTCACGTATCTATGAAAAAAGAATCCTCGTGACTCCCATGGACTGTAGCCCATCAGGCTCCTCTGTCTATGGGGATTCACCAGCCAAGAATACTGGAGTGGGTTGCCATGCTCTCCTCCAGGGGATCTTCCCCACCCAGGGATGGAACCCAGGTCTCCTGCATTGCAGGTGGATTCTTTACCTTCTAAGCCACCAGGGAAGCCCACACACACAAAGCACACATGGAAAAAGAATAAGCAAATGGGGCTCTGGAGAAACAAAAGAATTGGCCTTTCTTAAAAACAAGGGACTAGCCCCTTGTTGGTAATAGAAGCAGGTTTGGTAAGTCCAGCCAGTGGAAGTTACCCAGTTTTATTGACATGAACTCTGCCTTCCTCTGGTGACTTAGAATGTGTCTAAGTCACATGAACTTCACATGTGTTTCAGCAGGGGACAGTGCATCCCACGACAGCCAGACTGTTTCAGAAACACTCGTGAGAGATGACTCCAGGCCAATAGCCTCTCAACTCCTAACAGGACAGGGATCAGCCCTCATTTCCTGACCTTTTGCTAAGGCAAAAGCCCAAAACTCAGGCTCCCTTGGGCATAGCTGTTGAAGTACAAGCCCACATGGGGCCAAAGCTGAAGAGTCCTTCATCCCACCTACCTTCCGACCTCTATCAAGCTCTTTGAGAAGACACAGGGCAGCTCCAGCTATGCCTTTGTAACTCAATTTCTGCTTATTTCTGGTGAGGTCATCAGACCACCTCTCTTGCCAGTTCTTTACTCATAAGCCAACCTTCTCTGCTGACCACCTCACCTCCTACTATCGTCCATTTCTGACCAGATGCCATTTTTGCCTCTTTCACATACATATTAAAATACACAACGACTAGCCTGTACTCAGCACTCAATAGAGGATAGCCAGCAGCCTAGCTAACGAGATGGGACATTTAACTTAGCAACTGCGTAAACGTGCTGTGCTTAGGACATTTGTGGATCAAGTGCAGCTCTCTGCACATGCCTGACAAGGGACGATCTAGGGTCACAGAGATGTTTGTTTATAAAAGGTCTAAAACCACCAGTTCTAGGTCAGATTCTGAACTGCAGAATTTGGAAAGCTCGCAGCAAGGTGTTCTCATGAGGAAGCGGCTACCCCACACCCCAGCATCTCACTTTTACACTGAAGTCCTTGTCGCATTATGCCCCAGAGCAGGGAGCCACAGTGGTCGCAGAACGTCGGCACCTTATAGTTGTGGACGCTGAACTTGTGTGGGATGTTGATTCCAAACCTCTGCTCAGCAGTCTGTAAAAAGGAAACAGGAGGATGAGAGCTGAAATGCCACACCTTCTGCGAAAACTGTTAACAGGAGCCCACCAAATTCATGGTGTTACTATCACACCTGAGATGGGTACGTCCTTACTGCTCAGCAGCAATGAATTACCCAGGCCTGATAATGCAGACTGAACACGTTTTCTAGTGAACAAGACTGGACAGAAACATGTGGTATACAAGATTGTTCTCCATCTTGGGAGATTAAAAGAAATTTGAATTTTCAATTCACCTTTTATATTCAAGCTGTGTGTCTCTCCCTACCAATCCTCTCACACTTATGTCCATTTCCAAGAACCTTTGAACTTCAGGATTAAACAAGCCTTTTATAGACTACATACACTTACTATCATCACAAGTTCTTCCACAAATTCATTATATCATGAGGACAGGGCAGAGGGTGGTACCCAGAGGACATGGAATCACCTAAGGAATTCATTCCAAAGTGACATTCAAGTAGGGATCTTATTCCTCCCTTCCAGCCTCTGCCTGTCTTTGGATTTTGGTATCTCAGTGCAAAGATTCTGCTTTGATGTCACATACAATCACTTCTTGGATCAGGTGTAATCTCACATACTATTTTCAGCAAATAATTAGATTAGGCGTATGCTCTATAGGCTACATCAAATTTAAAGAAATAACAACAGAGCCAAGCATAACAAGGACTGGGGTAATATTACTCCTCTTGAAACCTTTCTGGCCTCTTTCTCAAAAGAAAGAACACATGCCTCTACGTGTACTCTGTAGCAATCCTGGTGTACACTGTAAAGGACCATCAATTCAGAGCCAGACTCTTCAGTGAACCTGTGAATTTACCACTAACTGTTGGTCATATTTCACCCTCCTTGTACCTTCAGAATTTAGAGTGTTATACCCACCTCAGCTGGACGCAAAATGGCAAGAGTGAAGTTCAAGAATTTATGTATAAGTAAACATCTTCCCTGAAATTCCTAGACAGGCTGGAAGGGGCCAACAGTCACTTTATTTAGGGAGTGCAATTTACAGTTAACAACATATTTATCACATCAGTTGTATCTTGCAGTATTGATCCTATTTTAAGATTTAGGCTGAGAGAGAAGATAGCTAGCAGAGGCTGGATTCTACATTCAAATACCAGTCATCCAATGCCAAACTCAGGGAACTTCTCACAATTCCAAATCTCTCTTCAAATTAGAAGAACTGATCCCTAGAGCTTTTACCCGGATGACAACTAATAGAATTATCTTAAGGACAGGTTAAGCTAAGCAAGCACAGAAATACAACCCCATAATACAAAAAGGAGAGACATTTCAATTCTGATACCATCGTTGGCTTCAAGGAATATGGAAGGAAAGTGGGGGGTGCAGCAAAGAGGGACAGAGGGAGAGAGAGACACAGAGGTGGAGAGGGACAGAAAAAGGAGGAGGGAGGGAGAGAGGCAGAGAGAGAATGTGCACACATAAGCATGTGTAGACAATCGGCAAACTGCTATCTTACCTTTGAATCCACTTTGTTAATATTGTTTTGGCAAGTGCAGGCTGTAACAATTAGATGATGGCAGCGCTTGTGGACAACACAGGTGCACACTAGGGAATTAAACCCAGCAGTTATGCATTTATCAGGGGCCGACAGCCTAGCCAGTTTCAGTAGAGTAACAAGGGCCGCACACGCCAACATGGCCTGATTTAGATGCTGGGCTCACGGGAAGCCTGTGCTCCCGTCCTTCCTATATTCTTTACCCTCACCCTAACTCAGGCCTTTGCTCATGCTCAAACTATTCATACTCAAGTCTGGAACCAATGTCATCATTCCTGGCTTTAATCCTTCCTGTGCCTACCTCCAGAGGAATCCTCTCACAGTATGATGCTGGTATCCTCAGCCCCGTGGTCCAAAGCACTCAATCGTGTCTCACTATCAGTCAGAACAGAGCTGAAGTTTTCCAGATGAGTTTCAGGGTCTCTCAAGCCCACTCCAGACTCACTTGTCACATTTCTTCTCTGATGATTTTCTGTCCCATTAAAAACTAGACTAGCTGCCCTTCCTGGAGTAAGTCTCCACCCTCCTCCACACACTGTCCATGTCCTTCTCAATTCCCAGGATATCTTCCTTTCCTATCACTTAACTAAATCAAATTTATAACAGGACACGAAACTTTTAAAAATGTTTCTTCCATGGAAACACACTCCCCATGACTTCCCTTCTAGACTGAAACTCTCTCCCTCCTCTGATCACCTAAACTTTTAGCTGGCCTCCCTCATTTAAAGTGTTCCACATATGGCCTCCAGGGTACTCAGGATTCCCAGCCAGCATGATGACTTGAACAAAGTAGGCATTCACTAAGTAGCTGCAGAATGACTCAATCAATTGTTTGAATAGCTAGAACTTTATAAATAACTTTTTCTTCATTTTCATTTAGATCACTGATAATCTGTAGACACAGTCCAATTTCCATTAAAGAGTAATGAAGCAATATTAAAAATACACATCATTTTTAAGATCTTTCAAGACATATGAAAGTTTCCAGGATTAAATACATAAAGACAGATGACAAGTCAATAAATAGTACTATAGTCTAAAACAAATCTAGCTTTCATCAGATTGAATTCTCAGGAGAACCAAACTGAAAGTGCCCAGGGAACTAACTGGTCTTTTTATATGAGGGAATCCTTCACATAGAAAAAATTTATATTCTGAGGCATTTGTGTTCTTCACAGTCAGCTTGGCTACAGGTTTATTAATTTTATTGATATTTTCAGAGAACTAGCTTTCGATTTAGTGGATTTTCTTTATTGTTTCCCTAATTTAAATTTCACTGTTTCCCACTCTATTTTTATTTTCTACCACTCATTTTAGGCTTAAGTTTCTCTCCTTTCTGAGATGGAAACTTAGATTATCGATTCTAGATCTTTCTTCTTTTGTAATCTACACATTTAATACTATAAATTTTCCTCTCAGCACTGCTTTCACTGCTTCTCACAAACTTTGATAAACTGTATTTTCATTGGGTTTAAAATATTTTTTTAATTTCAAGTCTTCTTTGACCCATGAGCCATTTAGAATATATTGCTTAATCTCCAAATACTTGGAAGTGTTTTAATTATCTTTCTGCTATTGATTTTCAGTTTAATCACACTGCTGTCTGAGTAGATACTTTTTAGGATTTGAATTCTTTTATATTTGTTATTGTTGGTTTTACAGCCTAGAATGTGGTCTCTGTTGGTAAATTTTCCTAGGAAACTTACGAAGAATGTGTATTCTGCTGCTCTTAGATGGAGTATTCTATAAATGTCAATTTGATCAAGTTCTGATAATGCTGTTATGGTATAATCACTTAACACAGGAACAATATTAAATATACTTTCAAAAATGTTTTCTTACCTTGGCATTGATAACCCTGTTTTCCAAATACACCCCTGGTTCAAGACAATAGAGAAAAAAGCAACCATTAGTCAAACATTTCAGCAACAACTCCTATAATCACAGTACTTAAGAAAAACAAATTTCATCCTCTAGTCCTTTATAAAAAATAAAATTTCAGAGAAGCAGCAGCGATGATGTCCCTTTTGAGTGCCTGTTACCATAAGACAAAAAGGAAACTGACAAATTAGAATACTCCAAATCATAAAAACAGGTAAGTATTGCCAATTCTCATTCTACCAACCCTCTGTGGCAATCCCCCTAGTCCTTAGTGAAAATAAGCCCTCCTCTGTGTGTCACTGAGCCTCAGGCTGAAGTGTCACTCTACCACCTAACTGAGCATTGTCTCTCACATACACATAAAGATGTGTAGAAGGTGAAGTAAACAGATGCAGATATACATACAGAGGTAAACAGGTGAGTCCAGGGGACCTGACTGACCTGAAGCATCTTTCCTGTTCTCTGTGCCCACGTCACCCCAGAGTCTACTGGGAAGTACAACCACAAGATGCCCATCATGCTCATAGCTCCCATCTCTGTCTCTCCCTAATACAGTCTCTGAGTGCCAGTGATACAGTTTTCACCCTCATTTATAATAAAGATCACATTTTACTAAGCCTGTAGGATGTGCTAGGCAATGAGCCAAGCAGCTGACATGTACTATCTCACTTAATCCTCACGTGATAGGATGACCTAGAGCACAGACCATAAAGTCAGATGGCCTGGATGTGTTTTGGAGCAAATGGTTAACTTCTTTGAGCCATTGATTCTTAATCTATAAAAGGCATAATGATAACAGTGCTTACTTTATAAGGTCATCATGAAGATAAAAAGGGTTGATAAAGACTTAGAACACTGCCTGGCACTCTAAGCATACATAGAAGTCTACTATGTAAATAAAATAATATCATTATCTCTGTTTTGCAGATGAAGAGACACTGATGGCTTATATAACTTGTCCAGGTTCACATATCTAGTTGGTGATGAGAATGAACAGGGTCTATATGCTTAATTATATATATATATATATCTCTCTCTCACATATACCCCTATTTTAAGTGTGTGTGTAGGGAGTGGGGAGGTAGGTGGGAGTTAAAGCTCCTTGGTAGAAAAAAATTTAGTTAAATTATCAAGCAACTTTCTATTTAGAATGTTAGTTGAGATCAAAAGTTCTCACCCAAAATGCCTACTAAACACCTGTAGTAGCCAGGTCATGTAAAGAAGAAAAGTTGGCATAAAATAAACAGCAATAGGGAGAGGTGTGTGTCTACAGCTAACTGGAGCATGTAAAGAAGAGAAATGGGCTCAAAGTTGCCAGAGATGCTAATTTTTCTCATTTAAAAATGAGAATAGGAATCTTTTGTTAAAGACTATAACTTTAGGCTTCATCACATCAACAACCAGTATAGGGCCTTTGGTTTAGACAAGACTTTCTTTTTTTTATTTAATTTTTTAATGTGTACAAAGTTTGGGTCATTTCTTTTTTAAAATTTATCTTATTGAAGTATAGTTGATATATGATGTTATGTTAGTTGCTTGTGTATAGCAACGTGATTTATTATACATAGGTTCTTTTTTAGGTTCTTTTACATTATAGGTTTTTAGAAGATATTGAATATAGTTCCTGATATTATACAATAGGTCCTTGTTGTTTTTCTATTTTATATATATGTGTGTGTATGTCCGTTAATCATGAATCCGTAATTTATCCCTGTCCCCTTCTTCCCCCTTTGATAGCCATAAGTTTGTTTTCTATGTCTGTGAGTCTATTTATATTTTGTCACTATGTTCCTCTGTATCATTTTTTAGATTCCATGTATAAGTGATATCATATATTTGTCTTTCTCTATCTGACTTCATTTAGTAAATAAAGTTGGTTAAAAGAATATAGAAACAAGAATCATATCTATGGTACCTACAAGACACTCACTTCAGATCTAAAGAAACACAGAGGATGGAAAGAAAGCCAGAGGATGGAAAAAGGTATTCCATGTGAATGGAAACCAAAAGAAAGCTCAAATAGCAATACTTATATCAGACAAAATAGACTTCAGCATTAACACTTTTACAAGAGCTAAAGAAAGGCACTACATAATGATCAAGGATCAATCCAAGAAGAAGATGTAACAACTATAAATATACATGCATCCAACATAGAAGCACCTCAATATATAAGGTAAATATTAACAACCATTAAAGGGAGAAATTGACAGTAACACTATAATATTAGGTGGCTTTAATACACCACTTATAGCAATAGACAGATCATCCAGACAGAAAATCAATAAGGAAACACAGGCCTTAAATAAAATATTAGACCAGATGGATCTAACTAATATTTATAAAACACATCACCCAAAAGCAGAAGAATATACATTCTTTTCAAGTGCACATGGAACATTCTACAGGATGCATTCTCCTAGATCACATGCTAGGCCACAAAACAAGCCTTGATAATTTTAGAAAATAGAAATATCAAGCATCTTTCCAACCACAACACTATGAGATTAGAAATCAACTACAAGAAAAAAAACTTCAAAAAACACAAACACGTGGAGGCTAAACAATATGCTACCAAACAACCAATGGATCACTGAAGAAATCAAAAAGGAAATTTAAAAAAGATACCTAGAGACAAATGAAAATGAAAACATGGCAATCCAAAACCTATGGGATGTGGCAAAAGTAATTTTAAGAAGGAAGTTTATAGTGATACAATCTTGCCTCAGGAAATAAGAAAGAGCTCCATAAACAACCTAACCTTACACCTAAAACAACTAGAGAAAGAAAAAACAAAGCTCAAAGTTAGTAGAAGGAAAGAAATCACAAAGATCAGAACAGAAACAAGTGAAATAGAAACTAAAAAACAATAGGAAAGAGCAATGAAATGAAAAATTAGTTCTTCAAAGAGATAAACAAAATTGATAAACCTTTAGCCAGACTCACCAAGGATAAAAAGAGAGGGCCCAAGTCAATAAAATCAGAAATGAAAAAGAAGTTACAACTGACATCACAGAAACCCACTCCAGTATTCTTGCCTGAAGAATCCCATAGACAAAGCTCATAAGAGACTACTATATGCAACTATATGCCAATAAAATGGAGAACCTAGAAGAAATGGAAAAATTCTTAGAAAGGTACAATCTCCCAAGTCTGAACCAAGAAGAAATAGAAAATCGGAACAGACCAATTACCAGAACTGAAATTGAATCCATAATAATAATAACTTAAAAAACCCTCTTAACAAACCAAAGTTCAGGCTCGGATGGCTTCACAAATGAATTCTACAAAACATTTAGAGAAGAGTTAACAAAATTGCAGAGGAAGGAAGACTTCTGAACTCATTTTATGGGTCCATCATCAACCTAATACCAAAACCAGAGAAAGATATCACAAAAAAAGAAAATTACAGGCCAATATCACTGATAAACATAGATGCAAAAAATCATCAACAAAATACTAGCAAATCGACTTCAGTAATATTTTAAAAGGATAATAGACTAAACCCTGTTCATGATTTAAAAGACCAGAAACATAAGCTAAGCCTGGATTTTGACTTGCTAAAAGGTATAAAATCCAAAGTAATCACAAAAAACCCACATAATACAAAGCAATTGATCAATATGCAGAAATGAACCAAGTGTTTCTGCCTTAAACAAAATGACTAAGTTCAGTTTAGTTGAGTCACTCAGTCGTGTCTGACTCTTTGCGACCCTATGAACCGCAGCACGCCAGGCCTCCCTGTCCATCACCAATTCCCAGAGTTCACCCAAACCTATGTCCATTGAGTCGGTGATGCCATCTAACCATCTCATCCTCTGTTATCCCCTTCTCCTCCTGCCCTTAATCATTCCCAGCATCAGGGTCTTTTCAAATGAGTCAGCTCTTCACATCAGGTGGCCAAAGTACTGGAGTTTCAGCTTCAGCATCAGTCCTTCCAGTGAATATTCAGGACTGATTTCCTTTAGGGTGGACTGGTTGGATCTCCTTGCAGTCCAAGGGACTCTCAAGAGTCTTCTCCAACACCGCAGTTCAAAAGCATCAATTCTTCTGCACTCAGCTTTCTTTATAGTCCAACTCTCACATCCATACATGACCACTGGAAAAACTATAGCGTTGACTAGACGGACCTTTGTTGACAAAGAAATGTCTCTGCTTTTCAATATGCTATCTAGGTTGGTCATAACTTTCCTTCCAAATGACTAAAGTTTGCAACAAAAGCAAGATACAAGAGTGTTTTTCTTCCTTCTGAGAAGGGTGTGTGTATGTTTTGTGCAAGTGAGGGAGTGTTTCTTCTTTCTCTCTGCAAATAAATGTGTTTAATGTTGCCTCTAATTGAAGACTGGAGGAGGAAATGGCAACCCACTCCAGTATTCTTGCCTGAAGAATCCCATAGACAAAGGAGCCTGGCAGGCTACAGTCCATGGGGTCACAAAGAGTTGGACATGCCTGAGTGACTTCACTTTCACTTTCTAACTCAAGATAACTACTACTTAAATTTATTTCACATTACAGATTTGCCTCTTAGACTTAAGCTTGAGTGACATATATAATATTATTCCAAATCATCTAGAATTTCTCAACTACTAATTATCTTAATTCTTAAATGCCAGGGATTATAGTATGTGGTCACTGAAAGCTATTACCTTCAGCTACATATGATAAGGCTGAAGACTGCTGTGTGCTTAGTGTAGCTGAAACAATTAATTTCTGTAAGTCATCATGTGATTTACGCCTTCTTAGAGATATACTGTTGATATTTCTTTCCTCTTCAGGGGCAGACCATTTATTAATTGATTAGCCTCTCTCTCTAATTACTGTTTTTTGACCAATTCATGATTCGTTAACATTTTTACCAAAATGACTAGCAAAAGAAATAACATGTGAAACTTCATCTGTAAATTGTGTAATTTTTTTCTGCTGGTTTGGGGATTAACATATTAGAATAAGAGGGGAAAAATCAGATTCTAAAACAATTCTTAATAATCATGTTTTCTCCTGAAATCACACACAACCAGAGGAAGTCTCAGCTCATGGCAGGAGAGAAGCCATGGAGCTTCTTACCAGATAAACTCCCTGCAGTGAGAGCAGTAGGTGGGCTGCCTCAGGTATGTGGCCATGAACTTGTGTCCATTGATCTGGTGGACTCGCCTTCGCATAGCCCTTTGGCGCTTCCTGGTAAAATGTTTGAAGATTCGGTCTCTCTGGAGAGTAGCTATACATTAAAAGAAGGGGGAAAAAAAAGAGTGTAATGAATCTATCTGCATCTAATATATAAGAAAGTTGGATAGTTCAAATACTTCCCAGATTATTATTATTTTTTTCTTTCTTTAAGATGCAAAACAGCCCAAAAAATCATCATGCTTTGTTGGACCTCTGGAACTCTGAGATTCCCATTGCCCACTATCTTGGGCTAGTCGGCACAGAGCCTGGGTTCCCCAGGGTTCTGAGGTCCCAGTATGTGACAGCAGCATGGTCGCATGGTACTTGTCCAGCTGTCTAGGACCTTAGATTCACCGACTGGCTGGCAAACAGGACTCCTCATTACTCTCCTTCCATGCCAGTGTTGCCAAAAAACTTAGTGAAGGAATTGCCCCCAACACAGTGAGAGCCCTGCTCAAAAGCATCGTTTCCAGCACCATCTCTGTTAATTTGGAATACGTAGAAATTAACTGGGAATACACTCAAAGTTCCTTTTCTAATCTCACATTTTAAAGATAGTGGCTCCTAATCTGAAGACTTGAGAACTCTGCACCTTTTAAAGATGGTAAATGATCTTTTCCACTTTACTATTCTAGAATGTTCCCAATGTATGCAGAGACTTGTGATTGTAAAATAAAGATTCCTTCTTCAATAATGCTTTTAAATAAATTACTGCTCCAAAGGAAATTAGAGGAATTATACAAGAATAATCTGCTAATAAATTTTAAAACCTGGAAAAAAAGTAGAAGATTTCTGTGTAAACATAATGATCAAAATTCACTAAGAGTTACATAAAACAATAGTCTAACTTTTTAGAAAGAATTATAAAGATTTTAAAGGACTACCTCTAATTTTGAAGTAGTCATTTTAGGTAGACTTTTCCCAGTAGCAATTATACTCAAATAACCAGAAACTTCTCAGCATTACCTTAAAAGAAAAACTCACTGTGACCAAGTAGGAATTTTCTCAGAGGCATAACAATGGGCATATTATTATAAAATCTATTATATCTTATTCTATTAATAGGTAAAAGAATAAGTATGACAGTTTCAATACATGTTAAAAAGGCACTTGGTAAAATTTAACTTGTAATCCAATAAAAAATTCTTTTAAAAAGACTAGAAGAGTATCTCTTTAATATGACTAACACATGATTTCACAGATCAAAAGCTAAATGGTAATTTTTTTTTAATTCCAGTGACAGTTAAGAACAAATAAGACTAATTATCACCACTATTATTTAATATTATTCTGAAAGTAGTTGCTAAAATTATTAGATATGAAAATTGAAGATCAAACTATCAGGAAAAGGTGCCAAAGATACCATTATTTGAAGTTATTTAATGTATGACTAGAAAACTCAGGAGAATTTAGCTTAATTTATTAAAAAATTGAGTACAGTATGATGGACAGTAATAAGTCATTAAAAGCCAAGGTATTATGTCAAAAGAACTGATTAGAATAATCTTAAAAATCCCATTCATATAGCTACAAAAACCAAACTATCTAGGAGATAATTTATCAGAAGTGCAAGATTTATATGAAAAAAGACTATAAAACCAATTGAAGAAGATGAAAAGATGCGTAAAAATGAAGTTCTTAAATTGGAACACCCAATACTATAAAGCTGTCAATTCTTTCTAAACTAATCTCTAAACTGAACAAAATCATAATCAATATTCCCAAAGGATGTTTTTAAACTCGACAATTTTTTTCAAAGTTTATTTGGTACCATAAATATTTTAAAACTGTTCAAAAATTTCAATGAGAGGACTTGCTGTACATGTTAAAACATATTATAAAATTACAATAACTTAAACAGTGCTTTACCCCTTCAAGAACAGCCCAAAACTAGAAATCAATTTGGCTGAAAGATAATATGGTTAAAATCAGTGGGAAAGATGGATTTACTCAATAAGGAGCGTTCAGACAACTAGGTAGCCTTTTGGAAAATATCTTTACCTCACTTCTTACACCTAAATAATCTAAGATAAATGTTAAGGTGGAAATTACAGAAAGAAAGAAACCACAGGGGAGGAAAAATATTCCTAGAATGGGATAAGGATAACAAACTTCTACAGCCATAAAAGATCCACAGATTTGTAACCTATGAAATTTAAAGTCCTACTGTCAATAAACAAAACAGAGTTGAAACAAACTGAGGAGAAAAGGATTTGTAATACATGACAAAGTGTTACATTTATAATGTGTATAAATCATTTAGAAAAGAGGATAAAAATCTAGTAAAAAGGAGGGGCAGAGGAAGTGAACAGGCAATTCATAAAATCATAAATGTAAACAGACATTAAACACACCAAGATGTCCAATCCTATCCAAGGTTATACCATGTAAGAATCGCAAGGTAAATAGCATTTTACCTCTTAAGTTGGCAAATACTTATAAAGATGGTTAACATGCCCATTCTTACAACCTGGTAGGGAAAGAAGTACCTCCAGCTTCTGCTGGGAGAAGGATAAACTTGTCTCTAGTCCTGGCCCCACCATGCTCTGGATGTATTTACTCTGCTAAGCTTCCCTGTTCTCATCTATAAATCAGGTACTACCTTCCTCCTAGGTTTTTTCCCCCCAAGGACTGAATGAAGTAATGCATTAAAAAGGTTTTGTGTAAAGCTAGACACATGGTAGCATTCAACACATGTATCTATTTCGGGAATGATTTCTTTTGATAACCAATTTGACAATACCTGTCAATGTTTTTTTCCCAGTTTTATTGAGAAATAACTGACATAACATCACTGTATATGTTTATGGCATATCAGCATGATGGTCTGATTAAATACTGTGAAATGATTACCACAATACATTCAACTAACATTCGTCTTCTCATATAGATATAATAAAAAGAAAGAAAAATATTTTCTTCTTGTGATGAGAACTCAGGATTTATTCTCAACTTTCCTATTTATTATACAGAAATGTGAGGTGTAGTCATCATGCTGGTCACATCATATCCCTAGTAATTATTTATCTTATAACTAAAAGTTTAAACCTTTTGACCGCCTTCCTCTAATTCCTCTTCCACCTCCACCCTCCCTCTGGTAACCACAAATCTGACATCTTTTTTCTGTGAATTGGTTGTTTTGTTTTCCTGTTTGTTTTTTAGATCATACGGTATTTGTTATTTTCTGTCTGACTTCACTTAGCATAATGCCTTCAAGGTCTATCCATGTTGACATAAATGGTAAGATTTCCTCATTTTTTATAGTTGAGTAATATTTAACTGTGTGTCTATTACCTCAACTTCTGTATTCATTCATCATCAATAGATACTTAGGTTATTTCCATGTCTTGGCTATTGTAAATAATGCTTCAGATATCTTTTCAAGATGGTGTTTCTGTCACCTTGTTCAAGTGTTATGTTCATTTCTTTGCATGTAACAATTCAACTTCTAGGATTTTTTTCCTACAAAAAATACCAGAAATCAGGAATATATATCAATTGTATCTATACAGCATCATATCAATGTATGCTATATTCTTTTTAACAGTAAACCTGAAGTTCAATACAAGAAATCTTAGAGAATGAAATGCAAAAAACATCCAAATAAATTTGGCTAAGACACCAACTCTCCAGAGGCTCTAGTATGGTTAAAATCATACCTACTCGAATTTTTGTTTTGTAGTGTGTGTGTGGTGTGTTTAAGTTCTTTGTTAAGCAGCCCAATTACTTTCAGCCTCAGGTTTCCCATCTATCCAAAGAAGACGAAAATATACCGCAAGTCCTCAGTCTTATGGGGAAAGTATTATATAATCAATATTCCTGAGATGGTCTTACAACTTTGGATAAGGGTCACATAAGAACAGAAATCACTCTACTGCTCTCTTTCACCATAATTCTAGAAACCATCTAGTAACCACAAAATAAGCAGATTTTAATGTCGCTTTGCTGACAGATGATGAAATTTAGCCTAGATGATAACACCCTATATCTGATCTACATTATCACCAACCTAAGACCCAGCTCAGCAATGGCCAAAGTAAAACTTGTACTGAATTACTAAACACATATCACATCTAGATGCAAATTAAATTCTCCCTGGGGAGTCTAATTACCAATAATTTACTTATATAATCCCTTAATACTATAAAGATTGGTTAAAAGGTCAGCTCATTTGCAGTTTTAACATTTCATAAATTGAATCCTTTGCCCCCCCTCAACAGCTATTGCCATTGCAGTAATCTGACCTGTGAATCTTGTGGGTGATCTTACAGCCAGAAGGACGGAGGAAGAAACTGCATGTAGTTCACCAAGTCAGTCATCCCCCAGTGCATTCACTCCTGCCTTTCACCCTTCTTTGAACGTTCTTTCCTAGGTTTTGGTTTTTGTTTTTTCCCAAATGAGTTAACATAGTCTTTCCTGTGTGTCTCAGAGCCTAAGCGGCTGCCCCCAAACCCTGAATTGGGGTGAAATGCTTCTCCTCACCCTGTTTCCATAGCAACCTGGGAGCACCCCTCCATCTTTTCCCTTACCCCAGGAAACTAGGGACTGTGTCTCTTTCACCTCCTATCCCAGGTGCCTCACCAGACCTCTAACATGGTCATTTATAACCAAACTTCACTCTTCCTTCCTCTGTACTGTTTGCACATGTGCCTCTTTTTATTTAAAAAGCAAACATACACATTTACCCACATCTCCGGAATCCGCAAGAAATTTAAGTCATGTAAGAGAACTGGGGCTGCCTGGCTTCATATGGCTTTCCGTATCACCACTGTCTTGCTGGCTGCCCTGAGCAGAAGAATGAACTCTGGAACTGCACTCTGTTGCTCTGAGTACAGACTGAACCCCCACTTGAGAGTACAGGGAGAGCTTCCTCATTGTCTGCATGACCTCCTGTTGATTTAGGACTGAGAAGGGCTTAAAAAGACGATTTAATCCTGTTGTACTCGAAACCACCCTGGGCTTTGAGAAATCTTTCAGATCATCTGTTAGTCGAGCACGTCAAGCAATACTAATATGCTTTGCAGCCAAAACTTGCATCACAACTTCTATTTAGCTCCTGAGGTACTCAATGCCTCTAAATAAATAGGAAGCTGGCTCCATGCCCCAGCATGGAAACTCACATTGCCATCTCTGGAAGTGAGCAGGTCTGGAGCCCTGATCTGTCTTTCCAGGAGTTGGTTTTCACAAGCCCTCCCAACCACAGGGTGGAGACTAATTATGTTAAATGTAATGATGATTAACTATTTTGAAATAAAATTGTATTTCATAAAATATGACTGTCATCCCATTCTTTTTCAGAACCTGAAAAGGCATAAGTGACCCGGAGCCACCACAGGGTAAATTATCCTTGTAGAAAATTTTATTGGTATGAAACTTACGTTGCTGGCGGGAGGATTTGTAGGGGAGAGATGACTTTCAGAAGTCTCCATCACACTGTCTTAATTTTATCTCAAAACTGGTAACTATTTCATCTTTTTTAGTCTTCTGCTCTCCCTATCTGAATTTAAAGTTTCACATACCAGACACGGGCTTCCCAGGTGGCACTAGTGGTAAAGAACCTGCCTGCCAGAGCAGATAGACGTAAGAGATGCAGGTTCGATCCCTGGATTGGGAAGAACCCCTGGAGGAGGGCACGGCAACCCACTCTAGTATTCTTGCCTGGAGAATCCCACGGAAAGAGAAGCCTGGTGGGCTACAGTCCATAGAGTCACATAGAGTCGGCATGACTGAAGTGACTTTGCATGCATGCACGCAGGCACGCATACCAGACATAGAAATCCATGTTTGAAAGTACTTTGGAAACATTCTGATGTGAGTCAAAAGCAGAAATCATAGTTACAAATTTCCAAGTTAAAATCAGAGATAAAAAATCTATGGCATTTTGTAATTTTTAGAATTACCGATACAGAATACATTAAGGAAATACTTATGATTTCGTGTAGAACGCAATTGAAGTTGAATTTGCTCAACAGCACCGGTACTTGGTTTACTATAGTCTGTAACTGGTCTTCAAGGGGCTGTGCAGAGGAGGTCTTGAGGCCTTTATACATGACCACAGGTGGAAAGGCCTGCAGGTGGGTGAGGCAGGTGAGGGCCTGGAATCTGGAGTGCAGCTGTGAATCCTGCATCTCCCCCTCATAAACTGGGAGACCCTGAGCGCATTGTTCAGTCTATGCCTCAGTTTCCTCATTTGTAGAGCATGAAGGCTAGAGAACCCTCCTCAAAGGGCCATTTTGGGGACTTGCTCAAATAATAAGTGAAACATAATTAGAAAAATACCTGGCAGGAGGCAACTGTTACCAATTATAACTGTTGTTAAAACTCTTACTTCAGCCTTCAAAGACTAGAAAGGATTTTTAATCCAGTCATCCAATTGCCTCGAAGAAGAATCAATACATAGGAAACCATTTCCTAACAAAGTTCAACAACATTCCCAAGGCTCATCTAGCTACTTAGTACCAGAACCACCGCCGGCATCCTCCACTCTTGATTCTATCCCAGAACCACACGGTTAACATCACAGTGCACTTTGTCCTTTATTAACACTATTAACAATGGGTCTCCTAGAACCTCCTCGAATCAACTGGGTCTCCCCCTGGAAAGCAGTAAATTTTCTGGTGAGGAAACAGAAACTAACAGGAAGGTGAAACGAGGTCAAGCAGCTAGTGATCGAAGTGGGTAGGCCGGACTCTGTTGACTGCGTTGAACTACTGAGCAGTGCTATCAAATGTCTTTTTTCTTCTTCCTGAGATACTCGTTTTATCATGTGTGCACATGGGAGGGAATAACTGTGGGAAAAACAAACAGGAAAACTTTTGTGTTGAGCACAATTACTAGTCAAGAAAGAACCACAGAGTATTATGTTGTTTATGTCTCCAAAATATATCCCTGAAAGGTAATGCAATAAGGTAGTGAGAGAATTTTGCTTACAATTATCCAACACACTGAAGAAGAAACCATGTGACCGCAGAACCGTGTGATAAAGAATAATGCTTAAGAGTTGAACTTAGATGACTCCTGTCTGAGACCATAATGATAATAACAGAACGATTAGCACCCGTATAAAGCAAACACATAACTTAAATGAATCTTTAGAAGAACACAACAGCAGTGGGAGAGAGCATTTAGTGGGTGTTGAGTGAAGACAGAATCACAGATGTGTACCTAGTCTTTTGATTATTTAAGGAAGATTTGACGAATGGGCAGAGATTAGCAGTTGTTTAGAAGGGGAAGGGGAGCTTGGTGAACCAGGATGGGGAGAAGATTCTGGGAATCTGTACCAGCAGCAGTGAAAATGACTGAGACAAAGAGTATTGGTATTAAAAATGGCAGGCGAAAGCCCCTAAGTGGCACTGAGCAGGAGAGAATCTTCTGTTTTTTTAAAAAGAGCTGAACCACATGACTCACAGTTATTTCCAAATTCAGAACGAGTGATTAGACTCAATGTATAATGAGACCTGCTTCTACAGAAGCTATACACAGATATTTCTCAGGGACTTGGCTGCTTCTGAGGAAGCCCAGCCTACAAAAACATCTACCATCATGCAATCTCACGGAGATGACTATCAATGGCAACAGAAGGAGAGAAAAATAATTTGTACTAGACTGACTCTCTCACATAGGACTCATGGCTCATAGCACTATGAAAGCTGAGCTCATCCCCCTGCCCCCACCCACCCATCCCTACAGCCTCCTCTGTTAGCAGAAACAGGAGCAGAACAGAGGTCCTGGATAAGGCCATCAGAAATGGTATCCAGGTTCCATTGGAAGCCAGTACTCTCCTCAGTGCTTAAAGAAAGGGATCTTGGCTCCAGCAACATCTGGTTCCTCTCACCCCACAGTTTCTTGGACTCCTGCACCAGCTAGTCTCATCCACCCAACCTTTTAAACATGTGCATGTCCCAA
Source organism: Bubalus bubalis (assembly GCF_019923935.1). Lineage (NCBI taxonomy): Eukaryota > Metazoa > Chordata > Mammalia > Artiodactyla > Bovidae > Bubalus > Bubalus bubalis. The sequence goes on from NC_059167.1 coordinate 29,798,751, forward strand.
GGTTCTTTGCATGTCATTCTTCTGGTCTTTCTGGCTGCTCATTCATCTTCTCCAAGACTTCATAAGATCTCTTGACTTCCAACAATTGCCTGTGTACTGAGGACTCCCAAATATGCAGGTCTAGTTCTGGCTTCTAACTACTCAACTTGTTTCTAAGTAGCTTCTCAGCATCTCTTCAAGACATACCCAAGACAAACCTAAAACTTGACATTTGTAGGCTGAACCCTCTTCCCCAACTTCTTGAAGCCATGCTAGGGGTAGTAGCACCACTCTGCCTGAAGTCATCCAGAAAAAAAAAAAAACAAAACAAAACATAGAGATGTCTTCATATACTTCTTCACTCACAACAAATTGATCATCAAGTCCTAATAAACCTTTTTTGATCTAACTAAACCTTCTATGATCTTTCCCTCCCATGCTCATGCCTTCTTCTTCTCATCTGGACTGTGAAATAGTTTCCTAACTAGTCTCCCTGTGTAAGTTTGTTCCCTTCTGAAATCAGTCCTTCATCCATCCAGTTACACTTCAGTGTATGTGAAACTCCTTAGGGAAATTAGGTTTACTGTAGTTGTCCTATTCGAATCATATTTTATTTTAAGGTAATAGGGTGTAGATTTTCCCCAAAGGGTGGTGCTTCCATTGTCCAACATCTGAGAGAAAGCTGAGTCCTCAGACAGCAAAATGCCTTTCAGGTGGGCCTTAGGTGGGAGACTAGTCTCTCTCCTTGGTCCTCACTTTCTGAGGTTCAGACCTGAGGTCCCAGGAATGGGGCATCCCCAAGGCTCTGCAGAGGAAGACTGAGGTAGACTGGGAATAAGCCCAGTAGTAATGGGCTTGGAGGACCAGGGTTCCTTTCATTAAGAACCTAGCAGACTCCTCTACTAAGTGGGATTCCCTCATAACTCAGTCAGTAAAGAATCTGCCTGCAATGCAGGAGACCCAGATTTGACTCCTGGATGGGAAAGATCCCTTGGGGAAGGAAATGGCAACCCACTCCAGTATTCTTGCCTGGAGAATCCCATGGACAGAGAAGCCTGGCAGGCTACAGTCCATGGGGTCACAAGAGTCAAACCCAACTTAGCAACTAAACCACCACCACTAAGTCTGCTTAGCAGATACCAATGTCAACCCCACTATCCCAACACCCACAGTTCTCAGGAACCCATCAAATCTTCTCCGTTTCATCCTGCCACCTGGGTTCCTTCAGAGATCTCAAAGGGTTGGTAGACCATACTCAAAGGGCAACAAAACTGGGATATTTATCCTCTAGATCTCATCTGACATTGGTTAATGGCTGCTTCAAGGAAAGGGGACATTAATTCTCTAACATTTCCACCCTTCCTTTGTGGCTGAGAGGAAATATATGGGTGGATCACTCATAGTATCTACCACAGAATGAATTCATACTTAGCCTGCCCCTGGTTTCTTATTTAACTGCTATATAATTTCTTAACAAGGAGCTTCAAATTCTTTGTGGAATGAGATGAAGTATAAATAGAAAATTCTTACAATAATAAACTTTATGATTGTGCCTACTCTTTTCTGCACACATAACTTAATGAAAGAAACTTCCTCTTGCTCCCTATGATCAAATGCAAGAATCCTACAATTCCTTGCTGGAAAACAATGGTAAGAATTTCTACTCTGTTAGCAAGATTCTACAAATATTTTATTTTGCCCTCTGATTTCATCCATAAATGGACTTCCAGCAGCCATTTCTTCATTCCTCAGTTTTTTAAAAGAAAAGTAAACACTGCTCAGTGGATTATTAACCATCTGCTTTCATGATGAGGAGGAAACATGTTTCTGTCCCATCAGATTTGTGTTGCAGTCCTGGAGATGTGTCCATATCATCCCTCTCATTGTCATCCTGACTATCTGGAAAGTACTTCAAAATGACATTATCCACAACTTGGAGCTTAAGTTAGATAAAGTATCTTGGTTTTATACGCTTTAAAATGGAAGCATTTTCCAGTTATCTGGCAATTTCCTTTTATCCTTCATAACTAAATTTAACTGGAGAGAAAATGCCCCACTCACAGACTCCTGTCCCTTTGATAACCTTCTGCACTTCAGAGGATAATGAAGCCATGATGTGGTTTCACTTGTCAGAGCAGAGGTAACATAATCTTTTTGCTTTTTCATTGTAGCTGTGTACAAAGATAATATATGGTCACTATAGAAAATGCAAATAATAAAGAAAATAAAGAAGAACATCTTCTTTTAAAAAGTCATCTTCAATCTTGCTGCTGCTGCTAAGTCGCTTCAGTCGTGTCCGACTCTGTGCAACCCCAGAGACGGCAGCCCACCGGGCTTCCCCGTCCCTGGGATTCTCCAGGCAAGAACACTGGAGTGGGTTGCCATTTCCTTCTCCAATGCATGAAAGTGAAAAGTGAAAGTGAAGTTGTTCAGTCGTTCCCCACTCTTAACGACCCCATGGACTGCAGCCTACCAGGCTCCTCTGTCCATGGATTTTCCAGGCAAGAGTACTGGAGTGGGGTGCCATTGCCTTCTCCAATCTTCAATCTTACAATACAAATAATCACTGAAAATTTTAGTTAGCATGCCACATAATATACACTGTATAGATACGCAATCTTACATAAGTGGTGTCACTCTGTGCTATTTCCCAACTACTATCCAGTTAAAACGTCTTTCCATATATTTTTAAAGACTCTATTTTTTTAGAGCAGTTTTAAGTTCACAATAAAATTGAAAGGCTGTACAGGCTTCTCATATACCTTTGTACCTGCCCTGCACATGCATAATCTCTCCTATTATCAACGTCATTCACCAGACAGATACATTTGTTACCAAGGATAAACCTACATCAAACACATCATAACCACCCAACGTCCACAGATTACCTCAGGGTTCACTCTTGGCGTTGTATATTCTACGGGTTTAGACAAATGTGTAATGATATATATTCATCATTATAATATCATACCGAGTATTTTCACTGCCCTAAAAATCTTTTGTGCTCTGTCTATTCATCTGCTTCTCTCCCCTGAGTCTGGTAACTGCTGATCGTTTTGATTCTCCATAGTTTGCCTTTTACAGAATGTCATAGAGTTGGAACCACAGAGTATGTAACCTTCTCAGACTGGCTTCTTCCACTTATTAGTAAGCATTTAAAGTTCCTCTGTGTCTTTTCATGGACTGATCGTGCATTTCTGTTCAGCACTGAACAATATTTCATTGTGTGGATGGACCACACTTTATCGTTTCACCTACTGAGGGATAACTTGGTTGCCCCCGAATTTTGGCAATTATGAATAAAGATGTTATAAACATTCATGTGCAGGTTTTTGTGTGGACATAAGTTTTCCCTATGTTTTTAAAAGTTACTATTTCTGCTTTTATAGCAACTAATAGCAACTAATGCTAAAGTTACCATTTACTCATATCTTATAAAATGAAAATGCAGCAAGGCTAAAAGTAAGCAAATAGCATTAGCATATCATCCCTATGAAAGTAGTTTTCCTATCTGAAAACTGTATTTTTTCCTCATTCACTCAAAGTTTAGAGATTGTTTTCCCCACCCCCACCCCCAGCCTCAGGTTGGTCTTCCTTCCTCACAAAAAAGATTCTTATACAAACAACCTGTCCAACCAAAATCTTTTCCAGATAAACATGTGTTTCCTGCTGAGAACTAAAAGAATCCTGCCCTTTAGTTTGGCTGATTCCATTTCCCCTTCATTTTTTCCCCCTTTCCACTGGTAGACTTCTGAGGTCCCTTCTAAGCTCTAGAGTCCTGATTTCATGATTTTAGAAAAACTTCACAGGATATTAGCCATGAAGAGTATGATGTCTAATCATTTCCTTTTCCAGCTACATGGCTGGAATGAAAGCAATGTTGCTCCCTCACGTTGCTGATTCAACATGATTTTTAAAACCACTGCACCACTGTTCTTTGTAAACAGACTAATTCAAAACCTAACACTGAAGGTAAAACATCTTTATCACACAACCAAATTTCCTCTAATTTCCAACACCAATGCCAGGGCTTTAAACCTCAGTCAGCTTTATTTTAAAATTTAAAAAAGAGAGAGAGAGATAGCTGTTCTAACCAAATGTCATTTATATCATACGGTCACATCCTATTAGAAGCTAACAACTTGGAAGCATATATTTGGCTATTAGATTGGTGGGCTTTTTTGTTTTGTTTTCTGACAATTGCTTTATGCATTAAATTAAACAGGAACAAATAAAAGGCAATAAATTAAACTTTTTAAAACAATGTAAACAAAGGTTTGGTACTGACAGGGATTGAAACCATTGATAAAAGCAGAGTTTTGGATTAGCAATAAATTCCCATCTTCATGCTCCAGTGTTATTATTTCTGTGCTACCAGAAATAACATTCCACTAGTCAAAGACAAATGAATTCTCTTTTCTTCAGATGTATTCAAAGGGTTCTTTCTTTATTATCATTTATAGTCCACTCTTATATCCTTGATTAAGAGTTCTTATCTTTTGAGGAAAAGCAGAAATGTATATACCAAATAGCTGGATAAGGTGGGACAAATGCCTCCAAATTCTAGAGCACTTAGTACTAGCTCAACATATCACCTTACAAAAGTCTGTATATTTTGGTTTTAATTCAGAGCTTTATCATAACCTAGTAAACACAGTCTAAATACACAGCAGTTCAGCAAACTGCTAGGGTTCTATGGGAAAATGAAGAGCAACAGACTTCTCAACCCTAACCTGTCATTCAACTCACAAATCACTTTGGGGATAAGGAGGTATTCTGCCCCATCTTAGACATTAAAGGGCAGGTCAGTTTTGCTATAACCTTGGTCCCCAAACAGCCTCTGAGGACATACCACCGCTTCCTTCTCTATCCTGCTGTTAGTCATTCAGTCGTGTCTAACTCTTTGAGACCCCATGGACTGTAGCCCGCCAGGCTCTTCTGTCCATGCAGATTCTCGAAGCAAGAATACTTGAGTGGATTGCCATGCCCTCCTCCAAAAGATCTTCCCAACCTAGGAATCGAACCCAGGTCTCCTGCATTGCAGGCAGATTCTTTACCATCTAAGCCACCAGGGAAGCACTTCTCTATCCTATGTGTATTCAAGACACAGATTTTTGAATCTTTATTAAATGCTGGACTTTGCAATGGGAAGTAGGGGTATGATGATGAACAAGGTACAGTAATGCCTTCAACAAATGAAAGTCTATGTTGGAGGCAGACTATAAATAGCATTACTGTGCAGAAGTGTGGAAGGGCAGAAGTCTTACCCACACAGGGGCGATCAGAGGTGGCTTCTCTTAAGGACAAGGAAGCTACAAATTTCAGAACACGTGAAGGGGAGGTGGAAGAACAGGAAAAATGTGCTTAGTGAAGGGAAGGAACAGGAAAACTGGGGAAGAGTGCTGCAAGAAGAGGAAACAGAATGTACCCGTGTCCAGAATGAAGAAAATACAAGGATCAAGCAATCCCTAATAGTCACCTTCTGACCTAGTCACTTTAATACCTAGTAATACCACCATCATCAAATATTTGCCAAGGATCTACTATTTACTAGGGCCAAGAACACCAAGAAGTAGGGTAACATTACTCCAAGAGGTTCTCAAATTACTATGGTGGGGTACAGGAAGAAAATACTGCACCTTCTGTTTATTTGTTTCTCACATTCCTCACTTTAAAAAGAGAACTTTTAATTTTACATTGGAGCATAGTTGATTAACAATGCTGTGTTAGTTTCAGGGGTACAGCAAAGTGATTCAGTTATACATATACAGGTATCTATTCTTTTCCATAGTCTCTTCCATTTTATTGTTCGGTTGTGGCTAACTCTGCGACCACGTGGATCGGAGCACAGCAGGCTTCCCTGTCCTTCACCATCTTCCAGAGCTTGTTCAAACTCATGTGCATTGAGTCTGTGATGCCATCCAACCATCTCATTCTCTGTCATCTCCTTTTCCTCCTGTTTTTGATGTTTACCAGCATTAGGGTCTTTCCAGTAAGTCGGCTCTTGGCATCAGGTGGCCAAAGTATTAGAGCTTCAGCATCAGTCCTTCCAATGAATATTCAGGACTGATTTACTTTAGGATTGACTAGTTGGATCTCCCTGTGGTCCAAGGGACTCTCAAGAGTCTTCTCGAACACAGTTCAAAAGAATCAATTCTTCGGCCCTCAGCCTTCTTTATGATCCACCTCACATCTGTACATGACTACTGGAAAAACCACAGCTTTGACTAGACGGACCTTTGTTGGCAAAGTTAAGTCTCTGCTTTTTAATACGTTGTCTAGGTTTGTCATAGCTTTTCTCCCAAGGAGCAAGCGTCTTTTAATTTCATGGCTGCAGTCACCATCTGCAGTGATTTTGGAGCCCAAGAAAATAAAGTCTGTCACTGTTTTCATTGTTTCGCCATCTTTTCTATTTAGGTAGTTACATAATATTAAGCAGAGCTGCCTGTGCTATACAGTAGGTCTTTGTTGGTTATCCATCTTAAATATAGCAGTATGTACATGTCAATCCCAAATTCTTGCTTCAATTCTGTGATACTTTGTGTTTATAGCAACTATAGTATGATATACACACCATATATATATAATTATATATATATAACTTGTAAAAAATATACATATATGTGGGGTTCATGCTCAAAACTTGTTCACTGATGTCTGCTTGATCAAAAAAGTTTGAAGGCCATTTATCCCAATAGATTTATATTCCAGTTTGAGTCACAGCTACAATGAGATGAAAAGCACCAAGCAGTGAGGCTAAGTGCTACCCACAGGTGTTAGAGGAATAAGGGATGAGAAGAGCTCCCTGAGAGCTGGGGTGTTAGGAGAAGCAGAGCAGAGACAGCATTTCATTTAGGTCTTGGAAGAAGAGTAGAACTTAGACCAAGGTACGTTATGAAGGTTAAGGAGGACATTCTATCTGGGAAGACTGACATAGCCCAGGAATACAGGTCCCAAGGAAAAATGAGAAAGCCAGTTTCTCTAATACAAAGGCTTCCCAGAGAGGCACACTTTTTTTTTTTTTTTTTTTTGGTACCATCACTAGCTGAGTAAAATAATCCAGATAAATTTTAATATTTTTGAATTTTAATAAAATAACCTCAATTACATTGATTCTATTTCATCTCTGTTTACAACTCCTACTCTGTCGCTTCAGTGGTGTCTGACTCTTTGCAACCCCATGGACTGTAGCCCACCAGACTCCTCTGTCCATGGGATTCTCCAGGCAAGAATACTGGAGTGGATTGCCATTTCCTTCTCTAGGGGATCCTTCTGACTCAGGGATCAAACCCTGGTCTCCAGGATTGCAGGCAGATTCATTACCTAGCATACACATGCATATTTTTTTTTCTAGCCTCATTAAAATGAATCATGTTATATCTTTGTCAAGTTCTTTACTGACCAAAATACACTTGGTTTTAGCAACTGCTGCTGCAACTATGGCCGAGTCTGCAGAACGCAGATTCCAGGATTCCTCAAGACTCTGGAAGCACCAACAATGGATATGCCATTCACCCTCTTTATTTGGAAGTAGCATCCCTACCTACTGATGCTGATCTTTGCTATTGTTCAGTCACTAAGTCATGTCCATACTTTGAGAGTCAGACTCCATGGACAGCAGCATGCCAGGCTTCCTTTTTCTCCACTATCTCCTGGAGTTTGCTCAAATTCATGTCTGTTGAGTCGGTGGTGCTATCTAACCATCTCATCCTCTGCCGCTCTCTTCTTTTGCCTTCAATCTTTCCCAGCATCAGGGTCTTGTCCAATGAGTCGGTTCTTTGCATCATGTGGCCAAAGTATTGGAGCTTCAGCTTCAGCATCAGTCTTTCCAGTGAATATTCGGTGTTGATTTCCTTTAGGATTGACTGGTTTGATTTCCTTGCAGTCCAAGGAACGCTCAAGAGTCTTCTTCAGCACCACAACTCAAGAGCATCAGTTCTTCAGTGCTCAGAATTATGGTCCAACTCTCACATTTGTAAATGACTACTGGGAAAAAATACCTTTGAATATACAGATATTTTCTTCATAGCCATCTTTGATCACAAAGATCAAAAACAGGGGATCAGAGCATGTCCTCTAACTGTAAAGCATTTATAAACCTCCACCATTTGCTCCTGAGAGACAGAATGTTCACTCAGTTTTATTTGAGCTATTGCCCAAAGCTTACAAATTGGTTTCTAAATGTAATTCTGATGAAAGGAGCCTAAAAAGTCTCTGTGCTGTTTCTGGCCTTTGGTTTCCTTTTTCTCACTTTCTTACTTGTATTTAATGAGAAGATAGGAACCGGTTTCACTTGATCTGTAAGGAATGAAGATTTTCATGTTTCCCTCTACTCCAGATCACCTGAAACTCAATGTAAAACTGTGAGAGTCCTCCATAACAAGTGAGAGATAAGTCCCTCTTGCTTTAATTTTGCTTCAAGAACTTAGTTTTGATTGTCTTTCAGGCTAGCTATGGTGCGGACTAAATAAACGGCTCGCAAGTCCACCAATGGCAAAGCACCGCACAAACAGCTGGCCACCAAGGCAGCCCGCAAGCACTTATCTTTAACCTTCAGCCATGAATGTGAAACAGGGGTGAGATGGGAACAATGACATTCAAAATTCTTTAAACCATCTATGCAACAAAGCAAAAACTACTGTTACTCAAAGTTGATCCACTTCATTCACTGCCCCTTTCAAAAAAGGGGGTATTTTAAAGGACATTTAGAGAAAAGTTCACCTAGTAAAAAAAAATATCTTTTTTTAAACTTTTAGGCAATGATTGGTAGACAGAAATGTTTTACTTTCCCACAATGTACGAGTCCCCACTAACATCAATGAAGTATTTTTGGTGTTTAAGTGCCAGGTGAAAGCTCTAGCTCATAGAAATAAAGTGGGCCAATTCTCAATCAACCTGTTTTGGGAAGGACCCCACAATAGGACCCCACGGCCTATTCTCAGCATCTGGTGTAGACTGGTGACAAAGTGGAAATTCTGAGGGGAGAGCCACGTCGCTGCTCTTGTGAGCACATGTATTTCCCCATTACAAGCTGACTCTAACCCACTTTGGTAAACTGCATTCCTGAAGCAATAACTCATGAGAGATGAAAGAGTAGAATTTCCTCTAACAAAACTCTCCGCATTTTCTTGCAGTTGTGTGAGAACATTCCTCCATGAACACAACGATGACGTACTCTAACTTCACACTGTAACTGTAGATAAAAGGCTGGGGACAGAAATGATTTTAAAATAAGCGATAGCCTTTTACATAAAACAGTATAAACAAGGGTAATAACAGAAGACTTTCTTCTGCCAGTATTTGTGGCCAGCTCTAAAGAAAACAAGAGTCTTCACGGGAGTCCTCTTATACCTCCTTGGGGCAAAATTTCCATCTAAAACTACAAAGAAGCTATCTTGAATCAAAGGGTTGTTAAGAAGTGACACCTCTGATGGAAACATCACAAGCTGTCTGCCCAGACTTGTTAAAGAGTGAAGAACCTGGCTTCAGCAATGACAGGGGCAGCGTGAACCAAAAATTTTCATCTAGATCACGTGTCTGGTAGCCTGAGCACTGTGTTTTGGATTAGTGACTAAGAAAATCATAGTTCTGATTTTTTTTTAAAACCATTTTCACTGAAGGTACTGGCAAACACATGACATCATAGGGAACATGACAGTTTGGTGGTGTGAGCAAGGCATGGGCACGAGGAACAGGTGGGAATATGAGAACCCTCCTCCCTAGGAAAAGCCAGACAAAACTGTTCCTGGATGCAGCCCCTCCTGCTTTCCACTCACTAGGAACTCAAGTGTGGCCAGAACTCTCCAAAAAAAATGCAGTATATAGTTATCTCTTCGATAGGGACTTCCCTAATAGCTCAGTTGGTAAAGAATCCACCTGCAATACAGGAGACGCCAGTTTGATTCCTGGGTCAGGAAGATCCCCTGGAGAAGAGATAAGCTACCCACTCCAGTATTCTTGGGCTTCCTTTGTGGCTCAGCTGGTAAAGAATCCACCTGCAATGTGAGAGACCTGGTTTCGATTCCTGGGTTGGGAAGATCCTCCGGAGAAGGAATAGGTTACCCACTCGAGTATTCTGGCAGACAGCACTGAGCGACTTTCACTTATCAGTCTCTTAGATTCAGAAATGCATGACTTTGCTAAGGTGAACAGAGTTGGAGACAAAGAAAACCAACCTTTAAAGGGCTGAATTCGCCTGAAACAGGCAATTGCCCAGATCCCCAGCCTTTTCTTTAAGGCCCACTTAAGCTTGAAGCAACATCCCCTTCCAGAGTAATACCTGCGGCCCCTCTACACAAACCTGCTCCAAACGGTGTCTCTGTCGCTCAGAGCCCTTCCTCCGGCCAAACTCTGCCCAGGTCACTCTCTTGAGCATGACTGGCTGCCCACCTTCCCAAAGCCAACCCTCATTCAGGCGCTTCCTCTTCCCAAGGTGTCTGCAGACCCCTCCAGCCCCTCGTGCTCTCCCCTCCTCTTCCTCCTCATCACCCCGTGGCCTGATGCTCTTCCATGGACAGCACCCCACCTGGCCTTCACCAGCTCACAAAGTCAGTCAACTGTGCATTTTCCCCTTTTGCCTCAAGTAGACCAAAGATGTCTTGGAGGCCAGAGATACTTTTTACAGTTTTGTATCCTCACAGGATTCCATTAGTGGAATCCTTGCAGATTATACCAACACACAATTGAAAATCATGAAATGCAAGTTAAAGGCACCTTCTTTCCCATTTCTGGGTATGTAGAATGCTGTAGTTTAATGGGACTGCCTGCTTCTCCAGGGCCATGACAATGTGGCAGCTTTAATGTAGTAAACTGTAAAAGGCCCTGTCCTCTGAAACATCTGGGAGATTTAATTCTGACATCAACACTTACACATATAAATTTGTTCTTTCATTAGACCAAGCATTTGTAGCATACCACATCTGTACCAGGCACTCTGTTAAATACAGCTTTAAGTATGACTCAGACAAAGTGTATGAGTGAATACAGCACATACACAAGTATGTAAGTCACGGGGCCGCATTGAGCTCACAGTCTGCTGGAATATTTCTTATTAATAAGTGGAGATTCCCAGACTCTGAAAGTGAAAGTCGCTCAGTCTTGTCCGACTCTTTGCAACCCCATGGACTATGCAGTCCCTGGAATTCTCTAAGTCAGAATACTGGAGTAGGTAGCCTTTCCCTTCTCCAGGGGATCTTCCCAACCCAGGGATTGAACCCAGGTCTCCCTCATTGCAGGTGGATTTTTTACCAGTTGGGCCATAAAGGATACCCTCCCAGACTCTATTCCAAACTAAATCAGAGTATCTGGGGTAGGAACCAAGAATCTGCTTTTTAAACTCCAAGAACTAATGTTCTAGCAGGAAGGACCCTCAAGTTAATTGTTAAAACACAAAAGCAACTGTTGCCTCATTTCTAGGCTGTGTATCCAGGGTACTATGAGACAGGGGAAGGAGCCTGGAAAGAGCCCAGAATCTGAAGCAATGCAGAAGAGACGTGGCTGAATCCAAAGCCAAAGCAGTGCTGGATTGTGGGGGGTGAGGGGTGGGGGGCGGGGGGGGAAGCAGAAGGAAAAGGAAACCCTCAAGATAGTCTTTCTGAGCCATTACTACCCAGCTCCTACTTAAAATCCTTTCAGGCCTCAGGGCAAAGTCCTTAAGGCAGCACACATGCTGGTTTATCTCTCTACACCAAATCATTATCACCCATCCAACCCTGCAACACCCTGGGCTCTGGACCAGCCTCATCTCTGCCTTCCTCTCTCCTCTCCTTACTCTCCTACCCTGCCTCTCACTAAGATGATTTATTTTAAGATTTGCCTTGTTGAACATTATTCAAGTCAGGGTTTAACTGTCCTCCCGGTAGTGTCTCCAGCCCCAACACCAAAATTCTTATCACACAGACTCTCATTTATCTGTTTAGACTGTGAACTAGGGGTATGTTGGGGTGGGAAGATGTATCCTTAGGCTTTTCAGGTGGCTCAGCAGTAAAGAATCTGCCCGCAAATGCAGGAGACGCAGGCTCAATCCTTGGGTCAGGAAGAGGCCCTGGAGTAGGAAATGGCAACCCATGCCAGTATTCTTGCCTTGGAGAATCCCATAGACAGAGGAGCCTGGTGGGCTACGGTCAATGGGGTCACAAAGAGTCAGACACGACTGAGCATGCATGCATCCACCCAGCAAAGAATGAATGAGTGAGTGAGTGAATAAATAAGTAAACAGAAGTATAAGAGAGTTTGCCACGTTCAGATACCTATAAGTAGTATACTATTAATACAGCTGGAACTACAGTGAGAGTGAAGGACTATTAGGAGATGAGATTTAGAAGGAAGATGAATAACAGACCTGGGCAGGAATGAGCCTTCACAGATCAAGGAAGAGGATTTAATGTTATCAGATTCCTGAAATTCTCTTGAGATAAGGTCAAGACAGTACCCAGGTCACAAGGGCTGGTTTCTGATGATTAAAGAGGAAGATACATGTAAAAACAATGTATACATTATAAAGTCACATATAAGTGTAAAAATACTTTCTGCAACTCCTATCTCTGAAACTCATTCAGTCTTACACAGTTAGTTTTCACAGTCCAGCATTACCTAAAACTGACTGCATATTTTGACAATAAAAGGTGACAAAAGTGCAGAGGTCAGGAAATGCAGTCATGAGTCCCAGGAATGCCACTCTCCTTTCAAAATAAGCCCGTTACATTCCTGGGTCATTCATCAAACCATACACTAGATCATGTCTACTACAGACTCATCTCGGTGGTAACCTTTGCTGAGCCTCTGTTTTTAGCTCAATGGTTTGTGTACTTAGAGCAATAAACCACAGCAAAGATGCAAGTCAATAAAATTGATTGCAAACCTTAAGCAAGGAGTAGAAGCCTTTTTTCCTAAATATTCTTTCAACAAGCTTCCCCATCATGAGTCACAGGGGGCTTCGGGGTGTCTCAGGTGCCTTACTCAGTTTCAACCTAAGGTGTCCTCCCGAGCTTCTCTCCTCTAGCCCAGGCGGCAGCAATGGGAAAGATCAGGGTGATGAGACACATCACAACCGGCCCTTGACAGCCTCCTCCAGGAATTCTAAGCAAACCTCTACAGGGCTTCTGCAGGATTTGGGGGAAGAGGTTTCTAAGAAGGGTTAGAGACTCACAGATGAACAGATAACATGAGTTTTACTCATTCATTTGTCCCCATAGCTCACTGCAATGTTTATACCATCTTTGAGGAAAACAAAACTATGCTCTAAGTGCCAAAGACCTTCACAAGCAGCCAGGCAGATGGCTGGGATGAGGAGCGAGCCCTCAAGCAAGGCACAAGCTCCCCAGGGATCCAACACAGGACTCCAGCTGTGGCATGGGGTTAGAAGGAGTTTGCTGACCAGACCGAGTGAAGCCAAGCCCTCTGGGCGGCCAATCCCCTCCCCCCTGAGCCCATGCATCTGCCCACAGGTGAGAGTGACTCACTCAGCTGTATTGTCTTTTACACTGATGCCCACATACCTAGGCTAAAGAGTCTGCCTGTGGGACAGACTTCTACACACTTGCATCAGCCTGCATTAGGGAGGAAAAAATAAAAATGGCACATGCCCAGGTTGTATTTCCCCACCCCTACCCCTAACTGGTGCTCAGAATGGCAGGGGACAGGAGACAGCGCTGGGCTCCTGAAAGGAGAGGCGTGGTCACTCACACACATACAAAAGCACACATTACTCCCTAAGTACAAAGCATAGAAGTGTAAAAATCCATCCAGTGATTTTGAAACAACTATGGTCTAAACTGGGATCCAGCCAGCATCTGGCTGAAAGAGGCTGCAGGGATGAGCCCACCCTATGCAGCTATCTGGTTCTGTTGAGTCTTGTGGAAGCTGGGGTTCACGCAGCAAGGGTAGGCTCTAGCACAGGGCTGGCATCTCTGGTAAAACATGATAAAACATGGTAGCCAAAGCCCAGTGCATAGGGAGTTAGGTGACTCTCTTCCAACCATCTCTCCTCCCTTATTCTGTGCATCTAAGCTCACCTACAAAGTACATCTTCGTACACAGGTAACTGTTCAGCATACATCCAAAATACTTGTAAGTCTAATTCTTAGATTTTCTCCATTTTAAGCAGTTCCCCATGTTTCAGATCTTAAAAATGACAATCTATCCCTCTCGGATTGTGTCTCTGTGTAGTAGCTCAAAGCCCTACACCAGTTCCTTAAATACCACCAGTGAGAGTCAGGGACCCTGGACAGAATTTGGAAGGAGTTTAATCCCACTTCCAAAGCATTGGTTCCTTCTTCTTTTTTTTTTTAAATCAGTTTTACATATTGTACTATATTGGCTTTCAACTGGGTGTGATTTTGCCCCCTGGGGACATCTGGCAATGTCTGGAGATATTTCTGGCTGTCACAACTGGGATGAGGGTGGGGTTGCTCCTGGAATCTAGAGTGTACAGGTCAGGGATGCTACTAAACTTCCTATAATGCACAGAACTGTCCCCATGACAAAAAATTATCCTACCCAAAGTTCAATCGAGCCAAGGTTGAAAGAACCTTATGGTATTTGGATTCTGTAGATTTCATTTGGAGGAAAAAGAAAGAGTATTTTGTTGCTTAAAAATAAGTTTGAAAACTTCTGCTCTTGGACACCTGCCTGGATCTGAACTATTCAACAGCTGATAAAGGCTCTTTTGTATTGAGCTTCAAAGTCCTCAGATAGTACATATTTTCCCATCAGACATTTGCTTTTAAATTCCCATAATAGGTCTTTGGAGAAGATCTAGCTGCTAGGAGGGGTAAGACCTTGTCTTTTTATCTTTAAACACGGGTTGGGAATCAAGGCCAGGTAGCCACCTAGTAGGACTTAACACAAGACTCCTACTGAGCCGGTGTAGAATCTAAATAACTTCAACCCGAGCTGGAGAAGATCAGATGGACGCTGAGGGTTTGTCCTGCTGGGAAGCCACGGGTGTTGGCTTCATAGAGATCAACCCTCCATTAGTCAGGCAGAAAGCCAGAAGTTAAATATATTGCTGCTTTTAGGAAGGAAAATGAACAATGGCCTCTTCATTTGAAACCACGATGGGAATTTAGGAAGTAGCAGAGCTTAATTCTCAGGATGGAAAATGGCCCAGGCTTCAGGGTTAACGTCCTTGTTGTTGTGAGACAGACTTCAAGAGGCTTTCAGTCTCTGCCGGTGAATTCTCTATTTACTAATTCTAATGCAAACCCCAGGGATTAAGTGGCATCTCTGATGCCAAGCAAAGAGATAATTCTGACTCTGGGGTCAGAGGAGTAAGTAGAGCTGCCCAACCTACTACAAAGGCTTCCTGGTCCTCTGAGGGTCTCTGAGACATCTCTCAGTACCTGAAACTGACACTCCTGGCTTAGGCTAATCCTTCCAGATACAAACACAGAATCCACATAACCCATCACATGTGGCTCTTTCTGAACCCAGGTTCACCTTCTATCCCAATCCTCTCTACTGAGGCCATGAGGCCTCCCAGGAGGCGCCCTGGCCCCTTATATGCAAACCATGACCTGCCATGCTGACCCTGTTTATTCCTCTCCAGACAGAAGGCAGGGATGCTGTCAGTCACCTTTTTATCCCTAGGACACAGGCTAGTGCCCAGCATGGGAGGGGTTTAATATTTAATGAATGACTCAATGAGCTGGACTGTCAAACATGCAACATGCTTCAAAGTATGACCTCCCCAAACTGGACCCGGCAGGCCAAACCCGCCTTCACACTTGTACGTGCAGTTCACGGTGTGAATGTAAGGGCAGAAATCGCTTTGGTAAACACAGCCAAGGAACAGGATAGACCTGTGCAGATGTTAGATCTTTCTGCAGGAACCACTCCATATGGAAAACAATTGTAGGGTGGATAAATTCAATAAACAGCTGCCCTTTGAGGTGGCAAAAGACACACTCTCCCTTTTCAAATGTAATCAGTGGGTCAGATGACCTTGCCTCAGCCCTTCCAGCAGAGAAACAAGCCTGGTGTGGCTTCCTCATCAGTCCTTAGAAGCATCTACAAAAACCCTCACACCCAAACCAGCTGTGCACACAAACATACTTTCATTTCATTTCACGTTTTGTCAGATTAAGATTCAATCACTCCATAGGCTGTTTTCTTTTCTTTCTTTTTTTTTTTGTTAAAGAAATTGGCTATTGGGACCATTCCCAAGCTATGAGTTTATAAGTGCTGGGGTGGACTCCTTATAAAGGAAGATGACCCCACAATGCATCAAACACTGTCTCAGACCACAAAATATATCTAACATATATATAAGTAGTGTTTACATACTTTTGTAAATTAAAATCTAATTAAAGACTTTACAGAATTTAATTTTGCCATTAAGTACATTACTGGTCCAAAAAGACACAGAGTCTGACTAGCAACACTTATGTGAGGCACTGGGAAATTGACCAAAGGCTTGGTAACGATAGAGTTAGAAACCACTAAGCCAGCCCATTTAAAGTTGCTGCACCACACAAACAGCCCTAGAAATAAGGCTCTTTCAGTTCCAATGATGGTAGATCAGGAAAGATCACCAAAAGAGGAGACACTAACAGGGATTCTATTCGGTAAAGCAATCTGGGGTGCTGAGAATGAGAGGAAGCCCTTTCAAAGAAGTTCACCCCAAGGACACGTCTCACCTCTGGAGCCGCTGTGCTTGCAGTGAGTGGTCATACAGTCATATAGAACCGGTGGTAGTTTAGACACCAAGTCGTGTCCGACTCTTGCGACCCCATGGACTATAGCCTGCCAACTAGGTCACTTTTAATTTTAAGTGTAGCAAGATGTTGAGTGGGAATTTTATTGACATCCTCGAGTTTTCACTGAGTACAAAAGGTACTAAGCACCCCAAACCTAAGTTTTGAAAGCCCCCTCCCAGCAGGGCTTCCTAGGAACAGAACTCTTAACCCCACTACCAGATCTGTGTGTTCCCTCAAAGTCAGAACCTGTCTGAGAAAGGGAGGGGGCTTCAGCATTAGAGGGGAGTCAGAGGCTATTCCCTCTCCAGCCTGAAGCGGAGGGAGGGAGACTGACTCTAAGAGGATCACTCTTGGGGGAGGAAAGAAGAGGAAGGGGAGATGGAAAGGGCAGGAGGGAATGTTGGATCTCAGGATGAGACTGGGCCCTCCTTCCAAAAAAAAAAAAATACAAACTTCCAGTTGTAAAATAAGCCATGGGAATGTAATGTACATCATGGTGACGACAGTTAAAACTGTATTACATGTTTAAAAGTTGTTTAAAGAGTAGACCTTAACAGTTCTCATCACAAGGATTTTTTTCTTATGTAACTATGTATGGTAATAGATGTAAACTAGACTTATTGTGGTGATCACTTCACAATACATACAAATATCAAATCATTATATTGTACACCTGAAACGAATGTCATGTTATCTATCAATTGTACCTCAAAAGAAAAATAGATGTCATTGTCCTCTTCACTCCAGGCAACCAGGTCACAGTTGGGCGAAGTGAGTCAATGAAGTCTCAACTGAGTGTGAGATTGAAGCTTTCAAAATGAGCAGGATTTAGTCTAACATATTAATATGAGAATGTTTTAAAACTGAAGGTGAGCAATCCAAGAGTCCATTGACAGATGAACGGATAAACAAAATGTGGCATTTATATAAAATAAAATATTAGGCAGTCTTAAAAAGGAAGGGGATTCTGATACATGCTACAACATGGATGAATCTCAAGGATCTCATATTAAGTAAAATAGGTCAGTCACAAAAGGACAAATATTGCATGATTCCACTCATATAAGATACCCAGAGAGGTCAAATTCAGAGACAGAAGGAATGATGGTTGCCAGGGTCTGGAGAGAGGGGGAATGGGATTTATTATTTAATGAGTAGAGTTTCACTTTCACAAAAATTCTGTTCAGTTTTGAAAAAAGTTCTAGAGATGGTGATGTCTGCACAATAATACAAATACAATAAAAGCCACTGAACTGAACAGTTATCGCAGATTTAAGATAGTAAATTTTTATGTTAAATGTATTTTACTACAATTAAAAATAACTTTAAAAACTGAAGGTAGTGATGGATGTGTTAATTAACTAGATGGTATAAATCCTTTCATGATGTATATGTATTTCAAATCGCTACGATGTATACTTTAAACATCTTATAATTTTATTTTTCAGCTGTACCTCAATGAAGCTGAAAAAAGAAACTGAAGGTAACAGAACAGTGATGGAATTGGCCCCATATAGAAGGCAATGGCACCCCACTCCAGTACTCTTGCCTGGAAAATCCCATGGACGGAGGAGCCTGGTGGGCTGCAGTCCATGGAGTCACTAGGAGTCGGACACGACTGAGTGACTTCACTTTCATTTTTCGCTTTCCACTTCCATGCATTGGAGAAGGAAATGGCAACCCACTCCAGTGTTCTTGCCTGGAGAATCCCAGGGACGGGGGAGCCTGGTGGGCTGCCGTCTCTGGGGTCGCACAGAGTCAGACACGACTGAAGCGACTTAGCAGCAGCAGTAGTGTTAAGGAATCCACCACCCAAAGAGAAAGAAGATTGTACATAGCACAGTCTAAAGTAAGAGTGGTTAAAATAATTTCGGTAAACATCCCCAGTGAGAATCCTCATTAAACTGATTCCACATCCTCATCTGTCAATGGCTAATCTTCTTCCCGAGCTCCCTTTCTGGGTGGAAATAGAAGTCTGGGTGAAATCTATTCCAAAAATATCACTTCTAATGTGATTACTTAATGTCAAAGTTGGAGTGGGTGGGGGCTCTGCAGATGCTTGTTAAAACAGGAAATGGTAGGAACCACTTCTCTCTGCCTCACTTTATGCCCTCACAGATCGACATGTTGGGGGTGGGGTGTACAGACAGAGGTAAAAAGCAGAGCCGAAACTGTGCTTTTGGTTTTAGCTGGAGAGACAAAATGCGTGGGTGGGGGAAATATGTGGGTTCAAGCTTGGTGTCTGGAAGAGAAGTAGCAAGGACAGAAATGGAGTAAGCAGAGGGGGCTGAGAAGGGAGGAAAACGATGACTCGGGTCTGAGTCTAAGGTGTTTGAAAGACTTCACTGAACCAGGGCTCATGGGAAGAACTGAGGCTGAAGGTAACTGACAGTCTCCCTGAAGATGAGAGACCCTGTAAGGGTAGGTGCCTAATTTTAAGGTACAGGAAGAGGAGTGGAAGCCCACAAAGACAGAGGAAAGAAGAGATGGAGCAGGATCAGAACGGGATTAGCACCAAGCAGAGGAGGGCTGCTTCCTTTCATCATCAGCACTTTATATTCAACAGAACGTGGAGATAGGAGAGTTGGCATTTAGTCGCTAAGTTGTGTCTGACTCTTTTGCCACCCCATGGACTGTAGCCTGCCAGGCTCCTCTGTCCATAGGATTCCCCAGGCAAGAATACTGGAGTGGGTTGCCATTTCTTTCTCCAGGGGATCTTCCTGACCCAGGGATTGAACCTGTGTCTCCTGCATTGGCAGGCAGATCATTACCAATGAGCCACCAGAGATGCCATGTTTGCTAACTGAAAGAATGAATGAACAACCACAGTGGGAGTGCCCAGCATGTGACTGGATGTGGAATGCCGCCACTCAAGAGAGTGGGCTGAGCTGCGGATGAAGATATCAGGGTAGAGAGCAACAGGCAGAATGAAACCCCTAGACTAACACAGATTCCCCAAGGGTATGAGTGAGCACAGCAATGGACTGACCCCTGGAGAATACAAACTGAAGCGGGATGCAGAGAAGCCTAAAGATACAGAGAAGGAAGAGTCAGGGAGGACATCAACAGATTTCAGTGTCGTGGAGGTGAAAAAGTGGAGGGCCCCAAGGTGGAAGGAGGGAGGACATTGTCAAATGCAACAGAGATGTCCTAAGACGAGGACTGAGAACTGCCGGCTGGATCTGGCAATGCAGATGTCCCAGGTGACCTCATCAAGAGCTCTTTGAGTAGAATGGAGAGTAGGAAGCCAAAAGCTTCAGGACTGGCTAGGGGAGAAAACAGAAGGTGAAGAGGTGAGAGTGTACACAGGCAGGGCACACTCTGAAGATGTTTGGATGAAAAAGAAGAAAAACAATGGAAAGTACCCAAGAAAGTGCTGGATTTTTAGGCTGAGAATGTTTGGCCGTGTTTACAGATTGAGGAAAGAATCCAAGAGAGAGGGAAGTGAAGAACTAGAGGTAGGGAAGCAAAGTGTTTGAGGAAGCTCAGGTCTTTGGCAAAAGCAAGGACAACTGTGCCCTGGGACAGAGGCTAAGGAACAAAGACGGTGGGAATGCAGATAAAGTCAGGAGCAGGATGTAGCTGAGGGAGGTCACACCTGCTGCAATTTTCTTAATCGCTTAGGAAGCAAGGCCACCTGCTTTGAATGAAGTGTGTAAGCCGCTCAGCCGTGTCTGACTCTGCGATCCCATGGACTGTAGTCTGCCAGGCTCCTCTGTCCATGGGACTCTCCAGGCAAGAATACTGGAGTGGGTAGCCATTCCCTTCTCTAAGGGATCTTCCCGACCCAGGGACCACCAGGTCTCCTGCACTGCAGCTGGATCTCTTACCGTTTGAGGCACCAGGGAAGCAAGTAAATGGGGTCTTGAAGAAGATACAGGTTAAGTCATCATGGAAGCGAATGGAGAAGGAACTAGAGGTGCTGAGGATCACCACTCGGAACAGAGGGCAGGTATCTGCAGTGGTGATTTGAGGCTCCCAAAAGAAGGACGGGAAGCAGAAACAAATACAGCAGCAAGGTCAGAGGAAAAGACTGTTGAGAAAAGCTGATATGTTTTGTGATCAGGAGGTGGCTGAACAAGAGAGACTCAGAGACTGAGGTGAAAGCAGGTGGTCAGGAGCAGAAACAGAATATTTGTCAAGATTTATTGTTGATGTTCAGTCGCAAAGTCAAGTCCAACTCTTTGCGACCCCATAGACTGCAGCACGCCAGGCCTCCCTGTCCCTCACCATCTCCTGGAGTTCACCCAAGTTCATGTCCATTGAATTAGTGATGCCAAGATAGTTGGCTATTAAAGTGGAAAAGAAATAGGATGGCAGCTGAGGATCAGGTGAAGAATTTTTTTCCATCAACATAACCAAAGGAGAAGCAACCAAAAGCAACTAAGGGATTGTACAAAGTGTAGTCAGACCAGATAAGTGAGCAAGCAAGAATACATAAGAGGCCAGAGACGATGAATCTGCCCAGGAAAAGGAGGTAGCCTCTGTGAGAAAAGAGGTTTCCTTGGCAACCGGCAGAAAGGAAATGGCCATACTGAGGGACAGTGGACACATAAAGATACAAGTTATCGCAGGATATATTTTAGCAGAGTATTGGAACCAGAATTTGTGTGAGAGGGGAAAAAAGGCTTGCAAGTATAATGGTTTTGGAGTTGCTGAAAAAAACAAGAAACACACGAATATTTGCTGAGCACCTGGTTATACCCCGAGAATTCAGATACATTTCTTGTCCCAGGTGCAGTGCTGTAGAATAACTGCTTACGTCTGGCACTGGCAGAGCAGGAATGAAGGAAGGTAAAGGTACAGCTGACTCCTGGCATCACTGAGTCTACGCTGATTGGTGATCCCTAATCTGGGCTCAAGAGAACACTAAATGGACCAGGATGGGCTTAGCGATCAGATAATTCAGTAGGAGCCAGGTTTGGGTCATGTGAATTTGACAGAAGTAGCATTAGGATTACGTTATAAAAGGCTTGACTTAGGTACCTCATGTTGGAGGATGCAATTTGTGGGTTTTTTTAAATCTTCCTTATCTGTATTTAACTTTTTTGAACACAGGGAATAGTCATCATAACTGTTTTAATGCTAATCCTAACATCTGTATTAATTCTAGATCAGTTTCAATTGATTAATTGATTTTCCATTATAGGTCACATTTTCTTGATTCTTTTCAGGTCTGGTAGTTTTTGATAGGATGCCAAACATTATCAACTTTACCTGTTGAGTACTGGATAGTTTTGTATTCCAGAATCTTGAGCTTTGCTCAGGGGCACAGTGAAGTTACTTGGAAATTGTTTGATCCTACCAAATTTTGATTTTTAGATTTTTTTTTTTAAGTGGGCAAGAACAGTGCTCAGCCTAGTGCTAGTTATTCCTCACCAGGGAGGCGAGACCTTTCTGTATACTCAACTCAGTGCTCCATAAATCTTGATGTTTTCCCATCCAGTTGGTAGGAACAGGCAGTATTCCTGGGCCTTTGTCAGCACCAGGCAGAGTTCTAATTCTTCTGGGGGACTCTTTCCCCTGCCTCAGGTATTTCCTTATCCTGATTAGAACTCAAATATTAAAGGGGTCACTTTGCATATTTGTGGAGTTCCTTTTCTTGGCAGCTGTCTCTACTCTGGTATTCTAGCCAGCGATCTCTAGCTGCCTTCCTCTTTATGGACCCTCAGATCCCCATCTCCTCAATTCAGGGAGTCCATAGGCTCCACCTGAGAGAAGGGATGGGGGAGCATCCAAGAATATGGTGAGGACTGCAGAAAGAGGACCTTAGCCATGATAGTTCCCACATCACAGTCCATGAGTTGGAAACAGTGCTAGAAGCAGGAAGCAAGCACCCAGATCTAGACTCTGTTCACCCTTGCAGGCAGCAGCACTTCCCCAAGACCCCTAGAGGAAGAGAGTCCTTAACACTGCTTCATGACACCTGTCAAGCTTCCCTACCCTCAGCACTTTGGATTCGTATTGCCCTCCCTACATGTACCATGCGGCAAAGAGGCTAACCTAACCCAAATCCATGCAGAAGTTCACAGATTTTCAGCATGCACTCCTCCTTCATGTGCAATGAAGTTGTAATTTTGCCTCCAAGATGTGCAAGAGATATTTTAATTAATAATTAAGTACTGGATTTAGAGATGGATTTTCACTTGAATAGAACACCATCCTTAAGTTAAGAAGGAACCGGGTGGTGGTTAAGCCCTAAACAGAACAAGCCAGCCTGCAAACAAACCCCGCTTATGGGCTCAAACAAGAGACACCATCTGGTAATACAAAGACAACCAAGCCTGTAAAATTGAAACCACAAAAGTCAACACACACTTTGACTGATAAATGAGAAACTAATTTCCTAAACTAAGGCAAATATTTGGGAAAAGACTAAAGGCTACAAAAACATCCACATGCAGTGAACCAACTGCAAGGTGTGGATAAACAACAAAAGAAAACAGTGCTGTTCCGAGTTGATGGACAGCACTTTGGTCATCAGGCTGATGACCGAACCTAACAAAATCCTGGTGCAGGTGAAAAGACAGGGAGCCAGGGCCAATGCTGCCCAACAACTTATAATGTCCAAGCTGGCACTTCAGATTAAGTCCTCTAGGGATAAGAAAGTAACAGCAAGTAGCACATATCAGTTCAGTTCAGTCCCTTAGTCGTGTCCGACTCTTTGTGACCCCATGAACTGCAGCACGCCAGGCATCCCTGTCCATCACCAACTCCCGGAGTCTACCCAAACTCATGTCCATTGAGTCGGTGATGCCATCTAACCATCTCATCCTCAAGTAGCACATATAATCTGCTTTTAAAACATACCTTCATTCTGGGACCTAGAAATATCTTATTAACTCATTCTTCTTAAAACAGCTATGGGAAGAGGGTACTCATTGCATCTGTATTTCTGCACCAAAGGAACCAGCCAACCGTGGGAGCTGGTTTACGGTATGACCCCAAAGGACAGTTCCCTGGACCCACTGCTCCCTGGGTCATGCTAGACAAGGGTGTAGACTCTAATGCCTGTCCTGCTGTCCTGTCAGCATTCCTATGGAGCGATCATGGCTGCTACACACACGTGCACACATCTTCAGCCCTCACAAGCAGACACCATACAATAGCGTCCATCCAGGCATTAGCTAAACCCTGAAGGGATGACTTGGGAATAGATGCAGTATTTGGTCTGGTGGGCAAATTTAGGAAGAGGGGCAACCTATTATCCCTGAGTCCCAGCAAGCAGGAAACTGGTGAAGCAACGCCCCGTTACAGGGAGAGAATCCTTCCCATACCTTCTTTTCCATCCAGGGCTTCACTGACGGCAGCTCCCATCAAAAGCACTTAGACACACAGACTGGAATGTGCCCTTCCAGAACATGAAATACATGACAGGTTCAAGTCCTGTCTAGGATTTGAAACAATGGCCGAGAAAGGAGGCTTATGTCATTATATCTTTCCCAGTGTCTTTTAGATGATTCACCACAAAGTACATGGAAATACATTAGGTATGGATTTCCTTCCTAAATGGGTGGGTACATAACATGCATCAGGCCATATACAATACTTTGTGGGTGTGTGTGTGAGCGTGTATCATCTCATGTAACCTTCACAGCAGTCCTGGGGGTAGACACCACCAGTCTTGTGCTTTTCACATAAGGCAACCATCGCTTAAGGCCACACATGGCTGGGAAGCACAGGAAGCAGAGCCAGGTCCATCTTATCTAAAGTTGATGCCCTTGTACCACCAACTCCACATCTCGAGCACAATAAGAGACCCCCTCCCGCGACAGCAGTTCCCAGGGGACTGTGTCTGTGTGGTTCTGTTAATGACAGGGTTAACACTAACACCAGAAATGAACTTTGGAGGGTATTCAGGAACCTGGAGACCTATTATCTAAAAGCCTGACTTATTTTCTTGATTAAAATAAAAATAAAAGAGAAAGAGTTTTCTCCCTACCCTTCCCCCTAAAACTCCCCAGACCATGAGACTCTGTCTGACCCCAAACCAGAAGTGGGAGTGCTTCTGGGGTCGGCTGGGATGCTGAACGGTGCAAGAGAGGAACCTTTATGTTCTTCAGCGAAGGGAAAGTGTTTTCAGTTGACTCCAGCAAAGTGATCCTTCCCCTTAAAAAAACAATTAAGAGTGCCCCACAGCTACTACACACTGCCAAGAAGAAACACTGAACACACACTCATCTGGGATTGCAAGCTGAGAGGTGGAGACATGGAGGTGTGAAGTCAGAGGAAGTAAGACTACTGGGAGTGCTGGGGACAGGGGTGCCCTGGAGAACCCTGCTGGGTCTGAAGAGTTCAAGTTGAAACATTTCAAAAGCATTGCACTGTGCCACATGCCAAACCAAACCCGCCTGCAGGCCAGTCTCAGCCCATGAGAAGTTCATGGTTCCTGGTTAGAGGCAGAGAGAGAGAGGACTGAACAGACACAGCTAGCATAGGGTGAATATCCTGCACATGCAACAGAACACCCGTAAGGCTGGACTTAGAGTGACCCTGGAGCATTCCCAGAGGCACTATCAAGAACATAGTGATTAGAATATCCACTAAGAACGTGCAACCCGAGGCACAGGCATAGAACAAGACACTCACTGACTGATAACAGGCACCCTTGAGCAGGACTCGTATACTATTCCTCTGCATCTTGGTTGAGTGTCCCCACGATATCCTGAAGGGCCAGCAGGAGGCATCAGTCCTACTGAATCATCACTTGTTAATATGTTTAACAAAATTAATGGTTCCCTCTGACAGTTAAGTTCTGTCTTTGTCAATGAACCTCCTTAAAGTTCACTGTTGGAAGGACCCCTCCAGGTATTTTTAGGCACTCCTTTGGGTAGACTCCAAGCAACCATTAGGTGAGACAGTGATACCCAGACGCTTCTACACAGTGATTTCTGAACACTACAGACTTTGTGGTTGTTGTTCAGGTGCTCAGTCATCTACGACTCTTTGCCACTCCATGGACTGCAGCACGCCAGGCTTCTCTGTCCTTCACTATCTCCTGGAGCTTGATCAAACTCCTCTCCATTGAGTCAGTGATGCCACCCAGACTTATTTCAGAGTTATTACACCTTGTCTAAGAAATAAGTTATTCATTTCATTCCACTGAGACACCCAAACTTATCAAATGAGTTTTATCAAAATCCCTGTAATAGTGAGATTAATACAGGTAAACTAAATGCTCAAAGCATAATCATCAAGGCAACACTTTTAAACTAGCCCCTTCTCTGACATTCCTACTTGCTTAAAACTATCCTAATTCTGCTCACCATGTGAACAGCTGATGTTTTCATTTTCTGAGTATCAGCTATATTCCATAATACAAGTTACACAATAAAAATCAGGTGCGGGGTCCAAGTGAGATCTTGTAGTTGATGCAAGTCTTGGCATTGGTTGCCAACCTGCTCCAATCACAGCTACTGTGCTGTGCTTAGTT
Source organism: Bubalus bubalis (assembly GCF_019923935.1). Classification (NCBI taxonomy): domain Eukaryota; kingdom Metazoa; phylum Chordata; class Mammalia; order Artiodactyla; family Bovidae; genus Bubalus; species Bubalus bubalis. The sequence goes on from NC_059167.1 coordinate 29,824,860, forward strand.
GCTCAGTCGTGTCCAGCTCTTTGCGACCCCATAGACTGTAGCTCACCAGGCTTCTCTATTCATAGGATTCTCCAGACAAGAATACTGGAGTCGCTTGCCTTGCCCTCCTCCAGGGGATCTTCCCGACCTAGGGATCCAATCCAGGTCTCCCACATTGCAGGTGGATTCTTCTACTGTCTGAGCCACCAGGGAAGCCCAATCACAGCTAAGCCCCTGACAAAGTAAATCCGTGTGTCAGGTCCACCACCAACGAATATGAGATCAACACCAATGGAGCTATACCCAGCCTTCAGAAAACTTGATGATACCTTCCAATATTTTTGCAAAATTAACCCTCCTCATGATAGTGCTGAGAAAGTCAGTGTAAAGTGGAAGATATCAAACCTTTGAATCAGAAAAGTACACACTGAGTTATTTAATCTGTTCTTGGTTCTAAGAATTAGCATACAGGTGCCACAGTAACACAAATACTGATAAATAAAAGATGAAAGACACTTTCATAATTCTTGTCATTTTTAAAGACAGAAAACTAATCAAATCTTTTAAAACATATATACTATTTTTTAAATGTTGGCTTCTATTGTAACTGGAATCACTTTAAATCGCCTTTTCCTGATTCCAGCTACTCAAAGAGAAAGGGAAACGCCTAGAAGTTGTCTCAAAGCCAACATTCCCATCCTGATTTTAGACGTTCAATACTGATTTGAGTCTCAGTATTAGCACCATATATACATATATACTAAGCAAGGCCCTTAGCCTCTGAGTCTCATTTTCTTCTCCCAAAGGTGCAAAAACTGTAACCCGACCTGTTTATGGCACAGCATTTTAAAGGTTCTTTAAAAAAAAATGCATTTGGGGTTTTGTCAACTCTTAAAAGACGACAGCAAAGTTATACACTCTGCTATGCAGTTTTTTTTCCTGTGTGTTTTTTTTTTTTTTCAACCTGCAAACTTCCCAATCACCAAAATTTTCCATTAATCAAATTAGATATGATTTAAAGTACAACAGGGGCATTCAAACTTGGCCAACCATTAGAACCAGTCTAAGTGCTTATTAGGAATTTGTTTTCCTGGCCTCTTCCCAGGAGATTCTGATTCAGTCTGGGGCCTGAAAAAAAAAAAATCTGCATTTTTCAAAATTCTCAAGTGATTTCATTGTTCTCGAACAGATCCTCCTCTCTTGCCATTTCACACTTTTTGAAGCCCTATTTTCAGGACTTGATAATTATCAATCGAAGGACTCAGATAATGGAAGTGTCCTTGTTCACACAAAATGCAGTAAGAATTAACCTTCAAAAAGTTATATACTAAGTCTCCTGTGTGCCCAGACTGACCTTTAACCTATTTACTTCTCCAGATGTCACTGCTGCTGCTGCTAAGTCACTTCAGTCGTGTCTGACTCTGTGTGACCCCATAGACGGCAGCCCACCAGGCTCCCCCATCCCTGGGATTCTCCAGGCAAGAACACTGGAGTAGGTTGCCATTTCCTTCTCCAATGCATGAAAGTGAAAAGTGAAAGTGAATGAGGCCCAAAAGGGTTTCTTACCCTATGCCCAGAAGAAAGAGAGCTGGAAACACCTGGAGAGCAGCCTTAATGATCACCAGGGTAGTTTTTTGTATACTTGAAGGTCCTTTCCTTCTCAGGCTCATGCCCAGTTTACCCCCTCATTGCTATGTTACATGCTTTTTCTCCTCCATCACCCAATTTACTCTCCTCTGAACATGATGGAGCTTTGTATCTATATGCTGGTATCCTCAGCTGAGTGCAGTTTTTAGGGCACAGTCTAATCACAGCAAGCTGTGGGGCTCAATGGATTCTAGCTGAACCTAAATTTTCTGACTGTGTTTTAGATAGGTCAGGTGTACAATAAGAGTAATTTCCTAATAACCTATAGCTGGAATTGAATTATACCTAATTATATTTAGCAGTGTATGGAATTGTTATATATTGCCAGATAGTACATTTGAATGCGTACTAAACAATGCAACTGATCCTAATGTAGCTTAGAACAATAAGAAACCCTGATGGAATGCACAGAACTCAGGATAGTCTTCATGATAAATTTAAAAGTTTTTGCTTAACTTACATTAAATCACTATAAATGGATGTAAATACGGTGCTCTATGGGCCCCTAGACAAAGAAGAAAGATTATGTTCAGCCAAATGGTAAGACAGCCTCAAATATAGGTGGACTTTACTCAATTAACAAAGATGCGTTCCTGATAAGGGAAGTGACATTAACAGCGTGCAGACTTTGTCAACAAGGATGCTAGCACCTCCCCTGAACTTCAGTGCTCGGTAACAATCCTCTCCTCTGCTAACACTCACTCACCCACCACACTCCCACCTTAGGGTTTTTTTGTATTTCCTGTCCCCTCTTCCTGTAACACAACCTCATGGTCCCTCCTTCCCTTCAGGTCGGCAGCTCCAACACCAACCTAATTTGAACAGAACAGCACACACACAGTCCTCATCTCTGTCCCCTCACTCTGCCCTATTTTTTCCATAACATTTACCACTTGGCATATTATGTTAATTTGTCTAGTTGTTTGTGTCTCCGCCCACACACGAAATTTTGAGTTCCATAGGAATAAACTCAATGTCATTAGTAAGTACCTACCCACACACACGCATGCATACATATATCACATGTTATACATAAACACACTGTGTGTCTGGAGAGAGTTCTCTTGATCCACTGGACCCAAGTGGTGATAATTTAGAAGTACTGCCCCATCCAGTATATTCTGTAACCCAAGTAAATTCAGAGAGATAGCAACCGACTTTCTCCAAAACAATGTTAGAACTAAGTTGCCACTTACGAAAATCAAAGGCAATCTCTGACATACACAAAGAATGTGTCTTCAACCCTAGACCACTAAGGCGCCCCTCGCCCACTCTCAACCTCACACAGGAAGTCATCTAGTGCTGAACAGAAATTTCAAACACCAGGATGAAATCCTAACGCTGAGGACAAGTTTCAGGGGAGAAGAAACAGGTCTTCCTACCTCTTCACCTGCCCACTGACACAGGCGTTATTGGGGAAAAAACCTACTAAAAGGGATGCCAATATAACTGGCCTGGTACACAGAGCCTCTGCTGCCCTGTTCATTTGAAACAGTAAGAGCAGAGAGCACCAGGGTTGCTGGAAATGAAATTGAAGCACAATGAAACCAGACTCTGTAGCAATTAATTTTTCTATCAAAAAATTAAATCATTTCTGTTTTCCCCAGATCTCAGCTCCACTGAGAGAATTCTGCATGAGTGTAATTCCAACTAAAAAAATATATATATTAAGCTTGAGAAAATGAAGATACTAGTCAGACTCTGTGTTTTGCATGAATCTTGATTTCAGATGAACATGCTGGTGGGTGAGTGTCACATAAGGTGAATCTGCGGATGCTTCCATCCATAGGCTTTTGAGCTATTTTCGCGGTTCAGCTTTTAGTGCTAACAGCTCTGACCACTTGCTCAGAAGTACTGCGACTGCCTTGTTCTGCTCAAATCAAGCAAAGGTTTAGCATCAAGCTACCAATAGCAGCATCTCTAAAGTTAGAAACCACCATAGGTTTCTAGGTAGTTTGGGTGTCATTTCCTGACCTCCCTATTTTTATGAGAAAGGGCTTATAACAAAAACCCACTGCAGAAGTATACCACACAGTAAAAATAATTAGAGAAAAAGGATAACAGTTTCAAAAAATGACTGAATTTTTCTGTTGCGTATATCACCTAATTGTCACCTAATGTCGGTCCCAATAGAGCATACACAAAAGCTTGTCAGTTCCTTCTTCTTTAAATTATCACTAAAAGTGCTGGACTTCTGAAAGAAAGATTAAGGGGGAGATAACCTAGAAATTCTAGAGATAATTTGGCTTCAGGACCCTTTTCTAGTCTTAAAAATCAAGGGCTCAGTTTGGTTTTTGTGGGTTCTCTCTACTTTTATGTTAGAAATTAAAATTGAGACTTTAACAAAATTTATTCATTTAAAACAATAACAAATCCATTGCAGGTTAACATAAATAACATTTTTATGAAAGATAACTCTATTTTCCAAAAAAAAATTAAATGAGAAGAGTGGCATTGTTTTACAATTTTGCAAATCCCTTTAGAGTGTGACTCAGAGGCCAGGATTCTTAGATCTGCTTCTGTATTCCATCTTCTACAACGCTGTTTTAGATGAAGTATGTGAACAAAATCTACCCTCGTACAGACAGTAGTGGAAAAGAGAGTGTTTTAATAGCTTTTTCAGGTGCTTCTTTGAGTCTATACCAAAACTTGACAACTGGTAGTTTACGAGTTAGTTGCAATGTAGAATCTACATAATCAATGAGATTTTTATACTGTTACACTAACAAATTCATAAGAAGTCTTTTAAGTATTATAAGCTGACCACCTCATATGGTGAGTATAAAATTTCCAAAATTCTACCCATGCCTTGCAGGATCCAGTTTTAACACTAGCATCATATTCAGCTTTTTGCTTGGAAATAACAAGCTCATTTCATTCATTTTTAAGAAAATACCTGACAAAATCCTATGTCTCCATAACTACAGTTTGTCATTCTTTCAAGTAAAAAATGGTGTCCCATGGGGTGAAAAAAGTAGATCAACTATTCAAGTGTTCTTTCCTGAGACACAATAGTATTGTAGTATGTAGCAGAGTGCCTTATGCATTGTTGTTGTTCAGTCCCTAAGTTATGTCCGACTCTTTGCAACCCCATGGACTGCAGCACACCAGGCTTCCCTGTCCTTCACTATCCCCAGAGTTTGCTCAAACTCAAGTCCATTAAGTCAGTGATGCTATTGAACCATCTCATCCTCTGCCACCCTCTTCTCCTTTGACTTCAATCTTTCTGAGCAACACTGTCTTTTCCAGTGATTCGGCTCTTCACATCAGGTGGTCAAAGTATTGGAGCTTTAGACTCAGCATCAATCCTTCCAATGAATAATCAGGGTTGAATATTCTGGAACTCCCAGAGATCTGCAGGACCACACTTTGGGAACCATTTAAAAGTTTATCATCAATAGTCAATGAAAGTAAGAGAAGTAGTCAGGATGAAGCCAACAATGGTTGAGACATAACTAGGCAAATATAGCTATCATATGCTAATTGAACTCATTTGACTTACAATTTTTCCAAGTTCTAGTTTAATGCTTTCATTAAGAGAACCTACTGATGATGATGGTAAAACTCAGCAAATCTCAAGCTCAGTCTTCCCAGAGTTCTCTGATCTATACCTGTATTTAAGAAGATTGTACCTTTCCCAGGATGCTGTTAACCTTTAGGTATAAGAAGGGGTACTTCAAAGAAAGTCTCGCAAAAGAACATTATCCCAAAAGAAAACAAAACTCTGTGAAGGTTGGGATTATATCACCTAAAGGACAGTTTTTATCCAAGGTAGAATAAAGAGAAAACATGGAAACACCTCCCAGATAGTTGATGGCCTAGAAAGATCTTAGACCTCTGCATCCCAGTCTGAGCTTGTGTCTGGGCCCCGGCACTCATTATTCAGGAGACCATCACAACTCAGCATCCCGGAGCTGGATTCACCACTTGCATAATGAGGATTACATCAGCTTCAGAGGTTTGTTGTGAGGAGCAAATGAAATAATATGCATGATGGCATGAACATATAGAGGGCAACTATTAGGAGGGTAAGAGGCTATCTTGCTACTGGAAGAAAATGAAACAAGAGCTGCTATTGCTCCTTGCTCAGTTTCAGGCTGAGCACAGCATCTGGTCCTCAGAAGGAGCTCAATAAATGAGCCCACTCTCATGGGAAAGAGGATCAGGTCAACCACGACATGGGCAGTTTAGTTTCAATTCTTTAAAAAGATCATTTCTTTTTCCAGTTTTCCTTTCTCCCCATTGCCTCAATGCCTCTCTGTTACCCTCCAGCCCTGTCTCCAACCTGGCAGTCATTTCCAATGGGAGCCACAGAACTGCTTGGACCATCAGGAGAACCAAAGTAGCTACTCATCCCTCAGGTTGAATGTACAGAAAGAATATATATATATTTTTAAAGCTAGTTTTAAAAGGGTATATCAACAATATGTCACCAGGCTTGAAACATGAGAAAGGAATACTGAAAACTTCCATCAGAGATGACTTTTTCCCCCTTTAAAAATAACACACAGAGAGTGTGAGAAACTGTGAGTTGCAGCCTTCAAGCAGTTAACACATGTTTCATCTGCCTTGGTGCATGCGGCCATGATGATTTAGCAGAGAACATAATTAGAGGTAAACCAGTGGTTTGCACAGGAAATCTGAGCAAAAATGGTTCAAAAAGATCAGAATTTTACTCGATCTTATAGTACTGTAAGATCCCTTAGAAGAAAGAATATTTTTGGCAGATAATAAAATTCTGGCACTTTCCATCCTTTCCCCAGAGGAAATGAGTATTAGCTCCAAGTAACATAATAGAGAGTCTGAAAGAAGGGAGCAATTCAAAGCTTCAGTGAAGCTTTCTCGATGAGCTTCAAATCCACAAATGACAGGTTCTTTGTCAGACTGTATTTTTGTTTATCTTTTAAGAAATCACTTTTTCCTCCAAACTGGTACAGAATACTCTCAACTTTGCTTGGGGAACTCTGGGGAAAAGACATGTCCACAAGATTCGTCTACCATTAATTCTTTTGTTTTACGTCATTCTTCAAGAAAACTATCTTAAAATGAAACTTTCTAAGGGCAAAGTGTTATGTAATTGTTAATAGAAGATGACTTACCTGTCATTCGTTATGAGTGAGAACTTTACGACAGAACGAAAGGATTTGTCTTACTCATTTCTTCCTACCTGCAGTTTTTGACTCACAGCTTAGTATTTATTTAGAATCTTTAAAAATATTTCTGAAGTACTCTAGTCATTTAAATTTTTAACTCTTCCTCTTCATCATACATAAAAATTGGGAATTAAGGATAAAATGTATACAGATAAAAAACACCAGCTTTAATTTATAAATGAGAATAGATATTATGTGTTCAAAGTTAATGCATCATCTGGTTGTTGCAGAGGCAACCCACATACTGTTTTTTGTTTAGGAAATAGGTATTTTAAATGTGTAATTTTGATTTCTTATTAAGGAGAATTTCAAACACATGAAAAAGTAGTCAAACTTATAAACCTACATGTAACTGTCATCTAGCTTCAAGAGGCAACTTGTGGCCAATCTGGTTTTACCTGTACCTTCTCTCCCCTTCTCCCACCTCTGGAATATTCTGAAGTATACCTCAGAAATCATTTTATCAGTAAACATTTCAGTAGGTATCTGTCATAGACCCTATATTTTAAGCAACCAAAATACCACAATCACAGCTAAATAAGGTTAATAATTCCTTATTATTATGATGTATACAGTCACACATTTTCCCAGTTGTATCCTGGGAGTTAGTTTTGCAATTCTTGCTTGGTATGTTTCACATGTTGAAGGTGGTTAATATGTTTCTCATTTGTTATTTTGGTTTTCTCTCCTTTTTTCCTTTTTTCTTCCAATTTTTAATATTTTGCTATTTTTGGTTTTCCCTTCTCTTTTCTTTTTCTCTTCCAATTTTTAGTCAAAGAAAGCGAGTCTCTTGTCTTATCAAATGTTTCCACATTTTGAATTTTGCTGACTGTACCTCATGGTGTCATTTTAAATGTGTCCCTATCCCCCTGTTTCCTCCACAGTGGTGGTTAGATGTGGAAGCCTGACCAGATCTGGGCTTGATTTTTTGGCAAGACTACTTCACAAATGGGATGGTGTACTCCCATGAGGAAACACATGTCATCTGGTTCTCGCTCTGTGGGCCAATCACTGAAGTATGAGATACCCTGAATTCAAGCAAACTTCACTTACATAAACTACATTTTCTTCAAATCCTACACTGTATTTCTTAATAGCATTACAGTACAGCAACATCTTTTTTGATTTGCTGAGGGGATATCACTATTTTAACAATTTCTTTTGTTGCCTCTCTTCCAATTATAAAAGTGATGAGTTTAGTTCAATGCATTTTCATCAATACTTCAAACCTTATTTTTTTTGGCCACTCCGCTCTTCCAGGTAAGAACTAGTCCAGCATAGTGACCATCAAACAGAGCCATAGTCACAGCATCAAAAGTCCAGGTTTCTTTCATCACTTTAATAAAATTTCAGCTTGATTAGGTGGCTGATCCAGGGGTTAGCTCCAGAAAGGTTTAGCCAGAGTGAAATAAAGAATGACATGAGACAGTCCTTTCAAAACAATAAGTCAGTTCAACTGTGTCTTGGCAGCAGTGCTGAGGGGAATTCTATATCTGATCAAGAGTGATAACACCTTTCTTAATATGAACAATGGTGATGGGGTTTTGATCTAGTTGACAATGTTCTGCCTTCAGCTCTGTGACAGATTTCCATGCAGAGTTTTTTTTGCTCCATCTCAGTTTAATGTTGGGTTTTGAAGCAGGCTCATCCTCTCATCTCAGCATTAAACATAAATCTATACATAGCACACTTCATGATCAAATTGTGAAGCTACTGCTGTTAACACCAATTTATGTGTATTTTTTTTTCCTAAAAGTCTTTTATGTTCTGTCCTTTCTCCAAACTTCATTAGCAAACATTTTGATGTCAATTTGGAAGATGTTCTACCATCTGGCAAAACAGTCCCTAACATGCAGTAAGCACTCAAATATTATTGAATAAGTAATAAATATACTAACAAAATGAGTGTTCATTAAGTAAACCTTCAACAGAGTTTGGGTAAGTTTGACAAATTATAATCTGTGAGCCAGATTCTTAATTATTGGTGTTCCACAGAGTTCTGCTCTTAGTCAACCTTGGTTTTCTAAATCTTCTCAGTGGGTCCTAGTCTCCAGACTGGCTCCCACTGGGAGCCAGAGCTATATCTCACGCCTAGATCCCTTAACAAACTCTAGACTCTTATTGCTACTAAGCATCTCCTCTTGGGTTTCCCACAAGTGTCTCAAACTCCACCTGCTCAAAGCTGAATTCATCACTTTCTACTGATATGTTTCTAGTCTGGTGAATGACTGCACAACATCCTCTGAGCATCACCGGAGTCTCATCCTTCTTCATCCCTGACACCCCATGAATTGCCAATTCCTGCTGGTTTCAAGACCTACATATTTCTCATAGCTGTCCCCCCCTCTCCATTTATCCCCACAGATTCCAACTTAACTCCAGTTCTAGTAATCTCTCTCTTAGAAAACTTTAATTGTCTCTTACTGGCTATCTATACCCATCTCCTCTTATGATCCTAATAGCCCCCTGCTGCCAGCCCCATGTACCTATGGCTACCAAGTAAGGTTTTCCCATTCCTTAAAACCCTTCACTGGCACCCCATCATGTCTGCAAGCCTAGAAGTAGTGTAACCATGCAGTTTATCCTCTAACCAGGGATCCTCATGAGACTGCAAGTTGATGCTGTGAGCGGTTCACACTGGTACGGCAGACAAACTCAGACTGTCCTGGGCAAACCTGTGCATGCCTGAGGGCTCAGCTGCTCATCTGTGTTTGACTCTTTTCGACCCCATGGACTGTAGCCCACCAGGCTCCTCTATCTATGGGATTTCCCAGGGAAGAATACTGGAGTGGGTTGCCATTTCCTTCTCCAGGGGATCTTCCCAATTGAGGGTTTGAACCCACTTCTCCTGCATTGGCAGGCAGATTCTTTACCACTGAGCCATGTGCATGAGGCCCTCCTCCCAAGTCTCTGCCACACTTCTGGCCACACTCCCTCTCACTCAGCACCCCTCTCACTATGTTCAGTCTATGGAACCCTTCACTGTTCTCTCACCCTATGCCTGTGAACACACTGTCTGCCCCTCTTGAACTTTCTCCTCCGCCAGCAATATCTCTATTGATTGTTCCACCATGCTCCTCCCCAGTGGAGCTTCCTCTAAAATCTCCTGGCTGATCTGATCACATGTTCCTGCCAGCCAGCACCATGCCTTGGACTTATTCCTGTGCTGGGCCCTGGGCCCCCGCACCATACACATAAGCTGCATCTGCCCACAGCAGACGAGCTCATTCCAGTGTCTGTATCTTGCTCATCTTTACATCCCCAGCATCTGTGATGAGGTCACAGGTCTGTACCTGGCAGGCATCGCTCATGTCATTTCTCATGTCATGTCATATTTAATAAAAACTCTTTTGCCTTAGCTGCAAATTCAGCACAATTATCGAAAGATGAGAAGATGAGAGAGGATGAAATAAGGACTAGTCAGCAGCTCCTAATGTCAGTCTGGTATATTTCAGACCATACCTCCATTTAAGCAATTGCTTTTTAAAGGACAGCCTTGGGATTACAGCATCTCGGTTAATGGCAGAACCCCTAGAGCAGGCCATGAAAGGGAAACAGGCATGGTGATAAGCCAATATCACATTAGAAACTGTCCAATAAACTCTTGAGGCTTCTAGTGTAAAAGAAAAAGTGTCGAAATAAAATACACCTGCTGAGTATACATGGGTGCCACGCAGGGGTGGGGAGAATGACAGGAACCCTGCTGCCATGACAACAGGAACATGGAGATGTGCCTTCATAGAACACTCTACACCTTCCTACACATTCTATCATCTGACCTTCAAAACAACCCTGTGAGATAGATCAGATGTACACTGAGGCTCAACCAAGACTTCTTTCTTTTTCAACTTCATTTTTCTTTTATATTAGAGTACAGTTGATTTACAATGTTGTGTTAGTTTCTGCTGCACAGCAAAGTGATTCAGTTATACATGTATCTTTTCTTTTTTCAGATTCTTTTCACATACAGGTTATTACAGAATATTGGGTGGAGTTCCCTATGCTATAGGTCCTTGTTATCTATTTTGAATATAGTAGTGTGTATATGTTAATCCTCGGAGAAGGCAATGGCACCCCACTCCAGTACTCTTGCCTGGAAAATCCCATGGATGGAGGAGCCTGGTGGGCCGCAGTCCATGGGTCGCTAAGAGTCGGACACGACTGAGCGACTTCAATTTCACTTTTCACTTTCATGCATTGGAGAAGGAAATGGCAACCCACTCCAGTATTCTTGCCTGGAGAATCCCAGGGACGGGGGAGTCTGGTGGGCTGCTGTCTATGGGGTCACACAGAGTCGGACACGACTGAAGCGACTTAGCAGCAGCAGCAGCAGCATATGTTAATCCCAACCTCCTAATTTATCCTTCCCCCACCTTTGCTTTCCCCTTTGGTAACTATGAATTTATTTTCTGAATCTGTGATTCTGTTTCTGTTTTGTAAATCAGGTCATTTGTAGCATTTTTAGATTTCACATATAAATGATATCATATGATATTTGTCTTTCTCTGCCTGACTTACTTCACTTAGTGTGATAATCTCTAGGTCCATCCATGTTGCTGCAAATGGCATCATTTCATTCTTTCATCAACCAACATTTCTTGAGCCTTGACAATCCCTCTGGGATCCCAGGCCAACGCCCCCTTCACAGCCTGAGCCACACCAGGCAAGCCTGACCTCACCCTGCTTCTTTATGTAAAGCCCTCCAGCACCCCAGGTGGGAACTAGAGCTCCAAATGTTCTACCAGGTGACCTGTCACCTGGTAGCCAGAGATGGTCTAGGGTGGCTGACAGGAGAGAGGCCAAACAGGGACATTCTCACAGAGCCAGGTCCACGTGCTGCCACAGCTGAGGCAGGAGTGTGGGGGCTGGGGAGCTCCAATCCTTCTTTGCGTAACACGCACAGAGACACCCGTCACATTCTCTGCATCTGACAAGGAAGCTGTGCCCTAAGGCGGCAGCAACGTGCCAGCTCAAGTTGAGCCCCAGCCTAGGAGCTAAACTGACAAGATAAGGCTCCCACAGACAGGGAGATCAGCTCTGAGCTTCTAAAATACAGCCCACACAGTGATGCTACAGATCCTGAAACTTGAACATTAAAAATCTCCTTCTCATGGGTAAAACAGCCCTTTTAACATCATTTAAAAATACAAGGCACACCTAAGAGAGGTAGAATGCTAAGATATCGATCACTATCACTGTGGTATGAATTAGCCCATGAATTCCCTGTCTTCCTTATGAGCAAGAGTTCCTGGAGAGAGGAGATCACTGAGCATCTTTCTGGAGTAAGAGACATTTGAAGACAGAGAACAGGAAGGACTAACTTAAAGGGGTGGTGGAATTACCCAAGATGAACTTGGCCTGCCTCGCTATTTTACCCAGGGTCACCTCTGAAAGGAATATTATTGCAATGGACTAATAAGAACTCACCCTGAGTAACACTTGACATTCCTTTATCACTATAAGTAATAAATTAATACTATGAGAATATTGAGGACTATTCCAGCATCATTGTTCTCATGTTTCTAGTGTACAATTAAGGAAGATAGAAATGTAATAAAATTATTCTTAGCCAACATAACTCTAAAAAGAGATGTCATGTAACAACAACAGCACCATCAGACCTGGTCTAATACACATGGCCTTACTCCTCTGGCCCCTTGCAACTGACTGCAGCATATTCAGGTAGTTCAGCATATTCAGAATCTTAGCCACTCCTCATTCATGCCTCTACACTCACTGCTGGGTTTGTCTATACCATGGTTGTACCCACCTTCCATGTGCTGTAAGAATGTTCTATCAGCAATGTTCTATAATATTACATTCTATTTTATTTGACTGAGTTATGAGCAGATTCATTTTTTCTAGTGAATCCTGTTTGTTCAAAATGCCAAGCAAAACCAAAAGACTTGTGAGCAGGCAGAAGACGCCTAAACTATAATTTGGACAGTTTTTTCATGTTCAAGTAACCCAAGTTTCCGTTAATTTCAATATCAGAGCAAAAAGGTAAGATGCAACAATTGAGACAAGTTGAAAAATATTAACCTTAAGATAATTTGCCCACATGAAGGAGAAGGGTTGAATGGGATAAGAGAAAATCATTTCTCAAAGGTGTCACCAATTTGCAAAATGCCAACACCAAACAGACAAACCATAAAGCCACACCTCTACAGAACTTTGCAAGGATTTTAGTGATGGTAGAATAGCTTGCAAAGGACTCACCCTGCCAACAAAAACAATATTTAGAGATATATTCTAAAACAATTAATTGGAAACACTGGAAAGCCACTAGAAAAGGGACAGAAATTGCAAGGAATTTGATATGCAAATTAATACCACAAGTTATCATTCCATAGCCACCAGCATGTCCAAAATTAAAGAGAATTACCACATCAAATGTTGGTGAGGACATGGAGTAATTAGAACTCTCACACGTTGCTGGTGGGAATATAAGAATACAACCACTTTGGAAAATCATGTGAGTTTCTTATAAAGTTAAACATGTACCTACTGTGTTATTCAGCAATTCCACTGCTAGGCATTTACCCAAGAGGAATCAAGGTGTAATTTATGTGCAAGAATATTTATGGAAGCATTCTTCATAATAACCCCAAACAGGGAAAACTCCAAAATGTCCATCGGGACAAGAATGAGCAAACAAAATTGTGCTACATTTATAGAATGGAATATTCAGCAATAAAAAAGAGTAGAATACTAATATACACAATGACATGAATAGATCTCACAGAAATTATGCTGAGCAAAATAAAGCAGACACAGGAAAGAACATGTTATATAGTTCCATTTATATGAACTTCCAGAATAGACAAAACTAAACTACAGTGAAAAAACAAAACAAAATATTGCATTTACCATCTCTGGCAGCAGGGGATTAACTAGGAAAGGACACAGGGAACTTTCAGAAGGATGGAAATGTTATGTCTTGGATTGGAGTGCTAGTTACATGGTTGTATGCATTTGTCAAAATAAAATTCTTCACTTCTGATCTATTCAATTCACTGTATATAAACTTTATCTCAATTAAAAATAAAGGAAAGTGGGAGGTGAGGGTACTGTCAGGGTAAGAGGAAAAGAATCACTTGAAGGACAGGTGAGATAAAGATTATAAGGAAGAGAATATGATCTTTCAATTTTTAATACATTAAGAGGCAAACTAAAGGTTTGGCCCAAAGCCAAAAATTTAAGTACAGTTTAATAGACATGAACCAAAACAGGCAAGAACTTCTTGAACTAAGAAGATGATGAATAAAAAACAAAACACAAGATTGCCAGAATTAGCAAATATATTTGCTCTGGCAACCAAAACCAATAGACCATTAGGCAATAAAATACCAACCAGCCTAGTTTCAACAGTTAATTCTTTAAAGTATCTTTTATAAAATATTCTTTTATAATTTCTATGATAGAAATTCCTATTATGAACTCAATAGTACACAAATACCAGAAACCACCCCAAATTCATTCTTACCTTCAGTGAAACTCCCTGTTAGGGTTATTACGACAAACACTTTCCCTTCTGGCTCCAGATCCACCTAGAAAGAGAGGGGAAAATATGTTATATTCTAATTTTGAAGTATTCTTTTGGTGGATCTCAAAAAATTCTTTACAGAGGCCTCAGTGTGCAAATCACAGCCACAGATCAGATCTAAGTCTTTCACTGAACAGTAGTTGGGCAAGAAACAAGTAACAGTGAAAGAAGTTGTGAAGGATGAAAACCAGATCTGAATGAAACTATCCTTGCAATGTTTCCCCTCTCTTGAAATTTTTCCTCTTCCATTGTGGCTCTTTGAGATATTGATAAGCATTCATACACAAGGTCACCGTTTCTGAAACATCCCTAACTGATGTGCAGCATTTGTAAGAACAATATTTTGCTAAACCACATGGCAACTATATAAAGTAGAGAAATAATGGCAACACAAAAGGCTGTGAACCGATGTGGTATGGTCAGCTGCACACCTGTAGTTTTGGGAAGTAAAAAGCTTGACTTAAAGAATGCTGTCCCTGTCTATACCATTTCCACCTGAGTGCAGTTCATCTTCAGGAAGCACCAGGAGAGGCAGGACATGTGCTGCGCATTCCCTACTCTCAACTGTTCACAGGAACATCAAGGTTCCTTTCTGTTCTCACCTATGAGCTGAGAAAACAAGATGGACATCCTGCAATGAGGCAGCTGGACGTCTTCTCACTAGATCCCATCCTCTGAAAACATGCCCATCTCCCAAAAGCCTTCACCCAGCATGGCCCCAGGACACGGCAGTGCCCTCCATGTCTGCTCTGACCACATGGGCCCAGGTAGGCAGGCTCTGCCCTCTTCATGCCAACCTTGAACTACCCATGAACACCCCTAAGCCATGGATTCTGATACATAAATTTACAATATTTTAATTGTAATTAAATACATAAATTTACAATTGTCATTAAATGTTTGTTGGCCAAGCCCAAATGAACTTCTTGGCCAACCCAATAAAGACCTCATCAAGTTTAACCCATGACTTCAGTTCTGCCTTTGACCTGAAGACAGAAAGGTCTGGAGAAGTTGGGTATAGATATGGATGGTATTTTGAGTAGAATATTAAATTTAAATGAGCTGCAAATCATATGGTACAGTGTTCAAACTAGACCAGAATGTGGATTCCAGTCTGATCGGCACAGTGGCTCTGGGCAAGGTCTTAACCATCCCCTGTTTCACTGCTCACATCTCCAAGTCCATGATATCATTACTCAGCATTTCTGACATTGCTCCCATGAGACAACCTCAAAGAACTTTGACAGTACTATTTACTGCTTGTACTATGCCAACAGGTGACCCATACTGAAGGGAAAAAAATGCATTGACCATACACTAGCTCACTGCCACCTGTCTTTAAAAACTACACCCTGCTTTTACTTGTACAAAAGCAGTGTTTTGTACTGACTCAGAAAGCTTCATCTACATAAGAGCTGATTCCTATGAACTCTGCCTTTCTCTGCCTTCAGTCTACTACTATCAACATGGTTACCGCACTGTAATTCACCCCAGTGTTCAAACCAGCTTCTTGCATCACGACTACTGTTAACTTAACAATATCCCCTTAACTACCTTAACACCACTTGTGAACCCTTATAGAACAGCTCTGAAAATAGAACTCTCTGGAGAGATGACTAAACAGGATGTCAGTCTCTAATTGTCTCCACTCTCTGCCTTGACTTGTTTCAAGTCAAAAATATTTTTAAAAGCCACTCCCTCATCTTCAATATAAAACCTGTCAGAGCCACACACATGCACACACTGACCTCACATCATCAACTGCTGCTGGCACAGAAGGAGCTGCTGCCAGCCCCCAGACAGACAGACTGCCAGGCCACCTCTGTGACCCAACACGTGAACTCCCTCCAACACTGCCTGATGGCCTACAAAGAAGGTCCCTCCACCCCACGGGTCAGGAGCTACTCTGACAGACAGCAGGAGAGTCGAGCATGGAGAACCAGGAGCTCTCACAGTGCAACAGGTTTGATCCTCAATTTTGACCCAAGCCACCATTGTGGTGGAAAAGCCAGACTCAAATACCATCTGTAAACCGAGTTCATCTAAGACCTCTGACCTTAGAACAAGATTTTACCAACTGCAGGGGAGAGGGGGGGATGTTTTGGGAGAATGGCATTGAAACATGTATAATATCATATAAGAAATGAATCGTCAGTCCAGGTTCAATGCAGGATACAGGATGCTTGGGGCTGGTGCACTGGGATGACCCAGAGGGACGGTACAGGGAGGGAGGTGGGAGGGGGGTTCAGGATGGGGAGCACATGTACACCCGTGGTGGATTTATGTTGATCTATGGCAAAACCAATACAATATTGTGAAGTAATTAGCCTCTGATTAAAATAAATAAATTTAAATTAAAAAAAATAATAAAATAAATGAGACATGAAAATCATGTGATGAGTTTCATACAACAGAGATTTTTAAATGGAACAGAAAACATGAACAAACCAAATATGAAGGAAAAGTACTATGTCATGAAAATTGTTTGAAGTTCTGTATGCATAATAAGGGCATACTGGGCTTTACGGTAAAAATGTATTCCTTACCGTGTTACAGAGAAACAGTTTGACACTGTGGCCTTAGAGGTTAACTGCTCCATCTACACAGTGCAATGGCTTGGCGTCTATTCATGGGGGCTGTTCAGACACTTTCAGCGACAGCCAACTGATACCACTGCAGCTGACCCTGTAACCATAGCTTCCATTGGTGGGAATGCAGTGACCAGTAGCTCCCATTCACCAGCTCTAGTTTTGGGCCCTAGAGCTGTGGCACATATGTTAGCTCTAGGTAGAATATCCATGCCAGCTTCTGGCAACAGCGCTTCAGCTTTGTTGCCCCGCCCTCACATTAGTCCATGGCTCAGCTGCGATTCTATCCCTGCTTCAGAGTGGACATGTCACCCAAGTTTGCCAGGCAGAGCACTGAACCCCCTCAGGCACGATGACCGGCCTCCAACAGACATATGCCCTATATCGCCATCTGAGTACTTGCGCAGCTTTGGGCAACAAAATGCAAATAGGTTCAATCAGGAATCCTGGATCTATAGGGAGCAATACAATCTCACTCCAGCTGAACTTCAATCTGGAAGGACAGAAACGTGGGAATGTCTGGCACCATTTTGTGACCTTGGGCTGCAGAATGAAGCCAATAAAGAAGGGAGAGCTGAGAAAGAAACAGACCAGGTCTTGATGTTATTCAAAGCCTCAGATCAAGCCCTGCTTGACTCTTCTGGACTTCTCAGTTATTTGAGCCCATACATTCTTTTTCCTTTAGCCAGCTTGAGTAAGGTTGTTTTTTTTTTTTAATCACTTGTACCCAAAAAGGCTTATCCAAATTGGCAGCCTAAGAGAATAAGTCATATTTTTAATAAAGTCAATTATCACCTGCCCTGTACACCATCTAACACCCATGCCATCCCCTACAATCTGTTTCTTCCCAGCACTGAAACAGCTCCTGTAACCCACGTGCGCACCCGATGGTCAGATCCAAAGATGTGTCTGTCTGTCCCTCAGCTGACTTCTCTGCAGTATCTGATGCTCTGGCCAGCTTCCTCTTTCATGAATCCCTCTATAAACCCTGCTGCTCCTAAGTCCTCTTTTCCTCCCATTGGAATATTCAGACTCATGATTTCAAAACCCACCTGAGAATCTTTTGGAGTAAGAGAAAACACAAACACATCAGAACCTCCAAAAGGGTATGGTCACTTACCTAAGTCTCAAGCACAGACTTTACTTCCAAACCTATCTATGCACCTTTTCTGAAAGTCTCCATCTCTACGTCTCATTGAGACAAGTCCCTTTAATTCAACATGTCCAGAGTGCAAAGTCTTATCTTGTACCCGCTAACTGACTCCCCACATTCCTGATTCCACATTTTCCCAGCAGCCCACACTCCTCACCATGTGCATGTAATCCTACCACATAACTCCAAGTCCACTTTCTGAGAACTTTCTCGGCCCACCCACCCCTTCCTCTCCATCGTCCCCCTCTGCCTCACCTAGCCTCTTGCAGAAGCAGCCTCCTAGCTGGTTTCTGTCTCCAGACTCATTGTCCTCCAGCTGTTACCATTGACATTTCAAAAGTGAACGTCTGACTTTCTAACTTAAAATACTTCTATGTGTCCTCTCTCTTCTATAACAGCCAAACTCCTCAGCAGGGCACACAGCCCTGCATGCTGTGTCCTCACCATCTCAAACACGTACAACTCATATCTCAGCCTCTTTCAATTATCTGTAGACTCTGCGGGGAGGCATGTTATTTCATTTTTAAGCTGAGAGATCAACAAAATGGATTCTGGGTCAGACAGCATAATGGAGAATGTGGTCAAAATGGTGGAAAAAACCCATTACCTGTCTGAAGCTTATTGCCTAGTGATTTGGGGCATGTGGCCTTTTTATCCAGAAAATCCTTCTCTTTGTAAACTGTCAAACTCCTATTTGTCCATTGAGAGTCAACTCAAAACTCACTTTTTACAGGAAGACCATCTGAGACCACTTTTGTTTTAGTTATTTATTTTTATTATTACTTTTTAAAGACGGCTTTATTACTTTGCCAGGCAAAGAGGGGCGCATCAGCCTTTTTTTAAAAGGGAGTGGGATTGATTTATTTATGGCTGTGCTGAGTCTTCTTTGCTGCTCACAGGCTTCTCATTGAGGTAGCTTTTCATTACAGAGCGTGGGCTCTAGAGCACGTAGGCTCGGTAGCTGTAGCGCGAAGGCTTAGCTGCTCTGCGGCATGTGGGATCTTCCCAGACCAGGGATAGAACCTGTGTTCCCTGCATTGTAAGGCAGATTCTTAACCACTAGATCACCACAGAAGGCTCACGACCTCTTTTAGACAAGCGGCCAACTCCACACCATTACAGAGACCATTGTTGGAACCCACTTATTGTTATAGTCATTATGCCCTGGTCACTTAGGACACTGCCTTGCACATAAGAGGACTGAAATGGTTTTGTGAGTGAGTAAATTAACAAACCAACAGGGATATTCCAAATAGTTTCACATAGGACATGGTTTTCTCCTCCTTTACCATTCTGATAAGTTTCCTCCAGATAAGCTCCAATTTCTCCACACCGCCATGAAAGAGTGAACATCAGCCCACAGGTGCAACCAAGCCTTAGCAGGATAAAGCAAGGTTATCACAAACCTTGATGTCAACACTGACAGTGCCCTTTAGTGATGCAGCTGCAGACGTCATGAACACTTTAGAGAAGATCCAGTGACCCAACCTGAGCTTGTCATCCACTAAAACCTTTGCATCTTCTCTACCTGCTGTAAGGCTCTGCTTCCCACATCCTAAACAGTGATTAGGCCCCAAATCCTAAGCTTTGTATTTTTCTACAGATTTCAGCTCGCTTCTGTGGGTCCCAAATCCAGTCATTCAGTCACTCGGCTCGTCAGCTTCATGGCCTTCCAAATCAGGGCCTGGGTTACCTTGTCATCATCTATGGCTTTACAGAATGTCCACTATAACAGGGCTGAGGTCAGAGTGCCCAGGAGGTCCCACTTACAAAGTCAGACCTTGAGCATTCTTTCTGTAACAGTCATTCAGGGAGAAGAGAATAAACTAAGCCCTCTTTCCTATAGACCACTTCTATTAGTGAGGAGGGCAACTCCTGAGTCCTTATTGAAATTCAGAAAGCAATGGCCTTCAAAATGTGGCATTCTTACGAACCCATACAGGATGTTCCTATATGCAATACTGAGCTTCAACTCACACACTGTAGCTTATACAAAAATTAATTCAAAATGGATTACAGACCTAAATATAAAGCCTAAAACTTTAATACTTCAAGAAAAATACATCAGAGAAAATCTTTGGGACCTTGGGTTAGGCAAATATTTCTTAGATATAAGACCAAAGTGCAACCCATTAAAAAACAAAATGATAAACTGGACTTCAGTTAAATGAAAATGTCTACTCTTTGAAAGATACTTTCAAGAGAATGAAAGACAAGCTACAGATCAGGAGAAAATATAAGTAACTTTTTTTCTCATAAAATAAAGAACTCACTTAACTCTGTTTTAAAACAACAAAAAAAAACACTCAATTTTTTAAAAATGAGCTTCATCACTTAATTTCACCAAAAAAGACAAATATAAAGATAGCAAATAGGTACATAAAGACAAGATCAACATAATTAGTCATTAGAGAAATGCAAATTAAAACCAAAATGCAAAAACAATGCATACCTATTAGGAGGTTTAACATTAAAAAGTCTGAAGATACTAAAGGAAAGAATGTGGAACAACTGGCATTCTCATATGCTGTTAATAGGATTGTAAAATGGTACCATCACTTTGGAAACAGTTTGATATTTTCTTAAAAGATACACATACATCTCCCATTTGATCCAGTCATTTGACTTGTATTTAGGGAAGAATAAGGCAAGCATATGTTCAAAGATATGTATGCAAATGTTCACAAGGGCTTTTTAAAAAATACAATGGAATGTGTATTAGTTGCTCAGTCGTGTCTGACTCTTTGCAACCCCATGGATTATAGCCTGCCAGGTTCCCCTGTCCATGGAATTCTCTAGGCAAGAATACTGGAGTGGGTAGCCATTTCCTTCTCCAGGGGATCCTCCTGACCCAGGAATCGAACCTGGGTCTCCAGCATTGCATGCAGATTCTCTTAGTAGCCCCCTAGGAAGCCCTAGTATTCAAGAATAAAAAGAATAATCTATTGATGTATGCAGCAAAATGTAAGAATAGTAAATAAAAGAAGCAAACACAAAAGAGAATATTCTGCCTAGAAAAAGCAAGACAACATACAGTTTTACATGGCTATAAACATATAGCTTCTATATTGGCAGAAAACATATCCGTGGTTGCCTGGGGATGGGTAAGAGAAATAGGACAAGTGGTAGAAAGGGATTAAAAAGGGGCAGGAGAGCATCAGGGCTATTAAATGGAGAAAGAATACTCTTTTTAACAAGTGGCGCTGTGACAACTGTATTCCACATGCAAAAGAATAAAAGCGAAGCCCTACCTCATACCATGTGTAAATATGAAATCAAAATGGATCACAGACCTAAAACTAAGAGTTATAGCTATAACACTCATAGGAGAAAACAGGAATAAATTTTCCTGACTTTGGGTTAGGCAATGGTTTTTTAGGTATGACAGCAAAATTACAAGTGACAAGAAAATGATAGATTGGACTGCACCAAAATTTAAAACGTCTATGGTATAAAAACAAACGAAACAAGTGCCTACATCTCACTGCCAAATGCTCTTCTCAAAGGGTCACTCTCATCAACTGTCCTCCATCCAAGCCTCCAGAGGCTTCCCAGTGTCTCCAGAATAAAACTCATTCCACTTCACCTGGCTTTCCAGGGCACTGTGAGCTCCCCTCTGTATCCTCACTAATTAACCCAAACCTCTTCTTCAAATTTCCATTCTTTAAACCTGCTCTGCTAGTCAGGTCTGTCTCCTCACTGTGGTACAGCCACACCTGTGCTTGTGCTGCTGTCTCTGCTTAGAAAGCCATTCTCTCTTCATCTATCCGTTCATCCCAACCTTGGCTGGATGACTTCTAGGGTCAGGATCATTGCCAGGTGCTCAGGATTTCCCAGAGAAGTTCCCTGGGGCTGAGGGTGAAAGGAGCTGCTGAGTGTACCTGGCAAAGATGATTTAGCTACAGAAGTTGAAGGAAGAAACTTTCGCCAGGAAGATCCTGACATGCGCATTGATCCCTCAAGTGTCAAAATTCCTTTCTCGATTTTTATCTTAGTATTTACCAATGCCCTTGAACAATTAGATAAAATTTCACAGACTTACATCTCATCACTTGCAGTTATGTCTGTAAGCTCCATTCCCAAGGGAGCTGACAATTTTTTTTTTTTTTTTTAATTCTCCAAAGGACCTAGCAGAGTTCCTCGAACCAAGTAAGCACTCAACAAATAGCTGCTGATTTGGTCTAGTGAGCCAAATTGGGAGGTCATCTGACCATCTCAATTTCATCACCTATAAAATAGGAATGACAGTATTTTACCCTACAATAAATACTCTGTGACAGTACTTCATAAAATATAAAAGCACTTCAAGATGGCTCCAAGGCAAACCAGTAGCATATGGACTACACAGGCCCACTGCTTAGGGACCATATTCGGATTGCTTGACATGCCACCATACTGCCAGACCCTCTCTCCCCTCCCCCACCACACATCTTGAGCCAGTGTTTCTTTTGGTATCATTTTGCAGAAGTTGAGTGAATCACCTACATCCCGAACCTGGTCTTCTTGCCCATGAAACAAGATAATTGTTTAACAACCTTTCACGCTGTAATGTTCCATGATTCTAAACAGGCTTGGATAAAAGCCTGCACACAGGACTCAACGGAAACACTCATTTAATTAACTGGTAATAATTTACAACCATTTCCCTTCACAGAAGGCATTAGAATTGATCACAGGCAGGAAACTTCTGACTACTTGATATTCATCTGAGCATGGGATAAGCAAAAGGCTCTAGCATATTAAAAGGAAAAAAAAAAAAAAACACCAACCCTTTATTGGGCAGAGGTAGAAGGTTCACCTAAACTCTATGGTGAGTTGACATCTTCAGCCAGACATCTGTGATACACCTAGATTCTTGGCTAGGTAAATCCTTTCTATAACTTTTCTAGGTCTTACTCTAGGGATAAGTAACCAAAGAACCTCAAAACATGATAAAGCATTTCACAATTCTCTTCCGGCTACAACCATCAGACTTAAAAATGAGAGCTCAAATTCTTGGAGGGAAAAAAATTCTTTACAGAATTGTATCAATAATCAATAATGAGGCATGCAGCTGTGTTTGTTAGCAATAGAAATAGCAGTTACTGTGTCATGAACTCATCAGTGTGCAGGGGCCCTGCCAGGTACCTGACCTACACTATTTCTTAGCTTCCCCTTACCCTCCCACAAGGTAAGTAATTCCACCGCCAGTGTACAGACAGGAAAATGGAGGCTCAGTGAGGTTATGGAATTGTCCAGGGTCACCCAGAGTGACGGCCAAGCCAAGATCCAAACTCAGGGAGGCTCCCGCCCCAGCTCCACACCAGCCTCCCTGGAGGCTGCTGTGCCTGCCTCTGCCTGTGGGTTGCCGCAGGTTTTGCCTGATGCCTTCTGTTCACTGAACCAGCCTGTCTGGGCTTCGCAGCATGTTAGGTCAATCACATCACCCATCTCCCTGGGAACTCGGGCTGGACTTGTGCCCTCAGCACCCGAGGGCACTCCCTGCCAAATGCCAAGCTTCAGTGTTCCAGCCTCCCTTCTTTGCTGCCAAGGCCAGTGGGAGTGGCACCAGCCTGATGGTGTCGCCTGATGGCTCTTCACAGGGGCACGTGGCAGGAGCCATGAAATGTGGCTAGTCTGTGCTGGGGCCGGCAAACTGCAGCGGGTGGCTCAGGTCCCATTAGTCAGCTGCCTGGAGGACCTGAGTCAGGGGCATGTGCTGCACACACACAGCACAGTGCCTTGTCATGGGAAGGAGTTTAAAGGAAAAGGGGGTAAATAAGGCAAATCCTATGTCCCTGCTGACTTTCTACTTTCACAATCAGACAAGGTTTGCAAGTTAAAAGCACATTAAAAAGCAAGCACCACAGATTAAAAATGAGAATGGATACAAGTATATGCATGGCTGAGTCCCTTTGCTGTTCACCTGAAACCATCACAACATGGTTAATCAGCTATATTCCAATACAAAATGTGCTTGGTGTTTAAAAAAAAAAAAAAAAGAAATGGCATCGTGGGTTGATCCACCTGTCCAACTACAGAAAAAAAAAAAAAAGATGAGATGATAAGGTGAAATTTATCAAATCTGACTATAGTTTAAAGTGAAGGAAAATACCATCATTTGTCAGTGACTAAATCCTCATCTTGCTAAGCCCGGACCCTCCATTTAGTTGAAGAGGATGGTAGGGAAAGAGCCCTTGGCTGTGACCACAGTTCCCGTGGCAGATCATCTGGCTTCCACACCTAGACACTAAAGGTGGACTAAGCTTTAAGCCCTTTTCATATCTGAGATTCTACAATTCCAAGCCAGAAACAGGTTTTGAACTCCATGGAGGAAATAAAGACAACACAAGAGTCTGTCTCTCAAATGCATGTTTAAGCTTCATGATAATTCTTAATTACCAATGTTGAGCCCCATCACCAGCTCAACACACCCAATCACTATAAATTTAAATTTAAAATTATTTCAATTCAGAGCCCATTACCCCTATGTCCTAGTGTAAAATGTGTATCTTCTGGCAAAACTGGAACTCTTTTGCATTAAAATTAGTTTTCCAAAGTCTCTCTGCTCAAAATGAAAAATCAGGAAAAAAATAATCCAGACTGGATATCTCTTAGGACTAAAGCATTTTTAATAAGCTAAGGATAGAAATGGTCTACTGTGTAAGTGCTATGTGTGTGTGTGTGTGTCTCAATCTTTGACTCCAATGTCCAAGGAATTGAAAATGTCAATTAGATGATGGATGCCTTAGGCTCTTCAAAACACTCCACTACAATTCCTCCCTCTTCACCTCCTAGGGCGTTCAATTCTGTGCTGGGAGGGCTACCTGACACCTCCTTTATGAATAAGGATGGCGGCTCTGAAAGGATCTGCCCAGCCAAGGAGATCCAGAGCTGCTGCTACTGCAGATGGACAGAAAAGGCTGGGCCAAGCTCTTCTGAGTCAAATGCCCACCCATGAAACCAGCAGAGGACTCTCAGAACAGCACCCTCCAGAACCAGGAAAGCACTTTCTTTCTCCTCCAGTAAGGTATCTGCCCCAGCAAGAACCTCATGCCAGACCAGACCCTAAACTGAGAGAGGAACCACAGTAATTGTGCTCCCTACATCAAAGAACACCTCAAAAGTACACATTCGACATGATCTCCACCCTTCTCTTTTCTGTTTTGTAGACCCCTCTAGAAAGATAACATATGCTATCCTTGCCAGGATGAGATAGTAAGTGAAGGGGACAGGTGACCTTTGCATGTAGCCTGAGGTGAGAAATGCCATCCATGCCCCCCTTCCTGCTCAGAGGCCTCCACAACCCCAGGGGGTGACCTGGGGTGAGCTGTCAGCCCCACAGTGAGCTCCTCCTGAGGCCACTCTCCCACAAGAACTGAGATATATTACGAGATGGAGATTCCAAGTTTTTGCCACAGAAGATCTCAGTTTTTTTTAAGAAAAGGATATAAATAAAACCAGAACTATTCTACTTTATAATGGAGGAAGAAAGCCAAGCCAAAGCAAGAAGTCAAAACTAAATATTTAGCATACTTAAGCATTCAGGATGTTTTATAGACCTGTCTACTTAATTTCTCACCGCTCAGGCTCTTGGTCACCTTTAGATGACTGTGAATCTGAAGGAACATTAGAAAAATGCATCAAGCCCAAGGTCTCTCCCAAGGTTATACTGTGACACTTTCACTCCCTTCGGTCTCCCAGAGGGAAGGTGAGAGGAATGCTGTAAAGAGGTGACATATGTGCCCATCTAGATACACAGGTAGCAGTTTTCCAGATGGGCTAGGGAAGGAGAGCCAGGACGTATGTGCAAATGCACGGTGACTATTAGGGTTGCACACGGAGGAATGCAGACTGTAAATGAGATGGGTCAGAAACAAGGCTGGAGAGGAAGAGCTGTCAGTGGCTTCCTGGCACCCTGGAAAGCTAGCCCTTATTCCAAGGGAACGGGGAGCCACTAAGGGCCATCGGCATGTTTCAGGATTATACAAACGTGGCAAAGCCCTACTGGTATTGGGTAATAAGGGGAGAGAGGCTGGTGGTGGGAATGCGTAGTTGAAGGCTATTCCAGTGGTCTTAGCAAAGGATGCAGGTGACCTGAGCTAGCCAGCAACAGAGGGGCTGCAGGAGGGGAGCAGAAAAGGAAAGATAGGGGAGGGAGCAACAGCTAGACTCTGTAATCAGAGGTGGAGTCGAACATGAAAGAGAAGTGGGCACAGAGAGAGTCTATGAGGCCAATGACAATCATGGTACCATTAAATAAGATGGTCTCTAAAGAGATGAGCTGATCTAGAGGAAGGGGAGTTCAATGTATGACCATTACCATGTCAACTGAGCACCTACTGGGCACCCTGGTGGTTGTTCAGAAGCTAAGTCATGTCCAACTTTTGGTCACCCTTAACAGCTTCTTAAAGTTTAGACACAGAAGTAGGAATACCACACAGATAGAAAATACAACCCAGCACACTCTCAATGGAACAGGTAAAGACAACATCAAAAGCACTACTGAGATCAAGAAAAGGAGCTATCAGAGACTTCCCAGTTGTTAAGACTTCACCCTCCAGTGCAGGGGTTGTGGGTTCGATCCTTGGTCAGGGAGCTAAGAACCCACATGCCTCACAGTCGAAAAATCAAAACATAAACCAAACAACATTGCAGCAAATTTAATAAAGACTTTAAAAATGGCCCACATCAAAAAAAGATTATTAAAAAAAAAAAAAGGAGCAATCAGATGACATGATATTATACAGAGAAAATCCCAGACACCATCAGAAAATTACCAGAGCTCATCAATGAATTTGGTAAAGTGGCAAAATACAAAATCAATATATAGAAGTCTATTTCATTTCTGTACACTAACAACAAAATATCAGAATGAGAACTTAAGGAAACAATCCCATTTACCATCACGTCAAAAAGAATAAAATACCTAACAATAAACCTACATAAGGAAGCAAAACTATAAGATACTGATGAAAGTAATTGAAGACAAAACAAATGGATGAAAAGAGAGCAATATTGTTAAAATGACCATATTATCCAAGACAATCTACAGATTCAATGCAATGCCTATCAGTGGTATTTTTCACAGAGCTATAACAAAAGCTTTAAAATTTGTATGGAAACATTACAGGCCCCAAATGACCAAAACAATCTTACAAGAGAATAATAAATCCGGAGGAATCATACTGCTTGACTTCACACTATGCTCTAAAGCTACAGTCATCAAATCAGGATGGTACTGGCACAAAACAAGACACATAGATCAATTAAACAGGATAAAACACCCAGAAGTAAATCCATGCACTTATGGTCAGTAATTAATGACAAAGGTAAGAATACACAATGAAGAAAAGACTGTCTCTTCAAATGATGGGTAATAAGGGGAAAACTGGACAGCTACATGTAAAAGAATGAAATTAGAACATTCTCTAACACAATACACACAAAAAAACTCAAAACGGATTAAAGACCTAAATGTAAGACCAGATACTCTAAAACTCCTAGAGGAAAACATACACAGAACACTCTGACATAAATCATGCAATGTTTTTTTTTTTTTGGATCCATCTTCCAAAGTAATGGAAATAAAAGCAAAAATAAACAAATGGGACATAATTAAACTTAAAAGATTTTGCACAGCAAAGGAAACCATAAACAAAAACAATCTACAGAATGGGAGAAAATATTTGCAAATAACACTACCATCAATGCTTAATTTCCAAAATACTCAAACAGCTTAGTATCAAAAAAGCAACAACCCAACCAAAAAGAATGTAGAAGACCTAAATAGACATTTCTCCAAAGAAGACATACAGATGGCAACAGGTAAATGAAAAGATGTTTAGCATCTTTTGCTAAATAATTAGCATCACTAATCATTGCATGCTCAGTTGCTTCAGTCACGTCCAACTCTTTGCAAACCTGTGGACTGTAGCCCACCAGGCTGCTCTGTCCATGGTATTCTCCAGGCAAGAATACTGGAGTGGGTTGTCATGCCCTCCTCTAGGGGATCATCCCAACACAGGGGTCGAACCTGTGTCTCCTGCACTGCAGGCAGATTCTTTACCACTGAGCCACCTGGAGAAATGCAAATCCAAACTATATAATGATGTATCACCTCGCACTGGTCAGAATGGTCATCATCAAAAAGTCTATAAATAATAAATGCTGGATAGGGTGTGGAGAAAAGGGAAACCTCCCACACTCTTGGCAGGATTGTAAATTTGCACAGCCACTATGCAAATTCCTTGCTTCCCTTGTGGCTCAGCTGGTAAAGAATCCACCTGCAATGTGGGAGACCTGGGTTTGATCCCTGGATTGCGAAGATCCCCTGGAGAAGGAAAAGGCTACCCACTTCAATATTCTGGCCTGGAGAGTTCTATACAGTCCATGGGGTCATAAAGAGTTGGACACAGCTAAGCGACTTTCACTTTCATTTTTCATGGGTGTTCCTTAAAAAAATAAAAACAGAGTTACCATATGATCCAGCAATCCCATTTCTGGGTATATATCTGGGGAAAACTACAAATTGAAAAGATACATGCACTCCAATGTTCATAGCAGCATCATTAATGATAGCCAAGACATGGAAGCAACATAAATGTTCATTGACGAATGGATGAAGAAAATGTGGTGTATACATACACAATGGAATATTATTCAGCCAAAAAAAGAATGAAATAATGTCATTTACAGCATTATTTACATGGATGGATCTAGAGATTATACTAAGTCAGACAGAGAAAGACAAATATCATATGATATCACTTAAATGTAGAATCTAAAAAAAAAAGATACAAACGAAGTTATTTATAAAACAGAAACTGACTCACAAACATAGAAAACAAACTTATGGTTACCAAAGAGGAAAGGTGGGGAGATAAATGAGGAGTTTGGGATTAGTATATGCATGCTGCTGCTGTTGCTGCTGCTGCTAAGTTGCTTCAGTTGTGTCCAACTCTGTGCGACCCCAGAGATGGCAGCCCACCAGGCTCCCCCGTCCCTGGGATTCTCCAGGCAAGAACACTGGAGTGGGTTGCCATTTCCTTCTCCAATGCATGAAAGTGAAAAGTGAAAGTAAAGTCGCTCATTCGTGTCCAACTCCTAGCGACCTCATGGACTGCAGCCTACCAGGCTCCTCCATCCATGGGATTTGCCAGGCAAGAATACTGGAGTGGGGTGCCATTGCTTTCTCCAATATGCATGCTACTATATATAAAATAGATAAAAAAAACAAGGACCTACTGTATAGCACAAGAAACTATATTCAATATCTCTTAATAACCGATAATGGAAAATGATAAATATCCATATATATATATGGATAAATATACATATATATTTATAATTGAATCACTTTTCTGTATACCTGAAACTAACACAACATTTTAAGTCAACTCTAGTTCAATTAAAAAGAGAGTGAGAGAGGAGCAATCACTGGGCTAGGACAGAGCTTCACCTGAGTTGAGGCCTGAAGACAAGCTTCAGTAAGTGGGAGAGGAGATCCTTGTGAGTCAGCAGCACATCATGAGCAGAGATAAAAACAGTATCAGAACATATACTAACCCAGGGTGGATGGGGAAGTGTTCATACAGAGGAGTAAGAGAGAAGGTTAGAGGCAAAAACTGTAGAAACAGCTGCCTTTAGAGAATTTTAACCTTATTAGAGAAGAGTTACTAGAAGTTTAGATTATGTAAATTGATGGAGAATAACATGTAAAAGAGGTTATTTTGTCTACTAGACCAATGAATGGGGAAGAACATGATCCAGAAATATGAAGGGTTTCTTAACGGTAGAGTCATTAGAAATTAAAATCATACAAAGCAAACACAAGCAGTAGGAAGGTCAAAGGAGAATTAGAGGCCTAGGTGACCTAGATCAAAGGTCAGCAGACTATGGCCTACAGGTCAATTTCAGCCCATTGCTTGTTTTTCTAAATAAAGCTTTATTGAAACACAGTGACCTTCATTTTTGCTTACATATTATTTATGTCTGCTTTTGTGCTTCAAGGGCAGAGACGAGTGGTTATGACTGAGACCTTACGACCCACAGAGCCAAAAATACTTACTGGCTGGCCCTGTACAGAAAAAGCCTCCCAGCCTCTGTTGCCATTAATCAAGCAGGGAACTCAGGGGGAAGGAACACATTTTAGAAGGAAGGAAATGAGTTCAAATTTGGACACAAAGGAACCCAAATAGAAACATCTGGCAAGAAGACAGAACTAAAGACAAACTGTGGAGTGAGGACCAGGCTGGAGTTCTCATCTAGGAATCTTTCTCAAAAGGTGATCACCAAGAGCCTTCAACTTTTTAAAAAAGAGCACAGGAAAGGGAGAAATAAAAAAGCAAATTCATTTTACAAGGCGGAAGAAAGAAAAACCAGAGATGCCATCTGAGGGATGGTGGGATTTGCCCAAGTGTGGTTTCATGGGAGGAAGCAGCCTCAGAAAAGAAGGCATAAGCTGCAGAGGTGAAGGAAGATAAGGCACTTTAATGGGATGCCAGGCTTGGGAACCAGAAAGTAACAGTGGGGCTTCTCCCATGGTACCCATTCCTCCTAAGCAGTTCCGTTGGAAAGGTCCTCCTCATACTTACCTAAAGTTAATTCATACCACTGAATCTTCTACCTGAAAGTTTAATTCCCCTCTAAAATTTAACCTGCCAAGATAAGCAGGGTGGGGAAAAGGAGAGTGCACAGCACTGAAGCAAGAAGGAACATGTAGTTCAGTTATATATTTTAATTAAGCAGGAA
Source organism: Bubalus bubalis (assembly GCF_019923935.1). Lineage (NCBI taxonomy): Eukaryota > Metazoa > Chordata > Mammalia > Artiodactyla > Bovidae > Bubalus > Bubalus bubalis. Next base: position 29,855,658 of record NC_059167.1, read on the forward strand.
GGTAAAGCTGGAAATCCAAGTTGTGCCTTGGATGCCAAGTTGAGATTTTAAATTTAAGAAAATTTAGACTAGCAATAGTAAAGGAGAACAGGCTGGGAGACAAGTTAGAGGACTGGGGGAAGAGGACACAGTTAAAGAGTTTGTTCCAGTGGTACAGGTCAGTGATGGAGAAGACAGGAAGGAAATATTACAGGAGCTCAGTATGGCTTGGGGGCTAAGGGCTAGGGACGATGAAAAACAAAAAAGGGTTCCAGGATCTGAAAGCTAGGAAGACTTATCCTGGAAGAAGTAAGACCGTCTAGAAGGTCACTTGGCTTTGTTGTTGTTAAGTTGCTAAGTTGTGTTGGACTCTCTGCAACCCCATGGACTGCAGCATACAAGGCTTCCCTGTCCTTCACTATCTCCCAGAGTTTGCTCAAACTCATGTCCATTGAATCAGCTGGTTTAGGATGACTAATTTTTAAGTATACTGATTTTTTTGAGAAGACATTGAGGTAGAAATGTTTGACAAAAAGACAGATGGGGCCTGCAACTTAAAACAAAGGGCTAGACAGAGTGATACAGAGAACAGGAGACAACAAAGCCAGCAAAAGAGAAAAAAGAGAGTACAGAAAGGTACTTCATCTATCTTGGGTACCCTGAGAAATTTTACACATTTTTTTCCATGTATCTTCACAACTGCCTTCTGTGTAAGGGAAAAGTATAGGACCATTGTCCCCACTGTACTGCAGAGACACCCAGGGTAAATCACTTTAAATTGGCAGGCTGAACTAGAGATAGATTTTAGGTTCTCAAATGCCATTCACACCATCCTGTGGATGGAATCCTAATATATTTATGACTTTCAATAAACCTGATTAATATTTGCCCAAGAAGCTTTCCTAAAGTTCACCTGTCCTATTCTCTTATTAAATTAACTTTGCCAACTCTTAGAAACTACACAGCTTCAGCTGAAAGCCAACTAGAGCTTCAGCCAGGGGAGAGCCTGACAGCAGACCAATCTCTGAACATCACGTAGAGGTAAAACCAGAACTGCTCTCAGATGTAGCTGATTGGTAGGACTCTGGGTGGAATGTTAAGCTAAAGGCTGAGCTGAAGCCACTGTAGAACTTGGGAAAAAAAGAAGAGAGGCCTGAAACAGGATGTCCACCACCCACCTCTCACTTCAGATCCACCAGAGGTACTTCAACTAGGACTCTGGAGATTTTTTGCTAAAATGAAAAACCCACCCCACACTCTTTTCTGTCATGTCACTTGACTCTAATCTAAACACATCCCTGGGCCCTAGAATCTGCCTTCTCCTAAAGCAGCAAACAAGGCCCCACCAGCCCTTGCCTTTTCATGAGAAGACATTTTCTAATACTCATTCCTATTTCTTTTGCCTAACCACAATTTCAAGTTCTTCATTAATCAGTACAAGGGTCTTTTGAGGGCAGTGAACTACGCTGTATGCTGCTGTGATGTCAGTTACAGGACACTAAGCATTTCCCAAAACCCACAAGACTTTACAGCACCGTGAACTTGAATGGATGCAATTAATGAAATAAAAAGCATTTGGGGATCAAGTGATCCCTAGATGGAACACAAGCTGCAATGTAAGAATCAAGGACACTCAAAACTGTGAAATAACCTCACTGAGGGAGGGAGGGAAAAGGCACTGACCTAGTAACTTTGGAAATGAGTGAGGACTCTAAGACTAAAGCAAAAGGAACTTCACATAAGCACAGAACCCTAGCTGGAAAAGTTGAGGGTTGGAGGTGGGGTGGTACCAGTTAATCATTCTGAAGCCACATGTGAGTAAATGGATGATGGGTGGTGGGAAGAAGTTCTCACCGTTAGAATTTGTAGACAAGAGACAAGTAAGGGAGAAAGGCTAGAATGATCCATGTAGCATACTGAAGTTGAAGGCATCAGTGCGAACTCATATTTGGCTTAACACAGATACATATACATAGAGAGAGATAAATGCTTACAGATATGTGGATATGTAAAGTGAAAGGGTTAGTCACTCAGTTGTGTTCAACTCTTTGTGACCCTATGGACTGTAGCCCACCAGGCTCCTCGGTCCATAGGATTCTTTAGGCAAGAATACTGAAGTGGGTAGCCATTCACTTCTCCAGGGGATCTTCTCAGACCAGGGATCAAACCCGGGTCTCCTGTACTGCAGGCAGATTCTTTACCATCTGAGCCACCAGGGAAACCCCTGTGTATTTAAGGCTTGGTATAAATACATCTCTCCTTGTTCTGTCAGCTGAGAGGACCTAAATGCAATGACACTCCATTAGCAACAAGAATACCCAGTGCCCAGAATGTGGTTTCTAATACCATTCTCCAAAAAAAAGGAACCAGCGCTCCTGGGGAAATGGTTGATTCTATGGCTGGAGCAATAAACATACAAAATAAGCCTGGACCATTTGTAGTGCTCAAAACATAAAAACAAAACAAACCCGCAATGATGGGGTTAGGTCACCAAGAGACACAGGAGCCTACTCAAAGAGCTCCCAAAGACTGAAGCTGGACAGTTTGTATAACCAAATAATGGAGTGTTGGACTGTAAGCTAAAGTACAAAATAAATATCCACACGTTCAACTGACCTAAACAAAATGTTGAACAAATAAATAAACGGGGAGGGGCAAATCTCACAAGCAGAACACCAAATCATGCATGTACATACTTCTCCCTGCCCCTTAGCTCAGGAAATGGAACCTAACTCTCCAACCGTACATGTGGGCTGTACATAGTGACTTCCTTCCAAAAGTACAGGAAGGAAAGGAGGAGGGGGGAGGGGGTAAGTGCAACCCCATGGGAAAAACCTGACAAACAGGAGCTCATCCATGCAATCAAGGTTCCCATCAACATTAATAATGCATTTGCTAGTATGTGTGTGTAGAATGCATGCTGATGTAATTAATGTGATGTAATGACAGACTTTAAAGCAGAGACATTACTCTGCCAACAAAGGTCTGTATAGTCAAGGCTATGGTCTTCCCAGTGGTCATGTACAATTGTGAGAGCTGTACCGTAAAAAAGGCAGAACGCCAAACAATTGATGACTTCAAACTTCGAGTTGGAGAAGTCTCCTGAGAGTCCCTTGGACAGCAAGGAGATCAAACCAGTCAATCTTAAGGGAGATCAACCCTGAATATTCACTGGAAGGACTGATGCTGAAGCTCCAGCATTTTGGTCATCTGATGCACACAGACGGCTCATTGGAAAAGTCCCTGATGCTGGGAAAGATCAAGGGCAGAAGGAGAAGAGGGTGTCAGAGGATGAGATGGCTGGATGGCAATGAACATGAACTTGCGCAAACTCCAGGAGATGGTGAGGGACAGGGAGGCCTGGCTTGCTGCAGTCCTTGGGGTCACAAGGAGTCAGACACAACTGGGCAACTGAACAACAATGACAGACTGTACGTTATCTCTGGTCTTCCTCCCCACAGCCCATCACCTCAGTCTAAACATCAGACAAACTGAAGGATATTCCACAGAATACCTAACTAGTACTGCTCAAGTTTTTAGTTCATCAAAAACAAGACAAATCTGAGAAACTGGGACTGTCTTGAGCCTAAGGAGATGTGACAACTAAATATAATATAGTATCCTGATGGGATCCCAACACAGAAAAAGGACACTAGGTAGAAACTAAAGAAATCTGAACAAACTATGGACTTTAGTTAGCAGTAATGTATCATTATTGGCTCATTATCTGTGATAAAAATATGATGCTGATGTAGGATATTAAAAGAGGAAACTGGGTATGAGCTGTGTGGGAACTCTATTTTCATAACTTTCCTGGAAATCTGGAACCATTCTAAAATAAAGTGTCTATTTAAGAAAAATAGCTTTTAAATAAAAAGTGCCTCCATAGAGCCCTGATTCCAGGTAACCTCTAGAGAAATCTGAATTAGGAACAATACTACAGGTGAGAAATGTGAACCCTGCAATATACAGATGAAAAGCCAGACAGAGGCAGCAGAGCAAAGGGACCTGACTTTTTTAGGTTGTGTAGGTAGCTTTGCCCTATCAACATTAAGTGAGTCTTGTTTCCAAATTTCCCCATCTTTCGAGGGGTGCGCCCACCCCAGGCTGAGCCCATTTTTTTCATACTGCAGCCTTTGGTGTTGGTCCATGCTCCTGGAGAAGGCCCCCACTGAGAACCCAAGACTGATCTTTTAAGAAGCACTCCCATTTATTCCTTTTCTCTAGATTGTTTTCAGACGAGCTGTTGGTGAAGGGTCTTCCCTTAAGCCAGAAGTGGAAGGAGAGTGAGAGAGAGAAAGAGACAAGGAGAAAGACAGGTGGAGAGAGACAAAGAGAAAGACAGAAAGAGATAAAGACACAGAGAGATACAGAAAAAGAGAGAGAGAGAGAGACCAAGGGGCCAGGAAAGAAGGGAAATGAACCACTCACTGCCTCCAACCAACATCTAACAACGAGGTTTTATTTTTTTGGCACTAACACTGTGTAGCGCAAATGATGTCATGCCCATTACACTATCTGATTTCACAAAGAGTTGCAGAAAATCTGAACAGGAACTCCTCATCCAAAAAAAAAAAAAAAAAAAAAGGATAAGAACTTGGGAACAAGTTTTCAAGACACCTCAGTTTTTCATTTTTCTCCCCAGTGCTAAAGGAGTAAGGGCTGCAAGAACTTCTCTAGGCCCCTTGAGCCATAGTCTCCTGATGTACTTAGTACAAATACAGGCCCCAAGCCCAGTAAACCAGCCTCCCATGTAACAAACCCCTCGGGTGACTGACTGATGCACACTAATGCTTGGCAACCCCTTAAGTAGTTCTTCCTCCCCTCTTCTCACCACTACCTCCCTTCCCTGCTCATCCTACAATCTAAGAAACTGTGAAGTTTGCTTTTATATAGTAAGTGAAGTCGCTCAGTCATGTCCAACTCTTCGTGACCCCATGGACTGTAACCTGCCAGGCTCCTCCGTCCATGACATTTTCCAGGCAAGAATACTGGAGCGGGTTGCCATTTCCTTCTCCATTTATATAGTAAGGTTCTCAAAAATTATAAATTTCTGTTTGCATGTTATATCGTATTATCTATGCACCGGTTGTTTGAAAAGAGCTCTATTTTTTTTTTACTGAGAACTTTCTCACCCTATTATGCCTCCTATCCAATTTTTAAATTTTCAATCCACTTTGTTGTTTAGTTGCTAAGCCATTCAGACTCGTCTGTAACCCCATAAACTATAGCCCATCATGCTCCTCTGTCCATGGGATTTTCCAGGCAAGAATACTGGAGTGGGTGGACATGTTAGTTGCCACTAAAATTTTGACTTTTCCAGAGAAACTCTTCCTATAGCTAATATATCAGACAGCGCTGTCAGTTGCACAACCTGTGTAAACACCAAAATCACTGCACTGTGCACTTTAAAAGAATAACTTTTATGATTTGCAAATTATACTTCAATTATAAAGAGCATATATTTACAACTGAATAAACAAAAAAGTAACAGTTTAAGTGGATGTACATGAATAAGCTATTGTTTGTGGTTATCCCTGCCAAGAATTCCACCCTTAACTCAATTTAGAGTCAATTGTTAATCTCAGATATGACAAGTATTAGACATATGTTTTACCAAGAGTACTGTGTTATGAAAATGACACATCAAATAAATTCTGTTAAACACACCTATTCATTCGTTTGTTGTTGTTGTTGTTTAGCTGCTCAGTCGTGTCCGACTCTGTGACTCCACGGGCTGCAGCCGCCAGGCTCCTCTGTCCATGGGATTTCCCAGGCAAGAGTACTGGAGTGGGGTGCCATTCCCTTCTCCAGAGGATCCTCCCAACCCAGGGATCGAATCTGTATCTCCTTCTTGGCAGGTGGATTCTTTACCACTGAGCCACCTGGGATATTTACACTAATTACATATTTTTACAGTAAAGTAGCAAAATATATGTCTGATATATTCAATATCTGCATCCCCTACTAATAGAGTAATTATTTTAAAAATTCAGAACTACAGATTGGTTGGCTAATGGTCTATCCTGAGGTCTAGACACCTGATTTCCTCATTTCATTCTGTAATTTCAGTTAATATAAAGTAACTGCTATGTTAATGTACCATTCTTGAGTAAAGATTATGACTTTGAACAATATTCACCATCTTTTCCCAATCCTACTGATTTTATAGAGCCTAATGACATAGCTTTGGGAACTGTAACCACTTGCTAAATAAATATTATTTCTAGATTTCGAATTTAAAAGTCATCAATCTTCACTGCAGTGGACAGGAAAAGGTCTTTGTTTTCCAAATACCCCCAGTGACTTTTGGAAATATTTACTGATACAAACTGTTTACAATTGTAATGTGAAAAAAAAAAAAACCCAAAACATAGTATTTTATAGTTGATTTGAAAGCCAAATGCCCAAGAAAAGAACAGTGTGGCAATCATATTTATCAATATGTACTACATTCCAAAAAATGCAGTTTACAGGAAGTTATATAGTAAAATTGCAAAATATAAACAGGTAAAAAGAATAGAATGGAGAAAATGAAATAGTCAAGGCTGGAGTCAAGTTTAAATGTAAATGGTTTAATTTTTATTGAAGTTGAGCTAAAAATATCAATCCAAATTTCTGAAGCAAAGCAAAATGAGAACCAAGATCACAACCATGAATCACATTAACCATAATAAGCCTCACCAGTTTCTGAAAAGGAGCAGAACTTGCAAGGCTCTTAGGGCTAAAGAAAGGTCTCGAATGCAGTGGCTCTCCACTGTGGTTCCCCAGACTGCATCAGCTGTTGGTCGTGTCTGACTCTTTTGTGACCCTTAGACTGTAGCCTGCCAGGTTCCTCTGTCCATGGGATCTTCTAGGCAAGGATACTAGAGTGGGTTGCCATTTCCTTCTCCAGGAGACCTTCCCGACCCAGGAATCAAACTCGCATCTCCTGCATTAGCAGGCCGATTCTTTACCACTGAGAGCCATCAGGGAAGCCCAGGCCACATCAGTACCATCTGGGAATTTCTCAGACCTGCACACAGTTAAGCACCCCACTCCCCTTAACCTGTCAATCAGAAATTCTGGGGGTAGGCCCAGCAATCTGTACTTTAAGAAGTCCTCCAGGTAATACTGACACAGGCTAAAGTTTAAGAACCACCGTTTTAGTGCATCGTCATATATGATCCACTGAAAGTGGTTACCGACTTGCTCAGAAGTCTCTCAATGACTCTATGGTACATTTTGCACAGCAAATTCTAAGAAGCAGCTTTCTTCTAAAGCTGATTTATAAAACTCAAACCACATGGCCAAGTATACAGCTAGGATGTCAAAAGGAAGCATGGGCCCAAGTATGTTTCCAGGGTTTGGCACATATTAGATAGGCTTCCATCCATTTTCTGAATAAATAAATAATGAATAAATGTATACATATTATTAAATACCCTTCAAAAAATTCCCCATAAGCACCACTTACTATGAATTGTGCTTTGGATGCCTATATCAAACATACAATTTCAAAGACTGCAAAAACGTCTTACGTATTTATTTGCAGGAGAGAAGTCACCATTTATCAGTAAACATCTTCTATTAATATTTTAAATTTTTGTACACATTTCGAGAATGTTCAAACCTCCACAGCACACTCCCCTTGTTAGCTCCAGTCAGGAGGCAATGGGTATCTAGTTTTACAGATGGAAGTCTCTACAGGAGACTGACAGGAGCTGCCAACGGGCACACCAGCATGAAGTCCTCTGACCTCTGGCCCAGCTGTTCCTCCTTTGTTGCTTCATAAACATCCATGTGTCTGCTGAGCAGAGACTCCATAAAGTCAGCTCTGCCTTTAAAGATTTTCCTGACAAATCAGTCAGGCTGAGGGCCATCAGCAGGAAGTCTTCTTCCTGGTCGGGACACACACCAGGCTCAAAGGCAAGATCATCTTGGAGGCACAATTTCCTTTTTTTTTTTTTTCCTCCATAACAAGAGGCAAAAGGTGACCTCTGTCAGGAACCTCCAGCAGATGCTGGAACTTGAATGGGTTGGCATGCCCATGCTGGGGTGAGGCTGGATTAAAACCCTGCCCTTCAGCCAGGTTGGGTCACAGGCCCATTCTGACTCTCTCCCTAGAAAATCCCAATTGTGCATCCTATTCCCGAGCTCAGGTTTAGAGCCTCTCTATCTGAGTAACACATTATTTGAGATTGTAACAAGAAAGTCACAAGCAGGGCACAAATCTGCTCTGAGCCTTCTCATTCCTTGTACAGTGATTCCAGGTCACAAAACTCCCAACAGGAGTCAGAGTTAGCACCCATTCATCCAGTGAGTCATCCAGCAAGCATTGATTGAACACCTACTGTATGCTAGGCACCAGGATGGGTGCCAAAAATAGGGAAATCACAGGAAGAGAACAGCACCAAGGGCAGCCCGGTCACATGGTGCCTGTTGCATGTACCCTCACCTACCGTGACCTCACCTGCTATGACCTTGATGCCAGTTACATCAGGGCTGACCTCTGACACACAAACGCATGCACACACACACACTTGCAATGCAGGAATTGCACCATCTTGGATTCATTTTCCTGGTGCGTGTCCTCCAAGGAAACTGAGTCAGACATGGACATTTAGACTGAGGAAGAGGCGGACACGTCACTTTGAGAACCACTAGCTGACTCGATCCCCTCCCTGTGGATGTAAGGTAAGCCTTCTTCAGCTTCTCATCTCTCTTCTTTCTCCACTGTTCTTTGTCATATACATTTTGTCATATTTTCTGCTTTCTTGTAGCTCTAGGTCCCCAATCTGCCAAAGTAGGAGAAAATCATGCTTATAGCCCTTGGGTCACCAATTCCATAAGCAGAGAAAGAGTGGACCAGTGGAGGATGTAGGCAACTGGATATAGTCAGGAAAACAGAATTCCCTACTCAAAATATTTAACTCAGGAATTTTACTTTTAGTCCGTCTTACCACTGCTACCTTAGAGAAGGGAAGTGAGACCACACCAAAATAACTACCTCCCTAGACAGAGAGGTACTCTCAGTGGATTTGAGGCTAAAGTTCCCCGGTCCTCTGTTCATCACCATGACACTAAGAGCCCAAGAGTCCTGGATCCCTCAAAGTCTTTGGCAACTGGGGCAAGTATAAATATTTGCATAAACATGGACTAGAGAGTGGTTGAAGGATCAATGGATGTATAAGAAGGGTCCACATTAGTTATAGTCTGGGTATAAGCTTCCTTGCCTAATTCATATCATATCCCCAAAGCAATTAGCAGTAAAGTTGATATGACTAATACTCATGTCCTTATATCCAGGAAATCCATGAATTCTGAGGCCACAGTCTCCAAAATGCCAGGGGCCAAGCTGGATTCACCTAAAGTAGTTGCCAGCCAGTCTGCAACTTCCGCTAACTTTTTCAAGGACTCCGGGTGAACAAGTGAATTACAAATTATTTTCCTCCTAAATTGGAATCGAGTTCCTCTCGTTTTGCTTACTACTTATTTTCTTTGCTCAAGGAAATAAAGATTAAAAAAAGGATACATGGCCACGAAAAGAGTTTTTCCAAAGTAATCATTGGTCTAGTAGTTTTGCATAAAATGTCTTCAGAGTTTTATGAGTCTTTCCTTATTGTAAAAAAGGCCAAACTTTTAGCAATATGCTAATTCTTTGCATCTCAGTAAATGGGAACAACAGAAACGAAATAACCTAAAACTCAGTAAATGCAAATAACAGAAATTAATAACTTGAATTTCCAAAGGTGTGCAGTATGTACCTTCTACACATTATGGAAGGACCAGGACTTTCTGCAAAGAACTCTGTCATCACTGTCTCACCTCCTGACAGTTTGGGAGGCCACATATCATCATCATTCCCTTCTACTGTTTGGGAAATTGAGATGAAAGGTCAGGCAGAAGCTGTCAAACAAGGCTTCATAACTCCCAAGGTTCAGTCCCTCTACTTAACCCTGATCTTCTTTCCCTTTGTTTTCTGTCATTAACACCCCTACCTTTACTGTCCCTGCCTGAAATGGCCTTTCTTCTGAACTCCTGTAGATCTGCTGTCCAAACAATGTGTCAAGCCTTGCAATTTACATCCTGCATAATTATCTAACTTTTCCTGGGTTTATGTCTTGTTTCTTCAACTAAATTCAAAGCTATTAGGAGTCAAGGTGCAAGTCTTATGCATCTTTTTGTCATCATACCACCCAGCACATGGTAGGAGATGAAAAACTACATGTGATTTACTTCTATTTTTTCTCATCTTACAAGTTATAACTACAGTTTAAAAAATCAAATATAGACATATATAAAGTTGAAAATGAAACTTTAGGTGGAATTCAAGTGTATATAATTTAGCATCAATCTATTGCTTTCCTTAGCATGAGAAAATACTTAAATTTATCTTAGCACTTTCATATCTTTTTGTTAATTACCCATCCTTTTATTCAGTGAAATATACGGGTTAGGTACTTCTTTCTACCCTCTCTGCAGAAAGTAGCAAACTAAAAATGGACTTTTAAATAGATTACCCAGAATAGCAAAATGTGAAATATCTCTGAAAAAGTATAAAGTAGTATCATAAATTATATTCATTGTCTAAGCTTTCTTATTTTCCTCCTTAAAGAGATGCAAACCCGGACTTTGCCCCACACTTTAAATAAAGGCATTCCAACAGGTGTCTTCAGAGACACAGAGGGGAGATGCCCCTGCATCCAGGCAGACTGCCCAAAACATCTAGACACACACCTATCTATCATGTTCTTAAACATCCAAATGCAGTTTTATTCTACATATTGTCCTGTGATTCAGAGTGAATAGTTCAAGTTTGTCCAAGTGGAATCCAAGTCCCTTTTCTATAGTTTTCCTTATGGGTTGCCCTCCACTCAACCGGTCGTCTCTGCCAGGCCGCTTCTGCCACCCACTCCTATGACCACATCCTGGAACTGCTGTGTCCTGAGATCGACACCACTCCCCAGCCTTTTCCCACCACCTCCATTCTTTGAGCACACAGAGCACTTTAAGGCCATGAACTGTTCCCAGGCCATGAACTGTTCCCTTTCAACCTGCGAGGGCATCTCCTGGTCACATTTCCTTCCCACTTCTTGCCAGCACCCCTGTGTCCTCACATCTCCCTTTTCTGCCACATCTGATGACAAAACCCCACCCTGGACCACTCTCCTCATCTGCTTCCTCTCCTCCTGCACACTGGCTAAGGAGTCACATACATGTCGGGGCCACTAAACGTTCAGAATTTCTAATCTCAAGCCCCAGCACCTCTTCACCTTTCTTTCACTCTTCTTTGTTAGCTCACCTCTCATTTTCTCCAGTGACTGGATAATTCCAAATAATCTCCAATCTCTTCAAATGCCCAAATCCATTCTACCTTGACTGCTACTTCATCAAACACTTAGAGTGGCCAGGAGTTAGGTATCTCAACGACAAACCTCTCAAAAGGCTCCCTGCCCCCAACCACCAGCTTCTAGGACAAGCACAGATGCCACCTTCAGAGCTCCTCCTCTCAAGTCTTTCCTAGGAATGTATTCTTCCACTTCTGATATTCCCTAGGACTGTTCTCTATCCACTGCCTTCTTTATTCTCTGTTCTCCTTGAGCATCAAAATATTCACACTGGTTCTAACTACCACCTCTATTTGGGTGATTCCTAGGTTCCTGTCTCCAGCCACCCATCTTCCCAGAGCTTCAGAATCACATTCAGTTGGCTGGTAGACACTTCAGAATCAACACACCACCTTGGCTCCCACACCAATTCTTTCTCCTACATTCCCTAGATCCATTACCACCAGAATTTTAGAGGCCATCCTGGTCTCGTCCATCTCATCCATTCCCCATAGCCCATTGATCAAAATCACATAAGCTTCCCATCATGGGAATTTGTCATATCTATCTTCTTTCCAGCCCTAATTTCCATTGCTCTCCTGCATGGCTGATCCTCTACTGTGACAGCTTCCTGTCATTTAGCCTCAAACCTATGATCCACCAAGCTGCCGTGGCAACCCCCCATAAGGCAAATCTGACCATTTACACTTTGAGTTAAATTCTTCAATGATGAGCTTCCCTGGTAGCTCACTGGTAAAGAATCCATCTGCCAATGCAAGAGACACAGGTTCGATCCCTAATCCCGGAAGATCCCACATGCTGCAGAGCAACTAAGCCTGTGTGCCACAACTACTGAGTCTGTGCTCTAGAGCCAAGGAGCTGCAACTACTGAAACCATTTACCCTAGAGTCCAGGCCGCTGCAACTAGAGAGCAACCCAGGCTCACCACATCTAGAGAAAATTTCATGTAGGAACAAAGACCCAGCACAGTCAAAATTAATTTTTTTTAAAAGCATTTCTTCAGTGGCTCCCTATCTACTAGAGCATATATCTGAGCTTCACATAGTATATCTGACTCTTCGTGGTCTGGTCTCCAACTACACCACTCCCCTTACAGCCCTTGATCCCCACCCCATGCTTCATATTCAATTAATGTCAAAAGGTTTGCACTTACCAGCATACACAGGATGTTTAATGCATAAACACTCATGCTATTCCCTCAGCCTACAAACAATGGCCACCTTCTCTCCGACCCATTCATCATGTGACTAAGTCCTACTCATCATTCAAGACTCAGTTCAGGTGACTTCTCCACAAAGATGCATATGAGGTAAAGAGCTGTTTTCTGTGATCTCCCAGCTCCTTGTCAGCACTCATCATCTGGTACTGACATTGTCTGTGCTCATGTCCACATTCCCTTCTACATGATATGCGTCTCTAAGGCTGGGACGCATCTTCTACCTCTGGGAATTAGCTCAGTACTGGTGCAAAAGGGTCATCAACACACGCTGTGGCTTCAACAGGACACACGTCTTCAGCCGTGCTGGCCCGAGCAGCCCAGGAAAAGGGAACTTTGTTTCCTTCAGTGGTGATCGCTACACAGTGTTCATGGGAGGAACATTTGATTATTCCACCTCCTCTGTGTCAGAGTCACATGAATCCTGAGTTTTGCAAGGCTGTGATAGTGTCTGTGATCACTCAAGACTGAGTAGTCTGTCCTCAAAAACTCTCTAGAAGTTAAGCTGGTTTCTTTCTCTTAGGCTAGGCTAAATGGAAATCAGTGAACAACATTCCTCAAAACAGCAAAATGTTCAAATAATTGAGGGTTTTTGAACAAATGAACATCCTTTGAATTTCTCAGCTTTCTCATTTCCCTTGGCCTCTTTGTCTTCTTTTAAATAATACAGTGATTTGTCTTAAAAGGAACTGATCCTTTGAGCACATTCAATTTTATTTTCTGATTAATTCCCTGACACTAGTACAGATTCTGAGACTCTAATTTCACCATGAACCCTTTCTCCTTAAAGTTTTATATCACTAAGTGAATACATGTGGTAAAACTAAAAAAAAAAATGATCAACATAATCATAAAAGTGATCAAGAAATATGACATGTTTATTCATTTTCAAAGGTCTTTCTGAAAATGAGTCAACTTGATTTAGTTTTGTATTCCACACACGAAAATGTCCTTCTCTTGTCCATAAGGTAAGCATTATTATTCCCATTTTGCAGGATGTAAAAATCAAGGCTCAAAAATTTAAATAACTTGTACAAGCAGTGACCATGGGTTTCCATCCCTATCTACCTGCTCCAAAGCCCATAACCACAACATAAGGTTCAGCTGCCTCTTTTCAAAAGAGGCCATAAAGGGTATAAAATGAGCCCCATTGCAATGAAAGGAGACAGAGTTGAGAGTTTTAGAAAAGAGTCCACAAATAATTAACTCCCTAAAACTCTAATGTTTCACTGAGAAGTAAAAGTTCATTGGTAAAATAAACTTGTAATGTGGGTCAGGAACCCACTTGGCCTACACTATACCCACTGTGATTATTATCTAGGGCAAACAACCTTCGCTCTCCACTCTCTTACAACCTTTCCACACATTACTCCGAATTACAGGCCCTCTATTCTCTGCCTCAATAATGAAGGGCCCTAAGAAGACAAAGGTACAGGAAGGTCAAAGCAGAATTCAGTGTCCTTCACCCTCAAGCTCACATCCCTCCTCTTTAATAGGGTTAAACTGAAGAATGTCTTCAGGCACTATTTTAAACAGAGTGGGGAAAGAAGCTGCTACTATGAAATTATAGCCTCCATAGTTCAAAGAAGGTCCCACCTACCATAGCCTCTGAATTGGACTTCAGAAGCCATTCAAATAGGAGTCACCTATGGCCTCCTGGGGTCTCTATTTTTTCTGTCATGACCTCTTATTTTTATTTAATTTTTTTTAATTGGCGTATAACCTCTTTGCAATGTTTATTAATTTCTGCTATACAACAATAGCAGAAATATAAATCAGTTATATGTATACATATATCTCCTCCCTCTTGGACCCTCCCTCACACCCCCGCCCCATCCCTCCAGTCCATCACAGAGCACCGAGCTGAGCTCCCTGTGCTATACAGCAGATTCCCACTAGCTATGGATTTCACACACAGTAATATATTTATGTCAAACCTAATTGCCCAATTCATCCCACCCTCCCCTTCCCCCCAACCTCATGACCACACACACGTCTGTGTCTCTTCAATCGTGGAATGACTCTTACCATACTTCCCTGTGCATGGTAGCCACAGGTGAATCTTTGTGCGAGATGAAGTGCACAGGTCTGTCACTTTTCTTCTTTCTGAACAGTCATTCCAATACCCCTCCCCCCCATCCCTCGATGATACTGGCATCCAAGGAAGTCAGTGTTAACAGCTGCTGTTCCACAATGCAGTAGTCTAGTGAGTTCCATGGTTCTATAAGGTAGCTCGAGTTTCCTAGCATGGGTCCAGTCAAACGAAATCTATGCTTACTTCTTAAATTTCTCAGGCCACCAGAAGCTCAGTGGATAAGGCAAATGTGAAAGAAAACAAAAGAAAGTAGAAGATCTTGCCTTCATTTTGCTTTTAATTTTTTAAGTATTTTAATAATATCCAACTATACAGATCATTTGTTTCCCTTTCATCCAGTGCACCCCTGCCCACCCCCCAACACACACACACTTTCTCACAGAGAGATAGCATTCTTTAATAAATGTTATTTAATTCCTGGATATATTTTAGCCTCTGAGTTTTTCTAGTAACTTGAAGCAAAAAAAAAATAATTCCATTTATTCAACTCACACTCATTTTCCCCCTATGAGTTGAATACCAAAACATTTCCAGACAGACAATACAGCATTTCACGTCTGAATGTCACTGTCCCTGAAGATCAAGACAGTATCAAATGATAGGGTGATATAATGCTATATACACTGTATTAAATGATACAGCAATTACATGGTGTTCCCAGTAAAAATTCTTATTCCATAGAGCTGTAAAACCAGCTCTGTGCTAAGGTGGCTTTAATATTATCCAACAAGAATTTTACATTCAAAAACAGTGTGTCCAATAGTACTTTCTGCGATGAAGGAAATGTTTTATATCTGAGATGCCCAATATGGTAGCCTCTAGCCTTATGTGGCTACTGAGAACTTGAAATGTGGCTAACACAATTAAGGATCTGAATTTTTTTTTAATTTTAATTCTATTTAAACTTAAGCAGCCACATGTGGCTAGAAGCCGCAGTATTGGGCAGCAGAGTTCTAACATGTCCTAAGCTTTTCAGCGTTCAGCTGTCATCTTTTTAAAATAGAAAATTAGGAAACAAGCAGCCTCTCAAGTAGGTCAGTCTATTTTCCACCACTAAAGATGTTCTGTCTCATGGTATATGTACTCTCTATCTCCAAATCAATGGAAAGTAGTTCTGCCCTGCTGTAACACTACTCAGAAAACTTAACACCTGTGATATCTCCTATCAGGGAAGTTCTCATGCAAATAGAAAGTGTTAACACTACCACAGATTTGAAAATATTAAAGTGCTCTCTGGAAAAAAAATTAAGCCATTAATGTGACATATTTTATTCTTCACAGGAATAATTTTCAGGCTCAGACACTCATGAGCTGACAGTCTCACTCCAGCACTGCTACCTAGGATGAGGAACTCCAAGGAAGCAATACCAGGGCGTCTACTTCAGCCGTGGCTGCCCAGATATGGCTTGAAATGCTGAAACCCAGTCCTGCGCCAGAACTAGAAAATCAAGGTTGTTGTGAAGTTTGCTTGTTCCTGAATTCAGTCATTCATCTAACAAATATTTCAGAAGTATCTACTACATGTCAAGCACCAAGTTAGATACAAAAATATAAGTTTGAATGATATATAATGTCTGCCCTTCAAGATTTATGTTGAAAGGAAAGACCATAAACAGATCATGATCCAACCTGGTAGGCACACAATGAGTACAGAGAATGACAGGATTCTTGAAAGATTACCAGACTACCCTGGGAGGGTCTGGGAAGGCTTCCTGGAGGAGGTGGCAACTTAGCTGAGTCCTCAGGAGAAGGAACTAGTAAGGCAAAAGCAGGGAAGATAGCATTCCAAGCAGGGTGGATAATAAAGGTGAGAAAGAGCCTAAACAGCATGGCATGCACAGGGAACAGTACAGGACATTTTTGTTCATGTACACAGCTGGACTCAGGGAGTGTCAGAAAATAAGCTAAAATGCCACGAAGGCTATAGGACAGCCAGGTATACCACATTAAGGAGCTTGGTCTTTGATTTACACCAGAGGGCTTCAACCAAGAGAGAGGTCCTGTTAGAGATAGGACACCTAGCAGCAGAGTGGGCTTGCAGGTATGAAAAGAAGGCAGGAGACTGCAGTCTCACCTTGGGGAGTAATAATGAGACCCCACATGCAGGTAGTAGTAATGAGAAGCAAGAGAAGAGAGAAACTCAGAAATTCCTAGGACTAGAAAGAAATGGTAATTAGAAATCAGCCACACTGGGTGACCAGCTGGATAAAGGAACCAAAGAAAATAGGTTTTAAGGATGACTCAGTGGATAAGCGTAACTAAGAGAGACTACCACCAGCAGAGCAAACATTTACTGTACTCTTTTTCAGAGCCAGGCACCAAACAGGTGCGTCAGGGTCTACCTCCCAGGAACTTTCTGAGACAGGTACTATTTTTATCTCCATTTTTAAAAAGGAAGACTCTGAGGCTGGAGAATTAAATGATTTGTTCATGATCAAATATCAGCAAGTATCAGAATCCAGGTCTGTCTAATTCTAGAGCATCAACCTTCACCACCAGACAATATAGTCTCTGAAGATGGGAGAAAGGGGGCACTTAGCAGGAAAGGTGGTATGTTCAGCCCCTGGACAGTTAGCCTTTCAGATATACATGTGATAACCAGTCGATGCTGGCAACCAGGCTGCAGTATAAGGCAAAGAACTGGGGGCCGGGGAGTCACAACACATACACGGTGATGAAAACCCAGTGAGTGGATGAAGCCCTGAAGCCAGAGTATGTGAGAAGAGAGAAGCATCCCTCCCAGAACAGAGCTCCAGCTGCAAGGGGTGAGTAAAGGAGGACACATCCACTAAGGAGAGAAGCAGCAGGAAAACCAGAGGCACGGACCATCCCTTCTAGAGACCAAAGACTCTTCAGGAGAAGACAGTAGACAAGTTGCGTCAGACACAACAAGGATGTCCAGAGCAAGAACTACATGCATCCACTGGATTTAACAAACAGGTATTAGTAAGTACGAGAAACGCAAACGCAGGAAACACTGAGAGCTATTCATAGCCAAAGGGAAAGAGCTCCTCAATATGCAAAGGTTGAAAATTAGAGAGGAAGGCACAGTAACTAACAGAGTAAGGCTTAGGAGGAGGAAGGAGGGCATGGGGAGAAACCTAGAGGAAAGCAAGTGAGGCGACTATACATATGTTTGCAGGTATCAGAGCAGGACATTGGTAGAAATCATTCTAGGTAGTCTAAGTTTTTTTAATGAAGTCAGATGCAGGGTCATCTGAGTGAAAGGGTGGAGAGGCCTTTGGGAGAACCAAAAGCTTGGAGTAACTTTTCAGTAGAAGAGGGATGAAATGGACAGCATCAACTGCCCAGGGGCAAGTCCTCCCTGCACAATTTGGTAGTCCAGATATGGGCATGGAGAAGGCACCCTGGTTTTGTTCTGGGCCTGGGGTGTTGCTGGTCAAGGATAAACCATAGAACCAGGAAACCAACCAGTCTTCAAATGACACACCATTCCCCTCCTCGCCACTGGTTGTCTACTGAAGGTCTTCATTCTACTTCACAGTGGGTTCTACCGAAAGTAACTGAGAAACAAAGAAAATAACTCTTTTCCCCCAAGATGTCTCAACACAACACTTAATAATCAAAATAGCACCTTATTAAGTCCTTTGACTCTTACTATGTAAGCTTCTCAATTGAGACAAAAGCCAACTAACAAAACATGTCAGAGGCAAAGCCAGAAATAGCCTGTAAAAAATCTTTTGGCTCTTAGATTTCACAGAAATTTTACACAGAAGAATCTCAATTCTTAAAATGATGCTAGAACTCTAATTAGTAGTGCCCCAGGGGTCAGTGTGAGGAGAGTTTAAGGGATCACAAGCAATCCAGATTCTGAAGCAATGCAAGGATAAAATGGATACAAATTCCCCTCCTTAGTAAAATGGTACATTTCCTTAGACATTGACAATGAAGGGCATGATTCCAACTCCTCCCCTCCCCAAGCAACCACCCAACTAGAGCTAGCAGTCTACAAAACAATGGAAATGTCAGCTCACCCTCCTGTTCTGTGCCCCCCTCGACTTCCTCTTTCACCCTAGATGAGTTGTCATCTTTCCATGAAAGAATGCCAAGCGTTCAGTCAGTCTGACTGGCAGTTCCTGCTCTTCAGGTTCTCTGGATGCTTCAAAAGGGTGGTAATGTGTTACCGGAAAGACTACCTTCCTTGGCAGTCTGTTTTCCAGGCTTCCACCCCTGGTGAGTCACCTGCAAGTTTCTATTATGTATAAAGGAGATCTATGATTAAAGGAGACTTCATAGGAGTCGCATGAACCTGAAGTTGCCTCTTTTGACAGTGACACTTCTGAATTTAGATTGAATTATACAGGTGTTTTGGTGGAGATCTTCCAGATTCCAAGTCAGCTAGAATATGGAAGCAGCTACAAATAAAATCATGACGTAGCAATACTAACAACATCAGCCCTGAGTAGCAACATTCCAAGCAATGAATTCAGAAGCTACCTATTAGGCAAATGATAACTCAAAGCAAGAGTAGTCAAGAGATTTAAATCTTGAACATGTGACTAAAAATTCTCCCTTAAAATTTATTTACTGTACATTTTTAGTATAGATGTAAAAATACAAATTTTGGTCCTATTATTTAAATACTTATTTGGTGATCATCCTTTTAAAAAATCCTTTGACCCAAGGGATACATTAAAACATATGTTAAAAAAGATGAATTTTCTGGTGGAGAACAATATGGAGGCTCCTTAAAAAACTAAAACTAGAACTACTATATGATCCAAAATCCCACTCTTGGGCATATATCCAGAGAAAAACCATAATTCAAAAAGATACATGCACTCCAGTGTTCACTGCAGCACTATGTACAATAGTCAAGACACAGAAGCAACTTAACTGTCCATCGACAGAAGAATGGATAAAGAAGATGTGCTGCATATTTACAATGGAATATTACTCAGCCATAAAAAAGAATGAAATACTGCCATTTGCAGCAACATGGATGGACCCAGAGATTGTCATACTAAGTGAAGTAAGTCAGACAAAGACAAATATCTACCATATCATTTTTATGCAGCCAAAGATGGAGAAGCTCTATACAGTCAGCAAAAACAAGACCAGGAGCTGGCTGTAGCTCAGACCATGAACTCCTTATTGCCAAATTCAGACTTTAATTGAAGAAAGTACGGAAAACCACTAGACCATTCAGCTATGACCTAAATCAAATCCCTTATGATTATACAGTGGAAGGGAGAAATAGATTTAAGGGCCTAGATCTGATAGAGTGCCTGATGAGCTATGGACTGAGGTTCGTGACATTGTACAGGAAACAGGGATCAAGACCATTCCCATGGAAAGGAAATGCAAAAAAGCAAAATGGCCGTCTGGGGAAGCCTTACAAATAGCTGTGAAAAGAAGAGAAGCGAAAAGCAAAGGAGAAAAGGAAAGTTATAAACATCTGAATGCAGAGTTCCAAAGAATAGCAAGAAGAGATAAGAAAGCCTTCCTCAGTGATCAATGCAAAGAAATAGAGGAAAACAACAGAATGGGAAAGACTAGGGATCTCTTCAAGAAAATTAGAGATACCAAAGGAACATTTCATGCAAAGATGAGCTTGATAAAGGACAGAAATGGTATGGACCTAACAGAAGCAGAAGATATTAAGAAGAGATGGCAAGAATACACAGAAGAACTGTACAAAAAAGAGCTTCACGACCCAGATAATCACGATGGTGTGATCAGTCACCTAGAGCCAGACATCCTGGAATGTGAAGTCAAGTGGGCCTTAGAAAGCATCACTACGAACAAAGCTAGTGGAGGTGATGGAATTCCAGTGGAGCTATTCCAAATCCTGAAAGATGATGCTGTGAAAGTGCTGCACTCAATATGCCAGCAAATTTGGAAAACTCAGCAGTGGCCACAGGACTGGAAAAGGTCAGTTTTCATTCCAATCCAAAAGAAAGGCAATGCCAAAGAATGCTCAAACTACCGCACAATTGCACTCATCTCACACGCTAGTAAAGTAATGCTCAAAATTTTCCAAGCCAGGCTTCAGCAATATGTGAACCGTGAACTTCCTGATGTTCAAGCTGGTTTTAGAAAAGGCAGAGGAACCAGAGATCAAATTGCCAACATCCGCTGGATCATGGAGAAAGCAAGAGAGTTCCAGAAAAGCATCTATTTCTGCTTTATTGACTATGCCAAAACCTTTGACTGTGTGGATCACAATAAACTGTGGAAAATTCTGGAAGAGATGGGAATACCAGACCACCTGATCTGCCTCTTGAGAAATTTGTATGCGGGTCAGGAAGCAACAGTTAGAACTGGACATGGAACAACAGACTGGTTCCAAAGAGGAAAAGGAGTACGTCAAGGCTATATATTGTCACCCTGTTTATTTAACTTATATGCAGAGTACATCATGAGAAACGTTGGACTGGAAGAAACACAAGCTGGAATCAAGATTGCTGGGAGAAATATCAATAACCTCAGATATGCAGATGACACCACCCTTATGGCAGAAAGTGAAGAGGAACTCAAAAGCCTCTTGATGAAAGTGAAAGTGGAGAGTGAAAAAGTTGGCTTAAAGCTCAACATTCAGAAAACGAAGATCATGACATCCGGTCCCACCACTTCATGGGAAATAGATGGGGAAACAGTGGAAACAGTGTCAGACTTTATTTTTCTGGGCTCCAAAATCACTACAGATGGTGACTGCAGCCATGAAATCAAAAGACGCTTACTCCTTGGAAGGAAAGTTATGACCAACCTAGATAGCATATTCAAAAGCAGAGACATTACTTTGCCAACAAAGGTTCGTCTAGTCAAGGCTATGGTTTTTCCTGTGCTCATGTATGGATGTGAGAGTTGGACTGTGAAGAAGGCTGAGCGCCAAAGAATTAATGCTTTTGAACTGTGGTGTTGGAGAAGACTCTTGAGAGTCCCTTGGACTGCAAGGAGATCCAACCAGTCCATTCTGAAGGAGATCAGCCCTGGGATTTCTTTGGAAGGAATGATGCTAAAGCTGAAACTCCAGTACTTTGGCCACCTCATGCAAAGAGTTGACTCATTGGAAAAGACTCTGATGCTGGGAAAGATTGGGGGCAGGAGGAGAAGGGGACGACAGAGGATGAGATGGCTGGATGGCATCACTGACTCGATGGACATGAGTCTGAATGAACTCCGGGAGTTGGTGAGGAAGGCCTGGCGTGCTGTGATTCATGGGGTCGCAAAGGGTCGGACACGACTGAGCGACTGATCTGATCTGATCTGATAAAGATGATACAAATGAATTTATCTACAATCAGAAACAGACTCACAGATTTACAAAAGAAACTTATCGAAACCAAAGAGGGTAAATCAGGAGTGTGGGATTAACATATACACACTACCATATATAAAATAGATAACCAACAAGGACCTACTGTATAGCACAGGGAAGTCTACTGTGATAACCTATATGGAAACAGAATCTGAAGAGGAATAGATATATATGTATATATAACGGAATCATTTTGCTGTACACCTAAAACTAACATAACATTCTCAATCAACTACACTCCAATACAAAATTAAATTTAAAAAAAAGAAAATGAATTTTCCAAAGTATCCTATTCAAAGGTTTTTTATTACCAACCCTCTTCCACATGAATCTTTATTAGATACTACTGGAGATTAAACCATCCCTTCCCTCAAAAAACTAACAGTTTTTGAAAGGGCATAAAAACCAAAATAGGAATAGTAATCAAATAACACTAGTAAAACAGATCCTGAAAAAACATATTTTTTTAAATATGAGGAAAACAAGAAAAAAAAGTCAAAATAAGTCCAAACAGTGAATGTTATTGGGATATAATACAATGACAGATCAAGGAGGATTTGTACAGAAAAGCAATAGCTTAACAGAAAAGAATTTAAGATGAGCCCACTCCTACTGCAGAGTAGGGCAAAATCAGGTAAGACATTGAATAGCATGTTGGCACTGAGTCTTCCTCCAGGAACTTTGTTGCAAGGGGGAAAGGTTTATTTTCATAAAGCAATAAATAAATGAATTTCAGTCACTGCTTTACATAATTTGCTGTGTCTGACTCTTTGCGAACCCACGGACTGCAACATGCCAGGCTTCCCTGTCCATTACCAACTCCTGGAGCTTGCTCAAACTCATGTGCATCGAGTTATTTATTCAAGCACTCATTTATTAGAGATATTGGAGTGCCTAGTAAAGTACCAAGGGGAACAATCAGACATGGACCTGTTCTCAGAGTTCATAGTCTATTTGTTTTATTTCTGCCTTCTCCAATAATCCCAAAATGACTATGTGTTTATAACCATGATTAAATGAGAAGAAAAGGTACAGAAAAACCCAAACTACTTTGGGGGAACTCACAGAAGACCTCTCCATGAAGTGGAATTCAAATGGAGAATTAACCAGGTGGTAGAGAAGAGAGAGCTAGGAACTGGCCATAACTCATGAAGAGGTTCTAAAACTTCATCTCTGTATCTCCAGAGCCTCAACACTTAGCAGGCACTCAATAAATGATTATGGATACACTTTAAGTTCTTAACGACATTCAGAAAATCTTTCATAAGGAAACAACCTCAAGATATAAGAGGGGAAATAAAAAGGAAGACCTACTGGCAACGAGAGTATTCCTTATGAAACAACAATAACAACAATTAGAAATAGCAATAAGGAGTCAACAAATTATGTAAAGCAGTGACTGAAATATTCTGCAAATAGTAATTTGCAAATATGTTGCAAATTTGCAACATACAAATAGTAATTATACAATTAAGAGGGGAAAGGTAACAAATGAGTGTATTTTGAGTGCAAATATGGAAAAAAGTAAAAATTAGGAATAATATATGTTCTTATGTATCAACTGATAAAGTTAAATAATCAACTACCAACCATACCACTTATGTTTCATACATGAAACTGTAAATTCCTTCAAATTTGGAGGAATTCTTCCAGTCAATTTTCAGACAAAGCCCATTCCCACCAACTCCATTCATTCTGGGCCCCCAAAGAACTTCAATATTACTTCAATAACATCTTTTATTTCTTATATTTCCCTATAAGGCCTTATATTTCCATAAAGTGTTTTCCCATACATGATATTTTGGCTATTAAATATATAATTGTTTCTTCCACGTGATTTTCATTATATAATAGGTTGGTATAATGTGCTCTACAAATTCTAAGGGCAGAAAATGAAGACGAACTAAAGAGTCTCTTGATAAGTGTGAAAGAGGAGACTGAAAAAGGTGACTTAAAACTCAACATTCCAAAAACTAAGATCACGGCATCTGGTCCCATCAACTTATGGCAAATAGAAGGGGAAAAGTGGAAACAGTGACAGATTTTATTTTCCTGGGTTCCAAAATCACTGCAGCCATGAAATTAGAAGACGCTTGCTCCTTGGAAGGAAAGCTATGACAAAATTTGACAACATATTAAAAGGCAAAGATATTACTTTGCCAACCAAGGTCCATATAGTCAAAGCTATGGTTTTTCCAGTAGTCATGTACAGGTGTGAGTGCTGTGTGCTTAGTCACTCAGTCATGTCCACCTCTTTGTGACCCCATGGACTGTAGCCCATCAGGCTCCTCTGTTCATAGGTATTCTCCACACAAGAATATTGGAGTGGGTTGCCCCCTCTTCCAGGGTATCTTTCCAACCCAGGGATCGAACCCAGGTCTCCCACATTGCAGGTGGATTGTTTACTGTCTGAGCCACCAGGGAAGCCCACAGGTGTGAGAGTTGGGCCATAAAGAAGGCTGAGAGTGAAAGAATTGATGCTTTTGAATTGCGGTGCTAGAGAAGACTTTTGAGAATCCCTTGGACAGCTAGGAGATCAAACCAGTTAATCCTAAAGGAAATCAACCCCGAATATTCACTGGAAGACCTGATGCTGAAGCTCCAATACTTTGGCCACTTGACACCAAGGGCCAACTCATTGGAAAAGACCCTGATGATGGGAAAGATTGAAGGCAAAAGGAGAAGGGGGCAGGGGATGAGATGGTTAGACAGCATCACCAACTCAATGGGCATGAATCTGAGCAATCTGCGAGATAGTAAAGGACAGGGGAGGCTGGCATGCTGCAATCCATGGGGTCACAAAGAGTCACATATGACTTAGCAACTGAACAACAACCCAGTAGGGAGAAGGTAGCTCCTGACCTCCCACATGGGACTCCAAAGGACTTATTTTTTTACCACTGACTTTTTAATTACTATCACATATTACTATCTAGAAAAAAATTTAAGTATATGTAAGTTATAGTATGGATGTGACAGTTGGACTGTGAAGAAAGCTGAGCACCGAAGAATTGATGCTTTTGAACTGTGGTGTTGGAGAAGACTCTTGAGAGTCCCTTGGACTGCAAGGAGATCCAACCAGTCCATTCTGAAGGAGATCAGCCCTGGGATTTCTTTGGAAGGAATGATGCTAAAGCTGAAACTCCAGTACTTTGGCCACCTCATGTGAAGAGTTGACTCATTGGAAAAGACTCTGATGTTGGGAGGGATTGGGGGCAAGAGAAGAAGGGGATGACAGAGGATGAGATGGCTGGATGGCATCACTGACTCGATGGACATGAGTTTGGGTGAACTCCGGGAGTTGGTGATGGACAGGGAGGCCTGGCGTGCTGCAATTCATGGGGTCGCAGAGTCAGACACGACTGAGTGACTGAACTGAACTGAAGTTATAGTCACACTTCATAAATTTGAAAAATTGAGAAAAAATATCATTCAAATCTTAATGGCCTAACAAACACTGCAATGGATTTGTTAAGTGTGCTTTTAGCTCTCTTATACATATCTTTAGTTACTTTTTTCTGATTAGAAAATTAGACATGCTCCACAGGAAAAAAAAAAACACATAATTTGGAAAATAAAAATTTTTTGTAATTCCGCCCACCTCTACAGCCAAAAAATCATCACTAAGAGTTTGATACATAATCTTCCAGATCTCTTCCCTTTAGTTTTACAGGTCCATAATCCCTTACTTACAATCCTGATACTCAAAAAGCTCCAAAACATGAAAAACTTTTATAACATTTGTTGTCAAATTTGACCTCAACAAACATAAGACAATTTGTCATCTAAATTTTTCCCACTTAATGTGAATATTCATGTTTCACTGCAGAATGTTAATGTTTTGGATGACAGGATGCCATCCTAGCCCCCAGGGGAAGTATTACTTAATAGAGGATGCATGGCCTTGCGTAAAACCGAAAAGTCCTAAATTCAGGAACACATCTGGCCCCAATAGTTCAACTAAAAGAGACTTATACTAATATGACCACCATTCATTATCATTATTATTTTAGGAATGGACCATACCATGCCTACTTCTCTACAAGTGGATTTTTTCACTCAGTAATATCAGGGACATCTTTCCTTCCATATCAATTCCCTGTATTCCTTAATGGCCACATGGACATGAGTGAGGAGGTAAAGGATAAAAACAATGAGGCAATCCCTGATTTTGAGGAAAGGGTAAGTAATTCAACAGTCAGACCCACAAAAACAGCTAGAGAGAGAGTCTCCAAGAGTAGATATTGCAGAACTGAGAGCCAGAAAAGCCCTTAGAGATAATGGCCTGATTTCTCTGTTGAACAGATAACCTCAATGCAGACAGAAGTGATGACTCACTTGAGTTCACTGTTCTTCAGCAGTCAATCTGGGACTGTCCCCTCAGATTCCCAATCTCCCACCCTTCCTACCACACACTGCTGTTGCTCTAAGACTCTGCACTTCTTGACTGACTGAAAAATGTGAAAGTAACTTTCTCTGTGAGGGAGCACCGACTGCTCCCAGAGTTAGCCTGGCTGTCAGCGTAGAAATCTGCTCACCTGCCATGATGAATAGTAGCTGTGCAAACTTAACAGCATTCTTTTTTTACAGTTTTACAGCTAAACAGTAAGACATAGGGGAGGTCATCTCCTCCTTGAATTCATTACTAAGAATTCAAGCTCAAAGTTGGGTCACTTTTTCCTCAATACAAACCACCAGTGTGCCAAGAGCCTGTCATTTTCTTGACTAATTTGGACTTGTCTTTCGGGTTGCTGCTGCTGCTAAGTCGCTTCAGTCGTGTCCAACTCTATGCGACTTCATAGACAGCAGCCCACCAGGCTCCCCCGTCCCTGGGATTCTCCA
Source organism: Bubalus bubalis (assembly GCF_019923935.1). Taxonomy (NCBI): domain Eukaryota; kingdom Metazoa; phylum Chordata; class Mammalia; order Artiodactyla; family Bovidae; genus Bubalus; species Bubalus bubalis. The sequence goes on from NC_059167.1 coordinate 29,882,402, forward strand.
GGCAAGAACACTGGAGCGGGTTGCCATTTCCTTCTCCAATGCATGAAAGTGAAAAGTGAAAGTGAAGTCACTCAGTCGTGTCCGACTCTTAGCAGCCCCATGGACTGCAGCCTACCAGGCTCCTCTGTCCGTGGGATTTTCCAGGCAAGAGCACTGGAGTGGGTTGCCATTGCCTTCTCCAGTCTTTTGGGTTCCAAAGAGCTAAATCTGTACCAGAGGAAAGGACTATTCTATCAACTGGAAAACCACCAACACCATTCAGGTCTCCTCTAGAACTCCTTGCCCCTCACTCTGCCTCCAAACACCATTTAGTTCACTTGAATATGTCCCTCCCAGCTGGAATGCTTTCACTAACATAGAGCAAATCTTAAATAAATAAATAAATATATATATATATATATATATATATATGCTCACAGAAGACAGAAAAGCAAAGGGGAAAAGACAGACTAAAGCCACAGAACGTCAGCCTGCTTCTCCCTGCCCTCTTCCCCAACAGGCCCCCAACCACGACCACACCTCCTGCCCACTCCCTCCCCAGCCCCCGCCCGCAGGCCCAGAGCAGGAAGTGTGCAGGAGTCGAGCTAGAAGCGTCATCTGTGAGAATGAAGATTTAGAAACACATTCCTCCAGAATCCTGGGGCCCTTCAAAGGAACCCTTACCCCACTAAGACAAAGCAAGTAAATGACAGGGACGCAGACCTCACTCAGCACCCCTAGTGCTACAGCCCAATCATTTATTTGGGGGGTCAGCAGCCACCTTTAAGTTGTTTAATCGAGTATCATTTCAGGAAGCCACTACAATGTTTTAAATGAGCATTGCTTAAACTGTGTAAACTACACGATGAGAAACACATGTCACGCACTGCTTACCCTGGGATCCTAAGCCACAAAGCAAAGTGGTGCTTCATCAAAGGTCGGGGGTGAACAGGAAGCACCAGAACCTACTCATTTCCTTGGCTGAGGCTGCATGAGGCAGACTGGGATCTTTCAGGCAGAGTCGAAACATTACCTACAATCCCTCAACAGAAATCCCTGCCACTAAAGGGCTGATCTCTGAATGCTGTAAGATCGAAGTCACCAAGGATATTCTGGAATTATGTGAAGGTCTAAGGTAAGAGAAGAGCTTTTTTTTTTTGTAATTATTTATTTTGATCGGAGGCTAATTACTTTACAATATTGTAGTGGTTTTTGCCATACATCAACATGAATCAGCCATGAGTGTACATGTGTCCCCCCATCCTGAACTCCTCACCCACTTCCCTCCCCACCCCATCTCTCTGGGTTGTCTAAAGGGTTGGCATAGTCAATATCTCTGTTCTCACAAAGGAGAACTAATATTCCCTTCCTTCCCTCCCAGGATGCTGGGGCACGTGGAGTCTCCTGGTACAGGTAGCCATAGGGGCGAGAGAACATTCTGGTTGTGTCTTCAAGAGGCATGGAACTCTGGAGATGAGGACAGAGACTCAGCTGCAGCTTCCCAGCTCAGTTTCAGAAATGATCCAGAGAGACAATGGGACGTTCTTGGTCTCCAGAGGAGTATGGAGCCAGCAGCCAAGGCACAAACACTGCCCAGATAAAAGTAATCTTCATTTTCTGTACAAGTCCATAGATCTAAATATCTGCCAGTTCTCTTTTGTTTTTATACCATTTGTATTCAACACAAGCCAGGTAAATAAGTGCATAGGTGTTCTTCTAGAGCCCAGTAGCCAACAGGTAGCCTTTGGATGGACTACCGTCTTGACCTCAGTCCTGACAGTGAGAGAGGGATGGTGGAGAGGAGAAAAAGAATACAAACAGGGTGACCGTGAAAGCACGAGACATCATATGAATACCAGTGTCGGTTATCTTCCCAGCTTTACATTCCTGTAACACACAGACCTTTTGGGGGTCTTTATAGGGCTTCTCTGGTGGCTCAGATGGTAAAGATTCTACCTGTAATGCAGGAGACCCAGGTTAGATCCCTGGGTTGGGAAGATTCCCTGGAGAAGGGAATGGCAATCCACTGTAGTATTCTTGCCTGGAGAATCCCATGGACACAGGACCCTGGTGGGCTCCAGTCCATGGGGTCACAAAGAGTCAGACACAACAGACTGACTAACACGTACACACATAATATACTGTCACAATTCTCTGTATGGTCACTTTATTCATCCTTGCATCCCAAGCACAGTCCTGCATCTCACTGACATTTAATAAATACAGTATTTCTAACACCACCATGAGCACAAGAATGAACATATAGATGGCAACCAGAATTTCTAAAGTGACAAGTATTGTTCTCCATTCTCCACCAGAAGGATCAGCAAGGTTTCAGCTGGCACTCTCTGTACGCTCTGTGGCAACAGCTGTGCCCTCCAGCACAGGAGAACTGGGCTTGGACCCAAACTCTGTGTCTTTTGTTAACACTATGTGTCTCTGGGAAAGTTACTTAACCTCTCAGAGCCTCCATTTCCACATCTGCAAAATGGGGATAATATCTCAACCGAACTTATGAGAGAGTAGATAGGTAACAAATATTAAGGACTGATACACAGTAGGTGCTCAATAAACATGGGGGTGGGGGAGGAACAGCATAAGACAGCAGATCAGTCATCAGGCCCCAGCTACACCCCTTAAGTTACGGGATGTGTAACCTCCTGAGTCCCCTCAACTGAAATGGAAATGGTGATCTACCTGCCTCAGAGAATGACTGTGAGGGTCAAAGTAGGAAATGCACATGAGAGGAAACATGGAAAATCCTGTGAAACCTGTAAAGCACTAAGCAAACAAACCGCCACTTACAAGCCTCTAGGGCAGACTTGTAAGAATGTAAACTGATACACCATCAGCGTTTTATCAAATTCTCAGACTCATTCCATTTAACAACACTTCCAAAGAATGCCTCAGTGTTAATCTGTCAGTCTGCTGGTCAGCTGGACAACCAGTCCTAACTGGTCATCTTCTAGGTGCCGAGCAGCTGCTGGGAGCAGAGGATGCGCCTGGACCCTGCCTTCAGGAAGCTTAGAGTCTAGGAGGGGATAACTAATCAATTGTAAATAACTGTGTATAAAGTGCTACAAGGAAGAAGTACCAGTTGCTAGGGAAGTGTAAGATGGGGGGATGGGGGACTAACCAGGCCTGGAGGATTCACAGGGAAAATGATATTCACCAAGGGCTACTTGGCTTTTGGTGACTGTGACAGAGGAGAAAGAAGAGGAAAAACTTCAGCCACAGAAGTTACATACCAAGGTTGGTGCATAAAGCAGCTCAGCAGAGTTTACTAAAATTAAGAACACCAGTAATAAAGGCCCGGGCTTTCCTGGTAGCTCAGCTGGTAAAGAATCCGCCTGCAATGGCAAGAGACCTGGGTTCCGTCTCTGCGTTGAGAAGATTCCCTGGAAAAGGGAACGGCTACCCACTTCAGTGTTCTGGCCTGGAGAATTCCATGAACTGACTGTATAGTCCACGGGGTCGCAAAGAGTCGGACACGACTGAGAGACTTTCACTTTCTCTGTTATTGGCCCCCATAAAGAACTAGAGAAGCTTTCCTCCATTTTGACACAATCAAAGCAGAAAAGTGGCTTATCAAGCCTGCACATCAGAGGCAGAGTTTTGTTTCCCTCCATCTGCTGGCAAATCTGGTCCCACCTCCTGCTTCTCCAGAGGCCACATGTGGTTCAGAGGGCCTCACTAGTTGATCCACCCAGCCTTTCCTTTTATTCATTCAAAATCCACTTTCTGGCCATGCACCTCCAGAGCATTCTAACACTGGGCACCCTACTCTGGCTGTGACCCCTTCCCCCCAAACACCACACTGTACAGCCTGCCGTTTAGAAGGACGTAAAAATATAGTGCAGTGCAGGCAAAACTGGGAGGTTGGCCAGTAAATCAACTGATCTCAGATCGTATCAGAAAGAGGAATGGAAAGGAACTGGGGAATTCCTTTGTGGGTTTCGACAACTTTCTTGGCACCTGGATGAAACAGCTTTGGGAAACTAGTGAGATTCTCTCTTCCCAGACCTATTAACTTTCTTCCTCATCCCGCTGCCGGGCTCGGTAAAGTGCATTTCATCCCCCTCCTGAAGAACCTGGGTCCTCTCTTCCTTTCTCTTTGCATAAAGGTGGTTGCATCCTTCCTTACTCTGAGGACACTTAACTGTGAGTGAAGTTAACATGAATAGCGTAAAATGTTTTAGTATCTAACACCTCAGATCCGCCAATATAAATTACTAAGGAGATTCATTACCAACTACACTAGACTTCTGGTGTGTAAAACAGAAAGATTATTAACAAATTCTAATGAAAACTGACCGAGTACCTCTCTTCAAGGGACATTACCTTAGGTGTCTTGCCTCCTATGACCCCTGAATTAACAATGAACACCACTTAGGGGTAATTAAATCTAAACTGAGAGCACATATCTCCACAAAATGGGGATTTTTGAATAAATGACAAATGTTCCAACTGCATGAGGCCCAAAAATACCACTGCTAAGCCCAGCAGGCAAGAGGTACCAGGTGCCTGCCAACCACCTGGATGTGGGCACCGAGGCCTGAGAGAGAGCAGGTGACAGAGGAGCAGGGGACGGATGGGTTTGTTCTGACATGTTCCATACAGTCTTGGAAATCATCAGAAAATTACCATCGGCACACGGATATCACCTTAAACTGCAATACCCCATCCCAATGACTCCAAGGCAAACAGTGAAGCAAGGAAAACAAGTGAAATAAAAAGCAATTGCATTTTTTAAGTAATTAAATTTCCTTCAAACCTGGTACAAACCAGACTGCCTTAGATAAGCAGCGTCTCCTAGATTTTCACCCAAATACCATCAGTTTTTGGAATACCTATCACTGGTTCCTCTCTGGACCAGTCCCCACCTCTCACTATCAAACTCAAAGGAACTCAAACACAAATATCATTAGTGAACAGACTGTAAAATAAGGGGCAGCCGACAGGTCCAAGTAAATATATGGTACAATTCCTAAGCCATCCCTAAACTTAAAAATAACTTGTGAGAACTTCATTAGCTAAGTTATAGAAAGAAGATGTGAATGAGAAAAACTAATGCTTAGGAAAAGGAACTCATTTAAATCTTCATTCCTATAATGGTTGTCTGGTTGAAGTCTGGGACAGAAAACAAAAACGGTTCACAAAACACAGGCAGAAAGATGTGAAATGTTTGCTCATGCTTGCTTTGCTCAAGAAGTTTAATTTCTTTAGAATTCTGCATTAAGGCCATATTGGACACAAAATAAATTTGAGATCCCTAGAAGTACTGGGGTATCTGTTTCCTCTATGAGGTAAGCTCCTTGAATGTAGAGAACCTATTTTTTTATTTCTTCATGATCCATGTCTAACAGAACCCCGGACAAATAATAAGTGATTCAAGGAAGTGCTGAACTGGTTGTAAAGTAACAGTTAATTTAAAAATATCTCAAAAGAGTTTAAAAAGGGGGCGGGGGGCATCAGCAGAAGCTATAGCCTTAAGCACTAGGAAATTCCCCTGACTACCTTCAGTGACTATTTGTAGGGTACAGCCAACACTTTCTGCACCAGCTTGTGCTGGTAAGTTCCATTACAAGGTCTCTACCTAGTAATTCACTGTTCTACTAAGAGAGCATAAAATTAAAGGTAGAAGAAGTGTATAGTGCAGCAAGCACAGGGTTTGAGGGGAGGTAAGTCCCAGAGAAAGCCCATCAGATGTGTGCTATGAGATCATCTGATCTCACCCCACTACTAGGACAGGCACCGTGGTGAGGACCCGTTGTCTGCTGCAGAGGCACACTTGGCTCGTAGGACATGTTCTCTGTAACTAGGGCCTATGAACTCTTAAGCCCTTGATAATGTCTTTGGCACAATATCAGAATTAGGAGATATATACCTTTAAAAGGCAAATACATGGAAGTTCATCCCCAAGGTTTACATCTTGCTACTAATCAATCACCTGAAGCAGGTGTAATGCCACCTGGTGTTCTCTGCAGGGGTTCAAACTCCAGCTCTGTCACTTAACTAGGCAAGTATCTTAACCTCTTTGAGACTCAGTGGCCTCTGAAGGAAGGGCTAATAAAAAAAATACGTCTCAAAGGCATTCTGAGGATTGGATAGGTTAATGTGTGTGAAGCACTCAGTCTGACACCTAATTAACCTTGACTGAGTACCTACTCTTATTATGCATGATCCCACCTTCACACGACTCCATTTATCACCTCTCTGCTCCCTCCGGACCCTGCAGCAGAACTCTTCAAGGGCACAAGTTGAGACTCACGGTGGAGGATCATTTATCCTCTTCAATATGCACAGTTCCATCAGATTTGCACCACCATTGAATTACTGTTTGAGGCTCTGTCAACCTGGTCTCTAGATACAAATACTGGAAGTTTTGGTCTGTGGATGGGGAAAGGATATGAATGACCTGCTACTCCTACGTAGTGGTCAATGTTAACTAGAAGCTGTGGGAGATCAATACATCTAACATAGGCCCCTGTCTTTTTATGTGAAGTCTAAAATCTACATGATCTGGAATAATTAAATATTAAGTGGAGACTACTAGAAAAGACTTGAAAACACTCTCCTCATGATAGCCTCAAAGGGACCACAGATGACAGAAGACCCTAGAGAGAGAGACTGTCCTTCATAAATGTGCTCACAGGAGAAGGTTCTGAGAAGGGAGGCTATCTGTATGTTAATATCTTGGGATCTGCTGCCCTAAAAACAGGGGAAAGGGGAAAATGATTTGTGAGGAAATATACTAGAAAAGGGAACTGCTGGAGGGTGAGTGTGCAGCCTAGTGTTGCGACAGGAAGAGAAAGAGCCCCTCGCAGGCCCGAGAAGGTCATTCTCTCAAAGTGGAAACCGAAAAACCATCACATGAAGTAGGAGCCGTGGTAAGCAACTCGAGCCTGGCCTCAGTCACTCCACTGGGAGCTCGAGGCAGTCATTGGAACTTGAAAAAAGAAAGGAAAACTTAAGTCCCAGATGATCTCTAAGATCCATTAACTTGAAGGAGCTAGCAATCTGGATCTGGTGAAAACAGAAGGTCACATAACCAGCCATGGGAGGCGATTTTAGAGTGACACCCAAGAAAAGATCAGCAGGGCCAGTACCCTCATCAGAGCAGACCAGCAGGTGACCAGCCCGCCTTTCTTATCCATGAGCAAATCTGTGGATTACAGGTCCTGGTGGTGTTCCAGCTGTACCTACAGCTGTTGTCTGCCCTGGGGCTGGCTCTGCCGGCTGAAAAGAACAAGTCTAGTCACATAGCAGCCACCCAACACTCTCCATGGGCTCTTCTCATAGGGAAGTTACTTTCAAACATCAAATGATTTGTTTATGTGCTGCATGCTAAGTCGCTTCAGTCATGCCCAACTCTTTGTGACCCCATGGACTGTAGGCCTCCCAGCTCCTCTGTGCATGAGATTCTCCAGGCAAGAATACTGCATTGGATTGTCATGCCCTCTTCCAGGAGATCTTCCCAACCCAAAGATCGAACCCGTGTCTCTTACATCTCCTACATTGGCAGGCGGGTTTTTTATCACTAGCACCACGTGGGATGCCCATACTTCATTCAACAAATCACCAAAGAAAGAAAAAAAAAAAAAAAAAGGATGAAATTGGGACTTCCCTGGGGGAACAGTGGATAGGAATCTGCCTGCCGGTGCAGGGGACACAGATCCAATCCCTGGTCCAGGAAGATGCTACAGAGCAGCACATGCTGCAGAGCAACTAAGCCCACGGGCCACAACTACTGAAGCCTGTACATTCAGGCCGGCAAGCCACAGCTACTGAGCCTGAGAACTGCAACGACTGAATCCCGTGTGCTGAGAGCCTGTGCTCCACAACAAGAGAAGCCACTGTAACGAGAAACCCATGCACCACAGCTAGTGAGTAGGCCCCACTTGCTGCAACTAGACAATGCCTGCACACAGTAACAAAGACCCAGCACAGCCGAAAATAAATCAAATTTTTAAAGAAAGGATGAAATCGGTCAGTCATCCCAGCTTGCAGCATGCTACACCTGCCACACGGCAGCTTACTTTCCTCGGAACCCCTGGCACACGATAGACCCGTCGGCCTGCCTCTGTGTGCATCACAAGACACTTCTGCTCTGCGATGGCTGCGAAGTGCCAGGCACTGTCTCACTTGACTCCTGACCCACTTCCCCCTGGCCCAGTGGAGTTATGTCTTTCATTTATTTCCTTTTCTTCTTCCACCTCCAGTGTCTTTAAGCTGCAAGCCTGGCAGCGGAAGTGGATGATGTCAGAATTCTCAGAGCTGGGGGAACTTTCAGAGATCTGCCGGTTCCATCAACAGCCTAAACCAAGGCTACACCTCTTTCTCAAACCCATAAGAAGTCGTGTCCTTCAAATGAGAACCTTCATGGAGTTTCAGAGGTAAATGGGCATCATTTCAGGACGATGAGGGAAGATTACTAAAGGTAAGACGTCACCATCCAAAAGAGCCCCTATTAACAAAATATAGGCCTGGGTAGCAAAAAGGGGATGTGATTCTGGGGGTAGAAGGCTCACACTTTAAACTGTCAGAATCCTGGAACTAAGAGAAAGCCAAGAGGTAAGGCTGTGCTTTCCACAGAACATAGAACCTGGAAAAAACCTATTCTAAATAATCCAGACCAACTGCCTTGTGCCATATATAATGCCACTCATCTCAGCCGAATAAGTTATAAATGACACTTTTTAAAACATCTTCAGACTCAATAAAACTAATGTTTACACTTTCACAGTGTGTCAGGTGTTGTTACACAATGAGTATTATTCAAAATATCACTTGGTTACCAAAAAAAAAAAAGGCCAGGTCTTACTACTGCACATTAGATAAACGTTTTAGGTTTAAGACAAACGTCTAAAGAAATCTGTGACTCTGCCTTTGTTTTGTCTATTCCTGGTTCTATCATAGCTCCAGAATGAACGAAAAGTTAAGACCTTTTCCTTATACGGCCTAGTTCTTATAAGAGAAATCAACCAGTCTGAACAGATGAGTCTTCTCTAACCTAGTGTCTTATTTTTCAATGAGCTGATCACTATTTCTCTAAGGAGGCACTCTTTTGGAAGATCTCTCACTTGAGTCATCGTCATTTGAGATTCATTAATTTCCCAACAAGAGTTACAGTGACCCTTTCTCCAGGCAGTACACTAGCCTCCCAGCCATTCCTTTGACTTATTAATCCAAATAACTACTTGATTACAGGGGTAACTGGTCTGCCATAAATACCAATCAGGCATAACATGAAGTCCAGTTAATAGCCAACTATTCCCAGCCCCCCGGAAGCACTCAGAAAAAAAGGAAAGCAAATGATTCAATTAGAGCAATTATCTGCTGATCCACTGAGACACTGAAAGGGTCAAAACTGCATTTGCCAGAGATAAGTCTTAACTTGGCTTACTTAATGGTAATGTCTTTGGCTGTCTTAACAGAGATGCTACACAGTTTTTGGACCTTACCAGCAACTTGCACAGGGTGTTGTCTAATGTTAGTTGCTGGAGATATAGACTAAATGGACTTTCTGGATGCTGATCTTCAATGGATCATTTACGACATCTAATAATCAGTTCCTACGTGGTAATCAGTAAACCTGGTTTTAAGACTCCACGGTGGACCAGAACACACTGGAAAATTTGCAGTGAGAGACGGAAAGATCTGTGGCATTTTCAGTGAAGGCTAAAACACCTCCGCCCTGTGGGTTCTGCCGTACAGCCACAACAATGACACTGGCGAAGGGCAGAGTTCCTGTGGAAACACTTACGGTGCGATTCTTCTGGTGGAAAAAACAGAGGCCTCAAGCCAAATAGCAGGCAGTGACCAAGCCCAGTGGAACCAGGGGTCTAGCGCAGATAGTTCCGAGCCCAAACCAAGATAATCATTAACTTCACATACATGGAGATAAAAATCTGTAATTAACTGGAGGACACAGCCCACAGATATGACATAGTCTGGTATTTTGAGATTTTCGAGCAGCCGCCCTTTAAGTAACTCATAATCCAGGGCATATCTCCCAGGCTTTTCTGCAGTTGGGAGAAGACAAACCACCAGCATCTATATTTACAGGAGTTTGAGTGATCATGTTATATGCTAATAAATGAGTTAGCTCCACCTCCACCACCCTCTGCTTGAGTCTAATTACTAGTTTAACCTTTAAAAGGGCACTCCCTTCGGCTGCAAATGAGTCTGGCACTCCTGTCCAGAACAAAGCTGGACATCTAGCCTACACGCTGCCCCTCCCAGGAGCCAGTCCGGCTACATGGCACAGGCAGGCCACTCTGCTCAGGATGCCATAGGCCCACCCCACATAAGCCTCAACCATTACACTGACTTGTACCACCTCCGGGGTAAGGAGAACCCTTTCTTACCCCTCCCCTCAAGACGCCCAATTCAACCATTTATTCGGCACCTACCAAAACCAGCCACTGGGATTCAGCAGGGTTAGGATAGTCCCTCGCCCTCATGAAGCAAGTTCCTGCCAATGGTCTGAACCAGACACGGTTTGCCTTTATTAATTTTTTAAATGAATTTAGCCTTTAAAATTTTTTTTTCAATTTTTCAATTTTTTTTTTTTTTTGAAGTATAGTTGATTGACAATGTTGCTGGTTTCAGGTACATGGCAAAATGACTGTTACCTATGGGGCTTTCCTGGGGGCTCAGTGGTAAAGAACCCGCCTGCCAATGCAGGAGATGCAAGTTCAGTCCCTGGGTTGGGAAGATTCCCCTGGAGGAGGGCATGGCAACCTACTCCAGTATTCTTGCCTGAGAAATCCCATGGGCAGAGGAGCCTGGCGGGCTACAGTCCATAGGGTTGCAAAAGAGTCGGACACAACCTATCTACTGAGCATGGCATGGATTTTTATCTATATATTCTTTTTCAGATCTTTTCCCCATATAGGTTGTTACAAAATATTGAATATAGTTCCCTGTGCTACACAGGAGGTCCACGTTATCTATTTCATATACACACACACACACACACACACACACACACATACACACACACAGTTTGCTTTTAACAGGCACTGAGGTGTTAGCCCTGTATAAAATGACCCACAGGGGTAAAATTCTATGGAAAATATACAAATCCCCAAGGGAGATATGGGACAGGAGGTTGTGCCACCATAAGCCTGATGAACACTGCCTTTCATATGAAGACTGAACTTGGGTGTATCCTCCTCCACGACGTCCTCCCTGAAGCAGGTGTTCAATCCCCTGCGTCCTGCACACATTTCTATTCCTCAGCTCCCCAGTGATGAAACCATGGGCTCGTGCCGTCTGCCTCATTACAAGGTGAACTCCTCAAACTGTGCACCCCTAGCACCCGATGCACCTCTGGCTGAAGCAGGCGCCCTGGGAATGCCGTGTGTGTCGGTATGTTTATCTTCATGCCCTAGCCTGTTGTGGGTGTGTGTATGGTTACATAGAAAGTGACACATTTTTGCTACGTGACCTCCTTCACCCCTGTCTCCTCCAGTGTTATGTAACAAGTCCTTTATCCAAACTACAAAGGAATACCTGCTCTCCTTTCCCAATATATACTGAAAACGAAGACAATTAGTCATGAATAGAAGCAAGAAAACCTAATTAGCTTATCTGTACCTAGATCATGAACTGGGAGACAAGGAGAGATGGGAGAAGGAGTAGGGGAGGGAGACAAGGGCCAGACTCCTGGGAATCTTCCTAAGGGGCCTGAACTTTATAGGCAATGGGAAGCCTTTAAAAGACTGCTAGCAGGAGAGAGGTTAAGGTTGGGTTCTAGACAGCTCATCCGGGCAGCTCTGAGGAGGACAGATTTGAGGGAGTAGATTCGTAATGACCAATTCCAAGGCTACTGAAACAATTTATCTATGTGATAGGGTCTGAACGAGTGTGGTGCTGATGGAAAAGAGAAACTGACTCAAGAATATACAGCCAGCCAATTCAGAAGGACTTGGCAGTTGATGAAAATGGGAAAGAAGTGAAGAGAGAGAGAAAACTCCACAATGAAGCCCAGGTGCCCAAACGATGATGAGATGAATTCTGACAGGGAGAATGCATGGAAGAGCTGCTGCTGCTAAGTCACTTCAGTCATGTCCGACTCTATGTGACCCCATAGACGGCAGCCCACCAGGCTCCCCCGTCCCTGGGATTCTCCAGGCAAGAACACTGGAGTGGGTTGCCATTTCCTTCTCCAATGCATGAAAGTGAAAAGTGAAAGTGAAATCGCTCAGTCATGTCTGACTCTTAGTGACCCCATGGACTGCAGCCTACCAGGCTCCTCCATCCATGGGATTTTCCAGGCAAGAGTACTGGAGTGGGGTGCCATTGCCTTCTCCAGCATGGAAGAGCAGGCAGGGATAAAGATGGGTAGTTGTGGGCAGTGTTGACTTCAAGACACCTGAAGGATGCCCAAGTAGCTCTGCCCAGCAAGCATATTAGACATGAGACCTTAGGCCTGTTCTTGAACCTTCTAAGCCACAGTTTTCTTGGGTAGGAAATGCAGGAACCATGGAACTGCTCATCCCTCAAGACTGTTGGAAAAGACTGAAGGAGACAGAGTATAAAGCCCTTTGCCCTAAGCCTGCCCCAGTCCAAGAAGCATTAATCAAGTTCAGGGACAAAGATGGGAGATAGAGTTTTAGAAATTCTTGGCCTAAGTGCAATACAATTAAGACCATGGGAGCAGATGAGACTATCTGGAGTAAGGAAGACAACAATATAAGGACAAAACCCCAGGAAACACCAATATTAAAGGAGATTAAAGGATGAGGAAAGAGATACAATAGGAAACAAAAATCCCAGAAGGTGCTGGAGAAACACTGAAGCACGAAGGCAAAGAGAAGAAAGCAGCAGAAGTAAGTGACATGATTACATGGTCATTCCTGGGCTCTGCAGGAGTGGTATTCACACAGTGATGTAGGCAGAAGGCAGTCTGCACTGGGAAGAATGAATGGGCTGGAGAGGACAGATGCAGTCAGCTCTTTGGGAAGATGACTGAGATGAGAAGGGGAGACACTGAGCCTCCCCTCAAAAGGGAAACAATCAAGGCCAAGACAGGCCTAGGTCATTTATTCTGTGGGGTGTGGGGAACTTGAGTGCTTAGAGATCTGGGTCATTTCTAAAGGGAAGGTGTTGGGAGGAAGGGAGAGGATAAAGGTACAGAAGGTGAAATACCTGACCCAGACAGACACAGAGGGGACCCAAACAGAGCAGGCATAGGACTGGGCCTCATCTCAAAACTGCCTGCAGGATATGCCACCAGTGGGAGCAGGAAGTTCACACCTGTGCGCTTCAGTTTTCTTGGAACATTAGGGCCCTTGACTACAGAGAAGACTCTGGGTGTTAGGAAGTACACTTAAATTCTGAGTATAACCAGGACTCTAATCTGAGCTCTTCCCACTAATGACTCAAGCAAAGGACAAGTAAGGAAGCAAGGGTCTTGTGAAGAGTAAGGGGAGAGGGAGTTGGGGATGGTGTTTGGCAATACTTCATTATTTTTCTTCTAATTCCTCAGTCAGTTTCTTCCTTTTAATGTAAGCTTCACTGAAGCTAAACTATCAGCAGGTAATTTGACTTCAAAATACTAATAGAAATGACATTAATGTAAAGTCTCCTTTAATATCTTGACAGGAACAATTTTTTAGAATCATTATTTTTCCTGTTTTAAAACAAAATTCTACATTCACAAGCTCAACAGGACCAAATTATAGCAGAAGGAATTGACAATCATCAGAAATTCCACTCAGAGAAGAAAATGCACACTGGACTCCTAATTAGGCAACTTCACAGGCCACTTATTTATCTTTCCAGAAACAGGATATTTTAAAAAAAATAAGCTTAAATGGCAACTATTCCTTCAAGGTCACAGTTAAATCATAATCCAGTTTATGCCCCTCACTGGTCTCCTTTTCTTACCAAAGGCAAGCTGCCATTAATAGAGTCCTGACATCTGGTATACCAGAAAATGGTTTGAGTCAGTTTTTCCTACATTGAAAACCACCTTTATCACTTAAACACAAGTTAACATTTTATCTGGGGAACCTAGGGTTCAGTTTAGTCTTTCCACACACCTTTTACATGTATTTAAATAATCAAGGGAATTAAAAATCACACTGGCATATTCACTCTCCCTAAACTACTCCTAAGGCTGCTCTTAAACTCACACAAAGTATTAATGTCTGTATCTGAAATAGGAATATTTTTAAAAAGATGATCTCTTAGCAAAAGTGGATGACAGTGTTTGAATTCTGAGGCCGGCTCAAGACATGAGAACAAGGAGGGGCTTCTTCAGTCTACAAAAGTTTCCTGAGTCCCTCCCACATCCAGGGGACTTTGCCAGGGACCAGGGGGGCGCTGAGGGTCACCGGTGCTCACATAGATATATCTGGATGCTCACACAGATAGCGGTACAACTGGGTGGAAAGGAGGTCAGCGGCCATCAGGCCAACACCCACGAACACATTCTCACTCGCCCCCAGACATCTGCAACAGCAGCGCCCCGGCAAATCAATACAACCACAACCCAGGTACAGGATGTGCATGACAAGAAGGCGAGGGGGCCCAGCAGGGAGACTCAGAAACAATGTCTTCTCCGGGAAGCTTAAGAGCCAACCAAGGCTTCTGAAGAGCCAGAACCAAGGCTGCACTGAACATCACCATGAACGCTGTTGGGCCTTACTATGGAGCCGATGAAACTTTTGGTCTGAAAAAGTAAACATTTTTGTATCAGAACACATCTAACTTAAAATCACCCATGAAAGATCTAGGACCCCAAACGAGTGTTGAGTTAACTGATAAAGATATAGATAATCAATATGGGGGAAATGGTCATATTTTCTGTAAACCAAATCACTATTGTTGGCATCCTTGATTCACCCAGAAATCCACAAGGTCAAATGATGCACTTTTATAAAATTGTTTCCTCTTTGAAAGCATGAAAGAATAATTCACATCCAATGCGTTATATGTTCAAACTTAAGTCAAGGAAACATCTTTTAATGCCTATTCAAAGAGGCTATTTACCATCTTTTCTCAGCAATAAACACTCTCACTTCAGCTTTTGAAAGGTGGCTCCATTGGACTTTTGCAACTAAAATATTGCAACTTTACTTCTTTCTGTTTATTCCCCCTAACTCAGAACCTTCTCCCTGTTCAGCATCAGATGCGCTAACCAACAGACTCAAACTCAAGGTTTTCCATAAACTAACTTTGGCCAACATTGCAACTATAGTAATTCTAGCTTCAATTCCCCAGATTCCTTTCGAGATCTTTCAGAATGGACATATGTGCAGAATTTACCCCAAAACCAGGATAAGGAAACCATCTCCTCTTTTACCAATAACCATCCTATTTATTAACACACCAGAATCCTAAATAAAAAGCAAACGTGCCAAGAGTTTTTAGACTCAAAAACCCTTTTAAAATTAAAAACTCCAAAATGCTGTGTAAATAAACATTTTACTGCTTTGAAAGCTAATTTCAGAAAAGGCTGGGATCATGACTTCATAGTTAAGTACTGGGGTAGAGTGGTGGTAATTGTGCCTTTGACTTTTCTACAATGGTATATGTCATGCACTGTACTAGTTTACATAAGACTTCACTGTAATGTTACACAACCCTATGAGATAGGTAGTAAGTTACAAGGAGAAAGCTGGGGCTAGCAGAGGTTAAGCGACCTCGTTCATAAGAGGCAAAATGAATAGTTGAACCCAATCTGGCTGACACTCAACCATCACACTGTGATGCACTGCTAATTATGGTCACTGTCCAATAAATATTCCTCAAAGCCTGTATTTGTGTGCTATGACTCTGCCATTGTAGATTCTGCGTTCTGATTTATATGGCTTAGGCAAATGCTAATGTGTCTTTTTACATTCAACAGAGACCAAATAGATATTGAAGGGATGGTCAGAAATATTCC
Organism: Bubalus bubalis; assembly: GCF_019923935.1. Classification (NCBI taxonomy): domain Eukaryota; kingdom Metazoa; phylum Chordata; class Mammalia; order Artiodactyla; family Bovidae; genus Bubalus; species Bubalus bubalis. The sequence continues at coordinate 29,898,285 of NC_059167.1, forward strand.
AGAGATCAGGCAGATGCCAAAACAGGCATGATCCAAAATTATTCAAAAATAGACAAAATTATCCAGAGTTAATTCCCCAAATTATACTCAATCAGGTAAATGAGCTTGCAGGAGTCAGCAAGAATCAACTGTACCCACTTATCATTTTTGAGGTTTTATTTTATGATTATAGGCACTGTGGTTATTAATTCTCCACACATTTATAGTTTCCTAAAAAAGTAAGACATCTGGAACCCTATCAATTGTATCACTGTAGTACAATTATCTTATCTAAGTATTAAAACATTCCATTAATACTTCTGACTCCACAGAAAATAAATATATCATTTAAAAAATTCAAGAACCTGGAATAAACTTTGATGTCTTTGTTTCCTTTCCTCTATTCCTTTTTTTTTTTTTTTTTTGAACCTATGGCACTGAAACAGGTCGCAAGCAGGCAGATGCCTCGGTGTCATCTGAGGGATGCCCACAAGACTACCAGGTGGGTCAGCGATCAAGACTCCGCCTGCCAACGCAGGAGACGCCAGATCAATGCCTAGGTCAAGAAGATCCCCTGGAGTAGGAAACCACAACCCACTCTAGTATTCTTGCCTGGAAAATTCCATGGACAGAGGAGCCTTGCAGGCTATAGCCCATGGGGCTGCAAAGAGTCAGACACGAGTGAGTATGCACGCACAGGCGCAAAACTACAACCTCCCCCATTCCTCAGGAAGCGCCTACATCACCACCTTCATTGTCTAAAGTGAAACCATCCAAATGTCTTTCCTTGGCCAATATGATTATTTTCAGAAGGTCCTTGTCAAAATATTAATTTCCTTGGGAGAGTAAAAGCAGCCAAAGTTACCATTTCTTGAGGGCCTATTTTGTGCTGAGCATGTTTTATGTATTAAATCTAATCTTTACACCAGTCTTCTGTGGTAGCTAACTTGAACACCATTTTCCAGGAGAGAGAATAGAGCTGAAGGGACAGGCTCACTGTGGCAGAGCTGGGATAATACACTGCACCTGCTAACACCAAGTCCATCCCCTTTCTCATACCTTCTGCCTGTTCCTCCACATGTCAAACCTGTCGCCACCTTTGGGCCTTCTCCTGAGCTGTTCCCTTTGCCCGGATGCTCTCTATAATCTTCACATGGCTGGATGCTTCTTGCCACTTGGGTCTCAGCCAAAATTTCACCCTATGAGTCCTCTGCCACTCTAGGTAAAGCAGTCACCTTGTCATACTCCATCACACCACCCTGTTTTAATTCTCTACTTAGCACCTAACCACCACGGGCTATTCTTGTAATTACCTCTTTGCCTGCTTATTGTCTGTCTCTCCATGAGAGGGTAAAAGCCCTGTGAGAGCCGAGATTCTGAATGTTGTGTTCTCTGCCCCAACTATAACACCTAGAACAGAGCAGGGTACCCAGCAGGCGCTCAATATAGATCGATGAATTACTGAATGGCTTTCCTACTGCCTCCTCCACACATTAGGATGGTGTCAGGAAAGAATCAAGTCCAGAGAGCTAGATTCAAGCTTCACCTCTAACTGGCTAGGGGGTTGCACTCTGGGCAATCTCCATTCAGCTCAATTTCTAGGATTATCAGGCTATTTTCCAAGGCGTCAGCAAGGTGAGCTGTAACTCAGGAACAGAAAATCTTATTGGGTTGGTGGCTCAGATGGTAAAGAATCTGCCTGCAATGCAGGAGACCTGGGTTTGATCCCTGAGTCAGGAAGATCCCCTGGAGAAGGAAATGGCTACCGACTCCAGTATCCTGGCCTGGAGAATTCCATGGACAGGGGAGCCTGGCAGACTACAGTCCACGGGGTTGCAAAGAATCAGACACAACTGAATGACTCTCACTTTCAAAATGGACCCAGGCCACAGGAGACCTGGAATCACAGGACAAGAGGAGTAGGCAAGCACCACTGATTCCATCGTTTTGTCTTGGACTAGCACAGTGGTTCACCATAAGGCCCAGTACAGCTCAAGAAGAGGGTAAATATTTTAAGTATACTGATAAATCCTATCTCTTTTTACAGGGGGTTATCTTAACAAAAGACATCAAGCCAAGGTCATTCAAAATGTCCCATTTTTTTTTTTTTAATTTTCCATCTATTGCAAACCTCAAAGAAACCCTTCAACAGTACAGACTTCTGAAAATACCTAAATAACACAACCAAATAGGTCCTAAAATGGGTCATCATCTAGTATATTTAACTGGGAGCCAGAAGTGAGAACATATTTTAAGTACATACCCTAGGAATTAGAAATTAATAACAACCTCATTTTTGATACCTTTTAACACCTGAAGCTGGTATCCGCAGTCAGGCTTCTGGGGACCATGAAACTGATGACACTGTTCCCAGCATGTTGTCAATATGCACATATGTGCATTTTTCTAGAAACAGGGTCCATAGCTTTTATCATCACTAAAACGGTCCAGGGTTCAAACACGGTTTCAGAAGCACTGCATCTACTAGAAACCCATTCTGAACTCTTCCGTACTGTGATAAATCAAGAGTAATATAGAATAAAGCACTTAAGAGATGCACAGCTCACAAATTAATAAATGCATTTTGTTTAGGAAATGCTGCTAATACAGCTTTTGTGCGCTCTTCCAAAAATAATTTCAGAGCCTAAAACAAATCAGTATCAGCAGAACAATCTCCAGAAGACATTTCAGAAGGGAGCAGAAATTGCATTGTCTAATGGAACAACGATCAGAGCCACATAACTCTGATACTTGAAGGGGCCACAGAGCACAGGTTGCCCAGCCCCTACCATCGCAGACAAGAACATTAAAGCCCAGGGTGAGGACAGAGGCACATCAAATGTAAGTGTACATCAAATGTAAGATGCAGAAATAGCGCCAAGTAAATGCAAGAGATATATATGACCTGCAAATAAAAATTCAGCTTTGCAGTTCTGGTTTAAGCACTTGGAGAAAAAGCACTACCTTGAGAACATGTCCACACTGGCCCCATATGACTTATTTCATTAAGGTAATTATGAGGGGCTCGTGTTGGCCTGGTCCTATCCTCTGGCAAATTTCTTAATTTTTTTTTTAACCATAGAGCAAACTAAACACTTTTGGTTACCTTTTAAGCATTTCTCCCCCTGTAAGGTCAAAGTTGTGTCAGGGTGAAACTTATGTAAAAATCAAAGGAACTTTCCAGAAGACAGCACATAATTAAAGCATTGTTGGTATAGTCGTTCTATTAAAATATCCTAGATGCTTTGACAATCACTGCTACAGAAATACACTAACATAATAATCTTGATAAATCTCTCTATTTAGGGCCATGATTCGCAACAAAAATTTCCCATCTCATAAAATTCTCCAGTATAGCACTTAAACACTACAATAGCCAATACCCTTGGGCCCATTCTGCCATCTAATTAAAATGTCTATCGTACAAGTGATTTATAGCACTTGTCATCACGTAGGGTGGATATATAGACTGGTGGCTACAGACACCTCAGGACAACAAAGCATTAATTACTATGCTAGTGAGAATGGCTTCTAGCAAAAGCTCAAAGGGTGGGATTCCCAGTCTCTCTCTGATGCAAGAAAACAGGGACATAATTTACCAGTCCCATAGAATGAGGAGCCCATTAGTGTAAATCAAGAGATACAATTGCACGGTTTAAAATGAGAACCCACTGTAATTCCTTAAGGTTGATTCTAAGCCAAGGAAATAAGACCAACATCACTACCAATGCTAAAAGTCATTTAGACATGAGCTAAATCCTCTCCAAGCCTGAGCAATTTAGATTTGGACCAATTTAATTCTTAGGAGTTACTAACTTTGATAAGACATAAGTCATTTTGACTGCTTAAAACCAAACCAATTACTCCAAAAGCAAAGAAATGATGTAATTGCCTAACATATGGAGGCAGCAGCTTGAGAGATGGAAGGGTCCCTAGAGAGACTCTAGTGCAATCCCCTCCTGCTAGAAACCAGGGAGCTGAGAGCCTATTACACAGAGGCTTGCCTGAGGTCACAGCTGACAGATGCCAAAGCCAAACCTTGACCCCAGCTCTCCTGACTCTCATAGCACAGTACTTAGATATTGCTGTAAGTTGTACAATGAAATACAAAGAGTTTCTTTTTTAATTGGGTAGTTAATACCAAACTAATTTGCAGTTAAAGTTAACTTCCCATATATTTACTAATAAGCCACCTTCCACTAAAATTTTAGGAAACATATTAATAGATAAATAAATATCTAAATAAGCAAATATCTAATTTAATATATTTAATAAATGACTACATATCTAAATAGATTTGAATAAGTATATCTTCATATCTATGTAAATGTTAGTGTATAAGTGTGTGTGTGATGTTAGTATATAAGTATGTGTCTGTTACATATCACATGAGCTAAGGAAACAGTAATGCTTTAGCTAGAGCTTCGGTTCCCACATTCTGAAAACAAATACTTGAGCTATTTGTTGTTCCCACATTCTGAAAACAAATACTTGAGCTAAAAACCTCCCAGGATCAAGCAGCTAATAGGGGACTGAGTCTTAGGGAGTGGTGAGGTCTGCAGCAAACCCCACAGAATGAAATGTCTTCAGTGAAGTGAAGTGAAGTCGCTCAGTCATGTCGGATTCTTTGCGACCCCATGGACTGTAGGCTACCAGGCTCCTCTGTCCATGGAATTTTCCAGGCAAGAATACCAGAGTGGGTTGCCATTTCTTCAGAGTCAATGTTAAAAACATCTCTGCCAAATGAATACATCTGCAGGGCATCCATGGGCCTAAGAGCTGTCAGGCTTTTTGTTACTGTTCCAAACAAGATGACCTTCCTGCTTCAACATCTATGATTCTTTTCTGATCTGCACAAAACTTGGGATGTTTGATGGTTCAAAAAAAGGTGTTACTGTTTTCTTTCTTGGGGAGTTAAATGTTCTTTCAGGTCATCTGTTCACAGACATTGAAATTTAGTTCCCTCCAAACTTTCAGAAGATGGAAAGCTTTCTAGGGATCAGGAGCATTTACCTTTCAAAAAGATCTGTGATGTCTCTCTGGGAAAACATTATCAAGTCAGAAGTTCCTTTTCTTCTTTTGAGGGATGGTTTTTCCAAACCGTTTAACTGAAGTAGACCTGTGGCCATGCTATCTATGCTGAAGCCTTAAAAATTAGCTGCTTTTCCTCCAGGAAAATGTTTCTGGTCTCCCCAAAGTAGGCACTCACCAGCATCATAGTCCTCACTTCTGTCATTTCCTAGTTGTTTTCCCCAGTCACCACTTTCCCAATCTCTGCCCCGGCCCCCCATGGAATTATGAGGTCTATGAAGAAAAAGGCCATGTCTGTCTTGCCCACTGGCCTCTCCAGGGCAGAGCACCATGCCGGGTACATAGGACATGCTTAATGGTGGAGGAAGGTTCATTCAGGGCTTGGCATTTCATAGAGAAACATGTAATAGTCTGTGAGTAGCTACCCCAGGGGCAGAGGGGATGAACCTCAGTCAACAGCCCACACTTTTAAACCCTGAACTCCTCTGATCAATACCATACCCTTCCACAAGAGCCCAATCAATTCATATATCTGTCCTTTCCGGAGAGAGGGGAAGGGGACAGTAGAGATCTTAGGATGCTGAGGGAACACTAAGGAGGAGGAGAGCCAACCTTAGACCTGGCACATCAGGGAAAGTTTCCTGGGTCAAGTGATAACTACAGGGAGACATGAAGCACAAGCAGGAATTAGCATGATGGCTCTTGAGGAACTGAAAGCTGATCATTGTGGCTGGGGCATGAAAGTGTGGGTTGGGGAGAGGTGAGCCATAAGGCTGAAGAGGAAATCAGAGCCCAGCTCATGGAGAATATTCTATACCATTTTAAAGAGTTGTGCTTTATCTAAGGGCAGTGGGGAACCACCGAAAGGTTTTAGGTAAAGGAATGATTATCAGCTTGGCAATTGAGAAAGATAATTGTGAATACAGCAGTGATGAAAGTGGAAAGAAAGTGATCAGGCACTGAGTTTCAGGCCTCATTTTCATCATATTCTAACAAAATGGGGCCAGCAGCCAACATAAATGGAGTACCAGACCTAGCCAACTGTTTTGCAAAAGAGAAGAAAGACTACAAAGAATCCAAGCCATCTCTCTGATTCTACATAAATGCTAGCTACCTTGTAAAAAACTACTGCACTTTCACTATCACAGTCATCATTCTAACTCTTGCTAGATACCAAACTGTACTAAGAATTACATACGATACAATGATTCACTCTGCCCACCAACCTCATTAGCTCTCCACTGTTGAAGTACAACCAAATTTAACATGTCGGGCTCACAAACTACCAGTTAACAGGTTTGCTAATCAGCCTTTTAAAATGAACAAAAGCCAGTCATTTTACAAATGCAATTTTCAATTTATTACCCTATTCAAAGGATAAAAATCTGATCCAGTCTTTAAAGCACAAGGTGATGTGCAATTAATTAATTTTTTAAATGGAACACTGATCATTGGAATAACTGGTCACTCCTCAATTACTTCTATTTCTTTCCTTTTTAAAAGATGAATGTTTAAGTAAAAATCTTTCCAAAGTGCTTACATTCTACTTGCTCCAAAAACACATTCTGACAAATATTTAGTATCTACTATACACCTGACACTGCCCAAGATGCTGGACTTAGAACAATGAATAAGAGAGACGGGGGTCCCTGATCTCAAGGTACTTATAGCCCAAAAGAGAACGGTATAATAAAACAGATTAACAATGATCTGAGAGTGTCGGAGAAGGCAATGGCACCCCACTCCAGTACTCTTGCCTGGAAAATCCCATGGGCGGAGGCGCCTGGTAGGCTGCAGTCCATGGGGTCGCTAAGAGTAGGATACGTCTGAGCGACTTCACTTTCACTTTTCACTTTCATGCATTGGAGAAGGAAATGGCAACCCACTCCAGTGTTCTTGCCTAGAGAATCCCAGGGACGGGAGAGCCTGGTGGGCTGCCATCTATGGGGTTGCACAGAGTCGGACACGACTGAAGTGACTTAGCTTAGCAGAGAGTATTGAGTGCATTGAAGAGTAATAGATAATGTGGTCTGGAAAATGCCTGAAACATTTGAACCATAACTTGACCAAGATGAGAAACAGACAGCCCCACTGCAGCAAAATTCTTATCATGAAACTGAAGACACAATATAAATAATACAATTCACATATACTGGGATAAACCTCCCGATACACGCTAAAATGTTTTCCTCCTAAACACTCCACCCCAATCGACACCAAAGAAAAACAACCATGAGAATGAAAAACTACAAAATACAAAAGAGAATGAACCAACAGATAACGAATCTAGAAGATTCAATCCGATGCTCTAAATCCATGTACCTGGATCCACGAATAAAGGGCAAAGATAATCAGTGATTGCCCAGTGGTAACCTGGCTGCTTCCTCTGACAAGACTACCAGACAGGTACCCTGAGTGAGAAGTTGAGAGAACGCAGCCCTCCCAGTGCTGGAGGGAACAGAATGTCTTCAGGAGGGCTGAACCAGGAAAACAGCTTGGGATCCTGCCAAGCAGGTCCTTCCTTCCTGAGGGGATGCCAAGGTCTTTCCATGACGCAGCCTCCAGCTCCTCTTGCCTCCTCCCATGTCCCCATGTTCTGCAATAAGTATATTAGGTACTGGTCTCCATGTGGAAAGTTAGCGAATAATGAGCAAACAAGTGAAAGAAGGAAATAAGGTTTTAATTTGGACAAATTTTCAGGTATCACAAGTCCAAGAAATTATACAAAATAAACCAGTTCAAGAAGGAACATAAAAAAAGCTGACAGTGATAATTTAGAAAATGAGACTGTCCTAAAGTCAGAAACTATATTGAATGACTTTGTTTTGTTTTGTTTTTTAATGCTCCTACTCTGATTTTTTTTTTTTTTTTTTTTTTTTTTGCACTAAAGAGACAATGTAGTTTTCAAGAGTCAGCCTTGGCTCAAATCTAATTCAGGCATTTTACTTACTTAACGTCTTCTTTGGAAAAATAAGGATAATAAATCCTCGTTGTTTTTTCCCTACAGCTTTATTGGGTATACTTGTCAACATGCACAGACTTAACAGCGAACTATCTGAAGCGCTTAGACCTAAGTATATAACTGGGAAACCATCACCACAATCAAAATAATGAATATGTTCTTTTCCCTCAAAAGTTTCCTTATGCCTTCTTTGTAATCCATCCCTCCATCACTTTCATTCCTCTGGTCCCAGGCAACCACTGCTCTGCTTCCTATCACTGCAAATTACACTTTTCTATAATTTTACATAAATGAAAACATCCACTATATATTCTCTTTGTCTGGCTTCTTTCAGTACATAAAGTACATATTTTGAGATTCATTCATTTTGTTGCATGTATCAATAAGTTCATTACTTTTTATTATTGGGTAGTATTCCATTGTATAGATACATAATTTGCTTAAATATTCACCTGTTGACTGACATTTTCCAGTTTGGGGGCTATATAACAAATAAAGCAGCTAAAAATATTTATGTATACATGGTTTCATTTAAGAGTAGCTAGGTCCCATAGTAAGTACATTTCTAACACTAAGAAAGTATCAAAAGTGTTTTCCAACATGATTATCGTTTTATATTCCTCACAGTAGTATATGACAGTTCCAGTTACTCCACTTGCTCACTCACAAGGTATGATCAGTCTCTTTAATTTTAGACTTTCCCATGGGTTTGGGTCTTAATTTACTTCTCCTTAACTAATCTTTTACTGTGCTATTTTCCATTAAGGGTGCCTATTCAAATCTTTGTCCCATTTTTAATTTGAATACATTTCTCATTGCGTCCCATTTTTAAACTGAGTATTTTTCTCATTGTCATTTTATATATTCCTGTTAAAAGTCCCCTGTCTGATGTACATGTTACAAATAATTTCTCCCAGTGGATTGTGTCTTCTTCTTAAGAATCTTCTGAAAAGCAACAGTTAATTTAAATAGTCTGATTTGATTTCTTTATAGTACTTGCTTTTGTGGTCCTATCTGAAAAATACTTGCGGTGACCAAGGTCACTAAGATTTTCGTCTATGTTTTCTCATAAAAATTTTACAGCTAAAATCCTCCTTTTAGGTCTATGATCCATTTTCAGTTAATTTTTGTGTATAATGTAAGATTAAAGTCAATGCACAAGTTTCTGCATATAGCTATTCAATTGTTCAAGTAGCACTTGTTAAGAAAATTATCATTTCCACAATGGAACTGCCTTGACATCTTTGTCAAAAGAAAGTCAACTGATCATATATGTATGAATCTATTTCTAGACTCTCTTCTACTCCACTGATCTGACTCTCTTTAATACCACATTACCTTGATTACAGTAGTGTTGTAGTAAGTCTTGAAATCAGATACTTTAAGTCCTCCAACTCATCCTTTTTCAAAATTATTCTTAGACAAGTCTGGGTCCTTCACATGTTCATATACATTTTAGAATCAGTTTGTTAATTTTTACAACAAAGCCTGATGATATTTTGACTAGAAATACATTAAATCTATTGAACAATTTGGGAAAATTTGAGGTCTTAAGAAGATTGAATCTTCCCATTTATGAACACAGTATTTCTCTCCATTTATTTAGATCTTTAACTTATTTCAGCAAAGGTTTCTCATTTTCAGTGACCAAGTCTTGCATGTTTTATTAGATTTATCCAATTTCATATTTTGATGCTCTTTTATATGGTATTTTTCTATTTCAGCTTTCAGTTGTTCACTGAGAGTTTGAAGAAACAAGTAACTTGTAGATTGGTTTGGATCCTGCAACCTAGCTAAACATAGCCTGTTGGTTCTAGTAACCCTTGTGTAGGTGTCTTAGATTTTTCTATAGACACTTTAACTTCTTCCTTTGCATGTATTTTATTAATTGCCTGTTGCACTGACTGCGACCTCCACTACACTGTTGAACACAAGTGGTAAGGGTAGCTATCCTTGCCACTCTTGATCTTAGGGGAATATCATTCAGTTTTTCACCATCAACATGTTACTTGTAGGTTTTTCATAGCTGTCCTTCATCTGGTTGAAAAGTACCCTTCTATTACTAGTTTGTTGAGAGTTTTTATCATGAATGGATCTTGAATTTTGTCAAATTCTTTATCTATTGACCTGATCATATGAATCTTTTTTTCTGGTATTAAACTATTCTGTTAATTTGAAGAGTTGCACTGATTGATTTTAAATGCTTAGTCAACCATGAACCTTGCAGTCCTGGTTATAACCCCATTTGATCATTTGCTATATTGCTGGGTGTGATTTCCTAAAATTTAAGATTTTTTAATATCTACACTCAGAAGGGACATTGGTCTTTAGTTCTATTTATTTGCAAAGCATCCATCAAGTTTTAGTATAAAGGTAATGTTCGCCTCATGAAATGTGCCAGGATGTGTTTCCTTTTCTTCTGTTTTCTGGAACAGTCTGTGTAATTGCCAATGTTTCTTCCTTAAATGTATGATAGAACTCACCAGTTAAGCCACCTGGGACCTCAAGTTTGTACTGTGGAAGTTTTTTTAACTACAAATTCAATTGCCTTAATGGACATAAGGCTAGTTGTTTGAATGAGTTTTGGTCATCTGTATCTTTCAAGGAATTTATTCATCTCATCTAATTGCAGAATTTACTGGCATAAAGTTATTCATAATATTCTCTCTTTTTTTTTTTTAACGTCCATAGGATCTATAGTGATGTTTTCTCATTTTCTAACATTGGTAATTTGTGTCATCTTTTTTCTTGATCATTCTGTCTTGAGATTTATCAATTTTATTGTGTGTGTGTGTGTGTTTTTTCCAGAGAACCAATGTTTTTGTTTCACTGATTTTTCTCTACTGTTTCTGCTTTCTACTTCACTGATTTCTGCTATCTTTACATTTCCTTCTTTCTGCTTACCTAGGATTTGACTGGTTCGTTCTTTCCTAGTTTCAGGCAGAAACTCAGGTCTTTGAAATCTTTTCTAATTGAAGAATTTAACACTGAATTTCCATTTAAGAACTTCTTTAGCTGTCATATTATATCTCACTACCTCCTTGGATATAATGCAAATTAAATGAAATAAATGTAGTTAGGAAAGAAATGGTTGATTGCCTAATCCACGGCAGGCACTGTGCCTGGTACTAGGAATGTGTGCATGTGTTCTAAGTCACTTCAGTCGTGTGCGACCCTAGGGACTGTAGCCCATGAGGCTCCCCTGTCCGGCGGGATTCTCCAGGCAAGAATACTGGAATGGGTTGCCTCCTCGGTACTAGGAATATAACTGCATAAAATAGATCCCTTTCTCTCATCAAGCTTAGAAGGTAATAACAATGAAACTGGTACAAAATCAATGTCAAAGACTATCTTCTTAATACTTAGAAACTATGTTAAGCAAAAAAGCGTAACAACTTTGTTTTATTCTAATAATAACGGTATCCTCTGTTTTTGTCTCTTCTCCTGATCTAGGAAGAATTAAACTACTAGTTTATTTTGTTTAGCAACCTGTAATTTCAGTTGCAAAAAATAAATTTATCGTGGAGTAAATTATTCCATTTATAGCTTTCTGAATAAACTATGCATTTCAATTTAATATGCTAAGGACAAATAAATAATTCTGTAGTTCTAAATTTCAAAACCACTTTAGACCTATAGAGGATCATTTAAAAAACAAGCATTCCATATATTTCCAAATATTTTAACAAAATTACTTTAACAAAACATTTTTTAAAAAGGAAACTCACTGCCTATTTTATCTACCCTATCGTCACAGTTTCAAAATACCAAGAATTTAAAAAACTCTGCCTCCTCACTGAATGAGTATCTGACAAATCACCAATGTCAAGGTCATTTAAATGCTGATATAGCCTACCAAACACTCGTATTTTTCAGACCACTGCTACCGGGTTACATTAAACACCTAAATATAATTAATTCAGACAAGATATGTAAATTTAATTTACATTTAAATCTACAGCCAGTGGGAAAATAGGCAGATCTAAATAGGCACCCCACTTTTTCAAGTAACCTGAATCTTCCTATACTTATGCTTCTTCCAGCCCTTACCTTGTGGTCTTCATTTAGGCTACAGGTTCTCAAACTTGACTGCATATTGGGATCACCTGGAGAGCCGAAAAATACTGATGCTGGTGTCCACAGCCAGAGTCTCATCTAGAGTCTTTAAAAGTAGGGATTTTTAAAAGTCCCTCAGGTGATTCAAATGTGCGGATTATGGGTAAAGAAAACCAGTCTAGGATCTCTCTTGGAAAACATGCTTCTAATGGCCATTGGTCAGTCTGCACCATTATATTTCAGAACCCGGTTCTTTAGAGCTTTGCCCAATCTAACTCCTAACCGGGTACTAATTTAATAATTCCATTCAGATTCCTAGACTGATCTCTACTTCCTATTCAGAAATTCACAAAATAAAATGTCAATCTCTATTTTGGCCGTTCCTCTCCAGTCCACTTCTAAATTTCACAAAGTAAATTTAGTTGAAGGGAAATTAACTCAATATAATTTGATGTTACAGTTAAACAGTCGTTATGGTTTTTTCTCCTATTTAAGAGACTACTCCACAAGCTAGCTGTAATTTTACAAAATATATGATAAAAGTATCAATTCCTCAAAGTGTAAAAGAAATATCTAAATGAGTCTTTCTTATTATCCATCTGATTCCCCCACTTGTTAATTTCAAACAGGGTTTTCAAAACTGATTCACATTCTGGCCTCAAAACTGACATCCTCCAGAATTTAAATCATTAAACTCCTGAGAGTCTTCAAAGGACTTATTTGGCCAAACCAGACCACTTCATTCTAATTATCATTTCATCACATACATGTGGGAAGGATAACGCCGGCATCACAAAGGCAGTATGAAGATTAGGAAGCAAAAGCATTTTAGCACTGTGTAGAGTGCTCTAGACATTTTAATTTATTTGCAGCAGACATTTTGCCTCATGGGAACTATGTGAAAAGCACAGGCAAGTAGGACGTTGCGGGCAACTACTTGTCAATACACAGAAATACAAGCAGGTGAGGTGAGAAACCAAGGGTGGTTCACAAACTGCTGAGGAGCCCTGGAAACTCTCAAGACCAGTAACAGCAGAAACACTAACGGTAGGAATCAGACCTCTTGGGCTGAAACTGAACTGAAGTTGCCTGCAAACACATGTAAATCTCATCTCCTTGAAAAACTGCTTAACAAAACTTTGCCAACTGCAGACCCAGGCACTCCGATCCCTGCCAGTGTGGGTTATTTACCTCTGGGATGTAATGGATGTGCATGCTGAAACACGTGTGCACGTCTGAGCGGCTGAACCAACACGTATCCATAAACATTATGAATAATACCTGCGAGAATGCATGCCTTTCGCTTAAGAAACGCTTAAAGAGCTTTATCCAAAGCAAGTCACTTTCCTAACACACCTTCCTTGCCTTTCCTATATTACCCGCGTGCATCGAGTTGGGGCGCCTTACTCAAAGTCTGGGAGGAGGAGGTGATCGCCCCTTCCCCCGACTTCCCGTTAGCCCAAGCTGCCATCCCCAAGAGGAACCATATCCAGGATGGCTTCTTAGAGGAACAGCTATGCCCTCGCACACCCACCACGGTCACATCACCAGTGCCACGGGCCACCTGGACGTGGTCCAGAAGTGGAGGGAATTCCCTGAGCCGCGGAGCCTGGGAAGATGGGAAAGCGGGTCCCAGGCAAGTTCTGTAAAAATGAAGGAAGAGAAAGGTGCGGAGTGGACACCAAGGGGAGGGCTCCAGGTACTCACCCAGCCCTCGAAGGTGTCCGAGGCGCCGGCCGTGCGCAGTAGCTCCTGGAATTGCAGGGTGCAGTTGGCCACAAAGTGGTCGTAGCCCAGGGGCGTCTCGTGGAAGACGGCCAGCTCCAGGTGGCCACCGTCGGTGACGTTGGCGCAGAACTCCTCATTGTACGTGGGCTTGTTAGTCTTCTGTTTGGTGCTAGTCTGGCCCACGCGGACCTGGTCCACGCTCACCGTCAGGTAGGGGTCCAGCAGCTGATAGCCCTTCTTGAAGAGCGAGTGGCGCAGGGACCAGCGGGTGGGCTGCAGCCCCACGGCCTCGCCAATGCGGACCCTCAAGTAGCCATTGAACTTCATGGTGCCGGACGACATGCCGACGCCGCTGTCCCGCCCCGGGGACCGCGCGGTCTCGCAGCCGGAGAGAGGGGAGCCCTCGCTCAGGCCAGCCCTCGCGGCGGCCGCAGGAGTGGAGGCAGCTCCTGGGAAAAGCAGCACCCAAGCTCCCCTCGACCGGCCATTCTGCCTCCTCTGCCGGACCTTTCCTCCCCTCCTTCCCTCCCTCCCTCCCTCGCGAGGTGGAAAGGAGGGGAGCCGGGCGCCGAGCCCTCAGCGGGCCGGGGTCGCCCGACCGTCCCTCTGGAGCGCGCGGCGCCTCCCGGGGGCTCGCACGGTACTCGCCCCTTCTTCAGGGCCAGGAAGCGCCTCTCCCGGGAGAGCCGGAGCGACCCGTCCGGTTAGCTCGAGCCTCCAGCGTCTCCTGCCCCCGCCTCCGCCCTCTCCGGCTCCGGCTCCTGCCCCCGCCTCCGCGGGCTCACGCTCTCCCCCACTCGGCGAGCTTCAAACCAGGAAGCAGCTGCCGCCGCATCCCCGGTAGGAGCCTCGAGCCGCTCGGCTCCAAGTTCACAGACACCCTGCAAGGGGCTCGCGCGCCGTGCGAAGCCCGGGGGCGTGGCGCGCAGCCGGAGCCCGGCCCGGTGTTCCGGCAGTGGCGGGGCGCACGCAGCCCGGAGAGCCCCGCGCGGGTCGATTCGCACCGCTCCGTGCGCACTCGCTGCAGCAGGGTCTGGCCGGGCGCTCGGGGCTGGAGGTTACCCCAGGTGCAGGCCAAAAAGGGAAGGGCTTGTGGCCCAGCCCCAGCAAACACCTGAGGCGTGGGAGACAGAGCCAGCGAGAGCTGGAAGGCGGGTAGGAGAAGGAACAGGGAACCCGCGTGGCTGGGAGACGCCCGCGACCACCCTCTCACCCTAGGAGGTGGTCTGGCAACCCAGCCTGACCATCTGGGAGAGGCCCTGGCCGGAGGCGGGTGCATGGCGGGGAGGTTCCTTTTCCTAATCTTTACAGGGATGGCTCATCCCGAGTTCCGCTCAGGCCCATCCTGTTGTGCGCCTTTCTTGCGGAGAGTAATTACACGGTTGTTGTGTGTGTGTGAGTGTGTGTGTGTGTGTGTGTGTGTGTGTGTGTGTTAATAGGGCAGTAGTAATGATGTCGGCCTCCTTCCTCGGAGAGGTGTGTCTTGTTGCATAAAGAGCAGGAAAGGTAGGTTCTGAAGACAGACGTGGCCGAGACTACTAAATCTCTTCCTCTGCGGGACGGTTCCTGGTTCGCCCAGCCCTACAGGACAAGGGCAGAAGATGTTCACTCACACAAACACACACGCACACACAGACACAGTCCCCAGTACACGTGCGCCGAAGAAATCGCCTCTTCTAGGAACACTCTAGGCTGTTGCTCTGTTTGTGAGTCAGAGGGGGCCGCCTCCAGTTGCTTCTCCACTCCATGGCTCCTGCAGTTTTTGTCCCCTGGGAGCTCCTCACTCCCTGAGGGCCACCTCAACCAATTTGCCTCCCATAAAGCCTAGGCCACTGTTAAGATCCCTAATTACATTCTCTTTGGCCACTCTGAGTCTCCTGGGAGCAGGTCAGCCTTTCTATTCCCTTCTTCCCACTACCCTATTTGGGGCTCTCAACCTAGGTTCTCAGCATTTCACTTAGGCACACTGTGGAATGAAAAGAGAAAAGAACAATGGTCGGTGGGGAAAGGCTGGTCTTAAAAACAGCATTTCCTTAGAAGAACGGGGCAGGGATGTAGCATGTTGCCCAGATGACACCTTAGCTTTAGACAGAGCCATAAAGCAAGCTCTCCAACATCCAGGGAGCTCCTGTATGGCCCCAGTGGAAAAGGTCAAGGGGATCATTTGGGTCAACTTTGTCAACCTCTCCTCCAAAGAGTAGGACTCTAGTTTTAAGAACCACTGAAGGATTTGCTGCTATTGGATCTCAGCACTAAGAGAAGACAGTCCCAAATGCTGGGCAGCTACACAGCTGCCCTGGGGTTAGGTGGTGAGGCCACCAAATACTCCATTTTTGCCCTATCAGTCAGTGCCAGGCGTAAGTGGGCAGTGGTGGCAGAGCAGTGAGCAGGACAGCCATGGTGCCTGCCCTCCCGGGGCTTAACAGTCCCACAAGAGAGGAAAAGCAATAAATAGAGGGTGAGGTGGAGGAACAGACCAAGGTATCTTGGGATAATGTAACTGGAGTGGTGAGGGGAGGCTAATCAGGAAAGGGTTACCTAAAAAAATTCACAGCAGAAGGATCTAAGTTCCTGAGAAAACAGTTTGTCCTGTTTGGGGAACCAGGAGGATTCCATGTGGCTGGAGGGGCAAGTGGCTGAAAAGAGCCTGTAAAGGTGGGTCAGGGGCCAAGACTAACCAGATTGGTAGGTCTTTGGACCTTAACTATGAACAGCTGCAAGCCTCTGGAAGGCTGTTAAGCAGAGTCAGGGCAGGATGAGATTGAGGTTTTAAAATATCTCTCTGGAGTTGTGCAAAAAATGGACTGGAAGGAGCCAGCACGGGTGTGGGGACACCAGTGAGGATGCTGTGGCTGAAGTCTAGAAGGGAGAGGATGGTGACAGACTCGGGTGATGTGATGGTGATGCAGCTAAGGAGGTGGAACTGAGACAGAGACAGGTCTGGACAGGTCTCAGCGATGGATGGAAAGAAGAGAATGAAGAAGAGGAAAGTACTAAAAGAAGCATGTTGGAAATGGACTTCAGCAATTGTGTGGATAACAAAGCCATGAGTGATTAGGAAACACCAGGGGAGGAGCAGCAGATTTGTGGAGGAGGGTGAAGAGTTCAGTTCGAAACAGGTCAGGTTTGATATCCCTTTGATACATTTAAGCGGAAATCCAAAGTGGGCAAGTGGCTATGTGGTTGGGAAGGTCAGAGGTAGAATCAGGAGTAAAGGCATAAGTAGAGAAGCCATTAGTATAGAGATCATAATCAAAGCTAAAATAGTGGATGAGAGCTCCATTACAGGAAAAGATAGGAAGAGAATGTAGTTTGAGAAAAAGAAGGTGCTTAGGCTGCAGACTTCCAGAAACCCCAACATCTACAGGTAAAGGAGAGGCAGACAATGGGGTTGAGAAGCGGCAGGCAGAAGAGAAAACCCAAGAGGAAGTGTTTTCCAGTTATTGTGGAAACCAACTCAAAAGTTCTCAGGCAGGAAGGAAAGGTCAGCTAGGTCAGAGGATGCTAAGGGATTAAATAAACAAGACTAAAGAAAGACCGTGGAGTTGGACAGTTCCTGAGTAATCTTTGAGCCGATTCGGTAGAAGGGTAAATGTGGAAGTCTATTTAGAGTAGGTTGAGGTGAAAAATAAGAGCGAAGAGAGTGAGTGTAGATATTCTTTCAAGACATTTGGCTGGAGTAGGGAGGAGAGTGAGAACTGAGGAGGAAGATGGACTCACCAGGTGGAAGGCTTTTTAGTAAGGAGAGCCGTGCAGGAAAAGAGAGGGTTTGCACAGTTCTGAGACCACAGGACTGAATGCCATCCAAGGCATAGCTGAAAAAATGGACCTTAGTTTAAGAAGCACCTATGCTTGTGGCTCTTAGCCTGCTGTCTAAACTTGCCTGCTAACAGCCAGGGAGGTGGTCTCCAGCAACCTTGACTTCCTGGTTTTCTAGTTTAACAGTCCCAGTAGAATGAGAATTTTCTCTACTAGCATCTTTAAATCAATCTTGAGGAAGACTCTGATTGTCTCCAGCCCATGTCATGTGTCATTAGGTGGCTCGTAGGGGACAGTAGACAGGCGAGAGCATCTAGTGCAAAGTCCCTGTAGGGAAGGACTAGATGCCAATACAAGCCTTACCTACATGACAGCTGTTATGCAGAGCTGATCCTCCTGAGTTTTAATGAAGGCAGGGGAGAAGGAAGTTCACTCTTTATATGCATCCCACCCTGATCAACAGTGGCTTGTACATAATACGGTGTAGAACTTGCATATCTGTATGGTAGTGGTTTAGTTGCTAAGTCGTTGTCCGACTCTTGCAAGCCCATGGACTGTAGCCCGCCAGGCTCCTCTGTCCGTGGGAGTCTCCAGGCAAGCATACTGGAGTGGGTTGCCATTTCCTTCTCCAAGGGATCATCCTGACCCATGAATCGAACCCAGGTCCCCTGCATGGCAGGCAGATTCTTTACCAACTGAGCTACAAGGGAAGCCACATATATCTGTATAGACTGCTTTAAAATATATATTATGGTTTTTTTTTAATAGACTAGAGGTTTGTTTTTGCTCCACTCATTACTACAGTAAAATGCACTACATCCAAATGAGTTCTATTCTGAGAGCATGTTCATTAAGTCCAACAAAATTACACTTCGGTACCCAACTAACACAATCAGCTATACAGTATTGCCCTGTAATTGATCTATAACAATTTCATACAAATAATACATAAAAAACAAACACAAAAAATAAAACATTTTAAATCTTACAGTACAGTACCTCAAAAAGTACAATAGTACAGTACAACAGCTGGCATACAGGGGCTGGCATCAAGTGAAGAGGCAAGAAGAGTTACTGACTGGAGGTGGGAGAGGAGATGAGAGATGGTAGAGCTAAAGGAGCATCAGCAATAGGGGATGGAAGGCAAGCTGCAATTTCACTCATGTCTGACACGGATGGAATGGTTCAGTTGCATCTTTGACAGTTTGCAACTTGAGGTTCATTTGTAGGGGAATTACTGTATTCTTTTTTCTTGTCTTAGTCACACTGTAACTTTGGACTACTCTATATACAATTCCTACTACATTAGTTCAGTTCAGTTCAGTCGCTCAGTCACGTCTGACTCTTTGAGACCCCATGGACTGCAGCACGCCAGGCCTCCCTGTCCATCACCAACTTCCGGAGTTTATCCAAACCCATGTCCATTGAGTCCGTGATGCCATCCAACCATCTCATCCTCTGTCGTCCCCTTCTCCTCCTGTCCTCCATCTTTCCCAGCATCAGGGTCTTTTCCAATGAGTCAGCTCTTCACATCAGGTGGCCAAAGTATTGGAGTTTCAGCTTCAGCATCAGTCCTTCCAATGAACACTCAGGACTGATCTCCTTTAGGATGGCCTCGTTGGATCTCTTTGCAGTCCAAGGGACTCTCAAGAGTCTCCTCCAGCACCACAGTTCAAAAGCATCAATTCTTCTGTGCTCAGATTTCTTTACAGTCCAACTCTCACATCCATACATGACCACTGGAAAAACGATAGCCTTGACTAGACAGACCTTTGTTGGCAAAGTAATGTCTCTGCTTTTTAATATGCTGTCTAGGTTGGTTATAACTTTCCTTCCAGCAATAGTAAAATGACTGAGTAAATTACAGAATAACAACTCAGTGGAATATCACATAGTCATTAGAATGACATTTGATAAACAACATAGGAAAAAATAGTGAATAACATTTTAAAAATTTAAAGAAAGAAATATAAATATGTCATGAAATACATAAAATATGTATACCAAAGGATTAAGATTGGAATGCAACATGGATAAAAGAAAACAGTTCTTAGGATGTTGAATTTACAAATGAATAATGATGTACTCATCTGTAAGGGCTCTGAAGATAAAATATTTAATTATTTAATACAATGCATGTGATACATTGTCAAGCATATGGTACCTTTCAGCTGTTACTCTGACTGCCATAGTATCATTTATTAAGTATTCACCAGCACTGTAACAAAGCATTTGACACACATTTCATTTGAGTCTCATAACAACCATGGATGTAAGTATTATTGTCTCTATTTACACATAGGAAAAGTGAAAGCCAGAATGATTAAGTGAATTGTATCACATACTTAATACATGAAAGAGCTAAGATGTGGCCCATTTTTCAAAAAATGCATGCCTTACCCCTATCCCAGGTGGTTTTATTGCACAATAGGAATGAAAACTATTAAATACACTGAGTACAGAAAGGAGGACGTTGGAGATTCTCAGCAGGCAGAAGTGAGTGGTACACAGGGCAGGGGTTATAGCAGTGCTGCGTCTCATCCATTTTTAAATATGCAAAGGTAAGTATGTAAAAGGGTATATGCATAAAGGTACATATGCTGTGGCAAAGGTGGACCACAGTGTCCTTATACACGTTCCAAAAAGAATAGAAAAAGGTAAGATACACCACAGAGATAGTAACATTTCTCAGAATGGAAGGAAGACATGAGTCTCATATTGAAAGGACACAGTGTACTAGGCAGAATGAATCAGTACAGACCCACACCTAAACACATCACTGTGAGGCTTCTGAAACCAGGATAAAAGGAAAGTCTTCAATGACATGGAAGAAGAAAGAGAGGCCAAGTCAGAAGGGAGGGTGGGGTGGGAGGAGTCTGGGATGAAGTCAGAGTAGTGAGGTCCTCAGAGAGCCACAGGGTCCTGACGCCAAAAGTCTGTGTCTCAGTGCATGAACGGCTCGTGCTGAGTGAGGGAATGAGGGAAAGGAAGGCTGAGGGGCAAAGTCCTAAAGAGCGGATGGGGTAGACTGGCTCAGCTTTCACGCTTCCTCAGCCTTCCTCAAAAGACGGGCCTTCCAGGGACTGATCTCAGAACAGAGGAGCAAACATCAAAGCAATACACCCTTAAAAAAGCAGTCAGGTTGCCTAAACATTACCTGGTGATTGGGAGTAATAACTCAGTGAGACATTTCTGCCATTGTTTTCTAACAGGAAACTCCACTAAAGTTAAATATTTTCTGAATATAAACGGAACAAACACAAATCTCTCCCATGGCTGGTTTACTTTCGACATAACTCACCTACTCGAATCTACCCATTAGAATATTTTCACTTGAAACTTTTATATCACCCAAGAGCCTTTCCTAATAGTAGTATGCGCTTGTTCAGTCGCCAGTCATGTCAACTCTGTGCGACCCCACAGACTGCAGCCCACCAGGCTCTAGGCTCCTCTGCCCATGGATTTTTCCAGGCAAGAATACAGGAGTGGGTTGCCATTTCCTGCTGCAGGGGATCTTCCTGACCCAGGGATCAAACCCACATCTCCTGCACTGCAGGCAGATTCTTTACCACTGAGCCACCTCTTACAATCCTAATAGTAGTATGGAACCCTGGAGAACTTTACAGGCATTCTGCTAAGAAACAGATTCATAAAAGTCCTTGGCCTATATTACAATCTGGTAGATTTTTTTAAAAAGACATACCTTCGATATAAAATAAGAGATAAATAGGGGAACTAAGGCGAATCTGCATTTAGTAACTTTAATTATTTCTTCATATCTACTTCTATAATTACAACCTACGGTAGCATGTCACCAAATGAGACAAAAATATCTTTTGAAGCTAAAAGAACTTAAAATTCCTTAATTCTGAATACAGAACTTACTATAACTTTTCATTTTAGTATGTTTCTTAATATTTTAATATTTCTAAAAAGCACTAGTAACAGAAAGCAAGAGTATATGGTTTAAAATAGTAATAATTTTCTCTAAACCTATTATTAATGTAGCTAATGGTCAGGTTGTTCCATTAACTTTTATCATTTTGTTCTAGTCCATTAACACCAAATGGTTATTAAGTGGCAAGCAAGTTATTAGATTTTATGGGTTGTGTAAGAAATCTGTGAGAGGAAAATGATTATTTTGCTCTGATGGTATCTTTCTTTTGCCCTTTGCTGGGTTTTCTCTATGTCTCATTGATGGCATTCTTGGGTTTACTCAGTGACCATCTAATCAGTATTCCATTCTGCTCACTGGGCAGCATACTCAGGCTTTCCAGAGCCCTCAAGAATTGCCTTTAGGTCATGTGTAACAGCCTCTACATGTTCTTTCAGCCTTGGAATTGAATAGTAGATAGTAATAAACTTTAGTACATGGAACGGCTTTTGCCGAGTCAAGTAATCTTAATAGGAAGATCACTTGGGCCTTCGTGGCTATGCTTTTTCTTAGTTGTACAAAGGGAGGGGGAGGAGCTTCACTTTAAATAGAATATTTTGCCAGGATGTAGCAGTTACTATTTACTATAGTAGCCATTATAGAAGTTCACAATATACTATTAGTGAAAAAATCAGGTATCCTATTTAGTGTAAAGTGTGCATGTGTATGTTGTATGTGTCTGCATATGTCCGTGTGTGTGTGTGCGTATTTTTGGAAGGGTAGACTCCTAAGTGTGAGCATGGTTATCTGGAGTAATGGATTATAGAATACAGTCTGGCTAGTGGAGAGTTTGAAAACATGGTCTCTGGAGGCAGATTGCCTGCACCCAGATCGTATCCCCTATAGCAGTGTGACTTCAGGCTCTACTATTCTTACTATGGTTCAGTTTTCTCAGCTGTAAAGTGGGTTGCTGTGAGCTCTATAGAAATTGTTTGTAAAGCCCTTGAAATAGTGCCAGGCACATGGTAAGCAAATTTATAAGTGTTTATTATGGATGATTTTTTTCTTTTCATTTATCTGTATTTTGTGATTTTTCTATTTTTCTATAATTGCTGAACATTTCAGTCATTTAAATGTTTTTAGTTAATATTAAAAACTCCACACCAAATCACAGATAGGTGGACTTTAACCCCTTCAAATTATAATCATTTCCTGTCATCTTTCTAGTGAAGCTTGAACGTCTTCTGGTTCTTGGAAATGAAAAAGCAGTTTGGCCCCCGTTCCCAAGAGCTTATAATTCATAATAAGAAGGCATAAAAAAAGACTTTCCATCCTTGAAATCTTGGTAATGAAGTGTGAAAGTTTCACATCAGCCTCAATCATTTTGTCATGTAAGGACATTAAAATCACCCAAGTAGCTTCCCCTTTGCCCTTTTTAAAACTCTGAATGCAGGCATTTGTTTAGAACACAGAAAGTTAGCGAACTTTTTTTAGATACTAGAAAAGGTAAATACTTTATATTAAATCAGGGTACTGTTTGCTTTCTAATAATTTAATGGAAAATAACCGCTATACCATCAATATAATTTTAGCTCTAGAAGCCAACAGGTGAGAGAAGTGCAATTCAGACCTTCTGGCCATGATTTTTGGGGTGAAACAGGGAGTGGGATGACCCAGGAATTGGCATTTTCAATAAAGTTTAACAATCTCAGGTGATTATTTTATATTCCAGTTCAAGAAGCCCAGACATAAGGGACAAAAACATTCAAAGACAGGTTCGTATCCTCTAAAATGGCTAGATGACCTTAAAGAAGTCACATAATAACACAGAATTAAATGAGAAATGCACTTTAATGCACATGGCAAAGTCCTACAGTATTATATAAATGTTATCAGTTCTGCCTTACCCTGTTGTTCGCTTTCCTTCCCCTACCTCATTCTGGCTGCTTCACACTCTATGCCATTTGTCCCCTTGGGCTGAGGAACTGGTACTCAAGACCAGGGGCTCAATCCCAGCACCTGCAGAGGCTCTTCAGTCAGAGGCAGGATTTTTGACACATTCTCTTAGTTCAAATATAATCGCTCATCAGTCAATCCTAAAGGAAATCAACCCTGAATATTCAATGGAAAGACTGATGCTGAAGCTGAAGCTCCCATACTTTGGCCACCTGATGCGAAGAGTCGATTCACTGGAAAAGACCCTGATGCTGGGAAAGACTGAGGGCAGAAGGAGAAGGAGGCGACAGAGGATGAGATGGTTAGATGGCATTATCAACTTAATGGACATGAGTTTGAGCAAACTTCAGGAAATAGTGAAGGACAGGAAAGCCTGGCATGCTGCAGTTCATGGGGTTGCAAAGAGTCAGACAAGACTTAGCGACTGAGCAACAACAATTGATGTGGGTGGACGTACAGTCTGTCACACAGAGTGAAGTAAGTCAGAAAGAGAAAAACAAATATTGTATATTAATACATATATATAGAATTTAGGACTTCCCTAGTAGCTCAGACGGTAAAGCATCTGTCTACAATGTGGGAGACCCGGGTTCGATCCCTGGGTCAGGAAGATCCGCTGGAGAAGGAAATGGCAATCCACTCCAGTACTGTTGCCTGGAAAATCCCATGGACAGAGGAGCCTGGTAGGCTACAGTCCATGGAGTCGCAAAGAGTTGGACACAACTGAGCGACTTCACTATAGAATCTAGAAAAATGGTACAGATGAACCTATTTGCAGGGCAGGAATAGAGACAGACATAGAGAATGGAAATGTGGACACAGAGGGAGAAGAGGAGGGTGGGACAAATTTGGAGAATAGCAGTGATATATATACACTACCATGTGTAAAATAGCTAGTAGGAAGCTGCTATTTAGCACAGGAAGCTCAGCTGGGTGCACTGTAATGCACCCAGAGGGGTGGTATGGAGAGGACATATGTATACACATAGCTGATTCACTTCATTATACAGCAGAAACTAACATATATATCATTGTAAAGCAATTATACTTCAATAATAAAATAAAAGGTATAAAAAGTATTTTTAAAAAGAATAAATGCAGTGATCACAACCCAAAACAACCCAAAATATATAATCACTCATACTGAGATTTTAAATATGGAGGAAAACTTGGAAAAAAATAACACTGATAACAAGAAAAACAAAAGAGACATCTGATGAGTATAACAAAAAGGGAGAAAAATAAGCTCATGGGCTAAATGGACAGGGAAACACAAAAACCACGCATAGTAGGAAGATGAAACTTGGGTTCAGTACAGGCGAAAGGAAGCCAACAAAGGAATTTTACACATTTCCCTCCCTTACTCTTTTTTTTTTTTTTTGAGGGTCTGAACAACTGAAATCAGGAAACACCTGGGCTTGTTAACATTAGTTAGGAAATGACTTTAAAAACTTGGACTCAGTTTGAGATAACTGATGGCAGGCAGTGATATCATTCCAGCGTCTATATTTCCATGTAAACGTTCAAGCTACTTCTCTGAGTTTGGGTCCATTTTTGTAATAGCCATCAGAGACTCAATGCATTATATTTATGGGGTGACTGTTTTCTTTTTTGTTTTAAAATTACCTGGCACTCTGCCACAGGTTTGTTTTTTGTTCACATTTATAAGTATTCAATGAATGTTAATAACCACCCAGAAATACAGCTGTCATTACTTTGAGATGAAAATAAATGTATTGAGTGAACATTTTAAGATGATAGACAAAAGTACAGCATTGTAATAAGAAGATGGTCAGAAAGTAAAAATACAAACACAGAAAGGATGGGTCCTTTGATCTGGAAGGCATGCCTGAGAATTTTAGGTCGAACCTATTTTACAGATGAGGAGCCAGAACCAGAAGTCAGGCATTTCTCATGTTGTTTATTACACATTTCCTGGGTCTTCAGAATATGGGGCCAGAGCTCCTCAGAGTGGGCTCTAGTCACAAGTAAAGTACAGACTCAACATATCTTCTCTCTCTAATTGAGTTATACAAACAGTGGTATCATTTATATCACTTGCATATGTTTTGTTAAACAATAAAACATATAAATTAATGTACAATTGATGATTTATATCAGTTTCTTAGAAATTCAGTGTTGGAAAAATTTGTTTCGAGCGTTTACTTTGATGTGCCAGTCAAATTACAACCAGTGAAAAAGGTTATTTTTGTCATTTTTAACAAAATTACAAACTGGATTTTTGTGCCAGTGAACAGCAAGGTTTATATACACCATTTTATTGTCTCATAATTGTTTTATATCCCATTTTTTAAAATAGGAGACATTAGAATATACTTTGTTCTACTCATAGTTTGTATTAATGTCTTAAAAAATGTCTTTTCAATGTTTGATAAGCACTATAATGAGTCTCACAGATATTAATGTTAATTATTGATCTTTATGATTTAGAAGTGGTAATTATAATAATTTAAAGGAATTTCACAAACTAATGATATTGAGGTTTGATCAAGAATAAATAATAATTATATGGGATCTGAGAAAAATTGGTATAGATGGTCTTATTTACAAAGCAGAAATACAGACACAGATGAAGAGAACAAACATGGATACCAAGAGGGAAGGGGGAGGGTGGGATGAATTGGGAGATTGGGATTGACATACATACACTATTGATACTATATATAAAATAGATAACGAATGAGAACCTACTGTATAGCACAGGGAACTCTACTCAGTGCTCTGGGGTAACCTAAATGGGAGGGAAATCCCAAACAGAGGGGATATATGTATCACTTCAGTTCAGTTCAGTTGCTCAGTCATGTCCGACTCTTCATGACCCCATGAATCGCAGCACGCCAGGCCTCTCTGTCCATCACCAACTGCCAGAGTTCACTCAGACTCACGTCCATTGAGTCAGTGATGCCAGCCAGCCATCTCATCCTCTGTCGTCCCCTTCTCCTCCTGCCCCCAATCCCTCCTAGCATCAGAGTCTTTTCCAATGAGTCAACTCTTCGCATGAGGTGGCCAAAGTACTGGAGTTTCAGCTTTAGCATCATTCCTTCCAAAAAACACCCAGGACTGATCTCCTTTAGAATGGACTGGTTGGATCTCCTTGTATAGCTGATTCACTTTGTCATAAGTAGAAACTAATACACTGTAAAGCAATTATACTCTAATAAATTAAAAAAATAATAATATATAATAATCATCAAGAACAGTGCCCTGACATAGAAATGAAATAAAGATCTTTATGTGAAAAAAAGGAAACTGATCTTTTGTTCTAGTATTTTATTAAGGTGCATATACTGTACCAAAACATGCAGAAGAGGACAGCCACTTCTGGCCCTACAGAGTGGTCCTCTGCTGGCCCTCCACTGAAAACCACCATAAATATCTGAGGTAATGATTTCCAGCACTTGGCAGTAAACACCGTAGGACTATGATACTTGGGAGAAGGGAAACACATCAAGAGCTCCACGTCTTCTTCAGTTCTCTGCCTGGGGACACCAATAGAATGATAAGGAAGTAGAATCCAAAGGGATATGCATGTTCTGCTGAACAAAAGGGGTACAGACAGAGTTTAGAATATACATGGTTCCTGGAATTTGTAAGGCAGGATATCAAAAAGGAAGAAGCTGTTCAGAGGAGGGTGACAAAAACTTCATGAGTGTTTCCCTACAGCCAGTGTGCAGAATAAGACTTCATGAGCCCTGAGAATGGGCTCATGCAAGTTAGAGAGCTGGGCCAAGATATCAGAGGCCATGTAGCACTGGAAACATGAGAATGTCGGCCCAGACACAGTGGCACAGCCTTGCTAAGCACCTAATGTGTTCAACTGAAACTCCAAAGAGGCCACACCTTAGGAGGAAATACCATGCCCCAGAGAAAGGGCCATACCCTAGAGAAAGGGCCATGCCCAGGAGTAAGGACAAAACTGAAACGAAACTATACTAACAAATAATAAAACAAAGCCCAACAAGATCAGGAAGATGTGCCAGTAATTTAACAGCCTGATAGAAGAAACCTCGACACCCTTTAAAGGAAGATAAAGTAATCCAGACTATCCATAATTCCCTTGTAACAATATTCAAGAATAACATTTAAAATATTAGAGATGTGAAGAAGCAGGAAAATGTGACCCATAATCAAGAAAAAGAATAGTCAATAAAAGCAGAATCCAAGAGGACCCAAATATTAGAATTAGCAGATGGGGTTCTTTAAAACAGCTATTATAAATATATTTAAGGGTCAACAGAGGAGGATGAGTGTCTTGAGTAAACAGATGGGGAGTATCAGCAAAGAAATAAACCAAATGGATATATTAAAAGTAAAAAGTTTTACATACACATACACACACACACACACACAAAAACATATGGACTTCCCTGGTAGCTCAGATGGTAAAGAATCTGCCTGCAAGGCAGGAGACCTGTGTTCGATCCCTGGATTGGGAAGATCCCCTAGAGAAGGGAATGGCTATTCACTCCAGTATTCTTTTCTGGATAATTCCATGGACAGAGGAGCCTAGCAGGCTATAGTCCATGGGATCAAAAAGAGTCAGACCCTGAGCAACTTTCACTTACTCACTCACTCACATATATAAACATATATGTACCTATATATATATATGTATATGTACACACACGTATATATCTGTGTGTGTGTTTATGTATGTAATTTGGGTCCTAGTAAAAAAAAATGAAAGAGAATGGAGTAGAATAAATGTTGAAGAAACAATGACTGAAAACTCTTCTAATTTGGCAGAAAACATCAGCCTACACATTGTATAATCCACAAAATCCAACCAGAATAAATTCAAATACCACACCTAGGTATGTCGCAGTCAAAAAACTGGAAACCAAAGATAAAGAGTAAAAAGCCAATTACCTACAGGGGAACAAGACTGTGAGTGAGAGTTGCCTTCTTCCTAGAAACAATGGTGGTCAGAAGAGGCGGAATGTCATCATGAAAATGATAGAAATAGTAGTTAACCCAGAATTATAAATGCAGTAATAATATCTTTCAAAAATGAAAAATGGATAGTGGAATAATTCACTGTGAACTATAAGAATAAATAATACTAAGATAATTTATTAATATTCATATTAATAATATTATTAATTTTCAGATAAATGGATGCTGGAATAATTCACTGTGAACTATAAGAAATAGAAACTGAAAAGTTTTGAGGATGATGGGAAGCGACAGCAAGAGGAAGCCTGCACTGGAGGGAGGGAGCAGCAGGACCAAGACCACTGCAGAAGGAAGAGCAGCGGAAATGCAAGAAGGTGTGTAAACATGAAGGACTGTCTTCTTCTCTCCTTCTCATAATTTATTTAAGTGACAAAAGACTTCTAGAAGACAAATATATTGTAGGCAGTTTAACTCATGTAGTAGGAAATATATATGGCAAACAATAACAAAGAGGGTAGAGTTAAAATGATAATATTATGAAGTTCTTATATTTTACATGAGGTGGTTAACTCTAAGTAGAATGATAAGGATGGAGGATGTCCCTGGTGGTTCAGTGGCTAGGGCTCCATGCTCCCAATGCAGGGGGTCCAGGTTCCATCTCTGGTCAGGGAACTAGATTCCACATGCTAAAACTAAGAGTTTGCATGCTGCAAGTAGAGATCTTGCATGCTCCAACTAAGACCGATAAATAATTAAAAAAAAAAAAACAGACTTTGATCTTTAAAGAAATATTAAAAAATAAAAAAGAATAAGGATGTATCATCCTAAACAGAGGTCAAACCTAGACAGCATATTAAAAAGCAGAGACATTACTTTGCCGATAAAGGTCCATCTAGTCAAAGTTATAGTTCTTCTAGTAGTCATGTATGGATGTGAGAACTGGACCATAAAGAAGGCTGAATGCCGAAGAACTGATGGTTTTGAGTTGTGGTGTTGGATAAGACTCTTGAGAGCCCCTTGGACTGCAAGGAGGTCAAACCAGTACATTCTACAGGAAATCAGTCCTGAATATTCATTTGAAGGACTGATGCTGAAGCTGCAACTCCAATACATTGGCCACCTGATGCGAAGAGCCGAACTCATTAGAAAAGACCCTGATGCTGGGAAAGAGTGAAGGCAGGAGGAGAAGGGGACGACAGAGGATGAGATGGTTCGATGGCATCACCAGCTTGATGGCCATGAGTTTAAGTAAGCTCCAGGAGTTGATAACGGACAGGGAAACCTGGCATGCTGCAGTCCCTGGGGTCACAAAGAGTCGGACATGACTGAGCAACAATAACAAAAACCACGAGTGACTAAACCTTAAACTTTTAATTAAAATTAAGCATAATTAAAAATTCTGTTTCTCAGTTCTACTAGCCACATTTCAAGGTCTTAACAGTCACATATTAAGCTCTTATATTGGAAAAGCACATGACATATTTGAATTACGGAAGAAAGTTTAGCTGGACAATGTGAGAAACCACTGGGAAAAAAATACACAAATGTATAACTTAAAACCAATAGAGGAATTCAATTAAAATAGAGTACTAATCATCTTAGAATTGATGCTTTTGAACTGTGGTGTTGGAGAAGACTCTTGAGAGTCCCTTGGACTGCAAGGAGATCCAACCAGTCCATTCTGAAGGAGATCAACCCTGGGTGTTCTTTGAAAGGAATGATGCTAAAGCTGAAACTCCAGTACTTTGGCCACCTCATGCAAAGAGTTGATTTATTGGAAAAGACTCTGATGCTGGGAGGGATTGGGGGCAGGAGGAGAAGGGGACGACAGAGGATGAGATGGCTGGATGGCATCACCGACTCGATGGATGTGAGTTTGAGTGAACTCTGGGAGTTGGTGATGGACAGGGAGGCCTGGCGTGCTGCGATTCATGGAGTCGCAAAGAGTTGGACACGACTGAGTGACTGAACTGAACTGAATCATCTTAGATTTGCTATCCTATAAGTTCAATAGATGGAGAAATATTCACTTTATTCACTATTGTATGTAACACCAGGCTCAATGGCAGGCAGACAGAAGTTTTACAATTATTTGTTAAATAAATGAATGTATCAGCTCTTCCAATTCTTTAAAATTAAATAAAATAGAGTGCTAAAAATGTTTTATTAAACAAAACAAAGAAAAAAAGGAAGAATATGAGGAGAAAAAAGACAGGACAATAGAAAACAACTAGCAAGATAAAAGACTTAGATTCAACCAAATCAATAATTACATTAAGTGTAAATGAACTGACTAATCCATTGAAAAGAAAGAGATTGCAAGGATAAATAAAAAACAAGATTCAACTACATGTTGTTTGCACATGATTCATTTTAATGGGCCAAAGAATTTGAAAGTAAAAAGACAGGTCAAATAAATCTAAGGAAGCTGGTGTTCATACCATCAAACAAGATAAACTTCAAGTCAAGGAAAATGATCAGAGTTGAAGAGTAATAATTCTTTATTAATAAAAGGTCATTTCATCATGAAGGCATAAAACAATCTAAATACCTATGGGACTAAAAAAGCTTTAAGTACCAGAAACAAAAATTAGAATTTAAAGGACAAATACACAAATCCATAATCATAGTTGAAAATTTTAACACCCTTCTCTGTAACTGATAGAAGGAAACAAAACAAAACCAAAAAAAAATATTTGAATAAGGATTAAATGATTTGAACAATATTATCAGCCAACTTGATCTAACTGATACTTACAGGGTATCGCACTTAGTATTTGCAGAATACAAATACATAGTATTTTCAAATGTGTATAAAATAGGTACTTTATTAGTGAAAGTTCTCCAAATAGACAGAACCAATAGGATAGATAGGTGGGTAAATGGGTAAACAGACAGACAGACAGACAGATAGACAAGGATTCTAGTATAAGGTATTGGTTCGCATGATTATGGAGGCTGAGAAGGCCCTGCTATCTGTGAGCTGGTGACCCCAAAAAAACAGTGATGTCCTTCAAAGACTTGAGAACCAGAGACCAATGTTATAAACTCTAGACTGAGGCTGAATGCCTAAGAATCATGAGCACCAAGGACAGGAGAAGATCAATAACCCAGCTCAAGTGGTCACTTTCCTTTTTATTCTCTTCAGGCGCTCAGTGGATTGGGTGAGGTCCGCTCACCATGGGGAAGGCCATCTGCTTTACTCAGCTCACCGACTCAAATGCTACTCTCTTGAAGAAACACCCTCACAACATACCCACACAACATGATTCTAGATAACTTATATGTCAAAAAAGAAATCACAGGGAATTTAAAATATACTTTCACCTGAGTTATTTAGGAACAAAAAGTCAAAATTTGTTAGATACAGCTAAAGAAATACTTAGAGGGAATTTTAAATATTCGTATTTTCATTGGAGAAAAATAAGGTCTTAAAAGCTGAGGGGAAAAGCCAACTAAACCCAAAATGAGTAACAGAAAGGAAATACTTGAGAGCAGAAATCAATGAAATAGAAAACAGAGAAAATGAATAAAGTAAAAAATCAGTTTTTTTTAAGGTCAGTAACATTTAATCCCCTAGCAAGATTTATGAAGGGAAAAAAACTCACACAAATTACCAGTATTAAGAACAAAAAGGAGACCTCACCAGAGGTCATATAGATATTAATAGAATAATAAAGGAATATTATACTTAACATCATGCCAATGAATTCAACAACTTAAAACAATTGGAAATATTGAAAAAACATAATATATTAAAAACTGACACAACAGAAAATCTGAATAGCCCTATATCTGTTAAAGAAATAGAACAGGCAAAACTTTCAGCTCAGTCATCGCCTGTTGAGCCTGGTGCCTGTTAGAGGTCTTGAGAGAATTCTCTGGAATGATGGAAAAGTTCAGTTCAGTTCAGTTCAGTCGCTCAGTTGTGTCCGACTCTTTGTGACCCCATGAATCGCAGCACGCCAGGCCTCCCTGTCCATCACCAACTCCCGGAGTTCACTCAAACTCACGCCCATCAAGTCAGTGATGCCATCCAGCCATCTCATTCTCTGTCATCCCCTTCTCCTCCTGCCCCCAATCCCTCCCAGCATCAGAGTCTTTTCCAATGAGTCAACTCTTCACATGAGGTGGCCAAAGTACTGGAGTTTCAGCTTTAGCATCATTCCTTCCAAAGAAATCCCAGGGCTGATCTCCTTCAGAATGGACTGGTTGGATCTCCTTGCAGTCCAAGGGACTCTCAAGAGTCTTCTCCAACACCACAGTTCAAAAGCATTAATTCTTCGGCGCTCAGCCTTCTTCACAGTCCAACTCTCACATCCATACATGACCACAGGAAAAACCATAGCCTTGACTAGACGAACCTTTGTTGGCAAAATAATGTCTCTGCTTTTGAATATGCTATCTAGGTTGGTCATAACTTTCCTTCCAAGGAGTAAGCGTCTTTTAATTTCATGGCTGTAGTCACCATCTGCAGTGATTTTGGAGCCCCCAAAAATAAAGTCTGACACTGTTTCCACTGTTTCCCCATCTATTTCCCTTCTATACAGCCAATTTTTTGTGCTGGTTACAAGGATGTATCATTAGCATACTTGTAACATTGTATTCTTAAGATGAGTACATTTCACTGTTATGTACATTTCACCTCAGTTAAAAATAAATAGGTTGTATCCACCAAACTACAACAGAAACATTAAAAAATTGAAACATTATGAAATTTTAAATATGCAATTTTTTAAATAATTGAAATTTAAAGTTCCATAAGATAGGTTAGATAGTATAATGCCAACATGATCCTATAGCCTTATCTGAAAAATGTTTCCTCCTTTTTCCTTCTGAATTAAAGTTCTAGAGTTCAAACCCAACTGCATTTCTTTCTGCAATGAAAATAACTGGGCCAATCCTGACATCCTTGTGATCCTTTTGCAGGGTGATCTTTCTGGAATCACCAAGAGGACATAAATTCTCCTTTTGCTCCTTTGCCCTCCAGTGTATATCTGCGTTACAGCACCTATATACTGCATTCTTATTGTTTAAAAACAGTTACTCTCTTACCCTACACTATGAATTCTTTGAAGATAAGATTGTGCTTTTATCTCATTTCCCCAGTCCCTGGCATGATTCCAGGCTTAGTAGGTACTCAATAAATACTGATTGAGCAAATAGTCGAATGATATTCATATGGAGGTTCTTTGAGCCAGAATACACTATTGGTCTTGAAAAAAGTATCTAAACATTTTCCCTTTAAATAGGATTCCCTTCCTGTTACACGTTATCTAAGGAAACATATTCCATAAGCGTATTCCAGCACCCCAGAGGAAAAATTAAAACATCCAACAAATATTAGACAGGAGATATTGAATGAAATGCTCAAAAAATGCTCCAGTCCAAGATTAAGTGAAAAAACAGAAAAGATAAAGGAAAACTGTGAGATAAAATGAAATGGGGAAATGAGGCCACAGGCTTTAGATTATAAAAGGAAGAAAAGTTTACATCTGGGAAGGAGCTCTTTCTAAATCATTTTCTAAAAGGTCAAATAGTATTCAAACTGTATGAAAAAAATTTATTTATCCTTTGAAACATTTATTTTAAAACAGCCTGTCTCATAATGGATAAATACGTATGACCCCATTGTGTTATACCAATTAACAATAGAGCTTGCTAACTTCTGTAGCCATCCTGTGAGCTGCAGTGCTCTGGTTTGATTTCAAGTTGGGTGGAGTATACTCAAATATATATGAACTCTTAGAGATAAGATGTGTGCTATACTATTAGACACAGTGAATAATGTTTAGCAAGAGAGCCTGTAAAACTTAAGAAGTCTCTAAATTAGCATCAGGAAGATGGAAGAAAAGTAACTTAGCACTTAGAGATCTGTGATCAAGAAAAGAAAGAACCTATTTGCAAGGCAGGAATAGAGGTGTAGATGGAGAGAAAGGACTTGTGGAAACAGCAGGGGAAGGAGAGGGGATTGAGAGAGTGGCATTGTCATATATACATAGCTAGCTAGTGGGGAACAGCTGTATAGCACAGGGAGCTTGGTGCTCTGCAGTGACCTAGAGGGGTGAGATGGGAAGGTGATAGGGAGGCTCAAGAGGGAGGGGATATATGTATGCATATGACTGATTCACAGGGCTGTTAGCAGACACTAACACAACATTGTAAAAATATGAATAAATAAAAAGAAAAAAAAGCAGGAAAGAAGGCTCTCCATTTATGGAGAACGAAGCAAGACTGCTTATCTCAAGAAAGTGCTGTGGGAGATGGGAAAGTAGGATTAAACCTGCAAGGCAAAGGGTTACAAGGCTTTTTGCAGAATTTGGGGCTGAGGATGCTCTGATCTGAGTCAGAGGAGATAGGAGGTTTTGGTAACAATCTGCCCTTTTACTTACAGATATTGGCATACTGAATGTGACAATGTTTTATGGCTGTTAGTATCCTCAATCAAAATAATCATAAATATATTTCCTGTCAAACTTCCATATAATATATATAGTAGATAAATAAGGTCATGAGCTACAGGCAAACTGCTTGGGTCCAAATCCTGCCTCCTCTGCTCATTCCTGGGTGAGTTACTAAATCTCTTGGTGCCTTAGTCTTCTCTTCTCTAAAATGGGTATGCTAACACCTGTGTCAAAGGGTCTTTCAAGGATTGAGTTAACACGTGTAAAACGCTTACAACGGCAACTGGCACATGTGTTTAAGAAATAATACTAGATGGTATTACTACAGAAGGGATAATCAAGTCCCTTCCTCTGAGGGAAATGAGTACACAGAGGGGCTAGCGGAAGGAAACAGGAATCAGAACACACACACACACACACACACACACACACACACACGCACATTCCTCACACATACCAGAAACTCTAACAGCCTCAGTCACATGCTATGGGACCTAACACCCTTAAATGGTTGCATGAGTAGTTTTCACCAAGCGATGGTTTGTGGCTGTAAACCCTAGAGTTAAAGAATGTTTTTCTGGCAAGGCTTTTTTGGGGCCCCTGCTGCATCAGAGGGGAGTGAGAACAAAAACAGGTGCCCCTGCTTGTTGAAGGTAATAGCCATAAAAACAAAAGCAGGCCTAAACCCCCAAATCAGATGAAAACTTAGTTTGTCTTCGTCATATTTTGCTGCATGATCTTTGTTTTTTTTTTCTTTTTTTTTTAATTTTATTGTATTTTTAAATTTTACAATATTGTATTGGTTTTGCCATATATCAACATGAATCCGCCACAGGTTAAAAAAGAAAACTACAGGCCAATATCACTGATGAACATAGATGCAAAAATCCTTAACAAAATTCTAACAATCAGAATCCAACAACACATTAAAAAGATCATACACCATGACCAAGTGGGCTTTATCCCAGGGATGCAAGGATTCTTCAATATTCGCAAATCAATCAATGTAATACACCACATTAACAAATTGAAAAATAAAAACCATATGATTATCTCAATAGATGCAGAGAAAGCCTTTGACAAAATTCAACATCCATTTATGATAAAAGCTCTCCAGAAAGCAGGAATAGAAGGAACATATCTCAACATAATAAAAGCTATATATGACAAACCCACAGCAAACATTATCCTCAATGGTGAAAAATTGAAAGCTGCATGATCTTTGGAAGCAGGGAAACCCTGTTGCTTCTGCACTCTCAGGAAATTGATGAGGACACTGTCCTGCCCTGAAGCATGCAGAGTCTAGTGGAGATGGTTCACACCACTGCCACACAACATACATGCTCTGACTGAGGTCTGTGCCCAGGGCCATGATGGTCTTTGATGGAAAGGACTCACTCCTGCAGCGTAAGTGGGGAAGGTGCTGGACCTGGATTATAAAGAGTGAGTGGAAGTGAGCTGTGTAGATCAAGTCTTCATTCATTCGTTCAAAAGATATTCATTGAGGACCTACTATGTGTTAAGAACTGTGTTGGATGATGGAGATAGGTAGAGAGTAAGAGATTTATATGAGAATTCCTTGGTGGTCCAGTGTCTAAGACTCTGCTCCCAATGCGGGGGTCTCAGGTTCCATCACTGACCAAGGAACTAGATCTGCAACTGAGAGTTCAAAGGCCAAAACTAAAGATCCATCATACCACAATGAAGATCGAAGATCTTGAATGCTGCAGCTAAAACCCAGCGCAGCCAAAGAAATAAAGAAATTTGTTTCCTACAATCTGCAAAGTAGACTAACAGACTGTTACCATACAGTGTAATAAGGGCTGTGGTAAGCAAGGAGATCAAACCAGTCCATCGTAAAGGAAATCAGTCCTGAATATTCATTGGAAGGACTGGTGCTAAAGCTGAAGCTCCAATACTTTGGCCACCTGATGCGAAGAACTGACTCACTGGAAAAGACTCTGATGCTGGGAAAGATTGAAGGCAGGAGGAGAAGGGGATGACAGAGGATGAGATGGTTGATGGCATCTCTGACTTAATGGATATGAGTTTGAGCAAGCTCCAGGAGATGGTGGTGGACCGGGAAGCCTGGTGTGCTGCCGTCCATGGGGTCACAAAGAGTTGGAGATGACTGAGCAACTGAACTGAACTGAAGCAGAGAGCTATCTGGAGATGCTATGGGGAAGATTCCCTTCCCAGAGGCAGTGACATCTAAGCTAGAAAGTATACAGGAAATACGGAGGGGGTGGGGTGTGGGCGGTGGAGAGGAAAGAATTTCAGGGGAGAAGGTGTGTGCAGAAGTAGTAGGAGGGAGAAAGTCCAGCTGATCTGACAGGCTGACAGGTGTGTCAAAGGACAGAGTACAGAGTCTGAGACAGGGGAGATAAGGCCAGAGAGGCGGGACAGGCCCAGGGCCTTATGTTCATGTTAAGGAGTTTGGATCTGTTTTGAGAGAGACAAGAGGCTATGGAGGATTTCCAGCAGGATCTAAACGTAGTGATATCCCTATTGTATACAAGATTCAGTCTGGCTACAATTTTTAAAAAATGAGCTCAGATGGACCAAGACCAGGAGAAGGTTAACAATCATCAGCCAAACGAGAGATGATCCAACCCATGCCCGTAGTAGTGACAGAATGTTAAGGATGGGGATGGGCGGGGAATAAAAGCAAAAGAGGGCAGAGCCTGAATCTCAGGTGTCTGCATAGGCCACTGCATGGATGAAGGTGGCATTGCCCCAGAGAGGGAACGCTAGTTTGGAGGTAGATAGAACTCATTTCAGATGATTTCAGAATAACAGTGCCTGAAGACATCTAAGTGGAAGAAGCGGATACATGGAAGACTAGGAAAAAATGACACCAAAAGGTAACCAGAGTGCTGGGCAGAGGAGAGACTGCTCAGCGAGAGCTGGAGGAGGGGAGGACAAGGGGCCTCTGGCAGGGCTCTAGACTGGTGGTACAGCAGGAGGGAAGGCTGGAAATGGGCACAGCAGACCACTGGTGCAGCAGGCGCTGTGGTATATTCTGTCTGGGGAGAAGACTTGAGAAACAGCTTCCAGTAGTTGGTTAAAGGAAGTCATGAAGCTAGCTCCTAAGAAAACCATGTTCTTCTCTTCCAGAGTTAAAGCTAGCATTTTGGATACCATGTAAATGAATTTGCATCCTATCTGTAAATGCTTCCAGGAATAAGGACCTTGAAGTCAGAGAATATAGCTACACAATACAAATTTATCAACAATATTAGAAAATCAGGAGCACAATGCTCCAAAGGGCAGGTGGAAGAGCTTTTTTTTTTTTAATCTCATTCAACTCAGGATTCTAACACTCCAGCCTGAAAGTCTAAGAGGCGTTGCTTTTATGTCACGTAGGAAGGAACATTTTCTTTCGACGAGGAGAGTTTCATGTAGGACTGTGGGATAACGTTCTGGGTTGTTTTTAGCAAATTTTAATAGTGGAAATTTTTATGTAAAAAATAAAACGTTTCTGCTCTCACTGAAAAAAGACTGCGACAATTTTAACTAAACATATTACTTTCTCCTGCACAGCCTGGCATTGGAATTTCATGTGATTTTCATATTTGAGATGAACAGCGCCACCTAATGGTCACAAACCATATTCTGAAAGAGAGGGAGAGAACTTGCATCGAAAAAACTAAAATAGGGCGTCTGGTCCCATCACTTCATGGCAAATAGATGGGAAACAGTGGAAGCAGTGACAGAGTTTATTTTCTTGGGCTCCAAAGTCACTGTGTATGGTGACTTTGGCCATGAAATTAAAAGACACTTGCTCCTTGGAAGGAAAGCTATGACAAACCTAGACAGAATATTAAAAAGTAGAGACATCACTTTGCTGACAAAGATGTGTATAGTCAAAGCTATGGTTTTTCCAGTAGTTATGTATGGTTTTTCCAGTAGTTATGTCTTTTTCCAGCTGGAGTAAAAAGAGAGCCGAGCGCCAAATAATGGACGCTTTTAAACTGCAGTGCTGGAGAAGCCTCTTGAGCGGCCCCGGGACAGCAAGGAGACAAAATAAGTCAATCCTAAAGGAAATCAACCCTGAATATTCATTGGAAGGACAGATGCTGAAGCTGTAGCTCCAATACTTTGGCCACCTAATGTGAAGAGCCTACTTATTGGAAAAGACTTTAATGCTGGGAAAGATTGAGAGCAGGAGAAGGGGGCAACAAAGGATGAATGGTTGGATGGCATCACTGACTCAATGGACATGAATTTGAGCAGACTCCAGAGATAGTGAAGGACAGGGAAGCCTGGCATGCTGCAGTCCATGGGGTTGCAAAGAGTTGGAAATGATTTAGTGACTGAACAGCAACAACAAAATCATTAGAAACACCTTGGATGAAATAATATATTCAACTATGATGATTCTATTTAAAAAAAAAAGAGGTAAATTAGGAGTATCAATAGAAGGATTTTATCTTGATTTCTACAAGGCTAATGTGGGACTAGTCTTCTGCATGGAAATAATTATTTCATACACTCTCCCTGGGGACATTATGGGTTTGCCGAATGCATCTTGGACTCCAGAGAAGGAACCTGAAGCTGGCATCCACTAATTCTGCTGGGGAAGCTGGAGCATGTGGCATGACCCTTTGCCAGCCCAGCTCTGGAGTCAAAGGAATTTTCCATTGCTCACACATGCCATCCAGCTCTGGGGGCATAAGTGAGAAAAGGGATGGGAGGAGCATGGCTGTGCACCATCTTAGTCAAGCTTGCTACTCTAAGAACAATGCCTCCCAGACTGAGACTTGGGTGTGGGGCTCCCAAGTCAAATGAGTCACCTTCCCTTCCAGGTCACTAGCCTCTACAAGGCTACGTCTCTTTGGTCTCAGTCTTTCTGAGGTGGTTTGAACCATAGGCGATACAAATCTATAACTTCCTGTAAGAATTGTTCTAAAATATCCTCCTCCAATTGAGAAGGGATTTAAACAATAAAGTGTGCTGTTTCACTCTTCCCTCATCACATAGAATATTCAAAATGACCAAAATTCCACTAAAATGTTATAATGTGGAAAAGTGATATTTTATTGTGTAGTCTTTTCTACCTGCCTTTAAGTTCTTTGGGGAGTGAAAATCACATACAGCTTTATGTACAATCACAAATGTTTCTTGAATTAACTTCCAGGCTTACAAGAATGCAAGGGGACTTCATAATGCAAAAGCCACAAAAAAGCAGCAAAAGAGCTAAACAAAAAAGTTAAAACATAAGTTATTTATGTAAGGTTTATTATGTTACATGGCACTAGTGGTAAAGAACCCGCCTGCCAATGCAGGAGACATAAGAGGTACGGATTCAATCCCTGGGTTGGGAAGATCCCCTGGAGGAGGGCATGGCAACCCACTCCAGTATTCTTGCCTGGAGAATCTCACGGACAGAGGAGTCTGGTTGCAAAGAGTTGGGCATGACTGAAGAGACTTAGCATGCACGCATGCATGGAGATCATTAGAAATGATGATTTTTGCAAACTGGTGTCAGTACTAAACAATCACTTTCTTTGCTTTCTTCTTGGACTCAGATAAGTTCCCAAAATATGTTGGAGAGGAAGAAGAGGGAAGAGATGTGATAAGGAATGGTTTGAGAAGAAATTTGAGAACTGTGGGCTAAATGCCATGGAGACCAGGATATCACTTACCAGGCTTCACCACGTGCCAGGCACTGGATTTGGCATCTTGTGTGCATTACTTCATGTTAGCCTTATCACCGTTCTCGAAGATAGATGTTACTATCCCATTTTTGAAGAGCAGAGGAAGAGAAAAGATTTTGCAGCTTGGTTGTTTAGTTGCCAACGTGTCCTACTCTTTGTGACCCCATGAACTGTAGCCCGCCAGTCTCCTCTGTCCATGGGATTTCCCAGGCAAGAATACTGGAGTGAGTTGCCATTTCCTTCTCCAGGGGATCTTCTGATTCAGGGATCAACCTGTATCTCCTACTTGGCAGGCGGATTCTTTACCACCAGGCCACCGGAGAAGCCCCCAAGTAAGGTGTGTTTATAACTGACTAAGTGCTTCTGTCCACTCGCTGGTCCAGGGGCTGGCGATAGCAGTTTCACCTGGCGCTTCTCCCAGGGGAGATATTTTTTAAAATCTCTTCAAATAACTGTGTGCAGCACAATGGTCTGAGAAACACTTTCTTGGATCTGGAGGAAGGTCTTTAGGGAGATGCCATAGGGATATCTTTGATCTTTCTCTTTATTTCTTTTGAATTTTTTAAACTGTAAAATGCTTTGTTGTTTCCTCTATTTATAAAAGCAAGCCATGCTCAGTAAATAATTTTCTGGGAGATACATACAAGAATTAAAAAATTAATAAGAAAGTATTAGTAGTGTGGCCCCTCAGAGATAAACACTGACTTTTTTTGCATGCATCTCTCTCCAGGCCCTCATCCGTGGTTACATCAGTTCAGTTCAGCTGCTCAGTCGTGTCTGACTCTTTGCAACCCCATGGACTGCAGCACAGCCAGGCTTCCCTGTCCATCATGTTTACATACACCCACGCATATTTTAACAACAATAGAATCAAAAACACAGAATATTAAACAAATGTTTTCAGTTTCCAGTATACTGTGGACACCCTTCCATGACAATAAAGAGATCTCCAACAACACATTGGAGCTCATCTTACCATCAAATAAATCTACACCTATTTAACAAGTCAACACCGAGGCAAATCTAGTCAGCATTTTCAAGTCACTTCTTTTTTTAAAAAAATCCTGATTTCATTATTTATTTACTTACTTTTTATTTTTGGCTGTGCTGGGTCTTCCTTGCTGCTCAGGCTTTCTCTAGTTGAGGCAAGTGGGGGCTACTCTCTACTTGCGGTGTGCGGGCTTCTCATTGCAGTGACTTCTCTTGTGGGGCAGAGGCTCTAGGGCATGTGGGCACAGTAGTCGCAGCCCCCCGGCTCTAGAGCACAGGCTCAACAGTAGTGGGGCACAGGCTGCGTGTGGAATCTTGGCTGGACCAGGAATCGAACTCATGTTTCCTGCATTGGCAGGTGGATTCTTATCCATTGTACCACCAGAGAAGCCCCCAGTCAGCATTTTGATTAGTGACTTGAATAAGGATTAAAGGTTGGGGTTAAGGTTATTTTGATCAAATATTTAGATAACACAAAACTAGCCGAGATGGCTAATGCACTAAAGAAGCAGAATGTAAATCATCTTAATAAATGCTATTATGACTCTAAATTGAAGTAAAACAACAAATATAAAACTTCAAGTCTGTGTAGCATCTCCCTGACCAATCCCCATATTTGGGGGAGTGGGGAGAGTTCTGAAGAAGGGGGTGAAGACAGGGCAGGCAAATCAGTCACCCACCTCAGTCAGTATCAGCAAGCAAAGCATAGCAAGAGAAGTGGCACAACACAAGTGATGAGAATGATAAATCTCAGTGCAAACTTATTACCTCAGAAGAGCTTGGCCGCCCACTCTATGGACGGGCAGGTTATGGGGCAGTTTCCCTGGTAAGATCTTCCTGGGAGAAATCCTGATATTTAGATCATGGGTGCTACCCAGAGGCTAGCTTCTCACAGCTTGCAAGGAGAAGGCTGATTGCTTGTCTGCAGACAGAGACTGGGAC
Source organism: Bubalus bubalis (assembly GCF_019923935.1). Lineage (NCBI taxonomy): Eukaryota > Metazoa > Chordata > Mammalia > Artiodactyla > Bovidae > Bubalus > Bubalus bubalis. Next base: position 29,940,543 of record NC_059167.1, read on the forward strand.
CTGGCAAGATCATTGAACACGTTTTAAAAATCAAGCTAAGTAAAATTCTTAGAGAAGACTGATCACCCACAGATCACTTCTAACAGAGAACGCGGATCTTAGCGAACTCACTATGTTTGGGAAATGAAGTGATTTGGTCTCCAAGGTGAGTGTCTGTACAAGTTGGATAATGGGAACTCTGCCATTTCAACCTAGGAAGGAGATGTCATCCCAGTTGCATGTAAGGATGCCAGAGGTCAATTGTGTGAACTTACAGGGGGAGGGCCAAATAGGGGTCATCACCCTGCTTCTGGAAGGAAGACCTAGGACCAGCACTTCCCAAGGCTGTTTTCTGTTGCCGTTTCCCTCCCTGTCCAGGCACTGGGGTGCTGTCCCTGGAATGGTCATTTGAGATGGGGTAAAGAAGGGCCTACAGGTAGTCAGAAGCTTATTCTTTGAGCCTTAGCTGGTAGGCCCTGAAAGAAGGCAGGAGGCTTACCGATCACAAGGCTGTGGTCAGTTAGGCCTTCTAGGGCTTTGCCTTAACAGATTCCTTTTGCCAACCTGGGAAGTTAATAAAGATGAGCTTACCTTTGATTGATTTTACAATTTCCCACTTTCACTGCCCAATCATTTACAGTTAAGTACACAGGGATCTGTTCACAATAATCTAAACTAAGGCAACCAACGTGGCCGAGAGGACCTACCCCACGTCCAAGGTCAGGGGTGGCGGCCGAGAGTGCCAGGCTGCTACAGCTCAGGAGAGGCCAAGAGGAGCTACCCCACGTCTGAGGTCAGGGGTGGCAGCTGAAAAGAGCAACCCCACGTCCAAGGAGCGGTGGCTGCATGGGTGCAGGAGGGCCGAGAGGAGCTACTCCACATTCAAGGTCAGGGGGGGCAGCAGGAGATACCCTTAGTCCAAGGTAAGGGGCAGCGGCTGTGCTTTGCTGGAGCAGCCGTGAAGAGATACCCCACGTCCAAGGTAAGAGAAACCCAAGGTAGGTTTTCTTGGTAGGTGTTACAAGAGGGCATCAGAGGGCAGACACACTGAAACCATAATCACAGAAAACTAGTCAATCTAATCACACTAGGACCACAGCCTTGTCTAACTCAATGAAACTAAGCCATGCCATGTGGGGCCACCCAAGACAGGCGGGTTATGGTGGAGAGGTCTGACAGAATGTGGTCCACTGGAGAAGGGATAGCAAGCCATTTCAGTATTCTTGCCTTGAGAACCCCATGAACAGTATGAAAAGGCAAAATGATAGGATACTAAAAGGGGAACTCCCCAGGTCAGTAGGTGCCCAATATGCTACTGGAGATCAGTGGAGAAATAACTCCAGAAAGAATGAAGGGATGAAGCCAAAGCAAAACAATACCCAGTTGTGGATGTGACTGGTGATAGAAGCAAGGTCCAATGCTGTAAAGAGCAATATTGTATAGGAACTTGGAATGTTAGGTCCATGAATCAAGGCAAATTGGAAGTGGTCAAACAGGAGATGGCAAGAGTGAACGTCAACATTCTAGGAATCAGCGAACTAAAATGGACTGGAATGGGTGAATTTAACTCAGATGACCATTATATCTACTACTGCAGGCAGGAATCCCTTAGAAGAAATGGAGTAGCCATCATGGTCAACAAATGAGTCTGAAATGCAGTACTTGGATGCAATCTCAAAAACGACAGAATGATCTCTGTTTGTTTCCAAGGCAAACCATTCAATATCACAGTAATCCAAGTCTATACCCCAACCAGTAATGCTGAAGAAGCTGAAGTTGAACGGTTCTATGAAGACCTACAAGACTTTTTAGAACTAACACCCAAAAAAGATGTCCTTTTCATTATAGGGGACTGAAATGCAAAAGTAGGAAGTCAAGAAACACCTGGCTGCTGCTGCTACTAAGTTGCTTCAGTCGTGTCTGACTCTGTGCAACCCCATAGATGGCAGCCCACCAGGCTCCCCCATCCCTGGGATTCTCCAGGCAAGAAACACTGGAGTAACAGGCAAATTTGGCCTTGTAATATGGAATGAAGCAGGGCAAAGGCTAATAGAGTTTTACCAAGAGAATGCACTGGTCATAGCAAACACCCTCTTCCAACAACACAAGAGAAGACTCTACACGTGGACATCACCAGATGGTCAACACCAAAATCAGATTGATTATATTCGTTGCAGCCAAAGATGGAGAAGCTCTATACAGTCAACAAAAACAAGACCTGGAGCTGACTGTGGCTCAGACCATGAACTCCTTATTGCCAAATTCAGACTTAAATTGAAGAAAGTAGGGAAAACCACTAGACCATTCAGGTATGACCTAAATCAAGTCCCTTATGATTATACAGTGAAAGTGAGAAATAGATTTAAGGGACTAGATCTGATAGATAGAGTGCCTGATGAACTATGGACTGAGGTTCGTGACATTGTACAGGAGACAGGGATCAAGACCATCCCCATGGAAAAGAAATGCAAAAAAGCAAAATGGCTGTCTGGGGAGGCCTTACAAATAGCTGTGAAAAGAAGAGACGTGAAAAGCAAAGGAGAAAAGGAAAGATATAAGCATCTGAATGCAGAGTTCCAAAGAATAGCAAGAAGTGATAAGAAAGCCTTCTTCAGCGATCAATGCAAAGAAATAGAGGAAAACAACAGAATGGGAAAGACTAGAGATCTCTTCAAGAAAAGTAGAGATACCAAGGGAACATTTCATGTGAAGATGGGCTTGATAAAGGACAGAAATGATATGGACCTAACAGAAGCAGAAGATATTAAGAAGAGGTGGCAAGAAAACACAGAAGAACTGTACAAAAAAGATCTTCACAACCCAGATAATCATGATGGTGTAATCGCTCACCTAGAGCCAGACATCCTGGAATGTGAAGTCAAGTGGGCCTTAGAAAGCATCACTATGAACAAAGCTAGTGGAGGTGATGGATTTCCAGCTGAGCTATTTCAAATCCTGAAATATGATGCTGTGAAAGTGCTACACTCAATATGCCAGCAAATTTGGAAAACTCAGCAGTGGCCACAGGACTGGAAAAGGTCAGTTTTCATTCCAATCCAAAAGAAAGGCAATGCTAAAGAACGCTCAAACTACTGCATAATTGCACTCATCTCACACGCTAGTCAAGTAATGCTCAAAATTCTCCAAGCCAGGCCTCAGCAATATGTGAACCATGAACTTCCAGATGTTCAAGCTGGTTTTAGAAAAGGCAAAGGAACCAGAGATCAAATTGCCAACATCAGTTGGATCATGGAAAAAGCAAGAGAGTTCCAGAAAAACATCTATTTCTGCTTTATTGACTATGTCAAAGCCTTTGACTGTGTGGATCACAATAAACTGTGAAAAATTCTGAAAGAGATGGGAATACCAGACCACCTGACCTGCCTCTTGAGAAACCTATATGCAGGTCAGGAAGCATATAGAGTTAGAACTGGACATGGAACAAGTTAGAACTGGACATGGAACAATAGACTGGTTCCAAATAGGAAAAGGCGTACGTCAAGGCTATATATTGTCACCCTGCTTATTTAACTTACATGCAGAGTACATCATGAGAAACACTGGGCTGGAAGAAGCACAAGCTGGAATCAAGATTGCTGGGAGAAATATCAATAACCTTAGATATGCAGATGACACCACCCTTATGGCAGAAAGTGAAGAGGAACTAAAAAGTCTCTTGATGAAAGTGAAAGAGGAGAGTGAAAAAGTTGGCTTAAAGCTCAACATCCAGAAAACGAAGATCATGGCATCTGGTCCCATTACTTCATGGGAAATAGATGGGGCAACAGTGGAAACAGTGTCAGACTTTATTCTGGGGGGCTCCAAAATCACTGCAGTTGGTGACTGCAGCCATGAAATTAAAAGATGCTTACTCCTTGGAAGGAAAGTTATGACCAACCTAGATAGCATATTCAAAAGCAGAGACATTACTTTGCCAACAAAGGTCCATCTAGTCAAGGCTATGGTTTTTCCAGTGGTCATGTATGGATGTGAGAGTTGGACTGTGAAGAAAGCTGAGCACTGAAGAATTGATGCTTTTGAACTGTGGTGTTAGAGAGGACTCTTGAGAGTCCCATGGACTGCAAGGAGATCCAACCAGTCCATTCTAAAAGAGATTGGTCCTGGTTGTTCTTTGGAAGGAATGATGCTAAAGGTGAAACTCCAGTACTTTGGCCACCTCATGCGAAGACTTGACTCATTGGAAAAGACTCTGATGCTGAGAGGGATTGGGGACAGGAGGACAAGGGTACAATAGAGGATGAGATGGCTGGATGGCATCACCAACTCGATGGATGTGAGTTTGAGTGAACTCCGGGAGTTGGTGATGGACAGGGAGGCCTGGCATGCTGCAATTCATGGGGTTGCAAAGAGTCGGACACAACTGAGCGACTGAACTGAACTGAACACAGGGATCCTCACACATACTATTCTCACAGATATCTCTTTCAAGGGTTATCACATGGCTCTGTGAGTAGATAGGAAAGATCCCTTGGTGGTGGTGTTTTAATTTCTCCTCATTGATTGGACCAGAGTTAAGTCTATCACATTTTCCCCAAAGGCAGTCATGTACTCTCCTCCTAATTTACTAGATGGTCTATCTAAAATGTATGTCACTTCTCTGTTTAAGGAATTCTAGGACTCCTGGGCCAATGTTCTACACAAAGGGAACTATGGGCACAGCTATTCTACCATCAATCATTATTAAACTCTTTGTCAAGCCAGTGGAGCAATCTAACAAGAAAAACCTGAGTGTTTGCTGCTTTTATCATTTTTCTATAACCTTTGACTCTGAAGACTGTAATCAGTTGTAGACTGAGATATACAAGCTCGATATTGAGGTCCCAGGCCCATTTCCACCCTTACCTGAAAGGTTTATACGGAATCCACACTTAACACTACTGTGTTTCAAAGCCAGCAATAACAGTCCATCGATGGATCAGACAACACCAATGCCATGGTCTTAGTATGAAGAACCAGAAAGTCATAATAGTCAGCTGACCCCATTTTTTACTGTTGTTGATCAGTCACCAAGTCGTGTCTGACTGTTTGCAACCCCACGAACTGCAGCACACCAGGCTTCCCTGTCCTTCACTAGTTATCATTTATTATCACAAAGAAAAGCCAGTTGTTCTAAATCCAAAACCATCAACTTTCTAGTTTTACGTAATTTTTAAACATACATAGACCATTCTTAATATAAAGGGTAGATGTTCTGTGAGTAATTTATTGAGATTTGCTTATGGATAAAATGAGTGTTTAGTTATAAGAGATATAAGTTTTTCAAGCTAAAATCATTGAGGCTATACTTTGAATATCAACTTGTTAGAGCAAATGCCAAACTATTTCTTCAGGAGAAATCTGGGCAACAACAGATGGTCATTTCTTAGCCCACCTCCAGGTGGAGGTACAGTGGCCTTCTGTCCACCATATGTGCTTGTGAGTTACCTCCGATTTAATAAGAAGTTGTCAATCCCTCCCTAGCTTGCTTGATTATTAAAACGCACGGCTCTGAGTTTAACTGGGGTCTAGGAACTTACCATGATGTTTTTCATTTTCGTTTTTTAATTAAATGATTTTTGGCTGCACTGGGTCTTCGTTGCTGCGTGCGGACTTTCTCTAGTTACAGTGAGTGGGGGCTCCCGTCTAGTTGTGGTGCCTGGGCTTCTCATTGCTGGGGCTCCTCCTGTTGCAGCACACAGGCTCTAGAGTGCTCAGGCTTCGGTACTTGTGTCACATAGACCCAGTTGCCCGGCAGGACGTAGGATCTTCCCGGATCAGGGATCAAACCCGTGTCTCCTGCATCAGCAGGCAAATTCCAAACCACTAGATCAAATTCCAAACCACTAAATCACCGGGAAAGTCCAAACTTACCATGATGTTTAATCTTGGAACTCACAGCTGCTCCTTAACTATTGAAAACTCCAGAAAATGAATGATATTTATGAAAGACTACCTGAAGGACAGCAGAGCACCCATTCTTTCAATTCAATAAGTCGCTTCAGTCGTGTCCGACTCTGTGTGACCCCATAGATGGCAGCCCACCAAGCTCCCCCATCCCTGGGATTCTCCAGGCAAGAACACTGGAGTGGGTTGCCATTTCCTTCTCCAATGCATGAAAGTGAAAAGTGAAAGTGAAGTCGTTCAGTTGGGTCCGACTCTGTGCAACCCCATAGACAGCAACCCACCAGGCTCCTCCGTCCATGGGATTTTCCAGGCAAGAGTACTGGAGTGGGGTGCCATTGCCTTCTCTGACCCATTCTTTAAGGTCAGCCATTTTCAAACTTCTTTTTTAACCAAAGAACTCTTGTTCAAATAATGTCTTTCTTAAAAGCCCAGGGTCAGAGAAACAGGATGCAAAGGAGGGACGGGGAGCTTGGTTCCACCACTGATCGGCCCCTCAGAACACAGCCTGAGAACCACTGATAGATCCTCTGACACCATTCATAGACAGGGGGGCAGAGAACACAGAGTGGCACATGCAGACTGGACTGGAGGCCTTCCTAGAATGGCTTCATGGAATTGTGCTTTAAACAAGCATCAGCATATCTCACTCAGGCAGATGTTGTAAGAAACAGTGCTAGGAAACAAAGGTAATATTTACTGCAAGGTTGTTGTTAAAGATATCGTTTACCTGGTTTTGTGACATCCTCTTTGGGGAAACCCGAAGGAGGAAATACTTTCTAGTCTTTGGACCAGAAATCACATTCTTTTGAGCTAATGGTTTTTTTCTTCCTATGGATGCAATGGTTGATCCCTCACTCTTGGTGTTGGTCACTAGAAAGCTTCAGAAGCAAGCCTGCAGACTACCCCCAGCAAGTCACACAATTTCACAGCAGGCACTTCATGAACCAACTTCTCCCTCAGTTCCACCTTGTTTTATAAAATATATTCCCTTAGCCTTCATTCTTCTGCTTTGAAGTACTTTTTGTATGTTGTTTTATTGCATATTGTAAAGCCACCTCGATGTTTTTTTAAAGACATTATGTAATAAAATTCTTATCAAGACCATCTTCCAGGACCTCCCTGGTGGTCTAGTGGCTAACACTCTGAGCTCCCAATGCAGGGGGCCCAGGTTGGATCCCTGGTCAGGGAACTAGATCCCGTAAGCTGCAACCAAAAGATAAGCACATGTCACAATGAAGATCAAAGATCCTCACACTGCAACTAAGACCTGACACAGCTAAATTAACAGATATTTAAAAAGGACATCTACCAACTTAAGCAATGGAAGGCGTCATGGATGATGAATGTCTAAACTCAAAGAGGACCAAATCAGGAAACTAAGCAAGAATATTCTGGAAATAAAAATCCTGGTGCACACATGATAGCCATCTTCACCATTCTTAAAGGACAAGGAGTAAGATTATTCTGTATTCCTCTAGAGAAGGAACCTAGAATACATTATGGTCATTATCCAAAAAGCTGTCAAATCTTAGAACTAGACAAGGAAGTTCGGTTCAGTTGCTCAGTCGTGTCTGACTCTTTGTGACCCCATGTACTGCAGCACACCAGGCTTTCCTGTCCTTCACCAATTCCCGGAGCTTGCTCAAACTCATGTGCATCAAGTCAGTGATGCCATCCAACCGTCTCATCCTCTGTCGTTCCCTTCTTCTCCTGCCTTCAATCTTTCCCAGCATCAGAGTATTTTCCAAATGAGTCAGTTCTTCCCATCAGGTGGCCGAAGTATTGGAGCTTCAGCTTCAGCATCAGTCCTTCCAATGAATATTCAGCACTGATTTCCTTTAGGATGGACTGGTTGGATCTCCTTGCAGTCCATGGGACTCTCAAGAGTCTTTTCCAACACCACAGTTCAAAAGCATCAATTCTTCAGTGCTCAGCTTTCTTTATGGTCCAACACTCACATCCATACATGACCACTGGAAAAACCATAGCTTTGTCTAGAAGGACCTTTGTTGGCACAGTAATGTCGCTGCTTTTTAATAAGTTGTCTAGGTAGGTCATAGCTTTTTTTTCCAAGGAGCAAGTGTCTTTTAATTTCATGGCTGCAGTCACCATCTGCAGTGATTTTGGAGCCCAAGAAAACAAAGTCTTTCTCTGTTTCCATTGTTTCCCCCACCTATTTGCCATGAAGTGATGGGACCGGATGCCATGATCTTAGTTTTTTTGAACACTGAGTTTTAAGCCAACTTTTTCATGCTCCTCTTTCACTTTCATCAAGAGAGTCTTTAGTTCCTCTTCTCTTTATGCCATAAAGGTTGTATCATCTGCATATATGACGTTACTGATATTTCTCCCTGCAATCTTGATTCCAGCTTGTGCTAGGGACTGCACAAATTGGTGAGTTCTTTGTCACAAGAAGTGTTCAAAGGAGGCTCAAATGTCCTCCTCGTTGAGGTTACAAAGGTGTGGTGGACAGCCTTTGAGTTCTTAGCCAGATCACACCCTCTCCTTTAGAAGAGTCACCTCAACTTTTACTGAAGAGGTGGACACAGTCCACCATGTATCTATCTTGGGACTTTTTCCCACTTCTGCCACAACAGATTGGATCAGGGCTAGAGCAGTGACCCAAACTGGAGTCTCCTTGAACTACAGAACATAACTGGCAAAGTCAGAAGGAGCTAAAAGATGATCCATCACCCATGTATACATGAGTTGTGGCAACCCAAAGCATGCAAAGTCCAGATCTGGAGAAGCAAGCTTGCTGGGGAGGGTACCTACTGAAGTCAGGGAGAAGCAGGGGCAAGAAACAGTACAGAGAGAGGATAGAAGCTTGATGACTTTCTCTTCCTATGAGAGCTAGATGCACTTCCCTCAGTTGCTCCTGTGACATTCCTCATGTCTGAACAATAGCCAGCCATTGCCGAAGCTGTTCCTTGCATTGCAGAAATCCCGGACTACAATCAAAATGAATCCCCAGATGGATTATGAAGCTAGATTAGTGGCCCCAAATGATCTCACATTGCTCTGAGTAACCTTCCTGGGTGCCGGCCCCTGGGGCTTAAGATTTAGTGGCAAGAATCAGATTCTAAGAAATGTGTATTTTTAAACAACACCTCCCTCCCCCAGTGATTTTGCTACTTGGCCAGTTTGGGAACCACTGGGTCAGGTATCATGTAGGGTCTTGGTCCCTTTAAGATGCCCAAACTTTGGTTTAGAAGTTGACACAATGCAGCTATCCTCACAGTATCCTTCCTACTAAAAGAAAACTGAAAATTTTAGACAACAACCACTTTCAAATTCACATTTCAAAGAGAAAGGTCAAGGGCCCCTGCCATCCTCCAAGGGTAATACAATCTTCAGACTGAATATTAACAAGGTGTATTGATCAGCACACATGACAAGTACAGGTTCCCAGCTTCTGGGCCAAGGTATTTAAATATTTATATCAGTGACCTAGATAGTGAAATTAGAAGTATGCTTCTTCAGTTCATTGATGCTATCAAAGACCATTAAGCACCTCTTTCTTGGGCACTTCAGTTTTACTAAGATGAGCCCTCCCTCCTGACATTATGGGTGTTAGAACACAGGGCTTTGCCCTCATGTGGCAACCGACATCTGCTTTATTTGATTTCAAAGCTGATAACTTTTTGAAAAAAATTTTAAGTGTTTAACTATTCACTCCTGATTCAGTCAGGAATTCCTAAGTTTCAAATAGATATTGTCAGGACTTTCCTGGTAGCCCAGTCGCTAAGACTCTGTGCTCCCAATGCAGGGAGCCCGGGTTTGATCCCTGGTCAGGGAACTAGATGCCACACGCCACAACGAAGATCAAAGACCCTGAGTGCTGCAACTAAGACCCAGCACAGTTAAATAAATTAATATTTAAAAACACAAATAGATACCATGACTGTGTGAAAGGGAAAGCCAGAGGATATATCACATCCAGGTGAGGGTGCCCTCTAGACTCAACAGAAGGCTGGTTCCTTAGACACTGCTCTGCCCGTGTCCCCTCTCTCTTCCCATCCTCACCCTTGTATATGCCCATCTCACCTTTCACAGTGCATAGCCCAATTCAGTTTTGATTATACACTTTCTTATTTCTAGTTACAAAGCTCATCCTTCCCTTCTATCTCAATTCTGTCACCCAACTTGTCCTCCTGATATTTTGGGTGTCTCTCTCTTCTGCCAACTCACCAAGTACAACTCCTGCAAATAAACTTTATGCACAAAGTTCAAGTCCATCCCATCACTGCTGGTTTGTTTAGCCTTTTAACCTGGCCATCCCACACCCAATACCTATTGTTGCCTATCTCAGTCCCATTGTTTATTTTATACTGCCCCCTGCAGCTCAACTCACCCAATTCTTCTTACACATGACCTCCACTGTTTTTTCAAGAAGTTGATGACCAAAAATCCCAACACACCACAGCAAGGGGTGGAAAGAATTCCTGTCTTTTCTGCCTTCAGGGCTTGCAGTACTGATTCACTCAAGTTTCTCTGTATCTTCCACTAGGGGGTACCACCCCATAATTTTTCAAACAGGAAGTCTGCTGAATACAGTTCTTAATGAAAAATGAAGTCCAGGCACAGTGGATTTTTTTCAAACTTTTCTGAACACATGCTGTAATTTTATGAAGCAATTTAATTTGATTCCTTTTAAATAAAAGCTGCCCCATGGGCAGAGTAATAGGCAGCAATCTTGAGCAGTATAAACTTATATAAGGGAATGCCAATTAAAAACCCTTGGCTCTATTACGGTAAGATAAATAGTCATGAATTAAATGAAATAAATGCAAAACCTGAGTACAGCCAGACAAGTGAAGTTATTTTCACTTGAGCAAGAGAAATAGACATGCTGAACAAAAGTTGACTTTAAAATGAAAGATTTTGTTAAACAAAAATAAGGCAACTCAGATGTTCTGGGACTTGGCATAAATGGAACAGAATTCTCTTATCTTTGGGCTATAAAAGACTTGCAATGCTAAAAATTGGTTCAAGTCTTTGGGGTTTTTTAAAAAGGAAGTATGCCCAGACATTACACTGTAGTGACTGAAAATGCAGGATGCCTGGAATTTAGACTTTCCAATCTCCCACTTACCTCTATAAAAACTTGGCCAGCCTCCATTTCCTTAGCCTAAATCTTAGTTCTGCGTCAGTTTGACGGCTTTAATGATAGGACCAACCACCTAGGTTTCGGGTGTGAATTACATGAGCTACAGCATATAAAGGGCCTACAGAGTGACTGGCCCACAGTAGGTACTCAAGAAAGGCTAATTATTTATTCAGTGAGTCAGTGCAGTGTACGAAAGATGTCTTAGGATGGCTAAGACCAGATATCTTTGCATTGAAAATGATATTTACTGTCCTTTTGGCAAACATACTCATACAGATAAGTAATCAGGAGACCAGAGAAGTTAAGCAATTTGACAAAAGTCACAAAGCTATTTCTTGATAAACTTTAGAATAGAACTTGGACTTCCTTAATGTCAGGCAACTTTCTTTCCCCTATCCTATATTGCTTCTCCTAGTACCTGATTGTTTATTCATGCAGATTGACTACATTCTGGGGCTAACAACTGGTTTTGTTGGCAAAGTTTTGGTGAATGTAGTCAAGTAAACATTGTTGCAGTGATGTTAAAGACTCCAGCAGTATGTATCTTTAACAGATTTGATTTTTAAGCCCCTTTCCTACTTTTAGAAATTTACCCTTAGGAAATAATATAAAATGAAAAGTGAAAGTGAAGTCGCTCAGTTGTGTCCGACTCTTGGCGACCCCATGGACTGTAGCCTACCAGGCTCCTCCCTCCATGGGATTCTCCAGGCAAGAGTACTGACGTGGGTTGCCATTTCCTTCTCCAGGGGATCTTCCCAACCCAGGGATCAAACCCGGGTCTCCCACATTCCAGGCAGATGCCTTAACCTCTGAGCCACCAGGGAAGCCCAATCCCATAAAATGAAAGGTTATATGCAAAAAGATGTTTGCTACCATATTCTTTGGAATACTGAAAAAATAAAAATAATCTACATGCCCAACAAAGGAAAGTAGTTTAATATGGCAGAAGCATGGATTCTGGAACCATTTAAAAATTATGAAGACCACAAAGAAATAGAAATATTTACTTTATTCATCTCATTCCATAAAGAGGTAATTTAGCACATAGAATGATAATGTATTTTTGTAATTAAAATCAATTAAATAATTATATGGATAAATCTAGAAAATAAAAGAAAAAATAAAATGATTTTAGGAATACTGGAATTGGAAATGACTTTTTCTCTCACTTTGAGTTCTCTTCATGACAAAGAGATGCAATAAAGACTTGTTTAGAATGAACTTTCTTTATTGGGACTGAGAAAGATTTACATGATCCAAGTATCCTTTAATGCATCATGATAACATAGCCAAATGAAAGACAGGTCAGAGCCCTCAGCATACACTGAACTGAGGGACACAGCAATGTATACCCATCCCTGGCCTCTCAGAATTTACAAGCTGGTAGAGAAGGCATGACATAAACCTGGATCTCAACACTGCTCCACCTGCAAACTCTTTAACATCCCACCTCAAACCAGGGCTGTTCCCCTCTCAGCTTTCATGCCACCTGCTTATTAACATCATTAGAACTGCCAGTCTGCTGGTCCCTATGCTCTCTTTTGTTCCCACAGCTTGGTTTCATTTTTCTTTGCTATTCTGTTTAAAGACTAAGGCATATCACTGTAGCTACCTTGTCCACAATAAACTGCAATATCTTAGACCTTTATTTCGAATTCATCTGAGCTGAAAGCCCCCATGAGCTGGATGTGTTCACTTGTCTTTGCCCAGCCTGGGTTGCAGGACTTCCCTAGATGAAGCCACCCAACATCCCTTCGTATACCCCTGGCCAGTTTCCTCTCCCGCTCCTGGTGGTCCTGCCTAGTCTCAGGCTTCCCCTTCCCTCCCCCCACCCACCAACACACTTTACTGTACAGAAATTCTTACATGAGAAATTTCTTCCCTTGAGCCAAGCCCAAAGTCTAGCTGCATTCTGCATCCATCCTTACTCCCTGCCTTCCTGTTTCAGAGGTGACCTGACCCTGCATGTGCTCTCGAACCCAGCACCTCCTGCCTATTCCCACTTTTGTACCATGAGCTTGTTGCCCCTCTCTTCAACTTTGCCTAAACTATGATCATCTTCCTTCAAACCCTTCTCCCCTCCAACTCTTGCCGTCATCTATAAAGAAGCCTTTCCCTTGAGATGGATACTTACTCTTCTAAATGATTACCACTTGCCTTTCTCCTCCCCTTCCCCATACTTCTAAAAAGGAGTTGTCCTACCTTGGCTGTCTCCAAGTCCTCTTTGCCTCATCTGAGATAACCTGACTCCTCCCACTCTACCACCCAAACTGTTCCCACAGAAACTAAATCCAAAGGTGCCTTTTCATTTCATATCTCATTAGAAACCCTCAGCTGTGTTTCACCCTGTTAACCATTCCTTGTCTTGAAATAGTCTCTTGACTTTTGGGGACACTCCACTGTGACCTTAGTTATTGGATAGTTATTTGAATGAAAAAACGAATGTCACCTGAGGAGGGGAAAGCTAGTAAGGCTCTCAGCTCAACAGGAGGGCTCACACTTCAGGGGGGTGGTGGCAGGGCAGCTGTTAGATTTAAAATACACTAGATTAAGTTTCGGAAACTGAATTCCTTCCTAGAGACTAGTTTTGCGGACTCTATGTCAAGCCAACTGATCACTCAATGATAACAGAGGTGGATGGAACCCATCGAAACGATACAGAGAACTGTTTATTCTTTTGACTCATTGAAGGACAGGTGTAGTGGAGACTGGATCATACTATAGGAACTTGTGGACAGTGCTGGGATTTCTTCTCTTGAAGATGATCAGGAGTGAGGGAAGTGGAATTCAAGTCAGCTGGGTCTCCCTCAGTCTTCTCTAACAGCTAAAGCTTCCAAACTGCATTCATTCTATTCAATAAGACAGAGTGAATTCTCCATGATTCAAAGATTACTTTTTAATTTTAGTATCAGTTTTGTAAAGTATAACCTGGTACTTACGTATATGCTGTCTCATCTATTTTGATTCTTTCTTACTCTTAAGTAATATGTCTTCTATTAGACTGCAAAAGGCTTTGATGTCAAGGGTCCTTTTTAGTCTAATTGTCTTTTGTCTTCTACATTCCCTAGCATAATAAGACTGACACTTGAAAGATGCTAAAAACAAAAATCCCAATTAAAGACCTAAATGTTAGATCGGACACTATAAAACCCTTAGAGGAAAACATAGGTAGAACAGTCTCTGATATAAATCACAGCAAAATCTTTTTTAATCGATCTCGCAGAATAATGGAAATAAAAGTAAAAATAAACAAATGAGACGGACTTAAACTCAAAAGCTTTTGCACAGCAAGAAAAAGTGAAAGTTTCTCAATCGTGTCTGACTCTTTCCCACATACTATATAGTCCTTGGAATTCTCCAGGCCAGAATACTGGAGTAGGTACACCTTTTCCTCTCCAGCTAATCTTTCCAACCCAGGGATCAAATTCAGGATCTCTGGCATTGCAGGCGGATTCTTTACCAGCTGAGCCACAAGGGAAGCCCAAGAATACTGGAGTGGGTAGCCTATCCCTTCTCCAGTGGATCTTACCAACCCAGGAACCGAACCAGTGTCTCCTGCATTGCAGGCAGATTCTTTACCAACTGAGCTATCAGGGCAACAAAATAAAAAGACAACCCACAGATTGGGAGAAAGTACTTACAAATGATGTGACTCATAAGGGATTAGTCTCCAAAATTTACAAACAGCTTATGACATTTAATAGCATCAAAACAAACATTCCACTCAAAAAATGGGCAGAAGACCTGAATAGACAGTTCTCTACAGAGGACGTACAGATGGCCAATAGGCACATGAAAAGATGTTCAAAATCACTACTTATTTGAGAAATGCAAATCAAAGCTACAATGCGATATCACCTCACACCAGTTAGAGTGGCTACTGTCAAAAAATCCACAAACCACAAATGCTGAAGAGGGTGTGGAGAGAAGGGAACCCTCCTACACTGTTGGTGGGAATGTAAATTGGTACAGTCACTATGGTGAACAGTATGCAGGTTTCTTAAAAACTAAAAATAGAGCCACCATACGACCCTGCAATTCCACTCCTGAGCGTGTATCCAGAGAAAAACATGGCCTGAAAAGATACATACACCCCAATGTTCATTGCACACTGTTTACAATGACCAAGACATGGAAACAACCTCAATATACATCAACAGAGGAATGGATAAAGAAGATGTGGTATATAAATACAGTGGAATATTACTCAGCCATTAAAAAGAATGAAATAAGGCCACTTGCGGCAACACAGATGGACTTAAAGAGTGTCATACTAAGTGAGAGTATCATACTAAGTGAAGTAAGTCAGACAGACAAGGAGAAATATCATATAACATCCTTTATATGTGTACTCTAAAAATAAATGATACAAATGAACTTATAAAACAGAAAGAGACTCACAGAAAATGAACTCATGTTTGCAGTGGGGAAGGGATATTTAGGGCCTTTGAAAAGGTCATGTACACACTGCTATATTTAAAATGGATAACCAACAAAACCTATTGTATAGCACACAGAACTCTGCTCAATGTTATGTGCCAGCCTGGATGGGGTGGGGTTTGGGAGAGAATGGATACATGTATATGTATGACTGAGTTCCCTTCACTGTTCACCTGAGACTATCACAACATTGTTAATTGGCTATACCCCAATACAAAATATTTTTGGAGTTAAGAAAAATAAAGAGAAAAGAAAAAATATATATATACAAACGGAAAAAAAAAAACCCTGTTGTTTAATTTAGCAAGTATTTTAACTTTCCAAATTTCAATTTACTCCAGAATGTGATATAGTATTTTAGGTGCAGAACTGTAATATAGAAAATATTTAAGTTATTTGCATTTTATGAGCGGGAACAGAGGCAGAAACACCTCAGTACCTAAGAAGGATTTAGCACAAAGTTGAAATGGCCTGACACCTTCTTGTGTATATTGTACCAACCTAGATATAAAAGCTGGAATCCCAAGCAATGTTCAGAACTAATTTGGGTTTTCTTTGCGCTAAGTCCTACAAATCCTTGTAGTTCACCTCCTTAGGCCAAAAGTCGTAACATCCTTGACTGTGGATAGCAGCTAGGTCTTTTGGGACTTTGGATTAGGCCTTTTTTTTTTTTTCCCAGTCAGGCAAATAATCTGAAAAGAGAAAGAAATTACATGTAGTCCAGTGCATTTTTCTGTTTGTGCGGTTTCTCCACCAGCTAGAGATATTTAAAGGCCCTGAACCTCTTGCATCTTTAATTCTCTTTTTTAAGTGTCATTTTATTTTTAGAGAACTTTTCACTTTTTTTAGTTCTACAGCCAGATTGGGGCACCTAGCTGGAAAATCATTTTCCCTTAAAAAAAAAAAAATGCTAGAATTTGAATGCAGGCATGTAATTCCAAATAGATTTACTACAGTGCAATTCTTCGGACATTAACTTTTATTGCTGAAAGATAACTGAAAAGGGTCCTTAAATTAACCTACAAAGACAAGAGGCTCTAGAGACACTTTTCCCGCCTTTTAGATAAAAGGGGATTAATTACCTGTAAACTTCAAGGCTCCAGGACACACGATGCAATCCCTCAGAGGAACTGTGCTAGAAGCTGTAGCTTCTATGATTTCGGGTAAGACTGGCCCAGGCACTCTGGTCACATAGAAAGCGGAAGGGAAGAAGTACCTGAGCAAGGTAGGAGCCACTCAGAAGCAGCCTGGGGCCGCCACTCACCTCGAGGAGGAGGCGCTGGCGTCTGGAACCACCTGGATCGAGAGGACAAGTGAACCCTGCGTCCGCCAGGTGAGGGAAGGGAACGCCCGCCCTACTCACCCCAGAAGAGGCGGGGCGCGGCTCGCGATTACCCGCAGGGGCGGAGCCGGTCGAGCACCTGGGCCGAGGCGGAACCGAGGGGATCCAACCACCACCAGAAGAACCTGGTACCAAGACTCACCTGTGCGGGGGCCTGAGGCCGGGCCGGGGCCAGAACTCACCTGAGCAGGCGGAAACCTGCCCCGGGAGTAGCCCCAGGCTCGCCCAGCGCGGAGGCCGAGGCACCCCGCCGGGCCGCAGCACCCGAGCGCCTCTCCATGGGTCCGCGCGGCGCCATGACCTGGAGCGTCACCGCCCGGGGCGCCCACCAGCCAGACAACACCGCGTTCACGCAGCAGCGCCTCCCCGCCTGGCACCCGCTGCTGTCGGCCAGCATCACGCTGCCGCTCTTCTTCTGCGCCGGCCTGGCCTTCATAGGGCTGGGCCTGGGCCTCTACTACTCCTCCAACGGCATCAAAGAGCTCGCGTACGACTACACCGGCGACTCGAGTACCGGCAACTGCTCGGTGTGCGCCATGGCCGGCCAGGGCCGCGCGCCGCCGCCCCCCTGCTCGTGCGCCTGGTACTTCTCGCTGCCCGAGCTCTTCCAGGGCCCGGTGTACCTCTACTACGAGCTGACGAACTTCTACCAGAACAACCGGCGCTACGGCGTGTCCCGCGACGACTCGCAGCTGAGCGGGCTGCCGAGCTCGCTGCGCCACCCGGTCAACGAGTGCGCCCCCTACCAGTACAGCGCGGCCGGCCTGCCCATCGCGCCCTGCGGCGCCATCGCCAACAGCCTCTTCAACGACTCCTTCTCGCTGTGGCACCAGCGCCAGCCCAACGGGCCCTACGTCGAGGTGCCGCTCGACCGCACCGGCATCGCCTGGTGGACCGATTACCACGTCAAGTTCCGCAACCCGCCGCTGGTGAACGGCAGCCTGGCGCTGGCCTTCCAGGGCACCGCGCCCCCGCCCAACTGGCACCGGCCGGTCTACGAGCTGAGCCCCGACCCCAACAACACCGGCTTCATCAACCAGGACTTCGTGGTGTGGATGCGCACCGCTGCGCTGCCCACGTTCCGCAAGCTGTACGCGCGCATCCGCCAGGGCAACTACTCGGCCGGGCTGCCGCGGGGCGCCTACCGCGTCAACATCACCTATAACTACCCGGTGCGCGCCTTCAGCGGCCACAAACGCCTCATCTTCAGCAGCATCTCGTGGATGGGCGGCAAGAATCCATTCCTGGGCATCGCCTACCTGCTGGTCGGCTCCCTCTGCATCCTCGTGGGCTTTATCATGCTGGTCGTCTACATTCGCTACCAGGACCAGAACGACGACGAGGAGGACGACGAGTGATTCCTGCTTTCAAGTACCCTTTCTGCCCCTTGCCAAAACTTGCAAATTTCTTTAGGCTTCTCCCTCTCGACTGTCACCCAATTCCAACTTCGCCTCACTTTGCCTCCTATTGTGGATGAGGGGACCAGAGAGAGTGAAATTAACACCTGATCAGGGGCTTCCAGGCTCTTTTAGGGTGTTTGAATTGCTAGAGCGAGGAATTCCTGCAAATTTCCCCCATCTCTTTCACGAGTGGACATGTTAGGTTCTTTGAGCGAGGAATGGACGCTTATTCTTATTCTTATTCAACCCCCATCTGATGAAGAGACAGACCTGTAGATGTTAAAGAACTCGTTCGAGATCTAACAGCTACTCATTGGCTCCTGGTTCTGATTCTGACTCTGAAGCTAGAGCTTTAACCACTGTAGTACAGTGATTTTCTTTTCTTGGGGGTGGGGGTAAGTGTAGAGAGTGAAGCCCACAAATAACCAGCAGAGGCATGGAAGAGTGGAGGAGAACATACTGTTTTAAAATGTAGATAGATTAGAAGGCCCCATCCCCAGAAATTCTGACACATTAAGGCTTTGGTGAGACCCTCAAAGCTGCAGTTTTAACAAACCTATCTGGAATATTCCTCCGGCATTCTCTCAAGGGAATCAGTGCCCTGAAGTAGGGAGCAAGTAGGATACTGTTTCCCTATTTCTTAATCTGTCTGAGGCTAAGTGTGACTCCATCACTGCCCGTCCAGTTTTTCAGGTGGTCATCTTTTCCCAGGGGCAGTGAGTGACAAGCATAATGTTCCAAGTTTGGTCTCACTCCTCCTTGAACATAGGAAGCTCTCTGTAACATGCAGAGTACGTGAAAACAACTCTTTGGCATACAGATTTGCAGAGCAGGGTTTGTAACAATTCATTTGATATTTTAGTGCAAGAAATTTAATTTTTTTGGGGGGGGGCCAGGTACTGTGTAGAAACTTGAAAATGTTGGGTCAGTTTGTACAGTTCAGTGGGAAGGTTTTATTTAACCTTAGAGTCAGATAGCTGGAGGGGACCTTAGAGGGAAAATGTTTTTCCTAAAGTCATATTGTGACTCAGTCTTGTCATCTAAATGATTTTTTATGCTTAGTGATTTTTTTTATGCTTATGTTCTTCATACCTTTTCCCTTGTGTCTAAAAAAAAGTTAATGTTCTCAAATGAACCATGTTTGTTTTTTAATAATACGTTGAAGTGAATGCTAAGAAATTAGTCTTATGTAAACTAGACTCTTAAAAATTATTTGAACCATTGAGATAATGTTAAACTTTGACTACTCTAAAATCATTTTAATATATTGATATATAAAGTTACTGTAAGATAGTAGAATTTTTAAAAACCCTTTTATGACAAAAGAACTTTAAAAAATGAGATCATCTGCACAAGTTTATTTGCTGAAAGCAAACAGTTATTTGGTGTTCTGTCAGAACTCTTAGTGCCTATTCTGTATTATGGCTACTTTCCAGTTACTACACTTTTTGCTCATGCCAGTGTTCTTGCCTGGAGAATCCCAGGGACGGGGGAGCCTGGTGGGCTGCCGTCTATGGGGTTGCACAGAGTGGGACACGACTGAAGCGACTTAGCAGCAGCAGCATAAGGCAGGGCAATACTTTGAAGTTTTTTGTTTTAATTGAGTCACAGAAATATTGAATTGTACTGAATAATTTATATTAATTTTATTTTATTCTTCTGGTTCTTTGAAAAATAATAGACATAGACAGCATCCATGTTCACTGACATCTGTTGGATCTTCTGGAACAGTTGTGACTTAAGAGATTCTGTCCCAGTATTTACATAAACCAAAAAATATTTTATAATCCCAATATGTTGGCTTCCCAACTCCTGAATATGACACAATTTTACTGTCAGATTGTGTAGTGTGATTTTAGGCTGTGTATATATGATCATATGTATGTAGAGTAATTTTTATTTATTATGAATTTTTGATCAAGTAGCTGCTGCTTTATAATTTACCACATTTTTTTACTACTTAGTTGAGAAGAACCTTGTATATTACTATCATTTTTACAATATTCATTGCTATATAATTTTAAATGAGTCTACAAAATTAAAGATATTCTGATTAAATCAATGAATATGGTTCTAGGCCCTCTTCTCTGGGTTTTTGAAAGAGAATAAAGGTTATATTTGTGTTGCCTTTGTTATCACATTTGCTTAACCCTTTTGAACTATGATCTTAAAGCCACAAACATTAAAAAAGTTACCAGCTACCATCTATTTTGCTCATTTGTTATTAGCAGATTTATACTGCAGCAAGAAAATCATCTTTCAGAATAAAGCTCAAATGAACTCAATTTTTCAGTGTTAACTTCCTAACAGAATTTGAACTTACATCAATATCAACATGTAGTATGAATCAGACAATCCTTGACTGTTGTTTGAATTTAGTAAAATGTGGTCAATTTTTAATAATATTTAGTATTAACTTACTAAAGAATGTGACTGCAGCACTCTTACTTCTCCATTTCTGCATTTTACCCAAATTGTATTTTGGACTACAAAACTTCAGAAACTTTAAAAACAAAAAATGAAACATTTTCCTGCACTGTAGCATTTTGTTTAGTATCTCTGGATTCTAGCTGGGTTTGAATTCTCATGTCGTCCAGTAAATGCTTCCTAGCTAGAGCTGTGTCGTCTGGAATGAGACCGAAAAGTGAACCTCAACAATTGGACTGAAAATGTGCTTTGATCTACTTTGTAAAGTAAACCACAAACAAAAGAGAAACTAATGTGGTTGGCGGGAACTCCCAGTACAGAATAATGTAACAAGAAAGACTTTCCAAGAATGTCCAGAATCAAGTCAACAATTCAAGGACTAGACAGTTGTTTCAAATCAGAGACAGAATAACGGTCTGAGATTTCCTTTAGTAATAAGTACCACTTCACACTGTATAACCACAACCCTTTCTGCATCATGGGATCTGTGCCCTCTTCTTGTCATTGGGGATCTCAAAAGTCTTGAGTAAATTCTCAGAGTTATTGGTAGAGCTGTAATGTAATCAATTCCTTATATGCCCCTGGGTATATCACTTACTGTGTACAAGTAACTGTAATAATAGTAAATGCCCTCTTCCTTTATTTTCATCAGGCATTTCTTTGCACCTTAGATTTTTTCCCACAGATAAAACATAGCTGACTGATTTAGATGACAAAATTGAATTTTTTTAACTTCAGTTTTTCCCCCCCAGGAGAATTTCTCATAATTTCCCTCCAGCAAAAGCAGTCACATGAAGTGTCATTAAGAAAGTCATTCAGTGAATCTGACTGAAATATATTAAGTTCCCAGAGAGATTTTACCCGAGAGTAGTATTTTTGTGTAAAGAATTTGCAAAAATTATAAACAGTTGTTGACTCACTGTATACTACCATCCCCCATGGTTTCTTTGATAAGACTACCAACATGTATTCAGGGAAAAATACTTCCCCACTGGTTTGCCACCTGGCATTATAATTCTCACTGTTAGTGGTAATGATGTAAATTAGTTCACCACAGCAAGGTGGCATTTCTTTCTTTATGCACTTGGCTGAGCAGCTCAGCACAGCACAGTGAAGACCCCGAGGCAGTGAAACCTAGCATAGACTGGGGGTGTGGAGGAAGAGGAGAAAAGAAAGGAAAAAAAAAAAGGTGCAGTTTGGAGCATGAAGCCTGGTGTCCAGAAGGGGGAGACTTGGCTGTGACTGGAACCCACTGCAGAGGGCACAGCCCACCAGTGACCTCACTGATGACAAACCTTGGAGAAATTCAGCAAGTGGATGGTAGCTCACCTCCTTCTGAACCTCTCAGCTTGTCTTTTTGATGAGTTTTAGTGTGACTTACCTTTTTCCTTAGAAGCAAAAGATAGTACTGTCAAGCACCTCCTCTAATAGCCTTTCTCTCCACATTGAGTTCTTAGCTGAATTCCTGTTAAAGTGGCTGAAACCTTACATTACTGATGAAAACTGTAAATGATGTGTCATTAATTATGATACTTTGTTCTTCTAAAAGGCCTTTGTTCTGAAAGTCCAAGGTGCTTAACACTATTATACAGTTTCATTAATTTTAACCATCAAAATGCATGAGGTTTTAGAAAGTCATCAAGACTGATGAGGGAGAAATTCATTCTATTTTGCTCAATTTTGTTCAAAAGTCAACGAAAGCAGTGTTCTACAACAAAAGCACAGCCTCTGCATGAGGCAGTCATAGTCATT
The DNA here is from genome assembly GCF_019923935.1 of Bubalus bubalis. Classification (NCBI taxonomy): domain Eukaryota; kingdom Metazoa; phylum Chordata; class Mammalia; order Artiodactyla; family Bovidae; genus Bubalus; species Bubalus bubalis. The sequence goes on from NC_059167.1 coordinate 29,962,897, forward strand.
TTAATGGGGGCACTTGAATATTCTCAAAGGAAGACTTGATGAAGTCTTGCTATGATTTTAATAAGTTAAAGACATATTCCATTTTTGTTAAAGAATCCAAAATGAGAGCTCCATCAGTTCCTACTCACAGTAAATGACAGAATGTTGTTGTTGTTTAGTTGCTAAATCATTTCTGGCTCTTTTGCATGGACTGTAGCTTGCCAGATTCCTTCATCCATGGGATTTCCCAGGCAAGAATACTAGAGTGTGGTGCCATTTCCTTCTCCAGGAGATCTTCCTGATCCAGGGATAGAACCCGCATCTCCTGCATTGCGGGCAGGAGCAACCAGAGAATTCTTTACCACTGAGCCACCAGGGAAACCCAAATGACAAAATGTGAAAGTGTGTGAAAGTGTTAGTTGTGTCTGACTCTTTGAGACCCCATGGGCTATAGCCCACCAGGCTCCTCTGTCCATGGAATTCTCCAGGCAAGAATACTGGAGAGGGTAGCTATTCCCTTCTCCAGGGGATCTTCCTGACCTAGGGTCGAACCCGGGTCTCCTGCATTGCAGGCAGATTCCTTATCATAGGAGCCACCAGGGAAACCCAAATGACAGAATGGAAAACGCTTTTACTCTTTCCTTTTTGTTTTTACCTACAAGGCTTTAGGGGTGAAGACTTGATATATCAATGTAATTTGTAAGTAACTGAAGGATGGTATCTTTCATACCATTAGGAGGCAACCTAGCTCATTTGTTCACTCACTTTCATGATTCTTTAAAAACATTATTGACCATCATATAAGTAAATGGCATAATCTCTACCTCCAATTCTAATTTCTCTCCAAACTCACACATCCAGCTGCCTCTGGGACACGCCTAAATGTCCTACAAATAGCATAAGCTCCACGTGGTCAGCAGGAAACCCACTGACCTTTCCTCCAAACCCATTCTTCCAGGAATAGCCCCAGATGCTGAAAATGACTCATCGATCCCACTCAGTCATCCAAGCCCCAAACCTGAACTGCCTCCTTGGCTCCTCCCTCTGTTTCTTCCCACATCCAACTAGTTATCAGAGCCTGTTGCTTCTAGATCCCAAATGCATGCTCAATCAGGTCTCTCTCTGTCACTGCCTTGGCCCAGGACTTTGTTATTTTCCATCTGGAAGCTGGAGGAGCCTGCTAATTGGGCTCTAGTTTATTTTCCACATCCTAACCACAAGGAGCTAGCCAAAACACAGATCTCATCGCATGACCCTCAACTTCAGCTCTCTCACGTCTACACACAGCCTACAGGAGAAAGTCTAAGCTCCTTAGCAGGGCCTAGAAGGCCTTCATGGTTGGCCTCGCTCTGAATCTTCATGACTTCTTCCTCCAAGGCTCCACCAAATTCCAGCTATATTGAATGATTTGAAGGGGCCTGAACCCAGCATCTTCTCACGTCTTTACCCATGTTCATCTTGCATGTCCACTTGACCATCAGAATGTGTCCAGTCATCCTCAAGACCCTGTTCAGTGTTTGGGTCATTGTCCTCTGTGAAGTCCTCCACAAGCCCTCTTTGCCCTTCCACTCTTTGCCCTCAGCCTCGTCTTCCCTTTAAGCTTATTCCTTCCTCGCAGCACTTGATGCATTGTCTAGAAATTGCTTATTTGGTTATATACCTCCATATTCAAACTGTTAGTTCTTTGAGCACTGAGGATTTTTTCATCTCATCTGTCTTTATTACTGCCAATGCCAAGCTGAGTGACTAGCCTGTGGTGGGTCTTCAAACATATGTTGAATGATTATTAGGAAATAATTGTGATTCCATTACTTTACTACCACTGAACAGGTTATTTCTTATGATATCATTAAATGCATAGGAAATCATTGAGGAAACAAAGATGACACCCTAAACTTTTGAAAATGTTACAGTAAGGTGTGTCATGAAGGCACATATATTTTTAACAGCACCAAAGTCTAAGCTTAGAGTTCCCATTTGGATAACTTACATGTGCAGTTGGGTTTTCCTCCATAAACTAATTTGCAGAAATGAATAGCAGATGGGTTACATTAGTTCGTTGATAGAGGGGACAGTTGCTTTATACTCAAAAGTCCTCAGTGTCCCTCCTATTAAACTGCAATAAGTTAATGGAATGTTTATATTTTTGTGGTGCTTCTTTATAGAGGAGAATTTTTTACTTACTGTAGTATTCTATAATAAAATGTAAATGAACACTGCTTTCCTCTGCCAGATAATTACTCCAGAAACCATTTAAATGAAAATAGCATTTGTAGAGAAACATCCAGAAAGAAAAGCAAAAATAAATGGCATACTAGTGGTCCCATTTGCTGGCTGATGTTTGGTTTATAACATTTGGCACATCTTGATATCTACATAATAGTAGTTTTCAAACCATAAATAATATTTTACAGAGGTCACACCATAGTTATTTAAGTTCAGGGGTTTATTTCCCTGAGCACTAAGTAGCTATGAATGAATTATGTTTAGTCTGATCTGCCTCAGAAGGGCCATAAACCTCCAAGTCATAGCAAACCGTGGAATATTACTTCAATACGTCAGGAAAATTGTACATGTAAAAGAATAATGCATGATAAGGGAAAGGTGTTTTTATTTTTCTAAAGTAATATATGTTACTGGGCAGGAGCTATAAAATTTTGTTATGTTAAACTTTCCTCTGATTCTGGAAAACAAGTTAAGAAACAGTTTTGCCTGGTCAGACCTAAGCCAGCAAAGCAGGCTGTGGAAACAGAGACGGCCTAGGAAAGAGTTTGGCTTTGGTTTTTTCCTTCTGAGAATCCTGCTCTTCAAAAAGATGAAAGCAAGGAAAAGTTGCAAGAATGCAAGAGATGGTTTTGCAAAACTTCCCTTTACAATCAGCATTCTTCTCCTAAGCAAACGTTTTGGATTTCCAAGCAAGTGTTTTTGTAGATACCCAGAAGTATCTGCAAGAAGAGAAGGTATAATTCACTTATAAAATTAAATCTACTTAAAATGCTTAAATGAAATTGTTAAGCATTTCCCAGACAACATGCTAAGCAATTTCCATGGTTTCCTCCTTTAACTTCTATAACAAACCCTAATATCCCCATTGGGCATACGCAGAAACAGAGGTTTGGAAAAATAAAGAAACTAGTCCAAGGTGACATGGTTGACGAGAGACAGCAGGGAGGTCACTGTGACTGCAGAAGCTCCCAGCTATTCAAAGTCTGTAGCGATGCCTTCCAGGCAACGTTCTCAATACCTTACCAACGTCCCCCCATTGTAGTCCTCATGACAGTCCTGTGAATCTGCAGGGCACAGGCAAGGAACCTGAAGCTCAGAGAGGTAAAGTATCTAGCCTAAGGTAGCACAGACAGTAAGGAAGAGCCAGGATTCAAACCAGCTTATCAGACTGAGGATCCACAGTAAGGCATTCGATATCTCATCCTCTCTGAATATTAAGAGTAATCTCAGAAGGGAACAAACATAGGCAAGACACTCCTGAAAAAAAGTAACAGGGGGATGTGAGAGTGAGGAGGTGGAAGGGGAATTTCCCTTGACCCACCAGAAATGAAGACTTACTGCAAAGTTTCAGTTATTTAGACAATTGGGTGATTTTAAACAAGAGGGAAGACAACTAGACCGATGGAATGGAAGGGAGAGGGCATCAGAGCATGAAGGAAAGACCAGAAGTGATTATAATTCATGAGAGTGGTTACTTCTGAGAAAAGAGGAGGCAGAGAGAAAGAAGCAGGGATGAGGGACAGGCAAACTGGGGCATCAGAGGTACTGGTCACATTCTATTTCTTAAACTAGGAAGTGAACACACAGGAGTCCATTTTGCTAACATCTTTTAAACTATGCAGGGCTCCCCAGGTGGCCCTAGTGGTAAAGAAATGCAAGAGATGAGGGTTTGATCCCTATGTTGGGAAGATTCCCTGGAGAAGGGAATGGCTACCCACTCCAGTATTCTTGCCTGACAAATCCCAAGAGGAGCCTGGTGGGCTACAGTCCATGGGGTCGCAGAGTCAGACATGACTGAGCATGCACCCTTAGACTATGCAGATAGCATAGTATTGAAAAAAAATAATAACCCAGGGAATACACCCTGTCCGTGTGAAAGGCTTTTGGGGGTGGGGATGGTTCTCATACTGTTAGAACATGATGGTCTATAACACTCTTAGAGTCCACTCCTTTCTGGGGTGTTTCCAGTATTTCTATAGACTCATGCAATGCACATGGTTAGAAGTCATTCTCAAGGGTTTGGTAATTCACTAAGAAATCTGAAAATTATTTTTAATTTAACATTTTCTTTAAATTGAATGATTAAAATGACTTTAGATGGACTACTGCCCAAGCACTCCATTCTAATTGAAAGTTCAAAGGCACCAAGCACACTCGATGGTTGGTCCCCTGGGAATTCTGGTAGGTTGGACATTCCCATTTTTGTCCAAATATGGCAGGAAGGAAGCAAAGCTCTGGGCAGGGATGGTATAGAGAGGCAGAAGCTCCTACAGGACCTAAGCCTCCACGTCTCCTCCTCATTGCCCTTCATCAGAGCAGAAAATAGGAGAAAATGCAGTCTAAGGGCAGATCTTGAGAAAGGAATGAGTCATGTTTTAACCACATCCCGTCCAGTTTGTGGTCAAAGGTGAACTCAAGCAGCCAAGCAGCAAGGCTTGGTCCCAGATGCTTTGCTCATCACAGAGTCTTAAATTGTTCCTGCATCACATAACCCTGGGCTGAGAGACTACATCCCACAGAACTGGGAAGAGGAGGCTTCAACTCTGCCACCTGGCGCCCTGAAGCCAACTCTTCATGGCCTTGTTGACCCTGCCAAGGACTGTCACCGGATCCTGACTCAAAAGACAGGGAACGCAATGAACAACTTAGTTGATGAGCCTCCGGCCAATCTGCAATCGGAATCTCTCTTCTAAAGATGTGCACTACTGCCCTCCGCTGGACGGAGACAGAATCGCAGCCTTTAACTACCTCTGGGCCTCACGCAGATGGGAAAGGAAAAAAATCTTAGGTGATTGTGTAATGCTGGCCCCCTGATGCGAAGAACTGACTCATTGGAAAAGACCCTGATGCTAGGAAATATTGAAGGCAGGAGAAGAAGGAGACAACGGAGGATGAGATGGTTGGATGGCATCACCGACTCGATGGACATAAGTTTGAGCAAGCTCCGGGGGTTGAAGATGGACAGGGAAGCCTGGAGTACTGCAGTCCATGGGGTCGCAAATAGTTAGATAAGACTGAGCAACTGAACTGAACTGAATGCTCGTGTGGAATACTAGTTTCCAAAATTAAGGCTCCTGAGAGTAAATAAAATACGAATGCTTATAAACTCCATAATAATTGTTTTAGTACATTCCAGTTAATCTATCAAAAAAGAAACTGAAATGTTTTTTATTTATATTCAAATTATATGGACTATTTCCTTCAAATATAATTCTAGTGATTACTACCAATTTGTTTTTTCTGCTAAAAATTGTGTGTTTATTTTAGAGCTATGTCATAAAGAAAAGATTCTTGACACTATTCTTGGAAAAGTACATGCCATCTACATTGCAACTTAGGTACAAAAATGAAAAAGACTGCTACTGTTCTTTTCACCAAATAACTTTGCCAAATAGGCATGAAAATGTTGGTTTTTATTAGAAATTTTTATTCAGTTCAGTTCAGTCGTTCAGTCATGTCCAACTCTTCGAGACCCCATGGACTGCAGGACGCCAGGCTTCCCTGTCCATCACCAACGCCCAGAGCTTACTCAAACTCATGTCATCAAGTCGGTGATGCCATCCAACCATCTCATCCTCTGTTGTCCCCTTATCCCGCCTTCAATCTTTCCCAGCATCAGAATCTTTTCCAATTAGTCAGTTCTTCACATCAGCTGGCCAAAGTATTGGAGTTTCAGCTTCAGCATCAGTCCTTCCAATGAATATTCAGGACTGATTTCCTTTAGGATGGACTGGTTTGATCTCCTTGCAGTCCAAGGGACTCTCGAGTCTTCTCCAACACCACAGTTCAAAAGCATCAATTCTTCAGCGCTCAACTTTAGGATTGACTTATTTGGAATTAGAATCTGGATTTCTTATAGTGAGAGGCTAATAAATATTGGCAGGCACCTTTCCCAGGAACTACATGAAGCTGGCTCACAGTCTTAAGAGACTGACAGATAAACCCTCCCCATGGCCACGTTTATTTTTTTAAAAAGAAAGCCTATAGTCTCTCTGCAAGCAAAGTAAGTATGCTTACTATGGTCCGGTGAACTGCTTACACTTAGACAGTAATTTGGAGGTAGCTAATTTTAAACTTCGCATTTTTTTTTTCTGAGGTTGAAGTTGAGCCTTGGAAACAAAAAGAAATTTTTGTAACATATTTCTGAATTTTGTATTCATGAATCTTGTACACGCCATGCTTTGAGACTGAGAGACACCATATTTCTTCCATTCTAAGATATCCCCCACCCCCACATTTTAACATCTCTAACATCAGGTTGTGTTTCAGTTTCCTGGTTTCTCACTCTCCATGGCTTCTTACAGTTGCTGTCACTCAACTCACTGTCAGCCAGGCCACGGTCATGGGGTGGTTGTCATTGTGTTGCACTATCATCATATTTTGGGGCAAAACACTGCGTTGTACATAATCATAGACATTGAAAGATCTCTAGAGGGATCAATCAAAGACATTGAAAGTCTCTAGAGGGATTAAGAAGAGTTGGGCTCTGGGTATGAAGACATGTTAGGGGAAACTTAGCCAGTTTAATTTTACATATACTTTCCTTTTTATTTCTGCACAAGTGGGACATATAATAAAACTCTAAATAAGTATTTTAAAAATCCCTTGAATAAGGATAAAATACAAAAATTTAAACATAAGGAGCTACTAGTTGCTCTTTTAATGGGCAGCAATTTTTTTCATAGTGATACATAAAATAATGGGACATGTCATGATTGATAGCATCTTAAATTCAGTGAATTATATGGCACAATAACAGGGCAGTGGAAAGAATGCTTCTGAATTCAAAACCAGATGACACAAGAAGGCATTAACTGAAAAGGCGTATTCACTCAATTTCTACTGTCTGGACTATCGATCAATTTTGGAAAGGAAATGGAATTTTAAAAATTCTCTCACTTCTCTGATGTATCCAGATATTAGAAGAATAAAACAATGTGCCAGATGCCAGCATGGATCATCCCCTCAGTCTTCAGCATCTCATTGTAATTACTGGATACAGGCCAACCAACCTTCTGGATCACAAAGAGTGTAGGTGAGGGGCTCAGAGATCAAAGCCGACACAGAGCTCATCTGAAGCGCAAGTAATATACGTCACTGGAAGGAGGCACAGGGGGATACGGTGTGAGAAGAGTGAGAATATTGAAGTGTCTTTCTCAGTCCCTGTGGTCTCCTTTGGACCAGGAAGCTTTGCCGGACAGGCATACATCACAGGTCTGAATATTACATCTCTCTGTGCTCTCTCAGTACAAGTTGTGTGTGAGTGTGTGAACTTGATGACCAAATATAAATCAGAGTTATTCCTGTTGACAGGAAATAAAGTTAGACCATCAGACATGCTCAGAGCCAATATCTGCTTTCATGTTTTTCAAAGTTATGGGGAAAAGATGGCTCCGATTATTATGACTGTCTTGTCAGAGCTAAGACGGAGCCAATTCCATTCCACCTCAGTTCTTTTACTTAGCCAAGAATGGAAACCATACTGTGATAAAATATTGCCAAGAGAGAGTTCTAAATAAAAGCCTCCCGGTCAATTTAGACTCAGCTGGTTGAAGACTCACTTCAACCCCACCCTCTACCACCCTGGCCAAGAAATCAGGTTTTTGTTTCTCCTTCAAAAATGTGTTTCTTGTTCCCCACCATCTATCCCCACCCTCCTCACCTCCCTCCTTAGCCAAGCTCATAGAATCAGATTTTTTTTTTTTTAACGTATGCAGACACAGATTCTTACGCCAACTTTTAGTAGCGTAAAATGTACACAAATATGGGGAATAGCAGGTTTATAGGTGACTTAGGCAGATCAAGCTGTTTCTAGTTACACGTTTCTTATGAGACAAATCCTCTTCTGGCCTTTGGAAGATACATTTCCGTCTGCCTTTGCTCTCCATCCCTGTTCCAGTGCTGAGTCAAGCCCCTGGTTCAAAGGCTGGTGAGCATTTCTCCCTGTAACGATTAGTGTTTCCTTGCAACTCCACCGTTTCTGTACCTCTGACTTCCTCGAGTTTGACAACTTTCCCACCTGCCGGCTTTACATATCTTCAGTGTCTACTGGGCACTGCATACTTTCTGAATCTGGAATATTTCTAAAAGCATTGCGTGCGTGCCTGCTAAGTCGCTTCAGTCATGTCTGACTCTTTGCGACCTTATGGACCATAGCCTGCCAGGCTCCTCTGTCCATGGGATTCTCTAGGCAAGAATACTGGAGATGGTTGCCATGCCCTCCTCCAGGGGATCTTCCCGACCCAGGGACTGAACCCATGTCTCTTATGTCTCCTGCCTTGGCAGGAAGGTTCTTTACCACTAGCACCACCTGGAAAGTGCTCTAAAAGTTTTCAGTCAATCCAAGCAAGTTGCTCAGTCATGTCTGACTCTGTGACCCCATGGACTGGAGTCTGTCAGGCTCTTCTGTCCATGGAGCTCTCCAGGCAAGAATACTCGAGTTGGGTGCCATTTCCTCCTCCAGAGGGTTTTCCTGACTTGGAGATCGAACCCAGGTCTCCTGCGCTGCAGGCAGATTCTTTACCATTTAAGCCACCAGGGAAGCATTCGTAGTCTCTAAAATTCTCCCCAATCCTCAAGCACCCTTCTTTCAAGTTCTAGTACTCTTCTCCTAATCGAGTCTCATCCTAGGCAAACATTAACACAGGACACTGATGAAGAAGCATTTCAGTTTTGTGTTTTCAAGCCCGGATGAAAACTACGTGCTTTGAGTGACGGGGTGGTGACACATGAGCACTGACTTGGGAGGAGATCCTGCGCATGGCCGCTTTTCCATCATGTGACCCGGGTAAGTTATCTAATGCTTTGTGCCTCTTCTGCAGAATGAGGCTGGTGGACTAAACCATTGGATGTCTTTTCAGTGATAGAATTCTGTGATTTGAGATTTAGATGGAAATTTTTACAGTGGACGGGGCATAGGATTAATGTTTTGTTTTAACATTGAAGGATTAATCATTCCTCTGGTGGTTCAGTGGATAAGAATCCACCCGCCAATGCTGGGGACATGGGTTTGATCCCTGGTCTAGGAAGATTCCACATGCTGTGGAACAACTAAGCCTGTGAGCCACAACTACTGAGCCCTTGCTCCAGAGCCAGAGAGCCACAGCTATCGAGGCTGCATGCTGCAATTACCGAAGCCCAGGCACCTAGAGCCTGTGCTCTGCAACAACGAGAAGCCACACACCACAACTAACAGTAGCCCCTTCTCACCACAACTAGAGAAAGCCCATGCAAAGCAACGGAGACCCAGCACAACCAAACATAAACAAATTAATTAAATTATGCATAAAAAATCATCCCCCTGAAATGTCTTCTGCAGGTTAGTTCTATTTTCATGAGATGCTATTTGTAGCTGCTTTGCTGCACTGTGGGGAAAGTCCATGGTCAGGCAAGTTCAAATAGGTTTTTTTCCCCCTGCAGGACTTTTCAGAGCTTTTAGCTTATGATTCTCCAGGAGTGAGATCAAATACTGCCAAACGATGCAAACATATTTGAGCAAGTACCTCTTTTTGTTCAAACACTAATTACCATCTTGTAGATACAGGGTTCTACATAAGGCGTCTTGGAGAATGGTGCCCAGCGGTGGTTTCATGAGGAGAAATACATTTGTCAGAATTACAGGAGTTCCTAACAGAGGAGAATCCTGTCGCTTTGGACTTGGTTTCTTCCAATCTCAATGTCTAAAATCTTTTTAATGATATGCTTATTTAGTCCCAAGCATGCGGGGGAGGAGGATTTGGTATCTGTAGCTGTCTTAACCCTTTTCCTACTCCAGTCCCAGCCCAATTCACACTTGTCCATCCCTCCTTATTCCCCTCACAACACACACCCTGTCTTCTAAATTGCAAACCGAGCCTGCATCCTGGAAGAGCTAAAATCTAAGGAATCCAAGCCTCTATGTTTCACTGCCAAGCACTGTTCCAAGAAGTTCACTGATCTCTGAAATCCGCCAGCCCCTAAATCGCTGAAGGGGGTCAGAAGAGTTAAAAGATTCCAGATGGGGAAGAGCAGCCTCTCCAATTTCTTCTGCCTCTGTTGCTCATTCAGAGGGTGTGACCTGTACAGGTCACTAAATCTCTGTGTGCTTTCAACTCCCCATTTATAAAATTTGGCTGATACATATTGATTTCTAGAACATTTAGAGATACCTGAATTCAAATCACAACAAATGGCAAATTCCTGACCTGATTTTTGCATTATTACCCAGAGAGGCTGTGGGTACAATTCAACAGTCAGAAAGCAGCATGGGTGAGAAGCTGCAGAAATTGACCAAATCAGGCATTCTTAGCTCTGCTACCCCTGCTACCCAATTACATCTGCACGTTCACATTGGACAGCATCTAGTTTATAAAGGCAAATATTTAATTAGTGAGACCTAGGATCAGCAATACTACTTCTAACTCATGTAACAAGATATCTCAAACTTGGGAAGCAAACCCTGTAAACTTAAACTACTGCAAAATTATAAAGTTTAACATAAAAATGGAAAATCTTTAAATGGCTGTTTTGTGCAATGTTCTTCACAGACAAGACTGCCACACGATGGAACTGTGTAACGGCTAGCAGCAGGCACTCCAGGAAGATAAAATAAACTGGCTTTATGGACCCGAGGAATTGATTTTTAATGAGATTCTGCTTGGCTGTAATGGCATCCTGAGAGAGTGATCTAGTTTCTACAGCCTCTGGTATACAGTTATAAGGTACAGAGCAGTACTTGCTTAAACAAGGCCCATGCATTTGCTCTTTAAGAATATGAGATGAAATAAAATAAGGATGCTATTCTAATGCACACCCCAGAAAGCGCATGTGCACACATGTGCATGGGTACGAGCTAGTATATACCTTCTGACACTATTCCCAAGGCGTTACCTGCTTGCATATTCTGAATTTTAAAGGACTAAAATCCTTGAGGTGATACGCATGTATAACTTTTATATTTTTCTCTACCAGAGTATAAGGACCCACCCATAAATTATTACACAGACTTGATGGATTCTTTCATGCTCCATAACTTAGGCTTCATGCTGACATTTATGTTTATATGTATATATATACAGAGGTGGGTATAGATAAGAATAGGTAGAGGTATTGATAGAGATATGGTTATAAATTACAGATGGTATAGAACAGAGAAGGCAGTGTAACAAATTGTTTAAAATACGTTAACCAATTTTAAGCTTTAAATCTTGTTTCTACCACTTCCTAGCTGTGTCCTTGGATATATTAATTTACTTCTCTGAGCCCCAGTATTATCTTCAATACATGGCTAAAAATCCCTATTTCATAGGGCTATAATAAAGATTAAAATGACTCAGAGACATAACAATTCACATGAATCTCAGCAATACAATGTGAAAAAGTAAATGCCAAAAGATTATATAGAACACATTTGTTCATAAAGTTAAAGCTAAGTAACATTTAAATCTACATGTACAATAATTCACAAGCTTTAATAAAACTATGTAAAAAGGAAAGAAAAGGAATGGTAAACGCAGAGTTCAGGATGATGGTTACCTTGTGCTGGGGGAAGTTGGTAAAATGGGAGTTAGGATTATATTGCTAGATAATAGGTTACAGTCAAGGTTCTAGTTAGTTCTTGGGTGAAGGTCTTACAAGTATATATTTTGAATAACTGCTGCTAAGTCGCTTCAGTCGTGTCCAACTCTGTGAGACCCCGTAGACGGCAGCCCACCAGGCTCCCCCGTCCCTGGGATTCTCCAGACAAGAACACTGGAGTGGGTTGCCATTTCCTTCTCCAATGCAGGAAAGTGAAAAGTGAAAGTGAAGTCGCTCAGTCGTGTCCGACTCTTAGCAACCCCATGGACTGCGGCCTACCAGGCTCCTCTGTCCGTGGGATTTTCCAGGCAAGAGTACTGGAGTGGGTTGCCATTGCCTTCTCCATATGAATAACTAGGTAACTGAATAAAACTAGCCGTGCGTGGACCAAAGATAAGAATATGTCATGAACCAAGGAACAGGGCTAATCCAATTTTATGCACTGGAGTGTCAAAGAAAAAGGGAAGGATAAACAGATAATATAGAAGAAAGTGATTAGCACAGTGCTTGGTACACAGTAAGTACTCAAGAAACTTTCAGGTAGCTGGCTAGGGATTTCTATATTCACGTACACTGTCATCCTTATTGAGTTTTATATCCCCCGGCATCTCTGATTTCCCCTCATTTCTTCTATTTCCTGATTTCCTCATTCATTTCTTTTTTTCCTGGTGCAACATCTGTATTCCCCAAATTCTTCACTTCTTAATTTTAAAAAAGTTGAGGGATAATTTACACACAGTACCAGATACAGGTCTTAGGTATTCAGTTCAGTGTGTTATGTCAATTGTATTCACAAACACAACCATTTAAAACAAGATATAGAGCATTTCTATCACCTCTAAAAAGTTTCTTTGTGACCCTTTACAATCAATTACCCCCATACCAGGGGCAACCTTTTTGACTTCTGACTTCTATTATTGTTGATTAATTTTGGCCATTCATGGATTTCATATAAATGAATTATGCAGTATATACTCTTCGGTATCCCCCTTCTTTTGATCAACCTAATGCTTTTAAGATTCCCCATATTCTTGTGTACCAGTAGTATTTTGTTGCATGCATATATTACAATTTGATTATCCTTTTTCTTGTTAATGGACAACTGGGTTGTGTCCAATTTGAAACTGTTATGAGTAATGCTACTATGAACATTGCCATGTAATTATTTTTGTAGATGTATCTTTTGATTTCTCTTGGGTAATCCTTAGCAGTGGAATTGCTCAGTTGTAGGGTAGATGCCTGCTTATCTTTTTGAGACACTGCCATTTTTCTTCAATGTGGTTAAAAAATCATTTCAAATCCTTAAGCTTGTAACATCTAACTCCACTGAAAGCTGATTAAGTAGCCATACTAGCCATGACCCATTTGTGTCTGGTCCCTGTCTTCTATCAACTCCAAAATGATTCCCAGGCCAGTAAAACAAATTTGAAAAAGAAAGAGATGAATGTAAAGAGCAATAGGTGAATGTAGACTTGTCTGATGGTAGAATGTACAAAACGGAACAGCAAGAAAGCACTTCCCTGCTGATTCAGACCATGAAACGAATCATTTTTAAGACTGCGTACTACTTGAGTGAAGTGTGAGCTAAATCATAGGTTCTCCAGCTGGGTGAATGAAGCTCTTGGCTTCAACAGACAGACTGAATAATCTTTGGGGGCCAAGGGTGGGTGACGGATGGTAGGGACATTAATTGCTTTGCATTTGCTGGTTGAGTTTGTTGTAAAGGTAAAGGCCTGCCCTAGCCCTGAAGAGCTTACATCTGTTTCTCATACAGCTCACCACCCGTGCTGCTTCAACCATCTCCTACTGCTGGCCAGGCTACCACTTTATTGATTTCTCCCCCTGCCCTTTTAAAAAGATGAAAGTTCCTAAAAGCTTTTTGTATGCAAGTAAGTGTGTTTGTATGCATGCACGTGTGTGTTGGTGACAGTGGTTTAGGTTAGCAAACTAAACAGCAGCTAGAAACCATCGGTTTGTGTGTGGGGGTGTGTGTGAGTGTTTAACCAATTACTCAAAGATTGGGCACCCCCAGTGGCGGAGCTGGCGGAAGCATAACAATTAGAATGTGATGACAACAACTTAAAGATAATTAGTTGACAATGACTTGAGACCTCATCAACCCCTTTAACACCTCACGGGTTATGATTAAAATGAAATACTTGGAGAGCATTTTAAGGACATCTTGTCTCACTACCAGCAGCTGTTAAGGTAGAGCTACAATATTTGGTGTTCTTTGATATGGCTCCCATTCTTTATAACCACGAACAATAATTATTCAAAACAGTTATCATTATTCTACGGACATCAGTGGATTAAGGATCTGTGTTTTTACTCAGAAACCTATTCTTTTACTTCTTTCCCCAACACTCTCCCATTCTCATCCAGACTTTTAAGTAAATGATGGTCAAACTTTTTAAAGTCAGCCCCATTGTCCTTATAAATTACATGGGTTGATAACGTCAACTGTGATTTTTACTGAAATCACAATCCAATTGGGAATTTACAACTGGAGGATTCCACCATGAGAACTCACAGGTGTGTTTAGATGAAACTGGGATATTTCACAAACCTGCTAACCTCAGGCTTCAATAAACAAATGTTTTTTATTTTTCTTGATGGGCCCTCAATAAATATTTAATAGATGAATTGATGCTGAGATTCCACTATCTTCCAAACTTCGTTCAGTTTCACGTTGCCTCTAAAATAGACACCATTTAAAACACTGAAAGTGAAACCTAATGGTTCTATCCTTCATTACTAAATATTTCTTAGGAAAGACTTTTCAGTGCTTCTGGGACAATCTGATTTAAATACATATTAAACTGCAGACATCAAACAACATTTGAATATGTAAAGAGGTTTGAAATAAACTTTATCTGATTATAAAATGTTGATCACCTATAAAACTCTAGTCTCTTTTTAAGCTATAGTCTTAATATCAGTTGTACTATTTAGATATATAATCAGTTGTACTGTTTAGACATTACAACCAATTATTTGATGTGGAAGTTTCATACTAATAAGGCCAATACTGCTAAGTTTTTCCATTTTTTAAATAATGATCTTTAACCTTTTGGGGGGGTCACAGACCCATTTTAGAATATGTGGAAACTGCTGATCTGCAAAAAAACCTCTATTCACTTACATGCCAAGTTGATAGAATTTCCTGGGATCTATGGATTCCCGATTAATATTCTTTTATCATAAGTAATACAGAGGTGATTTTAATATTCTAGACATGTTGGTGACAATCTATAAAACAGAAGGGGAAATGGACCATTTATGAACATATTGTGTTCAAATTAAAACTATGTTAGCCAATCAGAAAAATGGTGTCTTGTTATAAAATAAGGTCAAGTATGCAGTGGATGTTTATTGAAAAGATTTATTGACCAGAGTTCTGAGCAAGGGCTCTCACAATGTAATCTATATGACTCCAACAAAATTAAGAGAGATGCTTGTTTAAAATGCATATTCCTCAGCTCCATTTTTGGCCGAATAAACTGGCATCTCCTGTGATGGGAGCTGGTATCCTATAGCACAGCTGAACCAATTTCCAGGTGATTCTAATACACAATTAAGACTGTCTCTTAACATGCTCATTCTTAACACTTAGCTTATGTCTTTTGCAAAGTGCTTTATTTATATTAGTATTGTTAGTCAGTCAATGTGGATGAAGATCTTACATAAACATCCAGAAAATGCTTTTGATAACTCCAGTTTGGATAGTGGATGTCATCAGAGAGAGAGCCCTTGGAAGGCAGCTGCAAACAATTGTCACTCCACTGCACTTAGCATCAGAGTCAGGCCACTTTAGATTGGCCCATCACATTGTTTCATTTTTGGGTCCTTAGTCATTTGTTACAATAAAAATTAAGTTACAGGGAAGGAACACTGTGACAGGATAATGGACTCCTGCTCAGAAGAAACCAGCCTGCCTCCAATTCATCACAGCATTTATAGTGCATTAGAAGACATTACAGTGACAACATCATTCCTTTGGGGCAGGAAGAAAAACCAGATTGAGTGGAAAAGAGGGAATTTACTTCATGAACTTGGCAAAAGTGAAATAAAAATAGAATCCCGGGGTGGTTTAAATTGCCATGTTCAGCAAAGGACAAGGGAAAAGCTAACCATCTCTGAGGCCAACGTTCCAACATGTTAAAAAAAAAAAATTAGCTTAGTTCACCTTGCATCACATGAGTAGTTTGTGGGTTAAAATGAAATGGTTGCCTAAGGAATAACAGAGAGGCATGGGAGAAAATGGGCAAAGTTAAGGCAATTTAAAATGATTAAAGCCCGCAGAATATTTTGCAAATATAAAATCCTGGAGAGAAGCTTAATAATAATATTTGTCCAATGGACTGAGCCAAAGATATCTATATTGTCTAGGTATTTTAATTGGAGGCCTGAAGTATCATTATAAAATCATAAGAAATCTGTGTCTGTGTTCTCGTAAAAGTAAAAATGGTTGTTTGATGTTAGAAAGCAATGTTTTGAAAAGTAGGAGCTAAAGGAATAGCATTGGGTAGGCAAGTCTGGCAATTTAGACCTGGGAACTTAATAACTTTATAGTATTTTTACTATTATACCAACACTATGTTAAGCCTGGGTGGGAAAATGAGAGGGCACCAGGCAACTTGGTATAATGGAAACAATGTCTTCATTCTCTGAATTTTTTTTTAAGTGCCATTTTTCTAAACTACACTTTTTTAGAAAATAACTTTTTTTTTTTAGATCTCAGATCTCTCCAGTGGGGCAAAGTGGGGAGGGGAGATTCTGGTTTTCTCCTTAATAAAATCTTTAATTCACGTAAGAATCAATTTGAACAAAAATCTGTGTGGTCTCATTTTCTTCCCCTGTCAATCTGTGTTATTTCCAGGGTGAAAGGTAATTTTGACCGTAAACATGGTTTCTATCACCCATTTCTAATTTTAACCTATTTGTCTCCATTTGATTTACATTGGGTCTAGAGCAAATTAACTATTGTGAGCTTTTATTGAAAATTAATTAGGTGGCTAAAGTGCCCATGGCAGTCTCTGCCAGTGCATGTTTCTCTCCGGGTCGCCAGCCTTCTCCAGTTAAAACACCTAGCAACTTAAAATATCCATAAAACCAATGATATAATTAGTTCCAGAGTGGAACTCAATCTCTTTGAAATCAGATGCTTTCTTCTAGTGCTGAAGGGCCATGCTATAGCCAACATTTTATGGTATCAGGGGATTTTCCTGGGGGTAAAGAATAGCTCATTGCAGCTGAATCATCTCACGTGACTTACAATAGGAGTCCCTGTGGTACCAAATACAGTTGCATCTCTGATCAGATTCCTAAGTCAAAGCAAGGAGACGAGGGAAGCTGGGCTTACCATACTGTAAATATAAAAAACAAGCTACCCATGAGTGTGTGTGTGTGTGTGTGTGTGTGTGTGTGTGTGAAGAAAGAGAGATCTTATACTTAAGAAAAGCCAGGATGTAAATGTGATTTATTGTAAATAGTTCCACAACATTAAAATGAGTTTTTATTTTCGATGTATGCTGCTTCAAAGAAGAGCTCTGTGGGCTCATAAAAATGCAGAGAACAAATAGGGGCCTCTAAGTCCAATTTATATGCCATGCCCACTGTGCACCGAGACGCATATAATCTGTAAAATGTCAGCTTCAAAGTTCCACCGAAATGGGTGTTAACCCTGACCTCTGGCCTCGCTGCCTCTGGCTGGGCCTGCGTGCTTTCTTTACCAGCTGTTTTAGATAAATGTGTTCCATTTTTAAGAGATTGTCTCAGCGTTTTTTTTTACATGAATAGTGGTAATATTATTAACTCTCACTGGAGAAACCAGCTTTTCTAAGAGGGTTTTACAGAGGAACCAATCATTTCATGACCCATGCAGAGAGGAGTGGATTAATAAATATGTCATTGTCCTGAAAATATTTAAACAACACTGGGAGAAAAGAGCAAGGCACACAACAAAAGGAAAGCATATTAGTAGTGTTTCCTGTCAAAATTCACAGAGGAAGCACTTTATTTAGACCATTTTCTCCATAAAGAGACATGGTGGGCCAAAATAAACATAGTGAAGGAATCTGGTTTATCCCACTTTGGAGTTTGGAGACCATCAGCTCAACCAATGTTATGAGACCAAAACCAGGTTTTCTCTCTTGAGGCTGCTAAGTAAAGCCATCGACAGAGGCAAGTGGATAGACTTAGTGGATCCAGAGTGCACAGTTAAGTGGTACACACTGGTACCATTTCTCACAGGGCTGAGCAGAATAATTCACTTACGAGGCTCAATAAGCAGAATATTCAGAGATACATATATAAAATTTTCATGTAGGGGATTTACCCAACCAAGACTATAAACAAAGGTTTCAGAGTCCGGGGATGTTTTTCCATTTCCACAGAACAAAGTAAATCCTGACAATGCTTACTGAGTGCCTGGATTGCCTGGATGCCACATAGTTCTTGATGGGAAATGGGTTTAAAGACATGTTGTTGTTCAATCACTAAGCTGTGTACGACTCTTTGCAGCCCCATGGACTACTGCACACCAGGCTTCTCTATCCTTCACCATCTCCCAGAGCTTGCTCAAACTCATGTCCATTGTGTCAATGATGCCACCTAACTGTCCCCTACTCTGTCGCCCCCTTCTCCTCCTGCCTGCAATCTCTCCCAGAATCAGGGTCTTTTCCAGTGAGTTGGCTCATCAGGTGGCCAAAGTATTGGAACTTCAGCTTCATATCATTCCTTCCAGTGAATATTCAGGTTTGATTTCCTTTAAGAATTGACCGGTTTGATCCCCTTGCAGTCCAAGGGACTCTCAAGAATTTTCTCCAGCACCACAATTTGAAAGCATTGATTCTTCGGCGCTCAGCCTTCTTTATAGTCCAACTCTCACATCTGTACATGATTACTGGAAAGACCACAGCTTTGTCTATACAGACTTTTGTCAGCAAAGTGATGTCTCTGCTTTTTAAAACACTGTATAGGTTTGTCATAGCTTTCCTTTCAAGGAACAAGTGTCTTTTAATTTAAGGATAATTTCTATTAGCCTAAAAAATTGACTTTCCAGGATCAAAAAGCCCATCAAACTTCACAGAGATGAGCATTGTCACCAGGAAGAGCAAGTGTAAATGGAAATGAAGTTATGAAATATATAGTTGTGGGGAAAACAAGAAATGAAGTTACATATGATGGAACGTAGTGATGTATGGTGAGTTTCATTGAAGTGATACACTCTGAAATCAGTTCTGATGAACAATTGCTAGGACCCAGGTTAGCAACTGAGAAAGGGAATACTATGCTATTTGCTAAAGGAGACAGAAGATGGAAGGGATACAAGAGAAAAATAGACGGCCTTTTGGCGTGAAGCATTCATTGTAACCCACATGAAGAGAAGAAAGTGGGGGCAAGATGACCAAGCCATTCTTGGTCAGCTTTTGCCAGCTGTCAGAGTCTCTTCTTCTGACTGGTACCCATTTTGTTGAATCTTGAAACTATGGTTTGCAATGTGTTCAGAATTTAATACAAGGATAGAAAACATTACAAAATCCTGAAATTATTACACCCCTTCAAATTCACATGCATTTGAAACAGGATCCCAAATTCTCAGCATTAAATTTTATATAAGGACGGTTTTGAATTCCTTCATGTGTAGAGACTGATATCATTTAGATTGAATAAGCTACAATGAGTGTTTTTTTAATGCGAATAAGTTTCTCAAAATAGCTAAGGCTGTTGAAAATCACTAAAGAAATCATTTTGAAAGGGTACATATGCCTCCTCTAGAATGTCGTGTTTGGCGCTCCCAAATGTGTTACCCAAAAGTATTAAGTCTACACCAGGTGAGAAGGTGGTTTTTGAAATTGATCCTGCAGAATTGTCCCTTTAAAGTGGCTGCTTTCATGAATCAGCCAGTATTTATATATTATTATAAAGATAATACCCTTACTTTACCTCACAAGGGTGTTCTGAGAATTAATTAATGTTTGCCAAGTACTTTGAGCTCTGTAGATGAAAGGTGAAGTGGAAATGCTAAGTAGTATTATTATTTTCATCTGTATTTGAACTTGCCTCTTATAAGACAATCCTTATTTAAGATAATGATCTCTCCTTTGGGGAGAAAAGGCAAAAATTGCCTCATCCACAATCAAACCCTCATAAGGAGGACAGGTGTGATTATGAGGATTTGGCCTAAAGAACAGATTGAAGTGGATGGCAAACTTCAAAAGCATATATTCCCAAATCCCAAGACTTCTCCTGGGAGTCCCACAAGTGCCAAGTTCATCCTGTAATCCCTGTCGAGATATGGCCAAATGCAAAGGCCAGGACCAGTTAGGTATTTACATGGCATGTAAATAACAACCCAAAACCTTTCTTTTTTTTTTTTGTTTTTTTTTTTAATTTAAATTTATTTATTAATTTAGCATTTTAACTGATGTGCAGTTTATGTATATGTTACAAGTGTACAATATAGTGAGTGATTCACAATTTAAAAGGTTATACTCCATTTACAGGTGTTTGTGAGGTCCACAATCCAATTACTGAAGAGAAAGATACTCTCTTAATCCTGCTGCTGCTGCTTCTAAGTCGCTTCAGTTGTGTCTGACTCTGTGCGACCCCATAGACGGCAGCCCACCAGGCTCCTTTGTCCATGGGATTCTCTAGGCAAGAATACTGGAGTGGATTGCCATTTCCTTCTCCACCCTTAATCCTACCAAGAAGTTAAAGGACAATGTTGAGAAATTGGTTTGGCTAAACCAGTTGGCCAATTGCCTTGAAAGGAATTGATTTTGCTCTGTTCTGTGTCTTCAACTCTAAGCCTAACCCTGGTCAGTGGAGGAGAATGATTGCCAAAGATTTCGACGGGTCCCTCTGAGAGTGTGTCGAACTGCAGTGAAGAAGGACAGAGCAAATCTCAGGATCCTGAAGGACTCAGAAGCTTTTTCCTCCTCCCCCTACAGAGTACATCCTTTTCATGGGCAGAGAATGGATCTTTGTTATTAGTATCTCTTCCAAAACCCCGGTAGGTACAGAGCTGGTGAAGGAGGAACAGATGGCATACTGGCAATATATTGGGGGAACCCATCTACACTCAGAAGACCAGATTCCTTCCTGAAAAGTGGTTCACAATTTCTTAGAGGCTTCTAACTCTATGCTTCCATGCAGGTGTTCATATAGGCAGAGAAACTTTAAAATTGACTCATTTTTATTCTTGCCCCAAATTAAAGGCTTGGCTACCATCAATGACTTCCCTCTCAACAACTGACATAAACAAGTGCCAGTCTTTCAGCATGTTTTTTAAAAAAAATCATGATTATCTATATCTTCATCTCTAAGATTCAACATTTTCATCTAAAGCTAATTGGGATTATCCCAGGGTGATAGGAGACAGGTTTCAGCATCAGTCACTGAACCCTCCCGATTACGTGTTGAAGTGGGCACTATAAGCAACCCCCTTTTACAAAGAAGGAAACTGAGACATAGGAAGGTTAGAAAACTTGCCCAAAGTTGCCTAACTAGGGAGTGGCAGAATCAAAAACAGGTATGATTCGGCATTCTGACATAAGAGGCAGTGAACTGAAACACTGAACTGTTTCCTCCATGCCGCTACAACAGAGTGTTAAAAGAAGATATCGCAAAGCACAGCACATTTTAGTGCATCAGGATATATACTATGCATAAGGAAACATTCTCTTTAAAAAAAAAAATGCATTCATCCTCAAAATTAAGGACCTAAGGATTCTGAAAATACCCAAATTACACAGTGACCAAAGGAAAAAGTTTGGTAAAATGTGTCAAGTTTTCTTTGAATGTTTCCAACCCCGTTGACCTATCTCAAACACATCCCTTTCCCCAGGCAGTTCTGAAAACTCAGTCTTGAAGTTCACCATATGCTTTCAGATTTATCAGAATTACTCCTGATCCTGAAGCAGATACACTCCTGCCTGTGCACAAAGAACTCAGAGCCCTGGCAGGCAATTAGATAGAAAAGAAACAGTTCAGCTATTAAGCTGCTTTTAGATGCCCTGCACAGAATAGACGAGCTCTTAAAAAATCACTTAACGTAAGTATCAAGGTGCTGCAGAAGTGCCAAACACTCAACCGAGTTTGTTTCTAGAAACTTAAAAGGAATAAGACTTTCAGGTTTGTCCTTTAATCCAATAAATTTTTAAAAGATGATTAAACGAAACAATTTTTCTTCTCCTTCAAAAGCACAACTTTAAAACATTTTCTTTTTTCCTGTTAAGTCCCTGGCTATCCTAGTTTGTCCTCATTTATCCAGCAGGGGTCGCTCTTGCCCACTGTACTTTTTAAAGGAATCCTTGCTTCTCCGCACTATTTTCACGGGCTTGCCTGCGTGTGTGTGTGTGTGTGTGTGTGTTCGGATGTGCTCAGTCATGACCGACCTTTATTTCAGGCAGCAGAATGAAGAAATATGGACAAAGATGTCAGGCTTGAGAGATTGAAGAGAAACAAATCTGTGGTTTTGGAGGTGGGATTGCAATGTTGGGGAAATGGATGCTTTGATAATGACTCTGTATGAACAAGTAGGCTTCAAGTCAGTACTTCAAATTTCTCATATAAATTAGTCAGTCCTTGTCACAAAATGATTAGCCTTAACTCACTCTTACTCTGAGTTTATAAGTGAGAAAGTTGCTCAGTTGTGTCCAACTCTGCGACTCCATGGACTATACAGTCATGGGATTCTCCAGGCCAGAATACCATAGTGGGTAGCGTTTCTCTTTTGCAGGGGATCTTCCCACCCCAGGGATCGAACCCAGGTCTCCTGCATTGCAGGCGGATTCTTTACCTGCTGAGCCACAAGGGAAGCCAAACCTGAGTTTATGCTGTGTCTCTTTTCTGTGTATCATTATCAGGCTTCTAAGTAGGGAATGGGGAATGGAGCTGCTTGTACTTTTGTTCATCTAGGCCATTGTCAGCCAGACCCTTCCTCAGGGTTCAGCCTGGCCTTGGTGATCACTCATACCTTGCAGAGCAATGACTGTCTAATACTCAGTGATTGTTCAGCCTTGGGTGGAAGTTAATCTTTAACTGTAGCAACTTCTTCCTGCAGGAACTCAGGGCAGACTCACACAGGCCACTCAGATCAGATCCTGAGTCTCAGGGTACATGTGAAAGGGGTGCTAGGGAAGACAAGGTCTTCCTACATCCCCACTTTAGGAACTTCTCCTGAGGCCCCACGGGCAGCCCAAGCAGGAAACAGCTTGATGCGTGGCCAGGTTTTGACACTGAGGAATGCAGGAGTGGGGTTCTAACACTGAACAAAGTGGTCGCTTGAGGATGGGGCTGCATCAATAAAGACACACGAAACATAAAGCACCACTTTTGATTACTCTACACCTCTATATACCTCTGGGTGATCAAACACTGATATTTAAATCAGATATTTAAAAGACTCCCTTTTACTTTGCTTCCTCTGCATCTTTTTTTTCTCAGTGCTCTAGTGAAATGAAAGTCATGTCCAACTCTTTGTGACCCCATGGACTGCATAGTCCATGGAATTCTCCAGGCCAGAATGCTGCAGGGGGTAGCCTTTCCCTTCTGCAGTGGATCTTCCCGACCCAGGGATCAAACCCAGGTCTCCCGCATTGCGGGTGGATTCTGTACCAGCTGAGCCACAAGGGAAGCCCAAGAATACTGGAGATCTTCCTGCTTGGAGATCCAAGCAGATCTTCCTGGCCCAGGAATCGAACCAGGGTCTCCTGCATTGCAGGCAGATTCTTTACCAACTGAGCTACGAGGGAAGCTCTAGACTTAAAAACAAATACACCTTAATTTTTAGAACAGTGCCAGGATCATAGTAAAATTGAGTGGAAAGCACAGTTTCCAGATACTCCCTGTCCAGACTTGCATGCTCTTCCCCACAATCAGCATCCCACAGGAGAGGGTACATTTGTTACAACTGATGAACCTACACTGATACATCATCAGCACAGAGGCCATAGTTCACACTAGGGCTCACTGTTGGTGTTGTATGTTCTACACGTTTTGACAAATGTATAAGGTCCTGTATCCAACATTGTAGTATCATACAGAATAGTTTCGTTGTCCTAAAAATCCTCTGTGCTCCACCTATTCATCCATCCTGCTCTGACAACCACTGATCTTTTTACTGTCTCCATAGTTTTGCCTTTTCCAGAATGTCATATAGTTGGAATCCTATAATATGTGATCTTTTCAGACTGACTTCTTTCACTTAGTAGTATGCATTTGAATTTCCTTCTTTTCAAGGCTGAGAGCTCATTTCTTTTTAGCATTCAATAATACTCCATTGTCTGGATGAACTACAGTTACTTACTTATCCATTCACTTATTGAAGGATATCTTGATTGCTTCCAAGTTCTGGCAAGGATGAAATTAACCTGCTGTAAACTTCCATGTATGGGGGGGTTTGTGTGGACATAAGTTTTCAACTCTTTTGGGTAAATACTAAGTATAGCAATTCCTGGATGAAATGATAACCTCAATACCTTTTCTTCATGGTCTTCACAATTGTTGTGTCAACATCCTACCTTCAAAATTACATAACAGATGCTTTCTACAGTTTGCATTTGGGTGGATGACTACTCCCTTTGCTCCCCAATTCTACCATCAACTCCCAGAGAAGCGCCCTGTGTCTGAGCAGCACTTGTCAGAGGAGCAGCAGCTATGCTGAGGAGGCTGCAGTCACCACAGATGCCTCTTCAGATGGAGACAAAAGTGAGGGGGTGTGGTTCTATGAGTGGTTTATCCAGAATTAGACCAAACCATATCCAATGAAATACAATCTTCGTAATACTGGGGTTTCCAATTGCCACTGAATTCAATTAGTTTCAACGTCATATTTGGGGAGTGGGGAGAGGGCATGGAAGAAAATACTGTGCAGCAATGGTGGTGGGGGGGTGTGTAGGGAGGGAGGCTTTAATGAACAATTTGGTGTCAAATTTGTGTCCCAGCATTGGATGTTTGTCAAAAGGATTTGGAGTTTCTGAACCATGCCCTTGCTCTTTTTGACTCCATGGAGTTTTCTTGTTTAGGCCCCCAGACTGTGCCAGTGGGATCGATGAGCTGCTCTATAGATTGAGAGCTATTAGCCACCAAGCACCCACTGTGCCTTCGGCAGGTTCTGTAACACCAGCCAGTATCTGCTGTGTTTACACTGCTGATGTCTCTCTGTTATTAACATCCTTTCTATGACTGACAACTTTTGATCTGCAGCAAATAGTTTTCTAAAAAATAAACCAACTCCAGATTATTTTGATGGTTGAGATAACATGCTGAATGTAAAATTGGACATTTTCCAGTAACTCCAGTGGGTGATCTCCGGTAAAATGAATGAAGCTGCTGTCTCGAGGTGGCCCAGCCCCCTATTCCAGGAGCACTAGAGAATACCAGGAAGAAAGAGACACCTACAGGATATCAATTTTAAAGGATAAATAATGTTGCCAGAGCTTGTGAGAAGTGAAGTATGTTCGACCCACTTCATTTAATGCTCCCATGTCTTAGGAACAAATCCCAAACTATACGAAGTAATCCTACAGCTGCACGATTGTGAAACAATAGACACTAAGTGATTATGTCTCCACTAAGCAGCTGAAGTAGTTTGTTTTAAAGCCATTTTAGAATTACAGAAACTTTAAGAGCCATAGGGACAAAGAGGTCAGCCTATCAAGGCTGGTAATTCCAAAGGATCCCTACTATTATCTTCAGGTAAGGTCCGTCTAGTCAAGGCTATGGTTTTTCCTGTGCTCATGTATGGATGTGAGAGTTGGACTGTGAAGAAAGCTGAGTGCCGAAGAATTGATGCTTTTGAACTGTGGTGTTGGAGAAGACTCTTGAGAGTCCCTTGGACTGCAAGGAGATCCAACCAGTCCATTCTGAAGGAGATCAGTCCTGGGATTTCTTTGGAAGGAATGATGCTAACGCTGAAACTCCAATACTTTGGCCACCTCATGCAAAGAGTTGACTCATTGGAAAAGACTCTGATGCTGGGAGGGATTGGGGGCAGGAGGAGAAGGGGACAACAGAGGATGAGATGGCTGGATGGCATCACCGACTCGATAGACGTGAATCTGAGTGAACTCTGGGAGATGGTGGTGGACAGGGAGGCCTGGAATGCTGCGATTGCGATTCATGGGGTCACAAAGAGTCGGACACGACTGAGCGACTGAACTGAACTGAACTGAACAACGTCACTTTACGTCTTCCACTGGAGGGTATTTTAAAGCCTCCCTAAATCAGATGTCCTATGGTTTATTTTTCTAGTTATTCCACAGAAACATCCTTTATAGGTGTTTGATTTTTCATTTACATTAATACTTAAGCAGCTAAGGTGTACACGGAATATATACAGAGAACTAGAAACATTAATTAAATATCTATACTGTTGTGTTTCTACAGGGCTTAAAGAAATGTCTAACTCCCAGGGAACCTGGTTTTGGGAAACACTTCCTGGCAAGTTGTCATTTGGTTTAGTTCATCAGTTTCTAACAGTAATTCTTGCTTGGTGCTGCATTAAAAGAATGCATTCATACACAGGGCATCGTCCTCGGCCTTCTGATGCTCCCATAAGGAGATGGGACATTTCAGTGTGATGTGGGGGTGCTGTATAGGAGGGGGGTCAGCATCTCTGAATCCCAGCCTGGAGGTCTGACTCCTGACACACCTCAAAACAACCAGTAAGTGTCAGGAGGTAGATGAGGGGGCAGAAGACCCAGAAAAGGACCTCAGGCATCTCAGATGACATGAGCAAAAGTACTGATGCAGTAGGTATCTGAAGGACTAGGAGGAGACTTAAAAAGGATAAGGCTGCAGAAGTACCTGGGAGTTACCAATGGGGTTGGTGGTCTATGCTGTAGGCAATGGGGAGTCACGGCAGAATTTTAAGTGGGGATTTTTTAGGATGGGATATTCTGATGATTATGTGGAGGACTGTGGCTTGGAGGGAGCATGACCAGAAGCAGGAAAGTTACTGGCAAGGCTTGGTCAAAATGCAGGATTGAGGTGAGAGCGTGGCTTCATGACTCCTAAATAAGCTGAATAGGAGAATTCTTTCAGATACAGATATGCTGCAGTGCATTCTATACTTGTCCAGTGGATGAGAGCACTTTGGGAGGGTGAAGACTTCGTGTGCCCCTGTATACCTGGTCTCCTCTGAAAGCTCTCCCTCATCCCTAAGCATCCCAAGATCAGAGGCCACCAGCTACTGGGTTTCAAAACAGAGACAGCTCCCTCTTTCTCCCTGCCATACCTGCTCTTTGATGCTGGAAAACCCTTTAGGACAAGGATTAAAAATAAGATGCCTGCACAACCTCTAACTTTTCTTTCATGCTTATTAGGGTTGGGATGCTAAAGAATCTGAGGGAAGTAATAGATTGCCTAATCTGACATCTGATCCTGTGCTGGCCACTTGCTTTTGCCCCTCCAGATGGATTCTCTGCTCTTCCATGGCCACTGTGTGCCTCAGAACATTGGCTGCTCTAGCCAGCACCACCAGATTCTCTTGCTGAAGCTCCTGCTGGATTCTCATAAGGGTTCCACCATGTCTAGCCGCTTGATGTTGGGCTGGGAGTAGCTCCCTATGGTTACAGTCCCTGAGTGCTCCTCTAGCCTCTCACCAATTCTCTTTACCAGCCTTATTGTTATTCAGTCGCTAAGTCGTGTCTGACTCTTTGCAACCCCATGGACTGAAGCACACCAGGTTTTCCTGTCCTTTATCTCCTGGAGTTTGCTCAAACTCATGTCCATTGAGTCAGTGATGCCATCCAACTATCTCATCCTCTGTCGCTCCCTTCTCCTCCTGCCTTCGATCTTTCCCAGCATCAGGGTCTTTTCCAATGTTTACCAGCCTACACTTTGCTAAATAGCAACTTCATTTTATTCTTTGCAGTGTGAATAACTCTTTCAAGAGTTTCCTGACATCCTTCCAATGATATAGGTTCTTTCCTGCGTTTGCACTTGGGCAGGAGTAGGACACTGAGCTCCTGAGCATGAGGGTAGCCATGGAGAAAGGAAGACATCCAGAAAGAGGACTCTGGGGTCATAGAAGACCTCCTTCACACCTATTGCATGGGTGTCTGGCTGCCCATCTGCCTATATGGCCTGTGAAAAGCTAGCTTCACAGATCTGGTTTGAATTTATATTAGAAAAATCCTGAATTGATTTGTAACCTACAATCTGTAATTCATAAGCACGCCATCAATAGGTATTTCTTGTCTAAGTGTGTAACTTAGTAGACATCAGAGGAAGGGAAACCAGAAACATACAGATGTCGTCTTAAGTTGTGCGTATAACAGTCTTCAAGGGTTAAGAAACAGCCACATGCTGTGCAGCAGGTACGGTAGGTTTACCAGAGGTTTTCTTTTGTGCTTCTACAATAAAGTGGTTGGTGGTCTGCTGGCTACAGCCTGTTACACATTCCTTGCTTTTATTAGGATAACCATAAGCCTCAAAGACCCACCCTGATGTCAGTGGCAGGTTTTATAGAACACTCACAAGTTTCTTCTTGTTGTATTCGGGGGTATATAAAGTGTGAGGCATAATAGGTAACAGGTTGGAAGACCAGTTCAGGGCCGACAAAAGTCCGAATTCCTGATGTGAATATTTAATACCTTCTTATTACAGGAAAAGTTGACTACCAGATGCCTGTTACCGTGGCTCCAGAGCCCACTAAAGCTTTGAGTTCCTCCAGGAGAGGGTGGGTTTTGGCAGCTCCCTGTGCCGTTCAAACAACCCAGAGACCAGGACACACCCTGTTGACTTAGGAACGCTGGAGAGGAGCATTTGCTGGAAACATCTCTTCTGTTATTCAATGGCCAAGTGACCGATTACTTCTAAGACAGTGATTTCATGAGATGATAGAGCGTGGTGGTTTAAGAAGTTGTTTTCAATAAACTCAAAAGCTTCACAACAAATGTAGGCTCCATGTTGGTGTGTTTGCATCACTAAGACAGCATTTCAGGATGCACATTTATGGAGGTCCTTGATATATCTGCTGAGCTCCAGTTGTAGTTAACTGACATGACAGAGACCCAGCCCTGCACTCCTGAGCAGAAAAACACCCTCACAGCTTGTCAGCTTCTAGACACTGTAGTTCGTCCAGCTGTGTTCTGACCACAGCCAGTCTGGGAGTTCGGTCGTTTTGCATTTCCAGGGCATGTTTCCTGACATAATGCTCACTGGCTGCCTCCTACCTCAACTCCCTGGGGTGGTGAAAGGAAGGGTCCTTGCAGCCTGGCTTCCACCACCTGCTCTGGTCACATTGGCATGTCCCATGGCCTAGGACTGAGAGGAGACCCAGGCTGCAGGGCTAAGCTCCTGTCACTGTCCCAGGTTCTCTGGGTAAAGGAAGCTGATGTTCCAAGAACACTACCTACGGGCTTCCCTGGTGGTTCAGTGGCTAAGACTGAGTTCCCAATGCAGAGGGCCCAGGTTCAATTCCTGGTCAAGGAGCCAGATCCCACATACTCCAACTAAGAGTTCACATGCCACAACTAAAAAACAAAGATCCCTTATGTTGCAATGAAGAGCTGGTGCAGCCTAAATAAATATTTTTTTTAATTTTATTTTATTTTTAAACTTTACATAATTGTATTAGTTTTGCCAAATATCAAAAGAAAAAGAATAACCACCTATTATAAAAACACTTTTACTCAATATTTTTATGTTGAGTTGGCCAAAAAGTTTGTTTGGTTTTTTAAGATGTTACAGAAAACTCGATTGAACTTCTTGGCCAACTCTATATAGGGTGAGTCTACTGAATTGGTTTTTTTTTTTTTTAATTTTATTTTATTTTTAAATTTTACATAATTGTATTAGTCTTGTGAATTGATTTTTAAAAACTCTAAATTCAAGAACATCTAAACTATAAATAACAAATGATTTGAAATACTTTTTTGTTTTTCTTTTTCTTAAAAAAAAATCCAAAATGGAAATAGCTATATGTTACTATCCTGCTTAAAACCCTGGCTCTCTATTCCTCTTAAAATCAAATGCAAAGACCATTAACAGGATCTCTGAGGCCATCTTGCTCTTATGTGAATTTCCTCCTTTCCCCAAGAAGTAAGCACTCTGGCCTCCTTTTAACTTGTTAAACTCACCATGCCTCAGGGTCTTTGTACATGCTAATCTCCACATTTGGAATATTTTTCTCTTTCTTTCCTCTTCCTCTCCCCCTTCAGATTTCAGTTTTAATACTATTTCTTCAGAGAAGCTTTCCTAGACTCTAGCTTCGGTCAATCCCTCTTGATTTCATAATTACCTAGACTTCTCTATCAGGCGTTATTGTCATTGGAAGCATAAATTATTAGTGCAAATACTTGTTCAATGTCTTATTCCCACCTAGATCATAGACATGAGGAGATAATGGATGCTGTATTCTCAATGCTTAGCAGAGTACTGTTGGTATAGACAAATGTCTAATTGTTGAATTAATTATTCAAATAATGCATACTTATTACAAAGCAGATGACCAAAGTAAAGAAAAAGGTAAAGAAGAAAATTAAAATAATCTATATCTCTACATCCCAGGCAGAACAACTTTAACATTTCAGTATATTTTCCTTAGGTCCTTAAAAAACAAACAAACAAACATATGTGGTGTGTGGATAAATATTACCTGCTGAAAGCTGGATCCTTTGGACATTTAGAAAAATCTTAAAATGCACCAGGCTCCTGGTTTTCAAAACTGATGTTAGTGGGGGAGAGTCTGAGTAGGGAGATCGCCATTCATAGTCTCCACGCACACTATGTGCGCGCTAAGTCGCTTCAATTGTGTCCAACTCTCTGTGACCACAGACTGCAGCCTGCCATTCTCCTCTGTCCATGGGATTCTCCCAGCAAGAATACTGGAGTGGGTTGCCATTTCCTCCTCCAATGCATGAAAGTGAAAAGTCAAAGTGAATTCGCTCAGTCATGTCCGACTCTTTGTGACCCCATGGACTGCAGCCTACCAGGCTCCTCCATCCATGGGATTTTCCAGGCAAGAGTACTGGAGTGGGGTGCCATTGCCATGTGCATGCTAAGTTGCTTCAATTGTGCCCAACTCTCTGCAACCACAGACTGCAGCCTGCCATGCTCCTCTGTCCATGGGATTCTCCCAGCAAGAATACTGGAGTGGGTTGCCATGTCCTCCCCCAGGGGATCTTCCCAACCCAGGACTGAACCCACGTCTCTTATGTATCCTGCATTGGCAGGTGGGTTCTTTAACATTAGGGCCACCTAGGAAGCCTCTCCAAGACTGGGGAGGGATTATAAGCCAGCTCTTGGGAGCAAGTTCTGGCACCTTCCTATCTGACTCCACCATCATTTAAAAAATGTTTATTTAAACTTTTAGTACAGTATCGATTTCTTAAATATTTAGAAATATGTCACCTCACAGTTTAAATTGTGTTGCTATTGTTGCTACTCTTCCCCTAATTCATCTGTGAGGGACATTTTCAGAACTGTGGTTCCAGATTGCGAATTCCCAGCTCTTCTGCAAAGGCAGACGTGTCTGGAAACAGACTGGGAGCAACGGCAATAATCTCCATTCCCAGACAACTGCATGATTTCTTTACCCCAGATGCTACCACAGTTTACTGCATAGAATCCATTTCTATCAACAGGGCTGAATTCACAGAGCAGGAACTGTTGTCCATATTATACGTGAGGAGATGTGGTGTAAAGAGGTCACAGAACTTGCCCACCGCCACACAACTAATAAACGGCTGTGTCAGGCTTAAAACCCAAGTTGGCCTGACTCCAGAGCCCAGGATCTGAGCCACCACACCACGCTGCCCAAAGCAGATCCCTCTAGAGTCCACCTAGTGGATCAGGAATATGAGTGGACTTCACAAGGACTTAGGGCTTCCTGGGTAGCTCAAATGGTAAAGAATCTGCCCGCAGTACAGGAGACCTGGGTTCAACCCCTGAGTTGGGAAGATCCCCTGGAGAAGAGTACGGCAACCCACTCCAGTACTCTTGCCTGGAGAATTCCATGGACAGTGGAGCCTGACGGGCTACAGTCCATCGACTCGCAAAGAGTCGGACACGACTGAGCGACTAACACACTCACAGGGCCTTGGAAACCCCTGAGCTTGTGTATAAATTCTCTGTGTCTGTACAGATTTTTATCTTTGTCTGTATTTTTTCCTGGGGAGAAGTTCTCTATATTTCATTAGATTTATTTGGAACAAGAAAAATAAAATTTCATCTGGATTCACAATTATGCTAGTGTTTGTTGACTGGTTACCAAGTATGGTTCTAAGCACTTAACATGTATTAAATCCTTTACTCCTTGCAATAACTCTGACCACCAGCACTATTATCCCCATTTTATGATCAAAGAAACTGAGACACAGAGAGGCTGTCACTTGCCCTAGGTCACACAGCCGACCGTGGTGCAGGGATCCTATCCAGGCAAGTCCCTAGCATCTATGCTCTTATTAGACCACAGTGAAGAATGCCTTCTTCACAGATCTTCCAATGTTTCGTGCATTTCCCTCCCTGAACCTGAGATGTTATCTCCCTGTTTCTATACACGATTTATGTAGTAGTTTTTCCTCCCCCCTCTTAAAGTTATTAATGAACTGGCTATGGATCTTACAAGGAGACATCCCAGAATAAAAATTAGCAACTGCCCCCAGGAGGATTAGTCACATTAGTGATTCACACTACCATAAAAACTATTTTAAAAGACTGTCATCTCTCTGGTTTGAAATCTGCACAAGTTCTTCAGGGAGTTGGGGTTCTGAGTTAAAAGGAGGTCCTTTTGGTGGGGGTAGGAACAGAGAAGTGACCAGAAGGTGAAAGGGGATCCCACTGACAGTCACTGAGTATATGGGCGTGGCCAGAGTTTACATATACCTACTCTGCATCTGTGAGTACACACTTCTGTTCTAAATATGGACCAAGACACACTTGACTTATATGTATTGATTAAGATGAATGAAGTTTGAACGATGTGATACTTTCTCTGCACCTTTTGAGATAATGAGGCACAACCTAACTGTTCCCGAATGGCTTTCATGGATTACTGTGTATGAAGACTAAACACACTTCATGGTTTTTCCCTTTACAGATGGAAAAATAGAGGTAAGAGCATCGGGCTACTTGTTCGGGGGATTCTAGGGGATTTAATATAAAGCTAACAAGAGAGTTATGACTTTCCCCTCCCTGCTGAGGAATTAGCATTTTCCTGATTAAGTGACATTGAGACCAAAGACTGAAATAACAGAGCCTCAGAGATGAGAATTGAGTCTGCCCCAGGGTCCAGATGAAGTGAAAGACGAAACAGGAAGCAAGTGCACTTAAAGCGTGAGGCCTTGGCCGGCACCAACAGCCTTCATGGTTTAGGCTGAGCGGGTGTGGGAGAAAGGCCTGAAAAATACACGCTAGGCTGGCTTTCGAGAAAAGAAGATCTTATAGTGTTTTTTTCTCTGAATGTTTAAATTCTGGCAGACTCCTACTTTCAGACCCATTAAAATTCAGGAAGGGAAAAATGAAAAAAATTGAAACCGTTTTCAAAGAGGAGAAAAAAAACAACAAACACACCCACTCTTGCAAAAATAAAATTCCACCCCAAGAAAACCTTTATGAAAATGTTTTTGAGCTTTTAAAAACAGAAGGGGTTGACATGTCAATGGGGCACAGCCTGTGGACCATGGAATGACTATGAAATGTGGCATTCCCACCAGCATCTGGGCATGAGTGTCTTAACTTTGTTTGATCCCTGGAGAAAAACAGCCCTGTTTCCTCCCTGGAAGAAGGAATAGAACCCATTTCTATGGATGGGCTAGATCCCACTGTGTTAATGTGGTTAGGTGGAGTGCGAGGAACAATTTGTTCTAATTCACTGCCTCAAAATAAGAGCCTCTCACTCTGGAAGTTTCCTTTCCAACCCACCCTCCCATGCAATCAACGGTCCAAGCCAAATCCTTCCTTCAGTCTCAGATTTCAGTTATATAAGCTATTCTATCAAACAGACCCTTTCCAATTCAGACCAGAGTAAAATAGCCATTTATACAAACAGCTAGTGGTTTATGTAACCAGAGCCATTCAGGTGCCTCAGGTGAACAATGGCAAGGCGGATTCCACAGCTCTGAGCTCTGACTATGGTGGAACTTTGTTCCTACAGCTGGACGCCTCCTAAGAGGTCAGTCCTTCCTGCAGTTTCTCTCCAGGTTAAAGAGCATGCTACTTTGCATCCCTTGCAAATTCTTGTTCTTTATAGAGAACAGATTAAGCATTTTAATCTCAGGGATCAATGGTAGATTTTACTCCTGACATTATGAAACTTTCTGATGATCAAAGCCGTGTATATTCAGAATTTCAATTTGAAAAATACAGAAAAATAAGAAAATTAAATACACCTGTAATTCCACTACCCAGAGTTAGTTACTTTTGACATTTAGTGTATATCCTTCTAGTCTTTCTTCTATGCATATCATATACATACATATCTACATGTACATATAATGTACTATATATGTACACATATATTAAGGTGTACATGTATTAAAGTCATGCACATATACATAATATTTAAATGAATGATAATATTATGACTATACTGGTCATTCTGTGTTTTACCCAACAATGACATCATCAGCAACTCATTTTTTATCTTCATTTCTGTTGTCCTTCTAATGCCCCTAGGAGTTATCACCACCCGCATATAGCAGCTCAAAATTAAGGCCTCTGAAGCCTGTGATGTGAAGCCCTACCTTATGTCTGACTGCTGTTAAATGCTTCCCTAAGGAAGGCTTCGAATGACTGTCTGGCATTCCCATTGTATTCTCTCTAACCCATTCCCTCTTTCAGAGTGTTTAGAAAATTTCCATTTGGGGGGCATTCTAAATAATTCTGTGAGGAACATTCTCTCATATAAATATTTATACTACTATTCCCATAGTACAAAATCCTAGCAATGAAAATTCTGGGCCAAGGATATGCCCTTTTTGATGACTTTTTATTATATACTGCCAAAATGCTTTCCAGAAAGTAGAAATGAATTTATATTCCCATCAGCTACTGCTCAATACTCTAACCAAAGTCAGAGTTAGACTTATAAAAATATAAATTTTTGTAATTTAAAAAAATGATTAAAAATGAAAGAAAATATCGTTCTCAAGCTGCTCTCCTTAGGAAAACAAAAATACATACAAAAAATGTTTGATAATCTGCCTATTCTCTCATTTACAATTATAACATTTCTAGAAAAAAATCACTGGGGCACTAAAGTATATTTGTGAACTGCTAGGGCTTCCCAGGGGGGGTCAGTGGTAAAGAACCCTCCTGCCAATGCAGAGATAGGAGGCACGAGTTCAATCCCTGGGTCCAGAAGATTCCCTGGAGGAGGAAATGGCAACCCACTCCAGTATTCTTGCCTGGAAAATTCCATGGACAGAAAAACCTGACGGGCTATAGTCCATAGGGTGGCAAAGAGTTGGACACGACCCAGCAACTAAGCACATCACAAACACACACAGAGACACACACACATTAGATTGACGTGATGAATTCACCTTCGGCCCCCAAAATATAAACCCTCCAGTTATTTTTTCTCTCCCTGTTTCCCTCTGCCCTGCAGACCCAGCCACAGCTTCTAATCACCAGTCCTCCACAGGCTCACGGGAAGAGGCAGCCTCTAACAACACAGCAGAAGGGAACTTGCAGAATGGGGAGAAAAAAGGGCTCAGGTTCACTGCCGTCAGCAAAAAGCTCCTATAAACAGAGAAACACATTAAGCCCTTCTGTTAATATGCTGTCTAGACTTGAAAAGATTGCTTTTCTCTCTGTCTTCTAAGCTTCAACTTTTGACCTTGTTTCTGTCCTTGTGTCTGTACTGGACTCAAGCAATTCTTCAACAGTCAATTTACTGAATTACTTGTCACCTAAGCTACTGCAGTGACTGGGTGGGGACATGATCCCTATGAAATGAATGGAAAACTTGACGACACTTGACCCCCGAGGCAGAAAATGCAGGGAGTCCCCCTTCTGATTTAAGAGTAAAATGATACTCTCCCCAGAAACTGGAGTAGATAATCCCTTTGTTGATTGTGGATGGAATCTTGGAAGGTACTGGAGGGAGGGTTGAGAAGAGCTTATGAGTTCCACACTTGGGGATAGAAACCAGTTCCTAGCAACATGAATGCGAGTCTTTTTTTTGGACTATGTTTTACTCTGGGACGTTTCTTCTTCCTCTCCACATTCCCAGGGCCTTCATGCTAACAGCTAGTTGCTCAAGTCTCTCTCCAAGACGTAATATTTATTAAGCACTTGATGCATGCCAGGCATTTCTAAGCACTCATCTAACTGTTCTCTTTTAATCCTCCCAACTGCAATATTACAAGGTAGGTACTCTTGTTATTATCATTCCTGTTGTACAAATGGAGAAACTGAAGCAGTAAGAAGTTATGAAACTACCTGGGTCATAGGGGTTCTGGCAGCCACTATGGAAGATGGTATGGAGATTCCTTAAAAAACTAGGAATAAAACCACCATGTGACCCAGCAATCCCACTCCTAGGTATATACCCTGAGGAAACCAGAACTGAAAAAGACACATGTATCCCATTGTTCACTGCTGCTGCTAAGTCACTTCAGTCATGTCCGACTTTGTGTGACCCCATAGACGTCAGCCCACCAGGCTCCCCTGTCCCTGGGATTCTCCAGACAAGAAACTGGAGTGGGTTGCCATTTCCTTCTCCAATGCATGAAAGTGAAAAGTGAAAGTGAAGTCACTCAGTCATGTCCGACTCTTAGTGACCCCATGGACTCTTAGGACCCACCAGGCTCCTCCGTCCACGGGATTTTCCAGGCAAGAGTACTGGAGTGGGGTGCCATTGCCTTCTCCGATTGTTCACTGCAGCACTATTTATAATATCTAGAACATGAAAGCAACCTGGATGTCCAGCGACAGATAAATGGATAAAGAAGTTGTGGTACATATACACAATGGAATATTACTCAGCCATAAAAAGGAACACATTTGAGTCAGTTCTGATGAGGTGGATAAACCTAGAAACTATTATGCAGAGTGAAGTAGGTCAGAAAGAGAAAGATAAATATTGTATTCTAATGAATATGTACAGAATCTAGAAATATGGTACTGAAGAATTTATTTACAGGGCAACAGTGGAGAAACAGACATAGAAAATAGACTTATGGACATGGGGAGAGAGGAGGAGAGGGTGAGATGTATGGAAAGAGTAACATGGAAACTTACATTACCATATGTAAAATAGATAGCCAAAGGGAATTTGCTGTATAGCTCAGGAAACTCAAACAGGGGCTCTGTATCAACCTAGAGGAGTGGGATGGGGAGGGAGATGGGAGGGAGTTTCAAAAGGGAGGGGATATGTGTATACCTATGGCTGATCCATGTTAAGGTTTGACAGAAAACAACAAAATTCTGTAAAGCAATTATCCTTCAATAAAAAATAATGAAAATAAAAGAAGTTATGAAACTAGAAGATCATGAGGGCAGATGTCTGACTCTTAGAGTCACAGGATTAACCAGTGTTCTATGTTGCCAATCAATCTAGATTTGTTGTTGTTGTTCTAGATTTTTCTTCTCCATCAATTAAAAAAATAATTTGTCCCCTTAATCTATCTGAGCCTGGCAGAGTTGGCTAAATTAATCCAAGAAACACGTTTAGTCTGCTACTGGCTAATGATGGACTGAAGCATGACCCGTATCAGTGAATGCATAGTTCTTTAGAACTTTCACAGTTAAAAGACTAGTGGTGACATCCAAGGATATCTGAGAAAGACATGTTGGTAAGAGGGGTTGATGGTAGTAAGAGGTGATGGGGAGATGGGGATAGAATATTCTTTAGTGGGGGATCTCTCTCTATCAGTCAATGGCTCACTCAGCACACAGAAAAAGACAAGCCCTGGATATAATATTTAGGCCTCTATCAGGAATAACCAAAAGCTCAGCTGTTTGTCTCACAAGAAAGTATTTCAGAGAACTCAGAAGCACTTAATGACAACCATCATCTGCCAACCACTGCCAAACACCATGCTCTGTGGGAATCACATAATTCCACAGTTTATCCACAACATCCAGTTTTCCAGCACATTTTTGTGATTAAGAACAGCAAGAGGAGTATGACAGGATTGCCCCATACAAATCTGTCACCCCAACTGGGAACAACCCAATTGAAACATCACAAACCCGCAACAAGTTGTCACATCCTTTCTATTTGATTGACCCACAACATCCTGCAAATACTTCCCTCTCCCGACTCTCCCTGGGGCCAGAGCAGATTGTGGAAGAGAAAAGATGACTTGATGAAGGGTGTGGCCAAGAAAAAATATAATCTTTGGCTTGAAGATGTATATTTTGGTCTGGACAAGTGTATGTGAAAGATTTTAATGAGTCACGAAGGTCGTGCTGACATTTAGAACAATATTTTTCATGCTTTTTAGGGTGAATTACTAACACAGTAATTCCTGGGTCAGGAAGATCCCCTGGAGAAGGAAATGGCAACCCACTCCAGTACTCTTGCCTGGAGAATTCCATGGACAGAGGAACCTGGCGGGCTACAGTCCATGAGGTCGCAAGAGTCAAACACGACTGAGTGACTTTCACTACTCCTACTGCTGCTAACACAGTGCCTGGCTAAGAGAAATGCCTGTTGGTTGAAAGAGCAAGTGAGTACAAGACTGTGCTGGAACAGAGGTGAACCTTTACTGGGGTCTTGAAGGGACATGAGAATTGGACTATAAAGAAAGCTGAGCACCGAAGAATTGATGCTTTTGAACTGTGGTGTTGGAGAAGACTCTTGAGAATAACTTGGACTGCAAGGAGATCAAACCAGTCCATCCTAAAGGAAATCAGTCCTGAAAATTCACTGGAAGGACTGATGCTGAAGCTGAAGCTCCAATACTTTGGCTACCCGATGCCAAGAATGGACTCATTTGAAAAGACCCTGATGCTGGGAAAGATTGAAGGCAGGCGGAGAAGGGGACGACAGAGGATGAGATTGTTGGATGGCATCACTGACTCGATGGACATGAGTTTGAGTAAACTCCAGGAGTTGGTAATGGACAGGGAGGCCTGGAGTGCTACATTCTGTGGGGTTGCAAAGAGTGGACACGACTGAGAGACTGAACTGAACTGAAGGGGCTTCCAAAATTTGGTAAATGATTGTCCTTTCGTCAGTCACTTCTATAAGCCACATCAGTTGATACAGGTAATTTGCTTCTCATTAAAAACACTCCCATTCTGGGACTTCCCTGGCGGTCCTGTGGCTAAGACTCTGCATTCCCAATACAGCAGGCCTGGGTTTGATCCCTGGTCAGGGAAGTAGATCCCACATGCTGTAACTAAGAGTTCATATCCCACAACCAAAAAAAAAAGAAAGAAAGAAAAAAAGACGCTGCATGCCTCAATTAAAAGATCCCACATGCTGCAATGAAGATTGAAGATCCTTTGTCCTTAAACTATGACCCGATGCAGTCAGATACATATGTACATACTTACTTTAAAACACTCCCATTCCTGAGATTATATTTATATTTTTCAAGACTATGCATGTCCACTAAAGATTGTTGTTTTGCCTTGCTTATTTGTATCAGCTGACTGAAAAGAGAGGAGTTTCCATGTTATGCTGCAATAACGGGACAGACAATATCTGCTCATAGGCATCTAGAGCCACCTCCCCCAGAACCTCGGAGAGCTCATGAATGCTATCATGCACCCAGGCTCTTTGCCCCATGACCCCTTCCCAGGGGACAGAGGAGGAGTTCTGTGCCCCAGAGCCTTTGTAGTGCATCACTTCTAGACATCAAGAGCTGCCCTCTTCAGTCCGTCTGATTTCGGTTATGAAGTGTTTAGCGAGATGCTCTGCTGGGGCCTCATGTCACCCTCTCCACTTGGCAATTCTGAGGTCCCAGGAGAATGAATTTCTCAAGCCCACAGTGTGGGAGGGAGTGGTAAAACAGAAATCAGTTCAAAGAGTTTTATTTCCCGACAGGAAGTTCCAGAGCTAGGACTACAACACACACATGCCATTACCAGTCTGTATGCATCAACCCCCCAAACACTGACTGTCCTGTGAGCCACACATTCTTTTTCAGAACTCAGATTAAAACAAAATCCAGTGTAAATCCACTGAAATTTAATGGAGAGAGCATTTTCCTAGCGCCAGAGCACTGTGGTATTCACCCTCGTAAAAGTGGATTTTAATGTAGAGGGGTCACTATTAAAGCATGATTAAAATGATAGCCTGAAAGCTCAGCAAGCTGGCAAGTGTGTGAGTTGCCTCTGAGAATGTGTGAATGTATCAGAAGGTGAGATCCTGCTGCGAAAGTCTGATGTTGGAGCCTCCACTCAGAGGAACAGTCTTAGCGTAAGGTTTGGTGCTCCAAAGGGCCCTGCCAATTTACCAAATACAGATTAAGGAACATGTAAACCCCTCCCCCATTGTGGGCCACTCTTAGGGACTTGCTTCTAAAGAGCTGAGTATGCAAAGGGGGGAGAGGGAAGGAAGTCAATTCTCAACAGAGAAACCTGGTAAACATCACCCCAGCCAGGTGATCAAGGTCAATGTCAACAGCAATAAGTCATGTTGACAGCGGGTACCTGCTAATATGATGTGATGAGAAAAACAGTACAGCTCTGTGGTCTTTGGACTGCAAGGAGATCAAACCAGTTAATCCTTAAAGAAATCAACTCTGAATACTCATTGGTAGAACTGATGCTGAAGCTCTCGGCCAGTACTTTGGCCACCTGGTGCAAAGAGTTGACTCACTGGTAAAGGCCTTGGAGTTGGGAAAGATTGAAGGCAAAAGGAGAAAGGGAAAAAAGAGGATGAGATGGTTAGATAGCATCACCGACTCAATGGACATGAATTTAAGCAAACTCTGGGAGATAGAGGAGGACAGGGGAGCCTGGCATGCTACAGTCCATGGCATCAGACACGACTTAGCTACTGAACAACCACAACAGATCTGTGGTCTTCGTCTCAGCCTAATTATGAGGAGAACATCAAACAAACCCCCAAAGTGATATTCTATAAAATACCCAACCCAGCACTCCTCAAATCTGTCAGCATCATTAAATACAAGAAAAATCTAGGGAAATGCAACTAAATACCACAATGAGATGTTACCTCACCACTGTCATTCAGAAGGCAAGACACAATAGGTGCTGGTGAGGCTGTGGTGAAAAGGGAATCCTTACACATGGTTGGTGGGAATAGAAATTAAGCCCAACCACTGTGGAAAACAATAGGGAGGTTTCTCAACAAATTAATTCCACCTCTAGTTATATACCCAAAGGAAATGAAAACAAGAGATATATATACCCCCATGTTTATTGCAGCAATTATTCACAATAGCCAAGATATGCACCCAACTCAAATGCCCATCAATGGATGGATGGATAAGAAAGATGTAGTATATACACACAATAGAATATTATTCAGCCATGAGAAAGAAGGAAATCCTTCCAATTGCAATAACATGGATGGACTTTGAGCAC
This sequence comes from Bubalus bubalis, assembly GCF_019923935.1. NCBI lineage: Eukaryota > Metazoa > Chordata > Mammalia > Artiodactyla > Bovidae > Bubalus > Bubalus bubalis. Next base: position 30,004,126 of record NC_059167.1, read on the forward strand.
ATTATGACAAGAAAGATAAGTCAGACAGAAACACTTTTATGTAGAACCTAAAAAGTCAAACTGTAAACAAACAAACAATATAAAATGGTGGTTACCAGGGGAGTTGGGGCAGAGGGATAAGATAGATGGTGTTTAATAGTACAAACTTGTAATGAGTACTAAATAAGCCACAGAGATCTAATAGACTGTATATGGAATATAGACAATAGCATTGTACTGTAAGTATGTAATGTGATAAATATCATTACAAAGGAAATCATATTACAATATATAAATAGATCAAAGCAATACCACTCTATAACCTAAAATTTACACAATGTTCTATGTCAGTTCAGTTCAGTTCAGTAGCTCAGTTGTGTCCAACTCTTTGCGAATCCATGAACTGCAGCACACCAGGCCTCCCTGTCCATCACCAATTCCCAGAGTCCACCCAAACCCATGTCCATTGAGTTGGTGATGCCATCCAACCATCTCATTCTCTGTTGTCCCCTTCTCCTCCTGCCCTCAATCTTTCCCAGCATCAGGGTCTTTTCAAATGAGTCAGCTCTTCGCATCAGGTGGCCAAAGTATTGGAGTTTCAGCTTCAGCATCAGTCCTTCCAATGAACACTCAGGACTGATCTCCTTTAGGATGGACTGGTTGGATCTCCTTGCAGTCCAAGGGACCCTCAAGAGTCTTCTCCAACACCACAGTTCAAAAGCATCAATTCTTTGGTGCTCAGCTTTCTTTATAGTCCAACTCTCACATCCATACATGACCACGGGAAAAACCATAGCCTTGACTAGACGGACCTTTGTTGACAAAGTAATGTCTCTGCTTTTCAATATTCTGACTACGTTGGTCATATCTTTCCTTCCAAGGAGTAAGCGTCTTTTAATTTCATGGCGCAATCACCATCTGCAGTGATTTTGGAGCCCAGAAAAATAAAGTCAGCCACTGTTTCCACTATTTCCCCATCTATTTGCCATGAAATGATGGGACCAGATGCCGTGATCTTCGTTTTCTGAATGTTGAGCTTTAAGCCAACTTTTTCACTCTCCTCTTTCATTTTTATCAACTAACTTTGTCCAATAAAAAATTTAACTTAAAAAAAAGTAAAAATCTGTAAAACTATCACAACCAAGAGGAGCCAAAAAAGACATGATGACCAATGTAGCATCCTAGTGGGATACTGGACCAGAAAAAGGACGTTCATGAATGATGAATAGTGTAAAATTTAGTTCATACTTACACACAATGCTCATTTCTTGGTTGTGACAAATAGACATGGTAGTATAAGATAATACCAGTAGAAGAAATTGGATGAGGAGAATACAAAAGCTTTTTATATTATCTTTGCAATGCCTCTGTAAATCTAAAGCTATTCTAAAATAAAAGGCTTATTTTAAAAACAGGTAGAAAAAGAAGCACTGAAAGGATATAAAAACACTAATACAAGTGGTTACACATAGTGGGTGGGGATGGGGATGAATCCACGGAGGCAGGGGTGGGAGTGAGACTTCTCAACAAATATATATTTTTACTACCATTTTGAGTTATACACAATGTAAATGTATTACCTGTTTTTTTAAAAAATACACAATCTAGGTTTGCAGATTGTTTAGACATATTGAATGGGAACATCAATGACAAAGATTAAGCTTATTAGACAAAAAGCTAATTTTTAAAAAATGGAGCCAGTGTCCCAAGTGAAGGCCAGACATGTGAATATAAGTTTGCCAACTGCAAATGCATTCCCCCACAAGGAGCTGTTTGTGGCTGCCCGTCTGGACTGTGGAACTGTGAGTGTAAAGCTTTGAAAAACCAATTTGGCTCTGAGGGGCCTCCAGAGGGCTGGCTCTTTTGCAAGCCTCTGGCCCTTCCCTTCTGGGTGCCGACTTTCTACCACTGTTTATGACAAGCAGCGCCTCTCGCCCCCTCTGCTGCGAAGGTGCCGTGTCAGACAGGAAAAGTGGGGTTGTATATTGTAGACTTGAGTCCTAATAAATAAATTCAGAGGCTGATATCACACTATATAATGGAGTGTGGGAAAAGAGCAATAAAGATCAGGCAACAGAGTCTTCCCAGGAGGCTGGGGAGGAGGGCAGGAGCTGGAGAAAAGCTGAACTTGAGCCAAATGGTAGGAGCCCGAGGTGAGGTTGTAGGCCTCAGGCCCTGGAAATTGTGATAAGCTCACCTCAGTCGTGGCCTCAAAGGCAAGACACTCGAGACGGTCTGAAAGCTAAAGAAATGCGTTGTAGGGAACACGGTCACTTCATTTTAAACCCAAAACAAAAGTGAAATCTTTAACTCACACCTTCTTGTCTCTGTTGATGTCGGCCACTTTATAGGGCTTGCTGGTGGAAAGCATACGGAATCTGAAAGTTTCAACAATCTCTTCTTGCTGTGTAAAGTTTCCCAATATTATACAGTTCCTTCTCCCTCTCCTGGGTCCTTTCCTGTGTTGAAACTGTTGAAATGGGTGAGACTGGGGTGCTTTTCACTTCTGAAAGACTATGAAATATCTTTGCTTGAGGGGAATTGGGTTTCAGAGCTTAAGTCTCCTGGGGCAATTCAATAAGATGAAGAGTTGGACTGGCTGGTGCAAAGTTTAAAAAAAAAGAGGGAGAGAGTCAATAGCACTTTTTTAAAAGTTAAAAAAAAAAAAAAAAAAAAAAAAACAGGCCAAAAATATCTCCCAAGTTTTCCAGTTCTCCTAAATATAATGGGTGTGAAACTGGCCACTGGGAATAAAATATGGAAACAGGAATAGATTAATTAGTTGAATTTTTGAGGTTCAAATTTCATTAGCTCATGAGAGCTCTTTGGTTTTCTGAGAAGACAGAATATATGCAAGAAGCTGAAAGCTTTTTGTTCATGCAGAGTTTATTTTCTCAAATGCCGCTTATCCATTATAAAACTAACAGTCTTTGCTGAGAGATTATCTCATGAAACATTTCAGGTGGAAGCAGGATATTTTATGCAATCATAAATTCCATGAGGAAACCCTTCCAAAGCTCAAGTGATTCACACACAGAAAGGTTCACGGAGCTGTTCATGTCTGAACTCAAAATTCTCTGGAGACACACTTGCTTGTTTGATAAACCAGAAAGAACAGTGTTTCTTGAGCAAGTATTTTAATACAGGAAATATGAGTCTAGTCTGTATCTCTCCAAGTCCATGTGTATGAGGGAATTTTGAAGTAAAATGCCACTTGAGTCTCCAAAACATAGTTAAAAGAGATATACGTAAGGATGCTAATGAGGAAAATGCTTCTTTGGTCTGTACTACATAGAAGAAATATCAAAAATGCACACAAGCTAACAAGAAGAACAGAAGTGAAGCAAGATGCTGAGCAACCGAGAATCATTTCAAAGATATGGATTTGATAAAAAGTTCATTCGGATTTTTTCATAACATTTTATGGAAAAACCCAAATGAACTTTTTGGCCAACCCAGTTATTTGCCTGTGAAAATCTGTCTCGATGGCCCTGGATACACTAGCTTCTTGATAAAACCCAGCACCACACATCAAATTTTGTAACAGAGGGGAGGCTCAGAACCAGTCTGACAGCTTTTCTGAGATTAGAAAAGGGGAAAATATCACTTTACAGGATCTGCTTTTCAGAGGCGGCCTTAGCACTCTGCAGAGACAGGGGCCAGGCCAGACAGTGCTGGGAGGGAGCCCTGTGTGGGTGACTCTGTCTCCCAGACCTGGACCCCAGAGAACTCAGCTAAAGAGGATATCACATGGGGAGGCAATCTCTGTGGACTGTTTGGATTGTAAATAGTCTCCAAAGCAGCCTTTTAACAAAAAGTCACCTGGGGAAAAAGGCACCAATAACTCTTCCTTCTCCCTTCCGGTGAATGTTTTAGAAAATGACCCTGCAAAGCTGCAGCAAGAAGGAAAAAGAAGGAGCCTGCAGTGCCTGGCTCGGAAGAAGGACGCCACCCTCCTGAGGAGCAAGAAGATGAGAAGCTGCTGCAAAGGCCGTGGTGGTCCCAGCCGTGAGGTTCTCCGTGGGACCTCAGATCACTTCCAGGAGACAGAATCAACATAGGAGGAATGCAGGAGGTCAGAGCCCAGACCTCAGACAGGGGTCACCCTAATGTGCCTCCTGTCCTCTTACAAAGAAGGAGAGGAGCAAAGGACAGAAGAGAATGGGGAGGCACATGGGGGGAATAAGATGATGTGCTCGGGAATACAATTTTCCCGAACAGAAGATGAGGCCCAAAAAAGAGAGAGAGAAAAATGGTAATTAAAATGTGAAAAGCAGAGCTAATTATGATGGTATCTAACCTGCAAACCCAACTCCGGTGATTTTTGTCTAAGCTTACGGCTAATAATATTAATTTAAAGGAAAATCCCTAGGGAAGTAAGCAGCCAAAAAGACAACTTCCAGGAAGTCAATGTCTCTCGTCCATAGGGGATCTGGCAGCTGGGTTTCTCTCATTCTTGATCACTGGCAGGTTTTCTAGTTCCCTCCAAGCCAACTGCCCACTGTCACCCCACCTTCTCTTTGCCTTCATCCTATTAATATTTCTCTTTATTTCGTTTAACCCTGCACATTTGTCCTAAATTTGAAGCTCAAGATTCATTTTTAAACAGATGACCTGCCACTACAGCATGCAATTTTTATAAATGTCTGCCCAGCACTAACAGCACCAAGTAATAAGATTCAAATCCCCAAAGCAACATTATTCTGCCAACCCCTCCCTTTCCCCCAGACTTACCAGAGTGTGGGATGTCTGCCAGGGAAATACAATAAAATGTGGGAACAGGAATAAATAAAAATAAAAATTTAAATTCTGTATCTTTGCCTGTTTAATCTTATCAGTTTTTAATCCCTTTCTTTCCCTTCTTGATCATACATCAGATTCTCTATTGTTACCTATCTTTGTTTTTGCCTCCTCTGTTGACGATGTTAATGTATCTGCCCTTTCTTTATGAATTTTCCAGGCAAGTGAGTTTCCTGCACCATTGGAATAATTTCCTCTCTTGCCTTTTCTTATTGTATCTTCTGTGTGGAGTTGGTGCTTCTAACCAAGCTCTTCTCTGGCTTTTGTGTTCTGTGCCATGTTCTATCTCTTGGTTTCCTCATTGTTGACTCTTGCAAATCTTACCTAAGTCATCTTACAATGTTTCCTTCTGTCACTGTTTGTAAACTCCGCCCCCATTTCCTGTTGTATTTCTTGAGGATAATCCCTTTAATACTCAGATGCCCTGTTCTTCCTAACTGGCATGAGGAGTGATTTGGGGCTTCCTTTTCCTTTACCCAATCTAATAAATTTTGAATACTGTGGATTTTTTTTTTTTTACCTCCTGTTTAGTCCACCAGCTATACCTCTGTCTGGGATGATCAAAAAACTTTCTCTTTCGGGTGTAGGCCTCCCAGCAGGACTCTACCACCTGACAGGGGAGGTATCCTTAGGCAGGATTATCAGCAGCATTCACCACTAGCATAGCCATTTGGGGTTGGGGCACATGTAACAGGATGTTGGGATTTGCTGTTTGGAGCGATTGGGAGAAAAGGGGGATTCTGGGGTCCCAGGACTGTGCCTTTCCAAGGGTTCTCTAGGACCATGCAACATCTCTCATCATTTACCACAAGCTCAAAAATACAGATGATGATGCCCCAATGCAATCCTTCTACCCTTATGAGAAGAACATACTCCAAATTCTCCCAGGGAATATAGTCGAGAGGCAGATTCTTGAGTCTTACATAGAAAATCTATTCTAACACTGCCACCTCCCTGAACCTTCCTTCTTCTTTTTCAATATTACAATAAAGCAGTTCTGACATTTCTACCTCATTTCTCATAAGCCATTTTTCTGTGGGCTTCAAACAGCAATGACAAATGTAATTTGTAAAGAAGCTTTATTACAAAGTTGAAAAATATGACAAATTTCTAAATTATTACCACTAGAGGAAATGATAACAACTCAAATGTTCCTTTTGTATGTTTCTATCTTTTATTTAATAACAGTAATGGTAATGACTCATCTGAGTAATATCAAATACTACAACTCGTAGGGTAATAAAGCTCCAAGATACAGAACTCATCCATATAATGACACTGTTTAAAAATTATTTTATTGAAGTACAGTGAACTTATAGTGGCATGTTAATTTCTGCTGTATAGCAAAGTGATTCAAGTCTACATATATATACATTCTTTTTCATATTCTTTTCCATTATGGTTTATCACAGGGTATTGAATATAATTCCTTGTGCTAACAGTAAGAGTTTGCTATTTACCCGTTCTACATATAATAGTTCGGATTATAAATCTCAAACTTCCGATCCATTGCTCCTTCACCTTCCCTCCTGCTTGGCAACCACAAGTCTGTTCTCTATGCTTGTGAGTCTGTTTCTGTTTCATAGATATGTTCATTTGTGTCAGATTTTAAGTTTCACAGATAAGCAATATCAGATGGCATTTATCTTTCTCTTTCTGATTTACTTCATTTGTATGATAATCTCTAGGTCCATCCCCGTTACTGTCAATGGCATTATTTCATTCTTTTAATGGCTGAGTAGTATTTTAATGGCTGAGTGCATTGTATACATATACTGCATCCTTTTTACCCATTCATCTGCTGATGGAGATTTAGGTTGTTTACATGTCTCAGCTACTGCAAATAGTAGCTATGAACACTAGGGTGCGTGTATCTTTTCAAATTATAATTTTGTCTGGGTGTATGCCCAGGAGTGGGATTGCTGGATCAACTGGATCATATGGCAAGTCTATTTTTTGAGGAACTGGACATGGAACAACAGACTGGTTCCCAATAGGAAAAGGAGTACGTCAAGGCTGTATATTGTCACCCTGCTTATTTAACTTATATGCAGAGTACATCATGAGAAACGCTGGACTGGAAGAAGCACAGGCTAGAATCAAGATTGCCGGGAGAAATATCAGTAACCTCAGATAGGCAGATGACACCACCCTTATGGCAGAAAGTGAAGAAGAACTAAAGAGCCTTTTGATGAAGCTGAAAGAAGAGAGTGAAAAAGTTGGCTTAAAGCTCAACATTCAGAAAACGAAGATCACAGCATCTGGTCCCATCACTTCATGGCAAATAGATGGGGAAACAGTGGAAACAGTGTCAGACTTTATTTTTTGGGGCTCCAAAATCACTGCAGATGGTGATTGCAGCCATAAAATTAAAAGACGCTTACTCCTTGGAAGGAAAGATATGACCAACCTAGTCAGAATATTGAAAAGCAGAGACATTACTTTGTCAACAAAGGTCCGTTTAGTCAAGGCTATGGTTTTTCCTGTGGTCATGTATGGATGTGAGAGTTGGACTATAAAGAAAGCTGAGCACCAAAGAATTGATGCTTTTGAACTGTGGTGTTGGAGAAGACTCTTAAGGGTCCCTTGGACTGCAAGGAGATCCAACCAGTCCATCCTAAAGGAGATCAGTCCTGAGTGTTCATTGGAAGGACTGATGCCGAAGCTGAAACTCCAATACTTTGACCAACCTGATGTGAAGAGCTGACTCATTTGAAAAGACCCTGATGCTGGGAAAGATTGAGGGCAGGAGGAGAAGGGGACGACAGAAGATGAGATGGTTGGATGGCATCACTGACTCAGTGGACATGGGTTTGGGTGAACTCCAGGAGTTGGTGATGGACAAGGAGGCCTGGTGTGCTGCAGTTCACAAGGTTGCAAAGAGTCAGACACGACTAAGAGACTGAACTGGAACTGGAATGCTATTTTCCGTAATGACTGCACCAATTCACCTTCCCACCCTTTCTAGAATTTATTTGTAGACTTTTTGATGATGGCTATTCTCACTGGTGTGTGGTGGTACTTTATTATAATCTTTTTTCTTTTTAAATAAGATTATTTATTTTTAATTGGAGGATAATTGCTTTCCAATATTATGTTGGTTTCTGCCATACATCAACATGAATCAGCCATAGGTATACACATGTCCCCTCCCTCTTGAACCTCCCTCCCACCTGCAACTTATTATAGTCTTTATCTGCATTTTTCTAATAATTAGTGATGTTGAACATCTTTTCATTTGTCTGCTGGCCATCTGTATGCATGTAATGACAACACTTAAAGCATTTAAATTCTGGCTTATTGGGGAAGAGTGCCTATGGGCAGCAGTTTCCTTCTTACTCAACGCTGCTGCTGCTGCTGCTGCTGCTAAGTCACATCAGTCGTGTCTGACTCTGTGCGACCCCATAGATGGCAGCCCACCAGGCTCCCCCATCCCTGGGATTCTCCAGGCAAGAACAGTGGAGTGGGTTGCCATTTCCTTCTCCAATGCAACTCATGGTGCTAACTCACCTGAAAAAAGAGCGACAGGATACTAGTCTTAAGGAGAAATCATAAAAACAAAAATGACCCAAAGTTTACAGATGGAGCTTTACAGAGGTCTGAGCCTTGCCTCAGTAGGAAGGAGGTAATATCAAAAACACCAAGGATCCTTCACTCCTGGAAATTATTGCAATAACACTATAAGACTGGCACAATAACACCATGGTAGCCGTGCAATATTTGGGACAGCAGTACTAAAAAAATATTATCTATCTGAATGAAACTTAACTAGGCATCCTGTAGTTTATCTGGCAACCCTAATTGTACTCAACCACCGCACAGCATACTTCATTCCTACGGGGGTCTGAGGACAGCTACCCATCTGCTAACGATAACGTATAACACACCTATGAGAGATTCAAATTCCTTCCCAGCTCCAAAGCCAAAGGAGGTTTATGAAGTCCAATTTCGGGTCATTTCCAGACGCAGTTTGGACTGTTTACTTCAGGGACCCCTGATTAAGTCATATATTACAGGGAAGCCTCCCATTGCCCCTAATTCGAAACAGCTGAGCCAGCTTCTCCTGCCAACCCAGCCTCATGGTGGAAGCCTCAGGAGGGGACTGTGCTTGGGAGTAAGGGGAGGGCAATTGGGGGACAGGTTTAATATTATGTGGGGACATGTCTTAATGCTCTTGTGGAAATGCTTTTTATGGAGCATCAGGTTACAAAGCCCCAGTTACGTGGGGTGGGGAGGGGTGAGGAGGGATGGGGTGGAGAAGGGCGCTGGAGAAATCACTGTAATATTGGAGGATCAAAGAATCCAGCCTGTCAAGTGCTATGATATTTTTTCAGTGAGGAAACAAGCTCACATTTTTCCCCTGAGGGCTGAGAGACAAAAGCCAAGTTTCAACTAAAACTTTTAAAGACCATTTTTAAGCCACCAAACTATGTCTGTGTATACTTTGCTTCCACTCTCACTTTTTTTTCCCCCTTGAAATTCGGAGAGGCAGGCAGAAGAACATTTTATTTTGAGGCAGGACTGACGAACGACCAGCTAGGCACATTTGGCCATGTTGAAATGTACAAAAATATTCATTTGGTGCCCATAAATCTGGTGAATGTGTAATATTTTCTTACCAAAGCTTATCATTCAAACACTGAAAGAGGATGTTTTACCTAAATCTATCAATACAAGGTGATGGAGGGGTGGCTATGGGTGTGCCTATCGCTCAAGAAGAGAGTATGGAGTTGGAGGATAAGAGAGGGAGGAAGAGGCCAGGAGGATGGGAAGATGATTGTGATGAGTGAGGCAGATGTATTTACCCTCCCCCTTACTGCCTTTAATAAACATTTCAAGTTTTGCTTTTTTGAAAATAACCAAGCTTGTTTTAACTTCATTTTCCAGTAGCTAATGCTTCTATGAACTTGACTGAAGCAGAAAAGAGACATGAAAGAGAGTCAAAGTGAGCATGCTCTGGACTGAAACATCCCACCTCAGGGTAGTTCTGTATTCATGTCTATTGGCCATCAACATAACACCAGCTATGCAAAGAGAAACAGAAGATAAAATCAAAATTTCAGGGGGAGGAGCCAAGATGGCGGAGGAGTAGGACGGGGAGAACACTTTCTCCCCCACAAATTCATCAAAAGAGCATTTAAACGTCGAGTAAATTCCACAAAACAACTTCTGAATGCCGGCAGAGGACATCAGGCACCCAGAAAAGCAGCCCAACTCTTCGAAAGGAGGTAGGAAAAAATATAAAAGACAAAAAAAGAGACAAAAGAGGGAGGGACGGAGTTCCATCCTGGGAAGGGAGTCTTAAAAAGAGAGAAGTTTCCAAACACCAGGAAACCCTCTCACTGCCGAATCTGTGCCGAGCTTTGGAAGCACAGAGGGCAACATAAAAGGGAGGGGAAAAAAAATAAACAATTAAAAATCGCGGATTGTGAGCCCTACGGTAACTCCCCCAGCGGAGAAGCAGCGCAGACGCCAGCACACGGCATTAGCAAGCGGGGGCTGGGCAGGGAAGCGCGGCGCGGGCTGTGTCCCTTAGAGTAAGAATCCGCCCGAATGTCCTGAACGCTATCTGAGCGAAATAATTTGGGCTAGCAAACCAGACTGTGGGATATCTACCACGCGAAAAGCCAGCCCTAACCTAAGACACCGCCAGGCCCGCGCACGGAACAAAGGACTGAGCAGAGATAGCCGGCTGCAGACCTTCCCCCTCCGGTGACAGGCAGCCAGAGCTGGAAGGGGGCAATCGCAGCCCCAGAGAGACACTATCTATAAAACTGTAAGCAGGCTTCTTTGCTAACTAAAACTTCTTGGGGGTCTGGACGGTCAACATCTGCCTGAGAAGGTGCGCCGGTTTTACACCCAGATAACCGAGTGGCGGGGAGGCGATAAGTCGCAGCATTGGCGCCCGCCAAACACATCACCTGAGCTGCTCGGATCTGGGAAGAGCACAAAACGCAGGCCCACCCGAGTCTGCGCCTCTGAGGACTACCCGAGTGCCTGAACCTGAGCAGCTTGGACCTGGGAGCTCAGCCCAGGGCCGGCCTCTGATTGTTCCCGGCGGAACAACCTAGAGCCCGAGCAGTGTGGGCACGGAGGCTACACACGCTGTGAGCGGGGGCAGACCCAGTGTGGCTGAGGCACTGCGAGAGCACGCCAGTGTTATCTGTTCGCAGCATCCCTCCCTCCCTCCCCACAGCGCGGCTGAACAAGTGAGCCTAAATTTAAAAAAAAAAAAAAAAAAAAATAGTGTCCTCAACCATCCCCTTTGTGTCAGGGCGGGAACCAGACACTGAAGAGACCAGCAAACAGAAGAAGCTGTAACAGAGGGAAACGCCTTGGAAGCTACAGGCCATAGATTAAAACCCTGTGGTTACTACGGATTACATAGGAAGGGGCCTGTAGATCTTGAGAAATATAAGTCGGACTAAGGAACTGCCAAAAATGAACTGAACCCACAATACTCACAACCAAACCAGAGAAAGACCTATTTTTACGATCAATCTTTCTTTCTTTTTTTTTTTTAATTAAAAAAGAAAAAAAATTTTTAAGTCCTCTATTGTCCTTTAATTTTCACTTTTATAACTATTACTTTGCAAAAAAAAAAAAAAAAAAGACCCTATTTTTTTTTCTTCTTCAGCAAACTTCATATATATATTTATAATTTTTTGACCGTGGTTTTTTTTTTTTCTTTTTTCTTTTTCTTCTTTTCTTTAACGTTGTATTTTTGAAATTCCAAACTGTACTCTAGATTTTTAATTTTAGCCTTTTGATATATGCTATCAATTTTGTACCTATAGTTTTTTTCATAATTTCTGTGACTTTTTTTTTCCCTCTGTTTCTTTCTCTTCTTCTTTTATATAACATCATATATCTGCAATTCCAAACTCTACTCAAGATTTTTAATTTATGCTTTTTGGTATTTGATATCAATTTGTACCTGTATTTTCTTTATAATTTTTGCGACATTGTTTTTGTTGGTTTGTTTGTTTTCTCTCTTTATTTTTCTTCTTCTTCTTTTTTTTTTTTTTTAACGTTGTATTTTTGAAATTCCAAACTCTACTCTAGATTTTAATTTTTGCTTTTTGGTATTAGTTATCAATTTTGTACCTGTAGTTTCTTTATTACTTTCACGACCTTGTTTGTTTTTCTTTGTTCGTTTTTTCTCTCTTTCTTTCCTTCTTCTTTCATTAACATCGCATTTTTGAAATTCCAAACTCTACTCTAGATTTCTAATTTTTGTTTTTATGTATTTGTTACCAATTTTGTACCTTTAAGAACCCAATCTTCAGGACCCATCTTTCACTAGTGTACGAGATTACTGGCTTGACTGCTCTCTCTCCCTTTGGACTCTCCATTTTCTCCACCAGGTCACCTGTATCTCCTCCCTAACCCCTCTCTACTCTACCCAACTCTGTGAATTTCTGTGTGTTCCAGACGGTGGAGAACACTTAAGGAACTGATTACTGGCTGGATCTGTCTCCCTCCTTTTCATTTCCCCCTTTTATCCTTCTGGCCACCTCTGTCTCCTGCCTCCTTCTTCTCTTCCCTGTATAACTCCGTGAACATCTCTGAGTGGTCCAGTTGTGGAGTGCACATAAGGAAGTGACTACTGGATAGCCCACTCTCTCCACTATTGATTCCACCTCATCTCATTTGGGTCACCTCTAACTCCCTCCTCCCACTTCTCTTCTCCATGTAACGCTGTGAACCTCTCTGAGTGACCCTCACAGTAGAGAAACTTTTCATCTTTAATGTAGATGTTTTATCAGTGGTGCTGTATAGAAGGAGAAGTTTTGAAACTACTGTAAAATTAAGACCGATAACTGGAAGTAGGAGGCTTAAGTCCAAACCCTGACTCCAGGGAACTCCTGACTCCAAGGAACATTAATTGACAGGAGCTCATCAAACGCCTCCATACCGACACTGAAACCAAGCACCACACAAGGGCCAACAAGTTCCAGGGAAAGACATAACAAGCAAATTCTCCAGCAACAAAGGAACACAGCCCTGAGCTTCAAGATACAGGCTGCCCAAAGTCACCCCAAAACCATAGACATCTCATAACTCATTACTGGACATTTCATTACACTCCAGAGAGAAGAAATACAGTTCCATCCACCAGAACATCGACACAAGCTTCCCTAACCAGGAAACCTTGACAAGCCACCTGTACAAACCCACACACAGCGAGGAAACGCCACAACAAAGAGAACTCCACAAACTGCCAGAATACAGAAAGGACACCCCAAACTCAGCAATTTAAACAAGATGAAGAGACAGAGGAATAGCCAGCAGATAAAGGAACAGGATAAATGCCCACCAAACCAAACAAAAGAGGAAGAGATAGGGAATCTACCTGATAAAGAATTCCGAATAATGATAGTGAAATTGATCCAAAATCTTGAAATTAAAATGGAATCACAGATAAATAGCCTGGAGGCAAGGATTGAGAAGATGCAAGAAAGGTTTAACAAGGACTTAGAAGAAATAAAAAAGAGTCAATATATAATGAATAATGCAATAAGTGAAATTAAAAACACTCTGGAGGCAACAAATAGTAGAATAACAGAGGCAGAAGATAGGATTAGTGAATTAGAAGATAGAATGGTAGAAATAAATGAATCAGAGAGGATAAAAGAAAAACGAATTAAAAGAAATGAGGACAATCTCAGAGACCTCCAGGACAATATTAAACGCTACAACATTCGAATCATAGGGATCCCAGAAGAAGAAGACAAAAAGAAAGACCATGAGAAAATACTTGAGGAGATAATAGTTGAAAACTTCCCTAAAATGGGGAAGGAAATAATCACCCAAGTCCAAGAAACCCAGAGAGTCCCAAACAGGATAAACCCAAGGTGAAACACCCCAAGACACATAGTAATCAAATTAACAAAGATCAAACACAAAGAACAAATATTAAAAGCAGCAAGGGAAAAACAACAAATAACACACAAGGGAATTCCCATAAGGATAACAGCTGATCTTTCAATAGAAACTCTTCAAGCCAGGAGGGAATGGCAAGACATACTTAAAATGATGAAAGAAAATAACCTACAGCCCAGATTATTGTACCCAGCAAGGATCTCATTCAAGTATGAAGGAGAAATCAAAAGCTTTTCAGACAAGCAAAAGCTGAGAGAATTCTGCACCACCAAACCAGCTCTCCAACAAATACTAAAGGATATTCTCTAGACAGGAAACACAAAAATTGTGTATAAATTCGAACCCAAAACAATAAAGTAAATGGCAACGGGGTCATACTTATCAGTAATTACCTTAAACGTAAATGGGTTGAGTGCCCCAACCAAAAGACAAAGACTGGCTGAATGGATACAAAAACAAGACCCCTGCATATGTTGTCTACAAGAGACCCACCTCAAAACAGGGGACACATACAGACTGAAAGTGAAGGGCTGGAAAAAGATTTTCCATGCAAATAGGGACCAAAAGAAAGCAGGAGTAGCAATACTCATATCAGATAAAATAGACTTTAAAACAAAGACTGTGAAAAGAGACAAAGATGGTCACTACATAATGATCAAAGGATCAATCCAAGAAGAAGATATAACAATTATAAATATATATGCACCCAACACGGGAGCACCGCAGTATGTAAGACAAATGCTAACAAGTATGAAAGAAGAAATTAACAATAACACAATAATAGTGGGAGACTTTAATACCCCACTCACACCTATGGATAGATCAACTAAACAGAAAATTAACAAGGAAACACAAACTTTAAATGATACAATAGACCAGTTAGACCTAATTGATATCTATAGGACATTTCATCCCAAAACAATGAATTTCACCTTCTTCTCAAGTGCACATGGAACCTTCTCCAGGATAGATCACATCCTGGGCCATAAAGCTAGCCTTGGTAAATTCAAAAAAATAGAAATCATTCCAAGCATCTTTTCTGACCACAATGCAGTAAGATTAGATCTCAATTACAGGAGAAAAACTATTAAAAAATCCAACATATGGAGGCTGAACAACACACTGCTGAATAACCAACAAATCACAGAAGAAATCAAAAAAGAAATCAAAATTTGCATAGAAACGAATGAAAATGAAAACACAACAACCCAAAACCTGTGGGACACGGTAAAAGCAGTCCTAAGGGGAAAGTTCATAGCAATACAGGCATACCTCAAGAAACAAGAAAAAAGTCAAATAAATAACCTAACTCTACACCTAAAGCAACTAGAAAAGGAAGAAATGAAGAACCCCAGGGTTAGTAGAAGGAAAGAAATCTTAAAAATTAGAACAGAAATAAATGCAAAAGAAACAAAAGGGACCATAGCAAAAATCAACAAAACCAAAAGCTGGTTCTTTGAAAGGATAAATAAAATTGACAAACCATTAGCCAGACTCATCAAGAAACAAAGGGAGAAAAATCAAATCAATAAAATTAGAAATGAAAATGGAGAGATCACAACAGACAACACAGAAATACAAAGGATCATAAGAGACTACTATCAACAATTATATGCCAATAAAATGGACAACAAGGAAGAAATAGACAAATTCTTAGAAAAGTACAACTTTCCAAAACTCGATCAGGAAGAAATAGAAAATCTTAACAGACCCATCACAAGCACGGAAATTGAAACTGTAATCAAAAATCTTCCAGCAAACAAAAGCCCAGGTCCAGACGGCTTCACACCTGAATTCTACCAAAAATTTAGAGAAGAGCTAACACCTATCCTGCTCAAACTCTTCCAGAAAATTGCAGAGGATGGTAAACTTCCAAACTCATTCTATGAGGCCACCATCACCCTAATACCAAAACCTGACAAAGATCCCACAAAAAAAGAAAACTACAGGCCAATATCACTGATGAACATAGATGCAAAAATCCTTAACAAAATTCTAGCAATCAGAATCCAACAACACATTAAAAAGATCATACACCATGACCAAGTGGGCTTTATCCCAGGGATGCAAGGATTCTTCAATATCCGCAAATCAATCAATGTAATACACCACATTAACAAATTGAAAAATAAAAACCATATGATTATCTCAATAGATGCAGAGAAAGCCTTTGACAAAATTCAACATCCATTTATGATCAAAACTCTCCAGAAAGCAGGAATAGAAGGAACATACCTCAACATAATCAAAGCTATATATGACAAACCCACAGCAAACATTATCCTCAATGGTGAAAAATTGAAAGCATTTCCTCTAAAGTCAGGAACAAGACAAGGGTGCCCACTTTCACCATTACTATTCAACATAGTTTTGGAAGTTTTGGCCACAGCAATCAGAGCAGAAAAAGAAATAAAAGGAATCCAAATTGGAAAAGAAGAAGTAAAGCTCTCACTGTTTGCAGATGACATGATCCTCTACATAGAAAACCCTAAAGACTCCACCAGAAAATTACTAGAACTAATCAATGACTATAGTAAAGTTGCAGGATATAAAATCAACACACAGAAATCCCTTGCATTCCTATACACTAATAATGAGAAAACAGAAAGAGAAATTAAGGAAACAATTCCATTCACCATTGCAACGGAAAGAATAAAATACTTAGGAATATATCTACCTAAAGAATCTAAAGACCTATATATAGAAAACTATAAAACACTGGTGAAAGAAATCAAAGAGGACACTAACAGATGGAGAAATATACCATGTTCATGGATTGGAAGAATCAATATAGTGAAAATGAGTATACTACCCAAAGCAATCTATAGATTCAATGCAATCCCTATCAAGCTACCAACAGCATTCTTCACAGAGCTAGAACAAATAATTTCACAATTTGTATGGAAAAACAAAAAACCTCGAATAGCCAAAGCGATCTTGAGAAAGAAGAATGGAACTGGAGGAATCAACCTGCCTGACTTCAGGCTCTACTACAAAGCCACAGTTATCAAGACAGTATGGTACTGGCACAAAGACAGAAATATAGATCAATGGAACAAAATAGAAAGCCCAGAGATAAATCCACGCACATATGGACACCTTATCTTCGACAAAGGAGGCAAGAATATACAATGGATTAAAGACAATCTCTTTAACAAGTGGTGCTGGGAACTCTGGTCAACCACTTGTAAAAGAATGAAACTAGAACACTTTCTAACACCATACACAAAAATAAACTCAAAATGGATTAAAGATCTCAAGGTAAGACCAGAAACTATAAAACTCCTAGAGGAGAACATAGGCAAAACACTCTCCGACATACATCACAGCAGGATCCTCTATGACCCACCTCCCAGAATATTGGAAATAAAAGCAAAAATAAACAAATGGGACCTAATTAACCTTAAAAGCTTCTGCACATCAAAGGAAACTATTAGCAAGGTGAAAAGACAGCCTTCAGAATGGGAGAAGATAATAGCAAATGAAGCAACTGACAAACAACTAATCTCAAAAATATACAAGCAACTCCTACAGCTCAACTCCAGAAAAATAAATGACCCAATCAAAAAATGGGCCAAAGAACTAAATAGACATTTCTCCAAAGAAGACATCCAGATGGCTAACAAACACATGAAAAGATGCTCAACATCACTCATTATCAGAGAAATGCAAATCAAAACCACTATGAGGTACCATTTCACACCAGTCAGAATGGCTGCGATCCAAAAGTCTACAAGTAATAAATGCTGGAGAGGGTGTGGAGAAAAGGGAACCCTCTTCCACTGTTGGTGGGAATGCAAACTAGTACAGCCACTATGGAGAACAGTGTGGAGATTGCTTAAAAAACTGGAAATAGACATGCCTTATGATCCAGCAGTCCCACTGCTGGGCATACACACTGAGAAAACCAGAAGGGAAGAGACACGAGTACCCCAATGTTCATCGCAGCACTGTTTATAATAGCCAGGACATGGAAGCAACCTAGATGTCCATCAGCAGATGAATGGATAAGAAAGCTGTGGTACATATACACAATGGAGTATTATTCAGCCATTAAAAAGAATACATTTGAATCAGTTCTAATGAGGTGGATGAAACTGGAGCCTATTATACAGAGTGAAGTAAGCCAGAAAGAAAAACACCAATACAGTATACTAACGCATATATATGGAATTTAGAAAGATGGTAACAATAACCCTGTGTACGAGACAGCAAAAGAGACACTGATGTATAGAACAGTCTTATGGACTCTGTGAGAGAGGGAGAGGGTGGGAAGATTTGGGAGAATGGCATTGAAACATGTAAAATATCATGTATGAAATGAGATGCCAGTCCAGGTTCGATGCACGATACTGGATGCTTGGGGCTGGTGCACTGGGACGACCCAGAGGGATGGAATGGGGAGGGAGGAGGGAGGAGGGTTCAGGATGGGGAACACATGTATACCTGTGGCGGATTCATTTTGATATTTGGCAAATCTAATACAGTTATGTAAAGTTTAAAAATAAAATAAAATTAAAAAAAAAAAAGAAAAAAAAAAAAAAAAAAAAACATCATACCAGGGCAAAAAAAAAAAAAAAAAAAAAAAAATTTCATTCACCTCCAGGGCAGGCCCTATATTTGCTTTCCCATATGTGGGTTTCCTTGGTGGCTCAGATAGTAAAGAATCTGCCTGCCATGTGGGAGACCTGTGTTCGATCCCTGGGTTGGGAAGATCCCCTGGAGAAGGGCATTGCAACCCACTCCAGTATTCTTGCCTAGAGAATCCCCATGGACAGAAGAGCCTGGCGGGCTATTATCCATAGGGTCACAAAGAGTCGGACACAACTGAGCGACTAAGCACAGCAAGATTTACAATATCTGTTCTAGCCTGAGAGAAGTTTGAAACTTATAAAACATGGGTTCTCTTCAGAAGTAGAAGAGGGATTTTCGAAGAGCAGAGGTTGCCTGTCAGAGATCCTTGCCAAGATCTGAGTCAGCTCTGTGAATCCAGAGTTCACAGCTGTGTACCACAGGACCAGACCTATGTTTTCATATGCCAGAATAACCTTCTTCCCAGTCTTGATGTGATTTTCCCATATCTATCAAGAAGACTCCAGTTGAAATCCCATTTGCTGGTAGGGAAGGAAAAGGTGATGATGTTTCTGTGGAGGCTGAGGTGATGCTATGGAGAGGTCAGGAAAACAGGTGGGAACAGAGGAGAAGGCTGGACTAAGGAGACACTAGTCTGTGTCTCCAAGTGCTAATGGGAATTCAAAAGATGGACTCAACACCAATCTACCCTCTACATTGTCAGATCCTCTTTGTCTCCTTTAAACTGAGATATAGTGGTACAGCTTAATGTCAGGGGAAAGCATACACCTTACATATACAGCTTGATGATTTGTTACAAATGTGTGTTCCCATCTAGCCACCCCCAGATTAAGGATCTGGAGTTCCCAAAAAAAACCAGCTCTGACCAGAGCACTTCATGAACAAGAGTTTCATATTTAATGCTAGACTAGCCTTTCCTGGCCTAGCCCCCAAGTCTTTCCCATGGAGTAACAACCATAATCATGATTTTTTAAAATCAATTTAATTTTGTAACACAAAGCTACACAAAACAACTGTAAGCTTTCACTTTTGCTGTTGTTGCTGCTGCTGCTAAGTCACGTTAGTCGTGTCCGACTCTGTGCAACCCCATAGACGGCGGCCCACAAGGCTCCTCCATCCCTGGGATTCTCCAGGCAAGAACACTGGAGTAGGTTGCCATTAAACCAGCCATATAACAACTTAAGAACTAGCTGATCAGCATCCCAACTTCTTTTAAGCCTGGAAAGCAGTGAAGGGCTTTCCATATGAGGATAAAAGCATGAATTATGAGCTTGCAGAAGCTAGAGGTGGAATTTATTAGGCTCTTCACCTTCAGAAGGCCTGCAAATGTCTCCCTTGAACCGTTTACCACTCTTTCTTATTTCTTTGGTAACCCTTGACTTTTGAGTTTCCATTTTTAATTCCCAGGTTTTCTGCCAACCTGAAAACAAAATGTGCCTAGGATCTGAATCACAAAATAAATGTGAAGAGAAATAGCCGAGAAATGCTGTACTGGCCAGAAGATTATGCGGAAGAACTTTGTACCACGATCTTATACAAGGGAGACTCTGTAGTCCCAGAGGCCCTGTGGTTCTCCCGGATGTCCTAAGAATTTGTACCAGTTCTGAGCAGCAGTTTTCATTCTAACACAGGCACAAAGGTCTCCTATATCACACAAAACTGAACATACATTGAGGAACAGGATATGAATTTAGAAATCTCTCCCACAGCTTTACTATTAAATGGAAAGTAGAACAGAGCTGAGGCAGAATGGTACATACTCTTTTATTAAAAAATGGCAAGTCCTAAGAGGGAGGCAAACCTCCGGATAGAAGCTTCGATAAATCATACAATTAAACAGCAAGCACTTAATCAATGCCTTTTGTTCATAAGTACATTTACTTAGCAGATATTTCTAAATATTTATTGAGCATCTGTATTAGTCAGGATCCTTGAGAGAAACAGAACCAGTAGGAAATATTTATTTGTGTGGAGTGAGAGAGAGAGAGAGATTTATTTGAAGAATTGGCTCATGTAATTGTGGGGGTGGAAAATCTGAAAACTATAGGCAAACTGTGTATGTTTGTGTGCTCAATTGCGTCTGACTCTTTGTGACCCTCATGGACTGCAGCCTGCCAGACTCCTCTGTCCATGGAAATTATCAGGCAAGAATACTGGAGTGGGTTGCCATTTCCTCCTCCAGGGGATCTTCCTGACCCAGGGACTGAACCTGCGTCTCCTGCATTTGCAGGCAGATTCTTGACCACTGAGCCACCTGGGAGGCTGATAGGGCAAACTAGCAGACAGGTAAGAGTTGGTGTCGAAGTCTTGAGTTTAAAATCCAGAGGGCAAGTTAACAGGCTTGAAATTCTGACAGGGTTTCTATCTTTCAGGCTTGAGGAAGAATTCTTTCTTCTTTCGGAAGCCTCAGTCTGTTCTTAAGGTTTCTGATTGATAAGGCTTACCCACATTATAGAGGGTAATATGGTTTGCTTAGGGTTTGCTGGTTGTAGATGCTAATCACATCTTAAAAATACCCTTACAGCAACACCTAGCCTGGTGTTTGACCAAAGAGCTTGTCACTATAGCCATGTGAAGATGATACATAAAATTAAGTATCACCATATCTAATGGTTTAAACACTGTACTAGGAACCATGAATAACAGTCATGGAAAACAAGACACAAAAATTGATAGGAAATAACTCTTCCTCAAGGAGCTTATAACCTAGCAAAGCAGGGAGACATAAATGCTTTCCCTTCTCTTTCCAGAAATATGGTCAACTAGATCATCCAACAAGCCCATCTGATAAAATATTTTTCAATTATGATTTAAATAATAATTTTAAATGATTTGCTGAACTAAAGCAAAGTAATGAATCTGCAGAGGCCAAAAATTCACTGAAAGCGAACTCTAGAGGGGTATCCGTCACATTTTGGTGACTTTGGGCTTTTATTGTGATGATGGCTTAGGATGTGAGATGGGATGAAAAGCCCAGGACCCAATCAAAGTGAGGAATCAAACAGGAGACCGTCTCATAAGGCTGGGATCCCAGTAAACCACATGTCTGAGTTACAGTAGCCTGGAAATAAGCTCACACTATAGAGGGAGCTGTCAAGGAAATTGGTACTGGGTAGAGTTAGTCTTCATATTGGTTTATGACCTGAATTCATACTATCTCTGTGGGCTAAAAATCTCAAGTGAAGAGTTAAAAGTAGTTCCAAGTTGTTATTTCCCCTCAGCAACCAACAACAGGAAATACAAATCTTATTGTATATCAGTATACTCTTACTCATGTATGAAATAAAATCTACTTGCATGTCTGATAATTATCAAATTTTTTTTTACTTAAAAAATTCTTATTGAATATAGTTGACTTACAGTCTTGTATTAATTTCTGCCATATAGCAAAGTGACTCCATTTTATATATATACACACATATATAAATTCTTTGTCATATTCTTTTCCATTCTGGTTTATCAGAGAATATTTAATATAGTTCCCTGTGTGATACAGTAAGTCTTCATTGTTCATCCATTCTACAGACACTGGTTTGTGTCTGCTAATCCCAAACTCTCAGTCCTTCCCTCCTCCCTCCCCTCGCCCTTTGCAACCACAAGTCTGTCTCTATGTCTCTGTTTCTGTTTTGTAGACATGTTCATTTGTGTGATATTTTAGATTCTGCATATAACTGATAGCATATGGGGGTATTTGTCTTTCTCCTTCTGAATTACTTTGCTTAGTATGATAAATCTCTGGGTCTAACCATGTTGTACAAATGGCATTATTTTATTCTTTTTGTGGCTGAGTAGTATTTCACTGTGTATATGTATCTCATCTTCTTTATTCATTTATCTGCCAACAGACATTTAGGTTGCTTCCATGTCTTCAGTTCAGTTCAGTTCAGTTCAATCGCTCAGTCATGTCCGACTCTTTGCGACCCCATGAATTGCAGCACACCAGGCCTCCCTGTCCATCACCAGCTCCTGGAGTTCACCCAGACTCATGTCCATCAAGTCAGTGATGCCAGCCAGCCATCTCATCCTCTGTCGTCCCCTTCTCCTCCTGCCCCCAATCCCTTCCAGCATCAGAGTCTTTTCCAATGAGTCTACTCTTCGCATGAGGTGGACAAAGTACTGGAGTTTCAGCTTTAGCATCATTCCCTCCAAAGAAATCCCAGGGCTTATCTCCTTCAGAATGGACTGGTTGGATCTCCTTGCAGTCCAAGGGACTCTCAAGGCTATTGTAAATAGTGTTGCTATGAACATAAGGGTGAATGTATATTTTCAAATTGAAGTTCTGCCTAGGTATGTGCCCAGGAGTGGGATTGCTGAATTATATGGCAACTCTGGTTTTTTGAGGAACCTTCATACTGTTTTCCACAATGGCTACACTAATTTACATTCCCACCAATAGTATAAGAGGGTTCGTTTTCTCCAACATTTATTATTTGTAGATTTTTTAATGGTGGCCATTCTGACTGGTGTGAGGTGGTACTTCACTGAGGTTTTGATTTGTATTTCTCTAATAACTAGTGATTATGAGCATCTCTTCATGTGCCTATTAGCCATCTGAATGTCAGGAAGCACAAATCTTTTCTGAAGTTGCCAATTGCAACTCAGGTTTCAAAGAACTCCCATGGACAAGTACCAGGAACATGAACTCACAGTCACAAAGCATAAACACACAAGGCATTGTAAATGGCAGTCAGCAAAATTAGAGTTACTGAAGACCGGGTACCGAAATTATCAGATACAGAATGCAAACACAGGTTTACTATGCTTTAAGAAATAATAGAAAGACCTGAAAATATAAGCACAGAATAGGTAATTATATAGCAAATGGAACAGATAAAAAGAGGACTTATAAACTGAAAAAGAAATTTAAAGAAATTATCCAGAAGTTAGTCTAAGGAGTTAGTCTAAGGAATGGAGAAGGCAATGGCACCCCACTCCAGTACTTTTGCCTGGAAAATCCCATGGACGGAGGAGCCTGGTAGGCTGCAGTCCATGGGGTCGCTACAGTCGGACACGACTGAGCGACTTCACTTTCACTTTTCACTTTCCTGCATTGGAGAAGGAAATGGCAACCCACTCCAGTGTTCTTGCCTGGAGAATCCCAGGGATGGGGAAGCCTGGTGGCCTGCCGTCTCTGGGATCGCACAGAGTCAGACACAACTGAAGCGACTTAGCAGCAGTAGCAGCAGCAGTCTAAGGAAACAAAAAGAGAGAGAATATGAAACAGTGACTAAGAATTATGAACAAATTGAGAAAGTCTACCATAAGTCTAGTAAGTGTTTCAATTATTTCCAGAATTACTGAAAAATCACAAACCTAATATTCAGGAAGTCAGTGACTCCCAAGTAAGATAATTAAAAAATATATCTAGATATATCACAATGAAGCCAAGGAACAGCAAAGACATAAAGAAAGTCATGAAAACATCTGGAAAGAAAAGACAGAACAAATATAAAGGAGCAAGTAGTGCTCAGTAGTAAAATGAAAGGCAAAAGACAGTGGAGTAATATTTACAATATGCAAAAGAAAATACGTCGAGTAAAATTTTTACACACTGAAAAACTATCAAAAACAAGTATAAAAAAAGACAGACAAAAAAGAAAGCTTAATACAAAAGAATTCTCATTCAAGGGGAAATATAAAGGATATAAATTTAATCCAAGAGGGAAAATAAAGTTAACAGAGGAGATAAGGCAAATAGAAGGTACAAACTAAGATGACAGAAATAAATGTAAATACATTGGTAACCAAAATAAATGTAAAAAAGAAAATCTAGATATATGCTGTTACAGAGATTCTTAAGAACACTGAAAGGTTTTAAGTACATCGGGTATAAAACCACCTTTCAGGCATGTAAGCCAAAAAAATAAAACGTTGATATGTCCATTTTACTATCACATCAAATAGATCTTTAAGAAGAAAAGCTGCTATGCTAGTGGTAAATAAGGTCACTAGAAAATGATAAGAGGTTTGATACATTAAAAATATATCATAATTCTAAACTGATGTGCATTTATTATATGAAGTAAATATATTAAGAAAACATAAATGTAAAAGAGGATAGTATGTAAGTTTTTTTTAATTTAATTTTATTTTTAAACTTTAAAATATTGTATTAGTTTTGCCAAATATCGAAATGAATCCGCCACAGGTGCACAAGTATGTAAGTTTTTAACTAACAAGTGTTATAGAAGAAAAAGGAGCAAAACAGTATGCTAATTCAGAGGAGAAAGACGATAATGGTTAATACCATTGGGAATGTATGACAGAACCAGATTGTAGAGGGTGCTGAAAGTTCAACTCTTGATTCGGCATCATAGGAAGATGGTAACCAATCATATCCTTAACCAGGAAAGTGACATTAATGGAAATGGTTTCTTATGAGGGAAAACACAAATCTGGCTGTTGTGTGCAAGATGAACTGGACAGGTCAACACCAGAGTATAAGCAAAGAGAGGGGTCATAATGTCCTATATTTGGGAGACAAAAGACTTAGAAAGGAGGGAAAATCTAAGAGACAGTTCATAGATGAAATCAACAGGAAATGTTAGCACAGTGTCATTTGGTATTTCCTGACTGCAGGAAATACATTCCCCAAAGACAGCTATGTGAAAAGAAACCTGGATCCTGGCTGAGTCCCATAGGGCTCATCTCTGTTGGTCTCAGAAAGGAAGGTCAATGACCCCAGTTTTTGTGGGTCAAGGTCACTCTCTACTTGGTTCCTTTAAAAATGGTTTTAAAATATTGAATAAATGAAACACCATGGGAAAGCTGTGGCTCTAGAACAGTTTGAAGACCATTCTAAGTGTATTCACCTTTTTGAAAATTAAATTTATTGGAGAATAGTTGTTTTACAATGTTGTGTTAGTTTCTGCTGTACAGCAAAGTGAATCAGCCATGCTATGCATATATCCCCTTTTCTTAGATTTCTTTCCCATTTAGGTCCATAGAGCATTGAGAAGTGTTTATACAGTAGGTTATCATTAGTTATCTATTTTATACATAGGAGTTGTATATATGTCAATCCCATTCTCCTAATTCATCCCGTCCCTCCCCCCACCCCTGGTACCCGTATGTCCATTCTCTATGTCTGTGTCTTTATTTCTGCTTTGCAAATAAGTTCATATGCAGAGACATGGATACACCCAGAGACTATCAGACTGAAGTTTAAGTAATCACGAGCAGGTGGGGCATTTCAAGCCAGATCGAGAATTGCAGATTGTTTACGAGATAGATTTCTGCATATACATCCTTGAAAGTTTTTTCTTGGCTGAAACTATTAGTGTTATAACTGTGGTATAGGGAGTAGAACAGTTGGTCTTGGCAGTTTGTGAGCTTATGCATTAGCATAGATTCAAATGGTTTCTGAGGAGACTGCTCTACCCCAGTGCTCCCCAGGCTCAGCTGTAAGCATAGATAATATGGCTGCTGATTCACACCTGCATCTTTCTTTTTTTTTAATTTTTTAGTTTTTATAGAATGACATTAAATCTAATCTCAGAACAAATGTCTACTAAGTCATGTAGGTCTACAGCCAATTAGAAATAGAAGGTAACTACAACTGAGATAGAGAATAAAGAAGAAAATTCAAGTGCACTATGAGTCAATATTAGCAAGCATTCAGTTGCAAGGACAATGGGGTTGCTTGAAGGAGGGCATCTATTATTTTTTAAGCGATACTTTATGAGGTATTCTAAAGTCTACCCATGGTCAATCAAGGACAGCTGAGAACCAGTAACCTGGCCCACAGCACATCCATCCCTGACAGGTGGATTTTGCTGAATTCTGTTTTTGATGAGATGCTATCAGCCTCTGTTGAGGATCATTATTTTTAAAACTGCCATGAGATTTATTGCTTTTTTCCCCAGGAGTTTTAAGCAAGTTACTTATAAAACCATACAGTTATCCCATATCATAATTCTGGAAGAAATTTCCATCCCATTCTAGTGTCAAAAATAGTTGCACTTCTGAAGTTGGTATTTATTTTCTGAACACCAAGTTGCATAATTGTCCAAGTTTCCTGTTCATATTATAACCAAGCTTGTGGCCCACCTAGGGGGAATATGTTGATTAAAGTACACATTTTACCTTCAATCCTGGCATCTTTCTTAGGCTCTCCCCCATTTTCTTTATTCTTGTCTTAGATCTTTAAGCAATCTTGTTGCATTTTACACGTCCTTAGAGTCTGCCTTATATCCTAATTGGAACAAGTTTGATATAAATAAGTAAATCAACTGAAATGGTTTGAGATAAGGTAGAATTCCCCTGTAGCGTCAAGACAATGCACCGTCTGTGGGATTTTGCCTGAAAGTCACACCCTGCCTTAGCTTCCTTCCCTTCCTGTTCTGCTCCTCCCACTCAGGAGCACTTCCCTAAGGAATCACTGGCTGGCACACCTCTATCTCAAGATGAGCCCCTCTCATGGAATCTTCCTCACCCTTTACCATCAAGTGATCACTGAGTCCCACTGAGTCTGCCTCCTAAATATCTTTGGAACCTGTCTGGTTCTTTCCATCCCCACTGTCCCCATCCAAGGCCAGACCCACTTTCTCATTTCCATTGTAGTACTATAAAGGCCTCCTGGATGCCTGTAATATACAAATCCACTCTCCACATGGTAGTCAAGAGAGATTTTCTCAAAAATAAAACTCTGGGGACTTCCCTGATGATCCAGTGGCTAAGATTCCATGCTCCCAATGCAGGGGGCCCAGGTTTGATCTCTGGTCAGGGAACTAGATCCCGCATGCTGCAACTAAAAGTTTGCATGCATGTGTGTGTGTATGTGTGTGTGCTTTCAGTCGCTCAGTTGTATCTGACTCTTTGCGACTCTATAGACTTGATAATCCGCCAGGCTCCTCTGTCCATGGGGTTTTCCTGGCAAGAATACTGGAGTGGGTAGCCATTTCCTCCTCCAGGCGATCCTCTCAACCCAGGAATCAAACCTGTGTCTCCTGCATTGCAGGTGGATTCTTTACCACTTAAGCATCAGAGAAGCCCTAAGAGTTTGCAAGCCACAACTAAAAGAGATCCCATATGCCATAATGAAGTTGCATGCTGCAACTAAGACCTGAAGTAGCCAAATTTAAAAATTTATATATATAAAAAAGTCATCCTTAAAAAATTAAAATAAAACTCTGATCATGTCACTTCTCTGCTTACAACTCTCCAAGGATGCCCCATTGTCCATACGATAAAGTCTAAGCCTTTAACTGGGCTTATAAGACCCTCCAATATCAGGACTCGTCTTTCCTCTAGCCTCTTTCCTTCCTCCCCATCCCTGTCCAGCCCTTCTCTCCCCTGCCTACTAAACTTCTTTCTCTCCCCAGCCCTGGGCATGCACTGCTCACTGCTTCCAAACACGCCTCCTCTCCTCCTCACCCAGCTCCCCTCTTAGTATGTTTGGAGAACCGTTTATTTAATGGATATTTCTTGAGGGCCTGCCAGGTATCAGGCATGGAGACTGGCCCTGCGGAGTGCAGCAGTCAAGCAGACACTCTAAAGCTCTCAGCACAGAGGCCACGTTCCCACAGACCCAGTCCACCCACACTCAGCTGGTGACTCACAGGCTTCTCTGACCATCTGAAACAACTACCGTGTTCTGCGCTACCTGTCTGTCTCATGTGTGGACCTTCAAGTTGTCTGTACACTGCAAAGCCCCAAACGGCAGGGTCTGTCTTCTTTCCTACAGATGCTCCTGGGCAAAGCATCATAGCTGGCTTTCAGTAGATGCTCAGTAGATAACTGAGAAATGAATTAATTATTCCCCTTTATGCATTAGGAAGATGATAGCTCACGTGGTCAGTCCTTTCTGCTCTAGCCCTTTTGAATGTAGACTAAGGTGCCACCAGAAACAACAGAGCGGCCTCACCTGGGCCTCTTCTTAAACCACCACTGCAGACAGTTTGAGTTTAGGAATAATCCAAAGTGCCTTTGCCCAGAAGATATTTTTCACCCACCAATTTTCATAACACTGTTTATTTGAGAGGAAATTTGAACCAGATGTTTTAGGTTCATTTACATTAAACTCATCACCATATGATACTATAACAGCTTTTGATGGCCATGAAGTCCTTTTTCAGTTGCCTTTTGCCAGTTCTAAGTGAGTGCAGGACCCCAGTTCTCTGCACTTGGGTCCAAATTTAGCAAGGATCGGGAGAGTGTGAAGTTTGGCAACTGTACATTCTCCCCTCCCTCCTGAGGCATGGATGGGATTTTACAGACTTTGGAATGAAGATTTGCAAATGATTCAGACAAATGTCAGAATCTGATGGTCTAATCTACTCAAAGGACAATAAAACAAGATTTCTCCTTGCCTTTGTGATTTCTTCTGACCATTTCAAAGAGAAGTAGGAGAAAGAAGAGAGGGGAAGGAGGGAGTTTTTGAAGAGTAGACAATTAAGCATACACATGACCACACACAACATTCTTAACAGCCTAATAATTCATTAATTGCACCAGGGAATTTAAATAAGCTGGTTCTTTGGCAGGCCAAGTCCAGACCCCCTCCCTCTGCTTTTCTCCATCCACCCCTCTTCTTCCTGACATAAGGGTAAGTTTTGGCAGAGAAAGATGATTCTTCTTTCCACTGAATTAACTTAATACTGCAAAACTAACTCAAAGTGATCTGTAAGGATATTTTATGACTCAGAAAATATTCATACCAGGGTTCTCTGGAACAACTGGGAAAGGTTATCTCGGCATAATAAGTTGCTCCCTTCTCTTTTCACTGAGCATGTTCTTAATATGTTGTAATTTATCTTTTAAAAGGCTATTACCACCAATAGACTGGTAAGACCCAAGGCAGGAATTGTTTGTTCTTTTATACTCAGAACTTAGTGTTTGGTACATAACAGTTGCTCATGAAATGTCTGATGAATGAGTGAGTGTATGTATGAATGAATGAATGTGTGTCTATGTTAACAAGAACTGTCGAATTATTGTGCCACTACATAGATCTAGAGAGACAGACTGGTAAAGAGCTATAGACAGAGAATGAAGAGAGAATATGGAAAAGGAAGGGAAATCTCCTATTTCTTGAAAATCCTGTGAGTGGAACGAGAGGACTTTACATAACTCAAGCAAGTAGCAGCAAAATATAGATTTGAGCATGCCTGCACATTACTCTTTCGTTCTACTTTTTGTTTCCCTTTTTATAGGCATTCGGGGAGGCAAATCCCTGAAAACAGACACTTCTCAGCCTCCCAATGATGTCATATTTACAGCTTTTCTGCAGCAGGAAAATCCATGCCTTCAACAATATTGAAAAACATTCCACAAATCCTTCAGTGAGCCAGGACAGTTACGTCCCTGCTTAGATTCAATGTTAATGGCATCTATTTATAAAGGGGAAAAAAGAGATCATAATTTTTAAAATTGTGTGCGACTGGATTTTCTAAGTCAGCCTGAAAGCTGCTCGCCTGCTAGACCACAACAGTGCTCTAGAGAAGAAGCGGGGAGCCTCTGTCTGAAACGGAGGGAAGGGTGATGTCATCCCCAGCAGTTAAGGACTGAAGGGATTACGAGATTTGAAGTGGGATTTGGAAACATCTCTGGTGCTGTGAATATTGGGGGCTGCTGGCTGTGTCTTCACCTGGGCAGAAACGCCTTGCTCTTGCCCCTCCGGTTACCAAAGCTGTGTTGTAATTACTGCCCTCTTGGCTTGCACCGTGGCAGGTTATTATTATTATTATTGGTCATTTTTTCCACTCCAAGTTTCAAGGGCTTTTTCCGTGGACCTTAATATTTTTCCACTTTTCTTCAAATCTTTTTTGACAAGGTTTCAGATCATGAGCAATCATTAGATGTAGAGGGATATTAAATGAATGGTATGCTTGGCAACTTGGAAGCTACAATGGAGAAGCAATTAAGGAAGAGAGAGTGGGCTGCCATCATCTGGGGATCACTTCAAGGCTCTGAAGGCTGCACAGCTGTGTTTGGCTGACTTGTGTGGGACTGCAAACCAACAAGACTAATATTTAGATTATTTCATCAAAATGGAATACAGTTACAGAGTATCTTGTGTGCAGCATCCTCTTAGATGTTGTGTTGAATTGTAACACTTCATAGAGCCTTCCCTTCCACCAAGGCACTTTCAAGTCAGTAAAATCTATGCAAAATGTGTGATGTGTCCACTGAGCCAAGCTGAAATTACCTGCCTCAGAATTTCCTTCCCCCTTGGGTTCCGGGATACAGATGGCCACATGAGAAACTCGTGGATGTGACGGTGCTTCCAGGTGTATGCTCTGAAGTTTGGTGTGGGTCTCAGGTACTGCTCACTCTGCCACTGATCTGCTGGCTCCCCTGGCTCAGTGAGGGGCACTGCCTGGGCCCACAACTCCTCCTTCAGTGGCTCCAAGTCCTGGGCCATATGCTGGTGTCACTCCATGGCAAAGGGACCAGCTTCTCCAGCAGGGCAACCCAGTACCTAGACTGGAATTGTTGAGGGCACAGGCAGGTTGTCCTTGTGAAGTCCAGTTGTCCAGATGGGTACCAGTTTGCCCTGGCTCTTGACCGCACTCATATTTCCTTCCCAATTACCACTGCCGCCAACACAGAGGGACCTCAGGCTCAACACAAGATGCAGAGAAAGCAGCCTGGCATGCACACGGCTGCACACAGTCTAAGCCACTTACTGAATGCTTCATTCCACATCACTCCCAGAGTTCTGCTCCTCTGATCCACTCCTGCCTGATACGGACCATATACCTATGAAAGACTCTTGGTCTATTTAATGCAATAGGGACTCCTATATGTCTATTCCAATGATGCTGACTGACCGAGGCATTAAGAGACTTGCAACATGACTTTATTCCCCCTAGGCCTCAACTGTAAAATGAGGAGCATGTTCTACCCTTGGCTTTTTAGCTCTGTCCCGTGCAAGGGCTGAGTCAGAACCCTGGAACTGGAGACAGCCCTCATGTAGGGAAGCAGGATTCAGGGCATTGGGGTGGGAAGTGCCAGCATCACGAGGACTGTTCACATCACACAGGTGATCTCAGAAGTGGGCTGAGGGAACCTGGGACAAAGCAACAGCAGCATCCCCGGCAATGGCTCCAGCTCACACAGGGCTTCCTCCCCTCGCCCCTGCAGGCCCAGCAGTGGTGACTGGGCTTCCCAGGGTTGCTCGGCACTCCTTGTTGGTTTACTTTACCTTGCCCACATTTCTGTACATATCTTCATTAAACTGTCTCTAAAACTTCAACTGATTCTATCTCCTGCCCCAGAATCCTGACTGACCAGAGTGGGGCAGAGTCAGGGGTCTCGCAGGAAGCCTTTGTCTCCCTAGAAGGAAACCCAGGAGCCCTCTTAACTAAACAAGCAAGCCCATCTGTCACTGCTGGCCATGGAAACAGTTATTTCAAATTCAGTAGGACCTCAGTGCCTACTGTCTACAATTCATTATCTTTATGAGGATCATGTGTTTAAGCCTCACTGTTTTTTTTTTTTTTTTTTTTTTTTTTTTGAATTTTTTTTTTTTTTTTTTTTTTAAATTTTATTTTATTTTTAAACTTTACATAACTGTATTAGATTCACTGTTGACTCAGTGTTGGTGATGTTGGTCATTGGAAAAGAGATTGCAAAGCTTAGAAAATTCTGGTCTCAAGGAGAGCACAAGACTCTTTTTATATCTATATTAAGCTTAAATCTGAATTAAACTTCCACCAAAATAATACATAGCACAGAATAAAATACTATAAGAGACTGTATCCAGTTTCAGTCTCTAGAGAAATTTTAACTTCCGGTTTTAGTTCTTTTGTTGGTAACCTCCATAGTTCTAGATCGTATACATACACTCCTATTTCTTAATTTATCAAGTCTAAACAGTATCTATTGCCTCTCCAGTGTAAAAGACAAAAAATGAGCCTATCCCTCCTTTTCTCACCTCCTCCTCCTTGCAATATTTAATATTTATACTCTTATTCTTTTATTAGTTATCTTTGAAATTTAAAACTTCATATAAAGTACTATATCCCCATTTATTGTTTCAGCAACTTAGTTTTGTATCTTAAATGTTTATTATGAAATATGAGCATAGAGAACAATATAACACCTATTTATTTCTTAAATATCTTTTATATACACATTTGTACATATCTATAAACAATACATAGTATTGTCTGTGTTTAACCTACCTGACTTCAGGCTCTATTACAAAGCCACAGTTATCAAGACAGTATGGTACTGGCACAAAGACAGAAATATTGATCAATGGAACAAAATAGAAAGCCCAGAGATAAATCCACGCACATATGGACACCTTATCTTTGACAAAGGAGGCAAGAATATACAATGGATTAAAGACAATCTCTTTAACAAGTGGTACTGGGAAAACTGGTCAACCACTTGTAAAAGAAGGAAAGTAGAACACTTTCTAACACCATACACAAAAATAAACTCAAAATGGATTAAAGATCTCAAGGTAAGACCAGAAACTATAAAACTCCTAGAGGAGAACATAGGCAAAACACTCTCCGACATACATCACAGCAGGATCCTCTATGACCCACCTCCCAAAATATTGGAAATAAAAGCAAAAATAAACAAATGGGACCTAATTAAACTTAAAAGCTTCTGCACAACAAAGGAAACTATTAGCAAGGTGAAAAGGCAGCCTTCAGAATGGGAGAAAATAATAGCAAATGAAGCAACTGACAAACAACTAATCTCAAAAATATACAAGCAACTCCTACAGCTCAACTCCAGAAAAATAAATGACCCAATCAAAAAATGGGCCAAAGAACTAAATAGACAATTCTCCAAAGAAGACATACAGATGGCTAACAAACACATGAAAAGATGCTCAACATCACTCATTATCAGAGAAATGCAAATCAAAACCACTATGAGGTACCATTTCACACCAGTCAGAATGGCTGCGATCCAAAAGTCTACAAGTAATAAATGCTGGAGAGGGTGTGGAGAAAAGGGAACCCTCTTACACTGTTGGTGGGAATGCAAACTAGTACAGCCACTATGGAGAACAGTGTGGAGATTCCTTAAAAAACTGGAAATAGAACTGCCTTATGATCCAGCAATCCCACTGCTGGGCATAAACACCGAGGAAACCAGAATTGAAAGAGACACGTGTACCCCAATGTTCATCACAGCACTGTTTATAATAGCCAGGACATGGAAGCAACCTAGATGTCCATCAGCAGATGAATGGATAAGAAAGCGGTGGTACATATACACAATGGAGTATTACTCAGCCATTAAAAAGAATACATTTGAATCAGTTCTAATGAGGTGGATAAAACTGGAACCTATTATACAGAGTGAAGTAAGCCAGAAAGAAAAACACCAATACAGTATACTAACACATATATATGGAATTTAGAAAGATGGTAACAATAACCCTGTGTATGAGACAGCAAAAGAGACACTGATGTATAGATCAGTCTTATGGACTCTGTGGGAGAGGGAGAGGGTGGGGAGATTTGGGAGAATGGCATTGAAACATGTATAATAACATGTATGAAACGAGTCGCCAGTCCAGGTTCGATGCACAATATTGGACGCTTGGGGCTGGTGCACAGGGACGATCCAGAGGGAGGGTATGGGGAGGGAGGAGGGAGGAGGGTTCAGGATGGGGAACACAGGTATACCTGTGGCGGATTCATTTTGATATTTGGCAAAACTAATACAATATTGTAAAGTTTAAAAATAAAATAAAATTAAAAAAATAAATAAATAAAATAAATAAATTTAAATTAAAAAATAAAATAAAACACTTATTAAAAATTTTTAAAAAATGTGTGTACACAGTTTTATTACTTTGAACACTTTATAATTTGCTTTTTCACTCAACTTGATGTTTTCAAATTGTACGCATGTTAACACAGTAAATTATAGTCCTTTCATTTCAGCAGTTGCCTTGTATTCCTCTATGAATGTGCTGCAATATTCAGGCCTTGTTGATGGAAGATAATAGTAATAATAACAACAACAACACTGAGTGCCTACTCTCAGCCACGTTGCTCCAAGTACTCTCCGTTGCTTGGCTAATATGATCCTGTAGCAATCCTCAACCATCTATAAGAAAACTCAGAGAGGAAGTCACATGCCCAACATCTCAACGGCTAATTAGTGACCATCTAGCTTGAGTTCCCTCTTTTAACCACTATGTACTGTTTCTTCATCTACATTGATTCCTTTGAACTATTCCACAAGTTGCTATGAGCTTCTTTGTACTCATGTGTGAGCAATTCTTTAGAATAATTGGAGTATACAGTAGGGGGCATCTTCAGTTTGCTTATCTCTGTTGTCAAATTAGGGCTTCCCTGGTGGCTCAGCAATGCAGGATGATGCAGGTTTGATTCCTGGGTCGGGAAGATCCCCTGAAGAAGGACTTGGCAACCCACTCCTATATTCTTGATGGGAAATCCCATGGATGGAGGAGCCTGGCAGGCTAAAGTCCATGGGGTCACAAAGAGTCGGACATGACTTAGCAACTACATAACAACAATAACAGCATGGCCAAATTGTTCTCCAAAAAAATTCTTCCAATTTACATTCCCACAAATTTCCATTCATTTCGAACAGTGTTCCTTCACTCCCTATTTTACAAAAATGAGGCAATGATTATGTTGCTCTGTCTTCCTTCTTCCTTCTCTTCTACATCCTCCCTTCTGTTGGTTGCCGTTTATGGCTGATGTTGATATTTATAGTCTCTATAATGTCTAACTTTTCTCTGCTTTGCCAATAGGCTGACTCTAAAAGTTAGACACCAGTGAAAAATATTTGCATGTTTATAACAAAGTATTCTTCCACACCTAGGCAAGCAGTGAGCTGGAATTGCAGTTCCTTCTCTATTGGTCCTATTTAACCAAGGACCACCTCAAGTAGACTATTTATAGCATCAATGACTAATGGAGTCTCATTTCCTGCATTTATCATTTGCTTTAAATCACCTCATATTTGGTTAACTTAAGTTCTTATATAGCTTCCCCTGGCCCTTGAGATTTCTTACTTTTTAAAAATTTTCATAGTGTTTTCCATTATCATATCCTCAAAAATGTCCCAAACTCTCCATCATAACATCTTTTCTACTGAGTGAATTGGCCTCCCCCTCCTAAGTCCTTCTATTTTGAAAGTCTTCTCTCCTCCTGTACCAATCTGGACTTGCCCACATCTGGGCCTGCTATACTGCTGTCATCCCAGAGATTTTTGCCTGTCCCTGTTCTTTTGGGTCAGAGTTGCTAATTTATGGATGGCAACTTGGCTTACTTCCTTATTTTGCTGGAGTACTTCCTGAAGTAACTTTCCACAAAAGAGGGCATGGAAGACAGAACTTTCTAAGTCCTCACAGTTCTGAGATTTTTTTTTTTTTTACCCTCACACTTAATAACTGGACTTGATATAAAACGCTGACCACCTGTTAAACCATGGGAACTCCCTCATGTCCAAATGAGATTTTTATTTATATGGGACATCTTAGCTTTTCCCTAGATTTCCAATCCAAAGTTTTTTAGAGCAGAACTGACAGATTTTCTGCCCCGGATGAGTATCAGCTGCTGTGCTTCATGCACTAAGGTGGGAGGCCAGGGATGACAGGGGTGTGCAACAGGGCAGCTGTCTAGTTTTCCCCTCCAGGTGATCACCGTAAGCCTTAGCCATGCCTGCTGATTCTAGGCACAGAGCCTCTTGCTGACTTTTTCAGACAGACTGGCTCCAGTCACCTTTGTAGCCTTCCAGGGAGAATATGCGAGGTCACAATTTTCTCTACCTGTGTGTGTCACTCAACAGCCTTCTCCCATCCACTCTCCATCTTGTGGAAATCTGTTGACTGTATTCTACCACTAGTGTGCTTCCTGCTTTTTCCCTTTTGTGGTTTTATACTTTTGTTTCCCCATTTATTAGCATGTAATGAGAAAATTTTTTAAGCTTTCTGTATCTTAGTTTTCTCATATATAAAATGCAAAAATCTAGAAACTAAGGAGGATTAGAAGACTTCATACATTTAAGGCACTAGAACAGTATTCAGCACATGCTTAGCTCTATAATACAATTATTAGTACTATTCTTACCATTATTATTATTATTTGGTGGGGTCTTGATGAGATGGGAGATAGAATCCCAAGATTACTATTGGCTGAAGTACTTACTAAGAGCTCTGGTCTGAAATGGAGAGAACCCATGGAAGAGACCACCTGAGGTTCATAGGCACGGTTTACTCATTTTTAGCTTGGAGTCCCTGAAGGAGTGCTTCTTAAATTTTACAGTGCATCATAATCACCTGGGAACTGTATTCAAATGCAGATTCTGATCTAGTAGGTCAAAAGTGAGCTCCATATCCTACATTTCCAACAAACTCCCAAGTGATGCTAATACTATATGCACTGTGCATGTGTTTATGTGTGCACTAGATGTCAATATGAAATATGTTTTTACTCTAAATCACAGTAAAACTATTTAAAAAACATTACCTAGAGAAATACCTTCCGGCCTCATTCTCAGCTGTCTCCACAAGAGACTGCCCTCCATGCCAACACTGGGAATGAGGTTTGATTTTTTTTTCAGAAAGCAGAAGGGCTCTACACTGTTCCTAATCACTCAGCAAGGAACAAACCTCAAGTCCTGTTATTTGAGGCCCCTCCCCCACAGTGCCTGAGATGCTACCTGGCATTATCTACATCTCCTGCTGGTTTTCCCAGCAATTCTGGGCTTCTGACTTGGGGCCTCTTTCAGACCACCAGAGACCTGGCATCCCCAGTCCTTCCCTGGGATATCTGGTTTCATTCTTCAGCTACTGGTTTAGGGTTTCTCTTCCTTGGAAGACAGGGACAGCTGGGAATGTGGATTTCATCCTGTCTGGGTTTTCCCCTGACAGGTGGTGGTAGTGGCAGGATGTGAGGTGCTTGAAGACCACTCATGATGCTATTATCACAGAGAGCAGGGTGAGTAATGAAAAGAACAGGTGCAGCAGACTGGGTTTCATTTCTTGAGCAAGTGGGAATAGCCAACAGGGCAAGTACAGGAATCAGGACTACCACAGATTTTTTAAAAGTCAGTTACAGGGAGGGACTGTAAAGGAAATACGAAAGTGAAAGTGAATTTGCTCAGTCGTGTCCGACTCTTTGCCACCCCATGGACTGTAGCCTACCAGTCTCCTCTGTCCATGGAATTTTCCAGGCAAAAGTACTGGAGCAGATTGCCATATCCTTCTCCAAGGGATCTTCCCGACCCAAGGTCGAACCCAGATCTCCCACATTGCAGGCAGATGCTTTACCATCTGAGCCACCAGGGAAGCCCAGAGGATATATACTCCAGTTAAAAAAATAAAGATGGTAGGGGAGATTGGGGGAGAATGGATCCATGTATATGAATGTCTGAGTCCCTTCTCTGTTCACCTGAAACTATCACAATGTTGTTAATTGGCTATACCCCAGTATAAAATAAAAAGTTAAAAAAATCAATTACAGGGAGGGAAGCACATGGGAGCACATGGGATTTTTAAGACAGTGAAACTATTCTGTTTGATACCCTAATGGTGGGTATATGTTATGATACCTTTGTCAAAACCCACAGAATGTTCAACATAAAGTGAACCCAAATGAAAACCATGCACTTTAGCTAGTAATAATGTATTAATGGGCTTCCCTTGTAGGTCAGTTGGTAAAGAATCCGCCTGTAATGCAGGAGACCTGGGTTCAATCCCTGGGTTGGGATGACCCCCTGGAGAAGGGAGAGGGCACCCACTCCAGTATTCTGGCCTGGAAAATTCCATGGACTATATAGTCCATGGGCTCTCAAAGAGTCAGACATGACTGAGCGACTTTAACTTCACTTCACTTCACTTCTTCAGTGTATTGCTAATGCTTATTAATTGTAACAAATGTACCACAAGATGTTAGTAATGCAAAATGCTAGTAATAGGAGAAATTGGGGAGGGAGGTGAGGGTAGATATATGAGAACTCCCTGTACTTTCCACTCAATTTTTCTGTAAACCTAAAACAATTCTAAAATATAAACTCTATTAATTCAGAAAAAAACTTAAGTAGAGACAAAAACTAACTTTGCAGGCTACTGCAATGATCAAAATGGAAAAAAATATGAAAGCACTGAAACATCAATAGAACCAAAAGAAAATCAACAAGCCATGACAATACATGAATACATTTGCCACCTTGCCCATCCCCTCCTCAGAGGCGTCCACTGCCATTAAGTGCTCTGTATTCTTGCAGACTTTTTGTATGCATTTTTGTATACACATTAGGAAGATAATGGGGCTCCCCTGGGGGCTCAGTAGTAAAGAATCCACCTACCAAAGCAGGGGATGTGGGTTCAATCCCTGGGGTGGGAAGGTCCCCTGGAGAAAGGAAATGGCAACCCACTCCAGTATTCTTGCCTGGGAAATCCCTCGGACAGAGAAGCCTGGTGGGCTACAGTCCAGGGGGTTGCTAAAGATTCAGACATAACTTAGCAACTAAACAACAACAAGGGAGATAATACTTTTGAAATACCTCCCAATATTCCGCACTCTTTTCAGTAGGATATTTTCCCTTCCTGTACCCCATCTACTACTAAGGTCCAGCCGTGAGGCTTATTGTACCCTGGAATCAGCATTAGACAGAGATCAGAAGAGGAAGTAGAACGTACTATGCCTTCTCACGCAGAAGTAAACGTGAAAGAAAAGAGGCTAAGAAATTCAAGCAGGAGGGTCCTTGTTTTCTCCCATCTCTAGGCTGTATGTGGGATAGGTGGGGATTTAAAGACATTCAGATTTATGTACAGGAAACCCAGACCATTGGGGCAACAGTGCTTACCCAGACACCTTACACGGACTGTAATTCCAGCCTTTGGAATTTCACTCAGAGCCACTTCTGTATGTCCACAATGAGCATTTTTCTGGGATGGAAACCTAGCTGTTGACTTACTGAAGTAAATATTATGGGCATGGTTCTTATTACAAAACATAATGTATACACATGGAAATAATCATTTAAATGGAAAAGTATAAAATAAAAAGTAAAAATCTCACTCCATGATTTCCACTCCAGGCCTACTTTTCACAGGTAACTTTTTCACCTGTTTATAGCTTTTTGTTTTCTGGTAGCCATCCACATAACTGGAATAACATGTTTATACTGTTTCTTGATTTATCAATTTTAAGAAGAATCTATTTAGTGTTAATTTTAAAATAAAAAATTTGGCTTAGTTATTTTCAACATTCTTCCATTTTTTAGCTTATTTTTATTTTTAGTCCTATTAGCACTTTTATATAACTTTAAAAATTCTGCTCTTTTGATACAGTAACATTAAATAATATCTCTTTTACTGGGAAATATGAGGCAATACATACTCTTTTCCCTTCTCTTTCTCCTTCTTTGCCCTAACTTCCTTCTATACTATTATGTTCCAAGATCAATAATGTTGGCATTCTCTTTTGTAATTATAATCAAATTTTACATACTTTATCTATAGATAATTATTACAGTGATTATGTAAATATCATTTATTCCTGATTGGGATAATATGTTATTGTTGTTCAGTCAGTAAATCATGTCTGACTCTTTGCAACCCCATGAACTGCAGTACGCCAGGCTTCTCTGTCCACCACTATCTCCCTGAGTTTGCTCTAATTCATGTCCATTGAGTCAGTGATACCATCCAACCATCCCATCCTCTGTTGTCCCCTTCTTCTCTTGCCCTCAATTTTTCCCAGAATCAAGGTCTTTTCCACTGAGTCAGTTCTTTGCATCAGGTGGCCAAAGTATTGGAGTTGCAGCTTTAGCATCAGTCCTTCCAAAGAATATTCAGGGTTGATTTCCTTTAAGAAGGACTGGTTGGATCTCCTTGAAGTCCAAGGGACTCTCAAGAGTCTTCTCCAACACCACAGTTCAAAAGTGTTAATTCTTTGGCTCTCAGCTTTCTTTATGGTCCAACTCTCACATCCATACATGACTACTGGAAAAACCATGGCCTTGACTATATGGACCTTTGTCGGCAAAGTGATGTCTATGCTTCTTAAAACACTGTCTAGGTTTGACATAGTTATTCTTCCAAGGAGCAAGCATCTTTTAATTTCATGGATGTAGTCACCGTCTGCATTGAATTTGGAGCCCAAGAAAATGAAATCTGACACTGTTTCCACATTTTCCCCATGCATTTGCCATAAAGTGATGGGACCAGATGCCATGATCTTTGTTTTTTGAATGTTGAGTTTTAAGCCAACTTTTTCACTCTCCTCTTTCACTTTCATCAAGAGGCTCTTTAGTTCCTCTTTACTTTCTGTCATAAGGGTGGGCAACCCACTCCTGTGTTCTTGCCTGGAGAATCCCAGGGACGGGGGAACCTGGTAGGCTGTCATCTCTGGGGTCACACAGAGTCAGATACGACTGAAGCGACTTAGCAGCAGTAGCAGCAGCATCTTCATATCTGAGGTTATTGATATTTCTCCCAGCAATCTTGATTCCAGCTTGTGCTTCATCCAACCTGGCATTTCACATGATGTATTCTGCATATAAGTTAAATAAGCAGGGTGACAATACACAGCCTTGACATTCTCCTTTCCCGATTTGGAACCAGTCTGTTGTTCCATGTCCACTTCTAACTGTTGCTTCTTGACCTGCATACAGATTTCTCAGGAGGCAGATAAAGTAGTCTGGTATTCCCATCTCTTGAAGAATTTTCCACAGTTTGTTGTGATCCACACAGTCAACAGCTTTGGGATAGTCAATAAAGCAGAAGTAGATGTTCTTCTGGAACTCTCTTTTTCGATGATCCAATGGATGTTGGCAATTTGATATCTGGTTCCTCTGCCTTTTCTAAATCCAGCTTGAACATCTGGAAGTTCATGGTTCACATACTGTTTAAGCCTGGCTTGGAGGATTTTGAGCATTACTGTGCTAGCATGTGAGATGAGTGCAATTGTGTGGTAGTTTGAGCATTCTTTGGCATTGCCTTTCTTTGGGATTGGAATGAAAACTGACCTTTTCCAGTCCTGTGTCCACTGCTGTGTTTTCCAAATTTGCTGGCATATTGAGTGCAGCACTTTAACAGCATCATCTTTTTCAGATTTGAAATAGCTCAGCTGGAATTCCATCAGCTCCACTAGCTTTGTTTGCAGTAATGCTTCCTAAGGCCCACTTGACTTCACACTCCAGGATATCTGGCTCTAGGTGAGTGACCACATCCTTGTGGTTAACTGGGTCATTAAGAGCTTTCTTGTATAGTTCTTCTGTGTATTCTTGCCACATCGGGATAATATATCCTAGCCCAAAATATTATATATCATAGAGGTAAAACATATAACTTAAAATAATTCTGCCACTTAAGAACTATGTGACTTGATATGGTTATTTAACTTCTCTGTGCCTCAATTATTCATCTGAAAATCTTGGGATAATAATACCTAGCATATAGGTTTGTTTGAAAATTAAATGAAATTATCTAAAGCATTTAGCAAGTGCCTGACACCTAGTAAGAATTTAAATAAAAGTTAATCATTATTTTGATAGTGTGAATGGACCCATTTGAGAGATGTGTACCTCTTATGTTACTAAACCTGTGTCATGCTAAGGAGACTATTCCTAATACCAAAATTGAATGGATTCTCTCTCAATACTCCATCAGTTCAAAATCATGTCATAGTTGAATTTGTTTCATTTTTAGACCATGATTTTTTTTAATCTCCTGACATTTCTAATTGCCTTTTTACTTTATCAAGGAAAGAAACTTATAAAAGCGTATATCATATTGTGTGTTGAATGATCAGTTTTAACAAAAGACTGTACAATTCTTGACAAATGTGGAGAGAGATAGAACCCCTGGTTTCTGAGTTTGCAATTCTGGTCCCCTTGTGACCTGGCTTTTTTCCATTTCTCAGATAGCTAAAAGAGTCCCTGTCATAGCCTTATAATAGCCCCCTTACACACACACACACACACACACACACACACACATTTATTAAATATTAACACATGATGGTTTCTGGACTTCCCACGTAGTGCTAGTGGTAAAGAACCCGCCTGCCAATACAGGAGACAAAAGAGATGCGGGTTCTATCCCAGGGTCAGGAAGATCCCCTGGAGGAGAAAATGGCTATCCACTCCAATATTTTTGCCTGGAAAATTTCATGGACAGAGGGGCCTGGTGGGCTACAATTCATAGGGTTGCAAAGAGTTGGACACGACTTAAGCGACTAGGGATGCACACACAATGGTTCCTTTCCTTGAAACCCAATGATATTGTGTGTGGCTTAGTCACTCAGTTGTGTCTGACTCTTTGCGACGCCATGGACTGTAGCCCACCAGGTTCCTCTGTCCATGGGGATTCTCCAGGCAAGAATACTGGAGTGGTTTGCCATGCCCTCCTCCAGGGGATCTTCCCAACCCAGCGATCGAACCCAGGTCTCCCGCATTGCAGGCGGATTCTTTACTGTCTGAGTCACCAGGATTGCAATGAATACCTCTAGGTGTTCTTTCAACACTAACATTTTTGTACATAGTTTTAAGCTCTGCTGGTGGTCTTTCCAGTCTTTCCACTCAAGGTAAAGCTTATCCAGTCTTTCCACTCAGGGTAAAGTTATCCTGTGTTATCTCTCTGTCTCCACTCCACATCCCC
Organism: Bubalus bubalis; assembly: GCF_019923935.1. Taxonomy (NCBI): domain Eukaryota; kingdom Metazoa; phylum Chordata; class Mammalia; order Artiodactyla; family Bovidae; genus Bubalus; species Bubalus bubalis. Next base: position 30,046,946 of record NC_059167.1, read on the forward strand.
TCTCCTCCTTAATACATTTAAAGGGATACTATATAAAATGAAACTTTTAATACATCAGATCCATAGTCACTGTACAGGAAACAAGAAAGAGCATTTTTGCTTCTTAATAAGAAAATAACTGATCATTCTGAATAACTTAACAAATATAAAATCAAAATTAGGAGGGTGGGAGTCAATTCCAAATTCTTAAAATGTCCTAGGAATGAATATCCTTGGGGTGTAGCTTGAAATTTTGCTTAATTCCAGACTTCCCTGAAGACCAAAGAGGAGCAGTCCATCACAACAGGACTAAGTTCTCTATCGGGAACTAGTGCCTGATGTTTGATGACGCTTTCCAACAATGCGAACGGTGTCAGTTCCCCTACACTGACTGTGCTGTTTTAATAAATCAAATTATCAAAGCTTCATAGATGTTAAAAAAATGAAATGAAAACAAGTGAAGCAAGCATAGTTTGCTACTCTAACATCAAAGAAACCCAAACCATAAATCCATAACATTCACTTTCAAAAGCAGATGATGAAAAATATGGAATGAGTTTCTTAGATTTAATTTTAAAATAGCAAAAGTATGTGAAAGCAGAAGAGAAATGCTGAAAAGCAGAAACCAGAGCAGAGGGCACTTCATTTTAGAATTTTTAGCTTCTCCAGGGAGCAAAAGAGCTTAGTTCCCTGATGGCTCGACAGCCATAGGCAAAGTTTGCAAGCTCTTTTTCTGTATTGAGTCCAATCATTCAGCTCAAGTCAGTAAATCAGATACCCAGGGGATACATAACACATTATTAAATTTATGCAAGAACTCTGAGTTCATCAAGAAAAATAAAGAAAGGTGCTAAACGTCAAGAGCGATTTTGCTGGTAAGCAAGCCAGCCAATATTAAATTGATTTTTAAGTCACATAGTCTCCTTTTCTGCAAAGTCTCATCATAGTAATAGACACTTGTCAGACTTTTTTCCTTTTTCTTAATTAAACACATTTCATTTTCCTTCTGCTATTATCCCAGTTTCCTTTCAAAGTTGTTTTTCCCCTTTGTGTGTAATCTTAGTGGTCATAGTACCTACTCAACTCTCAGCCTTGCAACCTGACAACAGCAGGTGACTTCAACCCAGTCTGTCCACAAAGTGAACAAAGTCTGATGTGACATAGAGTCAACTAATGGCATACTCTCCCCCTCCTGAGTATGAGACTAGAGATCTCTTCAGGAAAATTAGAGATACCAAGGGAACATTTCATGCAAAGGTAGGCACAATAAAGGACAGAAATGGCATGGACCTAACAGAAGCAGAAGATATTAAGAGGAGGCAAGAATATACAGAAGAACTGTACACAAAAGATCTTCACGACCCAGATAACCATGATGGTGTGATCACTTACCTAGAGCCAGACATCCTAGAATGAAAAGTCAAGTGGACCTTAGGAAGCGCCACTACAACCAAAACTAGTGGAGGTGATGAAATTCCAGTTGAGCTATTTCAAATCCTGGAAAATGATGCTCTTAAAGTGTTGTACTCAATATGCCAGCAAATTTGGAAAACTCAGCAGTGGACATAGGACTGGAAAAGGTCAGTTTTCATTCCAGTCCCAAAGAAAGGCAATGCCAAAGAATGTTCAAACTACTACATAATTGCACTCATCTCACACGCTAGCAAAGTAATGCTCAAAATCCTCCAAGCCAGGCTTCATCAGTACGTGAACCATGAACTTCCAGATGTTCAAGATGGATTTAGAAAAGGCAGAGGAACAGAGATCAAATTGCAAACATCCATTGGATCATTGAAAAAGCAAAAGAGTTCCAGAAAAACATCTGCTTTATTAACTATGCCAAACCCTTTGACAGTGTGGATCACAACAAACTGTGGAAAATTCTTCAAGAGATGGGAATACCAGACTACTTTACCTGCCTCCTGAGAAATCTGTATGCAGGTCAAGAAGCAACAGTTAGAAGTGGACATGGAACAACAGACTTGTTCCAAATCAGGAAAGGAGTACATCAAGGCTGTATACTGTCACCCTGCTTATTTAACTTCTATGCAGAGGACATCATTGTGAAATGCTGGGCTGGATGAAGCACAAGCTGGAATCAAGACTGCTGGGAGAAATATCAATAACCTCAGATATGCAGATGATACCACCCATATGGCAGAAAGTGAAGAAGAACTAAAGAGCCTCTTGATGAAAGTGAAAAAGGAGAGTGAAAAAGTTGGCTTAAAGCTCAACATTCAGAAAACTAAGATCATGGCATCCAGTCCTATCACTTCCTGGTAAATAGATGGGGAAACAATAGAAATGGTGAGACACTTTATTTAGGAGGGGCTCCAATATCACTGCAAATGGTGACTGCAGCCATGAAATTAAAAGCCACTTGCTCCTTGGAAGAAAAGCTATGACCAACCTAGACAGCACATTAAAGAACAGAGACATTACTTTGCTGACAAATGTCCATCTAGTCAAAGGTTTTTCCAGTAGTCATGTATGGATGTGAGAGTTGGACTATAAAGAAAGCTGAGCACCAAAGAATTGATGCTTTTGAACTATGGTGCTGGAGAAGACTCTTGAGAGTCCCTTGGACTGCAAGGAGATCCAACCAGTCTATCCTAAAGGAAATCAATCCTGAATATTCATTGGAAGGACTGATGCTGAGGCTGAAACTCCAATACTTTGGCCACCTGATGCGCAGAATGGACTCCTTGGAAAAGACCCTGATGCTGGGAAAGATTGAAAGTAAGAGAAGGGGACAACAGAGAATGAAATGGTTGGATGGCATCACTGACTCGATGGACATGAGTTTGTGCAAGCTCCAGGAGTTGGTGATGGACAGGGAGGCTGGCATGCTACAGTCCATGGGGTTGCAAAGAGTCGGACACAACTGAGAGACTGAACTGAACCCCAGCCTAAGAAACCAGTGGGAGGGATACAATGATATAAATGGTAATCAGAACTTATTTGTCCCTCCTGACTTCCCCTCATGGGTTCTTCTTGGGTCCAGCCCATTTTTCAAACCCATTCTTCCAGCCATTCATTGATCTGTCCCCAGTAGCCATCCAAAAAATTCTTCATTTTCTTTTTGAGATTATCAGAGTCTATTTCAGTTGCTTGTGACCAAGAAGCCCAATGTAGTCATTCATACAAAGACTACATTTCTTGAACATCTGCTATGTTTAGCACTAGGAATACAGAGACATGGTTTCTGCCTTCAGACTTGTTGCAATTGTTATGTAAATAGATAATTACAGTGCAATATATGAGGCACCATTGTAGAGAAAAAGATTACAAAGGAGGCTGCCATTAACTCTGCTTATGGAGCAAAACAAATGTTCTACAGAAGAGACAAAACTTCAGTCTGATTTTGAAGGGCAAGTAGCAGTTTCCCTTCACAAAAAAAAAAAAAAAAAGGCGGGGGTAAGTTTTCTAACAGAGGAACCAGCACACACAAAGGCATAGAGGTATAGAAGAGGAAGACACATTTGAGATGCTTCCAGAATTAGGTGAGGACAGAAGCTATATAAGTGAATGTTTGGATGAGACTGAGGTTACATTATGAAGGATCGTGTGCTCGGTGTATTAGGACTGGTGTTGAATAACCAGCCAGTGGCGTGGCTGATGCAAAGGAAATCAAAAGCACTGCCATCAAATTCATAAGATCTTAAAAACAGAATCAGGACAGAAGTAAAACTTAAAATGGAAAAACTGATGCTTCAAATCAGTCATGAAAAATTTAGTTTTTTAAGGCTTAATTCAGGAAAAATAAAAATACTTACAGAACAATATTTTAAAAACAAAACAATCACTTTGAATCTCAGGGGATTCCACTTTTGACAGTGTACTTTATTGATCACAAGAACGTCAAGGAGATAACTGGCAACTCTTACTAGCTGCTAAAATGTTAATACTTGGGATCAGTTGAGAATGACCTACAACCGGGAGACTTCCCTGGGGCCCTCACATTCTGCCATCTCCACAGTAGAGACACTGCTCTTTGTTTCAGACTCCTCTTCCAAGGATGTGTGAAGGGTGGACAACCTTAGAAGATGGCGATACTGGTGGACAACCTCAGAAGATGGCGATACTGTCCCCTCTAGAGCAAAGGCATAATATTGAACATCTGTTCAGGGTTCAACATTGGCTAGGCCCTACGATAGGTATGGAAAAAATGAAACATAATCCTTACTTTCATTATACGTAGGGAGAGGGGACCAACACTGGAGTAAATAGCGCAAAATAATATAGAATGAAGTACTACAGACTCCAGCAACAGATATCAATTTATATTGCTTAGGTGCTTAGTAAAATGTTCTGAATACTGTCAAATTTCAAAGCAGGCAAAAATCAGTGAAAGCCCAATGATGCCAAGGAAGCTTCTTTGGAAGGAAACTTCAGCTGGGCTCTGAAAGATGGGAGGATTTTTATGGGAAGAGACAGAAGGGAAATGTTTGTTATGAAAATCAAGGACCAAATGTTTAAGGAGCAAGTTGGTGGATACTGGACACCCAGGCTGTCTCCTGTCTTTGTCCTCTAGGTGTCTCAATGTCCCCATCTGTGAAATCTTGGTGATAACGTCCCTATCCCCCAGGGAAGTCAGAGGAAGGCAGGGAACCAGCGAGTGTGAAACTTGTTCGAGTGGAAGCACATAAGACACAAGATAAGCACACTGATTAAATCAACAGTTATTACCGTGTCTTCCCTTCAGGCTAAGTGTGCCCAGTGACTGTGCTCATGTGTCACGCGGCACAGCTTGAGTCCTATCCAATGGTCTGGGTGACTACAGTACAGCTCATGTTCTTCTCATGTGTGGTGTTCAGAATTCTCCAGAATAACCTGACAGGCACAGATTGAATACAGACTTTCACCTTCTCTGGTGTAGATACTGTGCTTGTACCAATGCAGCCAAAAAATGCCCCTAGCATCATCAACTCTTACAGTTCCGGCAACTAAAGTTCCCCTTTAGTTGAAAGTGATATGTTACTGTACTTTTTCCATCCTGTACTTCTGGTCTCAAAAGCAGGAATTTTAATTCAAGCTTCAGTTTGCTGTCTGTAGATAACAGATGATACAAAATTGCAGTAATAGTTGAGCAGGTCAGCAACCTCAAGCATGTGTCAGATGGTTACCTAAACTAGACATCACTACCCAACTGGGAAGAATGGGCCATTATCAATCTGTAGTCTCCAAGCACAGCTGGGCCTTCAGCAATCACATAATCACCTGCCTCTCTAACAACCCACTCCTGATTACCTCTTATTCTCAGATGACTTTGCTTCCTACACTGGGCTGGAATTTCCTCCTAGGACACCTACAGATGTTCACCTCCACTGGCATCAACACTTTTCCCTTCTCTCTGAGATCCAAAGCTCTGCTTTTGATTTTATGGTCATCATTCCAATAGCCCATGTTATCTCTTCTATATCTTTAATTATTCCCTCATTATAGGTTGTTCTGCGTCAATACACACAAAAAATCCTTTCTATCTTGTTCATAAGAACCCTCTGTCGTGGACTGAATATTTGTGTCCCCTCAAAACTCATATGTTGACGTCCTAAGAGATGGGGTCTCGAAGGAGGTAGTTAAGGTGAAATGAAGTCCTAAGGGTGGGCCCTGATCCTAATCTCCATCTTTCCATTGGATACATTGAGGAAAAGTCATGTGAGTACAGCAGGAAGGCAGCCATCCAGAAGACAGGAAGAGAGCTTCCACCAGAAACAGAACTTGCTAGTGATTTCGTCATAGACTTCTAGCCTCCAGAGAAAATGGATTTTTTGTTGTTTCAGCCACCTGTTGGCTGTATTCTGTTGTGGCAGCCCGAGCAAACTAAGATGCCATTTCTTGACCTTCCCTCAGGCCAGCTATTGTTCAATTGCTCCATTTTGGTCAGGGCCAAGTTTCTGGAAATAGCTCCCTAGGTTCCCTGTCTCCACTTTCTCTCTTCCCACACATTCTCCAACTCACATTATGCAGCTTCAGTCTCTACTGCTCAGCTAAATACAACCCTGTAGAGGCTTCCTAGGACCTATAGGATGAAAACCAGGATTGGGAAATTTTGTACCATTTGGTTATTCCTTCCTTTGTCCACTGTGATGCTCCTGGACTTTCTTCCACTCTTCCAGCCATGCTTTTCAGTAATCTTCCCAACTACTCTCCCTTCTTACACCCTTCACTGATGACCTCTGCTTTTCTTCCTCTGTATTCTGATCCCTGAGTTGAATCAATTCAACTTCAACCATAATCTACAATGTGATGACACTCAAATATCTATTCATGGTCAAGTTCTTTTTGCTAAAGTGACACCTACCCAATGCCCTAGGCCATTTAAATACCCCTAAATTACTCAATTTGTATGCAGATCAGGAAGCAACAGTTAGAACTGGACATGGAACAACAGACTTGTTCCAAACAAGAAAAGGAGTACCTCAAGGCTGTATATTGTCACCCTGCTTATTTAACTCCTATGCAGAGTACATCATGAGAAATGCTGGACTGGAAGAAACACAAGCTGGAATCAAGATTGCCAGGAGAAATATCAATCACCTCAGATATGCAGAGGACACCACCCTTATGGCAGAAAGTGAAGAGGAACTAAAAAGCCTCTTGATGAAAGTGAAAGTGGAGAGTGAATAAGTTGGCTTAAAGCTCAACATTCAGAAAACGAAGATCATGGCATCCGGTCCCACCACTTCTTGGGAAATAGATGGGGAAACAGTGGAAACAGTGCCAGACTTTATTTTTCTGGGCTCCAAAATCACTGCAGATGGTGACTGCAGCCATGAAATTAAAAGATGCTTACTCCTTGGAAGGAAAGTTATGACCAACCTAGACAGCATGTTCAAAAGCAGAGACATTACTTTGCCAACAAAGGTCCATCTAGTCAAGGCTATCGTTTTTTCTAGTGGTCATGTATGGATGTGAGAGTTGGACTGTGAAGAAGGCTGAGTGCCGAATAATTGATGCTTTTGAACTGTGGTGTAGGAGAAGACCCTTGAGAGTCCCTTGGACTGCAAGGAGATCCAACCAGTCCATTCTGAAGGAGATCAGCCCTGGGGTTTCTTTGGAAGGAATGACGCTAAAGCTGAAACTCCAGTACTTTGGCCACCTGGTGAGAAGAGTTGACTCCTTGGAAAAGACTCTGATGCTGGGAGGGATTAGGGGCAGGAGGAGAAGGGGACGACAGAGGATGAGATGGCTGGATGGCATCACTGACTTGATGGACGTGAGTCTGAGTGAACTCCGGGAGTTGGTGATGGACAGGGAGGCCTGGCGTGCTGCGACTCATGGGGTCACAAAGAGTCGGACATGACTGAGCGACTGAACTGAACTGAACTGAACTGAAATTACTCAAATACTTCCCTGATGGCTCAGATGGTAAAGCGTCTGCCTACAACGTGGGAGACGCGGGTTCAATCCTTGGGTTGGGAAGATCTGGAGAAGGAAATGACAACCCACTCCAGTATTCTTGCCTGGAAAATCCCATGGACGGAGGAGCCTGGCAGGCTACAGTCCCTGGGGTCGCAAAGAGTCGGACATGACTGAGTGACTTCACTTTCACTTTTCAAATTACTCAAATGTTTCCAGTACTGAACTCACACTTTTTCCTTCAGATCCATTCCTCCTCCAATACTCCCCATCTCAGTGACCATCATTCTCCTAGTCACTGGAGCCTGAAACCTGGGGTCATCCTAGATCTATTCTTTTCATTCAATATTTGCATCTATATAAATATGTGTGTATATTCACATATAAATAACAGAGAAAGAATGGAATGCCGGCCTGCATTAACAATCCACTATATTATATAATTTAACCCTATAAAGTGGATTCTGTCTTCCTTCTGCCCCTACTTACAAATGAGGGAAGAGATTTCTAGATGTTGGGTAATACATCTAGAGTTGGACATGTAGGAAACGGCAGAGTAAATTGGAAACCAGTTACATATTATTCCAAAACTCAAACTCTTAACAACTACACATATTACCTTGCAATAACTATTGTTTCAAATATAACTATTATTCATGCCATATCTTTATCTCTACAGTTACTCATCATCCCATCTCACCTAGCTTACTGCAAGAGCTTCCTAATTATTATCCTCTGACTACACTCTGGACCACTACCAAGCCAACTTCAACACTGCCACCAGAGCAATTCTTTAAAAACACAACTCTGATCTACTTGAGGCTCTCTGTTGCTCTTCGTGGCTTGATTCTTTAGCCCACAAGGCACCTTGTGTTATGGCCACTGTCTCACCTTCAAGCGTGCTTGAGCATCCCCATTTGTTCCAGAGCAATTTGTAGTTCTTCAAATGTGCAAATTTTACAGCTCCAATCTTTTACACATTTGTTCCCCACCCTTAGATTTGTGGTAGACACTGCAGCGGACTAATCCTTCAGCCCCAGCAGGTCACCTCCCTCCCCAGAGGCCTGACAGTCAGACCCTCCTTTGCCAGCTTCCTTGTACCTGAGAGTGGTCACATGACCCACTCTGGCCAATGAGATGCAAAAGAATGTCTGCTGTGGAATTTCTAGGGAACTGACAGGAATAAACAGTGCTATCCTTCCTTCTTTTTCCCACCTTCAACAGGGATGCTATTGTTGGAGTTGTGGCAGCCATGTTGAAATCATGAGACCATAAAACATGAGGATGAAAAGCCATCACACCAAAGACGGCAGAGCGGAAGAATAGAGTTAAGAGCATAAATCCTCAGCTGAAATCAATGCCAAAGGTCTCTGTGTGCTGTGCTTAATCATTCAGTCATGTCTGACTTTGCGACCTCATAGACTGTAGCCCACCAGGCTCCTCTGTCCATGGGGATTCTCCAAGCAAGAATATTGGAGTGGGTTGCCATGCCCTCCTCCAGGGGATCTTCCCAACCCAGTGATCGAACCCAGATCTCCCACATTGTGGGTGGATTTTTTTACCAACTAAGCCACCAGGGAAGCCCAAGAATACTGGATTGGGTAGCCTATCCCTTCTCCAGTGGATCTTCCCAACCCAGGAATCTAACTGAAGTCTCCTGCATTGCAGGCGGATTCTTTACCAGCTGAGCTACCAGGGAAGTCCAAAGGCCTCTAGATTACTCTTAAAAAAAAAAAAAAAAAAAAAAGGCCTCTAGATTACTCATCTAAACCACTATTAGTTATATATTCTGTTACTTTCAACAAAATGACTCTTAGCTGATACACGAGTCTAACAATTTCTATTCTTTTAAAATTCAATACAAGACCAAGGACTCTCTCCTGGGGAATATTCCCTGATCCTAATTGTGGTGTTATTCCTTTGGCTCCTAAAATAACTTACGCATAATTCTATCACAGGACTTATTACACATGATATAACATTTGCTAGCCAGTTTTTCCTACAAGACTGACCTGTTAGAAGACAAGTTCATATCTTATCTTTTATTCCCAGTGACTAGCACATTGCCTGACACATGGTAGGCCTTCAAGACCTGAAAACATTATAGGTTTTGAGTCATAAAATGCACTTTGAATCCTTACTGGACAAAAGTCTTAGCTTCAAAACATAAACTATAAAAAGTCTCATAATTATTGTAGTGTATCACTGAAGCTGGGAAAACAAATTTTTGTGTATAAATTTGGGCAGAGAAAAGTGCCACAAGTATTAGAAATCTCACAGGTAGATCACAGAACAAAGTTTGAAATTAAAACTCTTAAACAAAAATCAAGAGAATGTGTTGATAGTAGAAATTTACTTAGAAGAAATGCTAAAGGAAGTTATTTAGGCAGAAGGAATGTAATCACAGATGGAAACATGGTAATACAGGAAGGAATGCAGAGAAGTGGAAAAGGTAAACATGTGGGTAAAACATAATGAATATTGACTGTTTAAAACAAGAATAATGTTTTGTGGGATTAAAAGTATGTAGAATTAAAACATATGACAATCACAATAGCCCAAACAGGAAAACTGGCTTAAATGTTGTAAAGTTGTTTCATTGTCCAAGAAGTATTAGCAGTATTAATTTATAGTATAGTCTAATAAGTCAGTGATGTGTATACAAAAGGAATAATTAAAGGATGTATAACTGGGCTTCCCTGGTGATCTGTGGTTGAGAATCTGCCTTGCAGTGCAGGTGACATTGGTTCGAGCCCTGGGAAGATCCTACATGCCACGAGGCAGTTCAGCCCACGTGGCGCCGCCACAGCTGCTGAACCCGTGCTCTGACCTCGTGAGCCACAACTGCTGAGCCTGAGTGCTGCAGCCACTGAAGCCTGCAACCAGAGAGGCTACTGCAATGAGAAACCCTTGTACCTTAACTAGAGAGTAGCCCCTGCTCGCCACAACTGGAGGACGCCCAAGGACAGCAAAAGACCCAGCACAGCCAAAGATAAACAAAAAAATAAATATTTTTAAAAAAGAATGTATGATCAAGAAGCTAATAGTGGGAATGGAATAATTTTTAAAATACTACATCAACGTAAAAAGGATAGAAGAATGGAGAAAAAGGAATTTAAAAAAATATGGGACAAATAGTAAACAAAGAAGACGGTAGATTTAAAATCAAATAGGCAGCCATGGTAGGACTCCTGTTCATCACACAGGAAAAACCAGCCTTATCTTGGAACATGTGTGCGGAGGGCAGCAAAAAGAAGATGCCTTGTGCCTTAGGATAAAGATGGAGAGAGAGATTATCAGACAAACTAACTGATTATACCTCCTGAGCACGAGTTTTTCTGAAAGTCTCCTATACCTTCACAATAAACTCTCTTTCTGAGCTAATTTCAGACAGTTCTGTTCAACCTTCTGTTGCAAACAAATGACCCTTGACTGAGACAGCGGTCATGGTTAATAGGAGCTGAGAAATAGGGTCTCATTAGACTGGCCTCTGGGGAGACAAGAACCCGTGTCTTGGTCATGAAGCTTCTATCACAAGAATGCTTTCATATTCCAGGTTTCTATAGTGATGATTCTTTTTCTTAATATTTTGGAACACCAGACAATCACTCTCTATATTATTAACCTTAATAGAAAAGTGGTCTTGCTTATGTATAATCAAATAATGAATTTGTAAAGTAAAAATATTTCATGCAAAGCAAACAAAAGAAGAATAAAGGCCTCTTGGTTGATTTTTCTACCATGACCATCTGGTTTTATAATTAATGTCTTGCCAGTGTACTAAAATATTTTCTATGTAAATCTTTTACATTCTCACTGCATTTTCAATTAAAGTCTCTGAATTAAAATTTTGTACCATGAGTCAGCAGTTAAAGCAAACATGTTTTTTCCATTTATCTTCCTTTGGGAAAACCCAGTCCCCAATGCAGAATGCCTGCCATCCTTCAGTTCTTTTCATCAATCCAGATGTCCATAATTACTTCTGGAGGTTACTACAGTGGTTTGCCCTGCCATCTGACACCATCTTTCCCATGATTGCCGGTGTGGCTTCCCTTGCCTTTCACTGTTTCCTGTAAATACTCTTTCTCAGTGAAGAGCATAACTGTGGTCTGCAGATCATAAGACCTGAAGACACCTCATGCTCATGGGTGGCTTCATATATGAACTGCCCTTTCAGATCCATGCTGGGGCAGAGAGAGTCTGTTTAGGTTCCATATTAGAAGTGGCAGTCCTCCTCACTGAGCTGTCTTACAGAAAGCTAACATCCTAAGGAGGAGGGAAGATGAAGTTTCAAAGGTCATGTACACAACATCATGAGGTCCACGCGGGGATTACTTATGATAAGGTCTTCCAATGTGTGGCCCCAAACCTACCATGACCCTCATCAACATTTGGTTGGCTTTTGACAAATGGCCAGCTAACTGTTGTAGATGCAGGTTAAGAAGGATGCTGAGCATAGTGGCATCTGGTTGTCTAACTATCTGGGCCAGCTTTTCTTGAAGGAGCCCTTTTGAAAGCTGCTCACGTTGGCCATCTGGTCACTCTGGACATTCCTTTCTGCCCGCCCCTTTCCACATGCAGCCTATAACCATCTTAGTGATGATGGTGTCATGTAGACCTTCATCATAACTGTTACTAAATGCGAGATGGATAGGACCATTTGCCCCTTGTTAAAACTCTACTACAAGTCATACTTTAGTCTCAGAGCTTTACAGACATTATCTTTAATCCTCACAACAACTTTGCAGATTGAACATCTCTAACCCTGTTTAACACTGGAGGAGGAAATAGCAACCCACTCTGGTGCTCTTGCCTGGAGAGTCCCAGGAACGGGGGAGCCTGGTGGGCTGCCATCTATGGGGTCGCACAGAGTCAGACACGACTAAAGCGATGCAGCAGCAGCAGCAGCAGCAACCCTGTTTAACAGATGAGGAGACTGGCTCAGAGCAGTTAGGTTAACTTGCTTCAAACCACATGGCTAGTTATTTTTTCTTATTGACATGGCTTTTATACATGGGAAAATTAATTTGGTCTGGATGTATTTGCTCAGGATTTGAATAGAGAAGGAAAAGTCCTGAAATGCCAACAGTAAATAGAAACCACTTCTTCTAAGGTAAATTCAAATAATATGGGATTATATCATCCGTTGCTTAAAATCTTCCTATTTCACACATCAGAATAATATCTAATTATTGGATTTGCCTATTTGGGACTCTGAGCTAATGTGCTATCATTTCAGGCACACATATGAAAAGAGTTTTAGGAAAAGTTTCTTATTCTCCACATACTCTAAACATGGATCCCCCTGCCAGTGATCCTAGGATAAGTTGAGCATAAATGAATCTAAACATGTGGATTAAATTTTTCTGGAATACATATGAGCATGTAAACTATGAGGTGGGGGAGAACTAGGGAAAAAGTTTATTCAATCAAAATTACTCAGGAAAAAAATGTAATTTATATAATCTGCAGTAGTTCAATAAACTCCCAAAGCCATCAAAACCAATAGCCTCTAAACAACCCAGGCCAGGCACATCAGAAGGAGACAGTGCTTGAAAAAAAATTCAGGCTGAATTCTGTAGTATATTTTGTTTCTAGAATTTTCTCTATGGAAACCAAAAATTTCTTTTAAGAAAATAAGGCCCATTGGTAGGCCTTGAGGAAAAAAAAAAGAGTAAGCCAGCAAAAGCTCATTCTCTTAACAGACCTAGTCAAGTATGTGTTTAATACACAAGAAATTATCATAATTACAAAAATTAACCCGTTCTCTCTTCCTGCTTTCATTGAAGCTACATGGGGAATTTTTTTCACCTTCTTCATACCTAAGCGAAGTCGATTGTTTTACCCTTTTGTGAGTCCTTCAGTAATTTTCCTGGGATAGGATTGTATCCACCCAAGCTCTGACCACAGACCACAGACTCAGGCTTCCTACTGATGATCTTTTCTGTTGTTTTGCTTTTAGAGATTGGTTAATTTGTGACTGTCTCTCCTTGCTTTGAAAGCTATTGCAATGGTTTCTATGGTCCCTTGGCTTCAGCTGATTGTTTATAAGTAATTTTTTCCACCTAAATTATAAGATCATTTATTCAATCAATGGATGAATAAATAATTAATAACACTGCTATGGAAATGCACAAGGTGATGTAAGTAGAGGGTAACTGAGGGTGGGGTATAAGTGCTACTTTAGATCAGGTAGTGGGATGGCATCTCTGAGGAGGTGACATTTGAGTTGAAAGACTGAATCATCCAGGAAAACAGAGCTCCAGGCCCAGGGAAGAGTGAGTGCAGAGCCTTAAGGGAACAGAGCGTTTAAAGCCATCAGAGAATGCAAAGGTCAGAAGGGTGGTCATGTAGCTAGAAAATAGAGGAAGAGTGGTGGTGAACAGGCTGGGGGATGATGGTGTAGCACAGGTCTTTGTCCAGAAAATGCAGTTTAGATCTCATTCTAAGTACAACAGGAAACCACTGAAGCATTTCCAGGAAAGGAGTGATATGCTTTGGGATTTCTGAGATGTTTGTTTTGTATTATTTTGAATTTGTTTTTTAAAATTATTTTTAATGGAGTATAATTGATTTACAATTCTGTGTTAGTTTCAGGTGTACAGCAAAGTGAATCAGTTATACATATATCCACTCTCTTTTAGATTCTTTTCCCATATAGGCCGTTACAGAGTTGAATTCCCTGTGCTATACTATAGGTCCTTATTATCTATTTTATATCTGGGACTGTCCAGGTGGCTCTAGTGGTAAAGAATCTGCCTCCCAATGCAGGTGACGCAAGAGACTCGGGTATACAGTAGTATGTATATGTCAATCCCAATCTCCCAATTTATCCCTCCCTCCTCTCCCCTCACCCCACCCCACCGGTAACCATAAGTTTTAAAAGACCATTTCGGCTGCTGGAGAATGGACTGAAGTAGTACAAGAGTGAAGGCACACAGATTGTGCAGAGGCTGAAACAGATGTTCGGTTGGGAAAGAAACTCCTGGTCTCCCTTTCCAGGAAATGATACTAGTATTTAAGTTGACCTTGAAGATCTGCTTGCTCTAAGATCCCAGAGGCTGGAAACTGTTAACTGAAGTTTTCTTAAGCAGTAGAGAGTTGGGTGGGGGATTATCAAAGTAATTTTATTCAGAAGAGCAGCACTTGTTATTAGACCTGTTCCTACTTAATGTATTCTATACAGTAAGTACATGATTACAGTTAATATATCTTATCAGTCCAACAATCTCATATCTTGGACATTATTAACTCCATTTTTCTCATAAAGAAGCAAAGGCTTGGAAAGTTTAAATGATATCCAAGGTCACAAAGTTAGCAATCATTGAGGATGAGACTTGAACAAATCCCTGCATTCTCCATGGAAAGAGAGAGAGAGAAAATCAAATAACAAACTCTCAGCCAAAAAGGAAGGAAAGAAAGGAGGAAGGGAAGAGGAGGGAGGGAAGGAAGAAGGGAGGTAGGAAAGGGCCCTTACAGTAGGAAATAAAGTCCTCCTTCCTGAGAGGCAACATTTCCAGTCCAGAACCTCCTCTATGAAGGAAGTGTCTGGTGCAGGCTGAGTGGGAGAGCAAAGGCTCTTCACCTGGGACAACTCAGGGAAGGAAAATATCTTATAGGGGACCACAGTGCCTTCCTCCCTTTGGCTGCCTTTTCCATAAATTTAACCAGGAACTTTGCAAAAAAAAACAAACAACACACAAACAACAAAAAAATAAAAATGAATTAAGGGCTTTACTGTTACTGTTTTTTAAAGAAACACTGACCTAGTGAGAAATCTCTGCAAGGTCCAGGCCAGAGACAGGCTAGCTGGGGACACCCACTGGGATTCCCAAACACACGTGGCCTCCCCTTCCCAAGGGCCCTCGGGTATTTCATCAGCTTGCAGGGATGGGGAAAGACTGCGAGTTGCTGCCTCTCATTTGATTTGGCTCAGAATAAGCAGACCGTCTTTGAATCATCTTCCCCTCGGCTACTGCTGTTTTGCTTTGTGTACTGTTGTGTTTTTTTTTCCTGTTCAAAATACATTAATGTCTGGGGGTGGGTTGCCCCGGGATCCCCTGGAGGATCCCAGATACAGAACGGAGGCTGGAACTTGGATGCCCCTGAACTGGGGGCCAGTGAGCAGGCCAGGGCTGCCCCACCAAAGCCAAGGCCAGTGGCCCTACCTTCTTCCCATCTCCACCCTGGATGGCAGAGAAAGCTGAGCCCAGCACTCCTTCCCCAGCTGGCAAAGGCAGAGGTGAAACCAGCTCTTGATCTTTAGACAGGTCTGCTCTGGGTACAATGCAGTGGGGAACAGAATATATGATGTGCTAAATCACTTGAGTTTTGTCTGACTCTTTGCAACCCCATGGAGTGGAGCCCGCCAGGCTTCTCTGTCCATGAGATTCTCCAGGCAAGAATATTGGAGTGAGGTTGCCATGCCCCTCTCCAAGAATATATGATAGGCGCTATTTATTTCAATATAGATCACATATACAGCCGACCCTTAGAAACAAGGATTTAAACTGAGAAGATAGAGGTTTGCCTCTCCATGGACTTTTTTTCAATAAATACCTACTATAGTACTGTAAGATTCATGGTGGGTTGAATTGGTAGATGTGGAATCATGGATATGGAGGGTAAAGTTATAGGCAGATTTTCCACTGCATAGAGATGGTCAGGGCCCCTAACCCCTACTTTCAAGGATCAGCCGTATAATATATAGCATGCTTTATCTCACTTAAGCCTCCCAGAAACTTAACCTGAAGCTCAAAAGGGTTAAGTAACCTGCTTAAGCTCACATAGCTAGTAAGTGGGATGCTGACATTCAAACTCAGATCTTGACTCCAAAAGCCTTGCTCTTAATTTGGATTTGTGCACTGATCCAGCAAATTTATCAGGCACTTACTATGTGCCAGGAAAGGACAAAAACCATGGGAGGCGCCAAGACCCTGAAAAGAGAGTGTTCCCCTGCCACCACACACACATTTCATGTGGAATTTGTTGTGTTTTTTTTTAGATTTCAACATTTATAAGTCTGCTGAAATTAAGATAAGCGTATTTGACTTTTAATTTCAGTTTTTCTGATTGAAAAGTTCTGATTAAGTTCAGTGAGGCTGAACTTTCCTCGCTTGTGTGTGCATGCATTCAGGCACATGGCTTGGGTAAGACAGGTCCAGATGTGACGGTGAAGGCAGCAGCAGCCGCCTTCTCTTCCAGAAGCTGGGACCCCGAACAGAGGCCAACAGTCCACTAGTAAGACACAGCATTCCAAAGCGAAGCCTGAGGCCTCACTTCAGGTCGCCTCCCCCCCAACCCCTAGCCTCCGGATCTGGCCTCCTAATAACATGCACACCACACCACCCCACCCCCACCCAGCACTGTCAGACCCCAGAGAAAATTGGGAGGCCAGAGAGCAGGGCTGGCCGAGCAGAGCTCCCTGGGTCATTAGGCTCCCTGGGGTCATTAGGCCTGAGTTGCCCACAGGTGCTACACAGGTGGTCTCAACCCCAAGCGATGACCTCGGAAAAGCCGTGGGACCACTCAGCTGCAACCAATCCTCCAAACTGCCTGCCTTCTTGAAGTAGTCCAGATTTCACTTATTAAACATATTAGTCCGAAGTTAACAATTTGTGGTTGTTTCACTATATGGCTGGAAGAATGTAAGGAAAAAGCATTTGTTCTGATGGGAAGGCTTAACCCTGATGGATTCAGTGGTCTTAGTATCCTGCCTTTGAAATAACTGGAAATGGAGGGACTGTTCACAGAAGTGGAGAGTCAGAGAGTAAATCTAACTGGAGTCAAAGAAACACAAACAAAACCCATCCCCTGCTTGGCCCCAACCTGCCATGTGACTCTGAGGACATAGCTTACTGCAGTGACAGCATTTTAAACAGCTGCCCAGAGGGGTTGTAAATAGACTTGATGTAATTCAATGATTTATAGAGCATGGGTTACCAAAATATTAAAGTTCTGAAATGCCCCCAGACCAAGACTGTGGCCTCAGCGTTCCCCACTCTGAACCAAATAATTCTCCACTTTGGAGTATGGTCTGAGTAGCTCTTTCAGAAAACTGTGGCTGCTTTGAATGAGGGGCCAGAAAAAGATAAACAGTCTCTGATGAATAGATACTTAAATTTATTTACACTCAGCTCATCCCAGGATCACTGGCAGGGAGATCCATGTTCCAACATTTCTGTGTGAGTGTGTGTGTGTGTGTATGTGTGCCTGAAATCCTCGCATACTAGCTCACAGTCCTAAATAGTCAACTCTAGTAGTTAGGGTATTTTTTCCTCCATATGAAAAAATACTCTGCCTGTCTTCAACAGCTCAGTCCACAGAAGGGACCAATCTCCAGGAAACAAGCCAGGCAATTTATTCTTTAACTGCACATCAAATCTAAATATTCAAGCAAATTGCAGGGGAATAGTCAAAGAAATAAATCTGGTTAATGAAATGCCCCCAGACCTCTGTATTATAAAATAAGCCACAATTCTGTAAATATTTTATGGCCTTAATCAATATCGCCCTTAAATGCAATGGTCTAAAAATGCACACAAGTTTAGATTTGGAGATCTTTTCCAATCTTCCATTACATTTTTTATTACCTTGGAGCAACCCCACTTTTCCTAATCCTTGTACCTCTCTCGGCCTCAGAGAGAATACCCTGAACCAAGGGCAGATCTCAGATACTTCTGACAGTTTTGTTTATGTCAAAAATAATGAAAGATGACAGGCTATCGCATTTAGACTTGTAACATGATCATTTGCTTTAGGACTCCCTGCTAGGATTAATTTGGAGACAGGGAAGAAGGAGGAGAATGAGAAAGAGGAAGAAGTCAGGGGAGGGAGGAGGACGCTCCCCGAAAAAGCAAGGGATAGGGATGGGCCACCTGGTAGGTGCTTTTTTTTTTTCAGCTCAAGGGGCAGGAGAAAATTGAGCAAATCTCTGTATGTGGGTTTTTACTTAATGTCTCTTATGTTCTCAATGCTTATTTTGTAGGAGAGCATTACACTGAGAAACAATAGCAACCATCAGTGATAATGCCTCGGGTGTGGAAGGAACTGGTGAGCGAGACCATTGTCTCCGGGGTGCTCATCACCACCGCTATCACCAAGCCTACCATCATCGCTGCCATCACCAGCGCCGCTACCTCCGTCATCAGTACCACCTCTTCCACTCTCACCACCACCCCGCCAGTAAGGAAGCATAATTTCTTTTGGGTAAACTTGTATACCCCTCAAACAGTTACTTGCCCTCTTCCTTTCAATCCAAACTAATTAAACTACAGACTTCAACTTTTCTGTTTTGCAAGGATCCCTTCTCATCCTCAAGCAAAAGCCCTGACCTACCAAATGGGAAAAATGAACCTCAAGGAGATAGCTTCTTTTGTGAAATATGCCTCAGACGTGGGGTTGATAGTTGAAAGAAGCCAAAATAACACAGTAAGCAAGGACCTTCTCTCCCAGATGGATGTGGGGAACAAGATTTTCTGCTAACACAGCTGGATACAGAAACAAAACACTTAAAACTTTAAGCCTCGCATAGAAATTAGCATGCAAAGACTTCTTTTGAAAGAGATACAAAGGCAACGGATTAAGAATCCAAGAAAGGAGGTTTCATATCAAAGGCTGATGCCCAGCAACTGGCTTCCTGAGATACTGGATTGAAAGGTGTTTTGTTTGTTTGTTTTTTAGGTTCAACAAGAAAAAGGAATTCAAGCATCACATACATGTAGTGCTTAGCTGTTAACTGTATGGCCCTGGCGGTGAAAGGAGAGGAGGGCAGCCAGAAGAAAATGGAGACCTTCCACTACTACTTATTTACTACCTCCATTCCTCACCACACCCCCTCCCAGACAGCCCGTGAGTCTGATAATTCCACATTTACATGTGATCACATCCTAATGCACCACCCTCACAGGCTTGGTACCAGGAAATCCACTGGTTCACATTCCCAAACCATACAAAGCCGGAAGTGACCTGAATAGAGGTCTTCAACACCACCAGGATGCGCCCTGCTTCTCTTCGCTGGCTGCTTTGCTCTCCCAAACCCACTTTCCCCACACCACTGGCTATGAGTACTGAAAGCATTAGCATCACGCTAACGGGGCAGAGGGGAAAGACTCTTCCTCTTTCCCCACACCATTAGTTTGGAAAAAAAAAAAGTCCTAGGGGAAGGACTCAAATTGCCTTAGCTTGAATCATGGGCACATTTCTGCATCAATCACTGGGTATGGAGGTGGGCCTCAGTGACTGGCCCAGCTCATGGCAGATGCCCACCCTCAACCCATGATTATGGTCAGATAAGTGAAATCCCATAAGAACAAAGCTGCTCTAATTCAAGCCCTATGGTTGTTGGATCAAAGGGAGGTGGAGGGGAGGAGAGATTGGTCCCCCCAAAGAAGAATAAGTAGAACAGGTATAGCTGATGGGGCAAATGGTATAAGTAACATGGCCACTTCAATGGGGCCTATTACGGAAGTGATTTGAAAAATCCATAGAGTGATATAACTCAAATATGCAAATATTTTATTATAAAAATATTAATATAGTAATACATTAATAGTATTATGAAAAATATTATTTTCAGCCCTGAAGACCATGCCAGTTCCAGAGACAGTGTAACAGAGATGTTGATGAGCACTAGTATGAAAGTACAAAATAATCAAATAGTGAGGGAAGGAAGATGCTTAAAATACAGATTCCTGGTCCCATCCCCAGAGATTCTATTCCATTTGGTGCCCAGGAATTTACATTTTTCAAAGCCCCTTCCCAAGAGTAATTTGGACAGATCGGGTTCACAGAGCAGACTTTGTGAAACACTGGTCCAGCATTTTATTTGACATCAAAATCCAAGGTGAGACTCATGGCCAGGTTCTAAGGAGAATGGGAGTGGGCACAGCAAGAAAATTTCATCTGTTTCCAGCTGTCCAAGTCTTTTTCTACTGTTTTCAGTTGTGGCTTGAAATAAACTACCCTCTCTTTCCCAATACCTCAGTTCTAAAGTCTTTTCATCAGAGTCTCAAAAGCCCCATGCCTCCAGCTTCCAGCTAAGTCTACTGCCCCTTGCTTTCTCCTGAGAGTGGATACTATGGCATTCCACCCAATTTTCCTTCAGGGCTAAGGTCTCATCCCCCACCCTCTCCCATCCCTACATCCCCCCCAGATGCTGAGGGTATAGCCGGTGAAGGCTGTCAGCTGAGCCCCTTTCCAAGACCTACCCTTAGATTATAGCTTGTCTAAAGTCACATCCCTGGCAGCAACCTGCGCTCAGTGACAGATTCATGGAGGATATAAAGACACCCCCTCCTCTGAGAAGGGCGAGTCTGAAGGGTTATTTTAGCTTTCTATGGGATTAGCTGAGTCTCAGTGGTAACTACACTCATCATTACAGTCTAAGCCTCCATCTGCTCAGTCCTGCTCCTTCTACCCGCCCTCCACTCCACCCCTTAATGTTGACCCTCAGTGAAGTGAAAGTCATTCAGTCGTGTCTGACTCTTTGCCACCCATGGACTATACAGTCCATGGAATTCTCCAGGCCAGAATATTGGAGTGGGTAGCCTTTCCCTTCTCCAGGGGATCTTCCCAACCCAGGGATCGAAACCAGATCTCTCACATCGCAGGCGGATTCTTCACCAGCAGAGCCGCAAGGGAAGTCCAGACCCTCGGAACTCTCTGCATTGTCCAAACTTCCTCCAAGCAATGTCCATCTCAGGGTCTCTATTCCTGGGAACCTGAACTAGAACCCCCTCCAACCCGAGCCCCCCATCCTCCAAAACACTGCGCTTCTTCCTCTTATTAAACCCATTCCTGTTTTCAAGCAACAAGCAAGTTTAGCCACAAAGATGATGGGTTCATCTAGGAAGCTACAGGTAACAAATGTGCAGTTCACAAAAGCTACCTAGAGAGAGATAGAGACTTCAGGGAAGATGTACAGGTAAGAAAAAGGTGATCCAAGCCAGTCAAATCACCTCAAAGTTTAGGTCCTATACAAGTGGGAGTGGCCACTCTCCTAGGAGACCACAGGAGGCAGTGCAGGCCAGGGGTGACTGAGTGAGTGAGTGAGTGAGTGATTTGAGTTAGTGTGTGAGTGCATGTGTGTTTGTGTGTGTGTGTGTGTAAAGGCAGGGAGTTTGTTCTTTCCTGGAAAGGACAGGGAGAGAACGGGCCTTGGGGAACTGAGGACAGGCCAAGAACAAACTAACTCAGCTCTGAGAGGAAAGGCGATGTACAGATGGGACATTAGCAAGGATTCTGGAGCCCCAGGGTTCAGCGCTGACTCTGTCAATTCTAGCAGTGTGCAAGGACCTACATTTTTTACCTGTGAAATGGGAATAATAATGCCTGCCCAGTGTCTCTTTCCCGGAAATCTTGTGACAAGTGAGAGAATGCACGAAGCCCTCATGGAGCAGCTCCCCTGCACCTGGCCCTACAGGCTCCCTGACCCCGAACCCCACAGTCTCTTCCTATCCCTCCCCCAAAACTTTGGAGAGCAAGGACCCAGTACTTTCCAAAGTGCTTTCTTCAAAACAGTTGCACCATTTATTGAGCACTTAGGAGCACACCTCCTGCTAAAAGTTTCCATGACAGGGCAGAGTGCCCCAGTCCTGGCAAGTGTTTTCTCCATTTTCTAGAGAAAGAAAGTGAGAATCAGAAAGTTTATCAATTTCCCCAGAGTCACATATCTAGTAAGAGAGGGAATGAGGGTCCAAGCCAGCTCTGGCTGCGACTAGAACTCTCTACCACCAGGAAAACCTGTCTGAAAACAAAAGAATGATCCAGGTGTCCCCTCAAATTTCCCCTTGAACTGTGCTGTGCTTAGTCGTTCAGTCATGCCCAACTCTTTGGGATCCCGTGAACTGTAGCCTGCCAGGTTCCTCTGTCCATTGGATTCTCAGGCAAGAATATTAGAGTGAGTTGCCATGTCCTTCTCCAGAGGATCTTCCCAACCCAGGAATTGAACCCAAGTCGCTTGCATTGCAGGCAGAATCTTTACTGTCTGAGCCACCAGGAAAGCCCACATTTTCCCTTAACTATGGCATTTTAGGATAAAACTTCTTAGTAGCTAACGGAGTTGGAGAAAGGGTTAAAAATGCAGGCTCCTGTCCAAAAGGCACTGTAACTTTCTCCTTTTGTTGCATTCCAAACACACATGTACTTCCCGCCTGCTGCAGGGCTTGTAACATCCTTGCAGAGGCTGTGGCTTACAACCTATCAGCACCTTCAAGATCAGCCTGGAGAGCAAGAAAAATATTATGTGAGAGGTTTTTCTCTCCTAAAGCCAGTCTTAGGGAACCAGCCATTTTCTGAGGAAAAGCAAGATTGTTGAAGGCCAATACACAGTGGGTTTATTTTAGCCCTATGTGATGCAATAATAATAATAATATATTTTTTAAAAAGTGTTGCTTAAGAAAAGGCTGAGAATTGGGACTCGGTTGGCTTGGGTTTAGGAGCTGGTATGCAGCAAAACAGCCAGATGTAGTTCTTTGGGGTAAAAGAAATCTTAAAAGGAAAAATAAAAAAGAAACCTCCCTAGGTTTGGGAAAGGGCAATAAAGCATATGAAGGTGTGTGGTACCATGCCAAAAGCAAAAGAATATTTCACTAAAACCACAACCCCAGTCACATGTTATTACTTATGCTATGGTTGACAATGACTGGCACAGGGCATGAAATAATAATGTCTGGTGGATTTGGCATCGCTCTATGTTAACAGGAAACTGTGTTCTTTTGATTTCGTTGATTGGTTTCCTGCTGAAGGCCATCCATGACAGGGCAGGGAGTATACAAGACTATTGTCTAATTTCCATTTTTCCCAGTGCCTCTTGCTTCTGGCAGGGGAAGCTGGCAGCCTTCATTTGACATGATCAGGGCCCAGTCTTGCAATAATGCATGCGAGACTGGTTGTAAATGTTGCATTTAGCAGATTGGTTAGGGAAGGAAGAAATCACTGAAACGCAGACGCGTACACATGTTCAAACAAGCACAGATGAAGCACCATTTGTTCTGTGGCAAATGCACAGACTCCATTCATTCCCTGCCATCAACATAAAGGGGCCATGTCACAATGTAGCAGAAAGACTGCCTCCCATGAAGACCTGGCAATGTTTCAAAGGGTTAGACCATCATGAGGGAGGAGAAGGAGAATAGGTGGGGTTTGGCTGTGCCTGGCTCTCCTTCCTCCATGATTTCTAAGCCAGATGATCTGAGAAGTCATGAAACCTTGGTCGAGAGTAGCATGGCTGGGCCTAAGCCTGAGAAAACGTTCATTGATTAGTCAGCAGCCTCTGCCAGGCCACGTCCATGTGCATTCTTGGTTTGCTTAGTAACATCATGGATAGAATTTTATATTTGTTGGATATAGTGCATATTTTTTCATTGATTTGATTTCAGGGTGGTATTGGGAGCAATTTTTGCTTTGGCTTTCTGTTATTTTAATAGCATGTTGGTAATAAAGTAATTCTCTTTAAAATGATGAAAGCAGGGAATTCATGTTAATAATGGGCATTGGCTGGACCCTGGGAAGGCAACACAGCTAAGTGCCAGGATATCTTCATTCCAAGCATCCCACTCTGCCCCTCCTCAACCACCCACCCACCAGCGGGGATAGGAATTCTCTCATCTTTGATCACAGACAAGATGAGCTTCAGAGTCTCACCCCGAATGTCTCATAACTCTGGTCACTGACCTGGCCCATTAACACATCCGACACTCCGTCTCCTCTTTCAAGCCATAGTAATTGTAACAACAACAGTTTAAGAATTTATTTCATTTTCAGGTAAGAAATTGCAGGTCACACAACATACACAAGAATTAAGTTACAGAAATGGACTCAATCACAGATTCAGCTGGGGGTAGCTTAACTCATGTCTTTGGACCACCCTCAGCTAACAGCCTTCTTAGTCCCTGATCTGTAAAACCCAAATCCTTTTTGCCAAAGCTGTAAGTACAACATCTCCACTTCCCTGCGTGCATACCAGCACATCAGGCATACACACATGGGCACCCCACCTACCCAGGCTGAGTTCTAGGTCAAAACCACACCCTCGGCAACCATCCAAGTTCTGATCTGGTCACTCCCTTGACTGACCTTGATGGGTGGCCTGGGGACACTAGGTGTGGCTAGAGCCAGATGGACAGAAAGAGGAGCCAAGACCCCACGAAAAGGATGAAGCTTCCTGGGAGTGTACAGGGCAGCAGGGAGAAGTGAGCCAGCCCCTCTCCAGGTTACTCTTGCAGGCGAGGGTGCCAGGGGAGGGAAGAACTTTGAGGAGACACCCACCTGGAGGACAGTGATTAAGAAGCAAGTTGCTGGGGAGAAGTAGCTGGGGCTGCACCTTCATCGCAACTGGAAATCGAGAACCAGCACCAGAGCTCGTCCCAGCTCCCTTTGTTTTAGCATCACTCACTCTCACCCCTCTTCCTAAAGCCTCAGTCAGCCTTTAGCTGAAGCCTTCATGCGGCTGTGCCTCTCCTTCCATGTTTGTTTTCCTCTCCCCTCCCCACCACCTCTCTCCTCTCTCTCCTTATTGTCATATTCTGTTCTCCTGTCTTGCATAAAGACTTGGCTGCAAGCTGCCTGTCCAGGATGGATAGGTGTGCAGTGGTCCCTGGAGGTCATTTGGGAGGATGGGCCCAGAGGGTGGGCCAGAAGATAAGGTCCAGGGTGCAGCCAGGTGACCAGGGATGTGGGCAGGGAGTGGGGATGTCAGTCCTGGATTTAGAGAACAGGGCACAGTGAGGCAAAACTGGCCTTGCCCTCAGCAGGCGGGCAGCCAGGCAGTGCGCCTTCCTCCAGGGCCTCCCAGCCCAGCCTCCCACAGCCAGCATCACTCAGGTCGCAGGAAGCATCTTAATCCTTCTGTCTGGCTTCTTCAAGGTTCAGTGAGATGCTAGGCTCCTGGCCACTCACTGCAGCCCCTGCCTTTGGTTTATTTCTTGTCTTCCCCGGTACCCACCCTCTTCGCAAGTGTGCCTGTTTCATTCATGATAGAGAACCTCTCCCTGGGTCTCCCCGTGTTCAGTTCTCCATCCATCCAGCCTGTGGGGCTGCCTGCCTCTCCAGGGCCAGGTAGTGGCATGTCTGGATGGGAGTCCAGATCTCTGGCTCCTGGTCCTTAGCTCTTTCTGCTTCTTAGTACCGTCTGCCCACACTGCTGCCTGGTGGCTGCAAATGGTCATTTTGTAGGAAATGGCCTTGGAACCATTCTTCTAGGTCAAGCAGAAGTGAAGCTAATCTAGTGCAAAGTGTTTTCGGTTTGTTTGGTTTGGTTTTTCTGTTGGTTTGGAATCCTATTGGACTTGGGACATGGCTTTTCCTACCTCCAGATATACAATGAGATTTACATCAGGAAGGCTCTTAACCTCAGGTGAGGCTTCAAACTCACATAATAGGAGGATCCAGGACTTCAAAGGGGCTCCTTTATTTTCCTTTCCCAGGGAGCTCCACACCCCTGCTGGTTCTTCTAGAGATGGGATCCCATGTATGGAGTCAGGCATCTATAAGAGCCTGGACTCCAGACAAACTTGGAAGAGCTGAAGCAGAGCGCCCTTGACGGGACTCTTCACTCCCCCTCCCCTTCACGCAAAGTACACAGACTTGCAACATCCTGCAGGGACATTCTGAATGCATTTCTGTTAATTAGTCAAAATGGCTGGACTGAAAGATGCTTTTTTATTCACTCTGTTGTCTTTCTCTTCTACTGGGATCAACTCTACCAGGCAGGACTTTGTGTTGTCTGGTTGCCTAGAATAGAATCTGGAACATGGAAAGCACTCAGTAAGTACCTGCAAAATAAAGGCGTGAACAATGGCTCCACTCTTAGGTTCTAAATTTCTGTAACCGCGCTAAGAGGCCCGAGGCCAGAGTCCATCTGTGCCGCCCATATCCCTTCAACACCAGAGAGAGAGCCCAGTTCTACCTAGATGATTCTTGCCTCCTCAATGTCCTTCCTTTTCTGCCTTGTTCGTCTTGCCATTCTTACATGTCTTTAAACTCTCCTACCAATAACTCAAGTGAACCTGTTTCCGCTGATGTTTCCAAACTACCAGCCATCATGCCATTTTCCCTTCAGTTTGTATCTGGTGAAAAAAAAAAAAAAAAAAATTCCTCCCAGAAATGTGACTCAGAGGTAATCAACGTAAATGTCATCCAAGGCCAGAGGGAATATCTCAGCCATGAGTCACATCCCCTCTGTTGAGAACCTGGGTTTCAGTCAAGGCAGAAAGTTTGAAAATCCAGCCCCAGAAACATCCTGTTCCTCCCCAGTCCCATGCCCACTGGCTGCAGGAATCTCGCCCTGTCACTTCTCACAGATGCCTTGACCACATCAGGTGATGCCTCAGGCTGCCCTCCCTTCCCCGCAAGCATTAGTGGCTTCCCGGCAGGAACCAGCTGCATCTCCTCTCCAAGGACAGGGAGGCATAGCCCACCATGGGCTCAGGGCCAGGGTACCTCCAACCTCCCACTCCAGCTGGAAACAGGACATGAAAGGCACAGGTTGGGAAGGACCCATGGCCACCGAGTTCAAAGGGCACATTCACAAAGTTAAAAATAATAAAAATGTTCCAGCATTTAGATTGCTCTGGTTTCCTTATTCTTTCTCTTTTCCTCTTAAACTTGTCGACTGGTCCCAATGCATGAACTTAAAACAAGACACAAGGAAGGAAAGAAGGGAAGGAAGGAAGGGAATATATATAAAGGTCATCAGACCACGCAGGAAGGTGACACCCAGGCACTCGCTGTGGAAATAGAAGGGAACCAAGTCTGCACTCAAACTTGAAAGGCAGTGACAAGGTGAGAAATTGTTTTCCAGGTCACAGAAAGGTCACTGACAAGTTTCCAGGTCTCCGCTAAGGAGGAAAACGATTGAGGCTTGACTAAGACTGTGGATAACCTTGAACGGGAGAAGCGGACAGCGCAGGGTCAAGTGCACAGGCCGGGAGCCAGGCAGTTCCTGGCTTCAAATTGTAAGAAGCAAACGAAAGAAACCATGTAAAAAGAATGATCCTGGCACATAATCGGCCTTCCACATGTAACTGTGGAATGAATGAATGAACATGTGAATGCTTTTCCAGTGCCTGAGGCACAGGCAGCTAGCTGATCACACAAAAGTAGCAGGAGCCATATCCCCTGAGCTCTTTGCTGAAAACCTTTGGGATCCCTTTCTGTTACTGAGCTGGGGTTTAACTGACAGTAGTCAGGACACCAGAGGGCCAGGAGGAAGAGGAGACTCAGCTACACCCAGAGCATCTCCTCCTGCAATCCTGGTGATGGTTACATCACAATGGCCCAGACAACAGTGAAAAGTCACTGTCTCCAGAAAGGTCCATGTCTAAAGGGGTGCAAACCAAACCCCTCTGAAGATCCCAAGAGTTCTTAGTTCTGCCTGGGGACTTTCTTGGCTAGCCCTAGCAGGTCCTAGACGCTATCTCCTTTATCCTGTGTCTGCATCACTGCTCACTACAGGCAGAACCTCCGACTTTACGGGCAAATCTTGAAATTCAGGGTACCTTCTATCTGAAGTTGGTTAATTTACAAGTCAAAATGTGGCAGAAAGTTTCCCAGAGCTGGGAGAGATTTTGAACATTATCCAGGCTACCCTGCATTAGCCAGGTCTCTGCATTACTCGAAAAACCCATCTCAAACTACTTTAAGCCAAAGAAGAAAATTTCCTGGCTCACAAAACCAAACTTCCAGAAGATAGGAGTAAAATTGGCTTTAGGAACTGCTAGGACCAGGAACTGAAAACCTGGTCAGAACTCGTATCTAAACTTCTGGCAGTTCCAGGCTCATATTCAAGCTTTGAGATGTTCCAGCTTCAGTTTTTCCATCTGTATAACTGGAATATTAACGTTCCTGTCTACTTCACAGCATTATTATAGAGATCAAGTGAGAAAATACATGAACAGAGGTACAATGTATAGTCTGGGATAAACACTTGTTTTGAAAACGCAAATTTACTCCAGTTAGGTGAGTATATTATGGAACAATTTGTGCATACCGTAGATTTCTCATGGATAATTTTTGTCTGTGAGAATGTTAACTGCACCCGGGTGAACTGAGTCTTATAGGACAGGACGCACCCAGGCACACACTTCACACATCTACCCTCTGCCTTGAAGCTGTGTTGTCCTACACACCCTACTTACCCTAACCAAGTGTGTTGTCCTCCAAGGCTGTGTTTCACTATTCTTTCACACTTGTTAACTTTTCTGTAGTTGAAAAGAAAAAACAACAACAACTCATTCAGCATTTGAAACATGTCTGAGCATCCTGGTTCAAAAACACCAAACAGGTCATGAGAAAGAAAAGCTTTGTGTACTAAGGAAAAGCGTTATGTGAAAACAGCATTTTGAAAGACTCAAGAGAACACCTGACATTTTCCAAGCAACAAGCATAAAAGAATCCACAATCCCATGATGAGAAAAGAAACATCTATAGATGGAACTCTAAGTGCTAAAAATTTGGTAAGAAAAAGACCTAAAGTTGGAAGAGATGGAAAAGATGAGCATTGTTGAGACTGAAAACCAAAGAGTGAAAGATGGGGGATGACCTTTCTCACAAAAAGAACATACTATCTGTATACAAAGACCTTCATGAAAAACGCTATATTCTGCAGAGGTGGCACTTTCTAGTACTGTCAGTAGCTAGGTGGGTACTTTCAAATATTGCTACAATTTTCAAAGCTTTCAGCTGTTAGACAAAGCCCCAAGAGCAGATGAGAAAGCCATGAGAGAATTTCCAGCAGGGATTCAGAAGTTAACTGAAAAAGATCATCAGTTCAGTTCAGTTGCTCAGCTGTGTCTGACTCTTTGTGACCCCATGAATCGCAGCACGCCAGGCCTCCCTGTCCATCACCAACTCCTGGAGTTCACTCATACTCACGTCCATTGACTTGGTGACGCCATCCAGCCATCTCATCCTCTGTCATCCCCTTCTCCTCCTGCCCCCAATCCCTCCCAGCATCAGAGTCTTTTCCAATGAGTCAACTCTTCGCATGAAGTGGCCAAAGTATTGGAGTTTCAACTTTAGCATCAGTCCTTCCAGGACCCAGGACTGATCTCCTTTAGAATGGACTGGTTGGATGTCCTTGCAGTCCAAGAGACTCTCAAGAGTCTTCTCCACACTACAGTTCAAAAGCATCAATTCTTCGGCACTCATACATGGATTTAAATTTTCAATTTCGGTGAAGATGGTATCTATTATACCAATAATATAAATGCATACTTCAAAAGACCTATATTTCAAAGTCAGAAAAATAAGCTCCAGGATTTCAAGACTGAAAATTTTGATAACCTTCCTTCTATCACTTCATAATAACTCACAAGCTGCAAAGCCCACTTCCACAAACAATTTTCTGGTTTTTTTCAAGATAAGGTACCATATTTATTGTGGTATTTACATATTTCTTAATTATTTAACATGAGACTGTGCCATCATTTTTATTAGATTCCTATCTTTTTTTAATGTCACTAACAAAGCTTTTAGGTATCGTAGCTTTGATCCATTTTCAATAAACCCTGTAGTTTTTATTGTGCAATTTTGCATAGTGAGGTGAGTTTTAGGCATGCACGTGTTGAGCTATAGCAACACTGACTGTACTGTAATGAAATATATAAATGTACTAGGATGTTACTATCTGGATCTTTTCATTCCCACTCAACCATGGTTTGGCCACTACAGGCTACAGGTGTGAACTCCTAAATTAAACTTGTCTCTCCTATCTGGGCCCCGGACCAGAGCCTCCCAAGATCTACTTCATTCCTTGAGGTCCTCAGGGCTGAATCAAACATCTTGAAAACCCTACACTGCACAGCACCCTTTGGAAGGACTGCCCAGAAACCCCATTCATCCTTCGGCAGTATGTTATTTCATCTCCGACTCCATCAATCTTATTCTTTCTCTCTGAAGCTACCTGCCAGAAGCCTTGTATATCTGTGCAGTTCCTATTGTTTGCTTTCTATTGAACAAGCACCTCTTCGCTTTCTCCACTGTTAAGCAGTGCTGGCTGAGTCGACAGGGCTGAATGGAAGCTGGCGTCCCTTCCTGAGTAACGAAGGAAGCAGCCCTGGAAAGCCAGCATTGTGCTTACGGGACCCAGACACACATTTTCAGGAGCCTGGGTTGTGGGCTGAGCATCCTCCAGACTTTCCGTGGCCTGTTTGGAAAGGCTTGGCTCTTCTGCAAGACTCGGCAGACCTCTCCGTGCAAAAAACAACTGGGACCAGCCCTGCAGGAGGTGAGGAGAACAGGCTGGAAATCAGACCCATGGCCACCTAGCAAACCACATTTCAACCACTGCCATTTGTGAAACGCTTTTCCTGGGGAATTTTATTATTCTTTCCTGACTACCTAACACATGTCAGAGTTTGGAGAGTTAAGGAAATCCCCCACTGTGTAAGCTTTATTTTACTTTAAAAAGTGAGTTTCTAGCCCTTCCTGTTTCTAAACTCCAGTAGCTTTGTCTACATAAGAACACCACTGTGCAGCTCAGCTAAGACAACCCCAGAATGAAAGGTGTAAATTATGTCACTCCAAAGAGGCAGTGACTTCAAAACTGTTTCAGTACGAAAGGTGGCGATCAATAGAATTCTTCTCAAGTTCGACTTTGTTTAACCCTTTAGTTCAGCTGAATTGTGTGTGGTTTAGGAGTGGGGTTTTCAAGGGGATAACATTGAACTTGACTAGCAATTAGGAGAACTGCTTTCTTTTATTTTGTAAATAGAGGAACGCTTTTTAAAACTTGAAGTATAATTGATTTACAATGTGTTCATTACTGCTGTTTAGCAACGTGATTCAGTTATACATGTATATACATTCTTTATATATATATTTTTTCCATTATGGTTTATCATAGGATACTGAATATGAACTATATATTCAGAGAACTGAATATGTAGTTCTCTGTGCTCTACAGAAGGACCTTGTTTATCCAGGAGAATTGCTTTTGATTCTGTATTCATCTCCTGACCTCTTTGCATGTAGATACTTCAGCTCTAAATCACAGACCACAATAACATAATACCAAACTGTATATACCGCCAAAGTGAAAAAGGTAATGTTTACAACCTGAAGGAAGGATGCATGCTGGGAAAGGTGTTTGTGCGGAAACATTTGAATTAGAAGTGCATCTACATCAAAGGTCAGGGATTGGCCTCAGAACATTCCTGCTTGGAAAGATGGTAGCGTCTGTGGTGCCAGGCTGCCTGGGTTTGATTCTTGGCTCTGCCATCAATGAGTCACCTGACCTTCAGGAAGTCACTTTCTGTTCTTTTTTGCCTTAACTGTAATATAAGCATCATAGTGACACCTGACTGCTAAGCCATTATAAACATTCAATGGAGAGTTCAGGAAAACACCAGGTACATAGTAAGCACTCAATAAATATTTGCTATTTTTGAACATCTCAAACAACCTTGTGAACAGTCTAGAATAACATGTAGTTTTATTCAAACATAGGCACTGTGGTTATTTGTCTAAAATGTGTTATTCTAATAATAATACCTTTCTCATAAAGTTATAGTAAAAATAAGGAATTAACACATGTAAGGTACCCGATACATAGTGGGCACTCAATAAATATTACATGTTTTGAACATCTCAAACTGTATCAACTAGCTCTAGGATAATATTTGGAGGAGATTCAAAAATATTTATTCTTCAGATTTTATGAAAGGTACAGCCCTTAGTCCTTTCTTTCTATTGGGTCCAAATGCAGGTTTTGCTTCTGATAAATGCTTCTTTTCAACCCTGAGTTCATGAGGTCATACTTGAAGTAATCATAGTCAAATGTTGGTTGTTTACATTGAAAGAGAAGCAGAAACACACAGAGAGCAGAAATCTATAGAAAATACACCGATTCCCCCAAGAATTTGCTGGGCCCCACCCTCTCCTGCAGGGAGCCTGCTCGCCCAACCATGGGCAGTGGACCCCTGGAGCCTACTCCTCCCAGCCTGCCAGAGCTGGTTTTGCACATTTTTTCCCAACTCCTCTTCAAGAGACTTCTGCTTCAAGATGGGAGCCTAAAATTAGTGAGGGTGTTTACACCATGAAAATTGGCCAATGCAACAAACTTGAGATTCCCTTTCTGGACAGCCATTTGCAAAACATTTACTAGCCCATGCTGCGTGGCGGTGCAGAAACTTTGTCCCCTCTTGTCTGAATGCTCATTCCAGAGATTCTGCAGGCTATGGGCCACCTGCCGCCCCTGCTGCTGGCTCTGCTGTGGGAGTGTCGTCACCATCTGGCCCCTCTGCAGAGCTGTGGTCCTCTTGATGGGCGGCCTTCCTCTTCCCTGGGGAGAGAAGGAGGCAGGAGGACTCCCTCCCTCTTGCCACTTTACTCCCTCAGTCACCACAATATGAACACACAGGCTGCAAAGCCACAGGCAAAATTTCTTTACTAATGGGTTAATGCACATTGAGAAAGAAACTATAGTGTAAGAGGGACAAAGTCTGAAGTTGAAGTCAATTTGGACTTTATGGGTTCAGAACCCATCCCCAGGGAGGAAACTTCATCCCTTTTCCTAGGAAATCTCTATACCTCCCCCTACCCATGGGAAGAGGTCTCACTCTCAGAATGCTATGGAGAGCTACAGTTTGAATGACTCCCTCCCCAACCACCTTCAGTAGAGTGGACACAAATGCTTATTGCCACCTCTAAGTGAAACAGGAGGGAAGGAGACAGGGCACAACCTTTAAAAGAACGACATGTCCATATCTCATGACAAAGACTGGTTGGAACCAACTGGGTCCAAAATGGCAGAAGATTTGACTTCCAGTGGACCTTGGGCCTCATCATAAGCTCATTGTAATACATTAGCATGCTAAATGGCACTTCCACCAAGCATCATGACAGTTCTGAGGCCAACCCTAAAAGGCCAAAATGGGAGTGGCGGCCCAATTCCTGGAAATCTCTGCCCCTTTCCCTAAAAGAATTGGAATAATCCTCCCACTTATTAGCCTATGAAATAACCCATCCCATGAAAACTAACCACCTCATATTTCGAGGCTCTTGCACTTTCTGAGATGACCCACACTTTGTGGAGTGTGTTTCTCTCTAAATAAATCTACTTCTTACCAATCACTTCATCTCTAAATTCTTTTGCAATGAAACAAGAACCTTAAATTCACGATGAACATAAGCATGGAGAGCAATGGAGACATGAACATGTGTGCGCTCAGTTATGTCTGACTCTGCTACTCTAATAGCCCACTAGGGCCTTTGTTCATGGGATTTTCCCACAAGAACACTGGAGGGGGCTTCTGTTTCCTCCTAAAGGGGATCTTCCAGATCCAGGGATCAAACCTGCATCTACTGCATTGGCAGGCAGATTCTTTACTGCTGAGCCACCTGGGAATTGCAGAGACATGAATTTTGTTGTTGTTCACTCACTCAGCCATGTCCAAGTCTTTGCGACCCCACAAACTAGATCGTCTACACCAGCTTTCCTGTGCTTCACCATCTCCTGGAGCTTGCTCAAACTCATGTCCATTGAGTTGGTGAAGCCATCCAATCATCTCATCCTCTGTCATCCCCTTCTCTTCCTGCCTTCAATCTTTCCCAGCATCAGGGTCTTCTCTAATGAGCTGGCTCTTTGCATCAGGTGGCCCAAGTATTGGAGCTTCACCTTCAGCATCAATCCTTCAGGATGAATATTCAGGATTGATTTCCTTTAGGATTGACTGGCTTGATCTCTTTGCAGTCCAAGGGATTCTCAAGGGTCCTCTCCAAAACCACAGTTGAAAAGCATCAATACTTTGGCATTCAGTCTTCTTTAAGGTCCAACTCTCATATCTATACATGACTACTGGAAAAACCATAGCCTTGACTATATCCACTTTTGCTGGCAAAATAATGTCTCTGCTTTTTAATAATCTGTCTAGCTTGGTCATAGTTTTTCTTCCAAGGAGCAAACATCTTTTAATTTTATGGCTGCAGTCACCATCTGCAGTGATTTTGGAACCCAAGAAAATAAAGTCTGTCACTGTCTCCATTGTTTCCCCATCTATTTGCCATGAAGTGATAGAACAAGATGCGCTGATCTTAGTTTTTTTAATAATTTCATGGATGAGGGTGGGTGTGAATCCTTGAATGAAGGTTTACTTTGCAACCTTCCCACAGTAAAAGAGATACAGGACTGCCAATTTTATATTAATTGACCTCTTAAAGTAAGTATCTCTCCCAAAGACAAATATTAAATTTTCTCAGAAGGACTACAATCTAAGCCAGCAGTTCTCAACTCTGGTTGTACATGAGAATCACACAGGGAGTTAAAAAAAAAACACAAAAAAACTGGGTTTCTCACAAAGTTGGGTTTGGGCCCAGCCCTTCTTATTTTTTAAGACTTATCAGGTGACTCTAATGTGCAGACACATTTGGAAACCACTGGTCTAAATCCACAGAAAAGAATGACATTTTCCTAATTAGCAGGCCTGGCCTCAGAGCGGAGGGCCTCCATCCTTATATCATGGAATTCTCTTGATTACCAGGGAAAAGAATTGGTCTTGATTAAATTCTTTTAATTTAGCAGTCCCCCTCTGATTGGAATGGGACAGAGGGGGAAAGAAAGATGATCAGTCCTCTCAACATGCAGTTTACTTAATCAATAATCTTTCTATTTTGCCTAAGGATTCAGATATGAACTAGAAGTTTTTTAACTGCAAAAAGGTAGCACAGATGATCAATTTGTTTCTTTTTCCTATCTTTTCCCTCTTTGAGGCTCTAATCATCAGTTATGAAGAGAACAAAGAGCACAATATTGTAAATCAACTAAGAGAGAAAGAAAGTGGAGTCGCTCAGTCGTGTCCGATTCTTTGTGACCTCACGGACTGTAGCCTACCATGCTACTCCATCCATGGGATTTTCCAGGCAATAGTACTGGAGTAGGCTGCCATTTCCTTCTCCAGGGATCTTCCCGACCCAGGGATGGAACCTGGGTCTCCTGCATTGTAGACAGACGCTTTACCATCTGAGCTACCAGGGAAGTCAATGAAACTTCAATTAACAAACAGAAAACCAAGAGAAAAGAGCAGGAAGAAAAAAGCCTTGAAGATCTCAACAACTTGAGTCATTGCCATGGTCACAAGTATTAATAACTGTCTTTTGCCAGTATGCACCTACCCTTGGCTGGACAGATGGAGAGTTTTTATACCTACTAACACTCATCTCAGGAAATGAAATACCACTGGTGCAAGACACCACAAACATCTTTTGCCCATTCTAGTTCCATTGACAAGCGTCTCTCTAAATTTCTGTAGCTGTTCATCCCAGACCAGTAGAAATTTCTCTTCCCAAGACCTGGACCCAGAATTCATTGAGTTCTTCATTGAGTTCAGTGGGGTCTCCATGACCAGCACAACCCAGACTCCCCAGAGTGAAGCTCTCTGCAACAGGGAGTTGGGTAAGAGGGGAGAATGGGGTTTGTCCCCAGAAGCCAGAATTGGAGTGAAAATATTTTACCAGGATGGCTCAACATGAGAAAGGCCCAATAGCTAAACTGGAACAGAGTCTGGAGAAAGAATGGAATTGAAAATGGGAACCACAAGGTCTAGGAGGATAAGTGGAACTGAAAATGAAAACTCTTTGCTACTACATTCATGAATGAGACCCAGTCACAATGGGTACCACAGTAGAGTGTAGTGGGCTTCTTTAAAAAAAGATGCTTGGGGACCTGCCCAATATAGACTTGGACTGCTCTCAACTGTCAACAGAATCTCTCATTTCTCTGAAAATTTATTTTATTTCCAGGAAGAAAAGACATGAAAACTTTCCTATCGGTAAGACAGTTGAGGTATAAATACTGAAAACAGATTCATATTTGTGGAGACAAATCTGCATGTTTTGTTTCCCATGTAAAATTTAAACAAAACATTCAGTTTGGAATGCAGTCTGTTTGAGTTTCCTGAATGTTTTGAAATGGTTTGTCCTTTTAAATCCAGTCCTAAACCAAAAGTATGTTTGGCTAGTTCTTAATTATTAAAATTTGGGGTAACTTTGAGGGAAATTTTATCCATTCATTTCTGATCCATTTGCATTCAATTGATCAAAAAAAATATTTAAATGCTACTTCAAGAAATCTTTACAGAATCAAAAATCAGGAAGTTCTATTTTACAAGGAGTAAACAAATTTAAACACCAAGCTGTTCTCATTTGGTGGGATTTGCCTAGACCGAAGAGATTAAGCGGATTCTAAACATGGTAAAATACAGCTCTCCTCCCTTACCAGACTTATTCTATCATATGCAAAACACCAAAAGTGCTCATAGGAGAAAAATTTTAAATATATCCTTGATTTGCACACAAAGCTTTGTTCATATCAAACTAGAAACTTGAAAAGCATGCAAAAATTCTGCTCTTTGTGTTGTGGTTTCAATCTCAATTTCTCGTGGGATTCCACGGCCTTGGGCCAGTTTTATCATTTTGCTGGAGCTCAGGTCTCTTGAGGAAGAGAGAGTCCCCATGTATGTCACTCCCGTTAAAAACATGCCAAAGCATTTTATTCATTGACTACAGAGCCTACAACTGGAATAATTTATTTTGTCATGAATTGTAGTGATTATGTGAACTGCCCTGATACATTTAAAGAGAAAGTATATAAAATCCCTAAATGGTTTTTGATGATAGCTAACTCGTTAACTATTTTTTTTTCTTTAGTTATTCAGCTTTTCCACTGGGAAAGGATAAATAAATGCTGGCATTGCAAATACCAAAGAGCTTAAGTAAAGTTCACTTTTTGATTGACCAGATGACCATAAATGTTTGAATCCTTAATCTCTTAGAAACTACACAAAACCTAATCACAAAAACATTAGAATTAAGTTCAAGAGGTAATGAGAAATGACAACATCAGAGGATCAGCCAAAAGGCTGGAAGGAAAAGAAACATGAAGATAGGTGTGAAGAAGCAACAGATTCTTTATCAAGGGCAATTCTTTAAAGCTCCAACAACAGGCAGTCTCTATTATAATCAAACCCAATACAGTAGATTGATTTCAACAATTGTTCCAATTCTTCATCTTTGCCTGCATCTATATAATTTGCCATGCAACTTTCCACTTGTCACTCTGATGTGAAGTCCCGTCTACATCTAGACCCTTTAAAAATCAGCTTTATAGAGTTATAATTTGTATATAATAAAATTAAACCTTTAAAAAATGTATAGTCTGATCAGTGTGATTTATATATAGAGTTGCATGATCACCACCACAATCAAGATACAGAATATTTTCAGCACTCAAAAAGTACCCAGCCCCTGTGCAGTCAACCTCATTTCACCATCTCCAGCCCCAGGCAATGACTAATCTGGTTTCTGTTACTACAGCTTTGTTTTTTCAGGAATTTCATATACATCGAATCAGACAGCATGTAGTCTTCCACATCTGGCTTCTTTCACTTAGCATAATGCTTTCGAGCTTCACCATGCTGTTTCGTGTGTCAGTAGTTCATTTCTTTTTGCTGCTAAGAAGTATTCCTCTGTAACGAAACACTGCAATGTTTTTCGGTTCATCAGTTAATTGATATTTGGATTGATTTCAGCTTTTAGCTACTGAAAATGAAGTTGATATGTATATTCATGTACATATCTTTGTGTGGACACATGTTTTTATATTTCTTATGCTCTTATCTAAGAAGTAATCATAGGAAAAGTGCACATTAAATTTTATTAAAAACTGGCCAGGGGCTTCTCTGATGGCTCAGTGGTAAAGAATCCACCCACCAATGCAGGAGACTCGAGTTCGATCCCTGATCCAGGAAGATCCCACATGCCTTAAAGCAACTAAGCCCATGCGCCACAACTATTGAGCCTCTGCTCTAGAGCCGGGAAACCGCAACTATTGAGCCTACCTGCCACAACTACCGGAGAAGGCAGTGGCACCCCACTGCAGTACTCTTGCCTGGAAAATCCCATGGACAGAGGGGCCTGGTAGGCTGCAGTCCTTGGGGTCACTAAGAGTCGGACACGACTGAGCGACTTCACTTTCACTTTTCACTTTCATGCATGGGAGAAGGCAATGGAAACCCACTCCAATGTTCTTGCCTGGAGAATCCCAGGGATGGGGGAGCCTGGTGGGCTGCTGTCTATGGGGTTGCACAGAGTCGGACACGACTGAAGAGACTTAGCAGCAGCAGCCACAACTACTGAAGCTCATTGCCCTTGAGCCTGTGCTCTGCAACAAAAGCCACTGCCATAACAAGCCTGCACAATGCAATGAAGAGAAGCCCCTGCTAGCTGCAACTAGAGAAAAGCTCACGCAGCAACAAGGACCCAGCACAGCCAAGAATACATACATTTTAAAAATTATTTTTTTAAAAACCTGGCCAATTGTTTTCCAAAGGACTGTTGCATTTCACACTTCCCATCGGTAGTGAAGACAGTTCTTCAGTTGCTCCACGTCCTCACCAACACATGGTATTGTAAGTATTTTTAATTCCAGTCATTCTAGTGAACATGTAATGATATCTTATTGATTTTACTATACATTAAACTAAGGATGAGTGATGTTAAGCATTTCTCATGTCTTTATTTACCATTTGTTTATCGTCTTTGGTGAACTGCCTGTTTAAACGTTTTGCCTGTTTGTTTCTCATTTATTAGAGAGTCATAAGAGTTCTTTAAATAGTCTCTCTACAAGTCTTTTACAATACATCTTAACAAATATTTTCTCCCAGTCTGTGACCTGTCTTGTCATTTTCTTGACAGTGTCTCTTGGAGAGCAATAGTTTATGGTTTTGAAGGAGTCCGGTTTATCAATTTTTATCTTTCAAGATTTTGCCTTTGTATTTTATCTAAGAAATATTTGCCTCACCCAGTTCAGTTTCTTTATTTTTTCTAGAATTTTATAGGTTAGCCCTGACATTTAGGCCTGTTATCTACTTAAAATAAATTTTGTATATGATGTGAGATAAGGGGCAAGGTTCAATTTATTTCCTTATGGACATTCAGTTGTTTTCCTTTCTCCATTGAATTATACTGGCACCTTTTTTTGAAAAATTATTGACCATATATGTGTGGTCTATCTCTAGATCCCCTATTTTGCTCTTTGATTCTGTCTGTCTTTAGGCCAATACCATACTGAATTATGTAGCTTTATAGTAAATCTTGAAATCAGGTAGTATAATTCGTCCACATTTGTTCTTTTCCAAAATAGTTTTGACAATTCTAGGCTTTTCACATTTTGATAAAAATTTTTTAAAGAACTGTCAATTTCTTAAAAAAAAAAATCTGCTGGAATTTTGATTGGGATTGTGTTGATTCTGTATATTAATTTGGGAAGAACTGAAGTTTCAACACTATTGTGTTTTCTGACCAAATATGGTATCTCTCTCCACTAATTTAAACCTTCTTTAATTTCTCCCAACAGTTTTATGTTTCCATGTGTAAGTGTTGTGCATATTTTGTTAAATTTATCCCGAAGTATTTCATGTTGTTAGATGCCATTGTAAAAGCCGTATTTAATTATCAATTTCTAATTATCTGTGACTAATAAATACATGAGGTGTATATCATCACTTTGTTTTTTTAATTTAGATGCAGAGTACATCATGTGAAATGCCAGGCTGGATGAATGACAAGCTGGAATCATGCATTCCGTGATGTATTATATATTGATGGATTTTATTTGCTCATATTCTACTAAATATTTGGGGGGGCTACATTATGAGGAAAGTTGGTCACTATTTTCTTTTCTTCTAATGTCTTTGGTTTTGCTATCAGGGTAGAGGTAGCTTCATAAAGTGAGTTAGAAGTATCTCCAACTGAATTAGTAGTAATTATCCCTTAACCTTTTATATCAGGTGCATCACAGAAGCCATGGAGCTCCAGAGATGCCTGGAGCTTTCTTTGTGAGACAGATTTTAAGTACAAATTCAATTTCTTTAATAGATATAGGACTATTCATGTTAGTGAAAGTCAGTCATGTCCGACTCTTTGCAATCCCATGGACTATACAGTCCATGGAATTCTCCAGGCCATAATACTGGCGTGGGTAGCCTTTCCCTTCTCCAGGGAATCTTCCCAACCCAGGGATCGAATCCAGGTCTCCTGTACTGCAGGTGGATTCTTTACCTTCTGAGCCATAAGGGAAGCCCAAGAGTACTGGAGTGCATAGCTTATCCCTTCTCCAGCAGATCTTCCTGACCCAGGAATCAAACCAGGATCTCCAGCATTATAGGCGGATTCTTTACCAACTGAGCTATCAGGAAAGTCCATATTCATGCTATTTATACTTTTAAAGAGTTCTGGTAGTTTCTGTCTTTTAAAGAATTTGTCTTATTGTCTAAGTTGTTGAATTTATTGGCACAAAATTATTTACAATATTCCTCTATGGTTTTTTGTTGTTAGTTTATCGGGGGATAAGTGGCATGGAGGAAAATCTGTGCTTTTTAGGTATGTTTTGGTTGTCAAGTTGCGAAGTCATGTCTGACTCTTTGCAACCCCATGGACTGAAGCATGCCAGGCCTCTCTGTCCCTCAGCATTTCCTGGAGTCTGCCCAAGTTCATGTCCATTGAATTGGTAATGCTATCCAACCATCCCCTCCTCTGCCGTCCTCTTCTCCTTTTTAGGTATATTGTTCTATGAGTTTTAACAAATGTATGCAGTGATATAATCTCTACTATAGTCAAGACATAGAACATCTGCATCTTCCCCAAAAGTTCCTTCATGTTCCCTTAGAGTTCGTTCCATTCCTCCAGGTCCCTTGCAACCAGTGACCTAATACCCATCCCTAATAATTTGCTTTCTCTATACTGTCATATAAATGAGATCATATAATACATAGTCTTTGGAATCTGTCTTCTTTCAACTTACCATGTGCTCTGTGTGTATCAGTAATCCATTCTTTTTCACTGCTGAGTAGTATTCCATTGAATGGCTATACCACATTTGGTTATGTGCTCATCAAAGGAGATTTGGCTTGATTCCAGCTTTGGCAATTGTGAATAAAGGTACCAGAAACATTTTACCACATGTTTTTGTGAAAATATATGCTTTCATTTATCTTGGATAAATATTCAGTTTTTCCTCATGTTTTCTGAAGCTTTCTTATTAGGTGCAAACACATTTAGGATTATTATCTCTTTGATGAATTTATTCCTGATTCATTAAGAAATGTCTTTCTTTGTCTCTGGTATTATTTCTTCTGTTGTGGACCAATATACTGAGTTCACAAAATAGTTTGTTTAAAACAAAACGTTCCAGAGGGTTCTAGATGGTCTTTCACTCTGAAGAGTGAATTGAGATCAAGGTTATCCTGGTTACCTCAAACTGGGGTTACCAAGCAATGCTTGAATCACCTTCAAATCAGTCTAGCCAAGGAGAAATCCAGTTGGCAAGAGGTACTGTATTGCCTTCAAATATTTTTGGATATCACAGTCTCAGATCAACTAAAACCAATAGGAAGTTAAAATTCATTGAAAACTCCTATGTCAAGAGACACAAGCTCTTATGTTTTCCTCAGTCTTATGTTTTCCTCAGTTTCTTCAAAACCTTTTGTACATTCAGATAAATCATGCCTGGCTGTGCCCACGATTTCCACAAACATTGAGGACAGAAAGCTGTCCTAATGTTCTTCTATCATTCCTCCCTCCTTCCTTTTTTTCTCTTCTCACGCATCCCTTTTCTTTCTCCAAGTCACTGAACATTTATTTATCAAGTGCCTGCTACACATAAGGCACAGCGGTGGCGGTAGTCTAGTCGCCAAGTCATGTCCAACTCTTGCAACCCCGTGGACTGTAGCCCGCCAGGCTTCGCTGTCCATGGGATTCTCCAGGCAAGAATACTGGAGTGGGTTGCCATTTTCTTCTCCAGAGGATCTTCCTGACCCAGGAATCAAATTGGGATTTCCTACATTGCAGGCAGATTCTTTACCAACTGAGTTATGCGGGAAGCCCCAAAAACCAAGTGGAGGATGTGGGCATTGATCCCATTACCTCTCATGTGCTAAGTGCGCACTCTACCATTTAAGCTAATCCCCCAGCTAGCACAGTGGTGCCGTTGATCTCAAAAATTTTGATCATGAATATCAAAACCCAGTTTGCTCTCTCCATCTCCCCTTTTCCTTCCCTGTCTCTCTTCTGGTTTGTGGATGGAACTGTATCTGCTAACAGAATAGTGGATTCCAAAGCCAAGATCCTGTCTGCAGTGATTCCAATCCTATTGGTGTGGAGTAGAACCCACATACCCTCTTCAAAAGCTGTCCAGATGATTTTAACATGGAGTCAGGATTGAGAAGCATTCAACAAGTATGCAAGGTCCTTGTATCTCCTTTCCTGGGAAACTGAGGTTAAAATATTGAAGAAATTGGCCCCAAGTCATCTAGCAAGCCAAGACCAGAGCCCCAATATTCGGCACGAACGCACACCACACCCCTACATGCCTAAAGAGGCTTAATACACAGGCAGCTCAGCGCCCTCTACCTGGCACGGCCTAAGAATGCCTGTCTTCCCTTTTGCAATAGTTTTTAGGCATTTTATCTCTGCTCTTACTGGTACTTAATAAGCTTGATACTATCAAGAACCTAAAGCGTGCTCACTAATAGCTGGGAAGCATCCTAATAAAGACCTAGACTTTTTCAGCTAATTGACATTAATCATTACCTCTGGTGAAACTGGCTGAGACAAAACCCAGAGCAGGGTTTGTTCTTTCTGTAATTGGTTGAGACTCCATGAGGAAGAGCAGGCCCCGTGACGTCCAGGCCTGATCCCCATGGGGTAGAACCAGGCTGAGAGCAGACAGGAGATGAGAACACACACATCTCCCTCCACTGATCTGATGACAGGGCCAGCCTGCTGACAGCTGACAAGTCTGGTTCAGACATTGGAGCTCAAGCTGGGGTTTAGATTCCCTTGAACGACCCGCACATAAGGTAAGGAAAACACCAACGTGATTTTGACACTTCCTCCCAAGTTCCTTCTCCATTATTATTGTTAGAAATTCCAGAAAGAAATGCACTGAATTAAGCATTACATACATTCTTCTCTGGAAGAGAATTGGGTATGTGGGTTTGGGGTTTATGATTAAAGTTCTTGTGTACCAAGTTACTTGATAACCCAGGAAAAGCCACAGAAACACCATGCCTCGCTTCTCTAGCTATAAAATGTGGTCAACACGTTGACTTCAAAGGCCAGGCTACTCACACTAACCTTGCTTGAGTTGTCCTGATTGGATGTTGGGTTGTTCAACAAAGGGGTGGGCCTTCCTCGGTAGAAGCAGGCAGGGTCCCAGTGGGGTGGGGTGCGGTGATGGAAGGGATTTATGAAAGGACAATTGGCAGGGGTGTGGGTCAGCCTACAAGGGATGACGAAGCACCCAGGGGCTCAGGGTCTTCCCACCCTCAGGCCTGAGGGGACGAGGAGAGCAAGCAGTGCCCAGAGTCTGGTGAAGCCCATCACCATAGGAGCCAAGGTCTTCAGTGGAGGCATGCAGCTCCACCAACCCACAGCCTGGCAGGAAGGAATGGGGGAGTAAACACCCCAAGCTCACTCTCCCCCACCCCATGATCTCCAGCGTGCCTCCTTTTGGCTGACCCCAGCAGAAAATGAGGGCAAAACAGTCCAGCTGATGCAATCTGCATGGGCCAGCCTCCCGGGACACAGAGCAGGGTGGAGAGGGGGAAAGTGGGTCCAAGGCGCAAACAGAGAACATTTAGTAGAGCTGGACAAACAGCCTCCGAGCCACCCAGAAAGGAACAAACCCTCAAATATGCATCTACGATGCACATGCCTCCTTTAATATTATACCTGATGCATGACTGTTAAACAGGGCTATGTACACAAAAGCACATGACCAACCATAAAGACCTG
Organism: Bubalus bubalis; assembly: GCF_019923935.1. Classification (NCBI taxonomy): domain Eukaryota; kingdom Metazoa; phylum Chordata; class Mammalia; order Artiodactyla; family Bovidae; genus Bubalus; species Bubalus bubalis. The sequence continues at coordinate 30,091,076 of NC_059167.1, forward strand.
CACATATTCCTATTTATTATCATCATCGTCATTATTATTCAGAGCGGGCTTAGAAACCCCTTTGCCATTGGATGTCAGAAGCTGAGCTAATAAAACAATCTAGTAAGATACAGGGGCTGTTATCAGGCTGCTGCATCTGGCCCCGTCTGTAGCACCAAGTAGCCCCACTGAAAATTCCAACAGCATAAGCTACAGTCACTCAGCCCGCCCGCTGTTGATTTTCCTCTCTCCTCAACTCCCGCAGGGCAGAATGTCAGCTGAGTGGCAGGGAGCCTGCTCACCAAGGGGCTGGATCACTGCTTTGGAGACCCATCCCTCTACTGGAATTTATGAAAAACCACCCATCAAACACAGGGTGGGAGTGCTGGCTCTTTAAATGATGCTTTTCTTTAAGGGAAAAAAAAAAATCTGTGCCAATAAAAGAGGAGAAAGAATCCACTTATTCAAAGATGGAAGAAAAATGTTTTTAATTTGTAACTTTGCTAATTTCATTCCCCTGCTCAAAACTCTTTGATGGCTATCATAGCTAAGGGAATATATTTCAAATGCTTTATTTAGCCTGAGCTCTGCCCTCAGCTTTTTCTACCCACACCTCCATTGCTCTCCTTCGATTATGTTTCTTCCATCAAAGTGGATTGACTCAGAGCACATTTTTCGGGCAATTCCAGGTGTGCTGCTACACACTGTTTTTCCATGGTTTAGACCAATGGTTCTCTACTGAGGACAATCTGCCTCTTAGAGGACATCTGTCAATATCTGACTCTCACTACAGGGGAGGGGAAGGTTCTACTCTTATGGAGTGGGTAGAGTCTAAAGATATTGCTAAACATCCTCCAATGCATAGGGCACTTTCCACAGCAGAGTGCTACAGTCCCAGATATCAGTAGTGTCAAGGTTGGGAGACTCTGCTTAGATCATGCCTGATGTTCTCCCAGCCCCCACATCAAAATCCTACCTGTTCCTTCAGTGTCTAGACATGCACTGTCCAAGAGAGTAGTGACTTGTCACCTGTGGCTAACGAATCCTGGAAATATGACTCGTCCAAACTCAGATGAGTTGCATCAAATACTCATCAGCTTTCAAAGAATGAAAAAAAAGGAATGTTAAATTGTTTCATTAATAATTTTCATTAATAATTTTTATACTGATTATGTGTTGAAATGATAATATTTTAGATCTTCTGGGTTACAATATACGTCATTAATTTTACTTGTTTGTTTTTGCTTTATTAGTGGGGCTACTAAAAAATGTTAAATTTATGTGACTGAGTAATATTTCTATTAACACTAGTCCAGACCAGGGATTGGCAAATATTTTCTATAAAGGGCCAGATAATAAATATCTTAGTCTTTGCAGACCACATGTGGCCTGCCATGTACTTTTTCCTTTTCCTTGACTTCCTAAGCTCCTCTTCCTCCTCCTCCAACCATTCTGAGCTCCAGGGCCATAGAAAATAGGCCTTGGCCCCAGATTAAGCCCATGGGCCATAGCTGATAGACCTGTGGGATCAGTGAGCTACAGAAGCAGTCTTTTCCTTCTGTTCTTTCACAAGGCACTTGTATCTTCCATTTCCTTTGCTCTGTGTGTGTGCTGCACTAAGTCACCTCAGTGGTGTCCAAGTCTTTGCGACCCCATGGACTGTAACCCACCAGGCTCCTCCGTCCATTGGATTCTCCAGGCAAGAATATTGGAGTGAGTTGCCATGCCCTCCTCCAGGGGATGTTCCTGGCCCAGAGAATGAACCCAGGTCTCTTACGTCTCCTGCATTGGCAGGCAGGTTCTTTACCATTGGCGCCACCTGGGAAGCCCATTTCCTTTGCTTTACCTGGAACTAATGGTAGAACCTAACTCAGAGTGAGTATGAGGACTGATGGAAAAACAGACAAACAGGGCACTCCAGAACCTTGCTGTGAACATAGCTGTGCTGGTACTTTTAAATAGTGATTACTGTAATTATTAAAAATTAACTATTGAGTTCTAGAGATGAGACAAATGTGAAAAGGATTCTTCTTCTTGTTACAATTATGTTTTTAAAGCCCAAGTACTTGTGAAGTGAATTATAAAATCTATAGAACTATGGTCTACTGCTTCCAAAAGCCTGATTGTTTTTCCAGGGAGTTACACACACGCATGAATGTGTATATGTTGGCAGCTCAGAATTAACGGAGTATTTTTTTAAGTTCTGAATTCCTCTCAAATGGGAACGAAGTGTTCTTCTGACCCTTCCTACACTCCATATTACTGTCGACATCTGCAACTAATTGATGATCTATAAGTCAAAACTGTGACCAATGCAAAAAACCTTTAGCGAAGCCTGCCTGGGTTTGGCTGACCTTCCTAATGTATTTCAGATTAAGACTAAAACCAGCCACCTTTTAACTGTTCAACTGTGGACTGAACAGTAGCAGTGAATATTTATCAAACATCAAATAATCACATGATCAGATAACATGCTTCCAGTGAAAATCTGATTTAGAGCATTTAACAATTTTCATTTGAATTTTTAAAACAAAGACCTTTTTTGAAAGACACAGAGGAATATATTGTCAGTGTACAATTTGATGGATTAAAGTCACCCTTTAAGCCAAAAAATCAAAATTATGATCATCTGAATGTCTTTGTTGTAAAGGAATGACATTTTAAGAAGCAATGGAAAGCAGTAACATAGTATTTTTGATAAGAATTTGAGTCCTGAAATAAACAGACCTGAGTTTGTGTTCCAGTTTTGGCATTTTCTAGCTGGGTGATGCTGGACAGGTTACTCAACCTCCCTGAGCCTCTGTCCTCATCTGTGAAATGGGGACAGTGAAAGCTCCCTTTGGGGAATCCTTTTGAGGATTGCTGCTGCTGCTAAGTCGCTTCAGTCGTGTCCGACTCTGTGCGACCCCATAGACGGCAGCCCACCAGGCCCTGCCGTCCCTGGGATTCTCCAGGCAAGAACACTGGAGTGGGTTGCCATTTCCTCCTCCAATGCATGAAAGTGAAAAGTCAAAGTGAAGTCGCTCAGTTGTGTCCGACTCTTAGCGACCCCATGGACTGCAGCCTACCAGGCTCCTCCGTCCATGGGATTTTCTAGGCAAGAGTACTGGAGTGGGTTGTCATTGCCTTCTCTGCTTTTGAGGATTAAACATGATATATTTAAAGGGAAGTACATATTTAAATGGCAAACTATGAGTCTCGAACATTAGGGACAAAAAGACTACAAAATGTACAGTCTGACCAGTAATGATATCTTTTTAAAATTAAATTATATAAAGGTAATGGACTTGATAACCTATTTGTGTGTTTACTAACTGGACTACTCTGTGCTCTTTAGGAGAATGGTTCAATAAACCTCCCTTCTACTCATACTGGCACCAACTACATAGAGTTGCCCATGTGAGAAGCAGCTTATTTCAAGTCAACAACCACATTCCAACTGAAGACTCATACACACTTATTTGCTTTCTTGGCTCAGCATCTTAGTTCTGGAGCCAGTCATCCCAGCTGCCAGTCATGGCTACCTGTCACCAAATTTCAGTTATATTCTCTCTGGAAAATGATGACTTATCTCCTTGAGATTCCCCCAAGGCAGAGCCAGCCTTTTCCATTATATGAACCTACTGCTGCTGCTGCCGCTAAGTCGCTTCAGTCGTGTCCGACTCTGTACGACCCCATAGACGGCAGCCCACCAGGCTGCCCGGTACCTGGGATTCTCCAGGCAAGAACACTGGAGTGGGTTGCCATTTCCTTCTCCAATGCATGAAAATGAAAAGTGAAAGTGAAGTTGCTCAGTCGTGTCCGGCTCTTAGCGACCCCATGGACTGCAGCCCACCAGGCTCCTCCGTCCATGGGATCCTCCATGCAATAGTACTGGAGTGGGGTGCCATTGCCCTCTCCTAACACTCTCCAAATTTATTAAAAACTATGCACCTATTTTCATAAGATGTAGTAAAGTCAAACAAGAAACAAACTTCATTTCTAAAGCACAATTTTGTTCATTTTTGATCAATGTAATGCAAAAATGCATTTGAAATGATAATGTTTATGTATTTTTAAAGTATTCAATAGCTTGACAATGATGAAGAGACTTCAGAGTTTTTTCACCACCTTCTCCTGCATGTCTCAGGCTCTGGGGCAGGCATCTGTCTAACTGTAGACATTTCTTTCCACCAGAACTGCTGCTCCTTAACATTGAACTGCTAGCCTACATCCTGACATCTGACATCTCTGACATTCTGACATCTCTGCACACGCAGGATCCCCAGAGGGAAGGCTGCGGGCACAGTGGCCATGTTCTCTTCAAAGTGACCCACTCCAGAGCAAGAAGCCTGGTGTTGCATCAGCCTTCCTCCATCTCTGTAGGGTTCTGACCCTATTCAGAGTGCAGATAAGCATACCAACCAACCAGGCCTCCATGCCCTTCTGGCAGTGGCACCACCTCCAAGTGAATATCAGGCCACTAAGGAGCCCTGAACATGATCCTCCAAGGCCACACTTTGGAAAAAAGTTGTCCTCCCACATCTAAAGTCATTGACGGGCTGGGTCAGCCTCTCTTCCTGGATCAGGGGGGATATGTCCCTTGGGCAATGTAGTATCAGTGGTGGCCAGCACCCTCGCCCCTCCTCCAGCCTCAGCACACCCTGTGGAATGGAAGGGAAACATGGCTATTGACCAAGGTGCTTAGGCAAGGTTCTCATGATGTGTGTGTATCATCTCATTTAATGCACAACAACATAACCCTTGGAATTAGGCCTTTTTCTCCCCATTTAACAGCTGAGGAAGTTGAGGTTCAAGAAGGTTAAACCATTTGTCCCCTTTGGTGCTGCAGATCACACCTGGCTGGGTCTACCCCAAGCGTGACCAGTACTTCAGACTCAGAAGACTACAATAGGCCAGTGTAGGGTGGGTCTCAAACTTGTCCCTTGATGGACACCAGTGTCAGGGTCACTGTGACTGGGTCTTTGTTCCAATGTGGAATGCACAAGTGTGTGTGTGTATGTGTGTGCACGCACACGCACACACACTGCAGGGTACCAGAGGAATATGGCTATGTGGTTCTGCTCTGAGTTTCCTAACTCAGAGCATTGGTGTCCTCAGCTCGGCTTGAATTCCTTCTAAGCTGAGAGTTGGCCAGGCCTTAGAAACACAGGGCCGTCCATCACTCAAGTCTCAGGTTTGCTCCTCAGAGAGCCGGAGTTGACCACAACTGCCTTGGCACCGTTCCATTGTGAGGGAGTCACAGAACTGGCATTTAAGTCCGGAGCGGAAAAAACACCCCAGGCTTGTTCGTTTTTTTCTGACAGGTGCTGGAGCCCATGAAAGGTCAGATTCCAGCTCACAGTCACATCCTGGCTTAGCCGGCTCCAGGCACACAAAGGCCTGTCTGTCTCACCCGAGTGCAGGGAGCAGGGATCCAGGCCAAGGGCTTAACATGGCTGCCTGATGGCCTGCGCCTGCTGATCCGGCCCTTCACGGGCATGGGCCTAAATGAAGCATTGGGAAGCCCAGCTGCCAAAGATGTGTGAAGCAGGAGAAATGAAGAAGAATGCAGGCTTTTTTCTGATTTGTAATTGCAAGAGATATTAACCCCCTGGCAGCCCATGAATCCATAGCCCACGTCCAGCCTGCTGTGGCTCATTTGTAAAAGCCCTGGGATGCTGCTATTTCAAGTTTAAAGCCTTGCGGGGCTGCAAAACAGAGCAACAGTGGTCCCTCCAAGCCCAGCAAGGATGTTGGGAAATGAAGGAGTTTGTTCGCTTCCTTGCTGATGCACCAGGGATCACTTGGAATTGCAGTGTTATTGGAACAGAGGGTGTGTGTTTAAATGCACGTAGCCTCATGCTTTCAACCGGGAGCGTTTGTTTTTGCAGCCTTTATGAAAACATCTCCCAATTCACAATGGCTCCAAGGACCCACATCCTGGATTTTAAGTTCCGCATCAGCAGCGGTAGGCCGAGGTTCTTTAATATGCCTAACTTCTTCAAAAGATGGTCACTTTACCAGCTCTCCCAACCTCTCTAGTTGTGTATTCCTTCCCCTCTCCCTCCCCCACCTTCCTCATAACTTTACACCAAACTGGTGCCGACAGGAAGCCAGAAGTTACAGCGGCTACTGCACACCACCCTGTAAAGAAACCTGGGAGATCTTGCTCTTAGAAGTTCGTTTGAAAGCTTCTGTCAAATAAGCAAGCTCGGAGTACCAATAAAATTCTTTTGATCAAGAATAAAAAAGAGAATAAACCTGCTTATGGAAGAAAAAACAGTTGCCCTCCTTGGGATAAGTTTTCCCTCCTGGTTTTGAGAATCTCAACCTAACAAGAAACCTTCTCAGTAAAACAAGCTGAAGTCTAGAAACGGGGGCCCTGACCCTTGTCCCAGCTGTGTCACAGAGTTATTCTGGGTCAAAAGGTGTTCATACTCATTCTGTGCAGGAGCCCCAGCTTTCTAAGGGGTGAACAGCAAGACACTGACTCCAGATCTCTTCCTTTGTCAACCCTTCCTCCCCATGTGTCCTAAATCTGTCCCTAGTCCCTTAAAAGCCCTGTACCTGCCACAGTCAGTTGGTAAGATTCCATCCCATACACTCAAGCGGTGGTTTGACTAAAAGAACACTTGCTGGGAGCCTCTGTGAAAAGCCGAGGTATCCTTGGGGCTGGTCCCACAGCCACTATGTAACTGAGTCTCCTCATTTCTCACTGGAGAACAGAAACACTTACAAGCAACAGAAACAGAAACACTTAATAAGCGTATTGGTGGCCACACCGACCATGTGCACACACTGTGCTCAGCTCTTTTCTGACAAGGTCGTATGATCTCCCTGCCAGTCTATGAAGCAGGTATGACTCACCCCATTTTGCAGGAAAAGAGTCTGGTTTGGAGAGGTACCCTGATATGGTAGACTGCTGCTGCTGCTAAGTTGCTTCAGTCATGTCCGACTCTGTGCAACCCCATAGACGGCAGCCCACCAGGCTCCCCCGTCCCTGGGATTCTCCAGGCAAGAACACTGGAGTGGGTTGCCATTTCCTTCTCCAGTGCACGAAAGTGAAAAGTGAAAGCGAAGTCGCTCAGTCGTGTCTGACTCTTTGCATCCCCATGGACTGCAGCCCACCAGGCTCTTCCATCCATGGGATTTTCCAGGCAAGAGTACTGGAGTGGGGTGCCATTGCCTTCTCCGTGATATGGTAGAATCAGCATACAAATTCACATCAAGCTGGCGTGAAAAATTATGCTCTTAGCTACCAGGCTTCAATGCCTCTCATCCTGAACATAGCTATTAGGAATCAGTAACCCCTAATAATCTTTTTAGAAAACAGTAGAAAATTTTTACTTCGGTCAAAATAATTATCAATTATTGGGATTTTTATAGACACTGGGCACAGTGAGGAGCTTTGTGTAAATCTCTTATAACATTCCTGCAAGGTAGCTAATGTGTCCCCATTTGATATGTCGATGGCTTGATAGACATGCAAGACAAGGCAAAACCCTGAGCTTGATCCTAGAGTAAGAGGACCTTGGCAGCGTAGCTGGACTACGTACAGTATGAATCCAGCAGCATTCAAACAACTTACTGCTGCATCGCTGTTATTTATTATTATCAGAGATAATAACTGGCGTTCATGGAGATGAACGCCACATGTTTTAGGGTTCCCTTCCTGGTGGGTTTGCGTTCGCACTTTGAGGATGTCAGCATTCCAAAAATGTGATTCCTGTGATTTCCCAGACTGCCTGGGGCTCCACACGGATGTGTGTGCATGTGTGGGTGCCTGTGTGTTTGCACACACCCGCCATGTGTGTCTGTCACACTGCAGGGAGCTTTTCCTCATTTAAACAGCCAATTAAAACCCACTTTGGCACTTAACGCATGTCACTGCTGCTCGGCACCCAGCTGCCTTCCCAGCAGGCCTTTAATTTGATAAAGAGCTTCTAATAACGACTAGCAGAGGCCCAGTAAGTTCATTAAACCTTGTCCTTTATTTTGCTTCCAAGGTGTGCCCTCCTTGTAAAAGACCCAGGGTCTGTGTTTTTGCAAATGACTTTAGACAACGTTCCATGCTCCAATGAGAAAAGTATGTCTGTCATGTCCTGGCAAGTTACACTTAAAGTCTCAATTTCAGCATCATGTCAGGCTTTCACGGAGGCCAGAAGCAGATGGAAAAAACCTCTGCACCCAGTTGTATGGGAGCCAGAGTTAGCAATGGAAGATGTGTTTCCTCTGAGAGTATAATGCTGAAAGACGACCTGGCTGTCATATCGAACTCCATTTATCCCGTTTCTTTAAAGTAATCTGAGAGCCCAGATGGGTTGTATAAACAGAAGAGGAGGTTCCTGGGAGTTCACTAGCTTAATGAAGCCCGTATGTTTGACTCATGTAATAAGTATTTAATCATGCTGATGAAATTCATTTAAACCTCAGCCACACAAGCTGGTGCTGGAGCCCTAGTAATGTCCCACATCACTTACGCTAGCGCTGCTGGAGCAAGATATGCGAGACAGAAAGTTGGTGACAATTCACATGGTAAATGGGCTTTGGATGGTGGTGCAGGGGAGAGAGAATGAGCTGTGAGACGCTGACTTTGAGCTCCACTGCCGCGGAGTCCTTGAAGTTCTGCTCCGCAGTCACCCCTGGTGTGGTGCTACAGGCTGAGTAATAACTCGTGTGTCTTCTCTGCTGAGTTTCTGAGTGGTCAGTGCAGAGAAGATACATCAGTTCGGAAGCTTTCTACTGCTAGTAACAGAAATCGCAGCCCACAGAGATTCAACAACCTGGAATATTTAGGAATGCACAGAACTAGAAGTCCTGAAACACAGTGCTTTCAGCAGCTTCATCACATCACCGAGGACCTGAGTCCCTTCCCTGGCTCTGTTCTAACATCCATGATGTATGAGTTGTCCTCAGGCCAGCTGCCTTCATGACCACAAGATGCCTGTCAGTACTAACTGCAGTGGAGTATGAATTACTGCAGTGAAATAAGAGAAGTAACCCCTTCCTTTATTGATAAAGAAAACTTTTCTTAAAGCACTCAGTACTGCCCCAGAATATTTTTTGGTCACAAGCCAATTACTACAGAGAGATGGCATCACCATGATTGACTTTGACCCATGGTCCCTGGGTGGCCACAGGGCAGCTCATATCAGCTCAAATGAGCTCACAGCACACGTCTCTCCCCACACCCTCCATTTGGTGATCTCCTGTTGGTAGCCTGAGACTGTCCGTGGTGGGCATATTTACACCACAGGAATTGGCAAACATGATGCAGGGTTTTTCTTTTCCCTAAAGAGCCATCTTGAAGATAAACATCTAGCAAAAGGGATAAACATTATTGAAAAAGGGTCCCCTTCCTTCAGGCTGAATGCCAGAACAAAACTGGGTCTTTTAGCTAGGAAGAAAAACAGGGAGGTGGACTCAGAACAAAAATCAATATGATCTGAGGAGGGCTCCGGTGCTTGCTCATTCTCTTTGGAAAACACAGCACTGGGGGTCTGAGTAAGACTAAAAAAACTCATAAATAGGAGAACCCAAGTGACTTTAAAAATATTCCAAAAGAACCTGCCTGAGTAGGAAACACTTGTTTTTGTCAGTTGACCTCATTTTCCTGCCAAAATTGAAAACTTCTCTACCAACGCTCTTGGTTTCCTTTTAGCTAAAATGGCTCCCTACACTTAATGTATTTCACAGTCACCTGGGAGAACCTGCTGAAACTGCAGGGGCCCAGGTGGTTTCCCTCACAATCTGGTTCAGTGGGTCTGGTGCGGGGACCAGGAAGCTGCACCTTTAACAGCATTCTCCTCCTCAGTGACTCCAACGCAAGTTATCCGAAATGCATTTCCATGACAAAAAAAAACAAAACATCCCTTGATAATCTAACTCAGAGTTTGGTAAACTACAGCCCTTGAGCCTAGAAATGTTTTTGTAGTCTTAAATGATTTTGAAAGTCAAAAGAATACTGTTTTGTGAATACTGTTCTGTGATGTTAAAATCATGTGAGTGCTCGCTTTGGCAGCACATACACTAAAATCGGAACGATACAGAGATTAGCGTGGCCCCTGCACAGGGATGGCATGCCAATTCACGAAACGGTCCATATTTTTACATATGTATCCCTGTGACTGATTCATGTCGATGTGTGGCAGAGGCCAACACAATACTTAAAGTAATTATCCCCAATTAAAAAAAAGAGGGAAAAATTCTGTTTGAAATAATTAAAAAATGATATGAAATTCAAATTTCAATGTCCACAATAAAGGTTTCTTGGAACATGGCCTCACATCTGTTGTCTGTGGCTGCCCTCACACTATAATGGCAGAGTTGAACAGTAATGACAGAGACAATGTGGCCCAAATAAAGCCTAAAATATCTACTCTCTGGCCCTTCAGAGAAAACAGTTTGCTAACTCTTGGTCTAATACGTTCCGTTCAATGAAGAACCAATGCAATCGGAAAGACAATTCCCTAGTAGATGGGTTTCCAGCTGATTAAAAGCTGGAGCACATCCAGATAACCAGCACTTCTGTTCCCCAGAGCTCTCCAACCCGTGGGGAGTCCCCTTACCCTGGTACATAATAATAACAATGATCATTATGACTTACATTATATAGAAAATTATGATTTGCAAATCATGTTGACATGCAGTCTCCAACATCACATGGTAGGTATTATTACTATTATCTTTGTTTTACAAAGATATAAAGCAATAAGATCACGAGTATCATGAAGAAGAATTTGGACTCCACCCTTTGTATCCTCATCCTATCCACGATCCAGTCATTAAAACAAAGTTGTAGATATTTATTCATAAAGAAATATGGTCAAAATGCATTATGAAATTTAAAAAAAAAATAGGCTTTCAAATTGTGATGCTGGAGAAGACTTTTGAGAGTCCCTTGGACTGCAAGGAGATCAAACCAGTCAGTCCTAAAGGAAATCAACTCTGAATATTCATTGGAAGGACTGATGCTGAAGCTCCAATACTTTGGCCACCTGATGCAAAGAGCCAACTCTTTAGAAAAGACCCTGATGCTGGGAAAGACTGAAGGTGAAAGGAGAAGCGGGTAGCAGAGGATGAAATGATTAGATAGCATCACTGTCTCAATGGACATGAACTTGAGCAAACTCCAGGAAATAGTGGAGGACAGGGAAGGCTGGTGTACTGCAGTCCATAGGGTAACAAAGAGTTGGACACAACTTAGTGACTGAACAACAACAACAAAAGGGGAAGGCAGGGAGAAATAAATTAAGAGTATTGGATTAACAGATACACACCACTATACATAAAATAGATGAACACAAAGGATTTACTGTATAGCACAGGGAACTATATTCAAACTCTTGCATAACCTATAATGAAAAATAATCAAATATGTATATATGTGCATATATATATATATTAAAAAACCAAACCACTTTGATGTATACCTGAAACACTGTAAAGCAAGTGCACTCCACTTTAATTTTTTAAAAAATAGGCTACAGAAGAGCCATATATCACTTATGGGAAAATATCACTAGAATATAACCGAGTCAGATCATCTGTGCTCAGATCCTGGTTCTGACACTTCCTGGTTATGTGACTGCTATGAACTGAACACTTGTGTCCAAATATTCTGTCTCAAATCCAGATGTTGGAGCCCTAATCTCCAGGGCAATGCTGTTTGGAGGTGGGGCCTTTGGCAAGTAATTAGGAGTAGATGAGGTCATGAGGGTGGGGACCTCCTAGGGAGATTAATGCCCTTACAAAGAGAGAAAGAGACATGAGCTCTCTCTCTCCCTCTCTCTGCCACGTGAGGATAGGGTAAAAAGGCAGCCATCTGCACACCAGGAAGTAGGCTTTCACCAGATACTGGGTCTACCTACACGTTAATCTTGGACTTTCCAGCCTCCAAAACTGCAAAAAATCTTTATTGTTTAAGCCATTCAGTTTATGGTATTTTGTTAGAGCAGCTCAAGCAGATGTGACCTTGGGAAAGTCACGTAAATTCTGGAAGCCTCACTTTTCCCATCTGCAAAATGAGTATAATAAGAATATATACTTCATGTGGCTACCATGAAGACTGAATGAGAAAACCTGTACATGGTAGGGAGAAAAATGGTGCCCCCAAGATGTCTGGGTCCTTGGCAGTCTATGCTCAAGGTTTCACCCCAACCAGGTAAGTCCAGGAGGAGCTGAGAGGTGCCCTTCCCCTTGCCATCCCCAGGAGCAGAGGAAACCAAAGCAGCTGGTGGCTGCCTTAGAATCGTCCTGGGAGTCAGAGGGGTAGGTGGTATTTCTGCTTTGTCTCAACTTATATTTTGGAAATTTACTTGCTTTATCTGAACATCCTAGATTTAACTATTGTTTGGAATTTTGACTAATTTACCTAGTGCTTCTTAAATATATGAATTCCTAATAACCCTCATGGAAAGCAGTATAATTTCTTTATTAAGCACATGTGCAGGGGAGTCATGTAGAATTCTTGGCTCTCCCAATTACTAGTTTTGTGATAATTATTTCTCAAGAAGTTCAGTTTCCTCACCTGTGAAAGTTGGAAAAAAAGGGATTCCTGACAAGTTGTTGAGAGCATTCAGTGAGATGATGTAAAGTACTTAGCATAGTCCCTGAGAGGCAGTGAGTGCTCCAAAGTGGTATCATACATTACTAATTCCCCGCAATATGCCTTCAGGCTTCCCAGATGGTGCAGTGGTAAAGAACCTGCCTGCCAATGCCAGAGATGCAAGAGATGTGGGTTCACTCTTTGGGTCGGGAAGATTTCCTAGAGGAGGGCATGGCAACCCACTCCAGTATTCTAGGCTGGAGAATTCCATGGACAGAGGAGCCTGGCAGGCTATAGTCCATGGCGTCACAAAATAATAGGACATGACTGAACACGCACACACACACACACACACAATATGCCATCATCCTAAGAGCAGGGACTCCTGGATCAAGCACTGTGGGCACCTTCCCCACATCCCAGAGTCTCCAGTCCACAGTTTCTCTGGCTCTGCTGATGAAAGGAGTACAGGCAGGCCCCTCAAGGCTTGGGAGGCCACCAGAAACCAGAGAGAAGGCAGCTGGTGCACTTGGAGAAGCAGCCCTGGCACCCCACCCCCACCCCCCACCTTGAGACCGGACATGTCCTGCTGCTGCGTGCCACCTTTGGAGCTGAAAGCCAACTGGGCTGGCTTACGTCAGCTCTCCTGAGCAGAACACAGAGGCACTGCCGCAGGGTGAGCATGAGAGCCATGGTGCTGGACTGTCTACCCTTGCTTCCACTCGCCAGTGCACAGCAGAGAGAAAAGGGTCTGATCTCACTGAATGGCTGCTCTTGCTTTTTGCTTGTGATTTCCTGCAGACACCGGCCTCTACCTGGTAAATGCCCAAATACCCCATGCAGGTTCAAGAGAGTTATGATTCTTTGCCAAGGAACTATGGCCTTCAAGGGCTTCCCAGGTGGCTCAGCAATAAGAATCCACCTGCAATGCAGAAAACAAAAGATTAATCCCTGGGTCAGGAAGATCCCCTGGAGGAGGGCATGGCAACCCACTGCAGTATTCTTGCCTGGAGAATCTCATGGACAGAGGAGCCTGGTGGGCTACAGTCCATGGGGTCCCAAAGAGTCAGACACGACTGAAGGGACTGAGCATGCATGCATGGCCTTCAAAGCTGGCGGCACTGCGAGGTACTCCCCCACCTCCCTCCCACTCTGTCTCGACTGTGCCTCTCCATGTTCTGGATCCCAAGGATGCCACTGCCTTGATAGAACCCAAGAGCAATGCAAGAGTGCCATTTTCCTGTTCTCCTGTGACCACTTGGAATAAAGGCATGATTTGGAAGAAGTTCAAGACCCACTCACTGCACAGCACAAACAGAGCAGGTTCAGGGTATCAGCTGCTCAAAGGCAGCACTGACAGGGAGACTATTACGACTGCTCAACTCTCGTGGAAGGAAATTCAGACACTTGGGTTCTTCATGCCAAGAAATCAAGCTGAGATTTATGGATTCTTATAGATGGAGGGGTTTTCCTGGTGGCTCAGACAGTAAACGATCTGCCTGCAATGTGGGAGGCCAGGGTTCAATCCCTGGATGGGGAAGATCCCCCAGGAGAAGGGACTGGCACTACAGTAAGCTTGCCTGGAGAATCCCATGGACAGAGGAGCCTAGTGGGCTACAGTCCATGGGGTCACGAAGAGTTGGACATGACTGAACAACTAACACACACAGATGGGGGAGGGAAAGAGAGAAAGAAGGACAGAAAGAAAACCCAACCTCGCAGTCTTGAGCCAGGCCTGCTACAGGTGGGAAGTGGATCCTGGCAACCGACAAAGCCATAGAAAGAACACGACGGCTGGTGCCCGGGCACCACACAAAGAGCTGAAGAAATGCCAGCGAAATGGATGTGGCTGCCGATCAACAGCCATCATCCCCTGACAGCAGGTGCAGAGAGGATATGGGCCAATGGAGCCTCTTTTTGTCATCACACGCAATAAGACCACAGGGTATGAAACCTGTTTGTCCTGGGAGGAGGGTGCAGAAAGAGGAGAAGGAAAAAGTGAGTGGCCCCCTCGGGATCCATAAATCACTGGAACCGAGAGACCATGCCTGGGGAAGTTGGAGACTCTACTTGGCACAGTGCTGGTGGTGAGCCTGGAGGTCATAAATCACCGGGCTCTGCCGACCACAGCCTCTCCCCGTGGCCCTGTAAAAAAGTGGTGGTGGTTTTGCTGGCTCTGGGGCAGGTATCTGCCAGCTGATGGGAGGCAGCCCTTGGGTGTGATGGGGGAGAGCGCTGAGTGGCTAGCTGTCCCTGGGAACTTGGCCTGATGGTCTGGAAGAGTTGGAATGTCCTTGGCCAGCTCTTTGTAAGCAGTCAGAGGCGATCAGGAGATGAGTCTCATGATCAGATGACTTGGGCTTGCCGGGGTATTTTTCCCAGGTTTTGGAATCATCTGAGGTCACTTGAGTGTCCTTGTTGTCCTTGTTGGGTCCCTCAAGTATAGCTCCCTGAGTTCTAATTGTTCAGCTGTGCTGCATTTGTTTAACTCGTGTGCTGAATTCAATGGGCTTGCCAAAGAGGTCGATGTGTCAAAACAGACTTTTAATAGTTTACCTCGCCCCACGCATCAGTTAGTGGCTGGACACAAAAAGGGACAGACTGCTAACAGCGGTCGTGCCCCTCCCTACCCTCCCAGATGGGCTATGTGTATCCCTGCTCGTACACCTGTGACTGTCCTGCCATCTGGCAAACACTTAACAGTGCTTCTAGACCCTGCTCAAATGCCCTGTCTCTGGGAAGCCTTACGTGACATCTCCCCCATCACACACTAGAGGATTCACAAGAGTCCTTTTTTCCTTCACTTGCTTCATAAATGATTCTTGAGCCCCTACTATGTGCCAGATGCTGTTCACACGAGAGAAAATAGGATGGATGTAGCCTCTGTTGGAGCTTATTCTGTTGTGGATTTAAGAGATAATAACGTTTAAATAAATGAAATAGTCACACCTGGTAAGTGCTTTAAAGGAAATAAACAAGAAGCCTAAACCAAATGACAAGGAATAAAATGGAGAAGTTGCCATAGGCTAGGCAATGAAGAAGGTCTCTGTGAGGAATGATAGCGGAAGCTGGAAGATGAAGAGGGGCCAGCAGGGGACGAGGTATGCAGAGAAGGCTGGTGAGCAAGGACAGAGGCCCTGCAACAGAAAAGAGTGAGGTGAAGAGCACACAGGACCAGGAGTCATACGACGGAGGTGGGCAATGCGTGCTCGGGGGCCTTCAATCACATGGTATTTCACTCTTTCTTGGCAGGTGTTCTGCTCCATGGTTACCACTGGTTTATTTCCCTGTCTTCCAAGCTGAGTGAGGGCCCTTCAATGGCAGGGCTGTGTCTTTCTCATGATTATATCTTTGGTACTACCACATTCAAAGTATCATGGATGGATGAGATGGGCAGTTGGGCCTTGACCACCTAAGTAGGTTTCACACCTGTCTACCCTTCCCCTCCCTCCCCTTCCAAGGGTGAGGAAGAAGCCTGCCAAGTGGCCGAAGTAACTGACCTGGCCTTCGTCCTGAGATGACCTTGGCACCTGAGACAGAGAGTCCGCAACCCTGGAACTTCTGCAGGCTCCGAGAGCCTTTCCAGCTGCTGGCGGCGCCAAAGGTTCTCAGCAAGACTCCTTTTATGGACTCATCCCTGCCTTGAATGCATGCCTGAACTTCGTGATCAGTTTCTGCCTATTGTTTCAGAATTGTTCTACATGATATCTGCTAAAAATGAAGCAAGTAATATATGCACATCAACACACAATCTGATTGTGGCAGCAGGTCTTCCCAGGTGGTGCAGTGGTAAAGATGAGGATTTTTGATCACAGGGATGCTTTTCTCTTCCAGTTCAACACATGCTCCCATGCCAAGCATAGGGATGTCAAGAAGAAGAATTTAGCCCCTGCATTCAGGAATTTACAGGCTAGTTAGGAAAAAAAAGACTCGCAAACAAGTAAATACCAGAAAATGTGTTAATTGCTATGCTGTGAGCATCAGTTCAGTTACAGATAAGGGGATCAGTTTTACCTGGGGTGGAAAGAGATGGTAGGGGGCATTGAAAAGGTTACCATTTGGGAGAAAATACACATTGACCAGGATGCCAAGCAAGGAGACTGCAGGCAGAAGGCGCAAAATGAGCAAGGAGCAAGGAGGTCAGAAAGGGTACACTGTACTCACAGTGAGTGAATCTGGCTAGGTTTGAGAGCTGGAGGCTGGGGGAGAGGAGGGGGGCAGAGGAGGGTTAGAGGGAGATCTGTGTGCTGGGTTGAAGAGCTTGGATTTGATCCTGTTGGCACAGAGAGCCCCTGAAGAGCTTTAAGTAGGACAGAAGGTAGAGAGGTCATACTCACACTGGGGAAAAACTGCTGGGGTGGCAGTGTGGAAATCAGATGGGAGGAGATCAAGCCAGGAGACCAGGGAATCAGTCCAGGCACAAGTGAGAGTTCTCACTGGGTTGTAGCCAAGGACTGAAAGAGAAGGAAGATTCTGGAGGAGCTGGAATTCCTAGACCTGAATGCTGCTTCAGAGATGGGGAAGGAGTTGGGATTCCAGAGTTCCCTGGGGGAGGAAGATGGCACTGAGGTGGAATGCAAGGAGAGGAATCGATTTGGCGGGAAATTCATCCTGTTTTGGACAGCTTCAGTTTGATGTACTCAGTACCAGTTAGACTTGAGCAACTGGGGTTCCTGCCTTCAACCCTACCCTTTAAGGGCCCGATTTTCACCTTCCTGGGTCACACCACTTTCATGAGGCAATGAAAAGTCTGTGTGACCATGAGGATGTGTCCACCTAGATCCAGTGACACTCCCCCCACCCCCCCGCAACCCGCCACCTCTAGGCTTGTTCTAGGGAACTGGAACCTGGAAATTCCAGGTCCAAATGGCCTCAGCCTTTGCGCTCTTCCCAGGTCTGACCTCCAAAGGGTAGCCCATGTGCACACTCCTGGCCCCAGGCAGTGGCCAAGTGGTGGTGTTTTGGTGGGATGGAGAGCCAGAGCTAGGGCTGGGGTGTCTATACAGTGTGTGTATGTGGAGGACCCTCATTGTGTGGACAGAGGTGGGTTTGCCAGAGAAGGACTCTCCATTTCTCCCCCATAAATGCCAGGAACAGACCTGGAGGTGACCTGTGAAGTTGTTTTCCTGTTTGTTTTTTTTCATGTGGATCATTTTTAAAGTCTTTATTGAATCTGTTACAATATTGTTCCTGTTTTAACTTTTGGATTTTTAGGCGTGAGGCATATAGGATCTTAGATCCCCAACCAGGGATCGAACCGGCACTCCCTGCAGTAGAAGGTGAAATCCTAAGAATTAGACCACTTGGGAAGGCCCTGGGGTTGTTTCCTTACTGTTCTGAAATTTCTTCTCTGCACTTCCCAGGTGGCACTACAGGTGAAGAACCTGCCTGCCAATACAGGAGATATGAGATGTGGTTTCGATTCCTGAGTTGGGAAGATCTCCTGGAGGAGGAATGGCAACCCACTCCCAGTATCCTTGCCTGGAGAGAGGAGCCTGGTGGGCTACAGCCCATAGTGTTGCAGAGAGTCAAACATGACTAAAGCATCTTAACACGCACAACCCCACCTCTAAACAAAGAACAGTGAAGAGGGGATTGCATGAGTTTGTGCAACTCCTGTGTCTCCAGAGAGACAAAGACACACCTAGATGCCCAACAGGTGGCATAAAAGACAAAGAGAGGGTCCCTTCTCCTTCCAGCCTGTGATCCTAACCCAGGCTTCTCTGCAGAGTCTTTTTTTTGTTCGTTTCTTTCACAGAAACCAGTAGGTCCCTCCCAGCCCTCTGCTCCGATTACAGTCCTGCATCTTCTCCTGGGGAGCGGCCGTCTGGATGATCTTCTGTTTTTGGCCACTTCATCAACTCATTGTCTTTTTAATAATCACATGGGAAAGCATATTCTTTCATATTTGCCTCTTCATTTCTCCTTCCTCCAGCAATTTCTTCTCTCTCTCCTTCTGTCTCTGAAACCTTATTATTGGTGCTTTACAGAACACACTGAGCTATAGATTGCCTAAAGAGCATGCACTGGAAACACACATGGCCCTGTTTCTGAATCGTCCAGATCTGGTCCAGCTGTACAACATCACCTGTCCAGCTGTTTACTTGTGCACAGCCCAGCAGCTTCGTGATGTGGGACCCGGCTTCAAAGCTACTCTGTTAGCAGCCAGGAGCTCCGTGGGCACAGTTCACCTTAGATCACCGTGAAGAACCGGAGCAGCCCAGGTCTATGGCCCAGGCCCAGGCCCCTGGCAAGGCGAGCAGAGCCCTGCTGCAGCCTAAGGGAGGGGCAGGGGGTGACTTCAGGCCGTAGGGAGCTGCCTGACATCTGTGTCCCTAGGGTGTTTCATAAGCCCCGCCAGCTCCTCAGCATTGTTTCAGGGGAAGATGGGCTCCTGGCGCTTTATGACCCTATCACTTTCCCTGGAAACAACTCTTGCCCTGGTGGGAACCTTGTTCCACATGAAGGTGTGGAGATGATGCACTTATCAAAAAAAGTCTACTCTGGCCTAAAAGAAAATGGTGCATGGTCTGCCTTCCACAAGAGCCCTTTGCAGTTCCTTTTAATTAGCTGACGCTGTGCTCCCCTCAGGTGCGGAGAGCCTGGATCCCTCTGTCAACAGCTCTATCTATAGCGGCCCAGGGCCGAGCCCAGCCTTCACCCCAGGCCCCTCTGCCTGCACAGCGCTCACTGACCCCGGGGCTCAGCTGTGAGAATCGATCATCTCCTTCCAGAACTCATCATTCAGCAGCTGCAGGGCCTCAGCTATTTTTATCGCCCCGGGAAGCCGGCAGCCAAGGACGTGCCTAGCTACCTTTGCGGGAGGTGCTGCTGCAGAAAGGAGATGCGGGTTGTCAGGGCAGCTGAGCCTCTGCCTCAAGGTTAAATCCAAAGGGCCTGACCTGGAACAGAAGAGCACTTGACCCTCCTCTGCTCTGCAACAGCAAGGTGGCGACAGGTCCGAGGACACTGTGGAAGGACTTGGGGCAGGAGGGGGACGAGGGTATGCCTGGGCTCAACAGGGGTATCAGAGATCACAGCATCTCTGGCAGCTGGCCTCCATCACCTGCATGGTCCTAGCCGACAATCAACATTTATGGGGCACTTTCTCTGTGTCAAGCCCTGTACTGAGCCTGGCAATTCAGGGTCTGCCCCCAGGGTTGTCCAGGGTCTAGAGAGGCTGAATCACACAGAGCAGCACAAAACCCAGTCTGCCCATTACCCCCATCCCTTTGCCAGCCTGAGTTTACAACTCTCTTCCTGCTTGGCTCCCAGCAGAGGAACCTGTACGGTGGGCGTTAAGAGAAGGGTGACGCAAAGCATTTTATATTTGTAAAGGTTCATCCGATACCCTAAACAAGTCCCTTCAGCACAGTCCTCTGAGGTAAGTCAGTATTTTTAGTCTGTTTAAAAATAGTCTGGACGGCCAGTGTCTCAGCTGCCTGTGTACACGTGTGCTCTGCTAAGTGGGAAAAGTGCAACTTAACCACTGTCCTAACCGTGAAGGGGGGAAGGGCTCAGATTCCCTGGATCTCTCTCACCTCCAGAAAGGAAAGAAAGGGGTGTGGGAAGGAAAGATGAGCTCCAAGGCTCTGTTTGTTGGCAGCCCTCTGACCTCAGGGGAAGGGAAAGCAGAGCCCTTGAAACTCTCTATGGGAAGGATGGGCAATGAGGGAGCTGATGCTCTTGATCATGTTCTAGTTCCAATGAGGGAGAAAGAAATGAGTTTGGTGGGTCTAGACTTTGTTCCCCACTGAGCCAGGGAGACAGTGGAGTGCCCAATGCCTTCCTTCTCTGTTCAGGAATGGCTGGGAGACCTGGCCAAGGGCAGCATACCCAAGGTGGACAAGAAGCTGCCCAGGAATGTTACCTCTCTAAGGGCAGGGGGCAGGGGCAAGGGCCTGCTTGGGTTACCCGAGGCAGTAGGTGTCCTTGCCTGGGTGAGGCAGTGGCACTAGAGGTCCTGAGAGGTTTGTGGACCCACGTCAGGGTCCTGGAGTCCAGCCAGGCCAAGAACTCCCTTCATGCCTCAGGCTCTCTGAGGCGCTGAGTGACCAGACACTTTGCTACCCTGAAATAGTCTTTAACACAGCCAGTGCCAAATTAGCAAATCATTTAAAGAATCATGTTACTTGACACTCTCCTTTATAGCTGGGGAGTATGCAAATTGACCTAACCTTTCTGGAGGACAATCTGGCAATTAGTATTAGACCTTAAGAATATTCACACCCCTTTGAGCTCATTACTTCTGCTTTATAAATTTCCCCAAAGCAAAGACTGCCCAACTATAGCAGACTAGTGAAATGAATGCAACTATTCAATGAAATACTGTGTCATTAAGGGTTTAGTGACAGAGAAAGTGCTAAAAATGTAATGGTCAATTTTAAAAGGCAGAATAAAGATGTATATAGAGTATGATCTCAAGATTTTTGTTATTCTAACAGTTACTGGAAGAAGAAAGGTCCTTGTTTAAGAAAATTCATTCACAAATCCCTTGTTTGAGGAAAGAGAACTTGAGGGTCTGGTGTTGAAAGGTGCAGACCAACAGGAGGTTTGGGGGGCTATGTTGGCTTGTGGGGGAGAAGGGGGTATGGAACCAAAGGTGGAGGAGAGAGCTGAAGATATGAGTCCCAGATCCCCAGAGTCAGACATTCCCCAAGGGGGGCAGGAGGGTGGTGTTGGGCTGCCTGCAGGGCACAAAGATGCCTGGCCCTCCATCTGTAGGCGCTACTATGGCTGCAAGCTAAACTCTAACTCTGCCCCACCTGCCATTTTCAGTAAAGTCAGTTTTAACAATAAACGCTTTGTGTGAGTGGACATTTGGGATGGAAATCCAAAGAAAGACTTAGTATTCGTCTAGGTTCATGAAATGCAGAACAACGCAATTAAAATGGCTGTAGAAACAGATGCTTGGAGACGGAGGTGATCCAGAGGACATGAGACTCCTGGAATTTCCAGAACACTAGGAAAGACTTCGGGCTTCTGGAGAACATGCGGCAGGCTTGAGCCTCGTCAGAAACAAGAAGGGCTGGGAAGTCCTTGTTGATGTCTGACTGCATGTAGATGTGCATATACACACACACACGCAGGACTGAAAGAAGCAGGACCAGCATGGCAACAGTGGTTCCTCTCGAGCACAGGGATTATGATGACATTTATTTTCTTTTTTCTATGGTTTAGAATTTTCCAACTCTGGTATAATAAATGTATATTTTGTAACTAAAGAAATGTAGATACAAAGCACCGCCACTGCATATGGCATGTGGAGTGTATTTCTCTGTGGGTGCTCTGCCCTTGGGCTGATGAGAAGCCAGGAGGACCCAGACCCAGATCCTGCCACAGACACCAACTCCCCCTGGAACTCCGTGAAGTGCTGGGGCGGGGGGCAGAGCCCACTAAAGCCCCCATGCTGGAGCTCTGGGATGCGCCGGACGTGTTCCAGTCTCGGCCACAGCTCGCATCATCAGGTCTGTGAAAGGGAACCTATTTCCCTGCAAATTGAGGCACAATTATCACTGTTGGAAGGATATAATCAACCATGTCTCCTGGTGTCTCTGCCTTCCTTTGATCTCTGTTTATATGTATCTTCTAAAAGCTTGCAAGTAAAATATTCCACACTGATTTTTGTCTTTGAATTTTTCTTCTCCTTATAATAGACGAGAAGCCTAAACTGCTGGATTAGTTCTCTTTTCTCTGTTCTTTTATTAAAGGGAAACTGCAGATAGTAAATGGAGATGAAAAGACAACAACCCATATGCTCACTGTACCTCTGGGTGGACAAGGCAACTATTTCTGTCTCAGATGATAACATGTTTACACCGTCACACTTAGAACTTCTCCATCATTTCCTGTGTGGGGATGCAGAAATGCTTCATTGTCCAACCATTAATTCTCAAACCACTCTGAGGAAAAAAGAGAGGAAGCTGGGGGAAATTAATTGCAGTGTCCTTTCTCTGGATGGCACCCTCAAACTTTTTTGACTATGGCCAACTTAGACCTGGCAGAAGTCCCCACAGCCCCTCTGCCTGTTCGCCCTTTTGAAAAGAAAAAATGCAAAGCTCAGTAACAATAAAAAAAAATTAGAGGAATAAACAATAATTTTTCATTCACTTTATAAAAACATTATAAACTTGAACACACGAGTTTATACTATATTTATTATATATAATACCTATTTCTCATGCATCTTTATTTTATAATTTAATATGTAAGTATTTCACATTGCATTATATTTTATACTATGAAGCAATGTAGTTCAGAAGCTTGCTGCTGCTGCTGCTGCTGCTGCTAAGTCTCTTCAGTTGTGTCCGACTCTGTGCAACCCCATAGACAGAAGCCCACCAGGCTCCCCAGTCCCTGGGATTCTCTAGGCAAGAACACTGGAGTGGGTTGCATTTCCTTCTCCAATGCATGAAAGTGAAAAGTGAAAGTGAAGTCACTCAGTCGTGTCTGACTCTTAGTGACCCCATGGACTGCAGCCTACCAGGCTCCTCCATCCATGGGATCTTCCAGGTAAGAGTACTGGAATGGGGTGCCGTCGCCTTCTCCGGTTCAGAAGCTTAGTGGTGCTTAATTGTTCTTAGTAGGCTTCAAGTAAATAATCTTTGGTAGTCTGCAGTAATGCAAGTTTGTAGAACTGGGCACCATTTGCATGAAAGCAATCACATTTTGGATTTCACAGTCTCTTCCTGGCTCTTCCCTCGAGAAGGCCTTGGACCATCTCTCCCTGAGTAATAGCAGTGTAGGCACTTTGTGCATAAACCATTTTTGTTGGAAAATGATGCCTAAGCATAGGGGTGCTCTCATTGGTAGAAAATAGACACTTATTTCTAACCACAATTTTTCTTTTCACTTCCTCTAAGGGCATGGCAACCCACTCCAGTATTCTTGCCTGGAGAATCCCATGGATAGAGAAACCTGGTGGGCTACAGTCCACAGGATTGCAAAGAGTTGGACACGACTGAGCAACTAATACTTAAGGCAATGATCTCTTTACCGACCCCAAAGTGCTTTTTCCCAACCAATGATCTTAGGGTAGTGGAGAGACCTGAGCACCGAAAAGACAGACTTATTTTGCCAACTTCTTCCTCCAAAGCCAAGACACAATCCCTCCCCCCAGGTGGGGGGAGTGCCTTCCAGTTAGGATCTAGAGCGAGGAGTCAGAAGAAAGGCGCAGAGAAACAGAGTTTGAAGAAAGACCAAACCATGTTCACCAGGTGGTCCTGGTGGTAAAGAACACGCCTACCAATGCAGGAGATGTAACAGACGTGGGTTCAATCTCCAGGTCAGGCAGATCCCCTGGAGGAGGGCATGGCAACTCAATCTAGTATTCTTGCCTAGGAAATCCCATGGACAGAGGAGCCTGGTGGGCTATGGTCCATAGGGTCACAAAGAGTCAGACACAACTGAAGTGACTTAGTATGAGGCACAGAGAGAAAAAGACAAGATGAATGAAGGCAACAGATGCAGGCTCAGAGGCCACCTCCCATCATAGTAGAAGCCAGCATCAGGGAACAATCAACCATCATAATCTTTCAATGAGTAAAGCTGATCCCCACAGTCCATCCACAGACACACAGAGCATAGCAAATAGAACTGCATTTAAGCGCTTCCATCCTGAGTGCCTGGCAAACTTCTACTTCCTTTCTGTTCTTTTCCTTCTAGAATTCATTTTGGATGCAGATACATTCTCTTAGATACAACAAAATCTCTAATTAAAAAGTTTGGGAGGGCTCCCAACCCTGTTAACTTTAAAAGAAACATCAGTGGAAAGGAATTTGTTTCTTTTAAATTTTCTCTAAAATTGGGGGTCTTTGGAAGGAAAGTTATGACCAACCTAGATAGCATATTAAAAAGCAGAGATATTACTTTGCCAACAAAGGTCCGTCTAGTCAAGGCTAGATTCCAGAGACTGGATGCACTCCTCTGCAGGTGGATGCCCTGAGCTGGTAATCAAGCACAGCTCTTCTTGGGGACATGGAGAGGAGCGTGGGAAAGGTAGATGTGGAGGAGCTAGAGGAAGCATTGGGGTTGGGAGGGCCGTGAGCCACCATAAGGGAGTGTGTTCAAGCAGTATGTGAATGGCAGGCACCCTCGATGGCCCTGTCCCCATGCCAAGCCCTGGGGGAGGGTACCAAGAAGCCAGCAGAGGTGGGCCCTGCCCACATTAGTGAGGCCAGATGAATGAGGTCAGAGGGCACATGAAGGGCTGGATAGGGGAATCTCAGGACTCAGTCCTGCTGGAGGACACGTGACCTGGTGAGGAAACGCATGAGAACGAGGTTAACAGCAGGCACACTGGTCAGTACAGGTCATAGAGAATATGCTGCCATTCACTTAAACAACTTAGACATCCAGGGACCCTTTGCATCAAGGCTGGGCACAGATTTATTTCCTTGAGTGAAAAACATGACCTGCATGTTGACTTCAGGGGCTAGTTTTCTCTGTATTACCAAAGTATAAATATCAGAAAAATTTTAAGTGAGATCATTAAGACAAAGAGCCCGAACCTCTGGTACCACTCAACATGCAAGCATCTCAAGGCCAGGTCTCCTGGGCCTCGGTTGGTCCCTGAAACAGCTCAGTCAGTCTACACCTGGCCCCACCTCCCCCCACCCCCACCACTCCACCTTGGCCCCTGCCCCTTGCACACCCCCCAGGGTTCTCTTTGCTATATACAGTGCTGCCCATCAGCCTGCTCCCCTTCAGGGGATCCCATCATACATCCTCCAGAGGCCTGTCCTGGCTCCTCAGGAAGCACCCTGGCAGAGATCAAGGTATTTCCTAAGCTGGGCATCATTCTGGTTTTTGCTGTCTTCCATGGTAGCTAAACGTCTCTCTGTGTGAAATTAAAAGATCTGATGAATTCTCCCTCACCTTTTATATTCTACAAGGAGTGGGCAATGTCCCTGTGCTCTGGAGACCTCGGTGAACTTGGTCTGGTCTTGCCCACACACAAATGGAAGTGTCTAGATGGAACCAAGGCCAGTGGAAAGGGTTTGGCCAAGCCCCAAAGAAAATAAGACAATTCGACCCCAAGGAGGCAGACAGTCCTGATTCCGGGCACACGAGGTAAACGCCGAATGGAAATCCACTGCTGCAGAGAGTGATTGCTCAGATGGAGCAAATGTGCTGTGAAACCAGCCCTTGGAAAGTCATCTGGAGCTCATCTCGGTGAAATCCAAAAACAATAACTGACTCCCCAGCCGCCCCAGAGGGACCTTCAGGAGCTCCCCTCGTCAGAAGCCCGGAAAGCCTCGGCAGGGGCGAAGCCCTGGGTCTCTGACTCTGCCCTTGTTTATTTACAAACCTGCTTTTCTTTCCCACCTCAGTTCAGCCCTCAGCTTTGCCCCCTGGGGAGCCCAGGGCATCTATCATACCTCTCACTGGGCAGGCGCAGATACACGCATTAAAGAGACAGTTAACTCCCTGGCTGCCTCCCCAGCCCCAGCAAAGAGATTCTCATGCGCACCCCCGAAGTATTCCTGCTCGTGATTGATAGAAGGTGGGCAGACCCAAGACCCTCCTGGGGCCACTGCAACAAAAGTCAGAGGGGAGGAGAACCTGAAGGGAGTTGCTCACATTTCCTAGAGAAGAGAACAACCCTTCAGGTTGGGCTTTGCCCATCAAATGCATACCCTAAAATATCAGAGAAGTGGCTCTGGTCCCTGATCCCCATTTCATCCTTGTAAAGTGGCCTGAACTCATCTACATTCCTAGAGGCACCAGGAGTCACCCCAGGAAAGTCTGCCACCCCACCAGCCAGGTCCCCACCAGCCACCCTGCCAGGAGGGCACAGCACAGTGACTGAGACTGCTCCTACAAATGAGGCAGAGCTCTGAGGAATTTAGGGGTTAGTTGCCTTGTGATGGACAGGGTTTTAATATTCACAAAAAACAGAGCAAAATGGGGGACTTTCCTGAGGACCAATAGCTCCTGCCCCCAAAGCTGGCATCTACCCCTGACACCCTCCTAGAGCTCAGAGCCAGTCCCCTCTGGGTCTGTGATCTCACTTGGAAAATTCAGACAGTTGGGCTGAAGCAAAGAAGTTGGAGGGAGTCATGGGAAGGAGCGGGAGAATGTTTGTAAGCTGCTTAGCAGATGAAAGTGACAATGTGTCAAAATTTCCAAGCTGGTTTCCAAACATTCTGTTAATGGGTCTTCCAGAAGCCCGTCTCCGAACAATCTGAAAGACATTTGGTTCCCAACTTTTTCTGCCACAACATACGAGATGATGACATTCATGTGGGCAATACACCCCCTGGACCAACCCAAGGTTGTGCCCAGTTCCCAGAACCTGGCCATCCCCCACCCTCCCCATCCACCCACAAAAACAAACTGGGATAACAGTAAGTGTGAGGGGCATTATTATGGGGCAATCAAGAAGCCACTGTAGTTAAAAAGAAGTTAGTGAACAAATCACTTATACGCTTGATACTGCACCAGAAGGGGCAAATGACAGCTGTCCACATGCAGTCTCACCTGGACCATGACTGGAGAAGGGGACCTGGGACCAGCACCCAGTTTCTTGAGGGTTTGTGTTGGACCTTGAGCAGCAGGCCTGGCCACCCTGTTTTCAGGGCCTGGTGTGGGGGACTGGCCATCACTCCAAACCAGCACATCCAGCCTTTCAGAAGCAGTTCCTGGGGCTGGTGTGGCCTGATACATGAGCAACTTAGCTTTCTACAGCCCCACGCTGTGGCCTGAGAACTTCCACGTCTGGCAGAAGTTGGGGTGACTAAAGTCTATTTACACCATCACAATGATCATGCTTATGATCTCACGGCCCAAAAGAAGGCACAAGACCTGGCTCCTGGGTCATTTAAGAGAGTGGGTGAGGCTGAGGGAGATGAGGAAACAACACCCGTGAGAATTCCCAGCAAATGGGGTGGAAGGACTCTCTCAGCATCTAGGATCTGCTTCCTTTGTTCCACATCTTGGGCCTCCAACAAGCTGGTAACTTCTATCCCATTCTGTTCTGCTCCCAACAGAGAATGCAGCTGAAAGTACATGTTTCAGGGCTGTGAACTGAAGCACGAGTTGGTCATACAACACACCACCTGCCTTCACCATCACTCCCCACCAGACGCTGTTCTCAAACAACGGCCAGAGGTTCTGGTGAACTGTCATCTAGAAGGCAGCTGCCCACACCATCAGAAGCCACCACTGGCCTCCAGGCCAGGTCAGCACTCTCTCAAGGACAGAATTGCACATAAGTGCAATTGAAACTGGAATGGATGTTCCTCAGAAAGTCTAAATATGGGTCCTTCCCTCTCTTTTAAACATCTCCTCAGTTGTGACTGCAGCCATGAAATTAAAAGACACTTGCTCCGTGGAAGAAAAACTTTGACATACCTAGACAGCATACTAAAAAGCAGAGACGTCACTTTGCAGACAAAGCTATGGTTTTTTTCAGTAGTCATGTATGGATGTGAGAGTTGGACCATAAAGAAGGCTGAGAGTACAAGAATTGATGCTTTCAAATTGTGGTGCTGGAGAAGACTCTTAAGAATCCCTTGGACAACAAGGAGGTCAAACCAGGCAATCCTAATATTGAAGTCAGCCCTGAATATTCATTGGAAGAACTAATGCTGAAGCTGAGTACTCTGATCACCTGATGAAAAAGCCAACTCACTGGAAAAGACCCTGATGCTGGGAAAGATTGAAGGCAGGAGGAGAAGGGGACAACAGAGGATGAGATGGTTGGATGGCATCACTGAATCAATGGACATGAGTTTGAGCAAGCTCAGGAGATACTCAAGGACGGGGAAAACTGGCGTGCTACAGTCCATGGGGTCACAAAGAGTGGGACCTGCCTCAGCGACCGAACACAACAAGTTCTCTGAGCAGAAATCCTGGCATTTGTGCACTAAATAAAAACCTACATACCTCAGGCATTAACAAGGGCTTGTAAAGAGTCTCACTCCTTTTTGTGGTATAAGTCCCTTGTCGTTTCAGTTTGAGAGGAATTACTGAGTGGACAATAGTGATCCAAAGGCTCAGCCTGTCTGATTTGCAGCATCTGGTTCCTGGCCCTGTCATGCACTGACCTTGGGCAAGGGCATCATCATGGTCATCTTGGTTTAATTCTCATTTATGCCACATTAACCACATTCAGGTGTCCGTAACTCATGGAGCTGACCTTCTTTGAGCAGACGGAAAAGAAACAAATACAGAAACACTGAATGTTGGCTCCAGGACCCTAAGGAATTTTGTCAGTTTTGTCTCCCCAACTCCAGAAGGCAGCTTGGTACATAATATAGGCTCAGTAAATAGATATGTTGATAATCATGGAAAACTGTCAGGACTGTAAGTGTTATGTGTGTGTGTGCTTAATCGCTCAGTCGTGTCCGACTCATTGCAACCCCATGGACTGTAGCCTGCGAGGCTCCTCTGTCCATGGGAATTCTCCAGGCAAGAGTACTGGAGTGGGTTGCCATGCCCTTCTCCAGCGGTTCTTCCTGACCCAGGGATTGAACCCAGGTCTCCTGCATTGCAAGCAAATTCTACCCTCAGTCACCAGGGAAGCCCAGTTCAAGTGTGCTCAGATAGAGGGGCTGACATGCAAGGACTGTGATATTAATAACTTGTGGTTTGTGCACACAGGACTGCTCACAACAGATCAACACACGATTGCTCCATGGTGAGTGTCATCAGTTTGCTAGGGTTGCTGTAGCAAAGTCCTACAGACTCGGTGGCTTAGGCAGAAGTTGGTTATTTCACAGCTCTGGAGGCTGGAAGTCCAAGATCACAGCGTCGGCAGGGCTACTTCTGTCTGAGGACTCTGAGAGATCTGTCCCAGGCTTACTCCTTGGGTTGCAGACAGCCATGTGCTGCCTGAGTCTCTGCCCACCATCCACTCTCTATGCACGACTCTGTGTCCAAATTTCTCTGTCTTATAAGCACACCAGTCCTATTGGACTAGGGCCCACTTAAAAGACTTCGCTTTGGCTTTATTACCTTTGTAAAGATCCTGTCTCCACATAAACTCATGCTCTGAGGTGCTGCAAGTTAAAACTTTAACATATGAATTTGAGGGTGGGCACAATTCAATCCATAAGTATGTGTTTAATAAATATTAGCTGTTATTAATAATGACTGTAAAATCAACAATAGGAAAAAGTAGAAACCAAAACAAAATCATTAATAATAAAATCAAAACAAAGGGACTTCCCTGGTGGGCCAGGGGCTAAGACTCTGCACTCCCAATGCAGGGGCCCAGGTTCAATCCCTGGTCAGAGAACTAGATCCCACATGTTGCAGCTGAGAGTTCACATACCACAACTAAAGATCCTGCATGCCGCAATTAAGACCTGGCACAGCCAAATAAATAATTTTTTTTAAGTCAAAATTGTTGACTCTTTAATTCATAATCTCGACCATGTGGAGATTCCTTAAAAAACTAAGAATAAAACCACCATCAGATCAGATCAGATCAGATCAGTCGCTCAGTCGTGTCCAACTCTTCGAGACCCCATGAATCACAGCACGCCAGGCCTCCCTGTCCATCACCAACTCCCAGAGTTCACTCAGACTCATGTCCATCTAGTCAGTGATGCCATCCAGCCATCTCATCCTCTGTCGTCCCCTTCTCCTTCTGCCCCCAATCCCTCCCAGCATCAGAGTCTTTTCCAATGAGTCAACTCTTCACATGAGGTGGCCAGAGTACTGGAGTTTCAGCTTTAGCATCATTCCTTCCAAAGAAATCCAAGGACTGATCTCCTTCAGAATGGACTGGTTGGATCTCCCTGCAGTCCAAGGGACTCTCAAGAGTCTTCTCCAACACCACAGTTCAAAAGCATCAATTCTTCGGCGCTCAGCCTCCTTCACAGTCCAACTCTCACATCCATACATGACCACAGGAAAAACCATAGCCTTGACTAGACGAACCTTTGTTGGCAAAGTAATGTCTCTGCTTTTGAATATGCTATCTAGGTTGGTCATAACTTTCCTTCCAAGGAGTAAGCGTCTTTTAATTTCATGGCTGCAATCACCATCTGCAGTGATTTTGGAGCCCCCAAATATAAAGTCTGACACTGTTTCCACTGTTTCCCCATCTATTTGCCATGAAGCGATGGGACTGGATGCCATGATCTTCGTTTTCTGAATGTTGAGCTTTAAGCCAACTTTTTCACTCTCCACTTTTACTTTCATCAAGAGGCTTTTGAGTTCCTCTTCAATTTCTGCCATAAGGGTGGTGTCATCTGCATATCTGAGGTTCTTGATATTTCTCCCGGCAATCTTGATTCCAGCTTGTGTTTCTTCCAGTCCAGCGTTTCTCATGATGTACTCTGCATATAAGTTAAATAAACAGGGTGACAATATACAGCCTTGACGAAGTCCTTTTCCTATTTGGAACCAGTCTGTTGTTCCATATCCAGTTCTAACTGTTGCTTCCTGACCTGCATACAAATTTCTCAAGAGGCAGATCAGGTGGTCTGGTATTACCATCTCTTTCAGAATTTTCCACAGTTGATTGTGATCCACACAGTCAAAGGCTTTGGCATAGTCAATAAAGCAGAAATAGATGTTTTTCTGGAACTCTCTTGCTTTTTCCATGATCCAGCGGATGTCGGCAATTTGATCTCTGGTTCCTCTGCCTTTTCTAAAACCAGCTTGAACATCAGGAAGTTCACGGTTCACATATTGCTGAAGCCTGGCTTGGAGAATTTTGAGCATTACTTTACTAGCATGTGAGATGAGTGCAATTGTGCGGTAGTTTGAGCATTCTTTGGCATTGCCTTTCTTTGGGATTGGAATGAAAACTGACCTTTTCCAGCCCTATGGCCACTGCTCAGTTTTCCATATTTGCTGGCATATTGAGTGCAGAACTTTCAAAGCATCATCTTTCAGGATTTAGAATAGCTCAACTGGAATTCTATCACCTCCACTAGCTTTGTTTGTAGTGATGCTTTCTAAGGCCCACTTGACTTCACATTCCAGGATGTCTGGCTCTAGGTCAGTGAAAACCACCATATGACCCAGCAATCCCACTATAGGCATACACCCTGAGGAAATCAAAATTGAAAAAGACGCATGTACCTCAGTGTTCACTGCAGCACTATTCACAATAGCTGCAACATGGAGGCAACCTAGATGTCCATCGACAGATGAACGGATAAAGACACTGTGACACAAATATACAATGGTGTATCGCTCAGCCATAAAAAGGACCACATTTGAGTCAGTTCTAATGAGGTGGATGAACCTAGAGCCTATTGTACAGAGTAAAGTAAGTCAGAAAGTGAAAAACAAATATTGCATATTAATGCATATATATGGAATCTAGAAAGACAGTACTGATGAACCTATTTGCAGGGCAGCAATGGAGACACAGACAGAGAGAACAGACTTATGGACACGGGTGGGCAGGGAGGAGAGGGTTGGATGTACGGGGAGAGTAACATGGAAACATACACATTATTATATGTAAAACAGCCAATGAGAATTCACTGTGTGACTCAGGGAACTTAAAATGGGGCTCTGTAACAACCTAAAGGGGTGGAATGGGAAGGAGGCAGGAAGGAGGTTCAGGAGGGAGGGGACATAGATATACTGATGGCTGATTCATGTTGATATTTGGCAGACACCAACACAATATTGTAGAGCAATTATCTTTCAGTTAAAAATAAATGAATTTAATGATAAATGAATTTAATGATAAAATGAATTTAATGATAAAATGATAAAATTTAATGGATTTAATGATAAAAATTTAATGGGCTCTTTATCGGTCTTGGACTTCCCATGCTAATGCTTTATCTGGTTTTCCAGCCTTCACTCCTTTCCAGGCAGTTTCCCCAACTTCCCCCAGGTTATTGGCACCTCAGCTCAGGCTGTGCTCCTCCTGGAAAGCCCTTTGTTCTCCTCTCTATTTACCTGACTTAAACTCGTCCTCAGACTCCCAGCTCTAGGCTCTGCTCAGAGGGTGTTCCCTAAGCTGGTTTGTCAGTCAGTGTCCCAGCGCACTGAAGGGAGCTCTGAAGAATAAAACTATTTTCAGAGGAGTGAGGAGGCTGATGGAAACCAAATAGGGACCACGGGGGCCCATGACAGCAGGAAGCCACACCATCCTGCACCTCCCAGAAGCTACGGCTTTAGAAGAACCAGCCAAACCAGAATCAAAGTCGACAAAACAGGGGTACAAGATGGGGAGGAAACAGGGAGACTAGATCCCAGACCTCACTTTCCTTCTGCCCCCGTCTCCTGTCTGTGGTTCCACCAGCCCAAGTAGAAGAGGAGGGCCAAGACCAGGTAATGCAGGCTCTGGCGGTCAGTCCCAAGCACCCAGTAGGGAAGAGAATGCCTGTGGGCATGAGTAGGGGCAGACAGAACTGCCAGCACACATGCTGGCCCTGTCTATCTTACCCTCCTCTGAACCCACATGGCAGTTTTTATCTGGACCACCTATGTGACCTATAGCCAAACAAAGCCACCCTGGCTGGCGATCTCACTTTCTGAGTGTGTGGCTGTTGCTACGGTTAGAGGACAAGCCCCAAAACAAAGAGCATGTCAGTTGCTTCCTCTGTTCGCTCCCTGCTCCCCGCTCCCTTCCTCACCCACCCTCAACCCACCATGCTGAGTACAGAGCTGGGTTGTAGTACGTGCTTAGTAAATCAAGAGCTGAATAAAAGCTGGGGTTTGGGAGACGAAGCGTGGGTGGGATCCATACAAATACATATTGAAAAATCACCGGCTCTGGAAGAACAATTGTCAGGCCCATTTCCTGCTGCAGATGGAGCCAGGAGACGCTCAGGGCTTGGCAACCTGACAGCTGAGGAGCAGCCAGGGAATTTAGCAGGAGACAGAGAAAATGAGCCCTGCGGGTCTGGCCCAGCCCCATCAAAAGCAGACTCAAGGCAGACTCTCTCTTCCCAGACTTGGGGGCCAAGGTGGGGTGGGAGCCGGCTCTGTTTACTCAGGTCTGCTGTTAGCTACAGCACGGGAGTCCGGGAGGCAGCGGCATTGGTTTGGAAGCTGATGGCTCAGCCTCAGGCCAAGCAGAGCTGGAGGGCATAGAAACTGCCACCTGAAGGGAGAGCCTGGATGTGTCAATTGTGCCCCCTGCCATGCCCCAACCCCTCACCCGGTTGAAACTGCCTGCCCTTGACATAGGCTGGTTTGGGGCTAGGAGTTAGCCATGGAATGAACCAGCAGTGGGCACCTTTCTCGATGACAAGCCCATCCATAGTCTAGTAACTGATGTGTGTCATGGACATTGTGGTTGTCGCCTCCACACATCTTTTCCAGCCCAGAGAACTTCCTGGTCATTTCATTTCCAAGGACTCAGCATGAACAATTTTAGCCAGTGAACTTCATAGGGAAGTCTTACGGGAATCTTGTAGGAAAAGAGAAAATGACAAAGGTAATTTCCCTTATTTCTCTGAACGTGGCGTCTCGACGTTATGCCGTGACACTGTTGCCATCTTGCTCTTACCACAAGGTTAAGCCAACACTGAAGCTGGAGGATAGACTGATGCAAAAAACTTCAATCTTTGATGAGACGATTGAGCCCTCAAAACAAACAATCTTCACACCTCACTATGCCAGTATTTCAGTTATGTAATAAACGTCCTTATCCTTTCAGTCAGCTTCAGTGCGGTCTCTATTACTCGCAGCCAAGAGCACCCTATTTGTTATAACCAGAGAGATGGTCAGCTAAGTCAGGTAGACTATTTTCCTCCAAGTCCTGAGCAGGGCAGGTAGTCCACCAGTGGTTCAGGGAAAGCCTTCATTGTTACGCAAACATTTACTGAGAGTTTCTTATTTGTTTTAATATCTACCCATTTAAACATATAAGTAGAATATCAAACCTATGACACAATTATTAAAATAAATTTCTCCATGTAAAAATGTGATTTATTTCAAAGGAGAACACTAGGTAAATAATAGTATGCATGTCACAAAGTAAAATATGAGACACAGAAAGCAATTCTGCAATATGGGCAAATCAGATCAGAGGCTAATGAAGAACTGGCCAGTAAGGAGTGGGAGGAGAAGAGGTGAATCACCATAAGTGAGACATCTTCAATCAGCTACTACTGATTAAGTCCCTGAAATTGCCAAGGGGACCAGGCACTGGGGACGCAGCAAAGAACAAGGCTGCCATCTGCCCAGCTGCCCGGGGGGCTTCCAGAGTAGCAAGGAGATCGATGTTGACTAGAAAACTTTGCCTCCCATTATTTAATTACATCTGGTAAATTCTATAAGGGAGAAGGAGTGTTAGGAGTATGCATACAAGAAAGACTCAACTTCACCCAGAGGGTCTGAAAAGTCCAGAGAAAGAAAGCGAGAAAGGGAAAACTCTCCAGAGCTGCTTGCACATGGGCCCAGCTCAGCTCAATATCCTTAAAACGAACTTTTATTCTAGGAGGCTGTTGTGGCCTGAACTGTGTCCTTTCAAAAACTCACACTGAAGTCCTAACCCCCAGTACCTCAGAATGTGACTGTATATGGAGATAGGGTCTTTAAGAGATAATTAAATTAAAATGAGGTCATTAGAATGAGCTCTCATCCAGTATGACCAGTGCTCTTATAGAGTTTCCCTGGTAAAGAATCTGTGTGCAGTGTAGGAGACTCAGGCTTGATCCCTGGGTCAGAAAGATCCCCTGGAGAAGGAAATGGTATCCCACTCCAGTATTCTTATCTGGAGAATCCCATGGACAGAGGAGCCTGGCAGGCTACAGTTCATGGGGTCTCAAAGAGTCGGACACAACTGAGTGACTGTAAGAAGGAGAAATTTGGACACAGAGACACACTTGAGAGGGAAGATGGTGTAAAGATATAGGAGAAACTTGTCATCTATTAGCCAGGAGCGAGACTGGAGCAGAATCTGCTCTCAGGGCCCTCAGAAGGAATCAGCATTCCTGCCACCTTGATTGTAGACTTCCAGACTCCTAAACTGTGAGACAATGAAGTTTTGTTGTTGAAGTCACCCTGTCTTTTTTAAGGGAGCCCTTGTAAACAGATACAGAGGCCAAAGTGAGTGCTTGTCCTTTACAAGTGAAAGAGCCCCCACTGCCCTTAGGAGCAAGGAGACTCAAATTCGGAAAGGGAAGATCCTGGTTGGGCTGGGGGACTTTGCAGGACAGCTCCCCCGTGCCCAGTAGGCCCCATGGTCCACCTCCATCCCTCCCACTGCCCCACGTGGGAAGGTGCAGCAGACGCCTGTCTTCCCTCCTGGATGGGGAGTGAGCTGGGAAGGAGAGCCCCACTCCTGCCAGGTTATGGGCTCCCTGATGTTCTGACCACAGATCAGTTATAACAGTCCTCAGGGACAGCGGGTTTTACTGCCAGGAAGAGAGACCCCAGGAAGCCAGGCTGTCTGTCCTCAGGACAGTTGGGGTGGAGTGAGATTCTCCAGCCATGACTCACGCAAGGTTTCATGGGGAAGGGAAGTTAAGAGAGTCATAACGACCATACTGAAAAGCAGTTAAGCCCATTTTCACGGCAGTATTACACAGAATTAAAAACTGCACTATTTGCAGCCACAGCCACCAAGAACTAAAGCACAAGCAAACTAGGCAGGGTGGGCTTGGCGCTCTGACAGTCTGGGCACACGTGGGCACGTGACCGGTATCCAGGGCAGGGAGCCTCTGAACTTGACAAGAAAAGGCCCTCACCCTTCTGTCCCACTGCTCTTCCTCGGACCCCTTGAAATCACCTGGGCGGCTGCCCCGGGGGGGGACACGGTTAGAGCCGGCCTGCTGGCCTGCGCAGTGGGAGCCAATGAGACTCACTGTTGTCCTGGTGAGAAGAAAACCCCCCAGGCTGCTGGGAAGGCAAAGACTTTGTAGTCATGCCTAGAGCTGACTCGTTTTTCCTTTCCCTGAGTTTCTGGGCCTGAGCGACACCTCCAGCAGCAGAAAGCCTTGGACAGACAGTGCTGAGGAAATCCCGGAGAAGTGGAGGGCCCAGCAGGTTTCGAGAAAAACAGGCTCTTTCATAGAGGACAGGAGATTGACAGGTGCTAAGTAGGGGGGTTGGGGCTTAGCCAGGGGCAGTGCCACACAGCAGCCAAGGCTCAGGGGGTAGGGCAGGTAGTCCTTCCAGGCCAGCTGGTGAGAGCAGTGATTCCGTCTTCTGCTAGCGTTCATTGAGTGCTGACTGTTTACGCTGAGCAACAGCAACAAGAGAAGAGAACTTTAAAAACACGAGCAGACTATATTCCCTGGCATCCCTGTCTTTGAACCTGGCCTGGATGACAGTGCATCTCATCCTCTCCTTCCCCTCTTCCAATGGAGTAAGCCAAAGGCCACCATGGTCATGGAAAAGGGATTTATGTGTCCCGCTGCTTCAGCTGTCCCCAAGTTCACTCAAGTCCTATTTGCGTTGTGCTAACCTGGTTTCCAGAGTCAACAAACCAGCATGTGCTGTGTGCACTGCCAGGGGGACATACAGAGCGGGCAAGGTTGGAGGACAGGCCTGCAACCATGTTTTCAACCTACCTGAAAGAGACATGTGCATTTGAATCGCCACTAAGAACCCAGGTGTTGTGGGTGGAGATGGTGAGGGCCCTGAACTTTAGAGAGCAAGAGGCAGCTGTTTGCTCACTTACTTCCTCAAGGCACCCTCAAGTGATCCCTGTCCTCGCCCGTCCATCATGAAGAGGAGAAAACATTTAGAAGCCAGCACAAGGAAACAGACCATACTCTCCCAGCCCTCTCCCACTCCTTCCCCTTGTCGCAGGGTGGTCAGGAAATGCCAAAGGAGCTTTCTTTCCCACTCTAAATAATTCTTGATAATAATGACCCGAACTATTCACTGAGGGTCTGTTATCTGTCCAGCATTGCACAACTATTTTTTTCAACCTTCACAATGATTCTGCCAAATAAATGGAACCTCCCCATTTTACAGATGTGAAAATACAGTGAAATATTTAAGTTCCTGCCCAAGGCCCACAGCTGAAACCAGGATTTAGTGCAGGAGAGTCTAACGACAAAGGTTTCCTCCCGTCCTGCCTCGAAATTGTTCCGTGTTCCCATAATCAGTGATTACAACTAATTCAATTTCAAGAATAATAAATTTGGAGTGCGTCTGAAAGGGAGTTGAGCAGCTATAAATAAATACTCATGTCTATTTCTCTTGCGCAAGATCCAGTAAATTATTAGGAGCCACAGTTCTACCTGGAATGCATTTTTCATTTAGGACACAAGTCAGCCGTGGGCGGATCTTTCTCCAGGCTTCACAACGCAAGAAGAGCGAGGCCATCAGCGCTGTTTCCTTGAATCCCGCTGTGCAGTGACAATTTATTCTAGGAACCACGCTGCAGAACATGACCAAAAATAGAAAGGCAGGTTTTGCCTATTTCCATTCCCTAATGCTAGCATCTTGACCCTGTCCATAGCGGTCTGGCTT
The DNA here is from genome assembly GCF_019923935.1 of Bubalus bubalis. Lineage (NCBI taxonomy): Eukaryota > Metazoa > Chordata > Mammalia > Artiodactyla > Bovidae > Bubalus > Bubalus bubalis. The sequence continues at coordinate 30,128,940 of NC_059167.1, forward strand.
GGCTACTGGATAAATCAAACTTTATTGACACTTGATGTGTTCTAAGTGGGCTAGAAATGCCAAGTACCTCAAAGGTGACTGTTACCTTCAGAAAAGCACTTACATCAAAGTTATATTTTAAGCATGTCAACCTCACCTGATGTGAAGTTTCTAAACCTCAATAGACATATTGAGGAATAATGTATTCTTCATTAGGACTAATGTAGTCTTCCTAATACATTAGGACAATAGGACTAATGTATTCTTCAAGGCTTGGGCCATGATCAAGCACAGGTTTTTAAACAGTGAGCATGACTGACTGAAGAGATTTGAAATGGCAGGGACCAACAACAGCCACAGGTCCATTTAGGTCAATTCCTGACCCTGATGGTCTGGGCGTGTGTGCGACCTAAGTTGCTTCAGTTGTGTCTGACTCTTTGTGACCCCATGGACTATAGCCCACCAGGCTCCTCAGTCCAAGGGATTCTCCAGGCAAGACTACTGGAGTAGGTTTCCATGCCCTCCTCCAGGGGATCTTCCCAACCCAGGGATCAAACCCATGTCTCTTATGTCTCCTGCATTGCAGGTGGCACTAGAGCTACCTGGGAAGCCCTGATGGTCTGGGCAGTTGACCCCAAGGAACAAGGCTCAGTTCCCACAATAGTCAGGAGATGGAAGCAGATAAAGCTGAGCTCCTGAAGCAGATAGAAATCCAGTGGTGAAACAGAAGGCAGAGGGGCAGAGAAAACCATGAGGTTCTGTCTGTCCCTACTTAGCCCCTACTGGTGGCTGACTTCCCACCCTTAGGTATTCATCCCTTCTAGTCAATGCAGCCCTTCCCAAATGACCATCACAGGTCAGCAGCAAAATAAAGCTAGTGAACTTTCCTAAACCATTTCTATTTCTTGTAAAAGACTATCCTTTAATCTGAAATTCTACCCTTTCCACTATTTGTTGCTATTAAAAAAAAATGCTTTCTTTTAAGAAATACTGGTGATATTCTTGGGTGGGAATTTGTTTTCTTTTTAATGTTCCCACTTAGCAAAGTAAAAAGTTAGCTCTTTGTTGGGGGTTGCCAAAATTTTTGAAAATTTTACTGGCCAAGGAACCTCTGCATTAAAACATTATTCTCGGAAAGCTCGCCTTCAGGATGCAGACAGTGCGTGGTAAGCCCAGAAGAGGCCGTGAGAATGAGCTTGTGGGTTCCTTTTTCTTGTTCAGTGAATATCAGGCAGTGCTGAATGGGGACAAGACTTCAAACTGGGAAGGGGTCAGTCAAAAGGACATATTGTTCCTTTGATAATTTTGCCAAGGCTCTTGCTAACTGCCTTTCTGCCAAAACAAAAACAAAAACAAAATATGAGAATAAATCCCCCGAGGAAAAAGGAGAACTGAGCAGATTATGGTCTGGAAGGGAAGCTTTATTATGGGTGACTTACCGTCTTTCAGGAAAGACGGGTTATTGTTGGGGCATCTCTAATCAGTGTTCTCTATCTCTCAAAAGTCCTGAACAAAAGGAAATTGCCTCCAAATGAAGCAAGAACGCATCCAGTTAGTACTTGCTGTCACCCCAGACTGGAAAGCTCTTCTCCCACCTTCTCTCTCTTGAGGCTCCAATTCAACTTCTTCCTGATACCCATTCCCACTCCTCCAGGCAGGTCCCACCCTTCCTTTCTCCAGGTTCCCATGGTATTCTGTTCATACTTGTAGTATTACACTTCTCATTGGGTATTTTTAAACAGGCCATTTCCTTCTGATTATAAAAACATAGAAGTTAAAATGTTCAAACTTAAAAATAATAATAGCAAACTTAGGCAAAGCTCACTATGTACCTGGTCTTCTAAGCAGTTCACAGATATCAGTCCCTTTAGTCCTCTCAATAAGCCAATGGCTCAGCATCTCAAGTGTGGCCCTACTCTCACAGCTAGAACAAGGTCCCATCCATTTCCTGCCTCTGGTGCCTGACATGGTGCTAGCCACAGTCAATGCTTAATAAAAGAACTCTGAAATTACAAGAAAGACAATGTTTGATTTGCCTATTTCAAATGTTGCCTAATCCAGGAATACAGGGCTGGTCTAGATGATGCTTGAGAGCTTTTTCCAGCTGTTTAACTATGGGACCCTATCATTAATTTGCATACACTATGGTCATACCAAATGCATGAATATATCAATATACTCATAATTTATCAATTTATTGATCACTAACTGGCAGCTCTGGGTATGTAATTCTATCATGACCTTGGATGTTACAAAGTTATGTGAGTGTGTACAAAATTAGTTATATGTGTGTGTGTCCCAAAAGGATTAGCAAATTAGTACATTGTGCCTGTGTCAACACTTCTATTTTTAAACAAAATGATTTACTTACTTGACTAACTTTTGGCTTTACTGACAGCTATTAGTACAGCAGACCGGTATTTAATGAAGCAGAAAAATAATAAACCATGTTGATGTTATTCCTCCAAATAACTGCTTTTTAAAAACATCTCTTTGCTGGGAAGGCAAAATGGAACTGGAGAAGGTCCAGAGAAATGCAATAATATGGTCAAGAAAACGGAATGGTTCCTATAGAGCCAAAAGAACAAGCAGGTCTCTTTCTCCTGGAAAGAAGAGGGATGAAAGAAAATGCAATAAAACATTATAAAAATTGTGAAAGAAACAAAGAAGAAAAAACATAGAGTGTTAGTTCCATAGCCCAAAATTACAGAAGTATGTTTTCTTCCTATCTTGGAGATCAAGGTAAATTTAGGAATGTAAAAGAAAATATGATTGTCTCTGTGTTACGGAAGAGAAAAGTACTATTTGTTACACAGTGACAACTTGGAGCTGGTAAGTGGTTTAGAGGTGTATGGATTAAGGAATCATAACAAATTATTAACGGAGGTAGGATGTGGGGGGAGAGAGGGATTTCCTAAACTGACAGACCTGACACCGCCACCTGGAACCATGCCTGCTACCAATCATGCCTCAAACCAGACAGTGTGCTGAGCGGACCATGAATATAGCATTTGTTTGAATGTATATATCTACATTTCCTATTGTGTTTATGTATCAGTTAGATGATGAATTTGATTTTTCACTAGCATGGGTACCTGAGCAGTTTCACAGCATCACTTTTATATAACAATAATTATCTTCTAATAAGAGGTTTTATTTTCCCAACACATGACAGACCTTCCTAACAGAACTACCAGCAGGACACTAACACATGGGCTCTTTGACTGGTCTGTTGAACGTTAGCCCAAGTTCTGCCCTCAGCCATAACATATCCCTCTCTCTGTTCTTCCAGTGATTTCAAATCACTGAACTGCTGTGTGTTCCAGATGCAACAGCCACGTAAATGATCCTTCTGTTCATAAACTTGCCTTGGCCTTGGGATGCTGAGTCCTGGCAGCCATGCCATGGAGGTGCCCACGGGGACATGTTCTAATACACGAGAGGGGATGGATGGAAAAGGGTCAGGACCCCTTCCGGGGTTTTGGTTCGGCATGCTGTTGCCACTCCTCTGGCTTCTCCTGACAGAGCCTTCACTTAGCAGATAATCACATTTCACCCTTGAGAACATGTGATTTCTATTAACATTGCAGCGTTGCCTGGCAGGGCAGCCAGCTTTTCTGTGGCTGCTGGATGCGTGTGGTGCGTCCACAGAGCAGGGGCAGCGCCAGCCTGCTCAGTTCCAAGTAAAATCTTGGAGATCTTTGCCTTAAATAGTAATTATTCTGGCAAAGGTCCTTTATACCTCGCTCTAAATGTTATCCCTCCAATAGCAGAAAATGACTTTGTGGGAAGTCTTTTTTGTTTCAAAAAGTTTTAGTAAAGGCATGGCAGTGTCAGAAAAGGAATATGTGTGTTTTATAGGCCATTATGAAATGGACTTGCAGTAACTAACAATTATTTCACACACCCACTCACCTTTTCCAGAGACCTTCCAGGATTCAAGATCCCAAACCAAGCACAGCCTTGCGTGTTCCTAAACTATTTTTTCTAAGTGCTAAAGAGAAATTCCCATGAAGCCTCATTCTTCCAGGATGGAGCACCCTATCCATGCCAAAGAAAAAATACCCATAAAACTGTTTCTCAGTATTAGGGTACATTATGGATATGATTAGTCCAAATCTCCCTGGTCATATAAAATATGTCACATAATTGTTTTTTTGGTCAGAAAGGAGTGTTACAAAATAAATATTTCCCCATTAGAGCACACTGGGAAATGTTTGCTGACACCTACATTCAAACCCAGCAGGTTTCCTTGGAAGAGTCTGGCAAAGAACAGCCCCCTCCTTAATGAGGTGCTGGACTGGGTTTAAAATTAAATATTAATTTACAAAAAATTTTTGCATCTTAAAAATCAAAACTATGGTGTGCCTCTGGGCGTCTATGCCTGTTATGTTCCTCCAGCTTTTGGTCTGTGAAATGACTTGGGTCAACCAAGGATCACCATCTTTTATTGAATTGCATCATTCTTTCTCTTTCTAAAACAGTCTGTGGAAAACATCAAGACGTTTGGGTGTTTTGATTTTTTTTTTTTTTCCTTTCCCAGAATTTTTTTCTTTCCCTATTTCCCCTACTGGAAAATTCTTTCTGAAACCATTGATGGATTGTTTCATTTGATTCCAGGAGGGTCACAGTTGTGAGGGCCATGGTAGAACAAATCAATAGGTGTGATAATTACTGGTTCCTCTTGGAGAATTTTTTTTCTCCACCACACCTTCTAGAGAGTTCGTGCCCTCCCCCCACCGCCCCCCAGTCATGCCCAGTTGCTCTGAGGAGTCTTGTCTGCCCTGGCTCTGACTGCCAGGTTGAAGCATGATGACCACAGAGCTGCCGGTGGGGCTTTCACTGCCCCTGGCCACCAAGGGGTTTAGTGTCCTCATTTTCAGCTGCTTACGGCTTTCAGGTCCAGATCTAGGAATTTTCCCTCCAGCTCTCATGTTCTTAACAGAATTCCTCTCCTCCTTTCTACACATTCACACACTCAGTCACTCAATTCACACAAAATTTTGTACAGATATGTGGTCTTAATTTGTAAGTGGAGGGATGGTTGCAAATTATACTGATCCTTCCAAGGCAAACTGCATACATTTTAATCCCCTAAGGCTCTGAAAATATTTCTCTTACCTCTAATACTGGAATTTCAGGGCACCAGAGCAGATGAGTAGGATTTAGAGGCAGGCTGGCCTTTGAGGATTCTTCCAATCACAACACTGGCCCTGGCTGTGATCTTCAGATCTTGGGGGTGGGAGTTTCAACACTACCAAGAATGCAAATCAGTCTACATATTTTAACACCCTTTCCCTCTGAAAAGAATTGTTTTTTGGGGGAAAGATGGGAGATGAAGAACTTGACAAAATAATTCTAAAGTGTATTTAAGAGAATAAATGCATGAGAATAGCTAAGAAACCCTTTGAAAGGAATAAAGAGAGGGTACATGCTTGATTAGATATGAAAACATATGAGTTCCACTCCTACCTAGTATGTAGAAAGGTTGAAAAAGTACCTCTCCCATCCTCCAAACAATCAGCAGAATCACTTTTCTTGAATCCATCGGAAAACTAAGGTCACACAGAATCAAAAAGCCCAAAGGCTATGTATGGACAGACAGCCTCTCCAAGAAGAGATGAAACTAAGCAAGGGATTCCTTGTGGTTGAGTATAGGAAGAAGAGACATTGGGTACCGTACAAAACTAAGCTAAAATAAAAAGAACTCAGCTAAAAGTTGTAACAAACTGTGAAAGGACGAAAGTGGGCTAGCATGAGAGTACAGCACCCCTGGGAGCTGCAAACACTAGAGGAATTCACACCCACTTGCAGGCCCTTCTCTGCAGACGTCCACTCATTGCTCCAGAAAAGACAGAAAGCAGGCAGGAGACCAAAGAAGACTCCCTTTCCCCAGTGAGTCTGGAGAAGGGGAGCAACATTGCTGAGGGAAAGCTACAAAGTTACACCTAGACTCCTCCCCTGAAGCCACAGGGCAGTAACTGTTCATTCAGGGCACAGGTGAAGACCCACCATAGCTGGGGGAAGGAAAAAAGACAAACAAAACTAAACAAAACCCAGAAAACCTCTCTATCCACGGGGAATGAGCAAGAAATAGCCCTGGACCAGGGTCCTGTAAGAGGTCTCCTATCAGAGGGAGATCGGCAGGACATTCTCTCTGGCACAAGACAGAAGACAGAGTTCAGCTGTTAGAGAGAGATGAGGGACAGAATTTCTGAGAAGCCCTACATCTGAAACCCACACGCATAGGACCTGCTCAAGCCTGGGATGGAACCAGCAGGAAACACATTTTGTGTTCCCCAGAGCCAAGTAACAAGCAACAGCAGCATACTCCACAGCCTAGAAGCAAGAACCTTTCTCAGACACAGATATAGAGTAAAGATTGCAATCTACAAGTAAAGAAATAACACTGAGAAAAACCCTCTGACATCCCAATCTTGACCATAAGGTAATGCTAAAGGAATTTGAATCAGGTAGTGCACTGAACGTCACTATAGCAACAACAAAACCCAAACCCAGCTCAAACCCCATTATAATTCACTCAATTTAGCAGAAGAAAATGAATGCCCATTTCCAGCACAAATACTATTTACCTCAGCCTTCTCTGTTGTATGTCAGACATACAACATCTGACATGCAATCAGAAGTGAGGAGAAAAACAAAAAAGCAAATAAAAAACAATCCACTGTTAAGAGATAAACTAATCAAAAGAACCAGACTCAGAGATGATACAGATAGAATTATCTAAATAGGGAATTTAAAATAATAATGATTAGAGTATTAATATCCTATTGGGAAAGGTGGACAACATGAACAGATCATGAATTTTATCAGAAAAATGAAAACCATAAGAAAAGATTAAGTGGAAGTGTTAGAAATTATAGTAGCAAAGATGAGGAATGCCTCTGATGAGCTCATAATATATTTGACACAGCTGAGGGGAAAAAAATCAGTATACTTGAAGATACGTCAGTAGAAATAACCAAACTGAAACACAGAGAGAAACAAACAATAACAACAACAAAAACAGAGAGTCCAAACATTTAATTGGAATGCTAGAAAGAGAAAAGAGAATGAGACAGAAGAAATATTTGAAGAGATAGTGGTCAAATTTTTCCAAAAAACAATAAAATACATCATGCCACAGACTCAAGAGTCTCAGAGAAATACAGGCAAGATAAATAGAGAATAAAAAAAGCAAGCATAAAGAGAGTAAAAAAGCAAGCATATTAAGACACTTTCAAACTGCTGAAGTCAAATTATACTTACAAACACCTGAAAAATTCAACAAGAAAGAAACAACCTTAAAAAAAAAACCCATTTGATTCCACTGGAAAATTATATCAAACACTTAAAAAAAAAAGTTGCCAATTATACACCATATATTCTAGAAAATAGACGAGAAAGTAACATACTTTGATTTTATGAGGCCAGGATTACCCTAATATCAAAATCAGACAAAGGTAGTTTAAAAAACTTATCATTTTTACATATGTAGCTATCCCTTAAATATTAGCGATATACAAAAAGAATAATATGTGTATAAATACCAAGTAAATGATAAACAGATAATTAAAAATGCCTATGTTGATGTTGAAAAATTGACAGAAAAAAAATACATCATTAACAAATGGTGTTTATCCTGGGAAAACAAATTTGATTCAATTTTTTAAATCAATGTCTTCTACCATACCAACAGCCTAAAGAAGGAAAACCATATGATCATATCAATTGATGCAGAAAAAGCATTTATCAAAGGTCAACATCCACTCATGATTAAAACTCTCAGTGGAATAAGAGAAGGAAATTCCTCAAATTGATAAAGGACATCTACAAAATACCTACAGCTAACATCACGACTGATGGTGAAATATGAATGCTTTCTCCTGGTATCCTCTTACGAGTCTGATTCAACATCTTACTGGAAGTCCTGGCCAGTGCAGTAAAGAATAAAGAGAAATAAAGAACATGGAGTTTGGAAATGAAATGAAGAGAAAGCGGAAAACTTTGTGGGCCTGGCTTGAGGCCCAACACTGTTAGAGTGCTCAGCATCTGACTCTAAGACTTGCACCTGTCTCTAAGTTGGTCATGGAACATGTTAGGTCAACATTAGGTCATGCAGCAACCTTAAGAAAATTTCCATAAACAAGGTACACTGTAAAATACCACAAAATCTCTGACCCAGTGGCACATCCCTCTTAGGTATTAATTTGGCTCCAAGAGACCCAAGGCTTAGCTAAAAAAAAATGGGATTCTCAAGTTTCAAAGAAGTGAGCATGCCATCTTCCAGCAAAACTTATTTCATAAAAGTCTAAGAACTAGTCCTGGAAGCTGTAAATGTCTACAAAAATGGCAAATCTGGCTAAGACAATCCAGAATCACAGTGACTATTATAGTATGGTGAATGTTCCAATCAGGTGGGATCATTCATTTAAGATGTACACATAGGAAGTAAGTGGTCCCAAACCAAACAAACAGAATGGGATCTGTTTTAACTGGAAATATGCAGAAGCCTCCGAGACTTCAAGATTACAAAATAGCTTCACTGAAAGATTCATTGCAAAGGTTGATGAAAAATTAGACACAAGAGGTAACTAAAATGAAAGACTATAAGACTAACATGACTCCTCCCACTCCCCTCTATCCTCCTTTACCTGAGGACTTGGTCTATGAATCCTCTATTGAACTGCCTTTCCACTCCGAAGGGACTACAAAACCATAAGTTGAAGACTACCAAGTTAGTTACCTTATAGCTGCAATAGCTGCAAATAAATAAACCAGAAACCTTAGAACCTCCAGAAACTTTAAATAAATAACACCTGAACCTTCCCTATTGCACCCAACATCAAAACACTGGCCCAGAAATCAATGTCTCATTTGCAGTCAACCAGGGCACTGGAAAAAATTATCCTTGAAGGTTTTGTCAAATCCTTGTATCCAACTTGAATGCTATCATATCTACCCTGGAAGGAGAACCCTCACATGACCACCACCACCCCTCCTCCCCAGGGTTGATGGCACTGTGAGGGACTGTCCAATTAACTGCTATCAGTTTATTCCCTTAAGCAGCCAATAAGTGTTCTAGAAATTGTATGAAATTCCTAGAAATCTGATATATCCTGGTGTAATGCTGTTATTTGGAGGAGGAAATGGCAAGCCACTCCAGTATTCTTGCCTGGAGAATCTAATGGAGGAAGAGCCTGTGGGATACAGTCCATAGGATCACAAAGAATCAGACACAACTGAGGTGACTTAGCACAGCCCAATGCTGCCATTACCTTAACACGTTGTATGTCAAGAAATAATCAAATTTCCTTGTCAATTCCATTATAATGCACTCTCATCAAAACTTTAACCATGAGAATTTATTTACAATTTTGTTACTTATAGACAAGTTATTGTTTTACTCTGATGCTTTTGCAAAAGTGAGATTCAAGAAAAGGACCCTACCAGGTATTCTTGACCCCTGACTCCACTGCCAGATTACAAGGTGCTAAACCTTGGGTGCATATTTCACAACGGAAGAAGGATCCATCTGACATCTGGTTATGTGCAAACACTGACAATGCAGTTGTCAGCTTCCCTGGAAGTATCAATTCATGTGCAGCATGTGGTTTTGGTCATAGTCAATCACACTGACTCAGAAGAGAAGACGCTGACATCAAGGTAGACTGCTTCCTCCTAAGACATCAGATCTACAATGCTTCTTTCTAATCTTTCTTGCCTGTCTTTTTCCTAGTTCTTATTCCATGAATGTCTTTATGATTCTTTTGTCTACCTTTTCCCTTGCTCTGGCCTGGAAAGGTAACGCATATCTGAGAATATGTCAAAGGAGGAAGTAATCCAACCTTGGAACAACAGTTGGAGTTGCCATAATGTTGGTGATCCTGTTGTTCTGCCTATCACAGATTTCTCCCTGATTTTCAATGCCTGTTTTTTTCTGGAATAAACTCAGCCCTGTCTCTGTCACACCAGGCTCTGTACAAAGAAAGGGACACAAGCCAAGTGTAAGTGTTACCAGAATAAAATTTCCCATGCAGTCTACAGACCATTCAATTTTCCTGATTTTCATGGCTGTCACCTTTCCAGTCTTGAGCCACAGATTCAAATGGGATTTACCAGGAGAAATTCATGACGCAGGGGTCTCTTCTGGCAGATCCCTACACCCCTGGCTAGAAGTAATTCCAAACAAAGTAATGATCAGAAACCTCTCCTTAACTCTCAAAGATATTTCAGAATCTGCTGCTGAAGCGATAGCTGCCCAATAAAAATCTCTAGACTCTCTGGCCAAAGTCGTTCTTGATAACAGGACAGCCCTTGATTATCTTTTAGCTGAGCAAGGAGATGTCTGTGCTATGGCCAAAACCACTTGCGGCATGAGAACTGACACTACTAGGGAAGCTGAAACTCAACTGCACAGGATCAACTGAACAAGCCATTGGCTTAAGAAAGTGACTCTTTCAACAGGGTCTTTCTTTGACTTATTTGATTCTGCTTGGTCTGGGTCTTGGGGACCCTAGCACCGAAGTGCCCTCCAGACACTGGGAATTCCTCTGCTTGTAATAATCACGGCAGTCTCCCTGGTGCGCTGTAGTCTCTCAAAAGCTTTAAATACATGTTCACAGCTGCTAACCACCAACCAAATGATCTCCTTATGTACAGAACATCAGAAAAGGAACAAAGAGAATGGCCCACTAAAAAACTGTGAACACGACATCATGACCCATAAATACCACACAGAGATTCATCAAAACTGGAGGAAATCCAGAGTGGTCGCTGGGAGGAGCACTCAAGCCTTAAAATTTTCATTGTGTCTCTCAGACAGAAAGTCTAATCGATAGGTGAGAATTGTTAAAAACCAGACAACTCCAAATGGAGTCACACTAAGCCCCAAGTCACCAAACTGAGACTCGATTAGGTTTTGGCCTCGCCCAGAAATGGACTCTTAAACCAATCAATCGTGAAGCACGTGCTCAGCCCCAGTCAGGTCGTCTACCTGATAGATCCCCACCATCCTCTAAAGCAACCTCTGTGATCAATGCCTGATAATCTGAGGTGGAGCTGATATAATAGTAACAGAGACAAAGCACATAATAAATGTAAAGTGCTTGAATCATCCTGAAACCATCTCCCCTGCCCGTCTCTGGAAAAACTGCCTTCCACCAAACCAGTCCCTGCTGCCACAAAGGTTGGGGATGGTCGCTGTAAAGGAAAGTGTCCTTGCAATAATCAGCCTGCTTTCTTGCCTGATACAACTTCCTTGTTCCTGCTTCCGCCTGCCTATAGCTCCTCAGAGTCCCTTTTTACCTGCTAGATTGGTTGTTGCCCAATTTATGAATCACTGAATAAAGCCAATAGGACCTTTAAAATTCACTCAGTTGAATTCTGGTTTCTTAACATGTATAACATAGGACCTCACAACAGGATATTGCCAAACCTGATCCAACATGTGTACTCTTATTATACATTTTATAATACTTTTACATTTCATACGCACATAATACACTGCTACTATTTTTTTTTTTACTCTTGACCATCATTTATCTTTTAGAACAATCAAAAATTTTAAGTGTATTTTACCTGCGTTTACTCAAATTCCAGGGCGCCTCCATCTTGCTTCACGTTCCTCCTGAAGAAATTCAACATTTCTTGTAGAGAGCATCTGCCAGCAATAGTCTGAGTCTTCCTTTTCTGAATTCTTACCCCTTCGTTAGGGTGGAGGGTTTTTGATTTTGCTTCCCTCAGTTTTGCCAGCGCTCTAAGGGAAACAGTGTTTTGCCCTTTCTCCAGCAGATAAGGGTTTTTTGCTCCAGAAAGGAGATGGGGGAGGGTCCAGCAGGGCTTTCCAACCCTCCTGCAGAGGATGTTTTCCCCTCCTCCAGACCCTATCGAGGGGATTCTCAGGACTTTGAGCAGTCTTTTCGGTGAGAGCTCCATGGAAAAAAGCCTGTGAGAAGACGCAAACCCCCTCTATATCCATAGTCCCTCGGGGCTCCGTGCTCCCTCTCCAGCCCATGCTCACTCTCCACCAGTTCTTTACCGACTCCAGGTGGATTCTATTGGTGGCATCTGCACCCCGGGTCAGCCCGGGCTCATGTCCCACGCTTCCCCACAGGCCCGCATGGATCCTTGATTTCAGGAGAGGTGATCCCCCCTGTGACCTCAGCTTTTGTGATGGATACCCAAAAAGTAGTAAACTTGCAGTTTGGAATTTTTAAAATAACAGCGGGGGTGACACCCCTTCTAGATTGCTACTTGGTGAGCTTTTTCATTCTCTTTTCACTTGGCTAAGGCGGTCCTGTCTCTCTGCAGGTAGCAGCCTTCCAGGGGTCAGCTCTATCTCCTGGAGAGCCAGGGATCCAGCCGAGTCCTGCCCCATGCTGGGAGGGAACAGTGGAGAGTCCAGCTTGCAGAGAAGGCAAGTGGGATGCCAGAGGCTACCTGGGGTCCTTGACTTTCCAGGCCCTGCCTCAGTGTCCACAGCCTGTCCTCCCCTCACTGAGACCATCTTGGAGGTGGGCACCTGCCCCCACTCTCACAGCATCCCCCCGTGTGATATCAGGATCTCCCTCTTCAGAGCTCTGGGGGGCAGTGAAGATTGTTTCAGCTTTTGCAGGTGAGGAGAACATGTTTGAGGGGCTTCCCTGGAGGTTCAGTGGTAAAGAATCTGCCTGCAATGCAGGAGACGCAGGTTTGATCCATGGGTTGGGAAGATCCCCTGAAGAAGGAAATGACAACCCACTCCAGTATTCTTGTCTGAAAAATCCTATGAACAGAAGCCTGGTGGGCTGCAGTCCATGGGGTTTCAAAGAGTTGGACATGAGTTAGTGACTGCATAACAACAATAACATGGTCAAGGTCCTCATTTACTGGAAAAAGCAAACAAGACTCTGAAGGCACTCTGCTCCTGGTCCACACTGCACACCTGTTGCGTTGTCTGAGCTGTTCTGGCCTCTGGCTGGTTCATTTGACTTCATTTCCTCCAAAGCGCAGGGACACGGTGAAGAGATGTGTGCATTGTGCCTGTTGTCCATATGGGGCCTGTATCCATGTGAAACTAAAGTTGATTTCTTTCTTTTTAATGAAGAGCTAATGGGAAACTGCTGAACATAGAGCAGAGCCTCCCACTAGACTACACTCAGGGCTGCCTTTCATAGCAGAATCCATCATTCTCTTGCCTTCAAAGATGGCAACACTCGTGCACATTCATCAGTGGCACTGCTTACAGACATACTGTGGAAGAGCACTGCGGTTCTTCGTAGGGTTCTTTCACATTTTCACCCAACGCTCACCTCAAAATACCCCTAGAGTGGGAGCTTTTGTCATCTGTTCTTTACAGATAGTAAAATTGAAGCTCTTAGGGAATGACTAACCTGAAGTCATTTAGCCCCAGAGCAGAGGAAATGTCTTGGAGTAGTACTGGTGTATCCCCAGGTGGGGAGAGTGGGGGACTTCTAAGTGGTAGCTGTGTTCAGTGGTACACTTTCTTGCCTTTGTCACTAAATCCTCCTGTTGGTCTAAGCTTGTGTGTCACTCAGTCCCAGCAAGAAACAGATGACACACTCAAAAGGAAACTTTAGTAAAGGGGACTCGTACAATGTAATAAGCAAAGCTCAAGGAAATCAGCAAGGGATAGTGAAGCACCCTCAGGGCTGCATACAGTGCATTAGTCTGCTAAGGCCGCTATAACAAAACAACACAGCCTGGGTGTCTTTAACAGAAATTTATTTGCTCACGGTTCTGGAGGCTAGAAGTCCAAGATCAAGGTGTTACAGGTTTGGTTTCTTCTGAGGTCTCTCTCCTTGGCTTGCAGGCTATCTTCTCACTGTGACCTTGCATAGTCTTTCCTCTGTACATGTACCTCCTTGGTGTCTCTTTGTGTGCCCACATTTTCTCATAAAGACAGCAGTCAGGTTGTATCAGGGCCCAGTCCAATGGTCCCATTTTAACTTAATCACCCTCTAAAGGCCCTACCTCCAAATACAGTTGCATTCTGAGGTCGTGGGGGTTAGGACTTCAACATGTGAATCTGATGGGACAAAATTCAGCCTGTGAGAGCTAGTAACAATGGAGGAGGCAGCTATTAGTGCCCTGTGACTGAAGGGGCAAGAGGGGAGGTTGACAGAACCCGGACGCTGGCACAGTTGGCTGTGTGGAGAGGCCCCCTGACAGGAGTTGTGTGTTTGGTAGGGAGGTGCAGCCAACAGTCGCCTGGCAGGGAGGGAGTGGCAGAGGGGATAAATACCCTGACGTCACTGTCTTCCCCTTTCTGAGCTCTCGCTGAATCCAATGGGAAGCCAGAGGCAAGGGAACCTACTGACACAGCCCCAGGGGGTCAGCCTCTGAGGCTTAGAGTGGGGTGGGAAAGAGACAGGGGCAGGCACAAGACACTCAGAACGACTCGCAAACTGCCCACTACATCCTGCTCTGAAGCCATGGTGATTTATGACAGGAGTGTTCAACTGCCTGAGTTTCTAGTTAACGTGGGTTATGTTCAAGAACCCTGAAAAACAACTGTAGGTCATTCTGAGGACACATTTCCTAAGAAAACAGTCTTCAGAGACGTCTTCCCTGGGGTCCAGGTTAGGAGGTCAGGAGAATCATTCGCATTGCTCAAGTGTCAGCAGAGAAGGGTCAGGTATGACTGGGTTTCCACCCCCAACTCCGAGCCCCTTCCAGTCAGAGTCCAGGTGTGTTCCTGGAAACACACTATCATGCTTCTAAGCCTTTGTGCATGCTGCCCCCTCTGCCTGGAGTTCCTTCACATTCCTTCACTCCTTTTCACTGTTCAGTCTCTCAGTCATGTCCAACTCCTTGGGACCCCATAGACTGCAGCATGCCAGGCTTGCCTGTCCTTCACTATCTTCCGGAGTTTGCCCAAACTCATGTCCACTGAGTCGATGATGCCATGCAACCATCTCATCCTCTGTCGCCCCCTTTTCCTCCTGCCCTCCCTCAATCTTTCCCAGCATTAGGGTCTTTTCTAATGAGTCCTTTTCACTGACTGACCCTTACTTACCCTTCAAGAGCAGGACTAAAGGACATTCTCTGAACTTCCTATAAGGTAAGGAGACTCTTACTGGAAATGTAACAGGCAGATCAGTTTTCTGTTAGAGGACAATAGCAAGTGATAGGGGTGATTATCCAAAGATTGCAACACTTTAATATGTTTTAGGTAGGAAACTATCTCATGTGAGGGTGAAGGAAGGCTGGTGGTATCCATCCATCCTATCTGAGTATATCCCCCGGGGAGCTAGGAGGTAAGGGGATTTGGGAAAGCAGAAGTGAAAGCTTTTGCCCTGCAGTTACTTCCAGGCAGACAACAGACAACACATACACACATGAGGCCTTCGACCTCATGTGTACTACTGTGTACTCCTCTGCGGCATTTTCCTGAGGCGAAGACTGTGTCTCCCATGTTACTGCACTAAGGATTATAGGCAGTGTAGCACTGCTACGCCGTACGTGACCTACTCCCGTGGTGCAAAAGCTGGACTTTGGAATCAGTCTTCCATCCGGGCTCTTATCAGCTCTGACATGGGACATGTTATTTAATCTCTCTGAAGCTACTTCATCATCTGAACAATGGAAATAATAGTGTCTTCTGCATAGGATTGATGTGAGGGTGAAATAAGCTAGTAGCACAAATTAAGGACTGTCTTATTTTATTAACGAAAGTACTCAAGCCTTCAGGAGAGAGATCACTATGGGCCAGGGGAGCCGGGAAAGGTTTCACGGGACAGGAGAGACTTGAAGCCCGGGAAGGTGGGCCTAGAATTTCTATGGATGATGAACAAAAGGATAGGTAATGTAACAACCCCAAATAGGGAATTCCCTGGTGGTCCAGTGGCTAAGACTCCACACTCCCAATGGGGTTCTGGGGGAGCCTGGGTTCGATCAGGGAAATAAATCCCACACACCACAACGAAGAGCTGGCATGCTGCAACTTAAAAAAAGATCCTGCATGCCGCAACTAAGATCCGGTGCAGATAAATAAATAAGTAAATATTTTTTAAATTATTAAAAAATATATATGGCCAAAGGAGAGGAATTCCTGTTGCCTCTGGGCTTAATTTCTTCTCCTCAGTCTAGCCTCCTGCCTCAGGCAAACACCCCCTCCCCAGCCCCTGTTGCAGGTCTGGCTCAGTCTCCTCCTGCTCAAAACCTCCATGATTTGCTACATGCCATGTGGCCCTCTAATTCCATCCCAAGGCTCCAGAGGTGCAGACCTGCAAACCGGCATGATCAGCCACCACTGCTAGCTCCCCATTCAGCATATAAATCTAGTGCCTGGGATTACCTCATGCCAGAAAACCGAAATCCAAGTCAGATGGTTAAGGCATTAATAGCAGTGAGTGTTGTAAAGACTCAACAATGTGAACCTTCCCAAAATGAACCATCCTGACCTCCCTCGCGCTGACAATGCGTGTGTGACATCATGTGTAAATGAGCCTTAAATTTGAACCAGGTGCCGAGAGCTGTCTGGCGTCTCCTGGCTGCTGTATTAACCACTAACATGCACTGGGGGATTCCGAGGCTGTAAAATGGAGCGAAACGGATGGCAGTGACCAGCGCTGGGCGCAGCAGCCGTGGCAGTGAACAGTCAAATCCCGCCCACCCTGTTGGGCCCAGGCCCCCCGGGGCCTGTAAGGCTGATTTCCGGAGGCTGGGAAGCCCAGGGAATTTGGCTGGCTTCACTCAGCGACAAGAGCTCCTCCATGCAAATCAAACCACTTGGACTTACTTCCTAGACTTGATGCTGAGCTCTGTCATGATTTGCATCCATGAAGTGGGACTCTCAAGCTCAGTCTGAAGTGGTGGTTGGTCACAGTCAAAGCCAACGCATGCAGGGTCAAGTGATCTAAGACATATTTTTGCCAAGGAAGAGAGCCAGCTTCAAATCCTTAAGTGCTATGGTTTTCACCAGGCTGGCACCTGGAGATAAAAATATACCTTTGTCCCTCTGGCAGCACAGATTCCCTCAGCTGGGTCTCTCCCCACAAGAGATCAAATGACAAACAGGCCCTAGAGACACTAAAGAAAATGTGGAGGGATGGAATGAGGTGTGTATGTTGTGGCGGGGTGGGGGGGGGGGTGTCCCTTAGCATTGCTACTCACAGAGAAAATAGATGAAGGATAGAAGGAAACAGCAACCCACTCCAGTATTCTTGCCTGGAGAATTCCATCGACAGAGGAGCCTGGCCGGTACAGTCCATGGAGTCACAGAGTCAGACATGACTCAGCGACTTTCACACACACACATACACGAGTTAGGAAGAAATTAAGCCTGAATAAAAATGAGTTTTCCTTTTTTCTCTTTAAATGCTTACTGTTCATGGTGCCCAATCCCGGGTTATTAACAGCATGGCACATTAATAGCCTGTATTCTGATCATCACTAGCAGACCCATAGAAACTGGGGCTAGGATAGGAAGGAGGCAGTGATTCTCTCTTGGTAGGAACTGTTCTAGAAGCTCTACACATGCTGGTGAAAAGGAGTTGGAGCCAGAGAGAGGTGGAAAACCCAGAGTTCATGGAGTCCATAGGACTTCAGCTCCAAAGAAACCCTCCGTGGTTCAGGGCAAGCTCTTAATCCACCAGTACTCACCAAGGATACCCACACTGTCCTATGAAGTTCGGGGCGCTGGGGTAGGTGTGGGAGGGAGGTCCTAGATGAAAGATGTAATGGGGCATGTAGATGGAAGGATCTTTCCTAATGGCTATGACAACGTGCTTAGACATAAATATACAATAATGTGTATATTTTGTAATTTAAAGAAATTAAATGTGGCATGATGATGTTGGGGATGGATTTTCTGAATAATGAAACAAAGAGAGTCACATAAAGTCATACTCTCAGAAGTCCTTCCAGAGGAGGTTAGGTTTTGAGGAAGAGGACGAGCTTGGGGGACAAAAAAGGATATATAATTTGTGTAAAAATGTGGAGGCGGGAACTCATGGGGAGTCCCTTGAGATGCCAGAGGTCTTAATAGGATCTGAGGGCATGAGGAATTTGCCAAACTCCAGGGCAATTCTTCAGGCTCCCTGGAGCCAAGACTTTGGAACAAATGAAGTGTAGGCTTTTACGTGACTAGCACTTAAAGGGTGAAAGTACCTCTTCTCATAACATTTTTGGAAGATGATGATGTTGGGAGTCAATGCAGAGACACAATTAATGTTTTTCTATTACCATTTTGGATCACGTCTTGCTCTCTGATGGAAAATCCCAAATCAGCCTAACTTTTTGCATTCTCTACAACCAGGCTCCTACTCATCAGCTTTATTTTTCAAACTGCCATTACCTTTGCTCCTGGCAAAATTCTTACCTATCATTCTCAAAATATTTTTACCTTCTCATTTTTTTGTATGTTTGTTAGCATTTTCTAGTGGGAATGCCTCCATCCCATTCTCCATTCTACTTTGGTTATACTGTAATTTTACTCAGCTGTTACTTCCTCCACACAGTTTCCCCCACTCACCCAGGGGCAGTGAGCCCCATCCCTATGACGTCCAGCAGAGCTTTTCCTGTTAATATTCCTCACCAAGCTACGTCACTCTTTTAACAAGCACTGCTGATGCTCCAGTGTGCTCATAGCAGGTACTATGGCCAATTCTTGTCCTTCAGGACATTACAGTCCTAGCTAGGGGTTTATAACCTCCAGAAGTGATTCATCAACTAAAGAACAAATATTATATATCAGTATATACAATGCCATATAGCTATGTGATAGGCAAAATCATTTACTCACAAATTAGGTTGGAAATGGAGTTCAAGGGATTTCTCTCACCAGAATAAAGTTCTAAATGGCTAGAGTATGGCTCTGTGATTTCCTCAAAGCAAGTATTGTTTTTTGGTTTACTATATAGAAATGACAACACTGTGAAATGTTGGAGTAACTGAACCTAGGAGTGATTAGACATCTTTTGGAGGAATTGATTGAAAAGAATAAAATCTGGGAAAACCATTTGTACATTGACATTAAAATGCATGAATGCAACTTATTTAGTCTGGTTAACTATTCTGGGGATGAATGAAAACAAATAATTTATCTGAATGCAAATAAATAGCAGATCTCTAGACAGAGACACGGCGAGTCTGCAAGTATTTTGCTTCCCTGTGAAATGTAAATATTATCATGGTATAATCATTACTGATTGACTTTCAATATGAAATATAAACCTATGAAGTCTTATAGTAGAAATACTGTTTTTTCCCCCTAAATCCTGAAAACTTGGCAAAATTTTGTAAATTTGTAAGTTGGGAATCAGTTAGATATTTTTCCCTTCCAAAGTTTAGGATCAGCAATTTTGGAAGAGAAAGCCAATTAAGTCATTAATCTATTTTCGTAACCAAGATCTTTTATATATATATACACACACACATATATATATCCTTTTGAATATAAGATAATTGAATTCAGTAAGCATTAGAGGTACCAAAATCTCTACTGAATTTTTTAATATAGACTTTGGTTATCTAGACCAATAGTTTTCAAATATTGAAAGTGAGGAAGTTTTCATGGTCCTTGACGAAAAAAAAAAAAGGAATATAATAGCAAGCATTTAAGAAATCTAGATCTATTGAATTTAAAGGACTGTACTTTATTATAACATGACCTTAACTGAGCGAATTCACTTTCACTTTACTTTTTTATATTAAAGGATGGTGATGAATGGTGGCAAGTTTTTTTTAATGACCTTGGCCAATTTGCAAAATAATGTTGGCAATCTTATGAATGTCCCCAAATTTGTTTTGAAGTTCTAAGAAGAAAGAAGAAATTCAGTTTTATTCTTCTTCAGTTCAAAAGAAATTCAGTTTTGAAAACAATGAATTAGAGTGTTGATGGTCTGAGCTATATCTGTATTTTTAAAAATTGTATTTATAGAGAGTCATAGAACACAGAAGTGGATTTCTGTTTTTCAAAGGAGCCAAGATTTCTCTAAGTTTGACTGACAAATATTGGAACACATAACTTTTCTTTGCCTAGAATTTCCTCTGAAATATTTCACAACAATGCTTTGGCAACAGACCATGACTCAGAGGACACATAATGGGCCCAAATGCTGTCTGGTTGGTGTGCAAAACAGACTTAGGCTTATATGCAACATTTAAAATGAATAAAGCAGCCTTCAACACAGTCAGTATTGACTATATATCTACTATGAGCAAAACCTTTTTATGGGAAAAACCCCAACAGTTGCTTATACTTAACTATTAGCATGACATTTATGCCCACAGATTTTACAGTCAAACTTATTTATATTCTGGATGTGTGACTTTGGACAAGTCACTTAAATTCATAACCTTTCTAAACTTTAATGTTTAACCTATTAAATGGTGGGGGGGAGGGGGGGGGGGCGCAGATTTAACTACACCTGTCTCCGATCACATGAGATTTGGCATGGTGCCTGGTCCATATATATATATAAGGGCTTGCTCATCATTATCACTTTATTTTATGAAGAGAGACTGACAGAGACTGACAACCTTCATTTAACACACAAATCTCTCTCAGATTTGAATGGAGAACTAAGAGAACTAGAGAATTCTATAAGAGAACTAGGGAATGCTACAAAACGGTCTTCCCTCTTTCCCCATAGGAGTGCCCTTCCCAAGGGGCTCCACCACTTCCTACTATCACCATCCAATTAGAAGTCAAGTTAAGGGGTTGGGTTTTTCAAATGAAAAACACCTCAGGTTTATATAAGGCAGCCTCTGGGAACCCAGCCTCTGAAGCACCAGGCTTGGTTCTAGACAATCTGGGAAGCTGACTCCAAGGGGAAGTGTTAGAAGTGCAGCCCTGACAACCCGTGAGATCCACTTCTTTGAAGGTCTGGTCTTCTGGCTGTTAGAAAGAGGCATTTCCTTACAAGTATGATGGATGACTAATCAAGAATGAACCCCTAAGTCAATGAAACGATACTTTATTGCCACTGAGATGTCAACCAAAGGTGCCTCCTCTTTGAGAGTCAGGCTAAGTTGGTTCAACCACCTCTTCCTATGAGGACAGTCTCACAGACCCTCTGACTCCCCAAGGACTCTGGGAGGAAGCAGTGGTGACTTGTTTGTGTTCTGCTCATCTCTGGCTCTGAAGTGCCCCTTTTCAGAGGTTTCTGGACCATCTCGCTGGCACACGTGCTACACTGTTCTGCCCTGTGTGGCTCCAGAGAAGGGTTTACACACACACACTCCTGCTCACACAAGGCATTTTTGTGTATCACTGACTTTTATTGGTTTCAGGAGATGGAGGCCAGCAAATTAAAACTGAATATTAGACATGTATGCTCTTAAAATTCTTAGCTGCTTTTCCTCAGTCTCTAGACTCCCACCATGGCTCAGTACCCACTGCAGGTCTCCTTCTGCTCCACCTCAACTTCTTGGTCCATGCTCTTTTCATGCAAATTATATTAGCTATATCTCACTTTCACTTCCTCTTCTCCTGTCAACTCATTCTCATAGGGGCTCACTTTTTTTTTAATTAAGTGAAATTCACATAATATAAAATTAACCATTTTAAAGTACAATATTCACAGACCTTTAGTACTCTCACACTGTGAAACTGTATAAGGTCTCTCACTTGTCATTCTCAAATGACTTATCAAGATATTTTCCTAAACAAAGACACTAAAGATATTTCCCTTACTAAGAGAAATTCTGGTGTCACCTGGTCACCCCCTACTTCCTTTGAACCTTGTTCTTCCATGGATATGTCTTTTGACATTTAAGGAGAAGATATCAGATGCCATCAAACACTTCTTATCCTTTTGGAGAAAGGGATATAATTTGTAAAAAAAAGAAAAATGTGAAACATTTTTCACAATAGTGTATAGATTTGTTTATAAAAGGTGATTTATAGTACATAAAATGAATTTTCAGCTTTATTTAATACTCAATGGAATATCAGCAACTTACCTGTAAACCATTCAATATATATATATGTACAAAAAATGAACAAACATTAAATTTTCATGGTGAGTACATGGACATGTTCCAACTTATACATATGTTTGAAATTTTTCATAATAAAAAGTTGAATTGGGTAAAACTTGATAGAGTAGAGCTTTTTTTTTTAAAGATACTTTATAGTATGTGGAATAAAAATTTGTTATCTACTAAGTTCTAGGACATGTTTAATCTGCCTGCAATGTGGGAGACCTGGATTCAATCTCTGGGTTGGTAAGATCCACTGGAGAAGAGAACGGCTACCCACTCCAGTATTCTGGCCTGGAGAATTCCATGGACTATACTGTCACTTTGACTTGGTGTCAGCTACAGTCCTTATGCTGAATATTCAAATTAACCAAACCTGTTAACAGATCTAAAGACTGGTTGATCTTTCTGAGATGATTATAGAGAATCCTGGAAAAGCAACAGAAATGGACAGCTATCCTCCTAAAAATATCACACAGGTCACCTCTCTCCTGGGAATGGTACACATGAGAAATTACTACATAGTTGGTGTGGATATCAATCAGTAAAACTTTTAAAGGAGGACAATTTAGTAATATCTATCAAAATTAGAAATGCATACACATACCCTTTGACTCAGAATTCCAGTTAAATGTTTACAAGTTTATCCTACAGACATATTCATATATGTGCTAAATTATGAAAAAGATGGGAATACCAGACCACCTGACCTGCCTCTTGAGAAACCTGTATGCAGGTCAGGAAGCAACAGTTAGAAATGGACATGGAACAACAGACTGGTTCCAAATAGGAAAAGGAGTACGTCAAGGCTGTATATTGTCACCCTGCTTATTTAACTTCTATGCAGAGTACATCATGAGAAACGCTGGGCTGGAAGAAGCACCAGCTGGAATCAAGATTGCCTGGAGAAATATCAAGAACCTCAGATATGCAGATGACACCACCCTTATGGCAGAAAGTGAAGAGGAACTCAAAAGCCTCTTGATGAAAGTGAAAGTGGAGAGTGAAAAAGTTGGCTTAAAGCTCAACATTCAGAAAACGAAGATCATGGCATCCAATCCCATCACTTCATGGGAAATAGATGGGGAAACAGTGGAAACAGTGGCTGACTTTATTTTTCTGGGCTCCAAAATCACTGCAGATGGTGACTGCAGCCGTGAAATTAAAAGACGCTTACTCCTTGGAAGGAAAGTTATGAGCAACCTAGATAGCATATTCAAAAGCAGAGACATTACTTTGCCAACAAAGGTCTGTCTAGTCAAGGCTATGGTTTTTCCTGTGGTCATGTATGGATGTGAGAGTTGGACTGTGAAGAAAGCTGAGCGGCGAAGTATTGATGCTTTTGAACTGTGGTGTTGGAGAAGACTGTTGAGAGTCCCTTGGACTGCAAGGAGATCCAACCAGTCCATTCTAAAGGAAATCAGTCCTGGGTGTTCTTTGGAAGGACTGATGCTAAAGCTGAAACTCCAGTACTTTGGCCACCTCATGAGAAGAGTTGACTCACTGGAAAAGACCTGATGCTGGGAGGGATTAGGGGCAGGAGGAGAAGGGGACGACAGAGGATGAGATGGCTGGATGGCATCACCGACTCGATAGACATGTGTTTGAGTAAACTCCAGGAGTTGGTGATGGACAGGGAGGCCTGGCGTGCTGTGATTCATGGGGTTGCAAAGAGTCGGACACAAGTGAGCGACTGAACTGAACTGAGAGCCTGGACACTGTCATTTTTTAAAACTCCCCAAGTGATTCTAAAAAGCGAACAACTTGGGTGGAGAATCACTGCAACAAACCAGGCACAAAGAGATGAGGCTCAAATGCAAGTGCTGGCAGGAGGGTGCGGATAGGATAAAAGCAAATCTAGGAGACATTTCCAAGGAAGAACTGATATGATGACAAACTGGAGGTAAAGAGTAAAGAGATATATAGTTAGTAAGAGTCCTTTATGTATTCATTCAACACATTTATTAAGCTACTCCCAACTGCTAGGTACCCTTCAAGGGTCTAAGTATTTGGTGATAAACAAGACAGATGATTCCCAGTTCTTATGAAACTCGCAGTCCAATGGACACAGGCAACAAAAAAATATGCTGATCTAATAGGGTAAAGTTATAAATCATGACTGTATGCTAGGAGCCACTTGCTTACATTAGATGGTCAGAGAAGACCTCTCTGAGAGGGTGATGTTTGAGCTGAGGCTTGATGATGAGGAGCCAAGCTTGCAAAGGTCTTTGAAGAGAATGGTCTAACAAGGGAAAAGAGTAAGCCCACAGTAACAACCTTGGTGTGTTCAAGAGACAGACAAGCCTGTGTGCTAGAGAAGAGTGAAAGATAGATATTAGGTGAGGTCAGAGAAATGAGTAGGTACCAATGAAACTGAGCCTTGTAGGCCATGGCATTGTGAGATGGGAAACCATGGGAGAAAATCAAGTAGGGTAGTGAAGTGATCTGACTTACATGTTTAAACAATAACTCTGCCTGTACCGTGAACATGGACTGCAGGTGGCAGGGATGGAAACAAGAAAACCAGCTGAGAGGTTAGATTACAACAGTGGGGCCACTGACAGCCATGGGAAAACTGTGGAGGGGGACAGATTTGAACACACTGAGTCTGAGGTCACTGTGTGGCACCCAAGAGCAAATGGCCAAGAACAACTAGAAACACGAAGAATAGGTGAGAATTTAGGTTGTGCCTACTAACTTGGGAGATTCTTCCAGGGGACCTGAAGAAAAGCAAGTTAGATGACACTGCAGGAATATAATAACTGCACCCAGAGATGAGGTTAATGATGACTTGGAAGAAAGGTTTCTAGTGGTGGGCTGGGGGCTTGGTAGTTAGCCTTGTGTCATTGAACATTTTCATCTGTGAACATTTTCATCCTCTTTCATGGGATGAAGAAAGGGCAAGATAACGAAGAATGTCAAAAAGCAGGAAACAACCCTAATGCTCTAGAATCAAGATTCATGATCACACACTTTGTAAGTCTAAAGTGTAATGATATTGTGAAAAAACTGATGTAAAAACAGAGTATGTATTACAAAACTACAAAAATTATTTTTTTCTGGGACAGAATACATCAGTAGTGAAAACAAACTGCATGGGTCAGGATTATTTCTAGAACACTATTTTCTGATCAGGCTGCTGACGATTGGTTGAAAGCAGAGAATGGAGAAGAGATACATGGTTTTGGAAACTATGTGATTTGAGGAAACATCAAGTAACGAAATTGTAGTTATATTCAATTCAGGGCTTAACAGAGAATGTTTCCCTCGTTCAGTTCAGTCACTTAGTCATCTCCAACTCTTTGTGATCCCATGGACTGCAGCATGCCAGGCTTCCCTGTCCATCACCAACTCCCAGAGCTTACTCAAACTCATGTCCATTGCGTCGGTGATGCCATCCAACAACCTCATCTTCTGTTGTCCGTTTTCTTCCTGCCTTCAATCTCTCCCAGCATCAGGGTCTTTTCTAATGAGTCCATTCTTCATTTCAGGTGGCCAAAGTATTGGAATTTCAGCTTTAGCACCACTCCTTCCAATGAAAGGTCAAGACTGATTTCCTTTAACATGGACTGACTGGTTGACTCTCCTTGCACTGCAAGGGACTCTCAAGAGTCTTCTCCAACACCACAGTTTAAAAGCATCAATTCTTCAGCGATCAGCTTTCTTTATAGTCCAACTCTCACATCTATACATGACTACTGGAAAAATCATAGCTTTGACTCAGTTCAGTTCACTTCAGTCACTCAGTTGTGTCTGACTCTTTGCGACCCCATGAACTGCAGCATGCCAGGCCTCCCTGTCCATCAACTACTCCCGAAGTTCACCAAAACCCATGCTCATTGAGTCAGTGATGCCATCCAACCATCTCATCCTCTGTTGTCCCCTTCTCCTCCTGCCCTCAATCTTTCCCAGCATCAGGGTCTTTTCAAGTGAGTCAGCTCTTCACATCAGGTGGCCAAGTATTGGAGTTTCAGCTTCAACATCAGTCCTTCCAATGAACACCCAGGACTGATCTCCTTTAGGGTGGACTGACTGGATCTCCTTGCAGTCCAAGGGACTCTCAACAGTCTTCTCCAATACCACAGTTCGAAAGCATCATTACTTCGGTGCTCAGCTTTCTTTATAGTCCAACTCTCACATCAGTACATGACCACTAGAAAAACCATAGCCTTGACTAGATGGACCTTTGTTGGCAAACTGATGTCTCTGCTTTTGAATATGCTGTCTAGGTTGGTCATAACTTTCCTTCCAAGGAGTAAGCGTCTTTTAATTTCATGGCTGCAGTCACCATCTGCAGTGATTTTGGAGCCCAGAAAAATAAAGTCAGCCACTGTTTCCACTGTTTCCCCATCTATTTCCCATGAAGTGATGGGATTGGATGCCATGATCTTCGTTTTCTGAATGTTGAGCTTTAAGCCAACTTTTTCACTCCCCTCTTTCACTTTCATCAAGAGGCTTTTTATTTCCTCTTCATTTTCTGCCATAAGGGTGGTGTCATCTGCATATCTGAGGTTCTTGATATTTCTCCAGGCAATCTTGATTCCAGCTTGTGCTTCTTCCAGCCCAGCGTTTCTCATGATGTACTCTGCATAGAAGTTAAATAAGCAGGGTGACAATATACAGCCTTGACATACTCCTTTTCCTATTTGGAACCAGTCTGTTTTCAATGTCCATTTCTAACTGTTGCTTCCTGACCTGCATACAGGTTTCTCAAGAGGCAGGTCAGGTGGTCTGGTATTCCCATCTCTTTCAGAATTTTCCACAGTTTATTGTGATCCACACAGTCAAAGGCTTTGGCATAGTCAATAAAGCAGAAATAGATGTTTTTCTGGAACTCTCTTGCTTTTTCGATGATCCAGCAGATGTTGGCAATTTGATCTCTGGTTCCTCTGCCTTTTCTAAATCCAGCTTGAACATCTGGAAATTCACGGTTCATGTATTGCTGAAGCCTGACTTGGAGAATTTTGAGCATTACTTTACTAGCGTGTGAGATGAGTGCAATTGTGCGGTAGTTTTAGCATTCCTTGGTATTGCCTTTCTTTGGGATTGGAATGAAAACTGACCTGTTCCAGTCCTGTGGCCACTGCTGAGTTTTCCAAATTTGCTGGCATATTGAGTGCAGCACTTTCACAGCATCATCTTTCAGGATTTGAAATAGCTCAACTGGAATTCCATCACCTCCACTAGCTTTGTTCGTAGTGATGTTTCCTAAGGCCCACTTGACTTCACATTCCAGGATGTCTGGCTCTAGATGAGTGATCACACCATCATGATTATGTGGGTCGTGAAGATCTCTTTTGTACAGTTCTTCTGTGTATTCTTGCCACCTCTTCTTAGTATCTTCTGCTTCTGTTAGGTCCATACCATGTCTGTCCTTTATCAAGCCCATCTTTGCATGAAATGGTCCCTTGGAATCTAATTTTCTTGAAGAGATCTCTAGTCTTTCCCATTCTATTGTTTTCCTCTATTTCTTTGCATTGATCGCTGAGGAAGGCTTTCTTATCTCTCCTTGCTATTCTTTGGAACTCGGTGTTCAAATGGGTATATCTTTCCTTTGCTCCTTTGCTTTTTGCTTCTCTTCTTTTCACAGCTATTTGTAAGGCCTCCTCAGACAGCCATTTTGCTTTTTTGCATTTCTTTTTCTTGGGGATGGTCTTGATCCCTGTCTCCTGTACAAATGTCATGGGCCTCCATCCACAGTTCATCAGGCACTCTGTCTGTCAGATCTAGTCCCTTAAATCTATTTCTCACTTCTACTGTATAGTCATAAGGGATTTGATTCAGGTCATACCTGAATGGTCTAGTGGTTTTCTCCACTTTCTTCAATTTACGTCTGATTTTGTCAAAAAGGAGTTCATGAACTGAGCCACAGTCAGCTCCCTATCTTGTTTTTGCTGACTGTATAAAGCATCTCCATCTTTGGCTGCAAAGAATATAATCAATTTGATTTCGGTGTTGACCATCTGGTGATGTCCATGTGTAGAGTCTTTTCTTGTGTTGTTGTGCTGTTGCTATGACCAGTGCATTCCCTTGGCAGAACTCTATTACCCTTTGCCCTGCTTTATTCTGTACTCCAAGGCCAAATTTGCCTGTTACTCCAGGTATTTCTTGACTTCCTACTTTGCATTCCAGTCCCCTATAATGAAAAGGACATCTTTTTTAGGTGTTAGTTCTAAAAGGTCTTGTAGGTCTTCATTGAACTATTCACCTTCAGCTTCTTCAGCATTACTGGTTGGGGCATAGGCTTGGATTACTGTGATATTGAATGGTTTGCCTTGGAAACGAACAGAGATCATTCTGTCGTTTTTGAGATTGCACCCGAGTACTGCATTTCGGACTCCTTTGTTGACTATGATGGCCACTCCATTTCTTCTGAGGGATTCCTGCCCACAGTAGTAGATATAATGGTCATCTGAGTTAAATTCACCCATTCCAGTCCATCTTAGTTCGCTGATTCCTAGAATGTCAACGTTCACTCTTGCCATCTCCTGTTTGACCACTTCCAATTTGCCTTGATTCATGGACCTAATATTCCAGGTTCCTATGCAATATTGCTCTTTACAGCATCTGACCTTGCTTCTATCACCAGTCACATCCACAACTGGGTATTGTTTTTGCTTTGGCTCCATCCCTTCATTCTTTCTGGAGTTATTTCTCCACTGATCACCAGATTTATATTGGGCACCTACCGACCTGGGGAGTTCATCCTTCAGGGTCCTATCTTTTTGCCTTTTCATACTGTTCATGGGGTTCTCAAGGCATGAATACTGAAATGGTTTGCCATTCCCTTCTCCAGTGGACCACATTCTTTCAGACCTCTCCACCATGACCCGTCCGTCTTGGGTGGCCCCACATGGCATGGCTTAGTTTCACTGAGTTAGACAAGGCGGTAGTCCATGTGATCAGATTGGCTAGTTGTCTGTGATTGTGGTTTCCATCTGTCTGCCCTCTGATGCCCTCTGTCAGAACCTACCATCTTACTTGGGTTTCTCTTACCTTGGACGTGAGGTATCTCTTCACAGCTGCTTCAGCAAAGCACAGCCACTGCTCCTCACTTTGGACGTGGGGTAGCTCCTCTTGGCCGCTGCCCCTGACCTTTGATGTGGGTCTAGCTTTGACTAGATATACCTTTGTTGGCAAAATAATGTCTCTGCTTTTTAATATGCTAACTTGGTCATAACTTTTCTTCCACGGAGCAAGCGTCTTTTAATTTCATGGCTACAGTCACCATCTGCAGTGATTTTGGAGACCCCCAAAATTAAAGTCTGTCACTGTTTCCATTGTTTCCCCATCTATTTGCCATGAAGTGATGGGACCAGATGCCATGATCATAGTTTTTTGAATGTTGAGTTTTAAGCCAACTTTTTCACTCTCCTCTTTCACTTTCTTCAAGAGGCTCTTTAGTTCTTCCTCACTTTCTACCATAAGTGTGGGGTCATCGGCATATCTGAGGTTATTGATATTTCTCCCAGCAATCTTGATTCCAGCTTGTGCTAGCTCAGTCGGTAAAGTATCTGTCTGCAATGCAGGAGCACTGGGTTTAATTCCTGGTTTGCGAAGATCCCTTGGAGAAGGAAATGGCAACCTACTCTAGTATTCTTGCTTGGAGAATCCCTTGGACAGAGGAGCCTGGCAGACTACTGTCTATGCGGTCGCAAGAGTTGGACATGACTGAGTGACTAAGCACGCACACAACAAAAATACAAGGTATATTTCCCCTGGTTAAGAGAAAACTCAGTATCCAAACATAGAAGGTCTTCAAAGAATTAAAGTAACTTTTCCTAAATTAGACAAAAAGAGGTAAAGCTGGGATTTGGACACAAGTAAGTTTGACTCCAAAATCCTTAATATATATGTATATATGTGTGTGTGTATATATACATACACACATATATATCTGTGTATTAAAAAAATTAGTCGCCCAGTAGTGTCTGACTCTTTGCAATCCATGGACTATAGCCCACCAGGCTCCTCTGTCCATGGAATTCTTCAGGCAAGAATACTGGAATGGATAGCCGTTCCCCTCTCCAGGAGATCTTCCCGACCCAGGGATTGAACCCAGGTCTCCTGCACTGCAGGCAGATTTTTTACCATCAACAGACATGAGCCACCAGGGAAGCCCATATCTGTGTATACAGAGATACATACATGAAATATATAGAGATATAATTTCTCCTTTGGGTTAAGCAGTTTCACTTAACAAGTCCACCTGAAAATGTTCAGTCAGAAAAATCCGAGTTGTATCTAAGCTTTTTTTTTTTTTCCAGGAAAAAATGTGCTTTATTTACCTTCACACCTTTAGCTCCAGTGAGACTGCCAGTACACAATATGTGCTCTGTAACTGTTTGCTTGGTGGAATTAGCCTGCTCCCTTCCTGGTGGTGTGCATCAGTGCACTGATCAACATAAGATAAAACACATATACATTCAAACAAGTGGGAAACATTTCTCTGCAAGTTTTTTTTCTTTATAACGTTTCATATTATAATGCCTTTTAATTCATCTGTTTTTCTTTTTTCCCCTGGCAACTCCATTTCCCTCTCCACCATTTACTTTGTCCCATAGGTGAAAAAACCTCTCACTCCCATCTGTCCACCTGGCCATCAGCCAAGATGAGTCTTCCTGCTCCTCATAATTGCTCATCCTGATTGACAGGCTGGCAAGCCAGGACACTGGATCACGATGATAGCAAAAGCATACATCAGGTTGTTTAGGAAGGGTGAGAAGCAAAGAATTCTGATGGCACTGGGGAAACCACCTCCACAACAACTTTACTCATCCTTTGTCAAAATTTTGCTTTCCCATTTTGCCTGCTTCATTATAAAAAGACTATATTTAGGAGGATTATGGTAGAAAGATGAATAAATTATGTGTTTAAATTAGAAAAGCTAATTTCTTATTCTATAGAAGGTTCTGAGAAGTTCTTAGATCAAAAATTATGACACCTAAAATGCAGGCAAAGTGGCAGGAAACAAAGTATGTTTCCAATAGGGTTAATTCTAACACAGCCACAGAGTACTGTCAACATGCCAAGAAGGAAAACAGGTTAAAATGGATGGTTTGAGTCCCTTTGTTTCTAGCATCTACTCTGCATCTCCATATACTAAAGTGGCAGTGTCAGCACTGAAGATAGCCCAAATGGAAACACTCTCCACACCCAGCTCCCCACAAATTGCCTAGGAACCTGATCCTGCAAATACATAGGGCCGAAAACGCAGAAGAGAAAAATCTGATCTTCCACATTCATTAACATCTTATACAATGCTCACCATTTCATTTGTGCTCACATACTCTTATTCCTAAAACAAATAATTTCAGGGTCAAATGGCTATAGCCCTTCCACCAAGGGATCAAATCTGTACCTCCTGCATTGGCAAGCAGATTCTTTACCAATGAGCCACCTGGGAAGCCACCTTGGTCCCAGAGTACCAAGCTTAAATTTAAAGGGTGCCATGATGGGAAGAAACATGAGGGTACAGAAGCAAACAAAGCCAGAGAGGTAGGGCTGACCTGGTAACTAGCTACCCATCAAATGCCAGTTAGGAATTTCCAGAGAGTACAGAACCTATGCTATTTTACTTTCAAGACTTCAATTCTAAACCTAAATTGTGCTGTATTTCAGATTCTCTTTCTAGATGGAAAAGAAAAAAACAACAAAGATTTCCAGACCTGGGTGTTTAAAGGGCCTTCACACAGTAAATCAACCTATTCCTGTCTTGTTTTCTCCACAGCCAGACTGAAATAATACCGCGCCAGCAGAGGTGTGAACTACCCCCATTCATCTTAATGGAGTGTTAACTTCAAAGGCTTGTTTTAACCATTTAAATGCTAAGCTCATGAGTAAACATTCTCTGAAAAAAAGGTACAATTTAAACATTCACCTTCAACATATGAAAGTAATTTATATTCTCAGCACTTCGTCTTTTAATTTAGCAAACAAGTCTCCAAGTGTTAGAAAAATATAGATTTTGTGCTTTACTTAGTTTTATTTTAAATAGTTATTACCTAATAAATTATGAACATTAAGCCCAAAATGAGAAGGCCTATATTTCCCAGGGAAAATGCTGAGGAGAACTTGAGTAAGGTTTTATGTGAAATCCTGATGAACGGGGCACTGCTTTTTACCAGCCATCTTACTAGCTTCCTCCAAACTCAGGGAAAAGTTGCAACTCCAAACAGGCAACTAGATAAGGCAGAACAGTAAAGTAAAATAAAAATAAACACCTCTAGAAATAATTTCTCTTGATAGTAACTAAGTTTTGGGCAGTGTTAAATAGGTTACTTGTCCCTTTGCCAAACCTCCCATGATCCCATCTTGCGAGCAGGTGACAAATGTATTAATTGATGCCCACCTGTCATCACGCTTAACATCTGCCCCTGGGGACATCCTTGCATCTGCTGCAGATTTAGGGTTATTTTGGTATTATTGGAGTTAGATTTATTTTAGCAGCTGAACACCTATTTGTATTTGGATCTATAATTTCCCATAGAAATGTGGGAAAGCACTAAAAGGAAGGCACATGGGGCCAGTTCTCCTGTGAGTGATGGTTAGAAAGATTCTAAACATAATAGCTGTGCAAGATGGAAGAGGAAGAAATTCCACGTCCTTGTCCGAAAGCAAATTCATTTTACAGGTCAAGGTGAAGGGATGGAAAAAAAAGGGGATAAATATCCAATCTATTAAGAGAGCCTGTTTTGGTCTGCACCTAATTTATACAAGGCCATTTAATCCTCTCAACACAACCCTGTATAATTGGTATTAACTCCATTTAATACCAATGTGAAAGTAGAGGTTGAGAGAGGTTAAGTAGTTTGTCTAAACTCACTGAGATTTTCATCTATGTCTTTCTAACCCCCAAACTTGGAGTTTTTCCATTACACTGTGCTGATCGTAAGTTGCCAAAGAGATATTTTAACTCAAAAGAACAGCTCAGTTATCAATTTTTTAGCCCATTTCCTAAGCGGGAAGCAAGGGGGCACCTGCAAAAGTGTGTGTTTTCATACATGCAAATTGGCAGTTTGCATGCAATTCTCTACTTTACATGTGCTCCGGGGCAGGATTACATTTTACTGATACACCCTGGCTTTGGCAGGCTGCTAACAAGGCGCCTTTACACAGAACACGCCCCGGGGCGGTGGGGGTGGGGGGGACCTAACTGCTGGTTTCCAACCAGGAATAAGCCACAGCAATGGGAAGGTGGAAATGATCTATAACTTCCAAACAAAATATGATATAAATCATCAATATTTGTCTCTGTTTGTCAAGTAGAAAATCACACGTTTTAGTGACAAATGAGAAGGCTCAGAGAACTTTCAAATTCACAGCCAGTCATCACAGCTGTATCTCATACTGTATACCAGAGGAAAATCATTAAGTTTCTTAGTCAGGATTTGGAATCAGGGCAAAATACGAAGTGAAATAATCCCACAGTTTTGTTATGAGTGACTGATGTTGATATTAACGCATGAACTAAGATTTAATTTCGTATATCAACAAGTACTGATTGGTTAAAAAAAAAAACAAAGAAACAAAAAATTATCTCAATACATTTAATAACATTAAAAAACTTGGTGAAAGATGCTGCTAAGAGAATGAAAAGACAACCCACAGACTGGGAGAAAATCTTTGCAAAAGACATATCTGATAAAGGATTGGTATCTAAAATATATAAAGAATGCTCGACTCAACAGTGAAAAACAACCCAATTTTAAAAATCAGAACCTCACCAAAGAAAATATACAGATGGTAAATAAGCATGTTCAACATCATATGTCATTAGGGAAATGCAAATTAAAGCAAAAATGAGATATTACTACAACTGCACACCCATTATTAGAATGGTGAAAATCCAAAATACTGACAACACCTGATGCTGGGGAGGATATGCAACAACAGGAACTCTGACACACTGCTGGCAGGACTGCAAACTGTTACAGCCCACTCTGGAAGGCTGTTAGGCAGTTTCTTACAAGACTAAATATTCTACCATACCATGCAGCAACTGCTAAGAAGCAAAGTCTCTGGTAGTGGTATGAACCCAAACAAGCTAAAAATCTCTATCCACACAAAAATTTGCCTACAAATGTTTATAACAGCTGTATTCACAAATGCCAAAATTTGAAAGCAAACAAGAGGCCATTCAACAGGTGAAAGGAAAAACAAACTGGTGTACGTGTGCTAAATTGCTTCAGTCATGTCCGACTCATTGCGACTCTGTGGACTGTAGCCCACCAGGCTCCTCTGTCCATGGGATTCTTCAGGCAAGAACACTGGCGTGGGTTGCCATGCCCTCCTTCAGGGGATCTTCCTGACCCAGGGATGGAACCTGCAGTCTCTTAGTCTCCTGCATTGGCAGGCGGGTTCTTTACCACTAGCGCCACTTGGGAAGCCCCAAACTGTGGTACATCCATACAATGGAACACTATCAGTGATTCTAAAAAGAAGAGCTATCAAGTTATGAAGAGACATAGAGGAAACTTAAACACATATTGCTAAGTGAAAGAAGCCAGTCTGAAAGGTTAGATACTGCATGATTGCACCAAACAATGTTTTAGGAAAGGCTCATGGTTTTTATGGAGACAGTAAAAAGGTTCGTGGTTGCCAATGCTTGCATCTAAAGTGAGCCCTAATGTAAACCATGAACTTCAGTTAATAATAATACATCAACATTGGCTCATCAAGTATAACAAATGTACCTCACTAATGCAAGATGTCAGTAACACGGGAAACTATGGGTGTGCTAGAATGAGGGAATATATGAGAACTCTCTGTACTTTCTGCTCAGTTATCTCTGTAAACATTAAAATTACCCTATTAATTCAAAAAAATAAACTCACAAAGATGCTCAACACATTTAAGAGCATTTTGAGTTTGTTTCTTATTTTGATTAAAACTGCTACATCTACTTTCTCCTACCCACTCTTGTTTTGTTCTGCTTTTCTGTTATGTTTGCAAAAATGTTAACCCATATAAAGAGGATTCATCCAAGGTGCTTTCCATAATCATTCCTTTTTGCAAAAGGAGGTAAAATATGCTTCATACGAAGTGGGAAAATAATTTCTTCATTTATTAATCCAATTAAAAATAATGAGTGCTAAACTAAAATTACCAACCAAAATACCAAAGATGAGCAAAACAAATGCCTGTAGAAATAAGGAAAAAGATAAAGAAAAATTAGAATTATTTTTTAAAACCTTCATCCTCTCCAATAATGTATATAGTTCAAAATATATTAATTTTTTTTGATGTAGGTAAAAGACTTAGATAAAAAATGATAAATTATTTCTTAAAATAAGATTCTTAGAAGAAACAAACAAAACCCAACCTACCCCCAACTTTTTCCATGAGAGAAAATCCTCTCTGCTCATTTTAAGATAAAACAGTCCTGGGAACACAAAAATCAAACACGTTGATGTACTGGAACCTTAAAGTGGGGAGAAAAAAAAAAGAAGAATGCCAGATTCAGATGTGAGACTGGATGATAATTTTACCTATTTTAGAAAACGGAATTTTTGAAATAGAAAACTTACCAACTATACCAAATACATTCCTAATGTCAGGAACATATATTGCAAGTAAAACAATGACAATATTGAGAGCTAGAGTGATCAAAGAATGGCGAATCCATGAGAACGGAAAATTGGAAAAAAACATCATCATTAAAGCTTTCCTTGCCTGTAAAACAGAAAAAGAAACAGATTTAAGCAAAGAGGAAGTGTCAAAGCCACACTACTTGCTTAGGGAAACCCATGTATGGCACGGGTACTATGATATTCCAAACCATTTAGATGCCCAAAATATAGCCTAAACTGTTACTGTAAAGTATTTGTTGCACATAAACTAAGAAATGTACCTATCTGTGTGAGCTTCATAAAAGTTGTCTTGGTTTAATTCTTGAAAAAATCATCACATGCAATTTCTTTAGGTTGCATAATTTTCAAAATTACTAACCATAACACTGTGTGAAGAAATCTCAGGGTATCATTTTCATGAAATTCAACAGATAAAAGAACAAATGGCTCAAAACAGAAACAGAAGTCATGCCATGGTAAAGAAATTCCATTTACTGTTTTATATTATTGTTTCACGGCATGTAAATAAGAAAACTAGTCCATGATGTTTCCCACTGCCAAGGCAGGCAACAGGCGGTCACAGCCCACAAACTTCTACCCAGCCCCCACCACACTCCTGGCACTGCAGTTCACACAGGAAGGGGGCAAAAATCGGGAAGGCTCAGGTTTTCAGGAACTCACTGTTTAGGGATTCAAGATATTCATGTAGAAGCATTTGTACCCAAAGTTTATGTTTCTATTTTCCCAGAAATTCTTAAGATTCTTATGTATCACAACTAATGCAGTATGAAGATCCATTCTGCCCCTTAACTATAATTCTAGAACAAATAAAATTTGTGACTAAGATTAAATAAATTTCCAATAAACCTGAAGGAGCTTACTTTTGCTGACTTGACTTTTTCTTCTTCATACACATTCTTTTGAATACAGAATTAAAGGGGGAAAAAAAACCCCAAAAACTTTAGAACAACTATAGTCTCTAAATTGGAAACAATGCTGTGGGAAAGCGTAAATCTAAACTAAATCTGAAAAAGCACAAATTAGTTTAGTGGTTCACTGTTATTTTTGTGCTTTCATGGGGCCATATGCAAGTATGAGTCTTTGATCAATTCCTTGACAAATGAATAAGATATACGAGACTAGATGTGATTCAAACATTCTAGTCTGTAAAGAATTAGTGTTGCCATATTAGGGAGCTGCAACATTGAGGAACAAAACCTTGAAGAGTACTTACAGGGAAGTGGATTAGAGGGACTGTCAAAAGCACAGAAAATAGTATGCATAACTTCACAGTCATGATGACAACATCATGTGGCAAGTATTTACTGTAACCTTGCAGTAATTCTGACGCCACACTGTCTGCAAATTCAAAAAAATAAGGATCACATTATAAACTACTGAGATGTTAATAATAGCAATGCTATTTTCCTTCACACAAATAGATCTTAACAGATTTTGGAGTCCTGGTACCAAATCCATCTCTGGCCTTTTTCCTATCCTATGAAACACAGACACAGTAGTCAAACATCTTCTTGGAACTTGCTGTCTTTTCTTTTAATGAAACTAGAAATTAGCCCAGGCAGATTCTCTAAAATTATGACAATGAATATATATATATATATATATTTTTTTTTAATCTCAAAAAAAAAATCTCTTTAGAACTTTTCCATAATCTGAAAGTTTTAAGCAACATCTATGTTATTTTGTAAAGTGCTTTCATGTGTACTGCTGAATTTGGTCCCTGTGATAACAATATAAGATAGTAGCTAAGGGCAACCCGCTCCAGTATTCTTGCCTGGAGAATACCATGGACAGAGGAGCCTGGCGAGCTACAGTCCATGGGGTCACAAGAGTCACACATGACTGGTGACTAAACCACCAGGTTAAAAATATTAACTGACTTGCTCAAGATCATACAAGACAAAGGGGAAGGACTGTACATCCAAATTTTTTGATGCCAAAGCCTTTCCTTAATATCATGATGTTTTCTAGGACCTTATAGGCTCGTGCATGTTACCTGCTTCATCAACATTTCATCTATGGATGTGTGTTTCATAAAAGAGAGTGCAGTGCTAGGGCAATGGCTCCCTCAGCAAGCGGGCGTGGTGGTCAGCGACAGAAGCGGAGCGAGCAGACCATGCTCTGCTCCCTGGTGTTGCTTCTACCCTTGTGTCATCCTCACCCCAGGCTAGACGAGGACTGTGAAGAGTGGGTACTCAAGAGAACTTCATATCACTGCCATGCAGGGAAGGATGAGTTTCTACTTACAATACAGTGGTGGATTTCTTTAATTTGAGACTGAATGCTTTGGGAAAGTCACTTTGGAGAAAGTTAAAAAACAAATCAAACACAACTCTGTTTTCAAAAACCTTAAAATTTAAAGGGTGATAAGATGAAACACACACACATATAATAGAAGGTGTATAAACACAGATACACACTTAAGTGGCAGAAGGTCTAAACAAAGAGCTATGCTGATTTTGAACAGGGAAAGATAACTACGGCTTTGGGATGAACATGAAAGAAATTCAGGAAAACCTGAAGAGAGTCATCCTGAGATAGTGAGCAGCGAGATAGTAGAGGCGGGACTTGAACTCTGGGGTTGAACAGACCAAGATTCAAAATCTACTACTTAGTAGCAACTCAACTTCTTTGAGTCTCCTGGTTTTTACATCTGTAAAATGGGGACAATAATATGTTGACCTATAGGGTTGCTGAGAGCATTACATTAATTAACCTATGTGTGCTCACACTCAAAGATGTTGAGCGAGAAGTTCTGGAACCAAGAACCAGCACAAACAGAAGCCACCAAGCAACAAAGGGAATTTGCATCTGAGAAAACGAGCAGCCCAGGAGCACTAGAGAGGCTGAAAGACTGCTCTATAGAGCCAACAGCGACGGGTGATAAGGCTGGAAATGCATGAATGACCAAGCAACAGAGCTATTTGTACAGTCAGGACTCAATCTGGTAGGCCACAGAGATGCAATGGCTTCTGAAGAACAGCATGTTATGATTTAAACTAAGTAGGAAGACAGACTGTAAGAAAAAGAGATCCAAAACAGGACTAACAGAAGGCTACTGTCATAATCACTGAGAAGTAATGAGAATCTGAACTAGATTAGTAACGATGGAAATGGGATAGAAACCAATTGTGGAAAGTATCAAAGACACACTTGACATAATGCAGGACTAATGGACCAGGCAAGAAATTAAGAAGAGCCAGGAAAGCTGAATTCTAGTCCCAAATATGAGAGATTCTTGTGAGTCTTTGGAGAAACATGGCAAACTATTTTCACTTTCTGAATCATAAAAATGAATTATTAACACATTGCTTAACAACTTTGTAGACTTTTAAAATGGTCTGGTTATTACACAACATTTGGGTATTGGCCTGCTCACCAGAGGAACACTTTATTCCTCATCTTATAATGCTTCAACATCTGTAATCAGAACCAATATCATTAATCTAGGTACATACTTATTGGTCCCTTAAACCTGACAAAATTTAGATATTAACTGAGTCTTAAGAACACTGAATAAAAGGACCCCAAGCAGCTCCAGAAGCCTGAGGAACTAGATTTATTACAAATTCAAAATACCTGTCACATTTCTACTTTCCCGAGATAAAAGGCTTTTTCCTGAGCTAGCAGTTCTGTGTTCTTAGCTGAGCCTTAACATGTGCAAGGGATAGAGGACAGCACACTTCTCCAGATTCAGACAAATCTCTACAAATCTCAGGACCCAACAGTGATTTCTGCAAGATATATATTCTACTGAAGCCAGGTGGCTGTCCTGTTTAATATACACTGTCAAACAGGGGATGATTTTATAAAGATTCCTGAAGAATAACTGAAAGATCACTGGACTAATATTCAGGAGACACAAGAGACACGCCACTATTGCTGGACAGGTCACTCCACCCAGGCCTTAATCTGTGACAAGCCCTTCTGATAAGGCCTCAGGTTCAATCAGCAATTTCTTTCTCAAAGACTGAAAGCTACTGCTATTCCAACAAAAATACTGTAAAAGATTTATACTTTTATACTGCAAAAAAGAAAACACTGTGAACAGCAAACCAATTCCTGAATCTTCTTCTGTCTTTGGAGAAGGAACTACTTTTATATCATCCTTTCTTTCCTTCTATCTATCACCTACCTACCAACCTACCGTGTGATTTTTCTTAGCTGCACAGTTCTCCATTACATAAAATGTGGATATTCTGAAGAATCTGAATCAGTGGAGAAGGGTTAAGTTAGAGACAACAACTCTTACTTGATAACCAAGAAAATCCCTGTGTAGGAAACATTTCACGTACATGATGAAAATATTTAGTCTCTGTGTTCAAGCAAAGACAGATACGTAGATAGGTAGGTAGGTAGGTAGGTAGGTAGGTAGAGATATACCTGGAACTTAAGTAAGCCAGGTTTTTCCAAAGGTTCACTCTGAGAATGACGGGAAAATGGACTCTATGGCATAATTCCTGAGGAGGTACTAGCACAGAAATACAGGCATTGATTCTGGAGAGAGTCAGAACTGGATTCAAACCTCAACTCATTCTTCATTAACTGCAGGTACTAGCCAAGGTGGCCAATCTATCTGAACCTGTATCTTGCAGAGTTGTAAGGTATGAGTTAGGCAATGTATATAAAACACCTTGCATCTTACATCATAAATGTTACTTCAACAGATGTATTAAAATCCATCCTTCCTCCACTTCCCCTTTAATATAAACTTTCGTACAATTTAACACGGCTCCTAACATCTCATAGGAATTTTTACATAACTACTTTTCGGCTATCCTGGAAATTGGCAGGCATTTAAGGTTTCCTACAGATAGTTCAGTTTATCCATAGGGAATAAAAGGAGGCACATTTTTTGGACCTTTTCTCAGTTTTGAAGATCCCTAACTAGAACATTCAGAAATCTAAGATCATGGCATCTGGTCCCATCACTTCATGGCAAATAGATGGGGAAGCAGTGGAAACAGCATCAGACTTTATTTTTTGGGGCTCCAAAATCACTGCAGATGGTGATTGCAGCCATGAAATTAAAAGACGATTACTGCTTGGAAGGAAAGTTATGACCAACCTAGATAGCATATTCAAAAGCAGAGACATTACTTTGCCGACAAAGGTCCTTCTAGTCAAGGCTATGGTTTTTCCAGTGGTCATGTATGGATGTGAGAGTTGGACTATAAAGAAAGCTGAGCACTGAAGTATTGATGTTTTTGAACTGTGGTGTTGGAGAAGACTCTTGAGAGTCCCTTGGACTGCAAGGAGATCCAACCAGTCCAGCCTAAAGGAGATCAGTCCTGGGTGTTCATTGGAAGGACTGATATTGAAGCTGAAACTCCAATACTTTGGCCACCTCATGCGAAGAGCTAATTCATTTGAAAAGATCCTGATGCTGGGAAAGATTGAGGGCAGGAGAAGAAGGGGATGACAGAGGATGAGATGGTTGGATGGCATCACCAACTCAATGGACATGGGTTTGGGTGGACTCCGGCAGTTGGTGATGGAGAGGGAGGCCTGGTGTGCTGTGGTTCATGGGGTCGCAAAGAGTCAGACATGACTGAGTGACTGAGCCGAACTGAACAGTATTTGTGCCAGGTGACAATTTCAATTTATAAAAACATACAGCTATTCTACAAAGTTTTTGCTGAATTCCCAACAAAGACCCTGCTGGAGTATCTCATTGCTACAGAAAGGTCTTACTGTGCTCAACTCTGTACAAAAACAAACCTAACAACCAAAAATAGTTCATGTATTTTAAAAATGCTGTTTCCCTAATAATGATCAAAAAACATTAAACCATCTATCTTAGCTTTCCTTGTAGTGTATCCAGGATCATGTTGGAGTAGGAAGTACGCTCTTCCTGATGCTGTGCAGAGCTCTACCTCTCTTAGCTGACACAGCACTAAAATGCAAGAGCAGATTTCGATTCATCAGTTGCTTTTATTACTGTTGAAATGATGTAGAGTTAGCCAGAAAAGCACTATAGAGAACAATTATAACTTTCTCACACATTGAAAACTCCAAGATAATACACTAATAATAATATACAGAAGCTACCATATTTAAATTAGACTTTATTAATGAGAGTAAGAAGAGAAGTATAGTGCTGAAAAAAGAGCACCTGAAATTATGAAATTATTGCAATAATGCTGTGTGCCAGATACTGTAATAGGCATTTTACATACAACTTGTTTCCTCTTCAATACAACGCTATACAATTATCTCTGTGTTACAGATGAGGAGATGAAGGTGGGGTAAGGTGAAGTACCCTGTTCAAGGTCACATAGCTAGTTAGAGCAGAGTGGTTTTTTCAACCATATTTGTTGGGTTTCAAAATCCAGACCCTTTCTACTGGGCTTAGGAAAGGTGGCTATGCAAGTAAATGTCCAAAAACTTGTCAGAGCTGAAAAATATCTGAGAGGCAGGCAAAACCATTACATCTCGTTGTGAATGTTTAAAACCTGAAACACATATACACAAGGCCACTCACCATGAAATCAGTGTCAAAAGAGCTAAACATCACAAGAATAATAATAGCCACCTATCTGGAGTGTTGTTATAAGAACATTCATAGACTGAAAAGTGCATTCAAGAATTTGACAAATTGTAATTTATTATGTGTTTGTTTACAAATTAAACAAGTGTGTCTGCAAATTAAACAAGAGAGCTTACAAGTTTTTCTCTTGTTCTAGACTTTAAAGTTTTTCTTGAGGTTCTTATCAGAAGGGAGAAAAACACACTAAGCATGTAACCTTTCAAAAATAAAAGAAAATTTCACTTTTATGAATTTAAAAGTATCTTTTAAGAATTTAGGGAGAAAGGTCATGCCAAAGCACAGAATACACACCACAGAACTGTGTGAATTAAGTCTGAAGGCAGAGGTCTCTGATCCAAGTGTACAACTACAGTCCAGTATGAAACTCTTTCCTTCCTTGATTTGTTCTTTTGCCATTAAGATGACTGATGCTCTTAATCTCCCAAACTG
Source organism: Bubalus bubalis (assembly GCF_019923935.1). Taxonomy (NCBI): domain Eukaryota; kingdom Metazoa; phylum Chordata; class Mammalia; order Artiodactyla; family Bovidae; genus Bubalus; species Bubalus bubalis. The sequence goes on from NC_059167.1 coordinate 30,171,420, forward strand.
CTGAACTAGAGGCTAATATATTGAAATCTCAACTTAAAAAAATAAAATCATTATTGTACTTTTTTTTTCATTCACAGAAAGACTTCAATGTTTCTCAGCCCAATATTTTATTTTTAGGTGTTTATTTTAAGAAAATTTTCATATAAAGTTATCAATCTTGAACTTGATCCACTCTTTTAAAAGAAAGAAAAGTAGTTCTTTAAGACCTGTAGAGCTACCACAGGAGTGCACTGAATTCTGGCAGCCTGAACAGATTAACTTGCTAATGAAAGGCAGAAACAAAGTCCATATTCAGGTGTGAGATCAACTACAGAACAACTTATATTGTCATCTATAATGAAATAATATGCTTACCATAAAAAGTGAGGTACCCAAAGAGTGCAGATATAAAATAAATGAGAAAACTTAAAGCAATTGCTGTATTGGTTACATTCTGCATCCTTTTCTTAGAAGGGCTAAAAGACAAAAATGGCAAAATTAGAATGAGAGAGAGACACGGGTTCGATCCCTAGGTTGGGAAGACCCCTGGAGGAGGGCATGGCAACCCACTTGAGTATTCTTGCCTAGAGAATTCCATGGACAGAGGAGCCTGGCAGGCTACAGTCAGTCCATAGGGTCACAAAGAGTTGGACACGACTGAAGTGACTTAGCACCATCTGAATTAATCTAAATAAATAGATATAAGGATTCCTTAATCACTCAAGCCCTGATTCATTAATAACTACACAACAGAATTCCTGATTTTAAATTACTGTGCAAAGGATTATGCTTCCAAGAAATATTCTCAACTTAGAACTAACACCTAGAATGAAGTGATAGGAGGGAAGGGATTCATGGAGGCAAATATCATTCAGTCTGAAAGTCCTAGAAGTCAAAAGAAGCAATGAATACATTTAATATATTCCAGGATTCTATAGTACCTTTGAAGTTCACAGTATATGGGCAGTATTGAGGTGTGGCATAGAAATGAAAAAGCCATGGTTGGTATGGCATAAGCACTCTGGAAAAAAAAAAAAACTTAAGATTAAATTACTAAATTGTACTCTGTTGAAACTACTATTTCATTTGAAAATAAACTCAGTTTTTTAAAAAATAAATTTAGCTATATTTAATTTTTCATAAATCATCTGTTTATAAAACACATTGTTGTTGTTAGTGTTAAATGAGACACACAGTTATGGTCACCAGCAAGTATTTTACTTGATAGGTGGATTGTCTGTACTAGCTGAAATATTTCTTGGCTGCTTCTATCCATGTTGTTTTTACTACAGTCACTACTGCTTCTATATTATTTTGGTAAGATAAAAATAATTTAGGTAAGATAAATAACATTTAGGTAAAATCAAATATAATAAAATTTTAGAAATGATCTTATTATAATTCTCAGTCTTTCCTAATGTAAGTATTAGGAAATCTTAAATATATCTTACTACCCTAAGCAGCATTAATACTTAATGCTTTTGAACCAGCTTTCACCAAGTCAACCTAAGTACCCACTTATTTTAAGAGAATACTGAATGTATTAATACATTTTAGCATTTTTGGAGAAGGAAATGGCAACCCACTCCAGTGTTCTTGCCTGGAGAATCCCAGGGATGGGGAGCCTGGTGGTCTGCTGTCTATGGGGTCGCACAGAGTCAGACACGACTGAAGTGACTTAGCAGCAGCATCTTTAGGGTCTCTTTCAATGGGATTGAACATGATTTAGTCTAGACCAACAAATTCTTGGTGATCCACTGGAATATATATGATCACAAATTGTTGCTGTTTTTAAATTTAGAATAATTAAGAACCAGAGAAAGTTACAAAGCAAACAAAAGTTACCATCTAAGTGAAAATACTGTCTTTACAAGTGGATGGTAATGATTTACTTTCTCTTTTCTACTCCAAAAAATTTCTCCTTAACTAATTTAAGGCTCTTTAGCACAAGAAGTTCCAAACGACTGAGACCTGTCTTCAGACACAAGACCTCCTCCTAAAATATCTGAAGACAGCTGGGAAGAAGGAAAGCTGGAATATTTCCCAAGGCTAAATTAGGGGAATGAGTGTTCAATTCACAAACTTTCTTTCATATATTTCTCAGTTTCCTGACTTATTAATTACCCTACCTAAATCTTTAAGGCACACGGAAGCCATTACTATGCAAAAGATGTGGTAATCTCCCTTGTGGGGCCAGACAGACATTTCTCATTTTAAAACTGGGGAGTAAGGGAGTTCCCTGATGGCCTAGTGGTTAGGATTCTGGGCTTTCACAGCCATGGCCTGGGTTCAATCCATGGTCAGGGAACTGAGATTCCGCAGGCCATGAAGCACAGCCCCCCCAAAAAACAAAAACAAAAACCTGGGGAATAAAAAGGAGAATTTTGCATGGAGGAGTTATCACACTCAAATGCTACACTAATAGAGCTGCACACGAGTGGAGGGTATTCTAGCGTCTAGGACCTCCACTTTAGAGAATCAAAAACTGTACATGAAGAGGCCTACAGCAACAAGGAAGACATGGAGCTCTTCTAGAACGGTTAAAGTAGAGATCATCCAGATCACAGTTTCCTGTCTCCTCTGCTGATGCTTAGGGGCTCCTGCAGGCATTTCCAGTATCTAAGGGCTCTCAGAGAAGGCAAGGGGACTTGGTGTTTCAGCTTCTGCTATAGGCATCACAAATTTTAACTTTGGAATGTCAGCCAGGAGACACATTGTCAGTGCTCAATTGTTGGTCCAATCATGAGGCTGTTTAGCCACAGACCAAGGTTCTATTCACAGGGGAGGAGTTTTTGATATAATTGGCTATTTAGCTTTACAAGTCCAGAGGGCAACAGGAAGTCTGTATCCACAGAGGACCTTATTGGCCAGACCAGACATTCAGTAAATCTGTTCTTTTAGGCAGTGGCCCATTTAAAACAGGCTCCATTTAAAGGCATGCCAAAAAAAAAAAAAAAAAGGTGGCTGTTTCATAATGGGCCACCCTGTGTTAAATAATATTATTCTTCTGGTAAGCAACCCTATACTTAGCACTTTCATGAAAATTAATTAGTTACAGGTACAAAGACCTAAGAGACTCTGTTACACAAATCTCTTAAAACTTGAAATGTGAAAAATCAACCGAAAGTATCTGTTAATAACTTACACACCTCTTTGGAGAAATGAAAGAGCTTTGGTTTACAATCATCTGTAGCACTTGAAATCTGTTTAAGAGGATTGAGGGGAAAGAGAGAAACCAACAGTTATTAAAAGTTAGAACACTTAGGGAAAAAAAAAAGAGAGAGAGATGAATTTATTATTACTGGGCTCTCAAATTAAAATATTTCAAAACAAAGTTCCAAAATGCAATATAGCCATACTTTTTTATTAATTAGGCAAAAACCATTATTAGTCAAAAAATTTTAGCTTAAAATAAAACAAAAAGCTAGAAACAAACTATTACCTGGAAATACTGTTCTACATAATTTAATGTCAGAGGACAAGGGATGGACCATTTTTTAATTATTACCTGTAAAAATAAGTAGAATCAGATTATTTCTTACAAATCTCATGACAAGAAATTGATTTCAAATAGGTCAGCATTTTTTCAATTAATCTTAACACTATAACAAATAATATGCAAACAGAAGATATTTTATTTATGGGATTTTCCCTGGTTAGAATGGGGTCATCATTTGACATGTGCCCTATAGTGGGGGAGGGTGGGGGCACTGTGTATCTATTTAGTGGAGATCTCCCCCACTGAACACTGAGAATACTCTCATGACAGCTTTCAAAACTCCAATAGTATCAAGGCATTAAAAGAAAATGCAACTCAGAATGGGAACATGATGTTCCCCTATACGGCTATTTGTGGACCTGGCATCAGTAGCAGATAGAGAAATATTAATAGCAGTTTTAGCTGTGACCACAGGCAGATGCAAAGGGGGAGGGATGGCTGATGCATGAGCACTGTTTTTCCTCGTTGTTCTCAGACTTATATTATTTTGTTGTATGTGGATGAATCTGGCAAAGAATAAGAGCACAAAGCTAAGGAACTAGAGATAATAAAATGAATTTTTTTTTTTAAATTGAAAGAAATCCAGGAGAATGCTACTTCCCAGAAACAGTGAAAATGGTCAGGATTTTCCTCTTAACCGTGGGCATCCTGTTCCTAGACCTACAGTCTAGTTGTGCCAGCATCACCATGGTTGTAGTTGTTTCAGGGCACGTAATTATTCCGTAAATCCTTGCTCTGGGCTGAAACCCAGCAAACAAAAGGGCAAGGGGGAATAAAGGAAGCATCTGTCTTTTGTAGCAGACAAGTAAGTAAACACTACTCCTATTTGCTATCTATCTAGTTTTGTTAACTAATTCCATCAAAATGTTATATAGTGATAAACTGAAAAAAAATATACTTTCAGGATTAAGTTAATGAGTGAACTGAAAAATTACTCTTATTTAAAACTCACCAAGGGAAAAAAAAAAGAACTATAATGATAATTGAGCAAGTTGCTTTGACATTTCTAGGTAAGTTTTTAATATGAAATAAAACTAAATAGACAAGTTATTAGGAGGAAAAAAATCAAAAGCAATAATTTCACCATTTTTTTCTGATATGTTTCCCCAAAGCGGGTGAGGATGGGGTGGGGTAGAAGGTTGTTGCTGGTCTCTCTCTTCAGCCCTGCTCCAAACCCAGCATCTCACATTTCCTCCTCACTGCTAGTGGAGGCAGTAGCAAGGACCATTTACTGATCATGTACCAGATACATTGATAAAGGTCGGTATGTGAGCCACCTCATTTTATCAGCTGTTGTCACCAGACTTAAAAATCCAAATACTTCAAAACAATGCTCCAAAATGCAATGTAATTATTATTTTTTGTTAATAAGAAAATACCACTTCTCAGCCTTCTGGCTAAGATCAAGTGTAGAAAATATCATTAGCAGCCTGAATTTATATTAACATAAAATTCAGTTACTAGAGCTTATTTCTCTGCAGAGACCCACCTCAAGCCCAAGCCCGGGGGGAGACAGAAGTGATGTCCTAGAAAGCAGAAGTACAGGACAGGCATGGAAGATACCCCATAACAAAGGGTAACAGGAGGTCCTTGCTCAGGCTGAAGGCAGAGCACAGTAAGAAGATCCACCCAGGGGTTAGAAAGAAAAACAAAGAAAAAAAAGATTAAGCATCAGAAACACTTGCTCACTTGCACAGAAGGCCTTTCCTTCTTCTCTCTGCTCCAAGACCTTCCCATCTTTCAAGGCTCAGCTCAAATTTTATTTCCCTCCACATCCTTCTTTATTCTAGCTGTTGGTGATCATTTTCTCTTCTCAACTCTTATAACTCCTATACTGAAGCAGATATATCAACATTTAACTATGTATTAACTATGTTATTCTCTATTTTTTTTTCTAATAAATTTACCTTATTTTCCCAACAAGATGGACAGATCCTTACAAGTCGTATCCTAGTTAAACTACCACAACTCTGATGACTAACATAGTACACAGAAGAAGGAAAGCCAAATCTAACCAAAATCCATTCAGATGGCTCTCTATTTTCATTATTGACTTATTAAAATGTTAGTTCTAATATTAGTATTAGAATACCAATCTGTTATTATTCTGTCTCAAGACAGAACTTTTATTTATTTATTTATTTGCGTTTTCTATTCTTTGTGCTTTTTATTTATTTTTATTTTATTTTTTTAAATTTTATTTTATTTTTAACTTTACAATATTGTAAGAACTTTTAGAAACACTGTAAATTTGTGTTCAAAAACAAAACAAAAAAGAAAAACAAAACAAAAAAGATACCATCATGCTGAGCCACTGTTACAACAAACTTTATTTTTAAATTTTTAGATATTTCAGCTGGAGCAAAAATTTATGTCAAAAAATTTTAAGCAAAATAAATATCTGGGGTTCCCTGGTGGCTCAGACAGTAAAGAATTTGCCTGCAATGCAGAAGACCTGGGTTTGATCCTTGGGTTGGGAAGATGAATGGCTATTCATTCCAATATTCTTGCCTGGAGAATTTCATGGACCGAGGGGTCCGGCAGGCTATAGTCCACAGGGTAGTAAAAAGTTGGACACCACTGAGTGACTAAAACTTTCAATTTTTTTCCAAGAATGTGGGACAATAGATGAGAGTGTAGGTTTTGATTTGCATTGTTGGAGACCATAATTTAAGCAAGTAATAGTTTTATGGGCCAATTTTTTAAAATTTAATAATAAATGCTACATAGATTTACAAACACATATTGATACTTTCTTGGGCTCCAAAATCACTGCAGATGGTGACTGCAGCCATGAAATTAAAAGATGCTTGCTTCTTGGAAGAAAAGCTATGATGAACCTAGGCAGCATATTAAAAAGCAGAGACATTACTGACAAAGGTCGATATAGTCAAAGTTATGGTTTTCCCAGTAGTCATGTATGGATGTGAGAGTTGGACCACAAAGAAAGCTGAGTGCTGAAGAATTGATGCTTTTGAACTGTGGTGTTGGCAAAGACTCTTGGAGTCCCTTGGACTGCAAGGAGATCAAACCAGTCAATCCTAAAGGAAATCAGTCCTGAATATTCATTGGAAGGACTGATGCTAAAGCTCCAATAGTTTGGCCCCCTGATGCAAAGAAGTGACTCACTGGAAAAGACCTTGATGCTGGAAAAGATAGAAGGCAGGAGGAGAAGGGGACGACAGAGGATGAGATGGTTGAATGGCATCACCGACTCAATGGACATAAGTTTGAGCAAGCTGTGGGAGTTGGTGATGGACAGGGAAGCCTGGCGTGCTGCAGTCCATGGGGTCGCAAAGAGTCAGACATGACTGAGTGACTAATCTGAATTGATTGATAAAAATGGGGCTTCCCTGATAGCTCAGGTGGTAAAGAATCTGCCTGTAATACAGGAAACCCTGGTTCAATTTCTGGGTCAGGAAGATCCCCTGGAGAAGGGATAGGCTACCCACTCCAGTATTCTTGGGCTTCCTTGGTGGCTCAGATGGTAAAGAATCTGCCTGAAAAGCAGGAAACCTGGGTTCAATCTCTGGGTTGGGAAGATCCCCTGGAGGAAGGCATGGAAATCCACTCCAGTATTCTTGCCTGGAGAATCCTCATGGACAGAGAAGCCCAGCAGGCTTCTCTAGGACTGAGCAACTAAGCACAGCATAGCGATAAAAGTAATTAATGAAAAAAGGTACAATGGAAAAATAAATCCTAATATTATCAGGATTAATATTATTATTAAACATTAATAACATTTAATGTTTATTAATGTTTAATATTAATAATATTAAAATAATAATAAAAATTGGAATCCTTCAAAAAAAATTGGGGTTAATATATACGTGTTTCCTTTCCTTAATCCCTATGTATTTTAAAACTAACAAAAGAGTCTATGATAAATTCAAGCATACGTCATTTGATTGTGCTTTAGTTTACTGAACTTCACAGATACTGTGTTTCTTTATGGATTAAATGTTCATGGCAACCCAGTGTCAAACAAGACCACTGGCACCATTTTTCCAAGAGCATTTGCTCACATCATGTTTCTGTGTCACATTTTGGTAATTCTCACAATATTTCAAACTTTTTCATTACAATCATATTTGTGATAGTGATCAATCATCTGTGCTCAGTGATCTTTGATGTAACTATTGTAACTGTTTTGGGGTTCCATGAACTATGCCCATGTAAGATGGCAAACAATCCATAAATGTTGTGTATGTTCTGACTGCTCCATTGACTGGCAGTTCCCATCTCTCTCCCTCTCCTTGGGTCTCCCTATTCTGTGAGACACAAAAATATTGAAATTAGGCCAATTTATAAGCCTACAATGGCCTCTGTTTAAGTGAAAGGAAGGGTTGCACATCCCTCACTTTAAATCAAAAGCTAGAAATGATTACACGCAGTGAGGAAGGCATGTGCAAAACTGAGATAGGCCGAAAGCACTCTTGTACCAAACTGTTAGCCAAGTGGTGGATGCAAAGAAAAAGTTTCTGAAGGAAATGAAAAGTGTTACTCCAGTGACTACACGAATGATTAAAAAAAAAAAAAGGTGAAACAGTGTTATTGCTGATATGGAGAAAGTTTTAATAATCTGGATAGAGATCAAAACAGCCACAACATTTCCTTAAGTCAAAGCCAAATCCAGAGCAAGGGCCCCAACTCTCTTCAATTCTATGAAGGGAGAGAAGTGAGGAAGCTGCAGAAGAAAAGTCTGAAGCCAGTGGAGGCTGGTTCATAAAGTTTAAGGAAAGAAGCCATCTCCATGACATCGAAGTGCAAAGTGAAGCAGCAAGTGCTGATGTAGAAGCTGCAGCAAGTTATCCAGAAGTTCTAGCTAAGATCATTAACGAAGGTGATTACTAAACAATAGATTTTCAGTGTAGACCAAAGAGCCTTCTATTGGAAGATGTGATCTAGGACTTTCATAGTTGGAGAGAAGTCAGTGCTTGGTTTCAAAGCTTCAAAGGACAGGCTGACTCTCTTGTTAGGGGTTAATGCAGCTGGTGATTTTAAGTAGAATAGCACAATGCTATTTTACCATTTCACAAAACCTAGGGCCCTTAAGAATTATGCTAAATCTATACTCTGCCTGTGCTCTATAGATGGAACAACAAAGCATGGATGACAATACATCTGTTTATTATTTTAAGCCCATTGTTGAGACCTACTGCTCAGGAAAAAAGACCCCTTTCAAAATACTACTGCTCATTGACAATGCACCTGGTCATCCAAGGGCTCTGATGGAGAGGTGCAACAGGATTCATGTTGTTTTTATGCCAGCTAACATAATATCCATTTTGTAGTCCATGATTTCAGAAGGAATACTGACTTTCAAGTCTCATTCTTTAAGAAACAATTACATGAGGCTGTAGGTGCCAGAGATGTGATTCCTCTGATGTATATGAGCAAAATAAATTGAAAATCTTCTGGAAAGGATTCACCATTCTAGATGAAATCAAATCCTATGTGATTCATAGGAAGAGGTCAAAATATCAACATTAACAGAAGTTTGGAACAAGCTGATTCCAGCCTTCATGGATGACTCTGATTTCAGCAGAGGAAGTCACTACAGACATGGTGGAAAGAGCAAAAGAACTAGAATTAGAAGTGGAGACTGAAGAAGTGACTGAATTGCTGCAATCTCACAACGCAACTGAATGGATTCAGAGTGCTTTTTATGGATGAGAAAAGAAAGTGGTTTCTTGAGATGGAATCTACTCCTGGTGAAGAGGCTATGAAGATTGCTGAAATGAATACAAAGGATTTAGAATATTACATAAACTTAATTGATAAAGCTATGGCAGAATTTGAAAGGACTGACTACAACTTTGAAAGAAGTCCTACTGCAGATAAAATGCTATCAAACAGAAAAATCATCACATGCTACAGAGAAATCATTTATGAAAACAAGAGTCAATGTATGCACCAAACTTCATTGTTATCTTAAATAATCGCCACAGCCACTCCAACCTTCAGCAACCACCACCCTGATCAAGGGAAGACTTTTCACTAACTAAAACAGATTACAACTTGCTGAAGACTCAGGTGATAGTGATTTTTAGTAATATTTTTTTCTTTTCCATCATGTTATTGCAAGATATTGAATATAGCTCCCTGTGCTATATAGTAGGTCCTTGTCATTTATCCATTTTATATATAGCAGTGTGTATATGCTAATCCCAAACTCATAATTTGTCCCCACCTTCTTTCCCTTTTGGTAATCCTAAATTTGCTTTCTGTATCTGTGAGTCTGTTTCTGTTTTGTAAATAAGTTCATGTGTATCATTTTTTAAGATTTCACATGTAAGTGACAGCATATGATCTTTGTCTTTTTCTTTCTGTCTTCACTTAGTGTGATAATCTCTAGATTCATCCATGTTGGGGTAAATGGCATTATTTCATTCCTTTTTAAGGCTGAGTACTTAAAACATCTACGTCTGCTTTATTGACTACACCAAAGTCTTTGACTGTGTGGATCACAACAAAATGTGGAAAAGTCTGAAAGAGATACCAGACCACTGTACCTGCCTCCTGAGAAATCTGTATGCAGGCCAAGAAGCAACAGTTAGAACTGGACATGGAACAACAGACTGGTTCCAAATCGGAAAAGGAGTACATCAAGGCTGTAAATTGTTACCCTGCTTATTTAACTTATATGCAGAGTGTAACATAAGAAATCCCAGGCTGGATGAAGCACAAGCTGGAATCAAGATTGCCGGGAGAAATATCAATAAGCTCCGACATTCAGATGACACCACCCTTACGGCAGAAAGAGAAGAACTAAAGAGCCTCTTGATGAAAGTGAAAGAGGAGAGTGAAAAAGTTGGCTTAAAGCTCAACATTCAGAAAACTAAGATTATGGCATCTGGTCCCATTACTTCATGGCAAATAGATGGGGAAACAATGGAACAGCGAGAGACTTTATTTTCTTGGGCTCTAAAATCACTGCAGATGGTGACTGCAGCCATGAAATTAAAAGACGCTTACTCCTTGGAAGAAAAGCTATGACCAACCTAGACGGCATATTAAAAAGCAGAGACATTACTTTGCTAACAAAGGTCCGTTGAGTCAAAGCTATGGTTTTCCAGCAGTCACGTATGGATATGAGAGTTGGAATATAAAAGAAAGCTGAGTGCCAAAGAATTGATGCTTTTAAACTGTGGTGTTGGAGAAAACTCTTGAGTCCCTTGGACTGCAAAGAGATCCAACCAGTCCATCCTAAAGGAAATCAGTCCTGAATATTCATTGGAAGGACTGATGTTGAAGCTGAAACTCCAATACTTTGGCCCCCTGATGCGAAGAATGGACTCACTGGAAAAGACCCTGATGCTGGGAAAGATTGAAGGCAGGAGGAGAAGGGGACAACAGAAGATGAGATGGTTGGATGGCATCACTGACTCAATGGACATGAGTTTGAGTAAGCTCCAGAAGCTGGTTATGGACAGGGAAGCCTGACAAACTGCAGTCCATGGGGTTGCAAAGAGTCAGACACAAAAGAGCGACTTAACTGACTAAGGCTGAATAAGCAATAAAGTATTTTTAAATTAATGTATGTACATTGTTTTCTTAGACATAATGCTACTGTACATTTAATAGACTACAGTACAGTGTAAACATAACTTCTGTACATACTCAGAAATGATATGTGTGACTCGGTTTATTGCAATGGTCCAGAACTGAACCTGCAATATCTCTGAGGTATGCCTACATGCCAATTAAAAGAGAAGTAAGAAGGAAGGATATAGCGTGTCTTCACTGCCTCATAGTAGACCAAATTTAAATTGTGCTCAAAGGTAAAAATCTGAGCAGATGGTTTGTAAAGTAGGATAATAAATGCAGAATAAGGGTATTATTTCTATATGACAGCTACAGGAGAAATCTGCATCGAATTAAAGAGTATCTGCCATGACAGAAATGAATACTGTGAAAACTACAATAGATGTGTTGCATCAATATATTTTACCTGCTTCAAACTGTTGGCTATAAAAACCAAATTACTCCTACCTATGCAGCACTTGTGTGGTCAATTATCTGTGAAGAAAATATTCAATGTTATGTATACTGATTATCTTTAATATCTGTATGTTCATTTGCAAATACAGGCCACTCTTAACCACGTAGATGCTTTTCAACAATCAAATTATGATGGAAATATTTTTTGTTCCCCTCTTAATGTGACACCTAAGAAGTGTGCTTATCATTTCACAATATATGTAAGTTAAGTCATTATGCTGCACACCTTAAACTTACACAGCACTGTATGTCAATTATATCTCAATAAGACAGAAAGAAAAAGGTCTTTTAAATAAGTGTATGTTCAATTCACTTATAAGATACAAGTCAGACAGTTTGTGGAGGGAGGGCAATCAATGATTCTAATGTTGGTAAGTTCAACAAATGGTTAAATGGAAACACTGTCAAGTATTTTTAGTTTTAAGAGCATTCATTAAATAAATATTCCTGTACACTGAAACCAGGGTCACTTTCACTTCATTTAAATAATCTAAAGTTATTTTATTCTTGTATCCCAGAAGATAGTTCAGCCTAAGTTGTATGCATCCTAGATTGTTTTGACAGCTTGGAAATCTGGTTCTATCATATGGTTTAACTAATGATGTGTTGTCTTGCTCTTTTGGATGGCATGTTTCTTTCATTCATTTCTCAATAACCCAGGAGAGTTTAAATAAGCTTATGATTTTAAGAGTTTAATCAAGCCATTTAGGCATGTATTCTGGAAAGTTTAAAATGTTTAATCCTACTTAAGGTTGGACAGATACTGACTGTGGAATAAGCTGCTAAGCAAATAGAAAAGGATCTTCCCCCCCAGAATTTCACACAAAGATAGTCTTTGGAATATTACAATCTGTTTTAGAAGAATTAAAAGGAAATCAGAAATTTAAATTCTCTTTTATCTTCATATTAAATTATTTTATAAAAAGTTTACCATCTGAGAGATATTTTCCCTATAATTAAAATGAGCTAATTTAAAGAAATATTCCACATGTGAAAAACAGTATTTCTGTGCAGTCAACTTTACGAGAGCTTAACCAATGCTTAATAAATCAGATGGGAGAGAATTCAGGCACTCCAATTCTTACTAGATCTCTTCAGTGGGTAAACCCCTGAAGCTCTGGTTTCATCAATGGAACTAAGTTTTAAAATTAAGATGATTAGGATTCAAATTGATTTTACAGCTTAGAACCAGCCTTATTCTTATGCTTGAGAACCCCCAAAACATAAACATACATAATCTTGTACAGAAATAAGTGAATACTTAGACTTACTCAAAGAATTATACTCCAAGGTTTTAACAAAACTGGTGTGCTCTTCTCTCTAGTTAAGCACAGAGAAACTGAACCTGAAATGCTATTCTTGCTAAGCTTCTTCAAAATAGATACTATGAAGGAAACAGTTTTGCAGAATAAAAGTGCTTTTAATAACACGTTGAAATAAAATGGGATACCTTTTCAATAAAAAACAGAGTAAAGAGAAAAAAAGACATTAACACAATGATTTCAATTTTAGTGAGGAGATAAGTAATATAGTATATTTTAAACTTACCACAAGAGCAAAGAACACCATAAAGAAAAATGATAAACTACTTGTGTAGCCAAGAAAGCCTGTAAAATAACAGTAAAATAAAAAGCAATTTATAAGGAAAGTGATCCTAACATGCAGCTAGAGCTATACATCTCGGGCATGTTTTTTATTACACTGCTTGGTATCTGGGGCTTAGGGCTGAGAATAACAACATTCCAACTATCTGTCACAGATCATTTATGTAGCTCTGTACGGCAGAATTGGAACTGGCTTACCACTAATGGCACACTGTAAGGAAAGGCTGCTCTTTAATGTTCCGCTGTAAAGATTTTATTTTAGTGGGGCAGACAAAATACTACTGCAAACCAAGTAATAGGTTAACTAGGCAGGGCTGAAGGCTGAACAACCTAAAATAAATCCAAGTTCAAAATTATTCACAATCACCTTCTGATAAAACTGTGGAACTGTGAAATTTAAAAGCCCCTTAACGTTATTTCTTTTTTCTCTTTTCTTATAAACAAATAACATCCTCTTCTATAGAGACTTACCTATTTTAGGAAGAAGTGCGAGAGGGAACACAATGCCAACACAAACGATTATTAGTAGTGTGTCTCCATCAAGATACCAAGACCTATTAGGGGAAAAAGTTCTACTTTAGGTACAGAGCAACTAAAACCACCTTGACATATTTTATAATAAAATAATATATTGAATATATCATAAATATATTTAATATGATAACAAGTTTGAGGGACTATAAAGATTTATTAAAAATGGAAAGGAGCTATATTTATAGCCATTATACCTGCATGGTAGAATGATGGATAATTTTTCTTCTTATACAGTGGTTTTACATATTTTTAAATTTTTCAGGAAAGGGTATGAATTAGTAGGAGAAAACACATTACATTTTTCATATAAAGGTAATAGAATACTGAATGAGAAAAGGTAGGTAAATGTGTGATTTGATTATTTTTTTTAAAAAATGGATGCACAGTTATAAAAAAGTCAGACAGATATACTTAAAATACCATAAGCAGATATTTCTATGTAGCAGCACTGAGAAATCTTTATTTTGTGTACTGGTGGCATATACAAGGTTTTAAAGTTTCAATATAAAAATACATGTGTTGAAGTTTTTAAAAATCAGACTTAATTCCCTAAGAATTTAATAGTAAAGACTTCTCTTTGGTATATAATAATTAAGCAATTCATAAAAGAAGTGCAACTAGTAAATACACATGAGGAAAAATCCAATCTCTGATGTTAAAGAAATAACTAATAAGGCTATTGAGATTGAGTACAAATATTTAAAAAATAATATTCAAGGATGTGAATAATTGGTCCTTCACACAACGTTAGTGATCTTGTCAATTCGCACTATCTTCTGGAAAAATACTGATAATGTGTGGTAATCTACTCTGAGAGAATAATCTAAGATATAAAGAATTCTATGTGCATGAAGCTGTGAGTATAACATTATCATAATATTAAAAAGTTGAGGAAAATCTTATATAACCAACAATAAAAAATGTTTGTCAAAAACAGCATACTCAATGGAATGTTAAACAGCTTTTATTTTTTTTTAAAAAGACAGTTTACTAAAACAGAAAATACTGATGATAAAAATACAAAATAATGATTATTAACTATGTTTTTAAAATGTTTTGGTGGAAAAATTCAAAGAAATAAATAGCAGGGATTATCCTGCTTAATTCCCTAAGAATTTAATAGTAAAGACTTCTCTTTGGTATATAATAATTAAGCAATTCATAAAAGAAGTGCAACTAGTAAATACACATGAGAAAAAATCCAATCTCTGATGTTAAAGAAATAACTAATAAGGCTATTGAGATTGAGTACAAATATATGCAAAAAATAATATTCAAGGATGTGAATAATTGGTCCTTCATGGTCCTAATCCCTGATAACAGGGATTAGGTAAGAGATGGTATTATGTATAATTTTTATTTGCTTTGTCTTCTAAATTGTCTGTAAAGTAGCTATTATTTTTACTCTGAAATATATGCAAGTGCACATCAAAATGGTAACAAAGTAAAATTCATGCTAATATGAGAGCTGGGAGCATCAAAGATAATAGGTATTACTCTTTCAAGTCATTTGTTAGATGTTCTCTGAATTTTCAGTTGACTATAATGTATCCTTTCACTACCAGCCAAAGTCTCCCACTGCCATGTTAAATTAAGAAAATGGACAAACTCCTAGAAACATACAGTGTACCAAGACTGAATCATGAAGAACTAAAAAAATATAAACAGACCAATAATGAATAAGGTCACTGCACCAGTAATAAAAAACTACCAACAAAGAAAAGCCCAGGACCAGATGGTTTCACCAGTGAATTCCACCAAACATTTAAAGAAAAACTAACGCCAGTGCTTCTCAAACTCTTCCCAAACACTGGACAGTAGAGAACAGTTCCAAACTCACTTTATAAGGTGAGCATGCCCTACTATCAAAGCCACATAAGAACATTACAAAAAACAAAACTTACAGACCAATATCCCTGGTGAATATATTATTAAAATTCTCAACAAAATATTAGTAAACCAAATCCAACAGCACATTAAACACATCATATATTATGATCAAGTGGGATTTATCCATAGGATGCAAGGATGGATCAACATATGAAAATCAGTCAACATGATATAGCACATTAACAGAATGTAAGATAAAAAACACATGGTCAAATAGATTAAAACATATAATAAAAATGTTAAAAAATATGTTTTATAAAAATGTTAAAAACATATGATTAAAAAATAGATGCCAAAAAAGCATGTGACAAAACACAATATTCATTTATGATTAAAAAAAAAGAAAACTTCAACAAATTTAGTACAGAGGGAAGAAATCTCAACATAAGGGCCACATATAACAAGCTCACAGCTAATATCATACTCAACAGTGAAAGGCTTAAAGTTTTTCCTCTAAGGTCAGGAATGAGACCAGGATGCCTACCCTCACCACTCTTATTAAACATAGTACTGGAAGTCCTAGCTAAAACAATCAGGCAAGATAAAGAAATAAATGGCATCCAAATTGGATAAGAAGTAAATCTGTCTTTATTTGCAGATATGATCTTATATATAGGAAATTCTAAAGACTTCAACCAAAAAAACTGTTAGAGCTAATCAAAAAATATTATAAAGCTGAATGATACATAAACAACACACAGAAATCAGCTGTATTTTTATAAACTAAGAAGTATCTGAAAAAGAAATAAACAATTAGTTCGGTCGTGTCCGACTCTTTGCGATCCCGTGGACTGCAGCATGCCAGGCTTCCCTGTCCATCACCAACTTCCGGAGCTTACTTAAACTCATGTCCATCGAGTTGGTGATGCCATCCAACCATCTCATATTCTGTTGTCCCCTTCTCCACCCGCCTTCAATCTTTCCCAGCATCAAGGTCTTTTCCAATGAGTCAGTTCTTCGCATCAGGGGGACAGAGTACTGGAGTTTCAGCTTCAGCATCAATCCTTCCAATGAATAATCAGGACTGATTTCCTTTAGGATGGACTGGTTTGATCTCCTTGCAGTCCAAGGGACTCCCAAGAGTCTTCTCCAACACCACAGTTCAGAAACACCAATTCTTCAGCACTCAGCTTTCTTTACAGTCAAGCTCTCAGATCCATACATGACTACTGGAAAAACCATAGCCTTGACTCAACGGACCTTTGTTGGCAAAGGAATGTCTCTGCTTTTTAATATGCTGTCTAGCTTGGTCATAACTTTTATTCCAAGGAGCAAGTGACTTTTACTTTCATGACTGCAATCACCATCTGCAGTGATTTTGGAGCCCAAGAAAATAAAGGCTCTTGCTGTTTCCATTATTTCCCCATCTATTTGCCATGAAGTGATGGGATTGGATGCCATGATCTTAGTTTTCTGAATGTTGAGCTTTAAGCCAACTTTTTCACTCTCCTCTTTCACTTTCATCAAGAGGCTCTTTAGTTCTTCTTCACTTTCTGCCATAAGGGTGGTGTCATCTGCATATCTGAGCTTATTGATATTTCTCCTGGCAATCTTGATTCCAGCTTGTGCTTCCTCCAGCCCAGTGTTTCTCATGATGTACTCTGCATAGAAGTTAAATAAGCAGGGTGACAATATACAGCCTTGATGTACTCCTTTCCCAATTTGGAACCAGTCTGTTGTTCTATGTCCAGTTCTAACTGTTGCTTCTTGGTTTGCATACAAAGTTCTCAGGAGGTAGGTCAGGTGGTCTGGAATTCCCATCTCTTTCAGAATTTTCCACAGTTTGTTGTGATCCACACAGTCAAAGGTTTGGCATAGTCAATAAAGCAGAAATAGATGTGTTTCTAGAACTCTCTTGCTTTTTCAATGATCCAGCAAATGTTGGCAATTTGATCTCTGGTTCCTCTGCCTTTTCTAAAACCAGCTTGAACATCTGGAATTTCATGGTTCATGTACTGTTGAAGCCTGGCTTGGAGAATTTTGAGCATGACTTTGCTTGTGTGTGAGATAACTGCAATTGTGTGGTAGTTTGAACATTCTCTGAGATTGCCTTTCTTTGGGATTGGAATAAAAACTGACCTTTTTCAGTCCTGTGGCCACTGCTCAGTTTTCCACATTTGCTGGCATATTGAGTGCAGCACTTTCACAGCATCATCTTTCAGGATTTGAAATAGCTCCACTGAATTCCATTACCTCCACTAGCTTTGTTTGTAGTGATGCTTCCTAAGGCCCACATGACTTCAAGACTCCAGAATGTCTGGTTCTAGGTGAGTGATCACACCATCGTGGTTATCTGGGTCATGAAGATCTTTTTTGTACAGTTCTTCTGTATATTCTTGCCACCTCTTCTTAATATCTTCTACTTCTGTTAGGTCCATACCATTTCTGTCCTTTATTGAGCCCATCTTTGCATGAATGTTCCCATGTATGCCTAATTTTCTTGAAGAGATCTCTAGTCTTTCCCATTCTATTATTTTCCTCTATTTCTTTGTATTGATCACTGAGGAAGGCTTTCTTATCTCTCCTTGCTATTCTTTGGAGCTCTACATTCAGATGTGTATATCTTTCCTTTTCTCCTTTGCTTTTCACTCCTCTTCTTTTCACAGCTATTTGTAAGGCCTCCTCAGACAGCCATTTTGCTTTTTTGCATTTCTTTTTCTTGGGGATGGTCTTGATTCCTGTCTCCTGCAAAATGTCACGAACCTCCATCCATAGTTCTCAGGCACTCTGTCTATCAGATCTAGTCCCTTAAATCTATTTCTCACTTCCACTGTATAATCATAAGGGATTTCACTCAGGTCATACCTGAATGATCTAGTGGTTTTCCCTACTTTCTTCAATTTCAGTCTGAATTTGGCAATAAGGAGTTCATGATCTGAGCCACAGTCAGCTCCTGGTCTGTATTCCACTCACAATAGCATGAAAGCAATAAAATAGTTATAAATATTTAACCAAAGAAGTGAAAGACAGTCAAACTTAAATGAAAGAAATTGAAGACACAAACAACTGTGTTCATGGATCAAAATAATCAATTTTGTTAAAATGTCCAAACTATCCAAAGCTATCTATAGTCAATGCAATCCCTATCAAGTCCTAATGACAGTTTTTTTCTCAAAATAGAACAAAAATTCTAAAATTTGTATGGAACTACAAAAGGCTCCAAATAGCCAAAGTAATCCTGAGAAAGAAAACCAAGTTGACTTCAAAGTATACTGCAAAGCTTTAGTAATCAAAACAATATAGTACTGGCATAAAACAGACACATAGTTCAAAGGAACAGACTATGGAGCCTCGGCATACTCTCCCACCCCATATACTGTCAACGAATATTTGAGAAAGGACTCAAGAATATTCAGTGGGAGTCTTTTCAAAAAATTAGACTGAGGAAATTGGATAGCCATATACAGAAAAATGAAATCTATCTTATACCACTCACAAAAATTAACTTGAAATAAATACTCAAATGTAAAACCTGAAACTATATAATTTATAGAAGAAAACATAAAGAAAATGCTCCTTGACATCGGTCTTGGCAGCAATTTTTTTTTTAATATGACACCAAAAGCACAAGCAACAAAAGCAAAAATAAATGGAACTATATCAAAATGAAAAGTTCTGTACAATAAAAGAAACAATTACCAGAATGAAAAGGCAGTCTACAGAACGAGAGAAAATATTTCCAAATCATATATCTGATGAAGGGCTAATATTCAAAATATATAGAGAACTCTTACAATTCAATAGCAAAAAATCAAACAAATCCAATTTCTAAATGGGCAAAGTAAATAAATAGATATTTTTTCCCAAAGAAGATATATGAATGGTTAACAGGTACATGAAAAGATGACCAACATCACTTATCAGGGAAATACAAATCAAAATCACAAGGAAATATCATCTCACACCTGTTAGTATGGATATCATCAAAAAGACAAGAGACAACAAGTATTGGCAGGGATGTGGAGAAAAAGAAAGATTTGTGCACTTTTGGTGGGAATGTGAATTGGTTCAACCACTATGGAAAACAGTTCCTCAAAAAATTAAATGAAGAACTACCACATGATTGATCCAACAATCCCATATCTGGGCATATATTTAAAGAAAATGAAAATAGGATATCAAAAAGATATCTGCACTCCCATGTTTATAAGCTATTATTCACAGTAGCCGAGATACGGAAACAATGTAAGTGTCTGTCAATGGATGAAGGGATAAAGAAAATGTGGGATAAAACACACACACACACACTGGAATATTATTCAGCCATGAGAAAGATATTTTGCCATTTGTGACAACACTGATGGACACTGAGGACATTATGCTAAGAGAGATCAGTCAGACAGAAAAAGACAAATACTGTATATCATGTATATGTGGAATTTAAGAAACAATAGAATGGTGGTTAGCAGGGGCTGGTAGGTAAGGGAATGGAGGAGATGTTGGTCAAACGCTACAAATTTGCAGTTAGAGGATGAATAAGTTCTGGGACTCGAATGCAAAACAATGTGATTATAGTTAACAGAATTATTTTATATACTTGGAAGTTGCTAAGAGGCAGAATCTTAAATATTCTCACCACAAAAAAGAAAGGATAATTATATGAGGTAATGGAGGTATCAGCTAAACACTACAGTGGTAATCATACCACAATATATGTGTATCAAATTTATACATTGGATACCTTAAACCTACACAATATATAGTTGACAATGTCATATGTTAACTTCAGTGACTCAGCAGTAAAGAATCCGCCTGCAATGTAGGAGACATGGGTTCAATCCCTGGGTCAGGAAGATCCCCTGGAGGAGGGCACGGCCACCCACTCCAGTATTCTTGTCAGGAGAATCCCCATGGACAGAGGGGCCTGGCAGGCTGTGGTCCATGGGGTCGCAAAGAGTCGGACACGACTGAAGCAACTAAGCACCAACACAAGCATCAATATCTCAATTTTTAAAAAAAAGAAAGAAAAGGTTTTCCTTTAAATCGGTTTCAACCCATGGGTTTTAACACAAACGTTATGTTTCACTGTGTCTCTTTTACACCTTAGTTTATGAAGAAGTCCTCTCTAATGTATCTTGAAAAGGTACTGCTGGGTGCTGACAACTTCCTCTTTAACAGAACAAGAGAAGGAGCAGCAGCTGAAGAGACACCATGATCATAGCTTGCCCTTCTCCACCCTAACTCATGTCTTTAGGAAATGCACGTGCCAGACACTAAATCCTGCACACAAGTATTTCTAGCTAATGGGCCTGAAGCTGTGCTCTCTACATCTGCACATGCCCCTCAAGTCCTGGTATGCAGGAGGTTCTAAGAGAGCATGGAGATTACAAATACAACATGACACTTCCGGGCATATTCGTCGTCTACTCACTCTTGAATACGCATGAAAATGAGAACTTCAAAATATCCCTCACCGAGGAACACCTGGCAACTAAATTTCTAAAGCTGGCAAAAAGCCCAGGGCTCCATGCCTGAAATCTCTTTCCTTCTGTGACCCAAAACAGACTCAGACAGTTGCAGCGCCAGGAGAAAAAAAGGCCCAGAGGCACACCAAAGAAGATTCCATCTGTTAGTTCTGCTGTCCCTCCTGTCACAAAGCAAGAATTGGGCAAAGGGAGCACATTAATCCTATGGACCAAAGATTCTTTTCTCCTGCATTAAGAATCTTAGGAACACTTGGAAACCCTGCACTCTATAACATTTACTATTATGTATTATACTTTATAACTTTACATTATTTCAGATCATAATTCATTCATGTCCACGGAAGTCACACGATTGCCCAAAGCTTTGGGTCTGAAGATAAGTTTACCTCCTCCCAGTGGTAATTCAGAATCTCAGAGTTATGGAATGTTAGAACTAGAAGGGACCTCAGAGATCATCTGGTTCAACAACTTCATTGTATATGTCTACAAAATCAGCAAAAGGACAATGACGATCTTAGTAACAGAAGCAATGGAAATACTCTCTATTCTTGAATAGTCACTCTGAATTTATGGCCTCATTTTTCTCAAGACTGTGATTTCTTTACGCTCTCCTCTTCACAAGACTACACTTGTAATTTCTGATATTAAAAAGAACTTTTAAAAAAAATTTCTCTATCCCTAGTTTGGCTACTGATTAATATTAGTCATTTCTTATCTTTATTAAGTTATGTTAACACAGCCAATTATAAATACAATGCTTTTCTTTACCATTTGTCAACAAGCAAGGCAATACAGTAATGCACAGTAAAATCAGCTCAAATTTCATGTGCATGTCACAGTCAACTGAATTGTATTTGGCAATGGATATTTTCCAAGGAGCAGAAATGACTAAACTTTACAAAATAAAACTCCAGCCTGAGAAATACAATTGAAAAATCAAGATTTTAGAAGAATATGCTAACCTTAACATTTTTCCTAAGTAGGGGAAGAAAAGAGTTATCTAACAGAACCCCTGTTTCCTACTGTGATCTAAATATACATTCTCTTCAAGCCAAAAGATTTAGAGTAAAAAGTTTTACGCTTCCTAGAAAACTCGTGTGATCTGTGGACTAATCCTATATGATAAAATTGTTCCAAGTATGAAATATATGGTATAGATCCCTAGCTGCATTGCAAATGCTTTGGCATGCAGATTTTTCCCCATATTTTAATGAAAACCAGATTTATTTATAAGTTGCTTTAATTTCATTCTTGAACGGAATGGAACAAGAGTATCATATGTTCTGAATTAGGATCTTACTCACATCCCATATCAATTATGTAACTCAAATGCAAGACAACTTAATTGTGTCAATCATATTCTGCTGACAAGATCATTAAATGTTAACATAGAGCTTCCAAGTTGTAACAGCCATAGATTTTTTTTAAATGTTACTCTATGAAAAATATAGATGCCTCATAAAAGTTTGGTATAAGTATTAAATAGCTTCTGACTTCTAATAATAATTTTTGAAATTAGAATATTATAAAAGTAGTTTCTTTTTGATAACATCTTTATAAAGGTTTATTTTTCACAAAGGTACATCAAATCTCACATATAACACAGAACATAAGCACAACTGAAAATTCTTAACTGCAATTTATTGTAACTCGAAACCTAAAAGTATACCAATATTATATTGATCTCACAGAAGAAATACTGCTCTGTAACTCTACCTGGAAATAAACTGTGCTAGGTAGTCAAATCAATTACCATAACATTTATTTCTTAATTATTTCATAGTATTAAACTTTTTTCATAGTATTAAAATTTAAAGACATGATTTATCTGCATTCTAACCAATTAATATAATTAGTCACTTACTAATGCTTTTCAAAACTTTGAAATCCAAAATATGTGAATATATATTACATTTAAAACAAGATGAGCAATTTTAAAACATCGTAACAGATGTTGCAAACTGTTCACAGTATTTTGAAGTATATACAGCTTTAAAAATTCATTTCTGATGCAAAAATAACTGATCAATTTTCTACTAATATGAATAAGATGGGAGTTACTTTTTATTTCCTTCTTTAAACAAATTAGAGAAAATAAGAAAATGACAACTTAAAATGACACTATGGTAAAAGTATCACTTTTAAAGAAAGAAGACCTAAGTTTTAATAGCAATTCTGTCACATACTACCTTAATTATTTCCAAAACTTTATATGTATTTTTGTCCCTCTTCTTTCCGCAAAGACATATGACATAAAAAAAGTAAATAGAAGTAACCAAATTCAGGATCAAGAAAAAGGAGAACACATGTGACAACTATTAAGATTAACACAGTTAATGCAATACATTCAAATTTGACTTTGACCTTTCTGGCAGTTAGAGCAAATAGGGAAAAGCCACCTTTATACAGTCATTATTATTGCAATTTCTTTTTAAAAATTGAGTTGTAACTGACATACAACATTATGGAGTTGCTTGATTTCCCACACTTACATTATGCTATCGGCTTACAAAAGCATGTATATGTATAATATCTTATTCGGTCATCCCAACAACTTCGTGAAGAAGGCAATACCAGTGCCACCATTACACCAGATAAAGAAACCTCAGGCTCAAAATTAAGTTATACGGCCAAAGAAGTTAAATTAATTTCCTGAGATTACTGAATATGAAATGAATAGAACACATGTTTCCTTACTCTTAGCCTAACATTCTTCATTTTACCTCTTATTGCCTTGAGTTTCTTAGCCCTAAATTATAATGGAAATTTATGGCATAGAATTTTTTGAGTAATAGAAGTTGTCCTCATTATTTTTTACAGCAAATGTAAAAGCAAATTCTACATAGGTGTGTCATTTAGCAACTGTTTATCAAAATAAGAGCATAAAACTTAAAACTAGATAAAGCTACAGATAAAACAAGGTAGCGCTAAGTATCAAATGTGACAATGAATATGGAAACTTTGTAAACTGTAAAGTACTACACAAAAGCACATCTTCCAATGATGAAAAAACAGTAAGGACTTCTCCTTACCTTTTTATCAATCACAGCTCCTATTCAGACCTAAACTATATCATATTTTTCTTATAAATATGTATTTGTAGTTGTCTAAGTAGAATTCTTTCATGGAAGTCAACTTGTAAAAGCTAAAACTCAATTTTGAAAACTTGCCCTGCAATCCAGAAGAAGTTGGAACAAAATATTGGAGCAAAACAACCAAATATTTAAATCAAAAAGTCTGATGGGTTTTGGTGTTGTGATTTAGAAATTATATGAATTAATTTGATGACAATTAAAAGGATTCATTTAGCCCTTTCAAGTTTGTTTTTCTCAAAATTTCATGTTATATATAGTAAGAGGAAAAGTATAATTAATTTGGACTTTTTTCCTCATAATAAAAGATGAATTAATAGTCTTTAGAACCCAGTGTTTTTATTAAAAAAAAGAAGGGCAGTATAACATGGTTTAGTATTATATATAATATTGTTAAAAACAGGAAATGAAACAATTTTTTTCCAGTAATGCTTTATAACAGGATTTTACACAAAGTCCGCTGTAACTTTATCAGTCTGATTTCTCTTTATCACTGTGGTTTGCTGAAAAGTGACAGCAGGATTATCCGCTCCCTCCTTTAAGACCTTTACCGTCAGTGCTTTCAGCCTCCCTGCTCCTCCAGCCAACCTTTCATATCCAGAAATTTCTCCCCCACTCTTCTCTAAGAGTTGGCTCATACTTGCGCTGCTCTTTCGTGCCCCCATGGAAAGCAGGGATTGCCACTGGCCTGTCCGAGGGATCACATACCACTGTTCTGCACATGATGGTTACCACCCACGGTCTGCAGGGCTTCCTTCTCTAGGACCACTGTCTCCGCAGAACTTTGTAAGTGTCTTGAGGGCAGGAACTACATTTACCTTATTTCCCACAAGGGCTTAATAGATATTTATTGACTTAATAAATAAATGAATACAATGTGAAATACTTTTTCTTACCCACTGTAGTCTCCAGATAAAAATTCTGATATAGTAGCAGGAAGTTCTGTTTTAATGATTAAAAGATAGGATGACATAGCTGCAGACAGAATAAAAAGAGTTCCTATTAGAATCCTATAACTTTTAACCATTTACAGAATAATCTTATTTAGAAACACGGATACCAATTTGGGCTATGACAGCATGTGGAAGATTAATTCATACTGCACTGTCCTCAAAGAAAGATACATACCAGGAACGGAGATAAATAAAGATAAATAATTAATATTCTTTGTAGAGAAGAATAATTGGTAAGCTCATTAGGTATCTTTTGTTTACATTTCAAGTTCAAGGCAAAAGATTTAGGTAAGAGAAAGGTTCTTGATTACAACCCACTTAGAAACAAAATTTTGCTTGTGTGTGTGCATGCGTACATGTGTGCTCAGTCATATCTGACTCTTTGGGACCCCATGGACTTTGTAGCCCACCAAACTCTTCTGTCCATGGAAACTTTCCAGGCAAGAATACTGGAGTAGGTTGTTATTTCCTAGTCCAGGGGATCTTCCTGTGAAGCTAGACAAAAACTCTTAATGCTATCTCCCAGTACAAGGCATTAGAGTTTAGTTTAGCAACAATTGATAGAGAAATAAGAGATAAATAAGTATAGCTAATAAATCTGATTATTTGTTCTTATTAGAGAGAGATCTCCCCCCAGTAGTCTCACTTCTTCTCTTTCTCTGCTACTGTCCTTCCACACACACTGTGGACTCATGCTATTATAAAACAAAAGCAAAATGCAGAATGAGTTACATTTTAAATTGCTCTCCAAAACAGATTAGAAAAGATTCAATTGAAATTATTAAGCACATTAAAGGGACAAAACTTACAATTATTATTCTGTTTTATTAACAGGGCTCCTTTATATTATGTAAACAAAACCCAAAGTTAGCATTACTTCTCACATTCTATCAGACAGGATCCAAGAAATAACCTGCTTTTACAGCATTTTAATAATGATCCTATTTCTGGTGTAGCTATTAAAAAAAAAAAAAAAAAAACCTCACATCTTATAAACCTTCCATCCCACACTGGGAAATGTTTTCATATGGTTACAGAATAGAGAACTCATTTATATGTAAATACTTGAGCTTAAACTTAAATGCTTAAGTAACGTACAGAAACCCAGATGATTTGGAGTCAGTTTAACAGAGTAATAATCTCTGTTTCCCCTAGAGATTAAGTATATATTTAAAAAGAGCCAACAAGAATATGTCCATGAAGAATATAGAGAGCACTCTGTGTGCATGTTAATTTTATTACTTATTTATATTTCAGGAAACATTTCACTTTCTCCTTGGACCTACAAAAACCAAGAACATAAATGAATGCCAAGTCTGAATGGCAAAAATCTGAAGAAAAACTGATTGAAAAGCTCAAAGAGTTTTAAAAAAAGAATGTATGTTTTTCAACCAACAAATTTAAAAGTAGCTGAGCTTCACAATTATTACAGTGCTGCGTGACTGCTCAACCCTGGGGGAAAAAGGTTATATACTAGTTTGTGTATAAGTTTATATGAAGATAGGCAATACTTACACATATAAACACATACACTCTTTCTCATTTTTTTAAAAAAATAAAACAACATGTACCTATGGCAAAGTAAAATTTAGAACACTTAATGGTCACTTCTCTTCAGTGAAAATACACATATTCACACTTCCCAGTTTATGACTATTTCTTTTTTTCCCAGCGGAAGTACAGCTGTTGAAATAAAGTCTTTTAGTCAGCAGAAGTACAGCTCGTTTCTTCAAATGCTTTGTTAGTTATGGGACATCACAATTAATTGTATGTGGAAAGATATTCTAAGTCATTCATATTCTCATATGGAAAAATGCTACCAGTTTGGTACAGAACAGAAGGAAGGTTTAGATTAACCTTCTCCACTCAAGAATTTGGGGGTCTTTGTTTGTAATACTTTATCTATTCCAAAGAATCATACACATATGGTGTGATGATGAAAATCATGAACTGAATTTTCTGAAACTGGCCTAGGGCTACTTAAATATATCTTGCAAGGAAAAAAAAAAAAAGACAAAAGTACCTTTAAAACAAGGAATGCAGACTTCCTACACAATGTAATTTATTATCTGTCCATCAGTCTTTCTTGCTTGGATTAATCCAATACCACATGCTTTACTAAGGTTTCAGACATTCATCTCTTTCAGTAATTTTCTATTATTTCTTTTAGATCTTTAGTTGTAAAAAGCTGCAATGAATATGAGATCCTATTTCTTCCTAATATACAATCTGTCATTCTTCCCAGAATTTCTATTAGCCCCTGGCTAATCATTTGATCATGTTTATCCTCTGATGTAGCCTTAACTCTTTCATTTTCAAATGGGAGTCCTATTTCATTAGTTTCCAGTCTGGAGAATCATGTATATTTCAAGAAATATGAACTCATAAAACATACGTTTCTCTCTCAAAAAGAGTCTCAGCATACAAGATATAAATATAACAAAACATGTAAAATATTGCTCCTTTCTTAGAGAATGCAGGTGTTTGTTTTAAGAGCTACAAAACCACTCATGTGGGGGAGAAACTCCACTGACGAAACAAAGAAAGATACCACTCTTTCTACTGTATATATTATTTTTCCCTAACCACAAGTAAACTTTCATGCAAGAATTGGCACCTTAACATATTATAAATGTACGTTAAGTTAGGAATACATCTTAATTAGATTTACATAAAAAGAATAATCAGCTCAATAAAATAAAGTGGAAAAGCTTCAAAAATATAAAATCAATAGGAATGCTTATGTATCCATTGTTTTTTCCAGTGGCTTCCCTGATAGCTCAGTTGGTAAAGAATCTGCCTGCAATGCTCCAAAAGTTGCCTGCCATACCTTTCATCTCATGTGTTCTATTAATAGCATAAGGAAGTGTTTAAAGACTTATCTTACAGGCAGGTCATAAGCAAGAATTTGTAAATGATTTTTGCTGACATAGATACACAGCATGGACTCCTAATACGACACACACCATGTTGTCCTCTAAATAATAGCTGGAGCGGGGTCATCCACAAAAGCCATGGTTGTAGTTACGTGGTTCTGGCCTCCATACCACCAAAGCCAGAATTAGGGCTAGAAGACATACCTTAGTGACAGGTATTCAGCCATTATAAATCATTTAGTTTCACCACATTATCTAAATAGCTATTCTTTTCTCCCTCATTTTAAACCTAACTAATTGAACTCATTTAATAGAAACTGCCCTAGGAAGGAAATAAAAAATCTGTCAACTTAATCAAAACACAGGAGTTGAAAGTATTTTATACAAACCATGAGGAGAAGCAACTGTACATTAAGAAAAGACTAAAATAGGGTAAATTTTGATTAGGCAATAGCAAGTGGTAAGGTATTAATATTGTTTGATCTAATCATAAAGAGAAACACATGAGTTGGGAGCATAGAGGCTGAGGGGAGAGATGTAAAAAACACAAAAGGGGAAAGTGGTCCGGAAGAGGAGAACTAACAAGAAGAGCAACACTGGGGCGGGGGCTTAGGATGCCTATTCCAAGTGATTTACAGGTTACTTTCTCCTTTACATGTATTTCTTCACCACAAACCTGTGAGACAGATATTCTTTATTTCACAGATGAGGAAATGGAGACTCAGAAAGTTAACTTGCCCAAGATAGTGATGGTGGAAACAGCCCGTCTGGCTTGAGAAATCTACTCTATGAACTGTTACACTATGGGAAAGTGCAGAGAAGAAAAGTGAAGAAGAAATCCACCACAGCAAAGATAAATAAGAAAGGTCTACCAAAAGGAGCACTCCCCAGAATTATTCTTTTTTCATCACCATTTAAACAATAAATTGTTTCTGAAAGCTGAGTTTCACAGTTGCATTCAAAGAAAACAAAAGAATTTCTGTAACATAGAACTTAAGTTAGAAGTGCTAAAAAACACTTAAAATGTTCGTTTCACTTTGACCTGTATTTTCATTTCAGTTTTATAGCTGGTTTGTTAAAGTGATTAGTCAACATGCCTCAGACAAGCTAAAGGATCTCATGATAGGACTCGACTGGATTTACCATGATGATTCTATTTTATCTACAGCTATTATTGTAGTTCAGAAGAGAAGGTTTCCTATTCTCACATATCTGAGATATTAACACTACCCTGCAATTGAAAAAAATATATAACAAAAATCAATCCCTCTTCCCACAAATCCTTGTTCTCTCATAGGCTACTCTTCCCAGGACTCCTCAAAAAAAAGCAAAAGAGAAGACAAATTGGAGTTTGGAGACTTCAACTGGAGTTTGGACCTAAGAAACCCTAAGTTTACAAAAATAATTATCCTTTTTGTTAAACATTTAAAATACATGTATGAAGGTTTAGATTGCACAGCTCTATTTTTAAGACAGAATTAGCTTTTTCAGCACTTGGGAAAAGTTCAGCAACTTCTTCAAGGATTAGTCAGTCAGTTCTACACAGATGAACTGCGGGAGGAAATAACAAGTTTGTCTTTCCTTCTAAAAGAGATTCAATTTTACTTCAAACATGTTTTCAGTCATGGATAGCAACTGGTTTATTCTATTCAATGTGTCTTATTAACCTGGCGTTCCTACTAAATGTCCAAATGCCACTGAAAGGCTATTCCCGCTCAACACAGGGCACAACAGAACCTCTCGTTTTTAAAAAGGATTTAAAAAAAAATTTGAAAACAGGGTCATTTTCCTACTTTGTGTACAAATGGAAATAAAAAATATATGGAGGAACTTTTCCCTTCCAAAACCCTAGGAAAATATACATATTTGTTTTATCATCTATCAAGATCTTAAACTTGAATAAAAACTGACCAGAATATTTACTGTTCTGAAAACCCTATAATTAAACTTCAATAAAACTTTTTATTAAGAAATCCATTATTTTCAAAAACATTTTTAAAATGACATGTATGGAGAAGGAAATGGCAACCCACTCCAGTGTTCTTGCCTGGAGAATCCCAGGGACGGAGGAGCCCAGTGGGCTTCCATCTATGGGGTCGCACAGAGTCGGACACGACTGAAGCGACTTAGCAGCAGCAGCAGCATTTTGTTCCATCTGTGGCTCCTACTTTGTCTTCCCTGTTCTGAGTATGGGCAGTGAGTGTTTCTCTCTTCCTAATAGTAGCCTTGTAACAATTTGTGGCAATATCTTTGTATCCTTATGAGCTTTGTACCAACTAGCTTCTTCATATATACTTGTGATTAACAGGTCAAATTGAAAAGCACACTATTGTAAGTCTAACTTGAAGAGACAGAAAATACATTACATCTCACACAAGTATGTTAGGTAACCTAAATCTCAGTGATCCCTTTTTTCATGTCCTAGTCAGGTAGAGTTGCTTCAGTTACTCTAGCCAGTTTGGGTTAGTAAACTCGTTAATTTAGCTGCTAGCAAGTTCAGAAAATGTATTCTGTATCTTAGAAGAACCAAAAGGTTACTTTTCTGCTCTGTCCCCTCTCCTTCACAATTTAAGTTCCTCAAGAGCTGTGATCACTTGATACATTTTATCAGTGTCTTTTTACTACTTACAATGGCCCAGTCTTCAGGAAACATCTTTAGGAATACATAATGCTCCTTGGTCTTTATCAACTTACTGAATGTGTTCTATAATCTGTCATCAGAAAGAACCTATGGATAGGCTTCAGGGGTCTGTAACTAGGTCTCTTAACAGAACCGCTGACCTGGATCATCTGTCAGGCTTCATTTTCACCTTTAAAAGCTTTGCTTAAAATGCAAATTTCCTCTCTGACTCCATCAAAAAAATAAATAAATAAAATAAAATGACATGTAACCAGTAAATTTTGTCGAAGGACTTTTGAGAAAGATTCCCCCTCCAAATTTCCTCTATTTCTCCTACTCTAAGACAGAGCTTTCCAGAATTTCCAGACAATACTATTCAGGCCTCAAAAAAGACTACAGATGAGCTGACCAGCAGATGGCATTGTAACAGCATGCCCAACCCCTGTTTCCCAGGTGACAGTACAAACTAGTACTTCTAAGGCTTCCCTGTCTTACCAAAACAAAATAGCAACAACAACTTTTTTTTCAGGAATAAAGTAAAGCCAAAAAGTTTCTAATTTAATATTACATCACAATTTTGAAAAACACTGAGAATTTGGCATTTTTATAATTCTCAACTAAGAATGATCTAATTTATCCCTTTCTGTTTATGAGACTTAGAAACTGTGCAACTTGACCACATAAAAGGGCTCTGAGTTTCTCTTAAAGTTTAGATTCCCAAACTGAGGTGTGAATCAAGGCTGCCAGAGTAGATCTGTGGGTTCTCTGTCAGTCTGGAAAATCTGGGTCATTATGGCAATTTCAGGAGGTTTCAGTAAATCTAATATTTAGGGTTCTCCTTTCACAATATGCAGCAGTGATTCAGTGTTTATTCTCTTTTAAAGAACTAAGGAAAGAATATGCTATCAACAGTGGACCTTCATATTTCAGAAGAGCAAAATAAGAATTTAACATACTCCTAGAAGCCACTCTACTTGCGTTTTGAGTTGGGCAAGAGACGAGATCAGAAACACCAATTACCTTCACTTCTAC
The DNA here is from genome assembly GCF_019923935.1 of Bubalus bubalis. NCBI lineage: Eukaryota > Metazoa > Chordata > Mammalia > Artiodactyla > Bovidae > Bubalus > Bubalus bubalis. The sequence continues at coordinate 30,202,929 of NC_059167.1, forward strand.
CACGTACTCCTCAGAGTTAATAGGACTTTCTCTTAGCTTAAGTAAAGATGATTTGAGTTTCCTGCTTGATTTCTAGGATATTTTAGCTAACTGAGTGGTCTATCGCAAACCTAACGCAAATGCGAACACATATGGAACTAACTACTTCCCTTGGTTTTTAGGAAAGGACTCTCATAATCCAGCAAAATTAGAGGAACTATATGGAAACCTGTACTTATTTGCTATTACAGTTCTTAATCCTTTTGCTTATAGTCCACTAAATTCAAGCCCTCAGCCAGAGTTCTCTTCCCTGTAACAGCATTAAATATTAAAACTTCCAGATGCTTCTTTTCTGACTTTGTGTCTAAGCAACGACTCTCAGCAAATGTCCCTCTGGTGCCTGAGGCACTAAGCAGCTGGGGGCTCTCTCTGGCTCTGGTCTGTTTTGGGACCCCAATTCATCAGTGTTGGGAATCTATCAGGAATTGCTTCTAAGAAGTGTTTTACCATGTGGTTCTCCATTTTCTAAAGGTAACAGTTTCCATAATCCTAAGAATAAGAGTACTAAATTTAATGAGTCATATTTTTTTTTCTATGATAAAGTTCAGAGATTTTTCAAAGACAGTAGACTTTTCCAATCTATTTGTTAGACCACACTAGTTCCCTGTGACTAATACTTGGTATGTGACTGATATTAGGGAAAAAAAGATTTTCTGTGAAGTTCTGACAGTAGATTCTTCCCTAAAGAAACCATATGCTCACTTATGCATTCTGTGTGGTCTTCTCTTCCCAGTTGATCTTCCTTTTAAAGGAGTTCCAAGCCAGGTTGCTGGCTTTTCCTTCTCTTCCTCCTTCTCTTATTCCTTACTTTCTTCCTATAATAAATAAGACTTCAGCTCAGTTCAGTTCAGTCGCCCAGTCGGGTCCGACTCTTTGCGACCCCATGAATCGCAGCACCCCAGGCCTCCCTGTCCATCACCAACTCCCAGAGTTCACTCAGACTCATGTCCATCGAGTCAGTGATGCCATCCAGCCATCCCATCCTCTGTCGTCCCCTTCTCCTCCTGCCCCCAATCCCTCCATCAAGTCTTTTCCAATGAGTCAACTCTTCACATCAGGTGGCCAAAGTATTGGAGTTTCAGCTTTAGCATCAGTCCTTCCAAAGAACACCCAGGACTGATCTCCTTTAGAATGGACTGGTTGGATCTCCTTGCAGTCCAAGGGACTCTCAACAGTCTTCTCCAACACCACAGTTCAAAAGCATCAGTTCTTCTGTACTCAGCTTTCTTCACAGTCCAACTCTCACATCCATACACAACCACTGGAAAAACCATAGCCTTGACTAGATGGACCTTTGGTGGCAAAGTAATGTCTCTGCTTTTGAATATGCTATCTAGGTTGCTCATAACTTTCCTTCCAAGGAGTAAGCGTCTTTAAATTTCATGGCTGCAATCACCAACTACAGTGATTTTGGAGCTCAGAAAAATAGTCTGCCACTGTTTCCACTGTTTCCCCATCTATTTCCCATGAAGTGATGGGACCAGATGCCATGATCTTCATTTTCTGAATGTTGAGCTTTAAGCCAACTTTTTCACTCTCCTCTTTCACTTTCATCAAGAGGCTTTTTAGTTCCTCTTCACTTTCTGCTATAAGGGTGGTGTCATCTGCGTATCTGAGGTTATTGATATTTCTCTCGGCAATCTTGATTCCAGCTTGTGCTTCTTCCAGCACATAAGACTTACACACAAATAAGACTTACTAAATACCAAGTGCTAGGTACTTAAAAACCTAAATGAATGAACAAGTTACTTATAGACATGGAATACAAAGAAGTAGGGAATAAACTGAGTCTTACTGAAAGATTCATGGAACAAATATTGATTAAGGAAAATTTTGCTTGATCCATGATCATCTTGCTTCTAAAGGCCCTGTTTCCTTTTCTCATAGATTCATCAGGGACATAGAATCTCAAGAAAACTGAGAAATGTTTAAATGTTACAAAGAATAAAAGAGCCAGGAAGCATTAATCTGAGATATGATTACCTAACGCAAAAGTAGAAGATTTTAAAATACTTTATTTTCTATTTTACATAAATAAGATCTAACTTTCCTCAATATTTTCAACCTTTTATTTTTCATATAATTCTAAACACTATGGACATTCAGTTTCTCTCTATCATTTATATGGTATATAAAATTGTCTCTTTAAGGCAAAATCTTAGGTTTTTAAATAGAATTTTTTTTAATATTTTAATTTTATTTTATTTTTAAACTTTACAATATTGTATTAGTTCTGGTGCACTGGGACAACCCAGAGGGATGGTATGGGGAGGAAGGAGGGAGGAGGGTTCAGGATGGGGAACACATGTATACCTGTGGCAGATTCATTTTGATATTTGGCAAAACTAAATAAAATTTTTTAAATTGTCTCATTCATTCAACAAATATTATTTATTGAGTTCCTCTACCAGAAACTAGGTCAAGTTAGGAAAACAAATGAAAACACATAGTTCCTGTCCCCAAGGAGCTTTTAAAATCCTCAACATTTAATCTTTTCATAGCTTTTCAACATTTACTAAATCAGAGCAGAAAAAACAAAGCCTTTAGAAGTAGACAAAGTGAGATTTGAATCTTGGCTTTATTAAGGGGTAAAGGTAAGCAAGTCACTTATCCCCTCTGAGCACTGATCTCATCCTCTGTAAAATGAGGATAATATCCACCCTGAAGTGTTGCTGTTAAGTATAAAGTGTCAAGTATAGACCTGGCCTAAAGATAATTTATTATATTATTTCTCATTTCTAAACAATCACTGAAAAACTCTGACCACTTATATGAATAATGAATATCCCATCTTTCCAAAAATGCTATCTGAACTACATTACATATGCAGGTAGGCATGCAAGATATGCAAACATTTAATCTGATTCTATACACTTTGTATCATCTTATAAATATCTAATGTATCTCCAATTAGTAAAAAGTCAAAATCCATTTGGAAGAAATAACATCAAATAAGTTATATGTACAACGTTAAAGAGCCTCCCAAATAAATATGCCGTTTCTTCTCAAGCATACATGGCTTAGTAACTGTTAAGGGCTTCCACAGACCCAACTTAGGTTAATCAAGAAACTACTTAAGGCTGGAGTTCCTAGACTTTAACCTCAGAGGCTCAGCAGCTGCCCTAAAGGGTAGTTCTAAGAACTGAGACTCCCCTTTCTGAAAAAGAACAGCATCCATGAAAGTTTTTAGAGCAATAGTGGCTGACTTGTTAAAAATACCTAAGAAAAGAGCAAATCATCTTTTGAACCAAGTATAACCCTTCCATGAAACTTTCCTGTAATAAATAGGCACCTGACTTCCAACCCAGTGTTCTGTTCACAACAGCAAGCTTCCATTTCTATTCTAATAAAGGAATGGTTTATGCATGCTAAGACAAAAGAAAAATAGCTTTGAAAATATGTTTCAGTTATTACTTAGTAGGCTCTCAATAAATAAAATTTTAGAAAATGTTAAGAAAATCACAAGGATATTATTCTAAAAACTAAACAAGCATTACCAGCTTTTCTGAATTGGAGGAACATTAAAAATTTTTGTGACTGCTTTTAAGTGACTTAAAAAAAAAGTTTCTAAAACAAAGCAAGCAAATCAACAAACTTAGAGCTGAAAGAACTGATGATTTATCTGCCACCAAATGTCAGAATCCAATCCCATTCCCAATCTAATCCCAAAGAAAGGCAATGCCAAAGAATGTTCAAACTACTGCACAATTGCACTCATCTCACATGCTAGCTAAGTAATGCTCAAAATCCTCCAAGCCAGGCTTCAGCAATACATGAACCGTGAACTTTCAGATGTTCAAGCTGGATTTAGAAAAGGCAGAAGAACCAGAGATCAAATTTCCAACATCCGTTGGATCATAGAAAAAGCAAGAGGTACAGAAAAATATCTACTTCTGCTTTATTGACCATGCCAAAGCCTTTGACTATGTGGATCACAACAAAATGTGGAAAAGTCTTAAAGAGACGGGAATACCAGACCACCTGACCTGCCTCCTGAGAAGGAACAGTTAGAAATGGACATGGAACAACAGACTGGTTCCAAATCAGGAAAGGAGAACGTCAAGGCTGTATGTTGTCACCCTGTTTATTTAACTTCTATACAGAGTACATTATGCAAAATGCCGGGCTGGCTTAAGCACAAGCTGAAATTAAGATTGCCAGGAGAAATATCAATAACCTCAGAAATGCAGATGACACCACCCTTATGGCAGAAGGTGAAGAAGAACTAAAAAGCCTCTTGATGAAAGTGAAGAGGAGAGTGAAAAAGTTGGCTTAAAACTCAAGTCAGAAAACTAAGATCATGGCATCCGGTCCCATCACTTCATGGCAAATAGATGGGGAAACAATGGAAACAGCAAGAGATTTTATTTTGCGGGGCTCCAAAATCACTGCAGATGGTGATTGCAGCCATGAAATTAAAAGACACTTGCTCCTCGGAAGACAAGCTATGACCAACCTGCTGCTGCTGCTGCTAAGTCGCTTCAGGCGTGTCCGACTCTGTGCGACCCCATAGACGGCAGCCCACCAGGCTCCCCTGTCCCTGGGATTCTCCAGGCAAGAACACTGGAGTGGGTTGCCATTTCCTTCTCCAATGCATGAAAGTGAAAAGTGAAAGTGAAGTCGCTCAGTCGTGTCCGACTCTTAGCGATCCCATGGACTGCAGCCTACCAGGCTCCTCCATCCATGGGATTTTCCAGGCAAGAGTACTGCAGTGGGGTGCCATTGCCTTCTCCGATGACCAACCTAGACAGCATATTAAAAAGCAGAGACATTACTTTACCAACAAAGGTCCATCTAGTCATAGCTATGGCTTTTCCAGTAGTCATGTATGGATGTGAAAGTTGGACTCTAAAGAAAGCTGAACGCCGAAGAATTGATGCTTTTGAACTGTGGTGTTGGAGAAGATTCTTGGACTGCAAGGAGATCCAACCAGTCAATCCTAAAAGAAATCAGTCTTGAATATTCATTGAAAGGACTGATGCTGAAGCTGAAACTCCAATACTTTGACCACCTGATGTGAAGAACTGACTCATTGGAAAAGAGCTGGATGCTGGGAAAGATTGAAGGTGGGAGGAGAAGGGGACAACAGAGGATGAGATGGTTGGATGGCATCACCGACGTGAAGGACATGAGTTTGAGTAGGCTCCGGTGTAGGCAAGCCTGGTGTGCTGCAGTCCATGGGTCACAAAGAATCAGACACAACTGAGTGACTGAACTGAACTGAAATGCAGAAATTCTTTCTAGAACATTCTGACAACTGACCAAACACCTCTGTTTGAATTTTTTCAGGAATACCAGAGCTTTTTCAAAGGAGTGTAGGACATCTCCATTATCACAAAGCTTAGTATTTCAAATGAAACCAAACCAGAATTACTGTAGATTTCTACCCATTAGAGCCAGTTCTGCCCTTCAGAATAATACTAAATTACTCTAATATCTTTCCATGTTTCATGTTCAGCTTTTCAAATATTTAAAGCTAATGATCAGTCTAGAAGTCCCTTTTGGTCTTCTTGATAAATACAGCTAGAATATTACAAAGTACTTGCAAATAGCACATACAAATTACATTCAGCTAATATTTAGTTGAAAAAAAGGTTTATCAAGTCCCAAATATTGTGCTAGATTCTGGAAATACAAAAAAAAAAAAAAAATGAGACTAATACTTGACTTGGAGGAGCTGATAATAATAGTGGGGGAAGAATGCATATACAGAGGTAACTTTGACCTAATAACAGTAAGTGCTAAAAGAGTCAGGAACAATAACAGTTGCATACCAGCTCAGAGGACAAGGAAGTGATCTGGGTGAAGGATACTGAGAATACAGCAGCAGGCATTTGCCATAGCCACAAATTCAGATCAAAATTCCTGAGTTGAAAATTCTACATAAAATACAAACTGTGATTGATGGTTCTTAGTAATCATATTAACTCTGTGTATTTAACTTTACATTACAAACATCTATTTAGCACTCAAGTAAATGGTAAAAGAAAATTAAGACATTGTTCAGCATGATGTAACTTCTTTACAACATATACAAATATGATTCCCATAGGATTTTGGATTTAAATGTTTAATACATTTAGTCAATAATGATCAATAATTAACAGTACTTTTTGTTTCTGTAGTTCTTGATACCAGATCATTTTTTTTTTTTAATGGGAAAATAGGGAATTCCAAAAAATGTGAGAATACTTACTTGTCTCAAGCGTGTTTATTTTGTACACCACATGGTCATTTTCGATTTTGTGCTTACAAAAGGAGATTGCCTTTCTACACATGACTGTTCACAGCCATGGAACATCCTTCCTTCTAAAGCAGTATACATCACAGCAGGTGATCAGGACAAAAATAGAGGGGAACTACCCCAGAATCACCTGGAGAGTTTTTCCAAGCTGTACTTCTCCACTACCACAACTACAGAAAACTAGTGCTTCAGAGGTGTGTTACAGACCTAATAACAAGATTGAAAGCAAGGGTTTAGCTGCAGCTGAATTTAGAAGCTATTGTCCTACAAGGGCTGCTAAAAAGGATCTTTTAAAAAAGAAAGACTAATAGGTCAACACACAGGGCTTCTGAGATACCTATGTCTACAGAGGTTTAGGTTCCCTGCTGGACCAGTAGCAAGCAAGAAACCAAAGGAGGAAATCATTTCCACCATGTCTAGGCATAAGCTGTGCACTTTCAATTGCTTACCTCCAATGTTCTGAATTATTATGGTGCTCGCCACCATCACCTATAAAAGAACAAATGTATTCAGAAGATGAAAGGGGAAATAATATAAAAGGATTGGTATTTTATTAAAATTCAATAACTATTACTTGAAAACAGATGCAGAAATTGAGTGAAGAGAAACTGAAAAGAACACACTCTGCCAGCCATTTGTAATATATAAAACTAATAATCATCACATAAAAAGCCTTTCTTTAATAGTTCCATGGTTACTATAAAGCACACTTTTGTAAGTTTCCTTGGCAGCCATTTTTAAAACAGTTAAAAGTGTTAAAAAGCTAGGGAATCAATGGTTATCAAAGTACCAAAGAATTGAAGTTGAATTTATTTGGTCTCATTTTTTTTTATTTGGTCTTTTTTTTTTTTAACTGGTTATATCACATCGCTTTGCTAGGCACACTGAGACAACTTGAGGCGTGTTGTGCCAATGCTGTATTGTATAAAGGGAAATATAATCTTCAGAGTGTATCAGCTTGGCAAACACCAAGCCTTGAACATGGGAGCCTTGTTGCAGGGATAAATTAATTCTAGAGCCGAAAACTCTAGAGCCCACATATCTGAAAACCAAAGCATTTCAAACTCAGTAACACACAGTGGGCTGAGTATAAGACAATAAGAGGTAGTGAAGACCTTAATACATTGGAGAATTTCTCCTCTTTCACAATGTGGCAGCTGTTATACAGCTCTGGCCAGTTGCTGACATGTGAGAATGTGAAACCAATGTAGCTAGATCTTCTGATTGTTCAAGGAAAGTCAGAAACTGAATTCCTTCAAAATGTCATAACTCTTAGTTGGCAATCAGCTAAAAATAAAAAAAAAAGATTTGAGCCAAACAAAATACGCCTGAGCCTAGCTAACTTGTGATCTTTGATGAGATTCCTGGGAAATACAAGACGGCACTTTATCCATTCTTGGTCATCAGATGCACTCAGAAGAAATGATTAAATATTCTGCTTCCACTTGGGCCTTTCAATCACTTAAATCTTGGTGAATCTATACTTCCAATGTATGTCTGGAGCTGACTAGCTATCTAAGATCATTCAGTCGTGCATGGACTGGAAAGAGATCAACCCTTCTTCTCCTAGGAATTCCATTTGCCTTCCTGATGTTCAAGCTGGTTTTAGAAAAGGCAGAGGAACCAGAGATCAAATTGCCAACATCCACTGGATCATCGAAAAAGCAAGAGAGTTCCAGAAAAACATCTATTTCTGCTTTACTGACTATGCCAAAGCCTTTGACTGTGTGGATCACAATCAACTGTGGAAAATTCTGAAAGAGATGGGAATACCAGACCACTTGATCTGCCTCTTGAGAAATTTGTATGCAGGTCAGGAAGCAACAGTTAGAACTGGACATGGAACAACAGACTGGTTCCAAATAGGAAAAGGAGTTTGTCAAGGCTGTATATTGTCACCCTGTTTATTTAACTTATATGCAGAGAACATCATGAGAAATGCTGGACTGGAAGAAACACAAACTGGAATCAAGATTGCCGGGAGAAATATCAATAACCTCAGATATGCAGATGACACCACCCTTATGGCAGAAAGTGGAGAGGAACTAAAAAGCCTCTTGATGAAAGTGAAAGTGGAGAGTGAAAAAGTTAGCTTAAAGCTCAACATTCAGAAAACGAAGATCATGGCATCCGGTCCCACCACTTCATGGGAAATAGATGGGGAAACAGTGTCAGACTTTATTTTTCTGGGCTCCAAAATCACTGCAGATGGTGACTGCAGCCATGAAATTAAAAGATGCTTAGATAGCATATTCAAAAGCAGAGACATTACTTTGCCAACAAAGGTTCGTCTAGTCAAGGCTATGGTTTTTCCTGTGGTCATGTATGGATGTGAGAGTTGGACTGTGAATAAGGCTGAGCGCTGAAGAATTGATGGTTTTGAACTGTGGTGTTGGAGAAGACTCTTGAGAGTCCCTTGGACTGCAAGGAGATCCAATCAGTCCATTCTGAAGGAGATCAGCCCTGGGATTTCTTTGGAAGGAATGATGCTAAAGCTGAAACTCCAGTACTTTGGCCACCTCATGCGATAGTTGACTCATTGGAAAAGACTCTGATGCTGGAAGGGATTGGGGGCAGGAGGAGAAGGGGACGACAGAGGATGAGATGGCTGGATGGCATCACTGACTTGATGGACGTGAGTCTGAGTGAACTCCGGGAGTTGGTGATGGACAGGGAGGCCTGGCGTGCTGCGATTCATGGGGTCGCAAAGAGTCGGACACGACTGAGCAACTGATCTGATCTGATCCTGGGAACAAACTAAGTTATAAAGACATGGAGGTCTTGGAAAGCAGGGCTAATGATAGAAACATCTGGCAAGATGTCTTTGAAGATATGATAATTATCATTCTAATATTTTCCAGAAAAACCTTTACATGCCATCCCATTTAAAAATTAGTTCCAAAATGTCACAGTTATTTGTGAAAAGACTTTTCTGAAATTTCTGTACACCGTCTTTCATATGTAATTGATATCTGTTGTCAGTCACACACGAAATTTGGATTTTTCTATGAATTTACTGCAAAAAGCAATAATATCAATGTATTGATGAGTATTTTCCCATTTTCTGGCTCAATTGAAGCACTTTTGATCTAGAAAGTCAATATATCTACCCATCTATCCATCTTTCTCGTGCCTGGTACAGTGCATGGCCACATGGTATTTGCTCAATAAATGTTTGCCAAGTACATAAACCATTTATAGACAATTAAAACATTTTCCTTAAAAGGTTCAAATCACTTCAAAAATATTTAATTTCAGAATAATGTGACCCTATCATATGTTATATCTATATTCATATAACATCTGGGAAGAAGGAAATAGGAAAGTTTCAACCTAACTCTGGAAGTTGAGAGAAAATATTAAACAAACAAATAGCTCTTCATTTATAGAATTCTCTGTCTGTGTATCTGCCTACTAAAAACTGTGTGCACATACTAAGATGATAATACAGCTACTCTAGAGTATAGGAAAAGGGGACTCTCAGTAATCCATGTTCTTCTTGCTAGACTGCTGCTATCCAAGGAATGAAGGAAATACTAATGTGAAATAACAGTGATGATGCTCAGTCATGTTCATAGATTATATTAAATTAATTAGAGAGTTTTCTTATATAAATAATATTTTCTTCTTCTCCCTTGATTAAACTGGATGCAGGAAATTGATCTTAATTATAACAAACATCCTGATCTTCAAGAAAAATTGTTACCAAGGATGATTAACAAAAACCTTTACCCTCAAAAGTAACATAGTCTCCATTTAGTTCAAATTTCAGGCTATAAGGATCCAAACCATGAGACTATATAACATGATTTAAATATTCTCTTTTGTACTTTAAATACAAAGTTAATTTGAATGCAAATACACATCTCCCGTCCCTCATTACATAGCTGTATCTTTTTCCTCTCAGACTTAATTCTTAAAGGTTAGTTCAGCCAACAACAAAATAGCATCCTTTTAGATTAAAAACAAACAAAAAACACAAACAACAGATTTACAAAATGCAAAGAAAAAGCTCTGTTTGCAATAAACATACAAATGGGTTTTAGAAGTATGATAGCTCTTCAGAAACAAAAATAATTATTAAAACACTAACAATAATATTTAACTCCAGATTATCTGTGGAAAAAGACAGGTAATTAGTTTAACTAAACTAGTTTAGCATGCCTACTGCAAATGAATGCCCCATAAATACTGTTGTTATTTCTCTTATTGTGGGGAGGAAAAGTAATAGATTTTGAGTCTGGAGTCCTATGGTTCCATACTGGCTTGAGTAATTATAGACAAATAGGCCCTTTCCCTTTTCTGGGCCTTAATTTCCTCACTTATAAATGAAGGATCATCTTTTAGCACTATTCAGCTCTTAAATGACATGATCTTCTAATTATCAATTTTATAAACATGCTATAAGGTTAATTCCATGCATCTGTCTTGTTCAGTCTTCATGAGAATTCAAACATAATCTAATCAACATTAATCACAAAATGTTAAAACAGGCCATTGTATTGATTTAAAATTATAAGTCACTGCTCCCCTTCATTAGAATAAAAAACACTAAAAAATTTAAGTGTTGAATTATATTTATCAATGCATTTTTAGGAAGGTCATAGAGATTTCTTCTTTCTCTTCCTGCTCCCATCATTCCTTTTCTTCACTTTAGTTTCCTTTTATTCCCTTAATTTCCTCCTCCTATATATACTTGTCTTTTCTAACTGGAAATGGAAGGGAAAAACTGCCTTTCAGGATTTTGAATACAACAAGGAGAAAAAAAAAATTACCTTTCCAGGTAATCCAAATGCGAAGAGTCCAAGATCCTCATAAGATGTCACAGCTGTTGAGAGAAATCATAATTGTTATTTGTACACAATTCCATCTGTGTACCAAGTCTTACATGGAAGAAAGCTATTCCACTACTACCTACAGCTATTCGATGTGCTGTGTGCTAAGCTTAGTCACTCAGAAATGTTCGACTCTTTGCAACCCCATGGACTGTAGCCCGCCATGGGGATTCTCCAGGGAAGAATACTACAGTAGGTTGCCATGCCCTCCTCCAGGGGATCTTCCCAACCCAGGGATCAAACCCAGGTGTCCTGCATTGCAAGTGGATTCTTTACCATCTGAGCCACTAGGGAAGCCCAGCTATTCGACAATCACATTAAATTTAAAGCTGAAGTATTGACTTGGGGGAAAGTTGAAAACTTATGATCCATAAAGATAATGTCCTCTTACAGAGTTTAGCAATTCCTAAGGTTGTCTAACTACCCAGGTTGCAATAATTCAAATAATAATTACTCAAGAACAACCCACTTCTCACTAAACAGTACTCACAGACTACATTGTCCAAATATTAATTTTCATTGACAACAGTTTCTAAAAACTGTCTATGTAAATAAATCTTAATAAAGTATAAAAGCTAAATCATACTTTCAGAGACATTCACTTTTCCAGGCTACCTAGGATATAATATATTCAGATGGAAACAATACCTTCATCCTTCGATAAGGGAATATATTTTCTTTCTCATCATAGAGAGTATGAAATTACATTTTCATTCCACATGTTCTAGAAGTGTGATCACAGAAAAGATGAAAATTAAAAGGCTCATAAAAGAACCAAATTTGTCCTTAAATGGGAGTTTCATGTTAAAATTAATGATACCATAGGTAAAAATAAGAGAATTAAAAATGTTTATATAATCCTAAATCAAAGCTATGGTTTTTCCAGTAGTCATGTATGGATGTGAGGTGGACCATCAAGAAGGCTGAGTGCCAAAAATTGATGCTTCCAAATTGCAGTGCTGGAGAAGACTCTAGAGAGTCCCTTGGACTGCAAGGAGATCAAACCAGTGAATCCCAAAGGAAATCAACCCTGAATATTCATTGAAAGGACTGAAGCTGAAGCTCCAATACTTTGGCCACCTGATGCAAAGAGCCGACTTATTGGAAAAGACCCTGATGCTGAGACAGATTGAGGGCAAGAGGAGAAGCGAGTGGCAGAGGATGAGATGATTAGATAGCATCACTAACTCAATGCACATGAATGTGAGCAAACTCTGTGAGATAGTGAAGGACAGGGAAGCCTGGCGTGCTACGGTTAGTTCATGGGGTTGAGGGAGTCAGACACAACTTACTGGCTGAACAACAACAAAGTTTGAGAAGTCCTTAACTTTACAGTGCTTATGCCATAAAAAAGGCAGGTTAGCAGATAATAAGACTTAATAATAGCATCACACATTTCCTATTGAATCAAAGATATGGATCATCATTTCTTAAATCAAGTTTTTAACATATCCTCTCAAGATATACATGGGTTTCTTTAAGCTATCACTATATTAACAAAAAACTGTATACTTTCATCTTTTAGCACTGTTTAGCTCTTAAGTGACATGATCTTCTAATTATCAGTTTTTTAAACATGCTATAAGGTGAACAAAGTTCATCAAGTATGCAAACATAAGCATTTTGAAAACCCTATGTGGTCTTTACATGTTATAACTATAAAGTTAGAAAGAACACAGTGAAATGCTTAAAAAAATAAGTTTTACTTAAGAACAAAAATTTTTTTAACATTTTAAAATTATAATCTATTATCAGGCTTGATCAAAGAATTTAGAACTTTTTGCATGACATACTTATTTTTAATTTTTAAAATTTTTTATTTAATATTTTAATTTTTTTTAGCTGGGTCATGTGGCATAAAGGATCTTAGCTCCCTGACCAGGGATCAAAGCTGTGCCCCCTGCATAGGGAGCATGGAGTATTAAGCACTGGACCACAGGGGAAGTCCCAGACACAGCTATTTTTTAAAATGTATTTACACACTACTCAACAGTGGGCAAGGACAATTTAATTTGGAATTTGGAATATATAATTTAATTACAAGTAGGAAACTTCATGCTTTAACAGTGAAAAATTTCCTAGAATAATTTCCTAGAATAATCCTAAGGGGGGCAAATTGTAGACATATTTTAAACATAAAATTTTTTAAAAAAGGGTTAAAAAACTGAGATCTGTAATTTTTCCTCTACTTGAAATGCCCAAATTCTATTTTTTCCAAATACATATGTTCTAAAGTGAATGTCATCACAAAAATTATTAATTATTTCAACCAATAAATCTTTATTAGTTTGTTTCAAAGTTCCTAAACATAATTAAGTAATAATGTTATTTATAGGGACACAATTTTTTATATTTAACATTCCAAAGGCTTGGTTTTATATATTCAACCAAAAAAAGCTCTAAATATTAGCTTCTGATTTGACATTGGGAAGGGAATTTTGTTACACACTGTGTGTATGTGAACCAAGTCTTCAGAAGGTCTCTGATTTGTCGCTATGAAGCATGAGATTAAAGGAACATCAGTGTTCATTTTCAGCATCCCTCTTCCATATATAGTTGAAAGTGTTGTTTAAAAAAAAACTTTCCTTCCAAGGGCTTAAAGCAAGGAGGCTTTCAATGTTATACATGGAAATACATCATATAACTTGCTTTAAAAATTACATATTTTGCATTAGTTTCTTTGTCAGGGAGCAAGTTATCAAGATAATAATCTTCAAAAAATATAGCTAGGATTTGTTTCACTTTTAAATAGGAGAAAACAAGTATGGCAAGACTACTGAAGCAGGTTGCCATTTGCTACTCCAGGGGATCTTCTCAACTCAGGGATAGAACCCACTTCTCTTTGCATCTATTGCATTGGCAGGTGGATTCTTTACCACTGCGTCACTTAGTTCAGTTCAGTTCAGTCGCTCAGTCGCGTCCGACTCTTTGCGACCCCATGAATCGCAGCACGCCAGGCCTCCCTGTCCATCACCAACTCCCGGAGTTCACTCAGACTCACGTCCATCGAGTCAGTGATGCCATCCAGCCATCTCATCCTCTGTTGTCCCCCTCTCCTCCTGCCCCCAATCCCTCCCAGCATCAGAGTCTTTTCCAATGAGTCAATTCTTCGCATGAGGTGGCCAAAGTACTGGAGTTTCAGCTTTAGCATATTAGTAAATATGAAAAGCAAGTAACTTTTCATGAGAAGAAAAGGAGGAGAAGATGGGAGGTACAGAGAGAGTAATATGGAAACATCCATTACCATATGTAAAATAGATAGCCAGTGGGAATTTGCTGTACTACTCAGGAAACTCAAACGGGGCTGGATAACAACCTAGAGGGGTGGGATGGGGCGGGAGGTGGGAGGGATGTTCAAGTGGAAGGGGAAATGGGTAAACCTATGGCTGATTCACATTGATGTTTGGTAGAAACCAATGCAATACAGTAAAGCAATTATCTTTCTATTAAAAATAAATAAATAAAAAAAAATTTTTTAAAGCAAGTAACTTTGCTTTAGGCAAAAATAATACTGAAATAATCCCCAAAGAATTGATATTTCAATTACCTAAATTTAAATAAATCAATTGAAAAATAATAACCATATGATTATCTCAATAGATGCAGAGAAAGCCTTTGACAAAATTCAACATCCATTTATGATAAAAACTCTCCAGAAAGCAGGAATAGAAGGAACATACCTCAACATAATAAAAGCTATATATGACAAACCCACAGCAAACATTATCCTCAATGGTGAAAAGTTGAAAGCATTTCCTCTAAAGTCAGGAACAAGACAAGGGTGCCCACTTTCACCATTACTATTCAACATAGTTTTGGAAGTTTTGGCCACAGCAAACAGAGCAGAAAAAGAAATAAAAGGAATCCAAATTGGAAAAGAAGAAGTAAAACTCACACTATTTGCAGATGACATGATCCTCTACATAGAAAACCCTAAAGACTCCACCAGAAAATTACTAGAACTAATCAATGATTATAGTAAAGTTGCAGGATATAAAATCAACACACAGAAATCTCTTGCATTCCTATACACTAATAATGAGAAAACAGAAAGAGAAATTAAGGAAACAATTCCATTCACCATTGCAACAGAAAGAATAAAATACTTAGGAATATATCTACCTAAAGAAACTAAAGACCTGTATATAGAAAACTATAAAACACTGGTGAAAGAAATCAAAGAGGACACTAATAGATGGAGAAATATACCATGCTCATGGATTGGAAGAATCAATATAGTGAAAATGAGTATACTACCCAAAGCAATTTATAGATTCAATGCAATCCCTATCAAGCTACCAATGGTATTCTTCACAGAGCTAGAACAAATAATTTCCCAATTTGTATGGAAATACAAAAAACCTCGAATAGCCAAAGCGATCTTGAGAAAGAGGAATGGAACTGGAGGAATCAACCTGCCTGACTTCAGGCTCTACTACAAAGCCACAGTTATCAAGACAGTATGGTACTGGCACAAAGACAGAAATATAGATCAATGGAACAAAATAGAAAGCCCAGAGATAAATCCACACACATATGGACACCTTATCTTTGACAAAGGAGGCAAGAATATACAATGGATTAAAGACAATCTCTTTAACAAGTGGTGCTGGGAAATCTGGTCAACCACTTGTAAAAGAAGGAAACTAGAACACTTTCTAACACCATACACAAAAATAAACTCAAAATGGATTAAAGATCTAAACGTAAGACCAGAAACTATAAAACTCCTAGAGGAGAACATAGGCAAAATACTCTCTGACATACATCACAGCAGGATCCTCTATGACCCACTTCCCAGAATATTGGAAATAAAAGCAAAAATAAACAAATGGGACCTAATTAAACTTAAAAGCTTCTGCACAACAAAGGAAACTATAAGCAAGGTGAAAAGACAGCCTTCAGAATGGGAGAAAATAATAGCAAATGAAGCAACTGACAAACAACTAATCTCAAAAATATACAAGCAACTCCTACAGCTCAACTCCAGAAAAATAAATGACCCAATCAAAAATGGGCCAAAGAACTAAATAGACATTTCTCCAAAGAAGACATACAGATGGCTAACAAACACATGAAAAGATGCTCAACATCACTCATTATCAGAGAAATGCAAATCAAAACCACTATCAGGTACCATTGCACGCCAGTCAGAATGGCTGCAATCCAAAAGTCTACAAGCAATAAATGCTGGAGAGGGTGTGGAGAAAAGGGAACCCTCTTACACTGTTGGTGGGAATGCAAACTAGTACAGCCACTATGGAGAACAGTGTGGAGATTGCTTAAAAAACTGGAAATAGAACTGCCTTATGACCCACCAATCCCACTGCTGGGCATACACACTGAGGAAACCAGAAGGGAAAGAGACACGTGTACCCCAGTGTTCATTGCAGCACTGTTTATAATAGCCAGGACATGGAAGCAACCTAGATGTCCATCAGCAGATGAATGGATAAGAAAGCTGTGGTACATATACACAATGGAGTATTACTCAGCCATTAAAAAGAATACATTTGAATCAGTTCTAATGAGGTGGATGAAACTGGAGCCTATTATACAGAGTGAAGTAAGCCAGAAAGAAAAACACCAATACAGTATACTAACGCATATATATGGAATTTAGAAAGATGGTAACAATAACCCTGTGTACGAGCCAGCAAAAGAGACACTGATGTATAGATCAGTCTTATGGACTCTGTGGGAGAGGGAGAGGGTGGGAAGATTTGGGAGAATGGCATTGAAACATGTATAATAACATGTATGAAACGAGTTGCCAGTCCAGGTTCGATGCACGATACTGGATGCTTGGGGCTGGTGCACTGGGACGACCCAGAGGGATGGTATGGGGAGGGAGGAGGAAGGAGGGTTCAGGATGGGGAACACATGTATACCTGTGGCGGATTCATTTTGATATTTGGCAAAACTAATACAGTTATGTAAAGTTTAAAAATAAAATAAAAATTTTTTAAATAAATAAATAACAAAAAACAAACAAAAAAAATAAACACTTAGCACTTGGTCTTAATCTTTAAATTAGAACATTACTCCAGAAAATATAACCACACTAACAGCTTAATGAAGATAGCTGTAACTGCAACTTCAGACAACAGTGGCATACATCTTAGCAACCTCAAATTAATTCTCTATTATTTTCTAGTTTTTTTTAAATATCTCTAAATATAGCAGAGCCCCAAATTCAGAGTGAAAAAAGGTTTAGACTTTTAAATGGAGACTGACTATTATGTTCAAATCCTAATTCTATTTTTCAAGTCAGCAGATCTGGCTAGTCATTCAGTTCCGTAACTGTCATCTTACTTCTTTTATGTTGCAAAAATCAGAAGTACTTTTCCATGTCTGAGACATCATGAGTATGAATAATGGCTTCTGGCCTAATATTGAGGCATTGCTAAAATAAAATATGTAAATAGTCAGCCAAATGCTTTATCTCCACATATTTACTTTTTAACAGTTTTTTGGATGATTTTGACACATAAACCAAAAATTGTGAAATACTTTTAAAATTCTGTTCCATCATTTGGACAATTACGTGTAAATTGGAACTGACTTCAGAATGTAATCTCAACAACGAACCTTGAAAACATTTATAATATTTGACCCCTGGGAGTGTGCAACTTAGGAAATAAGGCTAATATCAGAGAAATCACTGTATGCAAAAATACTCATTATGTATGAGCATGCATACATGTATACAAATGTAACTCATTATGCATTATTACATTGAAAACAAAGAATACCTAAATGCTCAATGATGGTAAACTGGTTAAGTAAATTATGGTAGGTATATCTAGTAGAATAATATGTAGCCATTAAAAGCTATGTTTAGAATAAAATGAGAAATGTCAATATTAAGTGAAAAACAAAAGGTTTTATCAAATATGATCTATAAAGCAAAACATACGATCAGTGTTGTAATACCTTATTTATAATGTTAAAAATGCTTTGAGAGCTATCAAAACAAGATATGGTAATGACCAGTCACACTAATAGCAAATTCTTACAGAAGAGAAATAACATTAATTATGAAAATTATGAAATTAATTCAGCCTTTTACAGGAATTCAAACAAGCAATACTTGGCACAATCCTCTCTAAATAAATAACTGAAAGCAGTTACTAGCAATCTATTTTAGGAAATTAGTTTTTTATATTAAAGAAATCAATGCTATGTCTTTGAGGGGGCAGAAAGGCTGTAAATCTGAATCAAGTAAATTGGGAAAAATTTTCTTCTTTAATGTACCATCAAGGCACACTTTAGTGCTATTTTGGCTAGACCAAGAGTTTGGCCTCCACAGGAATCATTTGGAAAGCTGCTTCCCATGTAGCAGTGGAATATTTCCAGCTACTTACTCCAGTGTTCTGTCTGCTTTGCATTTTTTCCTCAATGAAATAGGACAATTAATAAACTCTGGTTACAGTACAAAGCCCAAGTTTCAGCAGCAGCAATATTATCTTTGGAACTGGAGTGAGGGACGTGAGTTATTCAAATACAGTTCAACCCTCAGAAAGCAGGCCATTTGGAATGCACTCTTATTTTTAAATTCTTTTCTTTCTTGAGCTTTCCTTCATTTTCCTCTTGTCTTTTTTCTCCCTAATAGTGTCACACAGGCCATTCATTTATTGAATATCCCCTATGCAACTGTGCCACCACTTCTGATCTTTCTTAATGTGTACTTAAAAGTCAGTTTACGAACTAGATGTGGCGTGATTTTAGAGCACTCGTAGTAAAAGAAAATAGAGTGTGAGAGTACAAAGAACATACTCCTTTCAGTGTCACAGAAGTGAGATACCTGCAGGCATAGAGAAAGTTCTAGGGTCCCAACACACCGCATGGTTCTTCAGTGAACTGGATTTACACGGTTATATCCTATAAATGCTATTCATTGGTTTTCCAACTTTAGACTCAACTTATTCATAAAACATTAATGACTTAAGATAGACTATAAAACAGAAAGTAAATATTGTCAACCTTGACAATATCAGAGTACAGTAGAAGGATGACAGGAAATAGACAACAGGGGAAAGCAAGCACAGTATATATACAAGTATATACATACATGCAACGTAGCAGAGTAAAACACCATCTAAGAAACAAAAACAAAACTTTAAATGTATTGTTTAGAGTCACAAATAATCAGAAAAAGAATTATGGAATATAAACTAACAACAATTAGAAGAAGGACTAGTGTATTCGAGCTAAATCCTCACCTTACATAATGAGGTGTCAACAAATAATATCTTAAATCAATAAATAACAGTAGAAGAATATAATTTACACTTAGAGAGGTAACTCCCCAAGAGAAGTCAAAGCAAAACTCTAAATGCTGTGAACTCTGGGAAATGGAACTAGAGGTGGGGAAGAATGGGCAGGAAAGTGTTCCAAGTCCTCCTGCATAAGTGCACACACACATATACACATGGCATGTACATCCACATATGTGTGACTGTTATTACCTTGATAAAATTAAGAGAGGAGGTTCATTTAAAAATATGTTTAATCCTGCAAAGACTTATACCCATCCTTCCCTGCAGCCCAGTAACAAAAGTTCAGTTCTGCTACAGGAAACATTCTGGCATCAAGGAAGACAATACAAAGGGGTCATGACAAAAGCAGAGTACATACACAGTCTAGCTCAGGTTTTCTCATCCAGCCCTGCAGATACTTTGGACCTGGATAAGTGTTTGCAGAGGGGGCTGTTGTGCACACTGTAGCAGGTTTAGCAGCGTCCCTGGCCTCACGAGATGCCAGCAGCACCTCACCCTGCCCACCAATTCTCAGCCTTGACAACCAGAAATGTCTTTGTGCTTAGTCGTTCAGTCATGTCTGACTCTTTGCGACCCCATGGACTGTAGCCCACCAGGCTCCTCTGTCCATGGGGATTCTCCAGGCTAGAATACTAGAGTGGTTTGCCATGCCCTCCTCCAAGGCATCTTCCCAACCCAGGGATCGAACCCAGGTCTCCTGCCTTGCATGCGGATTCTTTACTGTCTGAGCCACCAGGGTCTTTAGACACTGCTACATGCCCCTGGGGGAGAAAAATCTAGGCAAGATGAGAACTACTTACCAGAAGAAAGGATGAGACAAGACCACCATTCACTGAAGATGGAGTCCCATAATCAGCCCACTTAATTAATTGTGGGAATACTGAACTATGCTCATTAATCCCAAGAAAAAGATACAAAATTATAGATAGTGTGGGCAGCTATCATACCAAACAATAAATAAATACTGTGAGCACTGAGATAGGAAATAGGAATCTACTGTCTTTCAATCAGTTTCAGTCTCATTTGCTCTCACAATGAGAGCATCTCAGTGCTGAATGGGACCCTAAAGAGATCCAAAGCCTTCACACAGTACCCAGACTAATGTGGGGGAAAAATAAAAGGCTCTCAGCTTTATTGAGAAATGGTATCTTGGTGTCCAACAGGTAAATTTGTACACTTTATTTTATAAACTATACAATAAATTTTCAAAGATACTTCTGACATACGTAATTTCTGCCTGTGTGTTAAATTTGGAACTTTTAAAACAGAATCCCTCTGTAGCTCTAATCCATCCATCCATCATCACCCACATACCCAGCTTTTATTAAACACCCTCTGTTTGGTAGATGCTGAGGAAACAATGGCTAATGCTTTCAATACACACTAAAATTTCCAGGAACATAATTACTATGTTTGGTTTTGTTTGGAACTTTGCCAAAAACTGTTTCCCATTTAGAAAAATCATATCACTAACAGCGTTTATTTTGTTTTTGCTTCTCCTTTACTTTGCTATACGGCATTATATTAATTTTAAGTACTGTATTGGTTTCCTATGGCTGCGTAACAAAGTATCACAAATTTGGTGACTTAAAAGAGCAGAAATTTATTCTCCCATAATTCTGGAGGTCAGAAGGCCAGAATCAGTCTCACTGGGTCAGTATCAAGGTAGCAGCAAGGCTACAGTTTCTGTAGAGGCCCTAGAGGAAATCTATTCCCTGCTTCTTCCAGCTTCCAGTGACAGCTGGCCTGACTTGATTTGTGGCCAGAGCACTCCCATCTCTGCCTCTGTGGTCATAATTGCCTTCTCTGCTGCTGTCTGAGCTCTCTCTCTGTGACTAGGTAACTGCACTGAGTCCACAGAATAGTCGCCCTCGAAAAGTCCCTTTTTTGCCATCAGTGGTAACATTCACAGGGATTAGAATCTGGATGTTTTGGGGGCACCTTTACTTAGCAATGGACATGAGTTTGAGTAGGCTTTGGGAGTTGGTGATGGACAGTGAAGCCTGGCATGCTGCAGTCCATGGGGTCGCAAGGAGTCGGACATGACTGAGCGACTGAACCGAACTGAACTAACTTAGCCCACCACAAGTGGCTTATAATACCTATAGGAATTCACTTTAGGTAATAAAAGAAGCATTTTGAATTTTTTTTTTTTTAACAAAAAGAGGGTGCTGTGATGGATTTCAAATCACCACTCTAGCATGTTTCATTAAAAAAAAAATGGGGAGGGCAAGGGGGTCATTGTACTCTTTATTTCCTCATTATTGCTAAAAAATAAAATCCTCATAAAAGAATTGTAACCGTTAGAAAGAAGAAGATAGGGGACTATGTTCTGTTTCTCAGTGGGCTCTCAGAAGGATCAAAATTCTCTTTGGAAGCAACAACTGGTGAATCCTAGTATCTACTTTGACTCTTTTCCAACAACCTCAGTGACTTCTCACGGCCTCAGCAAAAGCTCCAAATTCCTTAAGATCTGACACTTGTCTATTTATTCAGTTTCACTTTCTTCTTTGTGTCTTATGCATAAATAATAGTAAACTAGTTTTAGTATGGTGGGTAAAATATTCAGTATGTACCTTTGTATGTGCGGGAATAGTCTCTCTTGCCTTGTCTATTGGTCAAATTCCTTTTTAGCTCGGTCCTCCCAATACTGGGCGACCCTCACCAGCCCCCTCACCCCCCACTGAGACAAGGCAAAACATTCTCTCCTCTGAGCTATCATTATACCTTGCTCATATTTAAATGATCACACTACATTATAAATCATTTGCTTATGTATGTCTCCCCTTCTAGATTATGAGCTTTTTTAAGGGAAGGAAGGAAGTCATTTATCTCTGTAATCCTCACAGATAAATGAGTATAGGATGAATGAATGAGCCTCTATCCTGGGCTTCACTTCTAGGACTGGTCCATCTAATTTTACTTCAGAGTACACATATCCAAAACTGAACTCATTTTTATTTTGAACTAGCATCTCCTGCTGTGTTCTTATGACCATTAATGACACTATCATTAATCCAGTGGCCTGTGTCAGAAATCTGGGAGATATCCTCAGACAGGCCCCCCTCCACATTCAGTCTAACTTCCCCAAGTTTCTTAACTTGCTTTTTTTCCCCTTTTATTCTCTTTGTTAATACCTTGCTTCAATCTTCCACTATTTGATTCTTAGACTTCTGTAACAGCCAGGTCTGACTGCTAATCTACTGCTAATCTAATAGGTACTGTTAGTACAAATCAGAGCTAGACAGGCAAATGAGAAAGGCACTCTCTTCAGGAAGAAGAAAAAGAAAAGGATTTCCAAATCCTGAAGGCAAGCATGACCTGGAAAGCTGACTTCGCCTTTGTAAAAAGAAGTGCTTCAACCTGCAGGTGGCTCTCAGACCTGCTGTTTGGCTGTTGTCCTGGGAATTCCCTCCACTTCTCCCCTGTGCTGTGTGTGTAAGTTGTTCAGTCATGTTCAACTCTTTGCAACCCCATGGACTGCAGCCTACCAGGCTCCTCGGTTCATGGGATTCTCCAAGCAAGAATACTGGAGTGGGTCGCCATTCCCTTCTCCGGGGGATCTTCCCAACCCAGGGATTGAACAGGAGGGTTCTTTACTGTCTGAGCCACCAATGAGCCTCTCCCTTGTGCTGGATCCCTAATTTTTTTGGTACCACCTAATTTTGGTAAGCTGAGCACCGAAGCTGAGCACTGAATTGATGCTTTTGAACTGTGGTGTTAGAGAGGACTCCTGAGAGTCCTTTGGACAGCAAGGAGATCCAACCAGTGAATCCTAAAGGAAATCAGTCCTGAATATTCATTGGAAGGACTGATACTGAAGCTGAAACTCCACTACTTTGGCCACCTGATGCAAAGAACTGACGCATTGGAAAAGACCCTGATGCTGGGAAAGATTGAAGGCAGGAGGAGAAGGTGACAGCAGAGGATGAGATGGTTGGATGGCATCACCAACCTAATAGACATGAGTTTGAGCAGGCTCTGGAAGTTGGTGATGGACAGGGAAGCCTGGCATGCCGCAGTCCACAGGGTTTCAAAGAGTTGGACACAACTGAGTGACTGAACTGAACTGAATTTTGGTAAGGGGCATCCTCCATTGCTCATTACATAAGAGTGTATAGGAGATAATTTTTTGAGTCTTTTATGTCATTATTCTACCTGTACACTTAAATAATAGTTTGGCAGGATGTAGCATTCGATATTGAGATCATTTTCCTCAAGAATTCTGAAGGTATTGCTTTATAGTCTTATTTATAGTTCTTCCTGGGAAGTCTTGTCATTATAGTTTTCGACTCTTTGCATGAGAATTGTTTGTTTCTCCTCTCTGAAGCTTTCAGTATAGTCTCTTTACAACTGTATTTCTAATTTTTCATGAAGATACATCTTGATATGAATTCTTTTATAATTATTACACTGGTTACCAGGAAAAATTCTCTCAATCTGGAAACTAATTTCTTTCAGTTACAAACTTTGCTTGTATTGTTTTGTTGATAATTTTCTATCATCTAATTTTTCTGTTTTCATGGAATTCTTATTATTTGCATGCTGAACCTCCTGGACTGATCCTCTCATTTTCTTATATTTTTTCTCCCATTTTCAAGCTCCTTGTCTTTTTATTTCCCCTCAGGAAATTTCCTTAACTCTTTTCAACCCAGCTACTAAATTAATTTTAAATTTCATTTCTAACATCTAGGACTCTTATACTCTTACTATACGTTTGAAATAATTTCTTGTTCTTATTTCAATGATGTACTATCTTCTTTTGTTTCTCTGAAGCTATTAAATATAGTTTTTAAAGTTTTCATCTGGTCTGTGAATTATCTCTGTATCCTCTTTCCCTCTGAGTTTGTTTCTTAAGTTTTTAAATTATTTTTACAGCAGTTTTAGGTTCAGAGCAAAATTGAACAGAAAGTATAGTTTTCACATTCTATCCCCACACATGCACAGCCCCACTCACTATCAAAATCCCCCACCAGAGGGGTATATTTGTCACATCAGTGAATCTACACTGACACATCATTATCACCACAAATCCATAGATTAGAGTTCATCCTTGGTGCTGTACATTCTATGGTTTTGATAAATGAATAATGACGTGTATTTACCAGTATAGTATCATACAGGACAGTCTCACTGCCTTAAATTGCATGTATGCTTCCATCTAGTCATTCCTCCTTCCTTCTTAAGCCCTGGCAACTACTGATCTTCTCATTGTCTCCATAGTTTTGTCCTTCCTAGAGTGTCATATAGTTGGAACCATACAGAATGCAGCCTTTTTACACTGGCTTTTTCAGTTAGCAAGATGCCTTTATAAGATTCCTCCCTGTCTTTCAAGGCTTCACAGTTCATTTCTCTGAAGTGCTGTTAATATATTCTATTAACTGAATGGACCACAGTTTATCCATTCACTCACTGAAGGGCATCTTCGTTGCTTCTAAATTCTAACAATTATAAATAAAGCTGCTATAAACATCCATGCTCATAAATTTTCAACTCATGTAGGTAAATACTAATACAAATGTTGGATCGAGGGTTAGCCTCTATACCTTTTCATCACGGTCTTCACATTTGTTTTGTCAGTATTTTCCTTTCACAATTATAGGACAGATACTGTCTCACATTTGGAAATTGCATTTGGAGTATGAGAAGAAGAGTCCAGAATAATTCTAAGGTCTTTGGCCTGAGCAACTAGAAGGAAGATTTATCATTTACTTAGGAAAACAGTGGAAAGTGTAGACTGGCAGTGTAAAGAGGCAAATTTGACATTAGCATATTAAATATCCAAGTGGCAATATCATGGAGGAAGTTGGATGTGAGTCTGAAATTCAAGGGAAGAGATCCAGGCTAGGGGTATCAATTTTAGGGCTGGCTGTAAGAGCCCAAGAGTGTAAAAGAAATGAGATCAGGGGAACAGTACCAGGGATACTCCAATGTTTAGAAGATGGGGAGATAAAAAGGATTTAGCAGAGGAAAAGCATATTCTGTGAAACAGGAAGGAAACTAGGAGAGTGTGAATAAGCTTTTTATAGAGGAAGGTGTGACCAACTGTGTTCAATGGTGCTGACCAGTCAACTAAGATGAAGACAGAGCTGACCACTGGATCAGCAAAGCGGAAGATGCTGGTACAATAATTTCTGTGTAGTAATGGGGAAAGGCTGACTGAAGAATGTTCAAGAGAGAATAAGAGGAAGGGGAAGTATCTGGTATAGATAACTATTTTCACAAGAGCTTTACTACGACAGTGTGCATGTGTGCTAAGTTGCTTTAGTTGTGTCTGACTCTTCACAGCCCTGTGGACTGGGGCCCTCCAGGCTCCTCTGTCCATGGGATTCTCCAGGCAAGAATACTAGAGTGGGTTGCCATGAACTCTTCGAGGGGATCATCTTCCTGATCCAGGGATTGAATTTGAGTCTCTTGCACTGGCAGGCAGGTTCTTTACCACTAGCGCCACCTGATAGTCATCCCCTATGAAGGCATGGAGCACAGTGAATGAATGCAGGGTCATTTTTTAAGTGGAAGAAATTATGATCTATTTGTTAACTCATAGAAAGAAAAGTACAAAGATGATGAAAAAGAAGATAGAAGGGAGAAAATGGCTGAATACTGAAGGTGAGAGCAGACGGGGTCACAGCAGAAGTGGAGGGGCTAGCCTCAGACAGGAACACAGAGAGTTCATCCAAAGTAAGAGAATATAAGGTACAGGTGAAGACAAGTGGGTGGAAGTGGTAGTAAGAGCTTATAAAGTTCTTTTACGATGGTTTCTGTTTTCTCAGTGAAAAAGAAAGTGAGGATATCAGCTAAGAATGAAATCAAGGAGAATGTGTTGAAGGTCTGAGAGAAAGAAGAAATGAAAGCCATCTCCTAGACAGCAGAGTAAGCAAGTGAATGAACTGAAGAAGTTAATAAGGATTAGATGATAGCATCACAGATCCACTAGACACTGAATTACAGTGACATTAATCTGCATGGCTTTATGTTCTTCTTCAGGAGTAGTCAACTGCGCAGGTGCATATGTGAGGTAGGCTGTTACATTTAACTATGATTGGAGTTTTGCCAGGAAAGTAGCATGGTGAAAGGGAGGAGCAAGGGTGTGATTGTAACAACAAGAAACTTCAACTGGATGCAGAGAGGAAATATGAACAAGAGAGGGAAGGAGAGAGCAAAAAGTAGTAGATCAATGAACTCAAATCCAGGTGGGGGGCAAAGAATTGCAGGAGTTGGAGTACTTGAGGGAATGAATTTTTAACAAATTAAAAAGATGGTAGTTTTTGGAGGGTGGATTCTTGAAAATGAGATTTTGGAGGGGATGAAATTTTGGTAAAGACAAGATCTATAGTATGACCAGGGAAATAAGTAGCTGAGGTAGGAAGAGAATATAATCATTAGAAGAGAAAAAGTTACGGAAGTGAAAGTGTTAGACTATCTACATGGGTACTGAAATCGTCCAGTACCCATCCAGATGGGGTGATACTGATGAAACTGAAAGGAAAGCAGAAGCTAAAATGTTCACAAAATGACAGAACATGGATGAGGAGTCTGTATATGATATCCATAAGGTAGACTTTATGAGATTCAAAGCTGGGGTTTAGGGAGAGGAAGTAGAAATGAGATGTCAGTAGGACATCTATCCTATCTTTAGACCAGAATGAGGGACATGGAAGAGAAAAGAGAGGCCACTTGAGAGAACTGTAGGGAAAGCAGTGTTCACAGAGAAGTCTTAGGTTCTAGAGTAAGAAAGGTAAGGAAATATTCAGAAGAGTTAAGGGGAACTATATTCAATATCCTGTGATAAACCATAATGGAATAGAATATGAAAAAATGCACATATGTGTATAGCTGAATCACTCTGTTGTATAGCAGAAATTAACACAACATTGTAAATCAACTATATTTCAATAAAATTAAAAAAAGAAAATGACAGAACTATATTGGGTGAGTCTGGGAAATGAAGGATAACATAGGATTCTTGAACTGATTGACATAAACTGAGTGACATAAATTAAGTGGTATAAGATTATTCATCCAAATGATCTCAAGGCAAATATGATGACAATGCAGTGAGTGGTAGGGAGCAAGGACTAGGAAGTAGGGACCTGACCAGGTACAGGCTAGGTTCTAAGACTCTGATTCTCTTCTGTTGACACTGATGTGGGAACCAGAGGCGGGGAGCTCTTCCTTTATTCCCAGAGCATGAACATTTCCCCAGAGAATCATAATGAGCCAACTGTTTCTGGGACAGCAGTACAGTATGTACAGCACCCTGGGGGAACTCCCTGGTGGTCCAGTGGTTAAGACTCTGCTACTGCAGGGAGCATGGGTTCAGTTTCTGGTTGGGGAACTAAGATCCCACATGCCATGCAGCCAATATATGTATGTGTATGTATATATATATATATATATATATATATATACACTTTGCAATCCTTATGGGTTCTGGCCCAATGAGAACTCATCTAGCATTTTACCAAGGACTTGACATTTTACGTATGTCATTATATTTCATTCTCACAATAATCCCAAGAGAAAAGTATTATCACTATCATTTTAGAACTGGCAAACTAGGGTTTCCTGGATCTGGAAGATCCTCTGGAGACGGGAATGGCTCCCCAGTCCAGTATTCTTGCCTGGAGAATTCCATGGACAAAGGAGCCTGGCAGGCTACAGTCCATGGGGATTCAGAGTTGGACATGATTGAATGACTAAGCACAAACTAAGGCTAGAGAGATTAAGGTACCTTATATGCCTCAGCCCTCAAGAATAGTCCAGACATATCCCAAATCCTATATAAAATCAAAAATACCAGAATTTCATTAAAAGAAATCCTGTTCTTTGGAAGGAATGATGCTAAAGCTGAAACTCCAGTACTTTGACCACCTCATGCGAAGAGTTGACTCATTGGAAAAAACTCTGATGCTGGGAGGGATTGGGGGCAGGAGGAGAAGGGGATGACAGAGGATGAGATGGCTGGATGGCATCACCGACTCGATGGACATAAGTTTGAGTGAACTCCTGGAGTTGGTGATGGACAGGGAGGCCTGGCGTGCTGCGATTCATGGGGTCGCAAAGAGTCAGACACGACTGAGCGACTGAACTGAACTGAACTTTTATAAAGGTAGAATTTCTCTTGTGCTCTAGGCAAATAATGAAGCTAATCTGTAAAGACTTGTGATAATCCTTTCTCCAACCAATGAATCCAGTCTGAATACTCTTTTATGACAGTCCAACAAACTAGAGAGAAATTTAGCTGTGTATTATTCTCTAGCATATATGTATAGCATATGCAAAATATATATATACATATATATATATGTGATTTGTTATTATTTTTAAAGCCTACCTGCACAGAGAACTTAACAGTGACTGAAGGAATTCAATCAACAGCAGACAGGTGCAGCAGTGTGTATGAAGAATCATGAAGAAGTTAGTTCATGGACCAAGTAAGCTACAAAAAAATCAAAGAAAAAGAAAAAAGAAAGAGAAACAGAGCTTTTCACTTTAGATGCCCCAAAGTTATAGAAAAGAATAACAGATGTCAGAATTTTAAAGTTAAATACATATGATCTGAAGGAAAGCAAAAAAAAAAAAAAAATGGCATTATCTGGAAATCTTCATAAATTGAATACTACTTCCAAATAATTTAAATTAATAAAGCAAAACACTTCAGGTAATGAAGATATAATTGCCACATGACTGACTACCATATTAATCTTTTAGTAGAAACCATGATAAAATAACCTATGAAGATGTTAGATAGACTATCACCATTAAGTAAAAATAACTTTTTAAACAAAGAAGCAAAATTTCAAAACATGCATTAAAATTCAGTCCCCTTTCAGCATACACTTCTTTAATGCTCTTACTCCTGAATTTGGGATGTTGTATGAACAACTTGTTACTTTGCGATTAATACTGCATCATTTCCTGGTATTTCTATCTGTCTACACAGTCACCCAAGCCCCCTGCAAGCAAAGGAATGTATTCGTTGGTTGAATGACCAAAAGCAATGACACAACTTACAGCTATGAACTATAGATCCTAAGTCTGTGTTGTGTAAGAGTCCCCTGGAGGACTTTTAAAAAGAGATTCCTGAATCCTACCTCAGATTCTTAGAATTAGAATCCCTGAGGCTTAGAAACCTCTGTTTACAGAACAATCTGCAGATGCGTCTGATACATAGACAGATTAAACAGCCTAGAGCTGTGGATTTAGAACTCTGTTCTGAAGAGTCTTAAAATACTCAAGAAACACCTGTTTCAACGAGAACAATCCCATTTTTATCTATTTTATGTATCTGTTCTGTTTCTTAAAAACCTGAAAACAACAGGGCAAAGTGAACCCATCCACGTAAGACTTAAACTCATGATTCTGGCATCATAACTGTCCCAATCCAAAGAGAGATCAGCCTAGGCAGATAGAAAGACCAGGATTGGTGGGCACAGAGTATTTGTTAATGCCAAAAGAAAAATTTTAAGAAAGCAGTTCCACGATTCATACGCTTTTATTTATTGCAACTTAAAAGAACTTATTCAATCCATGACTGAACTGCATAAGTGGAAAAAACATATATATATATACATATACACACACACACACACACACACACACACACACACACACATCTATATATGGGGGGCAGAGACAGCAGTAGTAGATCTGGGAAGGTGTTCTCCAGAAAGTGATCACCCTAGGAGAAAGACGATCAGCATGAACACCTGGGTACTGCTTCTCCCTAACACAAGGTCTGGATACGTTAAACATCTTTCAGGTGCTTTCCCTAATCTACTCTAACCTAGAAATCTATGTCACATGTTGTGGAGAAAGGCAGGGGAAGAATGCCGGTTTCCTCCTCCTCGTCTGTCCTCAGATATTCCCCTGAAGGACTGGGTCCATATATTCCGACCTTCTGAAATTCTCCATTTCAACCACCCTACGTAATATTCCCACTGGAAATTAGATTTGAGACACCCAACCTGGCTGACATGATCTCAATAGGCTATTTTATCAAATGAATAAGCACACATTTTACTTACCTGTCTGAATACACAAGCTAAGCAGGAGATGAACTGAGTAAGAAGCCAGGAGAGCGACTATCAGCAGCAAGAAACTAAAACATAAAAGAGCACATGGTCAAATTTGTCCCCTAAAAGTTTCCTTTTTATGGTATTTCATTCAAAAAACATTTTTTTTTTCACATTCAAACGGTCACGTGTATGAGTGCTAAGTTGCTTCAGTCACGTTTGATTCTTTGTGACCCTATGGACTGTAGCCCTCTAGGCTCCTCTGTCTTCTCTCCAACTTAAGAGAAGTAAGTTTCAGTTTTGAAATCCCATTGTCTTTTTTCTTTACTCTATCCCTCCCCTTTTAATGATGTGTTGCTGTTGTTTAGTCATTTAAGTCGTGTCCAACTCTTGCAACCCTAGGACTGTAGCCCTCCAGGCTCCCCTGTCCATGAGATTCTCCAGGCAAGAATACTGGAGTGGGTTGCCATTCCCTCTTCCAGGGGATCTTCCCAACCCAGGGATCGAATCCACATCTCTTACATCTCCTGCATTGGCAGGTGGGTTCTTTACTGCTGAGCCATCTGGGAAGCCCCCAGTGATGAGTACCTCCCTATAATTTTGAATAAACACTGCATTTCAGCATCTATTAAACATACTCAACAAAGCAAACCAAAAAAATACAGTTAACACACTTTTAATGACATGATTTGAAAAATGTGTTATGTAATAATTGGGGTCCTCTCACCAAAAGTATGAAAAGAAACAGCATACATAATCCTTTACTTATTCTCAGGAAGATACTGGCAAGACAAGTTTCCAGAGGAGTGCTCCTGAAGTTGAAGAAATTCTATCATTGCAGTCCACTTAATACTTGTTAATAAGTAGCAAAATGGAGAGGTGAAAGTACACTTGTCAATTGATGTCAGAGACCTCACAAAATAAGGTTGGCATCACCAGATGGAAACTGTGATATGATTCAGCAAGCCCCCATTCAGTGGTATATACCTGCATGTGAGATCCTGCAGTAAAAAATGTGATTTTTCAAATGGAACTAGGAAATAAGTCCTATGATTATGTCTTGCCTGAGGTGTCATACATAGCTTTTAAGTTTTAAAACTATGAAAGTTTGTAAATACATCCCATAATAAAAGCAAGTTCGGTTACTTAAAAGTTGGTTAGCTAACCAAGAAATTCAAAGTAAAAGCAAAAATGATCCTACATGAGACTGTATTTTAAATTTCATAGAAAAAATAGGTCTGCTTGTACTGACAAAACAAACTTGTTCATTCATTCTATTAAGCATGATGCTCCATGCTAAGGACAAGATCTAGTCCTAAAGGATTTCAGAGTTCAGTGGGGAAAATAACTTGCAAACAGATAATTACATTATAATAAAAGAATGAATATAAAAGTACTATGGAAACACAGAAAAGACAGCAATGCCTTCTGTCTTGGGCAAACTGGCCATGAGCTGTCTTAAAAGATGTAAAGGAATAAATACAGGGTACATGTCTAGCCTCAGAAAGTGAAACAAAAAAAAAAAAAAAAAAAAGAAAGTGAAACAAGTCTTCTTAACAGGAGGAGAGAAAGAGATGGAGAGAAACCAAAGGATTATATGTTTTATTTACAGTCACAAAATCACTATTTATAAATAATCTGCATGACTGATAAACTCTGATCTACTTTGGCCCACTGAACACAACAAATAAGCCACTTGTTAAGGTTATTAAGGAATGTGGATCAAGTTTCTCTTTTTTTTAAAATTAGCCACACTTAGGATAAAAAAACCAAATTATATAGCATCCTTCCAAGCTACAGACTAGCAACAATATAAGAATAAGAGGAACCCCAGAAATAACTAGAAATTGTATAATACCAAGTTCTACAGCCTATCTCTTTGCTTCTCAATGTACTATCAAAATGAAAAAAAGAAAAAATAGTAAAATAAGAAAAAAACTCACCTAAATCCAAGGATACCAGTATGAGCCATAACATAAGCTAAGCCAAGGATGCCACTTCCCATGATGGCATTCATCAAATTAAACACTGAGAAACCAAATGAAGCACCTCGGGATCTCTGTGTGTGAACTTCCTGTAAGCACACGAATTAATAGAGTTTAGTGTTTGAATGGTGAAGTCCAACTTTGGTCAAGAAATGACTGACAGGTTATGGAGAGTCTCCTAAAACCACAGACATACTGTGACATACTAGTTGCTCAACAAGCAACCAGGACCTCGTTTCCTTTCCTTTCCTTCTCACTTCCCACTAGTGCAGCTCCAGGAATCCAGTTTCCTAGGAAAATCGTCTCCACCTGCGCAGAGACCCAGTAGGCTTCAGGAAGAAGGCATGACTAACCTTGTGACTGCAAAAGATGAAGACAGGGTAAACTGGGGTGGGGACAGGGAGCAGGCAGATGGCCTCAAGCTCACGTGATAACTGAAGAATCCCTGAGTCAGCTTGACGTTGCTGTAGACAACTGTTGCTCCCCAATTACTAGGACTACACAACTAATCTCTATTTATACACGTAATGAATTAAGTCTGCCCAACTGAAAGGATGGGCAGGAATGCCATGCAATGACGATATTGTAAATAGAAGCAATTCACGTTGCTCTGGCGAGGATAAGCCTTGGAAACACTCTCCTCTAAAACAGCATTTGGGAATAAAGTCCTAGAAACTGTTACTGCCCTGGGACTTGAGTTAAAGGGCCGAAGTGCCCACTGCACAGGTTTTAGGGTCAGGGAAGTGCTATGTATTTATTACCAGGCCTCTCACGCTCCTTCACGGTTAAGTATCTCTGTATTAAGACGTTTACAGGTCCCCAGTGGCAACCCACTCCAGTACTCTTGCCTGGAAAATCCCATGGATGGAGGAGCCTGGTAGGCTGCAATCTCTGGGGTCGCTAAGAGTCGGACACGACTGAGCGACTTCACTTTCAATTTTCACTTTCATGCGTTGGAGAGGGAAATGGCAACCCACTCCAGTGTTCTTGCCTGGAGAATCCCAGGGACGGGGGAGCCTGGTGGGCTGCCGTCTATGGGGTCGCACAGAGTCGGACACGACTGAAGTGACTTAGCAGCAGCAGCAATGACTAAGCTGAGAAAAACCAAATCTTGTGACTCTTGCAAAAAGCTCACAAGACTGGTGAAAAAAACGAGAAGCCGACAAGGATACCGAGAGCAGTGAGTTACATAACCGTGGGGCTGCTCCCCTAGTAGGGTCCCCTGCCTCCACCTGCTGCTGCGTCTCTTCCACCTGAGCCTGCAGCTTCAACTTTTCTTTCTAGGGCAGGTTAGGCTCCTATCTCATTGATGAACTTCGCCAGATCTCCTCGAAATCTCGGCTGCTGCCTTTGGGCCCCAGGTCCTAAGCTTCTCCCCGCTCCCCTTGCCATCCCTTTTCTTTCCCGGTCTTATTTGGCAGTCACTTCAGAACGGGGAGCCAGCGGAGCAAACTTACGTTGCTAAGCAACGGGCTAGACTCTTCCGCCTCCGCCTCTTCAGCCTCCTGAGTAGAGACAAACCAGCCGGACTCGGCGTTGATGACCCCCGCTGGGACCTCCATGCGGCTCGCTGGTCGACTACCCAGTCCATCCACTAGCTGCTACCCCTGCCCTCCCGCCTGTAGTCGCGCTGGAGGCGGGCCTACGTTCCCGGCCCTTCCGGGTTCCCGTACTTCACCGGGGCCGGGACGAAAAGAGGGATCGACGTGATCTGATGACGCTCGCCTCTCGGCGGCGAACCTTGATGGTGTCATCGAGGGCCCGCCCACCCGCCGAAGACACGCTTCCGAGTTGTACCAGAGCATGAGGTGAGGGTCTGGTCTTGGAGCCAGCGATGGGGCGACGCCGGGAATTGGGATGGTGACGTTGGTGAAGTGGCGGCCGTGGTGCCCTTGATAGATAGTTCGAAGGGGCTGAGGGTCCGGTGGCGGAACCGGTCGGCTCGGCGGCTCTCCGCCTCGCGTTGTCTGGGCGTTAAAACGTCGGGAAGTCCCCCACCGCCCGGTGCAGAGCCTAGGCCTGAGGACGGGGAAGTGAGGGGTGTTCCATCGCTTCAGAACTTTCCGATAGAACCTTTAGCCACATCTTACTTGTGGAAAGCAGAGATTCACGTTAAGTAATTTACCCAAGATCACACATCTGGTTAACTGCTAAACCCAGTTTGAACCCTGTCAACTTTTTGACAGTTGCTTTACAGGGTTCCTAGGCAGGGCCATTTCTTAACAGTTACTTCTTCGGTATTCCGGAAGGCAAAATGAAAAACGGATACTAATGGGATGTGCATGTAACACTCAGCAAATTTCCCATCCTAGAAATACTGAAACCTCTACTTATAGGTAGGACTTGTGGCAGTAAAACATCAAAGACAGCATAGAAATAGATTAAGAACGCAGGCCCTGGATTTTAATCCTTGCTCAACGATTTACAGCAACAAGATTTTGGGTCAATTAACCTATTTCTGAGCTTTAGTTTACACCTTTGCAGAAATGAGAATGCAACACCACACACCTCCCAAGATTATTACTGTAAAGCGTTCAGCACAATATCTGACCCAATAAGCTTCCATAAGAATATCCTTTTAAATATTGACATTGGTAAAATTATCAATATAGTGACCATTTCGTTTAGAGATGATCCTTTACCTTAAATTTCGGCCTTCCATTCCCAAAATGTTCTGTAGAAAATCGTGGGCGGGGAGGTTTGTTGACTATAGCGAGAGTGATGGATCACTAAACCCTAGTCCAGGCCACAGGTGGGCTGGAAGTATACAGATTTATTATTTACTACTAATAAAACTCATCCTATCCTGGAAAAATTATTAATATTACACTTCTCACATACCACTAAAAGTTTTAATCTTTGGCATTTAGCAGGTTATTTGAAACAATTAAAAGTTTTATTAAGACTTGTGAATATGTTAAGCTAGTTTGTAGCTTTATGGTAGTTCTTTTTATTGAATGCTTTATTTTTAGGAGCTTATTGAAACAATTTGGATTCTCAAGACTTCTCAAAGTGGAAAGCTGTAGAATAACTGAGTCAGCATCACCGATTCTACTACCTTGGGCATCGTTGATACAGAAGCTTAGCAGAGTACCTGTTATTTTCTTGCTGGATCAAAGAAAAAGATTCTCAACCATGCCTGAAATAGAAACAAATCACAGAGACTCTGAATTGTTTTCCCCACCCTCTGAAGTTCGAGGAATGACAGAACTTGATAGAACAGCTTTTAAAAAGACAGTCACCATCCCAGTGCTTAAAGTGAGGAAAGAAGTAGTCAATAAACTGATGCGATCCCTTAAAAGAGCAGCACTGCAGCGCCCAGGCATAAAACGTGTGATTGAAGATCCAGAAGATGGAGAAGGTAGACTAATTATGTTGGATCCCTATAAAATGTTTACTGTTGACTCCTTTGAGAAAGAAGAACTCAGTATTTTAAAGCAGCTGAATGTTAATCCACAGATATCGAAATATAATTTGGACTTAACTTACGAAAACTTTAAGTCAGAAGAAATCTTGAGAGCTGTGCTTCCTGAAGGTCAAGATGTGACCTCAGGGTTTAGCAGAGTTGGACACATTGTTCACCTGAACCTTCGAGATCATCAACTACCTTACAAGCATTTAATTGGTAGGTGTGTCTTAGTAATAGTCACATATTAGAAACCAATTAGCAAGTTCTAATTTTAGTTTAAAAAAAATGTAAATGCCTAATTATAGAAACGGGACATTTTATCATTTTAATTTTAAGCAGGATCTTG
This sequence comes from Bubalus bubalis, assembly GCF_019923935.1. Classification (NCBI taxonomy): domain Eukaryota; kingdom Metazoa; phylum Chordata; class Mammalia; order Artiodactyla; family Bovidae; genus Bubalus; species Bubalus bubalis. The sequence continues at coordinate 30,239,087 of NC_059167.1, forward strand.
AGCTCCATACTCTCCTTTAAGGGCCACTTTGGAATAGCCTTCCCAGAGTCATTTGTTGTTGCTGTTTAGTTGCTAAGTCGTGTTCGACTCTTAGAGACACCATTGACTGTGGCCCACCAGGCTCCCCAGTCCATGGGGTTTCCCAGGCAAAAGTACTGGAATGGATTGCCATTTCCTTCTCCAGGGGATCTTCCTGACCCAGGGATCGAACCCACATTTCCTGCGTTGGCAGGTGAACTCTTTACCACTGAGCCACCAGGGAAGCCCTCCCAGAGTCAAGCAAGCTGTAAAAATCAGTTCAAGCTTTTGTGTTTACAATACATAAGCATTAACTTCAATCATTTGCTTTGGCACAATTCTTTGGCAACTTATCATTTTGGTATCCAGAACTTATTAGTCCTTCAGGACTGTGTTGAATGCTAGGTTTCATAAATTTGAGTGTTTCATAGTCAAAAGGGAAAGACTGTGTTTACGCATGCTTTCATCAATTCAGGTAATTGAGCCTCTTCTATATGGTAGGCACCATACTTTGTTTTTTTAGTACTCCTAGCTTTTTAGAAACAACTCTGTAGCCCAGAGTTAAAGCATGGGTCTTTTATTCTTTGGGCTAAGAAAGAAGTAGAAGACTAATCAAAATCGCTCTTGTCCTTATATGAATATTTAATGTCCATGCATTCTCCAGATTAATATTTTTAATAGAGTAATTGTCAGAACTTCTGGGAATTATTTTCAGCTTTAAAATGTAGTGTTCAGTGTTTTGCATGGGTAGAATTTCAGAGATATGCTGTTATGCGTTTACTTTGTTTTTATTGATGAAAGGGACTAATAATGCATAGTGATAACATAATAAATACTTAAGTAGAGCCTTATAATTATGATCTGGTACAAATGTCAAGTCTAGGCTTTCCGTTGAATCATTGCCTGTCCTAACTCAACATTCTTTTAGCACTCTTATAAACTCACTCTCATAAAAGGGTACTCACAGATTGAAAATGAAACATTTTCATACAGAAGTAATTTTAAAGTTTTTACTATAGACCTTTAGAATGTTTTTTTTAATTCTTCATTTCAAACTAACTTCTGTACCTTAAAAATTGAGTTCTGATACCTGAAGCAGAACAAGATAAAACAACGATTGACAATAGTTTGACATTATCATATTCAAAATCAGGTATCTAATTAATCAGAGAGAAATTAGACAAATTCCAGTTGGTATTTAAGTATGTTTGTATTATCAGTTCAGTTCAGTCGCTCAGTCACGTCCAACTCTTTGCAACCCCATGGACTGCAGCACACCAGGCTTCCCTGTCCATCACCAGCTCCTGGAGCTTGCTCAAACTCATTTCCATTGAGTTGGTGATGCCTTCCAACCGTTATCTCACCCTCTGTCGTCCTCTGTTGTATTTGTATTATGGAGTACTTTATACTTACTTACAAATCAACGTATCTTTCTTTATACAATGAGATAGCATATAGATTCTTGTAAATTTTTTTAAGTGCTGACAAAAATGCAGACTTTGATTATAGGGCATCAATATACCATTGCTAGTGTCCTTTAACCTTTGTAGCTTTTTGTGCTCTGGAAACTATTTGACATAAAGAACAATTTAAATAAATAAACATTTTATTTAGAGAAAAGTAAATAATCTATGTTTCTTTTATTTGAAAACATTATTTTGCTAGTATGCATTCCAAAGTGGAAGTATCTATTTTAAATACACAATAAAGCAAACATTTGGTTTGAGGCCAGTGGGGACAGGCTAGTGTTTTCTGAAACCATTTGTTTCCATAGTCCTTAACATCTCTTCTATTTTTTAACCAGTTCCCTGGGCCTACCTGTTTGCTTACTGTTGTATTGATACATTTGAAAAGACTAAGTAAAAGACATGGAAAAATATTAGAACAAGCTCTTCAAAATTTTTTCTTTATAAATGTACCCACACATTTTCTGTGTGTTTGCATAGGGGCTGTCAGACACTAACTTTAGTAATCTGTTGAATTTTTAGAATTGCATTCCTCTACACACATCAGCTTCCCAGGTGGTGCTAGTGAAGAACCCATCTGTCAATGCAGAAGACATAAAAGACCTGGGTTCTATCCCTGGGTCGGAAAAGATCCCCTGGAGGAGGGCATGGCAACCCACTCCAATATTCTTGCCTGGAGAATCCCATGGACAGAGGAGCCTGGTGGGCTACATTCCATACAGTTGCCAAGAGTCGAACACGACTGAAGCCACTTAGAATGCATGCATACAAAATAGGTGCAATTTTTGACTATAAACCAGAAAATATAGTTCACATCCATTTCATATTTGCAATTTTAGCTTTTATTTTGCAACCAGAAGGCAGTATTTATCATGATTTCTGTGCTTTTAGGCCAAGTTATGATTGACAAAAATCCAGGAATCACCTCAGCAGTAAATAAAATCAATACCATTGATAATACCTACCGAAATTTTGAAATGGAAGTACTATCTGGAGAGGAGAATATGATGACAAAGGTATGGAATATTTTATTGTCTCCTAATACAGTGTATATCAAGATTAACTTTTGAAATCAGGATAACAGATTAAGAAAATAGCCAGTATTGATGAGTATGTGAGAATGTAAGCATTTACATATATTATTGATGGGAGAGCGAATTTGATATAGTCAGGAAGAGTGGAAGAGTGTATGGTAATATATTGCAATTTTGAATAGATACATCCTTTGACCTAGCACTCCATGTATAGGAAGTTATCTCAAGAATATAACTGCACAAGATTGTAATGATGTACCCAACCAGGGATTGAACCCATGTCCCCCCAGCAGTGGAAGTATGGAATTTTAACCACTAGACACCTACATCATTTTTATAATAATAAATAAACATGATGGAATGAAAACAATCTAAATATCATCAGTAGATAACTGGTTAAATTTTAGATTAATAATACAATGGAATACTCCATCATTGAAGATTATTAGCTCCATCAGTTCAGTTGCTCAGTCGTGTCCGACTCTTTGTGACCCCACGGACTGCAGTATACCAGGCTTCCCTGTCCATCACAAACTCCCGGAGCTTACTCAAACTCATGTCCATTGAGTTGGTAATGCCATCCAACCACCTCATCCTCTGTTGTCCCCTTCTCCTACTGCCTTCAATCGTTTCCAGCATCAGGGTCTTTTCAAATGAGTCAGTTCTTTGCATGTGGCTCTAGGTGAGAGATCACACCATCATGGTTATCTAGGTCATGCAGATCTTTTTTGTATAGTTCTTCTGTGTATTCTTGCCACCTCTTCTTAATATCTCCTGCTTCTGTTAGGTCCATCCCACTTCTGTCCTTTATTGTGCCCATCTTTGCATGAAATGTTCCCTTGGTATCTCTAATTTTATTGATGAGATCTCTAGTCTTTCCCATTCTATTGTTTTCCTCTCTTTCTCTGCATTGATCACTGAGGAAGGCTTTCTTATCTCTCCTTGCTATTCTTTGGAACTCTGCATTCAAAGGGGTATATCTTTCCTTTTTTACTTTGCCTTTTGCTTCTGTTCTTTTCACAGCTATTTGTAAGGCCTCCTCAGACAGCCATTTTGCCTTTTTGCATTTCTTTTTGGGGGATGGTCTTGATCACTGCCTCCTGTACAATGTCACGAACCTCCATCCATAGTTCTTTAGGCACTCTTATCTATCAGATCTAAACCCTTGAATCTATTTGTCACTTTAATTGTATAATTGTAAGGAATTTGATTTAGGTCATACCTGAATGGTCTAGTGGTTTTCCCTACTTTCTTCAATTTAAATCTGAATTTGGCAATAAGGAGCTCATGATCTGAGCCACAGTTAGCTCCTGGTCTTGGTTTTGCTGACCGTATAGAGCTTCTCCATCTTTGGCTGCAAAGAATATAATGAGTCTGATTTTGGTGTTGACCATCTGGTGATGTCCATGTGTACAGTCTTCTCTTGGGTTGTTGGAAGAGGGTGTTTGGAAGAGGTGCTATGACCAGTGCATTCTCTTGGCAGAACTCTATTAGCCTTTGCCCTGCTTCATTCTGTACTCCACAGCCAAATTTGCCTGTTACTCCAGGTATCTCTTGACTTCCTGCTTTTGCATTCCAGTCCCCTATAATGGAAAGGACATCTCTTTTGGGTGTTAGTTCTAGAAGGTCTTGTAGGGCTTCATAGAACTGTTCAACTTCTTCAGCATTACTGGTTAGGGCATAGACTTGGATTACCATGATATTGAATGGTTTGCCTTGGAAATGAACAGAAATCATTGTGTCATTTTTGAGATTGCATCCAAGTACTGCATTTCAGACTTTTGTTGACTATGATGGCTACTCCAATTCTTCTAAGGGATTCTTGCCCACAGTAGTAGATATAATAGTCATCTGAGTTAAATTCACCCATTCCAGTCCATTTTAGTTTGCTGATTCCTAAAATGTTGACATTCACTCTTGGCATCTCCTGTTTGACCACTTCCAATTTGCCTTGATTCATGGACCTAACATTCAAGGTTCCTATGCAGTATTGCTCCATACTGAAAGTAAACTGTCTACTGACAAGCCAAGTGACAAAAAATAAACTGTAGAACAGTATACATAACTGAGTTCCATTTTAGGTATGATGATTTTGAGTATGTAAATATGCATAATATCAGAATGTTAACAGTGAGCATGTTTTCATTTGGTATAGTTTCTGGTGACCTTTGTTATCTTTATACTTTTCTAAAGTGTGAGCACATACTTCTATAAGAAAAACAAAACCTATTTCAAAGAAAAAATAACTTAAAATATATAGGAATAGATTCCTGATATAAACCATTTTCTCATCTTCCACCCCCAAAACCCTCTGTAGTGTTGGATATAATAAACTGTTTTTAAGTTAAAGCCTTAGATAATTACATGTTAACATTATGTGAAATTTTGTACTCAAGCTAAGAAACAGGCTAAACAAATCCTGAGAGACCCCCAGATAATGGTTGTTGTTATTAATATTCTCTTGATGCACATGAACTAAGAAGGACTGACTGAGCAGAGGGTTTTTGAGTCAGGCTTCTGACTCGAGTCCATGCTTAGTCCTGCCCTGTATACCAAACCTCCACTACCTACTGCTTGTGTACAATGAATGAGGTCTGTTATGGCAAGCAAGATTTGGATGTGAATCCTTTGATAATAACTGTGCTCAACTCAGCTGACACTAAGACACACTGAACTTTAGGCACCCAGACTGAACACTGTGCATGTGCTTTACTGGGTAGTGACCCTTAGGGTGTCGGGTAGTATCATTCTTCTTAGAAAGAAGATGTAAACTTCTATAAACTGAGAAACTTCTGTAATTTTATAAATGCCTTGTGATTGACTTCCCAAGTCAACTAAAGTTTGTTCTTAGGACATACTTTATGCCTAGTATATATACTATCAAATAAATATGAAAACTCAATATAATTTCTTTGCTCCAAACACAATCACATTTAAATTTAAGAGCTCATGCAACATTTAAGTAGTATTTAAAAACATTGCTAAAGTGGATCTCCTGAAAGCAATGCTTAACTAAGGGAACAAGATATCAAAGACAGCATGAGTAAAACCAGAGGGGTACTTAGCATCATTTAATCTAGATCTAGATCTGTGACTCACACTAAAGAGCTTAAAGACAAGTAGAAAGGAGATTTCAGGAAAAGCATCCCAAGACACATTTAAGCCTTCCAGGTTATATTATACACCTAGATTGACTCTTAGTTGGCAGAATCATGAAGAAATATTTCAAACTCTTGAAACTTAATAATATGATTAGAGCATTTGATGTGGTCAAGAGGAAAAAATAAGTACAAATTTGGAATTAAGGTCCATGAAGAGAGAATATAGAAGATGTCTCTATTAGATTTATAGAACTTAGGAACTTTCTGGCCTTTGATTCTTCATCTGTTAAAATAAGGGGTTTAAGATGATAGGTGAGGTCACATTTCACAATTGTAGTTTTAATTTTGTTTTCTGTTTTCTATCATGTTTATAATAGTCCCCAAAGAAATGCTATAAAGTTTTAATTTTGTTCAAGACTTAGCTTCACTGTACTTAGTTTGTCCATGAAAACTCAGATTTGGGAAAGGCAAAAACATGGGAATAATTTATTCTATACACTGGCTCTATTTATAGACATGAAACCTGCAGAGTCCAGGAAACTGTCTAAAAACATAACGAAGTACCTTGAAATTCACTGACACATGATGCATCTATCTTGCCAAACTGAAAACTAAGGAAGCAAAGCATGTTTGCTGTGTGGAAGACTGTCTGCAATTTAGCTACCCACCATGAAGACAGATGTAGTGTGTTGTTTCACCCTAAAGGCTTTCTTCTATCAGGTGACAGGAGATAATATAATTAAGCCAGTCAATTGGCCTATCTGAAAAATTCCTAGTGTGATCGGGGAGCCACTTTATGGTCCTTTAGGATGAGATGGAGAGCTGTTTGGTTTTGAAGAGATGACTCCTCTCATGAAAACATCTAATGCAAGATAGTAACTACCCTCAAGTTTAGCATAAACACCAGATTTCTAATTTAAATGCCTTTAAACTCACTGTAATTTGCTCTTAATAGTAGTATTTTAATGTGTGTATGTGTGAATGCATCTATCCAATATCAGTGGCTGGAATTTAAGACTAAACAGTTTAACCAAAAGCATAATACTTTTTTCAGGTTCGAGAAAACAATTATACCTATGAATTTGATTTTTCAAAAGTCTATTGGAATCCTCGTCTCTCCACAGAACACAGCCGTATCACAGAACTTCTCAAACCTGGGGATGTCCTATTTGATGTTTTTGCTGGGGTTGGGCCCTTTGCCATTCCAGCAGCAAAGAAAAACTGCACTGTGTTTGCTAATGATCTCAATCCTGAATCCCATAAATGGCTACTGCACAATTGTAAATTAAATAAAGTGGACCAAAAAGTAAAAGTCTTTAACTTGGATGGGAAAGACTTCCTGCAAGGACCAGTCAGAGAAGAGTTAATGCAGCAGCTAGGACCACTGTCTAAAGAAAGAAAACACTCTGTGCACATTGTCATGAATTTGCCAGCAAAGGCTATTGAGTTTCTCAGCGCTCTCAAAGCGCTCTTAGACGGACAGCCATGTGGCAGTGAACTCCTTCCCACCGTGCACTGCTACAGCTTTTCCAAAGATGCTAATCCAGCTAAGGATGTTCAGCAACGAGCTGCAACTGTGTTGGGCATCTCCTTGGAGGCATGTAGTTCAGTTCACCTAGTAAGAAATGTGGCGCCTAACAAGGAAATGTTATGCATCACTTTTCGGATTCCTGCTGCTATACTTTACAAGAACCAGACCGTAAATCAAGGTGAGCGATTTCTGGGAAATTAAATGTAAGCTGTAATACAAAATTTAACATAACTTTCTTGGGCAACATATATATTTTATATTCTTTTTTAAACTTAGAAATAGATTAAACTAATTCTAGTTTAATTCAGTTCAAGACCCCTTGCCATTCAACTGTGACTAATTTCTCACACTTTTACAGACTTTACGATGACACACTGTCAAGTCTGGTAGAAGGCTATTTCATTAAATCCACGGCAATGTTGCTATTTCATGCATGAGTTGAGTACATTGAAATGTTTAAAATGCCTATATTATTTGCTTTTTAAAAGTTATTTTAAATGTTAAGTATCTTACATAATATAGGTTTTCTGGATTTGTTACAGACAATCATGAAGATCCACCTCTTAAACGCCAGAGGACAGATAAAGACTTTTAAGAAGAAAATATGCAAATTGCTTCAGTCACTTAATTGGAAATATTTTCTCCATCTCCCCACTAGACCTTTGTGATAGTGAACTATCATTTGTATGATTTTATTTTAGCAGTTACTTTAGTATTGAACCCTTTTATTTTACCCTTGAGGCTTCCCTGGTGGCTCAGATGGTAAAGAATCTGCCTGCAATGCAGGAGACCTAGATTCGATCCCTGCATCTGCAAGAGCCCCTGGAGAAGGGAATGGCAACCCACTCCAATATTCTTGCCTGGAGAATCCCATGGGCAGAGAGGTGCCTAGCAGGCTGTAGTCCACGGGTTCGCAAAGAGTCAGATATGACTGAGAGACTAACACAGTCGTATAAATCGGGAATTATCAAATTAAAATTTAAATAAGCCTACTAAATATATTTTGTTTTATAATTTTATCATCATATATATCTAACATTAGATAAATATGTTTAAATATTGTCGGGAAAATAGTTTTTGAAAGTATGATAACTGCATGCTAACTAGGAAAGCACTAATATTTTACAGTTATCCTTAGTTGAAGAGTGTAGCTAAGTTATATGTAAATACTCCTATACTTACTGTTAATATAGAAGTATTAATAATAACAAATGAGATTATTTAGATCAGAGACAGGCAAACTACATCCAGCAGACCAAATCTGGTCCACCACCTGTTGTATGGCAAGTAAGCTGAGAATGGGCATGAAAATTATATGAAATTTGAATTTCAGTGTCCATAAATAAAGTTTTATTGGAACTTATTTTTTATGCTTATTTGTTTACATACTGGCTTATGGCTGCCCTCATTGTATAACACCAGAGCTGAGTAGTTAGCTGCAATACACATGGGATATGATTTTTATCACTTCACATTGCTGCTCTGCTGCTGCTGCTGCTGCCAAGTCGCTTCAGTCGTGTCCAACTCTGTGCAACCCCATAGATGGCAGCCCACCAGGCCCCACCGTCCCTGGGATTCTCCAGGCAAGAACACTGGAGTGGGTTGCCATTTTCTTCTCCAATGCATGAAAGTGAAAAGTGAAAGTGAAGTTGCTCAGTTGTGTCCGACTCTTAGTGACCCCATGGACTGCAGCCTACAAGGCTCCTCCGTCCATGGGATTTTCCAGGCAAGAGTACTGGAGTGGGGTGCCATTGCTGCTCAGCACCCTACAAATCAGTGACATGGTTATAACACAACAGCATTTGAAGTGCAACATATATTGTCAGGCTATAACATTTTATTTTACTATTATGAGTGTATATCCATCATTCCAAAACAACAAAAGTGGACATCCATGTTGAGCTTTTAAAGTATGGTAGAGTATGAACATTTTTGATACTGAATTAGATGATAAAGCATCCATAACTGAGCTAAAGTAAAATATACTTTGACATTTCCTAAAGAACTACTCATCAGTATTTCCAAGTCACAGACAAGCAACTGTCAGAAAAATTACATATTTAAACTGGAAATTCACAGTAGAATTTCCTTATAAAAAATGAAAGTGGGGCTACAACCAAAAAGTCTCCAAGTGACTTTTTTAAGTCAAGAAAGGAAAATTGTTTACTGACGGAGAGTTAATTGTGTTTGTTTGAAAGCAGGAGTCTTAAGAAATATGTCCAGAGAAAGCAAGTTTTGTTTAGGACTGTTAGCCTTTTGGCAAGGACAGTTGCCCAAAGAGTTGTGAACACTGGAAATATCAATAGTCAAAATGGTAAATGAGTCCAAGTAGTTGTTTACTCTTGATGAGTTGATCAGATCAGATCAGATCAGTCGCTCAGTCGTGTCGGACTCTGCGACCCCATGAATCGCAGCACGCCAGGCCTCCCTGTCCATCACCAACTCCCGGAGTTCACTCAGACTCACGTCCATCGAGTTGGTGATGCCATCCAGCCATCTCATCCTTTGTCGTCCCCTTCTCCTCCTGCCCCCAATCCCTCCCAGCATCAGAGTCTTTTCCATTGAGTCAACTCTTCGCATGAGGTGGCCAAAAGTATTGGAGTTTCAGCTTCAGTATCATTCCTTCCAAAGAAATCCCAGGGCTGATGTCCTTCAGAATGGACTGGTTGGATCTCCTTGCAGTCCAAGGGACTCTCAACAGTCTTCTCCAACACCACAGTTCAAAAGCATCAATTCTTCGGCGCTCAGCCTTCTTCACAGTCCAACTCTCACATCCAAACATGACCACAGGAAAAACCATAGCCTTGACTAGACAAACCTTTGTTGGCAAAGTAATGTCTCTGCTTTTGAATATACTATCTAGGTTGGTCATAACTTTCCTTCCAAGGAGTAAGCGTCTTTTAATTTCATGGCTGCAGTCACCATCTGTAGTGATTTTGGAGCCCAGAAAAATAAAGTCTGACACTGTTTCCACTGTTTCCCCATCTACTTCCCAGAAGTAATGGGACCAGATGCCATGATCTTTGTTTTCTGAATGTTGAGCTTTAAGCCAACTTTTTCATTCATCACTTTCACTTTCATCAAGAGGCTTTTGAGTTCCTCTTCACTTTCTGCCATAAGGGTGGTGTCATCTGCATATCTGAGGTTATTGATATTTCTCCCGGCAATTTTGATTCCAGCTTGTATTTCTTCCAGTCCAGCGTTTCTCATGATGTACTCTGCATATAAGTTAAATAAACAGGGTGACAATATACAGACTTGACAAACTCCTTTTCCTATTTGGAACCAGTCTGTTGTTCCTTGTCCAGTTCTAACTCTTGCTTCCTGACCTGCATACAAATTTCTCAAGAGGCAGATCAGGTGGTCTGGTATTCCCATCTCTTTCAGAATTTTCCACAGTTTATAGATGTTTCTAATATAGCTCAGTTCTCGCTTATTTGAAGTGTCAATTCTGAGTTTGAAGTTACTTAAGAATTAGCCTCCATGAATACTCTGCATGGAACTATTGGTGAATACTTTCAAAGACGTTGAAATGAATTCGGTAAAACCTGAAGCAGAATCTGATCTGTTATAACTAATGATGGTAAAAGAAAGTGTGAGGTTAAAAAATAGATCTAGTGGAGAAACTTAAAAGCTTATGAAAATGTAAGGTGTTTAAAACCTATAGTTATTCACTATATTATTCACCAGCAAGTACCTTGCAGCAATATTTGAATCTATCACTTGTTAATGAACCAGTAATGTCAATGATAAACTTCATTTGCTTTCATGGACTTTAATCATCCTCAGAGTCCTTCAATTTTGTCTGAAATTGAAGCCAAATTTCCTGACACTCTTAACCTAAGCTTGATTTGCTTAGCGACTGTAAAGTCTGACTGCAATTTTTTGGGTTCATGGCCAAGACTGAAATTTTTCTTAACCAACCTTAAACACTTCTAAATACTGAATGTCTTTGGAAGTTAGTTGCTAAAGGCTTGATAATATTTCTCAAATATATCAACCACAATTACAGGACAAAAGTAACTAATGTGAAACATACCGCAAGAGTATGAAATGACTACATTTCTCATCTATCAAAAATTAAGGAACAAGGTTTCCATTCTCACACATATTAGTGGATATATTTTTCTGAGTTTAGCATTTTTGGAACCTTGGTGCAAATGTAAAGAAATTTCCATGTTTCAGAACCCATTTAACTATAGCTGAACTTCTTCAACTGGAAGTGATAAATGTATTACTGTAATGACATGCAAAAAGCTAAATACCAAGGGGGGATAAGAAAAGCCTTCCAAATGATGTACATGCTCAGTTAAAATCACATGTTCCAATATCTGGCAGTAAGTGTCTGAAAAGACTTTTTTAAAGATGAAATATGTAAAATCTCATTACATATAACCATTAGCAGGTGACCAATTACAATTCATTTTGATGATGGAACACTTAGAACCCCAACTAAATCTAATCACCCCCCCCCAAAGCACTATTAAAAATTTGTTGATGCTGTTTAGTCATTAAGTCGTGTCTGACTCTTTTCGACCCCGTGGACTGTAGTCCACCAAGCTTCTCTGTCCATGGAATTCCCCAGGCAAGAATACTGGAGTTAACTGCCATTTCCTTCTCCAGAGGCTCTTCCAGACCCAGGGATCGAACCCAAGTCTCCTGCTTGGCACGCAGATTCTTTACCACGGAGCCACCTGGAAAGCCCACAAAAAAATGTACTCAGTTATATTTTGAATTTTGTTAATTTAAAAAACTGTGCCAATTTATTTTATCTCATTTATCTACATAATGGCCTCAATTTTGCCTCTTGGCCCAAAAAGCCTAAAACACATTTACTCTCTGGTTCTACAGAAAAAGTTTGCAGACCCCTGATCTAAATCATTAACTACAAATTCAAATGCCTTTAGCAGCTAGTAATATAAATAGATGAAAGCAATACATCGTAAGAAGTATAGGTAACAATGCAGGAGATGTGAGTTTGATCCCTGGGTCAGGAATTTCCCTGCAGCCCACGCCAGTATTCTTGCCTGGAGAATCCCAAGGACAGAGGATCCTGGCAGGCTACAGTCCATGAGGTCGCAAAGAGTCAGACACGACTGAGTGACTAAACAGCAACAGCAGCATACGGAGGTAATGAATTGGAACCTTTATTCCTTATTTAAAGACACTTAAAATTCTGTTGGGGTTCAACCCAACCTATCCTATGCAAAACCTTGGGGGCTAATTCAACCAGGAATTGCTAATTTGGGACTTCTAATTTTTCTTCCTCTCCCTCCTCTCCAAGTATATGTAGGTCAGGGGTCAGCAAACTTTCTGTAAAGGGCCAGATAGTACTTTAGGCTTTGTAAGGTATAAGGTGGCTTCCCAGGTGGCACAATGGTAAATAATCTGTCTGCTGACGGCAAGAGACGTTGGGTTCAATCCCTGGATCGGGAAGATCCCCTGGAGGAGGGCACAGCAACCCATTCCAGTATTCTTCCCTTGAAAATTCCATGGACAGAGGAGCCTGGTAGGCTACAGTCCAGGGGGTAGCAAAGAGCTGGACATGACTGAGCACTCATGCACAAGCTGTAAGGTCTCTGCTGCTTCTCAACTCTGCCATAGTAGACAAAAGGCAGCTGCAGACAATACTTAAACACTGTATTTCAAAAAAAAATTTATGAAAAATTGAAATTTTAAATTCATATGCTTTTCATATGTTAAAAAGTATATTATTCCTTTGGTTTCTTCCAGCCTTAAAAACTTACAGACACCAAGTTTAGCTCATGGAGCATACAGAAACAGGAAGCAACTGGATTCAGCCAAGGTTCTACAGTTTGCCTTCTCCCGGTCTAGATGTAGATAATAAATTTGCAAGTGAAATAAGAACTTTTTCCTAATACTGTACATCCATGTGCTGGGCTATAAATATTAAGTGTGGGTCAAATGATGTTCTTACTTATACATGTAAAGTGGTAAGATCCATTCAGTCACCCCTTTTGGATGTGATACCTAGTAACTGAATTCTTGGTTAATCCATTAGAAAATGATGGCCAGAACACTCAGTAGATAGACTTTTTAACTTTGTTAATTTTTTTGACAAGTTTTCTGCCACTTTAGATTTTGAAATGATTATCCAAGTCACCTGTTCACAGACTAAAGTGAGAAGTTTAGATCAAATATTTATTGAAAGAAAGTAAGGAATACTAAATAATACATTACAATTACCATGTAAACGTATTCAATACTATGAGTATCTGCTTAAAAGAGAGTGTAGTTAGTAGCCAAATCATGTTCTATGTAATGAATTCCTCAGAACTTCTATTAAAGATATCAACATGGTTATTTAGTTGATACCACTTATATCCCATATTAGAACTCGATCTATAAAATTTCCTCAAAGTCTTAAGAAGTTTGTCTACTCAGACTTGGTTTTACACAGCTGTTGTTTATAAGTCTGACAGTCATTTCTAGGACATGAACTCTGCAGTTTAACCACTTGGGTTCAAACCCAAACTCTACTCCTTTTAAAATGTACTGACCTTTAGTAGGTTACTTAACCAAAGCATCCCCATTTGTTAAAATGTGGAAATAATACTAGCACTGTTACAAGGATTATTCACAAAGCATGAGGCATAGTGCTTCACAGATGGTTAATGTTCAGTAGTTGTTTCTGTCCTAGTGTTGTAAAACTTAGGAAATTCATGTAGATAAAAGACTTGTTCACACTTGGGAGAGTAAATCACTAAGATGGAGGATAATTTCATCAACAGAATACTGTTATTTAGTAAATTGTTGCCATTAGGTTATCTTTCACCATTCCCTTTGATCTAATACAGTCAGTTAACAATGTTTAAATTTGGCCTGTTGAACAAAGTATGGCAATAGTAAGGGTAAAATAATTACAATGTATCCAGGTGGTAGAATTTAACTGATTTCCCAAATCGGGTGCAGGTAATTTCCACAATAATAAAGTAGGCTCAGAAAAAAAGTTTTGAAAGCCTTTGAAATATTTTGTTAATAATTAATTCATTCTATTTAAATACATCATACAAGGTACTGAGAATAAATAACAGTATTTATTTTTTAAAGACTGGATACCTTACTTTGGCAGCTGAGTACAGAAAATCCTTAACCACAAGTCCAATGTTCTCACTATTCTTTGAACAGATTTATGTGTTGTACTTAAAGTGCTAGTCCTCTATTGGGAAAAAACTAATACTGGGGTGGCCAAAAAGTTCGTTCAGGGTTTTCTGTAAGATGGTACAGGAAAACTCGAATTAACTTTTTTGCCAACCCAATAGATACGAAAAATAGGATGCAACCTAGTAGAGTATAGCTAGAACTGCTGCTGCTGCTAAGTCGCTTCGGTTGTGTCCGACTCTGTGCGACCCCAGAGACGGCAGCCCACCAGGCTCTGCCGTCCCTGTGATTCTCCAGGCAAGAACACTGGAGTGGGTTTCCATTTCCTTCTCCAGTGCATGAAAGTGAAAAGTGAAAGTGAAGTCGCTCAGTCATGTCTGACTCTTCGCAACCCCATGGACTGCAGCCTACCAGGCTCCGTCCATGGGATTTTCCAAGCAAGAGTACTGGAGTGGGTTGCCATTGCCTTCTCTGATAGAGAGAACTAGAGTTGGATTTAAAAAAAAAAACTCACCTGTGTTCTAATTCTGGATTGTGTGTATGATTTTACTTAATTATTTGATGCCTTGATTTTCTCAATTATCAAAGACAGAAGGGTTGTAAAGATGAACATGCACTCCTGAAATTAATGCCTACTTAGTCAAATAAGATGGTGCTGTTACATATGAATATTCTACTCTGATGTAACCCACAAATTTTGTTTCACATAACTTTCCACTCATAAAACTAACATCTGTTGTAATGGAGATTTGATAGAAAATCCCTTAATTTCTTTGAAAAACGATATCCCATACGCAGTCATCTAGGTAACAGACTCATGCAAGGTTGAGATGCTACAAATATCCATCTTATCCACATCCAAACTCTGTAAGCAACATTCTGGGTGTACTCAAAGCCTTTGAAGTTTCAAAAGAAACTACACTGGGGTCTGCAATTTACTCATAGAGAAATTTCATTTAAAATATATTCATTCCAGTCTCCAAGGTTTCATCATAAAATGAGCTCACATTGAGGTGAAAGGTGCCTTTTAAGTATTAAATTTTATTAACTTACTTCTTTGAATTTGTCATTAAAGCAGGTTAATACTCTGCTCTGGTTTATCCTAAGTGAGGCTCACAGCTGGGAACTATAACACACTGATCAAGGTTTGTTTCACTTTCCACTGCTCAAAACAGGCACTTAGTCCTTACTATTGAAAGAGTGACATTATCACAGGTCAGGTTTTACTTGCCACAACCTGCTGGTAGAAGGAAATATATCCACTTGTCTGGACTAGTATTAAGAAGACATTGGGAAAAAAAAAAATGGAACATTTTATGAGAAGAAATAATAGTCTTGGATATTAACACTAAATGTCGTATTCAAAATGGCATTTTTAAATGTGTTCAAGTAAAACACTGTAATAAGAGAAAAACCACAAAACTTAATATAAAGTCTAGCTTTATTTTTTAAAAGATTTTACAAGTCTGTCAACCTCAAACTCACATAGGTGAATTATTCATATCTTCCATCAGATGAGGCTTACGGCTTCAATCCTGCTCAGAAAAATATAAGTAAAAAATAAATCTTTTCCACAAATATTTATCCACTATATTATCCAGCTTAGTTCTGAAAATTTCTCTCTATAAATACTTTAACACAGCTGCTAGTGGAGGACTGTTGTTGTGCAGCTGTACATGGCTATAATTTTACAAGTCTGCCTTACTTTTGCTAGCTCTCTGGTTCGGCTCCAAGGTCCAGATCTTATAGGGGAGAAATAAAGGTTAACTGGGCTGCCAGAAAAGCCCACTGAATGCATCCTGTAGTGCTCTGTGACAAGCCAGAGAAGAAGTATAGCCTCCAGCAAGGTCCTGTGGAGAGGCAGCTCTGACATGGTTTAAATACCTACAACAAAACAGAAAGTGTGGCGTTGACATAGAAAGCACATGTAAACTGGTAACACTTTAAAAGCAATGGTAAAACTGATTCAAAAGTCAAATTCTAGGACTGAAATGTTCAGACTTTATAAATGCATTGTTATCTTTTAAAAGGAAACTTACCAACTCTAATTATAAAGCGAATTACATTAAGATCTAAAAACAGCTCTGAAGGAGTCTTCAAAAATAATACTTGCTATTAAAACATTCCATATTCCCAATTTTCAGAACTGATTTATTTTGCTGGCCATTGTTTGGGTACCTAACTGCTGCTATCCTTCCTGGCATACACTTAATAAATAAATGCCCATCATAATACTACTGTATTATTAAAATTTTACATAAATACTGAGTATTTTACAATAAATATGTTCTGGAAAAAAAATACCAAAACAAGTGATAAAGGGGAGAGAACATACTAGTTACTTCAAAATTACTTCAATATTACAAAAACATATTGTCTTCCTCCTACACAAAAGGAAATCTTAGAAAACTACATCCAAGAAATCTCTGAGACAGCCTGAGTTCAAAAGAATGTCTCAATTAGTAAATACAGAAGAGTCTTGATTAAATCTCAAAAGACTGTTACACACATGTCATTTAGCAATTAAAACTTTCTGCTTTGATAAAGGTATACAAACAGGCCTTACAATGGGATAATCCTAGCTAAAGAGGGAAAACTTGTTAGCATGACTACCAGCACTGTCAGAAAACAAATATTTCCAGCTTTGCTTTAATGCCTAGTTTAAGAAACCACATTGTTTCTTCAGGCCTCAGGAAGTAAAGCAGCTTCACCCACTTTAGAATTACGGGTATGGCAAATGAATAAATCAGGTACCAGAACATTTTAATAACTTGGAAACTTTTCTATTCTCATTCATTCAGACTTCCTGTGTGTCAAAGTCTTAATGCATGAGCAACTTATTATTTCTAACATAATAACAAGTCTGTTTTTCATTTGTACCCATGTTTAATAAGCTTGTGTGATTAAAAAATATATGGCAATAGAAAAGACCAAATAGAAAAAGTGGTCAAAGTAAGACACAGCATAAGCTCCTGGAACTGGCTATAATTTATTCACACTGCCACAAATCAAGGTGTTAACTCAATTCTTTGCTTCTCCACCAAGGGTGAAAGAAGAAAGTAAAAGGTGAAAGAAAATTAATATTTATTGAGCAACAATCGCCAAACTTTTTTGATAGTATATTTATAGCAGTAAAAATATTTGAGCATGCATCTCCAAAATTTGTATACTTGTTTAAAATTATACACATAAAGTATTAATATACACTATTAGTATATTAAGTGTTAAATATATATCATAGTATATATATGGGCTTCCCTGGTGGCTCAGAGGGTAAAGAATTTGCTTGCAAAGCGGGAAACCCAGGTTGAATCTCTGGCTCGGGAAGATTCCCTGGAGAAGGAAATGGAAACCTACTCCAGTATTCATGCCTGGGAAATCCCATGGACAGAGGAGCACGGTGGGCTACAGTCCATGAGGTTGCAAAGAGTCGGACATGACTGAATGACTAACACTTTCACTCCGCCCCCCCTCCACCCCACCCCCGCCCCCACCCCACTGATGGCTCAGGTGGTAAAGACTCTGCCTGCAATGCAGGAGATCCAGGTTCAATCCTTGGGTCAGGAAGATCCCCTGGAGAAGGAAATGGCTACCTACTCTGGTATTCTTGCTTGGAGAATTCCATGGACAGAGGAGCCTGGTGGGCTACAGTCCATGGGATTGCAAAAAGTCAGACACTACTAAGCTAACACTTTCACTTTTCATAGTATATATACATATAATATATTAGTAAGTATATTATAATATATATATATGAAATTTAAAACATTTAAAGGATGAAATTAAAATATTTAAATGAAAGTTCTAGTATTTTTTCCTTATATCCTATCTTACATGTCCTGATGGGATGTATCCCACTTTGGAGACCACTGTTATTAAACAGTCGTTGTCAAACTCTTGATATAACCTTGGGTCCCATAGGATTTAAATGGGAATTCACCAAACCTAATACATGGCCATAAAAGTATGTGCTTATTACCTTCCAGGATAAAATAAAATGTTCACTGTTAGGACTCTGATGCATGAGAAATAAGTTAAGTGTTAAATCACCTTAGAAAGTAAAAATTAACCTGGAACAACATAAAATCAATTTCTCTTCACCAAGAAATAACTATCACACAAATAACAACACCACACAAATAATAAGTGAATAATATTTCTACAGGTATCTTGGAAGTGAAATCTTCCATTCCTGATACAAGTTTCAAGCTAAGTTTTATCCATATCCCAGATAATGTTGTATCACCCTTTTCCCTTTCCTCAGACCCGCAAAAGCACACTCTTAGCTCCAATGGCTGTTTAGCCAAGGCAAAATTCAAGTACCACAGTAGAATGTGTCAACCTTACAAAGCCAACGATCGTAAATGAAGAACTGGTTTTCATAACTGAATGCAAACCACTGTGCAACTAGCTGTTTTAATTCATCACATTTTGGTACAACTTGTTTCTGGGAAAGTTGAGTCATACCATCTCTGGCTTGGCAATTCAAGCATAAACTTGCAGTGTACATACAGCTTTTTACATGTTATCCTGAGAAACCTGAAACAGCTGCACTGCTGGCAGGAAAACAGAGGACCACCAATAAAATATCCAAAACAGTTGCATCTTTTAATTTATGACTGTGCAGTTTCCATAAAGAGTATATAAAACAGTTCAACTTTTTATAGGTAAAATGTAATAAACAGTCATACTCATTGATGTCATAAATGAGTTTTTAAAAGTTTATTTAAAATGATTAACTAGTGTTTGAAAATAGTATTTCTTGAACACGGTCATAATCTAGAGCAATGAGCAAATATTTTTAAACTTCAGTTATTAATGCTAAGTTGTAGATTCTCACTGCCAACATCAAGTCCATTAAAACTTCTTTGCATAGCATTGAAAACAATGCATTTCTCTTCTAGTAAATCACTGACATTAAACATATCTGTAAGCATGATTCTTTAAAGATCTGCTTACTTACATTGTTGTTTCTGATCTCCAGGGCTGTAGCTGCACAAAACAGTTATTGTTAAATATTTCTACCTATTTTCTCCATGGTAATCTACATTAATTTCAATTTAAAAAAATAAAACAGGCCACTCTTGTTATTCAACTGTGGGCTATTATTTTCTAAGTATCTTAAGTTCTTAAACCCTTTAATTATTGTGGTATACCAAAGAATTTTGAAGGATCTGCAACATTAAAACCACACAATGAGAATTTAGTGTTTTGCCTACTTTTTCACAGTAATCCACATCTGTGTTGTTTTAATTCTTTCATGACCGTTACAAGTACATCACTGAATAGGATTCCTGGGGTTTCTGGCAGAGGTCAGTATCATTTCATGTACACCTTTATACAACAGAATGAGGAAGAAGTCTTAGCCAAATTTATTTCCAAAAGTCAAGCTCAGTTGGATTTTGGAGCCTGGAGGTAATTGCTCTTACCATTTAGCCAATCCCAGGACAGTATTTCTGTTTTTCATGGGTTTATTTTAAATACCTGTAAATCTTATAAGCAGAAACCAGGAAAGAAAAAAAGAAGGTTTGTTTATTTTGGTACCTATACCTTATTTTTACTGAAAGCAGACTAAATTCAAAGATTTAAAAATCATACCTTTGATTATTTTCTTAAATAAGGCTTAAAAAAAAAAAGGATGTTTTCAAAAGCATGTCTACAATAATTCCTATACAAAGGGCATCTTATGCCTTCATTTACACTACATTTAAAGGGGCCTTCCTTTGCCATTACCCATCAAAATCTCTTTCAAACAGACTGTGGAGAAGGGGGAGGAAAAGGAGGGAATGGATCCTGAGAGGGGAGTAAGAAAGGATTAAGCATTAGAAAATCACCCTTGAAAGTCTGTTCCTGAACTTTGATTTCCTACACTGTCATTTTCTTCTGTTACATTTAGCAGCTTTTGCTCCCAGAGAAGGTGGTATAATTTACACTTAGCTTCAGAAAGACTTCATTTTCTCAGTTCTTTAACATAAGAGAGCTCTCTGAAATTACTCTTTTACTATTTCCCTTCCTTTAAAAAGCCCTATACTGACCATATGGCTGAAGTCTAGGACTCAGCTATTTTAGTGCTATGCAACAGTTCTCTGAGTTCTCAGCTAGGGGCAGAGGGCAGGGGTTGTCACTCAGAACGAAGAGCAGCACTCTTTCCCTCCAGTCATAACTCCCTCATGAAAACCCTTGAAATGCTTTGGCTCCAGAGAATCAAAGAATCTCAGAATTTAAATTAAAATGAAAATATGAAGCTCATATTAGTTTCCTCCTCCTCAAATTACCAGGCCCTACAGAGAGTTTAAAAAAAAAAGTCCAACTTTTTAACTCTACTGAGTTATAAACTTGGACTGGTTCAAACTAAGAAAAGGAATGAATGAACTCTAGAGACGAAGACTTTCTTTTTACAAGGTGGCCCTTTTTTTAAAATCTGCATTTAAAGCCATCATACGTTAAAAAGACCAGTTCCAAGCAGTTCTGCCTCCCAGCCTACAAAACTCTAATCTAACTACCATTAAAAGAGATCAGCCAACAGATCTCAGCTGTCAAGACCAAGAGCTCTTGTAAGAAATTCAGACAAAGCTATAAAAGATTTACCTTAACAATCTGAAGTCTATCTCTGATTGATTAAAAACAATCTGAGCAAAAATATGCTCAGACAATTATCACTAAAATGCAGAAACATTCTAAAAACTGAAGTTAGTGGTCAGGTGTCCTAATCCAATCACAGTGTCAGAGTAATAGAGGAAATGTCCACAGAGAGAAACTGATGACTGTGTATATTCTAAGATAAATGGAGAAAGTGCTACAAGTCAGAATAACTGCCCATAATTCTGAGGGCTGTTTGGTCATAAAAACATGTGGCTTCATGAACTCCAACCGAAAATATAACAAACTTCCATAGTCATGATTCACTTTATTATCTTTATTATGTATTCTTCACTTTATTATCTAGATAGTAACTTGAATAAACTTATTAAAGCTGATCTCCGATTTACACTAATATAACTGGGAATCAAATGACCAATTATTCCAGACATTTAGACCACATGAACAACAAAGCTCAGATTTGGGAACTAAAAGCCACAAGGTGCCCAAGTAAGAGATAATTACAGATTATCTCAGGTGAGTCTTTCTGAATTATAACTGAAATAAATTATACAATTTATTACTATCAAAGAACATACATTTAAAACTTAAAACTCAACATTAAAAAAACTAAGATCATGGAATCCAGTCCCAACACTTCATGGCAAATAGATGGGGAAACTATGGAAACATAACAGAGTTTATTTTCTTGGGCTCCAAAATCACTGCAGATGGTGACTGCAGCCATGAAATTAAAAAACACTTGCTTCTTGGAAGAAAAGCTGTGACCAACCTAGACAGCATATTAAAAAGCAGAGACATTACTTTACCAACAAAGGTCCATACAGTCTAAGCTATGGTTTTTCCATTAGTTATGTATGGATGTGAGAGTTGGAATATAAAGAAAGCTGAGTGCCAAAGAACTGATGCTTTTGAACTGTGGTTGTTGGAGAAGATTCTTGAGAGTCCCTTGAACTGCAAGGAGATCAAACCAAAGGAAATCAGTCCTGAATATTCATTGGAAAGACTGATGCTAAAGCTAAAGCTCCAATACTTTGGGCACCTGATGCAAAAGAACTGACTTATTGGGAAAGACCCTGAAGCTGGGAAAGATTTAGGCAGGAGGAAAAGGGGACGATAGAGGATGAGATGGTTGGATGGCATCACCAACTCAATGTACATGAGTTTGAGCAAGCTCCGAGAGTTGGTGATGGAGAGGGAGGACAGGTGTGCTGCAGTCCATGGGGTTGCAAAGAGTTGGACACAACTGAGCAACAGAACTGAACTGAACTGAAAGAACACCCTAGTTATTTTAAGTCAAGGTAGCTATTACTGAAAGTTAATATAGCTACATAGTGAAAGAAGTATTTCCTTGATTTGCATGTGAACTACTTGAAAACATAAAAGATATAGCTCATTCTAGTTTGTCTAATATAATGTTTTACTATGATTTTCATGCTAGTAACAGATGTGTGCTGGAAGTTTTATCACATCTTTATAAAAGAAGAAAGAGTAATTTTTCTCCAAGTGTGGGGCATGTAAAAAAGGGGAAAATTCACATGTATGCAGCTCACTCATTCTTAAAAAAAAAACAAAAAACAAAAAAATTACTCAGTATCTACTATTTGCCAGGTTTTGAAGCAACTCTGAGAATAAAACAGACAGCAAAGACTCCATGCTCTCATGAAACTTGTAATTCAGTAGGAAAAAAAAAGATGTTAAATATCATGAAAAAGAAAGACATGGCTCTATGGGTGTGGACAAAAAGGGAAACCAACATGAACAAGTTTATAAAATGAAATTAGAGTTAAGCTTAGATCCAAAGGATGAGGAAGAGTCAGTAAGCAAGGCAAAAGGAGTAGAGAAATAATCCAGCAGAGGGAAGAACTTAGGTGAAGCAGTAAGGAGGCACAGCACATATTGAGAATACAAGGAAAAGGTCACTACAGCTCAGGATGAGGCTAGACATCTAGGCAGAAAATATCCAAAACAAGGCCTTATCGCAATGTTAAGAACTGTGAATTTTATTCAAAGAACAATGGGAAGCCACTGAAAAGTTGTTAGGAAGCTGGTAATCTAAATAGGCTAGTTTGGCAGCAGAGTGGATTAGAGAAGCAGAAGTTGACTGTAGAGACACTCCTTATGACAATGCTTCTCTATTCCAGGCTTGAGAAGCGGTGCCTGGATTAGAGTGGTGGCAGTGGAAATAAAGGAAAGTACTAGTTCAAGGGGATCCCCTGATGGCTCTGTAGTAAAGAATACGCTGCCAATGCAGGAGATGCAGGAGACTGGAGTTCGATTCCTGGGTCAGGAAGATGCCCTGGAGGAGGAAATGGCAACACGCTCCAGTATTCTTGCCTGGAAAATTCCATGGACAGAGAAGCCTGGCAGGATATAGTCCGGGGTTGGCGGGGGGGAGGGGGTCCGCAAAGAGTCAAACACAACTGAGTGACTGAGTGTGCAGCATGCACTAGTTCAGGAGATATTTAAACATCAACTGAATATGGGAGAATGGAAAGGGAAGGGAAGGACTTCCAACTGTCTAGTCAATTTCCAGCTCTCTAGTCACGTAGAAAAATAAAGATGCCCTCACAGAGATAATGGAAAACTGGAAGAGAAGCAAACTGCAGTGGGACAAGAGAGAAGGGAAAAATTGTGAGTTTAATTTTGGACTTGAGTCTGAAGTGATTATATATAAGAAATACATGAGTTGAGATACAGAGCAGTAGCTGGATATATGGGCCAAGTACTAATAAAATTATGGAATGAACATAATTTGGGGGTATGTAGATGGTATCTGAAATCATAAGAGTGAATACTTAATATTTAAGGTGAGGAGACAGAATGAGAAGGGAAAGGACTGGGGCAAAGGCCTAGAGGACTGCAGGGTATAACTGTGACAAAAGCAGCGGTGGCAGTTAATTTTACATGTCAACATAAAATTCTGTCAAATGAGCCACAGGGTACCCAGATATCTGGCTTACCATTACTTCTGCGTGTGTCTAAGTATACCCCATACAATCTCTTCCCTTAGACTTACAAAGAAGATAGATGCAAGAGACACATAAGTCACTTGGAAAAGAGTTAGAACCTGCTACTCGTGCCTCTCCCTTCTTGTAATTTTAAGGAGATAATAATAGCAAAGGCAGAAAACCTATGAGATTTCTCCATCTAGGGGCTCCAAGGGGCCTACTCATAGTACTTATAGCAGTAGTGTTTCTTACAGCAAAAGAACAATACGAATAGCCCAAGTGAATACTGATAGGAGAATGGACAAATTGTTAAAATGATAATCGTCATATTCAGGGTGGCTGAATCTCTGATGTTAGGTGGAACCACAGTGGGAGTAAGAGAAATGCACACAGGTAGTTTCAAAGCACTGATTATGCTCCATTTCATAAGTTAGTAAGTAGAATTCAAAATACAAGACTTGAAGGAGCAGAGGGGAGAGAAGCAATGAGAATGGAAACAATTCAGCAACTGTTTTATTATTACTCTTTGTAAAGTATATATAGCATATAATTTCTATGAAATATTTCATTTGAAAAAGAGTGGTGCAAAACATAGTCACAACCACAGCTGCCATTAATCCAGTGAACAATCTGCCTGGAAACACTAAACCATCTCCAGTTGACCTTGATTTCACCAAATATTACTAATTATAGCTACTTTGATCCCATTTGTAATAATTCATGTTAATGATAATAATCTGTCTTAAAGTATATATAATACCAAAACATACTATATTTGTATTATTCTTTCCACTGTTTTAGTGGACTCCCTCCTGGTTTCCATGCAAAGTCAATACATTAATTTAAGATAAGAAAGTAAATCAGATTTATATGGAAAAACTATTTGAAGATTACATATATAAATAGCAGGGCTAAGGATTGATCAGTGGTTAAAAAGCTGATCTACTAAAGCAGCAGAAACAAAGTGATGGATGAAATCAGTTAAGTTGACCACTTAACTGCTTTAGTTAACTGCTTTAGTCAATGAGACTTCAGCCAAAGCCCTGACAATCTGGAATTTTTCCCTACAATAATGCACCAAATTTCTATTTCTTTATTAGTATGAATGTGAAGTCAAGTGGGCCTTAGAAAGCATCACTACAAACAAAGCTAGTGGAAGTGATGGAATTCCAGTTGAGCTATTTCAAATCCTGAAAGATGATGCTGTGAAAGTGCTGCACTCAATATGCCAGCCAATTTGGAAAACTCAGCAGTGGCCACAGGACTGAAAAAGGTCAGTTTTCATTCCAATTCCAAAGAAAGGCAATGCCAAAGAATGCTCAAAGCACCACACAATTGCACTCATCTCACACGCTAAAGTAATGCTCAAAATTCTCCAAGCCAAGCTTCAGCAATACGTGAACCATGAACTTCCAGATGTTCAAGCTGGTTTTAGAAAAAGCAGAGGAACCAGAGATGAAATTGCCAACATCCTCTGGACCACGGAAAAAGCAAGAGAGTTCCAGAAAAACATCTATTTCTGCTTTATTGACTATGCCAAAGCCTTTGACTGTGTGGGTTACAATAAACTGTGGAAAATTCTGAAAGAGATGGGAATACCAGATGACCTGACCTGCCTCCTGAGAAACCTATGTGCAGGTCAGGAAGCAACAGTTAGAACTGGACATGGAACAACAGACTGGTTCCAAATAGGAAAAGGAGTACGTCAAGGCCGTATATTGTCACCCTGCTTATTTAACTTCTATGCAGAGTACATCATGAGAAATGCTGGACTGGAAGAAGCACAAGCTGGAATCAAGATTGCCAGGAGAAATATCAATAACCTCAGATATGCAGACGACACTGCCCTTATGGCAGAAAGTGAAGAGGAACTAAAAAGCCTCTTGATGAAAGTGAAAGAGGAAAGTGAAAAAGTTGGCTTAAAGCTCAACATTCAGAAAACAAAGATCATGGCATCCGGTCCCATCATTTCATGGGAAATAGATGGGGAAACAGTGGAAACAGTGTCAGACTTTATCTTTTTGGGCTCCAAAATCACTGCAGATGGTGATTGCAGCCATGAAATTAAAAGACACTTACTCCTTGGAAGAAAAGTTATGACCAACCTAGATAGCATATTCAAAAGCAGAAACATTACTTTGCCAACAAAGGTCCGTCTAGTCAAGGCTATGGTTTTTCCAGTGGTCATGTATGGATGCGAGAGTTAGACTGTGAAGAAAGCTGAGCGCTGAAGAATTGATGCTTTTGAACTGTGGTGTTGGAGAAGACTCTTGAGAGTCCCTTGGACTGCAAGGAGATCCAACCAGTCCATTCTGAAGATCAGTCCTGTGCGTTCTTTGGAAGGAATGATGCTAAAGCTGAAATTCCAGTACTTTGGCCACCTCATGCAAAGAGTTGACTCACTGGAAAAGACTGATGTTGGGAGGGATTGGGGGCAGGAGGAAAAGGGGACGACAGAGGATGAGATAGCTGGATGGCATCACTGACTCGATGGACGTAAGTTTGAGTGAACTCCAGGAGATGGTGATGGACAGGGAGGCCTGGCGTGCTGCGATTCATGGGGTCGCAAGGAGTCGGACACGACTGAGTGACTGAACTGAACCGAATTGATGAAACATACTGGGATGGTAGTAAGGCTAACAGCCTAGATGGAGAAACCAAATTCAATTCCTTTCCTCATTAAGTACCCTCCTAAGTTGCAAAAGGAAAACTCTCCCCATTGCTGTGGTTTTCTGCTGACTACAGACTCTAAATTAAATATAAAATCATGTCAGTCTTCTTCCCTGTACCATTTCCCTCTTTGTCCTTGTACCACATAAATATATAAAGACATCAAGGTTTAGTATAAAGGACAAAGAGTTTAGAAATACATGCATTTGGGTTTGCATCCCTCCTTGGACAATTACTAATATCATGATTTGGAAACTTCTTTTATTTTTCAAACCTCATCTTTTTTTTTCCCCCTATAAAAGGGAGACAATAATACCTCATACTATTTTTTAGAAGGTTAAATAAAAAAAATATATATGTAAAGCATACAGCACAGAAAAGACATTTGATAAAGTACAGGGTCCATGTCAATCTACATATTCTTTGACACTATTAATACAAAGTAAGCTTTCATAAGGAATAGGCCTTTCACAGCCCAAATTTCCCAAGTCTTTACCTTCCACTAATCAACATGTACTTCTTTCCAACAGAAACCTTCATCTGCTCTCATATCTACTCCAAAAATAACAATATTGCCTTCTCTCTTCCCCTTTTTACTATACCCCAATTATGAAGCTCCAAGTGGGGGTTTTGGTTTTGATTTTTTAAATTAGACAAATTAGGGGACCTTCTCTGGTGGTCCAGTGGTTAGGACCTGGGTTCAATCCTTGGGTCGGGAAGATCCCCTGGAGAAGGAAATGGCAACCCACTCCAGTATTCTTGCCTGGAGAATCCCATGGACGGAAGAACTTGGTAGGCTACAGTCCATGGGGTCGCAAAGAGTCAGACACGAATGAGCGACTTCACTCACTCACTCACTCAATAGAGTTACCCAATGAGGCTAATACCTACATGTTAAAAGACAAATAGGAAAATTTTACACACATACATATATAATATATATAATACACTTACATATTCACAAACATATGTGCAGATCTATATTTCATAAATCCTATTCACACCCTAGAATATTTTATTTCAAAAGTTAAATTGCTATATTATTTCCACCCTCACTACCTTTTCCTCCTCTTATTCTTCATATCCCACTCCTATGAACTGACCCTTTCTCTGTCCTTGCCCTCCTCAACATCTTCCTCCACTCTCTCTACATCTGGAGACAGCCTCCAGCTGTGAAATGCTCTTAGCCTCGGTTTCCATAACAGTACCTGTTAATTTGGACCACACTTCTAACTGCTTTGACACTTTATTCCCCAAATTTCTCTTCTTCAACCTGCTTCCTAATTTACTAGTTTCCTTTTTGACTGACTTTCTCTTCTTCTATCCTGGATTCCATCTCTGAAACGTTCGGCTTCATTCACCACCTCTGTTCTAAATACTAAACCCTATGGTTCTATCCTTTGCCCTTTTGCCCTTGTGTTTGTGTCTCACACTATAAATTTAATATTTTCATAATTGAACTCATCTTCCTTTACAAACCTACCCCTCTGTGTCTCTCATTCCTCTTAACAGTTTCAGTGCAGTCCTAATGTCATTTTGGATCCTCTTTCTCCCCCATACGAATAAGAAATCTGTATCACAGTATCTCTCTACAAACATCTATTTACCTCTCACATAATCTTCATTGTCACTGTGATTATCTTATTTCAGCTCCTTAGTATCTCTTTCATGGACTACTGCTAAAAGTCTCTTAACCGAGCTCCCTATTTCCAGTATGGTCTCCTCACACCATACCTTTGTTTAGGCTGTTTCATTATTTTGGGATGACCTCCCCACTGCCTGTGTTCCAAAGCCATGGTTCAAATATCAATCCCTCAATTCTGAACAGAGACATGAGAAGCTTCCCTATGCAACAAAGAAACATGTACACATAGAATATATACTACAACAAATGAAAATAAAATAAACAACTAAGTTTAAAAGGAAGAAAATGCTCAAGTGCCAGATATTACAGTGGAACACAAAGTCAGAACATGAGCAGAAGCTGAAGTTCAGGAAAGTGCCGGGTCCCAGTGATTTGACATCTACCCAGGAACAGATGACAGACTGTAGGAAGCTGGAACTTGGCTTGGCTCCCTCCATATAAACTGAATGCACAAAATGCTGTCCATCCCATCTGTAAAACAACTTTTCGGGAAATTCTGCTTATTAGCCTGGGACAGTTGTTAGGGACATTGGCCAAAAATAATTCATACATGCTGCTACTGCTGCTAAGTCACTTCAGTCGTGTCGGACTCTGTGCAACTCCATAGACGGCACCCCACCAAGCTCCTCCATCCCTGAGATTCTCCAGGCAAGAACACTGGAGTGGGTTGCCATTTCCTTCTCCAATGCATGAAAGTGAAAAGTGAAAGTGAAGTCGCTCAGTCGTGTCCGACTCTTAGCGATCCCATGGACTGCAGTCCATCCATGGGATTTTCAGGCAAGAGTACTGGAGTGGGGTGCCACTGCCTTCTCCGAATTTATATATGAGAAATCATAATACCCAAGCCTACTTTACCCCCAGGAAATTAAGAACAGTAATTGGTCCAGATTCAGTAAACCCAATAGGACCTTGGCAGAAGCAAATGTGAATCTCTCCATCAGCATGCTTCCACAATCCAAGGCTCACAGGAAAGCAACTCCCACTAAAAAGAGTTCATAGTTAAAAAGGAGAAAAAAATGAAGCTCATTTATAAAAAGTCAGAAGACACAAACAACCAATGGCAAGACTAACACTCAAACACGTGGTTAAGAGAAACTGAAAGAAACATTAAAGGAAGCATATTTCATGTCAAAAGAGATGAAGAAAGAAATAATGCCTTAAGACAAGAAAAACATAAAAGGAACATACATTCTCTTTTTAAAAAACTCCATCAGCAATATTTGGAACAAAAGCATCAACGGACAGATTAAGCGGCTGATTATCCACAGACAGACAGAAAATGAGTAAACTGGAATTCCACACACGTGGAAAACACAAAGAATTTAGCAGAGCTTAAAAAGACGGAAAACATGAAAGAAGCACTAAAGGAGATAGCAAGGTGAAAATTGGGAGGAGCAATTTTGGGGAAGAACAAAAATTGGGAAGATATTTCTCAAGATGAAAATTGGGAAGAGCATCTTTCCGATGGGAAGAGCATGATATGAGGGATAAAGAGCGAAAAACACTACCACCGCCACCACAAAATGATAACAAAAAAATAAAGGATAATAGAAGGGGGAGTCTAAGATTAAAGCATTCTAAAAGGCCTTTCCTCTGTTCAAAAGGGAGAGAGATGTTACCTTTAGACTTCTGAAAAATAATACCTGTTAATTCTGGGTAGCAGAATTATATGTATTTATTCTCTTTACTTCTCTATGTTTAAATTATTTAACAACATTTTTAGATGCAACTCCTCTAAATTGATCAGGTAGAATTACTTCCTCCTACTCTGAATTTGCACAGCACTTTATCTCTGCCTCTCTTGTAAGTATCATGGCTCTTTATACACATTACATATTCTCTTTGAGATAAGTTTCTTGATAGCAAGATAAAAATCTATTCACTAAACAACCATTGTTTAAAAAAAAATCATCTGAACTTGTAAGTAGAGGGTAAAAAACTTTTTTTTTAATATTTTATTTTTGTGTGTGTGATTATTTATTTTTTTTAATTTTATTTTATTTTTAAACTTTACATAATTGTATTAGTTTTGCCAAATATCAAAATGAATCCGCCACAGGTATACATGTGTTCCCCATCCTGAACCCTCCTCCCTCCTCCCTCCCCATTCCATCCCTCTGGGTCGTCCCAGTGCAACAGCCCCAAGCATCCAGTATCGTGCATCGAACCTGGACTGGCAACTCGTTTCATACATGATATTTCACATGTTTCAATGCCATTCTCCCAAATCTTCCCACCCTCTCCCTCTCTCACAGAGTCCATAAGACTGTTCTATACATCAGCGTCTCTTTTGCTGTCTCATACACAGGGTTATTGTTACCATCTTTTAGAGGGTAAAAAACTTTTGAAACTAAATCACCATTCTTGTTATTTAAGGATCTAAAGAATGGTCATGAAAATAGGTGTCAAGTAAAAATATACAGGACATGAAAAGAGTTATCACCACAAATTATGAAGCTGTGGAGGAAGATGACAGAAGATTAAATGGAAGACAGGCTGTGTACATCATTTACAGAGGAAGACAGGACGGTTTCCTGGAAATCAGAAGATGTCCACAATAATGACAAAGATGGGCATAATGTAGAGTGTAAAATGACATTATTTCGGGCTTCCCTGGTGGCTCAGTGGTAAAGAATCTGCCTGCCAAAACAGGAGACACAGGTTCAATCCCTTATTCAGGAAGACTCCAAACGCTTGCTCCAAAACTATTGAGCCTGTGTTCTAGAAGCCGGGAGCTGCAGCTACTGAGCCCACATACTGCAACTACTGAAGCCCGCGCCCTCGAGTCGGTGGCTCCACAAGAGAAGCCAAAACGCAGTGAGAACAATCCAGCTAGAGCAATCCAGCTAGAACAAACCAGCTAGAGAACAATCACCACAACTAGAGAAATCTACGAGCAGAAACAATGACCCGGCACAGCCAAAAATAAATAAATTTAAAAATTTGTTTTTTAAAAAAGACATTATTTAAAATTAAAATATTCGTATTTTCACAAATAGGTATATTTGAAAATTGCTTTGAGATTTTATTATCCTCTGTATCATATGAACTCTCAACGTGTTAAGCAGTTTTATACTCAAAGATACATACTATAATGGGGCAAAGCTATAAATGCAAAGGAAAACAAGAAATTCAAACAGAAGTAGACACACCCAAAGCTAGATATTTTGTAAGATATTTATTTTTCCTTTCAAAGCACCTTCTCAAAAGTTCTATTTCATACACTGGAATCTGAATCATGTTGACAACTTTGATAAATCTCTAAAGCAAACAATAACAAGAAAAGACAAAGTCAAGTGGATAAAATAACTGATGCTTTTCTTAAATATGGAAAATTCTATTTTCCAGCAAGTAAAAACAGGTTCATAAAATATCTACTCAAGGGACCAGTAACTATAAGCAGTAAAATCTGAATAAAACTCCAAGAGTTCTGGTTTAATGCATAACAATTTCAAGTTTTTAAGAAGCATTTTTAATACTTAAGTACAGAAAACTTGCACTGTCTTCCAAAGCAAAACCACAGCATCACTTTGGGAAAAAAATAATCTATGCCCATTATCATAAGTAATGTGCTAATGCAATCAATTTTTACCAAAACTGAAGTTTTTCTGGAATAGAATGCCTCAATAGATTAGTCAGTCAGTGGGTTAATACCATTTGGACCAAAAACTTCATGTGTAAAGAAAATATTTTCCTCTTATTTAAAAAATTATAGCCTTATTTTCAGTATTCTGATTTGCTTCCAGACTACATTTTTTAGCAATGCGTTATGCCTTTGCACATGCTGGTATAATATTTTAAATAAAAACATGTTTTAATCAGTTACATATGACTTATTTTGAAAATCATAAGTTTTTAAAGTTTAATTTTGCAAAACCAGCTTTAATAAACTATAAAACTTCTTTATAATTAAACACTTAAGATTTCTTATTTTATTACTTTAAAAGATTACAGAAACAAAGAAGCCCTGTTTTTTTCCTGAATTCTACCTTTTGGTAGAAAAGTTATTTTTATCCGTCATTCCAGAGTTCATAAAACAAGCCAGATAATACTCTTTATCTCTAGATCATGCTTTGAGGTAGACCTGCCATAATGAGTCAGCAAAAGTAAAAAAGAAGTAAAATACAAACTAAGATCATTCACGATATTTGTTGCTGTTGTTATTTAATCACTAAATCATGTTTGGATTTTTTGCTACCCCACCAGGCTCCTTTGTCCATAGGATTTCCCAAGCAAGGATACCAGAGTGGGTTGGCATTTCCTCCTCCAGGGGATCTTCCTGACCCAGAGATCGAACCCGCTTCTCCTGCATTGCAGGCAGATTCTTAACTGCTGATCCACCAGAGAAGCCCCCATTCATGATATATTTTGTTCCTGATTGGCCTCCATTTATAAAACTTAATGTTTTGTGGAACTTAAGATAATTTTATTTGAAATTATATAAAATAAATACCAAGGGAATTCAACCCCATCTTTTAAAGATACACTTAAAATTAATTCTACATGTGGTTACTGAAAATAAATTTTAAATGTTTTGTAAAATAAATGAGAGGAATAGTGGGTAAACACGGCATAGGCAGTCCAGTAAGGGTAGTAACACAGAACCCTAAAACTGGAAGGGAACATTAGAAATCATTTTATCTCACTGCTCATTAACAAATAAAGCAAGCCAACCATGCCAAGATACAACTCTTCCCAGCAGCAGATGGGCACAGGCTGTAGGACCTCCCTGGGCCCTGCAGACAGGCACCTGAGGACTGGGCCATGCCCATCAGTGAGCTAGCAATTCCCTAGTGCCCCCAGGGCAGCACAACCAGCTGTGCTAGGAAATGGCACACCACCAGCAACTAGCAGCCTGTACACAAGGCAGGGCCTGGCAGCCAACAGGCAAGGGGATGGTATTATCTACCAGTACACCCACAGTAGTCAACCCCTCCTCAACAGAAGAGCCTGTATACCCCAGTATGGGAGAAGCCTGATAGCCTATAACTCTGGTAACCAGAGAGGAGTGTGCTGCTGAGCCTCACAGGACATTTCCTAGTAAGACCACTTCTCCAAGATCAGGAAATGTAACCAACCTACCTAATACATAGAAATAAAAACAGAATTAGACACAATGAGACAACAGGAGATTATGTTCCAAAAGAAGAAACAAGATAAAACCTCAGAAGAATTATGCAGAGTGAAAGAAAGCAATCTATCCAGGAGTTCAGGATACTGATCATAAAGATGCTCCATAAACTGAGGAGAAAAATGGATGAGAACAATGGGAAGTCTAATAAAGAACTAGAAAATATAAAGAAGAATCAAACAGCTGAAGAATACAGTAACTATAAGAAAAACACGCACACACACTGGAAGGAATCAACAGTATGATTAAATGATAAAGAGGAATGGATTACTGAAGTGAAGGAAAAAGTAGTGAAAATCACAGAAGTGGAACATAAAAAAGAATACATAATGTGGACAATTTAAGAGACAACCAGGACAACGTCAGGGCTTTCCTGCTGGCTTAGCAATAAAGAATCCACCTGCCAATGCAGGAGACGCATGTTCCATCCCTGCATCGGGAAGATCCCCTGGAGGAAGATTACAAGAATGTAATACACAACACAGGGAAAATAGCCAATATTTTATAACTTTATATGCAGTACAATCTATAAAAATATCGAATCACTATGTTGTTCACTTGAAACATATATAAGTCAATTATATATCAAAAAAAAAAAGATCATCTTTTTCCTGGCAAACAGCTGTAAACATAAGTCAAAGTACCTGATTCTTTTCTTACATAATAATAAGTTTTTCATGATACATTATAGATTCAAAAAATTGATTTTTTTAAAACATGGAAGTGCACCTATGTCTCAGAAAACATTTCTGAACATAGTAGGTGGCTATTGTTTTGGAAATCCCCTTATTTCTAAAGAAGTTTACCTTGAACAAGAAAGTCTACTGCTGAGATCCGACGAGTGAAAGCACTTGAGCCTAAAGGATGCTATTAAGTGGTACTTAGTAGCTTTAAAACTCTGATTCATATCTTCACATTAGCTCCTTAATTGCAATGACTGAATTTTTCATTAGGTGACCAAATACTTATTTTATTGGCTTTGGGAAACTGTTATAATTGTATTTACAGTAAAAATTTTCTAAAGATTTAGTCTCTCACAGTGAAGAAAGCCTTAACACTCAATAGCTATGTTTGTGTGAAAACTCTTTGAGTCCCCATTATTTATTTTTTCCTATGAATAGTTAAGACAATAAAATGGTTCTCAGCACAAGTCAGAAAATCGGAGATAATTCCTCATAAAAAATTATTAGTGCTAGAAACCAAAACTGAAGTGCCTGGCTTTACCAGAACTTAGATAATTTGTACTTTTGTAATTCTTAGGAGA
The DNA here is from genome assembly GCF_019923935.1 of Bubalus bubalis. NCBI lineage: Eukaryota > Metazoa > Chordata > Mammalia > Artiodactyla > Bovidae > Bubalus > Bubalus bubalis. The sequence continues at coordinate 30,273,620 of NC_059167.1, forward strand.
TTTTGCAATTCTTAAGGAATCAGGAGAAAATCAGTTTTTATGCTAGTATAAATCAATATACTCTGCAAACTTTAAAAAACGGTCATATGTTGGCTAATTTGGGCAAATGTTTTAGATATTCCCAAAACAGGAAACTAAAGCTCTCACATAAAGCATGCTCAAATCAACATTTCACATGTAATAGAGTACACAAATGTCTGTCAATGTGTTACAAGTAAATAGAAATGAAACTCAAATATTTAACTAACTATATGGCATAAGACAGGGAAGTCCTGCAAAGGATAGAAATCACCTAACATTCATTAGAGATATTCAAACACTGAATATGGTTAAGAATATCTATTAAATAACTCTGTATTTCTACATAAAATAACATTTTATAAAAAAACAATCAAGACCATAAAATGTCAAACATTATAAGTACTTAAGTAATTATGTAATAAGGATGTTTTAACATTGCAGAATCATAACAGTACATTATGCACAGCACTGGAGCAGTGGCTGCGCAGTGCTGGAGCCACTGGAGCAACTCTGAGGAGATACCCCACGTCCAAGGGCAAAGGAGAAGCCCCAGCAAGACTGTAGGAGGGGCGAAACTGCGTTTACCAAACCCCACACCTGTCAGAGATGCTCAGAGGGCTCAAACATACCTTGTTTGCACCAGGACCCAGAGACCCCACAGAGACTGAGACAGAACAGTGTTTGATTATCTCCTGAGGAGATATGAGTCAGCAGTGCACTGCTACCGGGCAGGAACTCTGGGTGCAGTAGACCTGGGTATGGCATAAGCCCTCTTGGATGAGGTCGCCATTAACACCACCACAGAGCCGCCAGAACTTACACAAGACTGTGGAAACAGACTCTTGCAGGGCACAAACCTTGTGTGTACCAGGACCCAAGAGAAAGGAGCAGTGACCCCACAAGAGACTGACCCGACTCCCATCAGAGAGCTTCCATAAGCCTCTTAGCCTTCTCCATCAGAGGGCTGACAGAATGAAAACCACAATCACAGAAAACTAACTAATCTGATCACATGGACCACAGCCTTGCCTAACTCAATGAAACCATGAGCCATGCCGTATAGGACCACCCATGACAGAGGGGTCATGGAGGAGAGTTCTGACAAAACGTGCTCCACTGGAGAAGGGAATGGCAAACCACTTCAGTATTCCTGCCTTGAGAACCCCATGAACAGCATGAAAAGGCAAAAAGTTAGGACACTGAAAGATGAACTCCCCAGGTCGGTAGGTGCCCAATATGCTACTGGAGTTCAGTGGAGAAATAACTCCAGAAAGAATGAAGAGATGGAGCCAAAGCAAAAACAAAACCCAATTGTGGATGTGACCAGTGATGAAGTAAAGTCCTATGCTGTAAAAAGCAATACTGCATAGGAACCTGGAATGTAAGGTCCATGAATCAAGGCAAATTGGAAGTGGTCAAACAGGAGATGGCAAGAGTGAACATCAACGTTTCAGGAATCACTGAACTAAAATGGACTGGAATGGGTGAATTTAACTCAGATGACTATTATATCTACTATTGTGGGCAAGAATCCCTTAGAAGAAATGGATTAGCCATCATAGTCAACAAAAGAGTCCGAAATGCAGTACTTGATTGCAATCTCAAAAATGACAGAATGATCTCTGTTTGTTTCCAAGGCAAACCGTTCAATACCACAGTAATCCAAGTCTATGCCCCAACCAGTAATGCTGAAAAAGCTGAAGTTGAATGGTTCTGTGAAGACCTACAAGACCTTCTAGAACTAACACCCAAAAGAGATGTCCTTTTCATTATAGGGGACTGGAATGCAAAGTAGGAAGTCAAGAAATACCTGGAGTAACAGGCAAATTTGGCCTTGGAATACAGAATGAAGTAGGGCAAAGTCTAATAGAGTTTTTCCAAAAAAACACATTGGTCACAACAAACACCCTCTTCCAACAACAAAAGAGAAGACTGTACACATGGACATCACCAGATGGTCAACACCGAAATCAGACTGATCATATTCTTTGTAGCCAAAGATGGAGAAGCTCTATACAGTCAGCAAAACCAAGACCAAGAGCTGCCTGTGACTAAGATCATGAACTCCTTATTGCCAAATTCAGTCTTAAACTGAAGAAAGTAGGGAAAACCACTAAACTATTCAGATATGACCTAAATCAAATCTTTTACAATTATACAGTGCAAGTGACAAACAGATTAAAGGGATTAGATCTGATAGACAGAGTGCCTGAAGAGCTATGGATGGAGGTTCATGGCATTGTATAGGAGGCAGTGATCAAGATCATCCCCAAGAAAAAGAAATGCAAAAAGGCAAAATGGCTGTCTGAGGAGGCCTTACAAACAGCTATGATTGCCAGGAGAACTATCAATAACTTGAGATATGCAGATGATACCACCCTTAAGGCAGAAAGCGAAGAGGAACTAATGAGCCACTTGAAGAAGGTGAAGGGAAGAGTGAAAAATCTGGCCTAAAATTCAACATTCAAAAAACTAAGTTCATGGCATCTGATCCATCACTTTATGGCAAATAGATGGGAAGCAATGGAAACAGTGATAGACTTTATCTTCTTGGTCTCCAAAATGACTGCAGATGGTGACTGCAGCCATGAAATTAAAAGACACTTGCTCCTTGGAAGAAAAGTTATGACGAACCTAGACAGCATATTAAAAAGCAGAGACATTACTTTGCTGATAAAGGTCTGTCTAGTCAAAGCTATGGTTTTTCCAGTAGCCAGTATAGTCAGAATTGGACTATAAAGAAAGCTGAGTGCTGGAGAATTGATGTTTTTAAACTGTGGTGTTGGAGAAGACTTTTGAGAGTCCCTTGGACTGCAAGGAGATCCAACAAGTCCATTCTGAAGGAGATCAGTCCCAAATATTCATTGGAAGGACTGATGCTGAAGCTGAAACTCCAATACTTTGGCCACCTGATGCGAAGAACTTTACTCATTGGAAAAGACTCTGATGCTGGGAGGGATTGGGGGCAGGAGGAGAAGGGGACGACAGAGGATGAGATGGCTAGATGGCATCACCAACTCGATGGATGTGAGTTTGAGTGAACTCCAGGAGTTGGTGATGGACAGGGAGGCGTGGTGTGCTGCGATTCATGGGGTTGCAAAGAGTCGGACACGACTGAGTGACTGAACTGAACTGAACTGAACTGAATATACTATTATCAGACAGCAAAGTTGATTTTATACAAATATCTCTCCAGCCCATATACTCATTCCTACTGTGTTTTCCTTTAAGATGATAATACTTTCAAATGGCTGACAGACTGTCTTTGAGTCTTGTGTCTGGAAAATGTAAATTTATACAAGTATTAAAAAAACAGGCAATTAAGTATAATCTCTAGGAACAGAATACAGATTTTTAAACAGTCTAGGCTTTAACACTGGTAACTGGCAATGTTTAAAGTCAAATTTGATTACAAAAGATTGAAAAAAGTTTAATAATATGACTTTTTCCTAGTTTTCTTCCTTCCCTTTCATGGCTCAAGGGCATTTTAGTCTGCAGTGATCCAACAAATATGCATGTTTTGCTGTAACAATTATCTGCTGACAAAATATGTGGGACAGAGAATAGCTTCACAGAGCTCCTGGCCTAATTTACTTCTACTTAATGGTTCTTGATGACTCATATTTCAATTACAAAAAGAAAACAAGCATTGATAAAGTTCCACATCAACAGATTATATAACGAAACTAACTTAAAAATACTTTCATGTTTAATTTCTTCTTTGATCTTAAGAACCTAGGGAGAGAGAAAGAGGTGAGAAAAGGAGAGTATCCTCAGTTTACAAAGAGCATCTCAAGAATCAGAGAAGTTACCTCAAGGAACAGATACTATCACCTCTGTCTACCAGATGAAGAAAAAAGAAACATAAATAAAACTATTATTACATAATGGTGGTCAAAGAGACATAAACAAATTATAAATCAGGGGCCAGGATATTACAAAATAATGGAGGCAGCTCTGTGCTCCCATCCCTCCATAGAAACAAGGAAAAACAAGTAGAACTGTCAGAACCAACTTTGTCAGAACTCTGGAAAATAGTTAAAGGTTTACAGCAACCATGAGATAGCTGAATCAGGCAAAAAAAACCACCTTAAAATGCTAGGAAAGCTTTGTGGCATTTTTACTTGCTCTTGCTATGAACAAAGCTAGTGGAGCTGATGGATTCCAGCAGAGCTATTTAAAATTCTCAAAGATGGAGCTGTTAAAGTGCTGCACTCAACGTATCAGCAAATTTGGAAACTAAGCCACAGGACTGGAAGAAGGTCAGTTTTCATTCTAATCCCAAAGAAAGGCAATGCCAAAGAATGTTCAGACTACCATACAATTACACTCATTTCACATGCTAGCAAGGTAATACTCAAAATCCTTCAAGCTAGGCTTCATGAGTACATGAACTGAGAACTTCCAGGTATATAAGCTGGGTTTCAGAGAGAGAGGAACAAGAGATTTGACTGCCAATAATCATTGGATCATGGAGAAAGCAAGGAAGAAAGCAAGTAGAAAAACATCTACTTCTGATTCATTGATTACACTAAAGCTTTTGACTATGTGGATCACAACTGTGGAAAATTCTTAAAGAGATGGCAATAATGGACCACCTTACCTGTCTCCTGAGAAACACATATGCAGGTCAAGAAACAACAGTTAGAACCTTACATGAAACAACTCAGTGGTTCAAAATTGGGAAAGGATTACAACAAGGCTGTATATTGTCACCTTGCTTATTTAACATTTCTACAGAGTACATCATGAGAAATGCTGGGCTGGATGATTCACAAGCTGGAAACAAAACTGCCGGGAGAAATATCAGCAACCTCAGATATGCAGATGATATCACTCTAATGGCAGAAATCAAAGGGGAACTAAAGAGCCTCTTGATGAGGGTGAAAGAAGAGAGTGAAAAGGCTAGCTTAAAATTCAGTGCTCAAAAAACTAAGATCATGGCATCTGGTTCCATCACTTCATGGCAAATAGAAGGGGAAAATGTGGAAGCAGAGAGAGATTTTATTTTCTTGGGCTCCAAAATCACTGCAGATGATGACTGCAGCCATGAAATTAAAAGACACCTGCTTCTTGGAAGGAAAGCTTCTAGGCAGTGTAGTAAAAGGCAGAGACATCACTTTGCTGACAAAGGTCCACATAGTCAAAGCTATGATTTTTCCAGTGGTCATGTATAGACGTGAAAGTTGGACTAAAAAGAAGGCTGAGCGCCAAAGAAAGAATCAATGCTTTTGAATTGTGGTGCTGGAAAAGACTCTTAAAAGTCCCTTGGACAGCAAGATAAAACCAGTCAATCCTAAAAGAAATCAACCCTGAATATTCACTGGAAGCACAGATTCTGAAGCTGAAGTTCCAATACTTTGGTCACCTGATGCCAAGAGCTGACTCAAGGGAAAAGACTGAAGGCAAAAGAAGTGGGTAGCAGAGGATGAGATAGTTATATAGCATCACTGACTCAATGGACAAGAATTTGAGCAAACTTCAGGAGCCAGTGGAGGACAAAGAAAGCTGGCATGCTGCAGTCCATGGGGTTGCATAGAGTTGGAGATGATTTAGTGACTGAACAACAACAATCTAACGTCACACCTTAAGAAATTACAAAAAGAACAAACTAAATATAAAACTAGTCAAAGGAAATGATAATGATTAGTATAAATATAAATGAACCAAAGAGCAACAACAAAAAAATAGAGTCAATGAAGTCCAAAGTTAGTATTTCAAAAAGATTAGCAAAATTAAAAAATGTTTAGCTAGACTAAACAAGAAAAAAAGACAAAAGATGCAAAATAACTATAAAATAACCATGAACAACTATATGCCAAGAAATTAGATAACCTAGATATATGGACAATTTCTAGAAACACAAATTATCTAAACTGATTCAATAAAAAATAGAAAATCTCTGCAGACCTCTAACAAGTAAGAATTGTACCAGCAATCAAAAACTCCCAAGTGAAAGTCCAGAAACTGATCACTTCACTGGTGAATTACACCAAATATTTAAAGAAGAATTAAAACCAATCCTTTCCAAATTCTGCTAAAACACAGAAGAAGGAGAAACACTTTCTAACTCATCCTATGAGGGAGTTCCCTGGTGGTCCAGTGGTTAAGGCTCTGCACTCCCAATGCAGGGGTACAAGTTCAATCCCTGGTTGGAGAACTAAGATTCCACATGTTGCCTGACCAAAAGAAAACAAAGGAAAGTCTACTTATTCTATGAGGCCAGTATTACCAATATCAAAGCCAAAATTATAACCAATATCTCTTGTCAATATAGATAAAAAACCCTCAAAAAATATTAGCAAAACAAATTCAACACTATATTAAAATAATTATATAACCATGACTAAGTGAGATTTAGCCCAGGAATACAAGGGTGGTTCATCATAGGAAAATCAATATAATATAATATACCACATTAATAGAACAAAAGGGAAAAAATTATTGTCTCAATTAACACAGAAAAAGTATTTGAAACTCTAATACCATTTCATAGTAAAAACATTCAGAGAACTAGAAGGGAAACTACTTCAAAAGGAAGTAAGGGCATTTATGAAAAAAATGACAGCAGACATCATACTCAATGGTGTAAGACTGAAAACTTTACTGCTAAGGTCAAGAACAAAGACAAGGATGCCTGCTTTCACCACTGCTGTTCAACATCCTACTGGAAGTTCTAACAAAAGAAACTGAGCAAGAAAACAAAATAAAAGGCATCAAAAGTGGAAACAAGTAAAACTATCTCTGTTCACAGAATACATGATCCAATATTTAGAAAATCTCAAAGAATCCACAAAAAGGTCACTGGAGTTAACAAATCCAGAGAAGCTGCAGGCTACAAGTTCAACACACATAAACCAATTATGTTTCTATACACTAGCAACAAATGTTTCAAAAAACAAAATAATTCCATTTGTAAAGCATCTAAAATCATAAAATATCTGAAAATAACCAAAGAGGTGAAGACCAAGGAAATGAAACACTTGTACTTTGAAAACTACAGACATTGTTGAGAGAAATTCAAGAAGACCTATAAGTGGAAAAATATTCCATGTTAATGAGTTGAAAGACATCAATACTCCACAAAGCAATTTACAGATTCAATGTAATTTTTATTTTTTTTGGCCTCATCATGCAGCATTTGGGATCTTAGTTCCCTGACCATGGATCCAACCTGTGCCCCCTGCAGTAGAAGTGCAGAAATTTAACTTCTGGACCACCAGGGACATCCCCCAATGTCATCGTTATTAAAATTACAACAGCATTTTTTTTGCATAAATGGAAAAGCGTGATCCTCAAGTTCATACGGAATTGCAAAGAAGCCTTAATTAGCCAAGACAACATTGAAAAAGAACAAAGTTGAAAGACTGCCAGTTTCCAATCTGAAAACTTACTATAAAAGCCACAGTAATCAAAATAGTGTGACCCTAGCATAAAGATGGAGATACAGTTCAATGCCGGGCTTTCCAGGTAGCTCAGTGGTAAAGAATCTACCTGCCAATACAGGAGACACAGAAAATGCAGGTTCCATCCTTGGGTCAGGAAGATGCCCTGGAGTAGGAATGGCAACCCACACCAGTACTCTTGCTAGGAAAATTCCACGGACAGAGGAGCCTGGCAGGCTACAGTCCATGGGGTTGCAAAGAGTCGGACACAACTAAGCTACTGAACACATAGCTCAGTGCAACAGAATTGAGAGTTCAGAAATAAACCCATACATCTATGACTGACTCATTTACAACAAGAGTGATATCACCATTAAATGGGGAAAAGAATAGTATCTTTAAACAAAGGATGCTGAGACAACTGGGTAGCCACACGGAAAAAAGAATGAAGTTGGACTCACACCAAATATAAAAATTAACTCAAAAATCAGTAAACTAAAAAATATACACTAAATATAAGCACAAAATATATGCACTAAAACCATACAACACTTAGAAGAGAATATAAGGTGAAACCTTTGCGATCTCCAACCTGGCAATGAACATGACATCAAAAGCATGAGCAACAAAATAAAAAACAGCAGAGAAACTGGACTTCATCAAAATTTTGTAACATTGTGCATCAAAGTACATTATCAAAAAAGTGGAAAGACAACATAGAGAATGGGGATTATATCTGCAAATCAACTCTCTGATAAAAGTCTAGCATCTAGAATATATAAATAACTCTTACTACTCAATACAAAATGGCAAAAAAAAAAAAATTTTAATATGCCAAGGATTTGAATAGACATCTCTCAAAAAAAAACAAACAAACACAAATGGCCAGCCGACACAAAAGATGCTCAGATAATTAGTCATTAGAACCAAACCCTTATACACTGCTAGTGCAAATGAAAAATGGTTCAGCTGCTGTAGAAAACAATTTGGTAGTTCCTCAAAAGATTAAATGTAGAATTAAAAGACCTCACAATTCCACTCCTCAGTATATATCCAAAAGAACTGAAAAGTACTGAAAAAAGTACATGTACAGGCATGCTTAAAACAGCACAGTTCACAATAGCCAAAAGGCAGGAATAGCCCAAATGACCATCAATAAATGAATATATACACAGACTGTGGAATATACATACAATGGAATAGTGCCAAAACAAAAGAAATGATACATACTTACATGTGGATGAACCTTCAAAATATTATGCTACTTGGAAGAGACGAAACACAAAGATCACATATTGCTGGGTTTTATTTATATGAAATATACTGGAAATTATACTTTTTTAAAAAACAACTATCACTTCCATTGACATGAAATACAACCTTTAGATAAAGCATAAGAGATCTACCATCTCAGAGAAAAACGATGAATGACAGGATCAAGAGGGGGTGTGTTATGAATAATTAACTCCTATGTGAAAAGCATGGGTTCAGAAAGCCCTACTGATGTAGCAAGAAAGATGCAACTACACTGACAAGTTGGATCATATAACAGGATTCCAACTAAAAACAGATGGCACACTCTACTTTGGATAACCTGAGGAAAGTTTATTTACACAAGGACTATTTCCAGAAGTGAAAAAGTAGAGAAATATAAGGGACACCTCAATAACCCAGAGTATCAGCAGAGGCATTGTCACTCTAGGCAAGAAAAACAAGTGTGGCTCTAAGAACCCAAAAAAGAGAATACTTTAAGACAGGATTGTCTTAAAACACTGGTGAATTTATACTGACAGACAGAGCCAGCATATGCCAACCCATATGGAAATAAATACCTTTGTCTCCCCTCCTGCTCTCTAATTTCCTGAAGAGACTGCCCACTGCCAACCCCCACTTCAACCTGGAAACCAAAAGGTATAGGAGACACTAATGTAATCCATGCAAGTCAGTATCCCAGGGTACAGAGCAGAGTAGAGAAGGAAAAAGAAGGGATTTAAAGAGCGAACAAAAGATATCCATCAAGAAGAGTATTCCCAAGTCTCATGACCCTTCCCAGATATAGCTAGTCAAGAATCCTAAGCTATTAACTCTGTTGCAGATGGACTAAGACTGTAATTCTATTTACCTTAGAAAGCAAGTGACTATAATCTTACAAGAAGTACAGCTGACCTTTGAACAACATGGGTTTGAAACGCACAGGTCCATTTATATGTGGATTTTTTTTTTTTTCCAATAAATGCATCTTACACTATTACATCATCTGCAGTTACTTGAATCTATGGATTAGAAACCTTTGATGTAAAGTTACTCAAGGATTTTTGACTCCTAGAGGTTTGGGACCCCTAACCTCTGGGTTATTCAAGAGTCAACTGTAAACTGAAACTGTATCAGTGAGATACTTTTGTATCAGTTCAGTTGCTCAATCCTGTCCAACTCTTTGCAACCCCATGGCTGCAGCATGCCAGGCTTCCCTGTCCATCACCAGTTCCTGGACCTTGCTCAAACTAATGTCTATCTAGTTGGTGATGCCATCCAACCATCTCATCCTCTGTTGTCCCTGCTCCTCCTGTCTTCAATCTTTCCCAGCACCAGGGTCTTTTCTAATGAGTCAGTTCTTTTCATCAGGTAGCCAAAGTATTGGAGTTTCAGCTTCAGCATCAGTCCTTCAATGAATATTTAGAAATGATTTCCTTTAGGATTGACTGATTTGATCTCCCTGCAGTCCAAGGGACTCTCAAGAGTCTTCTTCAACACCACAGTTCAAAAGCATCACTTCTTTGGCACTCGGCTTTCTTTATGGTCCAACTCTCACATCCACACATTCAGTTCAGTTCAGTTGCTCAGTCGTGTCCAACTCTTAATGACCCCATGGACTGCAGCACACGAGGCTTCCCTTCCATCACCAACTCCCAGAGGTTACTCAATCTCATGTCCATCGAGTCGGTGATGCCATCCAACCATCTTATCCTCTGTTGTCCCCTTCTCCTCCCACCTTCAATCTTTCCCAGCATCAGGGTCTTTTCCAATGAGTCAGTTCTTCGCATCAGGTGGCCAAAGTATTAAAAGTTTCAGCATCAGCGTCAGTCCTTCCAATGAATATTCAGGACTGATTTCCCTTAGGATGGACTGGCTGGATCTCCTTCGGAGTCCAAGGGACTCTCAAGAGTCTTCTCCAACACCACAGTTCAAAAGCATCTATTCTTTGATACTCAGCTTTCTTTTACAGTCCAACTCTCATATCCAAACATAACTACTGGAAAAACCATAGCTCTGACTAGACGGACCTTTGTCAGCAAAGTAATGTCTCTGCTTTTTAATATGCTGTCTGCGTCTGTCATAGCTTTTCTTCCAAGGAACAAGCGTCTTTTAATTTCATGGCTGCAGTCACCATCTGTAGTGATTTTGGAGCCCAGAAAAATAAAGTCTGTCACTGTTCCCATTACTTCCCTATCTATTTGCCATAAAGTGATGGGACCAGATGCCATGATCTTCATTTTTTGAATGTTGAGTTTTTTAAGCCAGCTTTTTCACTTCACTTTCCTCTTTCAGTTTGATCAAGAGGCACCTTTATTTATATAAGTGATGGAAAACTAATTAAAAGATGTTAAGCATGAATAGACATGATAAAATACTCTTTTAGAAAGATTACTACTATACTACTGTGTAGATGTCAGGCATCTGGGTGGTGTAGGTAGTGCAACTGAAGGCAAGGGAGTAACTAACTGATGATGAATATTTTTGAAATTATTTATTTATTTTGGCTGCACTGGGCCTTCACTGTAGCACACGGGCTTTCTCTAGTTGTGGTGAGCAGGGACTGGTACACAGGCTTCTTATTGTTGTGGTTTCTGTTGCAGAGGATGGGCTTTAGAGCATGGGCTCAGTTGCCCCATGGCATGTAAGATCATAGTTTCTGGACCAGAGATTGAACCTATGCCCCCTGCATTGGCAGGTGGATTCTTAACCACTGGACCACCAGGGAAGTCCCTTGATCATGAATATTTATGTTAAGTTTAACTTCAAACATATACCATGGGATAAAAGAATATGAGATTGTCTATCTTTTTTTCTACAATAAAAGTTTAAAATTTTTAAACCTCATTATTTTAGAGTTTTCATAAAAAGTCATAATTTATAAGTTAACTGGTTATCTACAAATTGTCTAACTTACTTCAAGAGAATTACCTAGACCTATATTACAGGTATTTTTACAGATTATTTTGCTTGATATACTTTAGGGCTACTTTCTAGGTATATGCAAGCTTATTAAGCTGAAGCTCCTATACTGTCACCACGTGATGCGAAGAGCCGACTCACTGAAGTTGGCTGAACACAATGAAAACAATCTCTACAAGGTATACTAATTAAATAACATCATAAATAAGAAATAGAAAGGAAAACTTTATATATTGAGTGACAAAAAGGTAAATCTGAATACTTCTCACATAAATGATTTATGACACTTTAATGACTAAACAAATTTTCTAATACACTCTACCGTTTACATTTCTATCCATTTTAAAACTGAACATTTAAAACATACCCTTTCTGATAAACAAGTAATTTCCCATGGAATCAAGCATGACTAGAAGATAATACTTCATTAAATTCATTATCTTTTTCTAAGCAACTTTTTTTTATTGAAACATGGTTGATTTACAATACTGTATTAATTTCAGTTCTGTGGTTTTGGAGAAGACTTTTGAGAGCCCCTTGGACTGCAAGGAGATCCAGCCAGTCAATCCTAAAAGAAATCAGTCCTGAATATTCACTGGAACGACTGATGCTGAAGCTCAAACTCCAATACTTTGGCCACCTGATGCAAAGAACTGATTCATTAGAAAAGACCCTGATGCTGGGAAAGACTGAAGGCGGAAGGAGAAGGGGACAACAGAGGATAAGATGGTTGGATGGCATCACCGACTCAATGGACATAAGTTTGAGTAAGCTCTGGGAGTTGGTGATGGAAGGGAAGCCTGGCATGCTGCAGTCCACAGGGTCATAAAGAATCAGACACAACTGAGCGACTGAACTGAACTGAAGCAACTTATTTTTTTTATTGAAGTATGGTTGATTTACAATATTGTGTTAATTTCAGGTGTTCAGTAAAGTGACTAAGTTACATATAATTTTCAGATTATTTTCCATTATAATGTAATGTAAGATATTGAACATTGTTTCCTGTGTTACACAGTAAATCCTTATTGCTTATCTCTTTTACATATAGTAGCTTGTATCTGCTAATCCCATAGCCTTAACTGGTCCTTTCCCCATTCCCACTCCCCTTTGGTAACCACAAGTATGGTTTTCTATGTCTTTGAGTCTGTTTCTATTTTATAAATAAGTTCATTTGTATTATTTTTTAGACTTCACATATAAGTGATACCAGATAATATCCTTTTCTGACTTAATTAGTTTAGAATGACATTCTCAAGGTCCACCCATGTTGCTGCAGATTGCAGTATTTCCTTCTTTTTATGGCTGATTAATATCCCATTGTGTGTGTGTGTGTGTGTGTGTGTGCACGCATGCATGCACATGCTTGCACACATCACATCTTCTTAAACCAATGGTCTGCTGATGGGCATGTCTTGGCTAACAAAAAAATGTTTCTATGAACATTGGGGTATATGTATCTTTTCAAGTTAGCGTTTCATCTTTTTCAGATATATGCCTAGGAGTGGGGTTGCTGGATTATATGGCAACACTATTTTCAGTTTTTTAAGGGACCTCCATATTATTTTCCACAGTGGCTGCACCAATGTACATTCCCACTAACAGTGTAGGAGGGTTCCCTTTTCTCCACACCCTCTCCAGCATTTATTATTTAAAGACTTTTCAATGATAGTCATTCTGATCTGTGTGAGATATACCTTATTGTATTTTTGATTTGCTCTTCTCTAATGAAGGGCATCAGAGGGCAGACACACTGAAACCATACTCACAGAAAACTAGTCAATCTAATCACACTAGGACCACAGCCTTGTCTAACTCAATGAAACTAAGCCATGCCCGTGGGGCAACCCAAGATGGGCGGGTCATGGTGGAGAGATCTGACAGAATGTGGTCCACTGGAGAAGGGAATGACAAACCACTTCAGTATTCTTGCCTTGAGAACCGCATGAACAGTATGAAAAGGCAAAATGATAGGACACTGAAAGAGGAACTCCCCAGATCAGTAGGTGCCCAATATGCTACTGGAGATCAGTGGAGAAATAACTCCAAAAAGAATGCCACCTCATGCGAAGAGTTGACTCATTGGAAAAGACTCTGATGCTGGGAGGGATTGGAGGCAGGAGGAGAAGGGGAAGACAGAGGATGAGATGGCTGGATGGCATCACTGACTCCATGGACGTGAGTCTGAGTGAACTCCGGGAGTTGGTGATGGACAGGGAGGCCTGGCGTGCTGCGATTCATGGTGTCACAAAGAGTCGGACACAACTGAGCGACTGAATTGAACTGAATGATTAGTCATGTTGAGCATCTTTTCATGTACCCACTGGCTATTTTATATGTCTTTTTTGGAAAAATGTCTATTTAGGTTTTCTGCCCATTTTTGACTTGTGTAGGTTTTTTTAAATAATTAGTTGTATGAGCTATTTGTATATTTTAGAAATCAACCTCTTGTTGGTTCTATCATTTGCAATTTTTTTTCTCACATTCTGTATGTTGTCTTTTCATTTCATTGATGGTTCCCTTTGCTATACAAAAGCTTTGAGGTTTCAACAGGTCCCTTTTATTTATTTTTACTTTTATTTTTTTGCTTTTGAGAAACTTATCTAAGAAAACACTGTTACAATTTATGTCAGAAAATATTTTACCTATGTTCTTTTTCAGGAGTTTTATGGTGGCAAGTGTTATATTTAGGTCCCTAAACCATTTTAAGAGACTTTTAAAAAAATATTTTAAAGCTTAAATATAAAAATAACATCTTTTAGTAATATGCTCTAACAAAACAGCCTTCAATATTATTTTTATATATCAGAAGCATAAGGGGCTTTTCATAATCTATATGGCACTATGATTTCTCATATAGTATAATTAGTAACAAAATAAATTCTTAAAATTTCTAAAATTCTTATTTCTGAGAAATTGTCACAGTAAATTCATCTTTTATCAACAAATCACTTTTACTCAATAGGACCATATAAACTGAAAATCTTTGAAGAACAAGGACACCCACCTGGCTGACCATTTGTCATGTTCTTCAGGATAAAAGGTAGCTAACTATCTACCTTCTCAATACTACAACACAGTAAAGAAAACATTCTGCCTCCATCAGTAATTAATACATTTTGCTTCATTCAAATTTCCAAGTCCAAACCACCAGATGTACTAAATCAGGAACTAATCACAGAAATGCCAGGAATAACTGTAAGTAAGCATTTTAACACCTTTGCAGGACTGCAGTCCTAGCTAGAAATTAGCAAGAGCTGAGAGCCTGCTACATGCATGACCTGTATGGATAACACGCTATCCGTTCTGATACTGCAGCTATAGTTGTTGTTCAGTCGCTCAGCCATGTGCAACTCTTTGCGACCCCATAGACTGCAGCACACTAGGCTTCCGTGTCCTTGACCATCTCCCAGAGCTTGCTCAAACTCATGTCCATTGAGTCAGTGATGCCATCCAACCATGTCATCCTAGGTCAATCCCCTTTCCTCCTGTCTTCAATCTTTCCCAGCAACAGGGTCTTTTCTAATGACACGGCTCTTTACATTAGGTGGCCAAAGTCGTGGAGCTACAGCTTAAGCATCAAGCCCTCTAATGAATATTCTGGGTTGATCTCCTTTGGGATTGACTGGTTTGATCTCCTTGCAGTCCAAGAGACTCAAGAGTCTTCTCCAGCACCACAATTCAGAAGCACCAATTTTTGGTGCTAAGCTTTCTTTAAGGCCCAACTCTCACATCCACACATGACTACTGGAAAAAACACAGCTTTGACTATATGGACCTTTGTCAACAAAATAATGTCTCTGCTTTTTAATACACGGTCTAGGTTTCTCATAGCTTTTCTTACAAGAAGCAAGCATCTTTTAATTTCATGGCTGCAGTCACTATCTGCAGTGATTTGGGAGACCCAAAAAATAAAGTCTGTCACTGTTTCCATTGTTTCCCTACCTATTTGCCATGAAGTGATGGGACCGGATGCTATGCTCTTCGTTTTTTGAATGTTGAGTTTTAAGTCAGCTTTTTCACTCTCCTCTTTCACCTTCATCAAGAGGCTCTTTAGTTCTTAGCTTTCTGTGATAACAGTGGTGTCACCTGCATATCTGAGGTTATTGATATTTCTCCCGGCAAACTTGATTCCAGCTTGTGCTTCATCTAGTCCACCATTTCTCATGGTGTACTTGCATAGAAGTTAAATAAGCAGGGTGACAATATACAGCCTTGATGTACTCCTTTTCCAATTTGGAACCAGTCCATTGTCCCACGTCCAGTTCTAACTGTTGCCTCTTGACCTGCATACAGGTTTCTCAGGAGACAGGTAAGGTGGTCTGGTATTCCTATTTCTTTAAGAATTTTCCAGTTTGTTGTGATCCATATGTGCCGGGAGTAAGTGTGAGGAACTCCGCCCATGGCAAAGGTCATGAGGAAGGAGCCTCAGCATATGCAAAGGCGGGATGGAGCCTCAGGAGTCCCCCTGGAAATTCTCGAGCATCTACTCCCAAAACCAGAGTCTGCCTACTTTACTGCTTTGTGCTCTCACCTACACCTCTGACTTTACGGGGGGCTGTCCTGGGCGTGACAAGAGTGTTTCAGTTCACAACCGTGAGAGGCATGAGATGTTCTAAACTGTCTGAATACAGATTCCTTTGAGCAGTTAAAAGATTGATTAGAAATTGTATTGGTGAAGGGTTTTTCACTTGTTGGGCCAATGTTTGCTGCTAAGTTTCCATATCCCTTACCAACTGTGTCCCTGGCAGTGTATTGATTAATATAATTGGTGTAAGTAGTAGCTTTAATGTTTGTAACCTTGGACCCTTGAGTTAATTCTTTTTCTTGTTATAGCCCACCACACCTTTGCCCTGTAGGAATGCAACTTTATCTAATCCTTTTGGAGGGTGGCGCCTGACTTTAGAATAATTACCTTTAGAGAAAAATAAGTTTCTTAAAATGTTAACAGGCTTCCGGGCCAGAAGATGATGCAAATCACCTAAACTTTTGCATATGATAAGTTTGCAGGAAGAAAGCCTGGCTTACTGCATGACTCTACCCCTTCCCCCATTATCCTCTATGCATAACTTAAGGTATAAAAACTACTTTGGAAAATAAAGTGCGGACCTTGTTCACTGAAACTTGGTCTCCCAGTGTCGTTCTTTCTCTCACCTTCTGGCTGAATTATTCAGCCTCTCTTCTCCACTGAATTTTCTCACTGAGCTATCCTTATTTAACCACTCTTTATATCTTTAATTAACATTTAAATAAGCTGTTGTTTCCTGATCACCGAAGCAGCCTCCCCTTTGAAACCCCTGACTCCACCGGGGCTGGACCCCGGCACACATGGTCAAAGACTTTAGCATAGTCAATGAAGCAGAAGTAGATATTTTTCTGGAACTCTCTTGCTTTTTGGATGATCCAATGGATGCTGGCAATTTGATATCTGGTTCCTCTGCCTTTTTGAAATCCAGCTTGAACATCTAGAAGTTCTCAGTTCACAAACTGTTGAAGCCTGACTTGGAGAATTTTGAGCATGACTCTGCTATTGTATGAAATGAGTGCAATTGTGTAATAGTCTGAACATTCTTTGGCATTTCCTTTCTTTGGTATTGGAATGAAAATTGATCTTGTCCAGTCCTGTGGCCACTGCTGAGTTTTCCATCTTTGCTGGCATACTGAGTGCAGCACTTTAACAGCATTATCTTTTAGAATTTGAAATAGCTCAACTGGAATTCCATCACCTCCACTAGCTTTGTTCATAGTGATGTTTCCTAAAGCCCACTTGACTGCACATTCCAGGATGTCTGGCTCTAGATGAATGATCACACCATCGTGGTTATCTGGGTCATGAAGATATTTTTTGTACAGTTCTTCAGTGTATTCTTGCCACCTCTTCTTAATATCTTCTGCTTCTGTTAGGTCCAAACTGTTTCCGTCCTTTATTGTGCCCATCTTTGCATGAAATGTTCCCTTGGTATCTCTAATTCTCTTGAAGAGATCTCTTGTCTCTCCCATTCTATTGTTTCCCTCTATTTCTTTACATTGTTCCCTTAGGAAGGCTTTCTTATCTGTCCTTGCTCTTCTTTGGAACTCTGCATTCAGATGGGTATATCTTTTCTTTTCTCCTTTGCCTTTTGCTTCTCTTCTTTTCTCAGCTATTTGTAAGGCCTCCTCAGACAGCCATTTTGCCTTTTTGCATTTCTTTTTCTTGAGGTTGCTTTTGATCATCGTCTCCTGTATAATGTCATGAACCTCCATCCATAATTCTTCAGGTACTCTATCAGATCTAACCCCTTGAATCTATTTGTCACTTCCACTGTACAATCATAAGGGACTTGATTTAGGTCATACCTTAGTGGCCTAGTGGTTTTCTCTACCCTCTTCAAGTTTAGTCTGAATTTTGCAATAAGGAGTTCATGATCTGAGCCACAATCAGCTCCTGGTCTTGCTTTTGCTGACTATATAGAGCTTCGCCCTCTTTGGCTGCAAAGAATATATTCCATCTGATTTTGGTATTGACCATCTGGTGATGTTCATGTGTAGAATCCTCTCTTGTGTTGTTGGAAGAGGGTGTTTGCTGTGACCAATGCGTTCTCTTGGCAAAACTCTGTTAGCCTTGGCCCTGATTCATTTTGTACTCCAAAGACAAACTTGCCTTGCTCCAACTATCTCTTGACTTCCCACTTTGCATTCCAGTCCCCTATAATGAAAAGGACATCTTTTTTGGGTGTTAGCTCTAGAAGGTCTTGTAGGTCCTCACAGAACTGTTCAACCTTAGCTTCTTCGGCATCAGTGGTTGGGGCATAGACTTGCATTACTGTGATACTGAATGGTTTGCCTTGGAAACAAACAGAGATCATTCCGTCATTTTTGAGACTGCGCCCAACTACTGCCATTTCGGACTCTTTTGACTATAAGAGCAACTCCATTTCTTCTAAGGAATTCTTCCCCACAGTTGTGGTCATTTGAATTAAATTTGCAGCTACAGTAGTATGTGATTATATCATGGATAGTTTATAATTTAACCTGGAAAAATCACTATTTTAAAAGACACAGTTCCACATGATTCACCCTTGTTCTAAGACATGTAACACTTAGTCTTTCTTTCCTTTCCCACACAGTGCACACTGGGAAATTTTAAAAGCTACTAAACTTTCCAAGTGGCGCTAGTGGTAAAGAACCTGCCTGCCAATGCAAGAGACCTAAGAGATGTGGATTCAATCCCTAGGTTAGGCAGATCCCCTGAAGAAGGCATGGCAATCCACTCCAGTATTCTTGCCTGAAGAATCCTATGGACAGAAGAGCCTAGTGGGCTACAGTCCATAGGGTCACACAGAGTCGGACATGACTGAAGTGACTAAGCACACATGCACAAATTAGGCATAGGTGCCTTGCCAACCAGCAACTTGGAAGGTAGAATGTAATACACTTATTTGCTTTGTATGATTTTTTATCTTGGCAGAAATGCTCAGGTATAAAAAGACAAAGTAACTGAAAACTCCTTCCTCCCCTCCCCACCCATCACTGCCCATGGCTGGACATATCATTGATCCTAATGAGAGAAATAGGAAAAACCGTTGGAGGATCACCCAGAAATTCTGCTGCCTTTCAGACATATGGCCTAAAGCAAATGACTTTGCTGCAGTTTCCCCATCTGTAAAATAGATGTGATAATAATAAAATAAAATAATAAATTAAACAATAAAATCTGCACACTTGTCTGCTAGGACTGTGGTCAACAATCAAATTAGATGATGTGCTTTGAAATCACAGAGTGCTCTGAAATCACAGAGTGCTCTGAAATTACATAATAGTATTAGTGAAGGCACATTTACTCAGTTAACTCACTGTTATTTTTTCCAGTAGCAATTTATAAAGTGGCTCAGAGACCTATAGGAGCTAAACTGGAAAGATGAATAACGTATTCAACATGCATTAGAAGAATCACATGTGATGATTTACATTGTTCTAATTTAATCAACATGAATTTATGGAAAATCAAATGAGAAAATAACTAAGAGACAATGCATTGGTTAAGGGTTCAGGATGGGGAACACATGTATACCTGTGGCGGATTCATTTTGATATTTGGCAAAACTAATACAGTTATGTAAAGTTTAAAAATAAAATAAAATTAAAAAAAAAAAAACAAAAAACACACATTTGTAAATAAAGGCACTGATGACTTCACTGTCAGTGAGGACAGGCTCAAGTTTGCAGTAGTAATGAATAACCCCAAAATTACAGTGGTTTAATTTAAGAGAGGTTTATTTCTTGCTCATGTTATCTGTCAGGAAGGGATGTACAGCTGACCCTTGTTGCCCGAGGCTATCATGGACATCAAATAGTAATTCATTAAAAAATTTTTGAATCATAGTTTTGATAGTATTTTTTCCTTATATTCCTTCTATTCTACTGGTAAAAAATTATAATAAAAATATATCCTTCTGAATTATAATTTCAACTTAAAACATGCTACTTTCCTGTCATTTAGTGTTACTGCTATCATTCTTTTCCAGGAAATGAACTTTTATTACTATTTATATTAAAGGATTAAAACTTAAAAATAAAATAAAATCACTTTTGTCTTCTTTACAGATGGTACCTGAAGAGAACAAAGGGATCAAGTATTTCTAATCTCATCAACTTTTTATTATTTGGAACCTCTGTAATATTCAAGATAGAGTAGGGAGACAGTATATTTAAATGGAGTTCAGTGTCTTTCTAAAAGTGCCAGATTTGTCATTTGGAATATGGGATCAACAAGCACAAACCTTGGAATTACTTTTTGAAACAGGCTTTTCACCTAGGGCACCCCAGGGTAACTTGGCTATTAAATTTGTCACTTAAAATCACTAACAAAAACCTATTACTGGCATCTCATTTCTAAGTACATTATATGTCTAGTATTAGGATCTTAAAGACTTATTATCTTTAATATAAACAATGAGAAAGATAAATGCAGGATACTGATAGGATTATAAATTTCAAGACAAAGTGAAAACTGGCGCATTTGCAGTTATGAAAAACCAATGAATATTCAGAGCTCTGAAGCAGCAATGACACAGTTTCAGTAGGGATTACTGTGTGGAGAAGAGCACCAATATTTACCCATGTCCTAGTGGCTATACATCTGAAAGATCTGCTGGTAAAAAATATAAAGAGATGCCTAGCTGCTGTCATGGTCCCAAACTGTACAGAACCCCTTCACCTGATGATTCTTTAAGAAAGACAACTTAATAATAATCATTTCAATATGGAAACCACTGCATTTATGAGTCTGTTCCTCTAAAAGTGTTCTTATTAGCTTAAAAACCTTTTAGGGGCATGTGGAAAGAAGATTTGAACAACTACACTTTAGTCAGTTGTATCGTCTTGCGCAATCATTAATACAATTTCCTAAATTTCCTAAATCACAGGGGAAAGAGAACTTAAAGAAATGTTTTCAGATAAGACATAAAGCAGTTGTACAACTGAAGGAATTTCTAATTTGTTAAATTCACTATTGTTTATTACCTAAACATCACATAAAAGAATCACACCAAAACCAGAGATAAAACAAAGATTCTGTATAACATGAAACTTAACTGGAATGCTGTAAAATTACCAGTACTTAACACAGGCATCTCCTGGAAACTTAAAAAAAAAGTAATTCAAATATTAACACTAGGTGGCAGAAGGTTATATTATGTTCTTAATACACAGAGTTTAATATTTCAATAGAAACAACAAATTACAAGCCTGAAACTCACACTAAAAAGTCTTTGGAAAATTGAGCTTTTCAGACCACCTATTCTAATTTTAACCCTGTTAAAGATTTTATAATGTTGAAAAGCCTCGTGAAACAGAAAATAACTGAATTTAATGGACATCCTTTTAGATATCTCATCAGAAGTCTATCTAGTCAATGAATTCAGATAAATAACTAAAGAAGCTTGATGGCAAATTTCCTCCTTTATAGTGACTTTCAAATTTAACACTGCATCCTACACAGTTTGAAAAAAGCTCAGCCCTAAGCCAAATATTTATGAATACAGAAATATATTACTCTCTCTCATATCTCCTCCTATGCTGCTTTGTACTCTTATTCCTGGCATTTCTTCATCATTTGACATTTTCTTTTTTCATCCTTTTCTGTTCTGATACCTATTTGTGATCCTCTACTACATCTTTGGGATTAAAAAATAAATCAATTTTAAAAGTAATCAAAATAAACAGAGTTGTAAACAACATAAAAATAGCATTCTTTTTTTTTTTTCGGTTGGTTGTTTTTTGTACTGCTTCTCTTCCTCCATGCTATAACATATACAGAGAAGAAACTTATAAACTATCAAAAAGGTGGCCATAACAGAAGACTGAATTTTAAAAATTTACATATTCTTCCTGGATTCCTTCCTGAAAATAATCAGTGAATGAAAACTCCTATCAAACTGTATGTATATTAACTTTCCAGATAAGCCAGTAAAGCAGGTGACAGCATGCCTGCTTTAATCTGATTAACTTTTTGTGGGAATAATAACATTTTCTTGACCTTTCTTACTTGTTTTTAAAATTCTCTTTTATCCTGATCAAAAAAGCTTAAATTCTTCTTAATATCTTTGTTCCTACCTTTAAATATAAATCTAATTCATTACTTCAGTACATTATAATCCTCTGGGGCCTCGATTTCTTTATCTCTAAAATAAGGATGTTGCAGGAGGTGATACCCGAAGTCTTTTTTTTTCTATAAAATTCTGTGATTCATTCCTTCCTTCACTGTACTCCCTAAATATTCTACTAAGAAATATGAAATAAAAGCAAAGATGCCTTACCGCCAAACTATAAAACAGTGATGGGACTTCCCTGTGGTCCAGTGGCTAAGACTCTGTGCTCCCAATGCAGAGGGCCAAGTTCAGTCTCTGGTCAGGGAACTAAATCCCATATGCTGCAACTAAAGATCCTGCAGGCCTCAGCGAAAATGGAAAATCCCTCATGCCACAACTAAGACCCAGAACAGATAGGTAGGTAGATAGATAGCAACATATGTACATTAGCTGTAGGGGTCTATAGCCTTTTTCAATAAATAAACATATGAAACGGTACTAATAAAAAATGAAAGGAAGTCATAAGAGTGTGAGTGTTGAAATTCTTCAAACTGAAGCAATCTAATTCCAATGTTTTTCTACCTTACTTTCCACTATACCCCCTTTTTTTTTCAAATTGGAATATAGTTGATTTATAATGTGTTAATTTCAGGTGTACAGCAAAGTGAATCAGTTATATATGTATATATACATATACACATTTTTTTCTTCTTAGGTTCCTTTCTCATATAGGCCATTACTGAGTGCTCAATACGGATCCCTGTGCTATACAGTAGGTTCTTATTATTTATCTATTTTATATAGAGTAGTGTGTATATTGGAGAAGGCAATGGCACCCCACTCCAGTACTCTTGCCTGGAAAATCCCATGGACGGAGGAGCCTGGTAGGCGGCAGTCCATGGGGTCGCACAGGGTCGGACACAACTGAGCGACTTCACTTTCACTTTTCACTTTCATGCATTGGAGAAGAAAATGGCAACCCACTCCAGTGTTCTTGCCTGTAGAATCCCAGGGAAGGGGAAGCCTGGTGGGCTGCTGTCTATGGGGTCGCAGAGACTCGGACGCGACTGAAGTGACTTAGCAGCAGCAGTGTGTGTGTGTCAATCACAATCTCCAAATTTATCCTTCTCCCCCTGATTCCCTGGTAATCATGAGTTTGTTTTCTGCATCTGTGAGTCTACTTCTGCTTTGTAAATAAGTCATTTGTATCCTTTTTTTAGATTCCACATATAAGCAATATCATATTTGATTTTCTATGTCTGATTTACTTCACTCAGTATGTTCACTGCGGGACTATTTGCAAATAACCAAGACATGGAAGCAACCTAAATGTCCATCAACAGCGAAATGGATAAAGAAGACATGGTAATAGTATACAGACAATGGAATAATACTCAAGTCATAAAAAAGAACAAAATAATGTCATTTCCACTATTCCCTTTCCTGCAACCAATTCTGCACCTAAGCTTCAATATTTATTATTAGCTATGTATGCTCTATTGCTGCTAAGTCGCTTCAGTCATGTCTGACTCTGTGCGACCCCAGAGACGACAGCCCACTAGGCTCCCCCGTCCCTGGGATTCTCCAGGCAAGAACACTGGAGTGGGTTGCCATTTCCTTCCCCAATGCATGAAAGTGAAAAGTGAAAGTGAAGTCACTCAGTCGTGTCCAACTCTTAGCAACCCCATGGACTACAGCCCACCAGGCCCTCGTCCATGGGATTTTCCAGGCAAGAGTACTGGAGTATGCTCTATTGCTTTCCCCTAATTCCTCCTCTGCTCATGTTCTATAACAGGAAAGTTGTTCTTCACTTTTACATGATAAAATTCTATTTCCAGCTGCAGTTCCTGAAAAACTTCTAAGCTTACCTAGATCTCTTTCAGAGAATAGAATAAATACACAGTTTGAATTCAGACAGTTCTGGGTTTAAGTATTATTTCCAAATATTATTTGGTGATAATTTACCTACACACTGTAGGGCTGTTGTGAAATGAATTAATATAAATGCTTAATCTCATGTCTGGCAATACGCTCGAAATTAATTCCACTTCTTCATCACTTCCTCTGATCTCCAACATTACACTTTATCTGCTTTCTTATAGTTCTCCTCATTTTCTACTTTGTCTAATAGTTACTTATGCTAGCAGTATATTCATGGTGCTGTGGCATGCATGCTTAGTTATGTCCAACACTTGCAACTCCATGAACTGTAGTCAATAGGCTCTTCTGTGCATGGGATTTTTTAGGCAAGGATACTGGACTGGGTTGCCATTTCCTCCTCCAGGGGAAACTTCTCAACCCAGGGTTCGAACCACCCCATGTCTGTCTGTATCTCCTGCATTGCAGGTAGATTCTTTACCCACTAAGCCATTGGGAAAGCCCAGTATTCTAACGTAAGTATACTACTCTGAAAGCAGAAATCATGTCCGATATATCCTAGAATTTTTCACAATGTCAAACATATCATGTACCCAAAATGAACTCACAATATTTGTTAAATGAATTAAAAACACTGAAAAATGAGATACTACCTCATGACTAAAAGGGATAACCACACACATTGGAAAGTCAATATACATAGTTTCCATTTCCTTCAACTAATGAAAAGTGAATAGAAATAAGAATTGGAATGCCAACTTTTAATCAATGCAAAAATCTATATGTACATTCTCATACTTTTTACAAAGTATTTCGATATCATTTATAATATTTTTGAAAAGGCAACTGCCTGGAAAGTCTCCTCTATTTTCATAACACAAGCCTCCCTCTTCAAGGTAATAATTTTTAACTAGATTAAAAAAGAAAAGGAGGAGGAGGAGGAGGGAAAAGAAAGAGGAGGGAGAGAAAGGGAAGGCGGAAGAAAGAAGGAAGAAAGGAAAAAGAAAACCAACATTTACCTGGATGATTTCTGACATTCATTTAATACTCAATTAAAATTTCTACAATATATATGATGAACTATAAGACTTTAATAAACATCAAGTGACAAGCCAGAAAGAGTATACAACTTAGATTTTCCAAATGGGTACTATATGTTCTCAATATATTATAATCTAAGATTATTTGGCACACATATTTTGCTGGTATCAATGAGTAGATGATTAAGGCATTTGCCAGACACTTTTCCCTTTAAAGAAGATGACAATCTAATTGCTGTGGGTGTGGCAGGAGCACTTGGAGGTGGTGGTGGTGGTGACAGAGCAAGAGCAGTTAGCATTTATTAAGACCTTATTATGTGCCCAGTATTGCTCTAAGCCCTTTAACACCTTATCTCATTTGCTCCATACAACAGCCCTACAAAGTAGGTATTATATTTTTTAATTTACACGTGAGGAAACTATGGCTTAGAGAGTTTAAGTCCCTTGTGAAATGTGATACAACTAATATATGACAGAGTACGGTTTAGAACCTACCAAGCAAACCTTACTACCTCCCTTAAACTTACGTCTTAATTTGCTTATCCTTTAAAATACAAAAACAAACAAATAAAACCTAATAAATGCAAATATACTAACGTACAGAAATTCTAATTTAACCAGAATCCCTTTGAGTTAAAAACTTCATCTGCATTTATTTGAACTCTTTGGTTGGAATAAAATCCTTGATAAACTAGGGAAGAAGGTGAAACCCCTGACCCCTCCCCAAAGCCTGTAAATGTGGGAAATATTGCCCTCTGTGAGGTAATGGAAGGAATTTCTTTGTTACATAAAGAAAGGACAGAAAAGGCAAGGAAGAAGTGAACACAACAAAATGACAGAAGATAAGCAGAGACATTACTTTGCCCACAAAGGTCCATATAGTCAAAGCTATGGTTTTTCCAGCAGTCATGTATGGATGTGAGAGTTGGACCATAAAGAAGGCTGAGCACTGAAGAACTGATGCTTTTGAACTGTGGTGCTGGAGATGACTCTTGAGAGTCCCCTGGATGGCAAGGAGATCAAAGCAGTCAATCCTAAAGGAAATTAACCCTGAATATTCATTAGAAGGACTGATGCTGAAGCTGAAGCTCCGATACTTTGGCCACCTCATGCAAAGAGTCGACTCACTGGAAAAGACCCTGATGCTACGAAGATTGAGGGCAGAAGACAGGGGCAACCGAGGATGAGATGGTTGGATGGCACCACCGACTCAATGGACATGAGTTTGAGCAAGCTCCAGGAATTAGTGAAGGACAAAGAAGCCTGGCATGCTGCAGTCCATGGGGCTGCAGAGTTGGACATGACTGAGCTACTGAACAATAGTTACAGGTAGAGGAAATATAACCCCTTCTTTTGTAGTCCTTAAATCTTCAAGAAAATATAAGCTCCATATCCATACCATCAGGTGGGATACAGTCTCTCCTAAGAATATCAGAGCACAGAACTAGAGCGAGGAGGTAAATAAGGGAAAGCAACAAATTCATGGAGAAGGCATTAGGCTATTAATAGCTACTGAATGGAAAGAGCATATCCTTTCCTCCTTTGAGAATCAAATCTGTCATTCAATAAATAAGTGGGGAATTAGCCTACCATACCCCTTCCCCTTTTTTTCTCCACATTGTTCCTCAAATTCTTATCTATCATTTTCCCACAGTTCTAAGAGAAAAAAGGTGAAATCACTAGGACAAAACTTATCCGCTACTATGTTTCAAAACATTAGAAAACCATAGTTGTTTTCCTCACAGATAAACTAAATCTTTATTTCAACAATTAGAATACAAACCCTTAAAATAACCTAATGCCAAAAGCATAAGGAAGAATGACCACACAACCATTTATCATTGAGTTGACACACCTAATTGATCAAACTGGTGGTGGGCGGGATAAAAAGGAAAGAAAGGAAAGCTAGGAAAACTCGACAGATCTAAAAACAGTACAGTAGAAATAAGATTCTAAGAGATTAGACTTTTCATACTGTATTTTCATCTTCTATCAGTCAGTATCCTGGATCTTAAATATATTTTCTCATTTTGTACTCAAAACAGCATAAGATAGAAGCTACCTATCTTATTATCTCTATTTTGTAAGGAAAAAAACAAAGATACTCAATGACTAAGTTACTTACTAGAGTTATAAACAAAATAAGAACACAGTTGAAATCTAAACACAGGCACTATACCTCTCAAAACCCTTCTCACATCTTCTAAACTATACTGTATTTTATTAGCATATACAAAGTGATGCATATGTTTTCAAAGACTTAAGATGACTATTATATTCATCATTTTCTGAAAATAGATTATAACACTGCATATCAAATTATGATGTAAAATCATTAATACTTAGCTATTCAGAAATGAGCATGACTAGGACACATGGCTTTAAAAATGATAAACACAAGAGTCCAGGATAGGAAAAGTTAAACAACAGCTGTATGATACACTTAACTGCCTTGGGAATTAATGTCAATATTGCAGACTAAGATTTTTAAGTAAGTGACATTAAATAAGGGCGTTATATATACATATACTATTAACAGCTAACTCCTTAAAAGTAAAATTAAGTAAAGGGTAAAATTAAGTTTATTTAACATTTAAAGAAAAGGGAAAGAAAGTTTAGTCTCTCAGTCATGTCCGACTCTTTGCGACCCCATGGACTATAGCCTACCAGGCTCCTCTGTCCGTGGGATTTTCCAGGCAAGAGTACTGGAGTGGGTTGTCATTTCCTTCTCCAGAGGATCTTCCTGACCCAGGGATCGAACCCAGGTCTCCCACATTGTAGGCAAACGCTTTACTGTCTGAACCACCAGGGAAGAATGAAAGTAGAAGAATGAAAGCCACATTTAAAGAATGAAAGTAAATACCTAAAATACTATTTACACTCAACCTGTGATATGTCCCTGAATTATATTAATCATTATTCAACCAAATCACTAAGGAGAGGAGGAAAAAATCTCCAAATTTTCTAAACTTGGTAGCATTTTCTTAAAAATGAAATGCTATAGTAAGTGGAATTATAGTTCTGGGATGCAAGCCAAATTATGATGAACACCTATGGCAAATTTAAGGTTTTACAAGGAAAAGTGAAGTCGCTCAGTCGTGTCAGACTCTTTGCAACCCCATGGACTGTAGCCTACCAGGCTCCTCCGTCCATGGAATTTTCAAGGCAAGAGTACTGGAGTAGGTTGCCATTTCCTTCTCCAGGGGGATCTTCCCAACCCAGGGATTAAACCTGGGTCTCCTGAGTTGTAGGCAGACACTTTTACCATCTGAGCCACCAGGGAAGTCCTTTTGCAAGGAAAAAGATGAACCAAATATTATTCTCTTAAAATGTACTTTTTAACCAAAAGAAATACAAACATTTTAAGAAATATTAATGAATAAGAAATTAACTTGTAAGTTTAATTTTAGACTTCATTTAACACCACCCCCCAAGAAACATGGCAAGATTTTAATAAAACCTGTTTATAAGGAATCATTTCCTTAAAGATAAGTAATAATACATTTCTAATGTCATTAGGTGGCAAAGTATTCATACTAAAAGAAAGTACCTGCATATTTTGGTCAGAGAAGGCAATGGCACCCCACTCCAGTACTCTTGCCTGGAAAATCCCATGGACGGAGGAGCCTGGTCAGCTGCAGTCCATGGCGTCGCTAGGAGTTATACACGACTGAGTGACTTCACTTTCACTTTTCACTTTCATGCATTGGAGAAGGAAATGGCAACCCATTCCAGTGTTCTTGCCTGGAGAATCCCAGGAACAGCGGAGCCTGGTGGGCTGCCGTCTCTGGGGTCGCACAGAGTCGGACACGACTGAAGCGACTTAGCAGCAGCAGCACATTTTGGTAAGAAAACCTCATATTTCGCATGTGCAACTAAAAACAATATCATGACAATTTGAAAGTATCTGTCTTTTAAAAGGCTACAAAGCAGGATACAGAAATGAAATATGCAGTTGAGACCATAAAATAAAAAGGACTCTTCATCATTCTCCTCTGTTCAATACTCTCTAGCAAATAAGTTACAGAATTTAAAAAAAAAAAAGGATGGCAATTGATCTACTGATCATGAGAAAAGCAACATTGATATTAACGTAATGATAATACTGAGAGGTTCAACTCGTTTTTAAAAAGTGAAGCTGTGATTTTTAAACACAAAAGCAATCTTATACATTTAGAAGCAGAACAAATTATTGAAAAAGCTTATTCCATATATAGACATGACAGGGGCTGGCCTAGTCACTCAGTGAAGGTGATACTGTTCTCCACAAAACAAAAACTAGAAGTGGAAAAGTAGAAGTCAGGTGGGGAATATTAACTTCATTAAAATATTTTGTGCCACTTATATATATTTTATAACAACAATACATTTGTATCCTAGATTACCAACAAGCATAACCAAATAGAATGATAAAATCAAAGACAGTCTTTGAATGACCCTTTGCCCTCCTCAGACTGATTACTAATTGCAGAATAATAGACAAGATAAAGAAAAAATAAAGACAAAAATAAAATTTAAAAACTGAAAAAGACTTTACCTTTCCAGATAGGAAAGTCCAGCAAACTTATACAAAGCAAAACTAAAGACATATACTACAAAGGAAAAAAATTTGATAATTAAATATAAAATGGATGAAAACCAGTACCCTTATAATGTGAAGTTTGGACTAGAGAAAAATTAGTAAAACCAAGATGCTTGAACATTCTAGAAAAGGCAAATATTTAAGTACACACTATCCTATGAACAAACAGCATAATTAATTCCTAAAATCATTGAATAAAAAACTTGAAATAGTTGGCTGTGTATCTCAGGGAGTAGATTAATTCACCATTACTTTAAAAAACTGACTTGGGAGTGTTTAAAATCTTTTACCATGACTACTAAGCAATTCTTCTCAGACTCTAAAAACAACTCCACAGTTTAATATATTTAAAATTATGTATGTAGTATCTATATATTTGTGTATAAATACTTTTACACATGTTGGGACTTTAGGCAATAGTATTCACTGACACTAAATCATGAATATTAAGAGTTCAGTGTAGTAAGTGAACAATAGAAGTCCAATATAGATGGATACATAGATATACATATATCTCTACAGACAAATTTTTAAAATAAAGGACACTACGACGAAAGTTGGAGAACCATCATAAATACAAAATTTTAAGGTGCACTCAATTCCGCAATGGGCTTTGTTATGACAGAAGCTTTTAAATCTACCTACTACTGCTGGGTCCAACCCAGCAGCTGTGGCAAGTGGTGGTGGTGAATCAGAAGGCAGTGGCAGCTGCACATATTCTCTGGCAGCAGAATAAATGCAGTCTCTGTCCCCCACTGACTTCTCTCTCAGGGCCTCCCTTGACACAGAAGGCAAAGAGACTGAGCAGTGAAAAAGAAAGCCTGAAGCAGCTGCCTTAGTCATTCAGGATGCTTGTTGTACCTCTCACACTCAGACTTGTGTCTGAGTGTCATGTTCCATAGGCCATGTGAAACTCTGAAGGAGATCCCCACTCTATCTATGAAAGTCACCACCGAGTCATTCAGACACTTGAGCTAAAAGCCTTGCCATTTTCTTAGATTATTATTCTCTATGTGCAATCTGTTGCCAAATCCTACTAATTCTATCTCTTAAATCTCTCTTGAATTCATTCTCTTAACTCCATCCTCCCTGTTTAGATGTCTCTATTTTAGGCTATCTTTTTTTTTTAATTTTAGTCTGCTCAAATACATCTCTACACTGCTGCATTCGTAAGTGTTTTTCTAAAATGTGAATATGAATATGTCCCCTATGAAAGGTTCTTCAAAAATTTCCTCTTACTAAAATTGTATGGTCTAGAGTCCAGCTACAGAGAAAACAGTGGTTTTTCAACCTTGCTTTAAGACACAAAGAAATAAAAAGAGGAAACCATGCATCATTCAAAGTACTTAATATAGCAAATAAGACTCTTCATGATCTGGATCCCAATTAGTTTCTTGTCAATCTCTGTTACAAACTGTGCTCTAATCAGACTGAACTACTTGAACAAATTTCTATCAAAGGCATCATGCTCTTTCAAATCTCTCCCCTTCTCTAACAGAATGGTCTATGCATGCTACTGTGCCGTACTGTGCTCAGTTGCTCAATTGTGTCCGACTCTTTGTGACCGCATAGACTGCAGCCCACCAGTCGCTCCCCATGGAATCTTCCAAGCAAGAATACTGGAGTGGGCTGCCATTTCCTCCTCCAGGGGATCTTTTTGACCCAGGGATCAAATCCAGCCTGCATTGGCAGACTGACTCTTTACCACAGAGTTACCTGGAAAGCCCATGCATGCTACCAGTAGACCCCAATTTATCCTTTTAATTCTACTGTCTCTCTCAGGGCTTTTTTGACCCTCTTCCATATAACAGTATGGTTTCTTACAGGACAATCTCTCTCTCTGGAGGTTACTGGCACAAACTTAGTAATATAAATTTTTGCACAAACTGTAAACTATGCATATGTGACATATAATAAAGTAACATGACAGATATTTCCCCCAATATTTCTAAAGCTATTATTAATCTCTAGAAATGTAACAAAGATTGAAATATGTGTTTTAATTTAGAAAAATCTATCAAACAAGTTTTCATCATTAAAAAGATGCAAGTTATTGAATCAATGAAAAATCAAGGAAAAGTGTTTCCTTAAATAAGCTTTTTGTTTAAAATTTAAAACTTCTGTCTCTTTTAAAGTGGTGGCCGTTATATTTATTAGTGTTCAAGTGTCAGATGTCAAAGTCATTTAGCCTCAAATGAGCCTCAGAATCATGTCTATGCTTCAATCCAGGGATTTTGCTAATGAAATAATTGGAAGATAGCACCCAAATTTAACAACAATCTATTTATAAAAATAACAAATGAAAAATTACCTAAATGCCTATTAGAGAACTAGTTAAATAATGATTTGGAAAAATTTTAATGATGCTATAGATAAATATGAAAAGACAGCAAAATAAAGTTAAAAGAGGTAACATAATACAGCATAAGTGTTTTTGTAAAAATACGTATTATACATGAAAATATGAAAAGGTCTAGAAGGCTATTTACCAAGGCTAAACCAGAGTTTGCAAAGTATAGTTGCCAATCAACAGTATTAGTATCACTGCGGAATTTATTATTAACAGAAACGAAAATTCTAGGGTTGTACTCCAGCCCTACAGAATCAAAAACCCTGGAAGGAGAGCTCAACAATGTGCGTTTTAATGAATCCTCCAAGTGACTCTGATGTATGGCAAAGTTTAAGAATCATTACTCTAGATTCTTTATTGGGATCAAGATCCCTTTGAGACCCTGATGAAAATTATGAACTTTTTCCCAGCAAAGTACCCAGTTGGACAAATGTTCAATTTTATGTATATTTCAAAGATAAACATGGGCAAAGGCTGCCTGCAGTAGTAATATACTATTCCCAAATGGGACATATCCATTGAGCCCTAGGACACTTTACCTACAACAAACAACACATACTTATTGCATATAAGTTGCTAAAATTAAATTGAGAAAAATGAAAGAACAAGAAAACTGTAAACCAATCCCTCAATTCCGGCACACCAGTATTTCCTCTGGTTTGTCTTCACTTACTCAGATTCCAAAGCTGACACAAAATCTCCTGGGGTTTAACTTTCCAAACTTCTGAACTTTATTGAGTTCATAGGCTGAACTTGTGGCCTTTCCAGTGGAGAATTCTCACATATCACTATTCCATTTGACTATCAACCTGTGTACTTAATGGCCTTAAGAAATAACACTTTTCAGTAAACTTATTTTTAATTTAAAAAATTTTTTGAACACTGTGCATGTTTTAGAAACATGGAGCAAACTCATATATCCTACAATGTAAGCAGATTCCTTAGCTTATATTAAGAATGAATATCAAACTACAAAGATTTCAGTTCATGGTGTCATAAGAATACAAAGACTAAAAATTAAAAGATTTAATTAGGCAATCAGTAATCATCCCCTACTTTTATTTTTCCAAATGAACTGCTGGCATCTGTAGTAACATATGTATCTCATATGATAATGAATTTTAGCCATAAAAAATATTAATGCTATTCTAAGAAAAATATTTCAACTCTTTTTTAAAAAACACTATATGCACACCTGCTATTCTCCTATCAATCCTAGCAGGAAACCATTTTTCCTCTACATCATGAGCAATAGAAATGTACTTATTAAAACATTAATCACAGTCCATTATATTCTGACTCACTGCCAAAAGTTCCCATTACATCACTGAAAATATCTATTAACCAAAACCTGCTTCTGACAAGTTACAGGAGTGCAGCATTCAGAATTTAGTAATGTATTATAAAAGTCAGTTTAAAAAGAACAGTTACACAATTGATTTTGCAGTGGCAGCAAAAATAATTAACTTTTTTTTGACATTTATTACCAAAAGGTTGATTTAACTGGTGTTTCTACTGTAAAATTATTTTAAAATTATTTCAAATTTCACCTAGCATTATTAAACACATTTACTATGAAAGAATTAAATACAGATGACTGTTTAAAGAATTTCAAAATGTGCTGAATACACCACTGTATGTAAAACTATATTGTCTTGTGTAAATATGGGACTTGTTTAGAGCCATGTCTCACAGGAAATTGTAGCAAATGAAAACCATCCCTGTTTTTCCACTCCCACTCTTTAGGATTTATGTCTTTACATTTAAAACCAGTAATACAGAGAAACAAACAAACAAACAAACAAAAAACATGGCAACAGTACCTTCAAACCAGAATAATGACAACTCTGGGCACTCTTATAATGCTAAAATAACTGAATATTATTGGAAGCAAACCTTGAAGATATTCTGATTCTATACCATCAGAACCAATTATCTAGTTTTCACTTGTTGGATGTTTGTTTGGAGAGTGGTGACACTGACTTCTTCCAAACCAGGAGAAAGGTAGTTGACATTTAGCAATAAAGTACTAAGAAGAAAGCATAGGAAATATTGGTTATTATTTCCTGAGCATATTTAACACAAACCACTTATGGTTTATTGTGATTGTGAATACTGAAAAAAAAAAAAACAACTAAATAGTAGACATGGGCAATTTTTTGCTTCTTTTAACTGTGCTTTCAAAGTTTTCCTATAATGAATATACATTATCTTTATAATAGGGAAAACTCAAAGAATTTATTTATTTTAATAGAAGCCCTTAAAGCCGCATGTGACAACTGGAGAAGAAAAACCTTATTTGTCTTAATGCATTAGAGTGAATTGCATGTATTTTCTTTCAAATATAAATGTTTATAATTTTTATTTCTAAAAATAGGAGTGAATGACAATTTTTAGTAGCTTGTATAAAATCTAACGTTTCTGAAGCATGATGTTTAATTTAGTTGGAAAATTCATGGTAGAGGGATTCAGAGAAATTAAAAGCATGAATTATATCTTAGTTAAGAAGGGGACAGCAAAAGAAAACAGACCTAAGTTGCAATCATAGAACATGATAACTATAAATTAGCAAGGTTCTTTAACCTAAGAGCCAACATGTTTTACATTTGAAAGGTTAAAAGAGTCACCAAGCTACACATGTCTAATAATTTCCTAACAACTCAATCTCCAGAGTACTTTTCCTTTTTTTTTTTAAAATCAGTCTTCAAATGGAAATACAATTTCTACTACATACTCAAAGAAGACAGACTTACCTCTACTTGAAAGTGGTTTTTAAAAAAATATGACTCTTTCAGGGCATACCTCAAAAGAGTTACCTGAATTTTAGCATGTGATGCTGAGTTCTCACCAAGGAAATGAAGAATTAATGAGCTATTGTACACTTTACAGTACCCCCAATTAAAGGGCAAGTCAACATATAATTAAAGAGAGATTTCTGCTGATGTTTTTAAAGACTCTCACTTTATAGTATTATCCCCAGTGTGAATATAAATCTCTAGGTGATTAATTTTTGTTCTATGCTTATTACTAAAATTATTATTTACAAACTCAAAACTCCTTCTAAAAACACTTAACAATTTCCATTAAGTCTTCTTTACGACAACTACAAGCAAAAGATAAATGACAAGGGAATTCCTTGGCAGTCCAGTGGTTAGGACTGTGCTCTCACTGCCAAGGGCGTTGGTTCAATCCCTGGTCAGGGACCTCAGATTCCACATGCCACTAAGCCAAAAAAAAAAAGATAAAAGACAAATCCCCCTACTAGTATACTCATCTCACTTCTTCTTTATCTGTTTAAGCTTTTAACAATCATTCCTTGATTACTACTTCTGTTACACAATTGACTAGTGAGTAATTCTCAATGGTATGATGTAAGTAAGTTAGATATTTTTATAGTTGCTATAAATTTGGACAAAAAACAAACTACAGGGTATGATTACTCTTAGCAGGTCTTTAAAAATCATCGCACTTAATAAAAAGTAGAGATTACAGAAAGAGAAACAGTACTTAGATTAAAAATTAATTTCATATATATCATGCTAGACAATTAAATGACCAAGACTACATAATTTGACATTGTTTTTATATTAAAATTAACTGTGCCTGAAAATGCAACTTGATCAGTATAAGGAAAAAACAAACAAAATCAATCAACAAAATTAAGCTGGACGTAAATTTTAAAATAAGTTTAAGTTCAATATATACAGGGTTCATTACATATCAGCAATATTCTCAGTAAGAAATGTTAACTCCAATGGTAATATTTGTCACTCAAATAGCTAATGTTTATACAGCACTTATCATGTGTCAGATACTATTCCAAGGGTTTATCATTTATTAACTCATTTGATACTCACAATTCCATGAGATAGGCACTTACATTATCCATATCTTGAAAATGAGTAAATCAAGACACACAGAAATTAGTAAAGTGTCCAGGGAATTAAAATTAGTGAAAAATCCAGAAATCAAACTCAGGCAGAGTATGTTCTCTTCTCTTACTAAAAAGTTAATATGATAATAAGCCTTAAATACTTTGGTTTTATTGCATTTTATGTTTAATAAAATATAAAAGGAACAGGTGACATTATTCCTACTGGTAATTTATCATCCTAGTGATACTCATTAGCCACACTAATTGTTCATCAGGTGGAGGCAGTATGTAATCCCAGCTACTAAATGGCATTCCTTCTGTCTGTCAACTAGTTCCTAGTGTTGGCCAAAGTCAGACTCACTCAGGAAGTATCCACCTCCATTAATTCTTCCTTTGCCTCTACAACTAATGTGACCGCTCCCTCTCCATTGGTACATAAAATCTTCTATACTATTAAACAACAATAACAGTTAACATTTATTAAATGTTTCCTAGGAATCAAAAGCTTAAATGCTATAAACTAAGTTATATAAACAAAAAATCCTGAGAGACAGATTCTATTACCATCTTCATTTTACAAATAAGAAAAGTAAGGTTCAGAAAGGTCAAGTTCTCACAGCTTAGAAACAGAGCCTGGATTTAAAACTAGGTATGTTTAACACTAAAGTCTATGTTGCTTAAGCCAAAAACAGTTAACACTATGGCAGTATATATCTTATACTCCACTGTATCCTATTTACTCACATACCATTGTATCCCATAATTCTATATCAACAGTTCTTTGTTGCACAAAATGATGACTTACATACTTTTATTTCCTAAAAATAAATTGGGCTTAATGAGCATTTGATGAATAAATGGATGAGAAAACAGATGATTACTACAAAAGCCATATATCTTTTATATATATATATAAACCAGATTAGCAATTCTCACACTTGTTGGCCTCAAGACCTCTTTACACTCTTAAAAATTACTAAGGACTCCCAAAGATATTTCATTTAGATGAGTTATATCTACTTACATTTTCTATATTTAAATTTTAAACTAAGAAATTGGAAAATATTTATTATTTAAAAATAACAGTTAAAGCCCCTTAACATGTTAACACAAGTAACATACCATGTTAACACTAGTCAAAAGGAAGATGGAATGACTGTTTTGATATCAAACTAATCAGATTTCATAGCAAAGAGTATTATCGGAAATGAAGGATCATTTCATAATGATAAAATAAAAATTAAAACAACCCTAAATGTTTCTGTTCCTAGTAAAATAGCATTTGCAAACGACATGAATATTTATATTTTAAGAAAATCAATGGACTACAAAAAATTACTAGAACTAATGAGTTTTGCAATATTATAGGCTACAAAATCAATATATAAAATATCTGCTCATTCCAGAAAAAAGCAATCATAAATTGAAAAAAAAATTTAAATACCATTTATAATAACAAACTATAAAATACTTAGGAGTAAATCTGACAAAATATATGCAAGACCTGCCCGCCAAAATTATACATTATTGAAAGAACTTAAAGAAGACCAAAATAAATGGAAAAACAGACTGTTCACGAATCAAAAGACTGTATTTTAAGACAGAGCCAACTCCCTCCAAAATGATCTACTGATTCAAAATATTGGCAGATCTTATGAGCAAAGATACCCCAGGAGCACAGGAACACTTAAAGCACAGATACTGGTTTCTGTTGTTGTTCAGTTGCTAAGTTGTGTCCAATTCCCTGCAACCCCATGGACAGTAGGTAGCCTGCAATACCAGCTTCCCTGTCTTTTACCATATCCCTGAATTTGCTCAAACTTATGTCCATTGAGTCAGTGACACCATCCAACCATCTCATCCTCTGTCGCCCCCTTCTCCTCTTGCTCTCAACCTTTCCCAGCATCAGGGTCTTTTCCAATGAGTTTGCTCTTCGCATCAGGTGGCCAAAGTATTGGAGCTTCAGCATCAGTACTTCCAATGAATATTCAGGATTGATTTCCTTTAGGATTGACATTGGTTTGATCTCCTAGCTGTCCAAGGAACTCTCAAGAGTCTTCTCCAGAACCACAGTTCAAAAGCATCAATTCTTCAGCACTCAGCCTTCTTTACATCCAACTCTCACATCCAACATGACCATTGGAAAAAACCATAGCTTTGACTAGACGGACCTTTGTCCATAAAGTGATGTCTCTGCTTTTTGATACACTGTCTAGGTTCGTCATAGCTATTCTTCCAAGGAGCAAGCGTCTTTTAATTTTGTGGCTGCAGTCACCATCTGCAGTGATTTTGGAGCTCAAGAAAATGAAATCTGACACTGTTTCCACTTTTTTCCCATCTCTTTGCCATGAAGTGATAGGACTGACTGGATGCCATGATCTTTGTTTTATGAGTGCTGTGTTTTAAGCCAGCTTTTTCACTCTCTTTCACCCATTCACCTTCATCAAAAGGCTCTTTAGTTCCTCTTCACTTTCTGCCATTAAAGTGGTATCATTTGCATATCTGACGTTGTTGATATTTCTCCCTGCAATCTTGATTCCAGCTTGTGAGTTATCTAGTCCAGCATTTTGGTTTCTAATACTATTCTCCAATAAAAGAAACCAAGGCTTCTTAGAGAAATGGTTCCTTCTAGAACAAAATCAAGAAATATATATACCAGGACCTTGGAGCTTCTTGCAGTGCCAAAAGTAAAGATATACTTATAAAAAGATGCAATGATGGGAGAAAGGCAAATGGGTACCAGAGCCAATTAAAACATCTCAAATGGTCAAAATTGGATTATAATCCAAACTGTAAAATAAATATTCACTAGTCCTTAAGGACGGGGGAAAATGAATAAACAAACAGACGGAGGAGAAGAGACAAATCGCCAATGCAGAAGAATTCCAAATAACTTACATAGATACTACATCCTCAAGGAAAGTGAGCATTAATCCCCACTCCTTAAGTGTAGTCTGTGCATAGTGATTTTCTTCCAAAGAGTATAATAAAGACAGAAGGGATAAGAGTACATTACAGTGGACAAAGCTGACAAATAATACCTCAACCAGGTGATCAAGGTTAACATCAACAGTGATAAGACATGTGGATAGCATGTACTAAGACATAAGCTATGAGCTTCCTTCATAGCTCAGTCAGTAAAGAATCTGCCTGCAATGCAGGAGACCCGGGTTCGAATCTAGGTTGGGAAGATTCCCTGGAGAAGGAAATGGCAATATACTCCAGTATTGTTGCCTGGAGAATCCCGTGGACAGAGGAGACTGGTGTGCTACAGTCTATGGGGTCAAAAGAGTCAGATACAACTTAGCAACTATACCACTAAGACATTCTGAAAACTATCTGACCACTACTCAAATCTGCCAAGGTCATCAAAACCAAGGAAAGTCTGAGAAACTGTCACAGCCAAAAGGAGCCCATGGACTGCAGCACACCAGGCTTCTCTGTCCATCACCAACTCCTGGAGTCTGCTCAAACTCATGTTCATCAAGTCGGTGATGCCATCCAACTATCTCATTCTCTGTTGTCCCCTTCTCCTGCCCTCAATCTTTCCCAGCATCAGGGTCTTTTAAAAGTCCATTCTTCACATCAGATGGCCAAAGTAATGGAGTTTCAGCTTCAGCATTAGTCCGTCCAATGAATATTCAGGACTGATTTCCTTTAGGATGGACTGGCTGGATCTCCTTGCAGTCCAAGGGATTCTCAAGAGTTTTTCCAACACCACAGTTCAAAACCATCAATTCTTCACCCTCAGCTTTCTTTATAGTCCAGCTCTCACATCCATTCATGACTACTGCAAAAACCATAGCTTTGACAAGATGGACCTTTGTCAGCAAAGTAATGTCTCTGCTTTTGAATATGCTATCTAGGTTGCTCATAGCTTTTCTTCCAAGGAGCAAGCGTCTTTTAATTTCATGGCTACAATTACCATCTGCAGTGATTTTGGAACCCAAGAAAATAAAGTCTGTCATTGTTTCCACTGTTTCCCCATCTATGTGCCATGAAGTGATGCGACCGGATGCCATGATCTTAGTTTCTGAGTGTTGAGTTTTAAGCCAATTTTTTCACTCCCCTTTTTCACTTTCATCAAGAGGCTCTTTAGTTCCTCTTCACTTTCTGCCATAAGGGTGGTATCATCTGCATATCTGAGGTTATTGATATTTCTCCCAGCAATCTTGATTTCAGCTTGTGCTTCATCCAGCCCAGCATTTCACATGAAGTACTCTGCATAGAAGTTAAATAAGCAAGGTGACACTATACAGCCTTGACATACTCCTTTCCTGATATGGAACTAGTCTGTTGTTCCATGTCTAGTTCTAACTGTTGCTTCTTGACCTGCATATAGATTTCTCAGGAGGCAGGTAAGGTGGTCTGGTATTCCCATCTCTTTCAGAATTTTAAACCTTCTTCTGTGATCCACACAGTCAAAGGCTTTGGCATAGTCAATAAAGCAGAAATAGATGCTTTTCTGGAACTCTCTTGCTTTTTCGATGATCCGACGGATGTTGGCAATTTGATCTCTGGTTTCTCTGCCTTTTGTAAATCCAGCTTGAACATCTGGAAGGTCATGGTTCATGTATTGCTATAGCCTGGCTTGGAGATTTTTGAGCATTACTTTGCTAATGTGTGAGATGAGTACAATTGTGTGGTAGTTTGAACATTCTTTGGCATTGCCTTTCTTTGGGATTGGGATATAAACTGACCTTTTTCAGTCCTGTGGCCACTGCTGAGTTTTCCAAATTTGATGGCACGTTGAGTATATCACTTTAACAGCATCATCTTTTAGGATTTAAAATAGCTCAACTGGAATTCCATCACCTCCACTAGCTTTGTTCCCTGGGTAGAGAAGATCCCCTGGATAAGGAAATGGCAACCCACTCCCTTATTCTTGCCTGGAAAATTCCACAGGCAGAGAAGCCTGGTGGACTACAATCCATGTGGTTGCAGAGTCGGACACAACTGAGCATGCACAGGTGATGATGAGAAATGTGATGGAGAATTTACTTTTATGACCAAATTGACAAGATTAGGTGTTATAGACATGTGACACAGGATCCCATCCTCAGGGCCAACTCTCATCAGACAACTGTATACCTAGGATATTAGGTAGCCAGTATATTGTTTTTCATCACAACTATTCCTCTATACAACAAAATTATTTTCTGTAATAATCATGAAGTGAAAAATAGTAACAATGCAGAAAAGGCAGTAAGATCTTTTCCTTTTATTAGATTTTGTGCACATTATGCCACTAAAAATTTTTAAATAAAAATAAAATTCACACAACAAAAAAGAAAAACGACTAAAATACCCATTAATTATATTAATTTTTAAAAACAAGAAAATATTGATAAGTACAAGAAAGAATGTAATAAAGTTTTTGTTTTGAGCTCTTATGCAAATTTGTCAGTGAATTCATTAAAGCTGATATTCTTTGCATATTCATGTTCAATAGTCAAAAAGCCAGATATTTGTTTATCTATGCTCATAATAAATTGAAGAATACTTTTTGTTAATTTCAACTTTCTTTCTTTAAGCAACAAGTATCAAAACAGCTAGAAAAAACTCTTGTTTGACAGAGTTTCATAAAATAGCTATTTCACAATAAATTCCAGAAATTACAATACTGTTCATGCCTTCACTTCTTTAGGCTTTTTTTTCTAGCAACTTTCAGGTGTTCTTTAGTCAAAAAACTTTAAAAACAAATAAATATCCCAAGAACTTAAGTTCTATTTCCAGAACATCTATATGATCATCAGACTATCAGTTTACTTCAAATCTACCACTTAAACTCAGAAATATTTAGTACTACAGGGGAGCTGAAAAGAGAAATTTTGCCAGAAGGGAGCCAGAAGGATTCTAAAACCTTACATACTTACTCTTGAGTGAGGCTAAATGTAGGTGGGTTTGTTGCTGGGGGCTGGGTTGGGGGGGGGGGTGTTCTGGGGCTGACTATAAAGCTGGGAGTTCTGTGATTTCACTTCTGTATATAAAACAATATTATTCAGGAACAAAAAATAAAGATGTGCTCATTGGAAGCTTATCCACCTCTCCCTGCCTCTGAGCCACCAGGGAAGCCCAGATAGTAAAGAATCCTCCTGTAATGCGGGAGAGCAGGGTTCGATCCCTGGATTGAGATCTCCTGGAGAAGGAAATGGCAACCCATTCCAGTATTCTTGCCTGGAGAATCCCACGGACAAAGGAGCCTCGTGTGCGACGATCTATGCGGTCGCAAAGAGTTGGATATGACTGAGAGACTAATACTAACATTGGAAGCTTACTTACATGCTATGAAATTTAAAAGCAATAACAGCAATTGTTTAGAACATGGATCAAAAGAAGACATTTTCAGGAAGGAGTATTTGAGATCTAATATTGTTCAGAACTGCTAGTATATATTGATTAAAAAAAAAAAAGACTGTCTTTTAATTGGTTTTCTTCTATTATTTTTTTCAGTTGTCTATACAATGCAACCCTTTATTGCCTGTACCTGTAACAGGCCATTCCTACCACCCCACCCTCGGACACCTCTGCTGTCAAGGCAGCTTTACCTGAGCTCTGACTCAAAGGCCTGTGGCTCACAATGCCCTCAGCACTATTTTCCTCATGGGGAAAAAATGGAGACTGAAACCTTGGCTTGTACTTAGCACAGAAAAATTTTGTTTTCATTTTTTTGAGAATAAAATAAGAAAAGTTGCTACATAATTTGAATCAGTTGCCTTCAGAAACACTATCTGAAATTAAAACAATCTAAAGCCAGTCAATCCTAAATGAAATCAACCCTGAATACTCATTGGAAGGACTGATGCTAAAGTTGAAGCCCCAATACTATGTCCACCTGTGCAAAGCGCCGATCCATTGGTAAAGATCCTGATACTGGGAAAGATTGAAGGCAAAAAGAGAAGAGGGTGGCAGACAATGAGATGGTTGGATGGCATCACCAATTCAAGGGACATGAACTTGGGCAAACTCCTGGAAAAGCAAAGCACAGGGAGGCCTGGAGTGCCGCAGTCCATGGGGTCACAAAGAATCGGACACAACTTAGCGACTAACCACAACAAAAGCATAATAAAAATTAAGTTCAGTCATATTTTGAAAACTCTGTATATAGGATGGCCTTGCCTGTAAGGTACAGCAGAGAAAACGTACTAAGAAACTAAAAACGTAGTTCTAGCTTTGCACTACCCAAAGACGTGACTATGAGCACAGAAGAGTTTTCTTCTTTGGCTTCTCCTGTAGTGAACTCATGACAGTTCACTCTCCCATAAATAAGAACTGCTAAGGATCTTTTCCCAGTTCTTGCAGCTCTTTAGACACATATTTTATTTCAATATTTGATAAATAACTGAACTTAAAGCAACTCACACAACTGTCCGCCTCAGAGAACCCTTCCCCCTAATCTCACTTATCATATTTAAATGGCAACTTTTACCTCAGATATAACCCTAGGAGGAACTTTTTGTAACATCCCGCCCCTCCAACACACACACATATCCAATCCATCAAAAATTCAATATTCTATCCCATCAAAATTATATTCATAACTTGACCACTTCTTCGCAATTACACTGTTACCATCTTAGTATAAGCCCTTACAATCTTAATCCAGGACAGTTGCAAGTTTTCTTGCTTTCAATCCACCATCCACTCTCCTACACAGACCCTTCTAAATATAAGTCATATGACACACCTTTGTTCAAAATTCTATGACTTCTCATCTTCTTGACAATAAAAGCCCAAGTCTTAGCCATCAGCTAAAAAAAACCCTATATGATCTAACTAGGCTCAGTCTGCCTTCTTAAATAAAAAACCTGCTACCATCCCGACCTTATCTCCTCTCCAATTCATGCTATTGCAGACACTGGACTCCTTTCTCATCCTTATATACACACCCACCTCAGGGCCATTGCACTTATAGTTCCTCTGCCCTTCCTCATAATATCACATGATTAGCTTCTTTGCTTAGTTCATGTCTATTCAAATATCATCCTACAAAAGATTCCACTGCTACCTATGTAAAAATGACACTCTATACCAGTCACTACATATCCCTTTATCGTGCTGTATTTGTCTCCAAAATACTGCCATCTGACAAATTCATCAGTGTGCTTATATTGTTCACTTCATCCCAATACAATGTAAGCTTCATGACAGTAGGTGTCTTCTCTGTTTTGTTCACTGTTGTTTTCTTAGTACATAGAAGAGTAACTGACACATAGGAGGTGCTTCATAATCAAACGAATAATAATCAAATGAATAACAAAAGTAAAAGAACTGATAATCAATTCTTTTCTCAAATAGCATGAGCTAAATACTATGAAGCTTCATTTCCCAATGGAGACAATTACATATAGATATACAGAGTCAACTGAATTTTATAGTGATTTGGTAGAAACTGAGCAAATTCCAATAATAAATGGAATTTCCTTTTTTAGGGTCCTGTATGAATCTGAATTAAAACTATATTTCATTGTAATAATTTATAGTTATAATTTAATTACTAAACTAAATAATCTATTAATTTATTGCTGCTCTTCTGAGCTT
Organism: Bubalus bubalis; assembly: GCF_019923935.1. NCBI lineage: Eukaryota > Metazoa > Chordata > Mammalia > Artiodactyla > Bovidae > Bubalus > Bubalus bubalis. The sequence continues at coordinate 30,318,032 of NC_059167.1, forward strand.
AGAGTATATATTTAATTAATACTATGATTTAATAGTCTTAAAGTCCTCACTACAAAAAACTATTCTGGAATCAACTGCATAATTACATTTCCTCGGTGACCTTATAATCTTGTGAGCATTTACTCTAGACTAAACAGCCTCATTCAGCTGCCCTGTGTCTGACTGTCGATGAAAGAAGCTTGTTTGACAACTGCTTCAGGCAGAAACATATTCTTTTCCATGATTGCAAAAAAAGATTTAAAACTTACCAGACTAGTGCCAGACTAGACCTTTAAGCACAAGGTTCATGATAGATGTGTGACTTGATTTCTAATTCAAATGCCAACAAAAACAGATAGTAAAGACATTTTGCTGTCATAGCCATAAGAAGTTAATTTAGTAATACTTTCATAATTACAACAAAGTATATATGATACTATATACACATATATATTACAGTTTTTGTGAATTCTGTACTTCTCCATATTCTTTGATTTTCTGGTGCCCTTGAGAATTTTTCTAAAACTAATATATAAACTTTAATGTACAGAATTTAAAACAAAGCCAACAAAACAAATACCTTTCATCTATCCTTTGGCAATACAAGTATAATAAGTCAATAGGTAAAGACATTGACCAAAACAACAGAAATCCTACAACATGGTTTAAAAAGAATTTCAACATATAAAAGAAAAATCACTTCATCAACCAACATGACACTTAATGATGAAAGACTTGAAGCATTCACCAAAAAAACAAAACACAAGAAAAACTGCAGTCATCCGAAATGTGTAACACCAAGTTAAGAAGTTCTAGTCAAATGCAATAAAATATGAAACTGAAATCAGACACAGAGCATTTAAAATAAAAAATGCATTTTTTTCAGATGACTGGCTTCCAGATAGAAAACCTCATCACCTTAAAGAACAAGTAAAATTCTCAGTAGAACAGCTATATACAAAATGAAAACGTATTTAACCAAGAACCAGTAAGAAAGCATAATGAAAACAATTTTATAACTACAGCATCCTAAATATGATATAACAAAAACTAATTTCCAAGAAATGTGTAAGATATATGAAAACTCAATAAATTTTAAACTTGTCAGTTTAAAGCAATTCCAAATGAAATACCAAAAAAAGTAGTGCTTGCTTCAATCTACGGGGTAATAAGGATGGCCACGTCTTACTTGTTAAGGTGTTTGAGCTTGCTTTGCTATATTACTTGGTTCATAATATTCTGTAATAAAAATTTTCAAATGTACAGACATTTTGAAAGAACTACAGGGTGCTTTTTTGCTTTGGCCAACGAAGTTTACTTGGAAGAATAAATGTTTAAAGATCCTAAAACACTCTGAAAAACATAAAGAGCAAAGGAAGACTTGCCCCACTGTGGTAGGCAGAATTCTGAGACAGCCCCCAAGATTCCCACCCCGTTGTGTGCACCTTTACATGATTTTATCCTCATGGATATTATGAATTTCAATCCTTAGATTATATTATATGGCAAAAGGAATTCTGGGGATGTAACTAAGATCTCAAATTGATTGATTCTGAGTTAATAAAAAAGGAAATTATCTAAGTAGACCAAACTTAAACAGGTAGGAGCCCTTAAAAAAGCAAGAGATTCAAAAAGATTTTCTCCTACTAGCACTGAAAAAGATGAAAGACACTGTGAGTTCTAAATCGGCAAGAAACCTAATTCTACCAATAATATGAATCAGCTTGAAAGACAACCCCCAAACCTCACTAACATGGACCCACAGCACCTGCTGACACTTTAATCGCAGCCACATGCAATCTGAGTAAAAGATCCAAGTAACCCATGTCCAGACTAATAATTTGCAGACACTGATAATAAATAAGATAGAGTAGATACTGTTTTAAGCCACTTAAGTGTGTGGTAATTTAATGCATAGCAATAGAAAATAAATATATGACTAATACTAAAACATATCATGAATTTAAATGAATAAGTGATGTGCTTAAATAACTGAAATACAGATTAATGGAAAAGAAAGGTCAGTGGACCAAAAATCCTAGAATGTTAATCTAAAACATCAATAGGGGGAAAAAAAAAGACTAATGAATAAATTATGCTGGGCCAATTGATTTACTAGTTGAAAAAAATGGAGTAAAGATTCTTTTACTGTTCCTTACAAATAAAATACATTCCACATGGATTGTGATTACATGTAAATATTGAAGCTACCAAAAAATTAGAATATAAATAAATATATATAAAGCTTTGTGTTGATTTAGGACTTCCTAAGTAGCAGAGCAATTGAAAATTGGCAGAACATCATTAAAATATTTTACTGCTCAAAGATTAAGCTTCCTTCACATAAAGCAACCCAAATTTCCATCAACAGATGAATGGATAAAGATGTATGGGTACACACACACACACACACACACACAAACACAATGGAATATTAGTCAGCCATTAAAAAGAATGAAATCCTGCCATATGCAATAATGTGGATGGACCTAAAGAGTATTATACTTAGTGAAATAAGTCAGACAAAAACTCAGTTATTTATATGGAGAATCTAAAACATAAAACGAATGCACATAACAAAACAGAAACAGTCTCACAGATACAGTAAACAAACTTGTGATTTGAAAGGAGAAGGAAGTAGGAAGAAGCAATATACAGGTATAGGATCAAGAAAAAAGGTACTCGATGAGATGGATCTCACTGACACCTTCAGCACATTCCATCCAAATGTAAAAGAATACACCTTCTTCTCAAGTGCACCTGGAACATTCTCCAGGATAGACCACATCTTGGGTCACAAATCAAACCTCAGTAAATTTAAGAAAGTTGAAATCAAGCATATTCTCTGACCACAACGCTATGAGACTAGATATCAATTAGGAAAAAAAAAAACAAAAAAACTGTAAGAAACACAAACACATGGAGATTAAACAATACATTTCTAAATAACCAACAGGTTACTGAAGAAATTAAAAAAAAATTCTACAAACAAATGACAATAAAAACATGACAACTCAAAAGCTATGGGATGCAGCAAAAGCAGTTCTAAGAGGGAAGTTCATAGCAATACAATTCTATCTCAAGAAGCAAGAAAAACATTGAATAAACATTGAACCTAACCTTACACCTAAAACAACCGGAAAAAGAACAAAAAAACCCCAAAATAAGTAAAAGGAAAGAAATCATAAAAATCCGAGCAGAAATAAATGAAAAAGAAATGAAAGAAACAATAGTAAAGATTAATAAAACTAAAAGCTGATTTTTTGAGAAGATAAACAAAACTGACAAACCTTTAGCCAGACTCAAGAAAAAAAAAAGAGAAGAATCAAATCAACAAAATTAGAAATGAAAAATGAGAGGTTACAACAGACAATTCAGAAATACAAAGGATTATAAGAGACTATTAAGAGCAACTATATGGCAATTAAATGGATAACGTGGAAGAAATGGACAGATTCTTAGAAAACTTCAATCTTCCAAGACTGAACCAGGAAGAAATAGAAATTATGAACAACCCAATTACAAGCACTGAAATTAAAGCTGTGATCAAAAATCCACCCAAAAAACAAAAGCCCAGGACCAAATGGCTTCACAGGAGAATGCTATCAAGCATTTAGAGAAGAGCTAATGCCTATCCTTCTAAAACTCTTTCAAAAAATTGCAGAGGAAGGAACACTTCCAAACTCATTCTACAAGGCCACCATCATGCTGACACCAAAACCAAAGACAACACAAAAAAAGAAAACTACATGCCAATATTATTGATAAACATAGATTCAAAATTCCTCAACAAAATTTTACCAAACAGAATTCAAAAACACATCAAAAAGCTCATACACCATGATCAAGTTGGGTTTATTCCAAGAATGCAAGGATTCTTCAATATACAAAAATCAATCAATGTGATACACCATAATAACAAATTGAATGATAAAAACCATATGATCATCTCAATAGATGCAGGAAAAGCCTTTAACAAAATTCAGCATCCATTTACGATTAAAACTCTTCAAAAAATGGGCACAGAAGGAACTTACTTCAACATCAGTTCAGTTCAGTTCAGTTCAGTCGCTCAGTCGCATCCAACTCTTTGCGACCCCATGTACTGCAGCACGCCATGCCTCCCTGTCATCACCAACTCCTGGAGTCCACCCAAACTCATGTCCATCGAGTTGGTGATGCCATCCAGCCATCTTATCCTCTGTCGTCCCCTTCTCCTCCTGCCATCAATCTTTCCCAGCATCAGGGTCTTTTCCAGTGAGTCAGCTCTTCACATCAGGTGGCCAAAGTTTTGGAGTTCAGCTTCAACATCAGTCCTTCCAATGAACACCCAGGACTGAGCTCCTTTAGGATAGAGTGGTTGGATCTCCTTGCAATCCAAGGGACTCTCAAGAGTCTTCTCCAACACCACAGTTCAAAAGCATCAATTCTTCAGTGCTCAGCTTTCTTTATAGTCCAACTCTCACATCCATACATGACCACTAGAAACACCACAGCCTTGACTAGACAGACCTTTGTTGGCAAAGTAATGTCTCTGCTTTTTAATATGCTGTCTAGGATGGTCATAACTTTCCTTTCATGGAGTAAGTGTCTTTTAAAGGCCATATATGCTAAGTCTACAGCAAACATTATTCTCAATGGTGAATAACTGAAAGGATTCCCCCTAAGATTAAGAATAAGACAAGGCTGTCCACTTTCACAACTATTATTTAGCATAGTTCTGGAAGTCCTAGCTACAGCAATCAGAGAAGAAAAAGAAATAAAAGGAATCCAGATTGTAAAAGAAGAAATAAAGTTCTTACTGTTTGCAGATGACAAGATACTGTAAAAAGAAAACCCTAAAGACAATATTAAAAAATTACTAGAGCTAATCAGTGAATTTAGGAAAGTTGTAGGATACAAAATCAATACACAAAAATCACTTGCATTTCTATATACTAACAATGAAAAATCAGAAAGAGGAATTAAGGAATCAATCCCATTCACCACTGCAACAAAAAGAATTAAATATCTAGGAATAAACTTACCTAAGGAGACAAAAGAACTGTACACAGAAAATTATAAGACACTGTAGGAAGAATCAATATTGTGAAAATGACTATCCTACCAAATGCAATCTACAGATTCAATGCAATCTCTATCAAATTATCAACAGCATTTTTCACAGAACTAGAACAAAAAATTTCCCAGTTCATATGGAAATACAAAAGACCCCGAATAGCCAAAGCAGTCTTGAGAAAGAAGAATGAAGCTGGAGGAAATCAACCTTCCTGACTTCAGATTATACTACAAAGCTACAGTCATCAAGACAGTATGGTACTGGCACAAAAACTGAAATATAGACCAATGGAACATGATAGAAAGCCCAGAAATAAACCCATGCACCTATGGGTACCTTATTTTGACAAAGGAGGCAAGAATATACAATGGGGCAAAGACAACCTCTTCAATAAATGGTGCTAGGAAAACTGGACAGCTACATGTAGAAGAATGAAATTAGAACACTTCTTAACACCATACACAAAGATAAACTCAAAGTGGATTAAAGATCTAAATATAAGACCAGAAACTATAAATCGTCCTAGGGGAAAATATAGGCAGAACACTCGATGACATAAATCAAAGCAAAATCCTCTATGACCCACCTCCTAGAATGATGGAAATAAAAACAAAAGTAAACAAGTGGGACCTGATTAAACTTAAAAAGCTTTTGCACAGCAAAGGCAACTATAAGCAAGGTGAAAAGACAAGCCTTCAGAATGCGAGAAAATACAGCAAATGAAAAACTGACAAAGGATTAATTTCCAAAATATACAAGCAGCTCATACAACTCAATGCCAGAAAAACAAACAACTAATCAAAAAGTGGGGAAAAGACCTAAACAGACATTTCTCCAAAGAAGACATACAGATGGCTAGCAGACAGATGAAAAGATGCTCAACATCTCTCATTATTAGAGAAATGCAAATCAAAACTACAATGTGATATCACCTCGCACCAGTCAGAATGGCCATCATCAAAAAGTCTGTAAACAAGAAATGCTGGAGAGGGTGTGAAGAAAAGGGAACACTCTTGCACTGTTGGTGGGAATGTACATTGATACAGCCACTATGGAAGACGATATGGAGATTCCTTAAAAAACTAGGAATAAAACCACCGTATCACCCAGCAATCCCACTCCTAAGCATATACTCTGAGGAAATCAAAACTGAAAAAGACACATGTGTCCCACTGTTCATTGCAGCACTATTTACAATAATTAGAACATGGAAACAACCTAGATCTCCTTCGACAGATGAATTGATAAAGAAATTGTGGTACATATACACAATGGAATATTACTCAGCCATAAAAAGGAACAAATTTAAGTCAGTTCTGATGAGGTGGATGAACCCAGAACCTGATATACAGAGTGAAGTAAGTCAGAAAGAGAAAGATAAATATCATATTCTAATGTATATATATGGAATCTAGAAAAATGGTGCTGAAGAACTTGTTTACAGGGCAGCAATGGAGAAACAGACATAGAGAATAGACTCATGGACATGAGGAGAGGGGAGGAGAGGGTGAGATGTATGGAAAGAGTAACATGGAAACTTACATTACCATATGTAAAATAGATAGCCAATCGGAATTTGCTGTATGGTTCAGGAAACACAAACAGGGGCTCTGTATTAATCTAGATTGGTGGAATGGGGTGTGAGATGGGAGGGAGGTTCAAAAGGGAGGGGATATGTGTATACCTATGAATGATTCATGTTGAGGTTTGACAGAAAACAACACAATTTTGTAAAGCAATTATCCTTCAATAAAAAATAAATTAATTAAAAAGAAAAAAAGAAAAAAGGTACTATGTATAAAATGGATAAGGAACAAAGATATATTGTACAGCAAAAAGAAACATAACCATTATTTTGTGATAACTTTAAAGGGAATACAATCTATAAAAATACTCAATCATTATGCTGTAACTAGAAATTAACATAATATTGTAAATCAACATTTCAATTAAAATAAAAACAGGTACAAAATCAATGATGCCCATTAAAAGTCCAAAAAAGAAAACAAAAGGAAATATCATTATTTTGAATAATTTCACATCATAAACAATATAAGATAAACTTTACATTTTGAAGGTTAGTAGTCATATGATATGGCTGACATAAAAATAAGTAAAAATATTACTCCAGTAGAAAAGAGAATGTGGGGCAAAAACAGACAATTGAAAATTCATAATAGGGAGTAAAAGAGGGAAAGAAATTACTGAGGCTATGCCACAATCATAAAGGTAAAGAGTTTCCTAAGGAAATGAAACAGCACAAGCAATGGCACAAAACTGTGAGACACCATAAGGTTCTTAAGAAACACCACGATGAGAGGACTGGGGCGTATGGCCAGGAAGGTAGATAGGGGTCAGATTATGCAGATAATGATGAGCCACTGAAGGATATTACTAATATAGAGACATGGCCAGATTGATATATTAGAAAGTTTTCTCTGGTAACAATGAGGAAGGCTTAAGGAGGAAGACAAAGAGAATGTTAAAATAAAAAATTTTTAGAATATGTTCAATATCTCATCTCAAATTCGTGACATGTAAAATTCCAATTTATCAATTTTTAAAAGCAAAAGAATGACCAAGAAAAGTAGCTGCAAGTTTGGCATATACCTTCCAGATTTCAGACAATAAAGCTACAGTAATCAAAACAGCATGGTACAGGCACAAAAACAGATATGTAGATTAATGGAACAGAAGAGAGGGCCCAGAAATAAACCCACACATCTATGGTCAATTATCTGCAACAAAAATGGCAAGAATATACAATGAGAAAAGACAGTCTCTTCAGTGAGTGGCTGGAAAAGCTAGACAGCCAAACATAAATCAATGAAATTATAACACTCCCTCAAACTCTAAACAAAAATAAACTCAAAATGGTTTAAAGACCAACATATAGGACATGAAAAAATTAAAATTCCTAGAAGAGAACATAGGCCAGACATTCTTGACATAAATTGTAGCAATATTTTCTAAAATCAGTCTCCCAAGGCAAAAGAAATAAGCAAAAGTAAATGAATGGGACGTAATCAAACTTAAATACTTTTGCACAGTAGAGGAAACCATAAATAAAATGAAAAAACAGCCTACCAAATGGGAGAAAATACTCGCAAACAATGCAACCAACAAGGGGTTAGTATCTAAAATACACGAACTACTCACACAACTCAGTATCAAAAACACAAACAACCCAATCAAAAAATAGGCAGAAGACCTAACTAGACATTTCTCCAAAGAAGACATACAGCTAGCCAACAGCCACACAAAAAGATGCTCAACATTGCTAATTACTAGAGAAATGCAAATCAAAATCACAATGAGGTATCACCTCATACACGTCAGAATGGCTACCATCAAAAAGCTTACAAATAAAAAATGCTGGAGAGGGTGTGCAAAAAAGGGAACCCTCCTACACTGTTGCAAAGTAAGTTGGTGCAGCCACTATAGAGAATATATGGAGGTTCCTAAAGAAACTAAAAATAGAGCTACCATCAGTTCAGTTCAGTCACTCAGTCATGTCTGACTCTTTGCAACCCCATGAACTGCAGCATGCCAGGCCTCCCTGTCCATCACCAACTCCCAGAGTCCACCCAAACCCATGTCCATTGAGTCAGTGATGCCATCCAACCATCTCATCCTCTGTCGTCCCCTTCTCCTCTGCCCTCAATCTTTCCCAGCATCAGGGTCTTTTCCAGTGAGTCAGCTCTTGGCATCAGGTGGCCAAAGTACTGGAGTTTCAGCTTCAACATCAGTCCTTCCAATGAACACCCAGGACTGATCTCCTTCAGAATGGACTGGTTGGATCTTCTTACAGTCCAAGGGACTCTCAAGAGTCTTCTCCAACACCACAGTTCAAAAGCATCAATTCTTCAGTGCTCAGCTTTCTTTATAATTCAACTCTCACATCCATACATGACTACTGGAAAAACCATAGCCTTGACTAGGCAGACCTTTGTTGGCAAAGTAATGTCTCTGCTTTTTAATATGCTGTCTAGGTTGGTCATAACTTTCCTTCCAAGGAATAAGCGTCTTTTAATTTCATGACTGCAATCACCATCTGCAGTGATTCTGAAGCCCAAAAAAATAAAGTCAGCCACTGTTCCCACTGTTTCCCCATCTATTTCCATGAAGTGATGGGACCAGATGCCATGATCTTCGTTTTCTGAATGTTGAGCTTTAAGCCAACTTTTTCACTCTTTTCTTTCACTTTTATCAAAAGGCTCTTTAGTTCTTCTTCACTTTCTGCCATAAGGGGGGTGTTATCTGCATATCTGAGGTTATTGATATTTCTCCCGGCAATCTTGATTCCAGCTTGTGCTTCTTCCAGTCCAGCGTTTCTCATGATGTACTCTGCATAGAAGTTAAAGAAGCAGGGTGACAATATACAGCCTTGATGTACTCCTTTTCCTATTTGGAACCAGTCTGTTGTTCCATGTCCAGTTCTAACTGTTGCTTCCTGACCTGCATATAGGTTTCTCAAGAGGCAGATCAGGTGGTCTGGTATTCCCATCTCTTTCAGAATTTTCCACAGTTTATTGCGATCCACACAGTCAAAGGCTTTGGCATAGTCAATAAAGCATAAATAGATGTTTTTCTGGAACTCTCTTGCTTTTTCGATGATCCAGCGGATGTTGGCAATTGATCTCTGGTTCCTCTGCCTTTTCTAAAACCAGCTTGAACATCTGGAAGTTCACAATTCACGTATTGCTGAAGCCTGGCTTGGAAAATTTTAAGCATTACTTTGTTAGTGTGTGAGATGAGTGCAATTGTGTGGTAGTTTGAACTACCATATGATCCAGCAATCTTACACCTAAGGATATATGTGCACCCATAATGGAACATTACTCAGCCATAAAAATGAATGAAATATTGCCATTTGTGACATGGATGGACATAGAGAATATCATACTAATTCAAACAAAGACAAATATATATCACTTACAATGTAGAATCTAAAAAATAATACAAATGAATCCAGAGACAAAACAGAAACACAGTCACAGACACAGAAAACAAATTTATGGTTACCAAAGGGGAAAGAGAACGGAGAGGGATAAATTAGGAATTTGGGACTAATATATGCAACTACTATACATAAAATAGATAAGCAACAAGGATTTACTGTATAGTACAGGGAATTATATTTCATATTTTATAATAACCTATAATGTAAAATAATCTAAATATTTATTTGTTATTGTTCAGTTGTTAAGTTGTGTCCAACTCTTTGTGACTGCAGCACACCAGGCTCCATGGCCCTCTACTATTTCCCGGAGTTTGCTCAAATTGATGTCCACTGAGCCAAAGATGCTATCTATCGATCTCATCCTCTGCTGCCCTTTTCTCCTTTTGCCTTAAATCTTTTCCAGCATCAGGGTCTTTTCTAATGAGTCAGCTTTTTGCATCAGGTGGCCAAAGTATTAGATATTCAGCATCAGTCTTTCCAATGAATATTTAGGGTTGATATTCTTTAGGATTGACTTGTTTGATCTCCTTACAGTCCAAGAGAATTTTAAGAGTCTTCTCCAACATCACAATTCTAAAGTATCAGTTCTTCAGTGCTCAACCTTCTTTATGATCCAACTCTCACATCCATACATGACTACTGGAAAAACTATAGCTTTGACTATACAGACCTTTATTGGCAAAGTGATGTCTCTGCTTTTTAACACGCTGTATAGGTTAAACTGACTCACAATGCTGTATACCTAATACTCTAAATCAACTAAACTTTCAAAAGAGGGAAAGGAAGGAAAGGGGGAAGAAAAGGAGGGAGTGAGAGAGAGAGAAAAAGAGAGAAAGGAAAGGAAAGAGGAAGGAAGGGAGGGAGAGAGGGAGGAGGGGAGAGAGACAGAAAAAGAGACAGATAGAAAGAACTGAAGGAAGAAAAGAAGGAAAAAAGAAAGGAAGACAAAAAATCTCCAGGCTTATGATGAAGGTAGATAGGTGGATCTTCTATTTTAGGGGAACTATACCCTATCCTATTCCCTGAAGAATGAACATTTTAATTGCTTTGCCAATAACCATACGGATTTGTAACAGGTCAGTTACTTCTGTTCAGCAATCTGATTTTTATCTATGTCATCTATGGCCACAAAAGAAAACAAAATTGACAGGTGCTGATGGAGATCAAACAAGAAACTTTCTTCTAATTATCATCAGGTTCTAGTTAACTGAGTTAATCCAATACTGTCATTACGACCACAGTTTTTTTCACAATTGATTTCACAATAATAAGAAAATGATCTCATCAACTGGTTAGGAAGGACTCTAGATATTAAAATATTACAGTTTGTTTATTTAAAGCTCTCATAGTTGATAGCATGGAACTTACATATGTTAACAGAAGAGATAGAAATGAATGTATGCACTTGGCTAAAACATTCTACCACAGAGAAACATACAAAAATGTTCTACAGAAATGAAGATTAAAATTTTATTCTACAGCAATCTGGTAGCAAATGGTTCACTTAAATTCACAAATAAGGAAACGTGAAAAATATACATCTTGCTTAAAGATTATAGCTTATCCTATAAAACGTTTTCCTTATTTCTGTAGTAGGTTCATGAATGAAATGTTCATATTAAATAAATCAGATATTTAAAATGGTAGTGATATTTGACTAAATAATACGATGAATTAAACTGATAAATGCTTGTAGTTTATATTAGTTAAGGGAAATACTCTGGCTGGAAAGTAGTAAAATATTAACTACAAAGCCAGTTGATTATTAAAAAGACTCTTTCACAATGCCAATCAATGAGACTTTACTAAACTAACCACTAAAGCAGCAGTCTGGGGAATGTCAATTAGCAGTTAAGTTTCTCCAATGCTTGCTCCCACTAGCACAGAATTAATAAAACATGTTTACATACTGCCTTGAGCAAACCTGAAGAATACTGCCAGTGCAATCTGAACTATAATTACATATTCATAATACCCTCCTTAATGAGAAATTTTCATTTATTCTTCATCTACTTCCCAAGTTTAACTAACTTTAGGAAAAATTCCAGTAAAAATTACCTAAAATCTCATGGCAATGTACTTTCAGTTTTATCCTTTTTCCAATTACACATGACACAAATGTAGTTCTTTGAAGACAAAATGCCTCCCAAGACCTTATTCCACATACTCCCAAAATTATATAATTAAAATTATTTTCAAAGTGTCTACATCCATAGTTTTGCACCAACTAATGTGAAGCTACAAAATGCAGTATTCTTTACTTCATCATGTCATACAGATTTCAAAACAGATATAAGAAGTGGAGATAAGGTAGTTAATTAATTCTCTATTTGCATCTAGAAAAACTGAACTTGTCTCCTCTATAGGATAGCATAATATAAAATTGAAAATTTGTTGTAACAGTAAAAGAGAAGAATAGAAGTTAAGAGTTTTATGGGAAGGAAGAGAGCCCACTGTAAACGGATACCTTAGGCTTAGCAGATGCAATCTTCTAACAAAGAAAGATATGGACAAACCTTTGAAGAGATGTGTAACTACTATACCTTAAGTCAACTAAAGTTTATATTCCTTATACCTTAAGAGTAGTACCTCTGTAGATACCAAATTATTCTTTGAAAAGTCACTTCACTGAGCAACTTCTTCCATTTCTTTCCAAGTGTTTCTGAAAATCAGATTACATCTTATATCTATAGTAATTATTAAAGAAGAAAGCATATGGCTTCAAATAATAATTCCAGAAAAGAAAATGAACTAGCAAAATAAGAAATTAATTTAGGATTTATTTTGGCAAATGCTAAGTATGAAGTCATAACATGTCACCAAAGAGACCACCTGAGCTAATTAATCCTGGTTCCCAAAACGAAATTGTCTGTATAGAATTCAATCCATTTCTTAAGATAAAAGTCTGGACAGAAGGAAGGTGTGAGACACCTTTTATTTTGGTAGATACTTTTACATCAAGAAAAAATCAACGATTCTTTAGGAATTCTGACATCACTATTGACAATCTAGAAATTTCTCCACCAGTTAGCCACAGAAAGCTGAAATTTATAGTCAATCGTGAAATACATACAAACTGGTAATCTAAACAGTTTGTCCTCTTAACTGTTGTGGATACAGAATATATTGCACAGTCTTTGTTGAGAGAGACGAAAATATACTTCTAGAATCCTGGAACTAACTATATTCTAAATATTCAGTAATAATTGAAAGTCCCCCAACCACTAAAACAAAATAAAATCATGATCCTGTATCCTTTATTTAGATTCAAATAAAATTTTAGGTAAGAAAAACCCTCCAGCACTCCAGGCCTCATACTAGGCACAACAGATCATGGCTAGAAGAATTTGAAGCCTATGATACATGGATGATAACTTCAGCCACAACAAAACTGCGATCAAACTACAGACTTGATACTCAACTCTCAACATGAATGGCCTGACAGAAAAAGGGACATAAATATTTCTGGCAATCAATTTTATTTATCTCAAGTCTCTACTGTTTTGTTGCACAAACTATCCAATATTCAAACAAAATTACAATAAACACAAGAAAGCAAGAAAAACAAATCTAATATTAAGGCATAAAGTAATCAACAGAATTGAACCCAGACACGCTGAAACTATTAAAGAGGCACTCGAAAATAACATGATTAATAAGCTAAAGGAATTAGTGGAAAAAGTGGGTAATATGTACAAATGGGAAATTTCAACAAAAAGATGGAGATTACCAAGGGGAGTGAAATGGAAATGCTATAAGTGAAAACTGCAATATCAGAAAGAATACCTTTGATGAGCTTATCAGCAAGAACGGCACAGAAGAAGAAGAAGTTAACTTAAGGATAGGACAAGAAGAATTATCCAAACTTTCAAAACACAAACTCAAGAAAAGATTGAAAAAAAAAACACAAAATAGAGCGTTCAAGACTGTAAAACAACATCAGAAGGTTTTACATATGTGAAATCAGAGTCTCAAAATGAAAATACAGAGAAAATGGGGCCAATTATTTAATACTTTTGTTATCACAAATTCAATTGGGAATTTTAGGCTTCGTTTTTCCTCTCTACTTTATGCTTGGAGGTTACAGGACTTTTAAAGAGACTATAAAACTAGAGAAAGTAGTGTATAAGTAAATTATCTACGAGTCTAACAGTAACTTCAACTTGGAGCCTCCATGTTCATATGCAAAATACAATGCACTATGTTCAAAGTTGCAGTTGTGGTTTTGAAGATGCATGTAGGTTTTACCATCTGTTTCATCTATCTGCTTTTTGTTGTCGGGGCCCTTTTCTACATTTTTTTTTTTTACTTCATATCACTATATTCATTATTTTCCTTTCATATTATACTCTTTAAGCTATTTTATTTTATTAAGAAATAACTGTTTTTAGATTATTCAATAGTTTAGATTGAGACAGCAGATCAAGATCCAATGTGCTCCATTCAACAAAATTTGTACCTACACTTTCCAATTACACAAATACCCATGTGTTCCCCCAAGACAAACTATGATTATCTACATGGCTCACAAAAGCCATAACCCCAAGTTCGTTTCAAAAATGGATGCTACAGCTTCTGAGCCATTAGGCCAGTCCTATATCATACCCTTTGACAAAATATATTTTACAGCTCATTTCTCATAAATATAATTTCACTGTACTCAACTGATAGTAAATCTGCTCTTTTTCATGGCAAGGAGTTCAATTCTATTTTCATGGCTTACAGTTGACTATTAATACGAGGCCCCTATTTCTAAAAAATACAAAGTGAGCAAAAATGAAGAGCTACTTCAGTATGTCTGCCAATGACATCCTTAAAAGGGAACTAGTACAATTCAATTTCAAAAGACCTAATAAGACAGTAGGAAAAAGTAATATATTAACTTAGCATTAAGCACCATTCATTTCTCACAAAAGAGTAAAGTTCTATAAACTCAGAATCTAACAGTGTTAAAGTTTCAGTTAAAAACAGAAACAACAAAGTCCTAAACATCAGCTCCTCAATGAAAAGTTCTTCTAGACACTTACCCAAGTCTTCCTAGCATCTCAAACTCAGGAACCTGTGGTCCACATGTCTCTATCTGCAGTGGTTGGTATTCATACAGAGCTTCTTCAAGTTTTTGAATGGGTGCTAATGAAATATGCTGACCCTGTTAGAAAAATGAAAGAAAATAATACTTGTAAATATTACTTTCATATTACTACTTATTTGCAGTTTTTAAAGATGAGCTAAATTTCTTCACGTTAAAAATATTACCTGTTTTTCATTGTATTACTGAAATCCGCATTATATAATTAACACACAGCGACAAATAATTTAAAGGAAGAAAATCAAATCCATCATTAAATTCAAATTTAGCCTTAAAGAGTAGTTGTTCAATGTCAATGGTGAAAGTGAAAAGTGTTAGTCGCTCAGTCATGTCTGACTCTGCGATCACATGGACTATAGCCTGCAAAGCTCCTCTGTCTATAGGATTTTCCGGGCAAGGATACTGGAGTGGGTAGCCATTTCCTTCTCCGGAGGATCTTCTCAACCCAGGGATCAAACCTGGGTCTCCTGCATTGCAGGCAGATTCTTTACCATCTGAGTCACCAGGGAAGCCCAATGTCAATGGCAGAATTCACCAAATATATAAGCACAATCTATTCTCACATTTTCCTATTACAATTTTGATAATTTGTGCTTTCTTGAAAGTTTTAGATAGGGAGCACAGTAATGAAATGATTATGTGCAAAGTTTTGCCACAGAATGTCTATTCTGAGTCTATAATGGAAGTAAACTTACTTATCAAATGTGTGTATTTGATGTCTACTTACACACACACACAAGATGAGAAAAGTTTATGCTAAAAACTAAGTTGGATAAAATATCCACATATTTTTCTGAAAAGAACCACTGGAAAACTAAAATTAAAAGACCATATTTGATTAAAAATATACAAAATAAAATGCCACTCAGCAACATAGCACCATTACATTGAGATCTCCATATTTATAATCTGAGCATAGCATTCTAATTTTTGAGTATGTGTATTTTTTTTACAGTCCATGTTTTCTGATTCTAACTATAGTTCTGTTACTTTTCTTGGTATAGTTCTCATCAGTTTCTCTATGTCCTAACTTTCTAATAAAAACTAGTTCTTACAGTTATTAGTTCCAATATTTTCTAATTTTTAATTTATTTCTCTTATTACCTCCCTTAGTTTCCTTTTCTTTTTCCCCTATATTACTAAGTTGGATACATAAAGCAATTGTTTTCTCTTTTATTTAAAGGAGGAGGAAAAAAAGGTAAAAACCATGACTTACAAGTGCAGCTGAGGCAGTGATGAATGAGACACTGAAGATGTCTGTATGTGACTCATGGTTTTTCTCTTCAACAACTTTAATATGCTGTAACATTATCTTAGCTAGTTTAACATAATATTAATAGCTTCTCTGACACTGGGACCTCAAAAGTCCATCACCAAATCTGGGGAAAGGACTTGAAAAAACATTTCTCCAGAGATACACAAATGGCCAATAAGCACAAGGAAAGATGACTAACATCACTAGTCTAATATTAGGGAAATCCAAATCAAAACTATAATGATAAACAGTCATCCCTCAGTATCTCTGGGGTGGAGGAGAGGTCTGGTGCCAAGATCCAGATACCAAAATTCGCAGATGCACAAGTCTCTTATATAAAATGGCATACTAGTACAGTCAGCCCACCCCATCCCCAGATTCCTCATCCCTGGGTTCTGCGTCCACAAACTGACCAAACCCAGATGGAATTTTATGGTTGGCTGAATCCATTGATGTGGAACCCACAAATACAGAGGGCCCCACTGTAGCACTTAACACCCACAGCTATTTAGGATGTCTATTATCCAGAACAAAAACAAAAAACACATAAAATAACAAGCACTGGCAAGGATGTGGAGAAATTGGAACTCACGTGCATTGCTGATGGGAATGTAAAATGGTGTTACTGTGGAAAACAGATAGCAATTCTTCAAAAGATTAAATATAAAATTACCATATGAGCGGGGCTTTCCTGGTGACTCAGACGGCAAAGAATCCACCTACAATGCAGGAGACCCAGGTTCGATCCCTGGGTTGGGAAGATCTCCTGGGGAAGGGACTGGCTACCCACTCTAGTATTTCTGCCTGGAGAAATCCATGGACAGGAATAGACAGGCTACAGTCATGAGGTTGCAAAGAGTCGGACACAACTGAGCAACTAACACTTGCACCTGCACTACCATATGAGCTAACAACTCCATTTCTTGGTTATACCCAAAAGGAAGGGAAACAAGAACTTGAACAGTTGTGCTCATAGCAGCATTATTCACAATAGCCAAGAGATAAAAGAAACCCATGTTTCCATCAATTAATTAATGAATAGGATATACAATATAATGGACTATGTTGTTGCTGTTCAGTCACTAAGTCATGTCTGACTCTTTGTGACCCCATGGAATGCCACACCAGACATCCCTGTCTTTCACTATCTCCCAGAGTTTGCTCAAATTTATGTCCATGGAGTCAGTGAGCTATCTAACCATCTCACCCTCTGCTGCCTTCTCCTTTTGCCTTCAATCTTTCCCAGCATCAGGGTCTTTTCTAATGCGTCGGCTCTTCACATCAGCTGGCCACAGTATTGGAGTTTCAGCTTCAGCATCAGTCTTTCCAATGAATAGTCAGGACTGATTTCCTTTAGGATTGACTGGTTGGATCTCCTTGCTGTCCAAGGGATTTTCAAGAGTCTTCTCTAACACCACAGTTCAAAAGCATCTACTCTTCAGTACACAGCCTTTTTTATGGTCCAACTCTCACATCCGTACATGACTACTGGAAAAACCATTAAGTTTGACTATATGGACTTTTGTTGATAAAGTGATGTCTTTGATTTTTAATATGTGTCTAAGTTTGTCATAGTTTTTCTTCAAAGCACCAAGTGTCTTTTAATTTCATGGCTGCAGTCATCGTTCACAGTGATTTTGGAGCCCAAGAAAAGAAAATCTGTCACTGCTATTTACCATGAAGTGATGGGACTGGATACCATGATCTTAGCTTTTTGAATGATGAGCTCTTAAGTCAGTTTTCTGACTCTCCTCTTTCACCCCTCATTGAAGCGCTTTAGTTCCTCTTTACTTTCTGTCATTAGAGAGGTATCATTTACATATATAAAGTTGTTGATATTTCTTCTGACAATCTTGATTCCAGTCTGTGATTCATCCAGCCTGGCATTTCCCATGACGCACACTGCAAATAAGTTAAATAAACAGCATGACAATATACAGCCTTGTTGGACCCTTTTCCCAATTTTGATCCAGTCAGTTGTTCCATGTAAGGTTGTAACTGTTGCCTCTTAACCCGCATACAAGTTTCTCGGGAGACACGTAAGGTGGCCTGGTATCTCCATCTCTTTAAGAATATTCCACAGTTTGCTGTGATCCACACAGACCACCTGACCTGCCTCTTGAGAAATCTGTATGCAGGTCAGGAAGCAACAGTTAGAACTGGACATGGAACAACAGACTGGTTCCAAATAGGAAAAGGCTGTATATTGTCACCCTGCTTATTTAACTTCTATGCAGAGTACATCATGAGAAACGCTGGACTGGAAGAAACACAAGCTGGAATCAAGATTGCCGGGAGAAATATCAATAACCTCAGATATGTAGATGACACCACCCTTATGGCAGAAAGTGAAGAGGAACTCAAAAGCCTCTTGATGAAAGTGAAAGTGGAGAGTGAAAAAGTTGGCTTAAAGCTCAACATTCAGAAAATGAAGATCATGGCATCTGGTCCCATCACTTCATGGGAAATAGATGGGGAAACAGTGGAAACAGTGTCAGACTTTATTTTTCTGGGCTCCAAAATCACTGCAGATGGTGATTGCAGCCATGAAATTAAAAGGCGCTTACTCCTTGGAAGGAAAGTTATGCGCAACCTAGATAGCATATTCAAAAGCAGAGACATTACTTTGCCAACAAAGGTCCATCTAGTCAAGGCTATGGTTTTTCCTGTGGTCATGTTTGGATGTAAGAGTTGGACTGTGAAGAAATCTGAGCGCCGAAGAATTGATGCTTTTGAACTGCGGTGTTGGAGAAGACTCTTGAGAGTCCCTTGGACTGCAAGGAGATCCAACCAGTCCATTCTGAAGGAGATCAGCCCTGGGATTTCTTTGGAAGGAATGATGCTGAAGCTGAAACTCCAGTACTTTGGCCACCTCATGCGAAGAGTTGACTCATTGGAAAAGACTCTGATGCTGGGAGGGATCGGGGGCAAGAGGAGAAGGGGACGACAGAGGATGAGATGGCTGGATGGCATCACTGACTTGATGGATGTGAGTCTGAGTGAACTCCGGGAGTTGGTGATGGACAGGGAGGCCTGGCGTGCTGTGATTTATGGGGTCGCAAAGAGTCGGACATGACTGAGCGACTGAACTGACTGACTGACTGACTGACACAGTCAATGGCTTTCGCATAGTCAATGAAGCAGAAGCAGATTTTTTCTCGAATTCCTTTGCTTTCTCAATGATCTTACAAATGGCAATTTAATATCTGGTCCTTATGCTTTTTCTAAATCCAGCTTGAATAATGGAATATTATTCAGTCTTAAAAAGGAAAGAAATTTGATATGTGCTAAAGCACTGATGAATCTTGAAGACATTATGCTAAGTAAATGAAATAAGCCAGTCACACAAAGGACAAATGTTGTATGATTTCAATTATATGAGGTTCTTAGAGTAGTCAAATTATAGAGACAGAAAGCAGAATGATGACTGCCAGAGAGAGTGGGAAGGCAAGGGATGAGTTAGTATTGAAATGAGTATCAGTATTTAAATGAGTACCGAGTTTCAAGTGGAGAAGATAAAAAAATCTTGGAGATGAATGGTGGAGATGGGTGCACATTGTGAATGTCCTTCAAAATAGTGATAAAGTTTATGTTATATATATTTACCACAATTTTAAAAAATGGGTTTTAGATATTTGATTTGTTCATTTATGTGGCTGAAATAATACACATTAAAAAATAAGATAAAAGTGAGATATAGGAAAACACCATTAACATTATTTTAACCCTGAACCTCCATATGTTTCACAGCCTTTCTAAATAAATTTGAAACTGTCAAGCTACATCTTGTATAACCTCTCAGTAATCCAACTTCTGAACAACAAATCTGAGTACAGAGTATTACATAGGTTAAAAAGGGGTCTTCCTAAGCAGGACATTTTGAGTAGCACTGTGACATCCCTATTTCAAAGTGTCTTCTTCATAAGTTACCAAGTACTGTATGCTCCTGCCACATGATACAGAAGTCCAGTATTCCTGTCACAGTTTTGGGTTTAAAAAAAAGAAGAGAACAAGTAAAAGAAAAAACTATAAGAATTTTAAAGGGTCACCTATTATAGCTATCCCATAACACAGTAATCTAGATTATGTTGATTACTCCATTTTCACATTATAAACTAGGAAGCAAGGCCCAGGAAAGATGATACAAAATGGATAATTCCAAGAGCCGGAATACTTTTCAGGGAAGGCAATACTCAAACAAAGAGAGACTCTCTTAAGTCATTAAACTGGTGGTCAACATATTAAAAGTAATCATTCTCTATCAGTAATGATACCCAAGTTACTGAAGTTATTATGTCATATAATCCAGTCTTTTCTGCCAAGTTTGTGGGTACATAAAAGTTCATATAATAACAACAGTTAACATTATTAACTCAGTGCCAGACAACAGTCTAAAGGTTTTTAATGTGGTATTTCATTAATATTCACAATAGTTTTATGAGATAAACAGTATCATCTCTACTTTATAGACAAAGATAGGGGTTTAGATATGTGACTCCGCAAGATCACACTGGAGTTAATGGCAGGTTGAGGATTAGAAGCAAAGGGTGTCAGATTTTAAACCCTGTGTTCTTTTCCCATAATTTTTTTATTTTATGGATAAAGAAACTAAGACTCCTAAAATGTAAATTTCTCCTAACGTCACAAAGAGTTCCTAATTCCTGTCCAGTGTGGGATCTACCAAACCACAACCATCTTTCAATATCCTATTTTTAGACAATATGATCACTGTTGCTCAATTTTAGCCTGATATAGTAAGTCCTAGATTTCTATACAAATTCTATTAATTTAGATATAGTCAAAATGTCAGAGGTTCAAAAAGAAAAAAATGTATTATGGCATTTAGAAAGAAAAAAACATTATTTAGTGATAATTCTATTTACCTTGAGAATGAGAAAACAAAGTTCACAAATGATAGTCCCCTAGTCCCTAGTCAATCTAGTCCCCTAACATTCAATCTTTCCCCCCAAAATTGGTGTGTGAAGTGAAGTCGCTCAGTCGTGTCTGACTCTTTGCGACCCTGCCAGGCTCTTCCATCCATGGGATTTTCCAGGCAAGAGTACTGGAGTGGGGTGCCATTTCCTTCTCCAGGGGAACTTCCCGACCCAGGGATCAAACCCGGGTCTCCCGCATTGTAGGCAGACACTTTACCATCTGAGCTAGCAGGGAACTGAGTGTGTGATAGATGCCAAATTTCTCAAATCACTGACATAATTAAGTTAAAGAAAATCATCAAGAGACCAGATATCTCAATATGAGGAAAATGTTAGAGGCTTTTAAGTGACTAGTGGCAAAGTGTTTAAAAGTTTCTGGATGCAAAGTGATATTCCTACCAAAACAGTAAGTGTGATATTATTCTAAATTATCAGGAAAAGATGGATTCAGATTAAAGAAGTCACACTGTATGATTCAGTAGTGATACTTAACATCTGAACTAAATCTAACGTGGCACCAAATGATATGGTATGAACTTAAGGACTACAGAAAATCAAAAGAGGAAGAATCGATGAAAGGTAGAAAACTGAAACAGTGCAACTTGTGGGCGACCTCTGAGGACAGGCAAAGTCTACAAAACAAGGCAATGAAGAAGACAGCAATATTACTAGACCAATATTTTGTGTCTTGAGACAATATTTAATAAACAGGAGCAGAGAATGGATATATGGGGATGTGGGAGTGGAAAGAGACTGAATCAGTATGTTAATGGCTAAATTACAACCAGAAAATACTCCAAGACTAATTTAAACTCACATGGTTAAAAACCAGACGTTTCAAAACAATGTCAAGCACATCTTGTCTCCATAAAATTACCAAATAAATGATAAAATAAAATAATAATGCTCAATATGACAAGAGAATGTGGAGAAAGATGTTCTCATATGCTGCTGATAGAAGCACAAATAATGGAATTGCTTTCTTCATGAAAAACAATTTAGTAAACCTTTAAAGTATTCATATAGTTTAACTCAATAATCCCACTTGTAAGGAAAAAAAACAGAAGATACTAATCAAATCATCCATCACACTTTACATTATAATTGTGAAAAACCAAAAGGAACATAAATGTTTAGGAATATTGGGAAAATTAAGTAAACATGAGTTCAACTATAACAGTGTGTATGTCATTTAAGATTATCTTCAGAGAGAAAATTAATAAAATACTAAGTACATAATAAGGATATCCAAACTATTTTTTTTAATTTGCATAAGAAAAAACTATAATGAAAAACACCAAAATTTTCACTGTAGTAATCTCTAGGTGATAAGACTGTGTGAACTATTTATATTTTTACCTCTATGCAATATTTTTTAAATTCATCAAAATGGGTAAACTTTACATTTATAACCATAAAAAGTATAAAAAACAATATATATGGGGCCATATTGAGCAACAGCATAGGGAAACAATTCATACCCAATGACAACTGGCTTGATGTCTTCAATAAGCCACGGCATGAGAAAGAAAATCAAGAAATATAGCACAAGATATGAACTGTTCTATATTTTTTAAAAATTAAAAAGTTTAATAAATATAACAAGAGTCATTAGCTCAGTAACAATTTAGGAAGGAGAAAACAGACATTTTTTAGGAAGGAAAAAATGAGACATCTGAGGGACAATGGATAAAATTTGAATATGGCCTGGGTATAAGAATACATTGGAAACATTTTATTAACTTTGTTTGGTGTGATTATGGCATTATGGCTATGTATAAGGATGTCCTATATCAGGGCAGGTCAGAGGGAGATGCAAACTAAACAATTTAAAGGTAAAATTTTACAACCTGTAATTTACTTCCAAATCATTCTGAAAAAATATATATGAAGCAAATTAAAGATTACTGAATCTAGACATTAGGCATATGAGTTTCACTGTAAGATTTTTCTACTTTGTATTTTGGAAATTTTTCATTATAAATAGTTTTAAAACATATGCAATCTTTGTTAGTTTCAAAAGAAAAATAGCTATGCATTTATAGCTGAGGAAAATAAAATAGTGCCAAAGAAAGAAGAGCCTAGAATCAAGTAGGTCAGGTTTGTAGCTATTTTAGTAACTAGGTTTGAAGATCTGAGTACTGACTGAGAGGAAGAGGGGGAAAAAGTTATAATTAAAACTGCAAGACTTGGTAGTAACCTGAAATAGCTCAGTTGAATATTAAATGAGAAAACCAGACAAATCTGAAGACTAACTGAAACAGGATAATTGGGAAAGAGAAGGATTGAGAAAATTTTTAAAGATAAAACACAGACTTTGGAGAAAGTATTTGCAAATGACATGCCTTATAGAAAATCTGTATCCAATATATATTTAAAGGACTCTTAAAACTGAAAAATTCTTTAAAAAAACAAAACCTCCAATTTAAAAATGGGTAAGGATTTTAATAGACATTTCACCAAAGAAGATACATCAAGGGCTAATAAGTACATGAAATGATGCTCAACAGCAGTAATCTTTAGAAAAATGCAAATTAAAAGTACAATGAAGTACTACTTCACACCCCCCACAATGGCTATAATCAAAGTGTCACTAAGGATATAGAGAAATTAGAACCCTTAAACACTGCTGATGAGAGTGCACAATGGTGTGACCACTCTGAAATTAGTCTGGCAGTTTTTCATAAATTTACTATACAACTTGATAATTTCACTTAAAGGTATCTACTCAAGAGAAATGTATGATCAAAGACTTTTACAAGAATGTTCATAGCAGCATTATTCATGGTAGCCAAATAGTGGAAACAATCTAAATGTCCATCAACTGGTGAATGGATAAGCAAAATGAAGTATATTCATATAAAATGAATATGAATTCATTCATTTAATATTCATATGCTGAATACTATTTACCAACAGAAGGGAATAAGATATTGATACATGCTATAACATATGAACTTCAAAAATATTATAATCAAAAAAGAAGCCAGGCAAAAGACTATATATTGTTTGATTCCATTTGTAAGTAATGTTCAGAAAAGGTAAAACTATAGATAGTAACATTAATAATTGCTAGAGGCTAGGAATGTGAATGTAAAGTGACTACACAAAACTACAAAAATCACTGAATCATACATTTTAGATCAGCAACTTTTTATAGTAAATAAACTATAACTCAATAAGTTTGTTTATGAAATAAAGAGTTTAAGATGGTAGTTCAATCAATTCAACATTGTTGACTATGTATGAAATTTACATGTAGAAATTTTCAGTAAAGGCAGCTAAAAATATAAACAAAAGAGAAATTTTGCTATTATCACCAACAAAATGATGGTCAAAGTCATAAGAAAAAATAAAAATTGGGGGAGACAAATGTATAAAGTGTGAGATCCTAGTAATGAGTCCTGAAAAACACCCACAGTAAGTAATGCAAGTATGTTTTGTTGACCTTTCAAAACTATTAACACAAAACCAAGGCCTTTTCAATTTCTGTTACAGTTGCCATATAAATAAATAAATAAATGAGGCTGAGGGTTAAAATGTAGTGTGAAGAGGCACAGCAAGTCATGCAAACTTAGATAAGATCCACATACTCAGGTGGGAAACTGCAGGCAAACTGTACATTCAAAAGCATAATTAATGTTTTACTCCCCCAAAATGTAACAAAATAGAGCCCTTGTTTCTCTCCTAAGATATACCTTAGAGCACTAGATTATATTTCAATAATTTTCTAGTCACACATTTGTAGAAAAGTAAAGAAAGTGAAGTCGCTCAGTCATGTCCAACTCTTTGCAACCCCATGGTCTGTAGCCTACCGGAACCTCCATCCATTGGATTTTGTATTGGAGTGGGTTGCCATTTCCTTCTCCAGAGGATCTTCCTGACCCAGGGATCAAACCCAGGTCTCCCGCATGGCAAGCAGACGCTTTACTGTTTGAGCCATACAACTCCCTTAAAAAGACTTTCCAAAATTCAGCTCATTTCCATATAGAAAAACATAAAAACATTTGAAGAACAATGCAAATGCTGACAAAGATAATTTACATGGCTGTAATTTTAAGTAATAATTTGAAATATATCTTTAACTTGTCTTACTCAGCAAGCTTCACATTTACTATAAAAATGTTTACAATTTACTGAGATTAATCTGTTGATTGAGATTCATGGTAAATAGATGGGGAAACAATAGAAATAGTGAGAGACTTTATTTTGGGGGGCTCCAAAATCACTGCAAATGGTGACTGCAGCCATGAAATTAAAAGATGCTTGCTCCTTGGAAGAAAAGCTATGACAAACCTAGACATCATATTACAAGCAGAGACATTACCTTCCAACAAAGGTCCATCTAGTCAAAGCTATGGTTTTTCCAGTAGTCATGTATGGATGGGAGAGTTGGACTATATGGAAAGCCAAGCCCCGAAGAATTGATGTTTTGAACTGTGGTGTTGAAGACTCTTGAGAGTCCCTTGGACAGCAAGGAGATCAAACCAGTCAATCCTAAATGAAATCAGTCCTGAATATTCATTGGAAGGACTGAAGCTGAAGCTGAAACTCCAATAATTTGGCCACCTGATGGAAAAGACCCTGATGCTGGGAAAAACTGAAGGCAGAAGGAGAAGGGGACGACAGAGGATGAGATGGTTGGATGGCATCACTGACTCGATGGACATGAGTTTGAGCAAGCTCCGGGAGTTGGTGATGAACAGGGAAGCCTAGCCAACCCACTCCAGTGTTCTTGCCTGGAGAATCCCAGGGACGGGGAGGCCTGGTAGGCTGCCGTCTATGCGGTCGCACAGAGTCAGACACGACTGAAATGACTTAGCAGCAGCAGCAGGGAAGCCTAGCATGCTGCAATCCATGGAGTCGCAGAGTCGACACAACTGAGCGACTGAACTGAACTGAGATTGATCTGTTAGATCATCTATAGCACACTACAAACATTATCCTTATTCATTCTCCTCAAATAAAAGAATAACACAGATTATCTTTTGTGCTAATTCTAAAATGCAGGATTCACTTCCAAATTAAAAATTATATGATCTAGATTTCTGGAAGCTATTTAATAAGCGATAAAGTTAACTCTGAAAACAACTCTTACTTCAAAACAACTTCTTGTCACTATGTCAACATATACATGTGCACAAACTGAGAAGGCAGCAAACAATTTAAAATAACATGAGTAAAGAAAATACATGATTTTCTAATAAAAATAACAGCAACAGAAATTTGAATAATCATTAATATATAGGCTATTGACATCAACTATTAAAAAAATACTATAAATAAAAATACCCTTCCATTTCAATTCGTATATGATTATTTGTTAAGGACCATACAACAGGTTATAATTCATAAAGTATTAGCCATTCAGAGTGACTGGCTAAATGATTCTGAAAATCCTTTAACACAATTTTAAGATTCAGAACACTCTTAATTTTCATATCTTACTTAAATGATTTTTATTCACCAGGCTAGCCATATCTTCAACATATTTGCTAATAAATTCTGTAAGCTTGGTAAAACCCTCTTGGGTATAAATGTCTGTTTAACATCTATCTACCCCATTAGACTGTAAGGCCTTGTTGTTCACTGCCATGCCTCATGGAACAGTACCCAGCAGGGAAGAACTGCTTGGTATTTTGTAAAAAGGGGCATGTGAACAGTCATCTGGTATTGTAGTATGAACATTAGAAAAACCAGTAAGATGGAGGTCAGGTTTCCAAATTCTATAAATTTCATAATGTTCTTACTATGTGTAAACAATTGGAATTTTGTAATTACATGTACTCTGAGAGTATGTAAGGAATACATCTCCAGCTTCTCCACACTTTAATACTGTTCTTTCACTGATTCATTAGAAAAAGTCAGTAGATGCTTTTTACCCCTAGCCTGGAAATGTGCTTTCTAGCCACTGAAGGATCATTTCAACAAAATTTCAGACAACAAAACATTGTGGTTATTCTGTTATAATCAAACACCCATTCAAAAGACAAATACTGAACAAAGACTATAAGCCAAGAACTAGAGTACAGCAATAAAACAGATACAAGCTCCAGCCTTCAGGGAGCTTGTATTCTAGTAAATCACTTTTCAATGAGATTGCTACTTCTATTTTGTTGAATCATCTTAATGCAAAACAAGGGACCGCCCTGGTGGTCCAGTGGGTAAGACTCCAGGCTCCCAATGCAGGGGGTCTAGGTTCGACCCCTGGTTAAGGAACTGGATCCCACATGATGCAACTAAGACTTGGCACAGCCAAATAAATATTTAAATGCAAAACAAAAACAAACAACAAAACAATGATAGTGGTGGCTGTTTTTCAAAAACTAGATCCTCTTACATGCTAAATTTATCAAATCCATTAGAATATATAACATGGCTAAAGGGACTTAGACACCAGAATATTTCACTGGTCTCAGCGCATTAAACCACTACAATTCTACCAATTATTTCTAGAGAAAATATCTGTTGGAGACCTTTCAGAAAAACCAACTATTTTTGAAATACTGTTTCTATGTTGGAAATGTTCTAATAATTTAAATATGTGCGTGCACATACATACAGGTGTTTTCTATGTGTGCACATGTATGCATCTGTATGTGGATGTGGACATATTTTTTTAATTGTGTTCATGTGCATACTCAGTTTTTTAATGGAAGAGAAAATATTTAAAAAAAAATACCCTGCACTGACTCCACGCTATTTATTCTAAGTAAATTTCACTTCAATTCAGTTGTTTTCAATTTATTTTAGGAGCAAGCAGAACAATTTTTATACTATGCTGTTCTGGTCACTCTACGGTGATATCAGCCTGTCATCACTGCAACAGCTGCATGGCAACAACTTCCTGGTAGCACATAATTTCATGATAAGTACAATTCATTTTCCCCACAGAAACAGCTTTCTCTAATTTTTTTAAATATTCACAGAAAAACCCTGAGTGCCAAGACCCTGCATAGTAAGAAGTAACTATATACTTCTGCTGACACTGCCTCTAACCTAATATGAACTGAAGTGATTTTATTTCTCTAAGCTTCATTTTTATCAACAATGGGAGGGTGGGAGCAAACTGGAGGGTTGGACTAGATGTTCTCCTAGGTCCAACCTGCAATGATTTCATGACAACTAAGTGGAAATAAACCACTATCTGATAATGTATCATGAAAATAAGAATAATTTCCCCAAATTTAATGTATAATAGTTTGATTCTATATACACTAAAGAAACAGTGGAAAAAACAATCACTGATTCCCAGATTCCCAACTTTGTAATCATCAGGTTCCACTCCCTTTCTGAATATGTGTTTTGGAATGAGCAGAATATAACTTAAAAAAAAATAATTACAGTTGGCTTTTATAAACATTCTAACATTGATTTATTCCCACAAATCAGCCTTTATGAGCATTCCTGTTTTTTAAAAAAATATGATGCCTAAATAGTAAATTACCTATTTTTCCCAAATTTTTCCTTCTAAACAAAAACAGACTTCTCCAGAATATGAAAAAGGATTTATCCTGAATACATTAGAAAGAGCACCATATTTTTCTGACTCTTTAGTGACAATCAGTTTCATTTGAATATGTAAGATTTGCTTTGAAACATCAAAGGAGAATTTAACTACCCAGCTGGGCTTAAACGTCTTGTTCATCATTAGAAATCAAACAGTCCTAAATATGTTATACCCTCACTTGGTCAAGTCAAGTCTCCAAAACTGTTTCTATATCAAATTGGCCCAGAAAACATCATCAAAATCTGTTCACTAAAGTGGAATTACTTTAATCCTGTTATCTAAATTCACTTGTAATCTCCTCCCCACAAACACACCACTTAGTGTTCAAATTACTGCATTAAAAAAATGTTCTTTAATAATATATCAACTCTTTTTAGAACTCATATTGTTAAATCAATCTAAACTATTCCTTGAAAAAGAATTTCAAAGACAAAATGCAACATTTATAGAAATTTTAAATTCAGGGGAGAAGTTAGGAAATAATATCTTTAGAAAAAGATTTTAACATCATTAAAGTATTTCAAATATAAAAACTGAATCCTACACATTTTTAAAAATTAGTTAACTTTTTTGGCCACTCCATGTGGCCGGTGGATCTTGGTTCCCTAATCAGGGATTGAACCCAGGCCCCGGCAGTGAAGGCAACGAGTCCTAACACATCCAAGACATATCCAAATGTTATCTAGAAGGATCCCAAATAACAAGACTGATTTAAGTTCAACACAGCTATAATAATGAAGTCACACCCTGTACAGGCGGTTAGGTTCTACAGTCAGAGTAAGGCAAAAACTGGTCAAAATAACCCCTTCAAAAATCCTTTAAATACCCTATAAAGTACATTGTTCTGTGCATACTATAATCTTTATATATAAATCCAACCCAGCTAGCTTTTCCTCCAGCATTAGAATAGATTGGTTTGTTCTGTGGAAAATCAGATAAAGTACTTGGCTTGCTTTTGGCAACTATGTTGTTTTAAAAACACTTTTTACTGGGGGAAAAGAAGAGTTCTTTGCTATTTTTCTCCCTAGTTAGGTGTTTCAACTTCAGTTAAATTCAAATAAGTTAAATGTACATATGATATGACTCTTCTAAATATGACAGGTTTCTGAATGTTCATTCAATTGAATTCATGGGGGAAAAATGGCATCTGAGATGACAAAGGCTGAATGTGACTTATATGGAGGGAAAGAGAGCACTTCTAATGAAAAAAAAATTTTAAACCAAGAAAAGCATCAGTACTGTTAGTAGAAATAGAAGCCAGAATATGAATGATAAAAAAAAGAACAGAAGTTGTGAAGTAGAAACACTGAATAAATCTGATTACTTTCATCAAATTCTAAGATAAAATGAAAACAAGGAGATATGGCATTAGCTTAAAGAAAAAGTAGGGTCCAAGGAAGAGTTTTTGTTTGTTTTGGTTTTGTTGTTTTAGGTTTTATTTTCCCTTGAGCACTAATAAATGAGGCAGTGTTGAAAAGTATTATTTTTACATTCTTTCTCTGATGCTTGTCTTGCTACTGAACTACCATTTGTTGCCAAGAGGACAGAGTGTCCAGCAAATCATATCTGTTTCTATAAAAAGATCAGAAAAAAACATCAAGCAGACTATTTGGTGAGACAAAAATCTGCCTCCTTAAAAAAGTCTCCACGAATCTTAAGAAAAACCTTTTTTACCAGAAATTTTACAAACTTTTCAGGCATACAGCATTTTGGCTCATTTACTTTTAATAATTACAAACATAGTTTTCAAGAAAAAAATTCTTATCTTGGCACTTTAAGTAGACTTTTAATTAGCCATCAATAATAACAACTTAAGTCTAAAATTTTGAATGTGATAAAATATGAAAATTGCTTTATATAAAGTTCTCTACAAATATTACTTTTATGATACAAGCAAAACAAAAAATATCACATAAGATTAGTAGAATTTTGAAGCAGAAATATTTTTCAGTGGGAAGGGAGCAGAAAGCTTCTTTATACCATAATAGAAATCAAATAGTTCAAGAAATCATACTTTCTTTAGATCTAAACCCTCTGTGCCTAGTACAGTGCTTGGCACATACCAAGAATGTTTGTTTCATAAATGAACAAATGTTTTATAATGATCCACCATATACTATTCACTCTAATCGTCTAATCCAAGCCATCCCTCCCCAAAACTACAAAACAAATCTGGTTCTATTTGAGGATATTTAACTACAGAATAAGTGGTTATTGCCCTATCCCCAGTGTAGAAAATAAACTGCTAAATCAAACTATACTGACTTTATCCTTCTTTTGTCCTAAAAGGAAACAAGTACTATGAATGCCCTAACCATCCCAACCTGCCTTCCCCAAACACATATCACCACTACCACCCTCACAAAACCACCACGCAATTAGATCTAGACTCTAAATATAGAATATTTACAATTCTCTGATTCCCTTGCAATTTCACATAAACTGACTTCTACTAAAGTCATGCAGATAGAGAATATGATTATTTAACACACAATAATCACAAATAACACCCACACAAAGAACACAGATATTCAGTGAACATCTACTATACGCCATGTACTATGCTAGTCTTGATACATACAGCTGAGATAAGTATTACTTTATTTTACAGGAAAACTAACTAATGTTCTCTAAGACCAAGTAACCTACCCAAGTTTTACACCCTAAACTTCCAGCATTCACCAAGCACTTTCCTATAGGACTATGGTATAAAAATTGATTGATCAGAACATTTAGAGGATATTAGGCCCTAGGGGGCTTCCCTGGTGGCTCAGACGGCAAAGAATCCTCCTGCAGTGTGGGAGACCTGGGTTTGGTCCCTGTGTTGAAAAAATTTCCTGGAGGAGAGCATGGCAACCCACTCCAGTATTCTTGCCTGAAGAATCCCAATAGACAGAGGAGCCTGGCGGGCTGCCGTCCATGGGGTTGCAAAGAGTCAGACATGACTGGGGGACTAGGCACAGAACACACAAGGCACTAGTGAAGGGATGAGGGAAAGGATACACCACTAGAATGGATTCTACTTTCTAGCATTGAACAACACATGCTTATATTTATATTAAATGTAAATTAGGAAATGCTCATTTGTTTTAAAATGTTTGTATATAAGTGCTTTTTAAATGAAAGTTACCCTAATTCATTAAAACATACAACTCAATTTCTTTTTAGAAAACATTCACATTCAACTTTGCCACAATACATTTAGGTTGATGCAAATTTCTCCTGTACTGAGCTATGTGCTTCATCCTTCTTAGCATCTCTCTTAGAAGTTCAGTCTTCTTTTTTAACAAGGAAAAAACAGTATCTTGCTTAAAAAAAAAAAAAAAACAAAACTATGGCTTGTCTATGAACCCATGAAAACTGAACAGATTTTAAAATATGAACCAGGAAGACTACTTCAACTGGAAAGAAATCCTAAAACTGTAAAAGTAAGCCACTTTCCTAGAGAGTTGACTTAATAACCAAATCCTTAAATCACATTTTACTACAGTTTAACAGATCATTTTTCATAATCGACAGATATGTTTTATGTTTATGACATAAACTACATAAGCAATTCAGAAAAAAAAATCACAATCTTGGTATAAATTTTTCATCTGAGAACATTATGTGTTCACTGAGCATAAAAATGGTTCTACAATACAGGAGTACACAGACTACCACACAATTTGTTTTTGTTTTTAAAAATTAAAAAAACTAACTTTATTTTATAACTTTTATAACTAAATACATAAATACACACAGAAATAAATGAGAGGTACATTTAGTAAACCAGTGCACTAGAAGACAAAGAAAGCAATTAGTAGGGAGAGTTTAATGAACACAGCTTTAAAGCCCTTCTGGAAATTACAGGCTTGATAAAAGCCTACCAGTTGCTGAAACAGGTGCTACTGCCAATCAACTGCATTTGCTGAAGCTGAAGCATAAAGACATTAATTAATCTCTATACTGAAACCAATGGCTGCCTGCCATTTTGATTACCATTTTTTAAAAAAGGGAAAAAGATACAGTCCTTATATGGCCAAATACGACTCTAGGTAAACTATAATTCTAGGTAAGCGCTATATCTACTTACTTAGTTATATTATTTTCTGGTGGTCTTTATTCTAAACCCAAAACTTCAGTAGGTTGGAGTCGTGGGTCTTACAGTCTTTCCACCTGTTATTTTTGAGTTATTTCTAGTACCACAAAGAATATGAAAGTATTTGTGAGATACTTGGAGAGAGTCCTTCTTTGTTGTTGTTCATTTTGAACCTTTCTATCAAGAGATACATGACTCATGAAGGCATTCTTTAGATCAAATCTGCCTTTTCATTAGAACTTACCCACACTCCCCTATCCCAGCTCTCAAAACACACACCCACACCACATACCATATACCACACGCACATGCACACACCATACACTGCACACACGCACACACACACACACCATACACTGCACACACGCACACACACACACACCCCTAAATATTTTGTCCTACCACCATCATATCCTACCTACCTTTATCATGTGAACTCTGTTCAGAGCACTGCTCAGAAGTGAACAAAGATAACAATACTTAATGCTTCCAAGTCTGGGCAATTTTTACAAAACTGATTCTGAAGTTCTTTTAAAATATGCTGGGATAAGATGCCAAAGAAACTGTTTTACATCCATTTGAAAACACGTAAATATAAAGTGAAAAATATATGTAGGGGTTATTTTTATGATTTTCCATCCTTCCAATGTTTCAAGTTAACATTGATCCTTGAATCTTAAGTAACACTATCTGTTTTACATGTTTTAAAGTTGCTTTCATTCAACTGTACATGCCTGTGACCTCCACAATGACCTCTACAAAAGCAGTTGTGCACTTTCCTGTGGTGCAAATCCTCACAGACAAGTTGAACCTGTTCTTTTTGGCGCTGAGCCCTTTCGCTGAACACACAGCTGAGATTTATTATAAAAGGGGAACTAAGGGGCATTATTGCACAACATTTATCCTTCACATACAGCCAAGTATAATCTTTTACAACCTTTGAGAGCTCTTAAATAAACAGATCTTCTCTTAATTGCATAAAGAGTTTCTTATTTGTCACCAATCATATGGCATATGGAGATTCATTTTACATTAGGAAAAAGCTAGCACAAAAAACATACATTCTAAAAAGTTGTTAGTCTCTTAGTATTTATTCAAAAATAATAATACTCTGAACACTCAGACCTAAGGATACTTTGAATACTCAAACCTTGCTGTTTTTAGCAAGTTCAACACAGGTAATGAACACCTGTCTTCAAGGAGCTAAACTTTAATAGGTTTAAGAAATCTTTCAATAAAATCTATAGATTTTTAAGAAATCTTTCTATGGGTCTTTTGAAAATATTTCAGAGAAAACATTAACCTTTACTTTTATACTGTTCTGTGTTTTCTTTTTAATTTCAAAGTTCAATTTTAATTAGCTTTCCCATAGCATTTTAAAAACAGTTACCATTTCTAAAGAATGTTGAACTGAGCTCTGATACACATAACTGCTACCAGGCAGATCTCACTTCAACAGCAGATCTGACACTATGGGGGAAGAGAAATTTCATGAATTCTAAGAGTATCTCCTATAACAGAAATTACCACACCATTTACATTAATTCTTCAGGATTTGCTAATTGATTCATCATCAAGACTTGCCTGTGGAAAACAAAGAAACTACTATAACCTCAAGTATTCTATCCTGAAAGTCAGGTTCAAACTAGCTTATCAGCTAACTGCTCAACAAAAAGGAACTAAAATATGTTGATTCAGGTGAATATTTCCTTGCTCTAAGTCCTTCTGATCTTTTTCATTACTATTAAGTGTACAAACAATCGGAGAAATGTCTATAGACTTATGGGAGGGGGGCAGGGTGCATTGTTTAATGGACACAGGACTTCAGTTTTACAAGATGAAAAAAATTACAGAGACTAATAGTAGTGGTGGTTGCACAACAACTGATGAATGTATTTACTACTACTCAACTGTATACTTAAAAATGGTGACGATGGTAAATTATATGTATTTTACCAGAATAAATTCAGTTTAATTTAAAAGATAAAATTATAATTTTTTACAGGTTGATTAATGAACTGATTTTTAATGGGGAAAAAAATCTAATGTTATATTTTTAGGAATCAGGGGTTCATAGTGAGCAAAACAGACATATTCACAGATGATACCAAATATATTCTGTAAAGACAAAATAAGTAAAGAGTTAAATAAGAAATTTCTTTCAGTAAAATTAAACATTTTAAGCAACATATTTATATTGCTCCAGACCTAAGAAAAGATGTTTTAAACAATCTGTCTCTCTGACACTGTCTCCTTCTGTCTAGAGAATACAAGTAGATTTTCATGAGTTTGGATATTTTTAAACTTCGTCACTAAAACAGAAAAAAAATTTGTATGTAAATATGTAGTCTTTCAGAAAAAACTTATATTAAATTTTAATTGTTTTTGCTAGCATTACATCTTTAAATAGATATAATTAGTATGCTAGAACATCACTAACCAGTTTCATTCATAATGTTTATACTACTTGAGGAAACATAAAAATTGACGACAATAACTATAAAACATGAAACAAATACATAAAAAATGTCTCAAGACTTGATCTTACACAATGTTCTAACACTATGTCAACACTGGTGGTATTTTTTAAATACCTAAGCCTTCTAATTCATTTTGAAATGCATGTGCTTTAAGATTTTAAAATATCCAAAACCACTCTTGATGAAGTCATAACTATAATTAAAAATAACATCCAAAGAACCCATAGTTGTAATGTTAAGCAGGTTAACCCAGGTTAACCTCCAAATAACTTAAAGCAGCTGTAAGAACAATTCCAGCCTCCATTTATTTTGGTTCTTCACACCACAACAGCTTTCTCATCTCTCTCTCTTCTTTTTAGGCAAGAATGCAAACAAATATACTATCTGCCTATAACTCTTTACTCTTTTAAACTGCTCATACTATGTGTCCTCATCGAATAATGCAATGTTTAAAATACAGGCTTTGGAGTCCGAAAAATCAAATCCCAGTTCTACCATAAGTATCGTTCTTTAAACACACCTCATTTTTACCTGTAAAATTATTTTCATGACTCAAATAAAATATATGTAAAGGACAGAGCATAGTCTAGTATGTACAAAATGCTACTCTATTATCACCTTCATCAGGAAGAGAAAGAAGAGGAATATTTTGCACCATTGCCATAGACCATCTATTAGTCAACTACCAGCAGATAAAATCACCACAGGCAAGTATTAACATGAATGTAACCTTTCAAAAGCCTGTCTGTAAGAGCTCAAGACGTTTACCTACAGAAACAAAAGTTTTGAATGAGGGTACAATCCTGAAAGTAGGCTAACAATATATAAAACATTAATTATCTTAAATTTAGTAGAGCCCTGGAAGCAATACATGAGAGAAAACAAAGAAAAGTTTGCTTTCTCTTTCCTGGGTGCAACCCTGGCCTTAGGCAAAACTTCAGATTTTTGAAATTTTAGCTTCCTTGATTTTGCCTTTTGTATTCCTATCCAGATCTACTATCTTTCTCAGGCGTTTTATGTCACCACAACACTATAATACTTAGTTCCTAATTAGAAACATTCCACTCAAACCGACTGATTCTCAATGTGCTCCATGATCTTAAGTCACCAACCTACATCTCACCACAAAACTTCCTGATATCACTAAGGTGTTAGAAGTAAAGAAATTGCATTGCATGATTTTACATAGTGGACATCTGGTTTTTATTACATTATTATTGCTTTTAAAAAGAACATTTGTAAAACATTTTTTCTGGAACAAAATACAAAGCAGTAGTTACCTTTTAAATATATGGGCTAAGAAATATTCATTGATCATTTTATACCTTCCATAATGTTTCTGTGTTTTTAGCAAGTGTCCACAAATTATCTGGGCCAAATTTTTCATCTTCATGTTTTCCTATATAAAAATCAGATTCTCAAAATGCATTAACATTTTTCACAATGAATCAACTATGGTAACATCAGGAATTCCACAATGAAAACTTAGAAGAGTACAGAAGCCCTGGTTAAAATCTGAGTGTCCATAAATAATGAAACTCATAGAATCCTATAAGTATACAAAATATTAAACATCATCTCCAGTCTTACTGGCCACTTGATTTTGAATCTCTTCTTCAATATCCCTATGTATGACTAAACACCCTACAACTTATCAACCCAAGTACCAGAATAGTTTATAGAGATATGCCTCAGTACCTAAATAAATGCATAAAAGTATACACTTAACTGAATGAAGAGAGATGAAACCTATATGACACAACAAAATGTATCTCTATGTGCACAAATCACAATATTTGTCTTACAAAGTTTAACTACAACTTTTTTTGTCTTCATTTTCTTTATCTCATAAGACTTTCTAGGAAATAGGATTTTTTTTCTTTTTTGGCCACACCATGTGGCATCTTAGTTCCCCAACCAGGGATGGAACCCATGCCCCTCGCAGTGGAAGCACTGAGTCTTAAGCACTGGACTGCCAGGGAAGTCCTGGAAGCATGACTCTTATTGAAGAGAGATATGCTCTTGCTAAGAACAATGCACTGACATCAATTGCCATGGTAACACAAATACAAATTCATAATTACCTAGGATGCATCTTTAACTAAAGTATTTTAGTCAATAAAGCACTAGATCATTTCTTAACTATGAGTTCACCTAAGGCTTTAACCTAGTCTGCATTCTTGGTTTCTGTTTTCAATAAACCCAGGTGATGGCCAGACTAATGTTTGTTTTTCTATTCATCTACCACACAGTATCTGCTCAATAGAAATTCCCATAAAATGTGAACCCAATAAAGAATGGAGTTACTTTTAGAACTTTTACTATCTTCAAAATTAAGTTATGCTTTAAATCATTCTTTAATGACTTAAAAACTCTTTAATACTTTTTAATGGACTGTATCATTATTTCCTATTAACCTATTTATAACTTAGAACAAATTCTTCTTCCTTTGTGTTTAGACTGCTTAAAATTTTTGGAAAGTCTACATCCAGTTCTAAGACTTACGTTTAGAGTTAGTCACTTAACTCTCTTTCTTTTACTCATTTTCAGCTTCTTTAGTTTTTAAAAACATTATCTACTATCTTACCTAGGAAGGAACTAATAAGTTAAATCTGGAAAATAGTCTGTAATCTACAGTATCTAAGAAAATCATTTGAAGAATCTGTTCTGAGCTTACTTTCACTTAATTTCATTTTATTCTCACAAATACCATATTACAAAATATAGTCCAGTCAATAAGGTGTAAATTATTCCAAATGAAGGTTATTTATCCATGTCCCACAAGCATTAACTCATAGAGCCAGAATTTGAACCTCCTCAGTCTCATACTAAAGCCTTTATCTATCCCTAATGACACTGCTATCCTGCCCATCTTCTGTAAAAAGGCAAATAAAAGTCTCTTGGTTGTGCCATTAAACAGAATATCAGGAGGATACAATTACCTTCCATTACCTCTCATTCTCAACCCAAATGCCTCTATTGGAGAAGTACAAGTTGCTACTATATAGAACACAAGGAAAATAACTTGATAATCTTTGATAAAACACAGTGGGACTTTACTAGAACTAGTGACAGCTATAAAAAACTATGCAAAATTATTTACCATTTCAAGGATAAGAGGTCTTGCACCAGAAATAGGTAATTATATTTATGGATCTAATTTCTGAAACTAAATCATCACTATAGAAATAAAAAGACTATTTTACAGAGCCATGTCATGATACATAATCCTCTTAGTATACACAAAGGCAATGTAAGAGTTCCTACTCATGATCCTATGGGTTGGTTCAAGGTCTAACGATATTTCCTGTATCAAATACTTTTTCCTTCTTTCATTTCCATCTTTACCTGTCTCTCTCCTACTTCACATGTTTAACTCAAGAAACACTCTGGTATAATGTTAAGAATCTGAAGGCTTATATTCTGATTCTGACTTCCATTGTCCTCCTAGGCATAGAAGACATATTACTAAAAAAGGACAAAGAGGTAGGATCAATAATACTGACGCTGCTTATTTATATGTAAGTACATTCAATGGCATAAAATACTCTCCAATTAAAAGATCTCATTAAGATGACTACAGACATAGAAATTTAGTACCACAGGCATTTCAAACAACTCAATATACTAATTTTAGATGTATTCTAAAAAATTCATATACATTAAATAACATTCATTTTTACAGCAGAATATAATCAATAAAACTATTACTACTCAGGAAGTTTTGAATAAATGTTTGTCACTTATTTGAATTAGCACTGTTCAATTTAAACGTATGATCCCTCAAATGTAATGTCAAAATATGATCTGAAAGAAGGAAGGCACTGTTATTTATCTTATGAAAAAGTAAGCCCTAAATAAAATTCCAGCAAAATTATCTATAATTGTGTTTATATTATATGAATGATTTGCTGTTTCTCAAAAACAGCATGTGGAAACTCAGTAATTCTCAAACTTGCAAAGTATTTCCATGTGCTTAACAAAAAAACTATCCAAAGCAAACAATGCTTAAGAAATATTTTATTACCCTACCATCTGTTTTAGTCCTTTTTTCCCCTTTGGTCTCACTCACCTTCTTTCTTTCTGTTGCCTGCCTATTGCTCATAGTAACACTTCTAAAGAATAAGGCAGCAAAATTAGATAGCATGCTGCGGATTTAGTCCCAGATATTACTTGACAATGACATAGTCTAGAGTTAAATATCTATGGACATAAACTCCTAAATAAGTTAATATACACCTCAATGAAAATACTAAATATACTATGGTATCTTTCACCTAGTCTTCAAGATTATCATTCGATATTCACCAAAGGGAAAATATATTAAGATCATGTGTTTCTTAAAAAAAATTAATACCTTTTATTACTATAAGCTTTAATTTTACATGTGTTTTTATCTAACAAATATGTAGAAAACAGATATATATGGGTATATGTACATAAAATCTGATGAGGCAGCAGAAAAATTTAAAAGCACAACATGAACTAAAACAAAAAACTGAAACACCATATTACCATTTCTCACTAGCAAAGATGCTTAAGTAGCCCCTCTTCACACAGGTATTGTTGAATTCTATGGCTATGAAAATGTGAGGAAAAAGGCAAATATATAAAGAAATAAGCTATGATTATAAATATTTTTAAAACAGTAAAAACATATATAATCTCCCTTTAAAACTTACCTCTTTATACTAAAGTCCTAAAGAGCTGACAAAATCCGGGAAATTGAAGCCCTATTAGGCTCTAAAAGTGCAGAAAGACAAAGAGAACATCTTGAAAGCAGTAAATGAAAAAATGACTATTGACATATAAGGGGACCTCAATAAGATCAACAACTGACTTCTAAAAAGAAACCACAGAAGTCTGAATGTGGTAGGATGATATTATTAAAAATCCTGAAAGAAAAATACTATCAACCAAGAATTCTTTGTCCAACAAAACAGAGGCAAAATAAAGACATTTCAAGATAAACAAAGACTGAGTAATTTGTTGTGAGCACACATGCACCACACACAAAAAATAACAGTACCAAAGTCTTTCAGGCTAAAAT
This sequence comes from Bubalus bubalis, assembly GCF_019923935.1. Classification (NCBI taxonomy): domain Eukaryota; kingdom Metazoa; phylum Chordata; class Mammalia; order Artiodactyla; family Bovidae; genus Bubalus; species Bubalus bubalis. The sequence continues at coordinate 30,358,432 of NC_059167.1, forward strand.
GAAATAAAAGCAGGTAGTAACTAAACTGTCACAAAGAAATACAGAACATTAAAGGGGTAATTATATGGGTAAGCATAAAAGACATGAAAAAAAAAAGCTTTCTCCCCTTTTTCTTCTCTTGTTTTTAAAATAACTGAAAAAATGGTAAAACTGTGTAATTTGGCTTTTCACATATAAAAGATATATGACAATAATAGCACACAAGAGTAAAAATAAATGGAGTTAATCTGGATCAAAGATTCTATATTACTGGTATTGAATTAGCATTAACAGGAAGTAGTATGCAATAAGTTAAGATGCATACTGTAACCTTAAAAAGTAACTCAACAAAATACAGCAAAAAAAATTTTAATGTTGAAACACAAAATAAAGTAATAAAAAAAGGAACAAAATGGACATGTGACATATAGAAAACAAATATAAAAATGGCTAATGTAAACTAAATCATATCTATAATTACATTAACTCTAAGTGGGTAAATATACCAATCAAAGACCAAAGACTGTCAGATTGGAAAAACAAAATCCAACTATACAATGTCTATAAAAGACACATCAGGATCAAATAAACAGAACAGACTGAAAACAAAAATGTGGAACAAGATAAACTGTATAAATAAAAACCATCAGAGAGCCACAAAATAGTCTTAAAGAAAAAAACTGTTACATAACTGAAGACAAAACTAGACAATTCAACAATAAAAATTGCACTATTCCGATCTCAATAACTGACAATCTTGACAGAAAACCAGTGAGGATACAGAGTATTTAAACAATACCATTAATCAATCAACATGATGCAACATCCAGCACTCCACCCAAACAACAGTAAAATACATATTAGTTTGAAGTGCACATAAAAAATTTTTCACAATAGAAAATATATTGGGCCATAAAATAAGTATCAATAAGTTTAACAGGATTAGACTCATACAACATAGTTCTCTGACCACAAAAGACTTAAACTAGAAATCAACAAGTAAAAAGAACTTAGGAAATTTACAAATATTTGGAAATTAAAGAACACACTGTTAAATAACTGATGGTCAAAGAGGAAATAACAAGAAAAATAAGAAAATATTTTCAACTACATAAAAATTAAAACACAAATTATTAGGGCAGCTAAAGCAGTGCAGACAGGGATTTATAGCCTTAAATTCCATTCTATGAAAGAAGAAAGATCTCAAAGCAATAACTTAAGTTTCTCTCTTAAGAAATGGGGAAAAGAACAGCAAAGTAAGGAAAAAGGATATAATAAATAGACTAAAAATCAATAAAACAGAAATCAGAAACAACAGGGAAAAAAATCAATAAAGCCAAGGATGATTCTTAGAAAAGATCAACAAAACTGCCACAGTGATAGCTTGACTGACCAAGAGTAAAAAAGAGAAGACACAAACTATTCAAGTAGGAAATGAAATAAGTGACATCCCACCTGACCCTACAGAATTTCAACTTAGATGAAGTCAATCAATTCCAAGGAAGACTCAAATTACTAACAGGGAGAGAGTGACAGAGGAAATGAGAGAGAAAGAGGAGAGAGAGGGGAAGGAAAAACAAAAGAAAATGAAAAGGTCTAAACAGACCATACAAAGTAAGGAAATTTAAAAGTACTTGGAAACCTTCCCATTTAAGAGAAGCCAAAGCCAGATAGTCTCACTGGTGAAATCTATCAAATTTTAAAGAAGGAATACTACCAATTCATTACAAATTCTTCAAGAAAACAAAAAAGTAGGAAATATTTTCCAACTCGTTCTATGAAGTCAATATTCCCTGACACCAAAACCAGACAGTCATGCTGTAACATGAATGCAGCATTAAAAGTATTGTTAAGGATGCTAGATTAAAAGACTACATATTGTACAATTCCATGTACAGAAAAATGTGCCAAAAAATCAAAGGCAACTCTATAGAGACAGAAAGAAGAGAAATGGTCTTAGAGTGGGAAGAAGAACTAACTGCAAACTGTCACAGGAATATTTCTGGGGTGATGAAATACAGTAAAGTCCCCTATATGTGAATGAGTTCTATTTGGAGAACAAAGTCAGCCTAGGTACCCAAGTTACACAATCAGCCATTGATAAACCTGTAATGGGTTTATCATAATGTTCACACACATAATACATAAAAAACAAAAACAATAAAACATTTTTAATCTGATAACACACCACTTCAAAAAGTACACTAGTACAGTACAACAGCTGGCATACAAGGGCTAGCATCGAGTGAACAGGCAAGCAGAGTCACTGATTAGAGAGATGGGGGTTGAAGATGTGAGAGCTGTAGGATCATTAGCAACAGGAGACACAGGCCAAGCTGCAATCTCACTCTCACCTGACTCTAATGGAATGCATGTTCACAGTTGAAAGTTCTCAACTTGAAGGTTCCTATGTAGGGAATTAACTGTATTCTAAAACTGTATTACGGTTGTGTATCTCTAATATCACTGCTGCTGCTGCTGCTGCTAAGTCACTTCAGTCGTGTCCGACTCTGTGCGACACCAGAGACGGCAGCCCACCAGGCTCCGCCGTCCCTGGGATTCTCCAGGCAAGAACACTGCAGTGGGTTGCCATTTCCTTCTCCAATGCATGAAAGTGAAAAGTGAAAGTGAAGTCGCTCAGTCATGTCCGACTCTTCACAACCCCATGGACTGCAGCCTACCAGGCTCCTCCGTCCATGGGATTTTCCAGACAAGAGTATAGGAGTGGGTTGCCACTGCCTTCTCCGTTTAATATCACTAAAAATCATTAAATTATAAACTTAATACAGGTGGATTTTATTGTATGAAATTATACTTCAATAATCCTGTTCCAGAAAAAACTGATTCATTGAATAAATCAACAATTTCTTGCTAGATCTAATAAAATACAGAATACTGGAAATTTTAAAGAAATATTACTCTAACACTTACATGCACTGAAAGAATTTTGAGGGAATATTACAAACATCTTTATGCCAACAAATATGATAACTTGGATGAAATGCTCAAATTTCTTGAAAATGACAACTTTAAAAAAAGAACATCTAATAGCATACATCTATTTATATAAATTTAGTTGACCAAAAACCTACATGCAAACAAAATTAGAGCACCAGATTGATTTTGATAGTGAACTCTATAAACATTTTTGGAAGAAACACCACCTTCTTAAAAACTCTTTCAAATATGGGGGAGGAGACCCCACTTTCAAATAAGACCAACTGAGCTGACAAAACTGATCCAAGCATTACTGGTAAAACTGTTACCAGTATTACCCTGATACCACAGAAAAAGACATCTAACAGCAAAGAAAACTGTGGACCAATACTCCCCATAAATGCAGACATAAAAAATTCTTAATAAAAGTATTAGCAAATTAAATATACATGTATCACAACTATGGAGAATGATGTAGAATATATCACAGTAACATAAAGCTAATTTAACATTTGAAAATTTAACAACATTAACAATATAATGTACTACAATGAAGAAAAATCATATTCAACATAGTGAAAAGCACCTGAAAAACTTCAATATCCCTTCATTAATTTTCTAAAATTACTGTACACAAAAAATAAGATGAACTTTCCTCACTCTTATTGAAGGCATCCATGAAAATTCTACAACGGATATGATATATAATGTTCAAAGACTAAATGATTTTCCCTTTCAGTAGAGAATAAGACATTGCAACATGGCAAGTCAAAGAAAAAAAAGGCAGAAAGGAAGAAGTAAAACTGTCTCCACATGTACATGGCATGAATATTCCCCCAAAAAACACTAAAAGCAACTACTAAAAATAATAAGTACAATGAGCCAGAGCACAAGACATAAAAAGTTCACACTTGGAGTAAGTACAAGAAAAATGAAATTTCAAGTAACTATTTCCTTGAAATATTTCAAGCCAAAGAAATAGAGGATAATTTATTTCAATGAAAAGAAATAAATTTATCTTATTTATCAGTTTATTTATTTATAAAATAATTATCAAATAAATTTATATCGATGCAAAGAAATAAATCTATTTATTTATAAAATTACCTATTTATCAAATAAATTTATTTATTTGTCAGTAAATTGGAATAAATTTATTTCAATTCAAAGAAATAGAGGAAAACAATACAATGGGAAATACTAGAGATCTCTTCAAGAAAATTAGAGATACCAAGGGAACATTTCATGAAAAGATGGGCACAATGAAGGACAGAAACGGTATGGACCTAACAGTAGCAGAAGATATTAAGAAGAGGTGGCAAGAATACACAGAAGAACTATACAAAAAAGATATTCATCACCCAGATAACCACAAAGGTGTGATCACTCACCTAGAGCCAGACATCCTGGAATGTGAAGTCGAGTGGGCGTTAGGAAGCATCACTATGAACAAAGCTAGTGGAGGTGGTGGAATTCCAGGTGAGCTATTTCAAATCCTAAAAGATGATGCTGTGAAAGTGTTCCATTCAATAAGCCAGCAAATTTGGAAAACTCAGCAGTGGCCACAGGACTGGAAAAGGTCAGTTTATATCTCAATCCCAAAGAAAGGCAATGCCAAAGAATGCTCAAACTACCATAAATGCACTCATCTCACAAGCTAGAAAGTAATGATCAAAATTCTCCAAGCCAGGGTTCAACATGAACCGTGAACTTCCAGATGTTCAAGCTGGTTTTAGAAAAGGCAGAGGAACCAGAGATCAAATTGTCAACATCTGTTGGATTACAGAAAAAGCAAGAGAGTTCCAGAAAAACATCTACTTCTGCTTTATTGACTATGCCAAAGCCTTTGACTGTGTGGACCACAACAAGCTGTGGAAAATTCTTCAAGAGATGGGAATACGAGACCATCTTACCTGCCTTCTGCGAAATCTGTATGCAGGTCAAGAACCAACAGCTAGAACTGGACATGAAACAATGGACTGGTTCCAAATTGGAAAAGGAGTACAAGGCTGTATATTGTCACCCTGCTTATTTAACTTCTATGCAGAGTACATCATGCAAAATGCTGGGCTGGATGAAGCTCAAGCTGGAATCAAGATTACTGGGGCAAATATCAATAACCTCAGATATGCAGATGACACCACCGTCATGACAGAAAGAGAAAAGGAACCAAAGAGCCTCTTGATGAAAGTGAAAGAGGAGAGTGAAAGAGCTGGCTTAAAATTCAACATTCAAAAAAAGAAGATCATGACATCTGATCTCATCACTTCATGGCAAACAGATGGAGAAACAATGAAAACAGTGACAGACTTTATTTTCTTGGGCTCTAAACTCACTGCAGACAATGACTACAGCCATGAAATTAAAAGACACTTGCTCCTTGGAAGAAAAGCTATGACCAACTAGACAGTGTATTAGAAAACAGAGACATTACTTTGCCCACAAAGGTCCATCTAGTCAAAGCTATGGGTTTTCCAGTAATCATATACACACATGAGAGCTGGACCATAAAGAAGGCTGAGCACCAAAGAATTGGTGTTTTTGAACTGTGGTATTGGAGAAGACTCTTCAGAGTCCCCTGGACTGCAAGGAGACCAAACCAGTCAATTCTAATGGAAAGTCATCAGAAGGACTGAATAGTCATTGGAATATTCATTGGAAGGACTGACACTGAAGTTCCAATACTTTGACTGCCTGATGCGAAGAGTCAACTCACTGGAAAAGACCCTGTTGCTGGGAAAGACTGAAGGCAGGAGAAGAAGGGGATGACAGAGGACAAAATGGTTGGATGGCATCACTGACTCAATGGACATGAGTTTAAGCAAGTTCTGAGAGATGGTGAAGGACAGGGAAACCTGGCATGCTTCAGTCCACAGGGGTGCAAAAAGTCGGACACAACTGAGCGACTGAATAACAAATCAAGACTTTGATTTGTTACTGAGTTACTGGAACTGAACAGAGAGAACAGAAGTAACATACAATCAAGTAAGTTTAAATAAAGGCACCAAATGTACACAAGCAACCCAGTGGAGAAAAGAAAGTATTTTCAACAAATAGTACTGGAAAAACTGGATGGTCATATGCAAAAACTGGACCCCATATGTACTTTATATCATACATAAAAATTAATCCAAGATGGATCAAGAATCTACCTATAAAATAAAAAACCATAAAGCTTACAAATACAAGAATATTTTTTGACTTTAGGAAATTTAAAGGTTGATTACAACTTTCCTGGTAGCTCAGACGGTAAAGCATCTGCCTACAATGCCAGAGACCTGGCTTCAATCCCTGAGTCGGGAAGATCCCCTGGAGAAGCAAAGGGCTGCTGCTGCTACTGCTGCTGCTAAGTCGCTTCAGCCGTGTCCGACTCTGTGCAACTCCATAGACTGCAGCCCACCAGGCCCCACCGTCCCTGGGATTAAGGGCAACCCACTCCAATACTCTTGCCTGGAAAATCCCATGGACCAAGGAGCCTGGTAGGCTACAGTCCGTGGGGTCAAAAAGAGTCACCATGACTGAGCAACTTGACTTCACTTCTATACTTACAGAAAATAGAATGGGAATAACCTTAAAAGAAAAAAAGCTGTAATCAAATACATGAGCCTTAATCAAAATCAAAACATTGGATCATCAAAACATACCATTAAGAAATTGAAAGTGTAGAGAATTCTCTGACAGTCCAGAGAATTTGGGCCTCGCCAATGGTTGGGCCTTGCCAATGGCCCAGGTTCAATTCCTGGTCAAGGAACTAAGATCCCACAAAACACATGGCCCAAAATAAAAAACTTTTTTTTAAAGAAAATGAAAAAGTAAGCTACAGACTGGGAGACATTATTTGTAAAACAGATTATCTGACAAAAGACGTGTATGCAACATTTTAATTCTCAAGGAAATACAAATTAAGATTAAGATCACAATGAAATATCATTAAACACCCACCAAAAGAGCTAAAATTCAAAATGTTGAGAGCATTAAGTAATGACAAAAAGTGGAGTAATCAAAACTCTCACACTACTGGTGTGAGTATAAAGCTGTGCAGCTGCCACAGAAAAAAATGATCGGTATTTTCTTCTAAAATTTAACTACATATACTATAAACAAAAAATTTCACTCATATTCTGAACTAAGACTTTAAAACATGTGTTTACACCATCAGCAGAAAAGATGGAAAGCCCAGATATAAACCCACACAACCTATGGTCAATTAATCTACAACAAAAGAAGCAACAATATACAACGGAGAAAACAGTCTCTTCAGTAAGTGGTGCTGAGAAAATTGAACAACTACAAGTAAAAGAATGTAGACCATTCCCTAACACCACACACAAAAACAAACTCAAAATGGATTAAAGATCTAAATATAAGACCAGATACTATAAAACTTAGAGGAGAACATAGAACACTCTTTGACATAAATCGCAGCACCTACCTCCTAGAGTAACGAAAATAAAAACAAAAATCAACAAATGGGACCTAACTAAATTTAAAACTTTTGCACAGCAAGTGAAAGTCACTCAGTTGTGTCCGACTTTTTGCAACCCCATGAGCTATACAGTCCATGGAATTCTCTGGGCCAGAATTCTCTAGGCCAGAATACTAGAGTGGGTAGCCTTTCCCTTCTCCAGGAGATCTTCCCAACCCAGGGATCGAACTCAGGTCTCCCACATTGCAGGTGGATTCTTTACCAGATAAGCCACAAAGGAAGTCCTTTGCACAGCAAATGAAACCATAAACAAAATGAAAAGACAATCCATAGAATGGGAGATAGTATTCGCTAATGAAGTGACCAAACAAGGAATTAAATCTCCAAAATAAACAAACGGCCCATGCAGCTCAATATCAATAAAACAACCCAATCAAAAAATAGGCATAAGATCTAAGTAGACATTTCTCCAAAGAAAACATACAGATGGCCAAGAGGCACATGAATGGCCAGAATGGCCATCATCAAAAAGTCTAAGAATAATAAATACTGGAGAGGGTGTGGAGAAAAGGTAACCCTGCCACAGTATTGGTTGAAAAGTGAACTGGTCAAAGCTATGGTTTTTCCAGTAGTCATGTACAGATGTGAGAGCTGGACTGTAAGAAGGCCGAACACTGAAGAATTAATGCTTTTAAATTGTGGTCCTGGAGAACATTCTTGAGAGTCCCTTGGACTGCAAGGAGGTGAAACCAGTCAATCCTAGAAAAAATCAACCCTGAATATTCATTGGAAGGACTGATGCTGAAGCTGAAACTCCAATACTTTGGCCACCTAATGCGAAGCACTGATGCTGGGAAAGATTGAAGGCAAAAGGAGAAGGGGGCGGCAGAAGTTGAGATGGTTAGGTAGCATCACCGACTCAATGGACATTAATTGAGCAAGCTGAACCTGGCGTGCTGCAATCCGTGGGGTCATAGAGTCAAACACGACTTAGTGACTGAAACAACAATAACAAATTGGTACAACCATTGTGGAGAATAATATGAAAGTTCCTTAAAAAACTAAAACTAGAACTACCAGAAGATCCAGCAATGCCATTTCTGGGTATATATCCAGAAAATACTATAATTTGAAGAGACACCTGCACCCCGTGTTCACTGTGGCACTATTTACAATAGCTACGTTATGGAAGCAACCTTAATGCCCATCAACAGAGGAATGGATAAAGAAGATGTGATATATTTACACAATGGAATATTAACCATACAAATGAGGGAAATAATGCCATTTGCAGCATGTGTGCGTGCATGCTCTCTCTGTCATTCAGTTGCGTTAGACTCTTTGTGACCCTATGGACTATAGCCACTAGGATTCTCCCATGGACAGAGTATATAGCCTCCCATGGAATACTGGGAGTGGGTTGCCACTTCCTACTTCAGGGGATCTTCCCAACTCAGGGATTGAACCCACATCTCCTGCACTGACAGGTAGATTCTTTACCACTAAGCCACCTTAGAAGCCAAAGTAAGCCAGACAGAGAAAGACAAATATCATGTGATGTCATTCATACATGGACTCTAAAAAAAAAAAAAAAAATGATACAAGCAAACATTTACAAAACAGAAAGAGATTCACAGACTTTGAAAACAAACTTATGGTTACCCAAGGGGAAGGGAGGGGGATAAATTAGGAGTTCGGGATTAACATATACACATTCAGTTCAGTTCAGTCACTCAGTCATGTCCGACTCTTTGCGACCCCATGAGTCACAGCTCGCCAGGCCTCCCTTGTCCATCACCAACTCCTGGAGTTCACTCAGACTCACGTCCATCGAGTCAGTGAAGCCATCCAGCCATCTCACCCTCTGTCGTCCCCTTCTCCTCCTGCCCCCAATCCCTCCCAGCATCAGAGTCTTTTCCAATGAGTCAACTCTTCGCATGAGGTGGCCAAAGTACTGGAATTTCAGCTTTAGCATCATTCCTTCCAAAGAAATCCCAGGGCTGATCTCCTTCAGAATGGACTAGGTTGGATCTCCTTGCAGTCCAAGGGACTCTCAAGAGTCTTCTCCAACACCACAGTTCAAAAGCATCAATTCTTCGGTGCTCAGGCTTCTTCACAGTCCAACTCTCACATCCATACATGACCACAGGAAAAACCATAGCCTTGACTAGACAGACCTTTGTTGGCAAAGTAATGTCTCTGCTTTTCAACATGCTATCTAGGTTGGTCATAACTTTTCTTCCAAGGAGTAAGCGTCTTTTAATTTCATGGCTGCAGTATACACATTACTATTTCATATATGGATATATATATATATATATATATATATATATATATATATAAAATGGATAATCAACAAGGACCTACTATATAGCACAGGGAACTCCACTCAGTATTCTGTAATAACTTATATGGGATAAGAAACTGAGAAAGATATATGTATATCTTTGGATATATATATATACACACATATATATATATATGGATATATGTATACATATACTTGAATGACTCACCCATATACCTGAAACTAACACAGCACTGTAAATGAATTATACTCTAAAATAGTCAAATTTTAAAAAGTAAAAAAATTACTAAAACATGTTTTTACAAAAATAGCGTATATAAGAAAGTTCATAGAAGCTTTAATAACAGTCAAAAACTGCAAAAAGCTCAGGTAGTTGTCAACAACAGAACCACAAAAATGGTATATTCAAATGAACAGAATACTATATAGCAATAAAAACTAATTCCTGATATACAAAATAACATGAATGAATCTCAAAATATTATGCTGCTACTTCAGCATATGACCATTTTACTATAAAAGGACTAGATAGACCATTCCCCACATTAATTAAGCAACTAAAAAACTAAAAAAATTATAAGAATCAATGGTTTTCAGAAATTAGAAATTGAGTATCAGTCAGTACAGGATTCTGATCTCCAAGGAAAAGGAAATGAAGAGATATCTGTATTTCTCTGGTGTACTACATAGAGGCAATTTCCAGGCCATGATGTGTGGAAGGGGAACTCAAACAAAGCTTGGGAGTCAAGGAAACTGAGAGCACACTTTAGGGCTGTCAAGGTAGCTGTAACTTAAAGATTAGATTACCAGAAAAGAAAATGCTGCACACAGAGAGAAAACTCTAAAGCAGGGGTTCCAAACATTTTCTGTAAAGGGTAGATAAATTTTTTAGGTTTTGCAGGCTACATGCAGGCTACTTAATTCTGCCATTAAAACATGAAAGCAGACAAAGACAATACATAAATGAACGAGTATGGCTATGTTCCAGAAACTGTAGTTACAGTAACAGGTGGTAGGTGGAACTTGGCCTGTGAGCTGTAAATCTGCCCACCTCTGCTCTAGAGATCTACAGAATGATGTCCTTAACTTTTGCCTGGGTGATGAGCAAATGAGTGTGAATTACTCAAGCTGAAGCTACAATACTTTGGCCACCTGATACAAAGAGTCAACTCACTGGAAAAGACTCCAATGCTAGGAAAGGTTGAGGGCAGGAGGAGACGGGGACAACATAGGATGAGATGGTTGGATGTAATCACTGACTCAATGGACATGATTTGGAGCAAACTCCAGCAGATAGTGAGGGACAGGGAAGCCTGGCGTGCTGCAATCCATGGGGTCGCAAAGAGTTGGATACAACTTAGCAACTGAACTACAACAAATAAAATAACTGGAAAGAAAAAGCTCAAAAAATTCCCCAAACTCATACGACCAGAACAGTTTGAAGTCTCAATAAACAAGGGAAAAAAGCCGCTCCGTACATGGGACATCACATACAGAGCCCTCAAAATGGTATAACTTCAAAGTAGAGCTAAATTAGCCTAACATTTAAATCTCTTCTTAGACCCTGGTGGGCTTCCCTGGTGGCTCAGACAGTAAAGCGTCTGCCTGCAATGCGGGAGACCCAGGTTCAATTCCTGGGTCCGGAAGATCCCCTGGAGAAGGAAATGGCAATCCACTCCAGCACTCTTGCCTGGAAAATCCCATGGACAGAGGAACCTGATAGGCTACAGTCCATGGGGTAGCAAAGAGTCGGACACAACTGAGCAACTTCACTTTCACTTTATAGACCCTAGCAATGCTTAAAAGAAATCCATGCAAGGATCTAACAGATTGCAGGTAACTTAACTACAACCCCAAAGTCTGAAAATATTTAATGAAATGTCATAAATTACCAGGTATTCAAAAACAAGGCAGAAATATATAACCCACACCAGGAGGGGAAAAAACTGTCAATAGAAGCAGACAGAGAAATGACAGAATGGAATTATCAGACAAGGACATTAAAACTAAGTTCTTAAGAAGTGAATAAATTAATGCTTACAGAGGTTAAGAGATCTGCCCACAGTCATACAGTTAATATGTATGTAGTAGAAAAGTCATAATTCAAGCCCCTTATAATAATATCAAAACAAACTTTTTAAAAGAATTCTAAAATATTCAATAAAATTGATTCAATAAAAAATATTTTAATAAAATTCAAATTTATAATTTTAATTATAATGGCTATTCATTTTATAAAAATATTTAATTAAGTCACTTTAAGGTATTCACTATAGTATTATCTTGTTATAAGAATCTACATTTCCTTTAAAATGAGCATATTAACCAAACTTTTATTTTTTTACATATAACTCTTCACAGATTTCTATAATTAAAATTAGAACATACTACAATTTTATTGAAATAACACAAAATACCTGGAGACATTTAAATGCTAAGAGAAAGTAATCACCTCATATCTAATTATAAGACATAATCATTTATCTATGAGTTTCATAAACATGTAAGAATTGCTAAGACTATTTTTAATGTTAATTTGGCTTATTCAAAACACATTTGTAGATAAATCATTAACTCTAATATTACTTGCATTTTCACATGACTTCTTTGATTTCTACACTTTGATTTGCCAGAAAAGTGGAAATTATATGTTAAGAATAGATTTAGTTATATTTGGTCATTTTATTTTTTGTTTTTCAAGCAAACTGGTAATGTGCTTAAGCTATCCAGCACAACTGCAGCTAGAACATAACTGCTGCTAAGTCACTTCAGTCGTGTCTGACTCTGTGCGACCCCATAGACGGCAGCCACCAGGCTCCCCCGACCCTGGGATTCTCCAGGTAAGAATATTGGAGTAGGTTGCCATTTCCTTCTCCAATGTATGAAAGTGAAAAGTGAAAGTGAAGTCGCTCAGTCGTGTCCGACTCTTAGCGACCCCATAGACTGCAGCCTACCAGGCTCCTCCATCCATGGGATTTTCGAGGCAAAGTACTGGAGTGGGGTGCCATTGCCTTCTCCGAGAACATAACTGACTACTCAGTAAAATTTTTATTTTATTTCAGATACAACTGGATATCAATTTTCTATAACAAATGTTAACAATGAGTTCAATCTTTAAATTAGTTCAAATAATAAGCAATCCTTGAAAACAACTAAATTCTATTTGTTGAAATCAGAAAAGCGAATTTATATCACAAATGAGCTCCCTTCTGGTTTACTCACAAATAATATAAAATAAAAGCTTTTAAACATCAAGGTTAAAATACTCAAACCTCTGACAACAAATGACATGCTCCCCAATATTGCCTCCCATAATTAACAACAAAGGAACAAAAGCTCTACTTAAAAACAACTTTTATGTTGTCCTTGTGACTCAGTTTGTTTCCCGTTTGCACACAAAAGTGTAGCAAAGTACAGAACACCATCATGTCTAAAGAAGTGCCAAATTCCCAGCCTTAGATTCTGGTTTCTAATTTTACAACATGATAGCAGTGTCCTTCTTTGCTTCCAAAAGACTAAGCCTTAGTACTTAAATCTGTAGATATGCTGCATGGATATTTAATGATATAAGCTGGTAATAAATGGGAAGGAAAAACTATTACTTTGAGATCTCTTCACTGCCTCCAATAGGAATGATGTAGTAATGGTAACCACATCTACTCTTTAGGGGAAAATATAGTTAGAATTATTTATAAAATAAAAAAGAAACAGAGGTACTAAAATTATATTGTTGGAATTTGAACCAATTAGCTTAAAATAACTTTCCTGGAGAATCGCAGGGACTGGGGAGCCTGGTGGGCTGCCGACTATGGGGTCGCACAGAGTCCAACACGACTGAAGGGACTTAGCAGCAGCAGCAACTAGCAAACGACTGAGAAACAAAGTTACAATTCCTACTTTAGGAGTGCAAAGAACTATCTCCTCAGAGAAGACAAAATATATACAAATTAAAGTTTCTCCTATTCATGTATAAAACAGTGACTAAGTGGAACTCTCTTAGACATTCAAGTTACAAATTATATATAAATAATTCTTCTAAGGTCCGTCTGCTCAAGGCTATGGTTTTTCCTGTGGTCATGTATGGATGTGAGAGTTGGACTGTGAAGAAAGCTGAGCGCCGAAGAATTGATGCTTTTGAACTATGGTGTTGGAGAAGACTCTTGAGAGTCCCTTGGACTGCAAGGAGATCCAACCAGTCCATTCTGAAGGAGATCAGCCCTGGGATTTCTTTGGAAGGAATGATGCTAAAGCTGAAACTCCAGTACTTTGGCCACCTCATGCGAAGAGTTGACTCATTGGAAAAGACTCTGATGCTGGGAGGGATTGGGGGCAGGAGGAGAAGGGGATGACAGAGGATGAGATGGCTGGATGGCATCACTGACTCGATGGACGTGAGTCTGAGTGAACTCCGGGAGATGGTGATGGACAGGGAGGTCTGGCATGCTGCGATTCATGAGGTCGCAAAGAGTCGGACATGACTGAGCGACTGAATTGAACTGAACTGAAAACTCTACCCCAACATTTTTCATTCACTGAGAGCTTAAATTCTAGGAAATAAAATTCAAGAAATTCAACCACTTTGTGAACACTCCTAACCAAAACATGTCCAATCTCAACTCTACATATTTCAATACATAATAATTAAATCCTCATTTCATACTAATTATTTTATGTCAATTTTTAACCCTTTATATTTCTCTAGGTTTACTAAATAAATAAATCCTGTCTTCTCAGTCACACGGCAAAGGCTTTATTTCCAAAAACCTTAATTACATTTATATGTCTTCCTTGGACCCTCTCCAAGTTCAGCAAATCTGACTGCGTTTGTTGTATTGTGTTTGACTTTTCTTTAAGTACAGCAGCTCAGGAAAAGAAAAGGTCATTGTCTGGCTCCTGTCCCTTAGGTTACCCTCCATACAATCAGTCTGCTACTAGAAGCAATAGTTGAAATCCTAGCTATTCTCAAATGAGGAAGAATTTATGTTTTGTATTTTGAGCATTTTCATTAATTAAATAAGGTATAACAGAAAGAGAATGAGTTTCAGTGCCATCTTTTACAGGTGATCTAACCTCTCTCAGACTCAGTTTTTAGATCAGCAAAAATAGAAATATCATCTATCTCATGGAGATATAAAAACAAAAGCATACTGCTGCTAAGTCACTTCAGTCATGTCCAACTATGTGTGACCCCATAGACGGCAGCCCACCAGGCTCCCCCGTCCCTGGGATTCTCCAGGCAAGAACACTGGAGTGAGTTGCCATTTCCTTCTCCAATGTGTGAAAGTGAAGCTGCTCAGTCGTGTCTGACTCTTAGCAATGCCATGGACTGCAGCCTACCAGGCTCCTCTGCCCATGGGATTTTCCAGGTAAGAGTACTGGAGTGAGCTGCCATTGCCTTCTCCAAAAACATGCTGCTGCTGCTGCTGCTGCTAAGTTGCTCAGTCATGTCTGATTCTGTGCGACCCCATAGACAGCAGCCCACCAGACTCCCCCAGTCCCTGGGATTCTCCAGGCAAGAATATTGGAGTGGGTTGCCATTTCCTTCTCCAATGCATGAAAGTGAAAAGTGAAAGTGAAGTCGCTCAGTCGTGTCTGACTCTTAGCGACCCCATGGACTGCAGGCTCCTCCATCTATGAGATTTTCCAGGCAAGAGTACTGGAGTGGGGTGCCCCTGCCTTCTCCCTTTTATTAAAAGAAAACTATCACAGGTCACAAAGTCTTAAGCCATGTTGGGATCCTTGCCTACGTCTATTCAATGAAATCAACCCCTGGGATATAGGTGCTCAATAAATATTACTTTCACCCTGCATTTTAGGAATGATTCTACCAAAAAGTGCAAACTCTTAACTTCATAAACATTTAGATTTTCATCTATATTACGTACCAATCTCCACATTCAGTAATATAATCAATCCACATAAAAACTGTCATTTAAAATTTTCACCATGCCCTTGAACCAAATGCCAAATTTTGCTAAATAATAAACAGTGATAATAAGTATTCCATCACATACTTAAGTTATTTTAATCTCAAAAAGCACTAAAGTAACCTCCCTCCCACCATAAAAAAAAAAAGAAAACAACCAATTTCAGATGGATAATACAAAATTAAACAATAGAGTTCAAAACAAACCCTTAAGAGTAGAAAAACAATACAAAGTGACAAAAGTTATTGAAAATACATGACTAACAGATCCACAACATAAAAAGAACTTAGACATATGAGCAAGAGATGTGAATAAGTATTTCACAAAATAGGGGAGTCAATGCTCAATCTCATTAGTGATCAGTGAAATAAAGTAGATTAAAATCACAAAGCATACATACTCACCAGAATGGTTACAGTGGAAAAAACAGAAAGGCACAAGTGTTGGTAGAAGTACGATTGGTAAAAGCCACTTTGGAAAATGTTTTGGCAGTATCTCCTAAAATTAACATACATAATCACCATGACCAAGTAATTCTACTCTTAGGTGAACAGCCACCAAGAAATGTCTGTACATGTGCACCAGGAAATAAATATAAAAATGTTAGCATTATGTATATTACTGAAACTCAAAACAACCTAAACATCCATCAACAGTAGAATGGATATAGTATAGTCCTCCTATGGAACATTACCCAGCAATTAAAAGTGGAAAAAAAAAAAAAACCTACATCTATATATAAAAACATGGATGAATCTCACAAATATAAGATGGACAGGCAAAACATTAATCAGGTTAAGGCATACATGCTTAGATGCTAAAGTTATTTAAAAGAGCTAGATAGGGACTGCCATAGAAGACAAGAGTCCCTATTTTGGGGAAAAGGAGTGGGGTGCAGGCTAGATGTAAGAAGTCATGAGGAGGACTTCGAGAGCACTGAGAATACTTTTTTCTTTTAGCCATGTGATGGTTACACAGATATTCACTTTGTGATAATTCACTAAGCTATATGGTTTGGTTCTATGCACTTCTGTATATCTGCATTACATTTCACCAAACAAAAGGTTGTAAAAATGAGGAAGGGAAGAAGAAAGAAAATAAATACCAAGGTCACAACACTATCTGGAAAGATATTTAATATATTAAGCTGAATACTAAGGTCAAATGAAATGTAAGCACACAAAAAGGTGCTCAACATTAGTCATCAGGGAAATGCAAATTAAAAACCATGAGATACCAAGATACACCTGTTTAGAATGCCTAAAATACTAAAATTCTTAATGCTGAGGATGCAGAGCAACTGGAATACTCAATGCTGATAGGAATGCAAACTGGTATATGCCCTTTAAAAAATAGTTTGGAAATTTTTTACAAAGCTAAATATATCTTTCTCATATATAAATCATGAATCTCCTTCTTAGTATTATTTACCCACAACAAATTAAAACTTACCTATACAACTGTACAGAGAAGGCAATGGCACCCCACTCCAGTACTCTTGCCAGGAAACTTCCATGGACAGAGGAGCCTGGTAGGCTGCAGTCCATGGGGTCGCTAAGAGTCGGACACGACTGAGCGACTTCACTTTCACTTTTCACTTTCATGCACTGGAGAAGAAAATGGCAACCCACTCCAGTATTCTTGCCTGGAGAATCCCAGGGACGGGGGAGCCTGGTGAGCTGCCGTCTATGGGGTGGCACAGAGTCGGACACGACTGAAGCGACTTAGCAGCAGCATACAACTGCAAGCAAATGCTTATAGCAGCTTTGTTGATAATCATAACCAAGGAAACAACCCACATGAAAGAATTTTGAGGAGTAATGGAACTGCTCTACATTATGATTTTACAATCGCTATACTGTTCTGCATCTGGCAAGATCCTATACATCACAAAGACTGACCTTTGTTGTATGTAAATTTAAAAAATAAATTTCAAAAAACTGTAGAACAAAATACTATGGTCAAAGCAATGCCACAGATTTCCAAGATATCAATATGCCAAATTTATCATAAAATTCCCCAAAATTCAAGAATCGTAAAAATATGTATTACTTAATTATACAATATAAAGAGATTATAATTCACTTAGACATTTAAACTATAATAACAACAAAAAGCATTACTTGTAAAATGACTGTTGCACTTGGTTTAGCATTTTATATGCATATTTTAATCATCCAAATAATCATATAAATCTACAATTATCTCAACTTTACCAATGAGGAAACAATTTCAGAAAGAGCAAAGTAACATTTTACCCATAGATACACATCTAGTGAATTGTGAAGCTGGTATTTAATCCCACTGTATCTTAGTCTTTCCAAGCCCATTTTCTTTCCTCTATACTTTCTTTTTAGTTCAGAGTGAAAGTGAAAGTGAAGTCGGTCAGTCCTGTCCGACTCTTTGTGACCCCGTGGACTGCAGGCCCCCAGGCTCCTGCATCCATGGGATTTCCCAGGCAAGAATACTGGAGTGGGTTGCCATTTCCTTCTCCAGGGGATCTTCCCGACCCAGGGATCGAACCCGGGTCACCCGCATTGCGGGCAGACACTTTAACCTCTGAGCCACCAGGGAAGGGAAGCCCTTTGGTAATTCCTTAAAATGAGTAGTGTGTTCCTTTACATTATGGAAAGTGAAAGTGAAGTCGCTCAGTTGCGTCCGACTCTGCGACCCTGTGGACTGTAGCCCACCAGGCTCCTCTGTCCATGGGATTCTCCAGACAAGAATAGTGGAGTGGGTTGCCATTTCCTTCCCCAGAGGATCTTCCCAACCCAGGGATCAAACCCAGGTCTCCTACATTGCAGGCAGATGGTTTATCCTCTGAGCCACCAGGGAAACCCCCCTACATTATTATGTAAAAATATGCTCAAACTTCCTACATTTGTAAGCTTAAAATAGATTATGAATATTTTGTATTTTTCAGGTGCCCACATAACCACAAGTATACAAAACAAAGTTAAAATATACAACTTCTGTCCTCAAGGTGTTTATAAATCTAATTAGCTGGCAAACATATGACAAAGTAGGCAATTTTAAAACTTAAAAACAATAGCTGAGTAGTAGAAACATGGTTAGTGTGAGCACCTTATAATAACAAAATAATTCTAATTGCTTCCTCCCATCCCTTGTATCATCAGTCATTCATTTCACTTATATATAAGGACCTGTGTGAATAAGTATACATGTGTATATATACATATACACACACAAGCAAACATAGTCAAACAGTGTTACTATTATTTTAAACTGTTATCTGTTAGAGCAATTAAGCACAAGAAAAATAAAAGTTTTATTTTATCTTCATTCATTTCTTCTGCAATGCTTTCTCTTCTGGATTTCTCATCTATATCAAATTCCTAGCCTCTAAAGAACCTTTTTTAACATTTCTTTCAAAAATGATCCACTAGCAAAAAATTCTCTATTTTTCTCTTATGATCTTTATTTTTCCTTTACTTTTAAAGTATAATTTTACACAGTACATTATTCTAGGCTGGTGGCTTTTCTCTCTCAATACCTTAAATATTTCATTCCACTATCTTGTTTGCATGGTTTCTGAGGAAAAGCCAGATATAACTCTTATCTTTGCTCCTCTATAGGAGGAGCTTCTTCAGGAGTTTTTTCTCTTTATCTTCAATTTTCTATAATTTGAAAATAATATCCCTAGGTATAAGGATTTTTTTTTTGCCATTTATCCTACTTGATGTTCTCTGAACTCTCTGGATCTTTGGTTTGGTATCTCATGTTGATTTAGGAAAATTCTCAGTTGTTATAGTTTCAAATATTTCTTCAGTTCCTTTCTCTCTTCTCTGGTATTGCCAGAATTCTTGTGTTGTACCTTTTGTCGTCATCCCACAGACCTTGCAATATTCTGTTCTGGGCTTTTATTCCCCCCGGGCTTTTTCTCTTTGGTTTCCAGTTTTCAAGAATTCAACTGATATATCCTCTTGCTCAAAGACTCTTTCCTCATGCATGTCCAATCTACTAATAAGCCATCAAAAGCACTCTTCACTTCTGTTAGAGTTTCTTTTTTCTCTAGCATTTCTTTTCAGTTCTTTTTTAGAATTTCCATCTCTCTGCTTATATTGCCCACCTGTTCTTGCATGTTATCTACTTTATCCATTAGCACGCTTAGCATATTAATCACAGTTGTTTCAAATTCCCAGTCTGATAATTCCAACGCCCCTGTCATATCTAATTCTCATGCTTGCTCGGTCTCTTCCAACTGTGTCTTCTGCCTTTTGATATATCTTGTAATTTTTTTTTTCCTTGACAGCCAGACATGACACACTGAGTAGAACAAACTGTTGTAAACAGGTCTTTAGAAATGCAAGGTATCAGTGCAAAAGTTGGCTTACAGCTCAACATTCAGAAAACTAAGATCATGGCATCCGATCCCATCACTTCATGGCAAATAGATGGGGAAACAGTGACAGACTTTATTTTGGGGGGCTCCAAAATCACTGCAGATGGTGATTGCAGCCATGAAATTAAAAGACACTTGCTCCTTGGAAGAAAAGCTATGACAAACCTAGCCGACATGTTAAAAAGCAGAGACATTACTTTGCCAACAAAGGTCCATCTAGTCAAGGCTATAGTTTTTCCAGTAGTCATGTATGGATGTAAAAGTTGGACCACAAAGAAAGTTGAGCACCGAAGAATTGATGCTTTTGAACTGTGGTGTTGGAGAAGACTCTTGAGAGCCCCTTGAACTGCCAGGATATCCAACAGGTTCATTCTAAAGGAAATCAGTCCTGAATATTCATTGGAAGGACTGATGCTGAAGCTGAAATTCCAATACTCTGGCCACCTGATGCGAAGAACGCACTCATTGGAAAAGACCCTGATGCTGGGAAAGACTGAAGGCGGGAGGAGAAGGGACAACAGAGGATGAACTGGTTGGATGGAATCACCGACTCTATGAACATGAGTTTGAGCAGGCTCCAGGAGTTGGTGAATGGACAGGGAGGCCTGGCATGCTGCAGTCCATGGGGTTGCAAAGAGTTAGACACAACTGAGAGACCCTGCATTCAGATGTTTGTATCTTTCCTTTTCTCCTTTGCTTTTCGCTTCTCTTCTTTTCACAGCTATTTGTAAGGCCTCCCCAGACAGCCATTTTGCTTTTTTGCATTTCTTTTCCATGGGGATATTATTGATCCCTGTCTCCTGTACAATGTCACGAATATGCAGATGACACCACCCTTATGGCAGAAAGTGAAGAGGAACTCAAAAGCCTCTTGATGAAAATGAAAGAGGAGGGTGAAAAAGTTGGCTTAAAGCTCAACATTCAGAAAACGAAGATCATGGCATCTGGTCCCATCACTTCATGGCAAATAGATGGGGAAACAGTGGAAACAGTGGCAGACTTTATTTTTTGGGGCTCCAAAATCACCGCAGATGGTGATTGAAGCCATGAATTTAAAAGACGCTTACTCCTTGGAAGGGAAGTTATGACCAACCTAGATAGCATATTCAAAAGCAGAAACATTACTTTGCCAATAAAGGTCCATCTAGTCAAGGCTATGGTTTTTCCTGTAGTCATGTATGGATGTGAGAGTTGGACTGTGAAGAAAGCTGAGTGCCAAAGAATTGATGCTTTTGAACTGTGGTATTGGAGAAGACTCTTGATAGAGTCCCTTGGACTGCAAGGAGATCCAACCAGTCCACTCTAAAGGTGATCAGCCCTGGGTGTTCTTTGGAAGGAATGATGCTAAAGCTGAAATTCCAGTACTTTGGCCACCTCATGTGAAGAGTTGACTCATTGGAAAAGACTCTGATGCTGGGAGGGATTGGGGGCAGGAGGAAAAGGGGATGACAGAGGATGAGATTGGCTGGATGGCATCACCGACTTGATGGACGTGAGCATGAGTGAACTCCAGGAGTTGGTGATGGACAGGGAGGTCTGGCGTGCTGCAATTCACGGGGTTGCAAAGAGTCGGACACAACTGAGTGACTGAACTGAACTGAGCGACTGAACTGAAGTGACGGTATCAGGGATGATAGAATAATTTATAGTCCTAGTCCTATAATAAGGTCTAAGTCTTTTAGAAAGCCTATGTTTCTGGACTGTGAACTTCACACACACTTCTCAATCTCCCTGCCATCAGGTGGGGCAGGACGATTAGAGTGAATTGAAGTTGTATATTTCCCTTCTTCAACATTTAAGACTGGAGCAGTTATAGTTGGATATTTCCCTTCACCCAGACCAGTTAGGCTCTGATAAAACTCAGTTAGACTCTGGTAAAATAGTTTATCCTAGAGGGCAAATCTTGTTAGGAAGAACAGAATGCTCTGGCACATCTTAAAATGGCTCCCCTTTTTTCCCTCATCTGTCAAAAGCATGAGGGGATTTTTCTGATATACACTGAGAAAATCTGGTTGAAACACAACAGGTAAGACTCACAAAAAGTGTGGGGCCTCTGATGATTCATTTCCCCTGGAGTTTTTAACTCTCAGAGTTGCCCATACTGAGCCTTCAGTAATTTGTGAACCAATTCGGGTTTCCCTACACCAGCACTGGTCCCCAGCAGGGCTGCTGTTCTGGTGAGCTGTGATTCACTGTAGTCTCTGTTGGTCTCTTCAATTTTAAGGGCAGTGGCTTGCTTTGTGACCTCTCTGTACTAAAAAACACGTGTTGATTTTTCAGTGGGTTTTAAGTTTTATTTGTTGTCAGGTTGGAATGGCACTTTCCAAGCTTCTCACATGCCATACCAGAAACCAGAAGTCTTTATTTTAAGAAATGTTTTTCTATACCACAAGCTTAAAAACTTACAAAGAATAATAAAACACATGCAAATTCAATATCATATAGAACAAAACTGTGTTGCATACTCTGTAAATTATTATTTTTCACTTTCTTCTTATACTGCATGTATTTTTATTTCTAGTCATGTAGCCTAGATCAGACACATCTTAAATAGTTGAATCTTCCAGTTTATCTGTAAAAATCAATATAAAGTTATAAAGTATAATACTTAACATATATGTTCCAAATAAACAATAAAATACAGCTTACCATTTTGATGCCTGTGGAAAACGTCCCTGGTTTTATAGGTTTAGGTTTCTCAATTTGCATTTCCAATTGGGTAGATCTATCTTTATGCTGAGCCAAAAGTAGAGCAACGGGGAGATCAGAACTCTCCTGTAAGAGAAGTTTAAGTGCAGTGTGAAAGTTAAAAAGAAAGAACTAAAGAGCAACCAGTCTTTTATTTTAAATTATGCCTTTCCATAAGAACTTGATGTCAACCTAAATATTCACTTTATGGAGAACACTTTACAAAAAACTTTAACATTCTATAATAAGAAAAGGCTGTTTTAGACTCATAAATCAAAATAACCTACAAAAATGGATTTTTATAAAATCCACATTAAAGACAATATAATAGGGTCTTATTTCATCTAATGAAACCAACCATATATTTATTAAAATAAAAAAAATTAGAAGCTAATCACAAAGAGAGTAGTACAAAGTACTATAACCTAGATCAGATGTTTATCTAAGACACATTCTTTTAACCAGTGAATTCAGACTGGCTTGAAATTGTTTCCCATTAGATTTCACCTGAGGCCGTTTGGAAATGATCCCTGTTCTGTTTTTTGTACAATGGAATGACTGTTAAATACAACCAAAAGTACGTTTATTTTCTCCTTTAATACTTACTTTTATAAATTAAATCTAAATTTTTTAATTAGCAAAATAATAGTAAACATTTTTAATATCTTATATTGATACTAAAACAGGGCCACTATCTATACAAATCTGCATACACACATATTAATAACATCATCAAATAACTAACTCTTATATGTAAACTGTTATTTATCCTATTTAAAATGAAGTCTTCTTACATGTTTAAAGTGCTACACAGCTAAGATCTAAACTAAATGTACCCAAAGCATTTTCCCTTCTGAGATGTCAGTTAAATAAGAACACAGAAACACATGCAGAAGGAAACCAGGAAGGAAGGAGGTCATACACAAAGAGACACACTGCTCTCTATATCAGTAAACAGAAAGAAAGGTACAAATACATTTCTATCTCTTATACCAAGGTGACCTATGAAAATAAAGTCATCAAATGGTCTAACAAATTTTTAAAATAGTAACTACCCAGAATTTAATCCTGAAAAAACTATGTTGTTAAACATTTTGTAATATAAAAGTGAAGATATAGTAGAACCTATTTTCTTTCCAAACTCAACAACTTAATATTTGGGGGCACAAATATGGCTAATGAATATATTTGAAAGACTTGTTTAAAGGTTATAGTACAGAAGAAATTCAAATAACAAGCCAATTATTTCAACAGCATCATCCTAGAATAAATCTGTTTTTCAAAACTTTGCAACAGAAGTGGTTTGCAAAAGCAAATGTTTTAAAGACGAAAACTTTCAAAAGTAAATGGAAAAACACAAATTTTATTTATAATGCAGAACTTTATTAAGAAGCAAAATTCTTGAGACTTGGTTTTAGCAATAATGAAGGAAAATGAATAAAATTCTAGAAGAATATACTTCAATACCTCTCATATATTCTACAACAAAGCATTAGTAATAATTAATCATATAGTATTGGGACTTTCCTGGTGGCCTGGGAAGCATGGCATTACTGTGAATTCCCACAGCTATTTGAGATTCCCATTAGAAATTTTGTAATAAGATGTCAACTTAAAGGGCATTTTAAATGGGCAGTGGCCCAAAGTATCTTTTAAAATCTCTTACTATCATTTCACATGTAAAAACTAAAAGAAGAAAAATAAATTTTCTTGGCTAAAAAGCTAAATCATTGCTTCCTAATTAATACTCTAAGTGAATTCAAATTCCATACCTAGTACTTACTCTAAAAAGTAAAAGTTCTTACATAAAAGCAAAACAATATGTGCACTTCAGAAAAAGCTGCTAATCAATACTATGCCTGTTTTAATTCTGGTTTCACTTTCCTATAAAAGAACCAGAATATTAAAATATATTGGTAAAACAGCTGAAATTTAATAAAAATAAGTATTCTAGAAATCTAAAACTAATTTTGATACAAAGGCAATACAATTTACTTCAAATCTGCTATACTCTACTTTAGCAATCAAAACTTTGGAGTCTGAAAATCTTGTAAATGTTAAGAAAGAAATAAGTAGGCGTTTACACATCAACAAAATCTATAGAGTAAAATAAATTATGGGAAACATATATGCTCTTAGGAATACAGAGAATGCAGATTCAGCCTTTCAAGTTATTGGTTGGCCAAAAAGTTTGTTCAGGCTCTCCCGTAGTATCTTATGGAAAAATCCAAATGAACTTTTTGGCCAACCCAGTATTTCATTCTTAGCTTTCCATTTTTACCCTGAAAGGGTCCCTAAGCTATTTAATAGCCTGAAGGTACAATGCTCAATATTTAAAGAAATTTTAATTAAGACTACCTGTAATACTCATTAAAAGCTTTATAGTGACCATTTTGAAAGATTATTTTAACTGACTTTGAGCAAGCCATCTGGCAAACAATATTCTAATAAAAATGAGCTACTGCATTTGACAATATTAGCCCTAGCAAAATTTAAGACATAATCTGAAGAGAAGTGTCTAACAGGAATATAAAAATATTTAATAAGTCAGGACCTGTTTAAAAATCTTTTTTCAAATAGCTTTTAGGAAAAAAAAAAAAAAAACCCTGAATTTACAGTTAGGATTAAATAAATGAACTTTTTAGGCAACATTTTAAGTCATACAGATTAAGACCATAACATTAAAACTCTGTCACATAGAGTATAATGTAATGCCAATACTTTTTTAAAAGGTTAAAAAGTGACTTTTAGCATAAGGACCAAAAACAGGAGAAGAAAAACTAATAAGGAGTACTTGTACTAGTTGTCTAAATTAGATCCAGAGAATCATTTTAAGATTTAAGCTACTAGATATATTTATAATACAGTCTTTCTAAATAAAATTTAACATATGAACATACATAGAAAAAATACAATGCATTCTTTTACATACTTAATAAAGATTCAGGAAAATAAAAAGAAATTTAATGAATTCTTTCAATTAGTCGACAAGGATGAAATGGATGTTAACATTTTAACAAAAAATTTTTAATAAATATTCAAAAATTAAAGTAACAATCTTTAAAAATAAATTTGAAAATGAAAACCAGAAATTCAAATTGAATTGGTATTCAAACCAATCTGCTGTAATTAATTGTTCTAATGAATACAGTAAATTGTTAAAGATTATTTAACCACTATGTTACATGATCTAAACAGTGAAGAAAGTATGCACAGTAATGACTTGCAGGTGAGGAAAACAGGAAGGGGAGGGCAGTTCTTAACAAAAACCAATATTAACTCCAGATTATACACAATGTACAACACTGGCAGTTGCAGCTCAAAAGCCAAAAGCAGCTCAATGAGGCACCAAAATTTCATGCTAAAAGACTAAAGATAAAAAGAATATACAAAAAGAGTCGCTGTGCAAAACTAGCTAACCTCAAAATAAAAACTAAAAATTCTTAATAATAAATGGAACATTTTTAGAAAGTTAGAGTGTATATTTGTCTTAAATCTAAGTTCAGTATTTGGAATTAATGTATAGAGGAAAGCATTAATAATGTACAAAGGAAAGAAAATCATGTTCCTCTTTATATAAAATGATGAGAGAAAGAACCTTCCAAAAAAAACCTGTAACATGAAGCTTTACAAATTCATTCTTTAAAGTTTTTAATGTCTCACAGGCGACATGTCCACAAAAAATGTAAAACACAATATGTATCATTTCAACTGTTAAAGCCACAACTTCCAGTTAATAGTTTCAAAAAAATTAATGGAAGTTACTAACAACAAAAAAAAAATCTTCCATGCTATACATTGCTATTTTCATTTTTTTGCTTTGGACTACACTGTGTGGTTTGTGGGATCTCAGTTCCTGATCAGGGACTGAACCTGGGCCATGACACTCAAAGTGCCGAATCCTAACCATTTAGACCACCAGGGAATTCCTTGTCCTCATTTTTAGAACCAAGTTTATGCTCCACTCATACAAAGCACATAGGGTTTATGATAAGCATTTACTGTCTAAGCTTCACTAAGGTCCTTACTTTCTCACCTACTTCTAATTTATTAGGTTGGTGCAAAAGTAATTGCAGTTTTACATTGTTGAATTTGTCTAATACTGGAATACATCATTAAATAAATTTAGTTATGTTATACATCATTTTAATGTGCATTTCTCACTTTATACTTTTGGTTAATCACATTACTTACTGTTTATTTTATATTTATTTTAGTCTACAGAAATGACATTAGACAAAAAGAAAATTTGAGCAACTTTTCTTATTTGAGTTCAAAATAGGTTGTAAAGCAGCAGAGACAACTTGCAACATTAACAACGCATCTGACCCAGGAACTGCTAACAAATGTACAGTGCAGTGGTGGTTCAAGAAGTTTTGCAAAGGAGAAGAAAGACTTGAAGATGAGGAGTACAGTGGCCAGCTATCAGAAGTTAACAATAACCAAGAGCATCATCAAAGCTGATCCTCTTATAACTACATGAGACGTTGCCAAAGAACTCAATGTCAACCATGCTATGGTTGTTCAGCATTTGGAGCAATTTGGAAAGGTGAAAAAGCTTGATAAGTGAGTGTCTCATAAGCTGACCAAAAATCAAAAAAAATTGTCATTTTGAGGTGTCATCTTCTCTTATTCTACACAACAGCAATGAACCATTTCTCGATTGGATTGTGATGTGAGAGGAAAAGTGGATTTTATCCAACAACCAGTGATGACCAGCTCAGCGGCTGGACCAAGAAGCAGCTTCAAAGCACTTCCCAAAGCCAAAACTTGCACCAAAAAAAGGTCATGGTCACTGGAGGTCTGCTGCCAGTATGACCCACTCACTACAGCTTTCTGAATCCTGGTGAAACCATTACATCAGAGAAGTATATTGAGCAAATTGATGATATGCACTAAAAACTGCAATACCTGCAGCCGGCATTGGTCAATAGAATGAGTCCAATTCTCCACCACAACGCCCCACCACATGTCATACAACCAAAGTTTCAAAAGTTGAACAAATCGGGCTACAAAGTTTTGCCTCATCCACCACATTCACCTCACCTCTCACCAACTGACTACAATTTCTTCAAGCATCTTAATAATTTTTTGCAGGGAAAAACACTTCCACAACCAGCAGGAGGCAGAAAATGATTTCCAAGAGTTCATCAAATCCTGAAGCAGGGATTTTTATGCTACAGGAATAAACAAACATTTCTCGTTGGCAAAAATGTGTTGCTTGTAATGGCTCCTATTTTGATTAACAAAGATGTGTTTGAACCTAGTTAAAATGATTTAAAATTCATGGTCTGAAGCCATAAATACTTTTGCACCAAACTAATAAATAATCTTGCTTTCTCTTTTTATTCCTGGTTATATGGCTTAAATGCGTTTAGGGCAAAAGCACAGTAGAAAAATATACACATACACATTCACCTGGTCACAGAATAACAAACAGCGTAGCAACTAGTAGACTGAAGAGTTAAGTATGTTAATAACACGTGGAAATTAATTATGTAGCTAGAAAGGGGAAAGGAAGAATGTAAAAAGCCTTTACTGGAAAGGACAATTTCCATGTTGCGATTTCATTAGTATTACATTGGTTTATAAGCATCAAATAATATATTCTCAAATCCATGAAACATTTCATAAACCTTGGTTGCAATTCCTGCTATTATCGAATAATGTTGACTACTTGGGCAACTAACAACTAGAAAACACCAATAACTTGCAAGACATTACCATTTCTTTCAAATGTATTTTCCCCATGCAAAAATACAAAATACAGTTCTCACAGAGTAACCAGTCACTAAAACTTCAGCATGAAGCCAAAATACTTGAAAATGAGCTAGTTATTAGAAAATGAGTATCAATCAGGAGAAAAGTGCTCTGAAAACATGTTTTAGTCAGTAAGCTTAGAAACACATCAACACCCTATTAATAGTAAACTAGCTTATGTTAATTATAGTATTGCTCTGTTATCTGAAAATAAAATGGATATTAACAAACATTTGAAAAAATAAATAAATAGGGCCTTCCTTGAAGGTTCAGTGATTAAGAATCTGCCTCCCATGCAAGGGACATGGGCTCAATCTCTGACATGCTGCAGAACAAGAAAGCCCATGTGCCACAATTACTGAAGCCTGCGAGCCTAGAGCCCGTGCTATGCAACAAGAGAAGCCACTGCGATGAGAAGCCCATGCACCACAATGAAGAGCAGTCTCCACTTGTCAGAACTAGAGAAAGCCCACATGCAGCAACCAACATGCAGCACAGCCAATACATAAATCAATCAATAAATAAAGGGATAGAAGGTGAATACATGAGCACAAACTATAGAAATGCTATTTAAATACCATCACCCAGCATAAGAGGAAAGATAAACCCTGAAGACAAATGTTTTTATCACAATCAACATTAATACATACCAGTTCATCTAAAAAAGCCTGCTTATTCTTCCTTTTGAGAATCTGCTGCATTTGTTCTTCTTTTTGTATAAATAGTCTTCTTTGTTCATTTTCCTGTCTTTCTACTTCTAAAGCTTCTTCCAATTCCTCCTGTTCCCGAGTCTGAAACAGTAACGTTCATATATGGCATGAAATAAATTTAGTAACCAAAACTAAATCTAATACTCCATACTACCTTTTTTCGAGGCATAAATTGCACTAGTCACTAATTGTTTAATAGTGCAGCAGCAGCTCCACTTTAAAAGAACTAATTTTCTTTCATGTAGACATGTTACCATTAAAGAGAATGACATCCAGCACTAAATGAAATCTAAACAAAGTACACTTATCCCAGCTGCAGAAATGTGGAAACTGCTTTAGAAGACTTTATTTAGGAAATTTAACAAAGAAAGCAAAACAAAAACCCAACAACAACAAAGAGAACATCTCCATATAGAACTATTAATTGAACAACTCCATATAAAAGACGGGTTCATTTAATAGAAACAATTTTTAAAATACATAAGATAATGAAAAGTTATCATAGTACTTAACGTCTTTATTCCAAATTAAATCTTTCTGATGCTTGAGTTCCAAATAGCATTCATTTAAGGTAAGTTATGAAAAACTGAAGTTATTTTCTAACACAAGTATATAAATTTCAAGGGTCTTCTCTGTGGACTAAAAAATTCAAAATCCAAAGCTAATAT
This sequence comes from Bubalus bubalis, assembly GCF_019923935.1. NCBI lineage: Eukaryota > Metazoa > Chordata > Mammalia > Artiodactyla > Bovidae > Bubalus > Bubalus bubalis. The sequence continues at coordinate 30,388,198 of NC_059167.1, forward strand.
GTAGAGAGAATGAACTACAGTCCTACATTACTTCCCTTTTATGAAGTTCCTTAGAAATACCAAATACTTCCAGACTCCGAAATTTATTCCAACCCTAAATCATATTTAAAAGCAGTATTACAAGCAATAAATGCTGGACAGGGTGTGGAGAAAATGGAACCCTTTTACACTATTGGTGGGAATGCAAACTAGTACAGCCACTATGGAGAACAGTATGGAGATTCCTTAAAAAACTGGAAATAGAACTGCCTTATGACCCACCAATCCCACTGCTGGGCATACACACCGAGGAAACCAGAATTGAAAGAGACACATGTACCCCAATGTTCATCGCAGCACTGTTTATAATAGCCAGGACATGGAAACAACCTAGATGTCCATCAGCAGATGAATGGATAAGAAAGCTGTGGTCCATATACACAATGGAATATTACTCAGCCATTAAAAAGAATACATCTGAATCAGTTCTAATGAAGTGGATGAAACTGGAGCCTATTATACAGAGTGAAGTAAGCCAGAAAGAAAAACACCAATACAGTATACTAACACATATATATGGAACTTAGAAAGATGGTAACGATAACCCTGTATATGAGACAGCAAGGGAGACACAGATGTATAGAACAGTCTTTTGGACTCTGTGGGGGAGGGAGAGGGTGGAATGATTTGGGAGAATGGCATTGAAACATGTATAATATCATGTATGAGGCGAATCGCCAGTCCAAGTTCGATGCATGATGCTGGTTGCTTGGGGCTGGTGCATTGGGATGGCCTGGGAGAATGGTATGGGGAGGGAGGAGGGGGGGAGGGTTCAGGATGGGGAACACGTGTATACCTGTGGCGGATTCATGTTGATGTATGGCAAAGCAAATACAATATTGTAGAGTAATTAACCTCCAACTAAAATAAATAAATTTATATTTTTTAAAAAAAGCAGTATTATACCAACTCTTTGTTCTTTAAGTCTTATGAATGAGAAATATAGTAATATCTGAATGGCTTTATTTTAAATCCTGACTGTTGCTCTTAAAAATGCAATGCTGCTGCCAAGTCATTTCAGTCGTATCTGACTCTGTGCAACCCCATAGACGGCAGCCCACCAGGCTCCCCCGTCCCTGGGATTCTCCAGGCAAGAACACTGGAGTGGGTTGCCATTTCCTTCTCCAATGCATGAAAGTGAAAAGTGAAAGTGAAGTCACTCAGTCATATCTGACTCTTAGCAACTCCATGGACCACAGCCTACCAGGCTCCTCCGTCCACGGGATTTTCCAGGCTAGAGTACCGGAGTGGGGTGCCATTGCCATACCTTTATTTAATTCAACATAATACTGAGAATTTATGGCACCTTGAGGCAAATACAGAATACAGGGAGCGAGTATAATATGTTTTGGAATCAATAACATGAATTAACAGAGATCTCACAGAAAAGTGTATTTTTATGTAAAATAATATTTACATATTATTAATCTCTGTTAATCTAATCTGTTAAGATTATATCAATTCACAAATTAGATATACTCCCAGAAATAAACAAGTTTCCCAAATGAAAAAATATTTCCCTTATAATTCAAACTCAGTATATCCAAAATTAAGTTCAGCATTTGGTTTCCGAAAGCTAATCATTCTCCTGTATTCCTGATTTCTGCTAACTTCACACCCATCTCTCAGTCAACTCAAGTTGAAACCTCAAAGTCATCTTTATTACTCCTTCTCCCTCAACCCCATCCCCCTTAAATTAAGTCAGTTGCTAAGTTCTAGTAGCATTTCTCCCCTATAATTTTAAAAACTTCTATTACTGAGATTGCTATTCTAACTAAGGCACCCAGTGGAGAAGGAAATTCAAACTTGATCTAGAAAAACTACTAGGAATAAATGCACAAAGTTAGGGGGTAAGATATGAAGGCTGGAAAAGTGAATTACTAGACTGTAGGTCCATAAGCAGAAAAAGATGTCTCACAATAAAACAGTGTCATATCAGTAATAATTAGAACAAGTGATAGGTTTACATAGAGTATGGTGGGAGACAAAATTAATAGAGTGGTTAATTCCTCATGCTATGATGGAGGACAGGTAGAATTAGAAAAGATTTCACAGAGTGTTAACGGGTTGAATGTGTGCCCCCAAAATACATGTTGAAGTTCTTAACCCATGGTAACCATAAATGTGGCCTTATTTGGAAATAGGGTCTTTGCATATGTAACCAAGTTAAGATAGGTCATGCTGGAAACTTGGATACAGACACATAGGGAAGAAGGCCATGGGAAGTTAGAGGCAGAGATCAGAGTGGTGCCAAAGATGCTAAAAGAAAAAAAGATTTCTCCCTAGAGCTTTCAGAGAGAACATGACCCTGATGACACCTTGACTTCAGACTTCTAGCTTACAAGAAGCCTGTTCCTATAGGAGACAAATTTCATTGTTACAAATCACCCAGTTTTGGGTAATTTGTTTTAACAGCCCTAGGTAAGCTCAGCTCATGAAGGCTGAGCAGGTTTCAAACAGTAGGTATTTAACCCCACTGCAGAGTAGAAGAGCCATTTAGGCAGAGAAAACAAAGGTAAAAAGACACAAAACAAGCTGGAATGCTTGGTATGACCAAGTCATTAAGTATGAAGTTGGGGAAAGCTCTTGATAAAAGCTGGAGAGGCCAGCAGAAGGCAGATAATGGAGAATTAACCATACCATACTAAGGGGTGCATTTATGCCATACTAAGGCAATTGGTAAGGCAAGGAATTTAGAAAGATGTCCAGAAGCAGTGAAGAATACAGATCACTGGGGTTCAAGACTGAAGACAGGAAGACTCAGAGGAATATTCCAACTCAAGTAAGAAATAATGAATACTATGTAAAGTAACGATAATATAATTAGAGGAGGAACTAGGTTTGAAAGACCGTAAGCAAAGACTGCTGCTACTGCTAAGTCACTTCAGTCGTGTCTGACTCTGTGTGACCCCACAGACGGCAGCCCACCAGGCTCCACCGTCCCTGGGATTCTCCAGGCAAGAACACTGGAGTGGGTTGCCAGGAAGGACTACCAACAGTATATGATTCCCCAAAGAAGACATATAGATGGCCAATAAACCCGTGAAAAGATGCTCAACATCATTCATTATTGGAGAAATACAAATGAGAACTACAATGAGGTATCATCTCACACCAATCAGAACGAAAGTGAAAGTGTTAAGTCACTCAGTCATGTCCGACTCTTTGTGACGCCATGAACTGTAGCCCACCAGGCTTCTCTGTCCATAGCATTCTCCAGGCAAGAATACTGGAGTGGGTAGCCATTTCCTTCTCCAGGAGATGTTCCCAATCCAGAGATTGAACCCAAGTCTCCCACATTGCAGGCAGACTCTTTACTAACTGAGCTACCAGGGAAGCCACACCAATCAGAATGGCCATCATCAAAAAACTACAAACAATGAAGATGTGGAAAAAAGAGAACCCTACTGCACTGTTAGTGGAAATGTAAATTGATACAGCCACTATGGAGAACAGTATGGAAATTCCTTAAAAAACTAAGAATAAAACTACCATATGACCCAGCAATTCCACTACTGGGCATATAACCTGAGAAAACCACAATTCAAAAAGACACATATACCCACAATGTTCATGGCAGCACTATTTATAATAGTCAGGACTTGGAAGCAAGCCAGATGTGCATCAACAGATGAAAGGATAAAGAAAATGTGGTACATATATACAATGGAATATTACTCAGCCATAAAAAGCAACAAATTTGAGTCAGTTCTAATGAGGTGGATGAAGCTAGAGCCTACAATATAGAGTGCAGTAAGTCAGAAAGAGAAAAACAATTATCATATATTTAGTATAACAAATTGAGAAAGTAGCATTGACATATACACTCTATCCAATTATGACTCATTATTATACAGCAGAAACCAGCACACTGTAAAACAATTATGCTTCAATTTCTAATAAAGTTTTTTAAAAAACAGTATATAAAGACTATCCAGATATGGCTTGAACACTTAGATAAAGAACATAATAGGAGAAATAGGTAAGTGAGTGAAGATGAAAAAGGTTAGTTATGATGAACATAGATGCAAAACTCTTCAACAAAATATTAGCAAAACCAAATTCAACAATACATTAAAAGGATCATATACCATAATCATGTAGGATTTATACCCCAAGAATGCAAGGATGGTTCAATACCCACAAATCAATCAATGTGACACACCACATTTATAAATTGAAAAATAAAAAGCATATTGTAATCTCAGTAGATGTAAAAAGGGATTTTGATAAAATTCAACATTCATTTATGATAAAACGCTAAACAAAGTAGGCACAGAATGAACATAAAACAATAAAGGCCAAATATGACAAGCCCATAACTAATATTATGCTCAACAGTGAAAAGCTGAAAGCATTTCCTCTAAGATCAGGAACAAAACAAGGATGCTCACTCTTGCCATTTTTATTAAAAAATAAAGTATTGGAAGTATTGTATTGGAAGTCCTAGCCACAGCAATCAAACAAAAAAAAGAAAAAGAATTCCAATTGGAAAGGAAGAAGAAAAACTGTCAATGTTTGAAGATGGCATGATACTATATATACAAAATTCTAAACATGCCAACAAAAAACCTATTAGAACTCACCGATGAATTCAGTAAACTTACAGTATACAAAATTAATCTATAAAAATCTGCTGCATTTCTATACACTAACAACAAACTATCAGAAAGAGAAAAGAATCTCATTTACACCTGCATCAAAAAGAATAAAATACCTGGGAAGTAATCTAAGGAAGTAAAAGACCTAAAAAGAGAAAACTGTAAGACACTGACAAAAGAAACTGAAGACAACACAAACATATGGAAAGATCTACTGTGCTCATGAAGAATTAACAGTTTTAAAATGGCCATACTACCCCAACACAATTCAGTGTTGTGAAATTCAGTGCAATCCCTATCAAAATATCAACCACATTTTTCACAGAACTAGAACAAATAATTTTTTGTGTGTATGGCAACATAAAAGACCTTGAATAGTCAAAACAATCTTGAAAAAGAATAACAAAGTTCAAAGTATCATACTGCTTGCTGCTTAGTTGCTTCAGTCATGTCCGATTCTGTGCAACCCCACAGATGGCAGCCCACCAGGCTCCCCCATCCCTGGGATTCTCCAGGCAAGAACATTGGAGTGGGCTGCCATTTCCCTCTCCAATGCAGGAAAGTGAAAAGTGAAAGTGAAGATGCTCAGTCGTATCCGACTCTTAGCGACCCCATGGACTGCAGGCTACCAGGCTCCTCCGTCCATGGGATTTTCCAGGCAAGAGTACTGGAGTGGGGTGCCACTGCCTTCTCCAAAGTATCATACTACCTGATTTCAAACTACAATACGAAGACACAGTCTTCAAGAAAACAAACTACTAGTACAAAAACAGACACAGAGATCAATGTGGAACAGAACAGAGAGCCCAGAAGTAAACCCACTTATATGGGCAATTAATCCATGACAAAGGAAGCAAGAACATACAACAAGAAAAAAGACAGCCTCTTCAGTAAATGGTGTTGGAAAAACTAGACAGCTACACGTGAAAGAATTAAACAGGACTACTTTCTCACACCATCAACAAAAATAAACTCAAAAGGGATTATTTAAGACTTAAGTGTAAGACCTGAAACCATAAAACTCTTACAAGACAACATGGGTAGTATGCTCTTTGACATCTAGCCATGTCAAACAGGTAGCATGGGTAGCAAAGAATAAATCTGGTAAGAGGTTAATGTCCAAAATATACAAAGAATTCATAGAACTCAACATCAAAAAAACAAATAACCTGATTAAAAAATGGGCAAAGAACCTGAACAGACATTTTTCCAGAGGACAAACAGATGGCCTAAAGGCATAGGAAAAAATGCTTAATATCACGAATCATCAGGGAAATGCAAATGAATACCACAATGAGATATCACCTCACATCTGTCAGAATGGTCACCAGCAAAAAGAAAACAAATAACAAATGTTGGAAAGGATGTGGAGAAAAGGGGACCCTAGGAATGTAAACTGGTGCAGGTACTATGGAAAATAAGACGGTTCCTCAAAAAATCAGAAATAGAACTACAATACAATCAAGCAATTCTGGGTTCTTATCCAAAGGAAAGCAAAACACTAATTTGAAAAGATATATGCACCTCAACATTCATTTCTGCATTATTTAAATAAGCCAAGATAACGGAAGCACCTTGAGTACCCATCAACAGAAGAATGGATAAAAAAGATGTAATATATAAAATCAAATACTACTCAGCCATTAAAAAAAAAGAATGAAATCTTGCCATTTGGACTGAAGACAAATACTGTATGATTTCACTTACATTTGGAATAGAAAAAACAAAACAAGTAACCAAAAATAACAAAACAGTCATAGATACAGAGAACAAACAGGAGGTTTCTGGGGGGAAGGAGGACGGGGAATGAAAGAAATAGGTGAGAAAGATTAAGTATGAACTTCCATTTACAAAATAAATAAGTCACAGGTACGAAATGCACAGTGTGGGGGAATATAGTCAACAAGAATACAGAATTTTTGTATCATGATGGTAACCATACAATCATAATGGTAACTTGACTTATAATGGTGATCATTTTGAAATGTATGTTGTTTTTGTTGTAGCTGCTGCTGCTGCTGTTGTTCAGTCACTAAGTCATGTCTGACTCTTCGCAACTCCATGGTCTGCAGCATGCCAGGCTTCCCTGTCCTTCATGATCTCCCAGAGTTTGCTCAAACTCATGTCCATTGAGTAGATGATGACATGCAACCGCCTCATCCTTTGTCACCCGCTTCTCCTTCTGCCCTCAATCTTTTCCAGCATCAAGGTCTTTTCCAATGAGTCGGCTCTTTACAGCAGCTGGCCAAAGTGTTGCAGCTTCAGCTTCCACAGTAAACTCAGTAATAGTTTCTCTGTCAGAAATGAGTCATCTTATGTGCCTAACTATCCAAGAGATTGAGCTTTTTCCCCTTTTTTGAAACAATTCTGATGTTTTTGGAACAGTGAGACTTCAACATTCACAAAGACATTAAAGGCAAGTTGCTACCTCAGGATAGTAAATACATCATTCATATAGTCCACATTCCTTGGGCCACTTCAGAACTGGGCTCTACTCAAAGACACTGTAGTTACTGATATACATGAACTTGCACCATCTTAGAAAATGGTCCTACGTCTGTATTTATGCCAACACCAAATAGCTACATATCACTAATAAAATGCTCATCATAGAATGATCCATTAATAAATGATAATGAATTACTGACCAAAACACTTAGTTATAACAGATCCAGGTGCTAAACGCTAACATGAAGAATAAATGTAGTCACTGTAACATGCATTAAACAAAGTACAAGTTGATCATTATAGAACATGAGGTATTACGGATGCTGGTCCTCGGCACAGTTGAAAATTCATGTATAGTTTAGTCTGCACTCCTTATCAGTGGTTCCCTCTGTGTCTGAGGTTCTGCAACCAAGGATTCAATCTCAACATGTGGTATACTAGTATTCACTATTGAAAATAATCCAGGTGTTAAGTGGACCTACACAGTTCAAACCCGTGTTGTTCAAGGGTCAATTGTATTCAATAACTTATCATTATAAAGTTTTTGTTAATTAGAAATGCCTACTTTAAAATAATATAACCAGCCTAAAATTAGATCATTCGTTCATTTAAACTCTCAATATTATTTGGTAGCTTAAAACTATAAATGAAAAAAGCACTCACTTGAAAGAACAACCTTATTAAGTTAAACAGAGTTAATGCAACAAGTCACCTGGGCATACCTATTGTGCATGTATCTTCTGATGTACCCAGAGAAGGGTACTGGGGAAAGTGAGTAATTTTTATGGCATACTGATGCTCTCGGAAATGAGACACCTTTCTAAGGAAGCCAGGCTGGATAGGAACAGAATAGAATGTCAATTCCTCAAGAGTTTTATTGTAGGAAACAAGTGCCTTAATGAAACACTTAAAGACTATAACAAGTAAATCTAAGTACATGACAAAAATACAAGCTATGTAATCCAAACATTGAAGCTATGTAATCCAAACATATCTATATCATTTTTACCAATGATTACAAATTCCTGGAAGAGCACCTTAAAAACAATTACCTCTGCTTTCCCCAAAACTAGAAACCCAAGCTATACTGAAGAAATGATAGCTAAACTGTGTAAGTTAGATATTTAAATCTCTGCATGCATACAATTATTTTTCCTTTACAGAATATATTTTAATAATGCCATCAAAACTGTTTTTGCTATAGTAATGTGCGCCTCATACCTATATGCATATATAAATATACTAGTATTTCTGGCCTTAATTTCAGCTAAATTCTTTGTAAATATGACTAGGTTTAGAAAAAGCTTTTTAAAGGATCATGGGGAAGCATTAGTTTCTAATACAAAAGAAGAAGAAAATACTTGGCACCAACCAGCTTTAACTTATTTTTCTGAATGACATCTTTGTTTTCCTTTTGGTATATCTCCATTTTCTTTTTGGTATTGTCCAAATCCACATTGTTGGTCAAATTGAAAACTGCACGAGAAAAGAAACAGTGACATGAAATAGTTTCAACATACATCTTGCAAAGATAATAAAAATCAAATATTCATCACAATGATTTCTTAATTCATCAGGTTTTCATTCCTTACCGCCCCATTTGTGTCTTTTTACTGACCACCTACTTTATAGAATCTAGTTCAGCAACTATGATTTTCTGAACCAAATATAAGGAAACACTGTCACACAGACTACCTACAGATCTAAATAACCTCAAAAAATCTAATATGTGTGCTTGCCACAGTCACATTGGATGTGAATTTTACATTGCCCATTTTAACTTTAAAAGTATAAAAAAAGATTGCTTAAATTTTTTTTTAATTTTATTTTTAAACTTTACATAATTGTATTAGTTTTGCCAAATGTCAAAATGAATCCGCCACAGATATACATGTGTTCCCTATCCTGAACCCTCATCCCTCCTCCCTCCCCATTCCATCCCTCTGGGTCGTCCCAGTGCACCAGCCCCAAGCATCCAGTATCGTGCATCGAACCTGGACTGGCAACTCGTTTCATACATGATATTTTACATGTTTCAATGCCATTCTCCCAAATCTTCCCACCCTCTCCCTCTCTCTCAGAGTCCATAAGACTGTTCTATACATCAGTGTCTCTTTTGCTGTCTCGTACACAGGGTTATTGTTACCATCTTTCTAAATTCCATATATATGCGTTAGTATACTGTATTGGTGTTTTTCTTTCTGGCTTACTTCACTCTGTATAATAGGCTCCAGTTTCATCCACCTCATTAGAACTGATTCAAATGTATTCTTTTTAATGGCTGAGTAATACTCCATTGTGTATATGTACCACAGCTTTCTTATCCATTCATCTGCTGATGGACATCTAGGTTGCTTCCATGTCCTGGCTATTATAAACAGTGCTGCGATGAACACTGGGGTACACGTGTCTCTTTCCCTTCTAGTTTCCTCAGTGTGTATGCCCAGCAGTGGGATTGCTGGATCATAAGGCAGGTCTATTTCAGTTTTTTAAGGAATCTCCACACTGTTCTCCATAGTGGCTGTACTAGTTTGCATTCCCACCAACAGTGTAAGAGGGTTCCCTTTTCTCCACACCCTCTCCAGCATTTATTGCTTGTAGACTTTTGGATCGCAGCCATTCTGACTGGCGTGAAATGGTACCTCATAGTGGTTTTGATTTGCATTTCTCTGATAATGAGTGATGTTGAGCATCTTTTCATGTGTTTGTTAGCCATCTGTATGTCTTCTTTGGAGAAATGTCTATTTAGTTCTTTGGCCCATTTTTTGATTGGGTCATTTATTTTTCTGGAGTTGAGCTGTAGGAGTTGCTTGTATATTCTCAAGATTAGTTGTTTGTCAGTTGCTTCATTTGCTATTATCTTCTCCCATTCTGAAGGCTGTCTTTTCACCTTGCTAATAGTTTCCTTTGATGTGCAGAAGCTTTTAAGGTTAATTAGGTCCCATTTGTTTATTTTTGCTTTTATTTCCAATATTCTGGGAGGTGGGTCATAGAGGATCCTGCTGTGATGTATGTCAGAGAGTGTTTTGCCTATGTTCTCCTCTAGGAGTTTTATAGTTTCTGGTGCTTAAATTTTTTATTTAAAAAAAAGTAGGTCTGAAATCTACTGCACTAGTCAGAATCAATACTGAAAAGAATCTAAGCTCCAGAAACAGAAAAACTATCCAAAGGAATAAAAAATATTATCCAACAAAAACAGGTTTTATTCTAATCTTCAACATAGCTAGACCTAAGACTGAAGCATTTCCCATATACTCTAGATCTGGAAAAGTATGAAATACATGAGTTGAAACCTAACAGGGAAGGTAAAGGATAATCTGGCTCCAAAACCGAAGACTGAAATAGCTGAGTAAGAGAAGCCACTGAAACATGTTCAGAAAGGAGATAAACTTTCAGTAAGTTAGAACTATCTTTTTATAATTCTAATCCAAAGTGATTTTAATTATAAATGCCTAACTCCCTTCTGGATCACGGAAAAAGCAAGAGAGTTCCAGAAAAACATCTATTTCTGCTTTATTGACTATGCCAAAGCCTTTGACTGTGTGGATCACAATAAACTGTGGGAAATTCTGAAAGAGATGGGAATACCAGACCACCTGACCTGCCTCCTGAGAATCTGTATGCAGGTCAGGAAGCAACAGGTAGAACTGGACATGGAACAACAGACTGGTTCCAAATAGGAAAAGGAGTACGTCAAGGCTGTATATTGTCACCCTGCTTATTTAACTTATATGCAGAGTACATCATGAGAAACGCTGGGCTGGAAGAAGCACAAGCTGGAATCAAGATTGCGGGGAGAAATATCAATAACCTCAGATATGCAGATGACACCACCCTTACGGTAGAAAGTGAAGAGGAACTAAAAGGTCTCTTGATGAAAGTGAAAGTGGAGAGTGAAAAAGTTGGCTTAAAGCTCAACATTCAGAAAACGAAGATCATGGCATCCAGTCCCATCACTTCATGGGAAATAGATGGGGAAACAGTGGAAACAGTGCCAGACTTTATATCTGGAGGCTCCAGAATCACTGCAGATGTTGATTGAAGCCATGAATTTAAAAGACTCTTACCCCTTGGAAGGAAAGTTATGACCAACCTAGATAGCATATTGAAAGCAGAGACATTACTTTGCCAACAAAGGTCCATCTAGTCAAGGCTATGGTTTTTCCAGTAGTCATGTATGGATGTGAGAGTTGGACTGTAAAGAAAGCTGAGAGCCGAAGAATTGATGCTTTTGAACTGTGGTGTTGGAGAAGACTCTTGAGAGTCCCTTGGACTGCAAAGAGATCCAACCAGTCCATTCTGAAGGAGATCAGTCCTGGGTGCTCTTTGGAAGGAATGATGCTAAAGCTGAAACTCCAGTACTTTGGCCACCTCATGCGAAGAGTTGACTCATTGGAAAAGACTATGATGCTGGGAGGGATTGGGGGCAGGAGGAGAAGGGGAAGACAGAGGATGAGATGGCTGGATGGCATCATCAACTCAATGGACGTGAGTTTGAGTGAACTCCGGGAGTTGGTGATGGACAGGGAGGCCTGGCGTGCTGAAATTCATGGGGTCACAAAGAGTCAGAAACGACTGAGTGACTGAACTGAACTCCCTTTTAAGTTTATATACGTAAATTTAAAGGTTATTATAACTCTCTGGACAAAAAATGTTTTTCATTTATATGAATATAAACTCATATTTTAAAGTACCGCCCACTGCCATAGCCCTTTCAGTGTTAATATAAGCTCATCTAAAGAAGGGTCTTCATCACTGTCTCTCCTATTCCATAATTCAATTCAGATCCCCCTTGGATTTCTCTAATCTTTATGCTTCTGTTATTAGCCCTTAGATCCCTTCTCCAATTACTTACAACTGCTTCCTCTAGCTTGACCTATAAGCAGGTTTGATCTACCCTAAATAATCTGCTTTAATCCATGCTCCTACATGATGACATCAAATGCTGACAAGGATGTGGAGCAACAGGAACACTCATACACTGCAGTGGGAATGCAAAATGGCATAGCACTTTGGAAAGCAATTTGAGAGTTTCTTACAGAATGAAACATACTCTTATCATACAATCCTGCAACTGCACTCCTTGATATTTATCCAAAGGAGTTAAAAACCATGTCCACACAAAATCCTGCTTATGAATGTTTACAGCAGCTTTATTCATCATTGCTGAAAAAACCAAGATGTCCTTCAGTAGTCTGAGTAGATAAATAAACTAGAGTATACCCAGACAATGAGATATTATTAAGCACCAAATAATAATAAACTATCAAAGGGTTAGCCCAGGTGGTGCAGTGGTAAAGAATCTGCCTGCCAATGCAGATGCCAGAGATGCAGGTTCAATCTCTGGGTCAGGAAGATCCCCCAGAGGAGGAATGGCAATCCACTCCAGTATTTTTGCCTGGAAAATCCCATGGACAGAGGAATCTGGCGGGCTACAGTCCATGGGGTCACAAAGAGTCAGACACAACTGAGCACAGCACATCAAACCATGAAAAGACATAGAGGAAACTTAAATGTGTATTACTAAGGCAACTGATAAGGCTACACACTGTATGATTTCAACTGACACCCTAAAAAAGCAAAACTACAGAGACAGTAAAAAGATCTGTGGTTGCCAAGGACTGAGGGGAAGAAGGGACAAATAAGCAGAACACAGAGGAGTTTCAGGGTACTAAAGCTATTCTGTACAATACTATAATGGAGGATACATGCCATTATATATATCCAAACCCAGAAAAAGTACAACATCAAGAGTAAACCTTAATGTAAACTATGGACCTTGGGATATGACAATATTAATGTAGGTTCATTGATTATAATAGATTTATCATTCAGGCAGGTATGCAGATAGTGGGGGAGTCTGTGTGTATGTGAGGTACAAGGGGTATAAGGGAACTCTCTGCACGTTTCATTTAATTTTTCTGTGAATCTAAAACTGCTCTAAAAAATAAAGTCTATGAAAAAAAGAAACATCTGGTAAGAGCTCAAGAAATGCTTGCTGAATTATTACAAGAGGAAAAAAATAAACCAATACGGGTATGGGAGGGATAGACGAAACAGGTAAAGTGGATAAAGAAGTACAAACTTCAGTTTAAAATAAGTTATATGTCACAGGGATGTAATGTACATAGGGAACATAGTCAGTGAAGTGAAGTTGCTCAGTCGTGTCTGACTCTTTGCAACCCCATGGACTGTAGCCTACCATGCTCCTCCATCCAGGGGGTTTTCCAGGCAACAGTACTGGAGTGGGTATTGTCAATAATACTGTAATTACTTTCTATAGTAATGGATGGTAAGTGGTCTTATTGCAATGATCACTTCATAATACATAAAAATATGGAATCACTAAGCTATACACCTGAAACTAATATAATATTGCATATCAATCATATCTCCAAAACACTAAAATAACAAAGAAATCAAAATGCTAATATTTATAATTATCTTTATAAACACAGATTGAATTTAAATGACCTTTATAATTACAAAATTGAATTATTTAGAAAGGCAAAGTAAGCAAATGAGAAACTATAGGGAAAAAATAATCTTTGTTTCTTATGGTATGAATCTACTGACAAGTAAAGTTAATCAAATTGATATCCTATGTTGAACTTTATTAAAATGTTTAGAGCAATTAAAAAAAGTTACAATTTATCGCTAAGCTAGATAATGTGCTAAAAAAACTTCTCATTAAATAGAAATTAGAAACAGTAAAGTTAAATTATAAGTGAAACTGATCTGTTATAGATAATTTCTATTTTATGCTTATTAAAAATTTTATGAATTTTAATGAAATGCAAATAACCAATTTGTTTATTTCATTTTTTTAATTTGGAAAGCAAAGGTAATAACAATATAATAGATGCAAACCATAATCATAAGTAATACAAATCTCTTCCTTTAAAAAACAAAAAGAGAAAAACACTAAAAGTGGATTACAATTTTAAAAACATCAGATGAAGCGAGTCTCATTCATGATACAATGAAGCAGATGGGTATAAGAGCTTAGAAGAAAAGAATTTTCTGTAACAATTATTTGGTCTTTTATCTATCCTGGTTACTGGCTTAGCTCATATGTTGACCTGTCTTTAGTCAAGTATTAAAAGCCAACAAAAAACCTACTGTATTTTCTGAAAGATTTAATGTTATTTAAGTGCAACTCTGCAGTCTTTTTGACATCCAGAATTCATAATTAAAGCCCTTAGGACATTCTCACCCTTTTAAAACAAAAATACCCTAAACCAAAAGAATAATATATTTATTATGAGACTAAGGACAAACCTTTGAGACAATCCTGAGGCCAAAAGGAACAAGAATTTTTATGTTTAGATTGTCATAACCACAGAAAAGGGCCCATTGTCAAAGCTATAAGAAAGTCCATCTTCATATGTGCCCCCTTCTATTGTAATTTTTTATGCCACTACTCAAAATTATAGTGTTCTAAACTTTTTATATTCATGATATTCAAAGGGTTCATAATGAATTTCTATACCAGTGACTGATCCCTAATTTATAAATCCTCAAACACTGACTCCTTAGCCATCCTACCAACTTTATTCTTTTCACTCTAACCTAAATGACACCTTCCTATCTTCCTTCCTACCAAACTTCCTTAAGATCCTTCAAAATTATAGCACCAATATATAGATTTTTGTCTTCTCCAATTCTTCTATACTAATCAACACTCAATATTCTAGACTCAGGCTACTAACTAGTCTCTGAGACTACGAAGTACTTTGATGGGCTCTGTAAGTTAGGAAAACCTATGTTCAAAGTCTGGCTACATTATATATTAGCAATGTGATCTCCAGAACAACAGTTAAACCCTCTGTGCCTCCTCTCCAAATGCAAAACAGATTAAAATACCTATCCCAAGAGTTGTGAAAACTATGCTTTTGATTAACACAGAGATAGCAAATACAGATATAACAAACATCTAACTAATCATCTTTAACAGAATGAATGACACAAAATAAACAGCTACTGAAACAAGATTTTAAAAGGAAGTCTAAAAAAAAAAACTTTTATTTATACCATAACAATCAGAACAATGACACTTAAGAAAGTGGTGGGAGTCACACCCTAACAAAACTTAAAAGGGCAGAAACTGGTCTTTTCCTCGTTTCCATACTCTCCACGGAACAAAACAGTAAAAAAATAATGCCACTTCTTCCATTTTTATTTTCTAGATTAATACCATACAACTGCTCAAGGTAAGAATACTGCAATTCATCCTAGCCTACACTTTCTTAACTCACTTCTGACAAGAAGTTCAATTCAGTTCACTTCAGTCACTCAGTCGTGTCCAACTCTTTGCGACCCCATGAATCACAGCATGCCAGGCCTCCCTGTCCATCACCAACTCCCGGAGTTCACTCAGACTCACGTCCATCAAGTCAGTGATGCCATCCAGCCATCTCATCCTCTGTTGTCCCCTTCTCCTCCTGCCCCCAATCCCTCCCAGCATCAAAGTCTTTTCCAATGAGTCAACTCTTCGCATGAGGTGGCCAAAGTACTGGAGTTTCAGCTTTAGCATCATTCCTTCCAAAGAGCACCCAGGACTGATCTCCTTTAGAATGGACTGGTTGGATCTCCTTGCAGTCCAAGGGACTCTCAAGAGTCTTCTCCAACACCACAGTTCAAAAGCATCAATTCTTCGGCGCTCAGCCTTCTTCACAGTCCAACTCTCACATCCATACATGACCACAGGAAAAACCATAGCCTTGACTAGATGAACCTTTGTTGGCAAAGTAATGTCTCTGCTTTCAATATGCTATCTAGGTTGGTCATAACTTTCCTTCCAAGGAGTAAGCGACTTTTAATTTCATGGCTGCAGTCACCATCTGCAGTGATTTTGGATCCCAAAAAAATAAAGTCTGACGCTGTTTCCACTGTTTCCCCATCTATTTCCCATGAAGTGATGGGACTGGATGCCATGATCTTCGTTTTCTGAATGTTGAGCTTAAGCCAACTTTTTCACTCTCCACTTTCACTTTCATCAAGAGGCCTTTTAGTTCCTCTTCACTTTCTGCCATAAGGGTGGTATCATCTGCATATCTGAGGTTATTGATATTTCTCCCAGCAATCTTGATTCCAGCTTGTGTTTGTTCCAGTCCAGCGTTTCTCATGATGTACTCTGCATATAAGTTAAATAAGCAGGGTGACAATATACAGCCTTGACGTACTCCTTTTCCTATTTGGAACCAGTCTGTTGTTCCATGTCCAGTTCTACCTGTTGCTTCCTGACCTGCATACAGATTTCTCAAGAGGCAGGTCAGGTGGTCTGCTATTCCCATCTCTTTCAGAATTTCCCACAGTTTACTGTGATCCACACAGTCAAAGGCTTTGGTATAGTCAATAAGGCAGAAATAGATGTTTTTTTGGAACTCTCTTGCTTTTTCCATGATCCAGTGGATGTTGGCAATTTGATCTCTGCTTCCTCTTGCCTTTTCTAAAACCAGCTTGAACATCAGGAAGTTCACGGTTCACATATTGCTGAAGCCTGGCTTGGAGAATTTTGAGCATCACTTTACTAGCATGTGAGATGAGTGCAATTGTGCAGTAGTTTGAGCATTCTTTGGCATTGCCTTCCTTTGGGATTGGAATGAAAACTGACCTGTTCCAGTCCTGTGGCCACTGCTGAGTTTTCCAAATTTGCTGGCATATTGAGTGCAGCACTTTCACAGCATCATCTTTCAGGATTTGGAATAGCTCAACTGGAATTCCACCAGCTCCACTAGCTTTGTTCGTAGTGATGCTTTCTAAGGCCCACTTGACTTCACATTCCAGGATGTCTGGCTCTAGGTCAGTGATCACACCATCATGATTATCTGGGTCATGAAGATCTTTTTTGTACAGTTCTTCTGTGTATTCTTGCCATCTCTTCTTAATATCTTCTGTTTCTGTTAGGTCCATACCGTTTCTGTCCTTTATCAAGCTCATCTTTGCATGAAATGTTCCTCTGGTATCTCTGATTTTCTTGAAGAGATCCCTAGTCTTTCCCATTCCTTTGTTTTCCTCTATTTCTTTGCATTGATCACTGAAGAAGACTTTACTTATCTCTTCTTGCTATTCTTTGGAACTCTGCATTCAGATGTTTATATCTTTCCTTTTCTCCTTTGCTTTTTGCTTCTCTTCTTTTCACAGCTATTTGTAAGGCCTCCCCAGACAGCCATTTTGCTTTTTTGCATTTCTTTTCTATGGGAATGGTCTTGATCCCTTTCACCTGTACAATGTCACGAACCTCATTCCATAGTTCATCAGGCACTCTATCTATCAGATCTAGGCCCTTAAATCTATTTCTCACTGCCACTGTATAATCATAAGGGATTTGATTTAGGTCATACCTGAATGGTCTAGTGGTTTTCCCTACTTTCTTCAATTTAAGTCTGAATTTGGCAATAAGGAGTTAATGGTCTGAGCCACAGTCAGCTCCTGGTCTTGTTTTTGTTGACTGTATAGAGCTTCTCCATCTTTGGCTGCAAAGAATATAATCAATCTGATTTCGGTGTTGACTATCTGGTGATATCCATGTATAGAGTCTTCTCTTGTGTTGTTGGAAGAGGGTGTTTGTTATGACCAGTGCATTTTCTTGGCAAAACTCTATCAGTCTTTGCCCTGCTTCATTCCGTATTCCAAGGCCAAATTTGCCTGTTACTCCAGGTGTTTCTTGACTTCCTACTTTTGCATTCCAGTCCCTTATAATGAAAAGGACATCTTTTTTTGGGTGTTGGTTCTAAAAGGTCTTGTAGGTCTTCATAGAACCGTTCAACTTCAGTTTCTTCAGCATAACTGGTTGGGGCATAGACTTGGATTACTGTGATACTGAATGGTTTGCCTTGGAAACGAACAGAGATCATTCTGTTATTTTTGAGATTGCATCCAAGTACTGCATTTCGGATTCTTTTGTTGACCACGATGGCCACTCCATTTCTTCTGAGGGATTCCTGTCCGCAGTAGTAGATATAATGGTCATCAGAGTTAAATTCACCCATTCCAGTCCATTTCAGTTCTCTGATTCCTAGAATGTCGACATTCACTCTTGCCATCTCTTGTTTGACCACTTCCAATTTGCCTTGATTCATGGACCTGACATTCCAGGTTCCCATGCAATATTGCTCTTTACAGCATTGGACCTTGCTTCTATCACCAGTCACATCCACAGCTGGGTATTGTTTTTGGTTTGGCTCCATCCCTTCATTCTTTTTGGAGTTATTTCTCCACTGATCTCCAGTAGCATATTGGGCACCTACTGACCTGGGGAGTTTCTCTTTCAGTATCCTATCATTTTGCCTTTTCATACTGTTCATGGGGTTCTCAAGGCAAGAATACTGAAGTGGTTTGTCATTCCCTTCTCCAGTGGACCACATTCTGTCAAATCTCTCCACCATGACCCGCCTGTCTTGGGTTACCCCAGGGGCATGGCTTAGTTTCATTGAGTTAGACAAGGCTGTGGTCCTAGTGCGATTAGATTGACTAGTTTTCTGTGAGTATGGTTTTAGTGTGTTTGCCCTCTGATGCCCTCTTGCAACACCTACCATCTTACTTGGGTTTCTCTTACCTTAGGCGTGGGGTATCTCTTCACGGCTGCTCCAGCAAAGCGCATCCATTGCTCCTTACCTTGGACGAGGGGTATCTCCTCACCGCCGCCCTTCCTGACCTTCCTTGGACGTGGGGTTGGTCCTCCCGGCCACCGCCCCTGGTCTCGGGCGTGGGGTTGCTCCTCCTGGCCGCCGCCCCTGACCTCGGACGCGGGGTAACTCCTCTCGTCGCTGCCCCTGACCTCGGACGCTGGGTATCTCCTCTCGGCTGCCACTCCTGACCTCGGATGCGGGGTAGCTCCTCTCAGCCGTTCCTGCACCGTCGCAGTCTGGTACTCTCGGCCACTGCCCCTGACCTCGGACGTGGGGTAACTCCTCTTGGCCACCGCCCTTTGGGCATGGGGTCCTCCCAACTTCTGCCCCTGACCTCAGACGTGGGGTGGCTCCTCTCGGCTGAGCTTTGGCGCGCCCGTCGCAGCTGCCAGGTCAGGTGGTGTGATATTCCCATCTCTTTCAGAATTTTCCACAGTTTGTTATGATCCACACAGTTAAAGGCTTTGTATTGTCAATAAATCAAAAGTAGATGATTTTTTGGAACTCTTGTTTTTTCGATGATCCAACGGATGTTGGAAATTTGATCTCTGGTTCCCCTGCCTTTTCTAAAAGCAGCTTGAACATCTGGAAGTTCATGGTTCATGTATTGTTGAAGCCTGACTTACAGAATTTTGAGCATTACTTTACTAGCATGTGAGATGAGTGAGTTGTGCATGTGACTTTCACTTTCAGTTTTCACTTTCACCACAATATTCTGCTGCCTCTCTACTAGCCACGGAATAAAATCTTAACCCTTACAGTCTAGCTTACAAAGCCCTCATTAACCCAGGTCCAGTCTGTTAGTCACTCCCCTGGTTCTATCTCCCTATAACAGATTAACACTTGCTACATTATCCAACATGCTCAACATGTATTTCTGTGACTTTGTCTTTGCTACAAACATTCTTCCATCCTCTACCTGGTAAACTATTCATCTTTTAAGATTGTGTGTTCTGAGGTTCAAACTTTACCTCTACTTTCTAATGCTGAATTGTTTTGCTATCTATATTCCTGAAATACTTTATAAATAAATGCCCATATACCTTCACATTAAATTATAATTTCATAAATATCTTCCCCTTTAGAATATGAACTTATTGAACACAAAGGTCATACATTCTCAGCAAGTAAATAATTCACAGAGAACAATATTTGCTGAATTGACCTGAAGTTCAGAAAATAAACTATGAGTCCATGAGGCTAGGTCCCAAACTTCATCAATATTTTCAAATGCAAAAGAACTAGTTGCTCTTTGTCCAACACGATTGGGATCAGAAGTGGATTACTTTTAAAAGTCTGCCAAAGAGGTGAAACATATATACACACTCCTTGAACACTTTAACTTAAAGCATATGCACTAAGTATACAGTCACTCTCTAACGCAATAACACACAGTTAAGGTACAGTTTTTAATGGGAATTCTGCTTCCTTCTTGTGTAAACCATAAGTGTTATTTATATTGTTCGGTTCCCATTTTTTTTCAAGTGGACCAAGGACTTCAGAAATAGAATGCTTCTAAAGTTCTATAATTTTTCCAGTCTTACAAACTACTTAAATTAATTACAATTAAAAAGTACAACCGGCATAAGAAGGTTTGATTACCTATGCAATCAACTTTATATATAACTGAACTGGTGAGAGAAGTACAGAAGTATACTTAAAGACATCTTCTAATGGACAGGATACATTATGCATTGATTATGCTTCAATCATCAGTCAGTTCATGTTATAGAAGGACTGGGAAATATCAGTTACTCCAATAAGTCAACTAAGCAGAATTTGGTTAAGAGAGTGTCAACATACTGCAACTAAAGTTAGTCCTTCATGAATATACATATTAGCAGAATCACTTTCAAATTAAATGTTCTGGGCTAGTTTCCTTGTCCAATAAAGAAAAAAATGACAGTATTGTAAGCCCTAATATTCAGACTTGCTCTTACCTGTCACTCCTACCTCCCACTTCTGGACATGATTTTACCTACAGGCCCTCAGGTGGTTCGTATCTCCAAATTAAATAATTTCACAGCAAAAAAACCAAAAATGTAGTTTCAAAATCATGGCTCAACCAAAATCTTGTTCCAGAATCAAGATTCCACCTTCCCCTCCTTCTTGGTCTATCAATTTATTTATCTTACCTGACTGCTTGGATTTGTGACCATGTATTCAACTTGCTCTGTGACACCTGTAATCTCCTCTCCCTTCATTGCCTGACTAGACTTTTGACTAGTCACATTACCTTTAGAATAAATGTAAGCTGAGTGTCTTACTGCTTGTTGTCCAACTGCCTGTCCTAAACCAAATATCTAAGTATAGCCAGATTTCTACATACCTGCACACTTGCCCATTTTTTCAGATTTGTTTTCAGTTCATCTTCTCAGTCTATATCCTAACTTTTCTGCTTTACCTTAGCACTCCCAAATCTATCATCTTTTCAGCTAAAATCTATAGCCATTCAGGGTTGCTAAGATTACATACAAAGTACAATGAATACAATTAGAATAAAAAAGCAATGGTTCCAAGGCACTGAAAGATATCAGAAAAAAGGCTAAATTATGTTCTGTACGTGCTACTCGCTATGATATAATAAATAAACTTAGGTATTTTAGAAAAGTTTCAATAACAGCCGAAATAAAAGGTTTTGAGTTTTTCTCAGTTAATAAAGAAATGAAAAGAATTAGAATACTCTATTCCTCAGAAAGTTGAATTGTCTAAAAAATGTATCATATATAAATATTTTACAGAATAATAAATTTTATTATAATTCTATTTTAAGAAATAATGTGAGTATAGCTTGGCTCTCAGGTTTGAGAAAAGAATAAAAAGATAATTATTTAATTCTCTTGGTCTTGTTCTAATTTTCATAGTCTATAACTTCTGTATTATTTCCAACCCTAGATTAAGTAATAATAATTATGGCAAGTTTAATCGATGTTTTAGCAATTTCGGACTTTGTAGCATCTCTAAAATCTTATTTAAGAAAACAGAAACAGGAGGGACATATGTATACTTATGGCTGATGCATGTTGATGTATGGCAGAAACCAACACAAAACTGTAAAACAATTATCCTTAAATTAAAAATAAATAAATTTTTAAATGAAAAAAAAAACAGAAACAATGCTTTCTTTTGATGAAAGCTTTTTTTAGACTAATCACAAGAGAAAGAATAAGCACTAAGATTACTCTACCTTCTGATTCTACAGTAACACTGAATAACAGAATGTCACTTCAACATTCAACTACTTCATAGTATTTTCAAATTAGTGCATGCACAGAATCATAAATGATGAATAAACAACTTATGGCTTTAATCACCATGGATACAGATAATGGAAATTCTATTTTTTAAAACTGAGTATTGTTCTCATTTATTCTAATACATCATCAACATACAGAAAATATATACACATATATATACCTTTCTTTCCAGCTATAAAGTAGTAGTACCTCTATTCATCATATTTTTCCTAAGACAAAATGTTTATTACTTAAGTATGTCTTTTAGGTACAATGGAAAGTAATTAGGTAAACATCAACTACCACAACAAAATTTGTCAGACACTTTTATATGAGATATTCTCTTAAGCATCTAAAAGATAAAAGCATACAGGCTAACATACCAAAGTACAAGCATTAAATACATACCAATTTCTTCCACTTCTTCCAGGAAATCATTATATTCTCTTAGACTAGGAAAGTCTTCTTCCCTTTTATTGTATCTTTAAGAAGAAAAAAATGAACATATTACATATCACTTGCTTTTAATATCATTTAACTGGTTTGTTCTTACCTAAAATTCATACATGATAAATAAAAAAGAACTGCTTATGGTGTAAAACAGTTTTCTTGACACCAGGTTTTTAACTAGACCAAGAATGTTGTTTTTAAATTATTTTGACTACAGAGAAGGAGTAGAGTGAAGAGAATGGTACAATATGTAAAATCCTAAGACAAGGGAAAAATAAAGAAATTAGAATACTGAAGAAATGGGAAACAGGTCTATCATTGGAATATTTGGTTTTTTATATCGTTTACTTCTAATAAATAGATTCATTAATTTCCAGAAAGAGGACGCCTTCCTATTTTTCATGACCATTATAATCTAAAGAATGCTAGATAAAGACAACTTATAAACAATGTGAAACTTTTCTGGTGGCCCAAGAGTTAAGACTCTGTACCTGCAATACAGGAGGCACAGACCTGATCCCTGGTTGAGGAACTAACATCTCACATGGCAAAAAAGAAAGGAAAAAATCTATAAATAATGTAATGTGCCTGTGAAAAATTAGAAAATCAAAGGGCTTAATGATAAAAGATAAGAATCTAAGAGAACCTACCTATGGCTGATTTATGTTGATATATGGCAGAAATCAACACAACATGATAAAGCAACTATCCTCCAGTTATAAATAAATAAATTTAAAATAAACAAAAAAACAAAAAGAATCTAAGAGAGACTATCTCCAAGAAGTAATCCAAAAAATAAAAGAGCAACTTGGATTATTGATAAAGTACCCAGAAAGATCCTGCTAAAAAACCGGTGAACAAAGTTGAAATGTAGACCACCTAGATAGACAGATAGATATTATTCTAACCATAACCTAAAAAGTAATAAGACGTCTTACGGCAAAAGGAGAGATAAAATATAATTCAAAACTATTAACAAAAAGTAAAAAATTAAATAAGAGAAAAAGAACACTAGAAATATTTATGTACCCATATACACACAGAGAGATGTATCAAAATAAATTGTTCAGTTCAGTTCAGTCACTCAGTTGTGTCCGACTCTCGCAGCACGCCAGACCTCCCTGTCCATCACCAACTCCCGGAGTTCACTCAGACTCACGTCCACCGAGTCAGTGATGCCATCCAGCCATCTCATCCTCTGTCGTCCCCTTCTCCTCCTGCCCCCGATCCCTCCCAGCATCAGAGTCTTTTCCAATGAGTCAACTCTTCACATGAGGTGGCCAAAGTACTGGAGTTTCAGCTTCAGCATCATTCCTTCCAAAGAAATCCCAGGGCTGATCTCCTTCAGCATGGACTAGTTGGATCTCCTTGCAGTCCAAGGGACTCTCAAGAGTCTTCTCCAACACCACAGTTCAAAAGCATCAATTCTTTGGCGCTCAGCCTTCTTCACAGTCCAACTCTCACATCCAAACATGACCACAGGAAAAACCATAGCCTTGACTAGACGAATCTTTGTTGGCAAAGTAATGTCTCTGCTTTTGAATATGCTATCTAGGTTGGTCATAACTTTCCTTCCAAGGAGTAAGCGACTTTTAATTTCATGGCTGCAGTCACCATCTGTAGTGATTTTGGAGTCCAAAAAAATAAAGTCTGACACTGTTTCCACTGTTTCCCCATCTATTTCCCATGAAGTGATGGGACCGGATGCCATGATCTTCATTTTCTGAATGTTGAGCTTTAAGCCAACTTTTTCACTCTCCTCTTTCACTTTCATCAAGAGGCTTTTGAGTTCCTCTTCACTTTCTGCCATAAGGGTGGTGTCATCTGCATATCTGAGGTTATTGATATTTCTCCTGGCAATCTTGATTCCAACTTGTGTTTCTTCCAGTCCAGCGTTTCTCCTGATGTACTCGGCATAGAAGTTAAATAAGCCGGGTGACAATATACAGCCTTGATGTACTCCTTTTCCTATTTGGAACCAGTCTGTTGTTCCATGTCCAGTTCTAACTGTTGCTTCCTGACCTGCATACAGATTTCTCAAGAGGCAGGTCAGGTGGTCTGGTATTCCCATCTCTTTCAGAATTTCCCAGTTTATTGTGATCCACACAGTCAAATTGTAGCTAACCCTAATTTTCTCTAATAGCTTTCAATAACACATGTCACCTCCTCGGGTCTTACCTAACATCACTAACTCACAACAATATTTAGTCCTTAACTTCACAGCATTTTTCCCAATTTATAATCACATATTTGTTTTGTTTGCCTATTTTAATGCTATCCAAGCTACTATACTGTAAGCATTACAAGAGCAAGGTATGTAGCTATTACACTCATTTCATACGTGTGTGTGTGTGCACGCTCGGGCACTCAATCATGTCCAACTCCTTGAAATTCCATGGACTGTAGCCTGCCAGGCTCCTCTGTCCCTGGGACTTTCCAGGCAAGAGTACTGGAGTGAGTTTCCTGGGGATCTTCTCAAACCAGGGATGGAATCCAAGTCTCTTATGTCTCCTGTACTGGCAGGCAGATTCTTTACCGCTACACCACCTCAGAAGCCATTTCGTACTTAAGGCCTAATATGCATAACACTGTTTGCACAGAGTAGGTTCTCAATATATATTTACTAATTAAATTAAAGAATAAATAAAGCAAATAAACTGTGAAGCCATGAATTCAGAAGGTTTACTCTTTAGGAGTTCTCTGGTGGCCTAGTAGTTAGGATTCTAGGCTTTCACTGCTGTGGCCCAGGTTCATTCCCTGGTCAAGAACTGAGGTTCTGCAAGCCACACAGAGCAGCTAAAAATAAAAAATAATTATTTTTCAATAAAAAAGATTTACTCTTTTCTAACAAAGGTTAGATAATATTATTGAGTTCTCAAACAACTTAATAAATTTTTAACATTGAACAAATGCATACATCAATTTATACTTACTCGCAAAACTGTCCACATTTCTACAAGTAAATAATTACATCAATTATAGAAATAACTGTCAAAATCTTTGTGAACTGAATTATTCAAGCATTAACACTTACATCTTTAGCACTTTTTTCCGAATCTCAACTTCCTTGTCAACAGTAGGATCTTCAAAGAGCTGTACCCTGAAGTTGCTCTTTCGAAGTGGAGTGCCACACTCAGGACAGTTTCCAGCTCCTCTCACAAAGAGTAAGTCCACACAACTTTCACACCTGTAAGGAGAAAAATACAACATAACTTTTAAGCTAGTATTCAAATTGGCAATAAGTCTGTATACAGTTTGCCTTTTTTCAGTTTTGGTGTTTATTTGAGGGAGAGGAGGCACAAGAAAATTAATCATTACTACCTAAAATTTTTATTGAAAACCTTTAGAAAAAAGTTCATTTTCATTTAGAGCCTACTTCAGACAGAGGTGGTCCAAGGTTCACCAGTATAATCTTACAAATGAAAGAAATACACAAATTTTTGAAAATTGATTTAGGATCTAGGAGGATTCAGATGGCAGGAAAGGGAGAAGTCAAAGAGCCATATAAGAGAGCAGACTAGGATCAAGTCCACTCTCAGACCAGTATTACCCTCAGACCTGGCAGGGGCGTGCACTTTAGAGAACCCTGCATACCATAATCACTAAAATAAAGACCTTTCCCCTACTTTCAGCCTCGTAAGGAAGTTCTTTAAAGTTCAGTAAGCAATTGAGTCAGTGGAAGTTACTCAAAAGGGAGAGAGGTGCTGGCTGAAGGAGGCCCCTCAGGGCAGAGGATAAGGAACTGAGACTGACCCCGTATATGTGCACAAAGGAGAAAAATCACCACAGCTTCTGCCCTGAAAAATCTCAGAAAGAGTGGCTACTTATAAAATTTTTAACCAGTTAAAGCTGGCTGCCCTAAATCCACCAGTGATTACCCAGGCAAGCCAAGTCTCCCAAATACCTGCATCCCTTCTTTCCTCTCTTCTTGGCTAGTACAATTTGGGGAAGAGCTTAGAACTTCTTTAGAAGTCTTCAGTTTGAAAAGAAAGGAGTTGGCAAGGTTAACTTTGTAGGAGATTCCTGGGGGAACTGACAATGTCAGTTCATATATTGTTTTAGAGGGGTCCAGGCACCACCCAATCATCCCCGCCCAGCCAGAGCAGATCCATCCTACTAATCAGATTAACAAGTGAAAAGCTGACCAGGAGCAAGCAGGCTTAAGCTTGTGGGCCTTAAAGATACAGGCTCCTGGGAACCCAGGATGCAATGTTGTAACTAAGATGTCGCTTGATTTATAACTTTTAAACATTTAAACATACTGGTATGTAGTCCTCTAGCTGTAATATTGCCCAACACAGTATATAAGGGCCACACCAACCCTAATCGTTCCTTTCTTAGCATTATTTGAAGTTATTTATTTATTTATGTGTAACCGGCATTAGACTGGAAGGCAGGAATTTGACCTATCTTGTTCTATACCACCAAAAATATACATATATAACAGAAGGAAAAAGACAAATTCTAATAAGTAAGGGAAAGGTTAATTTCTTCCAAATACGTAGTTCACTAATGGAAAAAATGATACAGAGAAATAAGAATATTTAAGGTTGGTTATTAGTAAAACACTAACATTGACCTTGGCATGTCTCTATATTAAAATGGGGGCAGGGAGAGAATCATCAAAAAATACAGGCAAAAACTCCCTAAAAGGGAGAACAGAGCTCACAGTCATCATTATTCAAGATCAACAAAACCCCAGAAAATTCACTTGGGATTAGGAAAATTGGGAGTGGTACATTTCTCCTAATCTTTGTGGTTGGAGCAAATTAAATCCAAACAGAGAAGCTGAAACAGCACACATTAGAGTGAAGGCCCTATACATACCCTAATTTTGTCTTGAACCATTGTTATGAAACCCTTCATCAAAACCTCTGGGGTTGGGACACATGGCTTTTTAAGTTTGGAGTTCATGTGTCTCCCTTTGCCTGGCAAAGTAATAAAGCTACCCTTTTTTACTTCAAAAAAAAAGAAAAGAAAATGAGCACACTATATAACTATACTGATAAAGATGTTTATAGGCAAGGAGCTATCTGAAATACTCAAAATCATTGAGCTAGTATACAGAAATCAATGTTCCATATAGTATTTCAAGGTCTTGGAGAGTAGACCCATTCAATAATTCAGTTAAAAAGGTAATAAAAACACTTTAGTATTTCTGAAAGTCATATTGTAATCTCAGACATATTATTTGTTACCACAGTTAGTTCTACATCTCCAATTCTAATCTGCATCACAAGGATTCTAATCTAAATGATAAAGATTTCAGTAGCATTAAAAATATTTTAAATAATCTATGACCCATACAACTTTTCCCTTTCTGATTTTAATTGTTAAAAGAACAAATAATTATTATTTTTAAGTTCAAATATAGAAGTATGTAGAGAAAAAACTCAAAGTGCTACTTCCTTCTCTTCTACATCTTACTTCCTACATGTTACATACAACTGTCAAGTTCGGCATTTATGTGGCCAGATATTTTTCTACACATTTACAAAATATGTATGTTCAAATTATATACATGAAAACTAATCTTATAAAAAAAGAAGAAAAAAAAAAACAGAAGAAAACATTCCTAATTGCTAGTTCACTTCATCTGGCAACACAGCAACCAAAAGACAGTTATGTGGGCAATCTTTTGCCTCCAAGAGTGCTAGGAACTTTTTCAAACAAAATCTTGTATTCTGCAGAACATAAGAAAATTTGCTGAAAAAGCCTAAATCCTTGGTTATTACCCATTCCCAAAGATGTTTTTATGGTTTTCTTTTGTTTTTTAAAAACCAGAATGGTGCCGGCCCTCTTTCCTCTCTGAAAAACTTATTTTCAGATTCTTTTTTCTATCAAGAATATTTAACCACTTATATTCCTCTGTCAAGACTTTCAATCAACTTGTTTCTTTACATTTTCAAAAGCAAACAAGTCAATTAAAAATCTTGACAAAGACTAGATACAAAAAACCTATAGCTAACATTGTACTTAACGGTGAGAAACTAGAAATTTTTCAACTAAAATCAAATACAAAGCAAGACTATATCCTCTCATTACTCTTTTTCAACATGACACTAGAAGTCTATGCTGATGTAGTAAGACAAGAAAAGGAAATAATGGACAGACAGATTGCAAAGAAAAACACAGAGCTCTCTTTGCATACAGATGACATGATTGTCTATACAGAAAATCCAAATGAATCAACAACAAAAAAAACCTCTTAGAAATAATAATCCATTATAATTATAGCAAGGTTGGAGAATACAATATACAAAAGACTATTGCTTTCCTATATACCCCAACAAAGAACAAGTGCAATCTGAAATTAAAAACAGTATCATTTATGTTCCAGTTCCACTTCAGTCGCTAAATCATGTCTGACTCTTTGCGACCCTATGAACCGCAGCAGCCAGGCCTCCCTGTCCATTACTAACTCCCTGCTGCTGCTACTGCTAAGTAACTTCAGTCGTGTCTGACTCTGTGCGACCCCAGAGATGGCAGCCCACCAGGCTCCCCTGGCCCTGGGATTCTCCAGGCAAGGACACTGGAGAGGGTTACCATTTCCTTTTCCAATGCATTAAAGTGAAAGGTGAAAGTGAAGTTGCTCAGTCATGTCCAACTCTTCGCAACCCCATGGACTGCAGCCTACCAGGCTCTTCAGTTCATGGGATTTTCCAGGCAAGAGTACTGGAGTGGGGTGCCACTGCCTTCTCCTACTAACTCCCTAAGTCCATTGTCTCCCAAACCCATGTCCATTGAGTCAGTGATGCCATCCAACCATCTCATCCTCTGTCGTCCCCTTCTCCTCCTGCCCTCAATCTTTCCCAGAATCAGGGTCTTTTCAAATGAGTCAACTCTTCCCATCAGGTGGCCAAAGTATTGGAGTTTCAGCTTCAACATCAATCCTTCCAATGAACACCCAGGACTGATCTTCTATAGGATGGACTGGTTGGATCTCCTTGCAGTCCAAGGGACTCTCAAGAGTCTTCTCCAACACCACAGTTTAAAAGCATCAATTCTTCTGCACTCAGCTTTCTTCATAGTCCAACTCTCACATCCATACATGACTACTGGAAAAACCATAGCCTTGACTAGACGGACCTTTGCTGACCAAGTAATGTCTCTGCTTTTTAATATGCTGTCTAGGTTGGTCATAACTTTCCTGCCAAGAAGTAAGCGTCTTTTAATTTCATGGCTGCAGTCACCATCTGCAGTGATTCTAGAGCCCAGAAAAATAAAGTCAGCCACTGTTCCCAGTGTTTGCCCATCTGTTTGCCATGAAGTGATGGGACCAGATGCCATGATCTTACTTTTCTGAATATTGAGCTTTAAGCCAACTTTTTCACGCTCCTCTTTCACTTTCATCAAGAGGTGCTTTAGTTCTTCATTTTCTGCCATAAGGGTGGTGTCATCTGCATATCCGAGGTTATTGATAGTTCTCCTGGCAATCTTGATTCCAGCCTTTGCTTCTTCTAGCCCAGCATTTCTCATGATGTACTCTACATATAAGTTAAATAAGCAGGGTGACAATATATAGCCTTGACGTATTCCTTTTCCTATTTGGAACCAGTCTGTTGTTCCATGTCCAGTTCCAACTGTTGCTTCCTGACCTGCATACAGGTTTCTCAAGGGGCAGATCAGATGGTCTGGTATTCCCATTTCTTTCAGAATTTTCCACAGTCTATTGTGATCCACACAGTCAAAGGCTTTGGCATAGTCAAAGCAGAAATAGATGTTTTTCTGGAACTCTCTTGCTTTTTTGATGATCCAGCGGATGTTGGCAATTTGATCTCTGGTTCCTCTGCCTTTTCTAAATCCACCTTGAACATCTGGAAGTTCACGGTTCACGTATTGCTGAAGCCTGGCTTGGAGAATTTTGAGCGTTACTTTACTAGCATGTGAGATGAGTGCAACTGTGCAGTAATTTGAGCATTCTTTGACATTGCCTTTCTTTGGGATTGAAATGAAAACTGACCTTTTCCAGTCCTGTGGCCACTGCTGACTTTTCCAAATTTGCTGGCATATTGAGTGCAGTATTTTCACAGCATCATCTTTTAGGATTTGAAATAGCTCAACTGGAATTCCACCAGCTCCACTAGCTTTGTTCGTAGTGATGCTTCCTAAGCCCCACCTGACTTCACATTCCCGAATGTCTGGTTCTAGGTGAGTGTGAGTGATCACACCATCGTGATTATCTGGGTCATGAAGATCTTTTTTATATAGTTCCTCTGTGTATTCTTGCCACCTCTTCTTAATACCTTCTATTTCTGTTAGATCCATACCATTTCTGTCCTTTATTGAGCTCATCTTTGCATGAAATGTTCCTTGGTATCTCTAATTTTCTTGAAAAGATCTCTAGTCTTTCCCATTCTATTGTTTTCCTCTATTTCTTTGCACTGATCACTGAGGAAGGCTTTCATATCTCTTCTTGCTATTCTTTGGAACTCTGAATTCAAATGGATATATCTTTCCTTTTCTCCTTTGCTTTTCGCTTCTCTTCTTTTCACAGCTATTTGTAAGGCCTCCCCAGACAGCCATTTTGCTTTTTTGCATTTCTTTTTCTTGGAGATGGTCTTGATTCCTGTCCCTTGTACATTGTCACAAACCTCCACCCGTAGTTCATCAGGCACTCTGTCTATCAGATCTAGTCCCTTAAATCTATTTTTTACTTCCACTGTATAGTCATAAGGGATTTGATTTAGGTTATACCTGAATGGTCTAATGATTTTCCCCACTTTCTTCAATTTAAGTCTGAATTTGGCAATAAGGAGTTCATGATCTGAGCCACAGTCAACTCCCTCCCAATCATTTATGTTAGCTCCCCAAATTTTGAACTTTTAAGTTAAATCTAACAAATATGTACAAAATCTATATGAAAAAACTACAAAAGTCCCATGAATAAAATCAAAAAAAGAATTAAATCAATAGAGAGATACTCCATATTCATGCACAGGTAGAGTTCACGAAAAGGAAGACTCAATATTTTGAGTTATCAGTTTTTACCATCTTAATCTATAGATTCAATGCAATTCAAATCAAATTGACAGGAAGTTACTGTATGGATATCAACGAACTGATTCTAAAGTTTACATAAAAAAAAACAAAAGGTTGGAATAGATACAATAATACTGAAGGAGAAGAACACAATTGGAAAACGGATGCTACCTAACTTCAAGATTTACTCATAACTACAATAATCAAGACAGCGAGATACTGGTTAAAGAACAGAGGAATAGAGCAATGGAACAAAATAGCCCAGAAGTAGACCCACATAAATAGAGTCAGCTGATCCCTAATAAAAGAGCAAAGACAATACAATGAAGCAAAAATAAGTCTCTTCAACAAACTGGACATCCACTGGGAAAAAAATGAATCTATACATGAACCTTCAGTTCAGTCGCTCAGTCATGTCCGACTCTTTGAGACCCCATGAACCACAGCATGCCAGGCCTCCCTGTCCATCACCAACTCCCAGAGTCCATGCAAACCCATGTCCATTGAGCCTTAGATCCTTAAAAAATTAACTTCAAACTTAACTCACAGGCCTAAATGAAAATGCAAAATTATAAAACTCCTAGAGTATAACACAGGATAAAAGCTATATGACTTTGGGTATGGTGATGACTTTATTGATACAACACCAAAGGCATGATCCATGAAAGATATAACTGATTAGCTAGATTTTTTTTTTAATTTAAAACTTCTGCTCTGCTAAAGACGATGTCAAGAGAGAAAAACTAAAAATAAAAACACCTGATAAAGGACTGTTATCTAAAATACATGGGGGAAAAAAATTCTTAAAAGGTGGACCAAAAACCTTAACAGACAACTCACTAAAGAAGATACAGAAGACACAGACATACCTCATTTTATTGAGCTCTGCTTTATTTCACTTTATAGATACTGTGCTTTTTACAAATTGAAGCTTTGTGGCAACTCTGCATTATCAGATGAGCTAACATTTTTTAGTAATAGAGTATTTTTTAATTAGGGTATGTACTATTTTAGACATATGGCTACTATGCACTTAACAGACTACAATGCAGTGTAAACATAACTTTTATATGCATATTGGGAAACCAAAAAATTATCATGATTCATTTTATTACAATATTCACTTCATTGTAGTGGTCTGGAACTGAACCCACAATATATCCAAGGTATGCCTATATACAGATTGCAAATAATAGATGAAAAGATATTCCACATGACATGGCATAAAAGAAATGCAAATTAAAACAACAATGAAATATACACTAATACCTATTATTATAAAACAACCAAAATGCAATACTCTGACAACACCAAATGTTGATAAACATATGGTGGAACAGGAACTCTCATACACTGCTGGTGGGAATGCAAAATGGTATAGTCACTTTGGAAGACAGTTTGATGGTTACTTATAAAACAAAGCATGCTCTAACCATACAGTTCAGACATTATACTCCCTGGTAGGTAATCAAAAAAGGTGAAAATTACATTCACACAAACACCTGCACAGATGTTTATAGAATCTTTGTTCATAATTGCCAAAACTGGGACAAAACCAAGATGTCCTTCAATAGATAAATGGATACACAAACTATGATATATACAGACAACAGAATATTATTCAGCACTAAAAACAAATGAACTATGAAGCTATGAAAAGACATGAGAGAAACTTAAATGTATATTACTAAAGGAAAGAAATCAATCAGAAAAGCCTACATAGATTCCACCTATAAGACATCTTAGAAAACGCAAAATTATGGAGACAATACACTTGATCTTAGCCAAAAGGCTGAAATGCAATTATGGAGACAATCAAAACAACATGGGTTGTGGTGGAGGAGACACAGTAATTTTAGAGCAGTGAAAACACTTCATGGTATTATAACGATGAACATATGCCATTACACTTTTGTCCAAGCCCACAGAATGTACAACAACAAGAGTGAATCCTAAGTAAACTATGAACTTTGAGTGATAATGATGTGTCAATATAGGTTCATCCTTGGTTTAAAAAAAAAAAAAGACAATTCTGATGAGTGATGTTGATAATGGGTATGTGAGAAATCTCTGTACCTTCCTCTCGATTTTGTTGTAAATTTAAAATTGCTCCTAACAATATAAAAAACAATAATGTCATTTTGGTTTTGTCTTTAAAAGAAAAGTATTATCAATGTTTGCTCAATGTCTATTAACATTTCATTTAGTCATTTTCAGTTTAGTCACTCCATCATGTCCAACTCTTTGCAACCCCATTGACGGCAGCACACCAGGCTTCCCTGGCCATCACCAACTCCCAGAGCTTGCTCAAACTCATGTACACCAAGTCGATGATGTCATCCAACCATCTCATCCTCTATTGTCCCCTTCTCCTTCCACCTTCATTCTTTCCCAGCATCAGAGTCTTTTCACATGAATCAACTCTTCGCATCAGGTGGCCAAAGTATTGGAGTTTCAGCTTCAGCATCAGTCCTTCCAATGAATATTCAGGACTGATCTCCTTTAGTATTCACTGGTTTGATCTCCTTGCAGTCCAAGGGACTTTCAAGAGCCTTCTCCAACACCACAGTTCAAAAGCATCAATTCTTCTGTGCTCAGCTTTCTTTATAGTCCAACTCTCACATCCACACGTGACTACTGCCCCATAGCCTTGACTAGACAGACCTTTGTTGACAAAGTAATGTCTCTGCTTCTTAATATGCTGTCTAGGTTCGTCATAACTTTTCTTCCATTGAGCAAGCATCTTTTAATTTCATGGCTGCAGTCACCATCTGCAGTGATTTTGGAGCCCAGGAAAATAAAGTCTGTCACTGTTTCCATTGTTTTCCCCATCTATTTGCCATGAGGTTATGGGACCAGATGCCATGATCTTCGTTTTTTGAATGCTGAGTTTTAAGCCAACATTTTCACTCTCCTCTTTCACTTTCCTCAAGAGGCTCTTTAGTTCCTCCTCACTTTCTGCCATAAGGGTGGAGTCATCTGCCTATCTGAGGTTATTGATACTTCACCCAGCAATCCTGATTCCAGTTTGTGCTTCATCCAGCCAGCATGTCTCATGATGTACTCTGCACATAGTTAAGTAAGCAGGGTGACAATATACAGCCTTGATGTACTCCTTTCCCAATTTGAAACCAGTCTGTTGTTCCATGTCCAGTTCTAACTGTTGCTTCCTGACCTGCATACAGGAGGAGGCAGGTCAGGTGGTCTGGTATTCCCATCTCTTGAAGAATTTTCCACAGTTTACTGTGATCCACACAGTCAAAGGCTTTGGCATAGTCAATAAAGCAGAAGCAGATGTTTTTCTGGAACTCTCTTGCTTTTTCGATGATCCAACGGATGTTGGCAATTTGATCTCTGGTTCCTCTGCCTTTTCTAAAAGCAGCTTGAACATCTAGAACAGTTCATGTACTGTTGAAGCCTGACTTGGAGAATTTTGAGCATTCCTTTGCTAGCGTGTGAGATGAGTGCAATTGTGCAGTTGTCTGAACATTCTTTGGCATTGCCTTTCTTTGGGATTGGAATGAAAACTGACCTTTTCCAGTCCTGTGGCCACTGCTGAGTTTTCCAAATTTGCTGGCATACTGAATGCAGCACTTCACAGCATCATCTTTGAGGATTTGAAATAGCTCACCTGGGATTCCATCACCTCCACTAATTTTGTTCATAGCAATGTTTCCTAAGCCCCACTTGACTTCGCATTCCAGGATGTCTGGCTCTAGGTGAGTGATCACACCATCATAGTTACCTGGGTCATGAAGATCCTTTTTGTATAGTTCTTCTGTGTATTCTTGCCACCTCTTCTTAATATATTCTGCTTTTAGGTCTATACTGTTTCTGTTCTTTACTGTGCCCATCTTTGCATTAAATGTTCCCTTGGTATCTCTAATTTTCTTGAAGAGATCTCTAGTCTTTCCCATTCTATTGTTTTCCTCTATTTCTTTGCACTGATCACTGAGGAAGGCTTTCCTATCTCTTCTTGCCATTCTTTGGAACTCTGGATTCAAAATTTAGTCAATTTAAATATCCAATAAACACTACGGAAAATCAATTAATAAAATAATAGACAAGCTTGAGACTTGTTACCCAGATTGCTTTAAAACCTACCTCTTCAATTGCCTTAACCATAAAAGCAATACTAATCCATAAATTAACTTTCTTCTAGAAATGTTACTCAAAAATGTGAGGACATATGTGAATCCACTGTGGAAAAAGTACTTATATCTCTTAAGATCATGCCATGGAAATTTTTTTATTCTAGAATGCATTTCCTTAAATGATATATCTCGTATTTACCACATAAAGTTAGTTTTCTTACCAAAAACAACTCTAACTCTAGAATACACTTCTTCAAAAAGATAAAGTATCACTGACCACACAAAAATTATTTTAAGTGATGTACTAAAGTCATGATGATATAATTAAACTCCACTTTAGCATCATAAGACTTAGGTTGCCATCCAAGCTCTGTCTCTCACAATATGATGAACTCTGAGGAAGTCAAATTCTGTTTTATATCTAAGGTTTTTCCCAGTTTGATAATTCTAAATACCTTGGAGTGTTACACAAATTGTTAATTATTTTCCAAAGAGAAATAAATGTGTTTTCTCTCAATATAACTGATGTTTTATCAGTTTAAATTTTACATTATTGTTGTTGTTCAGTCGCTTAAGTCGCGTCCAACTCTGTGACCCATGAAGCCCACCAAGCTCCTCTGTCCGTGGGATTTCCCAGGCAAGAATACTGGAGTAGTATTTCCTTCTCCATTAAGTTTTCCATATCACTTATGATTACGAACTTTATCTATAGTACAGACTTTTCCTTAATACTTTAATTCCACCAAGAATATTGTAACCATGAGAATTCCCTGATGGTCCAGTGGTTAGGACTCCATGCTTACACTGCCAAGGACCCAGGTTTGATTTCTAGCCAGGGAACTAAGCTCCCACAAACCACACACATAACAAAGGGGGAAAAAAAGAACATTATAACCTATAATATTATATTTACGGATGTGATATAGAAGGTTCTGGAGAAGGCAATGGCACCCCACTCCAGTACTCTTGCCTGGAAAATCCCATGGATGGAGGAGCCTGGCAGGCTGCAGTCCATGGGGTCGCTAGAGTCGGACACGACTGAGCGACTTCACTTTCACTTTTCACTTTCATGCATTGGAGAAGGAAATGGCAACCCACTCCAGTGGTCTTGCCTGGAGAATCCCAGGGATGGGGGAGCCTGGTGGGCTGCCGTCTATGGGGTCGCACAGAGTCGGACACGACTGAAGCGACTTAGCAGCAGCAGCAGCAGCAGCACCATAGAAGGTTCTATGACAAATGGAATTAGCAATACAAGGCATAAGAAGACACAGATTCCCCAGGATCTCTTCAAAAGTTTATATAATTATGTATAATTTAATATATACTATAAACTCTAAGAGTTTACAGCAATTTTGCCCAAAAAAATATATATTTTCAGCATTTGAAAAAACTAGTTCAATGCTTTTAAAAGCACATATTTTTAAATATATATACATACAAACACATAAATGTATGCACAAAAATATATACAGGTATACAGAGGAAGAGAGGGTCCTTTAGAGCAGTGGTCCCCAACCTTTTTGGCACCAGGGACCGGCTTCATGGAAGACAATTTTCCGTGGACCAAGGGGAGAGGGGAATGGTTTTGAGATGATTCAAGAGCATTACATTTATTGTGTACTTTATTTCTATTATTTATCTTTATATTACACTGTATACTTTATTTCTATTATTAATCTTTATTTCTATTACATTGTGATATAAAATGAAATAATTATACAATTCACCACATTGTAGAATCGGATCATCAGGCATTAGATTCTCATAAGGAGTATGCAACCTAGATTCCTCACGTGCACAGTTCACAGTAGGGTTCACACTCCTATTAATATAATAATCTAATGCTGCAAGTGATCTGACAGGAAGGGGAGCTCAGGTGGTAATCTGAGTGATGGGGAGCAGCTGTAAATATAGATGAAGCTTCGCTAGCTCACCCATCATTCATCTCCTGCTGTGTGGCCCAGCTCCTAACAAGCCAAGGCTTAAAGTTTAACCGAGTTCTTACAGTGTTCCCTATGGGACATTTTCAGCTCCAGAAACAACGATCTCTAAGTCCACAAAACCCAAAGTTACATGGATGCAAAACACAAATTCCCCAAGTAATGACTGGGTATACCACTAAGCGAAGCCACTCCCACTTCCATCCCATGGTTCTAGGATAGACATATTTTACCTACTATTTTTTAGTCGCTAAGTCCTGTCTGACTCTTTGTAACCCCATGGGCGTAGCCAGCCGGGTTCCTCTGTCCATGGAATATCCCAGGCAAGAATACTGGAGTAGGCTGCCATTTCCTTCTCCAGGTATTTTCCCAACCTAGGGATTGAACCCATGTCCCCTGCATTGGCAGGTGGACTCTTTACCACTGAGCCACCAGATAAGCCCATTTTACCTATTGCTGCTGCTAAGTCGCTTCAGTCATGTCCGACTCTGTGCGACCCCATAGATGGCAGCTCACCAGGCTCCCCTGTCCCTGGGATTCTCCAGGCAAGAACACTGGAGTGGGTTGCCATTTCCTTCTCCAATGCATGAAAGTGAAAAGTGAAAGTGAAGTCACTCAGTCATGTTCCAACTTTTAGTGACCCCATGGACTGCAGCCCACCAGGCTCCTCCATCCATGGGATTTTCCAGGCAAGAGTACTGGAGTGGGGTGCCATTGCCTTCTCTGATTTTACCTATTAGGGATTCTCAAAATAACAGTCATACCCATATAAATATTTATGGTACAGAAAGCATCCTGGAGGATTGGTGCCCACCCTTTTAGAGTATCACCTCTAATCCAGCATCTTAGTTGCATGTATGAGCCCATTATGAGCTTCCCTGGTGACTCAGACAATAAAGCGTCTGACTGCAATGCGGGAGACCTGAATTCGATCCCTGGGTTGGGAAGATCCCCTGGAGAAGGAAATGGCAACCCATTCCAGTGTTCTTGCCTGGAGAATCCCATGGACGGAGAAGCTTGGTAGTCTACAGTCCATGGGGTCACAAAGAGTTGGACACGACTGAGCGACTTCACTCATTCACTCACCAATCTAGAGTACAAGTGGAGCAGTTAGTGTTAAGATCAATGATTTCATGAACTTTCATGAAAACATCACATATCTTTTCCAATAGAGTGGGACTCTTGGTAAGAGAAAATGTTGCTCAAGATACCATACTGGTAAATTAAACACTGTGTTAAGTGTTCAGATAGTGGTGCTGGCCACAGACTTAGGAGTATGAAAAGCACACCTCTATTCAGAATGTTGCTTCCCTTGTGGCTCCGCTGGTAAAGAATCCACCTGCAACGAGGGAGACCTGGGTTCAATCTCTGGGTTGGGAAGATCCTCTGGAGAAGAGAAAGGCTGCCCACTCCAGTATTCTGGCCTGGTGAATTCCGAGGACTGTATAGTCCATGGGGTCTCAAAGAGTTGGACACGACTGATTAACTTTCACTACTACATTTAGAATGTTTGTTAACCCCAAACTAAACGAATTGTTCTCCCTCCCAGGACAAGGGAAGGTAGTTTTAGAGGCTGGTGCTTGACATTTCACACTATGATAGCCTTTACCCCACTGGTCAAGGAATCAATTTAGATGTTCGAGCAAATACCATGTATGTCTATTCCAATTATACATCTGAGAACTGAAGAAATGACTACTAGATGAGAACACAGACCCACTGTGAACTAAATCTGAGTCAGTGAAAGTGAACGTCACTCAGTCGTGTCCAACTCTTTGTGACCCCATGGACTATACAGT
This sequence comes from Bubalus bubalis, assembly GCF_019923935.1. Classification (NCBI taxonomy): domain Eukaryota; kingdom Metazoa; phylum Chordata; class Mammalia; order Artiodactyla; family Bovidae; genus Bubalus; species Bubalus bubalis. Next base: position 30,427,420 of record NC_059167.1, read on the forward strand.
CCATGGAATTCTCCAGGCCAAAATACAGGAGTGGGTAGCCTTTCCCTTCTCCAGGGGATCTTCCCAACCCAGGGATCAAACCCAGATCTCCCACATTGCAGGTGGATTCTTTACCAGCTGAGTCACCAGGGAAGCCCAAGAATACTGGAGTGGGTAGCCTATCCCTTCTCCAGTGGATCTTCCCAACCCAGGAATCAAACCAGGGTCTCCTGCATTGCAGATGGATTCTTTACCAACTGAGCTATAAGCAAAGCCCTAAATCTGAGTCAAAATGCTATTTATTATAATTTTAGGTGATAATAATAAATATGAGTCTCATGCACCCCTATTCTAATAAAAGGATTACTTTTAGTCCCCACCTGTCAACTGTCAAGTCACATCCTGTGGTCAATAATCACAGGTTTGCAGCCAAAAACTGAATCACTGAAGGTGTTTGGGCAGAGCAAGCATGGAGGAGTAATTGGGCTAAATAATGACTCAGGATCTTATAAAGAATCAAAACTTCAACATCACCAGCTCAGGCCCAGCAAAGACCTGAGACCTGTCCAGTATTCCTTGGACTGCTGTCAAAAGAACGAATTCTCAGATTTCTCTGGTCTTGTCCAGAACCCAGCCCATTAAGTTCAGCAGAGTAGATACAATCATGAAATGACTTTCCTTTCATGACTTTTCATGAAATGACTTTCCTTTCTCCAGAGGATCTTCCTAACTCAGGGATCAAAACCAGGTCTCCTGCATTGCAGGCGAATTCTTTACCAGCTGAGCCACAAGGGAAGCCTACTGGGTGTAGAGGTAACCATAATGTTTTCCCAGCATTTATTATGGAATGAGAATGAGGGGGAAAAAACAAAAAAAAAGGACTTCACCAGGGGAATCAAAAATCCTACGTAATAGTAAAGAATAACAGTTATAAATAAAAAGCTTTAAAGTATGCATAAAATACATGACTTTAGGTAAAATACCTTTATCTGGATCACTTGACCTCCATCAAAATAAAAAATACATCAAAAAAAAAAAATCTAAGCAACTGGCAAACCTAACTTTAAATACATAATCTTATATACAGAGTATCAAAAATGAGATTATATAAACTTTATAAATCTAGAGAGCTAATTTACTAAAGCTTTTTGTAGACACATTCCTACTTCCACTATCCAAATTAATTTCTTAGAACACTATACAACTTCTAAACTGTCTCAAATGTAAGTACACCATTTTTCTCCATTACAAACGCACACACTCTATTCTCATATTCTCCAAGTCGCCCTCTGTGCCCATATATGGTGAATGATATGCAGTATTCCCAATATGTATGCATATTGTCCAAACACTTCAGCCAGTGTCATACTAATTATACATTCTACCATCTTTAATCTCATTTATGGACTCCACTAACTGTAGCCACTCCTCTCTTTCTAAAACAGTTTTCTATATCCTACATATGGTCGTCCTCTTTACCACTATTTCTATCATCATTTTTGCATCTTGAAAATTCTCATAAATGAGCCAGTCATTATCCTAGGCACTTAATTCCATGACTTCCTTAACCCCAATGATCTCTTGCCTCATCACACTTCAGTCACCCACCCTCATACCTTCAAACTCAATCTTGTCATTATCAGTAGATACATCTCTGGATTCTCTATTTCTAGCATCCAGTTATCTAAACACCTCTTCTCTTTTCAGATGTGCCAAGTCGCTTCAGTCATGTCCAGTTCTTTGCAACCCTATGGACTGCAGCCCGCCAGGCTCCTCTGGCCATGGATTCTCCAGACAAGAATACTGGAGTAGGTTGTCATTTCCTCCTCCAGGGGATCTTCCTGACTTAAGAGATCGAACCTGCGTCTCTTATGTCTCCTGCAATGGCAGGTAGGTTCTTTACCACTAGCACTACTTGAGAAGCCCTCTCCTTTCAGACGACCTGCACTAAGTACCATCACTCTGTCCTCTGACCCCACAAGGACCTTCCCACTGACTACTACTCTTCCCTATTCATCACCCCCTCAAGGTCCTAAATTACACAAGCTTAGATTTCAGCACCTAGTATTATAAGCAATCCTTTGCAAATACATTTAACTCACTTGCCCCCTCTCCTCTATTATACTCCTTATCCATTTGTTATTAAACCCATCTATCTACCAGTCCATGCCTATAACTGAGCTGGCTGAATTTTGCTGGAGAAACCATCATCCTTACAGACTGAATTCACTTTAAAGTTATTACCACAGATTTCTGATAAGCATTCAACAACTTCCAGACATTCCTTCTACACTTTCTAAGTAAATGCATTTTCCCAAACTGAGAGAACTATTTCATACTTTCTCTTTTCGCCTCAGACTTCCAACACTTTCTATTCTCACCTCATTCATAGCTGGTGTCTTGGCCTCATACTATATTAATACGGGATGTGGTCAGACAAAAATCACCTCATTTCTAAACACTAATTCTATCAACCCAATTGCTTCTATATTATCTTTATGCACTACCTGCATGCCTTTAAAGTGAAAAAAAAAAGTATTCTTGCTCTTATCTAGGGCCAGCCTCTTCCCTCCTCTTGTGCCTCCAACTCATTCCCAATCTCTACTCAAGTACTTTCATTCTGCAATTTTTCCCTTATTCTCCTGCATTATGAACTTATACCTCTCCTGATTCACTTCTATTGGACTATAAACACATCTCAGTATCAACAACCATTTTAAAGCACACACATACACACACACATTTTACTTTACATTCCTTTCCAGTTACCACCCAATTTCTCTGCTCCCATTCACAGCAAAGTTGCTGAAGCAAGAGTTGTCTAGAATTCTGTCTTCACTGCCTCACCTCTCATTGCTCTAACTCATTCCAATTCATCTTTTATTCCTGACTTTACACTGAAATATTTGTCAAGAATCTCACCAATGTCCTCATTCTTGCCAGAGCCAATAATTAACAGAGAATTCTCTGCCCGTAACCTACACTACCTCTTAGCAACATTAACACAACTGACCACTTCCTCCACCTGGAACATTATATTCTCTAGGCTTCGGTGACCTCAAGCTTATCTGATTTTCCTCTTGCCTACCAGCTCTTTTTCCATTTGTTTTGCTGGCTCCTTGTCCCCTACAAGACATCTAAAAGTGCCCAAAGTTATGTCCTGGGCACTCTTTCCTATAACTGATCACGTATATACAAACTGGCTTTAACTATGACTCTCAGAACTAGACTACAGTCCTGATCTCATTCTTAAGCTCCAGACACAAGTTCTATTACCTAATCAACAACCACTCGGACATCTAGAGTTATCTCAAAAGTAACAGTGTAAAACAGAATTCTTACTTCTTTCACCCTGCTCTACCTGCTTCTCCCACAACTATTACTACTTCAATAAATGTCACCACCACCTAACCAGTTGCTCAATCCAAAAACCTAGAAGGCTTCCTTCATTTCTCTCTTCATAATTCCTCGCATTTAACTGATTTCAAGATCAACTGACTCCACACAAAAAATACATGCTAAAATACATTCACTTTTTGCCATCCCCACTGCTACAAGCCACTGTCACTTACCATCTGAAGTAATGCTACAGACTCCCAACCGCTCTCCTTGATTCTACTATGGCCCCCGACTCACATTCATCACCTTCCCCCAAATTCATCTCTATAGAATTAACTTAGAAATTAGCTTTAAATTAGAAATTAGCTCATTTCACTCACTTGTTCATGATGTTAAAGAGCGTAAAATAAACATGTTACCAGAGCCCTGAAGACCCTTCATAATCTGACCTCAATCTAAATCTCTAGTTTCATGTCCTACCAATTTAAAACCCATCTTCTTTCTGTCCTTTCAACATGCAAAGTCATCCAAGTTTCAAGGCCAGAAACTCTCTTCCCCCCAATTTTCCTATGGATGTCTCTTTGCAGCATTCAAGTCTCAAAAAAAAGTCTCAACACCAAATGTCATGTGTTCACAACGAATCTTATTGAAAAATTGTTCCTACATTTATCTAGGACTAGTCCTTTATTTGTGCCATAATATAATCAAAATTCTTATTAGAAAATGACCTCTCCAATATTTTGAAAGATCTTATCCAATAATATCTCCTCTTTAGAGATGTCTTCTTAGGGTTTCCCTGGTGATCCAGTGGTGAAGAATCCACCTGCCAATGCAAGGGACACGGGTTCCATCCCTGCTCCGGGAAGATGCCACATGCCATGGAGCAACTAGGCCCCCACACCACAACTACTGAGCCCACACTTGAGCCTGCGCTCGAGAGACCACAAGCTGCAAATACTGAAGCCCACAGACCTACAACCTGAGCTCCGCAGAAGAGAAGCCACTGCTTCCCGCAACTAGAGAAAGACCACATGTGGCAATGAAGACCCACCACAGCCAAAAAGAATTTTAATATGAATTAATTAATTAATAGAGATGCCTTCTTTACCACATCTGTAAGACATCTAAAAGTTGAAATACCCAGAGTTATATCCTAAGCACTCTTCTTCCTCCATAAATGATAACATGTAGTACAAATGGCTTTACCTATGACTCTCAACTAGATTTCAGATGTTCTCCTATGATCACCCACTTCAATGATACACACAAATGGAATTAGCAGCAGTTTTTCTACAATTCCTACTTTACCTGATTTCCTGAAATAAAGCATTTGCCCTTTCCTTGCTGCTTCAGTCCTTCTAGCTGGTTTGCAGGTCTACAATTGCTCATATTAATTTCCTAGTGACTTAAAATATCTAGGGTGTTTTGTTTTCCTGACTAAACCCCAACTGATACACATCCTATTCTTTATAGCCCACTTATCAAAATCAATAATTTCATATTTGTTAACTGTGTTTAATATCTGTCTCTCCTGCCAGGGTATTTAACAAGAACAGTATAACATTTGTTATACTCATTATTGAATCCCAAGCCCTGTGTTTCACGACAAATATTGGTTGAATGAATGTAACACCTTGGTACAATAAAGTTCCACTCACTACATCAAACATAACAGCTCCAACTCTCAGAATTCCTCTACTGTCTACCACAATTTAACCCCATTAAAAACAACACCTCTTGAATTTTGTCTTCTCTTCATCTGCTTATTCAGCCACCTCAGGGGTTTGGAATCACTCACTTCAACCTAGCACCTGGTACTTCACATTCTGCACTAGAATATAATCAAGAACTCTCAAGTTGCCTTTTTACTTTTAGATTGTCTTATTTGTGATTAACATGAAATAAGATTATCTCTGTGATGAAACCAATAGTGCAATCTGATTTTCTGATCTAAATATCCAGTTTTGATATTAAATTATCTAATTAGTATCCTGTTATAAAACTCATATAATTAAAACTAATATTAGATCCCCTAAAATGTGTTAATTCATGTAGACAAGTGTTCAACAAGAGAAAATAAAACCGGTTAGCATAAATGAGAGCAAGTATAAAATTGCTCTCCATTTTTGTTTAGTTTTATAGAAAATTTCTATTCATTCAGAAAACAAAAATACTTGAGGAAAACCTATATGCCATAATGGCATTTATTTTGTTGCCAAATTCAAATTCATTTAATAAATATTCAAGATGTGACAGGTACTGTTGATTAACACTGGGGATGCCTCAGTGAGCAAAATAAAGATGCCTGCCCTCATGGAGTTTAACAAAGGGCCTGGAAAAAGATCATGTAAGACAGAAAAGGCTACATATAGGGACTCTGGATTCTACTTGCATGAAATGGGAAGATACTGCAGAGTTTAGGGCAGAGAAGTATCATAATACTTATTTGAAGTATCATTCTGGCTGCTGTGTGGAAATAGACAAAAGGGGCATGAGCAAAACCAAATAAACTAAGTCATGGGCTAGTATCATAATCCAAACAAGAGATAAAGGTACTCAAACCAACATGATAGTAATAAAAATGGAGCAGAAAGTGGGCAGATTCTCACCTTAAACACATTAAAAGAGGAGGAACCAGAAACTACCAAGAAGCATGAAAAGACGAACAATCAAGGAAATACACGGCATAATCAAAGTAAAGCACCATTTCACATCTAAAAATTTTTAGAAATTTTAAAGTCTGACAATATCAAATGTTGGCAAAGATAAAAAAAAACAAAACAGATTTTCACACAGCCTATAGGCGAGCAGACTATATAGTCTCTTTGGAGAACAATTTGGCATTTCTTAGTAAAATTTAGCATGTACATGCTTAATTATCTAATAATTCTATTCTAGGTATATAACCTGGAGAACACCTAAACCATGTATACTAGGAGACATGTACAAGAATGTTACGGAAATACTTCTTATAGCAAAAACAAATTTGTAAACAACACATGTCCATTAACAGGAGAATGGGTAAATAAAATACAATAAAATCATGCAGTGGAATACTATAAAACAGTGGAAATAAATTACAACTATATGCATCAACATGGATGAATCTCAAAACTATAATTCAAAACGACAATGTTAAATGAACAAAGTTGCAAAAGAATACATATAGAAATTGGAATCCCTGTACACTGCTGGGATATAAAATAGTGCAGCTACGATGAAACTCCACTAGAGTTATTAAAAGATTAAATGAAATAATGAAAAAAGAACATTCAGTACTATGCCTAGGACACTATATACATTTCTGTAGGAGTGACATTACTTTTTAAAACTATCCTAGATTATTCTAACCCTCCTCTTGACCTACTTTCTCCTGGAAGATTTTGTCATTATCCTGAAAGAAAGATTAGAAAAATCCTTATCAGAAAGTAACTCTCAAAAATCCATTTGAATTTCGCCTTGTGTTTTGGTGTGCCTTATCACAAAGACCAAAAAAAAAAAAAAGTTAAAGGTCAACAAGACTTTTACAAGTCAACCAAGAAGAAAGTTATTAAACAAGAAACCTTTCAAAATTACAAATATCATTAATGACAATCATTCTACTATTTTTAAGCAGATATATTCCAGAGTGCTTTGTAAACGAATAATATAATAATACTATATACTCAACCTCAAGCAGAAATAAAGTTAACTATAATTCAAAAACTGAATTGTTCTTGCCTCCATGATCATTAGAACACCCAGATGGGTCTGACAAATAGTAATTATCACTTGGATTTTTGCTTCCCCTAACCATTCTCTTGGAGAAGGAAATGGCAACCCACTCCAGTGTTCTTGCCTGGAGAATCCCAGGGATGGGGGAGCCTGGTGGGCTGCCGTCTATGGGGTCGCACAGAGTCGGACACAACTGAAGCGACTTAGCAGCAGCAGCAGCAGTAACCATTCTCTGTTTTATATATCTTAAGTCCCTTAGAATAGGCCCCAAACTTGGCCTCAATTCTCCCAAAAGAAAAGGTATCCATGCCTTATGATCCAGCAATCCCACTGCTGGGCATACACACTGAGAAAACCAGAAGGGAAAGAGACACGAGTACCCCAATGTTCATCGCAGCACTGTTTATAATAGCCAGGACATGGAAGCAACCTAGATGTCCATCAGCAGATGAATGGATAAGAAAGCTGTGGTACATATACACAATGGAGTATTACTCAGCCATTAAAAAGAATACATTTGAATCAGTTCTAATGAGGTGGATGAAACTGGAGCCTATTATACAGAGTGAAGTAAGCCAGAAAGAAAAACACCAATACAGTATACTAACGCATATATATGGAATTTAGAAAGATGGTAACAATAACCCTGTGTACGAGACAGCAAAAGAGACACTGATGTATAGAACAGTCTTATGGACTCTGTGGGAGAGGGAGAGGGTGGGAAGATTTGGGAGAATGGCATTGAAACATGTAAAATATCATGTATGAAATGAGTTGCCGCCAGGTTTGATGCACGATACTGGATGCTTGGGGCTGGTACACTGGGACGACCCAGAGGGATGGAATGGGGAGGGAGGAGGGAGGAGGGTTCAGGATGGGGAACACATGTAAACCTGTGGCGGATTCATTTTGATATTTGGCAAATCTAATACAGTTATGTAAAGTTTAAAAATAAAATAAAATTTAAAAAAAAAAAGAAAAGAAAAGGTATCCAACAAAGAACCCAGAGGAATGAACTGTAGTAAAAAGAAATACTGGACCAACTAAGGCTGTAAGCTGGCAAGACAGAGCAAGGTGTGCTAGAGTCCAGGTTTATAAAGGAGTAATTTGCATGTTCTAGAAACTCACAAAACCATAAGTCACAAATCTATAAAGCACAAGGGATTCCTGTACACATTACCACTGAAATATTCCTCCACTCACCTTCCAAAATGTAGTTTAGGTTTATATTGCATTTCCAATCCAAAAGTACATTGTTAACACCTTAAGAAGCATATGGAAACCATTTCCCTGCTCTGTTCCTATATTAAAAATGTTTACTATAAGAGAAACAGATCTCTAAACCTAAACTTTACAACTTATTAAAACAGAAACTCTCAAACTTGATTTATCTACAAACATTCAGTTTTATTATGGAACTATAAGTCTCCACTCTTTCTCCATACTACCTGAAAACATTTCCTATTTCTTAAAGAACATTTATTCTCTCAATTTTTTGTTTCAAATTTCAACTGTAATATATTTGGAGTTCTAACAAGTACATACTTAATACATTTTGTTTTTAATAATTAAATTATTAAACTGTATCAGTAAACCTCTCCAGAATGAAATGTAAATAGTAGTCATATAATGAATGGTACTAACTATTCAATGATTTATTTTTTGTCCTATATCTGAAAGTTTCTCAAAAAGATTTTGAAAAACAAGACACGTACTCAAAAAGTGGTAGACAGAGTACTCTGTATTATTTAACACACACAATATTTTTATATTAACTGAATTATCTTAAGATTTCACCAGAAACAAACATTGCAGGGGGGTGGGTGGGGGGGGGGGATACTTTAAAAAATAATCAACTTTCTGAACTTCCCTGGTGGTCCACTGATTAAGAATCTGCCTGCCAATGCAGGAAACACCAGTTCAATCCCTGGCCAGGGAAGATTCTACATGCCCTGGCAGAATCAAGCCCATGTGCCATTAACTACTGAGCCCACTCTCTAGAGCCAACAGCCGCAACCACTGAGCCTGTACAGTGTGACTACTGAAGCCCACATGCCGAGAGCCATGAGCCACAAGAGAAGTCAGTGCAGTGAGAAGTCAGAGCACCAAACGGAAGAGTAGCCCCCACGTGCCGTAAGGAGAGAAAACCAGCACGCAGCAACCAACACCCAGCAGAGTCAAAAATGTAATTAATTTAAAAATAATTTTTAGTTTCAAGTTATATTTCTACTTTTGCATGTCAAAATTTTTAATATTTTTCTAAGATTATGAGTTTTAAATTGTAGAGAAGCATAAAAGGATTTTATATTTAAAAGTTAGATTGAACTTCTGCTAAAATCACATAGTACAAATAAAGTTAAACTTTTTACAACAACACAGTACATCATAGGTTAACAGAGGATAAGATTTTTATATTCAGTATTGATTTAACTAAACATAGAAGCCATCAGTAATGAAGTACTATGGTTATGCTTCAGTTTTCTAACAATCATCTTCATGTAAAGAATGCTCTATTTTTTTTTAATTTTTAAATATTTTCTGTCTGTTGTTTAGCTCTCCTGCTTTTTTAGCACTGGACATAATATCAGTCTGTTAAATTATATTCCAAACTCTGGCCACAAGCTTCTGAACTACTAGCTCTCTATATCATTCCCTACACTGTCCCCCTGGATCTCATCCAGACTGCCAACCCTCTGATATTTCCTTTTTCCTCTAATTACATCTTACCCCTCCATACTACCTTTCATAATCGGTCTAAACCCCAAGACCCACCATTTCAGCTATTATCATTTGGTAACCTATTTGCCTGCTTATTAACTGATATGTTCCCTGTCTTATCCAGAAAGAAGTTCACTGACTCTTCAAAATTCCATTTTTCACCTAACAATCAAAATTTCAAAAGTTAGGGCTTCACTGATAGCTCAGTTGGTAAAGAATCCACCTGCAATGCAGGAGACCCCCGTTTGATTCCAGGGTTGGGAAAATAACACTAGAAAAAGGATAGGCTACCAACTCCATTACTCTTGGGCTTCCCTTGTGGCTCAGCTGGTAAAGAATTGGCCTGCAATGCAGGAGACCTGGGTTCTATCCCTGGGTTGGGAAGATTCCCTGGAGAAAGGAAAGGCTTCAGTATTCTGGCATGGAGAATTCCATGGACTGTATAGTCCAGGGGGTCACAAAGAGTCAGACATGACTTAGCATGGGACTTTTTCAAAATTCCAAAAATTAGAATTATCTTAGACAACACCTTCTTAATCTCATAGGCAAAAGAATCACCAAATACTTTCAATTTATCTCCTAAATCTATCTCAAATTTTCCTTACTTTCAATTCAACTCTAATACCTTAGTGAATGTCTTCACACTCCTTAATTCAATATAAAACAAGAGGCTAAAAGTAGGAGTTCTAAAATCAAATAACTTGAAATTGTTTGCAATAAGCCTTATTTACTAGACTATTTGAAAGGTAGTAAGCAGTACAATGGAGAAGGCAATGGCACCCCACTCCAGTACTCCTGCCTGGAGAATCCCATGGACAGAGGAGCCTGGTCAGTCCATGGGGTCGCTAAGAGTCGGACACGACTGAGCGACTTCACTTTCACTTTTCACTTTCATGCATTGGAGAAAGAAATGGCAACCCACTCCAGTATTCTTGCCTGGAAAATCCCAGGGACAGAGGAGCCTGTTGGGCTGCCGTCTATGGGGTCGCACAGAGTCGGACACGACTGACGCGACTTAGCAGCAGCAGCAGCAAGCAGTACAAAGTCAGAAGACAATCAGCTTCCCTATCTGATACACAGACAAGAGAACATGCCTTAGCAATCTCAGTCACTGTTGTTGTTGGTTAGTCGCTAAATCGTGTCCAGCTCTTTTGCAACCCCATGGATTGTAGCCCGCCAGGCTCCTCTATCCATGGGATTTCCCAAGGAAGAATATTAGAATGGGTAGCCATTTCCTTCTCCAGAAGATCTTCCCAACCTAGGATTCAAACCTGCATCTCCTGCTTGGCAGGCAGATACTTTACCACTGAGCCATTACCATAGACTTAAATATACAATCATAAGGAAAAATGAAGAATGTACTGAACAAAAAAGAGAGCTTCAACAGTATTGTACAATTTATGTGTATAAGTGTATAAATTTTATGTTTATTTTCTTTCTGAACCTTACTGAAATAAATACAATGTACACATAAACTTTTCATTTTACATATAAACAATATTTTACATACATAGAGTAAGTAAAAGATATACCACTAACAATTCTTTCATAACACTATTAAGAGAGAATGATTAAGACAGGTTTAATAGCATCAACAACTGAACATTAAAAGACAGTACTGTGTATAGGTAGCAAAACCAATCATTTTCCATTCTGGGCAATGAGTCAAGAATCTCAAACTGTCACCAACACCTGCATTAAATGTAAACCCAGACAGTAAACAATTGTCATTGAAAGATAAATCCATGTGACTATATCTCCAGAGCTTATGCAAAACTATTTTACATGAAGCAAAACAGCTTATTAAACGACCCTATCCAAAGCAGTTCTTTGTTTTGACAATAAGCAATTTAATCATTTTTCCATCACTGAGGCTCTAAAAGGTATGTTAAAATGTTATATTCTGCCAGGTGGATTAATATGGATGTATTAAACTATTCTTATACTAACACTGCTTCCTGGTCACTATAATTCTAAATTACAGATAATGATAGGTTTAGGAAATTATTCTGCTCAATTACCACTCACCATAAATTCTGAGTTTTCTTTGCTTGATAACTAAGTACAAAAGCAGATGATACAACACATTCATAAACTGGAATTCTACCAAGTGAAAGCTGAAATCAGATAGCATTAAGGTCTACACCTTACTAAATCACAGTGGAGGCAAGCATACAAAATGCTTTATAGTCAAGGAAGATTAGACAAATCACTCAACCACTTTGTACTCTAGTTTACTCATCTATAAAATAAGAACATTGGCTAAACGCTCTTCAAGATCTCTTCCAACATACAGTCTATGATTCTAAAAAATAACACATATGCACATGCTGGAAAATAAAAAGCCATTCCTCTTTAATTAGTCATTTAAAATGATACAGGCTGTAGCTGTTGCATTTACTAAAAACTAAAATACTAACCAACAATGCAGCAATGGCTATTTCACCCATAAGATAAATAATGGTTGTTCCCATTAGCACCAATGAGAACTGCTTATATTAACCCATTAGACTTTTTTTTAACTACAACTTACTTTTTTTTTTAAGTGTTTAATTGAGCAAAAATTGATTCGAACAGAGCAGCACCAAACCGGCAATAGCTAGGAGCACTCCACCAACAGGCACTCAAGAGAAACTTACATAGTGAAAGTAAGGAAGCAAAGTAAGGAAATTATTGATTGGTTATAGTTTAAAGCCTAGTTGGTGTTTGTGATGGGCTGTCCTTAGGTTTTGATTTCTTCACATTGAAAGCTTAAGTTCTGGTTTGCTTAGCAGGTCACCAAAGCATTACAGCTACTTCAGTCTAATGGCTTACTTGTTTACTGACTTTCTTTGAGGAAAAGGACAATCTGAATTTGCAAAGTTTCATTACTCAACAGCTTTAAATGAAAAATCTAGGGGGGCTTCCCTGGTAGTCCAGTGGCTAAGACTCTGTGCTTCAAATGCAAGGGGCCGGGGTTCAATTCCTAGCCAGAGAACTAGATCCCACATGCCTCAACTAACAGTTTAAGTTGCATGCTGCAGCTAAATATCCCACATACTACAACTAAGACCTGGCACAGTCAAATAAATAAATAATATTTTAAAAAAATCTATTTTCTCAGCCATTAAAATCAAGAAATTATATGACTTTTTTCTTTTACTTTAAAAAGTCTGTATATGAGAATAAGCTATCTCTATACAACAACTGATAAACTGAATTGCAAATTGGGCTAGAAAAAACATGTTTTGTACTTTTTATTTTGCTTATGAACAATACCACAGTTCCATAAAAAAAATTCTAGCCAAGCGTGGTAGTTTCGATTTATTTTTTGGTGAAGCATACATAAAATTCAGAGAAAAACCACTTAAAGAGTACCACAATGTAAAACTATTTTACCACAAAATATCTTAAAATCCTTCCCAACATTCACTCTCTTGATAATCTATTTAAAATCAACTATGATCCATTATAAGGTAATGGAATAAAAAATCATAAATTTTCTCATGAAGATGAGAATTGCCCAGAAAGTTCACTAATTCCATCAAGAATTCTTTAAGGTATCCTCCCTAAGAATTAAGCATGAAATTTCTAACAAACAGATTATGGTCTCCCAGTTGATACTGCTACAAATTTCAAATCACTGACTCAAACTGAAACAGCAATTTGCTATGTCATAAAAGAGCAGATGATATTTAAATAATAGGAAAAGGAGGGGGGAAATGAAGAAAAATAGAGTTAGAAATAGGGGTAATGAGTATCTGATTTGAAAAAATAGAACAAAATGTTGTAACATATAAAGTACCAGAATTAGAATTTACCAGCTCACAGATCTAGATAGTCTGGTTTTACAACTAGCCATATATTAGTTTATATATACTAAAAATGTGAATCCAGAAAAAAAGGTTAAATAACACATTTAAACTAAATTATTATTTACAAAACAAGAAATGAAAATCTATCCATAAAACCTTTAATTAGAGATATATTCAATACCCAAAGAAATATAATAGCCAGGGCAAAAGATATTATCATTCTGTAACTCTGAATATGCTTGGCACATAGTAGTAATCAATATTTGCTGAAGGAAAGCAGCATTAAAGATTTTAAAAGAACAATATAACCTGAAAAATAAATGTGCCCCTAAAAGGAAATATAATCTAAATAAACAAAGTTCCAATGCCACTGTTTACTAAATGTTGTTGCTTTTGTTCAGTCGCTAAGTTGCATCCAACTCTTCGCAACCCTGTGGACTGCAGCACGCCAGGCTTCAGTGTCCTTCACTATCTCCCAGAGTTTGCTCAAACTTGCGTCCACTGAGTCGGGGATACCATCCAACCATCTCATCCTCTGTCGTTCCCTTCTCCTCCTGCCCTCAAACTTTCCCAGCGTCAGGTCTTTACCAAGGAGATGGCTCTTCGCATCAAGTGGCCCAAGTATTGGACCTTCAGCTTCAGTATCAGCCCTTCCAATGAATATTCAGGGTTGATTTCCGTTAGGATTGACTGTTTTGATCTCCTGGCTATCTCTTGGACTTTCAAAAGAATCTTCTCGAGCACAATTTGAAAGTGTCAGTTCTTTGGTGCTCAGCCTTCCTTATGGTCCAACTCTCACATCTGTACATGACTACTAAAAAACCACAGCTTTAACTATACAGACCTTTGCCGGCAAAGTGATGTCTCTACTTTTTAATACGCTTTCTAGGATTGTCTTTAGAAAGAAAAGAAAATAGCTTTTCTTCCAAGGAGCAAGCAAAGCCAGCCCAGGATGGCATACAAGTAGAAGGACATGCACTCATCTTCTCCTGTGAGAACACCAAATTCACAACTAGCTGTTGAACAACCATCAACAAGAGGATGCTGGAACCCAGCAAAAAAGATATCCCACATCCAAGGACAAAGCAGAAGCCACGGTGAGATGGTAGGAGGGACGCAATAACGTTAAAATCAAATCACATACCTGCTGGGGGAGCGACCCACAAAGTGGAGAACAATAATACCAAAGAAGTTCTTACACTGCTGCCAAGATTCTAGGCCACACATCAGACTTCCCAACCTGGGGATGCAACAAAGGGACTAGGAATCCCCAGGGAATCTGACTTTGAAGGACAGTGGGATTTGATTACAGAACTTCCACAGACCTGGGGGAAACAGACACTCTTGGAGGACACAAACAAAACCTTGTGCACGCCAGGACCCAGGGGAAAGGAGCAGTGAAATCACAGAGACTAAGCCAGACATGCCTATAAGTGTTTATCAAATACTATTATAAACTCTTCAGAGTTATGATATTATAAGCTCCTATCTTAGTGCTAGGGTTTCCCTGGTGGTTCAGACAGTAAAGAATCCACCTGCAATACAGGAGACCCAGGTTTAATCTCTGGGTCAGAAAGACCTCCTGGAGAAGGGAATGGTTACCCACTCCAGTATTCCTAGGTGGAGAATCCCATGAACAGAGGAGCCAGGCAGGCAACAGTCTATGGGGTCACAAAAAGTCGGACACAACTGAGTGACTAAGCACATCTTAGTGCTAACAATGAAAAAGAAACAACTTGCAAATCTGGGGAAAAAAAAAATTCCAAACTAAAGTAGCAAGCACTTACTTTTCCTTCAGTTATTAATGGCTCCCAGGTATATTACAGTTTTCACTCAGAAATCTGTTCCGAGTTCTGTGTGTGCTGTGCTTAGTCGCCCAGTTGTGTCTGACCCTTTGTGACCCCATGGACTCTATCCTACCAGGCTCTTCTGTCCAAGGGGATTCTCCAGGCAAGAATACTGGAGTGAGTTGTCATGCACCCCTCCAGGGGATCTTCCCAATCCAGGGATCAAACCCAGATCTCTCGCACTGCAGGCAGATTCTTTACCATCTCAGCCACCAAGAAGCCCAAGAATGCTGGAATGGATAGTCTATCCCTTCTCCAGGGGATCTTCCCAACCCAGGAATCAAACCAGGGTCTCCTGCATTGCAGGTGGATTCTTTACCAGCTGAGCTACTAGGGAAGCAGATGACTCTCAATGTTGCCTTAGTTAGGACCCAAAATGTATTTCAGTATTGTAATTTAAGGGCTAAGTAACTGTCAAACAATTATTAACTCTAGATAATTATGTGAACTTGATTATTTCTAGAATCTGGGACATGGATAACCTGCAACCTTTCCACCCTAATGTAACCCAGTTTATAGGCAAGAAAAAAACTGTAAGTCAATACTTTGTTTTCACATTCTAAATTAAATAAATCATACAATCCATGCCAAAAAAAGGGGGAAACTACATACCTTACATATATTTTTCAAAGATGTCACAGTTTATAAGCATCTAGGAAGGAAAAGTACAATAGCCAAAAGATTTGAGGAAATTCATTTCCTTGAACTCAAAATGCAAAAATCTCTGGTTTTCTTTGTGCTCTTTTGGAGAACTTAACTAAAGCTGCTGTTGAATGAGAGTACTCAGACTGCCATCATGAAAATCAATAACACACCTGGTAAGAACTCAAAAGAAATGGCTCACCTGTGAGGAATCTATTATCCTTTTAAAAAAACACAAGTCTGGTACTAGAGGGCACAATATACTTTCTACTGGACAAGAGGAGAATGATTTTTCCTCATGCTGCTTTCCAGCTGTCCAAGAGTAGATCTAATACTAATTGTAATATGACTCTTTAACGGAAATAAGATGTGGATAAAGTGCTTACAAACAATAGCTATTTCATACAATTGTATTTCTAAATGCTTTCAGACCTTTAGTACTCAGAAATTAAACATTTTTATACTATAACTTCAACTCCTGTATTTGCTTAAAGCATAAATATTAATTAAAAAGTGCCTTATATCTGTATTCTTACAATCATACTGAAGACTCACTACCAAATACAAACATGAAATGCAATAGGTATAACTGTGATCACAATGGATTAAAACCAATATGGCCTTTACAAAAGCTTCAGTGTTGCAAAGGTGAATGGGCAAACAGGCACTTTTATATACTATTGCAGGTAATTAACTACTACACTTTATTTAAAATAAATTTTTTTAAGAGTCATGAAAATTTCATATTTTTAAATTTCCATCAAAAATTTTAGAGAAACATTCACACAAAATACATATTAAGTGCTAAAAAGATAAAGTAATTGAATTAGTTATCTGATACTGTGTAACAAAATACTCTCAAACTTAGCAGCTTAAAACAAAAACATTTATTAATCTCATACAGTTGGAGTGCCAGGAATCCAGTAGTAGCTTATTTGCCAAGGTGTTAGCTGGTCCAGTACTTTGGCCACGTCATATGAAGAGTTGACTCATTGGAAAAGACTCTGATGCTGGATGGGATTGGAGGCAGGAGGAGAAGGGGACGACAGAGGATGAGATGGCTGGATGGCATCACTGACTCGATAGACTGAGTTTGAGTGAACTCTGGGAGTTGGTGATGGACAGGGAGGCCTGGTGTGCTGCGATTCATGGGGTCGCAAAGAGTCGGACACGACTGAGCGACTGAACTGAACTGAACTGAACTAGCTGGTCATCTAAAGACATGAATAGGAAGAATCCATATCCAAGATGGCTCACTCACATGGCAGTTGCCAGAAGGCCTCAGTCTCTCACTACATGGGCCTTTACATATGGCTGCTTACGACACAAACTATTATTCCCCAGAGCAAGTGGTCTGTGAGAAAGCCTCAGTTCTTTTATGAGCTAGCCTTAGAAGTGACAAATTATCACTTCTGCCATATTCTGTTGGTCACACAAGCAACTCTGGTACATGGGAAGAAATTATACAAGGGAGTGAATACCAAGAGTCAAGGATCATTGGGAACACTCTTTAATGTGGTCTATAACAGTGATAAACATACAGATATATGGTTGATATGGTGTTATATATGTACAAAAATTCTTTGACATTTCTCTCATCAAAAAGGTGAAGCTCGAGTTCCCCTCCTGCTGAATGTATGCTGCATTTAAGATTCCAACAAATATGATGTGGCAGAAATGGAAGTGCCAGACTTCCAGAGCTACTTTATAAGACATTGAGGCATATGCCTCTCTCTTGAATTCTTCACTCTAGGTGGAAAAAGTTACATATTATGATGACATTAAAGAAACTCTTAGAAATGGTCCATGTAGCAAACAATTCAGACCTCTAGCCAACAAACAGTGAAGAACTGACAACTCCTCACAAAAGCCACAGGAGTGAGCTTAGAAGTAAATATTCCAGCCCCAGCGGAGCCTTCAGATAACTGTAGTTCATCCACAAAAGTCTGGAAGCTGATCCTTCACCTGTAGTCTGGAGATGACTGCAGCCCTGTGAGATACCTTGAACCAGAGCCTCCCAGCTAAGCCACAAATGAATTCCTTTCTCACAGAAACCACGAGATAATGTTTGCATTTTTTAGGTAATAAATTTTGAAATAATTTGTTACAAAGAAATAGGTAGCTAACACACAGCACAACTGGTTTTTTGAGGTCAGAGTAATTCTAATACTAAACCTAACACAGTCGTTAAAAAAAAACAATTACATGGTATCCAAAGATCCTTAACAAAATATGAGCAAGCTGAATCTAAGAGTATATGAAAATAATACATGATGTCATGCTAGGGTTAAGGCCAGCAAGTGGAAAGTGTAAGTGTTAGTTGCTCAGTCAGGTCCCACTCTTTGCAACCCCATGTAGCCCGCCAGGGTCCTCTATCCAGGGAAGTCAGAAACACATATTGATTTAGCACTCCAAGCTCAATCAATGTAATTCACCATATTACTAGAATAAAGGAGAAAAACCATATAGTTATTTTGACAGATTAAGGAAAACTGTTGATAGTATTCAAATTAATTTATGGTATTAAAATGAAAGAAAAAAACTCTCAGCAAACTAGGAATAGTAAGGTACTTGCTCAAACTGTCAGACAGCATCATATTTAATGATGAAAGACTAAATTGCAAAGCAAGAATATCCATTTTTACCACTTCTATTCAGCATTATTGTAGAGCTTCCAGCATTGTATTAAAGCTAAATAAATGAATAAAATAAAGATTGGAATGAAAGAATTAAAACAGCCCTATCTAAAGACGATAAGATTGGGAATTCCCTAGGGCTCAGTCTTTAGGGGCCTGTCCTTTCACTGCCCAGAGCACAGCTTCAATTCCTGGTTGGGGAACTAAGATCCCGTAAGCCATGTGATACAGCCAAAAATAAACAATTAAGTAAGTAAAATTTTTTTTAAAATACAGATAAGGGACTCCCCTGGTGGTCCAGTGGTTAAGAATCCACCTTGCAGTGCAGGGAACACCGGTTTGATTCCTGGTGCAGGAAGATTCCACAGGCCGCAAGGCAACTAAGCCTGTGCGCCACAACAACTGAGTCATGTGCCACAGCTATTTGAAGTCTGCACGCTCCAGGGTCTGCAAGCCACAGCTACTGAGTCCACTTGCTGCAACTATGCAAGCCCAGGTGCCTACAGCCCAATGCTCCGCAGTAAGAGAAGCCACAGCAATGAGAAGCCCGAACATGCAACAAAGAGTAGTCCCCACTTGCCACAACTAGAGAAAGCCCATCACAGCAACACAGACTTAAGAACAACCTAATTAATTAATTAATTAATTGAAAAATTTTTAAAATTTCAATGATATATGATTGCTTGCATAGAAAATCTCAGGGAATCTACAAACCTACTATTAGAATAAATGAATTTAGTAATATTGAAGGATGTAAATTTAATACACAAAATCAATTGTATTCCTGTATACTAGTGGCAAACAATTGGAAAGTGAAAAAAAATTTTAAATACCAAGTATATAGTAGAACCAAAGAACACAAACTAGCTAGAAATAAATATAATAAAAGCTGTCCACAACCTCTACACTGAAAACTACAAAACACTGCTGAACAAAATTAAAGACCTAAATAAAAAATATATCACTTTTAATTATTAGAATACTCAGTATTGTCAAAATGGCAATTCTCCCCAAATTTAAACAATCCCAATCAATATTCCAGCACGCATTTTTAGAAAAGTTAACAAGCTAATTCTAAAAGTTACATAGAAATGCAGAGGACATAGAATAACCAAAGCAATTAAAAAAAAAAAAGTGGAGGACCACAAAGCTACAGTAATTAAAATACTCTGTAATGGCAAAGATATCTACAAATCAATAGAAGAAAATAGAGGGTTCAGAAATGGACTTACATTTATTTAGTCAATTGATTTTTAACAAAAGTATGCTAAAGCAACCCAATGGAAAAATGAAAAGCATTTCAAGAAATGGTGCGAGATCAACTAGAGAGCCTTGTGGGGGATAAAAAACACTCTTACCTCACACCATACACAAAAGGTAACTCAATATGGATCACAGACACAAATATAAAATCTAAAACCATAAAACTTAAAAAGTTAAAGCCTACCACATAGCCCAGCCATGCCATTCCTAAGTATTTATGTAAGAGAAACAAAAACATGTTTATACTAAGACTACATGAAAGTTCATAGAAGCTCTTTTGTAATACTAACTATTGGAAACAAGTCAACTGTCCATTAACTCATGAATGGAAAAACAAATTAGTATATCTACACTAATTTATGTATATAATTATATAATATATATAATAAAAAGGAATGAATCACTGACACACACAACAACATGGATGAATCTCAAAATAATTGAGTAAAAGAAGTGAGGCAAAAAATTAAGAATACAGACTATGATTCTGGGTAAAATTAGAGCAAAAGTAAACTATACTGTGGTAAGAAAAAGCAGATCAGTTCTTGCCTGAGCATGGGAGTAGAGAAAAAAAAAATGGATTACAAACAGTTCAAGAAAATTTGGGGAGTCAGAGAAATATTTGCTATCTTAATTGTAGTGATGCCTCCATGGGTCCATCAAAGTCAAAGTGAAGTCGCTCAGTCGTGTCTGACTCTTTGCGACCCCATGGACACCAGGCTCCTCCATCCATGGTATTTTCTAGGCAAGAGTACTGGAGTGGGTTGCCTTTTCCTTCTCCAGGAAGTTCCCGACCCAGGGATCGAACCCAGGTCTCCCGTATTGTAGACAGACACTTTACCGTCCGAGCCACCAGGGAAGTCTCCATAAATATACCCAAACCGATTAAATTACACAATTTATGTGGAGTTTAATGAATGCCAATTCTACCTTGAGAAAGCTGAAAAAAACAAAACAGAAAGAAAAAATATTGGTACTATCTACCAAAATTTTGAGCATTCTTTGGCATTGCCTTTCTTTGGGATTGGAATGAAAACTGACCTTTTCCAGTCCTGTGGCCACTGCTGAGTTTTCCAAATTTGCTGGCATATTGAGTGCAGCACTATCATAGCATCATCTTCCAGGATTTGAAATAGCTCCACTGGAATTCCATCACCTCCACTAGCTTTGTTCATAGTGATGTTTTCTAAGGCCAACTTCACTTCACATTCCAGGATGTCTGGCTCTAGGTCAGTGATCACACCATCGTGATTATCTGGGTCGTGAAGATCTTTTTTGGGTCGTGAAGATCTTTTTTGTATAGTTCTTCTGTGTATTCTTGCCATCTCTTCTTAATATCTTCTGCTTCTGTTACGTCCATACCATTTCTGTCCTTTATCGAGCTCATCTTTGCATGAAATGTTCCCTGGTATCTCTAATTTTCTTGAAGAGATCTCTAGTCTGTTCCCATTCTCTCGTTTTCCTGTATTTCTTTGCACTGATTGCTGAGGAAGGCTTTCTTATCTCTTCTTGCTATTCTTTGGAACTCTGCATTCAGATGCTTATATCTTTCCTTTTCTCCTTTGCTTTTCACTTCTCTTCTTTTCACAGCTATTTGTAAGGCCTCCTCAGACAGCCATTTTGCTTTTTTGCATTTCTTTTCCAGGGGGATGGTCTTGATCCCTGTCTCCTGTACAATAACATGAACTTCCGTCCATAGTTCAGGCACTCTATCCATCAGATCTAGTCCCTTAAATCTATTTCTCAATTCCACTGTATAATCATAAGGGATTTGATTTAGGTCATACCTGAATGGTCTAGTGGTTTTCCCTACTTTCTTCAATTTAAGTCTGAATTTGGCAATAAGGAGTTCATGATCTGAGCCACAGTCAGCTCCCTGTCTTGTTTTTGCTGACTGTATAGAGCTTCTCCATCTTCGGCTGCAAAGAATATAATCAATCTGATTTTGGTGTTGACCATCTGGTGATGTCCATGGTTTTAGAAAAGGCAGAGGAACCAGAGATCAAATTGCCAACATCTGCTGGATCATGGAAAAAGCAAGAGAGTTCCAGAAAAACATCTACTTCTGCTTTATTGACTATGCCAAAGCCTTTGACTGTGTGGATCACAATCAACTGTGGAAAATTCTGAAAGAGATGGGAATACCAGACCACCTGACCTGCCTCTTGAGAAACCTGTATGCAGCTCAGGAAGCAACAGTTAGAACTGGACATGGAACAACAGACTGGTTCGAAATAGGAAAAGGAGTACGTCAAGGCTGTATATTGTCACCCTGCTTATTTAACTTCTATGCAGAGTACATCATGAGAAACGCTGGACCGGAAGAAGCACAAGCTGGAATCAAGATTGCCGGGAGAAATATCAATAACCTCAGATATGCAGATGACACCACCCTTATGGCAGAAAGTGAAGAGGAACTCAAAAGCCTCTTGATGAAAGTGAAAGAGGAGAGTGAAAAAGTTGGCTTAAAGCTCAACATTCAGAAAATGAAGATCATGGCATCTGGTCCCATCACTTCATGGCACATAGATGGGGAAACAGTGGAAAAAACAGTGGAAACAGTGTCAGACTTTATTTTTGGGAGGTCCAAAATCACTGCAGATGGTGATTGAAGCCATGAAATTAAAAGACGCTTACTCCTTGGAAGGAAAGTTATGTCCAACCTAGATAGCATATTCAAAAGCAGAGACATTACTTTGCCAACAAAGGTCCGTCTAGTCAAGGCTATGGTTTTTCCTGTGGTCATGTATGGATGTGAGAGTTGGACTGTGAAGAAGGCTGAACGCCGAAGAACTGATGCTTTTGAACTGTGGCATTGGAGAAGACTCTTGAGAGTCCTTGGACTGCAAGGAGATCCAATCAGTCCATTCTAAAGGAGATCAGTCCTCGGTGTTCTTTGGAAGGAATGATGCTAAAGCTGAAACTCCAGTACTTTGGCCACCTCATGTGAAGAGTTGACTCATTGGAAAAGACTCTGATGCTGGGAGGGATTGGGGGCAGGAGGGGAAGGGGACAACAGAGGATGAGATGGCTGGATGGCATCACTGACTTGATGGACGTGAGTTTGAGTGAACTCTAGGAGTTGGTGATGTACAGGGAGGCCTGGTGTGCTGCAATTCATGGGGTCGCAAAGAGTCGGACACGACTGAGCAACTGAACTGAACTGAACCAAAATTTTAAATGCACACACTACTGTTAGAAATTTATTGTATAGATATGCTCATATATACACAAAGATAAGAACATGTACTGAAAAATTATAATTTTAAACATCTGGAAACAACCAGAATATATGACATTAAATAAATTAGTATACTTCAAAAAATGGAATATTCTGAAACCATAAAAAGGAATGACTTATATCTATACGTTCAAACTTAAGCTATCCAAGGTATACTGATGAATGAATGAAGCTGCAAAGAAATTTATACAGAACAATCCATTTGTGTTTAATTTTTAAAATAAGAAATATATATGCGTAGAAACTAGCTGTGATTACATCTATTTAACAAGTACCCTTAGCACACTTAAAATTCTCTATTTTTCAAGTATTTTATACTTTTCCACAAAGAAACACCACATAATAGTTAAGACTGACACCACCACTCCTAATAGTAAGTGCCCGATAAATATAAGCTGCTATATGCTAAGCAAATATGCCAAGCACTTTGTACAAATCACATTTAATCTCCACAACAATCTTGAAAGTGGGTAATATTAGATTGGTACAAAAGTAACCATGGTTTCGCATCATGAATTTTAAATCATTGTAACTATGCTCAAACTCATCTTTATTAATCAAAATAGGAACCATTACAATCAACACATTTTTGCCAACAAGAATTAAGTTTGTTTATTCCTGTAGCATAAAAATCTGTGCTTTAAGATTCAAGGAACTGTTGGAAAGCATTTTCTGCTTCCTGCTGGTTGTGGAAGTGGTTTCCCTGCAAAAAGTTGTCAAGTTGCTTGAGGAAGTGGTAGTCAGTTGGCCAAAGGTCAGGTGAATACAGCAGATGAGGCAAAACTTTGTAGGCCGATTCGTTCAGCTTTTGAAGTGTTATGCAACATGTAGTTGGACGTTGTCATGGAGAAGAATCAGGCCTTTTCTGTTGACCAATGCCAGCTACAAGCATAGTTTCTGGTATATCTCATCAATTTGCTGAGCATACTTCTAAGATGTAATGGTTTCACAGCGACTCAGAAAGTTATAGTGGATCAGAATGGCAGCCGACTACCAAACAGTGACCATGACCTTCTTTCGGTTCAAGTTTGGCTTTCGGAAGTGTTTTGGAGCTTCTTCTTGGTCCAACCACTGAACTGGTTGTTGCTGGTTGTCATAAAAAAATCCACTTTTTGTCACACATCACAATCCCATAGAGAAATGGTTTGTTTTTGTTGCATAGAGTAAGACGACAAGTTCAGTTCAGTTCAGTTCAGTCACTCAGTCTTGTCCGACTCTTTGCAACTCCATGAATCGCAGCACACCAGGCCTCCCTGTCCATCACCAACTCCCGGAGTTCACTCAGACTCATGTCCATCGAGTCAGTGATGCCATCCAGCCATCTCATCCTCTGTCGTGCCCTTCTCCTCCTGCCCCCAATCCCTCCCAGCATCAGAGTCTTTTCCAATGAGTCAACTCTTCTCATGAGGTGGCCAAAGTACTGGAGTTTCAGCTTTAGCATCATTCCTTCCAAAGAAATCCCAGGGCTGATCTCCTTCAGAATGGACTGGTTGGATCTCCTTGCAGTCCAAGGGACTCTCAAGAGTCTTCTCCAACACCACAGTTCAAAAGCATCAATTCTTCGGCGCTCAGCCTTCTTCACAGTCTAACTCTCACAATCATACATGACCACAGGAAAAACCATAGCCTTGACTAGACGGACCTTTGTTGGCAAAGTAATGTCTCTGCTTTTGATGACACTTCAAAACAATTATTTTTGGTCAGCTCATTAGGCACTCTCTTTTCGAGCTTTACACTTTTCCAATTTGCTTCATATGCCAAAATGATCATAGAATGATTGATGTTGAGTTCTTTGGCAATTTCTCCTGTAGTTTTAAGAGGATTAGCTTCGATGATGGCTCTAGTTGGTCACTGTCAATTTCGGATGGCTGGTCACTACACTCCTTTATCTTCAAGGTTCTCCTCTCCTTTACAAAACCTCTCGAACCACCATTGCACTGTACGTTCATCAGCAGTTCCTGGGCCAAATAAATTGCTGATGTTGAGAGTTGTTTCTGCTGTTTTATTACCCATTTTAGCAAATAAGAAAACTGCTCAAATTTGCTTTTTGTCTAACATCATTTCCACGGTTTAAAATATATAAACAGCAAGTAATGAGTCATTATCAAAAAAAAAAAAACGCAAAAAATGTGCACTAAAATGATGTATAACATCATTTATTTGCAAATTTCAACAATGCAAAAACTGAGATTACTTTTGCACCAACCTGATAATTTTAACACCATTTTAGAGATTTACAAATCTGAAAGTCAAAAACGACTTTGCTGAAGGTCACACAACTAGTAAGTGGGAGCATGTGGATTTAAGTCAAGTTTCTTTGATTCCAAAGTTGATACTTTTAACCACTGTACCAAAAGGACCCTCTGTAAGCATAATCGAAATTAAACACCCATAAATGAATACAGCAACTGGGAACATAGTGTTAATAAACAGAATACAATCAAAAAGCACAGGTTTAACTTCTGGTTCTATTTTTTGGTAGGAAAATAAACCCTTCATATTTGCATATGTATATAATTGTCCTCTGTGAGGTATTTTATTAATCAATCCACTCTGGCAGTATATTTTTATCACTAATTTTCTTACATTCTAACATCTACATATAATATTGTATTGTTCTTGTTCAGTCGCTAACTTGTGTCCAGCTCTTTTGCAATTCCATAGACTGTAGCTCGCCAGGTTCCTGGTTACATGGGATTTTCCAGACAAGAACACTACAGTGGGTTGCCATTTCCTTCTTCAGGGAGTCCCCCCTATCCAGGGATCAAACCCACATCTCGTGCATAGGCAGGGAGATTCTTTACTGCTGAGCCACCAAGGAAGCTCACTATATATAATATATAAATATACAAATGTTTCAATATATACAAGTTAGTTTCTATTTTAATTCTAAATAATATAAACCCAAGATTCATAAAGAGGAGTCAAAAATAATATATTTCCCAAGGGGGAATTACAAGCACTAAACTTACACTAGACATGGCAATTTATTATTGTTGACACCATTCCTACTCTAATTTGTACGTTTTTGCATTTAGTTGTAGCACATTACATAGATTGCTTTTTGCAATTAACCTCCAAAAGGAATTAAATATTAATGACATTTTGCCAGATGCAATTATGACAAATTTTACATCCACAGTCTGAATAATACAGAAATACCTATTACAACATATCACATTTTATATCTTAGAAATATTTAAACTACCTTAAGAGTAAGAATTTTTATCTTCAAAATTCTGCTTATCAATCTCAACTATCTAAAGAAACTATCTCTGTTATCAATTGACAGAGCAAATATGGGTAAGAAATTTCTATCTGCTAACACTACTTTATTAAATGCTAAGATATCAATTACATATTCATTTGGCACTATTAGCATTTTTTGAAAATAAAGTAAACGTAGCTTAGCAAATTACTGTTCCATAAAAACTGCACATAATAAATTGAGTTCTATGTTCATTTGTGTACATGGATACACATGATCAGAAGGTAAACATTAAAATAAATGCCCTATAAAATTATTATGTACACTTTTTTGTCAAAAATGTTTTTAATACTATCTTTTAAATAAGCTGACAAAATATACATCTTAAAATAAAAGTATTTTAAAATAAAACTAAAAGTAAATGCAAATATCAAAAGTTATATTTATAATGCCAAAAGAATACAGGAATAGTTCTCTCTCAAATAGTTCTCATATATACTTCAACAGATCTCAAAAACATAACATCTGCCATGTCATTCTTCTACAATCTTTTGAACGTTTTTTACATTTAAAACGTTTTTTAAACGTTTTTTTTTAAACGCTTTTAAACCATTCTTTTCCTCCATATTTTCTACTCCAACTCCAGAGATCAATAGCAAGACAGAAGATCAAATAAAAGAATATATTTTGGTAACATTATCTGAAACCAGTAAATGTCAGTTACAACCAGAAAATAAACATTATAGAATTATTTACGAAGAAATTATACTTAACACTGATAGATTTCAAGACTTTTCTATTTTAATGGAAAGAATTTTTTGTAAGTAAATCAGAGTTACTGTTAGATGTAGTCTGCTTCAGTTACCTGAAATCAGAATAGCAGGCTCATTAAATATATATAAATCAATGATGCAGAGGCACTGCATCATATTGATGGAGCCCTCATTAATTTTCAATGATACTATCATATTTGTGTTCTAAAAAAAAAATTGAGTGAAGTCTGCAATCATTTTTCTTCATCTCAGAATTCCAATTTTTACATATTCTAACTTAATAAATGAGAAGAAACCTAATATGCCAAAACATTTCTAATAAAGTCCATTAAATTTTATATTTTCTTCCTTTTGTAGAGAATAAACTATTTATGCATGTATATAATATACATATTTTATATATAATGTCAAAGTGAAATATGTAAAATAAAAATACTATAAAATAATCATTATAGGTGGTTGATACAGTTTTTCTAGACACTTGCATATAACACAAAATAAAGTCTAAATTAAGGATTTTTCAGAGATATTGTGAGATGTTTTGCCCTCCACAACAACTAAATGATAACAGAAAAAAAGCAAATAAAATTTGCTTTTCATTAAAAAAATTAAAAGTTATCCTCTAAATCATTTCCTGGCACAAATAATATATTTAGGCTTTCTAATTTGCATATGATTATACCTCAAAAACCAAATACTATGATATTGTTCATATATACTATCAAAGCGAAAGATAAAGTAAATTAAAAGCTGGCAGAAAAATTATTATTGAATGCTTAAAGGTTTATTTCAGGCTAGCATCCTGGAAACTAAATATAAAGAGAAAATTGTTCTAAGCATATCAAATTGATTTCTGATTACACTGTAGTATTTTCATGTTTCACATAAACTGGATTTGAGTTAAATCTAGTTGCATTACATTAATAACAATTTTACTCAGCAAATGTGATCAAAATTTAACTGAAATTTATACAGAAATGAGAAAATGAAGCTGGCCAGGTAAGCTTCCCCAATGGTTCAGCAAGTAATGAATCTGCTTGCAATGCAGGAGACACAGAAGACAAGGATTCAATCCCTGGGCCAGGGAAGATCCCCTGGAGGAGGAAATGGCAACCCCCTCCTGTATTCTTGCCAGGAAAATTTCATGGATAGAGAGTTACAAACAGTAGGATATGACTAAGCACACGGCATGCAGGTAAGCAATGCAACCATATAACCTTTCTTAGGCTTTGTTTAAAAATGGAGGACAGGTATAGAATACATAGGGAACAGACCTATGGACACAGGGGGAGGGGAGGAGAGAGAGGGTGAGGCATATGGAGAGAGTAACATGAAAATTCACAATCAGTTCAGTTCAGTCGCTCAATCGTGTCCGACTCTTTGCGACCCCACGAATCGCAGCACGCCAGGCCTCCCTGTCCATCACCAACTTCCTGAGTTCACTCAAACTCACGTCCATCAAGTCAGTGATGCCATCCAGCCATCTCATCCTCTGTCATCCCCTTCTCCTCCTGCCCCCAATCCCTCCCAGCATCAGAGTCTATTCCAATGAGTCAGCTCTTCACATGAGGTGGCCAAAGTACTGGAGTTTCAGCTTCAGCATCATTCCCTCCAAAGAAATCCCAGGGCTGATCTCCTTCAGAATGGACTGGTTGGATCTTCTTGCAGTCCAAGGGACTCTCAAGAGTCTTCTCCAACACCACAGTTCAAAAGCATCAGTTCTTCGGCGCTCAGCCTTCTTCACAGTCCAACTCTCACATCCATACATGACCACAGGAAAAACCATAGCCTTGACTAGACGGACCTTTGTTGGCAAAGTAATGTCTCTGCTTTTGAATATGCTATCTAGGTTGGTCATAACTTTCCTTCCAAGGAGTAAGCGTCTTTTAATTTCATGGCTGCAGTCACCATCTGCAGTGATTTTGGAGCCCCCAAATATAAAGTCTGACACTGTTTCCACTGTTTCCCCATCTATTTCCCATGAAGTGATGGGACTGGATGCATGGTCTTCGTTTTCTGAATGTTGAGCTTTAAGCCAACTTTTTCACTCTACACTTTCACTTTCATCAAGAGGCTTTTGAATTCCTCTTCACTTTCTGCCATAAAGGTGGTGTCATCTGCATATCTGAGGTTATTGATGTTTCTCCCGGCAATCTTGATTCCAGCTTGTGCTTCTTCCGGTCCAGCGTTTCTCATGATGTACTCTGCACAGAAGTTAAATAAGCAGGGTGACAATATACAGCCTTGACGTACTCCTTTTCCTATTTGGAACCAGTCTGTTGTTCCATGTCCAGTTCTACCTGTTGCTTCCTGACCTGCATACAGATTTCTCAAGAGGCAGGTCAGGTGGTCTGGTATTCCCATCTCTTTCAGAATTTCCCACAGTTGATTGTGATCCACACAGTCAAAGGCTTTGGCATAGCCAATAAAGCAGAAATAGATGTTTTTCTGGAACTCCCTTCCTTTTCCCATGATCCAGCAGATGTTGGCAACTAGATCTCTGGTTCCTCTGCCTTTTCTAAAACCAGCTTGAACATCTGGAAGTTCAAGGATTACATATTGCTGAAGCCTGGCTTGGAGAATTTTGAGCATTACTTTACCAGCATGTGAGATGAGTGCAATTGTGCGGTAGTTTGAGCATTCTTTGGCATTGCCTTCCTTTGGGATTGGAATGAAAACTGACCTTTTCCAGTCCTGTGGCCACTGCTGAGTTTTCCAAATTGGCTGGCATATTGAGTGCAGCACTTTCACAGCATCATCTTTCAGGATTTGAAATAGCTCCACTGGAATTCCATCACCTCCACTAGCTTTGTTCGTAGTGAAGCTTCCTAAGGCCCACTTGACTTCACATTCCAGGACGTCTGGCTCTAGGTCAGTGATCACCCCATCGTGATTATCTGGGTGGTGAAGATCTTTTTTGTACAGTTCTGTGTATTCTTGCCACCTCTTCTTGATATCTTCTGCTTCTCTTAGGTCCATACCATTTCTGTCCTTTATCGAGCCCATCTTTGCATGAAATGTCCCCTTGGTATCTCTAATTTTCTTGAAGAGATCTCTAGTCTTTCCCATTCTGTTGTTTTCCTCTATTTCTTTGCACTGATTGCTGAGGAAGGCTTTCTTATCTCTTCTTGCTATTCTTTGGAACTCTGCATTCAGATGCTTATATCTTTCCTTAAATTCACAATACCATACGGCAAACAGATAGCCAATGGGAATCTGCTGTATGACTCAGGGAAGTCAAATAGGGACTCCATGACAATCTATGAGAGTGGGATGCAGAGGGGGATGGGAGGGGACATGGGTGTACTTTTGGCTGATTCTTGTTGATGTATAACAGAAAACCACAAAATTTTGTAAGCAATATCCTTTGATTAAAAAAAATAAAGTGGCAAAAAAAAAGTGGAGGACAGGTGTAGAATAGAACTAAAAAGATGATTGCTAATCTCCTTCAAATTTACACTCATGAAGTCTGCCATCTTCCTATCAATACTTCTGACAAAACAAACAGCACTCTGTATCATGTACTTCTGAACAAGCTTCCACCCTCAACCTGACAGCCAAAACAGACATCACGTGTCACCTTCCTAAAGGGGCTAATATTTAGATCTTTCCTCTTCAGAGATTGTCGCACAAAAACATTTATGCATTTGTAGTAGCAGTGTTAGTCAGTCATGCCCAATTCTTTGTGACCCCACTACTGTAGCCAGCCAAGTTCCTCTGTCCATGGGATTCTCCAGGCAAGAATACTGGAGTGAGTTGCCATTCCCAGAAATCAAACTGGGCTCTGCTGCATTACAGGCAGATTCTTCACCATCTGAGCTACAAGGAAGCCCCTTTGGACCCCCCTAAATGGCTTGATCGCTTGATGCTAATATTGCAAAAACTCCTAAGTTTAGGATATACCCACTAAAACTTTTTGCTTCTCCAAAGGCCCTTTTCCTACATCAGCAGAATGGTTACAACAAGAGTTCAGGATTTCAGATTTCTGTTACTTTAATAGTACTTTTCCTAAAAAAAAAAAAAAAAAAAAGCTTGTTTAAGAAGTAACATAAAGTCCACTTTCACATCTTAATTTCAAAGAATATTTTTATAATTCTAAACTCCCTTTTTGTTCCTTAGAAAGAAGGAAAAAAAAACTAATTTCCATTTAATGACTCAAAAGAAGACCTAAAATACTATAAAATTAATGGGGGCAGTAACCATGTCTCTCACATTCACTGTTGTATTCTCAGCACTGTGTTTTACAAAACTGCTTGAGCACAAGACTAACCTAGATAGCCAGTATAAAATGCTAAGTTCCTCCACCAGAGATCTATGGTAAGGCCCAGAAACTGGCGTTTTAAATAGGTACCCAAGATGATTCCTAGCATGATGTAAGCTTAGGAATCAGTGGTCTAGAAAATGTATTGAACAGATGAGAAAGAATGCAAATTTATATTTATTAGTAAACCAATAACTAATAAACTACAATTAAGTATTACTTTTTACCTGTGAAAACAAGCTTAACACATTTAAAACATGAAGAAAACCAAAATATCTAGGTTAAACTTTCATTCAATTGTTCTCATTCTATTTACTATCTCAGGGACTAGTTGCTAAGTAAACAAGTAAACTGCCATAAAGAGTCTAAAAACTTAACCTAAAAACTGTTATTTTTCTGCATTTAGAATACTGAAAGTAACTCTTTACAGTTGATTAGAGTAAATACTCTTAAATTTACCTAACTTCTTCAACTTATTTGAACTGTGCTCATCCAATGTTCACAGTAATTCTGTGAGGTATATGCTACTGGTAAACCCACTATACAGATGAGAAAACAAAGGCTTAAAGAAAATAGTTTTCCCTGAATCACTTGGCTAAGAATAAGTGGCAAATCTAGAATTCAAACTCAGGCAAACTATCATTACATATTTGTTAGATGTAATATTTCATGCCCACAGTAGAAACAAAGGCATGAGAAAATATATTAATTCTTTCTCTGTTTATATTTGTATCCCTAATGACCAACTGCTAATGTATCAGGTTCTTGCAGAATAAAATAATGTGTTTTTAACAAGTAACTTTGAACATCTAATAAACAGCTTCTTCTTACCTGCTTGCATCTTGTAACACAAATTGGACAATATAACTTCAAAGGAAAACTGGATATATAAAGGAAAGAGCTCCTAAAGGGTGTCCATCCATGAAAAGAAAGTTCACCTGTAGGTCAAACCTCACA
Organism: Bubalus bubalis; assembly: GCF_019923935.1. Taxonomy (NCBI): domain Eukaryota; kingdom Metazoa; phylum Chordata; class Mammalia; order Artiodactyla; family Bovidae; genus Bubalus; species Bubalus bubalis. The sequence continues at coordinate 30,459,792 of NC_059167.1, forward strand.
CAAGGTTTCCTCCAAGACAGAAAATACATGTGTATATATAGGGGTGTATATATACACCTATGGGATTGAGTGTATACATACAACCATACATATACATACTAAACTACTCAGCAGATAAAATGATTCTTAAAAAAAAGATTCCCAGTATAAATGAAAAGAATTACAGAAGAGACTTATCCCATAGGGCTATGTTTTTCACATTCAAAAAGAAACAGTACAAATAACATAATTACTAAACATTCAGTAACCACGGTTTTAAAGAACTATCAGATCAGATCAGATCAGATCAGTCGCTCAGTCATGTCCGACTCTTTGCGACCCCATGAATCGCAGCACACCAGGCCTCCCTGTCCATCACCAACTCCCAGAGTTCACTCAGACTCACGTTCATAGTCAGTGATGCCATCCAGCCATCTCATCCTCTGTCGTCCCCTTCTCCTCCTGCCCCCAATCCCTCCCAGTATCAGAGTCTTTTCCAATGAGTCAACTCTTCGCATGAGGCGGCCAAAGTACTGGAGTTTCAGCTTCAGCATCATTCCTTCCAAAGAAATCCCAGGGCTGGTCTCCTCCAGAATGGACTGGTTGGATCTCCTTGCAGTCCAAGGGACTCTCAAGAGTCTTCTCCAACACCACAGTTCAAAAGCATCAATTCTTCAGTGTTTAGCCTTCTTCACAGTCCAACTCTCACATCCATACATGACCACAGGAAAAACCATAGCCTTGACTAGACGAGCCTTTGTTGGCAAAGTAATGTCTATGCTTTTGAATACGCTATCTAGGTTGGTCATAACTTTCCTTCCAAGGAGTAAGCGTCTTTTAATTTCATGGCTGCAGTCACCATCTGCAGTGATTTTGGAGCCCCCCAAAATAAAGTCTGACACTGTTTCCACTGTTTCCCCATCTATTTCCCATGAAGTGATGGGACCAGATGCCATGATCTTCGTTTTCTGGAAGTTGAGCTTTAAGCCAACTTTTTCACTCTCCTCTCTCACTTTCATCAAGAGGCTTTTGAGTTCCTCTTCACTTTCTGCCATAACATTAAGTTACACTTAATAAAATAAGGAACTGAAATGCAAACACTGCATCTTAAAAACCAAAATGCACAAATAGTCATTTTAATAAAATCAAAAATATATATATTATAGCCATAAGATACCCAATCATAGTGATATATTTACATTCTATAAATAGTGATCAGTACTTTCTCCTGTATTGAAAAGGAAAAATAACAGTTAATAAAAATAACTGAAATTTTTCATATCTTATGAAGCACTTTTATTAATGGTATATGGTCCAAAAAAAAAAGACTAAAGCTACTAAGTACAGTGATTTTCTAATTAACTATTAACTAAATTACCCAAATTTTAAGAGACTGAAGGGGGTTAAAAATTATCTGTTCTAAACAAATTTACAAATCAAAGCTAAACAGGTGACCTAAAACTTGCCAGTCTGTGACAGAACTAGAATATAGATTTTCTAACTCATGTTTCAGTGTTCTATTACTTAATGGATTTGAATTACTGAAATAATGGGATACCAACTCATACATGCAGTGTAAGCAAAAACCATCTCCTTCAGGAAAATGGTCTTAAGATATTCATTAGAATATGACCCACAAAATATTAGATATTAATTCTCCAGAGCTGTTCTACAACATTATATCCTAATCAACTTTAAAACACTCACTCCATGAAGAAAAAGAAGAGGAGGCGGGAGATAGGTAGGAGGAGGAGGAGAAGGAGGAAGAATAAGAAGCAGGGGAGGAGGAAGGAGGAGGAAGAGAAGAAAAGTATATTTAGAAAAGTTTTAGGGGAGAAAATGAGACAGTAAAAAAAAAAATCAGAAACTGCAAAAGGAAAGAAATGTTAAAGGGGAACAGAAATTACCAATTTTGAGGTAAAGAAAATAAACACGTACACACAAAACTGAGACTAAAGGAAGTAAATGCCTCAACAACAGTAAGTCCAGCATTTTCTAACAAATATGATGGAGCAACCGATGTCAGACTAGCATTCCTACCATGAGCAACCATAAAACAAAATGTATGAAACAACTGTTTACAGACATTAGACAATGGGTAACACAAAGACTATAATCCCTTAGAAATGGTAAACTAACAAGGTGAGCCCGACAATTGCCTCATTTTTCTATCTGGGAAAAAATTTCCATGACGATAGCCTAGCAAGCAAGAGTTTAAGAAGGGCACAGTGGTTGTGCTAAGTTGTACAGGCAAAGATCAAACTTCAGTGCAGTTGATATGGTCAGAAGTCTGTATAAGAATTCCCATAAGTCCATGGCCAGGCCAAAGAACAGACTGCATATATGCAGGGCAAAACCAATCAAGGCTTAACAGAGAATGGCTGACAGAGGAAGAGAAGGTAGTTAAGGAGTGCTGGGTATATTTTAGAGTTCCTACCCAGCCAGAGTAGAGAACCCACAGTAACACCTTATTAACACCTCAAAAATCCAGTTGAGATACCAGAAAGGCTTCAAGAATGGGGACCACATCGTATAATAAGACTTATTCTATCTAGATTTACTCTAACAAAGCCTAAAATCAAGCCCCAACAAGTTTTGCAAGAAACTCAAAGTTTGGAGATTGAGTTGCAGTAAAGTAAGGAATCAAGATTGCCGGGAGAAATATCAATAACCTCAGATATGCAGATGACACCACCCTTATGGCAGAAAGTGAAGAGGAACTCAAAAGCCTCTTGATGAAAGTGAAAGAGGAGAGTGAAAAAGTTGGCTTAAAGCTCAACATTCAGAAAATGGAAGATCATGGCATCTGGTCCCATCACTTCATGGCACATAGATGGGGAAACAGTGGAAACAGTGGCTGACTTTATTTGGGGGGGCTCCAAAATCACTGCAGATGGTGAATGCAGCCATGAAATTAAAAGACGCTTACTCCTTGGAAGGGAAGTTATAACCAACCTAGATAGCATATTCAAAAGCAGAGACATTACTTTGCCAAAGAAGGTTCGTCTAGTCAAGGCTATGGTTTTTCCTGTGGTCATGTATGGATGTGAGAGTTGGACTGTGAAGAAGGCTAAACACTGAAGAATTGATGCTTTTGAACTGTGGTGTTGGAGAAGACTCTTGAGAGTCCCTTGGACTGCAAGGAGATCCAACCAGTCCATTCTGGAGGAGACCAGCCCTGGGATTTCTTTGGAGGGAATGATGCTGAAGCTGAAACTCCAGTACTTTGGCCACCTCATGTGAAGAGCTGACTCACTGGAAAAGACTCTGATGCTGGGAGGGATTGGGGGCAGGAGGAGAAGGGGATGACAGAGGATGAGATGGCTGGATGGCATCACTGACTATGAACGTGAGTCTGAGTGAACTCTGAGAATGGGTGATGGACAGGGAGGCCTGGCATGCTGCGATTCATGGGGTCGCAAAGAGTCGGACACAACTGAGCAACTGAACTGAACTGAACTGAATTGATGTACCTAATAAGAGTTTCAAAATACATGAAGCATGACAGAACTACTAAAAGGAGAAACTGACAAATACACAATCTGTTTGGAGTAACTGATAAAGTGAGTAGAAACAATAAATTAGTAAGGATACAGGATTAGTAAAGATACTCAGAAGTTAACACTATCAACCAAGCTGACCTAACTGACATACACTATACCCAACAGTTACAGAACACACACTCTTTTCAACTTGACTTGCTCATCAACTAAGACCTTGCTCACCAAAAGAGACCACACACGGACCATAAGTTTTCATAAAATTTTATAAGACTGAAATTTAGCAAAATTTGTTCTCTTACTACAACAAAATTAAATTAGAAATTAACAACAATATATCCAGAAAGTCCCCTTTTTCTAATTTTCTACCCAGAATGAGTACCTTTTTCTAATTTTTCTGTCCACTGTTTCCCAGTTCAGAAAACAGTAACGTACAAGCCCAGCATATTAAACAAATGAATTAATACCACTTTAGAATTATTCTTTCCAACAACAAATAAACTGAACTTTAATCTGATAAACCTCTAAAAGCTGCTAGTAATTTATAGGAAATACAAAGGAACATAATAATACCACAGAGATGCAATCAGCAAAATTCAGACTGGTAACTCTTCAGAAAAATCTACCTAGCAAGAGAGAGAGAGACAGAGAGAAGCAGAGAAAAAAGTAAAAATAAAAAGGAGAAAAAGAGAAACTTTAAGAAAATATGGCAATATATTGTCTTTAACATATATCAGGATGAGTTTTTCTTTATTCTACTTTGTGTCTTATGTGTGTTTAATATGAAGAAAGAAGATTTAGTAAAATCAAACATAGGTAGTTTCCAAAGACAAGTGTTGCTAAGGATGGTTGGGATAAAACTTAAATTATTAGTTTTACTTGCTTGTGTTACTCTGAAAAATATCATCCAACTATATTGGGTAAAGAGGATCTGCTCTATTCCAAAGAAAATAAAGTTTTCCCATCTTCTCTGAAAAAGAAAAAAATAAAAAAGACTTTAGTTAAATGAGAATTAGATATAACTGGCTCCTTCTAAATCAACATGCCTTGAAAATTCTACGAAGAATTCTATGAAAGGCTTATTTCTAAAAATAGGTGGCCCTGATAAACAGAAAAAAGTTCATCCTTGAATTGAAAAAAAAGCAAATTTAGAATCCAATCTTCTTTGGATGTGCATGCAATCAATTCATTTGGGTGTTTGCTGGATTGATTTAATATTAATACATAATGGAATTTGTCATTGTTTAGTCGCTAAGTCATATCCAACTCTTCTGCTACCCTATGGAGTGTAGCTCACCAGGCTCCTCTATCCATGGGATTTTCCAGGCAAGTATACTGGAGTGAGGGGCCATTTCCTTCTTCAGGGTATCTTTCCTACCAGGTGGGCCCTTTACTACTCAATCACCACTTCCTCAACTGCTAGCAGTTAAGGGAGAAAAGTATTTTCATAATGTTTCACCTTTTTTCTCCTTTCTGCTCCTGTATTTTCTCTCATAAATAGTACTTCTAAATAATCTTTCTATAATCCTACACTTCCTATCTCCTGTGAAGCACTATCCCTACTCACTTTATTATTTGCCTCTTAAAATGACTTTGCTACTTGACACACAAAATAAAGTGAGTAAAATCATGTGGCCCTGTAATCCTTGCCTCATGGTATTCACACTCTTGTGTATAAATACCCTCCTACTCTGTAACAGGACTTCAGTGCTAACAAATAAAATACAGCAGAAGCAATGATAATGTGATTTTTGTCATTAGATGATGAAAGGCTCTGGAGCCTCTAGTTCTCTCACTAACTCTGGGAAAAGCCACGTCACGAGCAGTCCTATGGAGGGTCCAAGGTGAGGAACTGAACCTGCCTAGAGCCACATGAGTGACCCTGGACAGACACTCCAGTCCAAGAAAACAGCTTGAGCAAACCTCATGAAAGACACTGAGCCAGAATCACTCAGCTGAGCCACTCTCAGACTCCTGACCCTCCAAAACTGTATAATAAATATTTATTAAGGTACTAACTTTTGAGGCAATTTATTACATAGCAATAGATAATAGTATTAATACAAATAATAATACTAAAAAATAATACCTACTCCTTTCAGACCAACAATTATAGCAATGCCTAAGCTCAATCCCATGAAAGACATTCTGTACAAATTCAGCATACTATCAAATCAAAAGTATTTCACATCAAAATCTACAATGTTCTATTACTTATCAGAACAGCAAGATTAAAAAAGTAATAATGCCCAATAGCAGCAAAGATATGTGGCAACAAGAATTCCCATGAACAGTTGGTGGGAGCACAACAGATACAATCTTTTTTGAGAACAAGTGGGCAATGTTTATCAAAATTTAAAAGTCACATACAATTACACTATTAGGCATTTACCCCTGGTTCTCCTCTTATATCTTACAATATACTTGTATATGGGCTGAGGAGGAGGGCAGAAATAGAGAAACTGACTCTAGTGAAAAATAGGAAATCTAAATATTCGTAACAAAATTTTTGGGTAAATCAATTATAGTATAGCCAAACAGTGGACTATCATCCAAATGTTAAAGAGGAGTATATACACATACCAATTTAGAAAAGATATCCAAGATACACATTATGAAAAAAGTCAGGGTGTATATAACCCCATTTCCATGAGAGAACATGATTCTGAGTTCCTATTTAAATCACAAAAGGGGCATTATAATCAAAACTGTATTTCCACATTTTATAATCTCTTGAATTCATTTAAAGATACCATTGTTGTGCAAGTCTTTTAAAGCAGGCCGAGTGGATCCTGTTTAAATTTTATTTCTGCTTAGCATCCGTACCATGCATAAATAATAATAATGATTGCCAATGTATACTGAGCAAATACTATGTGAAAAAAATTGTATTAAGCACCTCCAAGTATGATGTTTACATATATTATTTAATCCTCAAACACTGTAATATACATAGTGCTGTTATCTCTATTGTACAGGGAAGAAAAATGAGATAAGAGGAATTTGCCCAGAGCCTATAAGAGTACAAAGAATTCAAAATCAGAAGTTTGTTCTCTTAGCCAATACCATATAATCTTTTATTCATTTTGATCATATTTCAAGTTAAAAGAGAGCTGTAAAACTTGGTCTTTAACTAACAGATTAGCAAATAAACCAAAATCAATGCAACATCAGAATGACATAGACAATTCTTAACTCTTATGAAAAAAACAGAAAAGACCATGGACACAACAAAAGCAATTTCCAATTAAAAATAAATATGACTGTCTAATAAAAATGCAATTTATTTTGCTAAAAATCACATAATCTTCCCTGACTAGCTAAGTACTACTAGGTATCAATTTTTTCCAGTAAATTACATTTAGTACCCTTTCAAAAAAAGCAAATTCCTTTTCCTTGAGCACCAACTATAACAAATCTGGTACAGGAAAATAAAGAGAAACCAACCAAAATCTTTCTAAAAACTGAATAGTCTTTACAGCATTTGTCTGGTTTCCCTTTTCCAATCTACTTGATTACTTTCACCTTATTTCTAATTTTAATCCATTCAATCACATTCAATACAGCTCTACTGTATTTCCTTTGCTGGATAAAGCAAAGGAAAATAAAGACTACTTAGAAAATAACACCAGTCCAGTAAGTTATTAAATCCCTTTATAATCATTATAGCTACAACTAACCATGCAACTCAGGCTTACCCAAAGATCTTGTCTACCACACTGTAGGTTAACCATCATTTTTTATATTTTAGAAACATCAAAGAAACTACGAGAATGTATGTTCACCTTACATTTCAAAGCGCTTTATAAAACCACCTTTACTGAACCACATTTAACCATAAAAACGTGGCAAGAAACACGCTGATCAGTTCCTGCACTTATTCTTCAAAACAATCTCCCTTCTTGCCCCTAACCCCCCAAAATTGGCATTCTATAGTCAGACAGCCTGTGTTCCAATTCTAGAAGGGTCCACTAAATAAGGTATCTGAAGCAGTCTCCGTTTCCTTTCCTGTAAAATGGGAATGAGATGAGTACCTACTTCATAGTGCTGCTGTTGAGAATGAAATGGGATTAACTCAAGGTAAAGCGCTTAGAACACTGCCTGACACGTAATGTACACCCAATAAATGCCAGCCATTACTGTATCTCCAAAATTAACTGCCTAGAATCTGAATTTTCTCTTTTAGAGATGAGAACTAACCAAACTCCATCAGGACAGTGGGCATACCGATGGAGTTTCATATTAACCTGTGCAACAAATAGCAACAATATATAAACACAGTAATTGTATTTTCATAGCACTTTCTTTTTAATAAAAACGCTTTGCGTGAAATTAAACACTCCGATCTCCCACGCTGAACCCTGTTAACAACACAGCCCGGCAATACAGTCCAGATTCTCATCGCCTAAGGAGGGGGGAACGTGACAAACTGCTGGTTACCACATCAGGGAACCCGGCAGTTCAAAGCAGGCCAGAGCGGCTCAGGACTGGAGGGTAGTCTGTTTAGAGAAACAACGTTCCCTTTTCCTATTTTCTTCCCCAGTGTCGATACTAACGAAGCCCTTTTCTCCCCTGAGCCGACGACAAGCATCTCCCGGCTCTTTCGGGAGCTCCCACCCTGTGCGTCTCCCTCCATGGAACCCAACTATCCCCCGACTCACAGAGTGTGTCCGCACACATTCACCATCAGCTTCAACGAAGGGTTCCGGTACTTGGTGGTCTTACACCGGGGGCAGCCCTGATCGTCCATGGCGCCTTCCTTGCAGTGGACTCTCCCCGGCGCCTGCTTCAGTCACAGCAACAGCCAACCTAAAGCCCCTCAGATTCGAGGCCAAGCAGGTTCCTAACAACAGGCTCTTGGCTGGGACGGTCCTTTACGAATGAGCACCGGCCGGTGGCAAGGCACTTCAGCACAAAGGTTCCGGAAGCAAGTTTTCCGGTACTGCCGCTAGGGCTTGGTCTCAGCTTTAGCAGGCCACGGAAAAACCTTGGATTTAGGGGGAGGGCTTTTTAAAAAGGCAAATTACACATAAACCCTCAAGTGTACCTAGCTGTATTTTTCAGGAAATCGTGTCACAATTAGGAACATAGATTCCACCTTGTTCTGTCTGGAAATAGTCCCATTAATCAAAGAGCTATGTTTGGTGTACATACTCAGTAACTCGGACCAGTATTTTCTTTTAAACAGTGTGATAGTCTTGTGCTTTATACTTCTTCTTTACACTTGCACAGTCGTGCAATCACAGAAAACAATATGCATTCTCAGATATGAAGCTTGGAAAAGTTATTTAGAATGAAAGTCTCATGCTGACCCTAAATATTAGATTCTCACTAAATGTTTAAATAGTTCTATAAATAATATCTGGCATCTGCAGAGAGGCAATTACCTCAAGATGGTCAGACATGCTTAACGGTTTCAGCTGGCTCTAATATCTCTTACCACCCTACCAATCAATGACAGTATTTGTTTCCCCAAACACAGGAATATAGACTTTATTTCAGCAACTCTACTCTCTTGAGAGCCTGAATCTCTTTGGAAATTTTAAGTAACATTCACTGCATTTATCAAGGTTGCAAAGTGATATTTATAAACAGCTCTGCATGCATGTTAAGTCACTCAGTCATGTCCGACTCTCTGCCACCCTACGGACTGTAGCCCACCAGGCTCCTCTGTCCATGGAATTTCTCCAGGCAAGAATTCTCCAGGCTTTGCCCTCCTCCAGGGGATCTTCCTGACACAGGGCTCAAACTGGCATCTCTTGCATCTTCTGCATTGGCAATCAGGTTCTTTACCATAAGAGCCACCTGGGAAGCCCGTAAACAGCTCTATCAGTTAATAAATTCCTCCCACTATAAAGGACACATCTTATCCATCTCCTGAACAAGGATTTAATTTACTTGTTGATTAAGTATAGTAAATGAAGAATGAATGAATGAATGAACATCAAATAGTGTAATGCAAAATTTTTTTATTCTGAGCACTGTATCATAATCTGACCCAAATTCCATCAGAAGTGGGCATACAAACTTTTTCAAATTAACCCATACAATGAATACCAATGGAATATACTCATAGTAATCTTTTCTCTTTTCAATAAAAATATAAAGAGGAATATTCCAGCTCTCACTTGTTTTTAAACAGTGAACTCAACAGGCAACCCACACTGTGGAAATACAGTTGGGATTTCCATGTGCTATGGAAGGAGGACATGACAAACAGCTGTATACCACATCTGGGAACCAACAGACCAAGGCAGGCCACAGCACAGGCCTTTATATTAGTAGAAAGACATGAGGGATTTACCTAACAAAAACATCGTGACATTTGTGTGATCATAATATTGTTCATTGTTGTTGTTCTTTAGTCAGCAAGTCAGATTTGACTCTTTGCAACCCCATGGACTATCAATAACCCAGCAGGCTACTCTGCCCATGGGATTTCCCAGGCAAGAATACTGGAGTGGGTTGCCATTTCCTTCTCCAATATTGTTCACTATCAGAAACTAAACAAATGTAACTTTTACTAAAATAGGCAATATCAAATGCTGTGCTGGAGACATTATGCTGCAATTTTAATAAAAAAAATTTTTTTAGTTGACATGTCTGCAAGACATGTGAGATCTAAATTCCCCCACCAAGGTTCGAACCCAGGTCCCCTGCAGTGGAAGTGTGGAGCCTTAACTACTAAATCAGCAGGGACGTTCCTTTGCTGCTATTTATTGAAAGAGACCACATCCAAACCAGAGAGTCAAAGTGAAGCACTCTAAAAATAAAGACAATTTTTAGGATCTTTGTATTTTAACAGAAAAGGAAACTTCTGGTGAAAGACAGAACATGATTAGTATGCAAATAAAACTTTTAGCCAAAACTAAATGAGAACTTATCCACTAAGTTAGCAATAGTGCTAGAGAAGACTCTTGAGAGTTCCGTTGGACTGCAAGGAGGTCAAATCAGTCAACCCTAAAGGAATATTCATTAGAAGAATGGTTGCTAAAGCTGAAGCTCCAATACTTTGGCCACCTGATAGGAAGAGCTGACTCACTGGAAAAGACTCTGATCCTGGGAAAGATTGAAGACAAAAGAAGAAGGGAGCAGAAAAGGATGAGATGGTTAGATAGCATTTCTGATGGACATGAATTTGAGCAAATTCAGGGAGAAAGTGGAGGACAGAGGAGTCTGGCTTGCTACAGTCCATGAGGGTGCCAAGAGTAGGACATGAATTAGCGACTGAAAACCAATGACAACAATGTTTATCATCACCAAAACACTTTTAATCATTTCTCTGAACAGGAGACCTCAAAGCACTTTTATGCAGTGAATTGCTTTTCCTTTCTCCCAAGCCTTGAGATTAAGGCAAGGAAAGCACTGAAGATTATGGGAGGAAACATTGCTACCAGCTCTATCTTTTCCCCTGGTTGGAAATTACTGTCAGAGAAGCATGGTAACAGCAGCTGACTTGGAAGTCTACCAGATTAGCATTACTCATTGAGCTAGAACCAGTAGAAAGTAGTGATTATAGATTTGGCTCCTAGCATCAAGTGAGCTGAATTCAAGTTCTGCCTGCCTCATTTACTAGCTACACAACTAAAAGCACCAGTTTTCCCAAATATAAGATGTGGATAATACCAGCACAACTAGCACACTGGACTGAAGACACCATGAGCACAGAGTAAGAGCTCAGTAACTGTGATCTGTTATTAAGAGTTGCTCATGTCCAACTAAGTCGCTAAGTCGTGTCCAACTCTTTGCAACCCCATGAACTACAGCATGCCAGGCTTCCCTGTTCTTCACTATCTCTAAGAGTTTGCTAGTATAGGTATTATTAGTGAGTGGTAGTATCTACACAAGGCATGTACTAGGAAGAACCTGTCATATTAAAAACAGACCTAACCAACTTTATTTTGTTCATTCACTAGGCCCTGTCCAACTCTATGTGACCCCATGGACTGCAGCACACCAGGCTTCCTTGTCCTTCACTATCTCCTGGAGTTTGTTCAAACTCATGTCCAGTGAGTCGGCGATAACCATCCAACCATCTCATCCTCTGTCACCCTTCTCCTCCTGCCTTCAATCTTTCCCAGCATCAGAGTCTTTTCCAATGAGTCAGATCTTCACATCACCTGGCCAAAGTATTGGGAGTTTCAGCTTCAGCGTCAGTCCTTCCAATGAATATCCAGGATTGAGTTCCTTTAGGATTGACTGGTTTAATCCTTTTGCTGTCCAAGAGACTCTCAAGAGTTTTCTCCAACACTACAGTTCAAAAGCATCAATTTTTCGGAGCTCAGCCTTCTTTATGGTCCAGGTCTCATCTCCATACATGACTACTAGAAAAACCACAGCTTTGACTAGGCGGACTTTTGCCAGCAAAGTGATGTCTCTGTTCTTTAATACACTGCCTATGATTGTCCTAGCTTTTCTTCAGAATCTGCCGGCAATGCAGGAGACCCAGGTTCAATCCTTGGGTCGGAAAGATCCCCTGGAGAAGGGAATGGCTATCCACTCCAGTATTCTTTCCTGGAGAATTCCATGGACAGAGAAGCCTGGCAGGCTACAGTCCATGAGGTTGCAGAGGATCGAACACAGCTGAGCAACTGACTACAGCACATACTCAGTGCTCTGTGGCAACCTACATTTTTTGGAAAGAAATCCAAAAAAGAGGGAATATATGTACATGTATGGCTGATTCACTTTGCTGTGCAGCAGAAACACATAATTGTAAAGTAACTATAGCCCAATAAAAAATGAAATAAATTTTGAAAAACAGAACTGTTTTTGAGCCAAATGTCTTATCTTCCCTTAACTGGGTTTCCCTCCTCCACATAATACACTTCACAGGGTTCCTGTAATGATTAAATAACATGATATGCATATACGAAGCCCTCATAGACAGTAGAAACTCTGAAAAGTATACCACCACTGGTGGAGTTCACTAATGCAGAATGGTCAGAAAACTTTGAGGAAGAACGCACTGATAGCACCAGACTTCTGATTGAAATGGAACCTCAGCCTTTGTGAAAAACGCCCAACTATCAGGTTAACCACTTTCATCAAGATAGCTATATCCCAACGAAAGTTTTCCACTTTATAAAGATGGTAGTGGTTTAGTCACTAAGTCATGTCCAACTCTTGAAACCCCATACACTGTACTGTAGCCTGCCAGGCTCCTCTGTCTATGTGATTTCCCAGGCAAGTATACTAGAGTGGGTTGCCATTTCCTTCTCCAGGGGATCTTCCTGACCCAGGAATTGAACCCAGGTCTCCAGCATTGCAAGTGGATTCTTTACTGACTGAGCTACAAGGAATAGGAGCCCATTATTTCTCTTCCCAAATCTGCTCATCCTCTAGCATACTTAAGCGCAGATTCTACCCCTCTTGGATAATGTTTCTCAAAGGCAACCCTTCCTTTCCAGCCCCAAGGCTATGAACCCAGGTTAAACCTTCCCAATCTTTGTTGGGAAGGCTTTATTTTGTTGACTGCGGATAGCATCCCACCCTGTTCTTATGGAAAACAGCTCCTCCCCCACAGAACTGGGCAGTTCTAATGGGCCTGCCAATTGCAATGCTGGCCCTCTGGCCTTGGGGTTGACAACAGAACCCTATGGACCAATCAGAGATCATCCCTAGAATTTATCAAATTGGCAGTAAGGAAAAAGCAGCAGAGCCTCTTGAAGCTAGAAAATGTGTGCTGGGAACTCCTGGAAGCCCAGGGTTCCAACCTTCTGGGGAAAGCCCCTTTGAAAGACTAAAACTACTTTGATGAAAGACGCAGAGGCCAGTGAAAAGGGACAATGAATGGGTCTTTAAGTCTGACCAGCTGCATTCTACTCTTCCCATTCTGGTATTATGATCCAAAATTTTCATCTTTTTGCCTAGGCCAGTTCAAGTGGAGTTTCTGGCTCCTGGGGAAATTAACATCACTAAGAGGCAAAAATGCTGCTACATTTGGGAGAGAACTAGAACCTGGCACTTAAGTCTCTGCCAGGATCTTTCCCTCCACCATCATCCAGGTGACTCACTAGGTCACTCTCCTCATCTAGTGCTCATTAGCATCCTCGACAGGCAGAGTTTGGTCACTGAGAACTCCCACGTATTACATTCAAGACTCCTTCTACCAGTCTTCTTTTTTTTTAGGTAAGTTTGAAAAATCCTAGAGAAGCACTGAATGTTTTGGTTTGGTGCCAGTGCCCAACCCTGGACCACTCAAATATATGGCCATGATATTACTCACAACATAGCCACTATACCACTATGTCCACCACACCACAGCAAAATGAGCATTTCATTCAAAGTCCCTCATAATTTGTCCCCAACATGCCTTTTAAGCTAATCTCCCATCATACACCTATATAAAACCCACATTTCTGACACACTGAATTACTCAGTATATTCAGAAATAAACCACACGGCTTCATGGCTCCATGCTTTGTTCCCTCTGCCTTTAATGAACTCTATCCTTGAACTCTCAAAATTCTTGTCCTTAAAGATCCAGCTAAAAATCCATTCCCCATTGCCTTTTGCCTCTCAGAATTAATCTCTTTATCCTTAACATTCATATATCCTGTATTATACTTACTTATAAATATGTCTTGCTTCCCCTACCAGATTTTAAGTTACTCAGGGTCAGAGACCCCAATTTTATCCTTCAGTATGTAATGCAAAACCATGCACTTAATCAGGACTCAATAAACATTTAGCAAATGAAAGATCTTTCAGAAATGCTGATTACATATCATCAACTGTTGGTCACTAAATAGCAAAGGAACACCTCCTCTACCTAGGAGACTACTTTACAACCTAACTTCCTTAATATAAGCTTTTGGAAGCAGAAAGAACTGACCAAGATACAGATACACAGCCTTCCCTCTATCCAGATAGCCAAAGTTGGTTTTGAGAAAAGAAATCTCCATTCTTTTTTTTTTTTTTTTGGCTGTGCTGGGTCTTTGCTGCTGCTCAGGCTTTTCTCTAGTTGCAAGAGACCGGGGGCTACTCTCTAGTTGCAGTATGTGGGCTTCTCACTGCGATGGCTTCTCCTGTTGTGGAGTTTGGGCTCTAGGGCATACAGGCTTCAGTAGTTGTGGCATGCGGGCTCCGTAGTTGCGTCTCTCCGGCTCTAGAGCACAGGCTCAACAGTTGTGGGGCAGGGGCTTAGTTGCTCAGTGGCATGTGGGATCTTCCCCAACCAGGGGTCAAACCTGTGTCTCCTGCTTTGGCAGGCAGATTCTTCACCACTGAGCCACCAGGGAAGCCCCAGAAATCTCCATTCTTGATAGCAACACCATTAGATATATTTAAGCAAAGGGCAATATTTTGTGCTGAACTATGTTTTCTTCACGATGCTAAAATGGCAAAAGATTTCTGTGTTGCTCATCATTATCTTCAGGCAGGAAGGAAGAGAAAGAGAAACAAGCGGCATAGTTTTCACTCTTAGGCAATCCCAACCTCAACTCCATTTTCCCAAATCAAAACATAGCTTTAGTCTGTACATCAGCACAGCAGACTCAACGTTCACAGCATGGCAGACACAGGAAGTAGAAGCAAGTACTCAGCAATTTTACAAGTCATTTGACAAAAAAGTGCCCCAAGATTAACTCCACATACCCTCAAGTCTGGTGTTCTACATCAATGTAGCTAACCATATTTGAGTCAAGGGCTTCCAGCCCACTTCGAATTGCTGCCAGAATGAGCTCGGACGCTCAGCCAGCTAAAGGAATCCGGAGCCTGGTGTTGGATTTCACTTCTGGTCCTATAGAAATCTCTTACTGGAGCTATAGAATACCAACGTAGCTACAGGCTACAGATATTATAAAACAGGATATCGGTTGAACTTGAGACTCTGGAGGCAAATATACACAAGACATGCAGAAACCCAATGCATGATTTTCCAAGTTAATGCATTATATTTGATTGATAATAAGCCTGAGGAAGATTCCTATGATCTGCACTTGGATAGCCCTTTAATATAGCCAAATGAATTTTCATTAGGTATATACAACTGAAAAGTTTCCTACTTTGCACTATCATGAGGGAGATAAAAAACATTTAACAAAGATTAATTATGTGCCAGGTGCTTTTGGGCACATCTTATCTCATTTAATCCTCACAACAATCCTGTCCACTTTTTATAGTCAAGTAGCTAATAAATGGCAGAGCTAGGATTAAACCTACACCTAGCTAACTGATCCCCAAATCCACATGCTTTCCACTAAACCACACTACCTCCTGTCTACTTTCTTCTGATAAATACACTTTTAAAATTCAAGGAACTAAATGGAATGTGATATCCAGGATTAGATCCAGGAACAGAAGACAGATATTAGTGAAAAAACTGGTGAATCCAAAAAAAGGTCCAGAGTTAACAGTATTGCACCAATGTTAATTTGTTTGGACAAATCTATTGCTATAATGTAAGATATTAACATCATGGAAAGTTAGGTAAAGAGTAAGTGGGAACCCTATTCTCTTTATGACTGTATTATAAGTCAAAATTATTCTAAAATAAAAAGCATATTTTTAAAAATTCAAGAAAGTTATGAATCTCAGATATTGTCCAGAAGTTCAATGCCTAACTGGATATTTCCAATGGGATAGAAACATGTGGTCTTTTGTATAATCATAAATTTTGAATCTACCAGAGATGTCAGTGCTGGCTTCATTAGGGTAGTACAAAAGCAAGTTAAGCCCAAAGTAAAATGACCTGATTGTTGACCAGCAATAAAAATGCAGCCTGTCCACAAAAAAGGAAAATCTCATCAAGCTGAATACCATAGCAGGTGACCCTAACAGTTGCTTTAAAATATGCCGAAGTGAGCATTTACAGGTAATTGGGAAGCAGAAACAAAACAAAGCCACCTAGAAGTAAAGGTTAGGACGAAGTCATTAAAATGTTGCATTTTTGAGAATGAGTATCAGCAAGTAGATCCAAGTGACCCACAGTAATCAGAGAAGGAGAGAGGGGTTCATTCTTTTGGGAGTGAAAACCTCATGCAAACTATGAAGGAAAGATGCATAGCTGCAAAAAGCAGCAGACTCCACACCCTCAGGCACTTCACCTCAAACCAGAGGGCAGTCTCCCATCTGTTTATATTGTGGAAATGGCTGCTGATCCTGGACTCATCTCCTCCAAGACACCTGCACATAGAGATTGGTTTCTACCAGGAAGATCGTCTCCAAAAAACTATTCATACACTTCCATTAAAAGAAGTTCATATAGAAGCTTAAATTTCCATACTGTTATTATAATCTACAAGTTATATCTCTTCTACCCTGCTGACCCAGGATAAACATGGTAAAACAGTCTACATACTTAGTTGTATCAGGTTCATCTCAGTTGGGTTGCCAGCCCTCCAGGTGACTTAAGGTTAAAAACATTTTTTTTTTTTTAAGGCTTCTTGTTTTTGTGTTCTCAGTGGGCTATTTACACCGTTTCCAAGCATCCCTCCTCCTTTGGAATTTTAATTTACTGTGAACGCTTCCCCCATAGGGCATTCCCTAGTGCCATTTTATTCTTGACCCTTTTCAATACAAAATCCTTAATAAAGACAATTGAAAGGAGGGTGAAAGCAGGGAAGCTGAAATTTTGTCATCTAGATACTGAGGGTGGCCTCTTTGTTAAGAATCTAGCATCCAGACCTTGAGGTCACACGATTAGTATTCCCATTGGAATCGTAGGGACTCTCTTTCAAAGAGTCTTCTGTCCAGTTTTCAGGCCACGTTAGGCACGTTCCCGCCCAGAAGCAGGGCCTGAAAAGAATGTCGGTGTTTTCCTTCAGGTATAGGTGCCTGGGGGTCAGGGGAGAGGGAACTGCAAGGGGTGGAGTGGGAGGCGGGTGATAGACAGGGATAGAAACTGTCTCCTCCTCCCTCTGAATGCGAAATAGCCAATGGGGTGGCGCGGCCGAGCCGGCCCGGCCGCCAGTGCCATATAGTATGCAGCAACCGGAGGAGTCACGTTGGGGGAACGGCAGAAAGCAGCTATCCTTTTACACTACTTTGCTCTAGCAGCTATCTTAATGGTGACTGCGTGGCCGGGGGGAAACCTGATCGGCCAGATCCAGCCGAAACCAGGAGGGAGGGAGTGGGCTTTCCGGAGGGGGGGAGGGGGGAGGGAGACGAAGAAGGAGGAGTAAGAGAGGGGAAAAGAAAGAGGAAAAGAGTGCGAGGGAGTGAGGGAGGGAGGAAAATAAACAACAACAAAAAAATGTCCTCTTCCTCCCCCACCGGGCAGATTGCAAGTGCGGCGGACATCAAGCAGGAGAATGGGATGGAAAGCGCCTCGGAGGGGCAGGAGGCGCCCCGAGAAGTGGCGGGGGGCGCGGCGGCGGCGGCGGGGCTGAGCCCCCAGGCTCCAGCCCCTTTCCCTCTGGAGCCGGGGGACGCCGCGGCTGCCGCCGCCAGGGTGAGCGGAGAGGAAGGGGCAGTGGCTGCAGTGGCGGCGGCGGCCGGGGCGGCGGTGGATCAGGTACAACTCCACTCGGAACTTCTGGGCAGGCACCACCACGCCGCGGCCGCCGCCGCGCAGACCCCACTGGCCTTCTCGCCCGACCATGTCGCCTGCGTGTGCGAGGCGCTGCAGCAGGGGGGCAACCTGGACCGCCTGGCCCGGTTCCTGTGGTCCCTGCCCCAGAGCGACCTGCTACGTGGCAACGAGAGCCTGCTGAAGGCGCGAGCGCTGGTGGCCTTCCACCAGGGCATCTACCCCGAGCTCTACAGCATCCTCGAGAGCCACAGCTTCGAGTCGGCTAACCACCCGCTGCTGCAGCAGCTCTGGTACAAGGCGCGCTACACCGAGGCCGAGCGAGCCCGCGGCCGGCCGCTGGGCGCGGTGGACAAGTACCGGCTACGCAGGAAATTCCCCCTGCCCCGCACCATCTGGGACGGCGAGGAGACGGTGTATTGTTTCAAGGAGAAGTCGCGCAACGCGCTCAAGGAGCTCTACAAGCAGAATCGCTACCCTTCGCCGGCCGAGAAGCGGCACCTGGCCAAGATCACCGGCCTCTCCCTCACCCAGGTCAGCAACTGGTTCAAGAACCGCCGGCAGCGCGATCGGAACCCCTCCGAGACCCAGTCCAAAAGGTGAGCGCCAACTTTCCTCCTCCTCCCCCTTCCTCTCCCCCACCCCCTTCCCAGCTTTCTTTTCCTCCAAGTGCTCGCAAACATGGCGCTTACCTTCCCCACCAGCCTGGTCCGGCTGCCCACCTCTCCCCGCCCCCCACCTCTCTCCCCGGCCCGGGGCGCGGGGCGGGGGGTTGGGGGGGCGAGGGGCGGGGGAACCTCTCTCCTTACCCTCCCCCACCTCCCCCCAGAAGTTTCTGGTCGCCCGCCTAGGTCTCAGTCCCCGCCCCCACCTCGGCTGGCCACTACTGCCCGGCTTCCCACCCCCATCCCGCCGGCTTTGAAGTTGCCACTCTCTCTCCGGTTCTGTCCGGGCGAAGGAGCGTGTGTAGGCGCCGGAACGGTAGTTCTCCTGTCCGCCCGAGGCTCACGGAGGTTGCCAGCGCCGGGCCGGGTCTGCGCCTCAGAGGGGTCACGCCAGCCCAGCGCGCGCGCGCGCGCTCCCCGGACCCCCAGGGTTCGGCCGGCTGGGGCCCGCGTTGGAGGTGGCCGTGGCCGTTCTGGAAGGAGAACGGGGCGGGGGGGCGCGGGGAGGGCTGGCGGCGCAGAAGGGGGTCTGGGGGTGTCGAGGTTTTATGTGACAGAGTTAATCATTCACCCTGCCCTCGCTGGTTCCCTTCGCGGCCGCGGCAACTGTGGGGTGTTGGTGCGGCTCGGCTCTGCGGTGTTTTGAAACCTGATTCTGAACTCCTTCGGATCGGATTTCAGCGCCTCGGGGGTGGTGGGGCTGCGGGACTGCTTCCTTGGCCCCGGACAATTGCGTGTCTCCTTCCTGGCGTGGTGATGAGGGGTAGAGGCAGGCTGGCACCGGGCGGGAGGCAGGAAAGAAGTGGGGGCGCTATCCACTCCGCACCTCTCTGAGCGCCCACCCTGGCGGGTTTGAACTTTTTGACTGCCAGGTATTTATTTTTTCCCAACTGGTTGAAAATACCGGGTTTTCCGCCTCTTTGGTACGTCCTCCTGAGTCAGACACCTAGTCTGAGAGTCTCTGTGTTGTATTGTTGGACGAAGTGTAAAGCCAACCCCGCGGGGACAGGAGAGAAAGAATCCAAAAAGCAGCTCGTAGGCTCTGCTGTAGGAAGGAATCTGGGAGCTGGGGAGCCCGGCCCGGCCGGGAGAAGGTGATCGCCCGGCGCATTCCAGAGCCCGCTGTGGGCCGCTCCTGCCCTGCGCTCCCGCGGGGCCGGGAGCCACGAGCCACGGCTCCGGCATTCCTCGCCCCAGGCAGGGAGGAAGGCTCGGTGTCCGAGCCCGGCCTGGCGGTAACCAAAACAAAACGCGCCCCGCGACCGGCGTGCACCCCGACCTACGTGCACCCCTCCGCAGACTTGCGGGGCGACCCGGAGAAGGCCCCTTGGTAACTCCACGCCACCTGCCCCCGCGCCTGCTTCAGGCAGCGGATCCCATCGCCTACGGAATCTGCAGGCCAGGTCTAGGGGGTGGGAGCGGCGCGCAGTCCAGCTGCCCTGCAGCCTCCACTCCCCGGCGCGTTCCCCGGGTCTCCTCCGCCACGCTCAGCCTGCTTCTCTCCCCACTCCACACCCCCGCCCCCGGCCCAGTTGCCTGGTTGAGGCCCCTCTCCGGATCTACCTCCCACCCGCACCCCCGGTGAGTCACCCTCGCAGACGGCGACGGCGGCTCAGCCTCAGCTCGTAAATCAAAGCGCTTTCTGCGCTCCTGGCCCCGCAGCCCAAAGCCCGAGTAATCCCCTCCCCAAGGCATGAAAGCGAACCGACTGCTGGGCACTGCAGGGATGTCGGATCTTCTGCTGGGCCAAGTCCCGCCGCGCTCCAAACGGCCGCTGTTCTACACCCCCCGTCCCCCCACCCCCCATCCCCCCAACCCCCCCCACCCCAGCCTCAGACCAAATGGGAAACCCCCACCACTACCATTCCCCGGATTTGGTATTTCCCCCAAAATCGAAGAGGTGAGGAACACAGTCTGGTCTGCAACCAGTTCTTTTGGTAGCAGAAGAACTGAGGGTACTGGGGAAGGGGTCTGATAGGTACAAGGCCACTGAGTGACCCACATCCTTTCCCTCCCACCTCCCCAGGGCACTGGCTGGTGTTCGTTAAATAGGCCCTTATGGCATCCTTTGGATTCAAAGGCGACTGCACATAACAGTTCTGAAACAGCCACTTTGTTGAATGAAACAGTTGTCAATCTGGTGGAGTAGAAGTTTGGGAGCAGGTGAGAATATGATCTCTCGTTAATTAACTGGCAAATAAAAGCCAGTATTTCCCATCTCCTGCTCCTTTGACAGTTTCATTTACCTCCAAAACCACCCTTATCTGAATTGGTTTGAAGGGAAGGGAAAGAGTTCCTAAATAAAGCAAGATGATTGACCACCCCTTTGATGAGTTTTTTCCTATGCTATAGGTAGAAGCATTTTTAACAGTAAGAAATAATTTCAGTGCTACCAAAAAAAAAAGTATACAATTCTGTAAATCCTGTTAGCTGAATTTACATCTTTCAGATCTCTGGGCGTTCTCTGAATTTATTATTAGCAAAGGTGACTGAGATAGGAGAATTCCTCTTCCTAGATACCCTAGTCAAAATCTGCTGAAATCCCTCATAGCTAAAGCAAGACTAAAAGATTTTCTGCTGTACTTTCCTTAGACACAGCTTTTAATGGGGTTCGAGGCTGGTTTTACAAACAGTTGGCGCTATGTACCTTGTCATGCCCCTGACTTTCTGAATGTCTTGATTTCCTCCTCTGTACAGTGAGTCAGATGGCAATCCTAGCACTGAAGATGAATCCAGCAAGGGTCATGAAGACTTGTCTCCTCATCAGCTCTCGGGTTCATCTGATGGTGTCACCAACCTCAGCCTTTCCAGTCACCTGGAGCCAGTATATATGCAACAAATTGGAAATGCTAAAATATCGTTAAGCTCCTCTGGAGTTTTATTGAACGGAAGTTTGGTACCTGCAAGTACTTCACCTGTCTTCCTTAATGGTAATTCTTTCATTCAGGGACCCAATGGAGTTATCCTTAATGGATTAAGTGTGGGAAATACACAGACAGTATCTTTGAACCCACCAAAAATGGCATCAAACATTATGAGCAATGGTATATCCATGACTGACATACTGGGGTCTACCTCCCAGGATGTGAAGGAATTCAAAGTTCTCCAGAGCTCTTCAGCTAACTCAGCAGCCACCACCTCCTATAGTCCCAGTGCTCCCGTGTCGTTCCCAGGGCTGATACCCAGCGCCGAGGTGAAAAGAGAAGGTATTCAAACAGTGGCTTCCCAGGATGGAGGCTCTGTGGTGACTTTTACCACACCAGTGCAAATTAACCAGTATGGCATCGTCCAGATCCCCAATTCTGGAGCAAACAGCCAGTTCCTTAATGGGAGCATTGGATTCTCTCCACTGCAGCTGCCTCCTGTTTCAGTGGCAGCTTCACAAGGTAAAAGTCTTATTTGGTACCATAATGCATCAGTGAATGTTTTAGCCAGCTGCTGTAAATGACGCATTTGGTGAGAGCTATAGATTGCTATTAGTCTTCGGGTACCTTACTGGCTGCTACGGCTGCAGAATAGTCTTGATTTGTTTCTCCTCCTTCACAAAATCCATGTAATATCCAGCTTGCTTGGTTCCCTCGCATCATGGGGGTGGGCTTTTATTTTCCCAACAACTGAATGGAAAAATACAGTTCACAGTGAGTCCTGCCAGTTCTACAATTATAGAAATATGCTAAGTCAATCGGTACTTACACAGTAACCCATTGCTTGATATTTTAAGATTAAAAATTAATAATATTGCTAAGAACACAAAATGAGCCAAGCAGTTGGTAAGAATGTGTACACTTCACCTAAGCATCATTTATCTGAGCAAAAGGTGTTTTAGAAGAGCGAGCTAAAAAGACTGGATCATTTGTGTTTGATTCATGTTCCTCCTTTAAGTAAGATTAACAGACCTAAAGGAAAAACAGAGGAATATATGATTGTTTGTTGTTCTGCATGTATACTAGCCTCTTAAATGTGTGGGTTTCTTTATGAAGGCAACTGTAAGCCTTATTTTATGTTTCTGGCTTTACCAAGACATCTCCTAAAGAAAGCACTGAGATGAAATTTGGAGGACCTGAGCCTGATATGCCAGTTCTTCAGCGACTTTAAGCAAATCTGGAGAGCTTTGTGTCACTGTTTTTCTATAGAAACAGGAATGGTTAGAATGGAGGTTGAAGAGCCCCCTGACTTCAGAAGTAGGAGGTGTTAGTGCATATTTTGCCTTTGTGGAAGCAAATCTGAAAGTCCAAATTTTTACCGAAACAAAAATAAGTAACTGTTTGCCTTAAAGATCAGCTTCCTGTAAAATGTTTTTATTTTAAAAAAATCAATTTATTCAATCTCTTTTTTTCTACAACTATGGTCTGCTTCAGTTTGTTCGAGGTACTGATGGAAATATTGTTGTGCAGTGAATTCCATTCTGCACATTTGTTTCTCTTTGGGTAAAATGGTAGTATAGTAACACACAACAGTCCTTCAGCATGCTATTTATTTCTTCATTGTTCCAGGCTGTAGAAAAGATTACGCTAAGTCACTATCCAACACAGAGCAAAAATAGTCAAACCACAGAGAAAGCCAAAGTGCTTAGTTGTATAATACTTTAATATGGATCTAACGCTTTTTCTCTCTTTAGGAAATTTCCAAATAGTAGATAACATTTTAAAGACAACAGATTTGAGCAGAAAAGCATGTTGTGTACATTGGGGAAGAGAAAGGCAGGAATACTTCTCATACATAATCTAAAGAAGTGCTGCCATGGAAAATTATTACAGACTAATTGTTAATTCTTACAATAAGACATTCAGTGTGAATAAGAACAGCATTTTCAGTTAAAATAGCTAAGATCAAATGACAGAGCTGTCAATCCTTAGACTTGTCTGGGTGAATTGAAGACATAAGTTTAACCAGATGGGTCCAGGAAGCAACATTCTCTTAGAGTAATTGTGTATTGCAGTTCTTAGTAAAGTATTTGGGGAGTCAGCCTTTCTCATAGATACCATGCCTTTCTTAGAGATGGCTAGACAAGGTAGATTATCTTTCTGTAGTTGAAATTTACATAGAAAAGCAGAATTTCTACATTTTACTCACTGTATAATCTAAGAAGATAAGCCCTTTTTTTTAATATCACTGTAAAATCATACTTTGTAGATCATTTCACAGCTGGGTTTTTTAAATTGATTTTGAAATTATTGTTCAATTTCTAATTCAATTGCAACTATACTTAAATATCAACTGCTTTTCCCCTTCACGTATGTATTTCATAATATAAAAACTTTGAGAAACATTATTTTACTTATATGCAATAGCAATTTGAGAAAATGTCACATCTGTTATGTTATATATGGCCCTATCCAAAAACAACAAATCACTTTGTTCACATATACACTGGCAAATAATTTCACAAACACACAACAAAGTAAACATCTATTTCAGATGTCTTTTGCTGCAATTTAGTAGCCAACAAGAATTTTAAAGCCTTTTTCGTTTGTTTGACCTGAAACAAAGATTTATGTTAGAAAAGAGCTGAAACATGAATAGAAATGTTTTTCTTAAGTTCAAATAAAGTTTTCATTTTTTGTTTGTTTAAAGACATGCCTTTGCATTTAGGATGCTTAAAAATGTTAGGAAGACATACATATATTTATGATATTTATCAATATAGGTGGCAACATAATCACAATTATTCTAGTAATTTAAGGAGGGAAATGTTTTAGGTGAATTACCTTTAACTTTGAACTGTTTTCTCAAAATAATATTTACTTTAACATTGGAGTATTTTCTCAAAATAATGAAGAGTATCTACTGCACATCTAATTCAAGATCAAGGTAAACTTCCCATTTGAATTATTCTGTCACAAAACTCCCCTAGGCCCACCTTTCCTTAAATGGCAAGATAATTGCCATTTTCCCCCATACCTAGGTGAAGGCTCAGAGGAAAAGGGTATTATCTGATGGTGGGAGTTTGTAAGGGGTGGGGCGGGGGGGTGGGTCTACTTCATCTGCATTGTCTTAAATTAGCTGATTTGAACCTCTCAGCTTTCTACTTATATTTCTTTTTCTACTTCTGGTCTCTGCAGAACATTATAATGAGAGTCTCAAAAGATAGAAACCCTTTTTAAAAGCATTAGCTTTAGTTCTAATGCTGTTGGATCTGTATTTTTAAAAGCACATTTCATTATTATCATTAGTTCTATCACTACAATACTGAAAATTCAGAACTAGTACAACAAAAAGAAAAATCTATTGAATGTTTTATTGACATTACTTTATGGTTAGTTTGGTGAAAGATTGCAGCTTGTCTGTACAGGTTTATATGGTTAACTTTAAGCCCCAGGGTAACTCATTTTTGTGGTATTTTTTGCATTTCCATTTATATTTTATGTCAGTTACTGAGCTTGTCGTGAACAAAGGCATTCTCTTTTGCATTTGTTTTCTAGTTCTAACTGGCAGA
The DNA here is from genome assembly GCF_019923935.1 of Bubalus bubalis. Lineage (NCBI taxonomy): Eukaryota > Metazoa > Chordata > Mammalia > Artiodactyla > Bovidae > Bubalus > Bubalus bubalis. The sequence goes on from NC_059167.1 coordinate 30,484,845, forward strand.
GCTAGCAATAACTATTTAACTAACTGAGAGATAACAAGTCTTAGCAATACTGAGCCAGAAACTTAACTGAAATTAGAACTTGGAAAAGATTTTTTTTCACATTTGATTTCTAAGCCAGTAGTTCTTGCTCCTGCTTCGTCACCAGAATTACTCAAGGAGTTAAAAATATACCTGCTCTGGGACTTACTGAGTCAGACTCTCAGGAGCAGAGCCTGGAAATCTGTAGTTGTAAGTGCTCAAGAAAAATCATGTGCGTAAAAAAGTAACTTTTTTCTTTCCTTATCAGTTCCATCAATGATAAGCTGTACTTTTTTTTTTTTTAGGTAATATTTCAGTAAATTCAAGCACTTCAGATGGGAGCACATTTACAAGTGAGTCTGCCACAGTCCAACAAGGAAAGGTTTTCTTGAGCTCTCTTGCTCCCAGTGCAGTGGTATACACTGTTCCTAATTCAGGCCAGACTATAGGATCTGTTAAACAGGAGGGCGTGGAGAGGAGCCTGGTGTTTTCTCAGTTGATGCCCGCCAATCAGAATGCACAAGTAAATGCAAACCTATCTTCTGAAAGTATCTCGGGAAGTGGCCTCCACCCACTGTCCTCCTCATTAGTTAATGTATCCCCAACTCACAACTTCTCCCTGACTTCCCCAACCCTACTAAATCCCACTGAGCTAAACCCTGACATTGCTGATAGCCAGCCAATGTCTGCACCTGTGGCAAGCAAATCTACTGTGACGTCGGTCAACAACACTAACTATGCAACTCTTCAGAACTGCTCCCTTATTTCTGGTCAAGATCTACTATCAGTACCCATGACCCAGGCTGCCCTTGGGGAAATAGTTCCCACAGGTGAAGACCAGGTGGGTCACCCCTCCCCAACAGTACACCAGGATTTTGTCAGAGAACATCATTTAGTTATGCAATCAGTAGCTAACATAAAAGAAAATTTCTTAACAAATTCTGAGAGCAAAACAACAAGCAACTTAATGATGCTGGACTCCAAATCCAAGTATGTCCTAGACGGCATGGTGGAGACTGTCTGTGAAGACCTGGAAACAGACAAGAAAGAGCTTGCCAAGCTCCAGACTGTCCAATTGGATGAAGATATGCAAGACTTGTAAACTTAATTTCCTTTTTTTTCCCCCTGGCATCAGCAGGCAAATCTTTTCATGAAGACCTGAGGACATAAAGCATTTTTCCATTTGAAGGGAAACATTAGTTTTGCAAGTAAATGCATTCAAGAGACCTTGGATTGATCTGCATGAAGATCATAGTTAAATATGCTGAAGATCACAGTTAAATATGCAGGAGTAGAACTGCATTACTACAGCCTTTTGGTTCTCTTTTCAATAGATGGAGACAGACATCAGAGATGAAGTATATCAAGAAGTCAAAGTGTATCATTTGGTTGACTTAATTCTAAAGTCAAATGGAACTTGGTAGTTTTTTAAATTAAAAATGTATACACTTAAGGTAGAAAATTAAATATCACTACAGAACATTAGAAACAATACAGTTCTTTTTGTTTACTTTTACTCCATGGGCATTGGTAAGGTTAAGAAGCATAAGTGGTACTTCATACAATTCTAAGGATATATTTTTGAATATATGCATTTCTGTTTTTCAGCATTTTTGTGAAAGTCTTGCTTTGTCTCTATACAATTCCAAATGTGATTGCTAATAGTTTAGTGTGGCTGAGAAAGTTCACAACTCCACTAAGAAAACTGAAACAACCTTCAGTATGAGTGTAAATATATTAGTCCTATAAGCAAGGATTTGGGTAATTACAGTGAATTTTATTTATGCTGTATATGTTTCTCTTATACTTCAGACACTATGAACTGAAAAAAATGTTTTGGTACTGTTTAATTTATTTTTATTGTTTGAACAGGAAGTGAACAGTTATTTCCAACAAAGTTTTACTTTTTGTAGGATTTTAAAAGTAATGATTTTTATCAGAAGTCTATTAAGGTCAATATTAATAACACTGAAACAGGAAATCTAACTCCCATTATTGGAATTTTGGTACTTTTTTTCACATTCTTGTTCTTTATTTAGCAACTCTCTTATTCATTTAAATATATTTTCTATAGAATTCTACGTGCCTTTTTACCTTGTGGCCTTTTTATTCTTATTAAGGTACAGAAGTGTCAACAGAAGCACTGATGACTTTTTTCTACTATCCAACAGGGTTACTTTCACAGAATTGCTTTAAATCTGAAGAACTAAGTTTCACTTAATGTTTTATGATGCAAATGGTTGAACAACTAATTATTGTTGATACGTTTCATTAAAAGTAACAATTACAGACTACCACACAAAACCAATTCTGGAGGCTGTGAAAACAACCATTTTAAAGTAAGGAAAGAGTTTGTATCTTCTAATGAGCAGAATTATGTCTTGTTGAAACTTGGTTCTATTTTGAATCAGTTGTTGCATTATGATGTATGACTGTTGTTTGCACTATGTTATCGCATCTTCTTTAAATCTGTTGGGGGTTTCTGAAGCAGCTTGTTTGATAATGTTGTGAGCTGTGGTTATACAGTTGTTATCAAGACTCTGAAGAGAAGATGTAATAATACAAATATATTTGTGTAGTGAGTAAAGTCTCTGGTCTCTGTAAAGCAAGAAAAGTGAGGAAATTCTCTCTTCAGAGATGACCGAAAGTTGTGGAACATGAAGATGTCATCACATCTTGCTTTCTTTAAGATCGGAACAAAGGGTCCACTCTAGATCTCTGCATGCTCGTCAGTCCAGCATGTTGAGTAAGGGCCATAGAGGATTTCACTTTTGTTGTTATTGCAAATGGAACTTGCAGGCATACATGAAGAGCCCTTTGAAGAATTCCTCCCCCATCATATTTTTTCTCCTCCATCATTTTGATAACGAACTTAGATCTCATTTTTTAATGGAATTAGTGAATGTTCCTAAACTGCTGAAATTACTTTTTTTGTTTTGTTTTACAATGTCAGGCATTTTAGAGTTCTCTTCCACTCCACCACTACTTATACAGCTTGTTTGTTTCTTTGGGTGTGTGCTGATCATGTTACTGAGATTAATTACATGGTTCTATAGTGTAGTTTACATAAAAATGATGTTTTCCACTTGATTGCTGCAGATATCAAGAGTTTGTTAATTTTAAAATACCCATCCAGTAAGAAAGATGGGAAAGTTTAAAAGTTATATATGTTATACATATATAACTAGAAAAGTTTTATATTGTCTTCCAAAAATATAATAAGCCTCTCTTTTATTCACAGTTCTTCCTATTTTCTACCTTAAGAAAGAAAAAAGATAGCACAAAACTTAAGACTTACCTAGGAAACCTATTCATACTCTAACATGATGTAATTATACCCCTACAATTACTCCAGGTAGCTACACAATATACCAGGTAAGAATCAATGCACATTATAAAGAACTTACTGTTCTTTTCTGTTCTTTCAGTAAAATAAGGGCCAGTTGGTATGAAGCCCATATATATGTGAATGAAATAAGATAAACCCCATGATCTTCCTGTACAGAATTGCAAATATTTTTTGCATTGCTAAGGGCCAGACTCAGAACCCTTGGCAGAATTTCTCTCCTACATAAACCAATGCTTAAAGATGCTGCAAATGACCCTCTAATGATCACCAAAGAGGAATCAGAATGGGGGTAAACAATTCTCCTTCAAACCCCAACCCCTGCTGCTGGCTGCGGGATTTTCAATGTGAGCCTCTCTATGCACTCTTATCAGTCAGAATATGGCATTTAGCTCTTAGTTACATCCAATAAAGGACAATCTATTGTTTAATAAAGAGAACATGCATTTGTCCCTCAGTCAAGCAAGAGCACCTGTGTTGTACTGCTTTGTAGCTCACATGTATCCATAGTAATGAAAAGACTGAATTGTACACGTTTCATTGCCTTTCTTGTGTTATGAAAGGCAAGTAGATGTTATAGCCATAGATAAAATCCATAGTTAAATTGCACACAGACCTTCAATCTCCCTGTATATGCCCTTGCGTCTTGCATGTTCAGAGCTAGATTATTGGGTAGGCGTTGCAGCCTGCTCGACTACATGTTAGACAAGTGTGCGTTAGTGTATAACCATAAGTTCTTCATTGTTTAAAATGTTTTTGACAGATCATCTCATCATAAAAATATAAATAATTCAGGAAGGCTGTGGGGAAAAGAACTACATTTTACAGAAGATGTTTTAAAAGTCTTCCTAGAACTTAGATAATAGAGCGTAACAGTTATTTTGTATCTAATTGATACATTTCATGTTAATTTCTTATTACCACCTTACATTTTATTAATCAAAATTATATAGCATGTGACTTTTGGCTTTCAGGGTTCTCAAAAATTTTTATTCTTTTGTTGCATGTACTGTATGTTTAGAGACAACCAGTTATATACTCAATATGGTTTTACTGTGCCTTACACAAAGAGAAAATCTATACAGAATGTATATCATGGGGTGGGGTAACGGAGTCTTTACTGCACTGTTAGGTGATGGCACACAGAGCATGTCCCAGAACATTTCTGTGCTTAATTACCCAACCAAAGAGATCTAAAGTATGTATGTTGTACTGTAATAGGGGTTTATGCCTGGACAGCTAAGTGTTTTATTTGTTTTCTGAAATGATGTGAACTTATTTTTCTAAACACTATGCTAAATAAACTTTATATTTATACATACATTATGTTGAAAAGTTGTTTATCCCTGGGAAAGCAGAGAAGAGTAAGGAAAAGAAAAAACAAAAATCCACAAACATTTCATAGGCTGGCAAGTATAAGGATAAGAAGAGTCATTTGGGGAAAATAATCTCTGTTGACCTTTACACAAAATTACCCAATTCACTTAATTGTGCTGCATCCTCCTTCAAGCCAAGAAATGTGTCTTACTCATTTGGGTGTCCCAAATCTGAATCTGATACCCTCTAAGGTTTAGTGAAGTTAATTGAAAGGTTCAAGGACCTTTCCATTCCCAAGCCTTATTGAAAGGGCTCAGTATAACTCCAGTACTCTTGCCTGGAAAATCCCATGGATGGAGGAGCCTGGTAGGCTGCAGTCCATGGGGTCACTAAGAGTAGACATGACTGAGCGTCTTCACTTTCACTTTTCACTTTCATGCATTGGAGAAGGAAATGGCAACCCACTCCAGTGTTCTTGCCTGGAGAATCCCAGGGATGGGGGAGCCTGGTGGGCTGCCGTCTGTGGGGTCCCACAGAGTCGGACATGACTGAAGTGACTTAGCAGCAGCAGCAGCAGTATAGCCCCATCTTTAAAACACTTCCATCAGCCAAAGTCTGGTTATACCGCAGTTGGATCCACCAGTGATTGGCTTAAAACTATGGATAGAACTGCATTACTGAGTGTGTAGAAGAGTCAGCCTTGGTACACTTTGATGCTCGTTTTAAAATTAATGACATTTTGATGTTGTATGCCTCCCACACTGAAATGAAGAGGAAGCAAGGTAATAAAGTAGATTGGGACCAACCATACACTTCTATTTCAAAACTAAAGTCATCAAATTAACTTCAGGTATTATTTCTAGAATTTTTTAATATTCTTGTCATTCATTTGTTTAAAAGTTTTCTATGTAGTTAAACCAGTTGAAGTTTGTAGTGTCTCAGAGTTCTGTATAGGGTCAGAGTATTATGGAGTGATTATATTTCATAATTTTTTAACCAAACATTTTAAAAACATTTGACAAGATTTACTGATATACTTCAGTTTTTTTAGTGGCAAATGATTTTTTATATTGGAGTATAGTTGATTAAAATTATGTTATTTCAAACATATTTTGTAGCTGCTTGGAAGCTAACCAATTAAAACCCTTCAATGGGAATTCAAGCTCTTCAGCTATGTGATTCAGTCCCACTTTTCCAGTTTCCCTGAATAATAAATGTGGACATTTACCTTTGTATCTCACCATTTCCTATACAGTAGATAGTAAATAACACATTCAGATAATGGTCAATGCTATATAGTCAATAACAGGGTTTTGGAGACTGAGAATGGGGAATGGGTAGAGGTAGGAACATAGACTGGTCAAGGAAGGTCTCTGAGGAAGTAACACTGCAGAAGAGAGATTGAACCTTGAGAGGGAGCCAACCCGCAAGACCTAGAAAAGTGCATTCCTGTCACAGAAAACAACAATGTGCTTCCCTGAGGGGAAGCACGTGGCTGGATCACACTGTTACATACTCTGTGGGCCATGTGAGGGTAGATCCAGTCAAGAGATAGGCAGGGACCAGATCACAGGTAGAGTAAGCTTTATTGGTCTGTGCCAAATTGTTTGGATTTGATTCTAAGAAGCAAAGAATGACATAATGTGACTTCCACTTTAAAGTATCACCGGCCTATTCTTTGGAGAATGTTGTGGCAGGCAAGTGGAGGGCAAGAGTTAGGGAACTAAGTCATACTGTCCTAAGCTGTTGGACAGGAAATATGTCAGGAGCTCCTGAAGCACGTATGGCAGTTTGTCCACAAATGTCTCTAGAATTTCGTGCTCTCTAAACCTTCTGTCTCCACTACCTCCTGCTTTTAGTGAAAGCTTCCAGCTCCCTGCTGTGATTGGCCCAGCCTGAACCTGTGCCCTGAACTCCAGGCTAGGAGATCCAATTCCCTAATAGATATTTTCAGAATGTCCTAGTCATTATGACTCTATATATGAATATTTAAACTATTATCTTCACTGTAAACCTGTTCCCTACTCTTGTGTTTCTTATTCATCCATTGGCCAGATAGAAAATCTGTTTCACTCTGCAATCTTCTGTCCCTTTCTTTCCACCTCCTTCACCAGATCACTACATCAACACATCTGCTCTTCTACTGTCACTTGAACCAGTTCTTTCCCCTCCATGTCTAGAGTGACTGCTATAGTTTAGGCACTTAGCATTTCTTGACTGAATTATTGCAGCTTCTTCCTGCTAGGTATCCAGTGTCTGGTCCTCATTCTAGGCTACATTACAACTATATTTGGATAGAACTTTCAGAATTCAAGACTTATCCCAGCCTTATATTCCAGTTTAGGACCTTCAGTGGCTCTCCATTGCTTATGAAATACCATTTAAGCCCCTTAACATACAAAGCTTCCAAGACCCAAGTCACATGACTCTGTTCCCCACAGGGACCAGGTTCTTTATTACCTACCTGATCTCCCAGGCTATTTGTCATATCTCCAGGAAGCTCTGTCTCAGTGTCATAAACAGAATAGTTCATGGCTGATTCTATGATCAGACAAGAAATCATAACTTCCTTTCATGTGACAGTTATCACATCACTGTAATTATATGTTTGCCTGTCGATACTTACATCTTTGTTTCTCTGGCACTTGGTAGAGCAGGGCACAGTTGTTCAGTCACTCAGTCATGTCCAACTCTTTGTGACCCTATGGACTGCAGCACACCAGGCTTCGCTGTCCTTCACTGTCTCCTGGGGCTTGCTCAAACTCATGTCCATTGAGTCAGTGATGCCATCCAACCATCTCATCTTCTGTCTTCCCTTTCTCTTCCCGGCTTCAATCCTTCCCAGCATCAGGGACTTTCCCAATGAGTCGGCTCTTTACATCAGATGGTCAAAGTATTGAATCTTCAGCTTCAGCATCAGTCCTTCCAATAAATATTCAGGGTTGATTTCCTCTAGGATTGACTGGCAGTCCTTGCAGTCCAAGGGACTCTCTAAAGTCTTCTCCAATACCACAGTTTAAAAGCATCAGTTGTTTGGCGTTCAGCCTTCTTTATGGTCCAACTCTCACATCCGTACATGACTACTGGAAAAACCACAGCTTTAACTATACGGACCTTTGTCTGCAAAATGATGTCTCTGCACTGTCTGGCTTGGTCATAGCTTTTCATCCAAGGAGCAAGCATCTTTTAATTTGATGGCTTCAATCACCATCTGCAGTGATTTGGAGCCCAAGAAAATAAAGTCTGTCCTTGTTTCCATTGTTACCCCATCTATTTTCCATGAAGTGATGGGACTAGATGCCACGATCTTAGTTTTTTGAATGTTGAATTTTAAGCCAACTTTTTCACTCTCCTCTTTCACCTTCATCGAGAGGCTCTTTAGTTCTTCCTTGCTTTCTGCCATTAGCATGGTGTCGTCTGTATATGTGAAGTTATTGATATTTCTCCCAGCTATCTTGATTCCAGCTTGTGCTTCATCCAGCCCAGCATTTTGCATAATGTACTCTGCATAGAAGTTAAATAAGCAGGGTTACAATATCCAGCCTTGTCATACTTCTTTCCCAATTTTGAACCAGTCAGTTGTTCCATGTAAGGTTCTAATTGTTGCTTCTTGACCTGCATACAGTTTTCTCAGAAGGTAGGTAAGGTGGTCTGGTATTCCCATCTCTTTAAGACTTTTCCACAGAGTCAAAGCTTTAGCATAGTCGATGAAGCAGAAGTAGATGTTTTTCTGGAATTCCCTTGTTTTTTCTATGATCCAAACAAAAATTATTTGTTGAATGAGTAGTGACTCTAACAGTCATCCATCCCTTTAAATCATTTCACTTGCTTGGACTAGGGAATTTTATGGCCTAACTAAAGTATTACCCCTATTTATAGCACAAAAATAAATCAAGACATTTTGGGGTAAGGCCTAAGAGTGGTTCTGTGAATCTTCCAGCATTAGTGGATGGTCTTTATGGTGATTATTTTTCTTACTGCTCCAAAGTTTTTCTACTCCCAAATAGAGCCTGAGTTCCAGATGACACACGTTGGCTAAAGTTTAACAAACAAGTGGGGGCATTAGCAAAAATACACTCACTAAGCATTTTTAGATCAATGTTGCAAAATAGCAATGATGTCCAGAAACACTATTTATTCCAATAAACAGATATACCTTTTAAAAATATTCTCTCTGTGGATATATTTCTATTATTGTATTTGAACTGAGCATATGTCTAGAGTCTATGAAGAACAGGAAATGGAATGTAGAGTTTAGGCATCAGAAAATCTGGATTACATTAACCTTTAGATTTGGGAAATATCAACTCATCTCTGTTTTTTTCCACTGAAATGGTTGTTTGGATATCATTATATGTGAGATCCATGTAGTTATAAGCAAAGAAAAAGGGTTAATAAAACGTTCTCCCTCCCCTCCACCCCACAGGTTAAGAAGATCAAATCATTTACAGAGTGAAAGTACACTGTGGCCTGCCAAGGGCTACGACTGTAAGATAAGATAATTGACATTGAGGCAACAACCTGCGACCCCTAGAACTGTTTAGAGGTGTAGAGCTAAGTGAGGTTGGGCTGGTTTTGTACTTGTCCACCTCCTTTCTCTGTATCTGCTTTGCTCCCTAATGGATCTGCCCTTCCTGCAGATACTGGCCTACCTTCTCAGGCACCTTAAGTGAAGATTCTGGTGTGGGTGGTTAACAGTTTAAGGTATGAAGAGCCCAACACCCCACCTGGTGGATTGGCACTTTAAGGAAGCCTTTTAAAGACTCAAAAGAACCAAGCATTATGGATGATAAGTCACAGATTAATAAAACTAAGCAAGGTGTTCCCTATTTCTAAGCACAGCAGGGGTGTTGCAGGGGAACGGGGGTTGGAGGGGGGGGAAGGATGGATGAATGGAGGAAAACAAAAGGTCACCCTTTCTTTTCTTAATGTGCTCCACTTCCCTACTGGGTATCAAGGACCAGACAGTGGAATCTGAGCTGTTGGATTCTTTGAAAACAATTAAGTGTAGTTTCCCCACATACATCTTATCCAGAGCTGGATAATTTTCAAGAGGATTCTTGTGTTGAAAAGTCATTAGCTATAATGAAATCATAAAAATTAGGCATAGAAAAACAAGGGTTGCTCTGGGTTTTTTGTTTTGTTTTCTTTGCTTTTTAAGGTGTGAGCTACTCAGGAGATGTACCAAAGAGAAACCCAGAACTATATTTGGTTAAAATTAGGGAATGTAATAGAAGTTTGTATTCATTTTTATTTACTTAATAAGTATATTCTTACTATGTTCTTTAATAGATGGATGACATTGAATATTTATTAGTACAAATGTAATACTCATTCCTTGGCAAATTTATTTTATTAGCACCTAACAGGAATGAGGATGGATTAAATTCTGCCCCTGCATGAATAATCATTAGAGGTCTTAGAAATGATCAAGAGATTGGCACAACATTGTAACTCAACTATACTTCAATTAAAAAAAAAAAAACTTTTTTATGTAATCAAGTACCCTATCCCATTCATCCCAGGTAGATTTTCCAAAATATCTCTAATGAACACACACTAGTTCTAAACATACAATCTCATCTAATAAGAATCCCTTAACTTCTAGTCTCATTATAGTCATATTCTGATGTCTTAACACATACCTGTATGAATACAGATTTTTTAATCAGATAGCAAACTGATAGCGTTATACTACTGAGATCACAGTATGAGTCAAACTATATTAAAATAAATTTGTGTTTTTTCAAGGAGGCTAAAATTTCATTATTTTAAAGTTGTATTGGGCTTTCCTGGTGGCTCAGTGGTAAAGAATCTGTCTGCGAATGCAGAAGACATGGGTTGATCCCTGGTCAGGGAAGATCCCACATGCCATAGAGTAACTAAGCCTGTGCACCCCAACTACTGAGCCTGTGCTTTAGAGCCCGAGAGCCTCAACTACTGAAGCGCTCATGTTCTAGAACCCATCCTCTACAACAAGAGAAGCCACTGCGATGAAAAGCTCATGCATCATGAGAGAGTAGCCCCTGCTCGCCACAACTAGAGAAAAGAGCCCATGCAGCAATGAAGGCCCAGCACAGACAAATAATAAACATTTATTATTTATTTATTATAAATAATAATAAATGTTTAAAAGTTGTATTCATGTACTACTATGTAATATCATATGTATTATTAAAATTCACAAAATAAAAATCATACACATATGTAAAGATAAATAAGTTCTTATCATTGTTTATGTTCTCCAAGGAATCTTCTTGAATGTCACTTGGAGGAAATGTACCCCACTTTGGAGATAAATTCTCCAAGCTAGTGTTTTCAAATTTTTATGCACGTATAAATAGCTTGAAGATCTTATTTAAATGTAGATTCTGATTCAATAGGCCTGGGGTAAGGTTTGAGAGTCCATGTATCTAGCTACCAGGTGATGCAGATACTACTGGCCTGGGCACCACACTTTAAGTAGTGAAGTTTCATGCGGTAACTTTTCTATTACTGACCTAAATCTCAATACAAATTGAAGTTTTAACAGTCAGTGCAATGCATAGATGGTGCAGAGAAACTGAAGATTATCAGCCAGTAGTTATTTTAAATGGTGCATATTAAAATGTAAATTAAATGCATGAACCAGATTGAATCCATATGTAAAGTATCTAAGGTAGAAAACTATTTATTAAATACTTGAAACTCCTTAGACACATTCTCAAATATAGTAGCCATAGAGATGTTAAATACAAAGTAATCCTCTCTATTTATCACAGCAGATCTCCATAGAACATACAAGAAATTTTTTTTCTAAAGTTATTATATGGCCTTTAAATAAAACTGCCTTTTAATTTTTTTTCTGTAATTTCAAATTTTTCATTAGTTCACACTGACAGACTGCTTTTCAGTCTTTCTTGGTCAGGTTTCTTCATGAAAACTGTTAGATGTATCTGTAAACCAAGATGATTTTTATAAAGAAAACAGTTAAGTGCAATCTTTGATAAAATGAATCTGATTATCACTTTATATACCTGATGACCATATGAAACTTCTCAGGGATCTGCATCATAGATGTCATAAATGTTCCCCATTCATTTTCTGTCATGTAATTTCAAAAATATGGCAACATTCAGTGAAGATTTCAGCTCCCCAGTGCCAATTTGATGAAGCCCAAGTTTTAAAAGTGCCATTGCACTTATACCTAAACATAAAACCAATTCTGTAATTAGGACCCAAGCTTGTGTACCAGAGGAACAAAGTGATAAAGGACCACTTCCAACCTCTAGAATCATCAGGATATCCGATAAACTCTCCAAGTTTGGTTCTGTTGTATCAGTTTACTTAATTTAAGCCAAACTCCAGTGTCCACATACCCAAGTGCCAGGCTCGTCACTGGGGATTCAGAGACAAACAGACAAGTCTTTAGCACCTAAGAACTAAGTTAAGTGGATTGATATGAACCTACAAACCATTCATGCTAAAGTGTGCCTATAGAGGTATGTACAACATGTCCCTAGGAGTTGTACAAGGCCCCACAGGCAAGGTGATACTGCTTTTTAGAGAATGAATAGGAGCACTCTTGAAGGAGGAAATGGCCACCCACTCCACTCTTCTTGCCTGGAGAATCCCATGGACAGAGAAACCTGGCAGGTTACAGTTCAGAGGGTTGCAAAGAGTTGGACACGACTGAGCACTCATGCCCAGGAGCACTCTGGCAGGGCAGAGAGAAAGGATGTTCTCCAGCATTAAAACGACATACATCATTATTTTTTAATTTCACTCCTTCCATGTCTATTTGCCATTTGTATATATGTCTAAGTCCTTTGCCCCTTTTAAAATCTGGTTAACTGATTTTTTGTGATTAAGTTGTAGAAATTCTTTATATATTCTGGATATTAACCTCTTTTAAGATATATGATTTGGAAATGTTTTCTCCCATTCCAAAGCATTATGTCATTTGATGAGCAGAAGTTTTTAAGTTGTATGTAGTCCCATTTGTCCATTTTTGCTTTTGTGGACTGTGCTTTTAGCCTCATATCCAAGAAATCACTGCTACATCCAGTATCATAAAGTTTTTCTCTTATGTTTTCTTCTAATTCTATAAGTTCGGGGTCTTACATTTGGGCTTTTAATTCATTGAATTAATTTTTGTATATTGTGTAAGATAAAGGTCCAACTTCATTTTTTTTGCATGTAGATATCCAGGTTCCCCAGTACAATTTGTTGAAGAGACTGTCCTCTTCTCATTAAGAAAAAACTTACCCTTTTAACCATTATCTGTATACAGACATTGTTGTTGTTTAGTCGCTCAGTCATGACTCTTGTGGCCCCATAAACTGTAACCTGCCAATCTCCTTGTCCATGGGATTTCCTGGCAAGAATACTGGAGTGGGTTGCCATTTCCTTTTTCAGGGGTTGATCTTCCTGACCCAGGGATTGATCTGCATCTTCTGCATTGGCAGGTGGATTCTTTACCGCTGAGTCACCAGGGAAGTCCATATACAGGCACACCTTGTTTTATTGCTCTTTGCTTTATTGAGCTTCACAGATACTGCATATTTTTTTTTGTTGTTTTACAAATCGAAGGTTTATAGAAATCTTGCATTGTCAGATGATAATTAGCATTTTTTAGCAATAAAGTTTTTAAAATTAAACCATGTACATTGTTTTTTAAGACATAATGTTATTGCATATGATGGACTACAGTATTATATAAACATCATTTTATATGCACTGGAAAACAAAAAACTTTATGTGACTCACTTTATTATAATATTTGCTTTATTACAGTGGTCTGGAACTGAATTTACAATATCTCTGTAGTAAGTATAAACATATATGTACATATATGTGATTTATTATAAGAAGTTGACCCACTGGATTAAGGCTCAAAAGTCCCAAGATTGTCAGGGTGACTAGGCAAGCTGAAGATCGGGGGGGACCAACCATTTAGTCCCAGTCCAAATTCGAAGGCCTGAGAAGCAGAAGAGTTGACGGTGTAGTTTCAGTCTGAAGTCCAGCCAGTTTGGGACTCAGAAAGAGCCAATGTTTCAGTCTGAGACCAGAAGCAAGAAAAAAAAGCAAATGTTCCTGTTCAAAAGCAACCTGGGAAGAACTCTCTCTCACTCAGGGGAATGTCAGCCTTTTTGTTTTTAATGTTCAACCAAATATCTGAGCATCCCATAGCCCAGTCAAATTTATATCTAAAATTAACCATCACACACTGCCACAATTCTGGGAATTGGTGATGGACAAGGAAGCCTGGTGTGCTGCAGACCATAGGGTCGCAAAGAATTGGACACGACTGAGTGACTGAACTGAACTGAATTGAACTGCTACTTACTAGCTGAGTGGCCCTGGGCAGATTACTGTATCTTCCTGTGCATCAAGGCCCTTATCTGTAAACTGGGAATAATTATAGAATCTGTGCTGTGCTGTGCTTAGTTGCTCAGTTGTGTCCAACTCTTTGTGACCCCATGGACTGTAGCCCACAAGGCTTCTCTGTCCATGGGGATTCTCCAGGCAAGAATACTGGAGTGGGTTGCCATGCCCTCCTCCACTTATAGTATCTACCTTATAGATTTTCTGTGAGGATTATACAAAATCATGCATGCAAAGCCCTTAGTGAAACATGTAATAATTATTATTACTGTTAACTTTTAAGTTACTGCATAGGATTCCATTGTTTGGACAGATTAGAATTGATTTAACTGATTCTCTACTATTAAATTTCAATTCTTTCTAGTTTTTTTGTTTCTAGTATTTATTATTGAAAACTGCTTTCAAGAATATCTGTGTAAAATTGTAAATAAGTCAGAGTTTTGGCTAGTTTGTTACATTCTTTGTGTTCCTAGATTTTGTATTGAAATTATTTTCCAAAATGGAAATGACTTTATTGTTATGCCCATTTATCAAAGTAATGTGTTAATTTGGTTCACACAAGACAAAATCATAAAGCATAATATGAAGGAATTCCTTGCAATCTGATCTGCTAAAGATAACCATACAAATTGGTGAATACATTTCTACAATTTTTTTCTGCATGTGTATTTATGTATAAGTTTAAACAGTGGGACAGTCCTGACCAGGTTTGTTCACCTCTCATTATAATGCGGATATCTTTCCATATTAGTCTGCTTCATATTTTCACTGATAGCATCAAATTCCATTATATGAATAGCCATAGCATATTTAAGTAATGCTCAATTCATGAACACTTGAATCGTTGGAGTTTTTGTTGTTATAAAGATGTTGTTGGGTGTGGGGATGTTTTAGGGTATTGGAATTATTCTTTGTTTTGTCTGTAGTGTTGCTTACCGAAAAAAAAAATCTATGTGTGTATTAAAAAGCCCTCAGAACTGCACACCATAAAAAGATAAGAAATTTTTCTATATGTAACATTTTTAATAAACCAAATTACTGAAATTAAAACCAAAAAAAAAAAAGAATATCTGTGTAGGTATATCTTTGAGTATATCCATGCTGCTGCTGCTGCTAAGTCGCTTCAGTCGTGTCCGACTCTGTGTGACCCCATAGACGGCAGCCCACCAGGTTTCCCCGTCCCTGGGATTCTCCAGGCAAGAACACTGGAGTGGGTTGCCATTTCCTTCTCCAATGCATGAAAGTGAAAAGTGAAAGTGAAGTCGTTCAGTCGTGTCCAACTCCAGCGACCCCATGGACTGCAGCCTACCAGGCTCCTCCATCCATGGGATTTTCCAGGCAAAAGTACTGTAGTGGGGTGCCATTGCCTTATCCAGAGTATATCCATAATTATTTCATTAAAATTAATCTTTATAAGTGATATCACTCAGTTCAGCAGATAACTAAAGCTTTCAATAAATACATACCCATAACCATTGCACCTTGGCTTTGCAACACCTTGTTCTTGAGGTGATTATATTTCTCAGCTTCACGGATACTGAGCTTGACTGCGTGACCTGCTTTGGCCATTGGAATGTGAGCAGATATAACATCCCACCAAAGCTTTAAGTGCACTTGTGTGGACTGACTTGCTGCCTTAGATATTCTACCTTTTTATAATTTCACCATGAGAATATCATTCCCTGGGTATCTTTTAGTTGCAGAATGAAGGACACGTGGATCAATCCTGAACTCAATTCACAGCCCAAATCAGAGTCACCCTAGTTGATGCTCAGATGTAGGGATGAAAAAAATATTTGTTGGAGATCAGCCCTGGGATTTCTTTGGAAGGAATGATGCTAAAGCTGAAACTCCAGTACTTTGGCCACCTCATTTGAAGAGTTGACTCAGTGGAAAAGACTCTGATGCTGGGAGGGTTTGGGGGCAGGAGGAGAAGGGGACGACAGAGGATGAGATGGCTGGATGGCATCACTGACTCGATGGACATGAGTTTGAGTGAACTCTGGGAGATGGTGATGGACAGGGAGGCCTCATGGGGTAGCAAAGAGTCGGACACAACTGAGCGACTGAACTGAACTGAACTGAACTGAAGTCACTAAGATATTATGGTTATCTGTTAAAACATTGTTGCATCAATAACTGATGTACGTACAGAGAGATGAGATCATCAGATTTATTGGTCATACTCCAGTGATCTAATCTGCCTAGGGTCATCCCAGAGTACCAAGTCTGTTATCATCCTTCCTCCAGACCGCTCCCTACCAAATCACTGAACCTACATATAAGCTCACTCCTCTTTTTTTGGGTTACTGCCAAAATCAAAAGCTTCCAAAATCTATTGGAGAAAATGTTCATGATGAGGAGTTATGGAAACTTCTTAGCTTCACCTTGAGAATTCTTAAAAAGGGTTCCTGGAGTCTAAACTCTTCATTAGCTTTTCCCAACATGTGTTTCAAAGAACATTTGTCCTTTAAAATGCTCACAAAATCCACAAAAACGGATTCAATTTTGGCCACTTAAGTGATCACTTAAATGTTGGAAATGCTTTTGGGGGGGAATGTATTTTTTTGAAGATGACTTTTATGACATTCTTGAATGTTCATAATGCACACAAGCATATGAAATTATTGGAGAAAACTCGCAGTAAAGAAATATGATAAGATTCTTCATGTTCCAATCTTAATTTACACTAGCCCTTTTATTCTAGCAATATCTCAGTATCTCTTATTATCCGAGAAGCTAGTATTCTACAGAATCCATTTTGTGAAAAGTTAACTCAGAAGGTATACTCCCTAATGAAGAAATTTCAGGCTTTATACAGGCCAACTAGGATAGATATTTTAGGCATCTGTAGTACCTATTATACCATGTCGCATTATGTATGTGTATCAGTTAGTATACAGGCCAACCTACTGTTTTCAGAGACCCAAAATTACAGTGACTTCAGTAAGACAGGAGTTTATTTCTTTCACCTAAGTGTCCAGAGGTTAGTAGTCTAGGTTGATAGTTGATAAGGTAGTTCTGCCTTCTCTGGGTCATCTAGGATCCCAGGTTGGCAGTTGCCTCTGTGACCCTCAACATTGATTTCCAATCCCTGTCACTTCTCAGCCTAAAGGATGAAAGACGTCTACAGGGGGAGCTTCCACTTTAAGAAACAGTCAATATTGGTTGTGTCACTTCTGACATATCATTGGCCCAATCCTGGTCACATATCCAATGCCTAGCTCCCAGGGAAATATACCTCCAGCTAGGGGGCCACATGTCCTACTGGAGGGTCAAATAATTCTATTCCTAAAAGGAATAAGGGGACAATAGACACTGGGGGTCAATTAGTGGTATCTGCCACTGCATTTAGCTTATTTGCTTGAAACCTCTGGCCTCTCCCTTCCAGGTAACAAAATGGAAGTAGTCACATAAATGAGTTAGGAAATGCCGTATTTCCTCCACAGATCTATACTTGCTGCTTCCATCAGAATGACAAACACCATCTTTAAGTCACCATTGTCTCCTACCTCCTTAAAACATCTGACACAATGTACAATTCCTAGCTTAAAATACAGCTCATTTTTTCGATATCCAGACTCACAAGTAATCAAAGGAATGTAAGCACCTGAGGGCAAAGGGAGTATCTTACCATTGTTGTTGGAACAATGTCAAACACTATAGGTGCTTGGAAAATAAATGTTTCATGGATGAATGAGATGCCAGCTCTAAAAATGGAATGGGGTGCCATCATCTCCTTTAAAGTAAAGGTGGTGCTTACTGCTGGTGTAGATGCAGCCAAGCAGATAGTTCCACATAGAGCAGGTGGAAGTATAAATTAGTATAACCTTTTCAGAGGGCAATTCATCAAAATACAAGTACAAAAAGAAACAAATTTTTGTTGGTCACGTGGGCAAAAGTATAAACATTTGTTAATATATTATCTTGATGAAGGTATCAGGAAGCATGTTTTTTGACATATTACTGGTGGGAGTCTATTTGTAGTAACCACTGTGGAGACATTTTGGGAATGCCTAGTACAGTAAAAATGCATATATTCTGACTCAATACTTTCTACTCTAGAGATTTGTCTTACAGATACATTTGTACAGTTGTGATGTTCATATAAATAAGGGTACTCAATACAGACTTGTTTGTAGCAGCAAAAGACTAGAAAAAGCTTAGATGTCCTTCACTGGGAGGCGAGCAATTAAATGCATTGTAGCTATTTAAAAATATATTGTTAAAATTGTGAAAGTCAAAATACACAAGAGTATTTTTACCACCATAAATTGATGGGCTCTTAAAAAAAGTGACAGAGAGAGACACCCACACTCACATTTATGTACATACACACACACACACATATATATATTTAACTCAGTTATGTCCAACTCTTTATGACCCTATGGACTGTAGGCTCCTCTGTCCATGGGATTCTCCAGGCAAGAATATTGGAGTGGGTAGCCATTTTCTTCTCCAGGGGATCGTCCTGATCCAGGGACCGAACCCACATCTACCAGGGTCTCCTGCATTGCAGGCAGATTCTTCACTGCTGAGCCACCAAGGAAGCAATATATATAGAGAGAGACAGAGAGAGAGAATCTGAGGAAGAAGAAACATGCTTGAAGGTCAGAGATGGCAGGATAACTTGTTAACTGTTATATTCTTAAAGGTTTTTTATCATATAGCACTTTTTCAACAGAAGTGAAAAAAAACTTTGAGGAGTTCCTTGGTGGCCTAGTGGTTAGGATTTCAGGCTTTTACTGCCATGACCAGGTCCAATCCCTGGTTGGGGAACTGGGATCCTGCAAGCCAGGCAATATGACTAAAAAGTCACAGTTTATATTTTTTGATGCTGTAATTCTCTTTCTAGTACTATATCCCAATGAAATAATTTGAAATACAAATAAAAATTTATGCCCACTATGCATTCAAAAACTTAGAAATAACCCAAACATCAAATATGGGAACAGCAGTGAAAGCTATTTTTGTTAACATTTTCTTTTTTTTTTTTAACATTTTCAGTAATACTGGAAAATGATATAATGAAAAAGCACACAAACAGAAAACTTAATAAAAAGATTATAAGTACATATGATGGAACAGTATCAGTTGCTGACCCTGGGGAGTAGCACTACAGATGCATATTATTCTGTTTCTCTGTATTTAGTACCAGCCAGAGCTCTTCTGACTGTAAGTGACAGAAACCGAAATCAAACTAGTTTAATTAAAAGGATATTTATTGGCTTACTGAATCAGTTACTAGGACTGACTGGAACCAGGGACTCTTTCTAAATCTCTCTGTATATTGGGATTAATGTCACCTATGGTAGATCTGCCTTCTCCACGAGCCTTAGGACTCTGTAATCAGGAGCTCCCAGATTCACATTTCCTAGTTTTTCCACTACAGAAAGCAAAGAATGTTCCCTCATTCTCTGGGGTCTGTGACAGATCCAGCTAAAATAATGCCAACAAAAAATTGGGGCCCATTGTAGATCACATAACCAATCCCAGTGGCCAGGGTGGTGGTGTAGTGAGAGAGGGCAGTGCACAGGAAGGCAGGTTTATGGAAGAAGACAGCACCAACCAGGAGGTAGTAAGATTCAGTTCAGTTCAGTCGCTCAGTTGTGTCCGACTCTTTGCGATCCCATGAATCGCAGCATGCCAGGCCTCCCTGTGCATCACCAATTCCCGGAGTTTACCCCAAACCAGGAGGTAACAGGATCTATTCTGCTTGAGTTTGGGGCGAGTCGGTGCAATCTGCATTGCCCATGCTGTAACAGAATTGTTTTTTAAAGAAAAGACAGCAGCACCCACTACGGCCAGATGGTTAGTGTGATAAGGAGTGTACAATGTACCAGGAAAAGAAGAGAGCTGCTGGGCCATCAAAATAGCAACTGTCCATTGCACTGTATTTTCAATGAATGTGTTCACTTGGATAATCAGGAAAAAATTTTTCAAGTGAGAAAAGAACACCATTTCCTTTTCTCTCTCTTGCCCTGGGGTTTAGTGGTACCTTTGAAATATTTCCTTATCTGCCTTCTGTTCACTTGAAAAAAGTTATATTCACCTTCTAATTAGAACTTGAAATCAAACTTGCTCTCCCTTAAATGGCCTGGTAAAATAATTTTCTGAAGCCCAGAACCTGGTTATTTGTTTTTTCCCTACATGTCACCTTCCAGGCAACAGAAACATAGCTTATGTCTGAGTCCTATCCTATAGTTTGAATTTTGAGGTGAGGCTCAAGTCCAGAGGCCCTGGTTTCTGCATCTCTCTCCCACTGCTAGACTGGCCAAGTCTGAGTTTATTGACCTTCACACCACAATACAAAATATGCTTGTTTGCTTTGCTCTGTTCGGATGGGCAAGGAGTCCTGTCTGAGTTTGCCTACCACTGTTTGGTTTGCCAATTCTTTTGTGTATTTTAGTCCCTTTCTGTACACATTACTAGACACCTTTCCTAATGGCTGTTTATATCAATGCTTTGAAAAAAATTATATAATGTGTCCTTATGGCTTAATTCATTCTTTTTATAAAGTTACGAGACTAAGCATCAACCCATAATGGAATACATTTGTTACAAATTTATTTCTAAATCTAGAAGAAGCAATGATTATCATACTGCTGCTGCTGCTGCTAAGTCGCTTCAGTCGTGTCCGACTCTGTGCGACCCCATAGACGGCAGCCCACCAGGCTCCCCGTCCCTGGGATTCTCCAGGCAAGAACACTGGAGTGGGTTGCCATTTCCTTCCCCAATGCATGAAAGTGAAAAGTGAAAGTGAAGTCGCTCAGTCATGTCCGACTCTTAGCGACCCCATGGACTGCAGCCTACCAGGCTCCTCCGTCCATGGGATTTTCCAAGCAAGAGTACTGGAGTGGGGTGCCATTGCCTTCTCCAGATTATCATACTAGATATAGAATAAAAACTGGGCTTCCCTGGTGGCTCAGATGGTAAAGAATCTGCCTGCAATGTGGGAGACCTGGGTCTGATCCTTGGGTCAGGGAGATCCCCTGGAAAGGAAATGGCTACCCACTCAAGTATTCTTGCCTGGAGAATTCCATGGACAGAGTAATTCCCCACAGTCCATAGGGTCGCAAAAAGTTGGACATGATTGAGCAAATAACATTTTCACTTTTTTCAGGATAAAAATTACATTTAATTATAAAAAGTTGAAAATGAAACACATCCCTTCTTTTTATTTTTAATTGTGGCAAAATACACAGAATATGATTGCAACCTTTTTTCAGTTCAGTAGTGTTAAGTACATTCACATTGTTGTGCAACCAGTCTCCAGAATTACTTTCATCTTGCAAAACTGAAACTCTATACCCATTAAACAAAAACTTCCCATTCCTCCCTCCTTTTAACTCCTGACAACCACCCTTTTATTTTCTGACTTATGAATTTGACTACTCTAGATACTTCATATAAATAGAATCATACAATATATTTTCTTTTGTGACTGGCTTATTTCACTTAGAAAAATATCCTTAAATTTCATCCATGTTGTAGCATGTGTCAGAATTCCATTTTTTAAGGCTAATATTCCATATATATATATATGTATATATACACACACATGGCATCTTGTTTATCCATTCATACATCAAGGAACATGAGTTTTATCTTCCATTTTTTTGGTAATTATAAATAATGCTGCTATGAAAATGAGTATACAAATATCTCTCTGAGGCTGTTTAAATTCTTTTGGGAATATATTCAGAAGTATAATACTGGTCACATGGTAATTCTATTTTTAATTTTTTGAGGAACTGCTATACTGTTTCTTGGGCTTCCCTGGGAGCTCAGCTTGTAAAGAATCTGCCTGAAATGCAGGAGACCCCAGTTCAATTCCTGGGTCAGGAAGGTCCCCTGGAGAAGGGATAGGCTACCCGCTCCAGTATTCTTGGGCTCTCTCTGGTGGCTCAGACAGTAAAGAATCCACCTGCAATGCAAGAGACCTGGGTTTGATTCCTGGATTGGGCAGATCCCTTGGAGGAGGGCATGGCAACCCACTCCAGTATTCTTGCCTGGAGAATCCCCATGGCCGGCTACAGTCCATGGGGTTGCAAAGAGTTGGACACGACTTTGTGACTAAGCACAGCATACTGTTTCTCATAGCAACTGCACCATTTCTCATTCCTACCAACAGTGTACAAGTGTTCTAGTTTCTTCACATCCTGGCCAATACGTGCTACTTTTTGGACTTGGTAGTGGCCATTGTAACAGGTATGAGATGAGAATCTCATCTATTCTTAGCCACTCATTTTGTGTATGAGGAACTGAGACCCAGTCGTTTTAAATAGATTGTCCCAGATAGTGCAAATCATATGAGGGAACAAAGTGCAGTGGTTAAAATACTGGACTCTGGATCTAGATTCCCACTGTTTAACGCTGGCTCTGCCACTGACTGGCTGTGTAACCTTGGGCACGTTGCTTAACTTCTCTGTGTCAGTTTTCTTATCTGTATAATTTAAGGGTACCTGCTTCATAGAGTTGTTGTTATAAGGACTAAATGAGATAGGACAGGTAAAGTGCAGCTCGAAAATGGCCACCGTTTTTTGACATTCCTGCTATTGGAAGGTGGCATCTAATTTCCCTCCCCTTGAATCTACACTGGCCAGAGGCGCTCAGTTGTCAGTAACAAAATGCAAGTGGAGTAATCCTGCTTGACTTCCCAGTCTGAGTCAGAAAAAGACTTTCAACTTGTGCCTTGGTCTCCAGGCACTCTCTCCTCGGGAATCCATCTGCATATAAGTATGACTGTCCTGCTAGAGAAACCATATGGAGAGACCCTGAAACTACGCAGAGAGAGAGGGGTTTGTTTCATTGAACTCAGCTTTTCTGCCATCCTGACAAGGTGCCAGGCATTTGAATGAACCTCTGTGGTACCCTCCAGACCAAACCAACTGTCAGCTAAACAAAAATAACCTCAGTCAATAACACATTAAGCCAAAGGACTGCCAGCCAAGTTTTGCCCAAACGCTATTTTTACATAATTAGTTTTGGCATTAAATGACACAGCAATTGATCACCGGGCCACTAGAATGTAATCTCTCCTAAGGCAGGTATTTTTGCCTTCATTGTTATTTCCCCAGGACTTAGAGCAATGCCTGGCATATAGTAGGCGTTCAATAAAGATTTGCTCAGTGAATGGATGAAAATTAAACTCTTGTTTTTATTAGTGGTAGATGATTATCAGAACCATTCTGCTGATTAGAGCTCTCTGTATCACTCCATGCTGACCTAAAAGATACTGACCATTTTATTTCTCCTGAGACTTTTAGGGCCTTATAAAACTTTTGATGTATTCTCAAAAAGTTGGTGGTAAGGTATACTCCAAGTTGCAAAGGTTGGAGAACATCAAAAGAGACTGCATGGTGTTTCCTTTTCTTAACTTTTATTATTTAAATTTTTTTCCTTCTATGAAGTTATTTTTTATCAGAGTATAATTGCTTTATAATGTTGTATTAGATTTTGCTGTACAATGAAATGAATCAGCCATATGCATACATATATCCCCTCCCTCTTGTACTTTCTTCCCACCCTACCCCTATCCCACCCCTCTAGTTCATCACACAGAACTGAGCAGAGCTTCTTGTGCTTTACAGCAGGTTCCCACTAGTTATCTATTTTACACATGGTACTGTATCACAAAGAAAGGCAATGCCAAAGAATGCTCAAACTACCGCACAATTGCACTCATCTCACACGCTAGTAAAGTAATGCTCAAAATTCTCCAAGCCAGGCTTTAGTAATACATGAACTGTGAACTTCCAGGCTTCAGCAATACGTGAACCATGAACTTCCAGATGTTCAAGCTGGTTTTAGAAAAGGCAGAGGAACCAGAGATCAAGTTGCCAACATCCGCTGGATCATCGAAAAAGCAAGAGAATTCCAGAAAAACATCTATTTCTGTTTTATTGACTATGCCAAAGCCTTTGACTATGTGGATCACAATAAACTGTGGAAAATTCTGAAAGAGATGGGAATACCAGACCACCTGACCTGCCTCTTGAGAAACCTGTATGCAGGTCAGGAAGCAACAGTTGGAACTGGACATGGAACAACAGACTGGTTCCAAATAGGAAAAGGAGTACGTCAAGGCTGTATATTGTCACCCTGCTTATTTAACTTATATACAGAGTACATTATGAGAAACGCTGGGCTGGAAGAAGCACAAGCTGGAATCAAGATTGCCAGGAGAAATATCAATAACCTCAGATATGCAGATGACACCACCCTTCTGGCAGAAAGTGAAGAGGAATTAAAAGGCCTCTTGATGAAAGTGAAAGTGGAGAGTGAAAAAGTTGGCTTAAAGCTCAACATTCAGAAAACGAAGATCATGGCATCTGGTCCCATCACTTCATGGGAAATAGATGGGGAAACAGTGGAAACAGTGTCAGACTTTATTTTATTGGGCTCCAAAGTCACTGCAGATGGTGAATGCAGCCATGAAATTAAAAGACGCTTACTCCTTGGAAGGAAAGTTATGACCAACCTAGATAGCATATTGAAAAGCAGAGACATTACTTTGCCAACAAAGGTCCATCTAGTCAAGGCTATGGTTTTTCCAGTGGTCATGTTTGGATGTGAGAGTTGGACTGTGAAGAAAGCTGAGTGCCAAAGAACTGATGCTTTTGAACTGTGGTGTTGGAGAAGACTCTTGAGAGTCCCTTGGACTGCAAAGAGATCCAACCAGTTCATTCTAAAGGAGATCAGTCCTGGGTGTTCTTTGGAAGGAATGGCGCTAAAGCTGAAACTCCAGTACTTTGGCCACCTCATGCGAAAAGTTGACTCATTGGAAAAGACTCTGATGTTGGGAGGGATTGGGGGCAGGAGGAAGAGGGGATGACAGAGGATGAGATGGCTGGATGGCATCACTGACTCGATGGAGGTGAGTTTGAGTGAACTCCGGGAGTTGGTGATGGACAGGGAGGCCTGGCATGCTGCGATTCATGGGGTCACAAAGAGTTGGACACGACTGAGTGACTGAACTGAACTGAATGAACTGAATTGAGTGTATATATTTCAATGTTAATCTCCCAGTTCATCCTACCCTCCCTCAATACTACAATGTTGTTTTTTAGTCGCTAAATTATGCCCAGTTCTTGGCAACCCCATAGACTGTAGCCTGCCAGTCCTCTGTCCATGGGACTTCCAGGCAAGAACACTGAAGTGGATTGCCAGTTCCTCTCCAGGGGATCTTCCCAACCCAAAATGGAACGAACCTGCGTCTCCTGCATTGCAGACAGATTCTTTACTGTTGAGCCACCAAGGAAGTCCCAAAATGACAATACCAGGCAATTAAAACCTGTAGCTCATTAAATCCTAACAACCCTGTAAAGTTTATATCATTTTCTTCCTTTCTACAACATTAAGATCCTAGGGCTCGAAGAGTTTAGGTACTTTGCCCAACAAAAGATGAGAAACGGAGCTTCAGGATTTGAACCTAGATCTGCCTCTTCCTTGAAAAACACTTTTCAGTCTAGAAAACTATTCATAAAGATTATCAGCACACAACAGTGAGTAAAGAGGGCCTGTTGCTTTAAAAGTCGGGAATAGCCCCTTTAAGTCCCAGCTGCTGGCCAGTCATGAGGCTTTCTTCAACTCACTTATCTCATTTTCCTCAACCAGAAAATGGGAAAAGTGGTCCCTGTCCTGCCTACCTTACAGTGATGTGGGTAATTCTAAGAACCCAAACACTTCTTGCAAACATGCTCCTATAACAAAACCTTCCCATGGCAACAAAGATAGGAAATAGATGCGCAAAGGTTTTGAGATCCTACATAAATGAACATTTTTGACAAAATATCGGGAATCAGGGATTCCAAAGTTGAAAAAAATCTTCAGTAAAGTTCATTGAGTTCAAAAGAAATGAGTGTTAAGACAATTAAGATCTTTTGAGATAAAGGATATATTCATCTAAAGTGAAATTTTTACTCAAAATATAATTGTCACTGGTTCTATCACTAGTCCAGGAACTAATACCCCACATGCCATGGAGCAACTAAGCCTATGTGCCACAACGACTGAAGCCCATATGCTCCAGAGCCCTTGCTCTGCAACAAGAGAAGTCACCGCAATGAGAAGCCCACGCACCACACCTGGAGAGCAGCCCCCCTCACCGCAACTAGAGAATGTGCAGAATGATGACCCAGTGCAGCCAAAACTAAACAAAGAAATAAACTAATAAAATAAAATTATAAAAATATAATTGTCAATGTAGTCAGGCTTCGGGTACCAGCTGAGTTGCTTTACCCTCACAGACTCAACCATTTGTTTCTAAAGTACATCTTTTTTGCTGAGGTGAAAATGTTAGGAGGAAATCCAGCCTCACCAACGTGCCACAGCCAGACCCTCCAGCCCCTCTTCGTGCTGTTGCTGAACCAGGCTACCTGATCAGACTTCCTTTGCCTTAGGGTAAATTCCATTTGGAGTCTCATGTTGCTCTCTTCCACTGATTGGCCCCCATTAATATATCTTGGTCCTTCAATATGTTCTATTAACGTTGAGCCACAGAAGAGAAACCATTAGTTATTGGGAATTTCTGTAAATTAACTCTTTTCACCCCTACCTTCCCTCTACAGCATTCAATTCTGAAAACCAAGGGCTCCTTGATCTGAGTAGCCTTTGTCAAGCCACAGAAGATCCTGTTACACATTTGCTCTAGGGCCTAGGGGGTCTCTTTGACAAATATTTGCATAACTATTTTCAGCTTCTCAAGTGATACTTGAAAACAAAACAAAACAAACAAAAACAAACAGAACCTGTACCAAGGGGGTCTTACTGTTTTTAAATAGAGACAACGTTTAAATGTGATTTATTTGGCTGAGAACACTGGAGTGGGTTGCCATTTCCTTCTCCAATGCATGAAAGTGAAAAGTGAAAGTGAAGTCGCTCAGTCATGTCCGATTCCTAGCGACCCCGTGGACTGCAGCCTACCAGGCTCCTCCGTCCATTGGATTTTCCAGGCAAGAGTACTGGAGTTGGTTGCCATTGCCTTCTCTGATCCACACATGACTACTAGAAAAACCATAGCTTTGACTACATGGACCTTTGTTGGCAAAGTAACTTCTTTGCTTTTTAATATGCTGTCTAGGTTGGTGATAACTTTTCTTCCAAGGAGCAAGCGTCTTTTAATTTCATGGCTGCATTGGAGCAAAAAAAAAAAAAAAAAAAAAAGAGTCTGTCACTGTCTCCATTGTTCCCATCTATTTGCCATGAAGTGATGGGACCAGAAGCTATAATCTTAGTTTTCTCAATGTTGTGCTTTAAACCAACTTTTTCACTCTCCTCTTTCTCTTTCATCAAGAGACTCTTTAGCTCTTCTTCATTTTCTGCCTTAAGGGTGGTGTCATCTGCATATCTGAGGCTATTGATATTTCCCCCGGCAATCTTGATTCCAGCTTGTGCTTCATCCAGCCCAGCATTTCACATGATGTACTCTGCATGTAAGTTAAGTAAGCAGGGTGACAATATACAGCCTTGACGTACTCCTTTTCCTATTTGGAATCAGTCTGTTGTTCCATGTCCAGTTCTAACTGTTGCTTCTTGACCTGCATACAGATTTCTCAGGAGGCAGGTCAGGTGGTCTGGCATCCCCATCTCTTTTAGAATTTTCCACAGTTTGTTGTGATCCACACAAAAGGTTTGTCATAGTCAATAAGCAGAAATAGATGTGTTTCTGGAACTCTCTTACTTTTTTGATGATCCAACGGATGTTGGCAATTTGATCTCTGGTTCCTCTGCCTTTTCTAAATCCAGCTTGAACATCTGGATGTTCACAGTTCACGTACTGTTGAAGCCTGGCTTGGAGAATTTTGAGCATTCCTTTGCTAGCGTGTGAGATGAGGGCAATTGTGCAGTAGTCTGAACATTCTTTGGCATTGCCTTTCTTTGGGGTTGGAATGAAAACTGACCTTTTCCAGTCCTGTGGCCACTGCTGAGTTTTCTAGATTTGCTGGCATGTTCAGTGCAGCACTTTCACAGCATCATCTTTGAGGATTTGAAATAGCTCACCTGGAATTCCATCACCTCCACTAGCTTTATTTGTAGTGATATTTCCTAAGGTCCACTTGACTTCACATTCTAGGATGTCTGGCTCTAGGTGAGTGATCACACCATCTTGGTTACCTGGGTCATGAAGATCTTTTTTGTATAGTTCTTCTGTTTATTCTTGCCACCTCTTCTTAATATCTTCTGCGTCTGTTAGGTCCATACCGTTTCTGTCCTTTATCGAGCCCATCTTTGCATGAAACATTCCCTTGGTATCTCTAATTTTCTTGAAGAGATCTCTAGTCTTTCCCATTCTATTGTTTTCTGCTAATTCTTTGCATATGGGACTATAAAAACATTTTATAATAACCTATAATGGAAAATAATATAAAATGAAAAAATATATATAGCTGAATTACTTTGCTGTACTCTGAAACTAACACAATATTTTAAATCAACTATACTCCAATTAAAAAAAGTTACAAATAAAACCTCATCAGCCATTGTAATTAGTATAATTTTTGTCAAATTTAATGCTAAGATACTTGAGTTTCACAAACTATACTTACTGCTTACTGTTCCCATCAGTGCCATTGCCTTCATTTCTATGACCATAGCAAGTTATTTACATTGTCTTTACAAGAGTAGGTACTTTTCATCTCTCTTAAACATGCTCAAGGTTGTAAAATGCACAAAGCAAAAAGTAATTCAATTGGAAAGACTGAGTCTCTTGTTAGCGTCAAGATATTTAAACATTTAGCTCAAGTATTGATTCTTTTGCATTAAAATCAATTTTAGATGTTAACAATTGCTAATCTAATTGCTAGCAATGCTGCAATTAACAGAAGAACACAAATCATGGGCATCAAGTACACATTAAAGTCAAATAACAAGTAATTTTTTTCCTTAATTCTTTGAGGGTATTGATCAAACCCAATGTAATTTCTCTTTCCAAATGGAATTCTGGCTCTTATGTAAGAATGAAGAAGTAAAAACATCCCCTGTAAAGGGCTATCTCACCTCCTTCCATGTCAATGGAAAGGAGGAAATGAAAATTAAATATCATAGCCAAAGCACAGATGGGAAACTGGATACATTGATCACCATCTATTTTGATTACTACAATTGTTAGGGCTAAATGCTTGATCTATGTTTGAGAATGGCAGTTACTCTGCTTAAAAGAAAGGAAGTGATCAACATTGTGATGTAGCTGAGATGTATCTGTATCAAATCTAACTATGTTTTGGGATATACTGAAAATCTTGATCTATATAAAAGTTTCCAATTTCGCAGAACTTTCTTCCCTGTCAGTACCTAGAAAAGTCTTTGAAATGGATCGGAACTCTACAAATGAAAGGAGGAGTGCAAATAGAGTGAATAAGGTCCCACACACTTTGTATAATTCCACAAGTCTTAA
Source organism: Bubalus bubalis (assembly GCF_019923935.1). NCBI lineage: Eukaryota > Metazoa > Chordata > Mammalia > Artiodactyla > Bovidae > Bubalus > Bubalus bubalis. The sequence continues at coordinate 30,514,292 of NC_059167.1, forward strand.
CCACAGTCACATTTTCCTTTCATGATTACTCTATGCTCACTTCAAGGGAAAGATATTTAGTGAATCAGAAACTGGAAGTAGGTCTCCATTGGAGTCTATGACATATTTGCTATGATGTTCGTGATTTACAGAGCCTCTTCCTCTCCACTCCTAATTGATGAGAACTGGACCAAGGTTCGGAGAAGGCAATGGCACCCCACTCCAGTAATCTTGCCTGGAAAATCCCATGGATGGAGGAGCCTGGTGGGCTGCAGTCCATGGGGTCACAAAGAGTCGGACACGACTGAGCGACTTCACTTTCACTTTTCACTTTTATGCATTGGAGAAGGAAATGGCAACCCACTCCAGTGTTCTTGCCTGGAGAATCCCAGGGACGGGGAAGCCTGGTGGGCTGCTGTCTATGGGGTCGCACAGAGTCGGACACAACTGAAGTGACTTAGCAGCAGCAGCAGGACCAAAGTTAAGTTGATGGAAATACTTAAGCATTTTCTCTAGTTTTCCCCACAAAGATCAACACAAGGACCAGCAATGGTGTTGTTTATGTTAGGCTGACTTACTATCTCATGCTACTCCTCATTTCTAACATCCATGATTCATTCACAGTATTTCATCAAATGTACTCATAAAGTGGGATTAATCACACTTGCCTATAATAGTGAATGATTATTGCTTTTGTCTTAATCTTCAGATAAAAGCATTTGAATCTCCTTTGAATACACCTTCTCTACTCAATCCATGGGGTTACAAGTGCAGACATTCTCACCCCCAACTCCACAGATGGGCACATAAACCCAGGGCTGATGTAACCAGAGCACGGAATCCTGTCATCCTAGATCTTTGGTCCCCTGCCACAGCCTTCTGTGCAGCAAAGGATTTTGCCCCCAGGCCAAGTTGGAAACATCATCTGTGAAGAAATTTAGTCAGTTTATGTGATATATTCATGCAATAGTAATTCAAAATAGGGGTTGGCATACCAGAGAGGACCGAAAATGCTTTGGCATTTGGGGAGAGGACCAGCCCGACCACCTGCCCCCAGCAACCTAAAGTAAATTCTATCATCCACATTCCTACCAAAAAAACACAAAATCTAGCTCTAATTCTGGAGCAGAAGAAAGGAAACCCCACTCAAGCCACCTATATCAATTGCACTTGTCCTTGGTCCACAAATAAATGAGTTAAAGACCATGGATTGGTAGGAAATTCTGCACCTCAAGTTTACTTGGAGAACAGCTGAAATAAATTTTGAAAGAACTGACCTGACAGTGGAAATATAAATAATTCATAAAACAGAAGAAGCTATAAGGAATTCTCATTAATGTCCAAAAAGAGAATATATTCACTTTTAAACCAAAATAGACTAGTATGAAAGAAGAGCAGTTGGGAAGCAATGAAGAGTTCATGGAAATTACGAATACATCACCAAAATAAAAAATAAATCGAAGAAGTGCAAGAAAACAAATCAGAAAAATCTCCTGCAATATAGAGTAAAAAAACCAAAGACAGAAAACATGAGGGAAAAAATGTCAAGACAAGTAGAACTGAAAAAACCAATATCTGTCCTACACAGATGTTCTAGGAACAGAGAAATAAGAAAAAAATTTAAAAAGTAATAGAAGAACATACCCTAGAGTTGATATAAAATATAAAACTTCAGGTTGAAAGAGGATGAGTTTGGGAAAAAAACAATTCATTCTGAAACTTAAGAATATGTATAAAGAGAACACACCAAAGTCTTTGGGTTAGGGGGTAAATAGGGGAAACATTACTATAAACAAGTAACAATTTCAGGGATTCCACTGACACATGGGATGCAAAAAAGCAATAGAGGAAAGCAGAGCAACTATGGGAGATACTTAACATTCTAGCCAGAGGAGTGGCCAGTGGTGGGATGGAGCAGGCCAGGGACTGCTTACGCATGAGATGGACAACAGCCCAGCACACACCAGAGGTAGAAGTCCAAGTGAAATGTCAAAGGAATTACAACTGAGCAACCAAGAGTGTCAGTTGTACCTAAGGGAATCTAGCAGATGCAAATACGTGTAACAGATTTCCAGGTGAAATCAAGACAGGTATTAGTTGAGACACCAAGAGGTGATAAAAACAGTAGTGGAACATAAAGATAGCTGGCTCCTAGTGAAAAATCCGTAGTTTTATATCTTTATAAGGTATAAAATAATAAAGTAATAATATAATGTATAATGTAATAAAGATATTATCCATGAAAAATAGAAAAGCAAGCAAGAAAGCAATGGAGTAATGCTTTCAAATAATTAAGGAAAAAATATTTTGAGCGTAAAATTCTATATGCAGCCACACCATCAACCAAGTGTGAAAGTGAAATGAAGACATTTCATACATGCAAAGACTTAGACCAGTTCTTATATAACTATTCTGAAAAAGAAAACTACCAAAATATACTTCAGCAACACCAAAGAGGAATCCATGACAAAGGATGACACAGACTCTAAGAAAGAGCAAAAGTAACCCACAAAGACCATACACAGGAACGGTGGGAATAAATTTATGCAATGTGACAATAAAATAGCCTGTTTAAACGTAACTATTCCAAAAACAGTACAAATAACAATCGGGATAATTACAAAATATATTTTCTCTTTCAACAAGATAAAAGGGAGATAATTACAAACTCTGTGAAAATTGTGGTCCATAGATGCAGTAAGCTAAGACAAGGCATTCATTTGAGAAATGGATAAACTGTATGAAAGGAATATCCATTTCCCTTTGTTATAGGAAAATCTCAGAGTAGCACAGGTTTAGGAACATAAAATTACAACTCCTTTTCTATGGATTCAATCATCCCACCTAGATCTGTAACAAATACTAGTTACATAATCATAATACTGTAAGTGCTATTATTTGGACTTGAATTTCATAATAGATTTATAGATGAAGACAAAGTATGGAAAATTCAGGTTATAAGTGTTATTATAAACTATGCATAAGAGAGTTACAAAGTTGAAAGGATTTCTGGTTTCTGGTCAGAAATATAAGATGCTTTAAAATCACCACTCCATCCTAACAACTAACAAAAAGCCTGAAAATCAACAACTTTTCTTAAATCCCTTAGAGAATTGAAGTCATGGGGCAAACTGCTGCCCTCAAAATTGGAGAGACAAACAGGCAGATAGAAAGAATCACAATTTACTGGAGGAGAATCCTAAATGGAAATCAGACCATGTTCCTTTAATCCATGACATGAGGACCAGCTTTCAACTAAAAGTTACAGGGCAAACTGAAAGGCAATCAACACAGTTTGCAGAGAAGGAACAGCATCAGAATCAAATTCAGATATGTCAGGGATGTTGGAGTTATCAGTCCAAGTATTCAAACAACTATGATTAAATGCTAAAAGCCCTAATGGATAAAGCAGACAACATACAAGAATAGATGGGCAAGAAGAAAGATGGAAATGTTAAAAGAGAATCAAAATGAATTCTACACATCAAAAACAGAAATGAAGAATGTGATAACTTCTGATGGGCTTTGGTGGGCTCATTCATAGAGTGGACATGGCTGAAGGAGAAGCATGAGATTATGTCGATAAAAACTTTCAAAACTGAAAAGAAAAAAGACTTAAAAAAAAGGAACAGATTCATGGACAACTACAGAAGGTATAACAAAGATACTCCTTTTGGGAATGCCAGAAACAGAATTTCCTCAGATTAATATTAAACAACAAATCACACATCCAGGAAACTCAAAGAACAATAAGTAGAATCAGTTCTCCCCAAATTACACACAGGCATACAACATTCAAACTACAGAAAATCAAAGATAAAGAAATTTTGAATGAGGCCAGAAGGGGAATAATACCACACCTACAGAGGAACAAACATATGAATTGAGATCTGACTTCTCAAAAATTATGCAACTAAGAAGAGGGTGGAATGAAATATTTAAAGTGTTGAAGAGAAAGAAACATTAACCTAGAATTCTGCATCCTGAGAAATTATCATTCAATAGTGAAGGAGAGGCAGTGCACCAGGTGATGGTCGCACAGGTCTCTTGCTTCAACAGTGTTTGGAGGGAACAGACCCAAGGACACCCCTTGCTCCAGCCTCCCATCACCCTCCAATCTTTTTTCCAGTCACAACCTTCAGAATCAGCCACTCAGCTGTCTTCAGTCACTAGGACCAGCCAACACCATTTTCTGAGCTTACCTCCTTATTACCGATCAACTGTGAGATTCGTCAGAATTATTCCACAGAGGTGAGGGCCACCATCAACCTTCTGGTCAAGATGCATCTGCAGGCCTCCTACACCTACCTCTCTTTGGATTTCTATTTTCACCAAGAAAATGTGGGTCTGAAGGGCATGGGCCATTTTTTCTGCCAGTTGGCCTAGGAGAATGGCAAAGGTGCCCAGCTGTCTCTTGAAAATGTGAAACCAGTGTTGGGGTCGTGTCCCCTTCCAGGACGTGCAGAAACCATCTCAAGATGAGTAGGGTAAAACCCAGGATGCTATGGAAGCCACCCTTCTCATGTAGAAGAACCTGAGCCATGCCCTTTTAGATCCACATGGCCCCCGCAGACCCCCGCCTCTGTGACTTCCTGGAGAGTCACTTCTTGGAGGAGTAGGTGAAACTCATCAAGAAGATGGGTGACCACCTGACCAACCTCCACAGGCTGGCTGGTCTTCAGGCTGGGTTAAGGGAATATCTCTTGGAAGCACGACTAGAGACCTCTGGAGCCTAGCGGACTTTGAGGAGCCCCTCTGATATCAGGGCTTCTACATGAAGCCCCTCTCTCCAGCCACTAGGCAGCTTTTTAACCCCCTGGGAGCCCTCTCCCAAGCCTTGGACCAAATGCAAACAATAAGACTTTTTGCAGAAAAAAACAAAGTGAATGAGAAATTAAGATGTTCTCAAACAAAGATTGAGAGAGATTTGTTGCCAATAGATCTGCTTTTTCAGAAATGTTTAAGGAAGTTCTTCAGACAAAAGGAAAATTATATAGATCAGAAACTCGGGTTTACATAAGGAAAAAAACATTAGAGAAAGAATAAGCGAAGGTAAAATAAAGCTTTTTTGCTTCAAAATAATAAAAGCAACAATATATTCTATGATTTTACCAAAATGAAAAGAAACTGGGAGGCAGAGACAATGAAGTTAAAGAGAAGTGTAGCCATACTAATTTCCTCATCTTACCTAGGAGAGAATCAATTTTTACTAAATAGTTCATGGATCAAGAAAAAAGAAGTTTAAATATATTTTTGTAAGCTATATAGTAAGTTATAAAATAATCAAAATCGCATGAAAGAGTAGGGAACTGAGAAGTGTTAAATGGGCTAAACTCCAAATCTTTCATTGAAGACAGTCAGGAGTATTCCTGACAGTTGATAAACCAAACAAAAGAGACATAGAATACTATTCAGTGCTCTAGATATATCCATAAAAAGGACCAAAGCCAGAAACGATCCAAAGCGGTTAACTCCAAGGCATGGACTCAGAGTTGTGAGCTGGAGAATGGAGAGCAAAGACATTCTTCTTGTCAATTTATACATTTCTCTTTTCTTAATATTTATTTTTATTTATTTATTTGACTACACTGCGTCTTAGTTGTCGCATGGCAGATCTTTAGTTGCAGTATGTGGAACCTAGTTCCCTGACCAGGGATCGAACCCTTCCCTGCCCTCAACTTCAGCATAGGGAGTGCAGTCTTAAACTCTGGGACCAGATGGGAAATCCCCAGTTTAAACGCTTCTAAATTGGAGGTTGAAGTTTTACTTGCATGACTATGTCTGTTATTTAAATACTTTTAAAAAGTAGAATTTTATGTAGGAAACCTATAAAATGAAGCTTCAGAGGAAAGTCCATAGCAATAATTGTATTATTTTGCAAGAAAGACTGCAAATAGATGGCCAAGATTTCAACTCAAGAAACCAGAAAAATAAAAACAAATAAGCCCAAAGAAGCAGAAAGAGTTAATGAAGATAAAAGTAAAAACTTGTAAGGGAATAACAATATGTGTGCATTGTGTGCTCAGTCACATCCAACTCTGTGTGACGCTGTGGACTGTAGCCTGTCAGGCTCCTCTGTCCATGGGATTCTCCAAGGCAAGAATACTGGTATGGGTTGCCAAGCCCTCCTCCAGGGATCTTCACAACCCAGGGATCAAACCTGTGGCATCTCCTGTATCTTCTGCATCGCAGGTGAATTCTTTAGCGCTGAGCCACCATATGGTTCAACATAAGACATATTTGAAAGGAAGAGACATTTTCTAAGTTAACCTAGAAAATCCATGGGAATTATAAAAAATAGTTGCAGCAAATATTAGTGTTTTATAAAGAGACCAGATAAAAGATAACAGCTTTCTTAGGTTCCTAATAGTAATCAGAAAGTTAAAATTTTTATACATAAAATGTACATAAATATTTTAATGTACATATTTAAATGTACATAGATATTTTAATATATAAGATCAATATTTTAATAAATAATATTATAATCATTAAACTTTTAAATATAAAAGTGTATAGAATCCATAATAGCAATAAAAGATATGAAATGCCTAGAAATACATTTAATAAGAATTTTGCAAGATTTATGCAAATAAACTCTAAAATTTATCTGAAAGGCTTTGTATTAGTTTCCTGTGGCTGCTGTCATAAATTGCCACAAACTGATCAGGTTGGTTCCTTTACAGAGGCTCTGAGGAAGATACTGTCACATCCTTCTCTCCTAGCTTCTGGTTGTTACTGGCATATCTTATTACCCCCTTAGCCTGCATCATTGTGATCTCTATCTCTGTCTTCACATGGTCTTCTATATTTTCACATAGTCCTCTATATCTGTGCATCCTTTCTATCTCTTACAAGGACTCTCATTTGATTTATGAACCACCCTAATTCAACATGATTTCATCTTAATACTTGCTTTAATTATATCTGCAAAATCCCTATTTCCAAAAACATTTTGGGGTTCTGAATAGACATGAATTTGGGGAGTACCCTGTTCAACCCACTTTAGGCTTAACATGATCTGAATAAATATATATTGTTCCTGAACAGGAGGACTTAACATTTTAAACATATAATTTTGTGATTATAAACAAAGATACTAGGAGCATAATGAAAATTAAATGGAGATAAAATCTTAATTGTTATAAAAGGAAACAGGAAGGAGGAATAAAGACAAGATGAAACCAATAGAAAACAAATAGAAAAAAGATAAATTTAATCCCAGTTATATCAACAAATTAACTAAAAATAAATATCAATAGATGTCAGATAGTTTTAAGAAAATAATTAATTATATTATGTTCATTAGAAACATACTTTAAACATAAAGACACAGATAACTTGAAAGTATAATGATGGAAAAAAAATATAGCGTGGACACACTAATTAAAAGAAACCTGGTATAATTATGTTTAAGAGAAAAAGTGTTCTTTTAGGCAAGTGTTACTAGAGATAAGGAAAAACATTTCATAATAATAAAAGGATCAGTTCAGTAGGAAGACCCAACAAATCTAAATTTGCATAGACATCATAACAGAGCTTTAACATATTGAAGTAAAAATTAAGTGAAATAAAGGAGACATAGACAAAGTCACAATCATATTAGAAGTTTTAACACACATCTCCCAGTAACTATAAACAAAAACTCCAAAATGTCAATAAGGATATATTTAAACAACACTATTAAGCAACTCGACCTAATTGATATATATAGAACACTATACCCAACAACTGCAGAATACTCATTCTTTTCAAATGCACACTAAAAATAGACCATATGCTGGGTTATAAAGCAAGACTCAACAAATTTCAAAGAACTGAAATCATGCAGCGTATAGTCTCTAACCATTAAAATCAACACAAAAATATAAATAGGAAATCCCAACGTGTATGAAAATTAAGAAACATACTTCTAAATCACCTGGGCCCAAAGAGGAAATCACAAGGGAAATTAGAAAATATTTGAACTGAAGGATAATGAAAATAAAGCATATGAAAACTTGTGGGATGTAGCTAAAACAGTTCCTAGAAGGAAATTAATGGCTTCTAATAAACACATTAGAAAAGCAAAATAGTTGAAAATCAATACTCTAAGCTTTTACCTTATGAATATAGAAAAAGAAGAGCCAATTACACACAAATAAAGCAGAAGAAAAGAAATAATAAAGAATGCAACTGCAATCAATGAAATAAAAAGTATGCAATAAAGAAATCATCACAGACAATCTTTTCTTTAGAGGAATAAAATCTATGATCTCCCAGAAAAAATAACCAATAAAAGAGAAGACACAAATGACCAATATCAAGAGTTTCAGAATGTGATGTCACTACACATTCTATAGATATTAAGAGAACATGATGACAACTCTTTGCCAATAAACTTGACAAAACAGACAAATTCTTTGAAAAATACAATTTACCAAAACTGATATAAAAAGAAATAAAAATACTAATACTCTGACATATGTTTAATAAATCGAATACATGGATAGAATTTCATAAAGATCATCCAGGCTCAGGTGACTTTCAAGGTAAATTTTCATAAATATTTAAGAAGAAATAATAGTAATATCTGTCAGATCCTTTCAGAGGTTAGAGAAAACAGGAAGAATTAATTACTTGTTTTATTAGGTTAACATAAATATGATACCAAAACCCAAATCCTTTCTGCATACGGATTCAAAAATTCTAAATAAAACATTATTAAATTTAATACAGACATAGAAAAAAAGATAATACATAATGACCAAGAATGATTCATCCCAGGAATGCAAGGTTGGTTTAACATTCTAAAATAATCAATACAGGGACTTCCCAGCACTCTCCAATTGTTAAGACTCCTCGCCTCCACTTCAGGGGCCATGGGTTTGATCCCTGGCTGGGAACTGGGATCCTGCATGCCATATGATGCAGCCAAAAAATAAAATAATCCATATAATTCATCACATTAGTGGGAAAAAAAGAAAAAAACATATGATTATCTCAATAAATACAGAAAATGCATTTGATTCAAAAAACCACTCAGGACAAAAACTCTCATATGTTAAAATAGAAGGGAACTTTATTAATATGACAAAAACTATCTACAAAAAACCCCAAACCAAAACATTGCAGCTTACGTGTTTGATGGTGAAATATTGAATACTTTCTCTCTGAGGTACAAATGTAATTCTGTGGGAAAAAGAATGGCTTTCTCAACATACAAAGCTAGAACTGTTGTGTATCTATGTGGGAAAAAACCTCAGACTTGACTCCTACTTTACACCACCTATAAAAATTAATTCAAGATAGCTCATAAGTATAAATGTCAAATTAAAATATCAAATTTCCTCTAGAAGAAAACATAGGATAACATTTTCATGACTTTGCATAGACAAAGATTTCTTAAATATGATAGAAAAGACAATAACTATAAAAGAATAAAAACATAATTGCATTTAACTGAAATTAAGAACTTTTGTTCAATATAAGAACTTTAGTATAAGAATGAAGAGGCAAGTCACATACTAGGATAACATTTTCATTATCTGTCTATCTATCTATCTATCCATCCATCTGACAAAGGGATTATGTCCAGAATGTATAAAAAAAATATACAAATAAGATCAAAAAAACACAAACAACTGCAAGAATGGGCAAAGATCTGAATACGCATTATACAAAAGAGACTATCCAAATAGTCAATAAATACATGAAAAGATGGTCAATATAATTATTTATCAGAGAGATGCAAATTAAATCCACAAGATACTATTATACGTCCAGCAGAAAGTCTAAAATTTGAAAGAATAAAAATACCAAGTATTGGGAAAGATGTGGAGCAGCTGGAACTCTCATACAATTGCTAGAGGGAGAGCACCTCTAGCACCACTTAGAACTTTAGAACACTTTAGAACACCACTAAGCAGTATCTTTTTTTCAGCTAAATAAACAGCTACTCCTTGACTCAGCAATTCTCCAGGTATATGACCATGAGAAATGAGAACATATACCCAATGAAGAACATGGGTAAGAATGTTCATAGCAGCTTTATTCATTATAGTAAAAAGCTAGAGACAACACAAGTGTTCATCAGCAGGAGAATGGATTATCAGCCTATTATTGTGTATTCATATAGTGGAATACAAACAATAATTTTAAAAATGCACCACTGTCACACATAACAACACGGATGATTCCCACAGATATTATGTTGAACAAAGGAAGATGTGATAAAACTGATTGCATTTACATTTAATTCAAAAATAAGCAAAATGAATTGATGTTGACACTTGAAGTCAGAAGAGTGACTACCCCTGGGGTGGGTGGGTAAAGTGGCGAGAGAGAACTTTCTGAGGTGATGGAAATATTTTATATCTTGATCTAGATGATAGTTATTCAGATGTATACAAATGTAAAAAGTTATTGAGCTGTAATTTGTACACTTTCCTCTTTCATTATATCTATCTCAGGCATGATTTAGAAGACACTAAACTCAGCTTCCCTCGTGGCTCAGTGGTAAAGAATCTGCCTGCCAACTCAGGGGACTGTTTGGAACCCTGCTCTGAAATGATCCCACATGCCATGGAGCAGCTAAGCCCAAGCACCAACTACTGAGCATATGTGCTCCAGCTACTGAAGTCCGTGTGCCCTAGAGCCCATGCTCTGCAACAAGAGGAGCCACTGCAAATGAGAAGCCCACACGTTGAAACTAGAGAATAGCCCTTATTCGCTGCAACTAGAGAAAAGCCCGAGCAGCAACGAAGACCCAACATAGCCAAAAATAAATAAATAATTCTTAAAAAGATACTAAACTTTAATAATAATAAAAGTAAAAATTTTAAATTAGCCACATGGGGTCGCACAGAGTTGGACACGACTGAAGCAACTTAGCAGCAGCAGCAGCTGTATTTCTGGAGAAGGCAATGGCAACCCACTCCAGTACTCTTGTCTGGAAAATCCCATGGATGGAGGAGCCTGGTGGGCTGTAGTCCATGGGGTTGCTAAGAGTCGGACTCCACTGAGCGACTTCACTTTCACTTTCCACAATCAGATTGGCAAAGATTAAAGAGTATAGCTAGGCAATTGGGAAAAATTAGTCTATTGCATAGTGTCAAGGCAAGTGTAAAATGGTACACATTTTGAAGGACCATTTGGCAATATACATGAAAATTTTAATATACATTACCCTTTGACTCAGCGATTTCACTTTTAGCAATTTAACGAAATATACACACAAGTACTCAAAAATATAAGTATAAAGATAGTCACAGGATCGTCATAAAAGAAAAAGTTTGGCAAAAAGACACATCCATCAATAAAGGAATAGTTACATAAATTTTAAAAATCCATCAACTATGTTATAGCCATGAAAAAGCTTGAGGTACATCTATATGTTTTGACCTACAAGAAATGATACTATGAACTTGGTAAACAAAGATGGGAAAGGTCATGCTGCTAACCTCCATCTACCACGTATCCACTCACTTATATACACTCTTTACCTCAGTTGATTTATAACATGGACTTAATAATATCACTGGCCTTTATCCATCTTACAAGTGAGGGGCAAAAAGAAGCCCTCTGAAAAGCAGAAAGCATTATAGAAGTGCAAAGTATTATTCCTGAAAAACATTCTTTCATTAACCAAAGCTTTGTGTTTGTTTATCTTAAGTCACTACTCAGTCCAGATTTCTTTCCTCTGTCATATATTTAAGCCAGTGTTTCAAAACACGGGCAGCAGACAAACCTCAAACAAAATGGAGAAGTTATTACAAACACTGAGTACAGTCCCAAATCTATCAAAATTTTGGAACCTCTGATTTAGATGGAAATAGGGGTTAAGTCAACATTTTCCCCTTCATTGAGAAGAGTCTGAGCTGAATCCCATTAATGGTAGCAAGCCATCAGGTCTGACTTTGATCTGCCTTGCCGTATGGTTTAGCCACACTGCAGGAGTCAAATGGGCTGGTAAAGTGGTACAAACGGTGCCTCCATTTACTGAAGCCCAATAGGAGCCAAAGAACATCCAAGGAGAAGAACAATGTGATTGCCACATTGTAGACAAACACGAACCCAGTTCAGCTTTAAGTACTGTAGCTGTTGGAAAACATCATCTCCTGGGCAGCTGCTTTGGCTACTGTCCCCAATTAACTTAGCAGAATCTCAAAAATAGAAGGCAGCCTCTGTTCTGTTATATAATAAACAGTTCTTTATTTGAAATGACAATATTTACTTTTCCTATAGTGAACTCCAGCAGCCTACCAGGCAGTGGGCAAACAGTAGAAATGCCTAAAATGGAAACTTGAGAAAGCAGTTTAGCCAGTACAGTTTACTCTAACTTTCTACTTGACCAACAAGTAATTAGAAGATCCTCTCCATGCTTCTCTCATATGTATCATGGATTTCATGCGACTTTGTTACCACCAGGCATATCTTTCTTGTTTTGTGGAGTCTTAAAACATACAAAACAGATGTGAGGTAGTGAGTTCTCCAAGACTCAAGTGTTTAAGCAGCAGTGAGGGTTGCCCCATCAAAGGGATTTTTTTTTTGCAAGGATTTTACTTAGAGTGACAGGTTTATCCAATAACTTCTTGGCTTCTCCCAACAGCAAAGAGTCTGATATCTATGTTTCCATGATCTCATTTTCAAATGATCTTTAAAGGGAGAGAATAATAAATTATGATTATTAACCTTCTTGGGTATTTAATCTCCCTCTCATAAGCAAGAAGCTGCCATTTATGTGATTGTGTTCTTTATTGTAAAAATACTTTTAAACCTTTGTAAGCAAGCAACAAATGACCACTATTTGCAGTGCAGACAAAACTTTTAACTTCCTCTTAGATTTTATTTTCCATTCCTTCTGTCATATTGTAGCAACACTCCAGAGCATCTTCATTTCATGCAAATCTTGGGGAAGAGGTGTTTAATTACTGTTCTAATGGGGTCATGCACACTGAGAGATGTTCACAAAACTTGTTGGTTTTTAAGGTGTACTCAGGAGGCAATACTGTTCTTTGGACAGTGAGATTTGTTTAATTTTCATGGCTGGTGCTGAATTTTCTTCAAAGATGTTTCTTTTGTCTCATTGTCCTGGTCTGATGTCACTTTCCTGCTAACTCATTTAGCGGAAGCAATCACTTGAAGAGGACAAACTATTTTCTATCCAGTTACTAGTTAGAAACATCTTAAGGCCCACGAAATCCTTCAGAAACCCAAAGATTCTCCCCTCCCCAGTAAAAAAAATCTATTCTAAAAAGTCTCTTTCAAAATCATACAAAGTAAATTCTGGTTAGGTCAAAATTTGCAGTTTAAATATTGTTCCTAAAAAAAAAAAGATAAATATTGTTCCTGCTGATAGAACATATCCTTTTTATGTTCCTACATCAGGCAGAGTGATTGTTTATTCTCAAAGAATAGCCCACTAACCAGTTGCATTAAAATTAGTTCCTGCCATAAAATGCAGATTCCAGGATCCCACTGTAAACCTAGGGAATCCAAATTCTGGGGGTTTGGCCACTGAATTTTTACAAGTGTCTCAGGTCCTTTGCATGCCTACTAAAGTTAATGAAACACTGTCCTTAAGACAAGCCAAATCCTTACTTTTCTGGAATTTCTAGTAGTTCTTCTCTTAAATAAGCCAAAGAAAGAATCGTAAGCATTGAAAATACAGGCCAAATCTTGTCATAGAATATGTATCCTATTGTAACCCTGTTTATGAACACTTAATAGCTTCTCTGTAGGACAGTTAAGCTGTAGTAATTACCTCATGGTTCTGTAATCTGTATGTCTCCTCCCACATGACATTTACACCATGACTTATTTCCGGACAGGATGGAAGAACTACCAGACCTGTGTGGACTGATGTCACTTCATGTTACATTTTCTTTTTCTTACTGATTTAAAGACATTTATGAAATTTCTCACAAATCTTGAACATGAATTATAGAGTCTAACTTAAGGAGGATAAAATTTTACAAGGACTCACTAAATTGAAATCTTTTGAATCTGATCTCTTTATGGAAAATTGCTTTTTAGATAAATTGGAAAGGATCTGGGATTCAAAGCTCTTTAAAATTGATGTAAAGTTGATTTACAATATTAAATTAGTTTCAGGTGTACAACATAATGATTCAATGTTTTTATAGATTATACTCCATTTCAAGTTACTACAAAATAATGGCTATATTTCTCTGTGCTGTACAATATATCTATATTGCTTATTTATTTTATTGGGATTCATAGCTCTTATCCCCAAACTGCCTCTGAATTATACTTCCATGGGCAATTGTACAGCCTCTCTGCCATATTTTTGTAATAGGAATAATCACCCTTTGCAATAATAATACTGAGAAGTTGAGAAAGTTCTGAGAAGATGAATGAGATCAGGCTTGTAAAATGTTAAAGGCTCCTGAGTGAAGGATCCTATAAAATGTGTAAATTATTAGCATTCTTTTTATGGGCCTTTAATGAATTATTGACCTGTTGATGATGAGTCTGCTTCTTGAAATATTTCACTCCTTGTTTTTCAGAGTAAAACAATCTGCTCTTAAATTTTCCTGGAGTATTTTTGGGAATTTTAAAATTTAGTCAAAAACAAAAAAAGCAACAGTACCTCTCTCTCGAACACATATGCACTCCCTGAGACTACAGTGTGCATCGTAATCTTGACTTTCTATTGACTAGATTGATTGAACTTAATCATTTGGGTCCTCAAAGTCTCAAGCGCTTTGGGTTAGCTAAAGTATCACAAAGTCAACTAGCTTTTTAGTAGTAAACGCTAATGTAGGAAACTAATTAGAAATAAATTATTTACTTGATGTCATGCTTGTTTGTGAAATTATTCTACCTACTGTTAGTTTCAGTTGCTATCATACAGACTGCTCTTTCAAATTTTCGCTCATCCAGAATTAAGGATTTTTGAAAAATCTAACTAGAGACAAAGCAAAAGCAACACCTATCTGCATATCATAATCATTAAATCTCTCAGTAATAAGGAACCCCTAGTTTACTCAAGAGGATGTTTCAATGTTTTCAATTTGCAAAGTAGGAGAAGGAATTTTAAGAGATCATTCAGTCTGCTAGTTGAAGCTGAACATACACAGTTGTCTTATTTAATAAAGTTTATCTTATAATGACAAAATACATAACTTTGATGTAGAATAAAAAAGCTAAAAAAAAAACCAAACAACCAAAATTGGGTTATATAAATAGACAACATGGGTTGGCAGACATAAAGAAAAATGAGGAATACACAAAAGTGTGCTGAGGCTGCTCTTCTTGGATAGTAGGTCCATAAGGAAGAAAAGTTTCTGGAATTGAGTAAATGACAAATCACTATTGAGGAGCTCCTTGCAGAGGGACATGAAAGAAAAATATTTATATCCATATTGACAGTGGCTACAAAGAGATCTGGGGATAGTTTTGTGCCTTGGGTTTGGTTGACTTCTTGAAAAAATATGAGGATTAAACATGCACAAATGTTCCTAATATTTTTTGAACAAGGAAGTGAGATATTAGCACTTCTTTTTTTCAGTGCTGTATCTACCACTGTAGCTTCTGTCAACCTTAACTTTAAACCTTACAGAAGAATCAATATCTTCTGATTTGAGAGTTTCCCCCACATGGTAAAAATAAAATGTGAAATTTCAGTAAATGGCATGAAAAATTTTAGTAGTACCAGGAAGTTTTCAGAAACTAGAGCTTTTACATAATATGGAAGTTTTAATGTTTTGAAGGTTCAGTAAATTACGTAGTGTACAAAAGTGAAGTCTAAATTACCCACTCAGAAGGGTAACCCTATAGCCCACATGTCTGGATCCATGTATGCAGATGGACAGATACACTTCATTTCTTCTGGGAAGCTGAGTTCTAAAAATCTATCACTCAGAACAGACAGTTTTATGATTGCATGAGAAGAAAAGGAAAGATTACAGAGTTGCTATAAAAATGAAAGGCCTTTTGGTGTATTAACAGCTGAAAACATTACAGCTTAAATGAAGATGTGAAACAAAAAATCAGCTTAAAACTGCAAATTAAAAAAAAGAAAACTTGTGCAGAAGGTTTGAAGCATATGGACACCCACCCAGTTTGCAAAGAGGGCAATGGGAGCCCCAGACTTTAGCTTATTAAAGATGACCTTTCCCCTCTCTAAAATTTCAAAGCTGACGTTTCAAGTGCTGAGCAGACTGTGTGCCATATGTAACATGACCTCAGCTCCACTCTGCCTGAGCACTGATGGCATCACTAATGAGAGGTGAAAGGTCTTTTTCTTGCAGCTTTTTCAGAAACCCACCAACTCTTGCCTGTGAAGTAAGGCCCCTCCCTCCCCCCAACCCTTGATTTCAAGAGAACTGCATTTAATACACGGCCTCAAAACACTTTTATTACCGGTCGATTTGCTTATAGCCACAGCCAAATGGCAGGATGTACAATCACATGCAGAAGAAAATATTTATTTTGACTCACAAGCCAAAGGGATTAAGAGAACATTGTATTAACCTTGCCTTTCATCTATGTTTTAAAGGGAAATTCTCCAGAGGCGTCCATTGAAGTTCTGTTTTTTTTAATATAAAGTGTATCAAAGACTTTTAGGAGACCAGGTGTGTGTTTATCTGACTATCTTTCAAAAAGCTGCTTCAGAGACTGCAAAAAGATGTATGTTCAGGAATCTATTTCGGGCATTCTTACCAGCCAGCTAGTTACCCGACCCCTACTCCCTTCCCTGGCTTCCCGGCCCCCTACTCCCCCTTGCTGCTAAGAAACAAAATAGCTTCTTTCCAAGCAGGTTGTTATCATATTCATGGCATGGTCAATTTCCGTTTGCCAAGAAAATATTTAGGCTGATCAAAGACATTAGAAAATCGGATGAATAGAAACAGACGTTCCCACAAGAGAAGCGTTTCTCAACGTGAAGAGGCAGGCGGATTGCAGCCCACCCAGTTACTCCTAGGAAATACCTCTCCTGCTAAAGGCAGAACTATGGGGCCACCTGGATTCTACCGGAAGGGCTATGGAAGAGTCCGGAAATTCATGTGGAGACTGGAGCTTGGGACTCTCCGATGGCGGACATGTGAGGAGATGATCGGTTCTAGTATCTATCAGCAAACCTAGAAGGCTTTTAATTACATCCATTAACACAGAGGGACCTTTCAAGACTGAAGATAGGTAAGTTTGAGATCCTTTTGTTTTGCTTCAACTGGTTTGTTATGCGCATGGAAAGACAACACATCCTTTGTAGATGATACAGGAATGTCTCCTGAAGTAGTGTAAATTAAGTTTCCTGGGTTTGAGTGGGGGAATGTCTGACAGTAATTATCCTTGGGACCCTTTGGTTTCCAGAGTGTGCGCCCAGGCCAGTCAATGAAAGAAAGAGGGCCTTCCACCTCCTCCTTGTTCCTCGGCAAGACGCAGCCAAACCAGGTGAGGCCATTTGCTGCGGCGCTTCGACGTGAAGGCCTGGTTGGCGTTGCGGTTTTCTTCCGCGGGCTCCTGAAAATTGAAAAAAAAACAAAACAAAAAAACTGAAAAGTCGGCTCCGCTCAGGCAAAGGAGATCCGGGTTCTCTCCCACCCCCTTGCTTGCCTTGGCCACATCGCGGCACCTCAATCGCCAGTGAAGCGTCGCAGACCTTATACCGACGCCTCCAGTTTTCCAGAGGAGAAAGCGAGGGAGGGAAGCCAACTATGGGGGGCCCTTTAGGGCCAAAGAAGAGTCTCGCTCGGGGCCACGCGGCGCTAGCAAGGCCGCAGCAGCAGAAGTGGTTGCTGGGCTGTGGGCTGAGAATCCGCTCGGCCACCCTTGGCCCTCTCCACAGTGCATCCCTCACCTCCCCCCCTCCCCCGCCCCGGGCTCGACCAGGCAGATTTTCTTTCCTGTGCTTTCTTTCTTTCTTTTTTCTTCTTCTTTTTTTTGTTTGTTTCGGTTCCTGCCGGCCAGGCCAGGGATCCTTTGCCAGGAAGACAGCGCCCTCTCTCTCCTCCGGCCGTGCCCGCCGCTGGGCTGCGCCCCATCCCAGTTCCGCTGACCTGCCCTCGCCTCCTTCTCGCTCCCGCCCTCCTCGGCCCTGTCCCTTCCTTCCTTAAGCCCCTATGCCTCTAGGCTCCCAGAACCACTTCGGGAAACAGCCCGAGAGAGCGGCGGAGCCCTAAGTCTTCTCACGTTCGGACCACTGGTCTGGCCGGAACGCCGGACCCCTGGCTGCAGAACTGGGCGGAGCCGTCCCCAGCGCAGACGCAGCGCCCGATAGCTCGAGCGTGGCCCCGGGGAGGGGTTCCTGGCGGCGGGGCGGGGGTTAGTCCAGCTCCCCCACACTGGGCACCGCGGGCGGGGCTGCGAGTAGGCTGCGCGGCAAGGTCTCCCGGGCGCCGGCGCACACCTGGCGGAGAAGCCTACCGGGGACCCGGGATGGGCCGGCGAAACGGGGACGCGGGCCTGCACGCGGGGGGATGGGTGGGGGTGGCGGGTGAACCTGAGGTAAGGAAAGCTCCCACAGCCTTGTTCCCAGCCCTGAAAGCGCCCCTCGCGGCCCCCCGGCTGCCTGAAAGCCTCACCCTGCCGATTTCCAGCAGGGCTGCGCCAAGTACAGCAGCGGTGATGGAAATGGTTGCAAAATCCAAGCGCAGCCCCAGTGGGCGAGAGGCGCGGAAGGGCATGCGTGAGTGGGAACCCTCCACCCAGCATTTCCTTCTCTGCGGCTCAGAGGACTGGGGCTTCAGACAGATGCGCGCGGCCCATTCGGGAGCAGAGGCAATCAAGCTTCTCTGTCCGCGACAGTCTGGATCCTTAAGAACCCAACAATGTACTCTGTATGGGAATGCAAAAACATCTTCCACGGCGTAGATTTGCACCGACATAGAGGCCTGAAGTGCTCCCTTAGCCCTCCCCACAGTTCGTGGCCCCCGGGAACCCCATGGGCCGTTCGCCTCAGGCTCACCCCGCTGCAGAGCGCAGGCGGCTCCCAGAAATGAACTAATCTAGTCACAAACCACCGGCCGGCCCTAACAAAGCGAACCTTCTCGGCAGCTCAGCGCCCAATTTGTCCACAGCACTTTCTTCCGCAATTCAGAAGCATTATCTTGTTTTTTAAAGCATCGCGGCAGAAACGTGGCAATTATCCTGGGCTCGGGTTACGCTAAATGGCTTTGGGCTGAGAAATGGAAGAATACAGATGCCGCGAACGTGCTGATCGCTTTTCTGCCGGGCCTGGATAGGGGTAGGGAGGCAAGCTAGAAGACACCGCCAGGGAGAGGGAGGTACGGCGCAAGTTCCCGCTCTTGAACCGGCACCAACCGCTCTTCCCAAGGGCACCAACCGGAAAGAAGTGTTGGGCCTTTATCCCTAGAGCTTAAGATACCGAGCGATGGTCTCCTTCATGGGTCGTGAGAGATGGGGTCAAATCCCGACAAGACAGGACCAAGCTTCTGGCCTCGGCTTTGGGTCAGGAAGGCGTTGGGAGCTTCAGGCATTGCTGGGATAAAGAAGAGAAGAGAGGTCAAGGGTCAGAGGGAGAGATGAGGAAGAATCCAGTTCCACTTCAGGACAACTACTCTAAAATTGAGTAGAATTGGGAGAATGGCTGGGAGAAGACAGCCACAAGGAAAGAAGAACCAGAGCGAGGCGTTCACTCCTGAGCGAGAGGCAGGCCTGGCCGGGGAGTCCTGGCGCACGCTGTAGGGTGGGAACCTGCGAGAACTGGAGAGGCCCAGAGGCCACGAGGCGTCTCCGCACCAGGGGGGCGGGGGGGGGGGGGACAAATACAGAAAACCTATAAGAATCTTCATCTCGGTCCACCAGGGTGACTTTGGGCCTGGAAAATGGGGAGAAAACAGAGTAGCGAAAGGCGTTCGGGTGCCGGCTCCCAGCGCGCAGACGCCTTACACGCCCCAGCCGCCCAGCCTGCAGTGGTAGCCACGCTGTGCGCGTGTCTCTTTCTCTTTCTGCGCAAACCAGCCCCCACATCTTGAAGTAATCAGCAGCCGAGAAGGGACTCGTCCCCCTGGCATCTCAGGTTAAAGAAGGAGGTCCAGGAAAATGTGGTAGAGCCATTACAAGAAACCCGAGCCGCAGTCATCAGGGACTCCAATTGCCATCGCATTAGGATTGATTAGAGACCAGCAGTACCGTAATGACCCGGAAAGAGGGGCAGCCGGGGATTATTAATATCAGAATGTGGCAGGGAGGGGAGGTGGGCAAAGGCAGGGAGGGAAGAGCAAAGTGGGGAGGGAGAAGTTTTAAGTTACTAGTATTTATATGTAAGTGCCGGCTTACCTGAGGAAACCGGATAGTCAGTGAATCACGAAAACAATAAATCTAATTGCGTCTAAAATTTCACGAAGCCTGATTTTTTTGGGGGGGGGGCGGGGAATCATCGTGAAAACCAAACTAAGATCTCAGTTTTTATAAACACGTAGTTTTATAATCCTGTTGTAAAAATGTAAGTGAAGAGATGGGGAGGAGAGCTGGATGTGCACTTCCTACCAATGGGTCTCTACAAAAAGATTTAGGGAATCTATTTGTGAGTCATTTGGGGTCTTCTCTCAAGGGATATAGGGCAATGGAGTGGACATTTTTGTAGAGTCTGCAGAGGAGTAATACACTAAATTTTAATTGAAACAGTGATACCTGGGTAGTGATTTTTGTTTTGTTTGAGACAAGACCGATCAGGATCCCTAAGAGATGTAGAGAAGAGAGTGGTTTGTCTCCTTCCTTGGACCATGAGCCAAAACAAATCAGCCCCTGATGGTCTGGGCTGAAACTCAGCTCACTGGATAATTAACTCCATCTTTCCAGTCCACCCTAACTGTTTATTTAGTGTCACCCTGCATTACCATCACTAGCACTTTCCTCTGAACAGGAGTAACTGCAGGCTTTCACCTCCCAAAAGGAAATTCTTCTTAGCTTAGACAGATGCAGTATTCAGGATGTACATTAGTTGACAAAAAAAAAAGTTGATTGGAAACTCAATGGAAGATAAGGACTCTTGCCCTGAGGTAATGTTAATAAAGCAAAGGAGGCAAGAACGTCTTAGGCTCTTAAGAACAGATTCTCACAACACTCTCCTTCACTTTCCAGAAGGGTACTTGGCATCTAATGTTGAGTGGTGTCTTCTGACTCAAATCTGGTGGTTGGCAAGTCTCTGGGCCTATGCCTTCTCAGAGCTCAGCTTAAATCTGCCATTTCCCCCCAGGTGGCCAACTTACCTTCTTCAGTCCTTCATGGGCGCCCCCACCTGTTGACTATACCACTACTCCGTGTGAGGGGTCCCCACCAACTGAACCAGATGCCCCTGCCAGGACTTCAGAGTCTATTCACCAGGCGCTGCCTGGGTGCAGCATATCAGCACATCATGGTCTGGGAGACCTCACAGCGCCTGGTCCTGGGGAAGCAGGCACAGGCGTCAAGAGCTTTGAGGAAGGGAGAGGAACGAGAGAGAAAAAGAAGAAAGCAAAAGAGAAATGGATCCAGAGAGAGAGGAGAGGGTGTGTGTGTGAAGGGGGCAGGGTGTTGGACAGAAAGAGTGTGAGAGAGAAACGGCGAAGAATGAGACAATGAAGGAACGAAAGGGACAAAGGGTGAGATGGAGATAAGAAACAATAAAAGAGAGAATGAAGGAATCAGAGGTTCACACAGAGAATGAATGAGCTTCCTCTTTCAGGCTGAAAGAGAGGATGAGGTAAAAAGAGACAGAGAGACCAAACCTGGAGACACACACGGAGAGAGAGGATAACTTCCCCAAACACACGCACACCAACTCCAGCACGGTCCCCATTCACTGTGAGTTCCCTCGCGGCGGTGTGTCTCTGCCTGTTTTTCTCTTTCCTCTCTCCCTTCCCCGACCCCGGGACAATGTGGAGACTGTATTTTCAGAAGCCGGGCGGGGCGGCAGGGTTTTTAGCAGCAAGCCGGGCTCGCTGCCGGCTCTGTTTGTCCAGGTGTAGGCGGGGAACGGCAGTCTCCCGGCGTCTTGGGCTGGCGCTGCGTTTTCGCACCAAGGAAGCGGGAGGCTCTGGTCGCGCGCTTCCCGCTTCAAGGAGAAAACGCCCTCCCTCCATACATACATAAATATATTAGGGGAACAGACAAATCTTCATTGTTCAGAAATAAGCCAAGGAGGCCGTCCGGCTCCCCTTGGCCCAGCCAAGCGAGGCTGGAAAGAAGGGAGGGAGAGGCGGGGGCCGCGCGGATCCGGTGTCACGTTGCAGATTCCCACTAAAGATAACGAAACGTGATCTATTTTTCAGAACAGCAAGTGGATGGGAAAGAACCTTGACAACACAAAACTCATTTACTAATGGACTGGTTTTGGATTTCTCTCTTTCGGGTCCGCATATCGCCCCGCCTGAGCCCTCGGCCCATCCAGAGCTCGCGGGGAGCAGCGTCCCCCAGGAGGCAGGTGGGAGGCTGCTCCGGCGCCGCGCCACCCTCGGAGCCCGGCATCCGGAGGGGTCGAGGGCACCTGGAGTTTCCGACCAAGTAAAGGAAAAAGATGAACGTTGTCACTTCAGCCAGGATTTGGGATCCTCACTGCCCCAGAGCGACGACGCTAATTTATTGATGAAACACCTTCCAAAGCCCTTCCCTCCCAAATATCTGTAGGTAGAGTAGAATCCTCGCTGTCGTTCTTGATGGCAAAAGAATTCCAAGAAAGCGGGCCAGGAGCCTCCAAGCAGCTCGCTCCAAGCCAGAAGGGAAATAAGTGGGTCTCAGCCAGAGGACACAAGGCCTTGTTTTAACCCGACCCAGAAATCCTAACACCAACTGATGCCTCCGCATCGACCTTTCCACAGACCAGTTGTGTGCACCCGGCGGTTACGTGCACGGGGGAGGCACAGAAGAGCAGAAACCTGGCGTTGGGAGCCCCTTTCTAGCTGTGTTACCCTGGGGACCCACGAAGCGGCGAGGGCAGCAGCCCGTGCTGCTCGTTGCCTTTAAATCTCCGACGAATCTCTGTTTTCTTGTGATTTGCATTGACAGCAAAAGGTTTTAAGTTACTAGAACAACTCAAACCTTTCTGTGTGCGATTTAAAATGGATCATTTGGTTTATGTGGTTTGTAAATTCATGTCATTTTACCTCTTTTAGTGGTTTGCAGTGAAAGGTTCCATTTTAGGAAACCTTGTATATCCGAGCCAATAATTAACATTTATAAAAATTGGTTTCCCTAACCGAGAGATCGAAATAGCAGGTAGGCTCGTTGGTACAAAGCGAATAGCACATTTCCTTTCTAATCGTGCGATCTACTGGACTGAACACTAGGAGAGAAAGGCTGGCGGCCAGGGCACGGCCTCCAAGGACGAGCAGCACTTCTTATCAACCCCGGTACCCGCAGTCGCCGCATCCGCACAGTCGTCTTCCCAGTTGTCGCCACCGTCTAGTGCGTCTTGATTCCTTTTGAAGAGAGATGAAAAGAAGTGGGCAGGGAGGTCTGGAGGAAGCCGGGGGTGGGGGGTTGGGGGCGGGGAAGGTGGTGGGTGTCTAATTGTCGTCTCTCTGCTCCCTGTAAATCTATACCTGCCCTTATTTGTCCAAGCTGTGCCTCATTTCCTTATACAAAATTGTTAATTACAAAGTACATCCCATATTCAACTTACCCTTTGTCTTTTAAGAGACGTGGTTATATTTACAGACTCCCCCTGTTCCCCTCCCCAACACAGACACACACACACACACACACACATTGTAATTCTGCGCACTTGCTCCAGACTTTAGGGTATTAACTGATTTTTTAGAGCCGAGTTTAAACCTCCGTTCCAGTCCGCACACAGCTGCCATGTCAATAATGACTGTTCCAAGCAGAGACATTCCTTCTGGCAGGACACTGCAGCTCTTCAAGACTTCATCTGAAACATCATGAGCACTAAAATAAGACCATGAGGGAAAATTACCAGACACATGGGCTTGGGCTCTGCTTTGCCAGGTTTCCAGTTTAGAAAGTAAGTCATTCGGCACACCATGTGGTAGGGGTTCTCTTGAAATAATATGCACCCATTAAATGCATTTAAAGATAATCCCAAACATAATGAAATATCAGCATTTGCTTCCAAGTTCTAATTGCCTGGAATACTGAAGGGAAAGGTTTCAAAGATGCAAAAAGCTTTGTTTGGGAGTTCAGTGGAGAAGCAGCTTCGTGTCTACTCAGTCTCCCAAGAGACAGATGGGGGTGGGGTGGGGTGTGGAAACCCTTCACGACTTTAAGATGTACATTGCAGGGTGCATTGGAATGGGTACATGGTTCTAAAACCATCTAAATAATACAAGGGGAAACCCACACAGTGCTTCTCCTTCCATTCCCACTTACGTCTCAATATGTAAATGGTTCTGTGATGCTGTACTCTTGCTGATGGAACCAAAACATATTTAAAAACAAGCAAATTTAAAGAACCTAGGGTTTGTTCCGCATTGACTAAAAAGACGCACTTAAATCAAAAGCAATTTTGAAGTGTACTTAAAATTCTGTTTTGAACTTATCTAATCAGAGATAAGTATAGTCATAAAGTCACTCTTCTTCCACCCTTTGGCTCCCCTTATCTCCACGCATTGTTCTTATCTCCTGCCAGTCTCTGCTACTGACAATAGATTATCTCTATTTAGAGATGCTAATTGTTTTCAAAATCTTTTTAATAATTGCTTTGGGACAAGGTGTGCAAATGAGGCTTACGATAATTACAGCTCCATTTGTTTGTGTAGTTTTACTAAGCATTCTCCACACATACACAAAGTAACAGATGATGGGGCTGAAATTGCAAGACATCTCTCAATCCCTGGCAGTAAAATAGGCCAGCATTGCAATCTACACACACACACACACACAGGCACACACATGCACACACACACATCCCTCTTTAATCTTGTTGGAGCCGCGGTCGTCCTCGCTTTGAGGGCAGTGTCCCTTTCAGAACAGGGCAATATTATGTTACAACCGGACGGCTATTGGAGCCGGACACAGTTTTATTTAATTTACACCCCATCCAGCGCCTTTCGTGGGATGTTCCCAAAGCATTTTTGCTAATAGCAAGTAAAGCTTCTCAGCATTCCTCAGTAGCAGAGGTGGCAACCGCACAGATAGGGAAACCGAGTCCAGAAGCCTGCCTGCCGACTTAAACCACAGATCATTAAAATTCCGAATCGCAAATGAACTCTTGGAATCTCTATTTGCTCAGCAACTATGCTCTACACAATTCTTCTCTTGGTCCCAAATAGTCGTGGCCTTTTGAGAATGAGGGAAGCGCTATACAGCTGGGATAATTTGTGCGCTTTGTAGGGCGATGGGGGCAGGAGAGAAGAGGGGAGGAAATTAGGTTTGGCTCCTGGAGCTGAAGTCAGCCAGGAGAGAAGCCATTCTTGCAGGGGCTGCAGCCCAGAGGACTGGTCTACGCTTGTATTATTTATCGCGTTCCATAAGCTATTCATCAATCCATTACTTATTCATTCCAACATTAAGGTAATTAAATATGAGCTCACCGGGAAATGGCAAGTCTGCAAAGGACAGGGACAGAGGTACGGAGGGAGAGGAGGGGAATTAGAAGGTCTGGAGCCATTGATTTGTGCAAAGATGTGCGCGGCTGCCCTTAGGTGACACAGCAGAGGGGGCTCACGTTGCAAGGTCCTGACGCGCTCACCCACTCCCACCGCCCCCCGTCCCCGGGAAGCACCGCTCCCTCCCTCCTCCCCGCTTCGCTTCTCACCACTCGCGGTCCCTCTCCTCCCACCACTCCCTATCCCTCGCTGTACAGCCTCGCCCTCCCCGCGCGGGGCGGCGCGGCCTCGCAGCCCGGCCCGGCGGCGCGCGGGCTGGCCAGCCCCGGATAGGCGCCGCCCGCAGCCAATCAGCGCGCCGAGAACGCTGCGCGCTTTAAGGCAGCTGCAGGGAGAACAGAAACCAAGTTCCCCGGCAACGAGCAGCATCCACCCGGCCGGAGGCAGGAGCCAGCGAGGCCCGAAAAGCTGCGGAGAGAGCCGGCCGTTCCTTTTCCAGCGCGCGCTCTACTCCTTCTCCACTTACTCGGCCGCCCGTCTTCAAGTCTTGACTCGCTTTTACGCCTTTGCACAGCCTAGGGAGGGGGTTAGGAGCTGCCGCGCCCCCCTCCCTGCGGCTGCCTCCCCCTGTTTTTTCGGCTTTGCTCCCTGCCGCGTGCGCCCGGGTAGTGCGCCCCGGCAGGCCCCAGCCATGTCGATGCTGCCATCGTTCGGCTTCACACAGGAGCAAGTGGCGTGCGTGTGCGAGGTTCTGCAGCAAGGCGGGAACCTGGAGCGCCTGGGCAGGTTCCTGTGGTCGCTGCCCGCCTGCGACCACCTGCACAAGAATGAAAGCGTGCTCAAGGCCAAGGCCGTGGTCGCCTTCCACCGCGGCAACTTCCGCGAGCTCTACAAGATCTTGGAGAGTCACCAGTTCTCGCCTCACAATCACCCCAAGCTGCAGCAACTGTGGCTGAAGGCTCACTACGTGGAAGCCGAGAAGTTACGCGGCCGGCCCCTGGGCGCGGTGGGCAAATATCGGGTGCGCCGAAAATTCCCTTTGCCACGAACCATCTGGGACGGCGAGGAGACCAGCTACTGCTTCAAGGAGAAGTCGCGGGGCGTGCTGCGGGAGTGGTACGCGCATAACCCTTACCCCTCGCCGCGTGAGAAGCGGGAGCTGGCCGAGGCCACGGGTCTCACCACCACCCAGGTCAGCAACTGGTTTAAGAACCGGAGGCAAAGAGACCGGGCCGCCGAGGCCAAGGAAAGGTACGCGGCATCATTCCCGCAGATCGGGCTACCCTGCGAAGCCTTCCTTTCCCCTCCGCCCCTTTTCACCCCCGCAGGCACCAACCACCTCGATCACCCCGCTGGCCGGAGCCCCTCCGCGGGGCGGCGCCCCGGCCTCGGCTGCACTGCGGCGAAAGTTCATGAACTCTGAGATCGCTCGCTAGGGATGGGGGGAGGGTGGAGGGCGGTGTTCATCTGATTTGAGTGTCCGCGCGTGGATTTCCTGGGATGTGAGTGTCGGGAAACGTTGGCGCTAGGTTTCTTTTTCATGTTTTCTTGGCTGGCTAGGGGGAGAGGAGTGGCGGGTGGAGAGTGAGTTTTTAGATCAAGCAGAAGGGAAACGTTGATTGGTATCGCGGGGGAAGGGGTTCAGTGGGGGCTGAGATCTCGAACCTCTCTCTTCTCGCACCCCGGAAGGGTGAAGCTGTCCTGAAACTTCTGCTCAGTTTCCACTCGCGCCCGGTCCTTCAGTCGCGCTTTCCTGGCAGTCTTTTGGGTGAGAGGTCACTTCCATTCGCACTAGCTGCACAAAGGGAGGAGTCTTTCGAAAGAAGTCCACAGAAGAGAGCGCTTTGGGAGGGTTGGCGCTGCGTTGACTCCCCGGCGCCTCAAGTCCAGAACTGATTCTCTTCGTCGGCTCCCTGGCGCTTGGCCGGGCGCCGCGGCGGGTCCGGCCCGCTGTCCGCGCCGCTCACCCGGGCGAGGAATGGGTTTCCAATCTCAGACTTCTCTCACCCCAGAACACAGAAGACAACATTTTTTTCAACCTGTCTCTGCCTCCGCTCTCCTCACACGAACACCCCTGGCCACCTGGCCCGGCTCCACTCTTTTGCTGTAGAGTTTCCGACCGAGATTCGGAAGAGCTTCGGGAAGGCGGCGGCGGCTGGGAGAGCGCTCCGGGAAGCCGAGCAGTTTCGGGGAAACCTGAACGCCCAAGTCGGCCGAGTTTCTTTTGTTCGCTTCGGAGCCTGGAGGCCGAAGAAGTCGCCGCCTTGTTTCCCTCTGGGAAGCAAGAGTCTGGAGAAATTCAGCTGAGATGGGCATTTTGGGAGAGAGAGACTGCGAGATGGGGAGAGTTGGACAGACAGGCAACTCCGGGGTGGGGGGCATTCTGAAGGCAGAAGCGCGAGGGCTGGGAGACCTTGCAGTTTAGCAGCACCGAGCGCCCAGGCTGACACCCCGGTACATCACACCCGCTCAGGCTGTGCCTGGTCTTGAAGTTCCCCTGCCGGGAAAGTGTGCGCCGGTGTGGGTGTCCGCAGGGAGTTTGAAAGAGCACGTGAGGCACTGAGGACTGAGCGAATAACACCGGGCCAGGGACGGTACAGTTCCGTTTAGACGTCTGTTACAAAACGGCCTGTCCTTTAAGCCAGGCCAGAGGGCCCACTCCCTGATGAAATCGGAGAGACTGGCTGCGCTCCCTGTGTTTACTCAGGTCACTGGGCCGCTCTGGACACCACTTCCCATGACCTGTCCTGTGCCTCTGAAACCACAACCTCCAGGCAGGGGCAGGGAAACTCGACGGTTAATTGTTTCCTCAGATGGGAACAGGACAATTGACTTGATTCACCACCAAACATCTGTGCACTGGGCGCTGTTCGACCCCACCCCCCGTCATTT
This sequence comes from Bubalus bubalis, assembly GCF_019923935.1. Taxonomy (NCBI): domain Eukaryota; kingdom Metazoa; phylum Chordata; class Mammalia; order Artiodactyla; family Bovidae; genus Bubalus; species Bubalus bubalis. Next base: position 30,542,617 of record NC_059167.1, read on the forward strand.
TCTTCATCACCAACAACCATTTGTTGGAAGATTTTCAAATTTCCTTACTTCTAAATGTGGTACTTCTTGATAGGTATTTAATAATAACTGTTAGAACAAAAATTTAAAAATAATTTTTTGTGCATTTCAAATAAGCCCTGCTGATTTGGCTTTCTAAACTCTGGAAGAGGAAAGGACCCAGCATCACCTTTCTCAAGTCTCTTAGGCCTCCTCTCTTTCCCCCAGGACTCTGTGGGGTGGGTGAGAGGGCAGAACTCCATTTGGGTCAGTGACTGATTGCACAATGGCCCTTTCCTTCTTCCAGCTCCCCTCCCTCCATCTCACACTTTTTTTTTTTTTTTTTTTAACCATATGGTGTTGTCCTCTGTTTCTTAGGGAGAATACCGAAAACAATAACTCCTCCTCCAACAAGCAGAATCAACTCTCTCCTCTGGAAGGGGGCAAGCCACTCATGTCCAGCTCAGAAGAAGAGTTCTCACCTCCCCAGAGTCCAGACCAGAACTCCGTCCTTCTGCTGCAGGGCAACATGGGCCACGCCAGGAGCTCCAACTATTCTCTCCCGGGTTTAACAGCCTCACAGTCAGCGCACAGCCTGCAAGCCCACCAGCATCAGCTCCAGGACTCCCTGCTGGGCCCCCTCACCTCCAGTTTGGTGGACTTGGGGTCCTAAGAAGGGAGGGACTGGGGCCTCGAAGCAGCAACTAGGGACACTTGTAAATAGACATCAGGAACATTTTTTGCAGCTTGTTTCTGGGGTTCTTTGCGCATAAAGGAATGGTGGACTTTCACAAATATCTTTTTAAAAATCAAAACCAACAGTGATCTCAAACGTAGTGCCCTCTTCTCTCCGACTCTTTCCACTTCTACATTTCCCCTCCCAGTGTGGAGATCAGGGGGAAAAAAAAACCCAAACAAACAAAAACATCCAGTTACCCAGCCTTGGTTCTGGGCAACCCATGTTCCTGCTTCAGTAGGCTTCTTTTTTCTTTTCTTTTTCTTTTTTTTTTCAGTGAATGGAATTACAGATCAACTGGATTTTAATTATTTCATCTTAATTTATTTATGGAAAATGTTTTGAGAAGCGGAAAAGGAAATGAAAATGAGAGAGAGAGGGAAGTTAAAACAGTGAAAAGATCCTCCAGCCTGAGAGGAACTGGTTGCATTCTTAAGGTGAATAGGAAAAATATGATCTTATACCTTTTTTGATGGGGAAAATTAAGTTTACATTTTTCATATTTAGTGTTAAGTAATTTTATGTAGATTAAAAGGAAAGAACAGTATTAGGGGGAAAAAAACAAGTGCCTAAATGTCTTAACGCTCTCTATGTGAGGCAGTTAGAAATAGAAGTGACCATTAGTAATACAACTATTTTTGTCAAATTTAGTAGGGGTTTTTGGTTGTTGTTTGTTTTCTTGGGTTTTTTTTTTTATGGCAAACTTTAAAAAATGTACCAATGTGGAAAAAACACTTTCCTGAATGCCATTACTTCTCATGCCCTTGAAGCTCTCATATCTGTATCCTACTCCTGTTAAGGGTTTCTCCTTTTCCTAGTTTCTAGCTTGCAACAATACGTAACAAATCTGGCTACCTGGTATTTGTTACTAAAACAGCATGTGTTTGCAGGTTTCTTTTCTATTGTACCTAAACCAGTCTAAATTAAAACTTAGTAGAACACCAGGAGTACTGATTCTGTTTCTGAAAGGTGAGTTGTGTACTGCTGTCTTTGGGCTCCCCCCTTTTTTAACGAATAAGTTTTTTTTTTCTTTATTACTTAATGGTGGTTATGAATTGCAGGGTACGTTGGCCATCCCCTGAACCAAGAATGGTGACTGAGTTAATTATGTGACAGAAAAAGAGCGAATTCAAATTTGGTGTATTTATTTATTTTTTGTTACTTTAGATATGCAGTTTTGTTTACCACTAGCTTTTCTCCACAGAATTCGTACGTTAGCTCTTTTGTATTATTAACAAATTTATGACAAGACTGTGAAAGTAAAATAATTTATCTGCTTGGAGAAAAAAAGGGAACTCCTACAAGGATAGCAACATTGTGAATTAATCTGTACAAACAGAAAGCAGACCAACAGGACAGGAACTCTTTGCAGTGCTGCCGGATGGTGTCCAGAAACAATCCCAGTAATCATGTAGGCTCCATATTATTTTTGCCTGGGGCAAAAATGATGTACCTTGTATTTAGCTTTTAAAATTAGTGAAACAAATGGCATTATTTATTAAAATTCTACTCAGGATAACAGGATTGGCTTGCTTGTGCTTTGTAAAATATTGCTCCCCAGAGGAAGTCTATTTATTTTATGACATGACAGTTTCATAATTTTGATTTTTCTCCATCTGTGTCACCATTAATATGTTCATTTCTTTCTTACTCTTTCCTATCTTTCCTGTCCTGATCTAGAAGTGGGGGTAGGGGTATTAAGGCCTTCTTCTTCTTATTTTTTTAATGCCCAATGGCTTTGATTGAGTTCCAGGGAGAAAGGGTCACTGTACTTAACTGTAGTCACTTTTACTTATAAAGTCATTTTTCCCCTCAGTGATGGACAGATGTTCACACAGCCGCTCAGAGACCATCCTTTGCATTGGGAGCTCAGAGTCCCAATCTCCCTTGTTAGTGTTTTGGATCATTAAGTTGGTGTTTATTTAAGTCACTAGGGTGTTTATTCTCCACGTCTTGGGCCATGGAGAAATGCCACCCTCTGCAGGAGGGGCTCTCACAGGGGATCTCCTCGCATTCTTCACATTCACTGCCCAAAACAAACACCCAGCACAAAGATAGCTTTCAATGACCCTGACAGGCTTCAAAGGACACCGCGGAAATCTCCCTGGAAAATAGGAAGGGCCAATTACTTTAATTTCTTACAAGCCCTCTCTTCCTACTCCGATGACTACCCCCCACTCTTCCAGCTCTGTTGAGTATAATTTTAGACTCGGGGAAGTTCTATCTCCCTGGGTGCCTCGGCCCACTTCCTGCTGCCTTGGTTGGTGAATCTTGGAAATGTCTGCAGATCTGGCGAGGAGCAGAGCGGGCCGGCCGGTCCTGTAAAAGCCCCTGTGATTACTGCTTGTAAACTCGTTAAAAGGACAATTTTCTGTCACAGCCATAAACTCTTTGTAAAATCCCTGGCATTCGATCCAGAGTGCACATATTCCAGATGTGTTTAATAAGAAATTGCACAATGTGCCTCCCTCACCATCCTCCTCTCGGTCTGGCTAAACTGGGGACAAGCAGGAGGAGGTGAGAAAGCTGGATGTTGCCTTGAGTTTTCTTGGCAATCATTTTAGAGCAATCACTGGGGGGGGGGGGGGGGGGAACTAACCATATTTCTTTTTTTTCCTCGAGGAAATCTTCAAGGACCAGCTGTCAAGGGACCTCCAATTTACCTTCTCATCTTCTCCGTTTAACTGAATCAAAAGCCACTTTCTGATTTCTCCTTTACAGATTTCGTAAGGAGAGCCAAAAGTAATAATGATTTCTAGATAGTTTTTAGGACGAAACCTTACAGAATTTTACCGAGTAAAATAAAGTAATAATATACTGGGGCGATTTTCAAATTTTGGAGTTTTAAATCTGAACACAGGATACTTAGGGTCCCAGTTGCCTCTTCTCCTTGACCTCTTGGCTGAGAACGAAGCTGCTTTAAATACTCGAGAGGCCAAAGGGCTTGGCCAGCGGTTTCTGAATTTTGGCTTAGCAGACAGGGACTCAAGAGCCCCCAAACCCCACGAGATGCGGGCTGGGAACCGGACGCCGCTGGGGCCGGGAACTATCCTCCAGGCAAAGACAGCTCAGTCTTGACCCAGAGATGAAGTGGAGGCTTCCAGGAAGAGGCAGCGGCACTGGCACTTATGGGCGAACTGAGTTTGCTGAGCAGTAACCCTTGTCCCGCCGCTGTCCTCCGCACCCTGAGGGCCGGTCGGGCCCCTGGCACTGACCGCGCACGGAGCGGCTGTTCCTCTGCCTCACCGCCGCCGCCGCCGCCGCTCCTGCAGCTGCGGCCGAAAGGGCTTCACTCCTTTTCCCTCCGCCGCCTGGAGGTCTTCGCTCAAGTCTGCAGGCAGTACTCCAGGTTAGAGAGCCAGAGGTTTCCGTTCCGCGCGTCTCAGGCTGCAGGAAGCTGGGGGAGTTTTTCCTGCCACCCCGCAGACTCCGGAGGCTGCTCCTGCTCCTCTGCCCTCCCGAGGCACTGGGAATCGAGGCGCTGCTGCTCTCCGCCCCCAGACCCGGGCGGGGTCCCCTCACCTCCGCACCGAGGATCGCTCACATCCACATTCCGGGAGGGAGTCGCATCACAGCGCAGCTCCAGGAGCGGGGCCTGGTGGCGCGGCCCTCGGAGCCCCTGAGAGGAGAGGCTGCAAGGAGGTGCCGCGGCCTGAGCTTCGTAGGACAACGCGGCTGCCGTGGCCTTAGGCACCCCGGAGCCACATCCTAACCCTTCGTCGGGTCTCCCTCTTTTGAGTCAAGGAGCTAAATTCCTGGCGAGACCCCCGAGCGGCACGGAAAGCACTCCTGAAAGGGTTGGACCAGGCCAGGTGGTGGCAGGAGGAAGCGGTCGTGGCCGCTCACGGCTCCCGGGCGGGGCGGCAGGTGTAGCGTCCTTGGGTCTCAGACGCCAAGGCGGCTGTGCTCAAGCCCCTGGGCCTGGTCGGGAGGCGGCCTAGGTCCCGCCGCCCTCCCCGCGTCACGTATGGCCCGTGTCTTTTGCTTCCTGAGGCCTGGGTTTTGGCTCACGGGCCTGGGCTCATCCCCCGCGCGTTCGGCGGAGGGGTGCCAGTCACAGAGGGCGCCCCTTCGATGGCGGAGGAGAGCGGTCCGGGTTTCTAGGTTCTCGGGCACGACCGGGAGGCAGCTTGGCTTCATCGACCAGCCGGGCCTCGTCAGGCGTTTCCCCCCCTGGCCCGAGGCCCTGGGGTGAGCAGAGGCCTTTTCCCCACGCGCATCGCTGGGGCCCCAGGAAGGAGGCGCAGGCCAAGGCCCGCAGCGTGTTTCGGACTGGGCCATCGCGGCGCACACTCTGCCCTTCTTTAGTGGGGTAGGTGGCGTCGACAGGAACAGGTGGGTCAGGGTTAAGGTGAGGAAATTGGCTGATGGCCCACGTGCTCCCTCTATACTATTTCTTCTTCTCTGGTTTTTCCCAGTAGACTAAAAACTCTCCCAGGCTACCTCCTCCAGCCACCCCGAAGCCAGCAGAACCAGTGTCTGTGCCCACTTAGTCCACAGGAGCAGTTCGCACAAGGGTACCCGAGGGCTCAGTCTCTTAGCACTCAGGTATGGTCTTAGGTGGGGACTTGTGAGCCCCCTCAAGGTCATAGTGATCTTGCCTCCCCTTACTCTCTAGTCTGATTGAATCCGATAGTACACCTGGAAGATGTCCTCTGAAGACATGGGTTAAATCGGCCAGGACAGAGAAGTCAAAATCATGGGGGAATTGTTGTCTTGTCCTCTACCCAGAAAAACTGCTACTCTGGAAGGCCACATTTTCTCTAGTGTTTTAAACTGAGTATACACACACAACTTCGTTCCAGCTGATGAAATTGGAAACCTGTTCTCCCACTGAGGATGGCAATCAGTGTTTTAGGCGCTGTGGTCCTTTCAGACAGTGAGGAACAACACTGCAGTAGCATTTAAAAACAAAGAGAAAGAGACTGCTTGAGGCGCGGGTGTATGCCTGACTCTTTCCCATCTGAGTTTCAGCTTCTCTTAACTTGTTAATGGACAGCTGAGACCCCACTTCTCAGCATGCAGAGCACAAACTCCTTAAGGTCTGCTCTCCTATATTGCTTCACTACCTGGGAGTCTCCCCCCTCCCCTTTTGCAAAAGTGCCCACTAATTGTTTTCCTTTGCATAACATTAAAATATTCTTAAAATCCCACTCGTCTCCCCCCAACCCCATCCAACAGGAGAATGCAGAAAGAAAAACTAATTAAAAAAACTAAAAAACGCAACCCAACCTTATCTTTGAAAGAGAAAAGAGTTAACTTCAGATTTAACACATACCTAAGTGTATCTGAAATAGCTACCCAACTGTAATTAAAATACTACTAGGAGATATTGGCTGCTCTCCCTTCACTGCCATTAGTGGTTGTCATTAAAAAGACAGATAATTAGAAAGAAGGATGGAGACATGGAAATGTATACCAGCTCTCTCCATCTGGTCCCCTGCCCTTGCTATCCTCCCTAACTTAGAAGATAAATCTTTTATGGAACTGACATAGGCAGATCCAAATAGAAGCACTGATAGATTAACTCAAAGCAAATTTATTTTAATTTGCTATATAATTTATTTTAGAATAAGATTTTAAATTGATTATAACTTCTAAAATGCCATGACTTATTTATAACAGATACATAGTTTATTGATGAGGTGGTGGTTCAGGAGCTGAGCTGATATGCATTTGGCATCTTAATGGAAAAAAAATGGCCCTAGACTTCATATTTTTTAAGATTAAAAAAAAAAAACTTTGAAATGTTCTTTAACATTTCATAGAGCTGGTCAGTTGGCATCCCTGGCTTCCAACCAGCAAGCCTGTAAAACCAACTTTCTAGGTGTTTTTAACCTATTAAGTATTTTAACAAATTCAGCTCCTCTCCTTCACTCCCTTAAGGCATGGCTTTAACTGCCTTGCAGCACAGCACTTCAGTTCTAATCTGGGTTGCCAGTTATCCAAATGATCTAAATACCAGGGAAAGGCAATGGGACTGTGAAAAAACAAAAACAAACAAAAAAAAACAAATCAAACCTATATAGCTATGACATTTTTAGTTGGCTCTCAAACAGATATTATTTTAAAACTATAAACATCAGTATGCAGCACAACATTCCCGTTAATTTTTGCAGCTTTGTGTATGTGTATTAGTGGTGGGGACTGGTGTGGTTGGTGGAGAGGAGCAGCAATTTACAGAGCTTAGAGAGAAAATGCACATTTTGAAGGTGAGGTGGCATAATCTTCCATACCATGCAAAAGGAAATTTTATGTCAAAATCAAGGAGGTAGTTAATGAAGGAGCATTAGCTCTGTACCTGGGATGCCATGAATATGAAAGTAAGTAACAGCTTAAAAAATTAAGATAGGACAGCATGCCTTAGTATCTATGAAGTAAGAACATTTAAACAATTGAAGCCTTGTCTGTCTTCAGATATGTGGTGAATATTTTCTATGCATTGCTGATGCTATATAAACATAACTTGCTTCCTCCTAAAGTCAAGTTCTTTATTTTAATTGAAGAATAATATTGCTCAGGGCTCTACCTCTGAGTACAAATAGCTAATCTAAGAAAATCAGTTCTGGGAATCTGGAACCAATGGCTGTTTTCAAAATAAACAGACAAAATCTTCATAAAGAAGGCCAGGAGGATTATTTTTACACACAGTATATCTCCTGATTTCTCAAAAAAAAAAAAACAACTTTTATGGAAAGACTAAAAGGCAGAATGACAATGGAGTCCCCTTACCATATTTCTGTTTTTACAAATCATCCTGATTTAAGACTCCCAAGCTGTCTTGGTTAAAATTTCCAATATTAATATATCTTAGAAGCAAATCTGTGTGCACTTCCTCTTTCCTTCTTTTTTAAAAATTTCCTAGTGTGGGGACAGAGATATAAGACAAATGTATTACAAAATAAAAAATAAAGGTGTAATTTAAAACGTGTTTATAATATTGAATGAATAGCAGGTAAACAGTATCCTCACAGCAAAGAACACCAGTTTGCTTTGTGCTTTTGTTCAGCAAACTCAACTAAGGAAATGAATGAGGGAAAATTTGAAATCATTCTGATTGTCCAGTACAGAGCCCAGTATGGATGCTCAACAAGGTTGATTTAGGGAAGAATCTGGGGGAGGGGAAACACCCATTTACAGAAATTTCTTAGAAACTCATGTCAGAGTACAGATTTTCCTTTTATTAGGATCCCAACTCCACTGACACCCAGGCAGGAAGATATCCAGATCTACCTAAGTTTGGAGATTACATTTGGGATTCCTTTCAGTAGATAGGACCAGGTGACCCGAAGATGCCCCTTCTCCCTTGGTTCCTAGGTTCCAAGTCCCACTAAGATGGGAACCTCACGAACTAAGAAACTGCCAAGTGGAGCAGATATAAAGATGTTCCCTCCAAATGTCATTCTTGTCATGTGGTGTGAATGTGTGTGGTGAGCTTTCCGAAAATGTGTTTTTCGTTCCCTTGGGGGACAAGAAAGAGTTAATTTGTTTTCTGACAGGTTTCACACTGTGGGCAGGTCTGCCAAAAAAGAGAGGAAACAGAGAACAGCCGTATGATTAATTCTACCTGTTTTTCCCATGAGCGATCACCTGCTCCAGGGGTCATGAATAGCAGGTAGCTCTCCCTCTCCAGGGCTCTGAGAGCTTCGTTTGTTTGGTGACAGCTGAGTGACAAGGCCTGAAACCCGAACCCATCGCCCGGCCTGATGGGGGGATAAAAACTCTGGATGTTCCCTCAAACATTTCAGGAAATGAAAGTTGTAACGCGATCCCTCCTGCGCCCACATCTCCCCCAGCAAACACAAAAGCTCAAAGGAGCCTTCTCGGATTGAATTCGGCCTAGAGTTGATGGAGGGAAAGCGGAGCCCGACGCGGGGCGAGGGGGAGGAGAAGGGAGCGGGCCGAGGCCGCGGCTGGCAGGCTTTCTGAAGCAGGACTGGAGGAGTGCAGAGCCGGGAGAGAGCTGGGCGCCAGAGGCCCGGGCGCCCCTGGGGGCCGGCTTCCACGCGGCGTCCCAAGCTCCCTGAGACTCCAGACCGTATGGACAGCTGTCGCCCCCTACATCTGTCTTTAGGGTCAACCTGAAGTGGGAAGGAAACCCTGCGGCCTTAAGCCCTGAGCAGATAGATCCCTGCTATTTGCGCGGCCTCTGCACCAGGGCCTAGAGTCCCCTGCGGGCCGCAGCGCAGGCCCGAGCCCCACCTTTGCGACCACGCCGGCCTGGGCGGAGGCTCTGGGACCCCGCGCCTGCTCTCGGGCGGAGGTGGACCTTCTCATCCGCCCCCGGGCGGGCGCAGACTGAGCTGCCGGGACCCTGAAGGCTGGGAGGGACGCCGCGCGGGCCTCACTCAGCGCCCTCGCGCTCGGCCGCCCCCATCAGTCAGCAGCATCCATCTGCCTCCGGCCTCGCCCGCACTGGTAGAGAAGCTCCCAGCCAGTGGCCGGGAGGAAGGCGTGGGGGGCGGGGAGGGGCGGGGGAGCAAGGGGAGCTGAGACGTTGACGCTCCGACCCCCACGCGGCCAACCGTCCTTGGGTCGTACTGTCCTGTCAATCAGCGTGCCGGTGCCCGCGCAGCCTCTGGGTTGGTAGGAGGAAGTAAACGCTAGGCCCCCTCAAGGCGAGTTTTACTCCTTAGCCCTGACAGCTGTTACTGCTTTGTTCTGTACAGCATTTTCAGTTTTTTTCTCTCCGTAAATTCATAAATCTTTCCCAGACATCATCATCAGCTCTCATCTCTCTCCCCAGCCTTCATGGGGACTAAGAAAGTTATTTTCTTTTACTCTTTTAAACGCAGAAGCTCGTTACAGGGCAAACTGACCTGGGAAGCAGAATAATGCATTGTCACAGATCCATCACTTGCACACACTTGCGACTTGTGTGACTATGGGCAAGTTATCTCACTTGGCCGAGCCTCATCAGGGAAAACAGGAAACATGATACATAGCAGGAGTACCATGATGCTTCAATGAGCTGAAGTATTAAATGTGAAGTGGCTTGGCACTAAAGACAATGACTAGTAGCTATATTATAATAAGTTTGGAGACTCCTTAGACGTTCACAAAGCTGCCTGGGAAAATTCCCATGATGCTAGAGTTTTCAGTGAGGGCATATTATGACTATTTCCACCTTTTGTGAAGGAGAAGGCAATGGCAACCCACTCCAGTACTCTTGCCTGGAAAATCCCATGGACGGAGGAGCCTGGTGGGCTGCAGTCCATGGGGTCGCGAAGAGTCAGACATGACTGAGCGACTTCACTTTCACTTTTCACTTTCATGCACTGAAGAAGGAAATGGCAACCCACTCCAGTGTTCTTGCCTGGAGAATCCCAGGGAGGGCAGAGCCTGGTGGGCTGCCATCTATGGGGTCGCACAGAGTCAGACACGACTGAAGTGACTTAGCAGTAGCAGCTGTAGCACCTTTTGTGAAACATTGAAAGAAGCACAAGTCAACCTAAAGTTTGATTAGCCTTTGGGTGTAGTCAAAGCTGAGTCTTATTTCTTGAAGGTCTGAGTCTAGAATCTAGAAGTTTAACCTCAGTAATTTAATTCTGGAATGATATTTAAATTTACAGTGCTTGGAAAATGTCATCTCTGTTGTTCATAATTTGAACACTTGTGGAGATGCCATCATGTATGGTAGAGTTATATTGATGAAAAATAAAGCCCACTTAAACGTGCCTGAAAATGACAAATTACTTAGAAGGGAACTAGAGCATTTAGCTGAGTAGAGAATTTAAGGCCCCACCTAAACGTGTCAACATAAGTGTAGAATAAGAAAGTACTTAAAAGATTTAATGCCTTGCTGATGTTAACACAGTGCTGGACATAATAGCACCTGATAAATATTATTTAAGTAAATGAATGGGCTGCTGAAATGACGGAGAGTCTTTAGATAGAATGCAATTCCCAGAGTTGGAATTTTGCAGGACTCTCTTGGGTACATTTCTTCTCTTGTGACACTCTCTAATGATCACAAGGGATGAATAGTTCATTTTGACATGCCGCACATCCTTCTCTGATTTCAAGGACTTTCTCATTCAGGTATTATTGAAAGCTAAGTGCATTTCTGAAATTTGCATGGGTCAATGAGAGAGAGGAGAGACTATGATAGAAAGAATATGAGAGAGAGAATATGAGAGAGAATTTCGGGGGTTTTGTTGGGACACCGCCCCCCTCCGACTGACACACTCAGTGGTAGAACCAGAGACCCAGAACTACTGATAGGAGGAAGAACCCCAGCAAAGGTAGGTTTAAAACCTAGAGTGTAGGTGGAGCATGCATGTGGTAGTGCCTCACCTAAAGAAGCATTTTGTGTACAATTCTTTAACTCTGTATTTTCCTCCAGCATTTTCATTTTCTTCAAAAGTATTCTAGACTGCTAAAAATAGTACATATTTAAGTTTTTGGCTTGGGGAAATTGATCAGTTTGTAGTCAATCACCATACATGTTCAGGATGTGTTCAGTAGGTTTTTTTTTTTTTTTGCAAAAACCTCCCTATATTACACTCACTAATTACTTGAGGTAAAGGTAGAAGGCAAAGACGCATGTTTAGAAATTTTTCAAAAAGCTCTGTTATATACATATACTCTGCCTTGTGCCTGCAGGATTGTATATGTCCCACATAATACTTACTTTTGGAAAATACATATACTAATATTACATTTATTTGCAAAGTAAATATTTGAATGTAAGCAGTGCATAGACAGAAATGGATAGAAAAAGTGGGAGTTCAAGCCCATCACTTCTAAGAATGTATCCTATAATCAGAGAAATATTTGTTAGGAACTATGACTATATTGCTGCTAAATCATTTGCATATTGTGAAATTATTTGCACAGTGTTAGGGCCAGGAGTTCTCAGAATTATGCTTTCTGCCGCTGCTTTTAACGTGACTGAAATAAGGAAATATGTAGTGTTTTTCTTTCTAAATTGTTCCAGCATCCACATGTTTAGAAACACAAAAATATGTCCGTGTGCTCACTCAAAATATAAAAAGAACTAAGAGAGAGTATTTTATACTTAGGGATAAGTTAATTCAAATTAGATTAAACTTTGCAGAGGGTGCTTCAAGGAGGTTTGGGTAGATTCCAAGTTTTAACATATCATTCAAGAAATGAAAGGCCTCAGGGCATTCTAAAAGGCATGTCCGCTCTAAATCAGCTTTAGTTCATTTCAAATAAAAAATATATGACTGGACTTGAAGGTTGGATAGAGAGGAGTCTTATTTCTACTCTATAGATGTATCATAGGGAAATAAAATAAGTGAGGAAATCCAGGCCCCTCAGTGTTTGAATTTCTCTAAAGGATTTATGTATAAGTGCTGAGGCAGAAGTTCCTTTTCAATCATTTCTTCATGAAACTGAAAGACTTATTTGTTAATATGCTGAGAAGCATAGTAAGTTTCTTTCCACCAGAAATTTGTTATAGATAAAATGAATTAGCCCTCATGGAGTGCTTAGAAGATAACATACTAGATGTTTTCAGTGTATTTTATGATGCATGACATTTTATGATTTTAATTATAGGTCAATCTCAGATAGCTAATGGGTCTTTCAACTGTTGAAAGTATTTTCCCCTTTTGATTAAGGCAAAACAATGGAAAAATAAGTCAATTTCTTATAAAATTTAAAGATTTCAATATTAGTTAGCTGAGCTAAACAGGGAATGAAATTAGATACAAGGTTTATTTTTCAAAGTTTGAGTTTTTAGCACCGATGGTGGCAAATGTGCTGTAAAAACATGCACATAACAAATGCTATAATTTGTCACCCCCCCCCTTTTAAAAGTAGTTCATGTATGACTTTGGGGTAATGAAGACTTGAATTTGAATAACTACCTGAAATAGATGGATAAGACATAGTAAACTAGAAGTACCAAATTTTGTGAAATATGTACAAAACTCACAAACAAGACTCAAGATGGAGTCTAATCTTTCAGTGTACTTCTTATGAACAACACAAATGAGTAAGAAAGATCTATTTTCTTTGCTGGTGCTCTCAGCCATACTTCCCTTGAAAAGTGTACTGAAGGAAGTATGGTAATGAGGATTAGGAGAGTTGAATACTGCTAGCCAGTGGGTGTATGGTGGATTGTATTACCTGCAGGAGTGGAGGCAAAATACCCATAAAATAGCCTTTCAGATTCAGTTTGTCTCAAGTTACATTGTGAAATTCAGTGGTTTGGTATAGTTGTATACCTGTTGGCTTTCAAGAATTAAACAGAGTTGGGGTGGGCTGACCCTTGTGCAGAAGGACATGCAGGTGGTACCAGAGGTATGGGGGTTTGTGGTTTCCTATGGGAAATTCTTTTGGTGATTTCATTCTCTCTTGAGTAGGGTGGGTAAGAGGCAGAAAGTCCAGAACCTGATCTATAGCTCCTTCTTGGATCACAGGCCAGTCTACATTGTAAAGATTAATTTCACTTACTTTCATACAGACTATTATTTGTAATTCTAGCATTGGCTCTCTGACTGAGGACACTAATTAGTTAAAAACTGAAATTATTCATCCATTAAGAAAAGAGAGTTCTAACATGCCGTATTTCTTAGCTGAGAAATAAAATTTTAAGTCTGATCACAGAATTCACCTTTATATCCTTTATTCTCCTGGAAGTGGTATCAACAATCCTGGTATCCTGGCTGAAATTCAGGTTTAAGACTTCCCCTAAGCTTGTTTATGTTCTAGCCATAACTGGAAGTTGTATTTATTTATTCTTCACTTCCTCTTCTAGGCTTTAGGGTGGTATTTTTTTTGTGAGCGGCTGTTAAGCTGATGGCCAAGGAAGACTTTCTGTTTAGACATATTTTAATTGATTTAACCATTTAAGACTAAGCAACATTTATTATATCTACAAATACTTATTGTGGGAAAGATATTAAAATTTCTAAATTTTGTGATGAATTATTGAGACTATAATACTAACGCCTATATGTATTCAGTATCTATTGGGCTATCAGACTGGTACTTTTTTTTAGTAAGGAAAAATCATTTATTGGGTTTTATAGAAATCAGTGGATTATTAGGATGAATGAAGTACCATCTCAGACAAAGTGCATCAATGGCTCAGTTCATGTCAGAAAAAGTCTTATGTTGGATCAGCTATTAAGAGACGTTAAACAAGGCTGGCAGTGAATTTCTAAGTCTCTGTTTTTTTTTAAAGTATGGGGACATTTTTTATTTTCTCAGCAATTTGACTTACTTAGTCGTCTCTTAAAACCTGTATCCTTTTCCTTATATCTTCCTCTTTCACACATTCTCATAAACATTCCAGGTAGATTTGATGCGATTTCCTTTACAAATAGAAATAAACACTATCTTTATTGAATGATTGATTCATTCATCGAAAGTGGGTAATTAATTAAGGCTAGTGGGAGGAGATATTAGAGTTGGTAATGAAGATGGATTAAGAGGGATAAGGGAAAATATTTCTCTTTTTTCCTGATAAGGTTGTGCTTCAAATTAGCCAAAGATTTGAAAAAGGAAAAATGTAATACTAGAAGGGATTAGATGATTGAATGAATTTTCCTGTGCTTATGCTGCCTGGTCAAGCCAATCCCTTTGCACATGGGAAGCAGACACATCAACACGGTGATCTCTGCTAAAATCCTGGCCCTTTTTATCTCACCAGAAATGAATCCAAATATTTAGATATGCTCTTGAGTTTGCAGTTAAATTAGAAAATTTTGCCTAGAATGATATCTCAGAAAAAGTGAAATCATGGCTATGCATGTACAAACAATGATAATAAAAATAAGTTTAAAACAATAAACATCTAAGATTTTAGACTCAGTACTGTCTTTGTTGATGATGGATACAGGGAAAGGGGTGGCAAAGTATACCTTTAGCTATTATAGGAATGTTTTTCTATCTTGAGAATTTGGCAATAGTTAGAAAACCACCGTTGAGAATGGCCTTTCCCCTCCTGGTAGTATGATTTAAAATGGCTGTCTCAGAAAGAATCTGCCCATGGCCACTAGCTAATTCAGAGAATTGAGGTCATATTTATTTTAAAGAGTTGACCAGATAAGTATAAAGAAAACTCTCCTTTCTAACAATGAATAGAGAATTATGGTTTGAAAATGTTATTCATGAGCAATCAGCAAAATGGTCATGGAGTCAAAGGTAGCATTAACAGTGGAAATTTGGCTACAGATGCTAGATGCAACCCCACATTGGGTAGCCTTATCTTCCTGCCTAATCTTTCCCAATAAGATTGTGCTGGTGGAAACAAAACTGTTCAGGTAGCTGAATGAGTGCCCTTGAGACAGATTGTCCCTGAGAAATGGGAAGCATAATCACATAGAAATGCATCATGGTAACATCACATATGTTATAACAAAAGTACAGATTGATTTCATTGAGTTGCATATAATATATATTATCACTCATGTTTGGGGTATAAATATTTTTACTATAAAAATTTTTAAAAGGATCTTTGTCTTTAGAATGTGACTGCAGACCTTTGCCAGGCATGGTTTTCATTAAAAAACCCCAAACAAAAATGCTGCCAGAGCACCCCAGGAAGGTGTTAACCATAGTAAATATTCATAAGGTAATGAGACAAAGATTTTTTTATCTAACTAGATTTGGTGAATTTATTGGTGTTTAACGGTGTTTTAAACTAGGAAAAACAAATCTAATGTGAACAATGCTATCTTTTTGGATCAACGGTAGTTGTATTGGTTAACAAGTATAAGCATGTATATGAACTTTGGTTACACTTTTGAAACCAGATTCTTCCAAGTGCCTAAGGTTGTGCCTACATAAAACTAGCATCACAATTGCGTTAAAAAACAACTACCGCAAACCCAGTGAAAGCAGCCATTTGGCAAAACAGAAACCATAATACCTACTAGACTGAATATGACCATCTTCTAAATAGTTTGTAAATTTAAAATAGGCAGGCAGTTTCATCACTCTCTTCCCCTCACCCTTAGTAAACTCTAAGTCTTTCAAGGTATAATAATGCTAACCCTGCTTATTTAACTTATATGCAGAGTACGTCATGAGAAACGCTGGGCTGGAAGAAGCACAAGCTGAAATCAAGATTGCCAGGAGAAATATCAGTAACCTCAGATATGCAGATGACACCACCCTTATGGCAGAAAGTGAAGAGGAACTCAAAAGCCTCTTGATGAAAGTGAAAGAGGAGCGTGAAAAAGTTGGCTTAAAGCTCAACATTCAGAAAACTAAGATCATGGCATCTGGTCCCATCACTTCATGGCAAATAGATGGGGAAACAGTGGAAACAGTGTCAGACTATTTTTGGGGGCTCCAAAATCACTGCAGATGGTGACTGCAGCCATGAAATTAAAAGACGCTTACTCCTTGGAAGGAAAGTTATGACCAACCTAGATAGCATATTGAAAAGCAGAGACATTACTTTGCCAACAAAGGTCCGTCTAGTCAAGGCTGTGGTTTTTCCAGTAGTCATGTATGGATGTGAGAGTTGGACTGTGAAGAAAGCTAAGAGCTGAAGAATTGATGCTTTTGAACTGTGGTGTTGGAGAAGACTCTTGAGAGTCCCTTGGACTGCAAGGAGATCCAACCAGTCCATTCTAAAGGAGATCAGCCCTAGGTGTTCTTTGGAAGGAATGATGCTAAAGCTGAAACTCCAGTACTTTGGCCACCTCATGTGAAGAGTTGACTCATTGGAAAAGACTCTGATGCTGGGAGGGATTGGGGGCAGGAGAAGGGGACGACAGAGGATGAGATGGCTTGATGACATCACTGACTCGATGGACGTGAATTTGAGTGAACTCCGGGAGATGGTGATGGACAGGGAGGCCTGGCGTGCTGTGACTCATGGGGTCGCAAAAAGTCGGACACAACTGAGCGACTAAAGTGAACTGAAATGAATGCTTTTAGGCTGCCAGGGTTCCATTTCTGTATTTTTGTATTTAAATTTTTTCCTATATTTTGAATCAAAACCACATTTTCATCAGAGATCTGCCAAGGAGTATTCTGGTAGCCTGAAAACCTTACTGTGCCCAGTTCAGTTCAGTCGCTCAGTCACTTCTGACTCTTTGCAACCCATGGACTGCAGCATGCCAGGTTTCTCTGTCCATCACCAGCTCCCAGACCCTTCTCAAACTCATGTCCATTGAGTGGTTATGCCATCCAACCATCTTATCCTCTGTCGTCCCCTTCTCCTCCCGCCTTCAATCTTTCCCAGCATCAGGGTCTTTTCCAAGGAGTCAGTTCTTCACATTGGGTGGCCAAAGTATTAGAGTTTCAGCTTCAGCATCAGTCCTTCCAATCAGCATTCAGGACTGATTTCCTTTAGAATGGACTGGTTGGAGCTCCTTGCAGTCCAAAGGATTCTCAAGAGTCTTCTCCAACAGCACAGTTCAAAAGCATCAATTCTTCAGCGCTCAGCTTTCTTTATAGTCCAACTCTCACATCCATACATGACTACTGGAAAAACCATAGCTTTAACTAGAGGGACCTTTGTTGGTAAAGTAATGTCTCTGCTTGTCAATATGTTATCTAGGTTGGTCATAGCTTTTCTTCCAAGGAGCAAGTGTCTTTTAATTTCATGGCTACAGCCACCATCTGCAGTGATTTTGGAGTCCCCCAAAATAAAGTCTCTCACCATCTCTCAATAGTCTCTCACTATTTCCCATGAAGTGATGGGACCAGATGCCATGATCTTAGTTTTCTGAATGTTGAGTTTTAAGCCAGCTTTTTCACTCTCCTCTTTCACTTTCATCAGGAGGCTCTTTAGTTCTTCTTCACTTTCTGCCATAAGGGAATGGCACCCCACTCCAGTACTCTTGCCTGGAAAATCCCATGGGCAGAGGAGCCTGGTGGGCTGCAGTCCATGGGGTCGCTAAGAGTCGGACATGACTGAGCGACTTCACTTTCACTTTTCACTTTCATGTATTGGAGAAGGAAATGGCAACCCACTCCAGTGTTCTTGCCTGGAGAATCCCATGGGCAGAGGAGCCTGGTGGGCTGCCATCTATGGGGTCGCACAGAGTCGGACACGACTGAAGCGACTTAGCAGCAGCAGCAGCATCTGCATATCTGAGGTTATTGGTATTTCTCCCAGCAATCCTGATTCCAGCTGCGCTTCATCCAGCTCAGCATTTCACATGATGTACTCTGCATATAAGTTAAATAAGCAGGGTGACAATATACAGCCTTGATGTACTCCTTTTCCTATTTGGAACCAGTCTGTTGTTCCATGTCCAGTTCTAACTGTTGCTTCCTGACCTGCATATAGGTTTCTCAAGAGGCAGGTCAGGTGGTCTGGTATTCCCATCTCTTTCAGAATTTTCCACAGTTGATTGTGATCCACACAGTCAAAGGCTTTGGCATAGTCAATAAAGCAGAAATAGATATTTTTCTGGAACTCTCTTGTTTTTTTGATGATCCAGCAGATGTTGGCAATTTGATCTCTGGTTCCTCTGCCTTTTCTAAATCCAGCTTGAACATCTGGAAGTTCATGGTTCACGTATTGCTGAAGCCTGGCTTGGAGAATTTTGAGCATTTTTTGCTCAAAAAATGCTTTGATACTTTGCTAGCATGTGAGGTGAGGGCAATTGTGCAGTAGTCCGAACATTCTTTGGCATTGCCTTTCTTTGGGATTGGAATGAAAACTGACCTTTTCCAGTCCTGTGGCCACTGCTGAGTTTTCCAAATTTGCTGGCATATTGAGTGCAGCACTTTCACAGCATCATCTTTTAGGACTTGAAATAGCTCAACTGGAATTCCACCAGCTCCACTAGCTTTGTTCATACTGATGCTTCCTAAGGCCCAATTGACTTTGTTTTCCAGGACGTCTGGCTCTAGGTGAATGATCACACCATTGTGGTTATCTGGGTCATAAAGATCTTTTTTGTATAGTTCTTCTGTGTATTCTTGCCACCTCTTCTTAATATCTTCTGCTTCTGTTAGATTCATACCATTTCTGTCCATCTTTGCATGAAATGTTCCTTTGGTGTCTCTAATTTTCTTGACGAGATCGCTAGTCTTTCCCATTCTATTGTTTTCCTCTATTTCTTTGCATTGATCGCTGAGAAACTGTGCCTAACATGTTGGCAAAGTCAATTTATTGAGTCTGTAACTTGTACAGAATAAATAATTTCCTTTATTGCAATTGTCTAATCTATTGTTTGCCATCTTGTTAAGAGTTCAGGGTGGCTAGGAAAAAAATTTGAGATTCTAGATTACTTGTGAGAACAGGCTGGTACTTACTGAATTGTTGCTTTTCAGGCTCTTGGTAAAAGTATTTAAAGCTTTATTGTCACCTTTGACGTCCACTCCAAACATCTCAATATTTATCTTTAAAAAAAAAAAGAATTTCTGGTGTTTCTAAAAATAGTAATTATTCTCTCAACAAACCCCTTTTAGTCCTATTTAGCGTGAGTTCAACACATTAATTAAGCATCAAAGGGCCTAGGAATGGGGCTGAAATCCCAATAATGTCTCATGAGTTCTCAAACTGTCCATCCTTCAGATGGGATCACCACGCAGTGATTTGGGGACCTTGTCTTGGTCAACCTCGGAAGATGGCATTATATTTCCTTTCTGTTTCTTCTTTCCTTTAACAAGAAAACCTTGACCCTTGTGTTTGTAAACAATGTACACAGATAGTTTTCTCTGCTGCATATTCAATATTTGTCAATGGAGTGCTCTCAGATAGTTAGATGTTGTTCTGATACTAGAGGCTGCCTGTTCTTTGTTTAAGGTGCAGGTAAGAGATTTTTTAGTAACACCCCCTCTCCATGCAGGATCTGAGGAGAGTCTCATCAGGCTATATTTTTCCAAAGTCTTATTCTGCTCCTATTTTCTACTGAATCTAATTTCCTGTTGTGTTCTTTCTTTTTTCCTTCATAATGCTATCTAAATGTTGGTATATGAGGGAAGATAGAGGAAGAAGATGGCTATCTATCATATGAGAGGGTGTGTTTTATTTACCTTGGTACGGCCAGAGCCTTGCTCAGTGTCAAGCACCTTAGCACTGAATACTTAGAGAGTACTTAGTAGGTGTTTTTTTTTCCCTTTATTTTTGGTTGCGCTGGATCTTTGTTGCTGTATGCAGGCTTTCTCTCGTGGTGGTGAGTGGGGGCTACTCTTTGTTGTGGTGCTCGGGCTTCTCATTGTGGTGGCTTCTAGGGCATGTGCGCTTCAGTAGTTGTGGCACAGGGGCTTATTAGTTGTGGCTCTCTGGCTAAGTTGCCCCATGGCATGTGGAATTTTCCCAGATCAGATCAGGAATCAAGCCTGTGTCCCCTGCATTGACAGGTGGACTGTTATCTACTGTACCAACAGGGAACTCCCTGTAAGTGGTTGTTGAATGGATGAAAGAATGATATTTAGGAACATTAGGGACAGAGAGTTATAGGAACATTTCTTCTGTTATTGAGTATAACACAAGAGGAAATAGATAGGCTATGCTCAGAGAGAATGAGGTGAGACTTCAGGGAAAACCATGTGACTCTAAGGCATTTGGGACCTAAGGACTTTTACCTGGAAAAGCTGGAAGTCTTTTCCAGGTAAATATTGGGAGAAAATATAAAGAATGGGAGATGGTTATTTTTGGAAAATGGTCTTGCTTAGAGAGGCAAAGGTCTTAATGAGCATTTCTCTATTGGTGTTTCACAGGTGTGCTCCATAGAACACTTGCATCAGAATCACTTGTGTGCTTTGTTGTTGTTGTTGCTTAGTTGCTTAGTCATGTCCGACTCTTTGCGACCCCATGGTCTGCAGCACACCAGCCTTCCCTGTCCTTCTCTGTCTCCCAGAACTTTCTCAAACTCATGTCCATTGAGTCAGTGATGCCATCCAACCATCTGATCTTCTGTTGCCCCTATCTCCTCCTGCATTCAATCTTTCCCAGCATCAGGGTCTTTTCTAATGAGTCAGCTCTTTGCATCAGGTAGCCAAAATATTGGAGTTTCAGTCTCAGGATCAGTCCTTCTAATGAATATTCAGGACTGATTTCCTTTAGGACTGACTGGTTTAATCTCTGCACTCCAAGGGACTCTCAAGAGTCTTCTACAATACCCACAGTTCAAAAGCATCAATTCTTTGGTGCTCAGCCTTCTTTATGGTCCAACTCTCACATTTGTACATGGCTACTTGGAAAAACCATAGCTTTGAGTATACAGACCTTTATTGGCAAAGTAATGTCTCTGCTTTTTAATATACTGTCTAGGTTTGTCATAGCTTTTCTTCCAAGGAGCAAGCATCTTTTAATTTCATGGCTGAAGTCACCATCTGCAGTGATTTTGGAGCCCAAGAAAATAAAGTCTCCCACTGTTTCCATTGTTTCCCCATCTATTTGCCATGAAGTGATGGGACTGGATGCCTTGATCTTTATTTTTTGAATGTTGAGTTTTAAGCCAGCTTTTCCACCAGTGTGCTTACTTGCATCTTAAACAAATACCATAAGGGATTCTCCCACGAACTAAAATGTGAGAATAATTGTTCCAATTAATGTTTTTATTCTATAGCCCAGGCCATCATCATCTCTCACCTGGATTCCTACTCCCTCTTCCCAGTGAGTTCTCTAAACAGCAGCATCCAGAATGAGCTTTGGATCATGTCACTTTTCTGCTTTGAGTCCTTCAACAGCTTCCAGTTAGAATTAAGTCTAAACCTCTTACTATGGCTTAGAAGGCCCTGCGTGATCTTTTTTGCTAACCTTATCTCATTTCATGCTCCCCTTCAGTCACCCTACTTCAGTCCTACCAGCTTTTAGTGCCTCAAACAAGCCGAGTCATTCCCTCTTCAGAGACTTCACCGATACTATTTCCTCTTACCTTAAGATGGCCTCTCTTCTGCCTAACCCTTCCTGTTGCTTGAGTGTTACCTTCTCAGAAAGGCCTTTTCCCTAAGGCCAGAGTGTGGCAGTACAGGGCTGAGGTGCTTATGGCTGCAAATATCAGAAAACCACAACCCAAACTGGCTAAAACAGGAGGGCAGGCTGCAGGCACAGCCTTCCCGCAGCCTGTTCACACCGTGCCTCCTGGCAAGCCCATCTTTGAGTGTTGATGTTGTCCCTACTTCTGTGTGATGATCCTTCCTAGGTTGTTTGCAAGATGGTTGCAGTGGTGCTAGGCGTCTATCTCATCTTGTCACAGCTGCATCCAGAGGCACAAGAGAAACTCTTCTGGGAGCCTTCAGGAGAGAGGAAGCTTTTTTTTAGAAGCCCCCTCCCTCACAAGATTTTTCTTTCTTTTGGCCACACTGTGGGATCTTAGTTCCCCAACCAAGGACAGAAGCCAATGCCCCCTACAGTGGAAGCACAGAATCTTAACTACTGGATCACCTGGGAAGTTCAAAAAAGATTTTTCTTTGTCTCATTGGCCAGAATTGAGTCATAAGCTAATTTATAAACCAATCACTGGCTTGTGGGGCAGGGGATTCAGGTTTATTGTGATCAACCTTGAATAGAGATTCTTATTCTATTTTGTACCAAGTACACCTTAGGCAGTTTTGTGAAATCTACAGACCTCTTCTCAGAATAATGATTTTGAATGAATATCATTGAAATCAACTATAAAGAAATATACTTAACAAAAGTACTAAATATGTGATCTTATGTTAGACTCTAGTAGTAATTAATAATTAGTATAATTTTTAAGTAGTGACTAATATGAGTGATATTCTAAGACATCTACAACAACTGTAATGTGACTTGAAAATATCTGTAATTTCTATCGGTGACGAATTGGTATTATGAATACTATTTGGTTTCCTGCCTATATTGATGGTTGAAGGAAACGTTAAATTTCATTTAGAGGTTAATTAAAATATAGGGGTGATTTTTTTTTCTCCATTAAATTCATGGATACCCTGAACTTAATTCTAGGTTAAGAACACCTGGCCTAGACTAGTCTTTGCAATCCCATGAACTGTAGCCTGCCACGCTTCTCTGTCCATGGAATTCTCTAGACAAGAGTACTGGAGTGGGTTGCCAGTTCCTTCTCCTGGGAATCTTCCTGACCCAGGGTTTGAACCCTGGTCTCCTGTGTTGCAGGAAGCTTCTTTGCCGTTTGAGCCACCAGGGAAGCCCCTTTTTAAACATTAAAAAATATTAAATAATGTATTTAAAGTGCTAAGCATAGTGCCTAGTACATGATTTAATATCAGCCTTTACTATCAGGACAACATGTGACACCCTAAAAGTACTCTAGAGATATATGTTGAATTCTCAGAATGGAAAACTATGTGTGTAGATTGTTTATAAACCATTGTGGCCTAGGTGTTCAATAAATGATTGCTTAAAACACAGATATACACAGAAGTCTTGGGAATCCAAACCGCAGAATAATATAATTTAAATCAATTCATTTTATCTTGACAAAGTAGGAATGGGGTTTCAGTACATGTGAATATACTACTCAAAACAATTTCACATATGAATTCCAAAGCAGTTAGAAAAATGTGAAGTGAGTGAAACAAATAGCTGGATGGACTAGAACCGATCAAGAAATATTCAAAATCTTGCCAAACTTATGAAAGTCGCTAGTCAGAGAACTTGTTCCCTAATGCCAAAGCTCAGCATCACCATTCACTGTGATTGATGTGCCTGTACTGTAACTCACTCGAGTCACATTGCTGATACTGGATAAGACAGGATCAGAACTTGGCTCTGCATTCTATGGTGTGGTCACCTTGGCTCAGTGCTTGTTTCTTCAGGCTTGCACCAGAAACAGTTCTTCATTACATTCTAGTTCTTACCCACCTCCCTTGAAAGGGATGTGATTTTGTGACCATTAGGACATCATATTTTGGTCAAAAAGGTCAAAAGGTCTTCTTGACCCTCAAGATGGGTGATGGGGGCATTTGCTCTGCCCAGGTGTGTTTGGATCTGGAGGAAAAACTTGAAGAGATGGCTGTTTTTTCTTTTTTTAATTTAGTTTTTATTTTATATTAGAATATAGTTGATATACAATGTTGTGTTAGTTTCAGGTGTACAGCAAGTGATTCAGTTATACATATATCCATTTTTCCCTCATATTCTTCTCCCATATAGGTTATTATAGAGTATTGAGTTCATACAGTAGGTGAGATGGCTGTTTTCTGATGACTGCTTTGTATGTTCTCTCCATAAAAGAGTAACTTCCATATTTCCAGAAGTGCTCTTCTATTCTGGAAGAGCACTTGGTTAGTTGTTTGGAGGCGTTGTCTCCTATAGGCTAAGCACCCAAGGTTTGGAATCAGGCAGACCTGAGTTCAAATTTTGACTCTGCCATTTTTCTGTCTGTGTGACCCTGAGCAATTAACCTTAATAATGATAATAACAATGATAATAATAATAAACTGCAACAGCAGTCATGGCAGGAGGAGCAGCAGCTGCAGCTGTAGTTGTAATCACATACTGAGGATTTACTAGGCTAAATTCTTTGTATGGACTCTAATTTTTACAACCCTAAGAAATAGTTTACACTTTTATAGTTTTATTCTCACTTTGCAAATGAGGACGTGAGGCTAAAATAAATAGGTTATGTAACTTGCCTTTAAACTTTGTTTTCCTTTTCCTTCAAAGTGGAGATAATTGTGCTACCTGCCTCGTGAAGTTGCTGTAAAGATTAAATTACCGTGTGTTGCAGGTTTTTCCGTGCAACGATTTAATACTCAGTGAGTGCGAGTGTTAGCTGCTATTAGTATACCTAATTTACTTTGCTAAAATAATAGAGTAATTGGTTTCACTTGTTCAAGGAGAGCTGCTGTGGATTAATAATAATTAGCACTTGTGACTCAAGGGTAGATAAATTCTAAGCATCGTCCCTCATCATGATGATTCCATCCTTTCTGCAAAACAATTTCTGGGCCTTTTACGAACATGATTTGGCAACTGTAGCCACTATTGTCATATTAAGAGAAACTGTAGCAAGGAAAGTCTTTTTGTCTTTTTTTTTCCTCTGCTCAATTCACTCTTATTCAAAGTGGCTTTGGCTTGATTTTTGATATTCAAAGTGACACGTGGTTCCTTAATCCTGTTACCAATGTTGGCAAATCAGGAAAGGGATATCAGAAATATCTTAAGCCAAATTGTTATAGACCGGGTGACTTAGACAACAGGCAGTTATTTCTCTCAGTTCTAGAAGGTGGAAGTCAGAGAACAAGATGCCAGCATGGCTGGGTTCCTGATGAGTGCTCCTTCCTGGTTTAAAGAGAGCTGTCTTCTTGCTGTGTCCTCACAGGGCACAAAGAACAGAGTTAGCTTTCTGGCCTCTTCTTCTAGGGTGCTAACCCAATGCCTGAGAGCTATGCTCTCATGATCTAATTACCCTTCAAAGGCCCTACTGCCAAATATCATCACGTTGGGGGATTAGATTTCAACACATGAATACTGAGGGACACAAACACTCAGCCCATAACATCTGTGAAACTATGTTTTCAGTATGAAATTTCTCTGTTGGATTGAAAAAAAAAAAAAAAAGTGAAAGTGTTAGTCACTCAGTTGTGTCTGACTCTACAACTCCTGTCAAGCTCCTCTATCCATGGAATTCTCCAGGCAGAAGTACTGGAGTGGGTAGTCATTCCCTTCTCCAGGGGATCCTCCTGACCCAGGTATCGAACCTGAGTCTCCTGCACTGTAGGCAGATTCTTTACCATTTGAGCCACCAGGGAAGCCCCATTCTTGGATTATTTTATTTAAAATTACTTAAACCAACTGATTGCTTATGTCCAATATCAAAACTTTATTTAAGATAGATCAATGGAACAAAATAGAGAGCCCAGAGATAAATCCACACACATATGGACACCTTATCTTTGACAAAGGAGGCAAGAATATACAATGGATTAAAGACAATCTCTTTAACAAGTGGTGCTGGGAAATCTGGTCAACCACTTGTAAAAGAATGAAACTAGAACACTTTCTAACACAAAATAACACAAAATAATAACACAAAAATAAACTCAAAATGGATTAAAGATCTAAACGTAAGACCAGAAACTATAAAACTCCTAGAGGAGAACATAGGCAAAACACTCTCTGACATACATCACAGCAGGATCCTCTATGACCCACCTCCCAGAATATTGGAAATAAAAGCAAATATAAACAAATGGGACCTAATTAACCTTAAAAGCTTCTGCACATCAAAGGAAACTATTAGCAAGGTGAAAAGACAGCCTTCAGAATGGGAGAAGATAATAGCAAATGAAGCAACTGACAAACAACTAATCTCAACAATATACAAGCAACTCCTACAGCTCAACTCCAGAAAAATAAATGACCCAATCAAAAAATGGGCCAAAGAACTAAATAGACATTTCTCCAAAGAAGACATACAGATGGCTAACAAACACATGAAAAGATGCTCAACATCACTCATTATCAGAGAAATGCAAATCAAAACCACTATCAGGTACCATTGCACGCCAGTCAGAATGGCTGCAATCCAAAAGTCTACAAGCAATAAATGCTGGAGAGGGTGTGGAGAAAAGGGAACCCTCTTCCACTGTTGGTGGGAATGCAAACTAGTACAGCCACTATGGAGAACAGTGTGGAGATTCCTTAAAAAACTGAAATAGACCTGCCTTATGATCCAGCAATCCCACTGCTGGGCATACACACTGAGGAAACCAGAAGGGAAAGAGACACGTGTACCCCAATGTTCATCGCAGCACTGTTTATAATAGCCAGGACATGGAAGCAACCTAGATGTCCATCAGCAGATGAATGGATAAGAAAGCAGTGGTACATATACACAATGGAGTATTACTCAGCCATTAAAAAGAATACATTTGAATCAGTTCTAATGAGGTGGATGAAACTGGAGCCTATTATACAGAGTGAAGTAAGCCAGAAAGAAAAACACCAATACAGTATACTAACGCATATATATGGAATTTAGAAAGATGGTAACAATAACCCTGTGTAAGAGACAGCAAAAGAGACACTGATGTATAGAACAGTCTTATGGACTCTGTGAGAGAGGGAGAGGGTGGGAAGATTTGGGAGAATGGCATTGAAACATGTAAAATATCATGTATGAAACGAGTTGCCAGTCCAGGTTCGATGCACGATACTGGATGCTTGGGGCTGGTGCACTGGGACGACCCAGAGGGATGGAATGGGGAGGGAGGAGGGAGGAGGGTTCAGGATGGGGAACACATGTATACCTGTGGCGGATTCATTTTGATATTTGGCAAAACTAATACAGTTATGTAAAGTTTAAAAATAAAATAAAATTAAAAAAAAGAAAGAAAAAAATAATAAAAATAAAGTTACAAAGACATCTTACAATAAAAAAAAAAAAAAAGAAGAAGACATTAGGGGGACTTCCTTGGTGGGCCAGTGGTTAGGAATAAACCTTGCAATGCAGGGGATGCAGATTTGATACCTGGTGGGGTAACCAAGATTCTACATGCTATGGAGCAACTAAGACCATGTCAAAACGAGAGCTCATTTGCAGCAAAGAAAGATCACACATGACCTCGCATGCCACAGCTAAGACCCAACACAGTCAAGTAAACAAGTATTAAAAAAAAGAAGACATTAGGAGTGAAGTTTATGGTCTTTTACTAAGAAGGCATCTGTCTACTATTTACTGAGCTGTAAGAATACATTGTGTGTGCGTGCGTGTGTGAGAACAGATTTCTCTGGCCAACAGTAAAGCTCCCGATAGCCTTGGATGTGAGTGCCACCTGCTGGATGTTGCACACAAATATTTTCCCATACTTCAGTCCAGGAATAGGGGTTATTTGCAGTTATGGGAACGTGCCCAAGTAACACCCCTTTGATTTTAGGTCACAAGGACAGCTGTAATGTCTAATAAGTAATGCGATCTTTGGGTAAGTGTGCAGATTTATAAGAAAAACATACTCAGGAAACAAACTCAATTTAAAAACATTCCACTGAGCTATTGTTTATAAGCTTGCCTGTGCCAAGAATATAGTAAATAGTTCTCTGTTTATATTATGAGCTCATGAGTTTTATATGTTGGTGACATAGGCAGTTGGTGGGTGGCTTTTACCTTAAGAAGCCTATACCTATATCTTGTAGCAGGGTCGGAAATTAGGGACTCCTTGACTGTGGCCATGTGTTGGCTTCAATGCCAAATATGTCTTTGCATCCTAAAATTTTGGCTTTGGAGCCATAGCCCCTGTTTGGGGTTTAGTGGAGAAGCATCTCTTAGCTTTGCTTCACTCTAATGGGTTCTGTGGAGACGACTTCACCTGTGACTTATGGGGCAATTCTGTAGACTGGATCTCACAGGAGCTTTGGGGCAATTTGTAATTTCCATTGAGGGCAAGAAGGTAGACATGACTCTTTATAAATGCATATATACATTCTGTTAAGAGCTTTATGATGTTTCTATCAGATTGGTCCTTTGGAAGGACATGAAAATTGTGCAGCATTTTGTACCGGCTACTTGGGAGAAGGGCAGGAAGGGGCCCTAGGAGAGGGACAATCATTGTAGCCTTTTCTTGGGTCATTTTCTAAAAAATCACTTTTGCAGAAATTGTAAAGTTCTAGGAATTGGTCCTCAGGTTATCACTGACCCAGGGTTTGTCTTCAGTATATTCGTGACATCATGACATCATCAGTTTTCTGCTTTCAGGATTTTACAGAAACTGGTGGCATGTATTTGGTCCCTTTTTTCTATCACTGGAAAACATCATGTATAATTCACAAAGGAGTCTGCTGGGCTAAAGCAAAATTCTCTTTCTTTGTTCAAAATTTGTTAATGGGCTTTTGCGGCTAAATTTCTAAAGCTACGAAATAGGACACAGATTTGGAAAGGGCTCAAGGCAGAAAAAGCTTGTCTGTTTTTATTTAAATGGACATACCCAGTCCATTTCAGAACCCTGATAACGCAAGAAGGTTGCAATCCAGTATTTTGGAGGTTGCAATCTGGTATTTTATGGGGAAATAATGGGTGGTTGATGATATTTTTCCTGAGATTTTTAGTTGACAAGAATCTATATGAAGGATGTTAACTAGAGTTATTGTGGTGATCCTTACACAATGCATGTGTGCTAAGTCACTCCAGTCGTGTCCAACTCTTTGCGACCCCGTGGACTGTCGCCCGTCAGGCTCCTCTGTCCATGGGATTCTCCAGGCAAGGACACTGGAGTGGGTTGCCATGCCCTCCTCCAGGGCATCTTCCCGACCCAGAGATTGAACTCGTGTCTCATTTTGTCTCCGGCATTGGCAGGAGGGTTCTTTACCACTAGCGCCACCTTAGAAGCCCTTACACAATGTATACAAATGTAGAATCATTCTGTTGTACAACCAAAGCTGATACAATGTTATATGTCAATTACACCTCAATGAAAAAGATCTATATTGTATGAGATAGCATGACATTTGGCACTCTTGTCTGTACCTACATTAATGCCAAGTGAATACAGAATGGAGATGTTACTTCTTAAACTTACCATGGCACGATCAGATCATGAGACTGAAGTATTCTGTCCTTGCTAATGGTTGTATGTTCAGACTGTTAGCTTCTCTCTGTGTGTCCTGATTTGACCTAGATATGTGGGCTGGAAAACATGAAGTTACTCTTCAATGGGTGAGCATCTCTTGGACAAATAATTAGCCCTCTTCCTGTTCTATGTTTCTTACATGTCTAGTCTGGGGCAACATTTGCTAATTTGGGGGTTTCCTTCCTCCAGCTCCTCTATCCCATGGTACACAATCCCCAGCAGTTTTTTAAACTGAGATATTCAAATTATTTGAGCTGCTCTTATAGTTAGTCTAACAGTGATAGCATATAGATTTGTGTTATATTCATAGAATCTTCTTGATTTTACACTGAATGGATTTTAGTTCTCTTCTCTGATTTTTTCATCATTGGAGTCTCATAAAGCATTGCTATGCAAAAATTTGGTCCTGAGCCCATGTGGAACATAAGAGAAATTACAGAGTTACATAGTCAAATGCTATAGAAGTCATCAGGTTTTGTAAAAAGAGTTTGAAACAAGACAGGAATGGAAGTGCAAATCTCAGTGGGTTCTTAGTGTTTCATCACAAAGTTTTGTGGTAAAACCAAGATGAAACCACAAGCTTCACTGTTGGGCAGACTAGCACTGGAGGAACGATTGATTTAAGGTTAGCCAAGGTCAGGCGGAAACTTGGCTTTTTTTACTCATATGTTCAAACCCCAGACCTACTGAGTTTTGCATGGTTTGGGGTTTCCAAAACAGAAAGCATTTTGGGACCCAGTCAAAAGCCAAGGCCTGAGGACTAAGGGTAAGAGAAAGTCATTCTGTCTTGGTTTGTTAGCAGTGCTAAGGTGAGAGGTTTTTATTCTGATTACTAGCCGAACCTTATTTACTTAAACTTTGGAAGTTTACGAAGACAAACTGTGTTTTCTCCCTGTCTGTCTACCCAATAGGAAAACCAGGATTCTTCTCAGAGTCTCCAGACACTTCTAAAGACCACAGAAAGATTTATTTCTTGAAAGTTTTCATGACTGCACTTACCAGCACGCATAGACTATATTCAATTTCTTTGGCTCGGTATTTAGGTAATTCTCTAGGAGTAAAGGTATCAAGCTTGCCTAGTTTGAAAGAACTGGACCTAGCTAAATAGTCTGAAAAAAATCAAGTTGCTCTTTCAGAATAAAAATTTGGAGAAAACAAAAGAAACAGTTAAGCTCAGAGCCTAAGGCCAGTCCCTCAGGGGAGTGTGGGATATATGACACATGAAAGTCTCACTTGTGGGCAACTTGTGGGCAGCCCAAGTTCTGATTGGGGCATTATCACTGGGTGGTATGAGGCTGGGAATGACTCTAGTGGCAGGACCAAGTCTTCTGTGAGGTGGAAAAAGCATTCAAGTCGGTTAGATATGTTTTCAGCTGTGAAATTATGGAAAACCCTTCTCCAAGGTTTCAATTTTACAGGGTGTTAATTGTTCTCAACAGAAATTCTAAACCTGGCAAGGTGGCTCTCCAATGCTTTTTCCTTCCTCCCACTTCACTGTCATCCTTATTATGGTCACCTTAGGATCTCCGGATGGCTACCATTGTTCCAGGCTTCTTGTCTGCTGTCTAGACAAGAAGAAGGAGCTAAAGGGTGAAAGGCAAAAGATTAATGACAAAATGATGAAAAAGCCCATTTTATAACAGAAACAAGAGCTTATCCAAAAGACTTACCTAGCAGGTTTTCACATATGTTGACTGCGTCATCCAATTAGCAACAGCCACCTCAACTAGCTCAATTTAGGTGGTCAACAATGAGAGGACATCCTGGAACCACACAAAGGAACAGGTGTGGAGTACTCATTCTAGGGTAAGTCTCACCTACTAATCAGGCTTATAGAATAATGGCCAGCAGAGAGCCTCACAGCAAAACTGTAGAGGACTCTCAAAGAGCAGGTTCTCTGTGCAAGTTCATGGAGAAGCCTGGGGGCATGGAAGTTAGATGATCACAGAGTGACTGTGTAAGCCACAGTGATTGGACATGAGTGGCTAAACCATTGTGTTATGAGCTATTGTTTCCCATTAGAGTTCTCAGAACAAGAAAACCAGCTCAGCCCCACATCTCTCAGGATCTTTAGGAAGAATTTCTTCCTTTTATCCTCCCTTCCTACCTTTCTTCCTCTCTATTTCTCTTTCCTTCCATTCATCCTTTAAACTTTTAATCATGAAAAAAAATCTCCAGCTTACAGAAAAAGAGAAGGAATATAACTAATACCCACATACTTTCCATTGTTCTAATGTTATTTACCTATCTTATCTTTCTTTCATATATATAAAATTGCACAAACCCACATGTGTATGACTATATATGCATATGTAGATGTGTACATCTGTATGTATATACATGTGTATACACACACATCTATTTCTGTATATATGAACTATTTAAGTAGGTTGCAGACTCTTTATCCCTAAATATTTGACTTTATATTTCTTCAGGAGACATTTCTGTCTGGATGTGTAATTGCAACACGTATCTGTGGTTAAAAAAAGAGACTGAGAAAATTAAAATTTTATTTTTTTAAGTATAATTGACACACAATATTATATTAGTTTCAGGTGTGCAACTTAATGATTCTACATTTGTATACATTATAAAATGGTCACCAGGGTAAGTCCAGTTACCATCTGTCAACATCAGAATTACCAAATAGTTTTTCTTGTGATGAGAACGTTTAAGATTTACTTTCTTAGTGCCTTTGAAATTTGCTATGCAGTATTTGACTGTAGTCATCATGCTGTACATTATATCACATCCTGATGACGTTTATTTTATTTATTTTAAATTTTTATTTATTTATTTAGGCTGTGCTGCATGGCTCTTGGGATCTTAGTTCCATCACCAGGGACTGAACCCTGGACCCATGGCAGTGAAAGCCACTGCACTGTCAGAGAATTCCCATCCATGACATTTATTTTAACTGGAAGTTTGTACTTCTTGATCCCCTTCACCCATTTTGTCCACCTGTCCAAACTCCCACCCTTCTGCCGACCACCTATCTGTTCTTTGTATCTATGAGTTTGTTTTGTTTGTCCATTCGGTTTGTTTTTTAGATTCCACATATAACTGAATTCATATGGTATTTGTCTTTATCTGATTTATTTCACTTAGTGAATATCCATATTTTGAGATCCATCCATATTTTTGCAAATGGCAAGATTTCATTCTTCTTTATGACTGAGTAGAATTCCATTGTGAGGCTTCCCGGGTGGCTCTACTGGCAAAGAACCTGCCTGCTAATGCAGGAGATGTAGGAGACTCAGGTTCGATCCCTGGGTTGGGAAGACCCCTGGAGGAGGGCATGGCAACCCATTCCAGCATTCTTGCCTGGAGAATACCATGGACAGAGGAGCCTGGTGGGTTACAGTCCATAGCATTGCAAAGAGTTGGACATGACTGAAGTGACTTAGCGTGCGTGCATGCAGGATTCCATTGTATAGACACATCACATCTTTTAACTGTCCATTTAACTGTCACTGGGCGCTTAAGTTAGTTCCATGTCTTGACTGTTGTAAATAATGTGGCAATAAAACAAGAAATATTGTAAAGAAAATGAGGCAAGAGGAATCCGTGAAGCAAGTGTGCACAGAGCACAGAGTGTCTGCCCAGCCTCATCCTTAAAGATGATGCTACTCTAGTAATCACCTGCAGAACATGTCTCTGTATTCAAAACTCACATCAGAGAAAGACATGGCTCAGAAAACATTACTTCTCTAAGTAGTATTTTTTTCTAACTGTATCCTAACTCTAAGGAAGAGAAGAAAATCAGGATATAAAACATTTTTCAAGTTCTTCTACTACCCTTTTCTTCTCTTTTTAAGTTATGAAAATTTTTTGCTAGAGAAAAATTGTTATGATAGACACTGATGTATGTGCCACCTAGAATTAAAAATGGAAATTTAGGAGTAATTTTGCATTTTCAAAAGAGAACAAAAAATCTTATTATTCAAGTGCAAATGTATTTCAGGGAAAGAAATAAAGGTGTAAGTAAAATATTCCAGAGAAGGTTTATTTTGGGGATTAACAATGTAGAAAAATTGGAGAAAGAGAAAGGTTAGTTTGATTTGTGGAGACTTTGTCGTCAGGATGAAATTGCATGAAAAGAGTAAAAGGAAGCAAGATCAGTTGGTCCCAGGCACTGTCTCATGCTTACCTCGTGTGAGGAACTACCGTTTTTTCTCCTGCCTTTGGTGTCAAAGTTTGTGAAGTATTGCAGCTAAGAAGCCCAATCCTGGACTTCCCTGGCGGCTGAGGAATAAAGAACCTGCCAATGAAGGAGATATGAGTTCCATCTCTGGTCCAGCAAGATCCCACGGGTCAACTGAGCCCGCGCCACAACTGCTCTGCCTGTGCTCTAAAGCCTGGGAGCTGCAACCACTGAGCCTACTAGTCCCAGAACCCACGCTCTGCAATAAAAGAAGCCACCGCAGTGAAGCCTGTGCACCGCAACAAGGAGTGGCGCCCCGCTCACCACACCTAGAGAAAAGCCTGAGCTGCCACAGAGACCCAGCACAGCCAAGAATAAATAAATACAATTTTAAAAAATGGATAATTAAGAAAAAAAAAAAAAGAAGCCTAGTCCTCACCACGGGCTAGTGCTGATGGCCAGTCCCACACAGCCCTGGAGATGATGGATGCTGTGTGTCCCATGTTCCTTCCCAGGGCAGAGCTGTTCCTTTCTCCTCCACCATGAGCCCATCAAGAGCTTTGAGGGAGCCAACCTGTGATGCCCAGATTCCAGCCAAAGTCAACTCCTTTCAGGTGGTTGGTGGTGGTGAAGAAAGAACAGTGGGGGCAGATTAAGAATCAAGGGTGACAAGTGAGATTAGTGGCAGACAGTCAGCCCGAGGAAGGGCTGGCTTACAGCGTCAGTGTCTAGGATGCTGGCTGTTTTTTCTACCCTTCCTCATGTTTCTGGAGGACTTGATCCTGGAAGTTACCCACCATCCCTTAATAATCAAGGCAGAGAGACGGAGCACTGTCAATCTGGACATTCATCCCTTTCTAAACCACCTTGTTTGAAAGATTAGGTTTTTAGGCTGCTTAAAGGACAAGCAAAATTGTTCTGCTATCTTCCTTCTTGAATGTTCCTTTGCCCTGGTTTTTTCCTGGTTACACTCATTTTCCCCTGGTTACTCTTCTGTGTCTACTTTTGCTAGTGTTTGTCTCATCAAACCTCCTGTTTATAGGCTGCTTGGCTACAGGGGAAAAAGAGGTCTCCTCACTGGCACTGACTCCCTCTGTATCTCTTTGGGGCCAATATATTCTTTTTTGTTTTTCTATTTGTCTTGGCTCTCTTCCTTTTAATCAGGTAAAATGGACCTCAGGGCTCTACTGATGGAAGAGGGCTATCAAAAGCAATATTCAGAGGGTTTGCTTGCCTGAAAAGTTAGCCAGCCAGAACCCCACTCTTGTACCAGGCCGCATGTTCTCTAAGGAAGTGGAGTCCATTAACAGACGTTGTTGCCTGAGGGTTTTTTTATTCTTTCCTCTTTCAGATTTTGAAGGATGTCTAAAGTGTTTATTATTAGCCTAAACTGAGAGCAAGTGAATGTCCTTATCATTCAAAAACAAATACACCTGTCTGGCAGCAGAAACTCTGCCTGGCTTTATGAACCAGGAAAATCAACACTGTATTCAGAGCTCAGCCAGTAAATCTGAGGGGCCTGTAAAATCATGTTGGAGAAGGAGTTCATTGTGGAAAGATCCAAACTTATACAGGCTCAAGAATTCCCACTGGAAGACCAGACTTTGCACAGACACTGCCTAGTATTTATAAGCCTTATACCAGGGGTCCCAACCTCCGGGACCTAATGCCTGATGATCTGAGGTGGAGCTGATGTAAAAATGATATAAATAAAGTGCACAAATGTGCTTGAATCATACCCCCACCCCTCCACCATCCATCCACGGAAAAATTGTCTTCCATTAAATTAGTTCCTGGTGCCAAAAATGTTGAGGACAGTTGCATTATACGTCTGAATGTGGAACGTAAGAACTCTGAGAGGTGAGAACATACTTAAAAATTTGTAGGGAAGAAACCTGTGGGATAAAGGGAAGCCAATATCCTGTGATTGCTGTCATATTAGCACTTCTTTCTATGTCCTGAGTACCTCAGAACTTCATTGTTCAGGTTGGTGAAAAAATAATTGTGGTTTCAGATTGTGAATTTTAAATCATTGTAACTAGGCTCAAACTCATCTTTATTAATCAAAACAGGAACCATTACAATCAACACATTTTTGCCAGAGAGAAATAAGTTTTTTTTATTCCTGTAGTGTAAAAATTTGTGTTTTAGGATTCAGTGAACTCTTGGAAAGCATTTTCTTCCTCCTGCTGGTTGTGGAAGCATTTTCCCTGCAAAAAGTTGTTGAGATGCTTGAAGGTGGTAGTCAGTTGGTGAGAGGTCAGGTGAACATGGTGGGTGAGACAAAACTTCATAGCCCAACTCATTCAACTTTGGAAGCGTTCGTTGTGCGATGTGCGGTTGGGCATTGTCATGAAGAATTGCGCCCATTCTGTTGACCAATGCAAGCTGCAGGCATTGGAGTTTTCAGTGCATCTCATTGATTTACTGAGCATACTTCTCAAATGTAATGGTTTCGCTGGGATTCAGAAAGCTGTTGTGGATCAGACCAGCAGCAGACCACCAAACAGTGACCATGACTTTTTCTTGGTGCAAGTTTGGCTTTGGAAAGTGTTTTGGAGCTTCATTTCTGAGATTCAGTGACCACTGAGCTGGTCGTTGCTGGTTGTCGCATAAAATCCACTTTTCATTGCATTTCACAATTTGATTGTGAAATGGTTTGTTGTTGTTGCATAGAATTTTAAAACTTTTTTTTTTTTCCAGTCAGCTCATGAGGCATTCCCTTATAGAACTTTTTCACCTTTCCAATTTGCTTCAGATGCTGAACGATGGTAATGGTCAACACTGAGTTCTTTGGCAACTTCTCATGTA
Source organism: Bubalus bubalis (assembly GCF_019923935.1). Taxonomy (NCBI): domain Eukaryota; kingdom Metazoa; phylum Chordata; class Mammalia; order Artiodactyla; family Bovidae; genus Bubalus; species Bubalus bubalis. The sequence goes on from NC_059167.1 coordinate 30,578,709, forward strand.
GTTGTAAGAGGATCAGCTTTGGTGATCCTCTCAATTGGTCGTTGTCAACTTCCAATGGCTGGCCACTGCACTCCTCATCTTCAAAACTCTCTTCTCCTTTGCAAAACTTCTTGAACCACCACTGTATGCTCTGTGCGCTCATTAGTAGTTCCTGGGCCAAATGCATTGTTAATGTTGCCAGTTGTCTCTGTTGCTTTACAATCCATTTTGAATTCGAATAAGAATATCGCTTGAATTTGCTTTTTGTCTAACATGATTTCCCTAGTCTAAAATAAATATGAAATATATAACAATCAATAAGTTATTAGTAAAAAATATAAAGTAAGACATGAGCATTAAAATAATGTGTAACATAAGCACATTTATTTAAGAATGTATTCTAATATCAAACAGCAAGTTTCAACAGTGCAAAACCTCAATTACTTTTCCACCAATCTAATACTTTTCCTTTTTGCTGAAAGAGGAGCTAGTTTAGCTCCAAAACTTAGTCATGCTATTGTCCTGATTTACTTTCTTCTAGAGTTAAAGATGACATTTAAGAGTAATTGCACTTTTCAAAAGGAGAAAGATATCTTGATACTGTCCCCATTCACAAGGCCATTAACACCTAGTATTCATTCAGTTATTTCACTAATCTTTGAGTGCCTGTGAATTTTAAAGCACTGTACTATTTATGGACAAAATAAAAGTACCATACATGGTCCTTGCCCTCTAGAAGCTTATGTTCTAATGGGGATATAAGACATTTACTGTTCAGATCCCCAACACACACCAGATCCACACATCCATTGCTCTCATTCTTTCATCATCAGCTTCAAGGATATTTTCATATTGAAGGCAGTTTCAGTCACCTGCTGTCCCTGACTCTTTTCCACTATAATTTTAGGCCATCTCAGATTGGTCCCAGATTGGAATATATATATATATATATATATATATATATATATATATATATATATATATATAGAGAGAGAGAGAGAGAGAGAGAGAGAGAGAGAGAGCCAGCTTTAGAATCATCTGAGCAGGTAGGGTAGTGCTATCACCTTTTACTTTAGCTGCTTGGGTGTGGTTAGATGGTTTATCTATGAGGAGAGATTCCTAGAGTATGAGTCTGGGTGAAGTGAGAAGGATAACATTTTTGATGGAATAAAGGCATTCAAGGACTTCTCTAGTGGTTCAGTTGTTAAGAATTCACCTGTCAATGCAGGGGACATGGATTCAACCCCTGATCGGGAGGATTCCACATGCTACTGAGCTTAGCCATCTCAATGAGAAGCCCCTAAGCACAGCAAGTAGAAAGTAGCCCCTGCTCACCACAACTAGAGAAAAGCTGGTGTGCAGAAACGAAGACTCAGCACAAGCAAAAAAATTTTTTAAAAAAGCATTCGGGATCCATTTCAAGAAATGATCTCAAATTAAGGAATAACTGAACATATGGTTATTAATATTAATGAATGCAGTCAACCAAATGTAGAAGTTGTGTTTACTGCTGTTCAAACCTAGGATAGCCTACAAGAGAGTGTAAATTTTGAAGTTAGAAGGACTGTGTTCAAATTCTGCTCCACCTTTTGCTATATGTACATCCTAAGTCAAATTTGTTTAGCTTCTAAGCCTCTATTTCTACCTCTGCAAAACGGTAATGAGCAATATTCACTTTTCACAGTGGTATGACGATTCAGTGAGACAAAGCATGTAAAAGCTTTTAGCTCCTTGCTCCCAAATGCTAATTCTGTCCCTAACTTTTCCTCTACTTTTCTTTGGAGAATTATGCCTGTATTTCATTTTAGTCCATTCTGCCCCCTCATCCCACCCCGATTCCATTCTTGGCTTTTCTCATTGTTTTTATTCTTATTTTTTCTGGCTGATCTTGTCTCTTTGGTTTTCCCCTCTTTCCCCTCTATGGATGTTTGTTTTGACGGTGTTTATTTTTCCATCATGAACTTTCCTTGAGTTCCTTTCTCATTTGCCTTTTGCAGGCGTCTTTTGTTTTACCTGGGGCTCTAGTCCGGTGCACATTGATGTCAACATTGACTGCTGATTTTGGACTTCACTGAGGAAAAGAGGGTGGAAGCTGTGTCGAGACGGCTCTTACAGGGCCTAGAGAAAGGATAGTGGGAGGTTGAAGTGGTTAGTTGCTTGGGTATACATATTTTGCAGACGTTCATCTCAGTTCCTGGCCAGAAGTCTGACACTCTCCCCACAGGTCCTCAGGGGTTTTGAGTCAGCCCTGACTACACTATGCAGCGGAGTTGGGCTTTCCACTCCCCAACTTTCTGCTGTCTTACTTTTTCTTAAACATGTTTTATGCTGTTCTGTAACATTTCATTTATGTGGAACACCCACTTGGAAGGGGAGTTCTTATTAAAGAGGGAAGGTCATTACTGATAATGGCAATAAGAATAATAGTTGCATATCAAGCACAGATGCTCACACATGGCCAAAAAGAAGACAGCAGGAACTCATGACCTTGTTTGCTGGGCACAGATTCCTAACAAAGTCCAGAGAGTCCAAGAGATAGAAACAAACTAAGGGAGTGGTGGATGGAGACAGGATGGAGAAGCTAGGGAATATGTCTTGCATTTTAATTTCCAAGAAAATTTATTCATCTCCTACCCTGGCACAAGCAGGGTGCTAGGCTCTTGTTCTCATTTGATGAACAATATTCAGAAAAATTCTGTTTTTCATAACCTTTGATGTTTCCACTTATGTTTTAAGGAGTTACAACCTTCCTGCATTTAACATTTTAAATTTGGATCTAATTTCCTATCTTGGAAGGGAAATTGGGACTCAAGGAGCAACAATAGATATTTTGGTGCTTATGGGCAGTTATTGGTGCCACATCACAATAACCTATTACATGTCCTTAGATATTTTTGTTATGGATATTTTAAGCAAATATAGGGAGAATAACAGGATGAATGTTCATCACTCATCACTCAGCTTCAACAGTTAACAGCATTTTATCAATCTTGTTACATCTCCCATACTTCTATTTTTCTGAAATGTTTTCATGCAAATTGCAGACATCATGTTATTTTACCTTTATTTCGGTCTTCATCTCCAGTAGGAAACGGCCTTTTAAAAAATATAACCACCCTACCATTAGGATATGTAACAAGATCAATAATAATTATATAATTTTATCTAATATTTATTTTACATGCAAATTTCTCCAATTATCTGAAAGATGCCTGTTCATATATTTGGTTTGCGTGGATGGAGGTCAAAGCAAAGCCTGCATAAAATTTCTTTTGGTCATTCTGCCTTTTAAAGCTCTTATTCTATAATAATAGCCCCCCACCTCCATTTCCCCTATACCATTGATTTTTGTAGTTATTTGTATGGTGGATGCTATGGTGTGCTACCCAGACCCCTTCTTCGTGACCAGAGCACTCTTTCCTGTCACCACCAGGAGTGTGGGCTGCTGAAGGTTCACAGGTCCACAGCATGTGTCGAAGACTGGCTGTTTAGAGGGTAAGAAGTCTTGGCCCTGTTGCCTCACGACAACTCTAAAGGATCGCCTCAATTCCAGAGCTCCCTGTAAGATTGGCTGGGACCCCTGTTGTGACTACATCACACATCAATTACTTCTTCTGCCCATTCTTATTTCCTCACACCTTTTCAGGTGTGTTCCTGAGGCTACTCCCTAGGACAATTCCTGAAATCAAATCTCCACATCAGAGTCTATTTCCTGGGAAACCTGACCTAGACAATTGATAACAGGATGTCTCTAATAAGCAGAATCTAAAATGGGATTTCAGAGCTGGATGACCTGCCTCTCAGCTTGTGATACAAATACAGTGACTGGCGCTAAGTGATACTTACTGGCGGTAAGTGATAACACTGGTGTGGTGTAGAGGTGCAGTTTTGAAATTTTTACTCATGGTGAGCTGGAATGGGATGATATGGAAGACAAAACACTGGCGAGAACAGCAGTACAGGCATTCAATGGGTTTGGGAAACGTGGGAAGCATAAAGATTGAGAGCTTGCATGGCTGTTGTTGAGGATTATTGATGCCTTGGGAAAAAGACAATGGAAGTCTGAGTGTAATTAATCACCAAAGGGCTTCCTTGACAGCCTAGAAAGGGATTTTTATCTCTTGCAGAGGAAGCTGATGATCAGGTCCTGAACTACATAGGTCTAGAGAGGATTGAATTTTCAATCCTGTCAGTGTGGTGACCAAAGGCCACACTGGTTGGGAAGCAGTAGGACCCTGAGACTGGAGCCCAGGACAACTAGATCAATGCAGTAGGCAATGTTGAATTACTAGATTCTTCTAAACACTTTTGACCTTACAAAAATGGTCAACTCCTCTTTTTAAAGACCTAACACTGTCCCCTTGCTTGAAGAAGATTCAGAGGCCTCTGCCTTATAACACAACACATAGGATTGGTGCAGGGGCCTGGATCAATAGGCATTCTTCAGAACATCACACTGGCACACTATATTGATGACATGCTACCTGGATTGAATGAAAAATAAGTGGCAAGTCCTTAGAGACCTTGTTAAGACAACTATGTTCCAGAAGGTTGGAGACAATGCCTACAGATATTCAAAAGGTCTATCACCCCAGTGAAATTTTAAGGATCTTAATAGTAGTGGGACATGTCAGAATATTCCTTTCAAAGTAAAACACAAATTATATTATCTCTAACTTCCCACCACTGAGGAGAAAGCAGACACTTAGTAGATCACTTTAGGTTCTCAGAGGCAGAATAGTATATACTCAGGAGTACTGCTTTGACCCATTTGCTGAGTGACATGGAAGGTTTCCAGATTTGATTGGGACCTAGAGAAGGAAAGGGATCTGTAGCAGGTCCAGACCATGATAAAAGTGGCTCAGCAGCTTGGGCCATATGTCGTGTAGATAGAGGTATCTTTAATGGCAAAAGATGCCATGGGGAGTGCATGGCAAGCTCAACAGAAATTGCTACATGAATTCCAGGATTCCAGCTGAAGGCCACATCTTTTGCATCAAAGAACTACACAGCCTTCATAGAATAGCTCCTCATAAGCTACTGTGCTGGAGCATCTAAAGACCTTGTGGCCAGGACTGGATTTTGTCAGAGCCATCATGTCAGAAGGTCATGAGAGCCCAGCAGCAGCCCATTGTAGGTGGGAAGCAGTGCATCTAGGACTGGGCACAGATAGATGAGAGAGCACAGTAAGCTGCATAAGCGAGTGGCCAGATTTCCATGCTGCCCTCTACTGTGCACCGGCCCCTCTTTCTCACATAGCATGTGAGAAAGATTCTTGCAAGAGTACAAAGAGTACAAAGGCATGACCTTCTTACTTCTATCTCTGAAGGGCCAGAGCTCCCTGAGGGATTGGCCAAGTTCTCCACTGCAACTGCATTGCAGTTTAGCTTCTTCCTTTCCCCAGTCCTGTTTGCCTTTCTTCTTTGTAAGGGTTTCCCCTGAGATCACTCTCTAATAAATCTCTTGCACATGACTCTCTGTCTCAGCAACTGTTTCTCAAAGGACTCTATCTAAGACGCTGTTACTCATCCCGTAGAATATCCTATATCCTGGATTTGGCTGTCTGTTTCTTTGCAGTGTGGTTCTACAGTTCCTCTTTCACTAGCCCCTATAAAGTTATAGAGCCAAAGACTTTATTGGATTCAGGTGGTAGGGTGTGATTCCTAGTTACATGACGTTCCAGGACATATAGTGTCAAGATGGCTTGCTTTTAGTGACACTAACGTTGATTAGTTGGCTAAGTTAGTGTCAGCCAATCTCTTCAATATGTTTTTTATTTTTATTTTTTTACAAAACCCTTTCTTTTCCTTTTTCTCCTTTCCCTTTCCCTAATTCCTTCCATCTTTCATTTCCCTTTCTTCCTCTCATCTTTTCACTTTCTCTTGTGTATATGTCTCATATCTTCTAGTGGCACCCATGAAGGTTTATGTGGGAGAACCTAGGGCTGTAGATTGCTGGCAACAGATTCAATCTCTTGAGAAAGAGGAAGAGTAACTGACCAGACAGAAAGAAAGTGGGTAGTTTTCCTATTCAAGTCCTTGAATACTCTTATTTTAATTCTGTGAAAATGAGTTTTTGGCCTGACAACGAATTAGAATGGTGAGACAACTGGATATAGACAACCATTTCATCACAAAATAGTCTTTCCCTTTCTTGGCTTTTAACATCTCAAGGAATAATTATAGACATGGTCTCACTCTCACTTTTTATTGAAAAAAAATTTTTTTCAATTTTTAGTAAACTTTTATTTTGAGATAATTGTAATTCACATACAATTATAAGAAGTAATACTGAGAGAGCCCATACACTCCGTACTCAGTGTCCTTTAGTGGTTTATTGTTGTTTTTGTTTAGTTGCTCAGGAGTGTCTAACTCTTTGCCACTCCATGGACTATGGCCCACCTGTCCTCTGTCCATGGGATTTTCCAGGCAAGAATACTGGAGTGGGGGGATCCAACCACACCTCCTGAGTCTCCTGCATTGGCAAGCAGATTCTTTAACACTGAACCATCTGGGAAGCCTACTTGAATGTAGTAATCTCCAATCAACTCAGTGGGCTGAAGCTTACTTCATATACACACAGGGCTGGCCAAAAATCTTGTGTTGAAAAGCATTAAGAAAGTTTTCATCTGAAAAGAAAGAAAAAATAATTTGACAATGACATCTGATCTTTCTCACACAACATATTACAGTTAATATCTTAAAGTTGTGTTGATTGCCAGTAACAGAAAATAATAGGAAATTGCTTCAGTTCAGTTCAGTCGCTCAGTCATGTCAAACTCTTTGCAACCCCATGAATTGCAGCATGCCAGGCCTCCCTGTCCATCACCAACTCCCAGAATTCACTCAAACTCATGTCCATCGAGTCAGTGATGCCATCCAGCCATCTCATCCTCTGTCGTCCCCTTCTCCTCCTGCCCCCAATCCCTCCCAGCATCTGAGTCAACTTTTCCAATGAGTCAACTCTTCGCATGAGGTGGCCAAAGTACTGGAGTTTCAGCTTTAGCACCATTCCTTCCAAAGAACACCCAGGACTGATCTCCTTTAGAATGGACTGGTTGGATCTCCTTGCAGTCCAAGGGACTCTCAAGAGTATTCTCCAACTTTTGAACCACAGTTCAAAAGCATCAATTCTTTGGCGCTCAGCTTTCTTTACAGTCCAACTCTCATATCCATACATGACTACAGGAAAAACCATAGCCTTGATGGATCTTTGTTGGCAAAGTAATGTCTCTGCTTTTCAATATGCTATCTAGGTTGGTCATAACTTTCCTTCCAAGGAGTAAGCATCTTTTAATTTCATGGCTGCAATCACTATCTGCAGTGACTTTGGAGCCCCCCAAAATAAAGTCTGACACTGTTTCTACTGTTTCCCCATCTATTTCCCATGAAGTGATGGGACCAGATGCCATGATCTTTATTTTCTGAATGTTGAGTTTTAAGCCAACTTTTTAACTCTCCTCTTTCACTTTCATCAAGAGGCTTTTTAGTTCCTCTTCACTTTCTGCCATAAGGGTGGTGTCATCTGTATATCTGAGGTTATTGATATTTCTCCCAGCAATCTTGATTCCAGCTTGTGCTTCTTCCAGCCCAGTGTTTCCCATGATGTACTCTGCATAGGAGTTAAATAAGCAAGGTGACAATATACAGCCTTGACGTACTCCTTTTCCTATTTGGAACCAGTCTGTTGTTCCATGTCCAGTTCTACCTGTTGCTTCCTGACCTGCTTATAGGTTTCTCAAGAGGCAGGTCAGGTGGTCTAGCATTCCCATCTCTTTCAGAATTTTCCACAGTTTATAGTGATCCACACAGTTAAAGGCTTTGGCATAGTCAATTAAGCAGAAATAGATGTTTTTCTGGAACTCTCTTACTTTTTCCATGATCCCGAGGCTGTTAGCAACTTGATCTCTGGTTCCTCTGCCTTTTCTAAAACCAGCTTGAACATCTGGAAGTTCACAGTTCACGTATTGCTGAAGCCTGGCTTGGAGAATTTTGAGCATTATTTTACTAGCGTGTAAGATGAGTGCAATTGCGCAGTAGTTTGAGCATTCTTTGGCATTGCCTTTCTTTGGGATTGGAATGAAAACTGACATTTTGCAGTCCTGTGGCCACTGCTGAGTTTTCAAAATTTGCTGGCATGTTGAGTGCAACACTTTCAAAGCATCATCTTCCAGATTTGAATTAGCTCAACTTGAATTCCATCACCTCCACTAGCTTTGTTCATGGTGATGCTTTCTAAGGCCCACTTGACTTCACATTCCAGGATGTCTGGCTCTAGGTGAGTGATCACACCATCGTGATTATCTGGATCGTGAAGATCTTTTTTGTACAGTTCTTCTGTGTATTCCTGCCACCTCTTAATATCTTCTGCTTCTGTTAGGTCCATACCATTTCTGTCCTTTATCGAGCCCACCTTGGTATCTCTAATTTTCTTGAAGGAAATATCTTAGCCAAAAAGAAAAAGAAAGAAACAAGGATAGATTATGAAACCCAAGAAGAAGTTATTTATTTGGCATTAAAGTTCCAGGAAAGGAGATAACTGGAAGTTAGAAAGCTGTCAGAGCCCAGGCCACCATTTCCTCTCTGTTCATATTCTTAGGAGAGAGATCATGATTGGCTATCTTGGTCAGGGATCTACTCTGAGTTAAATCAGCTATGGTCAAGGGGTCGAGGGCATTTAGTACAAATGTGGGGGACGGGCAGTCCTCACTGAAGGGGATTTGAGTCATGGCCTAGGTAGATACTGCAAAAGTCAGTCAGTTCAGTTCAGTCATTCAGTCATGTCCAACTCTTTGCCACCCAATGGTCTGAAGCACTCCAGGCTTCCCTGTCTATTACCAACTCCTGGAGCTTGCTCAAACTCATGTCCATTGAGTTGGTGATGCCATCCAACCATCTCATCTTCTGTCATCCCCTTCTCCTCCTGCCCTAAATCTTTCCCAGCATCAGGGTCTTTTCAAATGAGTCAGCTCTTTGCATCAGGTGGCCAAAGTATTGGAGTTTCAACATCAGCATCAGTCCTTCCAATGGATATTCAGGACTGATCTCCTTTAGGATGGACTGGTTGGATCTCCTTGCAGTCCAAGGGACTCTCAAGAGTCTTCTCCAACACCACACTTCAAAAGCATCAATTCTTTGGTGCTCAGCTTTCTTTATAGTCCAACTCTCACATCCATACATGACTACTGGAAAAACCATAGCCTTGACTAGACGGACCTTTAGAAGATGGCAGAGTAAAAGGATGTGCACTCATCTTCTCCTGCGAGAACTCCATAATTACAACTTGCTGCTGAACAACCATCAACTAGAGAATGTTGGATACTACCAAAAAAAGATACGCCACATCCAAAGGCAAAGGAGAAGCCCCAGCAAGATGGTAGGAGGGGTGAAATCACATTTAGACTCAAACCCCATACCCACCAGAGACGCTCAAAGGGCTCAGACAAAACCTTGTGTGCATCAGGAGTCCCCACAGAGACTGAGCCAGACCTGCCTTTGAGTGTTTGAGTGTCTCCTGTGGAGGTATGGGTCAGCAGTAGCCTGCCGCAAGGGCAGGGGCTTTGGGTACAGTAGACCTGGGTATGGCATAAGCCCTCTTGGAGGAGGTCACCATTAACCCCACCATAGAGCTGCTAGAACTTACACAGGACTGGGGAAACAGGCTCTTGGAAGGCACAAACAAAACTTGTGCACACCAGGACCCGGGAGAAAGGAGCAGTGACCCCACAAGAGACTGACCCAGACTTGCCCATAAGTGTCCAGGAGTTTCTGGTGGAGGTGTGGGTCCATGGTGGCTTGCTGCAGGGTGGGGGGCATTGAGTGTGCAGTGCATGCATGGGACCTTTTGAAGGAGGTCACCATTGTCTTCATTACCTCCACCATAGGTTGGCCTCAGGTCAAATAACAGGAAAGGAACACAGACCTGCCAACAGAAAATTGGATTAAAGATTTACTGAGCATGGCCCTGCCCATCAGAACAAGACCATTTATCCCTCAGTCAGTCACTCCCATCAGGAATTTTCCATAAGCCTCTTATCCTTATCCTTCAGAGAGCAGACAGAATGAAAACCACAATCACAGAAAACTAATCAAACTGATGACATGGACCACAGCCTTGTCTAACTAGATGAAACTATGAGCCATGCTGCGTAAGGCTACCCAAGATGGACAGGTCATGGTGGAGAGTTCTGACAAGACGTGGTCTACAGGAGAAGGAAATGGCAAACCACTTCAGTATTCTTGCCTTGAGAACCCCACGAACAGTATGAAAAGGCAGAGAAAGTCAGTCAACATCTAAAAATGTTGAAGGAATAGATGAAGACTGTGTTTACACACATACATGCAAATATAAAAATACATGTATCTATACATACATAACTGTATGTAAAATTCATTAAATAGTGAACACTAAGATTAAAATGAATCTGCATATCAATCATTAAAATGATAGGTGAAAGCTTCATGAAAGCAGTGCCTTTCTGTCATGCTTACTTCTTTATGCCCAGACCCTGAAAGTTCACTAGGTACATACCTAGTATGTATTGGTCAATATCTGCTGGACTTATGAATTTTCATAAATAAAAGTAAAAAGAAAATGATAATAAGTATTATTAAAAATGGAACAATGTGCCCTGTGAACCTCTTCATAAAATGCAATTTAAAGTACATAGCATTACTTATAAAATATTCTTGCCAAAAAGTTGAACCTGAGTCTAATCACAGATTTAGAACTAGCATCCAATATACAGGAAATGAAGAAAGGGACAAGTTAAAATGCTCCCTCATGGAACCAAATAGATAAATTCGGAATTTTGGATTTTCTATAGGACAATTGACCTGCTTTCTTCAACAAGTCAATGGCACGAGGTGGGGGAAGGAGAAAATTAAGACAGGATAACTAAATGCAATTTGTGGACCTTGTTTGGATTCTGATTCACCAACTATATAAAAAGAGATTTTTGAAATAATCATAGAAATTTGATCATAGACTAGATGTTAGATGATGCCAAAGAATTATTAATTAAATATGATAATGGCCTAGTGGTTATATAAGAAGGTGTCCATATTTCCTAGGAATGCATATTGAAGCATGTGAGGGTAAAATGATACGCTTTCTTAGATTTTATTTAAAATGCTTTCACAAAGAAAAACAAACAAAAAGAATAGATGATATAATCACCAAATATTGGTAATTCTTGAATGTGAGTGATTTGGATATGGGAGTTCATTGTCTGGTCTCTCTATTTTTGTGTGTGTTTAAAATTTTTCATTAAAAAGGGAACTGAGTATAGAGTGTATTTTCAGCTTTTCCTAAAAATACTGAATCTTAAGTATGCTTAAGATTTCTTATTATAATGTTCAAATTTACATGGAGAAACTGTTCTTGTGAGACACAATAAAATGGTGGCAAGTGTACTGCCTTAGAAATCAGATAAATGGGGTTTGAATCCTAGCTGTTCCCCATGGTGCCAAGGAGGGAAGCAACATGGCTTGAGCAAAAACAGCAAGAGCAGAGGTACAGTTGGTTTCTAACATCTTTGTGTGTGTGTGTGTGTGTGTGAGATGGGCAGTGGGGATTGTACTTCAGGCCAGCTGCGTCAAGTTTGGAGCAAGCAAATACTTTTTCTGTTTCTTTTGGTCTTTTCCCCCCAACATTATTTTATAAGTCATAATGGCTGCCTTGTCAATAAATTATCTAAAAGAAAATTTTTGGAAAGTTTTCACTTTTAGAGATTATGCCTACTACCTTTGCAAGAGTGACGATGGTGTGATTTGGGGCTGCGAGGTGGGTAGAGATCAGATCATGCAGGATATTGAGGCTATTCTAAGGAATTTTGTCCTGATCCCAAGAGCAACGGGGAAACATCTAAGGATTTTAAACAGAATATGCATGTGACATGATTTATTTTGTGTTCTGAAATGATTATTTGGGCTAAAGTGTGGAGCACATACTGGAAGGAACCAGAGTGGAGGTTCTTAGCTCTGTTTGGAGGCCAGTGCTGTGGTTCATGAGGGAGATAGTGGGTTAAGGGTAGAGGTGGTGGAGATGGAAGGGAGTAGATGATCTGAGATATATTGAAGAGATAAAATGGACAGGACTTTGTGATGAACTGAGTACAGCAGGATGAGAAGACAGTGTCAAACATGATAGGTTTCTAACTGGTAGAACTGGTTGGATGGTGGATTCATTCACTCAGGGATCCCTGGAGGAGGACCAAATTTTGAGGAGTGAAAGAAATAATCACTTTGGTTTGGGGCACAATGAGTTTGAGTTTAAGGTGCCTTTGAGACATACGAGAAGTGATGTCAAGAGTGTAGTTTAATATTAAAGTCTGAGCTCAGATGAGAAAACAGTGCAAGTCTATTAGTTTGATATAAAAAGGTAGTTCACTTTTGGACTTTTTTATGTAAACGTGTTATTGCTACAGCATATGCAAACATTTCACAGCTATAATACCTATGAGAAGCAACGACTCACATAAACCAAAATAAAGTTTTATTTGTTTCACAAATGAGCAGGTTCATTTTTACAGGAAAGCAGTTAATTTTTCCTTGCTTTTAATTTTTTATTGCAAATGTGGAGGAATTTTGGCAGTAGCTATGACTGTTTTGAGCCAAATAGGCTTTATTTTTCTTATATTATTACAGTTTCTCTTTTTTCATGATGCATATTTGCCAGTTACTAGTTAGGTCAACTTCCTATTGAAGGGGGTTGCCGTAGAATAGCAATCTTGCAATTTCTAAGCAGTAAGGCTTCTGTCTACCCCGTTAGAGAAAGTCGCTAGAGAACTATTAACATTTTCTGAAGAGTCAAATCCCAGGTATATTTTAGGCTTAGAACAGAATGAGGTAGGCTGGTGGGGAGGGAGTGGTGGTGGTAAAGGAGATGTTATTTTTAATCCTATTTTAAAGAAAGTCTGTAAAATGTTGCTTCTGTAAGTAATTTGGTTTCTTAAAGGGCTATAACTCCTTCAGAGTCTTTGGTTAACTCAGACATATTCTGTGGTCAGCTGTCCAATCTGGAGTTAGTTTTACTTAACCTCCCAGAAAACCCTCTGAGTAATACTAGATTTTTAACTGCGAAAAGAAGAGAAGTTGTTGGTAAACTAACTGGTCCTTTGGTAACTCTTGACAATTCATCACTTTTCCCTTGCTGCACCTATTTATTCACGTCTAAGTTTTCCTGATTGTTTCTTAGTTTTTCAGACCAGTCTATGGTTGTCAGTTAATAACAATGATCAAAACAATATTGTTGATTTAGCTAATTTCTTTCTCTTGATTGATTCTTCATGTATGATTTCACTAGAATTTATCTGCTATTTCTCTCAGTGAGTTAGAGAAGGGCAATTGTTATTAGTTTTATTTTTTTGATAGGTTAAAGAGTGAACCAGAGATAGAGTATCAGATCCAGGACTGGACCACAGGTATTTTGATTTCTATCCTCATAAGAGTAAAAGTAAAAAAAGGAAGTTAAAGGATAAAGGAGGGGAACTTCCCCTGGTGGTCCAATGGTTAGGACTCCACACTTCCAATGCAGGGGGTAGAGGTTCCATCCCTGGTCAGGGAATAGGATCCTGCATGCTGCATGGCATGGCCAAAAATAAAATTAAATAAATAAATAAAACAGCTAAGCTCTTAAAAAAAAAAAAAGATAAAGGAGGGAATAGGAGTAGCATAAAAAGTAAAATGAGTTTATTTGTTCCTTCAAGAATGCTTAAAAAAATCATCTTCAGTGTTTCCATGGAGCTAAAATTCCAGTGGGAGAGACAAACCTATAAATATTATAGTACAATGGGAAAAATTAAAGGGCCATGGAAGAAGTACTGAAAAACAATAGATGCTAACACAAAGTAATTTTTGTTGGTGGGCTCAGTTTCTCAATCCCAAGTATCTAATACTTTCTCATTTGTTTGTCTTGAAGTGGATACTGTGTATGATCCTATATTACTATTTTTTCATTCAGGCACTTGGGGTCTTAATACTATCTTTCCCACATTTTTGGCATAGGATTTCTTGATTTTCTCAAACGTGCATTCTTTCTTAGGCACATTTTGCCTACTGAAGTTGTCTTAACCTCCCATTTTCAATTTTATGCTTCTAGAATTATGGGTTTGGGGCAGAGCAGGATGTTAGAGATCTCTGATAATGTCTCCTGGACTCTCCTTGTATCACTGAGGCAAATCTTGATAGACCATCACGTCATACCCCTGAACTTCTAAATACTACCCATTTCCCCATGACCATCTAGCCAACCTAGGGATAACTGATGGGCTAGATTCTGTGCCCTGTACTTACCTGGCTTTAAAAATAATTATTTCATAAGATTTTGTTACAGCATTAAAAAGTAGAATTGGTTGGGCTTAAGTTCAGAAAAGGTATGGTAACTGATGTGACTTATTTAATAAAGTATAATTAGCTCTTTTCACCTAATGCATCATGCTACTTTGTGTCTACTTTGTGTGTGTAACTTATCAAGAAATAAACCACTGTTACTTCTTTACCTTTCAGATGTGATGGCTGACCTATTCTTGTGGTCAATTTTGAAGAAGGAGGTTTGCCTATGTATGCATTTATTTAAAAAGCATTTATTGAGCTCAGTTGGTAAAGAATCTTCCTGCAATGCAGGTGACCCCAGTTCGATTCCTGGGTTGGGAAGATACCTTGGAGAAGGGAAAGGCTACCCACTCCAGTATTCTGGCCTGGAGGATTTCGTGGACTGTATTGTCCATGGGGTCACAAAGAGTCAGACACGACTAAGCAACTTGCACTTTCACACATTGTAGATACAGAGATGCCCTCTACCCAGTATGGTGTCAGAGTTCACATGATGACATAAAAGCAAATGTTTTAGTATTGTTATAAAAAAACAAAATCAGTCCATCTTTTCCTATTGAGTGTTTGGCATAAAGGTGAAATCTTTTCAGTTTTGTAACTTTATAAAGCCTGGGCTTGTGGAACAGCTGTACATCTGGCTAGGATTTAGTTTATACTCTTAGGTCTCAGAAGCCGTGAGGACCGTGGTTGCGACAGGACCATTCATCTTGTCCTCTGTAAACCCACAGACTTATAATCTTCACTCCAATTTGGGTAGAAGAGGAAGCTGAGACTAGTTTTGCCTTTTGAGTGATGCAGACATTGAATGGCTTGAATTTTCATCCTCACTGATTTCTTTTGCAAAATGCCCTTGCATGTCAGGTGTGGGCAGAGAAACCCTGGTAGGACTCCCTCCCCTTGCAAAGCAAAGTGGGGTGTCACTGTCACAACAAATGCACCTTTTCTTTTCCTCTAGTTTTCATAAAGGCCCAGGTGCATAAACAAATGTCCTAGGGTTATTTGTGTCTTGCTCACAGTTGTAATAATTTTATATTTTCTATGTTTAAGGTCTTCTTTTGTCTCCTCTAAACTGTTATCTGGCCTACCAAGGACAGATGCTTATTCTTAAAATATAGATAAGGAAAAACAAGGTTCCCTATATGGAAAACAGTGACAGTTCAACCTGTTTGGCCTTTGTTTCACAACATAAAAGTTGTATACCTTGGTTATGGTCTGTACATTGCTCTGAAATCTTTGGTACAAATTAGTAATGACCTTAGCTGTATTTGGCTTTGAAAACAGTAGAGAGTAATTAATACACACTTTACAGAGCAGTTCCAGCTGGAGCTGACTGGAGCCACCTGACTTTTAAACAGTGTTTATTGCAAAGGTCATCTTACATCATTGCTCTATTTTCCAAGGTTAATTGCCAATTTGCTTTTAAATATTATGCAAAAGCATTGGCTTAGTTGTAGAAAACTTAGTCTTGGAGAATCTGATTCCTTTAGGGATGAATAATTAATGTTCTGTGAAGTCACACGCCTGAAAGAGAATTCTAAAGTTCACCATGACTCCTTTCTTCTAAGTGTATCCTATTTTTAAAAATTCCTGGAAACCACTCTGTCAAAAAAGAAACAAAAAGTTAAAAGCAAACATACTGAGAAAGTACAGAAAATATGATAGACAAAAGATTGTTAATTTTGTTCTATAAAGAACTTTATATAAATTTATGAGAAAATTATTAAGAATACATTAGGCACTTGGAGAAAAGATATGGACAAATATTCCATAAAAGAGAGTTCAATTAATAAAAGTGAAAAATTTGTCAGTCTCACAAGTGTTATAGGTGTATGATAAAGGATGCTTTTTTTCTTTTCCTGATTAACATTGACTTCAGAAGATTATGATACTAGTGAGAACATAGTAAGATAGGTGCTATCTTTCCTTACTTTGGGATGCATGAATTGATAAGATTCTTTTGCTAAGTAAGTTGGAAAACTGTATGAAGTTTCTTAATAATACTCATACTCTTCATTTTCAGTAATTCCACTTCCAGGAATCTATTCTAAGTGTGTACTGTTGCATAAAACATATAATGCACTGAAACAAAAATTAGAATCACAATGAACATGTCTACAAGTAGGAAATGAGTCAATAAACAATGCATATTTAATATTATGTCATCATTGAACAATATTGTAATGTTAAAATGTTTTTCCTAAAAGGACAAATATTACATATTTAACTTTATGAGGTACCTAGAGTGGTAAAATTCATAGAGACAGAGAGCAGAACGGTGGTTGCTGGGGGATAGTGGGTAGTTATTCTGAAGAGGGTAGAGTTTCAGTTTGGGAAGATGAAAAAGACAGACAGTGACAACAGCTGCACAACAACGTGAATGCGCTTCTTGTCACTGAACCGTAACGTGAGAACGGTTAACATGGTAAATTTTATGTTATACATATTTTACCACAATTGAAAAATTTTAAGATCTTTATAGTAGTATGAGGAATGCTTGTTACACGGTTTTAGTTTTAGAAAAGCATACATGTTCTGCAAAAGACACTATCAAGAGAAAAAGACAAGCTACAGACTGGGAGAATGTATTTGCAAAGTAAATGTGATAAAGAACTATTATCCAAAACATATAAAGAGCTCTTAAAACTCAACAATTAGAAAATGAAGCACTCATTTGAAAATTGGACGAGTCATCTCACAACAGAAGAGATACAGATGGCAAATAAGCGTATGAAAAAAATGCTCGATATCCTGTGTTGTTAGACAATTGCAAATTAAAACACTAGTGAGATACAACTACTTACCTATTCAGTTCAGTTCAGTGGCTCAGTCGTGTCCAACTCTTTGTGACCCCGTGAAACACAGCATGCCAGGCCTCCCTGTCCATCACCAACTCCTGGAGTTTACCCAAACTCCTGTCCATTGAGTCGGTGATGCCATCCAACCATTTCATCCTCTGTTGTCCCCTTCTCCTCCCGCCCTCAATCTTTCCCAGCATCAGGGTCTTTTCAAATCAGTCAGTTCTTTGCATCAGATGGTTAAAGTATTGGAGTTTCAGCTTCAGCATCAGTCCTTCCAATGAATATTTGGACTGATCTCCTTTAGGATGGACTGGTTGGATCTTCTTGCAGTCCAAGGGACTCTCAAGAGTCTTATCCAACACCACAGTGCAAAAACATCAATTCTTCTGAGCTCAGCTTTCTTTATAGTCCAACTCTCACATTCATACATGACTACTGGAAAAACCATAGCCTTGACTAGATGGACCTTTGTTGGCAAAGTAATGTCTCTGCTTTTTAATATGCTGTCCAGGTTGGTCATAACTTTGCTTCCAAGGAGTAAGCGTCTTTTAATTGCATGGCTGCAGTCACCATCTGCAGTGATTTTGGAGCCCAGAAAAATAAAGTCAGCCACTGTTTCCACTGTTTCCCCATATATTTGCCATGAAGTGATAGGACCGGATGCCATGATCTTAGTTTTCTGAATGTTGAGCTTTAAGCCCACTTTTGCAATCTCCTCTTTCGCTTTCATCAAGAGGCTCTTTAGTTCTTCTTCACTTTCTGCCATAAGGGTGGTGTCATCTGCATATCTGAGGTTATTGATATTTCTCCCAGCAATCTTGATTCCAGCTTGTGCTTCTTCCAGCCCAGCGTTTCTCATGATGTACTCTGCATAGGAGTTAAATAAGCAGGGTGACAATATACAGCCTTGACGTACTCCTTTTCCTATTTGGAAACCATTCTGTTGTCCCATGTCCAGTTCTAACTGTTGCTTCCTGACCTGCATATAGGTTTCTCAAGAGGCAGGTCAGGTGGTCTGGTATTCCCATCTCTTTCAGAATTTTCCACAGTTTATTGTGATCCACACAGTCAAAGGCTTTGGCATAGTCAATAAAGCAGAAATAGATGTTTTTTCTGGAACTCTCTTGATTTTTTGATGATCCAGCAAATGTTGGCAATTTGATCTCTGGTTCCTTTGCCTTTTCTAAAACTGGCTTGAACATCTGGAAGTTCACAGTTCACATATTGCTGAAGGCTGGCTTGGAGAATTTTGAGCATTACTTTACTAGTGTGTGAGATGAGTGCAATTGTGTGGTAGTTTGAGCATTCTTTGGCATTGCCTTTCTTTGGGATTGGAATGAAAACTGACCTTTTGCAGTCCTGTGGCCACTGCTGAGTTTTCCCAATTCAATGGCATATTGAGTGCAACACTTTCAAAGCATCATCTTTTAGGATTTGAAATAATAGCTCAACTGGAGTTCCATCACTTCCACTAGCTTTGTTCATAGTGATGCTTCCTAAGGCCCACTTGACTGCACATTCCAGGATATCTGGCTCTAGGCGAGTGATCACACCATCATGATTATCTAGGTCGTGAAGATCTTTTTTATATAGTAGTTCTGTGTATTCTTGCCACCTCTTCTTAGTATCTTCTGCTTCTGTTAGGTCCCTACCATTTCTGTCCTTTATTGAGCCCAACTTTCCATGAAACGTTCCTTTGTTATCTCTAATCTTCTTGAAGAGATCTCTAGTCTTTCCCATTCTATTGTTTTCCTCTATTTCTTTGCACTTATCACTGAGGAAGGCTTTCTTGTCTCTCCTTGCTATTCTTTGGAACTCTGCATTCAAATGGATATATCTTTCCTTTTCTCCTTGCTTTTCACTTCTCTTCTTTTCACAGCATTTGTAAGGCCTCCTCAGACAGCCATTTTGCTTTTTTGCATTTCTTTTTCTGGGGATGGTCTTGATCCCTGTCTCCTGTACAATATCAGAAACCTCTGTCCATAGTTCATCAGGCACTCTGTCTATCAGATCTAGTCCCTTAAATCTATTTCTCACTTGCACTGTATAATCATAAGGGATTTGATTTAGGTCATACCTGAGTGGTCTAGTGGTTTCCCCCACTTTCTTCAATTTAAATCTGAATTTGGCAACAAGGAGTTCATGATCTGAGCCACAGTCAGCTCCCCATCTTGTTTTTGCTGACTGTATAGAGCTTCTCCATCTTTGGTTTCAAAGAATATAATCAATCTGATTTCGGTATTGACGATCACAGACAACTAGCCAATCTGATCACATGGACGATCGTGATTATCTAGGTCGTGAAGATCTTTTTTATATAGTTCTTCTGTGTATTCTTGCCACCTCTTCTTAATATCTTCTGCTTCTGTTAGGTCCCTGCCATTTGTAGGGACCTTGTCTAACTGAGTGAAACTAAGCCATGCCATGGGGGGCCACCCAAGATGGGCAAGTCGTGGTGGAGAGGTCTAACAGAATGTGGTCCACGTCCACTGGAGAAGGGAATGGCAAACCACTTCAGTATTCTTGCCTTGAGAACCCCATGAACAGTATGAAAAGGCAAAAAGATAGAACCCTGAAAGAGGAACTCCCCAGGTCGGTAGGTGCCCAATATGCTACTAGAGATCAGTGGAGAAATAACTCCAGAAAGAATGAAGGGATGGAGCCAAAGCAAAAACAACACTCAGTTGTGGATGTGACTGGTGATAGAAGCAAGGTCCGATGCTGTAAAGAGCAATATTGCATAGGAACCTGGAATGTTAGGTCTATGAATCAAGGCAAATTGGAAGTGGTCAAACAGGAGTGAATGTCGACAGGAGTGACAAGAGTGAATGTCGACATTTTAGGAATCAGCAAACTAAAATGGACTAGAATGGGTGAATTTAACTCAGATGACCATTATATTTAGTACTGTGGGCAGGAATCCCTTAGAAGAAATGGAGTAGCCATCATGGTCAACAAAAGAGTCCGAAATGCAGTACTTGGATGCAATCTCAAAAACAACAGAATGATCTCTGTTCGTTTCCAAGGCAAACCATTCAATATCACGGTAATCCAAGTTTATGCCCTGACCAGCAACACTGAAGAAGCTGAAGTTGAACGGTTCTATGAAGACCTACAAGACCTTTTAGAACTAATACCCCCAAAGGATGTCCTTTTCATTATAGGGGACTGGAAAGAAAAAGTAGGAAGTCAAGAAACAGGCAAATTTGGCCTTGGAGTACAGAATGAAGCATGGCAAAGGCTAATAGAGTTTTGCCAAGAGAATGCACTGGTCATAGCAAACACCCTCTTCCAACTTACCTGTTACCATGGCCAAAATCCAAAATGCTGACAACACCAAATACTGGTGAGGATGTGGACCAAGAATTCTCATTCTTTGCAGGTGAGGATGCAAAATGGTAAAGACACTTTGGAAGACAGTTGGTAGTTTATTACAAAGCTAAACATATTCTTGCCATGTAATCCAGGAAGTGAATTCTTTGATATTTTCCCAAATCATAAGTGGTGAAACTTATGTACACATAAAAACTTGCACACAGATGTTTATAGTAACTCATGGTTGCCCAAACTTAGTCGAATTTTATTCTTTTGCATATAGGTATCCAGTTTTCCCAGAACTATTTACTAAAGAGACTCTCTTATACTCATTGAGTATTCTTGGCTCCATTTTCAAAGTATTACTTGACTGTGCATTGTTGAGGAAGAAATTTTCCTCTAACTTTAAGGTTTTTCTGGCTGGTCTAAGAATTAAGTTGCTATGAGACAGATTAGCAGAAGAAAATCAAACAAAAGTTTGGTAACATGAACATATAAGAGAGACCCAGGAAGACAGTATAATTTGTCAAAATGGCCAAAATCCTCACCTTAAACTCAGTCTTTAGCTAAAGACAAACAGGGATAATGGGGATAGTGGTTTGGGACTACAAAGGTGAGGATGGCAATTCACATGGAGATGGAAAAGCAAGTGTTTGGTAAACAAATATTTGCTTGGCCAGGGAAAGACAATGGGGCACAGAGAGAAATTTTAACAAATTTTGCTAGGTTCTTTCCTACCTACTATACCTAGCTCATATCATAGTCATCTATTGTGATACCTCCCTTCCTGGAACATGTCTTCTATCTAAATTCTTTCAAGCAGTTAAAGGGAAAGTCAAAGCTTCTTCCTGAGTCTTTTGGGCCTTGATTGTTTTCAACTTGAAATAATCCACATGCTAATGAGATACATTTTGGGGTGGCAAATTTTCCTCCCCTACAATATGCATCTGTGGATCACAATAAACTGTGGAAAATTCTGATAGAGATGGGAATACCAGACCACCTGACCTGCCTCTTGAGAAACCTATAAGCAGGTCAGGAAGCAACAGTTAGAACTGGACATGGAACAACAGACTGGTTCCAAATAGGAAAAGGAGTATGTCAAGGCTGTATATTGTCACCCTGCTTATTTAACTCCTATGCAGAGTACATCATGAGAAACGCTGGGCTGGAAGAAGCACAAGCTGGAATCAAGATTGCTGGGAGAAATATCAATAACCTCAGATATGCAGATGACACCACCCTTATGGCAGAAAGTGAAGAAGAACTAAAGAGCCTCTTGATGAAAGTGAAAGAGGAGAGTGAAAAAGTTGGCTTAAAACTCAACATTCAGAAAACTAAGATCATGGCATCCGGTCCTATCACTTCATGGCAAATATATGGGGAAACAGTGGAAACAGTGTCAGACTTTATTTTGAGGGGTTCCAAAATCACTGCAGATGGTGACTGCAGCCATGAAATTAAAAGATGCTTACTCCTTGGAAGGAAAGTTATGACCAACCTAGATAGCATATTAAAAAGCAGAGACATTACTTTGCCAACAAAGGTCCGTCTACTCAAGGCTATGGTTTTTCCAGTGGTCATGTATGGATGTAAGAGTTGAACTGTGAAGAAAGCAGAGTGCCGAAGAATTGATGCTTTTGAACTGTGGTGTTGGAGAAGACTCTTGAGAGTCCCTTGGACCGCAAGGAGATCCAACCAGTCCATCCTAAAGGAGACCAGTCCTGGGTGTTCATTGGAAGGACTGATGCTGAGGCTGAAACTCCAACACTTTGGCTACCTCATGTGAAGAGTTGACTCATTGGAAAAGACCCTGATGCTGGGAGGGATTGGGGGCAGGAAGAGAAGGGGATAACAGAGGATTAGATGGCTAGATGGCATCACCGACTCAATGCACATGAGTTTGGGTGAACTCCGGGAGTTGGTGATGGACAGAGAGGCCTGGCATGCTGCAATTCATGGGGTCGCAAAGAGTTGGACATGACTGAGTGAGTGAACTGACTGACTGACTGACAATATGCATGAGTTTATTTCTGGACTCTTGATTCTGTTCTATTGGTCTATGTGTCTGTTTTTATGACAATACTGTACTGTTTTGATTACTGTATCTTTGTAGTACGTGTTGAAACCAGAAAGTGTGATGCTTCTAGCTTTGTTCTTTCTTGAAGTTGCCTTGGCTCTTTGGGGACTTTTTTAATTCCATGAAAATTTTACAATTCTTTTTAAAACTTAATTTAATTTTTTTCTATTCTGTATGTTTCCTCCTCATATTTTTGATTTTTGAAAGATATGCAGAAGCTCTTTGATTTGATGCAGTCCTGGAAAGCCCCCATACTTTTATGAATTTTATATCCAGGAATTTCACCAGCTACCTAGAGTGAAAAAAACAAGAAAAACCTTTATGTTTCTGCTAGGGACAGGAGAAAAGCAATTGAAATACACCTAGAGCAATCTCCTTAACAAAGGCCTACTTAGCAACAGAAAAGATTATCAGAGCTTTATCTGAAGTGGGGAAAGGAAAATTACCCAGCTTCTGTTTCCTCTAGCCTTTCTGTCTCACCTATAGGGAAAAATAAGGTCACAACTCAGGAACACAGGTTTTTTAAAAGACTGACACTAAATCGTAGGAATATGCAATGATTCCCCTCCATTTTAGCTGGAGACTTCAACAATCTCCTTTCAGTAACTGATAGATCAAGAAGGCAGAAAAATCAGTAAGAATATCATTGAACTGAAGAGTGCCGCCAATCATCTTGATCTAATATTGACATTTATAGAGTACTCCATCCAACAACAGCAGAATACACATTCTTCTCAAGTTCACATGAAGCAGTCATCAAAACAGACCACATTCTAGACCAGAAAACACACCTGAACAAACTAAAAATAATAGAAATCATACAAAGTATGTTAGTATGTTCCTTAGACCACAATAGAATTAAACAGAAATAAAAACATCAAGATATCTGAAAAATTCTAAAATACTTGGACATTAAACAGCACACTACTAAATAACATGTGTCAAGGAAGAAGTCTTAAGAAATTAGAATTTCTGTTGGTTTCTCCTTCATATTTAAGTTTATAATCCATCTCAAATTGACTTTCTGTACAATGTGAGACAGGCTTCTCTGGGAGCTCAGGGGTAAAGAATCCATTGGCTATAGAGAAGACACAGGAGGCATGAGTTCAATCCCTGGATCAGGAAGATCCCCTGGATGAAAGCACGGCAAACTTGCACTCTAATATTCTTGCCTGGGAAGTCCCATGGACAGAGGAGTCTGGCAGAATACAGTCCATAGGGTCACACAGAGTCAGACATGACTGAAGCTACTTAGCATGCACGTACCTGGTGGTGGTAGGTGGTTTAATCACTAAGTCATATCCAACTCTTGCAACCCTGTGGACTGCAGCCTGCCAGCCTCCTCTGTCCCTGGGATTTCCCAGGCAAGAATACTGGAGTGGGTTGTTATTTCCTTCTCCAGTATTGAGTACTTACTATGTACTTTATGTTAGATTATAGCAATGGTGAATAAGATAGTTTCTGACATGATGGGGTTTATAATCTCATAATGGAGAAAGATATTTAAACAATTAATTGCAACACAGTGCTAATATTCATTGTTTTTTAAAACTAGATAGGCTGAGTCTAAAGTTACTAGTTAAAATGTATGGTGTGAGTCTAATTAAATTATGAAAAATTAAGAGTAATAAGTGATGGGGGAAACCAGGCCTGACAGATATTTCAAACATATTATAAAACTATGCTAATTAATACCATTGACACTCACAAAAAAATTTATCAGTGGAGCAAAACCAAGGACTCAGAAATCAATCCTGATACATAGGTATTATATAAAAAAAGGAGCTTTAAAATAAATAGGATGAAAGATAGTTTGCTTGATGAATAAAGGGATGAATGGTTTTAAGGTACTTGGTTAGATATTTAAGAAAGAAATCTGGATATAAATTTACTCTTTTTACCAAAATATATTCTAAATGGATCTATTATTTAAAAATACAAATTAAAATCATAAAAGTATGAGACAAAAGCATTTTTAAAATGAGTTGGAATGGAGAACGTCTTTTAAAACAATATCCCAGATCAAAAACCCACAATGTAAAAACTGTTAGATCTGATTATATGTTAGTTTAAAATAGCTGTGCTATAAAAGATACCATAAACAAAGCCAAAAGAAAAATTGATCAGTTGAGGAAAATAGATTTAAAAAAAAACTAACAATGGCTAATTGTCTTTCAAAATTATATAGAAAGCCTTTAAAAACAGAAAATATCATCAAACCAATTGGCCATGTTCGTACACATGTAAATTAGAGGAAAAGAAATAAGATTGACTTTTAAAGATATGAAGCGATAAATGAGATATTGTTTCATTGAGACAATGAAACAAACATTGACTAATAAATAAATCATAATAATGCCTAATTTGAAGATAAAAATATCAATCAGTAAGGGTAGAATGAGGTCTAATCGGGGATTCCCAGGTGGCCCAGTGATAAAGAACCCAACTGCCAATGCAGGAGACATTCTTATGCATCTCTTGATGCAGGTTCAATCCGTGGGTTGAGAAGATCTCTTGGAGGAGGAAATGGCAGCCCTTTCCAGTATTCTTGCCTGGAAAATTCCATGGATGGAGGAGCCTGGAGGGCTGAAGTCCATGTGGTCGCGTAGAGTTGGACATAACTGAGCACATATACTTGAGAAGGTCTAATAGCCATCTAATTGGAGTTCCAGAAGGGAAGAACAGAGAGAATGGGAGAGACACGTTATTCAAAGAGATTCTAATGATTTTTCAGAATTGTTGAAGACATAAATCATCAGACTCAGAATACACAGTGAATCCCAAGCAGGACTTTAAAAAGTAATTCACAATTGAATGTGTCTTGTTGCAATCATAGAACACTAAAGACAAAAAGAAGTTTATAAAAGGCAAGCAAAGAAAAAAAGACAATTTACATACAAAGGGTATGGCACTTGCACTTGGAGCAGACTTCTAATTTCTGACATGGAAACCAGAAAACAGTAGAGTCATATATTCAGAGTGTTTAGATAAGATAGCTGTCTACTTCAGCTAAGCTATCATTAAATAAATACCATTTCTGACAAATATAAATTGACAATTTTTTACCTTTGATATATACTAAAGGTACTTCTAAAGATATGTACTTCAGGGTCAAGGAAAATATTCTCCAAAGGAAGGTATAAGATGCAATAAGGAATTATGAGCTAATGAAAGAAATTGAATAAAAACAGTAGATGGGAATAACGTGTAAGATGGGAGGAGAGTGATCCTAATTCAAATGTTCCAGGTTAAACAAAACAGTAGTGTTCAAGAGCCTAGAATATGGAACCAGACTGTCTGGGTTTAAATCCCAGTCTCAGGATTTATTATCTATGTAACGTTGGACAAATTACTCAACCTCTTAGGACTTCAGTGGCTTGTCATAAGTAAAGTGCTTAGAACAGTGACTAACAAATAGCAGACACCAATAAACACTAATTTTTATGATTATAAAAGTCTTGAGATTGTTTAGAGAAAAGTTGACACTGATTATCTTTGGACGTTAGCAAAGTATGTGTTATTTTAAGGTAACTTCTGAAAGCATAGAAATAACAGTTATACTTATCACAGCAAAAGAGGGGAAAAAAAGCTCTAAATGGCATCACAAAAAGCAATGGGGAAAAACTCTAAATAGGATCACAAAAGCAATGGATCACAAAATTAATCCAAAACGGGACCACAAAAAGCAATGGAAGATGAAGATTATAGAAATAGAAAGTACAAAATAATTTGGTAGACGTTTTTGTAAGAAAAAAAAGAGCTATAGAAAATAAATGTATCAGTTCTTTTGTGCAGAAATAATATAGAAAGGATAAAGCAGAATTTAAAGAGATTGACAGGAAAGGGGTGCCTAAAGTAAGGGGAGGGATGGAAATAGAGTAGTAGGCATGGGGAGACAGTGGTACTTCTCTGAGTATATCTTTTTAATAGCTCTATTAGAACCGCAGTAAGGTTTCACATACTCTCAAAAATGAATTTAAAAAACCAACCAGGATGTCAATAGGAATCCAAAATAAAATACAGTTACAAGTAAACCTATTTTATAAGTGAATATTTCCATATTGAAACAGATGGGGAAGAAAAGAAGTAATGTAAGAAACTTTGGAATGCAGTACTTTGGATAACAAATAAATGTACATAATACTGTAACTTAGTAAATTTGTTTTTCATGTGGTATGGGTAAGCAATTCTGAAACTGCATTGTATGCCAAGTCGCTTCAGTTGTGTCCGACTCTGTGCGACCCCATAGACGGCAGCAAATAGAACAAATAAATATAATGTAGATAATAAGAGCAAGGTTTTTCTCGCTGTTGGAGGAAGACATAAATAAGGAAAGAGAGAAGATGAAGGTGAAAATTAACCCCATAATATTGGATTTGAATCAGAGGTAGCAGTATGAACCCATGAGTTATAGACAGATAGACAGATAGATAGATGGGTTGGTATACATACTTAGTGCAGTAATTTAACACATTCACTTGAGTAATTGATAAATACAACAGAGAAAAATGAGTAAGTATATGAGCTTTTACAACTGATAAGTTTAGGTCTAATAATCAAATATGGGACCATATATTCAATGACGAGAGAATGCACATTTCTCTCATGAACACATAGAAGGTTGTGGGAAATTGAATATCAAGTAAGTTTCAAAAACTTCAAAGAATTGATAAAATATATGTTAGTTCAATCATTTTGGAAAATATCAATTAAAGTTGAATATACACCTAAGCTGCAATGCAGGAGACCCAGGTTCTATCCCTGAGTTGGGAAGATCCCCTGGAGAAGGAAATGGCAACCCACTCCAGTAGTCTCCAGTCCAGAGGACCCTGGCAAGCTACAGTCAATAGGGTTGCAAGAGTCCAAGAGTTGGACACGACTTAGTGACTAAACCACCAAACCATACACCTGAGCTATGACCCCTCAACTCCTTTCCTCTAATAAAAATGCACACATATGTTCAACAAAAAGTATGCACTGGAATGATAATAGCTGCACTAATCACAATAGCCCCAAACTGGAAACTACCCAAATGCCCATCAACAATAGAGTAGATAAAAATATTAAGTTTTTTTTTTCTGAAGATCAACAGTTTGATCGCAAACGGGATATAAAGTATCCAAGAAAACTCTAGAGAAATAAAAGAGCAATAATGAGGAAACAGTTGGTCCCACCCAATATTAAAACATAAAGATTTATAATAGACACATAAATAAACAGATTAACTAATGATCACAAAATGGCAAGTCCCAAAATATACCCAAGTAAATATGGAAATATATGAAAAAGCTGGAAACTCAAATCAGTCAGGAAGAGATGGATTTTTTTGATAAATGGTATTTGGACAACAGGCTAGCAATTTGGATGAGTAAACTTAGAATCTTTTAGCACACACTAGTAAAAGTTCCCGGAGAAGGCAATGGCACCCCACTCCAGTACTCTTGCCTGGAAAATCCCATGGGCAGAGGAGCCTGGTAGGCTGCAGTCCTTGGGGTCGCCAAGAGTCAGACATGACTGAGCGACTTCACTTTCACTTTTCACTTTCATGCATTGGAGAAGGAAATGGCAACCCACTCCAATGTTCTTGCCTGGAGAATCCCAGGGACGGGGGAGCCTGGTGGGCTGCCATCTATGGGGTCGCACAGAGTCGGACACGACTGAAGTGACTTAGCAGCAGCAGCAGCAGTAAAAGTTCCCAGTGGTCAAAGATGTAAATCTAAAAACCAAAACCATACAAGTGTGGTTGTATACACCACATACAACATATCATGTGTGTATGTATTATGATGTTATATATTTATTTATATGGTTTTGTTTTTAAACATTATGAATTTATATATGTGTGTGTGTATATATATATATATATGGAGAGAAAGAGAAGAGAAATTCTTCTCTATATATCACCTAGGCAATTCCAACTAAAAGACGCTACTCACCATTCAGCTTTACAAAGATTGAATCATTAGCCACTGCAGTCAGTTGCTGACCTTTAACTCACCCTGAACAGAGTTCAGGGCAGAGATTAAAAATGAGGCACTCTGTACTCTGGGAAAACTAGAAAAGCAAGCCTACAGATAGATATTTTTAGGAGAAAATATTATGAAATCAATTTCTTGCATATTTGCTGCTGCTGTTGCTGCTGCTAAGTCGCTTCAGTTGTGTCTGACTCTGTGCGAGCCCATAGATGGCAGCCCACGAGACTCCCCCGTCCCTGGGATTCTCCAGGCAAGAACACTGGAGTGGGTTGCCATTTCCTTCTCCATCTTGCATATTTACAAAAGTACTAAAATAATTTATTTAGATATCTGTGCCTTGTGACTAACAGTAACCTTCTACCAAGAGGTGTGTTTGATGGCACATATCCCTTCCCCAAATTCACATGTATGCTGATCTCCCTGCTTACCTCTTTGGAGTAGGTCCCTCAGAGCCATCTGAGAGACTGTCTCCTGGACTACAGTCCTCAGTGAGTCCCCAGATAGAACTGAAACCCATTTATAAAAAAAAAGAATTTGTGGCACAGTCATACAAAGAAGTACTCTACAGCAAGGACAATTAAACTATAGTTGCATGCAACAATATGATGATCTCACAAATATAAGTTCGAATGAAAGAAGTCCAACAAAACAGCTTACAAATTGTATGATTTCCTTTATATTAAACACAAAAGCAGGCAGATCTATGCTGTTACAAGTCAGGATAGTGTTTCCTCTTAGAGAAGGGGTAGTGAGTGGAAGGGAATGTAAGTGGCTTCTGGGTTACTGGCAAAGTTCTGTTTTTTGATTTTGGTGTTGGTGACATGGCTGTATTTAGTTTGTAAAAATTCATTGAATTGTGCATTTATAATATGTCCTTTGCATATGCATGTTATTCTTCAAAGAAAAGTTAAAATTAAAGCCATATGACTCTCATATATTTGGAAATTTAAAAGCATTTACTAAGTAACTTATGAATAACAGTATAGCCAAAATGTAAATTTGTAAATGCCTAGAACTACTATAAAGAAAATGCTAAATCAAAATTCATGAAACACAGCAAAAAAGCAGAAGGAATGTCTATTTTTCAATGTTTACGTTAGGAAAGTGTAGAGGCTGAACATTAATGACCTAAGCAGCCAACTTGAGATAGCAAAAGATCAGCAGAATAAACCCAAAGAAAATAGAAGGGAAGAAATAAAGATAAGAGCAGACATTAATGAATAGAAAAAATAAAGATAAAATAGAATCAACAAAGCCAGAAGTTTGTTCTTTGGAGAGACTAATAAAATAGACAAAACCTTGGCAAGACTGAGGATGAGGAGAAAGAGAAAATTAATAAATAAACAATGTTAATAACAAAAAAGATATACAGTGCACATTCAGCAGAAATTAAAAAATGAGAAGACAAAGCTATGAATGACTTTATTCCAATAAATTTGCAAATGCAGACAAAACAGACTATTTCCTAGAAATGTGTAACTTGCCAATACTGATTCAAGAAGCAATAGAAATCCTGAAGAATACATAAGAAATAGTATAACCCTCCTGCCCCACACTGCATGCAGTGTACAGTCCCTGCAGTCTCCCACAACTTGATGTGAAGCCTTAAGGTCTGTCTGGACACTAATCTGGTACTGCAAAACCTAGGCATTGATTTAAGCTGTGATGATGAGATTCAGATAGGTGGATTTTGGACCAAGATGGTGATATGAGAGGAAGTCATGATGTGCAATGCCCTGTGCAATATCATCTTACGTCTTCCCTTCCCTTCCTCTCAGTCTCTTCCTGTCTGCTTTGGGAACGATTAAGCATCTCCTCTCCTCCTCTCATGCGGGACAGCCCTGCTCTTCTTTGGGTCCCCTCAAGGTCTTAGCTTCTATATGAATTGACTCATCAAGAGATTTCTCCCAAATAAATATTTTGTATGCAGCAGGCTCTGCTGCCACTTGCCTACCCAATAGCTATTCACCCCTGCCTTTTTTTTTAACCAAAAAAACAGATTAAGTATTAGTTTTTCCCGGCTCTTCCTAGAGCCAGCATGTTGTCTGTATGGTGATTTTGAGAGACTTATGCTTTCCTGATATAAAGGGACAGACTCAGCTGGCAGGACCCTTTTGTCTTTCTCCTTCCTGCCTTGACAGATGCCGTGATTCTTGGGGCTGAAGCATCTTATAACATTGGAGGTGATGGCAGAGCAGGCAAAGAACAAGACTACCTTCAGATTTCACTGAGCTGCTTCACTTGCCCTGCTAATCAACTTCTGGACCTATTGTCATGGGAGAGAACAGAATCTCATTTGGCCACTTTTTATTGGGTTTCTGTTATGTCATCCTGGTCAATACAGTGCTCTTCATGAAAACAGTTCTGGTGAGTAGTTGGTTTCCTTTCCAGTTTGTAGTTTTGACTTTTCTGAAGGGTTTATTTTGAACAACTCATATAAAACTGGACCTGCTTGCTCCCTCAAGGACTCCCTCCTCATGATTTATCTCAAAGAAACACGAAGCTGACTTCACAAAGCAGTGTTGGTATTCACTGGAGCCTCCTGAGCACAGGGGGAATTGCCACATACAGCTCATAGCAAAACTTTCCCAAATTCTTGTTCGTGCAGCTTTTTCTCTAATGTCACCCACTAAGCTACATTCCCCTATCTCTCTTTGTTAACTCTTCCTCAAAACTCTATCCGCTTATCTTTCATTTTGTCCATCTGCCTTTGAGCCGCTGCTCAAATCTGCCACCATCGTTTTTCCTTAATTTTGCAGCTTTACCTGTTAGCTCTGGCAACACATCAAAGATTCATGTGCAGTCACAGACTTGTCCTTAGAAGGCAAATAAAAGGGGGAGATGTGAACAAGGATAGGGCTTCCCAGGTGTGCTAGTGGTAAAGAACCTGACTGCTAGTGCAGGAGACATAAGAGATGTGGGTTTGATCCCTGGGTCAGGAAGATCTGCTGGAGAAGGGCATGACAACTCACTCCAGTATTGCCTGGAGAATCCCCTGGACAGAGGAGCCTGGCGGGCTATAGTCTACAGGGTAGCAGAGTCAGACACAACTGAAGCGACTCAGCGTGCACACGTGAACAAAGACACTTGGGTAATTTTTTTCAGCTGTTAGGATTCTCCAGAGAAACAGAATTGATGGGATTTATTTATTCATTTATTTTACTTAGTATAAGAAATTGGCTCCTGCAATTATGGCAAGAAATCCCGATATCTACAGTTGGCAAGCTGGAGAGACAAGTGGGTTGATCGTGTAGTTCCTGTCTGAGTCCATGGGCTTGAGACCTAGGGCAGCTGGAAGGTGTTGTTCCAATCTGAAATCTTGTGGCTTGAGACCCAAGAAGAGCCAGTAGTTCAGTTCAAGTCTGAAGGAAGAAAAAACCTGATGTTGCAGCTCTCTGGCAGTCAGGCAATAGGAATTCTGCCCTACTGGAGGAAGGCTGAGGCTGTTCGTTTTGCTTTTCAGGCCTTCAGCTGACTGGGAGAGGCCCACCCACAATAAGGAGAGTGATCTGCTTTATACTCAGTCTACCTTGCCAATCTCATCTAGAAACACCCTCACAGAGGTACTCAAAACAACGTTTGACCCCATGTCTGAGCACCTATGGCCCAGTCGAGTTAACCATCATGCCCCATCTCATTTGAATCTCTCAGACAGCACTCCACAGCATGGGCCAACTTTCTGGCCTCATTTCTTCTCACTTTCCTTCCTTCCTCCCTTGCTCTTTTCACACCAGGCTGTTGGTTCCATGTCCTACGGTAGTCTCTTTCTTTCCTATCCTATCCTCTTCAAACCCCAGTTCATCCTTTAAGAATTAGCTCACATGTCTTTTCCTTTACAAAGGGTTCCTTGATTCTCTCCCAATCAGATGTAACTGCTCCTTTTCTGCATGCATAGCACTTTGTGTGACTCTCAGTCATGTACTTATCACGAACGACTTGTGTTCTGCTCATACCTGTGTCTGACATGTCTGCATCCTGCAACTGCTCCCTGAAGAAATGAAGATGTGGTTGAAGTGGTGGGAAAGGTTTGGTGATGTCATTGTTGCATAGATATGATAGCAATAATTATAATTTGGTGTGTGAGTAACTATTTTCACTTTGTTAAGAAAGGCAGTTTAATTGAAAGTCTCAAAATAGAAATATTGATGGTAACAATACAAAATAGCTTATTACATAAAGCCCTTATTGTGTCCTGAGCGGTAACTCTAAATGCTTTACATAAATCACTTTATGTAATCATCACATCAAAACCATGATCTAAGTCTTAATAACCCTATTTTACAAATGAAGAAACAGAGAGAGAAAGGGGGTAAAGTAACTTAGCAAGGTCACAAAACTAGTAGGTATGGAGCTGGAGTTTGAACCCAGGTATAAATGTGTAATATCCACATACTCTCTGGGGAGGGGCAGAGGTGTGTGAAGTCCCAGGAGGAAAGCTGCTCACCTATGTAATCTATCACACATAGTCTTGGATCCCCTCACCCACATGCCCAAGAACATTCTTGTATTCTTGCCCAACAACTAAGGTGTTTTTGGTTTCCTTTCTCCTCTGTTTTCTCTCCTTAAAAAGTACTATTAATCATTATAATAAAAACCATTCTGTAAAAGCAACACCAGGCACCACATGCATTCCAAGCCTGGTTTTTGTTACCAAATTTGTTTTCCACATATGATTCTCACCATGAGCGTGAAGTTAATGGTGCCCCTCTTATGACACAATGTAGTTGGCTCTGCTTTGTGGTTGGTGCTGCCAACCTCTGGATTAAATAATAAAGAGCCAATTGTATATTTTCAGGGCCATTATACCATTTAATGAGAATTTTCAAAAAAATTGTATAGAGTAATGGAATCTGTAAATGTACGTATAATTGATGCTAGTTTCACTTCACTAAAGTGAAAACACATTATATGGATTATCAAGGGAGGTCTATCCTATTTATTCTCCTCTAGAAATGAGTGGTGTTCTATCTAGTGTCTTCTTCCTCAACAGCAAAAATATGTTATTGTGATATCCTATTGGAAAAAAAAAAAAGGGTTGATCAATCTTAATGTATTTTTATATTAAAAATTAAATAATAGGATATTGCCCAAATTACCATATACAAATCAATGCAGTGCCTTTGCCTTTTATTTAATTTTCATACACAGAAATATTTAAAGAGATACTGAAATGAGGTAAATATTTTTACAATATAATTCTCTCCTCAGGAATGTTCTCGCAGGAATCTTGTAAAATGTACTATTGTAGAGATGGACATTTATCTTGGAAGAAAATAAATCATCAGTATTTAAGCAGCCACTCTATAAATCATGGTGTTTTCAGAGCAAAATCACAACTCTTTCACAATTTTTTCAGTAAGTAAATGAGATTTAAAAATAGCTACTTCTCAATGCTCTTTTTGAGGAAAGAGCACATAAATTGGGCCTTTACATGTAAGAATGTAGAAGTTTTCAAGATGACTCCTTAGTACTAGACCTGTCCATATGCTGTGGTCTTTGGGGCCAAGAAGCTGAACTTATGAGAGTTTTGCTTTGAGGGAGCAGAATGGATTTTAGTAACAAGTCACCTATTATGAAATAACTCGCAGAAGGTTTCCAAGGAAAATAGGAGAAATCTGCTATGTATTTAGAAATGCTCTTTTCCAGATATGGAAGGGACATTACTTGCAAAACTAAAATATTTTGGAATAGAATTCATTGGCCCATATTCACTTAATTAGAACATTCCAGGAGTCCTTACCCTGGTTGGCATACAAAACAACTTCTATTTCAGAGAAGTCTAATGGTCCAACCAGAAAAAAAATCATCCCTTCTGCCTTTTAAATTTAATTTGGTGACTTGATTCATCAATTCAGGCCATTTTGAAGGAGAAGAATCAGAGCTATAGAATTGGAATAGAAGTTTCTGGAGCCAAATCCATATTGACCTTGGGTAAGTCATTTACCACTTTGAATCCTGATTTTTTTTTTTTCCCCTGCTGGATTGGAGGAAGCTGGAGTGGATCCCAGATTTGCTGGTCTGGTGGAAGAGGAGAATGTGTCCTTGGCTGGAAAAGTAGGAGATGATGTGGTAATTTTGTGTGAGTTATTTTTAGCTGTTAAAGACTTGCTTTCTTCACCAGAAAGCTGGGTTGGTGATATGTATTTGTCAAGAATTTGGTCAATGATGAGAAATAATGATAGACATGTAAATTATTGCTTCCATTGGCTTTCTTCTCTCAAGGATCATAGTGACTAACCTGCCTCTAATTATATATCACACAGATGTGGCACTTTTCATTTAAGGAAGTCAGAGTGTTTTGCAAACATTAATTAAGACTTGCATCCTCCCTGTGAAGTGAATATGATTATTTTGCTGGTGCACAGAGCAGCAAACGGAGACAGAGACACTAGAAAATGCCCAAGATTACCCAGCTGAATAGTGCCATCAAAACACTTGTGTTGCTTGTTTTAACCTGCAACACAGTAACAATACAGTAATTTGACGGAGGTCTAGTCATTAAGAAACTTTAGAAAGAAGGCCAGTCGGCCTCCCTGTCACCAGCTGAAGTTCTCGGATATTTTGGAACGCTTGTGTTCTAAGCAGAAGTGGAGTCACTCCTATCTAAGTGAGAGAAGGAAAGTTAACCGTGGGAAGGACTGAGCCTGTCCTCTCTTGAGAAGCTGCAGGCTTCATTCCCGCCTGATGTGTGGATAGATTTTTGGCATTAGATGGAGTTTGTAAAAACAAGCTCCCCAAGCTATCACTATGGGTACCACTGGGGGTTTCAGGGTCTAAGCAGAGTAGGCTAAGGGTTGGATAAATGGTTCCTCTGCTACTTAACCTCACTTTTCACAAAAGCACACAAAAAAATTAGAATCACCCCAGAAGATGGACTGGAATAATCCCTGAAGGTCTTAATAGGATTATTTGGACTCATTTTTTACAGGTTCCTAACATGGAAGTTTTGTTTTTACATGTGTTGACTTGGTGGCTGTATGGAGAAGTGACTGACAAAAAAATAAACAGTAGTTAGGTGAAATTTATTTTTTCCTTCTTTTTTCATTGCCTTACTCCAGGACCACCGTCTCCTCTTTAGTTTTGTCATATTTACTTGTACCTTCTTCAGTCTATCTTGTGCACAACTGCCAGATTACTTTAAAGCTTTCAGGTACATCTCTTCCAAAAATCTCCCACATTTCTTTATTGCATATTGACATCGATAATAACAGCAACAAATATAAGCTGAGTCCTTAATTATGATAGAGATTGTGGTATCACATGACTTTACATACCTTCAGTTTAGTTCAGTTGCTCAGTCGTGTCCGACTCCTTGTGATCCCATGAACCACAGCACGCCAGGCCTCCCTGTCCATCACCAACTCCCGGAGTTTACCCAAACTCATGTTCATTGAGTCGGTGATGCCATCCAACCATCTCATCCTCTGTCATCCCCTTCTCCTCCTGCCCTCAATCTTTCCCAGCATCAGGGTCTTTTCAAATGAGTCAACTCTTTACATCAGGTAGCCAAAGTATTGGAGTTTCAGCTTCAACATCAGTCCTTCCAAAGAACACCCAGGACTGATCTCCTTTAGGATGGACTGGTTCGATCTCCTTGCAGTCCAAGGGACTCTCAAGAGTCTTCTTCAACTCCATGTTCAAAAGCATCAATTCTTTGGCACTCAGCTTTCTTCACAGTCCAACTTTCACATCCATACATGACCACTGGAAAAACCATAACCTTGACTAGACGGACCTTTGTTGGCAAAGTAATGTCTCTGCTTTTTAACATGCTGTCTAGGTTGGTCATAACTTTCCTTTTAAGGAGTAAGCGTCTTTTAATTGCATGGCTGCAGTCGCCATCTGCAGTGATTTTGGAGCTCAAAAAAATAAAGTCTGACACTGTTTCCAGTGTTTCCCCATCTTTTTCCCATGAAATGATGGGACCAGATGCCATGATCTTCGTTTTCTAAATGTTGAGCTTTAAGCCAACTTTTTCACTCTCCTCTTTTACTTTCATCAAGAGGCTCTTTAGTTCTTCACTTTCTGCCATAAGGGTAGTGTCATCTGCATATCTGAGGTCATTGATATTTCTCCCAGCAATCTTGATTCCAGCTTGTGCTTCATCCAGCCCAGCGTTTCTCATGATGTACTGTGCATATAAGTTAAATAGGCAGGGTGACAATATACAGCCTTGACATATTCCTTTTCCTATTTGGAACCAGTCTGTTGTCCCATGTCCAGTTCCAACTGTCGCTTCCTGACCTGCATATAGGTTTTTCAAGAGGCAGGTCAGGTGGTCTGGTATTCCCATCTCTTCCAGAATTTTCCACAGTTTATTGTGATCCACACAGTCAAAGGCTTTGGCATAGCTTGCTGCTAAGTCACTTCAGTCGTGTCCGACTCTGTGCGACCCCAGAGACGGCAGCCCACCAGGCTCCCCCGTCCCTGGGATTCTCCAGGCAAGAACACTGGAGTGGGTTGCCATTTCCTTCTCCAATGCATCAAAGTGAAAAGTGAAAGTGAAGTCGCTCAGTCGAGTCCGACCCTCAGGGACCCCATGGACTGCAGCCTTCCAGGCTCCTCTGTCCATGGGATTTTCCAGGCAAGAGTACTGGAGTGGGGTGCCATTGCCTTCTCCAAGGCTAAGTTAGGCTGTGGTAATAAATAAGCCTCAGATCTTAATGGTTTATAACAACAAAGGTTTATTTTCTGCCTGTATTGCACATCTACTGTGAGTTGGCCGGAAACTCTGCTCCATGTCTCCTTATCTGAACCTTGGGCTAATGAAGGAGTAACATCTGGAACACAGTGTAACACAGTGAAAGGGGGAAAAAGGTGAACAGTAGTGCACCAGCTCTTATTTTTCTTGCACCAACTCTTGAAGCCAGCCAGATTCATGTCTCTTCTGCTCACTTTTCATTGTCCAAAATAAGTTCCTTGGCCATGCTTAATTTCAAGGAGTACAGGGAAGTACAACTGTATCATGTACCTGACAGAAAGGAAACAAGAATATCTGTTGAAAACTCTGATGACTAATACAGCTTCCCTTTTCTGGCTGGACCAGAGGTTCTCAAACTTCTTCACTCTATCCCATTTTGAAAACTACCTTTTACATCCCAGTTCAATATATAATACATATATGCATGTACTTAACTGAGACAAAATTTACTAAAAGTGATTTACTCTTTTACTTTTTTGTTCCATCCCATTTAACTTCACTTTTAGAGTTCTGGACATCACCCCCTAAATAATGAATGATTTTATGATCCACTGATAATTTGTGATCCAAGATTTGTAAAATACTGGCCCAGAAGCCATCGGCGCAGTACCCTGCCCTTTCTCACTGCAAATCCCAAGCTTTTTCTCACTGCAAATCTCAATTCATACATCTATCTACCTTCTCTATATCTATTATAGCCTTGCGGTTAAGTACTGTTGAAAAATTATACTTGTGAAGACTCAGTGGAGGTTGGAGATATTATATCTGTAGAAATCTGATCCTCATAACTGCATGATTTCATCCAGCAGCTCTCTGCATGTCGTCTCCCATCATCCTCTTCTCTTGGCAAATACGTCAATATGCACACATAATTGAGGCCATTTAGGGACATACTCCTTTAATGTCTCGCCTCTTCTATATAACCTCATCAGTATCTGCGTTCTCTCTCACTTCCTTTCATCTAGTCTCAGAGGAGAAGGTGCTGCATTATGACATTGTAAGTGCTCTTATTATTTATTCAGGTGTTCATCTGCTTCCTGCAGGAGCAGTTCCATGTCACTGGGCTTGCATTCTAATCATTTAACTTGCTCCACCTCTTCCTGGCTGCTGGACTGCCTTAGGTAAGGTATTGTTTTTCTTTTGGCCTCGTTTGGGACTCAAGCCTGGTTGCTGGTATATTCCTGAATGGTAGGGATCCTGCAGGAATTAAAAGGCAAATGGATCTTTGGCCCCACCATCAGCCCCTCCTGAGACACCTGAGCAGAGGCCCTCTACTCTCTCTGCCCTCCTACCTCGGAGGTCAGGGAAGATTAGGCTTACCATTGTCTCTTTCCTGGCTTTGGGATCAGGAAGACCAGCATACTCACTTACAGAGTCAAGATAGACTGTCCCAGGATACATACTTTGATGAACACTAAGATCTTCCCAGTCCACTGCCTCTGTTCCTCACACCTGAGTCCGATTCACAGGGAAGAAAGCACTATGCTAGATCAGTCCACTGGGAGACTGCATGGTTTCACCCTCACCTATTCCCAGTTGCCTGAAGGTCCTAGTAGCCCCATGGCTCAGGAAAGGCAGACAGCTTGTGGGAAGAGACAGGAAGGAGCCACCTTCAGCATGCCCTTATCTGGGATCCAGGTAACTAATTGTCTCTCTAGTTACTCCTTATTGATTTCTTTCATTTATTGCCAATTTTCTCAAAAAATTAACTATACCTGTTTTCTCCCTTTCCTATTTCACATTGCTTTGAAATCCACTGGAGTGAAACATTAGTTCTGCCACTTCCCTGAAAGTGCTTTGGCAAATGCCACCATTAACTTCCTGATTGCCACATGCCTCAGAATCTTC
This sequence comes from Bubalus bubalis, assembly GCF_019923935.1. Lineage (NCBI taxonomy): Eukaryota > Metazoa > Chordata > Mammalia > Artiodactyla > Bovidae > Bubalus > Bubalus bubalis. The sequence continues at coordinate 30,617,738 of NC_059167.1, forward strand.
ATGCTTCTCAGGCCTTGCTTGACTTCTCAGCTGCATTTACTCTTGTGATCACTCCCCTTTCAACTCTTTGGCTTCCATAACAGTGCTGTCTTCCTCTTTTAGTCTTCTTTTATTTCTCTTATACTTCTTAGTCTCCTTTTCTGGCTTTTCCATTTCTCCTACACTCTTAATTTGGTATCACTCATTGCTCTGTTCTCTTCTTTTCTTACTCTACTTGCTATCCTCTGGGGACCCTCATCTAATCCTTAAGTTTTATATTTAGCTGCTTGTGTGTGAATGATTCCCAAATTCAGGTCTCTAGCCCAGTTTTCTCTTCAGAACACCAGATCCATTTATGCCACTGCCAATAGGACATTTCCTGGACATTCCATAGGCATTCTGAGCGTGACGTTCCAAGGTGGAAAGTCATCTTTCTCAGAAGCAGTCCTCTATAGCTCAGGGGTTGGCAAACTGAGGCCCATGGGCCAAGTCTGGGCTACTGCCTGTTTTTTGTATGACCTGAGAACCAAGAACGGTCTTTAAATTTTTTAACAGTTGGGAAAATCAAAGGAATAATATTTTATAACACATGAAAATTATATGAAATTCAAATTTCATTGTTTATAAGGAAGGTTTAATTGTAACACAGTCCCATGCATTGTTTATGTTATTGTTCATGTTTGGCTCTAGCTCTCCACTACAACTGCAGAGATGAATGCTTGCAACAGAAATCAAATGGTCCACAAAGCCTTCAATATTTGCTATCTGGCCCTTTATGGGAAAGGTTTGTGGACTCCTGGTGTCACGAAATGGACCTAGTTTTGATTCTCAGCCCTACCATTACCTCTTTCAATTGTAGTTTCCTAAAAAGCTAAAAATGAGAATAATTGTGTTTATTGCTCAAGGTTTTTATAGGTTAAATGAGACAAAGCATATAAGACATTTGGCACAGTGCTTGATATAGATCAATATATTATAAAGGGCTTCCCAGGTGGCTCAGTGGATAAAGAATCTGCCTCCAATGCAGGAGATGCAGGAGACACAGGTTTGATCCCTGGGTCAGGAAGATCCTCTGGAGGAGGGCATGGCAACCCACTCCAGTATTCTTGCCTAGAGAATCCCATGGACAGAGGAGCCTGGTGGGTGAGAGTCCACAGAGTCACAAAGAATCAGACACGACTGAAGCAACTGAGCACGCACGCACGTTATCTTACAAATGTTAACTGTTTTTATTTCTCCCCAAACTCACTCTTCTTTTTTTTCCTCTCTTTGTGATGGCTGCATGGTCTACCAGTCACCCAAGCCAGAAACTTGGGAGTCATTATAGGCCTTACATCCTATTTTGCTAAGTTTGCCTCCACAAAAATCTAAACTGTTCATCCTTTTATCTTTCCATTCCCCATTATTGTCTTAGTTCATACCCTGTTTTCCTCTTGCCTGGACTGTCTCTTTGACTCAGATCTTGCCCCCATTTCTGTTTTTTCGTGCAGCAACTTAAGATGAAAATCTTTTGTGTTACTCTCTGTTTTTAAACCATACAAGGGCTCCTCATTGTCTGCACGATGAAGTCTAAATGCCTTTCACCAAACTCGATGATCTCTGCTGATTCTCACCATACGTACCCTAGACTCCGTGCACTAGCTTTATTATGACTTGAATTTCCAAGGTAACCTAAAATGCCCTTCTCCGCCTTGTCAATCCAGGCAGCATCTAGTACTTCACTTTTAACATTCCACATTTAAGCATCACTGATGCTATAAAGTAAGATTTTCTTTCATTCTAACCTCTTCCTATTCTCATGTAAAATTGAGCACTTCCTTCTTTGGGCTCCTTATGGACTCTTAACAGGTAATAGTGATTCTAGGTTATAAGCTTCTGAGAGGATACATATTCAAATCCCAGAGTCTAGTACAGTGTTTGACACATTGTGGAAACTTACAAATTTAAAACAATTGAAGTACAGTTGATTTACAACATTGTGTCAATTTCTGCTGTACAACAAAGTGTTTTAATTTACATGCATGTACATTGTTTTAAAAATTCTTTTCCATTATAATTTATCACAGGATATTGAATCTAGTTCCCTGTGCTATACAGTAGGACCTTGTTGTTTATCCATTCTATATATAATGGTTTGCATCTGCTAACCCCAAATCCCCAATCCATCCTGGCCCCAATAAATGTTTATCAAAAGTAAAAAGAACAAATTCCTGCAAAAATTAGACACATATGGAGATATGATCGTTTGTCTACCTCTCTTTTCCCTCTGCAATTTTTTTTCTTTCTTTTGATACCTTCTGTGATTTTCCAAAAGATCAAAGTGATTCTCAACGTGTGGTCTCCCTGGAACAGCACCATCTGGCCGTTCCTTAGAGATGCATATTCTTAGGCTCCATCCCACATCTCCTGAGTCAGAAACTCTGAAAGTGGAGCCAGTGAACTGTTGCAATAAGCCCTCCAGGTGATTAAGATATGTGTTAAAATTTGAAAACACTGTTCTGGACTTGTTTTTCTAAAATTGTGACGGTGAACAACCCCTATTAGACTGTGGATCACTGGGCTGATTGTTGAAGCTAAAGATGCCAGGCCCCATCCCAGAAACCACACATTTCAGTGCATAAGATAGCTGTGCTTTCAATCCTGGCCGCACATTGGCAAGATGTAGGCAAGACTTTAAAAAAACAACAGCTAGTATTCTGATTTTATTCCCAGAGATTCAGATTCTTTCGGTTTGGTGAGAAACAATGCTCAAGTGTTTTTAAAGGGCTTTTCAGGTGATACAAATGTAGGGCCAGGGTAGGGAGCTCCTGGTCTCTGCAGAGCTCCCTGCTCTGTGAGCATGGCCTCTGGGGTCTGATGACTCACCTAGTGAGACTTTGGGCAAGTGACCTCTGTTTCTTGTCTGTTTTGAGGATGAAATGAGACAACTAAAATGTTTAACACAGGATCTGGCCTATAGCAAGCTCTTACTAGATGCTAATTATATTTTCACTAATAAATATAAGCCCCCATAGTTCTTTTATGTACACCAACATTTAGGCACCATGGAGCCAAAGAATCTTCTTTTTCCATGAAACTTCTTGATTGCTGGTGGAGTGACTTTGTTTTTCTATGGTTTGATAAGGAACCTCAACTTCCCAGTGTGCTATTTCATCCAGATAAGCAGTCCTGTTGAATCCTGATGGTGGAGACAAAGTGCAGTTGAATCTGCAGATACACACAGTGTTGCAAGTATTTTATCATCATCTCTTGCTCAGAAATGTTTCATAGGTGTATCTTTTCTTCCTAATTAGATTCCACTTCTTGCAGGGCAGGGATTGAATCTTATATTTTGTTTTCATATCCTGGTGCCCAGCAGAGAGCTAGATATACAAGAGATATATAAGAGCTTGTTTGGGGCAAGGTCTCCTCACAGGCCAATCTCAGTTCTGCCTAGTGTGATCCTGATTGGTTTTCTAGATTTCTTGTGTTAAGAGAGGGAGTTATTTACTTCAATTTACTTCCTAGGGCTGCTATTAAAAAAAAAAAAATCCCTATAGCACCTCAGCATTTCTAGTATGCCTTCAATTTGCAAAAAAAATTCAAAGCAAACAAAGTTTCCCCACAGCTGAGGCTGGAGCTCCAAGTATTTATTTTAGGTTGACATTGCTGGCATAACCAACCATCTTAGTACAGTCTCTCCTCTCTGTGATTTCTTATTGTGAAAGCTCATTTGCTATGAATTGTATAAATATCCAATAACAAAAAGAATTATGTTTTCAGGCATGACTGCTGCCCTTTTATTTTCCTCCTCCTGAAATCCCAAAAGATATGTATTCTCTAAGGTTGAATTGGCACCTTTAAAAAGGAAAATACTAATTAATTATAGAAGCACAGATATATTTCATATAACCTATGGGAGAAAACTACGTTAAACAGATGAAGATTCTGATTTTCATCCATGATGAAATGCATAAATCTTGTTTCTAGGACATTGATGTGGTTGTTTCAGTAATCAGGGCTTCGTAAAAATGCCATCCACATGATTTTTGTCACTGAATCCCATTAGGAATGATTGTCATTAGATGACAGTTTTTTCCAATTAATTGTATTGTTTTTGGCCATGCTGCATGACATGTGGGTTCCCCACCAGGGTTGAACCCATGCCTCCTGGTGTGGGAGCATGCAGTCCTAACCACTGGACTGCCAGGGAATTCCCATAGGAATGATTGTCACTGTTGAAAGGTTTTGGTCAGAAATTAGTATATCAGAGAGTAGTCCCCTTGAACTGTGGTTAAAGTAGAACTTTGACAGTCAGAAGGCGGCTGAAGTTATTCTCAAGCCCACCTCTCCTCACTTATAATTATGTTCTGTACCTTTCTTTATCCTTACTTAAATCACAGAGCATTGTTCTTAAATTTTTATATATAGTTGCTATAGTGCTTTAGGCAGCTGGTTCTTATTTTAGTTAAAATTAGTCACACTGTTTTCTGGCCTTGGAATTTGTAAGAATTTTGGATGGAGAGACTGTTCTTGGAAGCTGAGGCCTGTTTAATTTTGTTAAATTTTTTTTGGCTTGCTGAATTCATTGTTATGGTTCTCAACAGATGAAGGGTGTATGTGAATTGGCTGTAATTTCTTTGTTGTATCAGGCAAAACTCTCCACTGAGTGACTCAGTAGATCAGACTTATTTACTTTTTGAATGTTAGAGCATTACATAGGACTCCTAGAGGGAAGTTGGTAGTTATGAGTACCCCTAGATTGTTTTATCACTGTAAGATTCTCCAAAATACCTCTAATTGTGTAATGATATACTATAGGAGATGTGATTCTAAAAGTTTAGAACATTTGTAGGATGATTCTGATATATCTGAGTGTTGGAGTTTGGACTATCTATTTAAGAGCTCACTTGTATCATGCTTTATCCTTCAGATAAGCCAATTAGGAATTACTTAATTTTCCACCGTTGAAATTTCCAGTCACATCAGTGTACCTCTGTATTTCAAAATTGGTTTAATTGCTTGTATTTGATCAAATTCTAACTGTAAAGTTTTGCAATTCAACCTGCAGAGAGAATTGGTAGAAAATATTTAGAACTGATGTTACAGTTGATTTATTTTTCCAACTCAAAATTCCAGTGCGTTTTTTCATTTGTCAGACATTTGTTAAATCTCTGCCATGTGCCTCTGAGATACCTCTGTACTGAAAGCTTGTGTATCCTGGGAATGCAGAGATGGATGACAGACTCTTTCTCAGGAGCTCACAGTCAAGAGGGTGTCAGGCTGGTAGTAAACAAATAGTCCAACACAACACGCTAAGCACTGCGCTGGAGACCATGCTTACAGCACTTTTCTGCTATTTCCTCCTTCTTGCCAGAGGAAGTCAGGGATGGTCTTTCTGGTCTTTCTCTACCCCAATCTCTCCTGAAAACTACTGAAGATTCCATGATTCAGAGTACAGAGGAGTTTATGCCTCCAGTTGGTTCTTGAAGAAACAGAACAACAAAAAAAGCTTTTGCACACGAGGTGGTGCTGCTGCTCTGTAGCAAGAACTAGCCATCCATCTCAGAGGCAGATGGGAGTCTCCTATTATGTTCTGGCTTGTGCTGAAAGGCTGAATTCTTAGCCTCTACCCTTCTTGGCCTTCTAGAGCTTTTAATTCCTAGGTACGTTTACTTTCAGAATGAAAAGACCTACTTCATCTCTGAAGTGCTATTCATCTCCCATCTTACAAGGGAAAGCTTTTGCTTTCACTAAAATTATTGAGGCTTTCCTGGGAGTGTTCTTGAGAAATGCGGTATTTACTACCTAAATGCCCTGGGGGTTTTTGTTTTGCTTTGTGATTTTGGTTGGCCTGATGAACTTTTGGAATGGTGTTAGCTGTTGAAGGACTTTTTTGAAAGGGTGGAATGGAGGCTGAAGAGGGAGGTCCCAAGGCACTGAATTGCATTTGAGTTTTTTACAATTGCTGCAGTATTTCTGGTAAGAAAAGTTATTAGGTGTTTATGGATGTTTCAAAAGATGGAGGGAAAAAAAGCAGATTCCATGTTAAAATATCCACCTGGGGACCCTTAACACTCAGAACAGAACCTAAGCTGGGAATGCTAAGGGGTGTGATCAGCTTAAAGCAGCAGTCATTTCTGATGGGGGGGGGGGGGTGTTAGCTGGATGCAGTCCAAGAGGAAAGGGGTTACCAAAGCATTCCCAGGGGAGGATGGGTTGGCTTGGCCAGGTGGGTCAGAAATATAAGTTTTCTTCCTACTGAGTCACACCCAACTTCTTCCCACACAGGAAAAGCCCAGTTCAGCTAAAGGAAGGCTCTCTCCTCATCTGCCTCCTTGGGGAGCTGTGGGGAAAGCAGGCTTAAGGGAGGAGATTAAAAAATCAGAATTCTGTAATGGGCACAAGGAGGAAGTATTTTTGGCTAATAATTTTGGGTTGCTGTTTCAGAATAAAATTATTTTTCCTTTTATTGGAGATGAAGTTGCTTTGAATTGGTCTTCGCAGGACCAGTGAGGATGTGACCTTGACCTGATCCACTTGGAAACCACAAGCTACATTTGCTGTTCAGAATCGAGCATTTGGTCATGGGTTCCTTTAGTATTCTAGTTTTGGAATATTCTGGAGAAAATCTGTAAGATATGTTTAAAAGTTTATGAAAATTATAACAGATATTCTTTCAAAATATTGTTTTGAATAAATGCCATGAATAATGGGGCCTAATGTTCATATCCTTCTAATCTCTTCAGGGCCAAGGTGATGAAAACAGAGTGTACTGCCCCATAACATCTCATGATACTGTTTGTTCCAAAGCTGATTTAACATATATATATGCATTATACTTTATTATATAAAATACATATCATATATGCATAATATAGAAGACGATTATATAGAACACTGTGCATCATGATGTATGCAACATTAATACAGGTATACAATGCATATTTTAATTATACATTAATGTATTTGGCTGCTTTTTATTGTATTTTGGAAGATACATCAGCAATAAAAACTGGTACTTAGTAAGATTTCAGGTTATATAAACAGTAATTATATATTCTAAGCTTCAAATCAAATTAAATGTTACTTTGGCATCTACTCTCTACAAAACTCTTTCCTAGTCACTATTTGAGATACCTATAAGTTTAGGACAAAATTATGAAAAAATAACTGAATTAGCCAAGGCCCAACTTATAAATGGGTTGTGTTCCAAAACTTTCTTTTAAATCTTTGTAAATCAGGACACATTCCTATTAAAAGGGTCATATACGATGTTTAGTTTCTCTGGATAGGCAATAAAAGCTCTGTTAAATCATAGTGACACTTATAATAACTTCAGCCTGATTTCTGGGACTTGGAAGAAAGGAGCCATGTGTACTCGAGAAATGAGAGGGAAGTAGACTTTTTCTGTTTTTTTTTGAGGCAGAGCCAGCCTCAGCAATACCTTTTAAAATAAGAAGAATTAATTTTTCATCAGTGTCAACTTCCCTTTCTGTATCCTTCTCCCAAGGACCTGGTACCATACTACCTTAAATGCTTTCCACCCTGTAGCTCCCCACTGAAGTCTAACATCCTCCTACTGTGCTCCATGTCCTAGAATTACCCACCCACCCAATGCGTCAGTGATTTGGGAAAAATGGTCTCTGCACCACCTGCTTCAGTATCCCTTGGGATGTTTGTTAAAAACATTTCTGGATCCCACTCGAGACCCACTGAATCCGAACATCCAAGGATGGGGACTGGGAATCTCTCTGGATTTGTGGCAAGCTCCTCAATCACATTTAGATAGGGCACCTCAGAAATGAAATTCATTTTATCAGAAGAGCCAATAGTGTGTAATATTATTCAGCCTTTAAAAAGGAGGAGATTCTGCCATGTGTGACAACATGGATGAATCTGGGGCAGGAGACAGTGGAAATGGGAAGATGTTGGTTAAAGGGTACAAAATTGCAGATGTGTAGGATGAATAAATCCTAGAGGTCTAATGCACAGCATGATGAATATAGTTAATACTGCTATATTGAAACCAGAAATTTGCTGAGAGTAAATTTCAGATCCTCTCACCACAGACACTCAAAAATGGTAACTATATGAGGAGTGCATGCTTAGTCGCTTAGTCATGTCCGACTCTGCAACCCAATGGACCATAGCCCACCAGGCTCCTCTGTCCATGGAATTCTGCAGGCAAGAATACTGTAGAGTGTTACCATTCCCTTCTCCAGGGGATCCTGACCGAGGGATCAAACCCTGGTCTCTCTGAATTGCAGGCAGATTTCTTTACTGTCTGAATCACCAGGGAAGCCCTATGTGAGGAGATGGGCATGTTAATTAGCTTGACTGTAGTAATCACTTCACCCTACATATATATGTATATCAAAGCATTATGTTATATACCTTAAATATATGAAATTTTTATTAAGAAATAAAAATTTTTAAAATTATTAGAGAAAAGAAAAGCCGATAGTGTAAATGAGGGTTTCTTAAGCTGTGGCATGCATCAGAATCCCCTGGTTGGTTTGTGAAAGCACAGACTACTGGACTCTCACCCCCAGTTTCTGATTTAGTAGATCTGGAGTAGGCCCCAGAATTTTCATTTCTAACAAGTCCCCAAGTAATCTTCATGCTGCTGGTTTGAGGACCACAGCCTGAGAACCTTTGATCTATGATGTTTTATACACACAGTGGAACTCAGAGATATTTGCTTACTATCTTAAAGATGCTTACTAACCCAAATGGATTGCAAGCAGCAGAACACCACAAAAATGAAAATGGAAAGAACTCAAAGGGTTAGGACTGTTGGGTAGAGGCTGAAGGGTGTGTGTGTGAGTGTGTGCGTGTGCGTGTTGGAGGCTGGGGTGAAGCAAGTGGGCATCTTGAGATATAACTAGTAATCTGACGGGACTTCCTCTCCCTGCCCAGCACCAGGCCGTTTTTTGCAGCTCTTCTCTCTGATATAACCCCAAATCTTCCCCTAGAAGTTCCAATAGCAATGACAATAAGAAGATGAGCGGGATGAGGAGGGGTAAGGATGCCAGGCCTCTTCTGGAATTGTTCATTTCTGAAAATCTATTGTGCTCCATTTCTTTAAATTTGCCAATGTTAGAATTTTAATTGGCCACCAGAGGGCTCTCCTAACTTTGTATAAAGAATAGTGTGGCATTGAAAGAGAAATGGAGGTGATCCTTGAATCAGAAAGACAGACGTCCTAGACTAAATTTGCAATTAGGGCGTTTCTACAATGTTTTTGATTATTAGGTTTGCCCTGAAATTATAATAAGATTTAAAAATCACTATATGCAGAGTACATTATGAGAAACGCTGGACTGGAAGAAGCACAAGCTGGAATCAAGATTGCTGGGAGAAATATCAATAACCTCAGATATGCAGGTGACACAACCCTTATGGCAGAAAGTGAAGAGGATCTAAAAAGCCTCTTGATGAAAGTGAAAGAGGAGAGTGAAAAAGTTGGCTTAAAGCTCAACATTCAGAAAACGAAGATCATGGCATCTGGTCCCATCACTTCATGGCAAATAGATGGGGAAACATTGTCAGACTTTATTTTTTGGGGCTGTAAAATCACTGCAGATGGTGATTGCCAGCCATGAAATTAAAAGACGCTTACTCCTTGGAAGGAAAGTTATGACCAACCTAGATAGCATATTGAAAAGCAGAGATATTACTTTGCCAACAAACGTCCATCTAGTCAAGGCTATGGTTTTTCCAGTGGTCATGTATGGATGTGAGAGTTGGACTGTGAAGAAAACTGAGTGCCAAAGAATTGACACTTTTGAACTGTGGTGTTGGAGAAGACTCTTGAGAGTCCCTTGAACTGCAAGGAGATCCAACCAGTCCATTCTAAAGGAGATCAGTCCTGGGTGTTCTTTGGAAGGAGTGATGCTAAAGCTGAAACTCCAATACTTTTGGCCACCTCATGCGAAGAGTTGACTCATTGGAAAAGACTCTGATGCTGGGAGGGATTGGGGGCAGGAGGAGAAGGGGACAACAGAGGATGAGATGGCTAGATGGTATCACCGACTCGATGGACATGAGTCTGAGTGAACTCCGGGAGTTGGTGATGGACAGGGAGACCTGGCATACTGCGATTCATGGGGTTGCAAAGAGTCAGACACGACTGAGCGACTGAACTGAACTGAACTGACTGAATTGGTAAATAGAAAAAGACAATAATATATAAGAACAATAACTAAACAGAGACTTAAAAAAAGCTTGAATCTTCACTGTAGATGTTGGCTAATAAAATTTGTTGTGGAATAATTGCTAAGTGTGTAGGGAAAGGATGTGAGAATTAGTGAGTCTTTTAAAAGAGACAAATAATTGTTTGTTTTACTTTGCACTGCTTTCTAGATCGGGAAACCTGCATTCACAGTTCATATTTCATAGGTAAGATGTTTTCCCTATTGTGGATGGGATTTGAAGTATAAGTCCCAAGAGTCTTTACATATTAACTCTGTGCTTCCGCCTTTTATTAGTCTGGAGAAAGTGAGGGTGCTTTCAAGGCAAAACCAGTTGTTTAAATAGACAATAATATTGTTCAGAATTTAGTTATTTGTAGGATCTTAGAGACAAAATGTGTGAGGGCTTCCCAGGTGGTTCAGTGGTAAATAATCTGCTATACAGTCCATGGGGTCACAAGAGGGTTGGAAACGACTTTTCCACTGAGCAGGCACAGAGACAAAATCCAGTACCACACTGAGAAAGATGACATGTTTCCTAGCCATTTCAGAGTGACTAGTTTCTAAAAAATAAACTAAAAAAAAAAAAAATGAAAGTAAGGCTGGTTTCACAGGTATATGTCCTGTGCAGTCACACAGGTCCCTGAGTTTAGAAGAACCCCACGCTCGGTTTAATGTTCTTCTCTAATTCTTAATAATTTTTGAATAAAGGGCTTCACATTTTCATTTTGCACTGGACCTTGAAAATTCTGTATGTAGCTGATTCTGAAGGCAGTAGATTGTTTTCCATCCTTCTGTTTTTTTGTTTGTTTTGAAAAGAAGTTCTTATCTTTGGCTGCACTCTAGAATCACTCGGGGAGTGTTTCAAGATCCCGGTTCCCAGGCTGTCCCTGGACGGATTACACTGCAGTCTTCATGGTGGGTTCCAGGCGCTGGCACTTAGAAAAATCCCTCAGATGATTACATTGTGCTGCCTAGGCTGACAACCAGTGTAAGTGTGGAGCCTTATTTCCAGAACCTTACTTCAGTACCAATCTCCCTTGCTTGGATTGCTCTTGCAGTTTAATGGGCTTGTAAGATTTTTATTTATTTATTTGTAATTGAGGTACAGTTGATTTACAATATTTTGTAAGTTTCAGGTGTACAGCATTGTGATTCACAATTTTTAGAGGTTATTATCCAGTTATAATTATTATACAATATTGTCTATATTCCCTGTGTTGTATGGTATATCCTTATAGCTTACTTATTTTGTACACGGTAGTTTATAGCTCATAATTCCCTACCCCTCTCTTGCCCCTACCTGCTTCCCTTTCTTTACTGGTAACGACTAGTTTATTCTCTATATCTGTGAGCCTGTTTCTTTTTGTTTGTTGTATTTACCAGTTTGCTTTATTTTTCAGAATCCTCACGCAAGTGATATCATCCACTTGTAAGAGTTTAGATGCTTCACATAGGTTTTGTGTGTTAGAGGAACAAGAGTGTATGAAATTTTAGTTCTTTATATGATGTTTTTACTTTTATGACTCTTAAGGATTGTGGAGTAATGAAGAAAACCATTTTTCTTAAAAATAGGTCTAATCACTCTTGTATTCCCTTTAAAGTAACAAAGTAATGAACTTTGAAAGAAAAACCTCACGTTTAGTGAGATTAAAACTGAAGAGAGAAATACATAGACTTTCCTCGTTTGTGCTAATGGATGAATGTTCACTAAGCACCTTGCCTTGGCCGGGCTTATATCAGGTTTCATTAAATACCTCTTTTCTATCTGAAGGTATATTTTTTTTTTTTTGACACTAATTGTTTTTTTCTTCTGAGTCACCTGTGGGCTTTGGCAATAATCTAGAAGTGTCTGGTCCCAATCTTTCTGGATTACAGGAACTGAAGGTCCCAATTAGAGACCTGGAGTCCTGCAAGGGCAAATCCTTTTAACCTTCATTCACTGGGGGCCTCCTCTGAACAGAGCTGTTTGCTGCTTCCAACCTTCTTGTTCCCTAACAAAACAGCACACAAGGAATTGCTTTCTCCTTAGTGTGTCTTCCTAAAGTTATGTCTATATTCAAATAATTTTGGGATTACTTCCAACCCTAGATATTTTACTCTAAGAATTATATTAAATCTTTCCACTTGTTTAGCTTTGAATTGAGCATGGAACAGATAATCACTTAATGGCAAAGTAATTAAATGTTTAATGAAAATATTAGTAAGCTGAAGCCCAAAGGGAGATGAAAAACAGAATAATCCTTTGGCTCTCAGAGCTCAGAAATTCAGACCCACAGGGAGGCAGCACTTTATTGCCAAGACTTATGGTCAAGTTAGAAACCGGAGATGATGGTGAAGCTAAAGTTTGGAATAAGTTATTTTGATATTAAACAGTTTTTCTTTAGCAAATCTAAGAGTTATCTAAATAATTTATGTATACAACTTCAAATTTTGGAAAGTCAATTTATTTTTCACATGTATCGTCCTTGGGATGTGTATTTTTTTAGCTTCATAAACATACCACTTAATGAGCACTCATGCAAGATCAGATAAAATGACAGGTGTTTTGCAGGCATTATCTCTAAATGTCAGGACAACCAAACAAGGTAGAGATTACTGCCCCATTTTAGAGACGAGGAAACTGAGTCTTAGAAAGGCTAAATGACTTTCCCCAGGTCACACAGCCTATATATGTCAGAACTACTTCTTATCACCAAACTCTACCTCTTACCAATTAAAAAAAATTGGGATAAAATGTACATAACATAAAATTTACCACTTGAACCATTGTAAGTGTACAATTCAATGGCATTAAGTACTCACATTTTTGTGCAACCATCACCATTATCCATCTCAAGAATTTTTCTTTATCTTAAACTGATAATGTTTCTAAGGTTTATCCATACTGTAGCATGTATCAGGATTTTAACCCTTTGTGAGGCTGTGTAATATTCCACTGTAACAGTATGCCACATTTTTATTTACCTGTTTATCCATTGGTGGAGACTTGGATTGTTTCTATCTTTTGGCTATTGTGAATAATGTTGCTTTGAACACTGGGATTTAGTTATCTGTTCAAGATCCTACTTTTAATTCTTTTGGGTATACGCCTAGAAGTGGAATTTCTGGGTCATGTGGTAATTCCGGGCTTAAATTTTTTTTGTGGAATCACATACTATTTTGAAGCATAGATTTACACTGGGGCATTTAATTAAAAAAAAATCTCTATGTGGAAGGCTGAGATGACTTTCAACTACTGAAAGTTCCAGCAAGACCAGGTCTGTCTCCTTGGTTCTGGGGCTCTGATCCAAGCACAGAATTACAGCAATATGAAAGTCATTGAAGGGGATATGATGAGAAAGATCCTCCTTACCTCTCTGTGGGCTCTTTACCAACAAGCAGCCATCCACATCTTTCTGTCTCTTGCCCTGGTTATTCCAGAAAGAAGGAAGCTCTCTTGAAAGTATGCTCTTGTAGGGTAGGTTTAAGTTCAGTTCAGTTCAGTTCAGTTGCTCAGTCGTGTCAGACTCTTTGCGACCCCACGGACTGCAGCCTGGTGACCCCATGGACACCAGGCTTCCCTGTCCATCACCAACTCCCAGAGCTTGCTCAAACTCATGTCCATCAAGTCAGTGATGCCATCCAACCATCTCATCCTCTGTCGTCCCCTTCTCTTCCTGCCTTCAATCTTTCCCAGCATCAGGATCTTTTCCAATGAGTCAGTTCTTCACATCAGGTAGCTGAAGTATTGGAGTTTTAGCTTCAGCATCAGTCCTTCCAGTGAATATTCAGGGATGATTTCCTTTAAGACTGACTGATTTGATCTCCTTGCAGTCCAAGGGACTCTCAAGAGTCTTCTCCAACACCACAGTTCAAAAGCATCAGTTCTTCAGCACCCAGTTTTTTTTATGGTCCAACTCTCACATCCATACATGACCACTGGAAAAACCACAGCTTTGACTAGATGGACCTTTGTTGGTAAAGTAATGTCTCTGCTTTTTAATATGCTGTCTAGGTTGGTCATAGATTTTCTTCCAAAGAGCAAGCATCTTTTAATTTCATGGCTGCAGTCACCATCTGCAGTGATTTTAGAGCCCCAAAAAATAAAGTCTGTCACTGTTTCCATTGTTTCCTCATCTATTTGCCATGAAGTGATGGGACCAGATGACATGATCTTAGTTTTCTGAATGTTGAGCTTTAAGCCAGCTTTTAAACTCTCCTCTTTCACTTTCATCAGGAGGCCCTTTAGCTCTTCTTTGCTTTCTGCCATAAAGGTGGTGCTATCTGCGTATCTGAGGGTTTTGAAAGGGTTATTGGTAGGGCAAGGTTATCTTTCTCAATACAACTAAACCCAAACATCTCTCTTTCTGGACTCTGGAGGGAGCAAGGCTCATTTCTGACCATTTTATTGTTCAAAATGCAGACACACAGAGCCATCTTGTAACTGCAGATATTGAATAATGCCATTTATGAACCACTTGTCTTATTTTCATAGAATAATATGCTAATATGTACAGCTTATACTGGGCTTCTTTTTCTGTGGGGCCAGACCAAGTAAGAACCACTAAAGAAAAAAATAGTTTGGCAGGGCAGATGTTGGTTAACTAAGGATGACTTAATAATAGGTTTCAGCTATACCTCTAATGCCTTGTGTATTAATGGATATTTAATGACATTCTATGAATTTGCTTTGGCAATAATCATTGTGTGTCCATGTTCAATTCAGCCAACTTTTATGGCATGGCTGCTCTGTCCTCCTATTAGGAGTAGAGGAACAAATAACTAAAAGGGCTTACCAGTGATTACCCATATACTCCATTCTATCTTTTCATCCTCATTTGGTGGCCCTAGTGGTAAAGAACACATCTACCAATGCAGGAGACATAAGAGATGCACGTTCCATCCCTGGGTTGGGACAATCTCCTGGAGAAGGGCACGGCAACCCACTCCAGTATTCTTGCCTGGAGAATCCCATGGACAGAGGAGCTTGGCAGGCTCCTCCATGCAGTCCATAGGATTGCACAGAATCAGACATGACTGAAGCAACTTAGCATGCATGGAGAGCTGGAATTTATAGAATTCATAAAATTTATCCAACCCAGTCTCCCTCTATCTTGATTCTACTTCCCACAAGCACAGAGATTAGAGTTTGAATCCCTACTTGTGTGTATCTTTCAGGGGCTTACTTAAGCTTTCTTAATCTCAGTTTCTTCCTCTGTCCATGGGATTCTCCAGGCAAGAATACTGGAGTGGGTTGCCATGTCCTTCTCCAGGAGATCTTCCCAACCCAGGGATCGAAACTGCACCTCTTACATCTCCTGCACTGGCAGGCAGGTTCTTTCCCACTAGTGCTACCTGGGACTTGTCTCTTAAAAGCTGAAATTCTCAGGGACTTCCCCAGTGGTCCAGTGGTTGTAACTCTGCCCTTCTGCAGAGAGTGCTGGTTCGATCCCTGCTTGGGACACCAGGATCTTACATCCCACCCCTGTGGCAAAATAGGAACGAAAAAAATGGAATTCTTACAACTCTGCCTTGGGCCCTCTTCTCGTCTTCCTTTGTAATATTTCCTTGAGCAACCTCCTCTATCCCCATCTATGGTAACCTCCAATGATGTATCTCCTGCCCTGATACATCTCCTGAGCTCCACACCAATATACCCATTTATGTCCACGATCTCTCTGCTGGGGTCGCATGAGCACTTTACCCCCACCTGACCTAAGTGGGGCTCAGGATTTCCCTCATGCCTGCTCCTTCTCCTGTATTTTCTGTCTAAAGAAAAGACACCACAGTTCCCTCAGGCTTCCAGTCAGAAACTAAGGGAACTTTTGAAAGTCAAAGTGTGAGTCGCTCAGTCATGTCTGACTCTGCGACCCTGTGGACTGTAGCCCACAAGGCTCTTCTGTTCATGGAATTCTCCAGGCAAGAATACTGGAGTGGGTAGGCATTCCCTTCTCCAGGGGATCTTCCCAGCCCAGGGATTGAACCCGGGTCTCCCACATTGCAGGCAGATCCTGTACCTTCTGAGCCACCTGGGAAGCCCGAGGGAAATTTTATATCCAACCAATTTGCCAAGTCCTGCTGTTTCTACCTACTGACCATCTGGTGTCCATCTCCATCTCTACCTGTATCAATGCTTTATTGCCACCATTCTTATTCATATTCTCATCATTTCTTACCTGGACAACTACCACTGTCTCCTAAATGATCTTTCTGCTTCAAATCTCACTCTCTTCCAATCCATTCTCCACACTATACTCACAGTGATCTGTCATTCAAACACATCTGACCTACCAGTCAGACGTATCATAACTAGAGAAGCACCACTATTTAAAACCCCAATAGGCCCCAGTTGTCCCTTGACAGAACCCAAACCTCCAAACCTGTGTAGCAGAATAGAACCTTTATTATTCTAATAAGGGGAAATACAACTTTTCTTATCAGAGAGAAAATGCTTTTTGTTAAGAAAAGTGCTTCAACCTGTTACTGGGGACAGACAGAGAAAAGTTCTGATGACATGAGATGCCAGAAACCAAGGTAACAAAATAATAGTCAGTCAAAATAAATCAAAACAAGTTGGTGAAAGTCCTGATGGTGAAGAGGCTAAGGGCTTTGGAGAACCAGAATTCTATTATTCACTTTCATTTTTATGTTGCAATGTTATAACCCTCTCATACACTCTGTAAAATCTGCTACTTACACAAGCTACCTGGGTGTGTTGGTGATTGTGTGTGTGCATCCGTGGGTGAGTGTGTTTGGGTGTAAAAGAAAGGGCTGGTTCCATATCTTGACTAACATTGTGTAGGAATAAGACTGGTCTTCATTCATGGCAGTGATAATCCTTCAACTGAATTAAGCAGAAATTCATGGTCAGTAATATAAACCTATTAGAAATTTGATGAACTCCTGGGGAAGGCTTTGGACTTTTCAAATTCCTATGGAATGAGGTTTTTTATTTCACTTATCTAGGTCTTTATGTAACTGACAAAATGTTGCATTTGATTACAGCATCTTCCATTGTTTTTTCACTGCTTTTCTTTTCAGATTCATCTCTCATTTCTCTTCCTCCTGGACTTTATACTCCAGATGTGCTCAGCTTCTTCCATTTACTGAAACTTGACATAAATCATCTCTCACCTCCTTGTCTTTGCAAATGAAACACTGCTGTTCCCATTTTAAGTGGCCTAACTCTATTTTTCCTTCACATTGCAGTTTACATGTCATTTTCTCAGGAAACTTTGCCTCATCTTTAACTCTGTTTATAAGGTAGGCTGCAGATGGATTTTGTACATAACCTACATGGGAAAGGTAAAACTATAAAGTTGATAGAAATAATGTTGAAAAATATCTTTGATGACATAGTTTGGGGAAGCAAAAATCATAAGGAGAAACACTGATAAACTTGATTCTATCAGTCATTCAACAAATGAAAATATAGACAAAGGAAACAAACATGATAAATTTGGAGAAAATACTTGCAAGGACCTACAATATAGAGTATATAAGATACTGCTACAAACCAACAAGGAAAGAGCAGAAACTACAGCAGGAAAATGGCCAAAGGTCATGACTAAGCAATTCACAGGAAGAAAACGCCCCAAACTTATCAAGCATGTGACAAGAGCTCAAACATTAGTAATTAGAAAAGTGGGCATGAAAATAATAATACTTTACACGCATCAACTAGGCAACAATTAGCCAGTAAGGTGAGGTCAAGTGCTATTGGAGAGTGAGGATAGAGGAAACTTCATGCCCTGCTTTGTACCTTTTAGAGAGCAGTTTGGTGCTCTGGTCAAATTAAGTGCATTTAGACCCTATGAACCACCAGTTTCTTTCCAGGCATTTAGTCCTAGGAAATTCTCCACAGGTCCATAAGGAAACATGTTTGCAGATGTTAATTCTTGAGTTGTTTGTATATTGGGACACTGAGGGTGGAAAGATGTGGTAGATACACAGTGTGGAATACTATAGAGCAATTAAGAAGTGCTGAATTATTAACAGATGCTCACACAGTAACATCATGTTTATAAAGATGTTATAAACATGATACTGAATGCAAAAAGAAATAGGATGAAGTCTTTAGCACAGTATGACTTAAGAAAATAAAAAATATGAATGAAATACCACCTGGTTTATAAAAACACATATGAAAGGACTTCTGGTTTCCAGCCCTATATAGAGATAAAGAGTTTGGAGATTGTCAGTCCCATGCTCACAATAAGAAAAAAGCTGAACAAACTGAAAATCAACAACTTTTCTTAGATTCATCAGAGAATTGAGCTCGCTGGTCAGAGAAATGAGGCAGTTCACCCCAAACCACAGAGACAGATGGGTGGATACTGGGAATCACAGCTTAACAGGAGCCGAAGCCCAAAGTCCAAGCTAGTACTAGTAGGGACACTTAAAAATTTACGTGACCAGTTGCTAAGCTTTTGGTGTAGACTAACTTGAGAGTTAAAAACCGTGAGGGTTCCAGGTCTTAGGGGATAAAACTCACTTCTGTGAGTTCTACCTCCAGAATTCCCCACAGGCTTCTCAAAGTACAGGTTGGAGTAAAAAATCCAGTAGTGCTTCTGGTGGAGGGGTGGAAGAGTAACTATTTTGTAATATGGTTACTCCCAGAGCTCTCTTGTCTTAATAAGGCTTGCCCTAGAGGGAAGCTGTTTTACCAGAACCTAACCAATAGGCATTTTATCAAAACCTAACCAATCAGGGAAAGGGAAATACCCAACTCCAGCTCACACTAGCCTTTGACTTAGAGGAAGAAAAATACCCAGCTCAAGTTCACTAAAAGATGGGGACTTAATCACAGGACTGAAGAACACTGCCCTTCCCTAGACAGCTCGACAGGGCTCCCATGTAACAGCGGATCATAACTAAAAGAACCGAGAAACTCTTTCAGAACTGAAAGATTCCAATTTAGGGAATCCTTCAGATCAGATCAGTCGCTCAGTCGTGTCTGACTGTTTGCGACCCCATGAATCACAGCATGCCAGGCCTCCCTGTCCATCACCAACTCCCAGAGTTCACTCAGACTCACGTCCATCGAGTCAGTGATGCCATCCAGCCATCTCATCCTCTGTCGTCCCCTTCTCCTCCTGCCCCCAATCCCTCCCAGCATCAGAGTCTTTTCCAATGAGTCAACTCTTCGCATGAGGTGGCCAAAGTACTGGAGTTTCAGCTTTAGCATCAGTCCTTCCAAAGAAATCCCAGGGCTGATCTCCTTCAGAATGGACTGGTTGGATCTCCTTGCAGTCCAAGGGACTCTCAAGAATCTTCTCCAACACCACAGTTCAAAAACATCAATTCTTCAGCGCTCAGCCTTCTTCACGGTCCAACTCTCACATCCATACATGACCACTGGAAAAACCATAGCCTTGACTAGACGAATCTTTGTTGGCAAAGTAATGTCTCTGCTTTTGAATATGCTATCTAGGTTGGTCATAACTTTCCTTCCAAGGAGTAAGCGTCTTTTAATTTCATGGCTGCAGCCACCATCTGCAGTGATTTTGGAGCCCAGAAAAATAAAGTCTGACACTGTTTCCACTGTTTCCCCAACTATTTCCCATGAAGTGATGGGACCAGATGCCATGATCTTCGTTTTCTGAATGTTGAGCTTTAAGCCAACTTTTTCACTCTCCACTTTCACTTTCATCAAGAGGCCTTTTAGTTCCTCCTCACTTTCTGCCATAAGGGTGGTGTCATCTGCATATCTGAGGTTATTGATATTTCTCCCGGCAATCTCGATTCCAGCTTGTGTTTCTTCCAGTCCAGCGTTTCTCATGATGTACTCTGCATATAAGCTAAATAAACAGGGTGACAATATACAGCCTTGATGAACTCCTTTTCCTATTTGAAACCAGTCTGTTGTTCCATGTCCAGTTCTAACTGTTGCTTCCTGACCTGCATACAAATTTCTCAAGAGGCAGATCAGGTGGTCTGGTATTCCCATCTCTTTCAGAATTTTCCACAGTTTATTGTGATCCACACAGTCAAAGGCTTTGGCATAGTCAATAAAGCAGAAATAGATGCTTTTCCGTATCTCTCTTGCTTTTTCCATGATCCAGGGAATCTTTAGAGAAACTCAAAGACAACAGCAGACCAAAACAAGGACACTAGAGAAATTTTAGCCCCTGAAACCATGCCACAACAAAGAGTATAAAGAGCCTAAGTCAGTCAGATAGGCTAGGGGATGCAAAATGGTATACACACTTTGGAAGATAGCTTGGTGGTTTCTTACAAAGTCAAATATAGTCTTAACCTTACACTCCAGCAATTATACCCCTATATATTTACCCAAATGAGTTAAAAACATAGACCTATATAAAAACCTGCACGTGGATATTTATATCAGCTTTATTCAAAATTATTAAAACTCAGAAGCATCTGAGATGTCCTTCAATAGGTTAATGGATAAACAAACTATATTATATACATGCTATAGAATATTGTTCAGTGATAAAAAAGAAAAATGGTATCAAACCTTGAAAAGGCCTAGAGGAAACATGTCACTAAGTGAAGGAAGCCTGTCTGAAAAAGCTGCATGCTGTAATACTCCAGGTATATGACGTTCTGAAAAAGTCAAAGCTAGCAAGGCAGTAAAAAGACCAATTGCCAGGGGTTTGGGGTCAAGGAGGAATGAATAGGTAGAGAGCACAAGAAATTTGTATGGCTGTGAAACTATGGTGGATATTGTCATAAGGCATTTGCCAAAGCTCAGAATATACAACACAGTGTAATGTAAAACATAAACTTTAGTTAATAATAATGTATCAGTATAGGTTCATCAAGTGTAATGGGCGTACCACAATAACATGTTAATAATAGAGGAAACTGAAACTGAGAGTGGTAATGGGAGCAGAGAGAGCATATATAGAATATATGGAAACTCTGTACTTTTAATTCACTTTTTAGGTAAATCTAAAATAGCTCTAAGAAATGAAATCCATTAATTTTTTAAACATTTTTAAAAGAAAAAGCATGTTTAAGACCCAGCACAGGGAAATGGAAAACCCAATTTGCTTGGGAGCTTTTATTTTAAACTCTTTCCACTTGGAAGCCCCAAGGTGATAACCCTGGAAGATACTAAAGAGGCGGTGATGCCAAAAGACATCTCCTTGCTCACTCTTGGTAGATAAGTTACAATTTTGTATTCAAACTCTCTGGCAAAAGTGTTTCAAACCAAAAGCTGCCAGTGTCTGGGAGATTCCTAAGAGGGGGTCAAGTAGGTGACTAGATGACAATCAAATCTGTGGATTTGAACCTGCATCCACTAAAATATATGAACGTATAATGATAAAAAGAAAGTTTCCAAGATTCCAACTACAGTCTGTGATAAGATGACAAGAGATGATCAAATCCTGGGTGCTGTTCTGCCCATTCCCTGTGATTGACACTCATCTGCAAAGTCAGAGGATCCTGCAAAGGAACACGAGGTTTACGACAACTAAAATCTACTCTTCTCCTCTTAGAATTCATCTTCATTTGTAAATACTTCTGACACACATTATGTCAACCAGGCCAGGCCAAGTCCATGGGCCTCCCTGCCAGTGACTGGGTATGGTAGGAATACTGAACAGTTCCTCCAGGTAGATTTACAATTTCCTTCTTTAATCAGGAATGTTGGCTGAGGACTCTCCAACAACCTTGCCAGAATTTCTTAGAACTGCATGGCAGTCTAAGGCTTTTCTACTCAACCTACTTTCCTTTCTTCTTCTCTCACAAAGGACTAGTCTACTAGCTCTCACACCTCACTAACTTCTTCCCCATTTTTCCCTTGCCAGTACTGCCCCCAATTCATCTCTTGCCTGTCTAATCCCATTTTGACATCCGCTTCTCAGACAACCTGTGCTAACACAAGGTTTTATTGGAACATCCATTTAGAGATACCTAACTGAAGTAACAAATTTAAGCCGAGAGCTTTAGAGGGGTTATATCAATTAGAGTGCAAGTAATAGAAAATCCAGCTCAAACTGGCTTAAATGATAAGAAAATTCATAATCTTATAATCTCAATTGAAATGGAGTCCATAGCAAGGGTAATTTCTAGGAATGCTATGGTTTAGTATGATATGATATGATATGATATGATATGGTATGGTATTATATGGTATGGTATAGTCAGGTTCTGGTTCTATTTCTCCCAGATCCTTTTGGTTCTTCTCAATTCTGCATCTGGACTGTGTCCTCAGGAGATTGTATTAATCAAAAGATGGCTCTTCCAGCCTCAGCTCAAATGTCTCATATTCTTTGAAGGCTTACTCAGTCAGGAAAGTTTCTCTCCCTTTCAAACTTGAATGTTTGTTCAGGCTGATAAAATTATTATAGACTGAGTGGTCTACGAAACATTTACTACTCACAGTCTGAAGATTGTGAAGTCCAAGATCACCGGATGAGGGTTTGCTTCCTGGCCTACAGACAGCCACCATTGCACTATACCCTCACTTTACCTAGAGAGAGATAACTCTCTCGTGCCTGTTCTCATAAGGTCACTAATCCTGTTCATGTGGGTTCCAGCCTGATGACCTAATTGCCTCCCAAAGGCCCCATATACCAAGACATAGGGGATTAGGACTTCAACATATGAATTTTTGGAGGCACAAGTATTCAGTCCAATGCTTGAATCTATTTGGTACTATTTTGTTCTGCTCATCAAGGTTAACTGTTTGCATGGCTGCCTCCTTCTAGACTGGAAGCGAAAGTAGAGATCATATTATATTAACTTTTATGTCTATTTGATGACAGAGAATGAAATGGTTGGATGGCATCACTGACTCGATGGACATGAGTTTGAGCAAGCTCTGGTATTTGGTGATGGACAGGGAAAACTGGCGTGCTACAGTCTTTGGGGTTGTAAAGAGTTGGGCACAACTGAGCAACTGAACTGAACTGAATTATTTGCCTATAGTTGGTATTTAATGAGTATCTATCCAATTAAATTTACTGTTGTTTCTTTGGATAGAGAAATGGAATTGTGCTTGAATTCATTTAACATTTCAAAGTAATCTAGAAGGGATTTCCCTGGTGGTCCGGTGGTTAAAACTCTGCCCTTCCACTGCAGAGGGCACTGGTTCAATCCATAGTCAGAGAACTAGGATCCTGGATGCCAGGTGGTGTGGCAAAAAATAAGTAAATAAATAAAATAAATGAACTCGAAATAGTTTAGAAAAGGAAATACATAGAAAAAGCTTGATGTTCATTCATGGCATTTAGTCTCATTAGATAGTGCAACAATGTGCTCATGTAGATAAACTGCAGGAAGACAGAAAGAAGATGTGGGGAAATGGATTAAATATAAGACCTGAAATTTGGAAATGATGCCTATGGCTAATTAGTTCCAAGCTATGATTTCCAACATAGGGAAAGGATTTAGGAGTACATCTGGATTATTTCCTGAAGGTTTTGACCTAATATGTTGCCTCAGCCAAAAAACCAAACAAACAAACAAAAGTAAAAAAAAAATAGTATAATCATAAATATTTAGAGATAAAAGATAGCAGCAAATTCTCATGCTCAAAATTAGAAACAGAATAAAAAATCCTTCCTGTGAATAAACTCCTATCTGTTTGAATTTGAATTATGAATCTCAAATGAAGAACTAAGAACTAAACAGTTTGAGAGAAATTATAATCAAACAAGAGACACTGCTTAAAATAAGAACAGTGGCTTTCTATCAGTTTCCAAAATTTGAGAGCACTCTTTATTATTTGACAAAGCAATTTTAAAACAAGAAGAAACAACTTTTTTAAACAGGTGGTTTTTAAACTCAATACTCCAAGAGGTATTATGGATCGAGTTTTATTAAATTCAGCTCTTCAGTTCATACCAAAAATTGGGCTGGTTTAGAAATACACAGAAGTATTTTGAGGTTGATGTCAAAGGGAAACATCATGCCCTTCTGCTTAATACCTTTTATGCTGTGAATGGACCTGTTGGCCTAAAATGAATATTTTCAGTGATTAGAAGCCACCTGCTCATCTTGGTGGACGGTTAATAGATCCAAAATTATGAACCCATTGGTTTTCAGCTTTATATGTGTTTAAGGGACTACATGGCAAATGGATGGGGAAGCAATGGAAATAGTGACAGACTTTATTTTCTTGGGCTCCAAAATCACTGTGGATGTTGACTGCAGCCTTGAAATTAAAAGATGCTTGCTCCTTGGAAGAAAAGCTATGACAAACCTAGACAGCGTATTAAAAAGCAGAAACATCACTTTGCAGACAAAGGTCCATCTAGTTAAAGCTATGGTGTTTCCAGTAGTCATGTATAGATGTGAGAGTTGGACTATAAAGAAAGCTGAGCGCCAAAGAATTGACACTTTTGAACTGTGGTGTTGGAGAAGACTCTTGAGTCCCTTGGACAGCAAGGAGATCAAACCATTCAATCCTAAAGGAAATCAACCCTGAATATTCATTGGAAGGGCTGATGCTGAAGCTGACGTTGCAATACTTTGGCCACCTGATGTGAAGAGCTGACTCATTAGAAAAGACTCTGATGCTGGGAAAGATTGAAGGCAGGAGGATAAGGGGAAGACAGAGAATGAGATGGTTGGATGGCATCACCGACTCAATGGACATGAGTTTGAGGAAGCTCCGGGAGATGGTGAAGGACAGGGAAGCCTGGCGTGCTGCAGTCCATGGGGTCGCAGAGTTGGACGTAACTGAGCGACTGAACAACAACAACAACAAAGGGACTGTTTACACATAACCCACTATTATTATTGTGTCCCCACCCCCAAATTCACATGATAAAACCCTAACCCTGTGACTGTATTTGAAGATAGGCCCTTTAAGGGCTAATTAAGATTAAATGAGGTCATAAGAGTAGGGCCCTAATTGGACAGGACTGGTGTTCCTTATAAGAAGAGGGAGACACCAGACTCCTCTGTGAGGACACGCTGAGAAAGCGCTGTCTGCAATCTGAAGAGAGAGACCTCACCTGGCACCAACCCTGCTGGAACCTTGATTTTGGACTCCAGCCTCCAGAACTGTGAGAAAAAATAAAGCTTTGTTGTTTAAGGCACACTATCTGTGGTATTGTGTTATGGCAGCTGGAATAGACTGATATACCCATGAAGTGAGTAACTAAAATTAAGTGAAATAAGAAAATTTGGAGTCCAAAACCCAAAAGCGGTACGTTACCCAGGATATATATATATACAAACATATATATAGACCTACTATGTACTAGGCACTGTTCTAAGTACTTTACATATAAACATTCTTTTAATCTTTAAAATTTCATAAGGCTGGTGCTATTAACTCCATTTTCAGTTAAAAGTGAGACAATTAGTAATTTGCTTAACATCACAGACTTGGCTGCTCCTAATCACTGAGTAGAGTGTAGAATAATGCTGCTCAATGGAAATATGTGAACATGTATGTAATTAAAATTTTTCTATGAGCCACATTTTTAAAAGTAATAAGAAACAGCTAAAATTAATAATATCTTTCATTTAACATAATATATCCAAAATATCATTTCAATGTGTACATAATATAAATAATGATTAATGGTATGTTTTCTTTCTTTAGTACATGAGTCTTCAAAATCCAGTGTGTATTTTAAACATATAGCACATTTCAAGCAAAATTTATATTATATTTCAAGTACTCAATAACCAGTGTATTGGATAGTACATGAAAAAAGAACTTACCAAAAAAGAACTTTGTAGCTTATAAAGAACCTGGAACAATATTCTTCAAAGCTCCTACTTTATATTTATGCACACATATTTGGAATTCTTCTGGTTTTTCAGAAGGATGTTTTCTTATCACAGTATACCATTAGTTTTGTCTTGAGTTGGTTGTGATTTTAAATTGCTCCTATCAGTATATGGATGAAAATATTTATAGAATTGCTGTTATTTTTTTCTTATAAATTTATATGTGGTTGAAATTTTGTTATTATCAAGTTTGTTTCTCCCTAGAAAGTGGGAACATGAAGCGTAGGGGATTTCTTGTTTTTTTTCCCCACCTAAATATGTTATGATAGTGGTGGTTTAGTCTCTAAGTTGTGTCCTACTCTTGCAACCCCACGGACTGTAGCCTGCCAGGCTCCTCTGTCCATGGGATTTCCCAGGCAAGAATACTGGAGTGGGTTGCCATTACCTTCTCCAGGGGATCTTCCTGACCTAAGGATTGAACCCAGGTCTCCTGCATTGCCGGTGGTCTCCTGCATTGTAGACAGATTCTTTTACTGACTGAGCTACCCCAAATAAGTTATATAGTTAGAGAAAAAAAAAAAAAAAAACACTGGGGTAGATGGATTATTGGCCTGACCTGGACAAGCACCATTTATTTTATTTTTTATAACAAGTAAAACACAATTGTGAGATATGGTTAAAGGAGCTTCTATGACTATGAAATAGAGTGATGCTAACCTGTTTACATAAATTCTTTATGTCAGATGCAGTAGAACTGTAGGCCTTCTCCCGACCTTACCATACAAGTATGGTTTAATAGTGTTTCTGAAAGGGTCTTTTCTCTAACATTAGCCTAACTCCAGTGTTATAGAGAAGTGGTTATTTTTAAACCCAGTGGGAAAAAAAAGAGCTTCACAATTTTATCACAGCCACATTCCTTCAAGACTTTAAAAAAATTATTTAGATTATCTCCATCTATTTCATTATATACACATTTATTGTCTCTAGAGTCCAAGGATAAGTGGATAAATGTAATGATTCACATTTGCCCTGTAGCTAGTTAGAATTGGTTCTCTAAGGCAAATGTTTCTCCTCCTTGGCTTTAGCTTTACCATGATCTGAGCTGAAGCAATCTTTTAAAATGGCCATGATGCACTCAGTGTTTTCAAAAGCAAAGCACCGTAACCATTTAGATCCTTCACCATTATTACAATGTATCGGGTGGCTCTTCTTGTAGAATTAATGCATGGAGCCTCCATTAACTGTTCTCAGAATCTACTCCGAAATAGGCCAATCTATTGTCCTCTTAAGTATTTATATATGAGTTGAAATTTTTTCAGAAACATCGCCAATCAGGGAGGAAAAAACTCACAAATGTCAGTTTTGATAAGAAAGAGTTTCTTTCTAAAGGGGTCTTAGGAGCTTCAGGGGGATTCCCAAGGGATGAAGGAATAAACAAGCTATCAGAACAGCTAGGAGTCTGGAGATCAGATTGTTGTTCAGTCTCTCAGTCACATCCAACTCTTTGCATCCCCAGGAACTGCAGCACTCCAGTCTTCCCTGTCTTTCACTATCTCCCAAAGTTTGCTTAAATTCATGTCCATTGAGTCAGTGATGCCTTCCAGCCATTTTATCCTCTGTTGCCCCCTTCTCCTGCCGTCATCTTTCCCAGCATCAGGGTCTTTTCCAATGAGTTGGCTTTTCACATCAGGTGGCCAAAGTATTGGAACTTCAGCTTTAGCATCAGTCCTTTCAATGAATATTCAGGGTTGACTTCCTTTAAGATTGAATGGTTTGATCTCATTGATGTCCAAGGAAATCTCAAGAGTCTTCTCCAGTAGCCCTCCAAAACCCCCCAATGCTTGTCAACTTGGAAAATCTATGGGGATAAAAAAAAGATTAAGAAAGATAAGCTGATTAGACTACAGAAAAGAACCAAAAATATCATAACAATCTTCAAATACATGAGCTTTTCCTTAGTCTAGAAGCCTGGGTGCAAGTGAAAGAAGCCTAATTCAAACTAGTTTAAGTGGGAAAAACAGACTTTTAAAACCTGTTTACATAACTGAAGACCCATCTGAGGAACATCTGCCTATGGGCACACCTAGATCTGGGATCTCAAACAATGGTTTCTCATTCTCTTTCCTTATCTGTCTCTTATTTCAGCTTGCTGCTGCTGCTGCTAAGTCACTTCAGTTGTGTCCGACTCTGTGCGACCCCATAAACAGCAGCCCACCAGGCCTGTCCCTGTCCCTGAGATTCTCCAGGCAAGAACACTGGAGTGGGTTGCCATTTCCTTCTCCAGTGCATGAAAGTAAAAAGTGAAAGTGAAGTCGCTTAGTCGTGTCCAACTCTTAGCGACCCCATGGACTACAGCCTACCAGACTCCTCCATCCCTGGATTTTCCAGGCAAGAGTATTTCAGCTTAGTTTCTTGCTTTTCCATTGTATATGGTATTCTTCTCTACAGCAGAAAGATGGCCTCTGGCAATGCAGGTGTCATTGTTCTACAGCTTGGGCTCCCAAGGGAGAGAAAAAACTATTCCTTAGCCTCTTGGAAAATTCATGAATATTAATTGCTCTGGGTTGATTGTTTGCCAAAACTGGCTACCTGGACCAATCACTGTTTCCAATAGCTTAGTCCTGTGGACAGCTCAACCTGCTTATAGGCTTGCCCCTCTATGATGTGATGGGGAAGGAAGACGCTGTTCTTAGCAGCTCTGCCAGATCCATTTGGAAATTTTATCCAGCAGGTTTGAGGTGGGGGCCTGAGATTCTGTATTTCTAGCAAGCTTCAGGGGCCACTCTTGAGTAGCAGTATTCTAAAAGACATTTGCAAATTGGGTATACTTCTCTAGCATCAGGTCAGAAGAAAACTGGAAAAGGGTATGTGTGTGAGGCTGAGTTTTGAAGGTTTTAGGTTTAATTATTTGACTTATTCTTTAATGGGAGCACTGTCATCCATATTTTGATGTTCTTTGGGGCAATACAGTTTTGTTATTTCCTAAGAGCTCTTGACTCCTAGAAGAGCAATGACTAATGCACTTACTTTGACCATAGTTTTGAGAAATAAAAAAAAAGTAAGATACATATGGAATATTTTGAGACATGAAATAATTTGAAGAAGAGAAGTGTATGGGGTGGTTTTGTGGTCCATAGTTGAGATGGCACACTCACAGGGCAAGGCTGGAAATGAAGAGCATACTTTGTTGTGAGCAGTGGTAAGAAGTCCAGCAAGGTAGAAGGAACATGTCTTATTGGTGTTCAGCACCGAAGAGAACTGGTGACCAGTAACAGGCCTCCATCTCTCAGGGTTGAGGTTCAAGGGACAGTATTCAAATGATATGGGTGGGGATGAGGAATGAGAATAAAGACTGGCATGAGAGAGGTACGACCGAGGTAAAGTGTAGAAACTGGGAGATCGGGCAAATATTTAAGATACTAGAACCAAGTGAAAGGCAGGGGCTTAATTTTAGAAGCACAATTGAACTCTAGGTACCAATTGAGTTATGAGATGGAAAACAGGCAAGCTTCATGTTCATCCCATTAGTGCTGATCTAGAGATCATCTCATCATCTAAAGATCATCTAGAGATCTTATGGTAGAGAAAGGAAAAGTCTTGGAGGTGGCAGGACTGGAGGGCCATGAGTCCTGATAAAATTCTCAGGTGTGAAGTCCCACAAGTCCCAGGGGTCATAGGTGTGAAGGAGGGACATATGGATAGGAAATCACACAAGCTTTTACAATTGGAATGTTCCACAGCTTTTATAACTCTTTATCATGGTTTTATAATTACTGAGTCTAATCATTGTTGATTACTTCACTAGTTGAGAAAGAAATGTGTTTTGTGCCCTAGAGTGGTAGTGACAGTAGGTGATAAACAGATTTGTAATTCAAAGCCTGTGTAACTGACCAGAGGTCCTTTAAAGAGGAGGAGTCCATTCAGTCGGAGACTTTTGGATCTGAAATAAAGTGAAATATTTCTTCTTGGCCTTTTGGTTAGCTGCAAAGGAAACAACCTAAGTCACAAATTGAAAGCCTGGGCTTCCCTCGGATGGTGAAGAATCTGCCTGCAATGTGGGAGACCTGGGTTCGATCCCTGGGTTGGGAAGATCCCCTGGAGAAGGGCATGGCAATCCACTCCAGTAGTTGCCAGTAGCAAAGAGTTGGACATGACTGAGTGACTAACACACTCTTAAAAGAATAAGGTTTTGGATCAAAAGGAGAAATCTCACTGGTTATCTACTCAGAGTATGATACAAATAACCAGAGGTTAAATATATTTGTCTTCAGAGTTTAGAAATTTTTATACCAAAAATTTACAAAGCAAGGAATTCTCCAACAATATACAGGAAAGTGTGAAGAATTTAGACTCCATAGAGATATTTGTTTTGTTCTCTGTTTCCACCTTCAGAAGGTCTAAAAGTCATTGCTTTCATTCTGCACACATTTGCCCCTTCTCTCCAGCCACACTGTGTCTAGAAGTGGGATCCCTTTGGAAGCCTGTACTTGGTGATGGGGAGGGTCCCCAGAGCTTCCCCCGAAGTCTGACTCTTTATGATAAGGGTAGAAAAGAATTAGGAATAGTCTTTATTGATCTATTTCACTCTCCATATAAAATAGTCATGGATCTTTGATTCCCTTGGGATAACTGCTAAACTCCTTTTATAGAAGGGAGAGAACAAGAGAATCTTTGCAGAAGACAATAACCTTATGCAAGTTTTAGAAGTAATTCAGTGATTCAGAGGCAGCAATGTGTTATATTTTGTGGTAGAGATTCAAGAGTAAGAAACAGTACATTTTAAAGGATTTTAAAAGAACATTGATTAGGGAATGCCACATTAATGTGTAGATTACAAATTAAAAAACAATAAGCCCATCGTGATTCAGGGTGAGTCAGCTAAGGTAATTTGATAATCCTGACACAGGATGTTCTTTGACATCTCCTTGAGTTTGAGGTTTTTTGTTTTGTTTTTCCTTTGGGGAGGAGGAGGGAGAGAGGAAATCAGTTTAATGTTTTTCATTTAGGTAAATTAAAATTATGCAAAATCACTTTTCTTGACTTTTGCAGTTTAATTTAACAAATAAATAAGCACATGTCTATTTGACACTCCTATCTGGAAGCACAAACATCTTGGAGCCTCTCTATCATGAAGAATGTATTGATATCAGAATAGGTGATAATTTCTTTTACTTTTTTATTTTTAAATAACTTTAGACATAGAAAATTTGAAAACATAATACAAAGATTTCATGTATATGCTTAACCTAGCTTCCCCTAATGTTAACTATTTACATAACTATTAATTAACAGTTAACTATGGTGTTAACTTTTTATCTTATGATGGTTTCCCCCCAGTATCCTTATTTTCTGTTTTGCTATTCAATCTAGAATCCTACATTGCATTTAGTCTCTGTCAATCTGTGACATTCTTTAGTCTTTGTCTTTTATAACCTTGACACTTGAAGAATACTGTCTAGCCTGTAGAATATCTCACAGTTTGGGTTTGTTTAGTGTTTTCTCATGATGGGGTTATGCATTGTTGGCAAGGATACTATGCAAGTCATCTTAAGTCCTCAGGGCATCATGACAGATGTACATGATGTTGATTTGTCTCATTACTGGCAATGTTAACCTTGATCGCTTGGTTAAGTTGGTCATGTTGGATTTTTTTCACTGAAATTCCCATTTTCCCTTTGTAATTATTAACCATCTTGGTTATTTTAAGAGTAGGCTAATACCTTCTCCGCAAGGTTTTGCCCACTGATTTTTGCATCCATAGGTGGATCTTTTCTGCAATAATTACACAGTATAAACAATAAATACTATAGTGTTTGCATAATAATGACTTTGTATTTCTTATTGTCTCTACATTTGCTAATTAGAATTCTTCGATAAGGAAGAGCTTCCTTCTCTTCTCCATTCATTATTTACTCAGTTGTTTATATTGGTAAGGACTCATGGATATTTATTTTATTTTATGGATTATAGTCCAATACTGTAATTTTATTTAGTTCAAATTGTTCCAGGTTTGGCCATTGTAGGGTGCCTGGGTTGGCTCCTGCATCCTTTGACTTGTCCCATCCTTTTTTGAGAACTTCCTTGTTTTCTGACACCATAAGATTACCCAGGCTTATCCTGTCCCAGTCCTGGAATCAATCACTTCTCTAAAGAGTCTTGATTCCTTTTATTGATGTTATCCTCGGGTCTTGGACTGCTCTGCCTGGGTGGGTAGACTTTTGGGTATGATATTCTCCTATACTCAGTTTCTTTCTCTGACTTTGGACTTGGGAGGTCAATCCCTAGATATAAACTGTCCTGAGAAGTAGGAAGTAGGAACAGCTAATGAACTTCTTCATTAGCTTTCTGGTGTTTCACTGTGTCTCTAAATTCCCCTCTGGAAAAGCAAAAGTGAAAGTCTCTCAGTCATGTCTGACTCTTTGTGACCCTCATGGACTATATAGTCCATGGCATTCTCCAGGCCAGGATACTGGAGTCGGTAGCCTTTCCCTTCTCCAGGGGATCTTCCCAACCCAGGGATCGAACACAGGTTTCCCACATCACAGGCAGATTCTTTACCAGCTGAGCCACAAGGGAAGCCCAAGAATACTAGAGTGGGTAGCCTATCACTTCTCCAGTGGATCTTCCCGACCCTGGAATAGAACCGGTGTCTCTTGCATTGCAGGTGGATTCCTTACCAGTTGAACTGTCAGGGAAGCCCTCTGGGCCATGGTTTTTTTTCCTCCTTTGGCTCTTGGTATTTCCTAGAGACTTTTTGCTACTGTCTTATCTAGTCTGGGACTCATGGATCACAATATTGCAGCTTAGCCTTTTATTTACTGTACTGACTGACCCCAACACCTCTCTGGGCTCAGATTCTGCCCAGACCACATCTCACTAGGTGGCATAGTTGAATGCTATGGAGGACTAAACCTGCCAGCTATCTTTAACTGTGCTGATTAGACTGAGAAGTAGGATAGGGTAAACATGTTCTCTGGGCTTTGGGGAGAGTGTAACTTGAATTGTTAGGGATAGAGATGTCAAAGAACTCCCAGTGAATGGCTGGTCCCAGCAGGTTGAGCCTGGTCAGGAGCCCTACAGAAGACCCTGAGCAAAGGGCCAGTCCATGGTCACTTTCTAAAAGTCCATAGTCAAGTTCTAGCATCAGTTGAATTTCCTTCTTCATACTTCTTTTCTGTTGTTCCCTAGCCCTGAAGTACAGTTTTATTCAGAAGTTGTGGCTTCGTATTAGCTGTGCTTCAGGGATTTTAGTGGAGAGTCTGTCCTACATAGATGGAGACGCAAAAGGGAGAACAGTACTTTCTTCCTTGAAGCCAGAGAGGAAGTTACAGTGCGGGGATTGTAACTGGGAACAGCTGTGCCAGTGGAAGTAGAAGTGTGCTAGGAGGAGACAGTCGTTCCAGTACGAGCAACAAACCGCACACTTGTAACACAATCTGGAGAACTTTCCAGTAGTTTCCTTCCATTGAGTTAGCAGGGTCCATTGTAATTTCCGTATTTAGTGGAGTATGACTTGTGATCTTATTTTGTAGTTATAAGCTGTTAAAGCCTGGAAATTTGAGATAGACCTATTAAAGTTTATCCTGATAGACTTTGCTCAATATTCCAGTCTAGTAATATCATCTTGAATTTTTTTCCTATCATCCATTGTCTTAATTATTCTTTTTGGTTATAATTCTGTTCATTTAAAGAACATGACTTTTTTTTTTTAACCTTTATCCAAGTCCAGAATAAAAATGTTAACTTAGGATGGTGACTTGTGGCAGACCCTATGGTCTTCCTGGTAGTTAGAGAGCTATGGCTCCATCTATGGTTTCTAAAATCTACCATTTTCCCTCTTTCTGAGATAAGGAGATTACCTTCCCATTCTAGGATTCTGGCACCTCTCCCATTGTCCATTGATTCTCTAAGTTTCCTGACTCAGAGACCACTTCAGCAAGTTCCTTCTGGGTCTGTGAATGTAATTATTAAGATTTAGAAATTTGAAATCATTTAATGTGGCTTCCCTGGTGGCTCAGAGGTTAAAGCGTCTGCCTCCAATGCGGGAGACCCAGGTTCGATCCCTGGGTGGGGAAGATCCCCTGGAGAAGGAAATGGTAACCCACTCCAGTATTCTTGCCTGGAGAATCCCATGGACGGAGAAGGCTGGTAGGCTACAGTCCACGGGGTTGCAAAGAGTCGGGCATGACTGAGCGACTTCACTATTCACTAATGTGGCTAAAGTGCTCCTTTCTGATCACTACCTACTGGTCATTTACTGATAAGTAGTTAAAACTGTTAAAAGATGGAGAGATTTTTGGTGTGAGTAGAAACCTGAAAGTGTTTTGCACCACAGTGTATGCCCAGTGGGCATCCCTGGTGGCTCAGTGGTAAAGAACCTGCCTGCCAATGCAGGAGACATGGGTTCGATCCCTGAGTTGGGAAGATCCCCTGGAGAAGGAAATGGCAACACACTCCAGTATTCTTGCCTGGAGGGCTACAGTCCATGGGGTCGCAAAAGAGTCAGACATGATTTATCGACTACACAACAATAACAAGTGTGCCCCCTCATGTTGAATGATTGGATGTATGATAGGATGATTGAATGAGTGAATGAATTTCTGACCAGTTTGAGTTTTCATAATAGTGTTAGTGATACCATTGGGTATTGACAGGGAAAGTTCTTCACTAGAGGACTGGGATTTCTGATTTATACAAGATAATGTAAGTTTACTAGTTAAGATGTTATAAATCAAATGCCATGCTGCTTCCTTTAGCTAATAGGAATGTTATTTAGTTGATTTTAAATTGTGTCTAGGTAGATTATGTGTCAAAAGCTCTATTAACCTTTAAACTAGTGGAATAAGATTATGGCCTTTTTTTGGTCCTTAAACTTACTTAACTTCATTGCTTATTAGCATTGTCCATCACTGGTTTATATGATTTCATTTAGGTCACAAAAATCTTTCAAGATATAAGGGTGCCTGATTAAAAACAAAATAGAAGGAGTCCTTGGATCAAAAGATGGGATGACTAGATAAAATCTCTAAGGTCCCTTTTAACATTTCATGTTTTACATTTTTAAAATCAGCTTTATTGATGTTTAATTTTGCATAAAACAAAATTCACCTATCTGGAAGTGTAAATTTTAATAGGCTTTAAGAAAATAACTTTTTTTTTTTTTTTTTACTGGAAAGAAAAACACAAATTAGTAACGGGAGAATTTTGAGTTCTCCAACTTTTTATTTTTATATGAAATAATTTTATTTGAATATTTTGTGTTTAACTTCAAAATTGATGTCATTATTATCACCAGGGCTGCTTGCTCCATTTATTAAGACCTCTAACAGAATTGTCCAAAGCACATTCTCTTCATTTTTATGAAAATTATTTGACCTCTTGCACTTTTTAAACCAGAGCATGGTGCTAGCACGGCAGTCATATTATTTTAGGAAAGCAGGTTCTTCATTTCATGTTGTAGGTGAATGATCTCTATTTAGAGTTTATTTTATTCATTTAGTTTTAATTTAACCTTGAATAAATAAAGAATCACCTGGTTAAAAAAATCAAGGTATACAGTGAAAAGTCCCCCTCTTACCTCTTAGCCCCATATGCTCATTGTTCCCCTAAACTTGAAATCATTTTACAGTTTCTTGTGTATCATTTAAGAGTTTATTTACTCACATATGAATAAATATAAATACAGGTCTTACTTTCCCGCCTTCTAAAAGACACTGGCACCCTTTAACATTCACCATTTCCCCCTAGCCATCAGAGAGTCATTGTTTCTTTTCTTTTTTTTTTGGAAAAAAGTACTTTTCATTATTTTTAGAATTTAAGATTATTCAGGTTGAAATTTTCTGAAATGAAACATAGAAATTCCATATATCCATATATATATATATCTCCATATATTCTATGTTCACTCATCTAGTTAATCCATCCCTTCAACAAAAATCTACTGATTTTCTACTGTGTCAAAAATCCTGTACTCATTTCTTGGAGGATTCAAAGATTATGAGTCTTGCCCTTAAAGAACATATAGTATAGTAGGAAATATAAGACAAGACGCTATTAATAGATATCCATGAGAGACATATGAAATGCCACAGCAGTTAAAAGAAGGCTTAATTGGGAAGAAGATTATGGATCAAGAAAGGCGCTGGGAAGAAAATGAGCTGAGCCATGAAATTTGAGTCTGTGTACCTGTGGAGATGGGGTGAGAGAAAAGGAAGAATATTCTATGTTATATTTGAACAATCTTGTTAGAAAGTGATAGGAACTCAAAGAAAGAAAACGTAGGAAAGTAACACATTAGCTCCTGCAGACAAAACCAGAAAAGACAAGGCTGGCGTCAACAGCATACAAAGACTGTATCACTGTTAACCTTTTCTATTTCTCTCCCCTCCATCCTGCTTCTTTTTCTTGAGGCATACCCCTTCTTATAACACTGGGTATGGTTGCCAATAATTTTGGTAGTAGTAGTAGTGTTAGTCACTCTGTTGTGTCCAACTCTTTGTGACCCCAGGGACTGTAGCCCACCAGGCTCCTCTGTCCCTGGGATTCTCCAGGCAAGAATACTGGAGTGGGTTGCCATTCCTTTCTCGAGAGAATCTTCCCAACCCAGGGATTGAACCCAGGTCTCCTGCATTGCAGGCAGATTCTTTACTGTCTGAGTTGATACTGATAATTTTGGTGTCATGATCTTATTTCTCTCAATCCGAGAGTAAAGAGATAGTTCTTTTTGCTTTCAATTCAGAAATTTTTGGAATGAACTGGTCCAGCTTGGTGATTATACCCACTGTGAGTTGGGAAGGGAGATCCTGTATTTGGTAGCCCCACCAGAAACACATTGAATTGGGGAGCAGTGCTCTAAGGGTGCTGCTACAGAGGAAGGTAGGAAGGGTGCAGGGCAGATACAAAGCACGGAGGGTCATTTTCCTCTATAGCATGAGTGAAGGTATGAAGGCAGAAAAATTGCATGCTGTGCTTTGAGTATGGTGAGAAGCTCAGTTATGCTTCAGAAGCAGGGCTGGGGGCACTCTCAGATGCCAGTCCTGAACTTGTAAAACTCTGAGAGAGTGCTTCCTTAAATTTTGTACTTTAGGCAGGTTGTCTGTCTCAACCTAATCCTGGCCCTTTTTAGAATGAAAGAATGTTCAACAGTGTTGAAAGTCAACAGGCTGAATACTGTGAGGACCAAGTTCAGTTCAGTCTCTCAGTTGTGTCTGTCTCTTTGTGACTCCATGGGCTCAGCACGCCAGGCTTCCCTGTCCATCACCAACTCCCGGAGCTTACTCACCCTGCTTGTCACCCTGCTTATTTAACTCTTATGCAGAGTACATCATGTGAAATGCTGGGCTGGATGAAGCACAGGCTGGAATCAAGATTGCCAGGAGAAATATGACATTTGAGGGAACAGTTTTGATGGAATGATGCAAGTAAAAACCAGATTGCAGGAGGTTAAAGCATCAGTGAAGAAATGGAAACCAAGAACGTAGGCTCCGCTCTCATGAAGTTTAGTGGTGAAGGGAATGATAAGGAAGGAAGTGCAACTACAGGGGAAAGCTGGGGGGAGGGGGGCAACAAGTTTATTTTCATTTTATTTTTGGTATTGGCAGTATCTGACCCCCAAAACAGTCGTCTGCTTCTATAGAATGATTTGAAGGGTTCCTGGCTCTCTTCCAACCAAAACTAATTTTCTACTGGCCTATGAGTGATGTCTGAATTGCTACCATTAGTGATCTGGGGTTATTGAATTAAAGGATTATCTCCTAGCAGTTAGTAAGTACCCTCCCAGGCCCTCATCTGTAAGTAATTCATTAAGCTTTTAGCAGCATTTGTGTGCTGTTGTGAATTGGTTTATCTGATTTTTTTGGTGACAACTGAAAATGGATTTTCATACAGGGAGGGTGAAGAGCACTGAAGAGTTTTTGACAGTTTGGGATGCAACACCTGTAAAAAGGCAAGGGGAAGACCCCACCAAAAAAAGAAAGATATGTGTTCAGTCATTCAGTCGTGTTAGACTCTTTTGCAATCCTATGGACTGCAGCCTGCCAGACTCCTCTGTCCATGGGATTTCCCAGGCAAGAATATGGGAATAAGGTGCCATTTCCTAATCCAGGGGATCTTCCTGATGCAGGGATCCAACCCGCATCTCTTTGTCTCCTGCATTGGCAGATGGATTCTTTACCACTAGCGCCACCTGGGAAGCCCCTAAGGAAAGGTAACCAGGTTCTAAGGCGTAACCTGTTTACCTCAATTCTACCCAAGGCCAGCTTTCCATTTGCAATCTTAACCTCTCCCTTCCTTCCCAATGGATCTTTTTCTTTTTTTTAACTTTATTTATTTTTGGTTGTGCTGGGTCTTTGTTGCTGCATGCAGGCTTTCTCTAGTTGCAGCAAGTGGGAGCTACTCTTTATGGGGTGCACAGGCTTCTCATTGCAGTGGCTTCTCTTGCTGCGGAGTATGGGCTCTAGGGCATACAGGCTTCAGTAGTTGTGGCTTGCAGGCTTTAGAAAGCAGGCTCAATAGTTGCAGTGTACCTGCTTAGCTGCCCTGTGGCATGTGGAATCTTCCCAGACCAGGGATGAAACCTGTGCCCCCTGCACTGGCAGGTGGATTCCTATCCACTGTACCACGAGGGAAGTCCTCAATGGATCATTTTTAAAGACACTTTTTGAGTAAAAACTTGTCAAAACTTTCTGGGAAAATTCATTTTGTCCCAGATAATAGAAAAAAGTATAGAACTTGGAGTCAGAAACCTCTTCTCATCAAACTCTCATGAGGCATGTGCAGGGGCAGAATTATCTTGAAGCAAATAATACTTGGGTTTCAAGATTACTCAGTTGCCCCTTGGGAGGGTTTCTAGCAATCTGTTCACATGATCATGCATTTTAAAAAAATTAGCAAAAGAGGATAATTTAACTACAATGGGCTCTTTCCATTCTTATTTTCTGTTTGTCACATTTCCCCTAGTGCTGGGTAGCATCTAAATAATTACCTTAATTTTTGTGATCCAGTAGCTAAAGGGAAGTTTAGTTGGAGACACAGGTAGTTTGGATTTAGTAGTTTAAATTGTTAGGGTTTGGTGTCGCTTCTTTGTATTGCTAGGTTGTTGCTAGCTGCTTCAGTGCAAGGATGTCTTGCAGGAATATTCCTGCCCACTGTACTGATTAATGTGTCATAACAGAATGTTTAAGGCTTTTGATCACAAGCTGGTTAATGAGTGTTACCAATGCAAATATTGTTTAAGGTGGGTCACTGTTCAAGGAAACTTGAAATGTTGTGAAACCTTATTGCTATATATGAAAAGAAACTTCATAGAGGCCTTCCCAAATTTAATACCAAGTTATATATGATATTACCAACCATAAGCCATGAAGCTGAATCAAACCTTTCTAAACCATGAATTACTAAAAAAAAGGTTTTTTTAAATTAACCCACATTACGGGAAGACTAAATTGTCTTTCTGAGATTGCACTATAAATTTGTCATATAAAGAAATAATCAAAGAACATACAGAGGGAAAAAAGTAGGGAAAATTATTCTAGAGTTTGATACAAGTTAATTAATAAAATGATCTTGTTACTGTTTAAATTTGGGATGTTTGTTGTATTGCCGGGTTTTTAAATTTTGTAATTGTTCTCATTTCTTTTTTTAATATCCAGTTTTGTATTCACAATTTTGTGTCCTTTATCTTAAAGAGTATCCCCACTCCAAACTGTGTTAATTTCAACTTCTACAAAATCTGGATCCTTTCCTGATCCCGTGACTTTGAGCAAGTGATATGAGTCCTAGTTTTCTTATCTGGAAGGTGGGAATCACCATATCTACTGATTTACTGTACAGGGTTTTTGAGGAAGTGAGATGATGCAGGTGAAAGGACTTTGCTATTAGCTCTAAGAGCAGTACAAATGTAAAGTGGGATCTCTGCTTCCTCCTCAAACAACAACAACAACAACAACAAAACAAACCTTTCTCCAAGAGGTTATGTTATCTTTTCAGGATCATCTGTTACATTTGGGCATATCCTAACTTGCAAGATGGGGCAGGATCTCTGGAGAGTTTCACATAGAGGACAAGCATCTCCAAGCAGAGTAAAAAGCCAGGAAAGAATGATGGTGTGTTAGCATAAGCCCATTCGTTACCACTGTTGGAAAACCAACATACTGGGTCTTCCTGCTGAGTGTGGTGAGCAAAGCTGCTTCTGATACTAAGGATAGCATTTAGCATTTAAATTCAATAATATTCCAAACATGTAGATGACATCTATTTAGAAAACAAATTTAAGAGGAGTTGTACAGTCTATTTCTTTGCCCTGGCATTTAACCAGGAAAAATGTGAAAAGGAAAGTTCTCTTCACTGAACACCTGTTATATGTGTGTGGTTTTGTGCTAGATGCTTTATAGACATTATTCCAGGCACCTAGCACATATAATAGGTGTTCAGTGAATTTATCGGAGAAGGCAATGGCACCCCACTCCAGTACTCTTGCCTGGAAAATCCCATGGATGGAGAGCCTGGTAGGCTGCAGTCCATGGAGTCGCTAAGAGTGAGACACGACTGAGCGACTTCCCTTTCACTTTTAACTTTCATGCATTGGAGAAGGAAATGGCAATCCACTCCAGTGTTCTTGCCTGGAGAATCCCAGGGATGGGGGAGCCTGGTGGGTTGCCGTATATGGGGTTGCACAGAGTCAGACACGACTGAAGCGACTTAGCAGTGAATTTATAGAAATAGCTCTGGGTACTGTCAACCCCTTTTTGCAAAAGTAAAAACCAAGGCTCAAAGAATTGAGTGACGTGCCCAAGTTCAGTGATTTGGTATTTTAAGCAAGGTGTGCTTGATTCCACCCTCCTCAGATACCAGTCCCCTGCTATGTCTTGCTTACAGTCTAGTTTTCCTTTTTCTATTTGCTTGTCTGTTATAAGCTGATGAATCCAACTCATACAGTCACAACTGCCTGCAAAAATTTTATAGATCAGATGTCTAGTGTATACACATAGATATTAGTTGAAATGCATACCTTATCATGAATTTATGGAAAATCAAGAATATATCCAATGCGATAAAATATGCTTTAAATGGTGCTTAATTTAAACATAAAATATGCTTTAAATGGACAAATCTTCATTAGTAATTTTAAATATCTGAAAATGTTTGAGCTGCACAATAAACTAGCTTACTACCAACCAGACTTTTCATATATCAATTTAGTATGCACCACCTGAACCTAGATATTTGATTCCATGCTAGAAAATTCAAGACTAATCTCTTCAGCCAGGAAAAAAAAAAAAAAAAAAAAAGTAAACCAACATTCTCAGGTTGCAGATTGACAGGTTAAGAACTTTCCTCTTGGCAGCTTTATATATATTTTATCAGAATTCAAAATTACACACAGTTCACTTGCTTCTTTCCATTAAATTTTAAACCTGAGATGTTTGGTAGCTGGTAGATTTTCATAGGACTTTTGTGATTTATGATTTTAATGAAAACTCTGCCTCCTACCTCACCCCCAGGTTAGCCTAAGAGTGAGGTGGAATGCAACACAATGTCTCAAAATTGTATGCTTTTTCTGAGTTTGATTTGTGTGTGTGTGTTTCCTTTTTAATTTGTAGGTCAAGATGAAAATTGGGGAGGGAGTGAGGGAGAAGAAGGAAAGTTATTTTGGAAAGGGAAATTGCTATCATCTTATAGACAAAAATATTAGGAATTATATTCAATAGGGTTCAGAGAATGTAACAATTTTCTAAATCTATGGGAAGGACTATTACCTTACTTTTTGGGAAAATGTGTTTGTGAGAAGATAATCTTCATGTTATGAACCCAAAGCCACAGAATCCTGAAAGCCATGTGCCTTGAGGGAGAATCATCCCAGAAAATCTGAGAAATAGGTACAAGTCATTAACCTGAGCTGGCAGGATTCAAGCGAATTTTGGGTCCAGTCAACATAAGTCATCTTTGCAGTTCAAAAGAGTATAGAGTTGCCAGAACTCCACTAATTCGGAAGAGAAGCTTCAAAGAAGATCCATTAATTCATTCAATTTTAAAATGTTTATTGAGTAACTACTACTTAGTCGAAGCACTGGGAATATAAAATTGACTAAGATTTGGTCCTTGCCCTTAAGGAGCTTACACTCTGGGGCAGGGGAGTCAAACATACAAATAAACGCACAAATGTATTACAAACTTTAAGACGTTTAGGTAAGGTACGGTAGCAGAATTACGAAGAAAGTAGAGAAGTCTCCGAGAGAAGTTCAATGACTCAAGAAAGACTCCTTCGAGGGGGGACAGAATTGATGGACTGACAGGTTAGCAGTCGAGGTAGGGGGCAAGGCTTCGGGTGGAGGACACCACTGGGCAAACGGAAACAGCGAGAGCAAAGGCAGGAAGGCGTGAAACTGTTTGTTCTGCCCTGGAATCGCCCTCACACCCCTTTGTCTCCAGACAAGGAGTTCGATCCCTCATGGTGGAGTATGTCTTAAGCAATTTGGGACTATAAATCCTAGCAAGTAGACCTGCAAAGCAGGATCTGGCCTGAGGAGATTTCTAAGAGTTGAAACAGAAGCGATCAAGTTTCGAAAAGAAGGCGGCTCCGCTGGCGGCGGGGGCAGGCCAGAATATAATTGTGCGGTCGCGGACACTTGGTGCTCAGGATGCCCTGCCCCGGGTCCTCGCCCCGAAGGCTGACCCTACGAATCGGCTGGGCGCGCAAAGCCCTCTCGACGTCTTATCTGCAAATCCCACTCCCTGAGCTTGGAGACTTCCCAGCTCGTCGGTCCCTTCTCGGACGACTCACTCGGCGCCGCCGAAAGCCGGCGGTGGGAAATACTGTTCTCCGGCCTGGCCACGCTAAGCTGCTCTGGGCAGTGGATCCAGGCCAGACGCGGGTGCAGGCCCGACGCTCGCGACAGTCCCGGGGCAACCGCCGCGCCCTCGCGCTCCAAGCTCACAAACCACCGCGCCGTCAGAGGTCGAAGGCGGGCGCGCGCCTCAGCTGCTGCCAGAGCGCGCTTGTGCGTGTTTATCCCCTCCCCTTGGTTTTTATCGAATTCTTCCCCGGGGTTCGTTTCTTCGAGGTTTCTCTCCTCCAGCTGTGTGAGTCAGGCAGTCAAACAATAGGGGAGGCTTGAGGCCTATGAGTCTGAGAGTTCCCAGGGCGCCGGACCGAAAAGGTGGCTGTGTGGAGTTGTCACCTCAGAGAGTCGCGATCCGGACCCTGGAGGAAGGACCCACACCTTCTCGGGTATTGCAGGCCCACTGTGGGCTTCTGGGGAGCAAAGTTCGGGCCCCACCTCCTCGGTGCAGGCCGCCCCTCCTAGGGGACCAGCGCGCCCGCCGCTCCGGCCGCCATTTCCCAGCAAGCCTCCAGGGGGCTTCCCCGCCGCGGTCTTCCTGTCTGCAGCTCCGCGGCCCGGGGGCCGCCGGGCAGCCGAGGGACGCGCCTTGGCGCCCGAGCCAGTGCGCGGACAATGACCCCTTCTCCCCTCGCCGCCTCCTTCTCCCGACGCTGCCCCCCTCGCAGCCCCCAGACAAACCTATTAGCCATTCAGGCCGACAAAACCCCGCGGCCCCGCGCATTGTCCCGCGGAGCGCCCGGCCACCGTCATTAGCCCTGATTACGCTGAGCCGCCTGACAGCCCCGCGGGCAGCTCGGCGGACCCCCCATTCACCGCCGGCCCCCGGCCCCGCCTCACAATAGGAGCGGAAATCGTCCGAGCTCTAGCGTCCCGGCTGAATAGAGCGAAAAGCTGCTTCTCCTCTCCTCCCGCCCCATTCACGCTCTCTTTGGATACAATATTTTTTTTCCTTTTTGTTAAAATTGGGGAGGAAAAACGAGGTCAAGGAAGATTTGCTTGAGCTCTTTGCCTGTCATTTGTTTAATGTAAACAAAGAGCAGGTCCTCCCCCCCAACCCCCAGCCTCTCATCCCCTCCCTCCCAGATTTTTATAAACAAACTGGTGATGGAAAGGGCAGCGCGGGGGGTGGGGGTATGGGGTACCAGAGTGGCGATGGAAGCCCAGTGGGTCACTAAGGTAGAGGAGAGAGGAACTGCGGCATTTGGGGAGCTGGACTATATAGCGTTTTTGGTAGAATTGGAGGGTGGTTGAAATGTTTAGAACCCGTAAAGGAGCGTGAGCTGGGGCTGAGGGTTAAATCTTCACACTGTTCAGGTTTGTTGAAATGTAAAAATGCAGCTTTTTTCTACTCTGCTGGAGTAACTGCTTTTGGGCAGTATGTTACAGGAAAAGAATTTTAAGAAAAGAAAGAAAAGAAACCCATCATCATAGGTATTTCTCCAAATTCAGAAACCTTCCACTGCTACTGGCTGGAATTAAAAACAAGGACAAACAAACAAAAAAACCTTTTCTAGACTGGGATAAAACTGACCAAAAAAAAAAATCTTAAAAAGTAAACGAAAACCTTTACAATACCTGTCCATAGGAAGATCTGGGCCAATTTAAATAAAATCTGTGAAGATTTGGACCAGTTTCCAACATGTAATCATCAATGAATTGCTTATTCACAAAGAATTGTTATTTATATTTAGGTGCCACCAGCTTTAGATAAATATTAAGTCTTTTAAATAATATGTCACCCCTTAAGATGCTAAATAAAATTATATATAAATAAATCAACTAATTGGTGAAACAGTACTTTGTAATGTAACTCTTAGGCAGCATGTTACTTTAAGCAAATTAGATGTACTTTAAAGGAAGGTGTACTTTATAGGTTTTCACCAAAGCAGGAAGAAAAATCCCCCATCAGTTTTGTTGTTGTTCAGTCACTCAGTGACTCTTTGCGACCCCATGGACTGCAGCACACCAGGCTTCCCTGTCCTTCACCATCCATCTCCTGGAGCTTGCTCAAACTTTCGTCTATTGAGTCAGTGATGCCATCCAACCATCTCGTCCTCTGTCGTCCCCTTCTCCTCCTGCCTTCAATCTTTGCCAGAATCAGGGTCTTTTCTAATGAGTTAGCTCTTCGAATCAGATGGCCAAAGTATTGGAGCTTCAGCTTCAGCATCAGCCCTCCCAATGAATATTTAAGATTGATTTCCTCTTTTTTTTTTTTTGCCACACAAGCATTATTTAAAAATTATTTGTAAAGAGAAAGCTTAGTTCTTACTAAGAACTATGGTTGTGGTTG
The DNA here is from genome assembly GCF_019923935.1 of Bubalus bubalis. Taxonomy (NCBI): domain Eukaryota; kingdom Metazoa; phylum Chordata; class Mammalia; order Artiodactyla; family Bovidae; genus Bubalus; species Bubalus bubalis. Next base: position 30,662,668 of record NC_059167.1, read on the forward strand.
TTACCCCTTTTTACCCTTGAGAATGCAGAATGGATACTTCCTTCAACTTTTAGGCATCATTTGAACTGCTAAGTGGGGTGGGATTTTTAGACTCTTAAATTCCTAAATATCATCACACTAATTAGTCCTTTCCCTTCCCTCTTAGACTTGGAAGCATCAGCTTAAGACAGAAAATTTGCCAACTATTTTCTCCAAATGCTGGTGTGGACAGCTCTGTAGTTAGGATGGAATCTGACTGGGAAACAAGACTAGACATCTCTAGATTTTTCACTGAAGTGAGGATTCAGAACTAGGGTGAGGCGAAGGAGGCACCTGGAATGCAAAATTTAAGGAGGTACTTACTCCCAGATGCTGTGCACTTGCTTGACCTTGAGCATGAATGCCTCCTTAAATTTTGTGGTCTACACGCCTCCCTTGCCTTTTTGGAGTCCTGGCCCTTCTCCTTTGCATTCTAGGAAGTTCCAGGGGCTCTAGAAAAGAAAATAGAGCCTTGAGGAAGCTCTACCATCCTAGCCTTTCAGGACACACAGAAGGGTATTTGCCTGCTTTCTAGAAGAACACCAGCATGATCACAAAGGCTTCCCCACTCCTTCTTTTGGAGCTCTTACGCAAGAGAGTTTTGATTGTCAACAAGTCTCTGGATAAGGGCCCCTGTATACAAAGAGAACTATTTATAAAGCCCAAATGAGGTCAAATCTGTTTAAGTGATTTAGAAACCAAAAATCAGTCCCATTCATGTCCTGGGCTTTCCCCACATATCTTGCCATTTGATTGCCTTTTGTCTTGGGTGACTTCACTTATTTTTATTTGATTTGCACATCGGCACTTCTACCCAAATAAATTATCAGGTTTTGGAACCAAAGAGCATCTGCTGAGGACACTGCAGCAAACTGAAAGAAGTCCAGTGGCGGATGTGGGGGGAGGGTGCTCCACGAGGAAGTTCAGCTCAAGTGATTTTAAAGATCAATGTCAAATTTTGTAATATGCAATCCATTTCACTAGGGAAAAGCTTAGAGTCTCCCTGGATAGCATTTACTTTTTTAGTGTAAGGACAGTAGGTGTTTTTTTTTTTGTTGTTATTGTTTTTGGTGTGTGTGTGTCTGTGTGCCTACACACTTTGAAAGGGCAAATTTAATCCTGACAATATTTGATATTTTTAATTGAGGCCATTACTGGACAATGAGGCTCTAAATGACTTGTTTCATGTTTAATACAACGATTAGATTTTTTAAATTGCCAGTGCTTTCTCTGCAGTCTTCTATTTGACCTCACTATGTGACATGATTACATCCTTTCCCCCATCTCAGTATGCCTTTTGTTGAAAATAATGCATTTGATTAAACCTGCTTCTGTGTTGAGAAGATGCTAATCTAGTTATTACAACCTCTCCTGTCTTCTTTTGTCTTTATTTTAATGCAAGTTCAAGCCCAAATGCAGTAAATGCTCACTTGTATGATTATGGGTACCTACTGTTTTTTTTTTTTTTTTTGTATGGGTGGGGCCTCAAAGGAGATGGAAAACCTTTCTCATTGCAGAGCCTCTGTTGGAATAATCCTGTTTCATAAAATAGAATTCACTTTTAAGTTGAGTTTGGCTTTCCATACTGTTCCTGAAAGCTGAGTGACTATCAAGTGGGCAAGCCATAGTTAGTTACTTGTTCTGGGAACATAGGGAGTTGCCTTACAGGGGGTAATTATGTTGCCAATTTCTAGGTTTAAATATATCACACATACATGCATATTTACATACATACATACACACAAGCATACAATTTGACAAGGAAGTGGTTATGGACCTACCTTGGACTGTTTTAAAAATATAGCAGGAAACATCAGAAAAGGCAAAAGACACAGAGAAGACTCTCCTGAGACCATTGCTCAAGGACCCCCTGCCTGGTGAAGAGAATGATCTCTCAGTTTTCTTTTTAGGAATCTGAGAGCAGCTCCCTTAAGAAAGGTTGCTCACCAGGTTTTTATTGTTTGACTTCTTCACACAACCGATTGGCTCCACCCTGCGCCCTTTGAAACAGCAAATTCTCTCCATACAGAGAAACCTACCACGCAGTCTCTTAAATAAGTAAATAAACAACATATATATGTTTTGTTTTAAAAAAAACTTTTAAAGCAAAAGTTATACATATATAATAGCGTCCTTTCGAGGTGAAATACCCACGGGAGATTCAGGGGAGGCGCTCAGCGTGCAGTTCAGGTTCTGGAGGCATCTTTGCAGCAAAATCCTTGGGAAAAAGCAAAGCAAGAGGACGTGTAACTGGGTCGGGCCTCACCGCAGGCCCCTGTGGTAGCAGCCGGATGGCGCCGGTGGAGCAGGTCAGGCGTAGGGCGGACATGGCAACCAAGCCCGCGGGTCCCTGGCCACCTGGATTCGCTGGGTTGCTTGGTCTCTCATCCTTTCTCTCTCTTTCATTTATTTGTCTCGTTTTTTTTTTTTTTTTAATATACGCCGAATTCTGTTTCTTAATATAATTGGTGGGCAACTCAGATGTCACACTCGCTGTCACTGGAAGTGATGGAGATGGCCGAAGTGGCTGCCTTGCTGGACAGGCTGGCGGCAGGGCTGGCGGCGGCACCCAGCACCTCGGGCGTGCCCTCTTCCTCGGCCCTTAGCGTCCTGCCGGACCCCTGCGACAGGACCTGCTGCTGAAGTCTACCGGGAAGGAAAAGAAACTGGTCACTGCGCAAAACTAGCCACTGACCTCCCCCCCACTCCCACCCCTTGGTCCACATCCTTTAAGCCCAGCAGTCAGCCCCTCTCCCTCTGACCCGGGCAGAGGCTGGGTAGGAGGCCTTTGGCCACTGCTCCGGGAGCCTTGTGGTTGCTCCATCGTCCTTCTTAGTCCTTTCTTGGCTCCCTGTCTCCCACTCTTTGGGATGCTGTGCTCACAAGGTCATTCCTGGTTGTTGGTCACCTTTGGGAGATTTACAATACTGTCAGGATAAATGAGACGTCAGTGACAAGGACAGATGAGACTCTGGGCCATGAGACCCCTTTCCCAGCTTGTGTCTGCCTTGGGCCCACCTCTGTGCCAGTACCCGGGAGGCCAAGTCTGCCCCAAACTAGAGGCAGAAAGGGCAGCCTGATGGTTCCCAGGAGGGTTTGGGCCTGGGAGAAGAGGTTGGGTTCTTGGCCAAAATATTTGAGATCCACACACTGGGGAATGAAAAACCTCTGCCAAGTAGTTTGCTGTTTGAGACAGGGCTGCCCACCCATAGGAAGAGCAGAATTCGATCAAAGTGTTAGAGAAGGATGCCTTTGGACTTTAAAATGACAACACTAAACTGCCTCATTGCTAACAAGCCAGGCTTCACCTAATAAATAATAGGAGCTTCAGCCTAGGCTGACAAGAATTAACCTTGGGCCTTGCGGTCTCTAGTTGTTTCTGGGGTTTTAATTTTTATTTCTTTCTCCCTCTCATTGTAGCCTTGGTATGGTGACTGGAACCAGCTTCAGGAGCGACCCCCAGGTGGCGAAAACCAGACAGAAAGGGTGGGGAATCCAGAGCCCGGAAGGAAACCCCCACCCAGGATCCCAGAACGCAGTGAGGTCACACCCAAGACCTCCATCCCATCCCAATTCCTGCGGAATCCAAGTCTCCAGGCCTTCGGTAAGCGCGCCGAGGGTGCGGTCACCGACTCCCTCCCCGGTGAGTTCAAGGCTCGGAGGTCTATAGGTACCGACCTGTTTTTGGCTGCAGCTGCCCGATCCCTTTGCCGGCGGTTTTTGAACCAGTTGCCCACCTGCGTAGGGGTCAGTCCGGTTGCCTGGGCGAGCTCACGCTTTTTGCTTGGGTTGGGGTAGGGGTCCTGCAGGTACCATTCCCGCAGCAGGTGCCGCGTGCGCTCCTTGAAGCAGTGTGTCTTCTGTTCGCCGTCCCAGATGGTGCGCGGCAGCGGGAACTTCTTCCTCACGCGGTACTTATCCACCGGCCCCAAGGGCCGTCCACGCAGCTTCTCAGCCTCCTGGTAATGAGCTTCGAGCCACAGCGCCTGCAGTTTGGCGTGAGACTCCTTGGTGAACTTGTGGTTTTCCAGGATATGGTAGAGCTCACGGTAGTTGCCACCGTGAAAGGCCACGATGGCTCGTGCGCGCAGCACAGATTCATTCTTGTTGAGCGCCTCGCAGGCCGCAGGGGCCACAGGCAGCGACCAGAGGAAGCGACCCAGGCGCTCCACGTCGCCACTCTCCTCTAGAGTCTCGCATACCCCGGCCACTTGCTGGGGACTGAAATTCAAAATAGGCAGCTGGAACATCGAGGCAGCGCCGGCGACAGCGGAGGCGCTGAGTCCGGAGCGGGACACGCAGCAGATGCCCACGGACCCGGCCGGGTGCGTCAGGCTCTCCTTGGTGAAAGCGGCTCGGGGCAACCGGGATGCACGGCCAGGGCAGCGGCGCAACCGCAGGGAGCAAGCGAGCGGGAGGGATTGGAGGAGGTGCCGACTCCGCAGCTCCGGTTCGGCTCGGCTCCGTTAGGGCACGCAGGCCAGCTAGCCGGCGCCGCTACTGGGGTGGGCGGATTGGCCGCGCGGGCGCCATGGAGACCCCCTGTCAGTCACTGGCCGGCTCTGCCAATCAAGACTGCGACCGGAGCGCCCAGGCCATTTCAGCACCTCCCCGCTCTCGACAGCGCCCGCCGTTCTCCGGTGGACTTCGCGGTATTTTGTAGAACTTGGAGGAGGAAAAGACGGGCCAGTGGATGGGAGAGAAAGACAGGCGAGAGTCGAGCCGCAGCCTTTCGCTACCACCCCCAGCCCTGTTCCTCCCTCTTCCCTGCAACCCCCCACCCTCACCCCCCGCAAGAGGCGGTGATGTTGCAGAAATCCACTTTGGGGCGAGGCGCTGCCTGGGTCAAGAGGCCTCCAGAGGACAAAGAGGACTGGGCCAAAACGAAATCCTCTGAGAAAACTCACTAAATTTAGTTGTAACGAAACAGGAAACCTTGAAGGGGAACACGAAAAGGGAGGGTGGGGAAGTGGATCATCCCTTTTTCTTGCCTGTACCCATCTCGGCATGCCTTTCCAGCTGCCAAAGCAGTCGAGTGGGAACCGAATCTGAAGCAGAACGAACCGACCTGGGACCTGTAGGAGAGGTCAGTTTGGACTCTACCCCCATCACCTTCAAAAGCCTCCTAAAATCATTTAAAATCCGAGCTAGGACGCTCTTACTTCTGAAAACCCAGGCGCTGACCATGAAGTGAAGCACTCGCAACAAAAGGGGCGCTGCACACCCCAAGTTTATACTTTTCAGTTTTTCTCCCCAGTTTAATGGACTTGAACAAATGTGTAGCATAGCCACATCTAGAGTGAGAAGTCACTGGTAGGTCAGGACAGCAACTTAAAAGCTTATTTCAAAGACCTTTTTAAAAAGTATTGATTTGCTCTTCTTGCAGGCTAATTTTGCCATACCCTCTGTTAGAATATTTAACTCTTGAGCTGGGGATAGAAAATCTAAACTTGGCCTTTGGGCCCATAATTCAGTAAAAGTGAAATAGAGAAGAGGGAACCACACTAATAGAGAAGGGGGTGCAGAAAGTGCTTATTAAGCCGCTGGGCACTGATTCCTCCTCAAGAGAGGAAGGGCCTTCTTGGCGGCTTGGGGCCAGCAGTTGAATTGATAACTATTGATTCCCAGTTGACATCTTCATCATACCGTTTTCTGAGAAGTAGGTCAAAAGTAACTACCATCTCACCTGGCTTTTAATAAGGGTTTGTTTAATTTGAAGAAAATAATTGGGAGAGGGGAATCCGACAAAATGCCTGGAAAAACCATCTTTGGAGGGCCATCCTTAGAAAGGAATCAGATGGGAATGTTCACTGCCGAACTGGACTGGGCCCGGCTGTCTTTTATTTAGTATCAAGTACAATTTGTATGCGGCTTGTACAGCTTTGGTAAATCAGAAGGCAGATAGATAGCACAGATGGTTGGAGGTGTCGGGTCAGATCATGCTACGCCTGAGTGCAGGGCAAAGCTCGTTCTGACGGAAAACCCTGATATTATTTTCACAGATCTTCACAGTTCACTCAAAAAAAAAAAAAAAAAATTGCAAAGGGGAAGAAAAAAAGCCCTGCAACCATTTACATCATTTCTGTGAGATTGCCAGCCGCCTCAATGGAAAGACTTTCTTTTCTAAGAGCTTATTTTCATGGAATCCGACAGGGCAGGGGCAAAATAGAGAGGGTGATGAGGATAATGTCAAAGCACAAATCTTCTCTAGCTTGAGGAGACTTCCGAATCCGCCGCAAGTACAGCTTTTAGTGAGAAATATTGTAAACAAGGGCCAACAGTGCGCCGTGTAGAAAACCCGGCAGGCGGGGTAGGGGTGAAGCGGAACCCCAGGAGGGCTATTTCCCGGCACTCCTGGACTGCAAAGAAAAGCACTCTCCCTCGCTCCGATTTGCAGAGGTTTCCTAATTTTCGCTCTCGGGGAGTCTCGCCTCTGGGCTATTCTTAGCCGATCGCTTTTAGATCGCCCTCCGCGTGCAGAAGAAGCGGAAGGTGCGCGGGACCTTGCAGCTCTGGAGCCCAGAGGGGAGCCTCAACCTCTATACCTAGCCGCTGAAGGCTAGCAGAAGTTGTGGGTGCCCCAGAGGACCGCGCCTCCGCAAGCATTTTTGCTGCAAAAATTGAAAGTGATGAATTCCGGCTTCTTACCCTAAGTCTTTGTGAGCAAGTCTTGTAATTTTCGGAGCCTGGGTGCCCTATCCAGAAAATGGGAACGTTTATTTCCAGATGTCCCCTCTGGCTTCTGCGCATCTGGGGCTCTCGAGCGAATGGGACCGAAAGCCTAGGTTGGCCACGGTGGAGGGTCGGGAAAAGGGCGCTGGCTGCAGCCGCGGAGTCCGAACCCCGCCTGCCGCGACGTCTGGGCGCCAGGGCGCGCGAGTTCTCAGAAGAGTTTGGAGGTCCGGGTCTACGGTCTGGACATCCTATCTTCACCAGCGCAGGGGACTTCGCTTAATTTTATTAACTCAAGGGAAATAAACTTCTTTAGGGCACACTGCGATCGCGTATTCGTGCATCAGCTACATTCTGGGAAGGGACAAACGGAAGGAATTTGTGAGCTCTCATCCTGAAAATGAGAGAAGCTGCGAGGATTCCCTTAGAAATAACTCCGCTGTGAGGAGGATGACCCCACTCCACGATTGAAGCGCACTTTCCCGGGTTTGCTAGGTGAAGACTGGATCTTTTCTTAATTTTGCGGAGGGAAAGAGTTTTACCAATTTGGGGACTTAGCGCCAACCTTGCAGGCAACTCACTACCCATTTTTATTATGTGCTTGACCGGGAAACTTGGAAGGAGTAGCAGCAGCCTTTGGGCCCATCTGGGCAGGTTTGCAACTTTCTGTGGTTGGTTTGCAGTTAGTAGTAGATTCGAGAGGCCTTGGATTCTCGCCGGAAATCCCTAGATGGCTATTCTTTCTGCAAACTCAAGATTTACTTTATAGAGAAAAATTTGGAAAAAGCATGTAGAAGACAATGCCCTGCTCCCACCCCCGGGGAAAATTCTGTGTCTAATTGTTCAGTTCCGAGGCAACAGGGCAAAGTGCCTCCAGGGAGCTGTGAGGTTCATACCAGAAATCTCCAGAATTCAGTCTGGGACTTCTTGCACTTACCCGTCTCCCCTTGTTTTGCCCCTTCTATGATTTTGCTCTCTAGAGGAGAGGGACATTTGGAGCCCAGGTTACACTGCTGAAAGATTTACCAGTGGAGACCAGTGTGTAGAGATCAATACATTCTTATGTCTAGTTTCTACTCTCTTGTCTTGTTTTGTCTTCCTTTTTTTATTTTTGACTTTTCATAAATCAAGCTATAAAATAAATGACGTCTTTGTTTTCTTTCCTATACAATTCACATAGTCAGGGATTTTACAGATATAGTAACTGAATGCATCTGAATTCCTTGATAAAGACTTTTGTGCTGCATGTGAGAGTCACAGGCTGGCTGACAATGAGGTCCCAGCCTTTTGTGTATGTCCATTTTGACTTTGGGGGGAGAGGTCTTTGTTTCCCTTTCCTGAGCCTCAAAGCCATGTGTTGCAGATAGATGAGAATAATGTAAAAAAAAAAAAAAAAAATCTAAGATTAAAAAGGCAGTTTACTGTCTTCGAAGTTACAGTATTAAAATTTCACACTCATCTATTCATGCACTTAGTATTCTGATTTTCAGATGATACCATATACATATAGATATATGTTTGTTTATGTATTTGGTGGTCCAGATCTCCAGATTATGAAATTAATTTAGTATCCTAGTTCTAAAGTACCAACTATCCTAATAAGTTAGGAAATCTATCTTTCATGCATTCCTGTCCTTCCTGTTTACACCTGTAACAAAGAACAGAGATGCCTCTTTTTATTCCTAAGAAAAAACACCATTTGAGAAATGTTTTGTCGATTTCCTGGTGCTGTAAAATTAACTGACAAAAAAATATTACAATAAAAAATGTTTATCTAATTTTAAGAGATTGGGCTATTTTGTTATTATTTCCATAATTATTCCCCATCTAGTTTTTAAATGATGCATAATTTCTTGTGTTGTTAAGTGAAGGAAATATTTATAAGTTTAAATGTGGGAAAATGTACCATTTAAAAGTATTGATTAATTATCAGTAATGGTTTTTTAAAATGTTAAGCTGACAATGCAACTCTGTGTTGACCTCCAGTTTGTGATTGCTCCTAGGTGTTTGGATGATAATTTGTATCTAAGCCAGAGAGTATATTAGAAGTTAGACCACTTATTTAAGCTATGGTTTTAAATTAACTTTTCTCACTTTTCTGCTTCTGTGAGGGTAAGTCTAATCTTGGTGTTAACCACACCACAGCATTAGCTTACTTAGGGCTATGTATCAATGGATTCTTATGTGAAAGATTTATTCTTAAAAATGTAACTAGCGTGTCATTTATAAACACTTTATTATCAGTAATGGAACATTAGTTGAATGACTAAAAGAATAATTAATTAATTTGTAATTCTCTACTAGATCTTTCTATTTTATTTTATTTTTTTTACCAGCAGGTTATTTTTGACCATTTTCTAATCCAAGATCAAAGTATCTTTTTAAAATACACATAGATACTTTACAGTTCAATGAAGTGAAAGAGTGTAAATCAGTTTATGTCTTCTGGCATGAGTCAAACATTATACACATTAAATTGTGTGTATTATATGTCATGTATATGTATTAATTACATGTATTATATGTGTAATAAATAATAATTTCCCTTCCAAGCAGTGTAAAATCAAATAGGAGCATTAGCCTCCAATAAATACTTTGAATTCTCTGAGTTAATCCAGTTCATTAGCAGAAAATACTTTGAAAGAATTACATTAAAAATATAATTTTTATGGCATACAACTTGCATATTTTGCTACCCTTCACTGTAGCAAATCTCAGGAGGGCAATTATACTCCCTCCTTCCAGGGGACATTTGGCAATGTCTGAAGACATTTTAGGTTGTCACAAGTGGAATCTAATGTGTGGAGGCCAGAGATATTGCTAAACATCTTACAGTGAATAGCATGGCCCTCTCCCACCAACAAAAAAACAGTGTCACTGTTAAGAAACACTGCTTCAAAGAAACTCAAAATAATCAGGGCACTGACAAACAAAACCTGCTAAAATTCTGTTTATTCTGGAGTTGAAGCACTTTTAAAGGTGTTAGTGCCCTTTTTATTTCACCTTAAGTCTAGGCCGCACCAATAAAATCTATTCCTAAAGACTTACTGTAATTTTGTTTCTTTTAAACATTTATAATAAATGATACTTATGGTGACTGAATACTTATAAATTTAGAAATATTTCTGGAGAAAGTGGGGTTTGGTTTCTATCATGTTGGAATCTGTGTTCTTTTAGTAATTGGTGGGACAGACAGCAATGATTAAAGCTTTTGCTCAGTCCCTCTGCATTTTACAAGTGAATAAAATATGAAGACCAAAGAGTTTAAATGATTACTTTCATTATACAGCTAGATAGTGACAGAGGTGTGTTTAAAACACAGATTTAATCCTCTATTTATCACATACTTTGCTCTCCCTACCCAAGGAAGGTGGGCTAATTCCTGTTGAGTTTGAGAATGAGGACCTGAATCATGTGAGTATTTATTGGTGGCTGCCATGTGTACAGTTCTATGCTATTTCCTGGTGCTGTGACTCTCAAAGTTTGATGCACTCTAGTTCATGGATCTCAGAGAGATTGAAACAGTTCTGGGTCTTGTCAAATAGTGTACCCTTGCAAACCCAAAAAAGGCCTTGAATCTCAAATGTGGTTCTGGGATTTCAGTTATCTTCCTTGTGGGACAGGAATGTTGGAGTCTGGGTTTATTGAAGACCTTTCTCTGAGTCATCACACTGTATACTAGCAGGAAAATGGAACTGAATCCTGCCTCTTGGGGAGTAGAGATTGGACTTGAGGTGCTATAAGGCTTGGTTTAAGTAAAAAAAAAAAAAAACCCTCCAAACTCTTTTGTCAGGTCTTTCAAAAGAATAACAGTGATGCGCACTAGCATTTCTATAATTAACAAGCTGTCAACATTTCTATTACGACCACAGAAGTCTATTACAGACCACAGAATTGTGATAAATGTTTCTTTAGGTCTGAAATGTTAGCCTTCATCTTCTTTTCAGCCTAAGGCAATTTTTGAAACCAATTTTGTTTCAATCATTTTGGATCAGTTGTGTGGTAATTTTGGAAGTGCAGATGCTCTAGGCCCACCTATTGAAATAAAGATTTTTAAATGGAAACACAGAGAGGAGTCTGCTTAAGCCCCAGTGGGGACCAGCTGCAAAGCTCTGGCAGGGAATTATATAGGCAGATAGTGAGAGTAGATTTGGAAAAAATTAAGAGACAGAGAAATGTGTGCATATGTCCTTTAACAGTAGATTTAGTTCCTTCAAACTATGGAATTTTAGTCTTCTCTTTTTTTTGTTTTGTATTTTATCTGTTTTTACTTTCCCTATTATTCCTAGGTTTTTGTGAAATTAATGTAAGAGAATCTGTCTTTATAGCAATTAAAATTTGAGGCCGAACTGATTTTTTTGAATTTTAATATTTAATTTTAATCTTTGTTTAGTTAAATTTTCTTTCTACCCCTCTCATCTCCTTTCTGCTTGACCATCTTTTTATCCTTGTCTGTCCTTTTATGGACTCAGAAGTTTCATATTTCCCAATGATTATCATTCTCTGCATTTAATAATTCATGTTTACTTTCTCTTTTTCTGTTTGTTCTGACTCCATAACTCCTTCATTCTGCTCCCCAAGTCTTCATTGCCAAATACCTTTTCACTAAACTAAGCCTTGTTAAATTGTGAGGTTGACAAAGACAGTGTTCATTTCTAAAAGTTGATAGGGGATAGGAGTGGTTTTCTAAGACAAAAGGGGCATCAGTTCAGTTCAGTTCAGTTCAGTCGCTCAGTTGTGTCTGACTCTTTGTGACCCCATGAATTGCAGCACGCCAGGCCTCCCTGTCCATCACCATCTCCCGGAGTTCACTCAAACTCACGTCCATCGAGTCGGTGATGCCATTCAGCCATCTCATCCTCTGTCGTCCCCTTCTCCTCCTGCCCCCAATCCCTCCCAGCATCAGAGTCTTTTCCAATGAGTCAACTCTTCGCATGAGGGTGGCCAAAGTATTGGAGTTTCAGCTTTAGCGCCATTCCTTCCAAAGAACACCCAGGACTGATCTCCTTTAAAATGGACTGGTTAGATCTCCTTGCAGTCCAAGGGACTCTCAAGAGTCTTCTCCAACACCACAGTTCAAAAACATCAATTCTTCAGCACTCAGCTTTCTTCACAGTCCAACTCTCACATCCATACATGACCACTGGAAAAACCATAGCCTTGACTAGAGGAACCTTTGTTGGCAAAGTAATGTCTCTGCTTTTGAATATGCTATCTAGGTTGGTCATAACTTGCCTTCCAAGGAGTAAGCATCTTTTAATTTCATGGCTGCAGTCACCATCTGCAGTGATTTTGGAGCCCAAAAAAATAAAGTCTGACACTGTTTCCCCATCTATTTCCCATGAAGTGATGGGACCAGATGCCATGATCTTCGTTTTCTGAATGTTGAAAAAAAGGGGCATAGTGTTACTATAATGATGTTTTAGGGAAGTGATGCTTCTTAAGCTAAACTTTATGAAAGATAAAATAGTAGAAACAACAAGGACTCTTGAAATTTTAAATCATTGTACTAACCACATGGTTTTAGGTCCCAGTTTCCTTATTGGATAAACTGTATAATACTTATCATATAGAATAATTGTAGGGATTAAATGAGATTATGAATAGCCATTCCTTGCATAGTGCTTGGCTCATAGTAAATTTCTACATGTTTCCCACTTGTGGAAAAACATCCATTTAATCTATTAGTTTGACCCTCTATATTGGGGATGTCTCACTTTCCATCTTGTCTTTGGTCTCTGCTTTGGTCATCCTTTGGTGTTCTGCTTAGGTCTCTTGAAACTTTCCAAACAATAGATTCCTTTGAAATATACCTTCCTGTAGATCACTCACTGTTTCTTGCAGTAAATTAGTCTAAAGAAGTCAATAGATAGCTTACATGAAATTACCCTGATATTAACCTTAATAGTTTCCTGTGGATGCCATAACAAGTTACCACAAACTGAGTGGCTTAAAACAACAGAACTTTAACTCTTGCAGTTCTGGAGGCCACAAGTCTAAATCAAGTACAGTGCTTATTTCAGAGACTCTAGGGGAGAATCCATGTCTTGCCTCTTTCAGCTTCTGGTGGCTTCTGGCATTCCTCGGCTTGTGGCTGCATCTCTTTGATCTCTGCCTCCCTCTGCACTTCCTCTTCTCTTCCCATCCCTTCCCTTACCTCTCCTCTTGCCCTTGCTCTCTCTGTAAAAATGCCCTCTGCTTATATTTTATATGTGCATGTGGCTGCATTTAAGGCCTACCTTATAATCCAGGATTATAAACTCCTCTGAAGATTCTCAACTTAATCACATATTTTGCCATAAAAGGTGATATTCACATATTCTAGGCATTAGGAGATAAATATATCTTTGAGGGTTTTTTTTTTCAGCCCACCACATCCCCTTATATGACCAATATGCTAATCTCAAATGTTTCTTGAAACTAAATTAAGAGACGAGAACAAGTTTTAAGTAGTGAATCTGCAAGTAGAAAAATAACCCTTTTTTGCCTTTAAAAAAAAAAATTTTAGACTTTCACCTCAACATTATACAGTGTCAAGATTGACAAAATACTAAGCAGCGAATTTTTATTAATTTCATTTTCATATTGAACTTTGCTGTTAAACCTTCCCTTAAGCCATTAATTGAAATGAACAACAAAAATAGTAGATTTATCTCATGGGATAAGATAAAAGAGAAGATTCCAACCCTCTCTGCATGTGTTTAGTATAGCGTGAAAACATGTTATGGTACTACACTGAAGTATTATTCATAGATTTAAGAATAAATTTGCAGTTTATTTTTCTTCATTTCAGTGAGTTGAAATAATAATTTAGAAGTTCTACAGTATTTTCTGGTTCATCAATTGTTATCTTTCCTTTTTCTTGCTCTCTTAATTGTTACGTATGACTCTATTATTGCCTATAAACAGGACACAATATCTTCCGCATCAAGATGCTCTGTTCTTCCTACCATGGCATTACTTTCCCCATTGTTCTCACCATCCAGATAGGATTAGATTTTGAGAGTATTTTAACTTCCTCACTTTCTTCTTTCTCTGTTACCCCAACCTGGAAGTTTTTTTGAAATGGTGTAGTACTTAAGAGTTTTCCTTGTAGTGTGTCTGTTATTTTTTAAGAATACTTATTTAGCAATTATTACACATACATACAGACACATGTATTCCTCTCCATTCTATCCCTCTGTTATGGTTCATTTGTTGATATTTAGATGTTTTTCTCATGTATTTTCCGCATCTGGAGTGCTAATTTTTTCCTCTACTAGAAGTACCCTTTGTGTTTTTTTTCTCTTTATAAATCATTATATACTCATTGCAATAAATATCCATATACTTATACAATAAAAAGTGAAAGATTTTTGTAATATCTTTATTCCATAGATAAATCACTATTAGTGCTCAGTGCATATCCTTATAGACTTTTTTCCTATATACAGAGATACAGATTTTTTTTCTTTTGATAGAAATGCTGTCATATTATTCATACTGTTTTATAGCCTTCTTTTCATGATAACATTTTATGAACATTTTTCCTGATAATAAATATATGTTATCATTTTGAATGGCTGTATTGTATTCCACAGCATACATACCATAACTTATTTAACCAGTCCCTATTGATATTTGTTTAAATTGATTCCAGTTTTTCACCTTATAAACAGTGAAGCAATGACCATCTTTATGTATTGTCCATTTTTTCCTTCAAATTCTTAGAAGTAAGATGAATGAATTGAAGGTTTTATATATTTAAAAACTGTTGTTTCCAAATTGTCATCCAAAAGGATTTTTATCATTTTTTTTTTCTATCCATATGGTGTGAGTGCCATTTTCCCCTACACTCTGGCCATTAATCTTTTAAATCTTTGGCAGATTGATAGGTGAAAAATGGTTTCTCACTTTTTCAAAATAGCTGTTTCTTTTATTATTAATACGATTATGCAGTTTTACATATTTATTGGTCATTTATATTTCTTCTTTTGAGAATTTCCCAATTATATCCTTGATTTGGGATGTTTGTTCTTTTTACTCATTTGTATATTTCTTCCAACATTAAGGATACATTTTTTTCCTGTCATATATTACATATAAATATTTCTTCCTGCTTTTTCACTTATTTTTTAACTTTATGATGTTGTTTGCCCTATAGTTTTTATAATTTTCACATAGTCACATCTATCAAATCTGGTTCTGTCTCGGGTGTTATACTTAGTACAGTCTCCCTTCCAAGTTATAGAAATAACCTGTATTTTCTTCTCCTATTCTTTCTAGATTAAAAAATTAAAAAAATTTAATCCATCTGGATTTGTTTTGTGGTCTCAAGTCAATCTGGACTCTAACAGGGTTTTCCCTCCCCCTTTCAAATAATTTTCTAATTCTTCCTTCTTCCTCCTTCCCTCCCTTCCTTTTTCCCTCCTTTCCTCCCTTTTTTCCATCCATCCATTCTCCCTTCCTTCCTTCCCTAGACCAAAAAAAGTAGAAATGCAACCCCTTTTATACCCACCCCCATTATCTTTCTAGCCTTTTCTTTCTTCAATAAGAGTATACATTTTTCTCTGTGACTTTTCTTCCTCCTTCTCTTGCTTCTCAGCTAATTCATCTCAGGCCTCAGAATGTCCTGGTAACCTCCTTCCATTCCAGACCTGAGTTTGTCTTTTGATAGCTGGGGTTCTCTTCTTTCTCTGGCAGTCTAGCTTGGCCTGGGTGTATCTAGACTATGCTTGTTTTCAGAATATTACAGGTGGGGTTGCCTAAGGTACCAAGAAGATTTGCAAGACTGGAAGAAGTTAGGAATGAATATATCACCATACAGGAAAGGAAGGCTCTTGACTTGGGCCTTTAAAAATGAGTAGAGAGTTGAGTTGGAGATAATGAAGTGATCTGGAGACTGTCTAGAGATTAAAACCAGGGCTCTAAGAGAGTTCTTGGATTGAAAAGTGCCTCTGTTGTATATTTCCCCGAGTTTCGTTTTACCACCTCTGAATCCTGCTGTTATTTATCAATTGATAATTCTTTTCCCACAGACTTGAAATGCCACTTTTATCATGTATTAAATTTCTATATATACAGAAGTATTCTTTTGGGCTTTCTGTTCTCTTTCATTGATATGTCTATTTATTCCTGTGGTTCCACTACTATAGTTTAGATACATTTTAATATTTGATAAGGTAAGTTATTCTTCAGTATTTTTAAAGAAAAATTCTTAGGCCATTTGTGAATATAAGATCAGTTTTGTCAAGTCTTTATCACAACCTCAACTTCCAGTGGAGTTTTCATGGAATTGTGTTGTTTTGCTAACTGGCCCCATATTTGGAGGCAGGGAGACTGAAGAAAGAGGTAGACCACTGTAAACTGGTAGGTGGCAGGTTTAATAAGCAAGGGAACTTACTTATGTAAGACTTGGCTTGGTTAACCACAGGACGGGTAGATCTCTGCATCTGCCTGCCAAATCTTAAAGTTTATATAGAGGTCTTAACTGGGTTCAGTCATGTATTCAGTCCAGATGGTCTCAACAACACTTTACTCTCTTAAGGCTACATCCATGAAAACAGCTCCCACTGTGGAAATGGTGGGCAGAGCATTCATTCCAAAGACACAAAGGAGGTGAGGAGCCTCTGATTGCCTGGGTTTAGCTCCTGGGTCAGCTGGTAGTCATGTCCTCTCAATGACCTCCTCCAACACGCCACCCCTTGTGACTGGCTCATATGATCTTACACAGCCACTCTTTTCCAAAGAAAGAGTTCCCTGAGTGGCCAGCAAGGGGTTTCACTAGCATGGAGGTGGCTTGTTTGGTAACTATCTGGCCATCCAGGTGAGACATACCATTGCAAATTATAGTAGATGATGCTTTTCCCAGGCAAGATAGGGGCTTCAGTGTTTTCAGCAGCACAGTAGATTGATCCATGGTGAAAGTCAGGCAATGTCTGTTTCCTGAAACTTCCATATCTTTATAATATTGAGTATCTCTGCAGGAGTGCCTGGGACAACAGACCCTATTGGTTGATCATTCAAAAGTGTTAAAGTCAAGGTGGTTTTACCTGATACCGTTTTAATTTGCTTCTTTGATATCCATCTTTCCTTTCTATGAACCCAGCTGTTTGCTGATCATAGGGAAGATTAATCTTCCATTCGATGTCATGTTCTTTTACCCAGTCTTGTATATCATAACCTTTGAAATGTGACCTCCAATTACTGTCTATTTAATGAAGGTATCTGTACATGGCACTCAGCTTCTCTAATCCCCTAATGGTAGCAGCCTGGTTTGAGCCATAGCAGGGGAAACCTTCAGTTAGGCCAGATGCAGTGTTCACACAAACCAAGTCATATTTAGAACCCTCACTTGGAGGGAGGGGGCAAATATAATCAATTGCCAATTCCTCACTGGTTGGGAACTTCAGTACATGGCCCTAGAGTCCTTTGGTAACTGCCTTGGGTGGTGTTTAGAACACAAAAGACATGTTACTGCATTAACCAAGTCACTGTATTTCAAGGGCTATCCAGCACACCTTGACAGTATGCCATGCCACCTATATGCTATGGAAGGTGGTCACTCTTTCTATGCAACCAATCTGCCATATATATTTAAGGGTCAGTTGCTAGGGCTTGTACCTGAGCTAGGGCATCATCTTCCTGGTTGCCCGGATGTGTCAGTGTCTTGTGAACCAGCATATGGAAGACAGAAATGATAGCCTGGAGCTTTTCCAGGTTAACCCAAAAGTCTTTCCACGTATCCTGACCCTACAAGGACTTTTACACGATCATCCACTCCTTAGCTTTCCATTGTCCAAGTCATAGGGATTAATGTTTTTATAACAGCCCAACTGTCAGTGCAAAGGATTAGTGATCAGAGTTTATGAGTGATCACCAGCCAAACTGCTCTGAGTTTGTCTCACTGGCTGCTATGGTTTGTTTTTGTTTCCAGCCATCTGTATTTCAGATATCGTCAGGAATTTCCTCCACTCCCTCTCTACAGACTGCAGGGACTACCACAGGAATAGGAATGGAGGCATTCAGAGCATCTGCATATTCTACAGGACTTTGTAGCACCTGTATGTCTAGAGACAGTGGGCTGGCAGACAGGGTGCTCTTCTGCTACATATAGGCATGCCGCTTAGTCAAAGTGGGAGTCTGAGCCATAACAGAAGGTGGTTGATGGAACATACTCTCCTTCTACCCTTTGATAGGGAGGAAGTTCTCATCACGATATGCTATTCTTTCATGGAAGACTCTACCCTGAGGATAACTGTATACACTATCAGGAGCTGTTGCTTTATGTGTGTGTTGGGGGTGGGGTGGGTATATTGGGTTTCTGCCCACTTTCAGAGCTGGGGCCAAAATCCTAGGAATACTTTCTCATTCTGTTGTGTCTGCTGCAGCACCCAACCCAAAGCTTCCGGGGTCGCAGATACATCTAACTCAAATGGCAACTCTGCATCGGAGATGCCCAGAGCTTTAATCTGCTTCACTAGTATTTTTGTCTTTTCAAAGATAGATTGTTGCTCTCATTCCCAATCCCATACATGCCCTTTATTACCAGACAGTACAAAGGATGGAGGCACTTTGCCAGGTAAGGAATAAAACCCAGACCTCCAAATTTCTATAAAAGCTTGCACCTTTCATGTTCTTAGGGGTTGGATAGGCTTTCACTTTATCAATCACAGCTACTAGGATAATGCACATCTTACCCAACCAAATGACTCCCCCAAATGTTATGGCAGTGCCTGGGCCTTGAATTTTCTATGGGTTCACCACCCATCCTCTACCTCACAGATGTTCTAGCAAAGTCTACAAAGTCTCCTGCAGCAGTGGCAACTCTTCACACATTAACATAATATCACCAATGTAACGGGCACATTTTACTGTAGTGGAGAAGGAGAACAGAGACATATCTTGGGCTGGCATCCTGTAACATATTGTGGGGCTGAGTAGGTAGCCTTAAGGAAGCATTTGGAAGGTCTATTTTTATCCCTTCCTTCTGAACACAAATTGATCTTAATTATCAGAAACCTGTACTTGTCAGTCTTTTCCTTAAAACTGTTTGAAGATGAAGCACTTTTGCAGGGACCAATAACATATATTTATTAAAAATATATAAAAAAATACAAAAAGTTTAGCATCACTTCTTCTTTGGCAGTGTTTCCCATGTAATTTGATGTATCCAATAATCCCAATTAATTTAATTCTCTTTAAGATGAGATAACATATCTTTGAGATGTTCCAGGGCCCTCTAGAAAATTCCAGTTAGTTCAAGGTCAGCAGGACTTTGTTTAGAATTGATTTGGGTAAGTTTGTCCAGAGTATCAGAAGTTTTAAAACACTTGATTGAGTAGGACCATAGGTCACCACAAAACAATACTTACTTATCTGGTTAACCAAATGATAATTAAAGACCTCAAAGGCAAATACATAAAGTTACATAGCTGTAAAAAAAAAATACAAAATAGCTCTTTTAATAGAGAAGACTAATTTTCCTAAGTAAGTAAAGCCTGATAAAAACAATATGAAGCACAGGAAATTGTTCTGATAAAACACAGAATCTCTTTTTCTAGGCAGATTATTTAAAAGGTAAAGAAATCTTTTCATAGTCCCACTAAGAACAGACCAAGAGTCCAAAACAACTTTGTCCTTTTAGCAGATGAAAAAAATGGTTTCATTTTTACATAAGTACACTATTGATAGTAAAGCTTATTTTTCTTGAAACCAATTAAATAGAGCTCTTTTACAGATTTATTTTGGCAAAACACTCTAGAGGTAGAAAAATGTCACACATACATAACATATATACATAGACATATATCAACATACAGACAGACACAGAGACCCTATAACTTTCATTCCAAAACTTTAGCCAAGAATCAGGAACCACAATATAAAACTCACTAATTTATAAGCAGTTGAATCCAAATGTATTTCTGGTAGATAGAACAAGTTAAGTGTTAAAGCTTTTTATTAATATTTGTGGAGAGGACTTTTATAATTTGTATTCTTATGGAAGCTGTGGGCTAGATTTTGAGCAAGGGAGCATCCATGGTCATCTGTATTTTAAATAGTCACTTGCCCTCATTTTTTTCTGTTCAGTTCAGTTCAGTTGCTCAGTCATATCCGACTCTTTGCAACCCCATGAATTGCAGCACACCAGGCCTCCCTGTCCATCACCAACTCCCGGAGTTCACTCAAACTCATGTCCATTGAGTCGGTGATGCCATCCAGCCATCTCATCCTCTATCGTCCCCTTGTCCTCCTGCCCCCAATCCCTCCCAGCATCAGGGTCTTTTCCAATGAGTCAACTCTTCGCATGAGGTGGCCAAAATATTGGAGTTTCAGCCTCAGCATCAGTCCTTCCAATGAACACCCAGGACTGATCTCCTTTAGAATGGACTGGTTGGATCTCCTTGCAGTCCAAGGGACTCTCAAGAGTCTTCTCCAATACCACAGTTCAAAAGCATCAATTCTTCAGTGCTCAGCTTTCTTCACAGTCCAACTCTCACATCCATACATGACTACTGGAAAAACCATAGCCTTGACTAGAGGAACCTTTGTTGGCAAAGTAATGTCTCTGCTTTTTAATGTACTATCTAGGTTGGTCATAACTTTCCTTCCAAGGAGTAAGCATCTTTTAATTTCATGGCTGCAATCACCATCTGCAGTGATTTTGGTCTCAGGCAATTATGGGCAGTATTTTATTAATATTATAGTTATCTCCTGAGGTGTTTACATTTTAGATAAAATTTACAACTTCAAGGGACAGAAAACGAATGCACATTTTCCCCTAGGAGTTTTGGGGTATATTTTTTCTATTTTCAAAGTCTAGTGTAATTACTATTAAAAATATTCCATTGTATTAAAGTTTGGATGCCATAGGTCTATTCTGCCCATTTCATTGTCAATTACTACAACATCCTCCTCTTTACTCTCCTCACTTTCCCAGAGATTCTACCTCATAGTGTCCTAATCAGGCTTTATCACAAGTGCATGGACCTTCATCCATGGCAGTTTGTGATCTCCTAGCTTTCCAAAATAGCGTTCTAAGGTCTCCAACTTACTATTCTGCTCTTCCAAAATTGTCTGCCACCCCTGAAACTAGCAGAGTAGTAGACAGTTATTCTAACTTCAGCTCTTCATCGAGCTTTCTAACTCAAGTTAAATCTCTAGTTGGGTATTGGTGGTCAGCTGAACTGCCCACCATAGAGGCCAGCCTGCTATGGCAACCATTGGTTTCTCTTAAGTTCTTTATGTGTACTTTCTCAAACAAGCTCATTAAAGCAGCCATGTTCTGGGGGTGTTCTCATACTCATGGAGTGGTCCACATGCATCTGACACATGGGCCACCTCTTCTCACATGGAGGTCATGGCCAACTCGGGATTTCTGTCCCAGATGATTCTTTCTCAAGGCCCGTTTATTCCATCTCCTGGCTGGCTCACCAGTTGTTGGTTTGCAAACTGCTTCTCTGAACACAGAAAGCAAAGAGAGAACAAAGAAAGAGGTAGACTACTCCAGATTGGGAGCTGGTAGGTTTAATAAGCAATGGAACTTGGTTATAAGTCTTGTCTGGGGTGACTGCAAGTTGAGTAGATCTCTGAACCAACTGACCAAATCTTAAGAGTTTATAATAGAGGCCTTAACTGGGTTTAGTTACATATATAGTCCAGATGATCTCAACAACACCTAACTCTCTTAAGGCTACATCCTTGAAAATGACTCCCACTCTGGGACTGGGAAGCAGAGTTTCCATTCCAAGGACATAGGAGGAGTGAGGAGCTTCATTTGCCTGGGTCTAGCTCATGGGTCAACTGGCAGTCATGTCCTCTTGATGACCTTCTCCAACAAGTTGCCTTACATGAATAGATTAATTTGGGATAAATTGCATCTTTACAGTGTTCAGTGTTCCCATTCAAGTACACAGACTGGCTCTCATTTATTCAATTGTTCTCTTGTGTCCTTCAATAAAATTTTATACTTCCCTCATGTCAGAAAAACAGACATGAGAATTGAAAGAGCATCGTGGCTTGAAGTTATTATTATAAAGGTCTTAGGTCCTATAGAACTCTATATAGATTTAAAAGGCATCATTGTACTACAGCATAGTACAATAGTTAACATTTACTATTGTTTAAAATGAATGAAAAAGTTTTTCCGTTGAGTCCCTCTGAATTGGTAGATATAGATAATTGGAAGGGGAAGAGGAGCAGAAAATGAGGTTAGACCTTGAGGAATTGTCTAGGACAGGGTCATGATAATTGGCCTTTCCTATCTTCCCCCTACTCCTGTGAATGCACCCAGACTAAAGTCTAAGAAACAGTCTTTAATGAAATTGAGTAATTAGCCTGGGAAGGTATAGATCTTTCAAAGAGGAGAATTTATGCTTACTCAGGTCTTAGAAATTATGCTAGTACATTAAAAAAAATTAGTAAGGAGCCTGAGGGATTTAGTGATATGGTAAAGAAGACATATGATTCTTCTGTGTACAGGGGATAAAAAGTACACTTAGAAACTGGGGAAAACAAAATCTATATAAGAAATCGTGGATCAAATGTGAAACAAACTAAATATGGTATGATTATAATCAATTGTTGAAGACTAAACAAAAAATTTAATTGATTTCGATGCTTGGAAATTTGATGCAAGTAAATTTTTAAATAGCATGTGTAGTGACACAAAATTTCATCATCTCCACTTCTCTGCTTTCTTTAAAAAAAGTGAATAGGTGCAGGTGATATAAACCCAACTTAGGCTGTCTTGAATTAAAAGAGAATTTCTTGACTTACAAACTGATTAGCTCACTCTTCTCTATCTTGTTTCTGTGTTCACCTGTGTTGCCTTCATTTACGGCAGGTTTTTCCATATGGTAAGAAAGAAAGTTATCAGCTGCTCCACCCTTACAAGGCTTCTGGAGTTCACCAGCCGAGAGAGACAATTTCCTTCTGTTATTCTACACGTACCAGTTAAGGAATGACTGGCCTCAGAGATGGAGTGCTGTGATGGGCCAGGCAATTCCTGGCCTTGTCACATGTCCATTCCTGAGATCAGAGCCCTGTGGAAGCGAGATACATAATGTTACTGATTCCTGTTATAAACGAGGAGTTCTGTTGTCTGAGGACGGAGTCTTGGATATCCTGAGAAGCAAATCTTTCTTGCGAGCTTCTGCCCTGCTGGATACCAGGGGCAGTCAGGGGGACAACTTTAAACTTCTGACAAATATCTTAGTTACTGCCAGTTTAAAAGTTTCTCTTCGATAATTCAGTCTGTTTCAGACATATGCTAAATCTTTTAGAGTTCCTCTGTCTTCCTCTCTAAAATGACATTTTAATATATGGGTAATGGAGTAAATATGACTTCGTTTTGGGGTAGGTGGGGCTTCGGATACATGTGGTTTCCTTTGGATCCTTTCTAGTCTCTGCTTTGGAATGGATGGTTTTACAGTATGGATTGGCCCCCATATGGCTTTTTGGAATGTTGGGCAGCCACCTGTTGCTAGAATCTGGGCTTCTAGACGTTTACCTTCGTAAGTGAAAGATCATACACTTTGCCCTCTGCCCATATATCTATAAATAGTCTCTTCACTAAAGTCTTATCACATGAATCATCTGGGGTGATTTTGTTCTAACTGTATTCTGACTGGTACAGAGTTGCTGACTGAGTTTGAATTAGTTCATTGAAACCACTGATTTAATATCCTTAAACTATTATCCAATCACATATGTGTATCTCTATGATAGTAGTCATAGCTATCATTATCTGTTTCCATTGTCAAGTGGTGAGCTTTCTGAGAGCCAGGATTTTCTTCATCTTTATAAAGCCAGTGTTTAGCATACTGTGCAATTAAGTAGTACACAAAGTGCCATATAGTTTAGAGAAAATGCCATAGACTTCAGAGAAGAGGAGTATCTATAATAGTCAGGGAAGGCTTTCTTGGAACTTGAACTCTGAAGAATGGGTAGATCTTGATTGGATCATAGAGAAGAAACTTTCCAGTTGGGAGGAACATTGACTACAAACACTTGGAGACTTAAATAGACATAGTGTCTTTATGTGGGCTTCCCTCATAGCTCAGCTGGTAAAGAATCTGCCTGCAATGCAGGAGACCTGGGTTCAGTCCCTGGGCTGGGAAGATCCCCTGGAGAAGCCAAAGGCTGCCCACTCCAGTATTCTGGCCTGGAGAACTCCAAGGCCTGTATAGTCCATGGAGTCGCAAATAGTCGGACACAACTGAGCGACTTTCACTTCATTTCACTTCTTCATGAATCAGTGAGGGAACTACTTAAAATAGCGATTTTGTTGAGAAATAAAGTTGAGGTCAAATTATAGAAGATTTTCAAATAGTGCAAAGGCATTCCAATTTGAAGCAGAGGAATATATAGTCATTCTTTTCTTTTAAATTACATGAGAATCATGATGAAATAAATGTAAGAAAATCAGTATTGTTATAGGATAGAATAGGAAGAGTACGCAGTAAATCAAAGTGGAAAGATGGTCCCCAACATGTTACAGTAATCCAGATGTGAAATGATGTAACCATTTTTTGAGCATTTAACATTCATTCATTTATTCATTAAGTATCTGTTGAGTTTCCATCAAGTATCATGCACTATGCCAATTGCTGGGGATAAAATAGTGAGCAAAAAAGAAATACAATTAAAGAATTATGTGACATAAATGATAGAATATTAAAGAGTAAATTAAAATCCCACTTAATAAGATTTTAGAAGTAGATATATTTGAGGGAAATAGGCTTGCACCAAAAATAAAATCAAAGGTACATGAACAGTACAACAAGGAATGAGTCAGATTAATATTTATTTATTTTTGGCTGCACTGGGTCTTTGTTGTGGCGCAAGGGCTTTCTTTAGTTGCAGCCAGTGGGGGCTACTCTCTAGTTGGGTGCACAGGCTTCTCCTTGTAGTGACTTTTGTTGTGAAACACAGGCTGTAGGGAACGCAGGTTTCAGTAGTTGTGGCACCTGGTATGTAGTTGTGGCACATGGAGTTAGTTGCCCTACAGAATGTGGGATTTAGTTTCCAGATCAGGAATTGTACCTGTGTCCCCTGCACTGGAAGGCAGATTCTTAACCCCTGGACCACCAGGGAAGTCCCTAGTCAGATTAACATTAAATGGCATATACAAGAACAAAAAAGGCTGATTTTTTTTTCATTTGCCTAATATGGTTTGCACATATTTGGAAACCCACTAGCATTAGAATAACTATCAATAAAGGTCAGCAGAGTTGTCAAACAAATACCTGCATTTTATTGACTTGATAAATCGAGGAGTTGATGAAAGTATAGATCTAACTTGGTCAGGAAAGTCAACTAATTTCAACACAGGGAATCAACCGAGAAAACAAAGAAGATATTTTTATGTATCAGAGACATTTTTATGTTACAAAGGAGATGTTTTAATATTAAAATATAAATTTAATCATACATATTTGAAAATCCTGGCACACTTTAATCCTGTTGTTTTCTCCACTGACCTGACTGCCATTCATGTAAATGAATTTGTGTTAGCAGATTCACATTGTTTCACTCCCTTTTTTATGACTATTTTCCCTATAAGAACTGTTCTTAGAATAAAGTGGCTTTATTCCCTTGGAATTGCTTGTGAATTGAATTGGGATTATAGCCATTATAACAAAACACTGCTGTAACCTATTCATTGTGGCTGCCAAGGTGTTTGTGTTTAGGGGAGGGGAAAAGGGGGGCCTATTTTCATGGAGTCTACAGTATGGTGGGTGAGATAGATATTTATACAATAATTACACAAATAATTTAGAATTATAAGCATATTAAAGGCTATTAAGGATAAATATATGAACTTTGACAGTCGATAATTGGTGTTGCTGAGGCTGTGATGCTTTAGCTAAAATTTGAAAAATGAGTAGGAGGTTAGGAGCCAGCTAGTGCATTGTCCTTGTGATGGAAAGGAGCATGTTAAGAACTGAAAAAAGGGTGTGAAGGCTGGATTTCAGGAGGAAGATAAAGTTGGTATTATATGAAGAAGCAGAGATAGGGACAGGATCATAAAGGGCCTTGTAAGCCATGAGAAGAATCTTGCCCTTTATTATTAGAATAGAAAGCCATTGATATGTTTTAAGGTGTGTGTATGAGAGACAGAGACAGAGTCAGAGAGAATATAAAATTTGCACTCAAGAATTACTCTGTTGAAGGATGTATGATTAATGGACAAGAAAGCTAGAGTAGATATGCAGCAAAACCAGTTTGGAAGCTATTGCAATAATCTAAATGAGAGAATGATGGTGACTCAGCCTAACAGGGTAACAGTTGAGATGGAGACAAATGGATGGATTTGAAAGATATTTAAAAGGATTTGTGGTGGATTACCACTGCAGATGGTGACTGCAGCCATGAAATTAAAAGACGCTTACTCCTTGGAAGGAAAGTTATGTCCAACCTAGACAGCATATTCAAAAGTAGAGACATTACTTTGCCAACAAAGGTTCCTCTAGTCAAGGCTATGGTATTTCCAGTGGTCGTGTATGGATGTGAGAGTTGGACTGTGAAGAAAGCTGAGCGCCAAAGAATTGATGCTTTTGAACTGTGGTGTTGGAGAAGACTCTTGAGAGTCCCTTGGACTGCAAGGAGATCCAACCAGACCATTCTAAAGGAGACCAGTCCTGGATGTTCATTGGAAGGACTGATGTTGAAGCTGAAACTCCAATACTTTGGCCACCTCATGCGAAGAGTTGACTCATTGGAAAAGACCCTGATGCTGGAAGGGATTGGGGGCAGGAGGAGAAGGAGATGACAAAGGATGAGATGGCTGGATGGCATCACCGACTTGATGCACATGAGTTTGGGTGAACTCTGGGAGTTGGTAATGGACAGGGAGGCCTGGCGTGCTGCGATTCATGGGGTCGCAAAGAGTCGGACATGACTGAGCGACTGAACTGAACTGAACTGAGATATGGGAAATGATAGGAGAGGAAGATTGTCTAGGATAATGTCTAGGTTTCTGGTATGTACTGCTGGATACTGGCCCCATTCATGAAAAGAGAGATAATTTTAAAGGTTCAGGATTAGTTGGGGGAAACATGAGTTGTGTTTTGACTTACATAGGCAGTTAGATTGATGGATCTGGAACTTAGAGGTTAAGTATTATGGAAAGTTTCTATTATTTTTGATTTCCCAGCATTTAAATCCATTTCTTATGCTTGGAGAAGTTCTTACCTTAACAGTCTGAAAGGACAAAAAGTGAAGCATGAACCTAGGTTTTTCTCATCCAATGTACTCATCCAAAATTCTGGATTGGGAAAAAGTGACACAAAGAATTATGCCCTAGGAAGAATCCCCTCCTGGAAATGGTGGCAGTTGAAATAAGATAAAATTTATAGGATGGCTGTGGTACTAAACCATCTTGTGCTGGTAGTAATGATGTCAGTTGCAGACCTTGATGTTTGTGGTTGTGGTTTCTGGACCACTCATTCTGAAGTGTGAATTTGGGCATTGTTCCTTGCTATGCTGTTTCCTTGCTAGAGCTTGGTTCTTTAGCTATTATGGGGATTTTGTGTTACACAATATCCTTTATAACAAATTTGATTTTTACTTAAATCAGCCAGAATCAACTTCTGGTCTTTTTTTTTTTTTTTTTTGGCCACTAAATACGTGAATTAATACTAGAAGTCTATGCCAGAGATACATGTTTGTGAGTCATATATATAGTGGTAAGCTATAGACAGCTTCTCTGGTGGCTCTGATGGTAAAGAATCTGCCTGTATTCAGGAGGTGTGGGTTCGATTCCTGGGTCAGGAAGATCCTCTGGAGAAGGAAATGGCAACCCACTCCAATATTCTTGCCTGGGAAGTCCCATGGACAGAGGGGCCTAGCGGGCTATATAGTACATGGGGTCGCAGAAAAGTTGGACACGACTTAGTGACTAAACAACAAACTATAGACGGAGATGAGAGTATTTAAACATAAGAGAACAGGATGAGAGAAAAGGGCTAGGATTGAGCCTCAAGAATTTATAACATTTAGTGACTGAGTAGAAGAGGATGAATCTGAAAGAGGAGACAGAGAAATTATTAGACGTAGGAGAAAAAAGAAAGTAAATACTGTATTCTAGAAGCCAAGATGTAGAATTATTAATTCTTACTTTACATTTGAGGAAGCTGAAGCTTTGGTTAGAAACTTGCCAAAGGTTTGACTTCACAAATGATAGAACCAGAAGTTGAATCTCTAACTACAAAGACAGAGTTGATTGGATGTGTACAAGAAGTGGGCTAGTGATAAAGAACCCTTCTGCCAATGCAGGAGATGTAAGAGATGCAGGTTGGATCCCTGGGTTGGGAAGATCCCCCTGGAGAAGGGCATGACAACCCACTCTCGGATTCTTGCCTGGAGAATTCCATGGACAGAGGAGCCTGGTGGGCTACAGTCCATGGGATCGCAAAGAGTCAGACATGACTGAATTGACTTCACAGGCATGCACACATGCACAGATAATAGGATACAGCTGGAAATACAGATTTGGGTGTTTTAAGCACATTTTGAATGAATAATCCAACAAACATTTAGAAGAGGGGTAGAGTTAAAGAAAAAGCTAAGATAAGAGTCTGTAGTTGGGAAGTGATGGTGAGAGGGAAAGAAGTAGAAGCCAAAATCAGAGGGGCAGCTAAGAGAAATGGGAAAGTAGTTCTTTTAAGAAAGTAGTGTCTTAGAAGTCAGAGTTAGGGTTACAGAAAATGTTAATGGGACCAAGTACAGGAAAGAGGAAAAAAGAAGGGAAGGGTAAGACTGAGAACATACCATTATATTTGGACTAAAATTTTTTTATTATCTGAAAAAGCAGTTAAATGTGTTAGGGTATAGCGGTTGGGTTGAAAATCAATGAGGAAAGGAGTGGAAAGGAATTGTAAGCAAGAGACATGTTTTTAATTGATAAATTTAGCAGTCAAAGTAAGAGTAGTACAGTGTAATTTTAAGAGGCAGCAGTTTTAAATTAAGAATTTCTTTAGATTTTGATTTGCATTTGTGGAGCAAGAGGGGAAGGTGCTAATAATAGGGAGAATTTTAATGATTTGTCAGGGAAAATGTTTATGTGCATCAACATTCTATAAATTTTCAAACAGAACATTATATTTCATTGAGATGAAATATAGAGGGGAGAATAAAATTTATTATTTAAAACTCTTCAGTAGATGGAATATCTTCATCTTTAATGTTTTTCCAGAAGGAATTTCTGGAATGGAATAAGGGGTAGTGGAGTTGGTAGAACTCAGGTATATTTTTATGAGAGTATATTTTATAAGGATATACATAGATGTGAGTGTAAGTAAATTGATTTCCAGATCTCAATAAGGTGGTTTTTCTAGGTCTCCACAATTTTACATAAGAAAATCTATTAAGTTGAAGTGGATCAGCTTTTTTTATCTGTCAAGTTTTCTTAGCAGTCATAGCAATGCAGTACCAGCAAGACTAATGATAATTTAGCCTTTATGTCCATTGTCTCATACCTTCCTAAAAAGGGATAACTAATAAATATAAACAAGTATAAGAACAAAGCTTCTAAATCTCTTATGTCATCAAATTTACATTAAATTAGCCTTGATGACTCACTATCATTGATACTAATAAGCACAGCATTATACCACATGATAATAAAACTGGTTATTGCATATATGATCTGAAGTACTTAAGAAAAATCTCTGAAAGTATCTTTTTCATTTTAATAATCTGTGAAACAATTTAGGTGTAGGGAATTGAGGCAATTATTTACATCATTTTCACCGGGAATAATCCCGTGGGCTAAGGAGCCTGGCAGGCTACAGTCTATGGGATCGCAAAGGAGTACTTAGTGGCTAAACAACAACAATACAAATAATGAAGGCAGTTTGGGGGGACTATTTGTCTAAATCATTGTGAACAAGTTATAAACCATAAATAAGTTATAAGTTATAAAGTGAATTCTTTATTTCACCTTAGATATGCAAGGTCTAAGAATATAAATTACAAAGACAGCATTTTGGAAAGAAAATATTAATGTACATTTTATTTGAAACTAAACAAATACCACTCTCAAAATGTTTGTTAAATGAAAATGTATTTGAATTCTTAGACTTGCTTTTCAGCGAGTTTTGAATGCTGAATGCGAAATTGAATTTTGACGATTGATTCGAGTGGTTTTTGTTGTCATGTTAAAGTTAATGTCAATTTTATTGCTCTTCTCCGAAATGCATTTTAAACTGTTATTTCACAAAAGGAATGGCTAGTCTTAGGGAAAGAAAACAACAGCTCCCGACAGGTTCCCTAGCCTGGGTCTAGGGCTTCTGATCCCAGCAGGTCTCGGGCGGCGCGATGCTTGATTCTCGCTTCGCGGGGGAGGGAGGCGTGAGCGCAGCCGCGCCGGTCTCGCGGGGAGTCGGACCTCGCTTTTCAGCGCGATCTGGAGCTCCGCGGTGGGCTTCGCGCGGCTGGGTGGGGCCGAGCGAGGTAGAGGCGGTGCTCGGTCTGTGTGGCGATCTGCTGTCCTGTCCTCGGCTCTCGCCGCCCAGAGTAGAGTGTGGGATCCGGGAAGGAAGGGTGGGCGTTCGGGTCCCAGAGGGGGTCACTGTGAGGTGGATGGGGAAGAACTGGGGATGGCGGTTATTCCGAGGGCCGGCGGCCATGAAGGGTTTGCGGGGCTGGAGGGCCCTGTCCCCGGAGTATGACTGGAAGTTGCGTTCTGAGGGCTTTCCCGGCCCGTGGCCTCGCTTTCGGCCGCACTGCAGCCCGAGGCTTTGGGGGTCGCCGCGAGGCTGGAGTGTCGAGGACGGTCTCGGGTGAAAAGAAGCGAGTCGTCTCTGAAGGGAGTCGGCGAGCAAACTCCCCGCTTAAGAACGCGCGGGAAGAGTAGTAGCTCTTCGACTCTGTGGTGAAGAGAGGTCCAAACCCCGCCTCAGGCGTTGTTTTTTTTTTTTTTAACGCGACTTGGTAGTCCAGTAAAGAGCTCCACTTTTAGATTCTTGGTGGTAAATTCGCAAGTGTCAAATTGCACAGTTCCTGTAGGTTTTACCTAGCTGTTGGTGAAGGAATTTCAGAATTTTGCTACACGTAGTACTCACGCCGAGAAAGAACATTCAGAGATAACAGTTTATTGTAAAGAGCATGTCCTTTGGAGAAATCTGGGTGTCTGTGGACTCCAGATTCTTCAGTGACTTATGGCACTACCATGTATAAACAATTGTTAAGTTTTAGTAATGCAACGACATTCAATTTACTATGTATAATTGTATATATTTTAATATATATAACGACATTCATTTTTTAAGTACCTGCCCAGTACCGGGATGAAGGTGTCTCTTCTTCCATCCACATTTTTTCTGTAATAATACCGTGTCAAAAGGTTTTTAGAAAATCCTTCCTTATTATTATTATTTTTCTTTTTAGCAAAGTGTCCAAGATGAATGACAGCCTATTTGTCAGTCTGGACAGACTTCTGCTAGAATTTGGTAGGTATAAAATGAAAATAAAGAAGTAGGTAACTATTTGTATTATCATTTGATATTTGAACAATGAAATGAAGTTACAAAAAAATTATTTATTTTAGTTTTCCAGTATGAACAAGATATAAGTACTAAAGAAGATATAGTTCAGCGAATTAACAGTAAGTAGTTTTGCATGACAAAGATGTTTTAATTTTTTATAGAATATAAGATGTTATGCAGTTGCTTGGTTTAGGGTAATTTATAGTTGTCATTAGAGCTCCCCCTTCTATCTAGTGAATAATAATAAGCTATTTACCCTAGCTAGTTTTTCAATAGTACATGTCGGTATTCTGTATTCAGCATTTAATTATTTTGTGTTTAGGAATTTTAAGTAGAAATCACTCATAATTACATAAAATTGAAAATATTTTTTCTTCAACACAGGTTGTTTCAAACATTTGAGTAAAAAATTTTAAATATTTTTAGAAATCATCAAAAGTCAGTGGCCAGGATTAATGGATGCCACATTTTCAGGATTGCTAATTATTAAAATTAATATTATGAGTAGAATGATAAAGCAAATTATATAAATGTAGTCTTTTAAGATCCTACATAAAAACTATCAAAAGAAGCTACAATCATTATTTCTAATAGTTCTGAAAGGTTTAATAAATTTATCTTTTCTGCAACAAAAGAGAATAGGGAATTAAGAATTTGTTTTTTTTTAAAGAAATTAGATATTATTTTTATCTTGTGTTTACTCACTAGTGACAAAGAAATAAGTGAATTGAAGATGTATTAAATAATGACTTGGAATTGATTAATAGAAATTTCATATTTGTCAAAAACAAAACTCTTACATTAGTATCATGTGAATAAATGTTTACATGACTCATAACATCATAAGATACCATTGATCTTAGACATTTCTTAATCTAGCCCTCTTACATTAGAGATGGAACAGGGGACATTTCTCTTCAATCTCAAACAGGACTTCTTAGCTTCTGGGTCTAGGACCAAGCCTGACTGGTCCTGTGCTCTTTAGGGCCCTTCCCATCTCAAGCTTCACTTCCTGTCCATTCTTTGGTTCTCCTTTTTTAGGTTAGTTGCCATATCTTTTTTCCTACTGTATTTGTTTATTTTGAATTTATAATTTCTCCTTAAGAAAATAAATATTTCTGTTTTCTAGAATGCTTTGAAGATATTAAAGAATACAAAGCTACTGTTTGTAAGATACATGAAACTATAAATACGACAGATGAGGAAATTGGTCATTACTGTAAACATAGTAAAGAGATCAAAGACAACTGTAGTAAGTGAGTATTTTAAAGAAACTTTCAATAATTGTCATTAGATTCTCTTATTCAGGAGTATTGAGTTTATAGTTGAAGACACTGTTGCTTGAAAGAGGTATTTTATATTGGACTTCCCTGGTAGCTCAGACGGTAAAGCGTCTGTCTACAATGCGGGAAACCTGGGTTCCATCTCCGGGTCTGGAAGATTCCCTGGGGAAGGAAATGGCAACTCACTCCAGTACTCTTGCCTAGAAAATCCCATGGACAGAGGAGCCTGGTGTCCATGGGGTCGCAAAGAGTCGGACACGACTGAGCGACTTTACTTCACCAATATTAGGAAAATGATGAATCAGGTCTTCAATTTCCTTGTTACAAGACAATGTAAAAGGGATAACAGAAGGTTCAAAAGAAAGAAGTAAGTGTTCTAAGTGAGGTGAAAGTCACTCAATCATGTCTGACCGTTTGTGACTTCATGGAGTATACAGTCCATGGAATTCTCCAGACCAGAATACTGGAGTGGGTAGCCATTCCCTTCTCCAGGGGATCTTCCCAGCCCAGAGATTGAACTCAGGTTTCCTGCATTGCAGGTAGATTCTTTACCAGCTGAGCCACAAAGGAAGCCCAAGAATACTGGAGTGGGTAGCTTATCTCTTTTCCAGGGGATCTTTCTCACCTAGCAATTGAACCGGGGTCTCTTGCTATGCAGGCGGATTCTTTACCAACTGAGCTATCAGGAAAGCCCTAAGATCTCTCTAGTTCAAATCCAGTTAGTATAAATATAATATTTTGAATAATCTAGACTCAGTATAGAAAATTCCTATTGGATAAATAGATCTAAAATAATTTTCATCTTTGAATTTTCAAGATCTTTTTGTCTAAGCGAACTAGCCTAAAATTAGTAGCTTTTCAAAATAAAATTATTTAGTATCTTAATTCTTTCAGTATAGTCTCACATCCTATTCTAATATTTATATCTATTAATATTATTTAAGACAAACATTTTGAAGCAAAGACTTTTTTTTTTTTTTACAAAGACTTGTTAATGGAACCTAATTGTATGATCAGGCACTTACAAAAATAAAGTGTGTTAGCTTTCTGTATTTAATTTTATGTGAGCCACTGTCTTTGTATTAAGTACTAAAGAATCATACCTGTTTTAAAATGTTTTGTTATTTTAAAATTCAAAGAGTATACAAATATATGGAGTAAAAAGTCTCTCCCTGTCTGCAGTCCCCACCCCCACCCTGTCCTCTTTCTTATAGGTAATCACTCTTAACAGTGAGCACCCTTTCAGACCTTTTAAAATATACATTCATTCAACACCATTACTACATATGCTTATTTATATATCTACCTGTATTTCTGACTTTGCTTGTCTCAAAAATGCAATCATACCGTTCTGATTTTTCAACTTGTTTTTAAAATTTAACAATATGTAATGTAAATGGTACTATACATGTGATGATTGTGTATAGATTTCATTCTTTTTTTAACAGCTCCGTAATATTTTATAGTATTGATGCATCCTAAGTTACTTAATCATTCTCCTATTAATACACATTTTGGTTATTTACAGTTATTTCCTATTATAAGCAATATATACAGGTCTCCTTCCATATTTCTAGAACTGCTGCTATAGAATGAACTCCTGGAAATGGCATTTCTAGATCAGAGAGTATGCATGTTTAAATATTTGATAAGTAATTCTAAAGTTCTCTCCAAAAAAATTATACTAACTTATACTTTCACCAACAATATATGAGAGTTTCTATTCCTCACAACCTTGCCAACACTGAAATTATCAATGTTTAAATGTTTTTTTGGCAGTATCATTAACAAAACACTATGTACTGTTCAACTTTTTCTTTGAGGTATACTGCAGTAGGTTTTACCAGTTCAGTTCACTTCAGTCGCTCAGTCGTGTCCGACTCTTTGCGACCCCATGAATTGCAGCACGCCAGGCCTCCCTGTCCATCACCAACTCCTGGAGTTCACTCAAACTCACTTCCATCGAGTCGGTGATGCCACCCAGCCATCTCATCCTCTGTCGTCCCCTTCTCCTCCTGCCCCCAATCCCTCACATCTAGGTATTGTTTTTGCTTTGGCTCCATCCCTTCATTCTTTCTGGAGTTACTTCTCCACTGATCTCCAGTAGCATACTGGGCACCTACTGACCTGGGGAGTTCCTCTTTCAGTATCCTATCATTTTGCCTTTTCATACTGTTCATGGGGTTCTCAAGGCAAGAATACTGAAGTGGTTTGCCATGCCCTTCTCCAGTGGACCACATTCTGTCAGACCTCTCCACTATGACCCGCCTGTGGTTTCCCTCAGTTAGTTGCAGTGGGTTCTGGAAAATTACTGGTAGTTTCTCCTTAGAACCTACTGTGTTTAAGATGTACTTTATACAAGATTATTCTCTGCTGGGTTCTGAGGACAGTTAGTAGGATCTGTTGATTTTAATGCGCAAATACCTCTAGTTCATGATTTCAGCTTGTGGCTAAGTGATTTAAATGTGAAATATGAATTCATGAAAGTATGAGAAGACAATATAGGTGACTATAATCTTTGAGAGAAGATCTTTCTATGTCATCAAAGGTAGAAATCACACTGGGAAAAAATGGTAAATATACATAGAAATTAAAAAGAAAAACACCTCAAATTGATACAAAAAGCAAAAAGATAAAGTAGAAAAACATCAAAGAAGGGTTAATTTTAAAAATATAAAGTGCTTGTAGAAATTAGTAATAAAGAGCCAAAGCCCCATTAGAAAAAATGGGCAAAGACAGTAAATAAGTAAATGCCAAAGTGAAGAAATGTATGTCTAATGAACATGTGAACAAATGCTCAATCTTACTAATGATCAGACATACAAATTAAAGCAATAATATTATATATTATTGTACATTATTTTGCCTTTAAGTTTTACAGAAATTTAAGGAAGGTTAATACCTGGTATTGGCCAGGAAATAAGAAAATCACCTTGCTCACACAATGTAGGAATATGTTGTTGTTGTTGTTCAGTCACTCAGTCGTGTCCGACTCTTTGCAACCTCATGGACTGTAGCACTCCAGGCTTCCCTGTCCTTCACCATCTCCTGGAGCTTGTTCAAACTGATGTCCATTGAGTTAGTGATGCCGTCAACCATCTTGTCCTTTGTTATCTCCTTCTCCTCCTGCCTTCAGTCTTTCCCAGCATCCCAAGAGTCAACTCTTCACATCAGGTGGCCAAAGTGTTGGAGCTTCAGCCTCAGTTCTTCCAGTGAATATTCTGGATTGATTTGTTTTTAGGATTGACTGGTTGATCTCCTTTCTGTCCAAGGGACTTTCAAGAGTCTTCGCCAACACCACAGTTGAGGCATCAATTCTTCAATGCTCAGCCTTCTTTATGGTCCAACTCTCACATCCATACATGACTACTTGAAAAACCATAGCCTTGACTAGACGGACCTTTGTTGGCAAAGTACTGTCTCTGCTTTTTAATATGCTGTCTAGGTTAGTCATAGTTTTTCTTCCAAGGAGCAAGTGTCTTTTAATTTCATGGCTGCAGTCACCATCTGCAGTGATTTTGGAGCCCAAGAAAATAAAGTCAGTCACTGTTTTCATTGTTTCCCCATCTATTTGCCATGAAGTAATAGGACCAGATGCCATGATCTTCATTTTTTGGATGTTGAGTTTTAAGCCAGCTTTTTCACTCTCCTCTTTCACTTTCAAGAGGCTCTTTAGTTCTTTGCTTTCTGTCATAAGGGTGGTGTTATCTACATATCTGAGGTTATTGATATTTCTCCCTGCAATCTTGATTCCAACTTGTGTTTCATCCAGCTCGGCATCCCAGTGAGGTAATCTGCATATAAGTTAAATAAACATGGTGATAATATACAGCCTTGATGTACTACATTCCCAATTTTAAACCAGTCCATTGTTCCATGTCAGGTTCTAACTGTTGCTTCTTGACTTGCATACAGGTTTTGCAGGAGGCAGGTAAGGAGATCTGGTATTCCCATCTCTTTAAGAATTTTCCACAGTTTGTTGTGATATACACAGCAAAGGATTTTAGCATAGTCAATGAAGCAGATGTTTTTCTGGAACTCTCTTGCTTTTTAGATAATCCAATGGATGTTGGCAGTTTGATTTCTGGTTCCTCTGCCTTTTCTGAATCAGGAAGTTCCTAGTTCACATACTACTGAAGCCTCGCTTGGAGAATTTTGAGCATTACTTTGCTAGTATGTGAGATGAGTGCAATTATGCAGTAGTTTGAACATTTTTGTCATTGCCTTTCTTTGGGATTGGAATGAAAACTGACTGTTTCCAGTCCTGTGGCCACTGCCGAGTTTTCCAAGTTTGCTGGCATATTGAGTGCAACATTCACAGCATCATCTTTAAGGATCATCTTTGAGGAATTCAACTGGAATTTCCAACACCTCCATTAGGTTTGTTTGTAGTGATGCTTCCTAAGGCCCACTTGACTTCACATTCCAGGATGTCTGGCTGTAGGTGAGTGATCACACCATTGTGGTTATCTGGGTCATTAAGATCTTTTTTGAATAGTTCTTCTGTGTATTCTTGCCAAGTCTTCTTAATGTCTTCTGCTTCTGTTAGGTCCATACCATTTCTGTCCTTTATTGTGCCCCTCTTTGCATGAAGTATTCCCTTGGTATCTCTAATTTTCTTGAAGAGATCTCTAGTCTTTCCCATTCTATCGTTTTCCTCTTTCTTTGCATTGATCACTTAGGACAGCTTTCTTAACTCTCCTTGCTTTTCCTCAGAACTCTGCATTCAGATGGATATATCTTTGCCTTTCTCCTTTGCCTTTCACTTCTCTTCTTTTCTCAGCTATATGTAGGGCCTCCTCAGACAACCATTTTGCCTTTTTGCATTTCTTTTTCTTGGGGATGGTCTTGATCACTACCTCCTGTACAATGTTCTGAACTGCCATCCATAGTTCTTCAGGCATTCTCTCTATCAAATCTAATCCCTACAAAGATAGAAAGTGAATCTATCTTTCACTTCCACTGTATAATTGTAAGGGATTTGAAATAGGCCATACCTGAATTATGGCTAGTGGTTTTTCCCACTTTCTTCAATTTAAGTCTGAATTCGGCAATAAGAAGTTCATGATCTGAGCCATAGTCAACTCCTCGTCTTGTTTTTGCTAACTGTATAGAGCTTCTCCATCTTTGGCTGCAAAGAACATAATCAATCTGATTTCAGTATCGATCATCTGGTGATGTCATCTCTTGTCAGGTGTAGTCATCTCTTAGGTTGTTGGAAGAGGGTGTTTGCTATGACCAGAGCATTCTCTTGGCAAAACTCTGTTAGCCTTTGCTCTGCTTAATTTTGTACTCCAAGGCCAAATTTGCCTGTTACTTCTTGACTTCCTACTTTTGCATTCCAGTCCCCTATAATGAAAAGGACATATTTTTTTGGATGTTAGTTCTAGAAGTTCTTGTAGGCCATCATAGAACTGTTCAACTTCAGCTTCTTCAGCGTTACTGGTCGGGGCATAGATTAGGATTACCGTGATATTAAATGGTTTGCCTTGGAAATGAACAGAGATCATTCTGTCGTTTTTGAGATTGCACCCAAGTACTGCATTTTGGACTCTCTTGTTAACTATGAGGGCTACTCCATTCCTCCTAGGGGATTCTTGCCTACAGTAGTAGATGTAATGGTCATCTGAATTAAATTCACCCATTCCAGTACATTTTAGTTCATCAATTCCTAAAATGTTGACATTCATTCTTGCCATCTCTTGCTTGATCACTTCCAATTTAACTTGATTCATGGTCCTAACATTCCAGGTTCCTATGCAGTATTATTCTTTATAGCTTCAGACTTTATTTTCACCACCAGACACATCCACAACTGGGCGTTGTTTCCACTTTGGCTCAGTCTCTTCATTCCTTTTGGAGCTATTTCTTCACTCTTCTCCAGTAGCATATTGGGCACCTACTGACCTGGGAAGTTCATCTTTCAGTGTCATATTTTATGCCTTTTCATACTGTTCATAGGGTTCTCAAGGTAAGAATGCTGAAGTGGTTTGCCATTTCCTTCTCCAGTGGACTGAACTCTCCACCATGACCAGTCTGTCTTGGGTGGCCCTACATGGCATGGCTCATAGTTTCATTGAGTTAGACAAGGCTGTGATCCATGTGATCAGTTGGATTAGTTTTCTGTGATTGTGGTTTTCATTCTATCTGCCCTCTGGTAGATAAGGATAAAAGGCTTGTGCTGCTGCTACGTCACTTCAGTAGTGTCAGACTGTGCGACCCCATAGACGGAAGCCCACCAGGCTCCCCTGTCCCTGGGATTCTCCAGGCAAGAACACTGGAGCGGGTTGCCATTGCCTTCTCCAATGCATGAAAGTGAAAAGTGAAAGTGAAGTCGCTCAGTCGTGTCTGACTCTTAGCGACCCCATGGACTGCAGCCCACCAGGCTCCTCCATCCATGGGATTTTCCAGGCAAGAGTACTGGAGTGGGGTGCCATTGTAGAAGCTCCTTGATTAGAGTTACTGGCTCTGGGGCAAACAGGTCTTGCTCTGATGGGCATTTGCTGATGGGTGGGGCTGTGTTCCCTCCCTGTAGTTTGGCCTGAGGGCAAACTATGGTAGGGGTAATATAGCCATGAAATTAAAAGACTCTTACTCCTTGGGGCTTCCCTGGTGGCTCAGATGGTAAAACGTCTGCCTGCAATGCGGGAGACCCGGGTTTGATTCCTGGGTCGGGAAGATCCCCTGGAGAAGGAAATGGCAATCTACTCCAGCACTCTTGCCTGGAAAATCCCATGGACAGAGGAGCCTGATAGGCTACAGTCCATGGGGTCGCAAAGAGTCGGACACAACTGAGCAACTTCACTTTCTTTCACTTTACTCCTTGGAAACAAAGTTATGACCAACCTAGATATCATATTCAAAAGCAGAGACATTACTTTGCCAACAAAGGTCTGTCTAGTCAAGGCTATGGTTTTTCCAGTAGTCATGTATGGATGTGAGAGTTGGACTGTGAAGAAAGCTGAGCGCCAAAGAATTGATGCTTTTGAACTGTGGTGTTGGAGAAGACTCTTGAGAGTCCCTTGGACTGCAAGGAGATCCAACCAGTCCATTCTAAAGGAGATCAGTCCTGGGTGTTCATTGGGAGGACTGATGCTAAAGCTGAAACTCCAATACTTTGGCCACCTCATACGAAGAGTTGACTCATTGGAAAAGACTCTGATGCTGGGAGGGATTGAGGGCGGGAGGAGAAGGGAACGACAGAGGATGAGATGGCTGGCTGGTATCACCGACCTGATGGACATGAGTTTGAGTGAACTCTGGGAGTTGGTTATGGACAGGGAGGTCTGGCGTGCTGCGATTCATGGGGTCGCAAAGAGTCGGACATGACTGAGCGACTGAACTGAACTTAACTGAAAGACTCTCTTGATGAGGGTGAAAGAGGAGAGTGAAAAAGTTGGCTTGAAACTCAGCATTCAAAAATCTAAGATCAGGGCACCTGGTCCCATCTCTTCATGGCAAATACAAGGGGAAAAAGTAGAAGCAGTGACAGATTTTCTTTTCTTGGGCTCCAAAGTCACTGAAGACTGTGACAGGTGCTGCCATGAAATTAAAAGACACTTGCTCATTGAAAGGAAAGCTATAACAAACAGAAATAGTATATTAAAAAACAGAGACATCACTTTATCTACAAAGATCTGTAGAGTCCGTTTTTCAGTAGCCATGTACGGATGTGAGTTGGTCTGTAAAGAAGACTGAGCACCAAAGAATTGATGCTTTCGAATTGTGCTGGAGAAGGCTCTTGAAAGTTGCATGGATTGCAAGGAGATCAAACCCATCAATCCCAAAGGAAATGGACCCTGAATATTCATCAGAGGGACTGATGCTGGAGCTGAAGATCCAGTACTTTGACCACCTGATGCAAAGAGCCAACTCATGGAAAAGACCCTGTTGCTGGGAAAGATTGAAAGCAAAAGGAGAAGGGAGTGGCATAGGATGAGATGGTTAGATAGCATCACTGACTCAGTGGGCATGAATTTGAGCAAACTCTGGGAGATAATAAAATAAGGGGAGCCTGGAATGCTGCAGTTCATGGGGTCACAAAGAGTTGGTTATGATTTAGCAACTGAACAGCAACAACTCTATAAATATTTACTCCAATAGAATTTCTTAACTAAGATCTTATAAGTATGATGAGAAAGATAGCCTGATGCCAACACTCTATACAACATAGAGTGTTGCAGAGTATATTCCAGAGATGTCATTGCAATACACAATCCAGGCATGTCAAATTTGTTCCTTCCCTAGTTGTGGTTCCCAAACAAACTTTATGTGAAAATTACTGGATGTTGATATTCAAACATGTATACAATTGCATGTATGGTCATAGTGGTGATGATGGGAGATGGGAATGTTTTTCTTGATGTAAGCTTATTTTCTCCAAGAAAGGAAAGATTGTTTAAGTGGTTACATTCGTTTTTATTATTTCTTCAATTTATTATTCTTAGATGCTAATTACAGTATTTTTTTCCATAGCTGGAAGCCAACATGTGATGTATTTCATAAACATGAAGACTACATGCAGGAGCAATTTATTATTTATCAAGAAACTATTGAAAAAGACAAGTACAGTATAAATATTAATTTAAGCTTATCAATTCTATAAGTTAGTTTTAATAAGACATTATTTGTAAAAATATTAATTGAAAAATGTACACAAAATTTTTTTAAAGTAAATCCAGTGTTTTGGACTCTTTGGTTGTCATTGTTGGCCTACCTATTTGTTATAAAGCTCTTGTCCTTAACATAGTAACTATTAGTAGCAATATAAAGCAGAGTGCTTCAATTAATGTTTTTTATGACTGAG
This sequence comes from Bubalus bubalis, assembly GCF_019923935.1. Taxonomy (NCBI): domain Eukaryota; kingdom Metazoa; phylum Chordata; class Mammalia; order Artiodactyla; family Bovidae; genus Bubalus; species Bubalus bubalis. The sequence goes on from NC_059167.1 coordinate 30,703,920, forward strand.
TTGCTATGGTCAAACACCTTAAGGAGTAGCCTCTTATAAAGTTAGCTTATAAGAAAATTGGAATATTGGCTTTAAAAGGGTATTTTTATATAAAATTTGTGTTTTTCAGTTGTTTAGTGGGATATTATATTCTGATGGAGAAATATTAATATTTGTATGGGTTTATTATGTGTTAAATCACTTGGTTTGGGGAATTAAATGTAGTTAGTGAATATAATGAAACAAAGTGAGGAACTTGGAACACATTATATAATAATTTCACTTAATTTAAAAAAATGAAATGTTTTTATTTTTAACATAATTGGATAAGAACAGTATCAATTTTATTTTTAATTTTTATTTTTTTCTTACTATTTTCAACCCCAGCTTTATTGAGGTATAATTGATGTATGACCTAGTGGTTTTCCTTATTTTCTTCAATTTAAGTCTGAATTTTTCAGTAAGGAGCTCATGATCTGAGCCACAGTCAACTCCAGGTCTTCTTTTTGCTGACGGTATAGAGTTTCTCCATCTTGGACTGCAAAGAATGGAATCAATTTTGGCATTGACCATTTGGTGATATCCACCTGAAGAATTGTCTGTTGTGTTGTTGGAAGAGAGTGTTTGCTATGACTAGTGTGTTCTCTTGACAAAACTCTGTTAGCCTTTGCCCTACTTCATTTTGTATTCCAGGGCCAAACTTGCCTGTTACTACAGGTATCTCTTGACTTCCTAATTGTGCATTCCAATCCTCTATGATGAAAAGGACATCTATTTTTGGTGTTAGTTTTAGAAGATGTTGTATGTCTTTACAGAACTGGTCAACTTCAGCTTCTTCAGCCTTAGTGGTTGGGGCATAGACTTGGATTACTGTGATGTTGAATGGTTTGCCATGGAAATGAATGGAGATCATTCTGTTGTGTTTGAGATTACACCCAGGTACTGCATTTCAGTACTTAAGTACTGGCCCAAGTACTGCCCCAACCACTAATGCTGAAGAAGCTGAAGTTGACTGGTTCTGTGAAGACATATAACACCTTCCAGTTTTACCAAGAGAATGCACTGGTCATAGCAAACACCCTCTCCCAAGAACACGAGAAGATTCTACACGTGGACATCACCAGATGGTCAATACTGAAATCAGATTGATTATATTCTTTGAAGCCAAAGATGGAGAAGCTCAATACAGTCAGCAAAAACAAGACTGGGAGCTGACTGTGGCTCAGATTACGAACTCCTTATTGCCAAATTCAGACTTAAATTGAAGAAAGTAGGGAAAAATCACTAGACCATTTAGGTATGACCTAAATCAAATCCCTTACAATTGTATAGTAGAAGTGAGAAATAGATTCAAGGGATTAGATCTGATAGAGTGCCTGAAGAACTATGGATGGAGGTTCATAACATTGTACAGGAGACAGGGATCAAGACCATTTCTGAGAAAAAGAAATGCAGAAAGCAAAATGGCTGTCTGAGGAGGCCTTACAAATAGCTGTGAAAAGCAAAGGAGAAAAGGCAGGATATACCCATTTGAATGCAGAGTTCCAAAGAATAGCAAGGAGAGATAAGAAAGCCTTCCTCAGTGATCAGTGCAAAGATATAGAGGAAAACAATAGAAAGGAAAAGACTAGAGATCTCTTCAAGAAAATTAGAGATACCAAGGGAACATTTCATGCAAAGATGGGCACAATAAAGGACAGAAATGGTATGGACCTAACAGAAGCAGAAGGTATTAAGAAGGCTTGCCAAGAATACACAGAAACTATTCAGAAAAGATCTTCACGACCCAGATAATCGTGATGGTATGATCACTCACCTAGAGCCAGACATCCTGGAATGCGAAGTCAAATGGGCCTTAGGAAGCATCACTACAAACAAAGCTAGTGGAGGTGATGGAATTCCAGTTGAGCTATTTCAAATCCTGAAAGATGATGCTGTGAAAGTGCTGCACTCAATATGCCATCGAATTGGGAAAACTCAGCAGTGGCCACAGGACTGGAAAAGGTCAGTTTTCATTCCAATCCCAAAGAAAGGCAATGCCAAAGAATGCTCAAACTACCGCACAATTGCACTCACCTCACACGCTAGTAAAGTAATGCTCAAAATTCTCCAGGCCAGGCTTGAGCAATATGTGAACCATGAACTTCCAGATGCTCAAGCTGGATTTAGAAAAGGCAGAGGAACCAGAGATCAAATTGCCAACATCCGTTAGATTATTGAAAAAGCAAGAGAGTTCCAGAAAAACATCTACTTCTGCTTTATTGACTATGCCAAAGCCTTTGACTATGTGGATCACCACAAACGGTGGAAAATTCTTCAAGAGATGGGAATACTAGACCACCTGACCTGCCTCTTGAGGCATCTGTATGCAGGTCAGGAAGCAACAGTTAGAGCTGGACATGGAACAACAGACTGGTTCCAAATAGGGAAAGGAGTACATCAAGGCTGTATATTGTCACCCTGCTTATTTAACTTCTATGCAGAGTACATCATGAGAAATGCTGGGCTGGAAGAAGCACAAGCTGGAATCAAGATTGCTGGGAGAAATATCAATAACCTCAGATATGCAAATGACACCACCCTTATGGCAGAGAAAGTGAAGAGGAAATAAAAAGCCTCTTGATGAAAGTGAAAGTGGAGAGTGAAAAAGTTGGCTTACAACTCAACATTCAGAAAACTAAGATCATGGCATCTGGTCCTATCACTTCATGGCAAATAGATGGGGAAACAGTGGAAGCAGTGACAGACTTTATTTTGGGGGGCTCCAAAATCACTGCAGATAGTGACTGCAGCCGTGAAATTAAAGGACGCTTGCTCCTTGGAAGAAAATTTATGACCAATCTAGCCAACATATTAAAAAGCAGAGACATTACTTAGCCAACAAAGGTCCATCTAGTCAAAGCTATGGTTTTTCCAGTAGTCATGTATGGATGTGAGAGTTGGACTATAAAGAGGGCTGAGCACAGAAGAATTGATGCTTTTGAACTGTGGTGTTGGAGAAGACTCTTGAGAATCCCTTGGACTGCAAGGAGATTCAACCAGTCCATCCTAAAGGAGATCGTTTCATCTGAATTAAATTCACCCATTCCAGTCCTTTTTGGTTTGCTGACTCCTAAACTGTGATGTTCACTCCTGCTATCTCCTGTTTGACCACAGCCTATTTACCTTAATTTGTGGAGCTAACATTCCAGGTTCCTGTGCAATATTGTTCTTTACAGTGTCGAGGTTTACTTTCCCCATCAGTCACATCCACAACTGAGTGCTGATTCTGCTTTGGCCCAACCACTTCATTATTTCTGGAGCTATTAGTAATGGTTCATTGTTCTTCCCCAGTTGCATATTGGACATCTTTCAACCTGGGGGACTCAGCTTCTGATGTCATATCTTTTTGTCTCTTCATACTGTTCATGGGGTTCTCACAGGAGGAATACTGGAGTGGTTTGCCATTTCCTGTGGACCACATTTTGTCAGAAGTCTTCACTGTGATGTGTCTATCTTGGGTGGCCCTGAACAGCATGGCTGATAGCTCCATTGAGTTATGCCAGCCCTTTGCCACAACAAGGCTATGATCTATGAAGGGATGAGGCATGTAAGTGTGCTCACAAATCCACCTGCATGAGAACCTGCCCAAGCCTCATCCCCATGCCAAAGTGGGAGTGCAGATAATTGGCTCAGATTTCAGTCCTCCTTCAGGAGCAGTGGTTACATGGTAGTCTTCCTTGTAGCTTTAATTGAGATCTTCTGCAAGCTTTAAGTAGGTATTCTATAAGAATCATTCTACCTGTAGATGTAGTTCTGTTGTGTTTGTGGGAAAAGATGAGCTCCCTGTCCCTCTACTCTGCCATCTTTTTCTTCTCTCAAGAATATGGTTTTGCAGTGAACCTGGATTGAACATGTTCAATGTTGTAAGTGAGGACTGGCAAACTTTTTTTGGTAAAGCTCCCGATAGTAAATGTTCTAGGCTTTTTAAATGTTAAAGCCTTTGTCACAGCTACTCCAGTCTGGTATTTTGGTATAAGAGCAACTTTAGGCAATATGTAAGTATTGTGTTCTAATAAAACTTTATTTATGGACATTTGCAGCTTGATTTTCATTAATTTTGATCTGTCATGAAGTATTTTGGAGAAGGAAATGGCAGCCCACTCCAGTACTATTGCCTGGAAAATCCCATGGACAGAGGAGCCTGGTAGGCTACAGTCCATGGGGTCACAAAGAGTCGGACACAACTGAGTGACTTCACTTTAACTTTCATGAAGTATTATTATTAGTATTTTGATTTTTAAAAATTTTAAAATGTAAAAATTGTTCTTAGCTCATAAACTGTACAAAAACAGGTAGCAGGTTAGATTTGGCCCATAGATCATAGTAATTGACTTGTCTTGTAGATGAAGCAAAGTTCAGGTAAGAAGGAAGAGTTAATACCTTTTTTGCAAGAATTGACCGTCTCACTCAAGACTGGTTCTTGAAGAGATGATCATTCACCTCTACCTGAACTGTACTGGAGGAGTTCCTCCAAACAGTGCTGAAATTTTCTTATAATACAGTTGTGGAGTATGCAAGAATGATTGTGAACCCAAAGTTCTGTCACATAGAAAGTGATAATTTTAGCTTAGAAAACTTAAGGATATTTAAAGGCATGGTTATAAAGGTAGCTGAACTGGGAATAATAGAGATTTAGAACTCAGGGAGGATAGAGATTCAAGAAGTAATCAAAAGAACCAGGTTCTGCATTGTCATGTAGGATGAGAAGTGAAAAGAGATCAATAAGTTGGACAAATTAGATCATTGGTAACCTTGGGAAGGGTGGATTCATTAGAATGGTGGAAGTAGAATTTTAATTGAAGAGGATTAAGGAGTGAGTAACTCAGGTAGTGAAGAAAAAGAGTAGAGAATTGTAAAGTTTAATAGAGTTAAGAAAAGTTTAAAGGGCAGACAGTATTGAGTGAAGCAAAAATAAGTAGATTTTTAACTTGTCTTTTATGCTTAATTTAGTAGTTTTTAACAAGTGATTTTAGAAAGTTTTTAGATGCACTTTTGTTATATTGATATCATTTCTTTTAATTTTAACAGAAAAATGTACCATGGTTATATATGTCAGTATAAAGATGTTTTAAAGCAATACCAACTAAAATACTCAGAAACACCCCTCTCACATGAATATTATGAGAAGAAAAGAGAATATGAAGAAATTCAAAACAGAGTGTTGGCAAGTACTGAACAACTGAAAGTGAATGAAACTATTTTTATGGAATTTTTAGGTATTAATTTTTTATACATACTATTTGATACATACATATTTTTGATACATACTGTTTTAATAACATTACCCTTGTAGTGAAAATAATATAATAAATCAATCTAAAATATGGTTTTGTTTTGCAGTGCCTGCTCCCTTTCCATCACTTACCAGTTGGACATTACATATGTATCCACAGTAGTATTTCTACTTAGAATTTTTATTTGATAAGTATTATTTCTGTATTCTAGCTGTTACTGTGTTTCCCTGTGACTATTACATTGATTTGGTTTTTTGTTTAATTAAAAAATTAAGAGATTACTTTAAAGGTCATCTGGAATTAGTTTTCATATATGTGCATGTCATCAGAAGCAAGAAATTTTAATGCAAATGAAGTGGTATATGTACTTGTCTTTAAGTGGCTTAACTTAGCAACCAAACCAATGAAAAAGTTATTTTGCTTTGTTTTACCAAAGAGTTTCAATTAAATTAGTTGATTATTTCTATTAGGATGGAAGGTGGTAAGGAGGTGAGTCACAATTCATTGGGTATCTACTTTGTGCCAGGAAGTACTCAAGAATATACAGAGCTTTCTTATAATGAGCTCACAGTTTGGTAAGGAAACAAACATGTAAACAAGTAATTCTAATGCAGTGGCATTGTATTAGATGCTTAAGTAATTTTTAATTGGTCTAAGTCTCATCTCTTTGTCAAGGAGATCTCCCATGATGAACTTGGAACTTTAATCCTCTTCCAACCTCCACAATCCTTCATATGCTTTCCTATCAGATTATAACTCCACTGTTTGTACTAAGTCTTCTTTATCCCTGCATTCTACCTTGCTTCATTCTGCTTCATCCTAAATCATCCTTGTAACTCCTTTGCTGTTTGCTGTTTGCTGTCTTCATGTTTGGGTTTTAGCTTATTCTGTACTTAGTTGTTCATTTGCTGCTGATCTAATACATTGCCACTGCATTAGAATTCCTTGTTTGCATGTCCATTTCCTCTACTAAACTGTGAGTGTTTTAACTTTCAGTGGGAAGAGGCAGAGGTTGGTGGTAGATGCAGAAGGCACAGCAGGGGTATAGGGACTTGGACTGTAGAAATGAATGAGATATTGTTTGATAGACATGAAGAGGTGATGAAGGTGGGGAGAGTTGAAGATTAGGAGTTAAATGTCTGTATCTAAAAAATTTAAATTGATATTATGATAATAGCATAGTGTTATAAATAATGTTCATTTGAAATTTTATACTCTAGCATATAAATCCTAAATTTTAGTGAAATAGGAAAGGTCTGGCAAAGATTTTCTCTGGAGTTCTTGTTCATTAGCATTAAACATTTAAAATTTTTCCTAATGGATTACAGAGTAACTTAGGAAATTGTAGAAACTAGTACTTATGCAGAATGTTTGTTAGCAGTTGAGAGATTCTCTACTTCAAATTGAGTGTAAATCTACTTCAAGCAGAAAGTTCAAACAGAAGATATAGCTCTCTTTTGAGTTCTCTTGGTGCACAGATGGACCATAAAGAGCAAGAAAAGGAAGATTGAGTGGATTTATAATGTTGATCTTGGAACAAATAAATTACAGAAACTGAAGCAGTTAAGTTTGGACTTGATTATGTTCATCATGCCAAATGACATGATAAACTTGGGTTAAAAATAAAAGTAAAAAATTGCCCTGTGAAAAAATTTAACTGAAAGAAAAAATCCTAACATGTATTTTGATGAAATGTTATTTTTAAGCTAAGTATATAATGTAGACAAACAGTAAATTGACAGTTTGCCAGATATTTGTACTAGTCTTTCTGCTGTTTTCAGATACTGTTATTCATATTGTGTATATGATACATATATAATTAATTTTACATAATACTAATTATTTTTATATAGTACTTATATTATAAATGTGAAAGTTATTTATATTACATAGTTCCTTAACATAAAAGGGTTAATTTGAGATATAAAACACAAGATATTCTTAAACATGCTAACCAGTTTTCCAAAAGATCATGTGACTTGAAGAAAGAAGTAGATGACATGGAAATAGAAATTAATTATTTAAACCAGGTATTAATTTTGTTATATGTTTCTAATATGTGTGTTAATGTATAAGTGTAATGGTATGTTAGATGACAGCCTAAGAAGAGCTATTTCTAAAGCAACTCAATAATTTATTTGCCTCAGATTACCTTTGGAGCCAAAATGTTTTTAGGTATTGAGTATATTTGCTGGGACGGATAGGGGGCAGGAGGAAAAGGGGACGACAGAGGATGAGATGGCTGGATGGCATCACCAACTCAGCAACTGAACTGAACTGAACTGATATTCAACTCTGAGTTTTGGGAAATAGTTTAACTTTCTTTGAGTGCTAAGGAAAGAAGATAAAGAGCAAGTTGGAGCTTAATAATAGGTATTTAAAGGCATTAACAGAGCTTACAGCAGTGCTGTCATAAAGGAAAACAAGTTATTAAATGATTTAAAAAACTTAACCTAGAAAATTTATGACTAAAGTCTTTATAAAGCTAGGCCAGAACTAGTTTTTAGCCTTTAAGACTGATGATACATGATATTTTCTTGAATATATTTTTAGTGTTATCTATTGAAATGTGGCTTTAATTGATGAGTATGAGAGCTACCAAAGTCACTTCCAAATTTTGAGAAAAAGTTGAATGGCTAATTTTTATATTTTATGAAAATTATGTTAAAGATGATATATTTATCATCTGTAAGCATGAGGTCCACATAACAGTAATATCATTTTAGTAAGAAGAAAGTGGGTGTCACTTTCTTTAAAATATATAGTAACTATTGGACGTCTCTATGTAGGGAATCAATGTTTACATTGCTTCTGATTGTCCTTTTAAGGTTAATTAGGTCCCATTTGTTTATTTTTGCTTTTATTTCCAATATTCTGGGAGGTGGGTCATAGAGGATCCTGCTGTGATGTATGTCAGAGAGTGTTTTGCCTATGTTCTCCTCTAGGAGTTTTATAGTTTCTGGCCTTATGTTTAGATCTTTAATCCATTTTGAGTTTATTTTTGTGTGTGGTGTTAGAAAGTGTTCTAGTTTCATTCTTTTACAAGTGGTTGACCAGATTTCCCAGCACCACTTGTTAAAGAGATTGTCTTTAATCCATTGTATATTCTTGCCTCCTTTGTCAAAGATAAGGTGTCCATATGTGCGTGGATTTATCTCTGGGCTTTCTATTTTGTTCCACCTCCCAGAATATTGGAAATAAAAGCAAAAATAAACAAATGGGACCTAATTAACCTTAAAAGCTTCTGCACATCAAAGGAAACTATTAGCAAGGTGAAAAGACAGCCTTCAGAATGGGAGAAGATAATAGCAAATGAAGCAACTGACAAACAACTAATCTCGAGAATATACAAGCAACTCCTACAGCTCAACTCCAGAAAAATAAATGACCCAATCAAAAAATGGGCCAAAGAACTAAATAGACATTTCTCCAAAGAAGACATACAGATGGCTAACAAACATGAAAAGATGCTCAACATCACTCATTATCAGAGAAATGCAAATCAAAACCACTATGAGGTACCATTTCACACCAGTCAGAATGGCTGCGATCCAAAAGTCTACAAGTAATAAATGCTGGAGAGGGTGTGGAGAAAAGGGAACCCTCTTACACTGTTGGTGGGAATGCAAACTAGTACAGCCACTATGGAGAACAGTGTGGAGATTCCTTAAAAAACTAGAAATAGAACTGCCTTATGATCCAGCAATCCCACTGCTGGGCATACACACTGAGGAAACCAGAAGGGAAAGAGACACGTGTACCCCAATGTTCATCGCAGCACTGTTTATAATAGCCAGGACATGGAAGCAACCTAGATGTCCATCAGCAGATGAATGGATAAGAAAGCTGTGGTACATATACACAATGGAGTATTACTCAGCCATTAAAAAGAATACATTTGAATCAGTTCTAATGAGGTGGATGAAACTGGAGCCTATTATACAGAGTGAAGTAAGCCAGAAAGAAAAACACCAATACAGTATACTAACGCATATATATGGAATTTAGAAAGATGGTAACAATAACCCTGCGTACGAGACAGCAAAAGAGACACTGATGTATGGAACAGTCTTTTGGACTCTGAGAGAGAGGGAGAGGGTGGGAAGATTTGGGAGAATGGCATTGAAACATGTAAAATATCATGTATGAAACGAGTTGCCAGTCCAGGTTCAATGCACGATACTGGATGCTTGGGGCTGGTGCACTGGGACTACCCAGAGGGATGGAATGGGGAGGGAGGAGGGAGGAGGGTTCAGGATGGGGAACACATGTATACCTGTGGCGTATTCATTTTGATATTTGGCAAAACTAATACAATTATGTAAAGTTTAAAAATAAAATTAAAAAAAAATAAAAAGAATGAAAGTTGATTGAAATCTAGGTTTCCTAATGGAGTTGTAAGGAAAAATAAAAGGAGTATGATTTATTGTTAATTTTGACTGTTTTAGTAACTTTCACTAAAAGATTGTTAGTACTACCAAAAATATAAATCTTGTGATTATGTAGAAAAAAATCATATTCATTAGTTAAGATAACCAAATGCTTCTTAATGCTTTGCAGGTATTTATTTTGTTTTACTTTGTCATTTTTCTTTTTAGCAGATTGCAAGACATTATGAAATGAAGAATCTTCCAGAAACTCTAGAAGAAAAAAGTAAAAATGTAGAAAAGAGAAAGGAATCGAAAGAAAGGTATGGTGGGGGTTTAGCCACTAAGTTATGTCGGACTCTTTGTGACACCATGGACTGGAGCCCGCCAGGCTCTTTTGTCTATGGGATTCTCTAGGCAAGAATACTGGAGAGAGTAGCCATTCCTTTCTCCAGTGAATCTTCCCAAGCAGGGTGTCCTGCATTGCAGGCAGATTCTTTACCATTTTAGCCACCAGGGATGCCCCGAGAGAATGGTATAGGTAAACTTTAAAATGGGACTTTCTTTCAGATCAGATCAGATCAGTTGCTCAGTCGTGTCCGACTCTTTGCAACTCCATGAATCACAGCACACCAGGCCTCCCTGTCCATCACCAACTCCCGGAGTTCACTCAGACTCACGTCCATTGAGTCAGTGATGCCATCCAGCCATCTCATCCTCTGTCGTCCCCTTCTCCTCTTACCCCCAATCCCTCCCTTTCTTTATATGAACAGATATTCTACATTTAAAATTGATGACATATTCTATACAATTTGAGGAGTTTTAGCTATATAATATCAAAATATCTCTTCTAACTTTAAAATATGCTAATTTTTACTTAGCTAATATTTAATATCATTCACTCTTATCTTTAGAATTTTTGAAAAAGATCCACAACCTGTACTTATGTTGAACAAAACTCTTCAAAACAGTCAACTATTTCTTCCATATGAATCTCAGAAATTAGTAAAACCAATAAAGATGCATTCTTCAGAACCAAGAATTATAGGTACAGTATCTGTTTATTATTCAAAAACTTAGTTTTGTTTGAGAACATATAAAAGAAGAAATAGAAAGGAGCAATTTTAGTTATCACTTAGTGTAAGCAAGAGCTAACAATACTGGAGACTTGTAGACTCATAAAGTGCCACTTTGGTTCTTTCTGAGAGCAAGCAAGATATGCCTTCTATACATAATATTTTTCTTTTTGAGAGAGAAATTACTCATGATTTTTTTTTTAAAAAGAGTTTTAGTCTGGTTTCCAGCTATCAGAAGAGGATGAATAATTGTATATTTTTCATTTGAGAAGTTGTATTATCAGTATGTATGATTAAAGTCACTCAGTTGTGTCTGACTCTTTGCGACCCCATGGTGGTGAGACTTGTGGTAATGATACTGTGACTTAGTCACTGAGACATTTAAATCATGTTTTATTTGATGGATAGATTAACTACATTGTGCTAGGTTAACTACACTAGCTGTTTTATTCCCCAGTCATTTACATCACCACTCTTTGTTCTTTGGTTCCACATTATAAAGATGTAGTTTTGTCAGCTACTTTTTAAAATTTAATTTTAAAAATTTACTTATTTCTTTTTAATCAGCTGTTTTTCATTTTATATACATGGTTATTATAATAGCTACTATATATTGAAGAATTAAGATTATATAATAATTTCATAATTCTTTACTTTAAATTAAATATTTTGTAACTTGATTTTTTAAATTACAAGGTAAGGTTAAATGTTGGACATGACATTTGATTCTATTTCTGGAATTTATTTGAAGTTGTACAATTTAATAATCTAGATAAAAAAGAAGACAGTTCTGTGAGTCAGTCAAAGCTTGCCAATATTGACTTCAAGCAAAAAGAAAATGATGCACATGTAGGTATTTCTTTTTTAATAGTATAAATTAAATGCTTGCATTAAATGATATAGTGAATATACTGCATTTAGGATGTGTGTGTTTGTGTGTGTGTGTGTGTTGTAAATATATTAAACTAGCCATTAGTACAATCTCAGGATATGAAAAACTTAAAGAGTTTTGTATGGTAGCCTGAGCATATACTGTAGCCATCTCCTTTACTTCTTCTTTTTTTTTTTTTTTGTTCTTCAATTTTATTTTATTTTTAAACTTTACATAATTGTATTAGTTTTGCCAAATATCAAAATGAATCCACCACAGGTATACATGTGTTCCCCATCCTGAACCCTCCTCCCTCCTCCCTCCCCATTCCATCCCTCTGGGTAGTCCCAGTGCACCAGCCCCAAGCATCCAGTATCGTGCATCGAACCATTTGAAAATATCAATCACTGTACCCAATAGACCAAAATCTAAAAGACATTTCTCAAGGAATTAGATTGAAGAGGGAAATTGTGGCACCATCTCCATAATGTCATCATTTCTTGAGTTCCACTGGTGTTTTCTTTTCCTGCTATCTTTATGCTAAGCTTTTACCTCAAGGTTATTTCATGGTCAGAATAACCATTACAACTTGCTATCATATCTTCCTTCTAGGGAGGAAAGAAAAAGGGGAAAAAAGTCTTGTTGAGTCAGCCTCATTTTTAAGGATATTTCATGGAAGCTCCTTAAACAATTTATGTTAATGTTTCATTGACAAGAACTTTATAACATGGTTACCTCTATCTGCAGAGAGGTTGACAAACATGATGGGCTTTTTGTTTGTTTACTTTTTAAATCAGAACATAAAGGAAATGTCGATTTTGAAGAAGATAGAAAAACTAGCAGTTTCTGCCAACAAGAATGAATCAAGTAGATGAAAAATAAGTAAGGATGTAGAGGATCTAACACAAATAGTAAGCTTTGTGCCCAACATACACATAATTCAGTTAAATTTTGTTTGCAGTATTCACCAAAATTGACTATTTTTAAAAACAAAAAGGATATGTCCTCCATTCTAAAAAGCTGCTATCTTTACTAACCACAACATCAAAAAAGTTAAACAAGTTAAACAAAAACATAGCATTCTCCTAAAAAAACTATTTGGTTGAGTAAAAAGAAATTCAGTTCAGTCGCTCAGTCATGTCCGACTCTTTGTGTCCATCACCAACTCCCGAAATCCACCCAAACCATCCAACCATCTCATCCTCTGTCGTCCCCTTCTCCTCCTGCCCTCAATCTCTCCCAGCATCAGGGTCTTTTCCAGTGAGTCAGCTCTTTGCATCAGGTGGCCAAAGTATTGGAGTTTCAGCTTCAGCATCATTCCTTACAATGAACACCCAGGACTGATCTCCTTTAGGATGGACTGGTTGGATCTCCTTGCAGTCCAAGGGACTCTCAAGAGTCTTCTCCAACACCACAGTTCAAAAGCATCAATTCTTCTGCACTCAGCCTTCTTTATAGTCCAACTCTCATATCCATACATGACCACTGGAAAAACCATAGCCTTGACTAGATGGACCTTTGTTGACAAAGTAATGTCTCTGCTTTTCAATATGCTATCTAGGTTGGTCATAACTTTCCTTCCAAGGAGTAAGCATCTTTCAGTTTCATGGCTGCAATCACCATCTGCAGTGATTTTGGAGCCCCCCAAAATAAAATCAGCCACTGTTTCCACTGTTTCCCCATCTATTTGCCATGAAGTGATGGGACCAGATGCCATGGTCTTAGTTTTCTGAATGTTGAGTTTTAAGCCAACTTTTTCACTCTCCTCTTTTCACTTTCATCAAGAGACTCTTTAGTTCTTCTTCACATGTGAATTATTCTGCCATAATTCACATGCTTTCAAATTACTTTTGGGTTATAGAAGAAATCAAAATAGAATTTAAAAACTATTTAAAAGCATACTATAATCCCAAACCTGTGAAATCAGAGAGAAGTTTATGTTTGAAAACAAGCATATTAGAAAATAAGGAAGATTAAAATCAGCCAAACATTAAGTATTAATCTGAAATGTTGAACTTAAAGTATGAAAAACTTAACTTAAAATATAAAAATAAAATAATAAATGCAAAAAAGTAGGAATTAACAGAGAAAAGCAGAAATTTATGGAATTTAAAAATTAGGTTAATTAATATAGCCAAATGCTAATAAGTTTCAGCAAGTGTACAGAAAAAAGAAGTCCCCCGTCAAAAAAAAAAGTATAAAGTGGGAGAAAAGTGTGTATCAATACACTTATGAAAGAAATCTTTTCAAAGTCCTAAGATGATACTATGTAAAATTATATACCAACAAACTTGAAAATTTAGGTGAGATGGAAAATTTTTTGGACAAAATAAATTGCTAGACTGAAAAAGAAAAACATGAATAGATCAATAACTTATAAGAAACAGAAATGTAAATGAAACTGAAATGTAAATAAATGCCTATTTGCTTCTTTTCTCCCTTATTTCCCTCCCTTTTCCCTCTACCACACATGCCCTTCAGAACACTTCAGACTCAATTTTTCAGGTGAATTCTGTCAAACATTAGATCAGAGTTTCTCAGTAGTGACACTGTTGACATTTAGATCAGATAATTAGTTCTTTATTGTGGGGTTGTCCACAGGAAAAATTAATTACTCTAGTGATCCACTAGAGTCCAATAGCACCTCATCTGCAATTTATGACAATCAAAAGTATCTCCAGATATTGTCAAATGTCGTCTGAGAGGCAAACAAAGATCATGGCATCTGGTCCCATCAATTCATGGCAAATAGTTGGGGAAACAGTGGAAACAGTGACAGACTTTATTTTCTTGGGCTCCAAAATCACTGCAGATGGTGACTGCATGCACAAAATTAAAAGACACTTGCTTCTTAGAATAAAAGCTATGACAAACCTAGACAGTGTATTAAAAAGCAGAGACATTACTTTGCCTACAGAGGTCCGTGTAGTCAAAGCTATGGTTTTTCCAGTAGTCATGGATGTGAGAGTTGGACCATAAAGAAGGCTGAACGCCAAAGAATTGGTGCTTTTGAACTGTGGTGTTGGAGAAGACTCTTTGAGAGTCCCTTGAACAGTAAGGAGATCAAACCAGTCAGTCCTACAGGGTATCAACTCTGAATATTCATCAGAAGGACTGATGCTGAAGCTGAAGCTCCAATACTTTGACTACCTGATATGAAGAGCCAACTCATTGTAAATCAGACCCTGATCCTGGGAAAGATAGAAGGCAGGAGGAGAAGGGGATGACAGAAGATGAGATGGTTGGATGACATCACTGACTCAATGGGCATGAGTCTGAGCAAGCTCTGGGAGATGGTGAAGGACAGAGAAGCCTGGCCTGCTGCAGTTCATGGAGTCGCAAAGAGTTGGACATGACTGAGCAACTGAACAACAACAACAAAAGCAAAATAAAAATGACAGAATTAAGACCAATGGCTGTTATAACAAAAATAAATGGATAAACTTTTCTATTAAAGATATTGTAATTACAGGTAAAATAAGAAAAATCAGTAACTCTTCAAAATGAGTGACTCGGGGAGACTGAAAGACTTGAAACAAACAGTATAAACATTAGTAAAGCAGTGATTTAAGCATTACATAAAATTTAAAGTTAAAAACAATATATTAGTTCTGCCATATGTGTCATACATGTTTTAAAAGAAGGGTTCAGGATTTACTCTTTTAACTTGTTTTCCTTTCCTGTATTCAATTTTAGAGGGTATAGGGGATTTAGAGACACAGACATCAGTTCAGTTCAGTTCAGTTGCTCAGTCGTGTCCGACTCTTTGTGACCCCATGAATTGCAGCACGCCAGGTCTCCCTGTCCATCACCAACTCACGGAGTTCACCCAAACTCATGTCCATCAAGTTGGTTATGCCATCCAGCCATCTCATCTTCTGTTGTCCCCTTCTCCTCCTGCCCCCAATCCCTCCCAGTATCAGAGTCTTTTCCAGTGAGGCAACTCTTCGCATGAGGTGGCCAAAGTATTGGAGTTTCAGCTTTAGCATCAGTCCTTCCAAAGAACACCCGGGACTGATCTCCTTTAGAATGGACTGGTTGGATCTCCTTGCAGTCCAAGGGACTCAAGAGTCTTCTCAAACACCACAGTTCAAAAGCATCAATTAACTGCATCCAAATACTGCATCCAAGTACTACAACAGTACTTAGATGCAATCTAAAAAAATGACAGAATGATCTCTCTTCATTTACAAGGCAAACCATTCAATATCATGGTAATCCAAGCCTAAGCCCCGATCAGTAACACTGAAGAAGCTGAAGTTGAACAGTTCTATGAAGACTTACAAGACCTTCTAGAACTATACCCATTTGAATGCAGAGTTCCAAAGAATAGCAAGGAGAGATAAGAAAGCCTTCCTCAGTGATCAGTGCAAAGAAATAGAGGAAAACAATAGACTGGGAAAGACTAGAGATCTCTTCAAGAAAATTAGAGATACCAAAGGAACATTTCATGCAAAGATGGGCACAATAAAGGATAGAAATGGTATGGACCTAACAGAAGCAGAAGGTATTAAGAAGGCTTGCCAAGAATACACAGAAACTATTCAGAAAAGATCTTCACGACCCAGATAATCGTGATGGTATGATCACTCACCTAGAGCCAGACATCCTGGAATGCGAAGTCAAATGGGCCTTAGGAAGCATCACTACAAACAAAGCTAGTGGAAGTGATGGAATTCTAGTTGAGCTATTTCAAATCCTGAAAGATGATGCTGTGAAAGTGCTGCACTCAATATGCCATCGAATTGGGAAAACTCAGCAGTGGCCACAGGACTGGAAAAGGTCAGTTTTCATTCCAATCCCAAAGAAAGGCAATGCCAAAGAATGCTCAAACTACCGCACAATTGCACTCACCTCACACGCTAGTGAAGTAATGCTCAAAATTCTCCAAGCCATGCTTCAATAGCACGTGAACCATGAACTTCCAGATGCTCAAGCTGGATTTAGAAAAGGCAGAGGAACCAGAGATCAAATTGCCAACATCCATTGGATTATTGAAAAAGCAAGAGAGTTCCAGAAAAATATTCTCTTTATTGACTATGCCAAAGCCTTTGACTATGTGGATCACCACAAATGGTGGAAAATTCTTAAAGAGATGGGAATACTAGACCACCTGACCTGCCTCTTGAGACATCTATATGCAGGTCAGGAAGCAACAGTTAGAGCTGGACATGGAACAACAGACTGGTTCCAAATAGGGAAAGGAGTACATCAAGGCTGTATATTGTCACCCTGCTTATTTAACTTCTATGTAGAATACATCATGAGAAACGATGGGCTGGATGAAGCACAAGCTGGAATCAAGATTACTGGGAGAAATATCAATAACCTCAGATATACAGAAGACGCCACCCTTATGACAGAAAGTGAAGAAGAACTAAAGAACCTCATGATGAAAGTGAAAGAGGAAAGTGAAAAAGTTGGCTTACAACTCAACATTCAGAAAACTAAGATCATGGCATCTGGTCCCATCACTTCATAGGAAATAGATGGGGAAACAGTGGAAACAGTGACAGACTTTATTTTGGGGGGCTCCAAAATCACTGCAGATGGTGACTGCAGCTGTGAAATTAAAGGACGCTTGCTCCTTGGAAGAAAATTTATGACCAATCTAGCCAGCATATTAAAAAGCAGAGATATTACTTAGCCAACAAAGGTCCATCTAGTCAAAGCTATGGTTTTTCCAGTAGTCGTGTATGGATGTGAGAGTTGGACTATAAAGAGGGCTGAGTGCAGAAGAATTGATGCTTTTGAACTGTGGTGTTGGAGAAGACTCTTGAGAATCTCTTGGACTGCAAAGAGATCAAACCAGTCCATCCTAAAGGAGATCAGTCCTGAATATTCATTGGACGGACTGATGCTGAAGCTGAAACTCCAATACTTTGACCACCTGATGCGAAGAACTGACTCATTGGAAAAGACCCTGATGCTGGGAAAGATTGAAGGCAGGAGTAGAAGGGGACGACAGAGGATGAGATGGTTGGATGGCATCACCGACTCAATGGACATGAGTTTGAGTAAACTCCAGGAGTTGATTATGGACATTGAGGCCTGGTGTGCTGCAGTCCATGGGGTTGCAAGGAGTCAGACACGACTAAGCGACTGAACTGAACTGAACATAAATTAATTAGATTAAGAATTAAGATTCCCTTTATTAATCAAGAATAAGGAAGACAAAATTTTAAGTTTACCTTAAATGTGTGTATACTATCAGGCATAGTAATTATACTTTTCAAAAATATCGAATTCCTTGAGACTCTTAAGCCTTTCTGTTTCCCAGTGTTTGACTTAGTGTTTTGTATGCAGTGGTTTCATTTAATGTTTGTACTCGTCAGTGTTGATAATAATAGTGATGATGAGGTGGATGACAATGTTCTCTGAGAGCCCTGAGTAGCCATGGCAAGCAAAACATTTTATTGTTTTGTATAGTCAATTCTAATGCTTAATTTCTTTTGTTCAGGTATTGAATGACTCTGCTGTGAATAACCATCCAAAATGTACACATGTTACGGCTTTTAAAAATTCACAAAATGTTATGCAGTTCAGGTAACCTTTAAAAATAAGAAATTGACTTATTTTCTGAAATGCTCAACTCAGTAAATAATATAAAAATGTTGTTTATTGTATTTTAGATTAGTAACCCCACAGAAACAATCAAATTGCAATCAATGGTTGGAAAAGAGAGATACAGGTATTTGCCATTTATATTATTCCTAAGAAATAGGAGTAACAAGTTATATCAGATTTTTATACTAGTCAAATAAATTATTTGGATTATTTGCATTTCTGGCTAACTCACTGTGCATGCCTGGTTTTAAAATATGTTTTTATTAAATATAAAACAAATACACTTATTGTAGAAAATTTGGAAAATGGAGAAAAATATAAAAGAAGCAAAAATACCAACCACCCAGATATAACTGATACTACATACACTATTGTATTTTTTTTCCTCTATGCATATGTGTTTTTATTTCTTTTTGTTTGTTCCTTCAAATTTGAAGCATACTATGTATATTACTTTGGGTCTTTTTCTTTCCACTTGATATGCCCTTGAAGGTATTTTTCCATGCCATTAAATATATTTTGAGATGACTTATAATATGTCTTTGCATGGGTATGCTTTAATTTATTTAGTTTATTTAGCTCACACTGAATATTATGTTATTTCCAGATTTTTTTGCTGTTATAAATGATGCTACTATATTCTTTTATATAAATATTTTGCTATCTTAGATTATTTTCTTTGAATAAATCATAGAAAGGTCACAGGATATATATGTATAAATTTATTATCCTAGAATCAAGTAGCTGTTAGAACTTTGATGCACCTTTGACACAGACTCATTCTCTATGTGTGTGTATCTATCTATCTATTATCTATCTGTCTATATATATATACTGTATGCATACATATATATGTATATATAAAATATATAATATATCATAGAGACACACACATACAAATATATATATAGTTGCCCCTGATGCGAAGAACTGACTCATTGGAAAAGACCCTGATTCTGGGAAAGATTGAAGGCAGGAGAAGAAGGAGACAACAGAGGATTAGCTGGTTGGATGGCATCACCAACTTGACGGACATGAGTCTGAGCAAGCTTCGGGAGTTGGTGATGGACAGGGAAGCCTGGCATGCTGCAGTCCATGGAGTCGTAAAGAGTCAGACACAACTTAGCAACTGAACTGACTGACTGATAGTTGCCCAGTAATAAGTAGCAATTAGGTTATATAAAAGTCTTTCTCTCTTCTTGACTTATTTTGAAATTTTAAAAAATGACTCATTTGGATGGTAAATATATGCATATTCTGAATGGTCATATAATATGCTATAAGCCTGTTCCTCTCACTCTCAAGATAGGATTCAACCAAGACAATATACTTAGATGGGTATTCCTTATACTTTCTTCTGGAAAAAAGGATTATGACTTATCTATCCAGGTGATATATTTCACCTGTTTATAATCCTCTGTCAGAGAAGGCAATGGCACCCCACTCCAGTACTCTTTCCTGGAAAATCCCATGGATGGAGGAGCCTGGTGGGCTACAGTCCATGAGGTCGCTAAGAGTTGGACACGACTGAGCGACTTCACTTTTCACTTTCATGCATTGGAGAAGGAAATGGCAACCCATTCCAGTGTTCTTGCCTGGAAATCCCAGGGACGGGGGAGCCTGGTGGGCTGCTGTCTATGGGGTTGCACAGAGTTGGACACGACTGAAGCGACTTAGCAGCAACAGCAGCATAATCCTCTGTATGTGCTAAGCTGACAGTGTTAGACTGGGAAGAATGGATAATCTCTAGGAACAATATACCCCCTAATACAGATACATGGGGAAATGTATGTATCTGGCATAGTCCTAGCTGCCATTGAGCCTATATGGTGAGGCTCCACACTCAAGAAGGTAAGAAGAAGAAAGATTCTCTTCAACAATCTCCAAGCCTATCTTTTGAAGAAGTTAATATATGGTGAAAGTAGTAGTATGATTAATGCAAGAGGCAAACCTATAAAGCTTTCAGATGACCAAATAGGGAAACTTCTGTTCAAGATAGGAAAGAATTTCCTTAAAAAAATGAAAAAACCCAATCATAAAAGAAGTATTGATAAATTTGGTTATATTAAAATTAAGAATTTCCATTCATCAAAAAACACTGTAAAAAGAATGGGAGACGAGAATATATTTTTAATAAAACTGTCAAAGGACTAGTTTCCAAAAATGTGTAAAACCTTCTACAAACCAAGAAGAAAACTACAGACAACCCAGTTAGAAACGTGCAAAATAATTACGAATAGACACTTCAAATAGAAAAACTTTTGTGGCAGATAAACATATTAAAAAAAATGTTCAGCAAATCAGGAAACTGAAAAATAAACCCACAATGAGATATCATTATACCCCCATCAGATTAGCAAAATTTGGAAGATCTGACAATGTTCAATATTGATGAGAATGTAGGACAATTAAAACTCATAATTATTGGTAGAAACTTTTAATATGTCATTTATAAATAACTTATTGACATATAACAAAGTTATAATTGGAGGTCATAATTTTTTCCTGTGAAATTGAATAATTCCCTAGGGTAGCTCAGGATGGCCAGTTGCCACAACAAAAATTGGTGAATAGTTTCAAAACTAAAATTGGAGAATACTTTAACATCTGGTAAAATGGAAGATACACATACCCTGTATTTTGTAATTCCACTCCTAGGTATGTACCTAGAGAAATACAAGTACATACATACAAGTATAAATGTAGAAGAGTGTTAAAATCATTGTTTGTAATAGCCTCAAAACAGAAACTCCCCAAATGTCCATCTGTAGTTGAATGGATAGTACTGTGTTACATTGTTTTGTGTTTGTATATTAGAATACTTTACACCTATAAAAGTAAGCAAACTATGTCTATATGCAACAATATAGATGAATCTCATGAGAGTGTACTAAACCAAAAAAGCATGACAAAGAGCACATACATTATTATTTCATCATATAACATTTAAAACAGGAAAAAGTATATTGCTTAAGTGATAAACTGATAAAGAAAATCAGGGTAATGATTATCACAGAAGTCAGAATAGTATTTACCACTGAGAAGGAGGCTATGGGGAATATGGGGCCTTTTGGAGAACTCATAATGTTCTATTTCTTTATCAAGGTGGCAGTTACATGGGGTGTTCTCTTTATAATTTTGTTTGTTAAACTGGTCGTGTAGGTTTTATTCTATTATTTTTATGTATTAGATTGAAGTATCTAAAATTTCCATTTTTATTGACCAAGAACAGTTAAATATTGGCAGTTTCATATGGTTTAATTTGTTTTATTTACAATTAAATTTCAAAAAGAAAAAGTAGTTTGTTCTCATATAACAAACAGATGCTGAGTGTGGAGATAAAGGGACAATAAGACAATTGCCAGAATCAAAATGTGCTTCACAAGTAAGTCAAATGTTTTGTTTTTAATTTCTAAGTAGAATATTCTAATTTAAATATTGTTTTCATTTTAATTTCAGATTTGGGCTAACAAAGTTTATTTATGTGAGGTCTGGATGTTATTAACTTAGAAATCAAGTTGCTGTGATGTTACAGATTCTATTCCTTGGAGGAGTTATAGATTTAAAAGTGAAACCACAAAAAGTTTACATGAAATATTTTAAAAATTGTCATTAATAATTGACTATATCCATTGATACCACCACAACTAAATTATAGCTGAATAAAGAAATTTTGTTTGGTAAGATTGAATTATTAGTCAAGGCTGCCACAAAAATATCTTCAAAGTATTTTTTAATAGTAGATAGCTTTAGTGATTATAGGTGTAGGCAATGTACTATAGCTGCTGCTGCTGCTAAGTCACTTCAGTCGTGTCCGACTCTGTGCGACCCCAGAGACGGCAGCCCACCAGGCTCCCCCGTCCCTGGGATTCTCCAGACAAGAACACTGGAGTGGCTTGCCATTAAGGGATAAAACAAGAGAAACAACAGTAGTATTCTACTATAAAGAAATACAGGTAAAAAGCACACTTATATTTTTTTGCTGGAGGGACCCAAATAAATTGTTTCCAAATGGGATTTGGTAACAAACATTTGAGAAATCATATTCCTAGCTTACCAAATGATATAAAGGGGAGTTAGTATTCAAGTTCTCAATTTTGTAGGGAAGCTAGTATAATGAATTTATAAGGGCAAAAAATGTAAAGAACATAACCAATGAGAAAAAAGACTGCCATTTTCTTTCAAAGGGGTATACAAATCTTGACCCAGAGCACAATGTGGAAATTTTGAAAGGAAAATTATTTCTAACCATTTTTCTTCATCAATCTGAGTATATCCTGGTTGTGAGTTAATTTTTCAGGTAGAGATAGGTGAGATAGAGCTGGGAAGAAAAAAATTAGAAAATTGAAAATAATTATTCTCCTGTTTGCTGACAGATATATTTTGGTATCACTTTCACTAATTATTCTTATTTCACTTATTTTGTTTATGAATTGATAACATCATATGTTAATACTGATGTTTTTAACCACATATTTTTACATATGTGAGTTTATTAATGCAATAATATTCCTTTTTATAGCTTTCTGTTACTTTGAATTTGCAGATTACATATGCAGAACATTTTGGGAAGCCAATAGAAAGTAATAGTGATGAAGTAGAAGAAAGGGCTGGGATTTTTCCACGAACTCCTGAAATTCCTTTATTTTTAAGCACTCCTGAAGATGTGAAAGCACCTGATTCTGTGGAGAAATTACCTAAAACCCCCTCAATTGAAATGTAAGATTTTAATTAATTATTATAATGAAAGAATCTATATATTTTGAATTATGTAAATAATTGATAGGAATAGTAAAATGCTTAATGCCTGTAACTTTAAAAAGTTTTCTATTATGGAATATTTCAAATATACAAAGGAGCGAGATTAGTATAATGAACTCTCATATACCTACCACTCTGCCATCTCATTTCATAGACACTTTTCCCCATTTTTCCCTGAAATGTTTAGCTGAAGGTAACATGGATCCTGAGTACCTATCAAGTTTAATATTATAATATTTACGATTTTCAGAAGAATAAAGATGTATGGAAAATATTAAATTGTCAAGCTAAAAAGTTACTATCACATTTGGTAGATTGTGGACACCACTGAATAATATTCCAGCAGTCATTTTGCCTTAATGTTGTAGTGTCTTAAACAAAAACTGCCATTATTTAAGTAACTTTGGTTGACATAAATATCTCTAACATCATTATTTAACTTTGGAAACCACAGATTTGTAGTTTACAGCCAAAAAACTAATGCTATATTTAAGCTTTTTGTTTAGTTCAGTCTTTTCTTTGCTGCTGAATCCTGGGATTCTTCTAAAATATGTGTCAAATAGATTTCACTTCATCAGGAATCTCTCTCTTGTGTTCTACTCTGTATTTTAAATTGCTAGTAAGATTTTTATGTATAAATGTCATGCTGTTGACTCAAAAACAGGATGTTCAAAATGGAATTTATCTTCAAATCTGGGAACTGTTAAAGGGTGTTGCGATCGTATACTAAAACCTCTCTTTATGGATGAGAAAACCAATCTGTAAAATGACTCATTAACAGTCATGGAGATAGTTATGGAGGTATCTTCAGACCTCTATTATTTAACACTTAATAGCACTGGTGGGCTGCTGTCTATGGGGTCGCACCGAGTCGGACACAATTGAAGTGGCTTAGCAGCAGAAGCAGCAGCACTATTAAGTGAATTTGAGTGTAAGCATTTTATAAGTATTGCTCCTTTCATATTCACAACAGCTTTGTGAGATGTAAGTACATTATTATTCTTATTTTATAGATGAAGAAACAGAATCACAGATGCTGCAACTCATCAGTGATAGAGTTGAGATTTAAACCCAGGCAGTTCTGCCTCCAGAATTCATGGTTTTAACCACTGTGTTGTATACTGACTTGTCTAACTTTTTTCCCAAAATCATTTTATAACTTAACTCCCTTATGAAACAATCTGTCATGGCTGGCTTTTCATTAAGACTAAAATTTTGTGACTGCTTTCAAGATCTTGGAGACAGTTTAGCATCAAGTTTAAGAACTTGGACTTTGAATCTGTGTTGCTACATTCAGATCCCTACTCTGGCACTTACATTCTTTCAAGCAAATCATTTAATCTTTCTATGCTGCAAAATCCTCTTCTATGAAATGGAGGTGATAGTGATGGTAGCTATCTCAAAGGGTTGTTTAAGGAATAAGTAAATTAATGATGATGGAAATACATAGAATAGAGCCTGACAGTATATGCTTAGAAAGAATTCTTTATTATCATTTCATAATTGATTATTATACTTTATTTAATATTATTCACCACCCAAACCATAGGTTTTCTTCTCCATAGGTTTGACACTTCAATAACTACTTCCTCCTTTTTCCTGCTATGCTAATTCTTCCCTTTATGACATAGTGCCTATGGTGCTTACCAGTCTGCAATATTTGATAATATGTATTTAGCAATTTGATGATTTTCTTATTTCTCTGTATCAGAAATAGAAATACAGCTACTGAGAGTCAAACACAAAAGGACTCCCCTGGATTTTCTTTTTTAATGAGTTATACTTCTCGATCCCCTGGATTGAATTTATTTGATTCTTCTGTATTTGATTCAGAAATCTCATCACATCAGGTAATATGAGAAGCTCATTTTATTTCTAAAAAATTGTTCACTAGGACCTCAAAAAGTTTAATTCTTTAATATCAAACTTTCTTGAAGCAGAGTACAAAACAGAGACAATTTATTTTTAAAAAATTTTATTGAAGTATAACTGATTTACAGTGTTATATAATTTCTGCTGTTAATTTTTGCTATACGAAGTGATTCAGTTATACATATATATTCTTTTTCATATTCTTTTCCATTATGTTTTGTCCCAGGATATTGAATATAGTTCCCTATGCTATACAGTCAGACCTTGTTTATCCATACTATATATAAAAGTTTGCCTCTGCTAATCCCAAACTCCCAATCCTTCCCTCCCCTTCCAGTCTACCCTTGGCAACTGCAAGTCTGTTCTCTATATCTGTGTCTGTTTTTATTTTGTAGATATATTGATTTATATTGTATTTTTAGATTCCACATATAAGTGATACCATATGGTATTTATATTTCTCTTTCTGACTTATTTCACTTAGTATGATAATCTCTAGGTCCATTCATGTTGCTGCAGATGGCATCGTTTCATTCTTTTTAATGGCTGAGTAATATTCCATTGTATATATAATATATAACACACCTTTATCAATTCATCTGTGAATGGAAATTTAGGCTATTTTCATATCTTGACTATTGGAAGTTGTGCTACTATGAACACAGGGGCATATATATATTTTTGAATTACAGTTTTGTCTGGGTATATGCCCAGGAGTGAGACTGCTAGATTGTATGGCAACTTTATATTTAGTTTTTTGTGAAACCTTTGTACTGTTTTCCATTGTGGCTACATCAGTTTACAGTCCCACCAGCAGTGTAAGAGGTTCCCTTTTCTCCACAGCCTCTCTAGCATTTGTTATTTGTAGACTTTTTAATGATGACCCTTCTGACTGGTGTGAGATAATTGCTCGTTATGGTTTTGACTTGCATTTCCCTAATAATTAATGATATTAAGCATCTTTTTGCATGTGCCTGTTGGCCAACTGTGTGTCTTCTTAGGAGAAATGTCTGTTTAGGTCTTCTGCCCATTTTTTTGGTTGGGTTGTTTGTTTTTTTGTTGTTGAGCTATGTGAGCTGTATGTTTTAGAAGTAAAGCTTTGTTGGTTGTATCATTTGCACATATTTTCTCCCAGTATGTAGGCTGTCTTTTCATTTTGTTTATGGTTTTCTTTGCTGTGCAAAACCTTGTAAGTTTGATTAGCTCCCATTTGTTTATTTTTGTTTTTATTTCCTTTGCCTTGGGAGACAAGAAAACATAGGTGCAATTTATGTCAGAGACTGTTTTGCCTGTGTTCTCTTCTGGGAGTTTTATGATGTTTTGTTTTATATTTAAGTCTTTAAGTCATTTTGAGTTTATTTTTGTGTATGGTGTGAAGATGTGTTCTAAGTTTGTTGATCTTTGCAGCTGTCCAACTTTTCCACCACCACTTGCAGAGGTGGTTTTTAAAAGATTCTGAGTATTGGTAGTTTAAAAAAGTTCCCCCATTGTCTTTATGCTTTTAACTTCAAGTGTCTCACATTGATTCTATTTGTAAAAACAGAATCTCAGGATTTGAAGTGCAGTTAAAGGCAGTTTAAAAATTAGTTTGACTTTATAGCTCTAAACAAGCTTCACATATTCTCAATGTGGAAAAATTTTCAGGTAATTAGTTGGTCTTTTCCTCTCCATGTGTATGTAGAAACAAAAACTGACAGAATTAAAGAAATAGATGAAAACAAGTTTAGTTAGAGATTTTTAACACCCCTTTCTAAGCAATCGATAGAATTAGACGACACAATCAAGAAATATCTTACATAAAATCCAAACAACCCCATCAGCCCCCTTGACCTAATTGACATTTGTAGAACTCTACATCCAACAACTGCAACATATTTATTCTTTTCAAGTGGTGATGGTACATTCACCATGATAGATGGATCATATTCTGGGCTATTAAATGGTTCTTAATAAATTGAAAAGGGTATAAATCATGTAGAATATTTTCTCTGATCTCAGTGAAATTAAATTAGAAATCAATAAGATATTAGGAAATTCCTGAATATTTATGCCATGGATCGAAGAATAAATTAGAAAAGATTTTTAAATGAATTATGAACATTCAGCATATAAAAATCTGTGGGTTCCTGCCAAAACCAGAACAAAATAACTTTAAATAATTAATAGAAAAGAAGAAAGGTCTGTCATCAATGACCTAAAGTTCTACCTTGAAAAGCTAAAAAAAGAAGGTAAACCCAAAGTAAGTACAATTAAAATAAGAAAGATAAGAAGTCACTGAAATAGAAAACAATAGAGAATATTAGCAAAGCTAAAGTTGGTTCTTTGAAAAACACTAACAGAATTTATAAACTTCCTAGATTGATAAAGAAAAAGATTAGACAATTTACCTATATTAGGAATAAAAGCAATGGCACCCCACTCCAGTACTCTTGCCTGGAAAATCCCATGGATGGAGGAGCCTGGTAGGCTATAGTCCATGGGGTCGCTAAAAGTCGGACATGACTGAGCAACTTCCCTTTCACTTTTCACTTTCATGCATTTGAGAAGGAAATGGCAACCCACTCCAGTGTTCTTGCCTGGAGAATCCCATGGACGGGGGAGACTGGTGGGCTTCCGTCTGTGGGGTCGCACAGAGTCGGACACAACTGAAGCGACGCAGCAGCAGCAGCAGCAGCAGGAGGAATGAAAGAGAGAATATTATTATAGCTCCTACTTATTTTAATGATAAGACAGTATTCTGAAATAGAAGATTGGTAAGGGGAAACTTCAGTTTCTACATATTAAAATATCCCATAAACCTTTGAGCAATCAAAATAGTGTGATAATGGTACAAGGATTGATTGATTGATTGATCCATGGCATGGACAGTGTCTTGAAACAAAAGAATTTTGACTGTGGTATGAATAGGGCCACAAATTAGGAGGGATAAATTAGGTGTTTGTTGTACACGTGCACAAGTAGATTCTATGTGCTTAGTCACTCAGTCGTGTCCGACTCTTGGCAACCCCATGGACTGTAGCCCTCAAGGCTCCTCTGTCCATGGGATTCTCCAGGCAAGAATACTGGAGTGGGTTGCCATTTCCTTCTCCAAGATGCTATAGATGCATTACATTTTAAAATGTTAACTATAAAATATTTCAGAAGAAATATAGGTGAATATTTATCAGAGCTTAGGAAGAAGAAGGATTCTCTAAACATGAAACAGTAGAAGAGGCAAAAGAAAATAAAAATGGTTTTGGTTTGGTTACATACAAAATTTTTATATGTCAAAAAGTTTTAAAAGCAAAGCAATAATGTGATATAAAATATTTGCAATAATATGACAAAGAATTAAGATCTTTATTATGTAAAGAGCTTATATGTACCAGCAAGAAAATTACTGCTTCAATAGAGATATGGACAAAGTCCATTTGGTGACTAGGTAATTCACTGACAAAGAAATTCAAGTGACTTAAAAAAAAATCTCTGGGAAAAACTGCTTTCCTTATTAATTGTCAAAGTATATAAATTGTGCATAATAATATTTATTCAAGTGTTATTTATATTAGAAAAAGAAATAGGAACAATCTAAATGTTTAAACAGAAGAATGATTGAAACTATATGTTATGTCCATATAGAGGAATATTAAAATGACATAAAAGGAATAAAGTTTTATAAGAATAGTTACATGGAAAAATGCTCATAATGTAATGTTAAGAGGGGAAAAAAGAGAACAGAAAACTATATTTAATGATCATAGTTTTTGAAAAGCCCATTTTATAAAGAAAACAGATTCTTTTGGCAGCAAAAGTT
The DNA here is from genome assembly GCF_019923935.1 of Bubalus bubalis. Taxonomy (NCBI): domain Eukaryota; kingdom Metazoa; phylum Chordata; class Mammalia; order Artiodactyla; family Bovidae; genus Bubalus; species Bubalus bubalis. The sequence continues at coordinate 30,732,482 of NC_059167.1, forward strand.
TATTTGAACTGACATGAAGCTATCAAACTGTATTATTTTATTATATAATACAACCTGATTTGTAAAAGGCCTTTAGAATAAAACAAAGTTAATTAGAATTTTAGGTTATATTAACATTCCAAAGTAGGAACTATCCTTGGTACAATATGTATTGCCTATTAATATTTTATATATTGCCAGAGTCAAATCAATAAGCCTTATTTTAATATGTCAATGATAGTTTTAAAGATAGACCTCTTTTTAATTGCAATCATATTCTATATAGAATGTTGCCATTTTGTCTACTCTAATTATGCTTATAAGAAGAACTAGGCTTCAGAGTCTAATATAAATGCTATGCCTACTGTTCTACTGATTTCATGAGTAATATTAATGGAAATTATTTTTCAGTTTGGTGAACATTATTCTTCAGGAAATTTAAATCCTCCCTCATCCCAACAAGAAATTGGTAAGTGATTTGAAGTTTGCTATATATAAAACTTTAACCATTTGTGTTTAGCTTGTCTCTGATTTTCTTAGGCACTTAGTTAATATTCTTTAAAAACTAATGGTACTTCTGCACCATTCACTAATTATTATTTTTAGCAATTTATCTTCTTCTCTCACCTACCCAAACTTGCTTTTTCCAATATTTATTAATAACTTCAGTTTAGTCAGCTCAGTCGCTCAGTCATGTCCAACTCTTTGTGACCCCATGGACTGCAGCACACCAGGCTTCCCTGTCCATCACCAACTCCCAGAGCTTGCTCAAACTCATGTCCATCGAGTTGGTGATGCCATCCAACCATCTCATCCTCCGTCGTCTCCTCCTTCTCCTGCCTTCAATCTTTCCCAGCATCAGGGTCTTTTCCAATGAGTCAGTTCTTCACATCAGGTGGCCAAAGTATTGGAGCTTCAGCTTTAGCATTAGTCCTTCCAATGAATATTCAGGACTGATTTCCTTTAGGAGTGACTGGGTTGATCTCCTTGCAGTCCAGGGGCCTCTCAAGCATCTTCTCTAACACCACATGTAAAAGCATCAATTCTTTGGTGCTCAGCTTTCTTTATGGTCCAACTCTCACATTAATTAAGGTATTAATAACCTACCAATTATCAAACATTATGAGTATTTTATATTTATTATCATTTGAGTCTCTTCACAGCATTTGATATAGTTGAATATTCTTGTCTTCCTTCTGGAGTTTCTGTATTTCTTCTTTTTAAAAACACTTTTGGCTATAGCCTGAAGCATGTGGGACCTTAGTTCCCCCAGCAGAGATCAAACCCAAGCTCCCTGCATTGGAAGACAGAGTCTTAACCACTGGATTGCTGGGGAAGTCCATGGATTTCTTCTTATCTTGCTGGAGCTTACTTTTTATTGCATTTTCTTTCTTCTTTTATCTCTTTATTAATTCATTTATTCAACATATAAATATATATGTATATTACATATATAGTATAGTTGATATCCCTGGAAGAGAGCATGGCAACCCACTCCAGTATTATTGCCTGGAGAGTTCCCATGGACAAAGGAGCCTGGAGGGCTACAGTCCATACAGTCCAAGGAGTTGGACATGACTGAGTGACTAAGCATAGCACAGCACAGCAGCATACTTGATATAAGATACTGCTTCTGGTTGTATAGAATAGTGGACAAAAATGCAAAGTTCTCATAGGGTTTATTTATGTTCTAGTGGGAGAAGCTGAAAATAGACAACCTTTATATGTCATGTAATGCACTAAAAACAGTTGATATGGGTTTAAATTGGCAGCCAGACTCATGTGTCACAAATTTTAGTCTTAGGTTTAATTAGCTTTATAGAAAGATATGGGATAGATGATAACAGCATGTACAGCACCTTTGTCTCATTAAGAGACTCACTAGCTACCAAAATAATAATAAACTTTCTTTTGCTACCTCATCCCCAAGGGACATGTAAAGCCACTATGAATAAGAGGAATGGCACAGGTAAGTCATCTTGACACACAGAAGCAGCAGGCTCAGTTTCCCACTGGTCTTTTAATACTATTCTAGTCATGAGACCCCGAGAAGGCAATGGCACCCCACTCCAGTACTCTTGCCTGGAAAATCCCATGGACGGCGGAGCCTGGTAGGCTACAGTCCACGGGGTCATTAAGAGTCAGTCACGACTGAGCGACTTCATTTTCACTTTTCACTTTCATGCATTGGAGAAGGAAATGGCAACCCACTCCAGTGTTCTTGCCTGAAGAATCCCAGGGACGGGGGAGCCTGGTAGGCTGCCGTCTGTGGGGTTGCACAGAGTTGAACATGACTGAAGTGACTTAGCAGCAGCAGCAGCAGTCATGAGGCCCAAAGACTTTGTATCAACTCACAGCTCCTCTAATTCAAGTATCATCCTATCCAGTAGACTAGGCAGACACATCATTCTACATTTACCATAATTCTGTATTTTCTAACAAAACAGTGCTATGAGGAGTCAGACTCCAAATTCATTCTTCCAGGTGGGCCTAGATCAGCATGAGCTTGATGTTAACTCTAATCACTTGTAGGGATAAGTATTATGAAGAAAAGTTAAGCAGAGTAAGGGAAATAGGGAGAATTTGGATTGGGAAGATAGTTGCTGTGTTATGAGAGAATCAGAGAAGGCATCATAAAAGGCAACATTTGAGCAGAGACTTGAAGGAGGTGCAGGTTCTAGGCACAGGGTGCAGAGATCTTGCGATAGGACTGTGCTCAGCATGTTCATTGAACAGCAGCTAAATTTATATGGTTAGGATAAAATAAGGAAAAACCAGTAGGAAATTGAATCAGAGAGGTTGGAGGGAGAACACACCATACTAGCCCCTTAGACCATTTAAGGACTTTGGGGGGTGGGGTTTCTGTTTGAGATGGGAAGCTATTAAAGAGTTCAGCAAGGACTAAAATGATCTGACAGGTTTTTTTTTCTTTTAATTGGAGGCTAATTACTTTACAATATTGTGGTGGTTTTTGCCATTCACCCATGAATCAGCCATAGGTGTACAGGTGTTCCCCATCCTGACCCTCCCTCCCACTTCCCTCCCCATCCCATCCCCCAGGGACATCCCAGTACACCAGCCCTGAGCACCCTGTCTCATGCATCAAACCTGGACTGGCAGGTTTCATTTTTACATATGATAATATACATGTTTCAATACTGTTCTCTCAAATCATCCCACCCTCTCCTTCTCCCATAGAGTCCAAAAGTCTGTTCTTTACATCTTTGTCTCTTTTGCTGTCTCACATATAGGGTCATCGTTACCATGTTTCTAAATTCCATATATATGCGTTAATATACTGTATTGGTGTTTTTCTTTCTGACTTACTTCGCTCTGTATAATAGGCTCCAGTTTCATCCACCTCTTTAGAACTGATTCAAATGCATTCTTTTTAAGAGCTGAGTGATATTCCATTGTGTATATGTACCACAGCTTTCTTATCCATTCGTCTGCCAATGGACATCTAGATTGCTTCCATGTCCCGGCTATTGTAAACAGTGCTGCAGTGAAATTGGGTTACTTGTGTCTCTTTCGATGTATATGCCCAGCAGTGGGATTGCTGGGGCGTATGGCAGTTCTATTTCCAGTTTTTTAAGGAATCTCCACACTGTTCTCCATAGTGGCTATACTAGTTTGCATTCCCACCAACAGTGTAAGAGGGTTCCTTTTTCTCCATACTCTCTCCAGCATTTATTGTTTGTAGACATTTTGACAGCAACCATTCTGACCGGCGTGAGATGTTACCTCATTGTGGCTTTGATTTGCATTTCTCTGATAATGAGTGACGTTAAGCATCTTTTCATGTGTTTGTTAGCCATCTGTATGTCTTCTTTGGAGAAATGTCGGTTTAGTTCTTTGGCCCATTTTTTGATTGGGTCGCTTCTTTTTCTGGAATTGAGTTGCAAGAGTTGCTTGTATATTTTGAGATTAATTCTTTGTCAGTTGCTTTGTTTGCTATTATTTTCTCTCATTCTGAAGGCTGTCTCTCACCTTGCTTATAGTTTCCTTCACTGTGCAAAAGCTTTTAAGTTTAATTAGGTCTTAAATAATTACTTGGCTGCTTTATGGAGAAACAGACCTTATGGAAGCTTGGGGGAAATCAGGGAGATTTATTAGGAAGCTATTGAAATAATACAGGTGAAAGCTGATAATGGTAAGATTGAAGTCAGTGGAAGTGATGAGAAGAGGACAGATTTTAGTTATTAAAATTTTATAGTTATTTAGTTTTTAGTTTAGTTTTAGTTTAGTTATATAGTTATAGTGATTTTAGTTATATAGTTTTCTGAAGATAAGAGTTGTTAAGGATTTACTTATGGACTGGATGTAAAAATTAAGAGGAAGATGGATGATGCCAAGATTTTGATATGAATAATTATAAGAATAGAATTAACATCTATTGAAATATGGAAGGCTATAAAAGTTAATTTGAGATTGCCACTGTCTTATACAGTGTTAGGTGCTCAGTCATGTCCAACTCTTTGTGACCCTGTGGACTATAGCCCCCCAGGCTCCTCCATTCATGGAATTCTCCAGGTAAGAATACTGGAGTGGGTTGCCGTTTTCTTCTCCAGGGGATCTTCCCAACGGAGGGATCAAACCCAGGTCTCCGGCGTTGCAGGCAGACTCTTTACTGTCTGAGCCACTAGGGAAGCCCTTGAGATTGACAGGAGTTTAATTTTAGAAGTGTTATCATTGAAAAGTCTATAGTAGATATTAAGTGAAAGTAAATGGGAAATTTTATATTTGAATCTGAAATTCAGTGAGGTGAGACGTATGTTTTGGAATTGTCATAAATAGTTATTAAATACCACAATACCAGAATGAATCTACCAATTGTAGACATGCTTTAAATGCCTACTATCTAAAATATTAAATCTATTTACATTCTCCCCTTTGACTTTTTCATTCATTTGACACTCATTCACTTTAGCATTTTCAAATATTTTAATACAGGTGATGACCAAATTCATATCTTCCCTCCTGACTTCTTCCAATTCTCTTTAACTCCCATACCTTACTTTTTTAGCCTCTCCCTAAGTTTTATTGAGATAAAATTGTCATATACCACTTAAATAAAAATTTAAGATGTGTGACATAATGATTTGATGTACGTATATTATGAAATGGTATCCCACAGTAAGTTTAGTTAGCATCCATCATCAAATTAGATACAATAAAAATAAAATTTTTTTCTTCATCATGAGAACTTTTAGGATTTAATCCCTTAAGCATTTTCATATATATAGCACGATAATGTTAACTATGGCATCACGTCATTCTATCCCTAGTACTTATTTATCTTATAACTGGAAGTTTGTACTTTTTGACATCATCACCTCTGGTAATCTGATCTCTTTTTCTGTGAGTCTGGTTTTCTTTCTTTTCCGATTTTTTAGATTCCACTTATAAATGAAATTATATAGTGTCTGACTTATTTCACTTAGCAAAATGCCCTCAAGGTCCATCCATGTTGTTGTAAATAACAGGATTTTTTCCTTTTTTATGGCTGATATGTCTATATGCATTTTTAGATATCTGACGACTTCTTTATCCATTCATTCATCAGTGTACACTTAGGTTATTTCCATGTCCTAGCTATTGTAAATAATGCTGCTATGAACATGGAGGTGCAGAAATTTTTCCAAGTTAGTGCTTATTTCTTTTGGATATATTCCCAGAAGTAGAATTGCTGGATCATATAGTAGTTCTATTTTTAATTTTTTTTTAGGAACTTCTGTACTGTTTTCCATAGTAGCTTTAGCAGTATATAAACCCAACAACAGTGCACAAGGGTTCCCTTTTCTGTACATCCTCACCAACATTTGTTATTTCTTGGCCATTCTAACAGGTATGAGATGATATTTCATTGCATTTTTAACTTGCATTTTCCTAGTGACTAGTGACATTGAACATCTTTTCATGTTCTTGCTGGCCATTTGTATATCTTCTTAGGAAAAATACCCATTCAGACTGTTTGTCCATTTTTAATTGAATTACTTGTTTGTTTGCTGTTGAGTTGTATGAGTTCTTTATATATTTTGGATGTTAACCCTTTATTGGCTATGTAGTTTACAAATATATTTTACAATTTTGTAAGTTGTCTCTTGACATTGTTGATTGTTTCTTTTGTTGTGCAGAAGTTTTTTCTTTTGCTTGTGCTTTTAGGTGTTATATCCAAAATATTATTGCCAAGACTCAAGTCAGGGATCTTTTTTCATGTTTTCTTCTAGGAGTTTCATAGAATCCAGTTTTAAATTTTAAGTCTTTACTATGTTTTGAGTTAATATTTGTGAGTAGTATAAGAGGTCTACTTTAATTCTTTTTCATATGAATATCCTATTTTCCCAGCACTGCTTATTGAAGAGGCTATCTTTTCTCCATTGAGTATTCCTGGCTTCTTTATCAAATATTAGTTTTATATGCTTAGGTTTATTTCTGGGCTCTCAGTTCTGTTCCATTGAGACAGTTTTGTCTCTTCATTTCCAGTTTCGAGGCCTTTATTTCTTTTTCTTGCCTGAATGCTCTGACAAGGACTCTTAATACATGTTGAATGGGAGTGTTGAGAGTAAACACCCTTGTCTTGTTCCTGATTGTAGAGGAAAAGCTTTCAATCTTTTATTATTGTGTATGATGTTAGCAGTGGATTTATTGTATAATGTCCTTTATTATGTTTATTATGTTAAGGTGCATTTCTTCTATACCTAATGTTTTAAGAATTTTATCATGAATAGGTTGAATTTGTCAAATGTTATCTGTGCAACTACTGAGATGATCATTTAATTTTTCCTTTCATTCTATTAATGTGATATATCACAATGATTGATTTGCATACATCAAACCATCCTTGCATCCTAGGTATAAATCCCACTTGAGCATGATGAGTGATCCTTTGTTTTGCAAGTATTTGGTTAATTTGATTTGCAAGTATTTTGGTGAGAATTTTTGCATCTGTATTCATCAGAGGTATTAGTCTGAAGTTTTTTTTTTATGGTAGTATCCTTTTCTGGCTTCGGTATGAAGGTAAGCTAGCTTCGTAAAATGTGTTTGAAATGTTCCATCTTCTCTGATTTTTTTTTTGAAGAGCTTGATAAAGATTGATAAATACTTCTTTAAGTATTTGGTAAAATTCACAAGTGAAGTTATCTGATAGGACTTTATTTGTAATATAATCGATATCTCTTTATATCTAAAACGTCTGTTGACATTTAAAACTCAGCATATCTGAAATCAAACTGGTTCTCTTTCTGATGTACCTGATGGTATCTCCATTTTCTAGTTGCTAAGACTCAGAACATCAGTCATAATTGTAACTTTTTTCTGTGCCTGTGACTACATTCAACAAGTCATCAAGTTGTGTCAGTTCTCTCTTTGAAATACTTTTCTTTTCTATTTTCATTATATGGAAATAATTAAATTTAGGACTCTTATTATCATTCACTTGGGCTATTTCAGTAACATTGTAATTGGTCTTTTTATCCTTTTAAGTTACTTATAGATCATACCCCAGTTACTCTTCCTTATGCACAGTATTGACCATCTCATTGCCCTGGTTAAATACCTTTAATGTATCCCCTAGAGTAGAAAATTATGCTCCCAGTTTTCTAACCTAAGCCTTTTCTCCTATTAAAATAATTTATGCTTTGGCTATACTGAAGAACTCACTGCATCCCTAATCTGCCCACACTTTCTTACCTACTTTTTCTTCCTGAAATCCTCAACTTCCATCTCTTTCTAACCATCTTTTCAAGACCAAGGCTCTTCCATAAAACCTTTTATTTTCCCTTTTGACATTCCATTCCAAAAAAAGTGTCTCCCTGAAAGGAACTAGATGAAGAATATTCTCTAAACTATAAAATTTGGGGCCCTGGTTGGCTGCTGCTGCTGCCGCTGCTGCTAAGTCGCTTCAGTCGTGTCCGACTCTGTGTGACCCCATAGATGGCAGCCCACCAGGCTCCCCTGTCCCTGGGATTCTCCAGGCAAGAACACTGGAGTGGGTTGCCATTTCCTTCTCAAATGCATGAAAGTGAAAAGTGAAAGTGAAGTCGCTCAGTCCTCTCCGACTCTTAGCGACCCCATGGACTGCAGCCTATCAGGCTCCTCCATCCATGGGATTTTCCAGGCAAGAGTACTGGAGTGGGATGCCATTGCTTTCTCCCCTGGTTGTCTAACAGTAAGTAAAGAAGATATAATCTGAAGACTGAGTTACTTAGTTTATGAAAACTTCCCAGATCGACAAGACGGGCAGCAGTTGGAATTGACTTTCCATTAGTCATTTTTAAAACATGGTAAAAGCAGAGTTTTGTTGTTAGTTGCCAAGTCATGTCCAACTTTTTTGCAACCCATGGACTGTTGCCCGCCAGGTGCCTCTGCCCATGAGATTTCTCAGGCAAGAATACTGGAGTGGGTTGCCATTTCCTTCTTCAGAGAAAAGCAAAGTAGCCATATTTAATTAGATTATTTCTAGATATGAGACTGCTGTGCATCCTATTACAAATTATAAATATTTAAGACATTTTCTCAATTTTTAGTTGTTATATAGAAATAAAAGTTATTTTCTATTTTGAAAAAGCTCTCCCCTTTACTTTTCTGATTCTCTTTTTTAAATACATTTTCGTACCTGTACTATTATTATGCTGTAATTACTTATGAATATATACAAAATCTTTTCTAATCATAGGTTCTTTGAGGACAGGACTCTGTTTTATTCACCTTTGAATTCTCCCCAGCACCTGGACTACACAGTAATCTTGAATAGTAATCCATTATTTTATTTATAGTGATCATAGTTTTATGAATACTTCATATGAACTTCTTTTCTTCTGAAATTAAAATAATGTCAGACTCATTTTTTTCAAAGGGAGATTTAAGATTTTTAGTTCTTCCTGGATCTTTAGCTATGTTATATCTATTTTCTTTTGTTTAAGTCTTACATATGTATACTAAAGTCAGTGGAAAAATGAAGAAAGGGAAAGAGGAAGAACTCAAGATCAGTCTATCCATCTGTCCATCCCTCTGTTCATCCATCCACCCACCCAACCTATTGCTGGTTAGATCAGCTTTACTCAGGGTAAAGTAACCAAGATATTTGAAAATATATGAAATTTCAAAATGGCACAAAGTGAATTGTTTTGCTTAATGTATTAATTGAATTGGTTCTCTGTGGAAAAAATAAAGATCCTTTAAAAGACTTATTTCAAATGAGTCTTTGGATTGCTATACATTTTAAATTGTTAAATAGTAATTAAAATTATAATTAAGGTATTGAAATTTTATTTTACAATTATAGTCTTAATATAATGAATTAAAAACAATATTTTTCTTTAATGGCAGTTCTTGGAATCATTAACTAAATAATTCTTTATGAAGTTGATTTCAAAAGTTCCTTTTAAAACTATAAAACTCTTTTCATTGTTCTGTCAATTTCCTTAAACAATGCCATGAAAAGTATATTGTAGTTACTCAATAAATAATAGTTGAATAAACCTGACTTATATAGTATGTTTCAGATCACTGGATCTTCCTCCATTCTTTTTCTATGATTTTAGGTAATGCCAAGCATTTATCATCTCTTTCCTGTTTAGCCCCATTTCTAAACATTTTCCTATTCCAGTCTTTCTTATTATCTCTTGAGAAATTCTTATAAAGCAGTTCAAATTGTTTCATATCTTTGCTTGAAAACTTTTAATGTTTCATCTTATCTACCAAATAAAGTACAGATTCTGTAGTTGGATATTCATTCATTTTCAAGCTCATCTTTGTTAATTCCACTTTAATAACTCTCTGTTATTTCTCAATGCTTCTGATAAGTTGAATTGATTTCTGTTTCCCTTATATTTCTTATGCACATCTGTTTCTGTTCCTCCGTGCTATTCTCTCCATCTGAGATTTTTTATTCCTTTTTCTACCTTATACACTAGCTTTCATGGTGACTCAGATGGGAAAGAATTTAATTCAGGAGACCCAAGTTCAATCCTTGGATTGGGAAGATTCCCCTAGAGAAGGAAATGGCAACCCACTCCAGTATTCTTGCCTGGAGAATCCCAGGGACAGAGGAACCTGGTGGCCTGCAGTCCATGGGGTCGCAAAGAGTCAGACACAACTGAGTGACTAACACAACACTCTTTATATACTTGAATTAAAATTACATCAAAGTAGGGTTTAAGTTTGAAGCTGTTTAACCTTCCATAGTACAAAAGACAAAGCTTTGCACATAAGAGGAAAACAATTAAATATCTGATTTAATGTTACCCTATTTATTGTATGCTGTGCACTGTAATTTGGTAGGTTGTGCAGTTATGTAACATAAATTGCATGACATTGTAATATTTATCTTCCTCAGGAAACTTATTTGGGAAACCAGAAAGAGAAGATGCCTTTACTTTTTCTTTTCCATCAGACTCTTCAACTCATACATTTGGAGCTGAAAGAGATGCTTTTAGTTTTCCGTTTTCATTTGAACAGGATCAAAACTCAGCACTTTCTTCTGTAAAAGGGTTTTCATCTTCCTCACAAAATACCACACAATTTACTTTTTTTTGAACTAGTTACTGATTTATTGAATTATTTTACTGCTCTGTAATTATCTAGGGCATAAATTTATGTTGTTACTTAAACTATGAAGACCACTTTCTTTTGTTGATTAAAGAAATAATGGGTTACCATAGTAACATTATTTGATTATATTGATTTAATATTGAAGGAAATTAAGCCTGGGTCATCTACATTTATTTTTATTTGCAGCATTAGCTATCATTATTTATTTTGGTTTTGATTTTGCAAGCTATATTCTTTGAGAACCTATGCTTCACTGCTACAGTAAAGAGAGTGATACTTTATAATGATCTTGAAGAATTTATACTATTGATATTGAATAAAATGTTATTTTTTATAATACAACAAAAATTTAAATATTACTCATTATTTTAAGATGGTATCTTTAATAGAAGAAAATTAAATATGAATGGCTAATTTATGAAAGTTGAATGGTTGCATTAATGGTGATACTGTTAATGTTTATTTTTGCTTAAACCTTTTCGAAGAACATTTAGAACCTCGATTCCTGTTTTCAAACAAAAAATTCACCTTTATGTTTTATATATATTAATAGTATTTGCTTGTCAATCATTTATACAGCTTAAATTAATAATTAAATTTTTATGAAATTGTATAAATATAATTACTCAATATCTTTGTACCTGTGCTTTTTAAAATTAATTGTATTGAGTTATGAAGTAATAAAGAGTCTGACTTCATAATTTGATCTGTGACTGCTGAAAGATTTTGAGCCTCACCTGTTTTCTTCCCCTCCTGCCCCACATCTGGTCAAACTGGTAAGAAAGCCCAGGAGTTTCCTCCTTTGGCATCATTGGAATGTTCAAAACCATGTACAGGAACTTTTGTCATGGCCTATCCCTAACTGCTGTAAAAACCCAAAGCTAGTATCTCCTTTCTCTGCCATTTTCAGACTAGGTTTTCAGATCGGGTCTGTTCTCCCCATAAAATGTTATTCTGTAAGTAATAAGCCTTGTCATACCTTTTTGGAGTGTGTGGTGTCACCAGTCTCAATATCCAAACCAAATTTTGGGTGAAAATCAATCTCACTTCTTCAGGATGTCTATATATATCACAATTGTAGTAACTAAACCTTCCCAATCTTTTTAGAAGTCAAAAGGATGGTATTACTAAGGGTAGAAAGAATTTAAGGAAACTTTGGACTGTTTTAAAAATCTTCAACAGCTGGTTGAATGATGACAGTTTCAGTTAAAAAGCTGGAATTTTTCTTTTTATATCAACTATTTTATTGTGTATGATTTAATTAATTGGTGGTTTTGACATAATAAGGACACTAACTATATATGAGGAAGGATAAAAATGTTGTAACTGCCTTGTTACTTAGAGGTTCAAAACTGGTTTTAGCTTTGAGCAACACACTGATGGCATGGTTTATTTTTACTCTTAAATAGAGAAATGTCTAGCAAACAAGTATGGTTAGATTTACCATGCAAAGGTAAAATAAATGTTTTTAAAGTATCTACACTGTGTGTGACATTTTGAGGACACATAAAATTGCTAGGGATATAGTATTTAAATTTTTAAAAATATTTATTTATTTGGCTTAGTTGAGCATGTGGGATCTTTGTTACAGCTCTTGTACTTCACTCTAGTTCTGCTGCTCGGACTCCAGAGTGCACAGGCTGTCTCCCTGCTGTATGTGGGATCGTAGTTCCCTGACCAGGGATCGAACTGTGTCCCCTGCATTGGAAAGCAGATTCTTAACCACTGGACCACCAGGGAAGTTCCTAAGTCTTTATACTTAAGGAACTTAAAATTTAGTTGAGGAGACAAGTGTAGGAATCAATATAGCATATTAAAATAAAATAGTTAATAATCATATTCTATAGCTTATAACTTGGTCTCTGCAAGGGAAGAGATTGAGAAACCTTTCTTTTCTAATTCTGTCATCATGGACTGGAAAGCCTGGGAAGAATTCACTGAAGAGGTAGGACGTGAATTAGGATTTTAAAGGTATGTAGATTATAAAATTCTTTCATAGAAGGTTGCCTATTTTTAGTTTTACATTTTTTATTGCATAATTTTACTGACTAGTGTTTAGTACAATTTCATTAAAGGCTTGTTGGATTTATAGGATTGATCTGAATTTGTAAAGGAGGCAGTGAGGACTTTCTATCCAGAGGGATGGCATAGGGAGGGAGGTGGGAGCGGGGTTCAGGATGGGGAACATGTGTACACTTGTGGTGGATTCATGTCGATGTATGGCAAAACCAATACAATATTGTAAAGTAATTAGCCTCCAATTAAATAAATTAAAAACAAAGCAAAAAAATAAAACTACCACTTAATAGAAAAACCTGTAATCACTTTTTAAAATCCAGATGCATAAAAAAATAAAAATAAAATGTTCAAACCCTTAAAAAAATAAGAATAAAAAATTTCTTGGAGTCTAAAAACAAAAGAAAAATGCAATCATAAATTAAATTGTGTGGAGGAAATTAAAGAGTAAGTGTATACAAATTGTAAAAATTTGGTTATGTGAAAAATGCCATTGGTAATTTGATAGGGATTGCATCGAATCTGTAGATTGCTGTGGGTAGTATAATCATTTTTCCAAACTATTTGTTAAATATATCTTTCAACTTCTTTGACCTATGAATTATTAAGAAGTGCATTTAATTTCAAAATATTTAAAGTTATGTAAATATTTTATTTTTACTGGTACTTAATATGATTGCATTGGGATTATTTAACATATGATTTCTATTCTTTTAAATCTGAGTCTTCTGTAGCCCCATGTATATGTGCTTAGTTGCTCAGACTGTCTGACTCTTTGCAGCCCCATGGACTGTAGCCCGCCAGGCTCCTCTATCCATGGGGATTCTCCAGGCAAGAATAATGGTGTGAGTTGCCATGCCCTCCTCCAGGGGATCTCCCCAACTCAGGGATCAAACTCAGGTCTCCTGCATTGCAGGTGGATTCTTTACCATCTAAGCCATCATATAGTTTCTTTGTAAACAAATTATGTGTATTTGAAAAAAGTGTATATTTGGCAGTTGTTGGGTGTAATGTAGTAGTCTTATTAGTTAGGTCAAGGTGTTCTGGTGTTGTTCAGATCATCTTTATATTTGCTCTTAATTGCTAAGAAAAGGCTAGTAAAAACTATGACTGGGTCTGCCCTGGAAGTCCAGTTGTTAAGACTTCGTCTTCCAGTGCAAGGGGTGAGAGTTCAATCCCTGGTTGGGAACGAAGATCTCACATGCCTCGTGGCCATAAAAATCCAAAACATAAAACAGAAGCAATGTTGTAACAAATTCAATCTCTGCACATACTCCCTCTAATAGTCTCATATGATATTGTGACTTTTGTCTCTTTGGCCAGAATGAAGTTGAGAAATGTGTGCTTTCAGGTGAGCACATTACCTGGGGTTTTATTACTAAGAAAGAAGAGGAAACTAGATATTGAGAAGTAATTAGTCCCATATTATATGGTTTTTGTTTTGCTTCTTTATTTATATAGTAGCAAATTTTAGGACTTGATGACATGTATTCTCCTTACCATATTCATAGTATATTCCTGGGTACGTTTATTTTTATTTTCAAGTATGTCTTCCAAGAGTGTTTCCTAAGATGATTCTTGAATAGTAAACCCTCTGAGGCCTTTTATGTCTGGGAACATCTTTATTTTTCTCTTTTATTAATTTTTAAAACTCAATTAAAAAAATTGAAGTATAATTGACCTACAATATTATATGCATATCAAGTATACAACATAGTTTTGATGTCTATGTACATTATGAATTGATCACCATGATAAGTCTAGTAACCACTAGTCATCATACAAAGTTATTTTACAGTATTATTAACTATATTCCTATGTTGTATATTATATCTCATCTCTGTGACTTATTTTATAACTGTAAATTTGTACCCTTTGATCCCCCTCACCCATTTTGCCCACTCATTCTCCTTTCTGGCAATCACCAGTTTGTTTTCTTTATCTATATCTGTTTCTATATTGTTTTGTTTTTTAGATTCCACATACAAGTGAAATCATACAGTATTGTCATTCTATGTTTGACTTCTTTCACTTAACATATTGCCCCCTAGGTTCACTCATGTTGTTGCAAAGGGCGAGATTTAATTCTCTGGAGTTATGTTCCATTGTGTATGTATACACACACACACACACAAGGGAACATTGTGTGTTCCACATCTTTCTTATCTGTTTATCAGGGGTACCTTAGGTTGCTTCCATATCTTAACTATTACAAATGGTGCTGCAATGAATATTGGGGTGTTTTCATTATCTTTGGATGTATACCTAAAGGTGGAATTGCTGGATTATATGGTAGTTCTATTTTAATCTTTTCAGTAACCTTCTTGTTTTCCATGGAGGCTATACGAATGTGCAGTTTCACCAACAATACACAAGAGTTCCTTTCTCTCCACATCCTTGCTAACACTTGTTATTTCTTGTCTTTCTGATAATACCCATTGCAAAGTTTGTAATGTATTGTCTCATTGTGGTTTTGATTTGCATTTCTGTGATGACTTTAATGATATTGAGCATATTTTCATGTGTCTCTTGACAATCTTTATATCTTCCTTGGGGAAAAAAGATCCTCTGTCCATTTTAATGGAGAAGGCAGTAGCACCCCACTCCAGTACTCTTGCCTGGAAAATCCCATGGACAGAGGAGCCTGGTAGGCTGCAGTCCACGGGGTCACAAAGAGTCGGACAGGACTGAGCAACTTCACTTTCACTTTCCACTTTCATGCATTGGAGAAGGAAATGGCAACCCACTCCAGTGTTCTTGCCTGGAGAATCCCAGGGATGGCGGAGCCTGGTGGGCTGCCATCTATGGGGTTGCACCGAGTCGGACATGACTGAAGCGACTTAGTAGTAGTAGTAGTAGTAGTCCATTTTTAAATCGGATTTTTTTATATTGAGATGTATGAGTTCTTTATATATATTTGATACTAACCCCAGGTCAGATGTATCATTCTGTTCAGTTCAGTTCAATCGCTCAGTTGTGTCTGACTCTTTGTGACCCCATGGACTGCAGCACATCAGGCTTCCCTGTCCATTACGAACTTCTGGAGCTTGCTCGAACTCTTATCCATCATGTTGGTGATGCCATTCAACCATCTCGTCCTCTGTCATCCTGTTCTCCTCTAGCCTTCAATCTTTCCCAGCATCAGGGTCTTTTCCAATGAATCAGTTCATTGCATCAGGTGGCCAAAGTATTGGAGCTTCAGCATCAGTCCTTCCAATAAATATTCAGTGTTGATTTCCTTTAGGACTGACTGGTTTAATCTCCTTGCAGTCCAAGGGACTCTCAAGAGTCTTCTCCAACACCACAGTTCAAAAGCATCAATTCTTCAGCACTCAGCTTTCTTTATGGTCCAACTCTCACATCCATACATGACTACTGGAAAAGCCATAGCTTTGACTAGATGGACCTTTGTCCACAGAGTAGTGTCTCCACCTTTTAATATGCTGTCTAGGTTGGGCTTCCCTTGTAGCTCAGGTAAAGAATCTGCCCGTAACGCAGGAGGCCCAGGTTCAATTCCTGGAACAGGAAGATCTCCTGGAAAAGGAAATGGCAACCCACTCCAGTATTCTTGCCTGGGGAATCCCATGGACAGACAAGCTACAGTCCATGGGATTGCAAAGAATTGGACTGTTAGGAATTGCACAGTTAGGAGACTGTGCAACTAACTCAACTCAGGTTGGTCATAGCTTTTCTTAAAAAGAGCAAGTGTCTTTTAATTTCATGGCTGCAGTAATTGTCCACAGTGATTTTGGAGCCCAAGAAAATAAAATCTGTCACTGTTTCCATTGTTTCTCCATCTATTTGCCATGAAGTGATGGGACCAGATGCCATGGTCTTAGTTTTATGAATGTTGCATTTTAAGCCAACTTTTTCACTCTCCTCTTTCACGTTCATCAAGAGGTTCTGTAGTTCCTCTTTGTTTTCTGCCATAAGGGTGGTGTCATCTGCATATCTTATTGATATTTCTCCTGGCAATCTTGATTCCAGCTTGTGCTTCATCCAGCCTGGCATTTCACATGATGTAATCTGCTTAAAAGTTAAATAAGCAGAGTGACAGTATACAGCCTTGATGTTTTCCTTTCCCAATTTGGAACCAGTCTGTTGTTCCATGGCCAGTTTTAAATGTTGCTTCTTGACCTGCATACAAATTTCTCAAGAGGCGGGTACAGTGGTTTGGTATTCCCATTTCTTTTTTTTTAATTTTTTTAATTTTATTTTAAATTTTATTTTATTTTTAAACTTTACAAAATTGTATTAGTTTTGCCAAATATCAAAATGAATCCTCCACAGGTATACATGTGTTCCCTATCCTGAACCCTCCTCCCTCCTCCCTCCCCATACCATCCTTCTGGGTCGTCCCAGTGCACTAGCCCCAAGCATCCAGTATCGTGCATCGAACCTGGACTGGCAACTCGTTTCATACATGTTATTATACATGTTTCAATGCCATTCTCCCAAATCTTCCCACCCTCTCCCTCTCCAGCAGAGTCCATAAGACTGTTCTATACATCAGTGTCTCTTTTGCTGTCTCATACACAGGGTTATTGTGATATTCCCATTTCTTGAAGAATTTTCCCCAGTTTGTTGTGAACCACACAGTCAAGGGCTTTAGCGTAGTCAATGAAGCAGAAATAGATGTTTTTCTGGAATTCTCTTGTTTTTTCCATTTTCCAATGAATGTTGGCAATTTGATCTCTGGCTCCTCTGTCTTTTCTAAATCTAACTTGAACATCTGGAAGTTCTCGGTTCACATACTGTTGAAGTGTAGCTTGGAGAATTTTGAGCGTTACTCTCTTAGCATCCAAATGGTGCAATTGTACGATAGTTTGAACATTCTTTGTCATTGCCTTACTTTGGGATTGGAATGAAAACATCTTGTCCAGTCTTGTGATCACTGCTGGGTTTTCCCAATTTGCTGGCATATTAAGTGCAGCACATTCACAGCATTATCTTTTAGGACTTGGGATAACTCAGCTGGAATTCCATCACCTCCATTAACTTCCTTTGTAGTGATACTTCCTAAGGCCTATTTGACTTCATACTCCAGGATGTCTGGCTCTAGGTGAGTGATCACACCATCGTGGTTATCGGGGTCATGAAGATCTTTTTTGAATAGTTCTTCTGTGTATTCTTGCCACCTCTTCTTAATATTTTCTGCTTCTGTTAGGTCCATACCATTTCTGTCCTTTATTGTGCCCATCTTTGCATGAAGTGTTTCCTTGGTATAATTTTCTTGAAGAGATCTCTGGTCTTTCCCATTCTATCGTTTTCCTCTATTTCTTTGCATTGATCACTTAGGAAAACTTTCTTATCTCTCCTTGCTATTCTTTGGAACTCTGCATTCAGATGGATATATCTTTTCCTTTCTCATTTGCCTTTCACGTCTCTTCTTTTCTCAGCTATTTGTAAAGCCTCCTCAGACAACTATTTTACCTTTTTGCATTTCTTTTTCTTGGGGATAATTTTGATCATGGCCTCCTGTACAATATTATGAACCTCTGTCCATAGTTTTTCAGGCACTCTATCTATCAGATCTAATCCCTTGAATCTATTTGTCACATTCACTGTATAATCGTAAGGGATTCAACTTAGATCATACCTAAATGGTCTAGTGATTTTCCCTACTTTCTTCAATTTAAGTCTGAATTGGCAATAAGTTCATGATCTGAGCCACAGTCAGCTCCCAGTCTTGTTTTTGCTAACTGTATAGAGCTGCTCCATCTTCAGCCACAAAGAATATAATCAATCTGATTTTGGTATTGACCATCTGGTGATGTTCATGTATGGAGTTGTCTCTTATGTTGTTCAAAGAGGGTGTTTGCTATGACCAGTGTGTTCTCTTGGCAAAACTGTTAGCCTTTGCTCTGCTTCATTTTGTACTCCAAGGCCAAACTTGCCTGTTACTGTAGGTATCTCTTGACTTCCTACTTTTGCATTCCAGTCCTGTATAATGAAAAGGACATCTTTTTTAGGTGTTAGTTCTAGAAGGTCTTGTAAGTCATCATAGAATTGTTCAACTTCAGTTCTTCGGCATTAGTGGTTGGGGCATAGACTTGGATTACTGTGATCCTGAATAGTTTGCCTTGGAAATGAACAGAAATAATTCTGTCATTTTTGAGACTGCACCCAAGTACAGTGCTTTGGACTCTTTTGTTGACCATGAGGGCTACTCCATTTCTTTTAATGGATTCTTGCCCACAGTAGTAGATGTAATGGTCATCTGAATTAAATTTGCCCATTCCTGTCCATTTTAATTCACTGATTCCTAAAATGTCGATGTTCACTCTTGCCATCACCTGTTTGACTATTTCCAATTTACCTTGATTCATGGCCCTAACATTCCAGGTTCCTTTGCAATGTTGTTCTTTACAGCTTTGAACTTTATTTCCATCACCAGTCACATGCACAACTTTTGCTTTGGCTTAGCCTCTTCTTTCTGGAGCTATATCCCCATTCTTCTCCAGTAGTGTATTGGGCACCTACCAACCTGGGGAGTTCACTTTCAGTGTCATATCTTTTTGCCTTTTTATAGTGTTCATGGTATTCTCAAGGCAAGAATACTGAAGTGGTTTGCCTTTCCCCTCTCCAGTGGACCACGTTTTGTCAGAACTCGCCACCATGACCCGTCGGTCTTCAGTGGCTCTACATGGCATGGCTCATAGTTTCATTGAGTTAGACAAGGCTGTGATCCATGTGATCTTGGTTAGTTTTCTGTGATTATGATTTTCATTCTGTCTATCCTCTGATGGATAAGGATAAGAAGCTTGTGGAAGCTTACTGATGTATCATTGCAAATATCAATTTTATAGGTTGCCTTTTTTGCTTTGTTTATGGTTTTCTTCATTGTGCAAAGTTCTTTAGTAGTTCCATTTGTTTATTATTGCTTTTGTTTATCTTGCCTGAGAGATCCTAAGTATTGCTAGTCTGGTATCAAAAAGAGTTCTGCCTATGTTTTTTTTCTGGAAGTTTTATGGTTTCAGGTCTCATATTTAAGTCTTTAATTCATTATGAGTTTATTTTTGTGTATGATGTAATGTATAAGCTGATTCTTTTACATGTAGCTGTCCTGTCTTCCCAATACCATTTATTGAATGGTATTGAATATATTTTCTCCTATTGTGTCTTCTTGCCTCCTTTGTTGTAGATTAATTTGACCAGTATGTGTTTATTCCTGGCCTCTCTATTAAGTTCCATTTATTTATGTGACTGTTTTTGTGCCAGTATTGAATTGTCTTTATTACTGCAACTCTGTAGTATAGTTTGAAACAGGGAACATGATACCTATAGCTTTGTTCTTTCTCAAGATTATTTTGGCTATTTGGGGTTTTTTGTGTTTCCATGCAAATTTTGAAATTATTTATTCTAGTTCTGTGAAAAATGCCAGTGGAATTTTTATAGATATTGCACTGATTTTGTGGATTGCCTTGGAAAGTATGGTCATTACAGTATGGTTTCTTCCAATCCATGTTTCTTCCAATTCTATTCTTCCAAATAGAATTATTTTCTTAATTTCTCTTTCTGATAGTTTGTTGTTAGTGTATAGAAATGATTTTGGTGATATTGAGCAACAGATTTCTATATATTAATTTTGTATCCTTCAACTTTACTGACTTCATTGATGAGTTCTTTGAGTTTTTTGGTGGTGTATTTAGGATATTCTATGTACGGTATCATGTCATCACACATAGTAACAGCTTTACTTCTTCTTTTCCAATTTTCATCACTATTTTTCTTGTCTAATTCTGTGGCTAGAACTTCCAATGCTATGTTGAATAAAAGTGGTGAAAGGGGACATTTTGTTTTGTTTCTGATCTTAGAGGAAATGCTTTCAGCTTTTTACCATTGAGTATGATGTTGGCCAATATCAGCTGGATCATAGAAAAAGTAAGAGAGTTCCAGAAAAACATCTATTTCTGCTTTATTGACTATGCCAAAGCCTTTGACTGTGTGGATCACAATAAACTGTGGAAAATTCTTCAAGAGATGGGAATACTAGACCATCTGACCTGCCTCTTGAGAAATCTGTATGCAGGTCAGGAAGCAACAGCTAGAACTGGACATGGAACAACAGACTGGTTCCAAATAGGAAAAGGAGTACATCAAGGCTGTATATTGTCACCATGCTTATTTAACTTACATGCAGAGTACATCATGAGAAATGCTGGGCTGGAAGAAGCAGAAGCTGGAATCAAGATTGCCAGGAGAAATATCAATAACCTCAGATATGCAGATGACACCACCCTTATGGCAGAAAGTGAAGAGGAACTAAAAAGCCTCTTGATGAAAATGAAAGAGGAGAGTGAAAAAGTTGGCTTAAAGCTCAACATTCAGAAAACGAAGATCATGGCACCTGGTCCCATTACTTCATGGGAAATAGGTGGGGAAACAGTGTCAGACTTTATTTTCTGGGCTCCAAAATCACTGTAGATGGTGATTGCAGCATGCAATTAAAAGACGCTTACTCCTTGGAAGGAATGTTATGACCAACCTAGATAGCATATTCAAAAACAGAGACATTACTTTGCCAACAAAGGTCCATCTAGTCAAGGCTATGGTTTTTCCAGTGATCATGCATGTATGGATGTGAAAGTTGGGACTGTGAAGAAAGCTGAGCACCAAAGAATTGATGCTTTTGAACTGTGGTGTTGGAGAAGACTCTTGAGAGTCCCTTGGACTACAAGGAGATCCAACCAGTCCATTCTGAAGGAGATCAGCCCTGGGATTTCTTTGGAAGGAATGATGCTAAAGCTGAAACTCCAATACTTTGGCCACCTCATGCGAAGAGTTGACTCATTGGAAAAAACTCTGATGCTGGGAGGGATTGGGGGCAGGAGGAGAAGGGGACGACAGAGGATGAGATGGCTGGATGGCATCACTGACTCGATGGACATGAGTTTGGGTGAACTCCAGGAGTTGGTGATGGACAGGGAGGCCTGGTGTGCTGCGATTCATGGGGTCTCAAAGAGTTGGACACGACTGAGCGACTGAACTGACTGAACCGAACTGATGATGTTGGCTGTAAGCTTGTCATGTATGGCTTTAATGTTGAGGTATGATTCCCTGTATACCCATTTTCTTGAGAGTTTTTAAAAATTGTAAATGGATGTTGAATTCTGATTAAAATTTTTTTCTGTATCTACTGAGATGATTATATGATTTTGGGGATAAATCCTGCTTCATCATGGTATATAATCTTTAATGTATTATTTAATTTAATTTGCTAATATTTTGTGAGTAATTTTGTATCAATGTTCATAAGTAATGTTTGCCTGCAGTTTTCTCTTTTTGTGGTGTCTCTGTCTGATTTTGGTGTCAGTTTGATGCTGGCCTTATAGAATAAGTTCCTTCCTCTTCAGTTTTTTTAAATTGCATGAGAAGGACAGGAGGTAACTATTCTTTTACTGTTTGGTAAAATTTACCTTTGAAGCTGTCTGGTCCTGGATCTTTGGTGGGAATTTTTGGTTATTGATTCAGTTTCATTGCTGGTAATTTGTCTGTTCATATTTTCTATTTTTTCCTGACTTAGTCTTAGAAAATTGTACATTTCTAGGAACTTAACCATTTCATCTTGGTTGTCTATTTTCTTGGCTTTTAATTATATGTAGTAATCTCCTATGATTCTTTCAATTTCTGTGGTGTTGTTTGTAACCTCTCTTTCTTTTCTGATTTTATTTGGGCTCTCTCTCTTTATTTGATGAATCTGGATAAAGTTTTATCAATTTTGTTTATCTTTTCAAAGATCTAACTTAGTTTCATTTATCATGTGGTTCCTTCTTTTATCTTTAGTTGTGGGAAATCTTTTCTCCTAGTCTTCAGGTTGTTTTATCGATAATTTCTGTGTAAGTAATTGCAATTTTCCTGTGCTTGTGAGAGAAAGTGTATTCAGGGCTTTCCTGTTCTGCCATCTTCTCCATTTCTTGATGATGACTTTTTAGATGCAATACTGAAGACATGAAAGAAATCCATGAAAGAAATAATTGATATGCTGAACTTCATTAAAGTAAAAACTTCCTGCTTTGCAAAAGACACTGTCAAGAGAATAAGACAAGCCACAAACTGCAAGAAAATATTTGTGAAAGATATACTATTATCCAAAACATACAAAGAACTCTTAAAACTGCACAAAAAGAGAACAAACCACTCAGTTGAAAATATCTGAACAGACACCTAACCAAGAAGATGTACAGCTGGCAAATAGCATATAAAAAAATGCTCCACAATGTATGTCATCAGAGCAATGCAAGTTAAAACAATATGATATCACTGTACACCTATCAAAATTGCCAAAATCCAGAATATTGACAACTGACCAAGATGTGAAGCAACAGGAGCGCTCTTTCATTGCGGTGGGAATGCCAACTCGGATAGCCATTTAGGAAGCTAGTTTAGCAGTTTCTTATAAAGCTAAGCAAACGCTTACCATATGATCCAGCAGTAGTGTTTCTTGGTAGTTACCCAAGAAAGTACAAATTCTGTCCACACAAAAACCTGTTCTTGGATTATTTGTAATTGCCAAAACTTGGAAGCAACCAAGATGTCCTTTAAGGAGTAGGTGAATGGATAAGTAAATTGTGGTATATCAGGACAATGGAAGATCATTCAGTGTTAAAAAGCTATGAAAAGATATGGAGGAAACTTAAATGCATATTACTAAGTGAAAGAAGTCAGTCTGAAAAGACTATGTACTATACAATTCCAACTATAATACATTCTGGAAAAAGCAAAACTGTGGAGATAGTAACCTTAGTGGTTCTGTGGGGTCTGGAGGTAGGGAAGGATGAATAGGCAGAGCACAGGATTTTTAGGACAGTGAAAAGACTCTGTATGATAATATAATGATGGACACACGCCATTATGACTTTGCTCAAATAAGTAGAATGTACAACACAAAAAGCGAACCCTAATCTAAGTTATGGACTTTGGGTGATAAAGATGTATTAATGTAGGTTCATTGATTAAAATAAATGTGCCACTGTAGTGGTGGATGTTGATAATGGGAGAGGTCATGCATGTGTTGGGGTAGGGAGTGTATGGAAATCTTTCTGCCTTCTGCTCAGTTTTGCCATGAACCTAAAAGTGCTCTAAAAATGTCTTAAAAAATCAATAGAAAATTTAAACAACATATACATGTGCATGTGCACACAGACACAGCTTTAAGCTTTCTATTACTGATTGCAGGATTATATAATCCTTTGGGGGTAATGGAAAATTTAAATATTAATTTTTTATTCATTGTGACCGAATAGGTACTATAATTTCAGGAATCTAAATAGGTCACTGACTAGAGCTTTAATAACTGCTAGCTGAGAAGAGATTGTTAATAATTTTGAAGTGGTATTATTACTGTTTAAAAATTTTTTTTTCTGATATTTGAAGGAATGAATGAACAAGCAATGTATAAACCTGGCTTGCATGTTGATGCTTTCCCTTTGAATTGCAACTGCTGCCATATAACTTGCCTTAGAGGCTGAATGGCTCATTTAGAAACATTCCCATTGCCTTGCTTTTATATTTTACTCTTGATTTCTCCAAAGCTGACACAAGTCACATGCAATCAAATCTATATCCCTGGTGGACAGGCCTGTCCTAATATTCTCTGACTCACACCCAGGTTGTTTGCAGCTCAGCAGTTCTTCTAGATACATTACTTTGTATTCTGATGTTAATATCCTTCTGAGAATTTGTCTCTTAAAACATTATTTAATAGTGTACCTTTTTGACTTAATATGAATATGATACTCTTTTTAGAACTTTAAACTACTTTGGTTATTTTGCCAAAGTATCAGTTCATGTTTTAAGTTTTTTTGGGGGGGGGTGTTTTGCAAAGTGTTTTCTCACAATGTATTTGTAGCTCCAGATTGATGAATCACAGAGAGTATTGCAGAGGAATTATGGATGCAGTATTGCATTATGGCTGAGAGTGTGGACCCTGGAGTTCCTCTCTGGATTTAAACACTGAAAGATTCATGCCAAAGTGTGACTCAGAGCAACCATTTGTCATGTTTGCTTCAGTTTCCTCATTTTTAAAATGGGGCTGATGATCCTACTCAAATAGAGTTGGGAATATTAAAGTGTTTGGGTTGGCGCTTAGCTCATGGTAAGTGCTTGAAGAATGGTGGTCTAATTTGTTTAGATGTAGAAGATAAGAGATTTTCATGCAAAATGTGATAAGAAAATTTGATGTTCAGGTTTTAAAAACATGTACTAAGAAATGCTAAACACATAAAATGATAGAGACAAGAGATATTTTAAATTAACTTTTCAGTTCAGTTCAGTCACTCAGTCATGTCCAATTCTTTGCGAACACATGAATCGTAGCACGCCAGGCCTCCCTGTCCATCACCAACTCCGGAATTCACTCAAACTCACATCCATCGAGTCGGTGATGTCATCCAGCCGTCTCACCCTCTGTCGTCCCCTTCTCCTCCTGCCCCCAATCCCTCCCAGCATCAGAGTCTTTTCCAATGAGTCAACTCTTCACATGAGGTGGCCAAAGTACTGGAGTTTCAGCTTTAGCATCATTCTTTCCAAGGAACACCCAGGGCTGATCTCCTTTAGAATGGACTGGTTGGATCTCCTTGCAGTCCAACGGACTCTCAAGAATCTTCTCCAACACCACAGTTCAAAAGCATCAATTCTTTGGCGCTCAGCTTTCTTCACAGTCCAACTCTCACATCCATACATGACCACTGGAAAAACCATAGCCTTGACTAGATGGACCTTTGTTGGCAAAGTAATGTCTCTGCTTTTGAATATGCTATCTAGGTTGGTCATAACTTTTCTTCCAAGGAGTAAGCGTCTTTTAATTTCACGGCTGCAATCACCATCTGCAGTGATTTTGGAGCCCAGAAAAATAAAGTGTGACACTGTTTCCACTGTTTCCCCATCTATTTGCCATGAAGTGATGGGACCAGATGCCATGATCTTCGTTTTCTGAATGTTGAGCTTTAAGCCAACTTTTTCACTCTCCTCTTTCACTTTCATCAAGAGGCTTTTTAGTTCCTCCTCACTTTCTGCCATAAGGATGGTGTCATCTGCATATCTGAGGTTATTGATATTTCTCCCGGCAATCTTGATTCCAGCTTGTGTTTCTTCCAGCCCAGCATTTCTGATGATGTACTCTGCATATAAGTTAAATAAGCAGGGTGACAATATACAGCCTTTTCCTATTTGGAACCAGTCTGTGTTTTAGAGTCTGTCTAAGTAAGGCAAGTATTCATATTAGTTCAGTTATAACATGGTCCAAGTGGATGTGAAAAATAACAACTTGCAAAAGTCATACATGTTTTTCCTGCCAAGGAAGTGATAATTCTGTCCTCTAACATGTAATAAAAGGGTGACATTAAAACATTTACTCCCTAATCTCATTGTATTCTTTTGCCCTTCATAAATAATTCTAATTTTAAAATATTTGAATTATATATTGGCTTTTTATAATTAATAATAGTATACATCTTTTGAATTTGTCTCTTGCTTAATCTATGTACTTGCTGGGTAGAAAATAAAAAGATTTCAATAGTGAAAATGTGAAAACCTAATAATAATTAATTGAAGAAATGTTTGTTATGGTCTACTGAGTGGGATATCAATAACCTCAGATATGCAGTGGGATATCAATAACCTCAGATATGCAGATGACACCATCCTTATGGCAGAAAGTGAAGAGGAACTAAAAAGCCTCTTGATGAAATGAAAGAGGAGAGTGAAAAAGTTGGCTTAAAGCTCAACATTCGGAAAATGAAGATCATGGCATCTGGTCCCATCACTTCATGGCAAATAGATGGGGAAACAGTGGAAACAGTGTCACACTTTATTTTTTTGGGCTCCAAAATCACTGCAGATGGTGATTGCAGCCGTGAAATTAAAAGACGCTTACTCCTTGGAAGGAATGTTATGACCAACCTAGATAGCATATTGAAAAGCAGAGACATTACTTTGCCAACAAAGGTTCCTCTAGTCAAAGCTATGGTTTTTCCAGTGGTCACGTATGATGTGAGAGTTGGACTGTGAAGAAAGCTGAGCGCCAAAGAATTGATGGTTTTGAACTGTGGTGTTGGAGAAGACTCTTGAGAGTCCCTTGGACTGCAAGGAGATCCAACCAGTCCATTCTAAAGGAGATCAGCCCTGGGTGTTCCTTGGAAAGAATGATGCTAAAGCTGAAACTCCAGTACTTTGGCCACCTCATGTGAAGAGCTGACACATTGGAAAAGACTCTGATCCTGGGAGGGATTGGGGGCAGGAGGAAAAGGGGATGACAGAGGATGAGATGGTTGGATGGCATCACCGACTCAATGGACATGAGTTTGAGTGAACTCTGGGAGTTGGTGATGGACAGGGAGGCCTGGCGTGCTGCGATTCATGGGGTTGCAAAGAATCGGACATGACTGAGCGACTGAACTGAACTGAACTGAACTGAGTGGGAGTGATAGCCAGTACACAAAACTTGCATAAATATTCTAAATATTCTAGGTAATGACTTATAGGGCATAGGTCCTGAGGTAGAGACTTGGCATTTCTAGGAGGTAGAATTCAGTCTGGCCAGAGCTAGGTGAATGAGAGGAAGAGAAGAGAGGGAAAAGAGTAGTGTATTATATCCAAGTGAAACAAAAAATTATCCTCCACAGCTATAGTAGCACCTCTTTAAGAACCTGAGTACACAAAACCAACCTCATATTAAAAGCATAGTTAAGACTGTAATACGAATGTTCTTTTATTTCAACATTACACAAGTCATTACTAAGTGATAGCTTAAAACAGAAATGTAATTAATATTCCATGTCTACAAAAACAAAATCAATACAATAGTGTATATCTTCTTCTTTTTGATCAGAAATTTATGGGGGAAATTTTCTTATTTGTTTCCATCGATTAAAATAGCACCTGAATGCTACTTGGACTTCCACGATGACTCAGCAGTAAAGCATCCACCTGCAATGCAGGAGCTGCAGGAGACATGGGTTCAACCCCAGGGTCAGGAAGATCCCCTGGAAGAGGGCATGGCAACCCACTCCAGTATTGTTGCCTGGAGAATCCCATGGACAGAGGAGCCTGGCAGGCTACAGTCCATAGGGTCACAAAGAGTCAGGCATGACTGAAGCAACTTAGCACCAACGCATGCTACTTACTCCTACTTATTCTCTACAACTTAGCTCAAAGACATCTCTGCAAAACATTCTCTAATTTCAGTATGCATATCTCAGCTTGTAGGCTCCAAAAATATTTTGTTCATACTGTTAAAATAACTATTAAAATATTCACTTATCATTTATTTATTTGTAAATTTAGGACTTGAGTTCCACAAGGACAAGGATTATGCTCTATGTTCCACAAGGACAAGGATTATTTGGGTATCTAAGGCAGTGGCACCCCACTCCAGTACTCTTGCCTGGAAAATCCCATGGACGGAGGAGCCTGGTAGGCTGCAGTCCATGGGGTCGCTAAGAGTCAGACACGACTGAGCGACTTCACTTTCACCTTTCACTTTCATGCATTGGAGAAGGAAATGGCAACCCACTCCGGTGTTCTTGCCTGGAGAATCCCAGGGACGGGGGAACCTGGTGGGCTGCTGTCTATGGGGTCGCACAGAGTCGGACACGACTGACGCGACTTAGCAGCAGCAGCAAGAATCCCTAAACACAGTAATGCTTTAATTATTTTTGTAATTCTTGAGTGCTTCCTATTCCCCTCACTTGACTATATCTAATTTGTTTGCCACTGCTACCTCAGATATAATCTAGCATGGTTTGTTTCCCTTGTAGGTGCTCAATAAATATTTGTTGCAGAAAGGTGAATGGCATAAGCCAACTCTGCCAGTATGCTAGTCAATCACCAGTGTCTAGCACTACTGTTTTATAGAATTTAATTTTTCCTAAGAACTTTTCTCATAATCCTAGATATGAGCTCCTTGAGAGCAGGACTTGGTCTTTAATCTTTATAGCCCTAAGGCCTGGTTCTTAATAAATGATCTATTGTTGTTCAGTTGCTAAGTTGTGTTTGACTCCTTGTAACCCCATGGACTGCAGCATGCTAGGCTTCCCTGTCCTTCACTATCTTCTGGAGTTTGCTCGAACTCCTCTACCAGCCAATGCAGGAGACATAGGAGGCACAGGTTCGATCCTTGGGTTGAGAAGATCCTCAAGAGGAGAGCCTGGCAATCCACTTCTGTATTCTTGTCTGGAGGACCCCATGGACAGAGAAGCCTGGCAAGCTACAGTCTATAGGGTTGCAAAGAGTCAGACATGCCTGAAGCAACTTAACACACACATGTCCACTGAGTTGGTGATGCCATCCAACCATCTCATCCTCTGTTGCCTCCTTCTCCTGCTGCCCTCAGTCTTTCCCAGCATCAGAGTCTTTTACAATGAGTTGACTCTTCACATCAGGTGGCCAAAGTATTGGAGCGTCAGCATCAGTCCTTCTGGTGAATTTTCAGGGTTGATTTCCTTTAGGATTGATTATAATCTATAAATGTTTACTAAATTGCTTTGTAGCATGTAGTATATACATTTGGTAACTGTACATGAAGATGATAATTTGACAAGTATTCCTAGGTGTTCTTTAAAGCTATTTATAAATACTTAAAATTGAAGTATTTATGTCAATGGATAATTAGCTATATCTTAAGTATACTTTTTCACTTTTTCTGTTTTGTTTTTTAAGCAAAAAAATGTGTAGCTCTGATATATATCACCATTGAATTATTACATTTTCTTTAGGGAATGAACTTGAAACAAATTACCTGAGAGAAATGAATTGCAATCTGAAATTAACTTAGAATAGCAGCCTAAACTCTAATAGCTATGGCCTTTTCTCTAAGTATCTTGAACAAAACTGATTTTACATCTTATTTGGTATTTAAACAGCATCTTGGAATTCTCAGATGTAAGCAACAGACACCCAAGTCACACTAACTTAAACACAAAATAAACCATAGATTTGGCTTCAGATTTGATTAGAACAGCAGACTTTCTTACTAGTATTCTCATTGATTCATGTCTCCTCCTCAAAGATGCTTTCTCTCCTTCCTGTAAACTATTAGGATACCTCTCATAACATCTTGCATACATCCTTCATATAATATCACAATTTTAATTATATAAAGAATTATATACTTTATATAATGTTCAATATTTGGTCAATATGTGCCACTAGACTATAGGTTCCAAAAGGCGATGGATGAAGTCTGTCTTGTTACATGCTGTCTCCAGGACAGGACTTTTTACATAATACTCCATGAGTTTTTGTTTTGATTAAATAATTAAAATTCTTTTTGAAAACAACCAAAATTTATTGGTCCATAAAACCTGGGGAAATAAACCCCAGACATTGTCATTATATTTTTTATTGATTAATGAACCAGCCTCTTCTGCCCCAAATAAAAACAAAAAACTGTGATTATGCAACAAGTCTTTTCTTTATATTAGGAGAAAAGATATTTCTGGAAGGCACAGGTGGCCTGAAACAATTACAAAATTTTACCCCGATGCGCTAGCTCTCTTGATATACACTAATGCTATTTTACTTCTTAAGAATTTTCACCTGTCCATAAACATAGCTGAGTATTCTTTGGTTTAAAGAATAAGGAGGAATACCCAAAAAAAAAAAAAAAAAGCTGTACAAGAGAAACAATTCTTTAATTTACATAACTGAACATGCTTCGTGCTCAGTTTCTTCCTGATTGTCAAACCAGGACCAAGCCAACTGTTCGGGATTTCATACGACTTTATATATATTTTGCTTTAGTTCTTAAAGGAAATTATATTGTTTCATGATAGATACTTTAGAATTAAGATCAAAGAATAAGCAGAGCAGCTAGATCAATTGTAAGTACTGCCATAATGCAAAACCACTATTTGTATTCCTAGTTTATCATTTATTGCTTCTTGTTAGTCATGATGATTACTTTGACAAGAGAATGCTGAAGGCTTAGCAATTTTTTCCAGGATTTCAAATAGAGTTACCTTTTCTCTAGGCTATCAATATATGAGAGATGACATCTGATGGTCAATGCTTACCACATCTTTGTAAGTTAAGATATGAAACTGGATCAAATGCATGTATTTTTATAATAATGCTAATAAGTATGGATTTATAAAAAACTAATAAGACATTCTATACCATAAACACATAAGAAAAATAATGCAAAATGTGCTTACACTTATTCTTATAAGCAAGTATTTTAGTTTAAATGTGTTAATTTTTTCTATTATGAGTCAACTATGAGAGCTGCTGCAGAGTAGGTTATTTTATAAAATAGTGGATCAGCTATTACCAAGAAAGTAGAGATAAAATTTTTTATAATGCTTTTTTCATATTAACACAGTATATATTTAATAAATATTAAATTTGGTAAATATTAACCTAGCAACTTGAGAACTGTCTGATCATTGTTTACCAAAATGAGCTATTTAACTTTTTTCATGAAAAAATAGACAATGTTGTATCCTTTGCTATATCACATCTCACTATTCTATTGAGATATACATAGTTGCTAAATTTAATCTGGTGGCACAGAGGTTAAAGCATCTGCCTTGAATCTGGGAGAGCCTGGTTTGATCCCTGGGTCAGGAAGATCCCCTGGAGAAGGAAATGGCAACCCACTCCAGTACTCTTGCCTGGAGAATCCCATGGAGGGAGGAGCCTAGTAGCTACAGTCCATGGGGTCGCAAACAGTTGGACATGACTGAGCGACTTCACTTTCACTTTCAATATTTATTAGGGGCTCCCAAGGTGGCTCAGTGGTAAAGAATCCACCTGCCAATGCAGGAGACACAGGTTTGATCCCTGAGTCAGGAATATCCTCTGGAGAAGGAAATGGCAACTCACTCCAGTATTCTTGGAATACTGGAAAATGCCTGGAAAATCCCATGGACAGAGGAGACTGGTGGGCTACAGTCCGACTCCCAAAAGAGTCAGACACAATTTAACGACTAGGCAACAACAACAATATTTATTTTAATATATAATTTCATAATTATATCAATGTTATATGTAATATAAATTTATTAATATCTGTCATATAATCATCTATTTGATATATGAATATCATATTAGTGGTAGTTTTATGTGAAATGTGATTAGGTTATATATGGAAGAAAGGAGCACTTGAATTTTATAAATCACACCTTTACTTTTTGTGAATTTCCACTCATTTTGAGAAATAAAACAAACTGCATACACATATCTATATATCTTTGTTTCTATATCTATCTATAATTAAATCCAGTAAGTTGAATTAAATAAGTTAAAAAGGAAATATAGGAAGAGAAAGGAAAGAAGGAAGAAGAAGAAGAATAGAGAAAGAGAGAAAGAGGAGGGAGGGAGGAAGAAAGAAATAATTTGATCATAATGATTACAAAATCCATTAAATATTTAGGAATAGAAGCAAAAAATGTGTGGGCTAACATGAAGAAAAGCATAAAACTTAATAGAGACATAGAAATCTAGAATAATAAATACTATAAAGATCTCAATTCACCCTAATAAATCTATAAATGGATGGAATTCTAAAATTCCAACAAATTTTTCTTCAAACTAATATTTTAATGTTAAAAGGCCAGGAGGAGCTACCCCACGCCCCCATGCCCGAGGCCAGGGGTGCGGCCAGGAGGACCAACACCACGTCCAAGGAGTGGTGGTTGCGCAGGCTCAGGAGGGCCTTGAGGAGCTATCCCACGTTGAAGGTCAGGAAGGGCGGCGGTGAAGAGATACCCCTCATCCAAGGTAAGGAGCAACGGCTGCGCTTTGCTGGAGCAGCCTTGAAGAGATACCCCACGCCTAAGGTAAGAGAAACCCAAGTAAGACGGTAGGTGTTGCAAGAGGGCATCAGAGGGCATACACACTGAAACCATACTCACAGAAAACTAGTCAATCTAATCACACTAGGACCACAGCCTTGTCTAACTCAATGAAACTAAGCCATGCCCGTGGGGTAACCCAAGACAGGCGGGTCATGGTGGAGAGGTCTGACAGAATGTGGTCCACTGGAGAAGGGAATGGCAAACCACTTCAGTATTCTTGCCTTGAGAACCTCATGAACAGTATGAAAAGGCAAAATGATAGGATACTGAAAGAGGAACTCCCCAGGTCAGTAGGTGCCCGATATGCTACTGGAGATCAGTGGAGAAATAACTCCAGAAAGAATGAAGGGATGGAGCCAAAGCAAAAACAATACCCAGCTGTGGATGTGACTGGTGATAGAAGCAAGGTCCGATGCTGTAAAGAGCAATATTGCATAGGAACCTAGAATGTCAGGTCCATGAATCAAGGCAAATTGGAAGTGGTCAAACAAGAGATGGCAAGAGTGAATGTCGACATTCTAGGAATCAGCAAACTGAAATGGACTGGAACGGGTGAATTTAACTCAGATGACCATTACATCTATTACTGCGGGTAGGAATCCCTCAAAGAAATGGAGTAGCCATCATGGTCAACAAAAGAGTCCGAAATGCAGTACTTGGATGCAATCTCAAAAACGACAGAATGATCTCTGTTCGTTTGCAAGGCAAACGCTCAATATCACAGTAATCCAAGTCTATGCCCCAACCAGTAACACTGAAGAAGCTGAAGTTGAATGGTTCTATGAAGACCTACAAGACCTTTTAGAACTAACACCCAAAAAAGATGTCCTTTTCGTTATAGGGGACTGGAATGCAAAAGTAGGAAGTCAAGAAACACCTGGAGTAACAGGCAAATTTGGCCTTGGAATATGGAATGAAGCAGGGCAAAGACTAATAGAGTTTTGCCAAGAAAATGCACTGGTCATAGCAAACACCCTCTTCCAACAACACAAGAGAAGACTCTACACATGGACATCACCAGATGGTCAACACCAAAATCAGACTGATTATATTCTTTGCAGCCAAAGATGGAGAAGCTCTATACAGTCAACAAAAACAAGACCAGGAGCTGACTGTGGCTCAGATCATGAACTCCTTATTACCAAATTCAGACTTAAATTGAAGAAAGTAGGGAAAACCACTAGACCATTCAGGTATGACCTAAATCAAATCCCTTATGATTATACAGTGGAAGTGAGAAATAGGTTTAAGGGCCTAGATCTGATAGATAGAGTGCCTGATGAACTATGGAATGAGGTTCGTGACATTGTACAGGAGACAGGGATCAAGACCATCCCCATGGAAAAGAAATGCAAAAAAGCAAAATGGCTGTCTAGGGAGGCCTTACAAATAGCTGTGAAAAGAAGAGAAGTGAAAAGCAAAGGAGAAAAGGAAAGATATAAGCATCTGAATGCAGAGTTCCAAAGAATAGCAAGAAGAGATAAGAAAGCCTTCCTCAGCAATCAATGCAAAGAAACAGAGGAAAACAACAGAATGGGAATGACTAG
Organism: Bubalus bubalis; assembly: GCF_019923935.1. Lineage (NCBI taxonomy): Eukaryota > Metazoa > Chordata > Mammalia > Artiodactyla > Bovidae > Bubalus > Bubalus bubalis. The sequence goes on from NC_059167.1 coordinate 30,766,377, forward strand.
GGATCTCTTCAAGAAAATCAGAGATACCAAGGAAACATTTCATGCAAAGATGGGCTCGATAAAGGACAGAAATGATATGGACCTAACAGAAGCAGAAGATATCAAGAAGAGGTGGCAAGAATACACAGAAGAACTGTACAAAAAAGATCTTCACGATCCAGATAATCACAATGGTGTGATCACTGACCTAGAGCCAGACATCCTGGAATGTGAAGTCAAGTGGGCCTTAGAAAGCATCACTACGAACAAAGCTAGTGGAGGTGATGGAATTCCAGTGGAGCTATTTCAAATCCTGAAAGATGATGCTGTGAAAGTGCTGCACTCAATATGCCAGCAAATTTGGAAAACTCAGCAGTGGCCACAGGACTGGAAAAGGTCAGTTTTCATTCTGATCCCAAAGAAAGGCAATGCCAAAGATTGCTCAAACTACTGCACAATTGCACTCATCTCACATGCTAGTAAAGTAATGCTCAAAATTTTCCAAGCCAGGCTTCAGCAATATGTGAACTGTGAACTTCCTGGTGTTCAAGCTGGTTTTAGAAAAGGCAAGAGGAACCAGAGATCAAATTGCCAACATCCGCTGGATCATGGAAAAAGCAAGAGAGTTCCAGAAAAACATCTATTTCTGCTTTATTGTCTATGCCAAAGCTTTTGACTGTGTGGATCACAATAAACTGTGTAAAATTCTTCAAGAGATGGGAATACCAGACCACGTGACCTGCCTCTTGAGAAATCTGTATGCAGGTCAGGAAGCAACAGTTAGAACTGGACATGGAACAACAGACTGGTTCCAAATAGGAAAAGGAGTACGTCAAGGCTGTATATTGTCACCCTGCTTATTTAACTTATATGCAGAGTACATCATGAGAAACGCTGGACTGGAACAAACACAAGCTGGAATCAAGATTGCCGGGAGAAATATCAATAACCTCAGATATGCAGATTATACCACCCTTATGGCAGAAAGTGAAGAGGAACTAAAAAGCCTCTTGATGAAAGTGAAAAAGGAGAGTGAAAAAGTTGGCTTAAAGCTCAACATTCAGAAAACGAAGATCATGGCATCTGGTCCCATCACTTCATGGGAAATAGATGGGGAAACAGTGGAAACAGTGTCAGACTTTATTTTTGGGGACTCCAAAATCACTGCAGATGGTGACTGCAGCCATGAAATTAAAAGACGCTTACTCCTTGGAAGGAAAGTTATGACCAACCTAGATAGCGTATTGAAAAACAGAGACATTACTTTGCCAACAAAGGTCCGTCTAGTGAAGGCTATGGTTTTTCCTGTGGTCATGTATGGATGTGAGAGTTGGACTGTGAAGAAGGCTGAGCGCTGAAGAATTGATGGTTTTGAACTGTGGTGTTGGAGAAGATTCTTGAGAGTCCCTTGGACTGCAAGGAGATCCAACCAGTCCATTCTGAAGGAGATCAGCCCTGGAATTTCTTTGGAAGGAATGATGCTAAAGCTGAAACTCCAGTACTTTGGCCACCTCATGCGAAGAGTTGACTCATTGGAAAAGACTCTGATGCTGGGAGGGATTGGGGGCAGGAGGAGAAGGGGACGACAGAGGATGAGATGGCTGGATGGCATAACTGACTCGATGGACGTGAGTCTGAGTGAACTCCGGGAGATGGTGATGGACAGGGAGGTCTGGCATGCTGCGATTCATGGGGTCGCAAAGAGCTGGACGTGACTGAGCGACTGAACTGAACTGAACTGAACATTTTAAAGCTAATTTGAAAAAATTAATGGGTGAGAAAATAGATGCTTCTGAAAAAAAGGAGAAAACTTACTAAAAGAATAGAGTTAAAATAATTTTGTAGTGTTATGGAAATAAATCTGGGAGACATAGTAGAATTATCATTAAAATAATACACCTAAAAATCCCTGGGCAAAGGTTTTGATATAGGTGGAAGGAAAGTGTTAAATTCAAAAGCAAGTGATCACTGAAGATTCCTATTTGAGTAGGCAAGTGATGTGATAATGTCAATGATCTTAAAAGATTAATCAGTGGTGTAAAGGTTGAATTTAAAGTGATATTAAAGATGAGAAATAGGAAAGTAAGTTAGGAAACTACTGCAATAATTGATATTTCTTCTTTTTAATTGAAGTATAGTTAACTTACAACATTTTGTTAATTTCTGCTGTACAACAAAGTGATTCAGTTATTCAGTTTATTTTATATATATATATATATATATATATGCATGCATGCTGTGCTAAGTTGCTTCAGTCATGTCCAACTCTTTGCAGCACCTTGAACTGTAGCCTACCAGGCTCCTCTGTCCATGAGATTCTCCAGGCAAGGACACTGGAGTGGGTTGCCATGCCCTTTTCCAGGGAATCTTCCCATTCCAGATATTGAACCCGTGTCTCTTATGTCTCCTGCATTGGCATGCAGGTCCTTTACCACTAGCTCCACCTGGGAAGCCTATATATATATATGTATATAGGCTATATGTACATGTGTATGTATGTGTGTGTGTATATATATATATATATATATATATCTGTATTCTTTTTCATATTCTTTTCCATTCTGGTTTATCACAGGATATTGAATATAGTTCCATGTGCTATATAGTGGGACCTTGTTCATCTATTCTATATATACCAGTTTTCATCTGCTAATCCCAAATTCCCAATTCAAACTTCTCTCACTCCTTTTCCTCTTAGCAACAACCAGTTTATTCTCCATGTCACTGATTCCATTTCTATTTCATAGATAGGTTCATTTGTTTCATATTTTAGATTCCACATGTAAATGATATAAGGTATTTGTTTTTTCTCTTTCTGACTTATTTCACTTAGTATGATAATCTCTAGTTGCATCCATGTGGCTGCAAATGTCATTATTTCATTCTTTTTTATGACTGAGTAGTATCCCATTGTTGGAGAAGGAAATGGCAACCCACTCCAGTACTCTTGCCTGGAAAACCCCATGGACGGAGGAGCCTGGTAGGCTACATACAGTCCATGGGGTTGTGAAGTGTCGGACACGACTAAGCAACTTCACTTTCACTTTCCACTTTCATGCATTGGAGAAGGAAATGGCAGCCCACTCCAGTGTTCTTGCCTGGAGAATCCCAGGGACGGGGGAGCCTGGTGGGCTGCTGTCTATGGCGTCGCACAGAGTAGGACACGACTGAAGCGACTTAGCAGCAGCAGTAGCAGTATTCCATTGTATATATGTACCACATCTTCTTTATCCATTCGTCTGTCAATGGACATTTAGATTGTTTCCATGTCTTGGCTATTGTGAATAGTGCTGCTGTGAACATAGGGATGCATGTATCTATTTGAATTAAAGTTTTGTCCAGATATATGTCCAGGAGTGGCATTGTTGGATCGTATGGCAATTCTATTTTTAGTGTTTTGAGGAACCTCCATACTGTTTTCCATAGTAGCTACACCAACTTAACATTCCCACCAACATTGTAGGAGTGTTCCTTTTTCTCCACACCGTCTCCAGCATTTATTATTTATAGACATTTTAATCATGGCCATTCTGGCTGGTATGAGGTGATGCCTCATTGTAGTTTTGATTTGCATTTCTCTAATAATTAGTGATGTTGAACATCTTTTCATGTTCCTTTTGGCCGTCTGTATTTCTTCTCTGGAGAAATGTCTATTTATGTCTTCTGTACATTTTTTGTTTGGGGTGGTTTTGTTTTTGAGTTGTATGAGCTGTTTGTATGTTTTGGAAATTAAACCCTTCTTGGTCACATATTTGCAGATATTTTCTCCCAGCCTGTAGACTGTGTTTTCATTTTGTTTAGGGTTTTCTTTGCTGTGCAAAAGCTTGTAAGTTTGATTAGCTCCAATTTGTTTATTTTTGCTTTTACTTCTATTGCTTTGGGAAACTGACCTAAAAAAAAATTGGTATGATTTATGTTAGAGAATATTTTGCCTACAATCTCTTCTGGGAGTTTTATGGTGTCATGTCTTATCTTTAAGCCATTTTGGGTTTATTTTTGTGGTCTAACCTTATTGATTTACATGCAGTTGTCTATCTTTCCCAGCACCACTTGCTAAAAAGACTGTCTTTTTCCTATTGTATATTCTTGCTTTCTTTGACAAAGATTAATTGACCGTAGGTGTGTGGGTATTTTTCTGGGCTCTCTATTCTGTTCTGTTGATCTATTTTTGTGCCAAAACTACACTGTTGTGATTACTGTAGCTTTGAGTGTTTTTTGAAGTCTGGAAAGGTTATGCCTCCTGCTTCATTCTTTTTCTTCAGGATTGTCTTGGCAATTCTGGGTCTTTTATGGTTCCATATAAATTTTAGAATTATTTGTCCTAGTTCTGTGAAAAATGTCATGGGTAATTTGATAAGGATAGCATTAAATCTGTAAATTGCTTTGGGTAGTATGGCCATTTTAACAATATCAATTCTTCTAATCCAAGAGCATGGGATATCCTTTCATTTCTTTGAATCATCTTTAATTTCCTGTTTTATTGTTGTTAAGTCACTAAATTATGTCTGATTCTTTGCGACCTTATGGACTGCAGCACACTAGGCTTCCTTGTCCTTCACCATCTCCCAGAGTTTGTTCAAACTCATACCCATTGAGTTGATGATGTCATCCAGCCAGCTCATCTTCTGTCCCCTCCTTCTCCTCCGGCCCTCAGTCTTTCCCAGCATCATGGTCGTTTCCATAGAGTCAGCTCTTTGCATCAGATGGCCAAAGTATTGGAGCTTCAGCTTCAGCCATCAGTCCTTCCAATAAATTTCAGGGTTGATTTCTTTGAGGATTGACTGGTTTGATCTCTTTGCTGTCTAAGGGACTCTTAAGCGTTTTCTCCAGCACCACAATTCAAAAGCATCAATTCTTTGGCCCACTGCCTTCTTTATTGTCCAACTCTCACACCCATACATGACTACTGGAAAAACCATAGCTTTGACTCTTTGGACTTTTGTTGGCAAAGTAATGTCTCTGCTTTTTAATATCTTGTTTAGGTTTGTCATAGCCTTTCTTTCAAGGAGCAAGCATCTTTTAATTTCACGGTTGCAGTCATCATCTGCAGTGATTTTGCAGCCCGAAAAAAGAAAATCTGTTACTGTTTCCACTTTTCCCCCATCTATTTGATGGGACAGGATGCTGTGATTTTAGTTTTTTGAATGTTGAGTTTCAAGCGAGTTTTTTCACTCTCCTCTTTCACCCTCATCAAGAGACTATTTAGTTCCTTTTCACTTTCTGCCATTAGAGTGATGTCATCTGTATAGCTGAGGTTGATATTTCTCTTGGCAGTCTTGATTCCAGCTTGTGATTCATCCAGGATGGTATCTCACATGATGTACTCTATTTAAATGTTAAATAAGCAGGGTGACAATATACAGCCTGATGAACTTTTCCAATTTTGAACCAGTCTGTTGTTCCATGTCCAATTCTAACTGATACTTCTTGACTTGCATACAGGTTTCTCAGGAGACAAGTAAGGTGGTCTGGTATTTCCATCTCTTTCCTGTTTTATAGTTCTCAATTTATGTTTTTCATTTCTTTGGTCAAGCTTATTCCTAAGTATTTTTTTGGTGTGATTTTAACAGGTTTTTAAAAATATTTTCTTTCTGATATTTAATTGTTAGTGTAAAGAAATGCAACCAATTTCTTTATGTTAATCTTATATCCTGTTACCTTGCTGAATTCATTTATCAGTTCTAGTAGTTTTTGTGTGGAGTCTTTAATGTTTTCTACGTAGAGTATTGTGTCATCTGCATATAATTAAATTTTACCTCTTCTCTTCCAATTGGATACATTTTATTTCTTTTTCTTTTCTGGTTTCTGTGGCCAGTACTTCCAATACTATGTTGAATAGAAGTGGTGAAAATGGGCATTCTTGTCTTGTTCCATGTTTTAGCAGAAAGGCTTTCAGCTTTTCACTGTTGAGCATTGTATTGCTGTGGGTTTGTCATTCAGTTCAGTCACTCAGTCATGTCTGACTAATAAATGATCTATTGTTGTTCAGCTGCTAAGTTGTATTTGACTCCTTGCAACCCTATGGACTGCAGCATGCCAGGCTTCCTTGTCCATCACCAACTCCTGGAGCTTGCTCAAACTCATGTCCATCGAGTCAGTGATGCCATCCAACCACCTCATCCTCTGTCATCCCCTTTTCCTCCTGCCTTCAATCTTTCCCAGCATCAGCATCTTTTCTAATGAGTCGGTTCTTTGCATCAGGTGGCCAAAGTATTGGAGCTTCAGTCTCAGCATAAGTCCCTCCAATGAATATTCAGGACTCATTTCCTTTAGGAGTGACTGGTTTGATCTCCTTGCAGTCCAAGAGACTCTCAAGGGTTGATTTCTTTGGCCATTTCGTAACTTTGTGGAGAATTAGAACTACTAACCTAATCTCTCAGATCATAGACTATCAAGGTACTTGTGATCCATGCCATTATTGTGTACTTTTACTTAGACTCCAAACTTGGAATAGTCATCAAACACCCATCCTTGCTAGGAGCACATTCGGGAACGAGGTGAAACTCTAGCTCCAGCAGCATGTTCAGGAACAAGGTGGAACTCTATTTCCAGCAGTGTCTTTCTCTTGGCTGCTTCCATATGAGGTGGCTGCTTCCATATGAGGTGACTGCTTCCATATGGGGCTAGAGTTTTAAAAGTGAGTCTGTGTCCTAGCTGTGCCTCCAAACAATATGCATGGAAGTGCTGCTAGCGAGCATGAGGTTTCTAAGAATATAGGTGGGAATCCTAGATTGGAAGTACGATGGGCTTCTTCCTTTGGTAGTGCTAGCTCTTAGCAGACGGAGAAAGCTCTCCAGTGGCTTCTGTCTCAACTCCTTAGATATTCTTTCTGTGGAATCTGAGGGAATGAACTGGAAGATGGCCCTCATAGCTCGAGAACAAAAATCACTTTTTCCTCACTGGCCAATCTTCCACTGCCTCTTTTGCTATTACATATATTGGCATGGTGACACTCAGAAGGGACATCTTGGGTTTTTTGTTCCTCCCTTTATAACTCACCGCTTCTACTGCAGTCAGGACTTTACTCAGAAATGTGCTCAGGCACATGCAACATGGATGCGTCCGCTAGTAGTCCTAGCTCGGGAAACGTTCCAGAAAGCTACTCTGTTACACTCTGGATGGTGTCAGAGGAAAGGACAAATCAAACAAAGGTCTTGGTGGTATGGAACTAAATCAATTTGGGATGCTATCAGGTCTGCCCCTGGTGCATCTCCACCCTGCCTTAATGGTGGAGTGAGGAAGGCTGAAGGCACCTGCGTTGTTAAGGGACAGACTAAGACTGACCAAGGATGGATAGCTTTGTGGAGAGTCTGTCTCCATCCCCACCTAGAGCAGAGAGGGATGCCTTTGGTGGATTGGTCATAATAGTTTTTATTATGTTCACATACGTTCTCTCTCATTTTGGTAAGAGTTTTTATCATGAATGGATGTTGCATTTTGTCAAATGCTTTTTCTGCATCTATTGAGCTGATCATGTGGTTTTTGTCTTTTCTTTTGTTGATGTGGTATATCACACTGATTTGCATATGTTGAACCACCCTCTGGGATGAATCTAACTTAGTCATGGTGTATGATCTTTTTTATGTGTTGCAGATTTGGTTTGCTATTTTGTTGAGAATATTTGTATCTATATTCATCAAAGATATTGGCCTGTAATTTTCTTTTTTGATGATGTCTTTGTCTGGTTTTGGTATCAGCATGATGGTAGCTTCATAGAATGTCATTGTGAGTGTCCCTTCCTCTTCAATCTTTTGGAAGAATTTGAGAAGGATCAGTAAAAATTCTTCTTTTTCTGTTTGGTAGAATTCTCCTGTGAAGCCCTCTCCTGTGAAGACCCTGGACATTTGCTTGTTGGGAATTTTTTTTTTTTAACAGATTCTACTTCACTTCTAATGATTGGTCTGTTCAAATTATCTATTTATTCTTGATTCAATTTTGGTGGGCTGTATTATTTCCAGAAATTTATCCATTTCTTCTAGGTTGTTGGATTTGTTGACATATAATTGTTCACAGTATTTTCTTTTAGTTTTTTTCTGCATTACTGGTTGGTATTTCTCCTTTTATATTTCTTATTTTATTTGGGTTCTCTCTTTTCTTCTTAGTAAATCTGGCCAGAGGTTTGTCAATTTTATTTACCCTTTCAAAGAACCAGCTCTTGTTTTTATTGATTTTTCTCTAGTGCTTTTTAATCTCTATTTTATTTATTTCCTCTCTGATCTTTATTATTCCCTTCCCTCTGTTGACTTTAAGTTTTGTTTGTTCTTCTTTTTAAAATTCTTTTAGGTTGTTCAGTTCAGTTCAGTCGCTCAGTCGTGTCCAACTTTTTGTGACCCCATGAATCGCAGCACTCCAGGCCTCCCTGTCCATCACCATCTCCTGGAGTTCACTCAGACTCACGTCCATCGAGTCAGTGATGCCATCCAGCCATCTCATCCTCTGTCGTCCCCTTCTCCTCCTGCCCCCAATCCCCCCAGCATCAGAGTCTTTTCCAAGGAGTCAACTCTTTGCATGAGGTGGCCAAAGTACTGGAGTTTCAGCTTTAGCATCATTCCTTCCAAAGAAATCCCAGGGATGATCTCCTTTAGAATGGACTGGTTGGATCTCCTTGCAGTCCAAGGGACTCTCAAGAGTCTTCTCCAACACCACAGTTCAAAAGCATCAATTCTTTGGCGCTCAGCTTTCTTCACAGTCCAACTCTCACATCCATACATGACCACTGGAAAAACCATAGCCTTGACTAGACGAACCTTTGTTGGCAAAGTAATGTCTCTGCTTTTGAATATGCTATCTAGGTTGGTCATAACTTTCCTTCCAAGGAGTAAGCGTCTTTTAATTTCATGGCTGCAGTCACCATCTGCAGTGATTTTGGAGCCCCCAAAAATAAAGTCTAACACTGTTTCCCTATCTATTTCCCATGAAGTGATGGGACCGGATGCCATGATCTTTGTTTTCCGAATGTTGAGCTTTTAGGTTGTAGGTTGTTTATTTTGAAATTTTCTTATTTTTTTGAGGAAGGTTTATATCACTGTGAACGTCCCTCTAAGGACTACTTTTACTAATCCCATAGATTAAGTCTGACTGTGTTTTCATTGTCATTTGTCTCAGGGTATTTTCCTTTTTGATTTTCTCATTGACCCACTGGTTTTTAAATTTTTTTTAGTAGCATGTTGTTTAGTCTTCATGTAATAGTTCTTTTTCTCATTTCTTTTTCTCTGGTTGATTCCTAGTTTCATGCTGTCATGGTCAGAAAAGATGTCTGAGGTAATTTTTGATGTGTTTCTATGCGAAGTCCAATGGGATGACTGGAGATGGGAAAAAAGGACAGATGAAGACTATTAAAAGGAAAGCACTGGAAAAAACCTTCTCACTAATTGACTCTAATAGAGTTGAGAGGCCTCAATTATGATTTCTAGGTTTTAAATCAGTTTTACCAAAAAGAATGGTCAGTTTAGGAGGAGGAGCTGAAGATAACAGAGAGGAGAAAAGATAGTAAGTTTAGATTTTCATATATTAACCTTGAGATGGTGATCGATGACTCATGAGTGGAGAAGGCATTTGGAGATATATGACTTATGCTTAGAGAAAGGGATAGGGCTGAGAATATTTTAAAATTTCTCACTCATGAATAGGATATATATATATATATATCCTATACTGGGAAGATGGTTCAATTTATATTTAGATTATAAATCACTGGTTCTATGAGGTAGTAGCTGCAAGCAGAAGTCAGAGTTGAGTGCTGACTCTTATGGCATACTCATGGTTAGGGAGTAAACAAGCAAAGAGGAGTCAGACTAGGTAGTAAGAGATGTTAAAGCAGAATAAAAGTCACGTGCATAGGGAGTTTCAAAGGGGTGGTTGTAGATGGCTTCAACATCTATTGAGAGAAAATAAGGACTTAGAAATAGTAAGGAGACCACTGATGGCTGTGGATATGTGGCTTCAACAGGGTAATGGAGGTGGAATTACAAGATTATGGCTAGGTGCTGAGGAATGCTCAAAGAGTTTAGAACACATTTTGGTAGTAAATGAAAGATGAGACTTTAATTCAATAAAAATTACTATAGTATTTACTATAAGACCTAAACAGTGAAAACTAAGAAATGTTTTACAGGGAAATTTTAAAAGACCAGAATAAGTAGAGAGAGATATATAATGTGTGCATGCTAGTTGCTTCAGTCATGTCTGACGCTTTGTGATGCTACGGACTGTAGCCTTCCAGGCTCTCTGTCCATGGGATTTCAATAGACCAGAACAGAAGGTCCAGAAATAGACCCTCACGTGTAAGTCTCTTGGTTTTTCAATGACGGCAAGGCTTGCAACAGGGAAAAGTCTTTTCAACAAATGGTACTACAGCAAGGGGGTAAATACATGAAAAAAATGAACCTCAACCCCCACTTCACAAAATTAATTATAGAAACCTAAATATAAAAACTTAAGCAATAAACTTCTAGGAGAACCATATGAGAACATCATTGAGAGCTTATGAGAGACAAAGATTTATTGGATTGACAACACCAAATGTTGGTGAGAATGTAGAGAAACAAGAGTTCTCATACATTGATGGTAGGAGTGCAAAATGATGAGTCACTTTGGAAAACAGTTTAGCGGCTTCCCATAATGTTAATTAAGCATATGTCTACTCTATGACTCAACAGTTCCACTCAGTTCCACTCATAGCTATTTGTCCAAGGGAGACAAAAACATCTCTAAAGAAAGATTTGAACATTAATGTTCATAGCAGTGTTATTCATAAAAGCCCCAAACTAGAAGGAACTCAAATGTGAATGGATAAACAAATTATAATGTGCCATATAGTTGACCACTACTCAGCAATGCAAAAGAATGAACTCAACAACATGACAAATCTCAAAAACGTTATTTTAGTGAAAGAAGCCTTACACAAAAGAGTATATACTGTATAATTCTGTTTATATAATGCTTAAGAACAAAGAAATTCAATCTATGAGGATAAAAGTTAAGTGTTTATATGGTGGGTGGGAATTAACTGGGAAAGGAACATAAGGGAACTCTGTGAAGTAATGAAAATGTTCTTTATCTAGATTAGGGTGGTGGTTACCTGGATGTATACATTTATTAGTTTACAAAATTAACTTTAGGATTGGTGCCTTTCACTGTATGTGTGTGTTAGTCACTCAGTCGTGATGCTATTGACTGTAGCTTGCCTGGGTCCTCTGTCTATGGGGATTCTCCAGGCAAGAATACTGGAGTGGGTTGCTATTCACTTCTCCAGGGGATCTTCCCAACCCAGGGATCAAACCCCAGTCTCGCACATTGCAGGCAATTCTTTTACTGTCTGAGCCACCAGGGAAGCCCGTTTCACTATATCAGTTCAGTTCAGTTGCTTAGTCATGTCTGACTCTTTTCAACCCTATGGACCACAGCATGCCAGGCTTCCCTATCCATCACCAACTCCTGGAGCTTGCCCAAACTCATGTCCATCGAGTCAGTGATGCCATCCAAGCATCTAATTCTCTGTCATCTCCTTCTCCTCCTGCCTTCAATCTTTCCCAGCATCAGGGTCTTTTCAAATGAGTCAGTATTAATTGGTTTGACCTCCTTGCAGTCCAAGGGCCTCTCAAGAATCTTCTCCAACACCATAGTTCAAAAGCATTAATTCTTCAGCACTCAGCTTTCTTTATAGTCCAACTCTCACATCCATACATGACTACTGGAAAAACCATAGCTTTGACTAGACAGACCTTTGTTGGTAAAGTAATGTCTCTGCTTTTTGATATGCTGTCTAGGTTGGTCATAGCTTTTCTTCCAAGCAGCAAGCATCTTTTAATATCATGGCTGCAGTCACCATCTGCAGTGATTTGGGAGCCCCCCTAAATAAAGTCTGTCACTGTTTTCATTGTTTCCCCATCTATTTGCCATGGAGTGATGGGACCAGATGCCATGATCTTAGTTTTCTGAATGTTGAGCTTTAAGCCAGCTTTTTCACTCTCCTCTTTCACTTTCATCAAGAGGCTCTTTAGTTCCTCTTCACTTTCTACCATAAGGGTTGTGTCATCTGCATATCTGAAGTTATTGATACTTCTCTCAGCAATCTTGATTCCAGCTGTGCTTCATCCAGCCCAGCATTTAGCATGATGTACTCTGCATATAAGTTAAATAAGCAGGGTGACAATATATAGCCTTGACATACCCCTTTCCTGATTTAGAACCAGTCTGTTGTTCCATGTCCAGTTCTAACTGTTGCTTATTGACCTGCATACAAATTTCTCAAGAGGCAGGTAAGGTGGTCTGGTATTCCCATCTCTCCCACCTTGAAGAATTTTCCAGTTTGTTGTGATCCACACAGTCAAAGGCTTTGGCATAGTTAATAAAGCAGAAGTAGATGTTTTTCTGGAACTCTCTTGCATTTTCTATGATCCAACAGATGTTGGCAATTTGATCTCTGGTTCTTCTTCCTTTTCTAAATCCAGCTTGAACATCTGGCAGTTCATGGTTCACATACTGTTGTACCCCAATCTTTTTTCTTGCTATAAAAAACAATTTTATTTCTTTATTTTTGGCTGTGCTGGATCTTCATTGCTGTGCGGGCTTTTCTCTAGTTGAAGAGAGCAGGGCCTACTGTCTAGTTTCGGCACATGGGCTTCTCATTGCTTGACTTCTCTTGTTTCGGAGCATGGGCTTTAGAGCGCACGTGGGCTCAGTCATTGCAGTTCCTGGTCTCTAGAACACAAGCTCAATAGTTGTGGTACATGGCGTAGTTGTTCCCTGGAATGTGGGATCTTCCCAGATGAGAGATTGGACTCATGTTTTTTGCATTGGTGGACAGATTCTTCATCACTGAGCCACCAAGGAAGGCCACAAAAATGATTTTTAATCCAGAAGGACCAACAACATAAAAGAATTGGAGAAATAGGTGTTTTTTTTAATTTCTTCATAATATAATTAACTAATTAATATTTCCTTACCCTGGTTTGATCCCTGGGTCGGGAAGATCTCCTGGAGAAGGAAATGGCAACTCACTCCAGTATTCTTGCCTAGAAAAATACCATCCCATGGATGGTATTTTATCCCTGGCAGGCTACATACCATAGGGTCACAAAGAATTGGACACTACTGAGTGACTCTTCACTTTCTTTTCACTTTCACTTCAGGACCAATAACCACTTAAATATTGTTTCCGGTTCATTATTTGCTAGTTAGATTCCTATTATACTTTGAAGAATTATGAAAAAAGAATGGAAAACTAATCATTCTCTCCTGTCAGTCATCTTTTGTATATTTTTTAAACTGTCAGAGTAGAGTTATACCTAAAATCTAATCCAATTTATAACACATATCCTAAGGTTAAAAATGAAAGTGTTAGTCATACAGTCGTGTCCGACTCTTTGTGACCCCATGTGCCAGGCTCCTCTGTCCATGGAATTCTCCATCCAAGAATCCTGGAGTGGGTAGCCATTCCTTTCTCCAGGAGATCTTCCCAACCCAGGGATTGAACCCAGGTATCCTGCATTGCATGCAGATTCTAAGGTTAATCACTGATTTTTTTCCTAAGCCATAATTTTTTCTTAAGCATGGTTACTGGAATAGTGGCTGACTCAGTAGGTTTTCAATAAATATTTGTTGACTGACTTTATTTTTTAATTGGAGGATAATTGCTTTACAATGTTGTGTTGGTTTCTGCCATACAACAATGTGAATCAGTCATAATTATATATATATATATATATATATATATCTCCCCTCCCTTTAGACCTCCCCCTCCTACCATCCAACCCCTCTAGGTTGTCACAGGGCGCCAGGCTGGGCTCCCTGTGTTCTGTAGCTGCTCGCCCATTAGTTCTCTATTTCACACATGATAATGTATGTATGCCAATGCTACTCTCACAATTCATCCTACCCTCTCCTTCCCCTGCTGAGTCCACATGTCCATTCTCTACGTGTTGACTGACTTTTGACTAGTGACAAAAATAAGATCCCCCCCCCAACAAAATAAGGACTTCCCTGGTAGCTCAGCTGGTAAAGAATCCACCCGCAATGTAGGAGACCCTGGTTCAATTCTTGTGTTGGGAAGATCCCCTGGAGAAAGGATAGGCTACCCACTCCAATATTCTTGGGCTTCCCTGGTGACTCAGATGGTAAAGAATCTACCTGCAGGATCCTCTATGACCCACCTCCCAGAATAATGGAAATAAAAGCAAAAATAAACAAATGGGACCTAATTAAACTTAAAATCTTTTGCGCAATGAAGGTAACTATAAGCAAGGTGAAAAGACAGCCTTCAGAATGGGAGAAAATAATAGCAGACGAAGCAACTGACAAAGAATTAATCTCAAAAATATACAAGCAGCTCATGCAGCTCAATTTCAGAAAAATAAACGATCCAATCAAAAAATGGGCCAAAGAACTAAACAGACATTTCTCCAAAGAAGACATACAGATGGCTAACAAACACATGAAAAGATGCTAAACATCACTCATTATCCAAGAAATGCAAATCAAAACCACAATGAGGTACCATCTCATGCCAGTCAGAATGGCTGCTATCAAAGAGTCTACAAACAATAAATGTTGGAGAGGGTTCGGAGAAAAGGGAACCCTCTTACATTGTTGGTGGGAATGCAAACTAGTACAGCCATTATGGAGAACAGTGTGGAGATTCCTTAAAAAATTGGAAATAGAACTGCCATACGGCCCAGCAATCCCACTGCTGGGCATACACACCGAGGAAACCAGAATCGAAAGAGACACATGTGCCCTAATGTTCATTGCAGCACTGTTTACAATAGCCAGGACATGGAAGCAACCTAGACACCCACTGGCAGGTGAATGGATAAGAAAGCTGTTGGTACATATACACAATAGACTATTACTCAGCCATTAAAAAGAATGCATTTGAATCAGTTCTAATGAGGTGTTTGAAACTGGAGCCTATTATACAGAGTGAAGTAAGTCAGAAAGAAAAACACCAATACAGTATATTAACACATATATATGGAATTTAGAAAGATGGTGATGATGACCCTATATGTGAGACAGCAAAAGAGACACAGATGTAAAGAACAGTCTTTTGGACTCTATGGGAGAAGGCAAGGATGGGATGATTTGAGAGAACAGCATTGAAACATGTATATTACCATATGTGAAATAGATCGCCAGTCCAGGTTTGATGCATGAGACAGGATGCTCAGGGTTGGTGCACTTGGATGACCCTGGGGGATGGGATGGGGAGGGAGGTGGGAAGGGGGTTCAGGATGGGGAACACATGTACACCCATGGCTGATTCATGTCAATGTATGGCAAAAACCACTACAATACTGTAAAGTAATTAGCCTCCAATTAAAATAAATTAATTAATTAAAAAAAAATCTGCCTGCAATGCGGGACACCTGAGTTTGATCCCTAGGGTTAGGAAGATCCCTGGAGGTGGGCATGGCAATCCACTCCAGTATTCTTGCCTGGAGAATCCCCATGTACAGAGAAGCCTGGCGAGCTACAGTCCATGAGCTTGAAAAGAGTCGGAAGTGACTGAGTGACTAAGCACAACACAGCACAACAAAATAAACAAATATATCATTGAATGTCCATTAGTGTTGTAAGGGATAAAGTTAAAAAGCTACAAGCTACTTATATTTCACTCATTTAGTATTGACATTGGAAAGTGTCATATTCTATTGTTTCAAGAAAACTTTTTGAGCATTCCCTATGCCTGAGTTCTAGACATGAAATATTGGAGATAACAAAGCAGTGCTCCTCTGCTATACATCTTACGTTCAGCGGGCGAGAAAAAGTCAGTAAAAATATGTCAGGAAGTAAGAAGTTGTATGAAGAAAACTGAGGAATTAGAGGAAGAAGCTAGAGAAGGCAAAGGTCTGAATCAGAAAAGTGTTTGGTGCGTTCAAGGAACAGCAAGAAGGATGAGTAAGAAAGAAAAGATAGGCAATGAAGTCAGTAAAGTAAGCCAAGACTGTATCATGTAGACCCTCAGAGGCCTAGGGAAGGTGTTTGGATTTTTCTGAGAATACAATACTATGTCATTAGACTTTTGAACTGAGGGACTGGAATGGCGATTATCAGAGTGACGTAAACTGATTAATGTTTTGAAAAAGTTAGTCTGCTTGTGTAAGACAAAATGTAAGGGTTCAGTAGTGCAGCCTCTGTAGTGCATGCTTTTGATGATGACCACAGGCCACTATATAATTTTCAAGTCTCACATTTGAACTAGATAGGTAAATTCTGAAATTTAGAAAGCAAAGTTGTAACTTCTTTGAGATACATCTAAAGAAATATTTAGGTTTCCAAGTTCTTAATGACTGACATGGTGAAATATTTGAAGATTAAAATTTGTTTCTTACTGACTCATGTAGTTCACTCATTTACAAGTATTTATACTAACTCTGCAAGGTTGGTCCTCTGCTAGACACTCTGAGGACATTCCATGCTCAGGAAAGGATGCCTGCTAAAGACTGTACCTCTGGTGCTCACACAGTGGCCACACAGTTACGCTTTTGTGAAATTTGTAAAACTGAGGCATGTTGACTGTAATCAGCTAAGGCCACTTTTGTGAGGTACTTTGGAGTAGCTGGTAGCACATTTTAGACCCAGAAAAGGGAAAAGTGAGTTGGGGGCACATTTTCTTTGAGTTTAATGGCATATATTTACGTAGCTTGCAGTTACTTATGTGTCTATCTAAGGCATTGTTCGGAGAAGGCAATGGCAACCCACTCCAGTGTTCTTGCCTGGAGAATCCCAGGGACAGGGGAGTGTGGTGGGCTGCCGTCTATGGGGTCGCACAGAGTCGGACACGACTGAAGCGACTTAGCAGCAGTAGCAAGCAAGGCGTTGCTAGATGTCAGAATGGTGTTAGAAAGGCTTTCAATATGCTCCCATGGCCCACTGTGCCTGCTCAGCCAGCAATGTGACAGCCAAGTGTAAGTCCAGAGTCTACAGCACCAAATGAAGGCATCCTGGGCACTGTAACCGGCAGCTTGCAAGGATGCTGCCTCCTGGTATTCATGTCCTGTGTAATTGCTTTCCCCTGAGTGTAGGCAGAGCCTAGGGACTCCTTCCAACTGAATAGTGATGGGATGTCACTTCTGTGATTAAGTTGCAAAAGAGACTGTGGCTTCCTCTTGTGAGCGCATTCTCTCTAGCTGCTTTCCCTCTCATATTCTTGCTTGCACACACTTCCTCCTGCACAAAGGCAGCTGCCATGTTGCGAGATGCTTAGTGTAGAGGCACAAGTGGAAAGGAACATTTATTAAGAGTAACCACTTGAAATAGAATTAATCAGATTTCTATTTGTAACCATCAACCTATAAGAAACTTACAAACAGCAAAAACATCTTTTATAGCTGATATTGGAGAAATTTGATGGGAGTTTCCTACAATTTTCCTATAAAAATACAGGGGAAATGTATTCCAGAGATATTTCAGACAATTAATCAAAAATTTACATTTTCTAGACTTAGTGATGTTTGTAGTATATGTCTGTATCTTATATGTTACTGTTACTTATTTCCTCATTTTAAATAAATATTCATTTTCTAACTTAAAAAAAAAACCCTGAAACTTGACACTCTCCCAAGAAATTTCATTACTCAATGTATTATGTTCAATAATGGAATTATCACTTTTTAAGTGTTTTAAATGTTTTGGAAGATATGTTATTAAAAAAGATAAATAAGATGCTCAGGGGAAAATATGACTAAAGAGGCCCTTTTTCTATATATAGTGAGATTGCAGATCTCAGCATTTAGTATGCCTAGTACATAGAAGAGTCTCAGTAAATATTTGTGAGAGAGGTAGGGAAGGGATGAATGAATGATACAGAGTCTACACAGGACCACAATCTGCTCTACATTATGATAGATGTCTCATTAGAACTATACTTTGTCTAAAACATTTAACACAGCACTCTGAGGAATAATTAAAAAATAGAAACTTAAATTTAAAAGGTACAACTTTATTTGACTCTAATGATCAACATGCAGGGTTTTCTAAGACTTAGAAGTAATTTTTTAAAAGTTAGTATAGTCTCTTAGCTATCATACAGCATCACACAAACATAATGAAAGCAAGTAGAATTATCTCTCTTAAAAATAACTTTTCCTGACTTCCCTGGTGGTCCACGGTTAAGTCTCCATGTTTCCACTGCAGCGGGCACAGGTTCAAACCCCGGTTGGGAAACTAAGATTCCTCATGCCACATGGTGTGGGGCCCACTACCACCCCAAACAAAACAAGACAAAAAATGCTTTCCCAAGGAGACATATGTAGCAAGAGTAATTGAACTTTTAATTTAATTAGATGCCTAAAGGCTGTAGAACAAATAGGAATATCATTCTGTTTGTGATAAAGCTGCATGAGGCCCCTTAATGCTGCAGATATTCTTTTGAGTTGGTATACCACTTGCTTAATCCAATTTGTTCAGTGATAAACATAATTTCCAAGTAATTTGAGAATTATATTGATTTTTACCAAGATCCTAATAACTGAAGTTCATACTATAAGATGAGATGAATCAAATTGTAAGATGTATTCCTTTCTGAAGTGAAAACAATGATAAAACATCTTCCCTGTTGTTTCCAGTTTTTGTATCTAAATAATCCTTACCTGTTAGACATGGATTCATACTGAATGTAATAAAGTTAACACAAAACAGACACAAAATATGGAGAAAATATCAAAATAGGGATATTTTATTAAATCAGATCAGACACAAAATATGGAGAAAATTTCAAAATAGGGATATTTTATTAAATAAATATCTACAAATTTCTGGGGGGGAAACTGCAGAGGATTATTGCATAAAAATGATTAATATTTAGTGTTAGGTTTTTAACAGATGCAAAGGGAATATTAATATGATCCTATTTTAGTGCATGCTTTCATTATGCATACTTATATCAATTAGCAGAACTTATTAACTGAAAGGCAAATTTTTGGAACCAAATGAAAAGCAGACTCTCTGCTGAAAAATCAGATAATCAGCCACCAAATATCAGAGTTTATGAATGAACTTCATTTGTTGATAATTTTCTCTAATTATATAAGCACAAAAAACTAATTTAATAATGGCTCCCCATACATAAATAGTAATGTTTATTACATTTAAAAATTTTAAATTTGAGCTTTTTATCCATTTTTAATTGTCACAGCCACCTAAATATTAAAGAGTAAGACTGAATACTTTTTTAAAATTTATTTATCTATATGTGGCCGTGCTGGATTTTCCTCATTTTGCACAGGCTTTCTCTATTGCAGTGAGTGGGGGCTAGTCTTCATTGTGCTGCACCAACTTCTTTTTTGAAGTGGCTTCTTGTTGCAGAGCACATATTCTAGGGTGCCCGGGCTTCCATAGTTGTGGCAAGAAGGCTCAGTAGTTGTGACTTAAGGGCTCCAGAGCACTAGATCAGTAGTTGTGTTCCACAGGTTTAGTTGCTCTGCAGCACGTGGGATCTTCCCCAACCAGGAATCGAACTCGAGTCCACTGCATTGGCAGGTGGATTCTTAACTACTGGACCACCAGGAAAGTCCAAGAGTAAATTTTTCTGTTTTAAACATTTCAAACTTTTAGCCAGTTCTCTTAAGGAAAAAGCAGTGGATAGGAAGATTCTAAAAATATTTTTATTTTGTTCCATCTCATTATGGATACAGAAAAATGGACAGGTTATCATTGCTGGATTCACTTTACTCCATGATTATAAACCAAGGACCAATCAAATCTTTACACAGTTCACTGAAAAGCCAAGGATTTATTAAAAGGAGAAGAAAAGGGATGAAAATGGGAAAATTAAAAGGCAAGTTTAAAGTTAATCCTTCAAATTCACTTTAAAGAGTTAGATTTTAATCACTTTAAGAAAACTACTAGGAAAGAATGACTTCTAGGGAACTAATGGTAGACATCAGCTTCTCCTTTTAAGTATATTATTTTATTAATTCATTTGCTCACCAAGCTATTGTTCAACACATACAATATGAAGACATACTGTGTACTGAGCACTGTGCTAAATGCTGGATATAGTGGTGAACCAAGAAGATATGACCCCTGCCCTCATGGAGCTTTAGCCTCCAAGGATGCTTTATCTGGCAAACTAAGAAATGCAATTTTTGGTTCAGTTGGTAAGTCGTTTCCAACTCTGTGATCCCATGGACGGCAGCATGCCAGACTTCCCTGTCCTTCACTATCTCCCAGAGTTTGCTCAAGCTCCTGTCCATTGAGTTGGTGATGCCATCCAACCATCTCATCCTCTGTTGTCCCCTTCTCCTCTTTCCCTCGTCTTTTCCAGCATCAGGGTCTTTTCTAATGAGTTGGCTTTTCAATGGAGCCTCACAAATTGATAGCAATTTTAAAGAGCATTTTATTATTTGTTTTTAGAGGAATAATCTTAAAACAGTGTCAAAATGTGAAATAAGTTCAATTAAGATCATCACTTAGCCTTTCTGAAAAACAAAAAGAAAACCAACTTATTGTTCTATCTGCACCAAACTTGAATCAGTAATAACCAGCAGACAGGTAGCATGGAGCAGGGCCTACAGGAAAATATGTCTGTGCTTCATTTCATTCCTGCTATAGACTCACTGAATCATCTTGAACAGCTAAGTCAACAACCAGGCTTACATTTTCTCACTTATAAAATGGGATTATCTATGAAGAATTTTAAGATATGTGAGATCATAATAGGAGTGCTCAGAGGAGTCACTTACTTCACACTATTATTGTACATTAGTTTATCATTGATGGTCAATAGAAAAGATAAGGAAACAATATCCTGAAATAAAGTCAAGTTCAATGTGTTATGTAGGTTCAGGTGTTCTTCATAAGAGACTGAGACTTTTAGCTCACTCCCACTCAAACTCATGTCCATTCAGTTGATGACGCTATCCAACCGTCCCAGCCTCTGTTACCCACTTCTTCCTCCTGCCCTCAGTCTTTCCCAGCATCAGGGTCTTTTCCATAGAGTTGGCTCTTTGCATCAGGTGGCCAAAGTATTGGAGCTTCAACTTCACCATCAGCCCTTCCAATGAATATTCATGGTTGATTTCTATTAGGATTGACTAGTTTGATCTCCTTGCTATCCAAGGGGCTCTCAAGAGTCTTCCCCAGCACACCACAGTTCAAAAGCATCAATTCTTTGGTGCTCAGCCTTCTTTCTGGTCCAGGTGTCACATCCGTACTTGATTACTAAAAAACCATAGCTTTGACTATACAGGCCTTTGTCAGAAGCCCGGCATGCTTCTGGGACTGCAAAGTCCCAGAAGTCCGTGCAGCTGCAAAGAGTCAGACATGACTGAACAACTTAACAACAGAATATCAGAAATAAAAGTTTTCTCGCTGCCCCATTGTATATGGTGGTGATAGGGAGCACTGATCTGAGCCCACTTCCCCCAACCATAGAATCACATATCTATTATCACACATGCAGGCAGCTGTGTTTCATAGACAGGTTTTAGAAAGAGTCAAAGGCAGAGAATTAACACCTGCATAAAGGATGCAAACCAGGCCATCACATTAAAGAGCATAAATTGATCAAATGAAAATGTAGTAAATGACAGCCTAATGGTCCTCATTCTGGCTTCCTAATTCTCTGTGCACGCGATGCTTTTATGCCCCACTGAAGTACAGCCAGCACGACCTTCAACTAGCCCCAGCTAGTCTAATTACAGCCTAATGCTCTCCAAATATGTCTGGCATAAAAGCCTGCATAACCTGCATTTCTTTAATTTTCATGGGTTAGATTGAACACTTAAAAATCTGAACTATAGTGTAACCTTATAGTACACACAAATATATATTTTTATGGAAAATGTGCATTTAAACTGTCTTTAGTATGGTAACCTATCTCTGTATACAAATCAGAATTTGTGAAACTAGAGGAGTTTGAAAATTAATGAGAAAACATGATTAAACTGCTATGAAAACTCTAAGTAAAAGATATTATTAATTTCATGTCTTAATTTTTTATTCACTGTAGGCATGCATTTTTATCTTATTAAGACATGGAAAAAATTAGATAGTTGTTTCAGTATATCATCAGTATAATAATAAAAATAGGCAATAAGCACTAACTGCTTTACCTGAGTTAACTGGTTTAATCCTATAAGAACTCTAATCAGAAAGTACTATTATTATCACTATTTTAGAGATGAAACCAAAGCATACTGAGTAAGTTGTCTCAGGCCATATAACAAGTAAATGGTAAACCTGGGATTTGAATCGAAGCAGTCTGTCTCTAGGTCAGATGTTTTAACTACTATACCAACTGTTTCTACAGGTGTAGAAATGCAAGTCAAGGTCTATTGTATGAGCGAGTGTTCTTAGACTGTTTCTTAGCCCACAGAACGTTCATGAGGGTCAAAGAACCAGGCGTGGGGCCATCTGGTCTGGAACAACATTGAATATCATGCCACAGACCTGGTTCCTTAAAGCCACCTTGTTCTCCCTCTGGACAGAACATCATTCTTGGACTACTGACATCAGCCAAGCTGAGTTCTGGATGCTGCTGCTAGAATCTACTATGGCACCCCCCAAGACACTGGACATAGCCGTCACCTCACCAGAATTGAGTCTGCCAAGTCCCTACTTCTTTGCATGCCTAGTCTGCATCCAAGTCTAGCCTTTGTGGCTGATAATGAGCACAGAGAACACATCCTGCAAAGACATTACAGGCAGCACGTTTGTTTCAGGTGAAATAATCATGTAAATCTCTGAGAAGGAAAGCAATTTTTGATGGTTGATTATGTGTCACCCCTGAGAGGAACTTAAAGTCACCAAGAACATCTCCATTAATTAGGCACAATCAAGCTGTAGAGATAATGGAAAACAGGAGTGTTTCTTCAAGGATATATTTTCCATTCAGATTAGCAAAAAATATCTCTGAAAATCCTCAGAGGAAGTGAGTAATCACAGGCAATATCTACTGAGTCTACATCTTTCTTTGCACTATGCTTCCCTTCATATGACGCTAATGGAGAAAAAATAGTTTGTTGTTTGAGTGTAAAGACTAAATAATGATAAATTGGTTGCCTGAAGTGCAGTAAAAAAAGAAACAAATGGATGTGTGGCATTAACAGAGTTAATTATAGATGCAGATTAAAAGGCAAGATTAAGTAGTGGAAGAAAAGCAGAGAGTCACCTTCGGCCCAGACCCGCCAAGCAGCGGCGGTCAGTCACCTAGCAACAAGTTTCCTATCCCCGCTGTGCTCTTTAATTCAGCAAATCTGCTCAGGATGGCAGGCTGTTCTCCTGACAAAACGCATTATGTAGGAGACGGAGGGATACAAAAATCCACTGTACACAGCACTCTGCTCCCTATTGACCACTGATCCTTTCTCTCAATCCACAAAAGAGGCTCACATAATGCCCTGAAAGGAGAAGAGTCTCCACAGAGAAAACATTTGCTTGTAATTGAGATTGACTACATAATGAAAATGATGTTCTTTTTAAAATTCTGCTTGTTGAGGCCACACTTTTTGTCTCCTGGCACTCAAAACACATCCCTGCTGGGAAAAGGGGCAAACATTGTAAAAACTCAAAACTGTGATTTCTTTTTCTTTGCATTGAAAACACCCATTCTATAACAAAATGGCCAGGTCCTCCTCCTTAGAACTTAAACAAGTGATAAGAAGGTAAACAGGAAAACTTCTATTCAGAGTTGCTGTCACAAATGCTCCCTTTGCGGAAGGCACAGAGGCTTTGCATGTGCATTCGTTTGCGCGACTAGACAAAAATGGTAGAGAGGATTCTGATTTCTTGATTGTGCCCTCTGGAAAAAGATCGTACACTGCTGGTCAAAACTCGGTCACCATTTCAAATATGTGGGTTGAAACACCTATTAAAATCTTAACTTGGCTCAGAGACAAGGAGAGGAGAGAACAGCTCATTTCCTTAATCTAGAGGACACCATTAAAGTGACCTGTGTGTGGTTTAAGTTGATTTCCTATAAAAAGATTATGTTGGGATCTTTGTGAAGACTGATCCAGCATAGTCACAATTGTTTTAAAACTCAAGCATTAAATTTATTAATTTTGAAATAATACTGAAATTATTTTCAAATTATTAGCAAGCATTAATATAATATGTCTGGATTCAAAGACTTTTTATTATATCGTGTTGGCCAATATATGGAAAAAGTGACAACCCGATACAAAATAAATGACTTTCACAACAATTAAATGATTTCCCTACACATTAACAAAATTCTGGTACTGCAAAATGCATTTAACAAACATTTATCAGGCACCTACCTGTGCTAGGCGCTGTTCTAGATGCTGGGAATCCAAAGATGAAACCTACAGAATCCCAGCACTCAACAGAAATGGACTATCACAAAACTACAGCATGGTGGGAAGGGCAATGGGATGAGGTCTGGCACAGGGTGTGAGGGAGCACTTAGAGCGTTATGCAGCCCAGAACGTAGGGAAGTGAAATGTCAGAGGATGTTTGGTTAGATGTACGGCCCAAGTGAAAGAGAAGTTCTTGGCAGAGAGAAACCTGTGAAAAGAGCATGGTGCTCTGAGCGACTGAAAGGAGTTCACTATGGAGGAGGCTGGAAGTGGAACAGTATGCAAGGACCAGACCACATGCAGCCTGTGTGCCAGGCTAAGGGCTTCTCTTGAGAGCAGTGAGGAAAGACTGTTAGATCTTGCTCAGGGATAATTAGATTCTCAGTGACACTCACAGGTAACTTTTTTTTTGACGTATAATTGATTTACAATATTGTATTAGTTTCAGGTATACCGCAAAGTGATTTGGATATGTGTGTATGAATATATATATACATATATATATTCTTTTCCAGTATAGTTTATTTTTATACAGATGATTTTTATTTCCTCTTCCTAAGGCAAGCTCTCGGGTAATAAAGGAATTTTAAGTTACTATTTAAGTTAGATGACAGAGTCCAAATTTTGCTGAAAACTCTGATGGGAAAAGAGGATTGTTGGTTTTATTGAATGGTTGAAGGAGAAAAATAATAGTTCAGTTTTCAGGGAAGAGTGAGGTTGTGAGTCCTTGATACTACTGAGGCTGCACAGGTTGGCACAGAGTAACACAAAGCAGAAAATACTTGACATTTGGGCATCATTATTATACTGATTAATACAACTGCATCAGTGACTAGATCAGAGTAACAAAATAGGTTATTTTTCCGACTTTCCATCCTTGAAAGTGAAAGTTGCTGTGCCCTATGATATATTAAAAAAAAACAACCCACTGGTATTTTTTTTACTGCCTTAGTAAACGGACTGAATTGATGGGGTATGTACACTGTGCATCTGGGCTGAAAAATGGAAGATAATGTACAACACAAAACGAATCCAAAGAGACCAGTTTATTAACTGCACAGAGACACGATTAAAGACACGTGACTGCACAGTATAGCGACTGTCTAGAGGTGAGTTGTCGGAAGGCAGTACTGTGGTGCCTGTAGACACGAGCACCTCTCTGCACTTTTTACCCGGCCACCCCCCATTTTCTCTTCCCACACTGTCAGGATTCAGTTTTATCTAAGCAAGGCACAAGAGGGCAAATCCAGTGTCCGTATCAAAACCAAAGATGAACCAATTCTAAACAATGATTTCGTATCTCTGCTGGATGTCACATCCCCGTATATGCCACGTTGCTGATGACACCCAAAGCCGAGCACAGATCAGTCCAGGCACAGCATTTCTTGCTTGGATGGTTAACTAAATTTTAAAAAGCATGTGAGAACTCGAGAGGTAAAAAGATCATGAAGGGTGACAAAATTGAAACAGTGCTGTAAGGACAAGTCACATTAACAGCAAACCCCATACCCCTCCATAAGCAAAGTTGAAACTTTTCCTTGATAGGGTATTTGGTATATTCTGTGGTAGAATTAGAGAAGGCAATGGCACCCCACTCCAGTACTCTTGCCTGGAAAATCCCATGGGCAGAGGAGCCTGCTAGGCTGCAGTCCATGGGGTCGCCAAGAGTCGGACACAACTGAGCGACGTCACTTTCCCTTTTCACTTTCATGCATTGGAGAAGGAAATGGCAACCCACTCCAGTATTCTTGCCTGGAGAATCCCAGGGACGGGGGAGCCTGGTGGGCTGCCGTCTATGGGGTCGCACAGAGTCGGACACGACTGAAGCGACTTAGCAGCAGCAGCAGCAGCAGTGGTAGAACTGGCTCAGGCTTTGGAATCAGCCCTTCCATCATGACATTTCAGCAGAGAGGCTTCTAAGATTAAATAGCTTTCCCATGGTACTATGTTCCATTTTTCCAGTGGAAATAAGTAGTTTTGAATATCTCCTCACTCATCCAAACCAGGACTAGTTTCTTGAATGGAAAGAGTTAATTTTTACCCTTTGCTACAGTGAGCAGTGGCCAAACCAATGCTGATGGGCTTAGCAAACTTCAGCATTCCCTTCTTCCTTTATCCAAAACATATCCTTGCAAAAGTTTCTTAGTGGGCATTTCAAGGGCCACTCCACCGTAGCTTTATTCTTTACCAGGCAGAATCCACTGGGGAAAATAGCATCACAACAATGCCCATCAGTTCCCTATAAAAGGTGAATTTAAAGTCTCAAATGAAAATGGGCCATATCGAGTCTACATGATGAACCACAGAGAATTTATGAAATACAATCATGTCAGGGTCTGTGAAAATGTAAGAATTAGGAAGTCTTACTCCAATAGTTTCTTTCAGAGAGTATGCTTAATAACTTTGCAAATATTACCTTCTCACATTTGTGTCTAATCAGTTAAACCACATTATCCTCTCTCTTAGCTTTCTCATAGAAGATTATCTGACATTTAGCATTCACCAGTTTTTCTGAAAAGGTTAATAGTTCACCAGCTGAAGTTAGAACTAAACAGAATTGATCATTCCTAAAACTTTTGGTTGAAATGTGAGGGCTTTGTGTTGACAGCCGAGGGATTGTAATGAGTCTCCAGTACATTCTTAAGGCTTGTTTCTTTGCCCTGTGAATGGAAAGAGTAAAATTATAGTCTCTAGGTGTTTTCCACGGTTCTTTCACATGTAGGCTTCCCGACACCAATTAAAGAGATTATGTCACCAAGTGAAAGGAAAGCTATAACTTGTATGTTAATGCTGTGATTACTTGAGACAAGGTCACAGGACCCAATGGCATAGCAGCTGACCTTCAAAAAATTAACTTTGAGCTCAATTCCTAATTAACCTTTTTCAATACAAGAAAGTATAATTTCAGGCCATTGGCCTCCCAAAATATTCACTTTTTCTTGTACTATAAATGTGTTACTAGAATTTATTATTAGTAATTGTCAAGAGATATTTTTCCCCCTTAACGACATAATCTTTGAGAATGAATTTTTATTTCCACTCCAAATTTTTGATTTTCCCAGTGAGCAAAACTGCAGAAAACACGCTTAAACCTCAAGAAATATACTGTCAAAATAAATTCATGTTGGTGCACAAAAATAAGTATTATACTTTCAATAATCAATATCATGAGATTAGCAATCATGTGGACATATGGAAACATGTACATTTTAAAAGGTTATATTGAAACCCCCAAATTTTCTCTTTGATTTAATGTTTTCTGTAATTCTTAAAACTTTGCTCTGCTATATAATATGTATTTTATCCCAAAAATAGCCCTCTGATAAAAGTGTTCTAATTATATTAGCTCTTATTTAGTCAGACCTGACATTGATAGCTGATGGACTTATTTCTAATAATCTTTGATATCCTCTGGCTGAACCAAAAAAAAGTAACTTTTAAAGTATTTCTATATAATGAATGATTGAAGGGTTTGGTCCTAATATTCATGGTTTGTCTCTGAAGATTATAAGGATTCTCTGAATAAATTATATTTACATTATTTAGTAGTTTCTCTCTTATGATCTCCATATTAAAGTGCCACTTATCAAATTTCAAAAATAGTATTTTAATGCCATGAGATAGAAAATACTTTCAGTGCAATTTAAATTCTACTACTTGCTCCTTTGATCATTTTGAATCCAGATTGTAAGTAACATGGGCCAAAATATTGTTTAGTAAATTATTTAGAAACAATCCTAGCAACATTTGTATGTTTCTGTTTTACATTTTCCCCAGTTCTGCAGTAGCAGTACTTTTTATTGTTAGTATTGGACAGTGCTGCACAAAATCCTGCAATAATTTAATGGAAAGAAATCATAATTATTACCCTTCTGGCTAAAATATTCCAATATTCAGGCCTGAAGTGTATCGTGGTAGAAATAGAGCAATAGACTTTTTAAAAAGAGCCCACAATAGGCTTTTTAAAAGAGTGTCTTTCTGCCATGAAATACACTGGCAGATAGAAATTTTTCATATACTTTGCCTTCTGAACAGTGTACAGAGCAATACACCGCTGTTTTGTTTATCAGTTGTATTTCTCTTGGAGCATTCATACATAGCAGGATTGAAAAGAAGAGCAAAGACCAGTCATGAGACACAATTAATGTCTTGCATAGGTTTCACTCAAATCAGAAAAATGACACCAAGGACATGGTAGTGAGCACAATAGAAAACAGTGGGAGCACAGCTGGAAAAGTTGCCTTGATATATAAGTATGCAATTGGCATTGATCCTTAGGCTTTTAGGATGAGGCAGGGGGAAAAAATCTTCCAGCTCTCTACCCAATCTATAAAATAAAGAAACACATCATGTTGGAAAAGCAAACAAAAAGTGCACTTCTTAAAGCAGATTTTATGTAAGTTTAATGTTGTTATGAAATTTTAAAAATCCTGGAGAGGACAGCTCAGGGTCCTTGTAAAATGAGTGTGTGTGTGCACGCGTATGTGTGTTTATGTATATACTTGTCAGTGGGGAACTGGGCTCAGGAGGAGTTTAACATGGCTATGAAATGGAATTTTCAATTTCAGGGTACAGTAAAATGACTTCTGAAATCACCATCAACACACTTGTTCCATTCCTGGTGGATTCTTTTGTACTGCCTGATTCCCTTGAATTCATTTAAAAAGAAACAGTGTTATGACAGGATTGGGGATATGTTAAGTTGGTCTCATTCTTCACTCGGGAATGAAAGACTAGGATGACTAGAGAGCAAACAGACATCTAATACACACTACGGGCATTTACTCTTTTTTTGGTCAGCTGAAATATGTATCAATGCACAAAAGGTATTAATTCTAGAAGGGTCAGTTATTAATACATTTTATTAAATCTTAGCAGTTAAATGTGTTAAAAATATGTGTATTAGAAATGAAATAATTATTGGATTTTAGTCCTCCTCTAGAATTGTCTCTTTGGTACACAAAGGAGATGAAATGCAGGGGTTCTTTCCCCAGCTCTCATTGAACCCTCCCTATTCCACTCTTCTAAATGCCCTGGATTTGGGAAGAAGGCATTGCTCTCAGGTTCCCAAGGAGAATGCTTTAAAACATCCAGAAACCACTGCCACCCTCAGTGACTATGCATGCCAGCTGTAGAATGCCATGTCCCATAAACATACACATTTCCACCATTCTCCATAACCATTCTACTTTCTTGACCCCTTTAACAGCTGTCTGCCTATTCATTAACACAACTTAAACGTTTCACTGAATTATTATCCATATTATTTAATGATTATTATTTTATATTTAATATTTATATTATATATTTAATTTTTATCATTTAATAGATTATTCAATCAGCTATTTAAAATCTTAAAAGATGAGCTGTTAAAGTGCTGCACTCAATATGTTAGCAAATTTGGAAAATTCAGCAGTGGCCACAGGACAGGAAAAGGTGAGTTTTCATTCCAATCCTAAAGAAGGGCAATGCCAAAAAGTGTTCAAATTACCATACAATTGTGCTCACTTCACATACTAGCAAGATTATGCTCAAAATACTTCAAGCTAGGCTTGTTAAAGTACATGAACTGAAAACTTCCAGATATACAAGCTCGGTTTAGAAAAAGCAGAGGAAACAGAGATCAAATTGCCGACACTCATTGGATTATGGAGAACAAGGAAATTTCAGAAAAAAAATCTGTTTCTGCTTCATTGACTCCACTAAAGCTTTTGATTGTATGGACCACAACAAATCGTGGAAAAAATCTTAAAGAGATGGGAATAACAGACCACCCTACCTATCTCCTGACAAACCTGTATGCAGGTCAAGATGCAACAGTTAGAATCAGACATGGAACAATGGACTGGTTCAAAATAGTACAATAAGGCTGTATAGTGTCACTCTGCTTATTTAACTTCTATGCAGAGTACATCATGCAAAATGCTGGGATGGACGAATCACAAGCTGGAATCCAGATTGCTGGAAGAAATATCAACCTCAGCTATGTAGACAACACCACTCTAATGGCAGAAAACGAAAAGCAACTAAAAAACCTCTTGATGAAAGTGAAAGAGGAGAATGAAAAAGTGGCTTGAAACGCAACATTTAAAAAACGAAGATCTTGGCGTCTGGTCCCATTACTTCGTGGCAAATAGAAGGGGAAAAAAATGGAAGCAGTGACAAATTATCTTTTTGGGGGCTCCAAAATCACTGCAGTTGGTGACTGCAGCCATGAAATTAAAAGTCTCTTGCACCTTGGAAGGAAAGCTATGACAAAAAAAAAGCATCCTTATAATCAAAACTATGGTTTTTCCAGTAGTCATGTATGGATATGAGAGTTGGGCCACAAAGAAGGATGAATGCCAAATAACAGATGCTTTGGAACTGTGGTGCTAGAGAAGACTCTTGAGAGTCCCTTGGACTGCAAAGAGATCAAACCAGTCAATCCTAAAGGAAATCAACCTTGAATATTCATTGGAAGGACTGGCACTAAAGCTGGAGTTCCAATACTTTGGCCACCTGATGCAAAGAGCCTACTCTATGGAAAAGCCCCTGATGCTAGGCATGATTAATGGCAAAAGGAAAAGAGGGCAGCAGAGGATAAGATGGTTAGATAGTATTACAGACTCAATGGACATGAGTTTGAGCAAACTCCAGGAGATTGTGAAGGACTGAGAAGCCTGGTGTGCTGTAGTCTATGGGGGTCTCAAAGAGTCAGACACGACTGGGCGACTGAACAACAACAAAAGTTTCACTGAATTATTCTCCATCTTATTTAATTCACAAACATTTGGTGAACACCTCCTGTTTCAGTCCCAATTCAATCTCCAGTTAGCTTTATGCCTTTGAGCAAAGCCCTTAACCATTCTTGGCCTCATGTCTTTTCATCCTTAAATAAAATATTTAAAACCCCTAGTGATTCTATACAAACTCTCTTGTCTTTTGAAATCTTTTTCTGGAAAAAAGACAACATATAAATAGATATTAATACATATATCCTCAGTGTTTTCCTTTAATTAATTCACTAATTGATACCTATGTACATATGGGAAATCTCATATCAAAAATTAAACTGCAGATAAAATATCATCACATTTCTATGTTATAAGTGATAGGAACTAGATGGTATCACTTAGTTCCTATTATTTATAACCTCATTTCTTTCGTTTAGCTAAAACATATTTGAAGTATCAAAATCCAAGACAATATGGGGAGTTAGATAATCCAGTGAAACTCACTGTAATGAGATTTGATGCTTATACAAAGGTATGCAAAAATGTATGTTGTTATTGTTGTTTAGTTGCTAAGTCTTCTTGCCTGACTCTTTTGCCTCCCTATGGATTGTAGCCCACCAGGCTTCTCTGTCCACGGGATTTCCCAGGTAAGAATACTGGAGTGGGTTGCCATTTCCTTCTCTAGCAAAAATGTATACACAGATGCAAAGACAGATGCATGTATGTATGAAAAGGAAAATGTGTATGGGTACAATACTTACACATGACTTTGTTTAAGTAAAAATGGATGAGAATGTTTGGGTAGAAATGCCTTTTAATCATTATTGGTACCTGTCAAGCATGTGTGAAAACATCTGAAGAGTATTTAATAAAGGAGTCTGGGGACTTGAGGTTTACAAATCCTTTAAATCATAGCATTATGAAGTAAGACACTGTGAAGGAGAAAAGGGCTTTGGGAGGGGAGAGGCTTCGTCAGTCACCTCCCCGTGGAGCAGCTCAGGATACAGCCGGGAGTGTCAGGTAAACCCTGTGAGTGGCTGCCCTGGGCTAGCCTCCCAGGGCGCCAGGCTAGAAGCTGGGGAGCCAGGGCTCCACAGGGAGCACTAAAGGAAGACACTCGTGGACCTGGGCAGAGCTGTGCGGTTTTACAAAGATTTCCTGCACTTCTCTGCAATTCAGTAGCACAGTGAGAGAAAAAGAGGGAATTGGAATTTTAAAAAGTGGCTTTGCAATTAATTGTGTTACACTGCTAAGTGGAAAAAAAAAAAAAAAAAAGGCCAAAGGAGCTCCGGTTCTATCCCTGTCGGGGCACTAACATCCCACATGCTGCACGGTGCCACCAAATAAATAAAAAAGGTTTGGAATCCAGCTTTCTTAAACAAACAAAAAAACCCAACACGCATCATAGCCGAATTTAGCTTGACAGTGGACTCAAATCTTTATATTAAATACAATTGTTGCTGCTATTGGAATGAAACCTTGAATACTGAAGTTATTTGAACTGATACTGATCATTTTTTTCAGTCGTTAATTTTCAAATAACGTAAACATCACTGGAATAGTTTCGAACAGGGTATACTCCGCCACCTGCTGGTCATTTGAACATACTGCTGCTCTCCGGAGCTCGCCACAAAAAACAGCCTCAGCCCTGGTTGGTGAAAGCACCTTGCTATAAGGGAGAAGAAATCACCAGGCCTGGGTGGTGGTGGAAACAGCGTTGGATTTGCCGTCAGAAAGCCTGAGGCAGCCGCCACAGTTTTATCGTTTCTTCTTGGCCAGCTGCCTAAGGTTCCCTCCGTAACCAGAGCAGCTCTCCTTTCCTTTCAATGTAACGGTTGGTTATATCCAACCCGTTAATTTCCTCCTCTCTGACAGGTGTTATGAGACCTGCTTTACGTATCTCAAATGGGAATATGCTTTTAAAACTGTAAGGAATTATATAAAGAAATATATTGGTCAGAATTAGGGGTTGAAATAACATCATACTGCCTGCAATCTGTATTTCATGTGGGCATCGTCACAAAGCTTTTAAAGTCCAAAATCTAACTGCAGTCACCTTAAGTCATCTCAAGAAAAATGTAAATATATAAATGCCTTAATATATTTGCAGGTATACTGATCCAGTTTCCAACTTCAGAAGACCCCCCCAACCTGTATCATCCTTCCATCTTTCAAAAAAACCTATTCCAATAAAATCCTGAAAAGTTCCAAAATTTGTGCTTTGAACAGAGAAAGTACCAGTAATCATAACAACAAAATTACCTTCGCGATCTCTTCTAGTTATGCTGAATTATAGTTATTCAAAATTAGTCTTCATGGCCCTCAAGGGGAAAAAATGGAAATATACAAAGCATAAAGGCCAAAATGGAAATGATTAAAATTACCACATTGAACTCTTTTCTTTTTTCCTACCAATTTCTTGATTTCCTAGCTATGGACTATTATTCTGGTTTTAAAAACCCCAGTAAAATTTCCACAATTTATCCTTGTGAGGGACTCTTGTTGAAATTTAATATAAATTTGCAGGTATTCACAAAAGGCAGGTTAGGCAAAATCACATTCTCGCCAGTTGCTTTATTTCTTCACATAAATATCCCTTAAAATTGGCTTTTTTGTGCTCCTGAGTGGCTCTGCAGTCACTCTCACAAAACAAACACAGAATTCTGAATGTAAGCAAGCCACTAAGTCAGCTTCAGGGAGACAATGTCTTCCTTGTCACTTGATTTTGCCTTTTCTTTTTTAGAAGAGGAAAGTTTTTTTCCTCTCCTACTTGCAGACCACCCAAGAACTTTTTTGTTTTTCTCTTTTAAACTGAGACAGGGGAGAAAAGGCGACTTCATGCCCTTAGCAGTTCTTGGGCTTTTCTCCCAATAGGGTAAGTTAATTATTTTAACCTACTGATGAGGGCTGGCCGGGGCAGTCGACGTGGGCGGAAGGGGGAACAGGTGTTTCAAACACCTGCATTTCTAGGCTTAATTGCTCTGAAATCTTGTAGGGTCTCAACTGCGTTCTCCTTTCTTTACAGAGGCTCAGGGGAAGGATTCATTTGTGGAGTTCTTGACTAATTGTAGCATAAATATGCAACCACTTTTGGCTGAACAAATTATTTTCTTTAAAGTAAAGTCCAGGTAAATTTAATTAGGAAAAAGGTGATTGGCAGGTATTACCCTGAAAGCCAGGATTCAAATTCCTACTGTTGTTAAAAGAAAAAGGCAGTCAGTTGTCAACCACGTTCTAGTTGTTTTCTTCTCACGCCAATGAGTTCAGGTAAAGAAAACCCAGATCAATGATTTTGGAAGTCTTCATGTTGTGTGACATATATACCACAATTCCAAAAAGTAATTTTTTTCTTCAACTGAATGCATAGAAAACATGCTTTGAAAAGATGTTAAGGTAACCTATGTACCAAAATGAATATTTCACATGAAATTTTATTTTCAGCTCCTTAAACATGCACGTGTGCATGTCCCTTCAGTCGTCTGACTCTGCGACCCTACGGACTGTAGCCCACAAGGCTCCTCTGTCCATGGAATTCTCCAGTCAAGGATCCTGGAGTGGGTTGCCATGCCCTCCTCCTGGGGATCTTTCTGACCCAGGGATCTAACCTGCGACTCATGTCTCCTGCATTGGCAGGCAAGGTCTTTATCACTAGTGCCACCTATAGTTTATAATAATTGAGTGCTTACTTTGTGCCAGGCAATCCTTATATATATTGTCTCATTTAATCCTCACCACCAACCCTGTGAGATATTTTCTATTGTGAGCCTCATTTTAGAGATGCAGAAGCTGAGGCATAAGGAGACTAATTAATTTCTCCAAGGCCAGTGGTTAATAGAGATTCCTACACAGGCAGCAAGGTCTATGGCTCCCATTCCTATCATTCATTCACTAAAAGTCAGTCTCCCTACATTGAATGGTGGGTTCTCCAGGAACACTTCCTGTTGATTTCTAAGGGTGGTAGTGGTAAGACAGGGATTAGAACTTCAGTGCTGAGCCAAAAGATCCAAGAGTCCTGTTTTCTAGTCCAGAGTTGTGAGAACAGCCCTGGGTCACACATAAGTACTCTTTAACAAATAATATGGAAAGATTCTAGAAGAAGCACAGCACTCCAGGATGTACCAGGCCTTGGAGCCAAGAAATCTTGATTGCAATTCTGACTTGGAAAACTAATCATTTTGGAACGAATCCCCCTGCTCAATGAATAAGTAATCTGTGGTCCAGAGAAATTACGAGAAGTTTGGTCCAACCTTCACAGTGGGGTCAGAGTCCAGTGCAAGATTATAATCCAGAAATACTGTTTCACAGCCAGTGCCTTTTCATTCCCAGTGACCGATTTTTCTTCCTTAGGTGAGCATAATTAGACCAATCAATTGGACCAACAATTTAATGACCTTGCCATGTGACTGACTTCTTGTGTACTGCTGAAAAGGGCACTGGAATGGAAATACAATCTGTTACTGACTTAATGGTTCTCATCAGGCAGCAGCTCAATGTGCTCGCTTGACACAGAAAATCAGGTGTCAACACCGGCTGACTCTGGCAAGTAAACATTCTGACCTCAAACAAAGGAGCCTTAGTTCTTGCTTCCGCTTTCCTTTCTGCCTGCCCATTTTCACCTGTATTTTCAGGCTGTGGAGGTATGGAAACAGGAAAGGGGGGATTCCCCACTGGAGGCCACCTGGAACTTCCCTCTGTCTCCTGGCAGACCCCAGCTCTCCATTTGGCCTGGCTCCACCACCATTTCCTCCTTACGGCCTGTTCCCTGTCTCCTTTATGACAATAAGTTGCCTTGGAATGGAGGTCAGTTAAGATATTTTAAAATCATGAAAAGGGATGGCTGCACAATTGCAGCCTGAGTAACGTGTCCAAGATTCCTTTGGGACACACTAGGTCTTAAGGCAGGAGGTTATGATACAGATTAAATGACGAATTTCAGAAGAAGCCCAATGTTGCAAGGAAAGGAAGCTTGTGTGATTGGTTATATCTCAGGTGAAGGGCAGGTATAGAGAAAGTTGGTGCATAACAAAATTTGAGCATAGAGAGAGCTCATTCTAGCAGCTCCTGGGTTAGTCTTAGAAGGTCCATCCAGGTGTTTTGAGTTTCTCAGATCAATAGTCCTTACCACAATACAGAGTGATCACTAATTACCTTTGCCCACACTTGTATTATATATAATACTAAGTATTGAACAGCAGTGCTTCTTAAACTTCAGACACACACATCAGTCATCTGGGGATCTTATTAAAGATTCTGATGTAGGATGTTCCAGCTGGGCCTGAGAGTCTGCATTTCTAACCAATTCTTAGGTGATGTTGATGCTTCTGGTCTGTTGATCCTACTTTGAGTAGCAAAGAGATGCAGTAAATTCAGCTGATTATTTAAGACAGTTCTATACTACTGAATAATAGTGAATGAAAAAACGTAAAGTCTTAGGGGAGGATTTTTTAAAATATTCATTGCACTTTTGCAAGTATTCTGCTAACATTGTGTGGCTTGGCTTACATTTTTCAGATATTTGAACTAGTTGAAGGAATGTGAACCAAAAAATTGCTAAGTCTAACTCACAAGTTTATAAAGTTCTTGTTGACTGTGATGTATAAGTCTGCATTTTAGATGTTTGAAGGGTTTAAGAGAATCAGATATGCTGAAGTTATAACTGTAGTTTGAAAAAGCAAAGGGAATTTGAATAACTGTATACAGTGGCATAAAACTTTAGGGGAATTTGATCTTTAGGTAATGTGTTTGGGAGTGTTCTCTTTTTTCTTATGATCTTCCTATGCTCAAATTTTGTTATGCACCAGCTCTTTACATACCTGCCCTTCACCTAAGATACAACCAATCACATAAGCTTCCCTTCTTTGCAACATAGGGCTTCCTCTGAAATTTCTCATTTAATCTGTATCATAACCTTCTGCCTTAAGACCTAGTATGTCCCAAAGGAATCTGATTTTTTAAATTTAAATTAATTAAATATTAATCAAAGAATTAGACAAAGAAACAAGTAGTTTGTAAATCAAACACAAATTATAATGAAAATGGGAAAATATTGAGAATGGAATGACAAAAAAATATTACATATAAAAACTTGCAGGATAAAGTTAAATTGATAGTTATAGAAATATGCATAGTTTCTAGTACTCAACATTAGAAATGAGGGAAGGATGAAGTTAGAAGTTAGAAAAAGAATAACAAGATAAATTGAGAAAGAAGAGAAAGAAAATAATAATAAAGAGTATAAATTACTGAAATAGAAAACAAGGAGAATCAACAAAGTCTTAAATCGGCTATTTGAAAAGACGTACATTATGAACTTCAGTAAGGACTGATCAAGTGAAAGATAGTGGGCTCACAGAAGCAAAACCAGAACTGAAAAGGAAGCACAGCTACTGAGGCTGCAGAGATTTTTTTTAGTTATGAGGCTATAGGAACTGTCGCAAATACATTTGAAAACAGGAGAAATGGAAGAATTCTTTAAAAGGAGTATAAATCATAAAACTGACTCAAGAAAAAATGGAAAACCTGAATGGTTCTACCAGCATAAACGAAATTGAATAAAAAATTCCTCAGAGTTTGAACACAACTCCTAACAGTTTAGCAAACATGAAAGGCGCATAAAAAAAGAGAGAGAGGGAGAACACGCCCAAACACATATCTAAATGGAAATTCCAGCTGGATTAGAGACTTCAGGGTGAAAGGCCAATGTAGAAAGCTCTTAGAAGATGAAGATGGATTTTTTAAACAACTCACTAACTGCACAAACCGTGAAGGCAAAGATGGGCGGAAAAGTCAGAACACCACAAGGAGAAACCTGGAGGTAATATTTTATACTCCCCGAGTTGGCAAAAAATTTAAAAGTACTATCAAAGCAAGTGTTTGCAAATATGTGGAGGAATGGAACTTCAATACGCTGCTGGTGGGAGTGTAGATTTTCATAATGGAAAATAATTTGGGAAAATAATTTGGCCTTATCTTAAAAAATTTAAGATATTCATGCTATATCACCTGGCCATTGGGAAAATAATTTGGCCTTATCTTAAAAAATTTAAGATATTCATGCTATATCACCTGGCCATTAGATATATGCACAAAAGAAAATGATATATATGCACCAGGAAACATGTAGGAGAAAATTCATAGCAGCAAAATCCATAATGGTTAAAACAAACAAACAAACCTGGAAACAACCAAATGTTAATCCATAGAAAAACAAACTGTGATAGTAGTCATGAAAGTGAAAGCTGCTCAGTTGTGTCGACTCTTTGCAACCCCATGGATTATACAGTCCATGAGATTCTCCAGGCCAGAATACTGGAGTCGGTAGCCTTTCCCTTCTGCAGGGGATGTTCCCAACCCAGAGATCGAACCCAGGTCTCCGGCATTGCAGGTGGATACTTTACCAACTGAGCTATCAGGGAAGCCCAATACTAGTCATACCACAGAATATTATACAATACTGAAAATGAATGGACTGAAGCAACACACAACAATATAGATGAATGGCAGGAACACAACGTCACAGATGAATCCAAACCAACCCTCCTCTCCCGAGCCCCGCCGGAGCCCGCCCCCTACCGGAAGCTGTGGGCAGCTGCTCCACGTTTCTTCTCTGAACTTCCATTGAATTTACTGTCAGGACGTGACGTTTTGTGATCCATCCTTCTCCACGTAAATTTCCTCCAGCAAGTATCAATACATAGTGAGCTCCCCTTAAGTGAGTGAGCTCCCCTTAAGTGATCGAGCCTGTGGGAGGTGCTGCAAGGGTGCAGAGATGCACATAAAATAGTCCCCAGTCGCCAGTTCTAAAGAGTAAGCTATCAAAATGCCTGGGAAATTAGGCAAAGCTTTGTGGCTGAAGCTGCTCTCCAAAAAGGCGTAAAGCGCCAGGTGGTCAAGCGGTTTGGACGTGGTCCTGGTGCCATCCCACACACCAGCGGTGTGACCTGGGCCAAGTCATTTTACTTTTCTGTGCTTTAGATTTCCATCTGTAAAGGCACAGTGGTCCCACCCACTTCCTGGGTCGTGGGGCGGACTACATCAGATGATGCAGGATGGCGTGCTGAGGGCACTGCCTGGCACATAGCAGGCACAGGGGGAAACCAATGCTTACTGTGTGCCTATTAACAGTGCAGATGGCTAGGATTTCAACACGCGGAGATGGTGTGGGCAGGAAAAGTTGCCTCTCTTGAATAGTCGAGTGTGCTGGAGCGCAGAGTTGAGGCAAGAGGAGAAGGGTAAGGTGAGTGGCTGGATCTGCCTTGGAGACAAAGGCTGCATCTGAATTAAGTGTGTGCTTCCTCGGGTGGCCAACTGGACCGTGCTTGTCTCTAAGGAGTCCCTATGTCCCTATGGAAAGAGAGTAGAAGCAGGGTAACTGATTAAAACCACTGAAAATTGTACTGTTTTGGCTGTAATACAAAAATAATAATGCCATTAATCGTTGGAAATTGTAATAATAGTATGTTTATATTTTGCTTTTATGGAAACAAAAATAAATAAAAATTGACATAGACTTCTACTCGATAGCTTTAACTGCAATTTCATTAGTAGTCAAAATTTCCAATAATGTTGTTGATAATAATTTTTATTGCTAAAACTGAATAGCAAATACTAATATTAGAAAATCTCATCAGGTCGGAATCTGTGAGAGTGACCCAGTGCTATCAGTGATAGAGCTGGTTAGCATTTCCCTGATCTTCTGTATCCTGGGAGGAAGGCAGGGGGCTGGGGGAAGCTTAAAACCGGGACTTGCCATGCTGTTTTGACTTAGAAAATGCTTTCTTGGTTTTATTTTAAAATTATATGGCAAATAGGTTTGTCAAACCTAAACTATAAAAAAATCACAGTTTTCATCTAACAACAACAGAAAACAGGCAAATTGACTTGCTTCATAGTCTTTGCAACGTCTTTAAAAACTGTAATATTTGCCCAATCCACTTTGGTGCCTATGCTGGACTAGAAAACCTCTGAAAGAGCCTCTTAGCTTTATCAACTGAAGAAGTAGAAAAAGGATCTTTTCCCATTACATATAGTTTATTCTGGGCCTTTGAGTCTCTTTGTGACCCTGCCAAAAATAAACATAATTAGGAATAAATATTATGAAGTTTGTTCTCTTTGTGATTTTCCTGGCAATTAACATGGAGCCCTCTAGAGTTTAGATGAGATGGGTGGCAGCTTCTGTGACTAACAGATACAGACAACAAAGCAAGAATGTGGACAACAAAGAAGGAAGATTTCTCTCTTTCATAACTAAGAAATGAAAAACCTTTTCTCCCCTTTTCTAAATACCTGACTTTTCCTCCGAAGAATTCTCAAGATGATGATTAAGTCTCACTGAATTCACAAGTCAATAAACCTAGAAAATGATTGAATTGTTCACTATGATATAATCTACTTATAAATTAATTCTAAGAGAGTAAATCTTCCTATAAGAAAGCCAGTGTTTTCTTGCATTCTACTTCTGTGAACTACTAAAAGTAAATCTGCTTATTTGACTCAACTATAGATTTGTTTTGAAAATCTGAAAGACTGAATTTTGCTAATAAATTTGTTTTGAAAATCTGAAAGACTGAGTTTTGCTAAGTACAGATGTTGCTTATTTCCATTTCCTGGGTGTTACCCAGAGAATGTGCAAAGAAATATTTGTAACCTACCAGTACATGCTTGGAGAAGGCAGTGGCACCCCACTCCAGTGCCTGAAGAATCCTATGGACGGAGGAGCCTGGTAGCCTGCAGTCCATGGGGTCGCTAAGAGTCGGACACGACTGAACGACTTCGCTTTCACTTTTCACTTTCATGCATTGGAGAAGGAAATGGCAACCCACTCCAGTGTTCTTGCCTGGAGAATCCCAAGGACGGGGGAGCCTAGTGGGCTGCCATCTATGAGGTTGCACAGAGTCGGACATGACTGAAGTGACTTAGCAGCAGTAGCAGTAAATGCTAGAAAATATGCCAGGAAGTTTGCACTCATATAAGATGTCTAGGTATATTGACAAAGAAAAACATTCCTTCTTAAAAATGAGTTTCAAAAAGATTTCTTACTTTTATAAGGCATTGTAATGCTACAAATAAATAATCACCATGGTTTCCTTTCTTTAAAAGAAATAATGTATAGGTATTTGAGTTTCCACCATCAAACACCACAGCTTATGAGATAGTTCAGAATGCAGTGCAATTATATGACCTCCACAAATGCTCCCTTGAAACAGAAATAATGGGAGTTGATCACACTTCCTACTGAAGAAGAATTCCCAATGATCTGTTAATGATAGAAGCCCTATTTGTTGCTTTAACTTAAACACACAAGTACTCACAGTGCAAGAATACATAAGTGTTTAACCATGCACAGTCACTAAGCAACAATGAGGAACATTTACTGAGAGCGCGCCATGTGCCCGGGTACTTCATGTGTAAACACTTCTCTCATTTAATCATAGCAACCTGATAAAGTTGATACTATTGTCATCATGTCCATTTTACAAATGAGGAAACTGAGATGTATCCAAGAGAATGGTCCCAGATCACAGTTCTCTGAGATACAAACTGTTCACCACTGTGCAGCCCCATGTCCCAGAAAGCTCAGGTACAATGACCAATGCTGCCAAATGCTGGCCTGGAGTGGACTTTGCACAGAGTGGTGATGGATGTCAGTGCTGGCAGAGCAGGAAGAGCTCACTCCATCTGCTTTTTCTAGAGACCTTTCTAGAGACTTGAGACTCAGGTAGGTGGAATGAAGGAGCTGTGGCTCCACCTCCTGCTCTTCTCGCTGCCGCCCTTTGGTCTACCCTGCTTTTTTACAAATGTACCGGTTTTATTGGCCTCTGCTCGAACAGCTTGGCTATTGGCAAAGTTATTGGAAGGGAAAGTGAAGTGAAAGTCACTCAGTCATGTCCAACTCTTTTCGACTCCATGGACTATACAGTCCATGAGATTCTTCAGGCCAGAATACTGGAGTGGGTTGCCATGCTCTTCTCCAGGGGATCTTTCCAGTCCAAGGATCAAACCCAGGTCTCCCACACTGCAGGCGGATTCCTTACCAATGGAGCCCCCAGGGAAACCCAATGGAAGGGGAGCTTTACTGTTAATTCAAAGCTGCAAACTAGGAGTTTCCCAAGTTCAAGTCCCCTATGTCAGACGTTGGATATCACAGCAGATCATCATCATGTCTGAATGACTGATAGATCTTCTATTTTGGGGAATAAGATTACATCATCAGTTTCTCTGTCCTTGATATTGAAGTGAGTCAAATCATTGCCTAAAATGGTCTAAAACATCTGATTGGCTGGACCACAATTTAGTCATTTTGTTCATCTGAACATGGCTTAGACCAAAAGAAAACATCGCGCCCAATAGCTGTTTCTCTCCTCTTTATGTCATGACACAGCGAGTGTCTGGAGCGTGGAGCTACACCACCCTTCATTCCTGTGTTCAGTCAGCAAGTGCTGATGACCTCTCTGTTGAGCATCAGGCAGGTACTGGGCTTTTATAGTTATAATGTCCACTTTCACAAAATGAAATCTTCCAGGGGAGAGAGACAAGCAAAGCAGCAATACTATAAAGCATAATCATAAGAAAGGAAAGTTGAAGGGTTTATGTGAGAACAGAAGAAGGGCACCCAATTCAGAATAAAAAGAAGAATAAGAGAAGGGAATGGCTACCCACTCCAGTATTCTTGCCTGGAGAATTCCACGGACAGAAAAGCCTGGTGGGCTGCAGTCCATGGGGTCACAAAGAGTCAGACACGGCTGAGCAACTAACACACACACACACACACACACACACACACAAGAATTACTCAGAGTGAATGGTCTGAGGAAGGAAAGAGAAAAGGGCAAGACAGCTGGAGGGAATGGTTCTCTCCAGCATGGGAAAGGTTCTGAGGTGTGAGAGAGCACAGAACATCCATGGAACCAGGAGTCTCCACAGATCAGCTATTTGTTTTCAGATTTATGTGAAGAAGATTGTGTCTTTGTCCAACTGCATTTGGAAATATACAGCTGTAATCAAAACCAAGTCACAGGAAATGCTCGCAGGAAATGTGGTAGGAGTCAACTCTGTTTGTAGCTCGTGCTAAGAGACGTGTGGCTCTGCACACAGGAAGGCACTTTAAGGCTCAAGCAGCCTGTGGAATGAATGCCTTCCCCTTCCCCCTCAAGCTGAGCACAACTTAGACGCATTCTTCTCACTTTCCTTGAGTGATGACTTGGATCTCTGGCCTTAGGGAGCAGATCCCACCTTAAGGTTCTGTCGGTCTCAGGATGGCTACGGCCCCTTCTGCCTGCCAAGGAGGGTTTCCTGCTCTGCCCATATCTGAAACAGTACTGACAGCAGTGACTGGAGTGAGAATAAGGTGAGCCTCTGGCAGCACCTCTGTAGAAATCTAGAAGCTGGGGGCAGCAGAGTCCTGGCTAGGTGGCAAAAGAAAGAGGGTACCCCTCGCTTCATGGTATCCAGGAGCTCAGGCCAGCTGGCTGTCAGACAGCCCCACATGGGCAAAAGTAAAAGTAGATTCTCCTCTCTTTACGAGAACAATGGAATGGGGGCATAGCACATCTTCAGTCCTGCTGGCACCGGCTGCTAGCAGTGGCACCATGGGCAATGCCAGCCTAAAGGGAAGTCTCCCTGGATTTGCTGGCTCCTAAGACTGAGCTGTGATGGGCTCGATAAAGGACAGACATGGTATGGACCTAACAGAAGCAGAAGATATTAAGACGAGGTGGCAAGAATACACAGAAGAACTGTACAACAAAGATCTTCATGACCAAGATAATCACAATGGTATGATCTCTCACCTAGAGCCAGACATCCTGGAATGTGAAGTCAGGTGGGCCTTAGAAAGCATCACTATGAACAAAGCTAGTGGAGGTGATGGAATTCCAGTTGAGCTCTTTCAAATCCTGAAAGATGATGCTGTGAAAGTGCTGCACTCAATATGACAGCAAATTTGGAAAAGTCAGCAGTGGCCACAGGACTGGAAAAGGTCAGTTTTCATTCCAATCCCAAAGAAAGGCAATGCCAAAGAATGCTCAAACTACTGCACAATTGCGCTCATCTCACACGCTAGTAAAGTGATGCTTAAAATTCTCCAAGCCAGGCTTCAGCAATAAATGAACTGTGAACTTCCAGATGTTCAAGCTGGTTTTAGAAAAGGAAGAGGAACCAGAGATCAAATTGCCAACATCCGCTGGATCATGGAAAAAGCAAGAGAGTTCCAGAAAAACATCTATTTCTGCTTTATTGACTATGCCAAAGCCTTTGACTATGTGGATCACAATAAACTGTGTAAAATTCTGAAAGAGATGGGAATACCAGACCACCTGACCTGCCTCTTGAGAAACCTGTATGCAGGTCAGGAAGCAACAGTTAGAACTGGACATGGAACAACAGACTGGTTCCAAATAGGAAAAGGAGTACGTCAAGGCTGTATATTGTCACCCTGCTTATTTAACTTCTATGCAGAGTACATCATGAGAAATGCTGGACTGAATGAAGCACAAGCTGGAATCAAGATTGCCAGGAGTAATATCAGTAACCTCAGATATGCAGATGACACCACCCTTAGGGCAGAAAGTGAAGAGGAACTAAAAAGCCTCTTGATAGAAGTGAAAGAGAAGAGTTAAAAAGTTGGCTTAAAGCTCAACATTCAGAAAACGAAGATCATGGCATCTGGTCCCATCACTTCATAGGAAATAGATGGGGAAAGAGTGGAAGCAGTGTCAGACT
The DNA here is from genome assembly GCF_019923935.1 of Bubalus bubalis. Classification (NCBI taxonomy): domain Eukaryota; kingdom Metazoa; phylum Chordata; class Mammalia; order Artiodactyla; family Bovidae; genus Bubalus; species Bubalus bubalis. The sequence goes on from NC_059167.1 coordinate 30,811,057, forward strand.
TTATTTTTTTGGGCCAAAATCACTGCAGATGGTGATTGCAGCCATGAAATTAAAAGACGCTTACTCCTTGGAAGGAAAGTTATGACCAACCTAGATAGCATATTGAAAAGCAGAGACATTACTTTGCCAACAAAGGTCCGTCTAGTCTAAGGCTGTGGTTTTTCCAGTAGTCGCGTATGGATGTGAGAGCTGGACGGTGAAGAAAGCTGAGCACCGAAGAATTGATGCTTTTGAACTGTGGTGTTAGAGAAGACTCTTGAGAGTCCCTTGGACTGCAAGGAGATCCAACTAGTCCATTCTAAAGGAGATCAGCTCTGGGTGTTCCCTGGAAGGAATGATGCTAAAGCTGAAACTCCAGTACTTTGACCACCTCATGCGAAGAGTTGACTCATTGGAAAAGACTCTGATGCTGGGAGGGATTGCGGGCAGGAGGAAAAGGGGATGACGGAGGATGAGATGGCTGGATGGCATCACCAACTCGATGGATGTGAGTTTGAGTGAACTCCGGGAGATGGTGATGGACAGGGAGGCCTGGCATGCTGCGATTCATGGGGTCGCAAAGAGTTGGACACGACTGAGCGACTGAATTGAACTGAACTGAACTAAGACTGAGCTGTGATTTGATCGTTGGCAGCAGCAGGGACTAATGGGACTACTTTGGGATCCCTGTAAAGACCTTGGAGATTCCTAGAGGGAATTATGTAAAGGAGGGTATCATGTAAAGGAGGGTTTTTCTATGGCCAAGTAGGGAGAAAGGGACTTGGAGCCACTGCAGAGTGGGTACAAATGGGTTTTCATCCATTCTCACTAGCTGGGGAAGACTGAGATGGGTTATATCCCGAAGCCAGCGCCAGCATGGCTACACATAAACTCATGGAGATTAGAGGTGGTGTGTGGTTGAATCCTCTGCAATACTTATCACATGTTGTCCACATGTAATGTAAAGAATTAATTTTTGTGAATATTTGACAGTTTAGTGACTGACTGCATATCTTTCTGTCTGAGCTTTCTTGAAGGAACACCTCCAACCGTGAAGGCATGAGAATTAGACACAGAATGAGGTATGCATACTGCTGGGCATGCGCTTGGAGATAACTCCCTGGGGCATTAATTTCTCTTAAAGGATTTTTTTTTTTTTCCACAAAGACTAAACATTTAAACTGGTCTGGTAAGTAATTTAAAACATTTTATATTAAAACAGGAGTGGCTATATTAAGGAATAGTATATGAAAAAAGCACATTGAAGCTATTCAGGCTGTATAAGTGGTAGGTGAAACTAAATGTAAAAGATGAAACAAGTGATTTCAAAGAAATATCAAAAAAAAAAAAAAGAAATATCAGACTTGCAATAGGACAAGTCGGGTCTGCATGTGCACTGCCTTTGGTTGATAGAGATACTTGAGCAGAAAAATATGAAAAAGCACTGGTGGAGGGGGGACGAGGGGTCAGGAGATATGTCTAACTTTCTACTTTTAAAATAATAATCATTAACAATAATGATAGCACCAACCAAAACAACAGCTAGTTTTATCAAATGCTTACTATGTGCTAAATACTTTTAATGACTTATTTAAGCTCCAGTTCTCCATATACTTCCCTAGTGGCTCAGATGATAAAGCATCTGCTTACAGTGCGGGACACCTGGGTTCGATCCCTGGGTCAGGAAGATACTCTGGAGAAGGCAATGGCACCCCACTCCAGTACTCTTGCCTGGAAAATCCCATGGACGGAGGAGCGTAGTAGACTATAGTCCATGGGGTTGCAAAGACACAACTGAGCGACTTCACTTCACTTCTCCATATTCACATACATTTTTTGAGATATATACTATCAGTGTGTCATTTTATCAATTTACCAGTGGGAAACTGATGTAACATCCTTATGATGTTGCATAAGATCTATTGGATGGAGCAGACTCCAACCCCTGCAGGTCTGGCTTCAAACTCCTCATTGAGCAATAGATGCTGACAAGCTCTGCTGCCCCCTGCTGGGGAAATAGGCTGTTGGTCCTAAAGCAAAGCATTCAACTTTGGATGGCACCATTGGAGTAGCCAGCAAGAAAACTTGGCGATGTCCAATGATCCCATTAGTGTTTTCTCGAGGAAAGTGTTCATGTAAGCAGTCAGAAGTCAGGTAGAAGAGGCAGAGGCAATGAGGAAACTGTTTGATGGGAAGCAAAGCAGGAAAAAAAGAGGCGGGGGTGATGTGGTCAGAAGAGTCCCCAGTGTCCCCTGATCCTTAGGAGAGATGATGGTGGCTGAGTCCCCTGAAGCTCACACCTGCTCAGTCTGCAACTGTGAGCAACGTCATCTGCTTCTCAGGTAGGCCCGGCCAGCCACCCCGATATGTTTCCTGTGTTTTACCTCCCACCTCATCTTTCCATCAACCCCCAGCAGGCGAGGTCCCCTGAGGCTCTCTTTCCTCTCAGTCTTGGAAATCTGACACAATACTAGTTTGGTGTAGGTCCTTGGGCAAATCACTTCTTTCTGGGTCTCAGGTTTTTCTTCACTAAGCAGTTGTGTTCTCAAGCCAGGCCAGTACTGCCCCACAGAGGGCAGTTGGAATGTGAATATGTGAAGGGAATGTGGGCAGTCTGATTGTCACAAAGACAGAGGGTTTCTACTGGCATGTGGGACTTCCCCGGGGGCTCACCAGGTAAAGAATCCGCCTGCAATGAGGGAGACCCGATTTCACTCCCTGGGTTGGGAAGATTCCCTGGAGGAGGACATGGCAACCCACTAAAATATTCTTGCCTGGAGAATCCCATGGACAGAGGGGCCTGGTGGGCTACAGTCCACAGGGTTGCAAAGAGTTGGACACAACTGAAGCGACTGAGCATGCCCACACACTCCTGGCATTTATCACCAGGAGCCAGCCATGCTAAACATCCTGCTAAGGCCATTAGTACCACTGCTGAGGAACCCTGAATGATTCAGAGTCTATGTGATTGTTTCTTCTTATAAAAATGTAGGTAAATCCACTTTAAGTTTTGAAGTTCGGTTAAATTGGCTTCTTTAGAGTTGAACGTTAAAACATTCAAGGGAAGTGAAAAATAGTTCATGATTTATACAGAGCTTTCCAAACAGGCATTTAAATACTGGGTGATTTTCTAAAGGAAACAGCTTTGCTGTGACTGGAGGATTTCTGGCATGTTTCTAATGCCTTCGGGCTCTAAAGATCTAAAACCATGATCACACTAAACACAGATGTCCTGTGAGCCAGAAAGGGTTCTGTTGATAAAATTGTATGGCATAATTTTCTTGAGTTTCAGGGGAAAAAAGATTTTTTTTCTCAAGCCGTGAGTACCTGATTTTATTTGTCTGCTAGTGAGGATGGAAGGAACGTTTGGCAGAGTCAGACTGCAGCAGACTTCTTTAGGGCCCTTTTCTGTATGGCCAGCTGCAGTTGTCTTTTTCAGTCCCCCGGATCATCTAAGAACCTATGGATTAATTTTTAGGCATACCTTATTGCCTATGTTGTTTTTGTCATATCTGGGTACCATGTGCATTATAATGAACTTAATACTTCTTATCAACTCACTTTTTAAAACCTTGTTTGCAGCCTAAGTAATTTCTGTGAAATGATGCTTTGATAAGTGATTTGTATTTTTCAAATATACTTTAAAATATATGCATAACTATTAAAAAATCTTTAAGTTCATCCATAAGGAAAGAAAGAAATGTAGTCGCTCAGTCATGTCCGGCTTTTTGTGACCCTGTGGACTATGGCCCACCAGGCTCCTCTGTCCATGGGGTTCTCCAGGCAAGAATACTGGAGTGGGTTGCCATTTCCTTCTCCAGGTGATCTTCTTGACCCAGGGATTGAACCTGGGTCTCCCGCATCACAGGCAGATGCTTTACCCTCTGAGCCACCAGGGAAGTTCACCCATATATTACCTTAAATCATCTTGAATAAGTGTAACCATAACCTATAACAAAAACAAAGAGGATTTTTAGAAATCCAGACTCTATATAGAAAATAGAGGGATTAAAAGAGAATAAATAAACCCATATTTGTAAAATTGGTATGTGTAAGTTTATGATAGAGTTGACTTAAGCATGCGTGCGAATGTGTGAGTTTGTGTATGTGTGTCTGTGGGTGTGCAGTCAATTATATCTAATAGTCATTGTGGTCTGATGTGGCATTCTGGTGTTCACTTGCTATTTATTTGGCTTCGTCGGGTTTTAGCTGTGGCCCACACCTTCGTTGTGTTGTGCGGGATCTTTTCCACGTGGCACATGGACTTTATGGCTGTGGCACAGGCTCAGTAGTTGTGGCTCACTGGCTTAGTTGCTCCGTGGCACGTGGGATCTTCGTTCCCCAATCAGGGATCGAACTCAAGTCCCCTGCAATGCCAAGCAGATTCTTTACCACAGGCCACAGGGGAGGCCCCCAAATACGTCTTAATAAGTAATTGGTGAAATAGCCAGCGTCACCATAATGAGTTACTATTGCTATAGCCAAAAGCAAAGACAATTGACATATGGGTTACTCTATTCCAGCTTGTCTAGGGTGGGTATACAATTTCTTTTAGGCTTTTGAAAACCTTTGAAACAGATCCTGTGGCAGAGAGAAAGGAATAATTTTAATGCTTGGCCATGGAATTGAAGGTGAGGAAGGAGGGAAGTGAGAACATGAGAGGGACAAGGGAGAGTTAAACAGGGTTAATAGATGGTGACTGCAGCCATGAAATTAAAAGACGCTTACTCCTTGGAAGGAAAGTTACGACCAACCTAGATAGCATATTGAAAAGCAGAGACAGTACTTTGCCAACAAAGGTCTGTCTAGTCAAGGCTATGGTTTTTCCTGTGGTCATGTATGGATGTGAGAGTTGGACTGTGAAGAAAGCTGAGGGCCGAAGAATTGATGCTTTTGAACTGTGGTGTTGGAGAAGACTCTTGAGAGTCCCTTGGACTGCAAGGAGATCCAACCAGTCCATTCTGAAGGAGATCAGCCCTGGGATTTCTTTGGAAGGAATGATGCTAAAGCTGAAACTCCAGTACTTTGGCCACCTCATGCGAAGAGTTGACTCATTGGAAAAGACTCTGATGCTGGGAGGGATCAGGGGCAGGAGGAGAAGGGGACGACAGAGGATGAGATGGCTGGATGGCATCACCGACTCGATGGACGTGAGTTTGAGTGAACTCCAGGAGTTGGTGGTGGACAGGGAGTCCTGGAGTGCTGCGATTCATAGGGTCGCAAAGAGTCGGACACGACTGAGCGACTGAACTGAACTGAACTGTATGGGCTGTATTGCCAGTGAAGGTGAGTGCCAGAGGCCCTGCATTTCCTGGCTGACCTAAGAGTTCCCAGGAACGGAGACATGAAGTCCAAGTTCTTTTAAGCCTCACAGTCAAACTTGCATTCTATTCTCAGACCCACATTGGAGTGGTTTGCATGTGGCCAGAGACCCCTCCACCAGATAAGTTAATAGAACTTAGACATTTCCTCTAGTCTTTCAAATACATGGGTTCCTTCATCAGCTAAGCCTTTTTCTTTATTACTGAATACAATAAAAGCTTCACATGTATGGAGGACCCTCAATGTGTCAGAATTCTCCTTAACTCAAAAAGAAGGATTCTATTTACAGGAAACTAGTGCCAGAGGATAGTCAGGTTAACACTGTCCATAGATTTTATGGACTTATCTTGCTTCTTGCAAGGGCCAAGGGGTCAGGGATTCTCACCTGCTTTGCTGAAAAGTCTAAACACCAGGGCTTATTAGCACATAGAAGTCTCTTAATAAGCATCTGTCGAATGAATGTATGAACTGTAGGCTTTCCCAACTTCAGTGAACAGCACTACAAGGCAACTGAGAAGAAAATAAGGAAGCCTGAGTCCCAGACATTTATTGATGGAGAGGCTAGAAATCCATGAGGGGTGGGGTTAGGAGACTTTTCCTTGGACTCTGTCGCACAGGCCAGAGTGAACTCCATTATATGCACCACCATCCCCTGTGGCCATTCTTGCAGCCCTTTTCAGAAACTTAGAACTTTAGCCCCAGACTGCAGACATAGTGCCTTTGCTCTTGGTCCCACTGTTCCCATTTATTTAGAGATATGGGCTGATGTATGGGCTTCCCTTTTGGCTCAGTCATAAAGAATCCGCTTGCAATGCAGGAGACACAGGAGACATGGGTTCAATCCCTGGGTCGGGAAGATTCCCTGGAGGCGGGTATGGCAACCCACTCCAGTATTCTTGCCTGGAGAATCCCATGGACAGAGGAACCTGGCAGGCTACAGTCCATAGGGTCGCACAGAGTCGGACACAACTGAAGCGACTTAGCACACACGTCTGATGTATACGGTTTGTCTGGCCTTCAATTTTCAATGGTCTTTGCAGTTTGAAAATTATAGTAATAACTGGCTATTCAGTCCTCAGACTCCCAAATGCCCTCGCTTTTGGCCCACGCCCAGCCACAGGTTGGAAACCTAACTCCCTTACCTTGTCTTTTAGGAAGCTTATCCAGGACTGCTGCTGCTGCTAAGTCGCTTCAGTCGTGTCCGACTCTGTGCGACTCCATAGACGGCAGCCCACCAGGCTTCCCTGTCCCGGGGATTCTCCAGGCAAGAACACTGGAGTGGGTTGCTATTTCCTTCTCCAATGCAAGAAAGTGAAACGTGAAAGTGAAGTCGCTCAGTCGTGTCCGACTCTCAGCGACCCCATGGACTGTAGCCCACCAGGCTCCTCTGTCCATGGGATTTTCCAGGCAAGAGTACTGGAGTGGGGTGCCATTGCCTTCTCTGTACCCAGGGCTAGCGCTGTCCAATTTTTATTTTTTTAATTTCAGTTAATTTTTTAAACATATCTCCAAGAACAACCTTTCTAGCTTTGTAAGATTTTTCCCCGTCCGAAAAAAATGTCCAAATCATAGAAAAAAGACATTTGACAGATATCAAAATGTGGTGTATGGCTGGTTGATTTAGGGTTTAGAAAATAGATGTACCACATGGAAATCATGACTAGGACCCATTTCCCACAAAATTAGCTTGCAGACGTGGGTCAGTGTCATCCTTTGTGTGTGCGTGCCGGCCACTTCACTAGCCACACGCGGGGCTTTTGAAGATTGACGGCGGGAGAGCAAGTCTTATCTCATCCGCGCACACCTACTAGGCGCCGGGCGTGCGGGCGGGATAAATACTAGCCGGGCGGTTAACAAGCCCAGCGGAGCGGGCGGGGTGGGGTCCACGCCCTGCGGGAGCGCCCCCTGGGGCGGGTGCGGCAGGTGCGGGCCAGCGGAGACGCCCAGAGCCCCGCCTGCCGGCCCGTGGGTTAGCGAGCGACGTCCGGCTCGGCGCTGGGCCGGGGCGGGCGCGGGCCGGCGGCGAATCCCGCACTCCCGGGGCCTGGCGGGCGGGCGGCCTCCTCCTAGTCCTCGAGCCGGGCGGGCATCTGCACCCACGCCCGCCGCCTCCCTCGCGCACCCCGAGCGCCCAGAGGCCGTCAGGGGGATTTGTCAGTGCGCCCTATATAGCTGCAGACAGCTGCCATCTGTTATGTTTAGTAACAAGCCCGCGCCGCTCCCCCTTGCCGGTGAATAAGCCTGCCTCGGTCTTTAAGCCAGGAAGTTCTTTTTTAACGACTCCCACTCCCTCTCGAGAGCAGGCTTTGCCCGTGCGCAGCCGCTGCGTCTTCAGCGCCGAATCCTCCTTTCTCCCCACCTTCCGGCTCAGCGGCAGGAGGCCAGATTCACTGCGGGCCTGGGCCTACCGGCAGGTGCTTCAATGAAAAGGCTGAGAGGGCGCTTCTGTCCATGGGTTCAGTGAAGAGAAAAATCTGGGATGTGTGCACCATTTTAATGCATCACATTTCAGTTCTGCAAATGCGAAGTGTAAATTGGGCTAGAATATGATTGTGAATCAGCCCAGACGTCATGATTAATTTATCACCGTGCTCCAGATACATCAGCTAAAATAATATGGATTCAAAGTAAGGGTTCCTCCTGCCTTTGTGCCTGCTGATGAACTCTATAAAGAATACATCACTAGAGAAATAAAGAAACTGAGATGCCAGTCTCTTCTTGTGTTGGCAAAGCATGAATGTAATTAAACAGTTTCATCCAGATTTCTTCCACCATTTGAAACTGAATTGTCCCATTGACACTTTACATCAGCCTGTGTTCCACACTGCTTGAGCACCTGATAAACACTGAAGTGGAGATGAGCTTTTTCATCTTTCAGGCAACATTTGAGATGCCTAAAGTTCTGGTTCCCCAACTGACAGATTGTTGGAATTTTCTAGGGCATTGCCACTCAAAGTGTAGTCCAAGAAGCAACTGCACAGCATCACTTTGCAAGATCATTAGAAATGCAGACTCTTAGGCCCTAGCACGACCTATGGAAAGGGAAACTAAATTTTTAGCAAGAAGTTTGAGAAGATCTGTTCTTTTTTAAAACTACAGATACCTTTGCTCAAACATCCACATGTGTTTAGTAAGGAGCCAAGGTGATTCCTATCAGTTGAGTAGTTAGATTTGAAGATCACTGGTCTCTAAAGTCTAAGGTTCAGGTGATTTTTATGTTCGTGACATCAGCCAAACTTTTAAATCAATAGAACTGTCTTTAAAAGTTTGGTACAAGTGAGTTCATCTGCTTGCTCAATGTGAATGACATAAACAAAAAGGTTTATGAATTATTTGGTCAAATAACACCACATGTATTGCTCCATTAGGGAAGCTCATAACGAGGAAGGTGGATTTTCTCCTAGTATAACTGGCACATTCACTCCCAGACTGAGTGTAGGCATGAGAAGAATCTTTTGCTTGGCCATTAAAGCTGCTCCCTTCCCCACCCCTCATTCAAATGGTCTGACTTTATTTATAACACTACCTTTCATTCAGATGGACACAAAAGTCCTTTATGCTGATGCTCAGCGCTTTAAGGGGTGCTAGAGGACTAGGTTTAGTTCTGAACTTCACAATAAAAGAAGGATGTGGAGACCTTGGCAGGGGTTCAGAAGAAATTCCTAAAGGTTATTTTTAAAATTCACCGTGAATCTTCAAATTGTGCAGCATTAATTAGAAAAAGGTCATCTGTTCATTGACATAAACAACGTGAAATGAGTCTTCACTGCATCCTGAGAGATTTTCGGTTTCAGAGAAATAAATATTATAGGAATGGCTAGAGAAAAGAATGTCTCTGGAGCACAAGTTCTCCACCTTGGTTACACATTACAGTCACCTGGGGAGGTTTTAAAAATCCCAGTGCCAATTATGCTGAGATCGTTGTGGGCGGGACCCAGGCAGCAGTATTTTTTAAAGCTCCCCAGGTGATTCTGATGTGCAGCTGAGAATGAGAACAATGCTTCCTTCTCCAACTGTAGTGTGCGTTGGCACCACCTGGGGATTTCATTAAACTGCAGATTCTGATTCAATAGGTCTGGGGTGCATGCTAAGTCACTTTAGTCATGTCAGACTCTGCAACACTGTGGACTGTAGTCCATGGGATTCCCCAGGCAAGAATCAGATCAGATCAGATCAGTCGCTCAGTCGTGTCTGACTCTTTTCGACCCCATGAATCACAGCACACCAGGCCTCCCTGTCCATCACCAACTCCTGGAGTTCACTCAGACTCATGTCCATCGAGTCAGTGATGCCATCCAGCCATCTCATCCTCTGTCGTCCCCTTTTCCTCCTGCCCACAATCCCTCCCAACATCAGAGTCTTTTCCAATGAGTCAACTCTTTGCATGAGGTGGCCAAAGTACTAGAGTTTCAGCTTTAGCATCATTCCTTCCAAAGAAATCCCAGGGCTGATCTCCTTCAGAATGGACTGGTTGGATCTCCTTGCAGTCCAAGGGACTCTCAAGAGTCTTCTCCAACACCACAGTTCAAAAGCATCAATTCTTCGGCACTCAGCCTTCTTCACAGTCCAACTACTGGAGTGAATTACCATGCCCTCCTCCAGGGGATCTTCCCGACCTAGGGATAGAACCTGAGTCTTCTGTGTCTCTTGCATTGGCCACTTATGCCACCTGGGAAGCCCCTAGGTCTGAGGTGAGCCCAGGGCTTCTACAATTCTATCAAATGCTCAGGTAATGTCCAAGCTTGGTGCCTGTGCCAGGCTTTGAGAAGCCAGAGGCTAGAGGCCTTTGGAACTAGACCAAACTCTCTCCCAGGAAAAGTCCGTAATCTTAAGACCATCTCAGGATCCCTGTGGTTTTATGGTATTTGTCAACATGCAAAAGCAATAACTTCAGGTGTCAAATAAACTGATAAAAAGAAAACCAGTATCAAGAACACTGCTTTCATCTTAAGAATCCGCCTCCCAAAGCAGGAGACATGGGTTCGATCACTGGTCCCAAAAGATCCTACATGCTGAGGAGCAACTAAGCCCATGCGCCCCAACTATTGAGTCTGTGCTCTAGAGCTTCGGAGCTGCGACTACTGAAGGCTGAATTCCCTAGAGCCCGCGCTCTGCAACAAGAGAAGCCACAACGATTAGAAGCCTGAGCACTACAGCTAGAGTTGAACCCGCTCACCACAACTCGAGAAAAGCCCGTGCAGCACCGAAGACCCAGCACAGCCAAAAAAAAGGACACTGCTTTGGATGAAAATCTGTAACAATGATCAGTATCTCCTTGAATGGAAAAGTAGCAACAAAACTTAAAGGACAGAAATGTTCCTGGTTTTCCTAAACAGCACGAGCATCCCTCTTTTCACGTTACTATTTCCTCAAGACGCCTTTGGTGGTAGCCGAGTTGTCATAATGGTATCTGGCCAAGTACAGGGGCAACGAGGGGGCTGGCCTTGCTGTTATCCGTGCTGGTAAGCTCGAGTCCAAAGTGGAGCCATCCCAGAACCTAAAGGCTTCTCTGGGTGTAGGAGAACCAGCCACTTTGTCAAGAGATCCCATCCAGGTGTCAACATGGTGCGGCAAGCAAGTAAAGCAAAATTTTAAAGATGTAAATACGTCTAAGGGATATTAAGAGCTAACCTAAATGGCAGGGCTTTACGTGTTCTATCTCATTTAGTCCTCTCAATAACGTTATGGACTGTTCACTATTATCATCCCTATTTACAAGTAAGACAACAGATGGAGCAGAGGAGACACTTACCTGAGGTCACACGACTCAAAACCATCAGAGGCAATATTGGAACTCACTCCTGCTTGACTCCAGAACCCCACCCTGAGTTCATCCAGGTGATAACAGATCTAGCTTGATGTTTGGAACTTTCTGCAGATATTTCTGCCACTAGAAGCAGTGTGTTTTCCCTAGGCTGTGGACTAAATATTTTTTAAAAACAGCTTTTTAATTTTTTAATTAGCCTGGTTCCCCAAAGATAAAACTCTTTAAAGGTCGGATGTTAACTTAATCCTCTTTGGGTTATCACTGAAAAAGATCAGCCGAATTGACCTTGACAAAAACCGCCTCAGAGGCCTGGGAACAGACAAGCTCTTCGATTTCAGTGAACACAGACAACCGCTGTTATGGGAAGGGGCATTTTCTTTGCCTTTGATAGCAGGCGGATTTGCTTTTTTTGACAAGACCCTGAGTAAAAAGACTTAATATCCATCTTCAATGTGAATTGAATCATGTCCTACTGACATTAGATCCGCAGCCCTGGGGAACACCAGGCTGGCTGCTGAGGGGCTGCGTTAGGCCGACTCAATGCCCACGAGAGAAACAGAGAGTGACAGGAGCTGGATTCTGTCGCCAGAAAGGGTGGGCTCGTCACACGCTCACTGGCCACCTCCACCACAGAGCCGCACCAAGGACACGAGGCAGGAAAGGCCCCCAGTTCAGAGGACACTTTCCTAAGCACAGTTAGTTTCAAGATGTCATTCGAAAATGCAGATTTTGCCTGAGAACAAAAATCTGCCAGCTTTGAGTCAACATGGTAGCAAACAACTTTATGTTAATGTGTGTCCAGCAAAGCAAAGTATTACTGTCCTGGGCCTGTCTAGAATAAAGATGGGGGTCTGCTGACTCTCCCCGGGGCCTGCCACCTCCGTGTGGCTGGGACGGGAACAACGATGACTATCATCAGCTGGGTGGATTCGAGGTCCCAGCGGAGCCGCTCAGAGTCTTTCCCTGGAATTTTGAAAACTATAAGCAAGAAAGGAATCTCTGCCCTCCCAGTGACAGTGGAGGAGTGAGTGAGGCTTAGGAGCTGTCGGCAGCCCGTTTGCCTCCCACCAGAAGAAACCCGGTCTGCCCAGTGCAGAGGATCAGAAAGGCCAGGGAGAGAGAGGTAGGAAGAGTGCTCGGGTGTTCCGCAGGCCGTCTGCGTTCCTGACCAGCCACAATTGCCCAATCTAGTTTGGTTAAGTTTCTATCACTTGCCACCGAGAAAGCCCTGACTCATGCAGGGGAAGTGTGTGAAATGTGATGTTAGCCTTCCTCTTCATTTTCAGTGTCCTCTCCTCTAAAATGGGCAAGCAGTACCTTTCTGCAAGGGATACTGCTTGTTTCTTTCCCATTCCGAAATGAGCTGGCTGATAGCTGCTTCCCAGAGGAGGTATCTCTCAGCTTTCTGCCATGTGGCTTTAAGAAAAGGGAGAATTTCAAAATTTCTCCTTCAGGGAAAATCCATATATATTTTTTAAAGAGTGGAAAAAGGAATGTTTTCCAACTCAATAAGCTGATGGGTGCAGGTACTTTAGGAGAGAGCCAGTCTTCCAGAGGTTGCTCCCATGACATCAGTGTTGACCCTAGAGGTTTAGTCATGGAAAGGGATGGGCATTTAAGGAATGTGCCTGACAATGTGTGAGATGTATTTTACAAAATACCCTTTTTCACGAATCCTCACAATCACAGGTAAGAACTGCTAGTCCATTTTGTAACATAGCTGAGAACTATTATGATTTTAACTATTTTCTAATCTTTTATTCATATCTTTTCTCTCACCATTCAAATATCCATGGGAACTTTCTAAATGCCCTCCCCTAGGTGGGAGCAATATCCTAGAAGAAAGAAGGAAATTCTTGGTATTTGAGTTCAAAGATAAAATTTTTTTTTAATCTATTGCAAATTTATCTGACTTGCAAATGTAAGAGCCAGGTACTTGAGTAGTGTTTCATGTTTCAATTCTAAAAGCTTGATTCTCAATACTAAAGGCCAAAGACAAGAGGACCTAGAGTCTAGACTTAATTCTGTTAACTTTGGCTCAGCAAGTTACAGCCTGTAGGGGTGAAGCTTTTGTAAATAAAGTTTTATTGGAACCCGGTCACTCCCATTTGTTGCTGTATTATCTGTAGCTACTTTTGCACTAGAACAGCAGAGGTGAATGTTTGCAATGGAGACTGTATGGACTGTTATTTATGGCTGCTCTGGGTCTTCATTGCCTTACGCAGGCTTTGTCTGCCTGTGGCAAGTGGGGGCTACTCTTCCTTGTGAAGCACAGATAGCTGTGTTTCATGGGGCTAGAGCACGGGCTCAACAGTTGTGGCACATGGGCTTAGCCGCTCCTCCGCTTGTGGAATCTTCCTGGATCACGGATCGAACCGGTGTCCCCTGCACTGGCAGGTGCCAGCAGGGAAGTCCCTGGCCTTTCCTCTTAATTACAGAGCTTAATCAGTAATTGCCTGTGTGTTTGCCCTCCTCTCAGCTACTGATTGTTCTAATCCTTAGACCAGAAAGAACTACCATCCTAGGCTATCAAAGGCAAACATTTGCCCTAGGGAGGATAGTTATCACAGGTTGCCGTGAGGAACAAGTTCCTCTGCTGGTTTCCCTGGAAACTGATGAGACAACCTGATATGAATTCCCATATAAATGGTAACCTCCTTCTCCACTACCCTCTCCTCCCTGGGATGCCATGTCAGGCCTGCTGTCTGCCATATTCGGTCGGTGTCATTCCAGGACTTTGCTTCAGACTTGTAAGAGTCCCTGTTCAATAAACCATTGATGTCTCTGTTGTTGTCTCCAGGCACTTTCTTCATTCTCTTGCCTGGGCGATTACAAGGCTTACAGATCTGCAAGGCATGGCCCAACACTGCTGTAATGGAAATATTCTATATCTGTACTGTCCGGCGTGGTTGCTATTCACCACATGCTCTTAAACTATAGCCATGCAACTGAAGAACTGAACTTCTAATTTTATTTCACCTTTATTCAAGTTGTAATTTAAATAGCAACCATACAGCTCTAAGATTAAATTATTTCCAGGTATCAAATATACTCAGTTCAGTTCCGTTGCTAAGTCATGTCTGACTCTTTCCAACCCCATGGACTGCAGCATGCCAGGCTTCGCTGTCCTTCACCATCTCCCGGAGCTTGCTCAAACTCATGTCCATCAAGTTGGTGATGCCATCGAACTATCTCATCCTCTGTTGTCCCCTTCTCCTCCTGCCTTCAATCTTTCCCAACATCAGGGTCTTTTCCAATGAGTCAGTTCTTCGCATCAGGTGGCCAAAGTATTGGAGTTTCAGCTTCAGTGTCAGTCCTTCAAATGAATGTTCAGGACTGATTTCCTTTAGAGTGGACTGGTTGGATCTCCTTGCAGTCCAAGGGACTCTCAAGAGTCTTCTCCAACACCACAGTTCAAAAGCATCAATTCTTCGGTGCTCAGCTTTCTTTATAGTCCAACTCTCACATCCATACCTGACTACTGGAAAAACCATAGCTTTGACTTGGTTGGTTGGTTTAGTAGCTAAGTCATGTCCGACTCTTGCGGACCCCATGGATCGTAGCCTGCCAGGCTTCTCTGTCCATAGGATTCTCCAGGCAAGAATACTGGAGTGGGTTGCCATTTCCTCCTCCAGGGGATCTTCCCAACCCAGGAATCAAACCTGGATCTCCTGCGTTGCAAGCAGATTCTTTATCAACTGAGCTTTGACTAGATGGACTTTTGTTGGCAAAGTAATGTCTCTGCTTTTTAATATACTGTCTAGGTTGGTCTTAACTTTTCTTCCAAGGAGCAAGTGTCTTTTAATTTCATGGCTGCAGTCACCATCTACAGTGATTTTGGAGCCCCTCAAAATAAAGTCTGTCACTGTTTCCATTGTTTCCCCATCTATTTGCCATGAAATGATAGCAATTTGATCTCTGGTCCCTCTGCCTTTTCTAAATCCAGCTTGAACATCTGGAAGTTCACAGTTCATGTACTGTTGAAGCCTTGCTTGGAGAATTTTGAGCATTACTTTGCTAGTGTGTGAGATGAGTGCAATTGTGTGGTAGTTCGAGCATTCTTTGGCATTGCCTTTCTTTGGGATTGAAATGAAGACTGACCTTTTCCAGTCCTGTGGCCACTGCTGAGTTTTCCAAATTTGCTGGCTTATTGAATGCAGCGCTTTCACAGCATCATCTTTTAGGATTTGAAATAGTTTAACTGGAATTCCATCACCTCTACTAGCTTTGTTCATAGTGATGCTTCCTAAGGTTCACTTGACTTTGCATTCCAGGATGTCTGGCTCTAGGTGAGTGATCACAATACCATCGTGGTTATCTGAGTCCTGAAGATCTCTTTTGTATAGCTCTTTTGTGTATTCTTGTCATCCCTTCTTAATATCTTCTGCTTCTGTTAGGTCCATACCATTTCTGTCCTTTATTGTACCCATCTTTGCATGAAATGTTCCCTTGGTATCTTGAATTTTCTTGAAGAGATCTCTAGTCTTTCCCATTCTATTGTTTTCCTCTATTTCTTTGCATTGATCTCTGAGGAAGGCTTTCTTATCTCTCCTTGCTATTCTTTGGAACTCTGCATTCAGATGGGTATATCTTTCCTTTCCTCCTTTGCCTTTAGCTTCTCTTCTTGTTTCAGCCATTTGTAAGTACATTTGTAAGCTATTTGTAAGTGACATTAGTACAGTATCAAATGTACTAATACCACTTTAAAATTGAAAGTAATAACTGAGGCAGTCCAGTTTGAGGGGTCATGGACATGGTGACCTCTATTTTCTAGTCCCTTCCATTTTATCTCTGGAGTAAATTCCTGGAGTGTTCCTGGCAGATTCTCCCACATAATACAGATCACAGAACCCAAATGAAGAAGCAGAACACAGATTGTTTGACATGAGGATGCCCCAAGAGCTTTTATTTTGATCCTCACAGGCCATCTGGTGCTAATGTGGGAAGATGGACAAAGATCTGAGATGAGGAAAAACACAGATCATAAAAAAACCCAGAGAGCAGGGTTGGGGCGGGAGGTGACATAACATCCCCAGCTGCCCGGCTTCCCACTCCCCAGCACTTGCAGACGTGGCCTGGGCAGCCTCCCACAGCCAGCTGTGCTTGCCTGCCCTCATCCCTCTGTCCTCCCTGTAATTACTGACACCAGGTGTGCGGCTTCCGCTCATCTCCTGTGACTTCATCATTCACGGAGCTGTGCGGGGTTATTTGCCAACCTCCGTGGAAGCTTCTTTTTAAAAGGAGGATATGCTTGGGTGTAACGTTACATCACTAGGAATCCTTAGACAATAGAAAAGGAAATGGAATTTACCCAGGGAACAAAGGAGTCTGCAGCTCACTTTTCTTTAGCCCTAGATAACCCTGTGGGATTGACTGTGGGGCTTTGGGGTACAAAGCTATGCCCAGAACAGGGAAGTGTCTTGTTGCAGGAGAAGTTTCTGGGGTTAGAAGCTCCAAGAGGGGGATTTGCTCCGGTGCCAAACTGAGATTAAGGCAAGGAAAGAAAAGGTTGTGGTCTGTGCACTCAGCAGATTGCCCATGTGGACCACAGAGTAGTTAGGAACCTGGATTTGTAGGCAGACTTTCTGGGTTCATTCCCTGGCTCAATGAGTTAGTGAGCACAGGTCAGGCTCCCTCTTTAAGCCTCAGATTTTCATCTGAGCAGTAGGATGATTACTAAGCCTATAGTTCCATAGTGTTAGTCGCTCAGTCATGTCCAGCTCTTTGCGACCACATGGACTGTAGCCCACCAGACTCCTCTGTCCATGGAATTCTCCAGGCAAGAATACTGGAGTGGGTTACCATGCTTTTCTCCAGGGGATCTTCCCAACCTAGGGATTGAACCCCGGTCTCCTGCATTGCAGGCGGTTTCTTTACCATCTGAGCCACTAGGGAAGCCTATGTGACGGTATTATTTTGAGTATTGAAGTGAGATGCTGCACGGGAGGTCCTCAGGGTAAGTCCTGGCTCAGAGCAGGCACATATTGTTGATCGCGGGGTGGTGCTGCTCTGATAGGCTTTGCCTGGCCCTGCGTGAAGTGGTTGTGGAAGACAGTAGCTGTGTTCCTTGGGGAATAGCCTTCTAAACCTGTCACGTTCCCTCTTGAAGAGGGAATGTTGCATCTGAAGCTGGTTTTATGCATCTCTTGCTTCTAGGGGCCTCCATACATGTCTCTTTCCTTAGGAAGATGGGCTGACAAAAAGACTACTCCCTCCTTCTATGCCTTTACATGTCACAGGGCAGGGATGTTGAGTACAAACCCCAGGGTCCCTGGCAGGGTCTCTGGTCTTTTCAAGACTAGTGCATTTGCTAAGGAGCCCATTCTGGAGGATTCACCAATCTGATTTTTTTTCGTTTTTTGAAGTATAGTTGATTTACAATATCAGTTTCAGTTGTACAGCACAATGATTCAGTATTTTTACTGCTTTTACTCAATTAAAAGTTATTACAAGATAAAAGTTCTAATTCCCTGTGCTAGACAATATGTCCTGTTGCTTATCCTCTTCATGCAGAGTAGTTGGATCTTTTACTCCTGGGCCCCTAGTTCGCCGTTCCCCTTTCCCTCTCCGCTTTGGTCACCAAGAGTTTGTTTTCTGTGTGTGTGGATCTTCACAATCCTATTTGAGAAGTCAGGTTTCCCTTGCACGCATCCCCACCTGCCCCTCTGTGGCCTACGTTGCCTCTGAGGAGTTTGTAGGAATACTAGTTTCCTAACCATGTTCCTCGGTCAAGGACTAGGGAGTGAAGTGGGGGTGGCGGTGCAGGTCTCTAGGAAGGAGAGGACGTGAGGAAGCATCAGACGCCTGCCCTCAGATGCAAAGCGCAATGATGAACCACAACCCACCTTCCCTAACTAGCCTGTGAGAATCCACCTGAGCCCCTGGCAACAGATGAAAACACCACCTACCCTCCACACTTAAAAAATAACAATCATGGTTGACACATCAGCAATTAGACCAGCCTTAGTCATACAGATACAACTTGTTCATGGCCCTTGAAAAGCGTCCCAGCCAGAGAACAGTCACACGGACCGCCTCTCCTTTCCCCTTGCTCTTGGTTCCACCCCAGTGAGCCCATGGTGATGGCTTTTGTGCTCCCAAAGGCTGAGAGCCTGCCAGAATGTATCTCAAAGGTAATTTTTCCAAAGTCATGCTTAGGTGGTGATCTTGAGTCTTTGTGGTGAAAAGATTACTTGGCCAATTTGACTAAAGACCCAAATAGAGTTTATATGACATAAACTAATCCTTGCTATTCAACTGACTCACCCTGACCTGGGAAGCATATGTCTGAGGCTGAGGCCTCACCCTGCCTGCCATGCGGTAGGCGTGAGCACCCACATAAACCTTCCTCTGGCCACAGGGACCACGAGGCTGGCTGCCAGGGCTGGGGACACCCAGGGAAACAGCCATGTGCTGTTCAGGAGGATCCTCCAGCTAACCACTGTGGCTTATGGCTTTGGAGAAGTTGAAGGTGTCACAAAGAACACAGCAGGAGAAGTTCATCTGGATCCACCCATTTCGAGACAGACATTGGAGCTGCGCCCATGAAAGGGTGGCATCAAGCTGACCTGCTAACAAACCAGGGAGGGAGAGGAGATTGGAGAGCTGAGAACAGCCAAAGCTTTCGCAAGTCCCTGGTGAGACTCCGACTAGCCCAGTCACAGCACTCACCTGGGCCCAGGGCAGCCCTCAGGGAAGGGTTAGCAGCTGTTTGAACACGGTGGCAGTCCCTCTGGGTGCTGCCTCTGTGGGCACTGCCCCTGCCCTGCTCACTCCCATTTGCTAAAGCAGCTGCACATCCACAGACTGGCTGTGCCCACTTCTCAACCTTCTTGTCCAGCAAAACTGGGTGGGCCATAAGACCATGCCTGGGAGGCTCCGGTATAGAGCTTTATCTGCTGCTTCCATAGTAACAGCTATCGCCTACTGAGCTCATTAGGCAGGAGGCCCTGAGTTATGATCTGCATGCTTTACTGAGGGCAGAACCATCACTCACCATCAGGTGGACTCTGTCACTCTTCACTCCCCTCCTCTCCATAACTGTGTAAGGCATGAATTATTGTTGTTCAGTCCAACTCTTTGCAACCCCATGGACTGCAGCATGCCAGGCTTCCCTGTCCATCACCAACTCCCAGAGTTTACTCAAACTCATGTCCATCGCGTTGGTGATGTCATCCAACCATCTCATCCTGTCCCTCTTCTCCTCCTGCCTTCAATTTTTCCCAGCATCAGGGTCTTTTCTAATGAGTCGGCTCTTCACATCAGGTGGCCAAAGTATTGGAGCTTTAGTTTTAGCAACAGTCCTTCCAATGAATATTTAAGTTTCAGCAACAGTCCTTCCAATGAATATTTAAGATTGATTCCTACTCGTGAATGTCAGGAATCAAGTCTTTTCCACACCTTTGTCTCCTACACAGATTAGCTCAAGGGCTTGCCGATACTGTTGAAAATGTTAAGTAAAACCCTCCACTAACGTGCTGGCTGTGATCTGAGTCCCTGCTACGCTTGAAGATGACCTTGACTCACCCACGTGACCTCGCCACCCTAGGTCAGAGGTTGGCACCTGAATCTAAGTCAGCTATCCCACAGCCCAACAAGACTTTTGAAAATGGATATTGACTGGCCAGCCAATCAGAGTCTCTCTCTTTGGATTACTAGTCTGTGGAGGGAGTTCATCAGTTGGTAGCAGCAAAGGTGTAGAAACAAGTAGAATCACCAGTGTGGTGGGGCCTTGAGAGCAAACAGCAACAGCTGCCCGTGAGCAAGAAGCTGGAGCTCTTGTCTCCTCAAATGATGTCACCCTCAGGCTTTGTCTACCTAAAATCACGTGCTACATATAGGAACACGTTTACTCTTCTGTGACCATCATCCAAATGTATAAATGCTCTTAAGAGTTTTGGAACACAAACTAAAATGAAAACCAGCTGAGCACATTGTTTTGAAATTCAGGACAAAGCCAAACACTCTGCTGCCTGTACCTTTCCGTCTCCCTTCCCTTCCTTACCCAATTCCATGGCCTCACATCGCTGACTGGAATGGGATCTCTGGCCACGCAGGGCGCTATTCCTCAACCATAGGCACTGCTTTGCCCTCCAGAGGGACTGCGGGTCAAGAAATCAAGCTCTTTGGATAAGTTGTGACTGGCTGTGAGGAGCAGTCCCTGCTTGCAGCAGGTCCAGCATGGGGGCTACTGTCTCCCTGTCATGCCAAACAGTGACGCCTTCTAATGTGTAAATGTGCTTTGTTGCTTCCTAGGTATTTAATTTTTTTCCAAACATGCAACTCCTCTTGTGAAAACACCAACATCACAACTGGTGAACAACCATTGACAAAAAACAAACAAAAACCACAGAATCTACCAAAAAAGATACTCTACATGCAAATACAAAGAAGAAGCCACAATGAGATGCTAGGAGGGGCACTTTTGTGATGTAACCAAATCCCATACCCACCAGGTGGGTGACCCACAAACCAGAAAATAATTATATTACAGGAATTTTCTTATAGGAGTGAGAGTTTTGAGCCACACATCAGGCTCCCCAGTCTGGGGATCTGGTATTTGGGAGAAGGAGCCCCAAGAGCATTTGGCTTTGAAGACCAGCAGGGTTTGAGTGCAGAAGCTCCCCAGGACTGAGGGAAGCAGGGACTCTGCTCTTGGAGGGTGCACGAGGTTTCATGTCCACTGGGACCCAGGGCAAAGCAGTGACTTCATAGGAGCCTGGGCCGACCTACCTGTGTGTCTTGGAGGGCCTCCTAGGAAGGTTGGGAGTCAACTGTGGCTCACAGTAGGGGCAGCAACACTGATGCCAGAGGCCCCAGGGAATGTTCTCCAGCATGAACTCTCCCAGAGGTCACCTTTTTGGCACTGAGACTTGGCCCCACCCAACAGCCTGCCCATTTATGATAAAAACTCTCCAAAAAGTGGGCATAGAGAGAACCTGCTTCACCATAATAAAGGCCATGTATGACAAACCCACGGGCTTCCCCAGTGGCTCAGTGGTAAAGAATCCATCTGCCAAGCAGGAGACCATCCCTGGGTCGGGAGATTCCCTGGAGGAGGGCATGGCAACCCACTCCAGTATTCTTGCCTGGAGAATTCCACAGACAGAGGAGCCTGGCGAAATATAGTCCATAGGGTCACAAAGAGTTGGACACAACTGAAGCAACTTAGCATGTGTGCGTGACAAACTGATAGCTAGCATCATACTCAGTGGTGAAAAGCCGAAAGCATTTCCTCTGAGATCAAGAACAAGACAAGGATGTGCATTCTCACCACTTTTATTCAGCATGGTTTTGGAAGTGCAAATCCATGGGGTATGTGGCCATTATTATATTGGGTTAGGTTCCCTCTGTGTCCACTTTCTGGAGAGTTTTTTTTTTTTTAATCATAAATGGATGTTGAATTTTGTAAAAAGCTTTTTATGCATCTATTGAAATGATCTGCAGAAGGAAATGGCTCCCCACTCCAATATTCTGCCTGGAAAATCCCATGGACAGAGGAGCCTAGTGGGCTACAGTCCATGAGGTCACAAAGAGTTGGACATGACTGAGCGACTAATGTATATATATTGAAATGATAGTGGGTTTTATTCAATTTGTTAATGTGGTGTATCTCATTTTGTAGATACTGAAAAATTCTTGCATCCCTGGAATAAATCCCACTTGACCATGGTGTGTGATCCCTTTAAGGTATTATTAGGTTTGGTTTGTTAATATTCTGTTGAGGACTTTTGCCTATATATTCATCAAAGATACTGACCTATAATTATCTTTTTTTATAATATCTTCATCTGGTATTGCTATCAGGGTGATAGTAGCCTCATGGAGTAGATTTGGGAGGGTTCCCTCATTTTCAATTTTTGTAAATATTTTGAGAAGGATAGATGTAAGTTCTTCTTGGTAGAATTCCCAGTAAATTTGTTAGGTTCTGAACTTTTTGGAGAAAATTTTGGAGGAAATTTTTTTTAATTAATTTTCATTGGAGTACAGTTGATTTACAGTGTGGTATCAGTTTCAGGTGTACAGCAAAGTGAATCAGTTATGCATATGCATATATCACCCTTTTTAAGATTCTATTCCCATGTTCAGTTCAGTTCAGTCGCTCAGTCGTGTCTCTTTGCGACCCCATGAATCGCAGCACGCCAGGCCTCCCTGTCCATCACCGACTCCCAGAGTTCACCCAGACTCAAGTGCATCGAGTCAGTGATGCCATCCAGCCATCTCATCCTATGTCGTCCCCTTCTCCTCCTGCCCACAATCCCTCCAGCATCAGAGTCTTTTCCAATGAGTCAACTCTTCGCATGAGGTGGCCAAAGTACTAGAGTTTCAGCTTTAGCATCATTCCTTCCAAAGAAATCCCAGGGCTGATCTCCTTTAGAATGGACTGGTTGGATCTCCTTGCAGTCCAAGGGACTCTCAAGAGTCTTCTCCAACACCACAGTTCAAAAGCATCAATTCTTCGGTGCTCAGCCTTCTTCATAGTCCAACTCTCACATCCATACATGACCACAGGAAAAACCATAGCCTTGACTAGACGAACCTTTGTTGGCAAAGTAATGTCTCTGCTTTTGAATATGCTATCTAGGTTGGTCATAACTTTCCTTCCAAGGAGTAAGCGTCTTTTAATTTCATGGCTGCAGTCACCATCTGCAGTGATTTTGGAGCCCCCAAAAATGTAGAGTGACACTGTTTCCACTCTTTCCCCATCTATTTCCCATGAAATGATAGGACTGGATGCCATGATCTTCGTCTTCTGAATTTGAGCTTTAAGCCAACTTTTTCACTCTCCACTTTCACTTTCATCAAGAGGCTTTTTAGTTCCTCTTCATTTTCTGCCATAAAGGTGGTGTCATCTGCATATCTGAAGTTATTGATATTTCTACCAGCAATCTTGATTCCAGCTTGTGTTTCTTCCAGTCCAGTGTTTCTCATGATGTACTCTGCATATAAATAAACAGGATGGCAATATACAGCCTTGACGTACTCCTTTTCCTAGGGAATTGCAAAGTACTGAGCAGAGTTCCCTGTGCTGAACACTAGGTTCTTATTGTCTATTTTATTTGGTAGTATCTGTATATCAGTGCCAATATCCCAATTTATCCCTCCTTCCCCTCCCTGCCAATCTCCCTCTTGGTAACCATAAGTTTGTTTTCTACATCTGTGACTCTATTTCTGTTTGGAAAAAGGTTCATTTATACCACTTTGGGGTTTTATTTGTTCATATTTTTCTAATTCTTTTAGGTAGTAGATTGGGTTGTTTGTTTGAGATTTTACTTATTTCTTGAGGCAGGCCTGTACTGCTGTGAACTTCCCTCTTAGAACTGCTTTTGCTTCATCCCATAGATTTTGTAAGGTCATGTTTGCATTTGTCATGTGTCTTGAGGTATTTTTTATTTTTTTGATTTCATTGTTGACTCATTTTTTTTTTTTAAGTAGCACTTGCCAAGTGACTCCCAACTCTCAGTGGCTTATGACAGCAAAGGTTTATTTTTCATTTGCATTATGTGTCAATTATGGGTCAGTAGTTTCAGCTCTGCTCATGTCCTCTTCACTCTGGGACCAAGGATGATGGTATAGGCCAGTGTATGGGGCAGTGCCAAGCTCATGACAGAGGGAAAAGGGCAGAACTACATGACAAAAGCTTCTTTGTGGAAATCTCTTAACCTCACACTCAACTGGTGAAAGAAAATCACGTGGCCAGCCTAATGGCATGGGAGTGTGTAATCTTCCCAATGGAGGGTCCACATGAAGTCCTCTTTAGAGAGAGCCACAGAGTATTTTGAACAAAATACAATCGTGGGAACAATTCACACAGACCATTAAGAGGAAATAGTGTTGTTGATACAACAAATAGTAGTGTGTACATATCTAAAGGTTTCAAATAATTTAAACACATTCCTATCTCAAGAATGACAGAATGATCTGTTTGTTTCCAAGGCAAACCATTCAATATCACAGTAATCCAACTGTATGCCCCAACCAGTAATGCTGAAGAAGCTGAACAGTTCTATGAAGACCTACAAGACCTTCTAGAACTAACACCCAAAAAAGATGCCCTTTTAATTATAGGGGACTGGAATGCAAAAGTAGGAAGGCAAGAGATACCTGGAGTAACAGGCAAATCTGGCCTTGGAGAACAAAATGAAGCAGGGCAAAGGGTAATAGAGTTTTGCCAAGAGAACACACTGGTCATAACAAACACCCTCTTCCAACAACACAAGAGAAGACTCTACACATGGACATCACCAGATGATCAATACTGAAGTCAGATTGATTATATTCTTTGTAGCCAAAGATGGACAGCTCTATACAGTCAGTAAAAATAAGACCGGGAGCTGACTGTGGCTCAGATCATGAACTCCTTCTTGCAAAATTCAGACTTAAATTGAAGAACTTATGGATAACCACTAGACCATTCAGGTATGACCTAAATCAAATCCCTTACAATTATACAGTGGAAGTGACAAATAGATTCAAGGGATTAGATTTGACAGAGTACCTGAAGAACTATGGAGGTCATGACATTGTACAGGAGGCAGTGATCAAGACTGTACACCCAAAAAAGAAATGCAAAAAGGCAAAATGGTTGTCTGAGGAGGCCTTACAAATAGCTAAGAAAAGAAGGGAAGCTAAAGGCAAAGGAGAAAAGGAAAGATATATCAATCTGAATGCAGAGTTCCAAAGAATAGCAAGGAGAGATAAGAAAACCTTCCTCAGTGATCAGTGCAAAGAAATAGAGGAAAACAATAGAATGGGAAAGACTAGAGATCTCTTCAAAAAAATTAGAGTTACCAAGGGAACATTTCAAGATTGAGGGTGGAAGGAGAAGGGGACGACAGAGGATGAGATGCTTGGATGGCATCACTGACGTGATGGACATGAGTTTGAGCAAGCTCCAGGAGTTGGTGATGGACAGGGAAGCCTGGCATGCTGCAGTCCATGGGGTCATAATAAGTCGGAGATGACTGTTGTCCCCTTCTCCTGCCCTCAATCTTTCCCAGCATTAGAGTCTTTTCCAATGAGTCAGCTCTTCGCGTCAGGTAGCCAAAGTTCTGGAGTTTCAGCCTCAGCATCAGTCCTTCCAATGAACACCCAGGACTGATCTCCTTTAGGATGGACTGGTTGGATTTCCTTGCAGTCCAAGGGACTCTCAAGAGTCTTCTCCAACACCACAGTTCAAAAGCATCAATTCTTCAGCGCTTAGCTTTCTTTATAGTCCAACTCTCACATCCATACATGAGCACTGGAAAAACCATAGCCTTGACTAGATGGAACTTTGTTGGCAAAGTAATGTCTCTGCTTTTTAATATACTGTCTAGGTTGGTCATAACTTTCCTTCCAAGGAGTAAGCGTCTTTTAATTTCATTGTGGCAACTGCCATCTGCAGTGATTTTGGAGCCCAGAAAAATAAAGTCAGCCACTGTTTCCACTGTTTCCCCATCTATCTGCCATGAAGTGATGGGACCAGATGCCATGATCTTAGTTTTCTGAATTTAGTCATAAGGGAAATGCAAATCAAACCCACCATGAGATACCACTGCACACCCATTAGAATGGCTATTATTCAAACAAACAGAAAATAAGTGTTGGTGAGGATGTGGAGAAATTGGAACCTTCATGCATTGTTGGTGGGAATGAAAAATGGTGCAGCCACTGTGGAAAAACAGTCTGATGGTTCCTTAGTAAGCTGAAGAAATAATTACAATAAGATCTAGCAATTCCACTCCTAAATACCCAAAAGAATTGAAAACAGGGACTCAAAGTTGTATGCCCATTCCTAGCACTATCCACAAGATCCAGAAGATGGAAAAAACCCAAGTGTTCATCAGTGGCTAGACAAATTGTGGTACATACATCACTGGAATAACCACAAAATGAAGAAAATTCCTATAAACACTACAATATGGATGAAACTTGAAAACATTACTCTAAGTGAAATAAGCCAGACACAAAAGGACAAATAGTGTATCATTTCACTTACATAAAGTATCTAGAATCGGCGAATTCCGAGAGATAGAAGGTAGAACAGAGGTTGCCAAAGGCCAAAGGGAGGGGAGAATGGGGAGTTATTGCTTAATGGGTACAGAGTTCCTGTTTGGGATGGTGAAAATGCTCTGGAAATAAATAGTGGGGACAGCTAAACAACACTGTGGATGTACTTAATACCACTGAATATGTTAAATGCTAACTTTTGTTATGTGTATTTTACAGTAACAAATTCGTCAAAAAATAATAAAGGTGGTGCAGTCTTCTTTGATAGGTTAATCCAGGTGGCTCAGATGAACCAAAGTTTGAAAAAATACTGGTTTCTTTTCCAGCTTAAGGACTTTTAAAAAATAGGTTATTTTAAATTATGGTAGGACGTAAATCTACTATATTTTAATTAATATTTTTTAACTTATACAATAATCCATATACCTGAGAACCTTTATTTGATTTGTCTTTTCCCTGCACCACAAGAAAATGACTGGAAAGACTGTCACCAAGTCTGGAGGTTTAGTGCAGTCTAACTCAAAATACAGGCCTGTGGCAAATGTGAAACACACTCTGGTGGTCCTGGAAACACCTCAGAGAGATGGGCCTCCGTCTCGCCTCTGGGTAATGATCCCCTAAGTATCTGCTTGTGCCCAGGAACATGCAGTAGAGACGGCAGATGGTTTCCATGCACACTGCCTCCCGAGTCACAGGTGTGGACCTCAGTGGAGGGGCCTTTGACAGGAGCAGTTTTAGGGTATTTCAGGAGAAGGCAATGGCACCCCACTCCAGTACTCTTGCCTGGAAAATCCCATGGACGGAGGAACCTGGTAGGCTGCAGTCCATGGGATCACTAAGGGTCAGACACGACTGAGCGACTTTTCTTTTACTTTTCACTTTCATGCACTGGAGAAGGAAATGGCAACCCACTCCAGTGTTCTTGCCTGGAGAATCCCAGGGACGGCGGAGCCTGGTGGGCTGCCGTCTATGGGGTCGCACAGAGTCGGACACGACTGAAGCAACTTAGCAGCAGGGTTTTGTAGGCAGGGGTTCATTTAATGTTGGGGAACAATTCTCCCCAGCAACACTGGGCGGGACAGCTGAGCAGCAGGAAGATGAAGCATCCGGTAGGTGGGCAGAGCCCATGCTGTTAGGTTTTGCTTTTGTTTTTCTTGCTTACTACTTACCTTCAGAGAATTTCTACTAAACACATCACATTTACCAGGAAGAAAAATATATCACTTATGTCCGAGCCACAAATGGTAGAGTAACAACTGCTTTAGAATGGAATCAAGCAGAGCACCATGGGTGAAGGGAAGCTTTCTGAGAGAATAAAACAGTATTTGCATACAAATTATCACATTCATCATGAATTGACTTGGGTAATAGCTTTAAAAGCAGCTCAAAAATATGCACATAATTATACATCTGAAGATAGTCACTTCAGAGATGAGTTGCTGACAAACTGGAGATTGTTTTATAATGTTTTTAAAATTGTATACGTTGTCCATCTTAAAAACTTGGAGAATGATAAACTATCAGGTGGTTGATTGCTTTTAACTGACTCCACATTCTCAATGTCAGTGTTACTTTGTTTTGGCTTGGAGGGAGGTGGTGGCAAAGGGCAGCAGCAGCAAAGCGAGAGCAAACAGGAAACCTCAAACAGCAATTCATGTGGTCCCGCCTCCTGCTCCCAGTAACTCGCCTCAGAGTGCACGGTTCAAACTAGACCACAGCTCCTGGCTCATGCTGGGCGGGTAGAAGCCCGGCTAGCTACGGTTGTGAAGAACACCTTCTACATGAATCCGAAGGGCTGCCAGAGCTACTGCCAAGGCTCTCCGCAGCCCATCTCTTTTCCGGACACTCCAGAATACTCCATTTGGGTGAAAGACATAACAAGATCGATTTTTCTGACTGGACAATCAGCCAAAATTATTTAAAGACTGAGGTTCAGGGCAACATTGCCCTGACTGGTGTGTGAGGGAAGGACAATTCCATGTGTTACTGAAATGCCACTGAGTAAAGCTGATTTGAGATAAGCGATGTTGTACTCATAAGATAAATTTCATGGAAGCTCTTTTCAAGAAGCAAAGGACCCAAGAATTTGGCTTTCTTAGACATCTATCTTTCTCTAAACTTCTCTTATCCCTCTTTGTCTTCTTTGGTCACCTCCTCCAGTTCAGTTCAGTTCAGTCACTCAGTCGTGTCCGACTCTTTGCGACTCCATGAACTGCAGCACGCCAGGCCTCCCTGTCCATCACCAACTCCCGGAGTTAATCCAAACCTATGTCCATTGAATCAGTGATGCCATCCAGCTGTCTCATCCTCTGTCGTCCCATTCTCCTCCTGCCTTCAATCTTTCCCAGCATCAGGGTCTTTTCAAATGAGTCAGCTGTTCGCATCAGGTGGCCGAAGTATTGGAGTTTCAGCTTCAACATCAGTCCTTCCAGTGAACACCCAGGACTGATCTCCTTTAGGATGGACTGGTTGGATCTCCTTGCAGTCCAAGGGACTCTCAAGAGTCTTCTCCAACACAGTTCAAAATCATCAATTCTTCGGCGTTCAGCTTTCTTTATAGTCCAACTCTCACATCCATACACGACTATTGGAAAAACCATAGCCTTGATTAGACAGACCTTTGTTGACAAAGTAATGTCTCTGCTTTTTAATATGCTGTCTAGGTTGGTCATAACTTTCCTTCCAAGGAGTAAGCGTCTTTTAATTTCATGGCTGCAATCACCATCTGCAGTGATTTTGGAGGCCTCAAATGAAGTCAGCCATTGTTTCCACTGTTTCCCCATCTATTTGCCATGAAAAGTGATGGGACCAGATGCCATGATCTTAGTTTTCTGAATGTTGAGTTTTAAGCCAACTTTTTCACTCTCCTCTTTCACTTTCATCAAGAGGCTCTTTAGTTCTTCACTTTCTGCCATAAGGGTGGTGTCATCTGCATACCTGAGGTTATTGATATTTCTCTCAGCAATCTTGATTCCAGCTTGTGCTTCTTCCAGCCCAGCGTTTCTCATGATGTACTCTGCAGTACATCATGCTTATTAGGTTAAATAAACAGGGTGACAATATACAGCCTTGACGTACTCCTTTTCCTATTTGGAACCAGTCTGTTGTTCCATGTCCAATTCTACTGTTGCTTCCTGACCTGCATATAGGTTTCTCAAGAGGCAGGTCAGGTGGTCTGGTATTGCCATCTCTTTCAGAATTTTCCACAGTATATTGTGATCCACACAGTCAAAGGCTTTGGCATAGTCAATAAAGCAGAAATAGATGCTTTTCTGGAACTCTCTTATTTTTTCAGTGATCCAATGGATGTTGGCAATTTGATCTCTGGTTCCTCTTCCTTTTCTAAATCCAGCTTGAATATCTGGAATTTCATGGTTCATGTACTGTTGAAGCCTTGCTTGGAGAATTTTGAGCATTACTTTGCTAGCATGTGAGATGAGTGCAATTGTGTGGTCGTTTGAGCATTCTTTAGTTAGCATTGTCTTTCTTTGGGATTGGAATGAAAACTGACCTTTTACAATCCTATGGCCATTGCTGAGTTTTCCAAATTTGCTGACATATTGAGTGCAGGACTTTCACAGCATCATCTTTGAGGATTTGAAATAGCTCAACTGGAATTCCATCACCTCTTCTAGCTCTTGGACTGCAAGGAGATCCAACCAGTCCATTCTAAAGGAGATCAGCCCTGGGATTTCTTTGAAAGGAATGATGCTAAAGCTGAAACTCCAGTACTTTGGCCACCTCATGAGAAGAGTTGACTCATTGAAAAAGACTGATGCTGGGAGGGATTGGGGGCAGGAGGAGAAGGGGACGACAGAGGATGAGATGGCTGGATGGCATCACTGACTTGATGGACATGAGTCTGAGTGAACTCCGGGAGTTGGTGATGGACAGAGAGGCCTGGCGTGCTGCGATTCATGGAGTCGCAAAGAGTCGGACACAACTGAGCGACTGAACTGAACTACTAGCTTTGTTTGTAGTGATGCTTCCTAAGGCCCACTTGACTTCACATTCCAGGATGTCTGGCTGTTTTGGGCTTCCCTAATAGCTCAGTTGGTAAAGAATCCGTCTGCAATGCAGGAGACCCCGGTTCAATTCCTGTGTTGGGAAGATCCCTACCCACTCTAGTATTTTTGGGCTCACCAGGTAAAGAATCTGCCTGCACTGTGGGTGATCTGGGTTTGATTCCTGGGTTGCGAAGATCCCCTGGAGAAGGGAAAGGCTACCCACTCCAGTATTCTGGCCTGGAGAATTCCATGGACTGTATAGTCTATGGAGTCGCAAAGAGTCGGGACACGACTGAGCAACTTTCACTTTCACTCTTATCCCCCTTAGGATAAAGGGGATTGGGAAAGTTCCCCTTATATAATTGGGAAAGTTCCCACTAAGACCAACAGTCTCACTGGCTTCAGCTGCCTTTCCTGATACTTCTTTTCCTTTGCTTGGAAGATTCTTCCTACTTAGCTTTGTGTACAGATATCTTGGGCTTCCCAGGTGGCGCTAGAGGTAAAGAACTTGCCTGCCAAAGAAGGAGACTTAAAAGACCTGAGTTCAATCCCTGGGTTGGGAAGATCCACTGGAGAAGGAAATGGCAACCCACTCTAATATTCTGGCCTGGAGAATCCTATGGACAGAGGAGTCTGGTGCACTTCTGTCCATGGGATTATAAAGGGTCAGACCCGACTGAAGTGATTTAGCATGCACAGATGTCTAATCTCATCCTTAACATTATGTATTCCAACTTCATCCCCAAAGGTGCAATCGCATTGACTCTTAATAATTTTGAACTCTTACAATATGACAGTCTATGCTAATGTGGCCCCAGCCATTCTGCTACCAGTACTCCTCTCAAAGGGCACAGTTCAGAAGAGACCACATCTCCTAGAGTGTATGTCATACCAACCTCATCTTCTGCAGGCACACACACATGCATAGGCTTATTTATCCATATTATATTGTGCCCCCATGTTAATAAGTAGGGTTGTTCATAATATAATGGTTCGGTCTTTTTAAGTCTGCTTGAAGTTAGATGTGACTCATTTTAGTCAATGAAACAAACCAGGTAGAGGGAACAGGTAAAAAAAATCAAGTGTCTGTAAGACCCTCGAGTTTGGGTGAGACAGACATGATCTGGACCAGCCAGGAGACCAGTATGGAAGCCGAAGGAGGAAGAGGTGTGTGAGAAGTCACAGGGACCAGGTTATTTAGGGGGCTTTGTAGGGAGATCATGTAAGGCCTTTGATTCTTACTGAGTGAAATGGGAGCCAGTGACTGGGGATTGGGGGCGGGGGGTGGGTGGGTAATTTTAAGTGTGAACCTTTCAACCTAACCCGCACTGCTGAAGAATTTTTTTAAGCTTCCCAAGTAATTCTATCTTGCTGGCAGATTGCAATCCACTGCTTCAGAAAGGCCAGGAACAGATAATACTGTACAAGGGAAATCCTTATCATAAACCTCCTTTTGATTGCTTTCCCAATGGGACCTACAAGTGACAGTTAACACCTGAAGTTGGTTCATTTCCTTCTCCTAATACAGGGCCTTTGGAGGGACTTAATGGAGAGCAAAGAGACTTGACTAATTCATCAACTGTAATGCATCATTGACTACTGTAAAACAAAGATGATTTATAGGGACTAAACTGATTAATTCTATTTGGAATTTCAAAACAAAATTTTCTTAACTTAAAAAAGATACTTTACTTTAAATAACCTCCTCTTGTTGCCTTTCGTCTACTTTTCTGCCCCTCCTCCACATTCCCTTCCTCCTCCCATGCCAAAAAGAAAAATGCCAACTCCGTTAAATGACTGCAAGTTAATGTTTAAAAGAAAAATCAGATTCTAAGATTAAAAATTATAATTCTTTTTACATGAAGTATTCCAATTTTTATACCTGAATGAATGATTTCTGAACAAAAGTGTTAACTTTCAGTCCAAGAAACTAAAGTGTCAAGACAGTTCCAACAGATTTAGAGCACCAAATATGTGATCCTCAAAAACCGCTACTTCATTCTTCCTTATCTCCAATTATGGAGACTTGCCCTCTAGGAAGTTTTCCTGGAGCCCTGATCCTTCTGAGGTGAAGCATTTATTGACACTGTGGTCCTGTCAGATGTCAAATCCATCTGGTGGTGAAGCAGGCAAACCTCTCTGAAGGTCAGGTTGAACCAGTAACAGTACCGATGGGCACGGTGCAGTGGACCTTGAACCAGGGTATTTATACATGCATATATGACACATTTATAATCATCTCACTATCATTAAATTGTCCAGTCTGTATGTTTTAAAAGTCAGAACACATGATAAACCTTCATGATATCCAAGAATACAGAATTCAAAGCTTTCAGATATTTCTAAAAAATATTTACAGAAGTCCTCAAGTAGAATGATGCTAGGAACTTAGGATATTTAAGACAAAACCAAAGGAAAAAAAACAAGGCAATCATTCTGGTTTCAGATAGAAAAGGAAATATTGAGGAAGGACATCAAGCAAGCTTCCTTTCTGTGACCTAGGCACAGAAACAGTTTCATTACCCTTAAAAAGACCTCTTTCCATTAAGGATCATTGCTGCAGAGTTTGGCAAAATACATCAAAAAAGGCAGACAGCTATAAAAACTGAATGTCCATTAGGGGGACTTTTATTTGTCTAATGCAAAGTTTAAAAAAATTACTTCCCATGTGCTTCTACTTCAATCACTAGAAAATTTTAAGTTTTTGTTAGGAATGTTCTGGAGACTTTAAGTCTTAAAAAACCATACAGTTTTGTTAGTAGGCAGTTAAAAGACCAATGGCTAAAATAATTGAGAATAACTCTGCT
Source organism: Bubalus bubalis (assembly GCF_019923935.1). Lineage (NCBI taxonomy): Eukaryota > Metazoa > Chordata > Mammalia > Artiodactyla > Bovidae > Bubalus > Bubalus bubalis. The sequence continues at coordinate 30,843,930 of NC_059167.1, forward strand.
CTCATAATGAAAGGAAAAATGAAATGTATTAATTGCTCAATCATGTCCGACTCTCTGTGATCCCACAGATTGTAGCCCACCAGGCTCCTCTGTCCATGGAATTCTCCAGGCAAGAATACTGGAGTGGGTAGCCCATTCCCTTCTCCTGGGGAATCTCCCCAACCCAGAGATCGAACCAGGGTCTTATGCATTGCAGGCAGATTCTTTACACTTTGGGCCACCAAGGAAGACAATGACATAGAGGTAAACATTGTTTTCTTCATTAAATAAACCAACTATACATTCAAAATGTTAACACTGAGAATTTAAAAGACAATCCCAGAATGGTTTCAGGATGCTAATATGAAGAAAATACATAATCCCTTTGACTTAGAACAAAAACTTTTCTAACAAACCTTTTGATTTTTAAATACTAGGCAATTTTAGCCACTTTTTAACAAAACAAACACAAATAGCAAAAAGATCCTTAGGAAGGTCACAGCTTGACTACAACCTAAGTCAGAGTCTGGTCATCACCTAGAACTAAATTAGAGCCTTCATCCACCTTTAACAAGGACTGAACTTAAAGAGTATGATTCTCGGAAACTTAATTGATTGTATGGATCCAACAGTCAAAGACCGAGTTGGAGCCATACATTTCAACAGCCTTAATAAAATGTTTGAAAGGAACTCTTCACTTATCTCAATTATGTAATATAATTTCCCCACCTTATCTTTTATGCTTTATTGCAATTCTGCCTGAACATTTAAATTCAACTTTACTCCCTTTCTGGGTCACTGCTAGAATAACATTTCTCATACCAATGTCTAGGCAGCAAGTTGGATCTATCCTAGAACAACTATAGGGGCTTTATGAAAAGTGGGAGTGACAAAGAATAAGTTAGTAATATGAATGTTATCTTAAGAGCTGTCAGTTAATTTCAAAGTAGAAATTATAAATTTGGTATTGTCTATATTCAACAAACTTCATATTTGCAAATGTTTTCAATGCTATAGCTTTTCTTTAAACTTGTCATCCAGTTCTAAGTATCAATTCTAAGGAGATATGATTTAACTGAAATATCAATGAGAAGTGCAGGTGATCCTTGACCACCACCAGGTTTAACTGCACAGGTCACTTGTAGGCGGATTTTTCCCCCACTATGTGCTACAGTACTACCCAATCTGGTTGGTTGAGTCTGCTGACACAGAAACGAGGGTTTGGAAGGCCAACTATAAGGTTATACTTGGATTTTCAACTATATAAAGGGTCACGATTACTAACTGCCACATTGTTCAAGGGTCAACTATACTGACGTGCAATGTGATCATTTAGGAAGTAATTTCAGAAACTATTAAATTGAGCCAGATAAAAACGGCCATTTTGGTAGATCAAAAATGATCAAATATTGGCAATTTCACTGAATCAAGTGTCTAGAAAAACATCTGTGTAGCTATAAGGACAGCCATAGAGAAAATGATATATCTGAAAGACCCAACCTGGTACCCCAACTACAGCAGAGAATGACACACATTTAGTGTGTTTAGCTAATGCACTATTTAGGTAACAGTAACATGAAACACAATCTTACAAAAAGCTTTGTCAATACTCTGAATAGCGTTATATTAGGTATGAAAATAAATATGAGTCTCATGAGGACAATAGGCAGCAGAACACAAATCTTTTACCAGTTTCTGGTTAACTGTGTGGTTTTGAGGCAAGAAAACCAAATTCTACAGAGGGCATTCATGCCAAGGTTTTCAGGGTAGTTAATCTAATAATGAACTTCCCTGGTGGCTCAGATGGTAAAGCGTCTGTCTGCAATGCGGGAGGACCCTGGTTCGAGCCCTGGGTTGGGAAGATGCCCTGGAGAAGGAAATGGCAATCCACTCCAGTACTACTGCCTGGAAAATCCCATGGACAGAGGAGCCTGGTAGGCTACAGTCTATGGAGTCACAAAGAGGTGGACACGACTGAGTGACTTCACTTTCACATCTAAGAATAGACTTTTTAACTAGAATTAAAACGTCTGTGATTTGATGGGAACTTCAAGTCTGAACTATTAAGTGATAACAAAGAAAAAAAGGAGGTACCGCAGTATCAGTTTCTCAGTATGTGACTAATATGAGAGAGACAACTGAAATCAACATTTCTTACTAAAAAAACACAAAAGACCCCACAAAAACCTAGGTTCAACATTCAAAAGAATAACTACAAAAAAACAAAAACAAAACTGCAGAACACACTTTGACAAGTGAACGGATACTAGTTAACGCATAAAGCAAACTAATCCTTATTAACTTCAATTTTACTTAGCTATAAGACTTGCTGCCTTTGGTTTTGATGTCTCATTATTGTGTTTTCATTACAAATTGCAAATGAACAAAATAAGCTCTTGCAGTTCATAGAACTTCACTCACATCATCAATTCAATGTACTCTAAAATCCCTCTAATTATGCAAGCTTATAAAATAAGTCACACTTTCAGACATGAATGAACTACAGGGCAGAGGTAGTTCAACCAATTTTCAGAATGAGCAGAGGAAGCAGGCACCCTAAACACCCAAGTGTCTACTAAGAAGGGCACTACACCAGGGATACTAGCTAGGTGGAGAAGTCCTTTTCCAGGCCACTCCCCACGCAGTCTCAACTCTTTAAGGGAGTAAGAAATACACATTCACAACATGACAAATGGGATGCTCTTGCCAAGAGGAACAACTTATGGCTTTTTTTTATTTCTGGGATGTTTTCATGAAAATAACCATCAATCTGAACTTCCAGGCTTTCAGTCATCTTCCTAAAATCAGGGAGGGACAATTCTAGTTCAAATCATTAACTATCAGATCTATGTTCTTTTAAGCAAATTAACCAAGTTCAATTGAACAAAAATTTTCTTAAGGTCTCCTAATGAATCAATTCAAAATTTCCAGGTTTCTTGGCAAAACAAAATGCTGCTTGCAGTATCAAACAATCATAGATACACACACATTATGCAATTGCCTGTTTATTTGGTGGCACCAGTTTTGCAAGCTAGAATTATTTCTACTTTCCATTTCATACAATCTATAACCACTCACAAGTTGAATGTGATTTCTTCAACGGACTTGAAAACAAAAAGTACATTCTTAAAAGTTAGAACTGAATTTACATACTTTCTTTGGACCAGGAAATGTACAAAATACAACATATACATTAATGGAATTTCTTTAAGAGTCTGGATCACATAAACTACAAACAGTAGGTGAATTACTGTGGAGAATTTTGTTACACACTGTGTTTAGGAAATACTTCTGTATTAGTTTTACATGTATGGATTTTGAAAAATATATAATGCAACATGCATTTAACACGGTCTCTCCACTCATAACATTTATACAAATTAACTGAAATAATTTCAAGAGTGAAACCAACCAGTATTTGGGCATATTACTATAAATAAGCTGTTCTGCTGCAGATACGCTGTTGACTTAGGTAAGGGCTAACCAGGTAAGACAACAGTCTCTATGTTTCAAAATTCCCACAAATGGGAATTACATATACTGTAACCAAACATCCAATTTTGGCAACAAATGCAACAAGCTAATCCATTTTTCATGGCAGTTATGTTTAAAAGAAATCTCATAATCCTGTACATTGGTGGCTGTATGTTAGGTCCTATTTTAAAATTCTGTATCAGTAAATACCTAATTCCTCAGAATTTGAAGTGAATTAAATACTTAATAAACTCTGACACAAGGAAGCTTGAAATCTTAAAACCTGAGTGAGATCTGACAGTCAAATGTGCTGTTTGTGAATATATTAAATCTATACTACACAGGTCAGAAATGTTCCATAAACATTTGTTTTACCTCTTGTCTGCTGAGATTCAAAAGTGGCAAATTTAGAAATGATGTTATCCTCCAAAACTAGCCCGGATACTAATCATTCTCTTTCCAGCCCTCAAGATACAAATTTTTAAAAGAGTATGTTAATACTGATGTTAACATAATTAATATCAATTAATCCTAGCCTAGACCCCTGTCTACCTCTTCTACCTTTTAAATATGCAAACTATTCTTTAAAATAGACTCAAATTATTTTGACATCCATGATGTATTTTTTATGGGCTTTGAAGGAGAAAGGCTGATGTGCCCTGTTGTATTGTAGTATAGGGTCTCAACCAGGACCCCATGAACCACTACAATACTGGAAACTTTGAGGAGTTATTTGCATTCTATGCATTTTCCTGGGTGACAAATTCCTAGGATTATTCATTCTCAAAGGGCCTGTGACCCTAAAAGGTTTAGAAGCATTGTGATAATTTGTGCCATTCATTATACCTAATTAAAATAGTACTAATTTTGTTCTGCAGCTACCCAATTTCTTACACAAATCTAACTTCAGATAGTACCTTACAAACACGAATGTTACTAAAAGTTCTTTACTGGATGAGGAGGACTATGTTAAAAAAAATTTTTTTTAAACAATTTTTCTAAACATTCAGTTCAGTGAGAAAGCTATTATAGAACACTGGCTTTTGGAACAATGAAGAGAACTGAAAGACTTTTTTTTCTCAGTTGTTTCTATGCTGGAGAAGCAGTATTTTTTTTATCATCTGACTTGCTAGAAAAATCAAACAATCTGCAAAAACAAAGATTGGTTCTTGCTGGTTTATGTGATGCAACAGTTCTTATTAATATAAGCTGGGTCCAAGGAAGACTTTTCTATGGCTTTTTAAATAATTAAGAGTAATCTTCCTCTGTCCTCCTCACTGGCATCTTCCCACTCCTTTTCCCACATTTTCCCATTTTCAGCCCACGTTTACACAGTTATTAATTGGCTTGGTGAGGTAATGCACTAACCTTTCTTGCTCAAGAAAATGGAATTGGCTTGTTTTGGTTTGGAAAAAAAAAAAAAGAAGCCACCAAGAGGGTAGTAGAGGAAATGAAGCAACATTTCCATAGGGGAGAAAAAAATGTCACTCTGTTGTTATATCAAGTTAACCTTTTCCCCCACTTTTATAAAAGTGTAAGCTGTCAACTACAATTTCAGTTTTAACCAGAGTGTTTCTAACTGGCATACTCCTACCTGCTGGTAATATAATTAGGAAAATATGAGAGCAGAGGACACTAAATATATAAAACAGGGAAAAGGGAAAGAATCTGTGTCAAAGGGAACAAAAGTGGAGCCAAATGCCTTCCATCATCTCTGTGTAGCATTCTATTGGTAATAATACGTAACTGAGACTTACTGTTCTGACCCAATGAAAAAATACAGTATTATTCTCATAATATTTAGAAAATGTATTCTTAAATCTTTCAAGCATATTCTGAAGTATTGTATATAAAAATTAAATACAACTCTAAACTCATACCACATTATAGAAAGAAGTAAAATTAAGCTTCGAGTTTTAAACTATAAAGTCTTTCTACTGCCTAAAAGAAAAACTTAATTAGAAGACTAGATCACTTAATTTATAAATGGTCATCTCACCAGCAGTATTTGACAGCAAAAGTATATGCAACTCTGAAAGTTTCCTTTGAAGAAAAATCTAATGAGAAACATTTATATATGGAAATATTTACATAATATTTTCTAATTCCAAATCCTAACAGAATACTGTACAAATGGCAATCAAAACATTAAAGGTTTAAACCTCTCATTCAAACTTTATGAATTAGAAGTATACAACACCATGAAATTCAAAATTAAAACAAAAAAACCCTGTAACCAGTTTCATCAGTTCCTTCAGAAACTACAAATAGAATTTCTATATGAATTTGTTCTGTAAAGATGGTCAGTAAAATTATTTTGAAAAAATTAAAACACAGTAATCACTTAGCTAAAATTAGATATTAACACTGGCAGTGTTTTTTCAAGAAAATACAGATTTTTGGTAAAATAAGGTTAGATAGATGTGTTTTTACTTTTTATTTTTTAAACTTTTTTGTCTGCACCATGTAGCATGTGGAATCTTAGTTCCCTGACCAGGGGTTGAACCCACGCACCCTGCATTGGAAGCCTGGAGTCTTAACTACTGGACCACCAGGGAAGTCCTAGATATATGTTTTCAAATGCCTTAAACTCCTTTCCCAGGGTTGGATATTTCTAAGAAATACATTAACCTTGTTTCTATGATTTGCTGCTGTCAGCAGGAAGTCTAAGCCATTCGTGAAAGGCAGTCAAGCACATTGAAGAGACATGAGCCTCATCAATCCAATTTTATTCCTATGCAAAGTAAAATTTTCTTTTGAAATAAGATTTTTAACTCTGAGGAGAATAAAACAAAAGGGTTTTCAAGTGACTAAGGAACTGCAGATAAGCTCTTCGGGCAGACCCACCTTGTTCAGGAAAGTATCTGGCAGAGAGCAGGTGGGCAGTAGCTATTTTTTGGATGAGTGATCCAGTTATGATATTAACATACATTAGATTATAAATTCTATTCAAATGTAAACTCCTTGAGAGCAAGGACCTATTCATTTCTTGATAGTTCCAAGGTGCTTACCCTAGAAGAGCATGTTGCAATTAATACTTAATTTTGTAAAAAAGGTGAATGGATGGATGATCACTGAAAGTACTGCTACAATTCACATTATTTGAATTACATAGTTGATTTGTTCTTTAACCCAAATTTCTTAATTTTATGAAGTTAGTAAAAAAAAAAATTAAGTGTTTGAGCAGTACACTAATTGCACAGAACTCTAATAACAAATTAATGCATCATAATTAAAAATGAGTTTGAAACAGTTCTAAAGCTGAGTAAGAAAAATACCACTTAGATTTTTAAAATTAATGCTAATATTGAGAACTGCTTCTGTTATTTGTAAAAGTATACTCCCTAAGAAAGTGGAAATTAAGAGAGCCTACCTTGCTAAAATATAGCAAGAGATCAGTGAAATTATTGTTATTAGGGTAGCAAGAATCTGCTATACAAAATGAACGTCCTATTAAAAGCAGCAAAGTTAAAACATTTAAATGAAAGTACATTTGAATAGTATGTTATCATCACACAAGAACTTTTTCCCTCCAAAGAAAATATCAAACATATAAAAAAATAGAGGCATTGCCCTGAGTCGCTAATTAGCACACAAAAGGGGATAGGAGGTCAAAAATTTAAGTGGTACAAAAGTGAAATGCACGACAGAGGTGCAAAAGTGCCTTTAAAAAGTGTGCTGGTTCCCCACACACCATGAGCCCCAGGAATCAAGAAAACACACGCTCTGCCGTTATAATGCATACTTCCTTCCTGTACTTTTATAATGAAAAATTCTATCTAGTGTGGCAATGTTGACTCACATGGAAAAGATTTAGTCTTCTTAGATCATACTTAATACAGTTTTCTCTCACTTCCAGGCCTAATTTCAGTACTAATAATTCTAACAGAGGAATTTTTAACCTCCTCTTTTTAAAAGACTCTCAAATTAAAAAGTCACTAAATATACTACAATGGTTTGAAATATACCTTTCCATCACATATTTCAGTTATGATTTAAGATTTTTGCATCTCAAAATCCTGTTCAAGTTTTTGAAATTTCCATAACTAAAAACTTGAGTCTACTTAAAAAATTAAGGAATTATAATAGGAATTTAATTTTCAGTACTCGTAATCTACACTAGAAGCACTGGTGTTCATTAAATGTACATTAGGATGCTTACAAAGTTGTAACTTACAACATTATCATACTTTGTACCCTACCACAGATTTAGACATTAAGCATTTATGTGTAAGTAAAGTACAGAATTGCTTCTGTAATTTCAACTGTTATGGATTTCTAAATATAAATAATACTTGTTTTTCTTCATGCTGGCTTAAGACATAAATTAAATACAATTAAGTTACATTTAATCACCTCACAAATAAGATGGATAATGGAAAGATTTTGCTGGTATGTAACTACTTAAGTCTGAGACATATCACATTATTGTTTCCAACACTTCTCTAACCTTACATTAGTTTTGAAGGTTATATATACAAATATGTATATTTCCAAGTTAGGAAAAAAACCAAATATAACAAAATTATACTACTTTTTATATACAGTTTTGATTTTATATTTGGTGTTGTATTTAAATCTTACATTTTAAGAGGTTTGTAGTGGGGAATCTGGGAAAGATTGAGGGAAGGAGGAGAAGGGGACGGCAGAGGATGAGATGGTTGGATGGCATCACTGACTCAATGGACACGGGTTTGGATAGACTCCGGCAGTTGGTGATGGATAGGGAGGCCTGGCGTGCTGCGGTTCATGGGGTCGCAAAGAGTCAGACACGACTGAGCGATTGAACTGAACTGAGTGGGGAGTCTGCTTACTGAATGATTAAATTAAATGGTGAGTAAATACAATATTCAACCCAAAGAGACAAAAATACAGAAGGGCACAGAGCAGTAGTCTTTTCAATGTGACAGATTTTAAAACATACTTTCACATGCTTAATCAGAGGAATTGAAACCTAAATTAGGTTATTTTTATATCTACAACTCTTTAAGCTGTTGGAACTTATTTTTAAAGGCCAACTGCTAATTATCATCAACATGCAGTATTTCAAATCACTAAATACATCTTAACTACCTGGATTCTAAAGACATGGGCCACTTAAAGTCACAGGCGCGCGTGCACACACACACACACACACATACACACAAACGCACACGCCCCTACCACTGTTAGATTGTCAAGCTTTGACAATTATTTTAATTATACAGTAGGCAAATTCAAGCTGATACACATCTTAATGAAAAAATAAGTAGCCAGAAAGAAACCCACTTAAAAATAGATCAAGGAACAACATAGACTTAAATCTTTTATAGTCTTTCTAATAGAAGGGAACCAGTTCCATCTATGCCTTGAGTAACAGTATTTTCCAATTAAGAGACTAACATCTTTCCCCATAAGAAACTTCTCATTTACAATGGTATGGTTTTTTAAAATAAGGGCGGAGTAAAGGAGGAATTACACATACATGATTAAATTTCTTGTTTGTTAAATCAAGCTTTATTGATAAAATGGAATTCAGAATATCTTACTAGGAACAGCAGCAGGCCCAGCCAATCATGATAGCAAAAATGTGGCAGTCTCCTACTATTTGTAGGAAGCTGCTGCTTATCAATTAGTAATTAAATGTAAGGACTTGTAAAAGAGGTGCAAAGAATCAAGGCATTTTAGCCCCAAGATTGATATTCTTATGAATATATTCTATTACCTGCAATACTCATGGCAACAAGGAGAGAACCTAAAAGACAGTTAAATGAAGGGATCAACTTTATCAACAATTCCAATCCCACTGCCAAGAACATTAAAATAGTTTTCAATTAACTCCCTGGATATTCAGCTTTGTAATAATATTTTGGAATAATTCTCCATAATCAGGTGCACATGTGAGTGTCTAGCTGACACGGCTGCTGCTCTTCCTGTCCCAACCCCAAGTCCAAACACAACATGACTTGAAAGGGCTATATATCTGTTGCATCACACAATAAGCCAAATATTTCTTATAACTTCGATAGTGATTTAAAGCAGTTCATAATTAAATATGAGCATTTTGTACAAGGACAATTACACTTTACAAAAAACAAAATCATACAACAAAAATTGCTGGAGTCTGATTTACAACATATGAATTATGGTTTGAAATCACGTTTACATAAGTCTCAAATTTACAACAACAAAAAAAATCAGTTCTGGGCTAGCTGTTGTACTGCTGAAGTTCTCTGGTGTAATCATTCTCACCCATGTCATATATGCCCTTCTTTAAAGTTGAGGATGGATGTTTAAAAGGTTCAATGAAGTTGAGCTGTACTCTCCTTTGGAGGTGAAGGTAAACTCCATGGCTAGATGAGCAGTTTTACCACATATCATCAGTTGATGTAGAGTCCTTTATAGAAGGAAACAAAGCAAAACAATGAACTAAATTAAAACTTAAAGATGCATTATTTTCTGAGTAATGCAAAAAGATAAAGTTTTGTAAGACTGATCTTTAGAATATAAATGTTTTCTACAGTATATATGTACATGTGTTTATGAAATATCAATATATAATCTGTTCCAAGAATTGTTACAAGGCAAAAGAATCAGACACAACTTAGAGACTAAACAACAAGAACCTTTTGGTTTGGTTTTGGAGTAAAATATTTAATATAAGATTTTACGATGAGGCTGACCAAATGTATTTCTAAACCAATAAATTACCAGAAAGAACTTTATTTTTCCCTTCAATAAACCCAATTTATTTTTAGAATATTATCTTTATAAATTTTTATTGCATGAAAACCTCAAGTAACAAGAGATTTGAGGATGCTTCATAATGCAGAATATAATATATTTCAGAGCCAGGCCAAAATGATTTACCAGTTTTTTGTAATCACAACAGTACAATCGAATTGTAATAGAAAACTTAATTGAAGAATGTTGCTGTTGTTTAGTCACTCAGTCGTGTCTGACTCTTTTGCAACCCCATGGACTACAGCCCATCAGGCTCCTCTGTCCATGGGATTTCCCAGGCAAGAATGCTGGAGTGGGTTGCCATTTCCTTCTCCAATAGATCTTCCCAACCCAGGGATCAAACCTGCATCTCCTGCATTGGCAGGCGGATTCTTTACTGCTGAGCCACCAGGGAAGCCCTAATTGGAGAATACAGCATTCTAAACATCTTTATATAAACAGAATTCTCTACTTTAGTATTTAAATGAAATGTGTAGGGTTCCTGGCAAAGAATGGGTATTAATGGAGATGGGCATTCTGAGGTTCTGTTGCAGCTGCTTACAAAACTCAGAATCAATTCAAGAAACTGAGCAGAGATACTCCCAGCTTCAAAAAAAATATTTAGTGGGAAAAAACTTCTGAAGTTGATTGCTTGAAGAGGCTTAAAAAAATAATTAAAAGGGACTTTCCTCCTGTTTGAGTTAAATGGCCACTGACCATGATTAATGTCCTCAAGCACTAGAACTGTGATGCAGGCAGAGTTCAGAGCAATCAATCAGGGGTGTGTGTAAGAGAATGGGTACAATAAACAGCTCTGCAAAAACAGGTAGCAAGGATATGCATTTCGAGTGGAAGGGAAGGGAAAGCAGAGGAGCTAAAATGTTACTTACGGTGTCATCATTTTTGTATGGATTCAGTCTATTGTAAACGGCTTCAATTACATTCCGCCTAAATTTAGAAAAAAAAAAATACAGAAAGTTAATTCTTCAGAGCACAAGACTGCTTAATAACTCATAGCCAGGTGTTCATTAAAATGTCAAGGATAATCATTCACAAATTATTTTACTTATATTTCTTACTGCCAATAACTGAGCCTTATCTTAAGATATTTGGGCCCCATTGTTAAAGTACAGGTGAATTTATTCTAAAATGTACCATTCTACTAATACAATTAATAGAAGAAAAAAGTCATGGCTTGGAAAAAAAAATTCAGTCTATATGGTCTATGTCTATTTGAACTGGCATTTAGTTTTTATAAGTCAAAAATGATGATACATTTCTTAAGAAATAATATATTCTGGTTTTAAGAGTTGAATGTTTTGAAATAGATATAACTTCAACATCTGTTATAGTAAAATAATTTAGATATTTTACATATAGGTTTCTGCTTTTCATAATGTCCCTTTAAAAAAAGCTCTATTAAAACTGAAATGTCAAATATGACATTTCCCTGGCAAGTCTAGTAATTACTTTTTGAATAATAATTTTATTAGAAATAAGAATCGGCAGTGGTACTTCTGAATTATAGCCTCCCTACTTACAAAACTGACTTGAAGCAATTTTATATTCAATCATTTCACAGAATATCTTATTGGAAGAAACAATTTCCAAGATATAAATGCTTCAAACACGAAGTTTTAAACAATTACATGAAATTTTTAAAAACATGGCTACACTCACAGAACAAGTAGATAAACAAGGAAATTTGTCAATATATCTTTGTAGATCAATTACATGGATATCTGAGGTAAAAATGTCTTAAGCCTTGAACTGTAAAACTGTATAGTCTCCACTGCAGTTTACAAAGATGTAAGGTTAATATTTAACACAGATTAAGTCCAGTTCTATGAACTAAAGTGCAGAGAGAAAAAAACAAGAAATGCATCTACCTATCTTCCTTCACACCAAAACCCAAGTAACCAGCATCGACATCCAAAAACATCGGGAAAATCAGATACAGAGAAATGGTCCAGGTGCAGGAAGAGACAGATGCTCATCCATGGGGTATTTAGTTATCCAGGAATTAACAAAATCAAATTATAGTAGGAATAATACTGACACCTGGAATTTTATAGTACTATGTAATTTAGTTTAAAATTTTCTTTTACCGTATTATCTCATTTACACTATATGAAATAATCAGTGTAATCTAAGCCTCCACTGAAGACAGTCTTCAGTATAATTAGTTACAATGATATTCTGATACCTATTCTAGATAAGCACCATATATCATTAACACTGAAAAGCAATGAACCACAAGTTAAACATTCTCAAGTCACTTTAGAAATTATGTAAATACGCATCTGACCTATGGACGCCAAACATTTTCATGTACTGAGACAAATGCTATGAGTATTCAAAATGTAACTTACTTGCTTGCCAGTTCACCCCCTGGTGGGAGGCTGGGTATGTTCTCACTCGCTAATGTGCGCATCACATGGACTAAGTCAGGGACGCCTTCCCCCTGCTTCTTTATGATTTCTGGGAATCAGAAGTACTTTTTTTGTAAGTGTTATTCAAACTTAATAATAATAATAAAATGAAACAAAGATAACTTAGGTTTTTAAAGATGGCATATACCACATCTGAGATTTTCTAACCTAGTACAAGGAAAAAAAAATCAAATTGAACTTTGAAAATTGATGACAAAAGGATGTATAAAATGATACAAGAGATACAATACTTTCCAGATTAACTTCAAAGACCAAATATAAACAAGATTAAAAATGTGAAAAAATTTCGTATTAAAATCAATATATTACATAATCAGGGATACGTGTGTACACATGAGGATATTCCTCTTAAGATGCCAGCTAGTTACTTCTGAGGAGATTAACTCCTCTAATTAGACTGGAAACATGTTTCCTGAATTTTGCCCTGAAAATACAATACACAGATTAAAAAAAAACAAACAATTTCAAGATCTTAAAAAAGAAACCCTATAAGTATGTGGGATTTACTGATGATACACTAACACAAATCATATTTACATGTTTATATTTACAAAATGATACTTAAGTAGCATGGGCAGAATAGGTCATACACTTGGACACTTCTCGCAGCTTAACTTCTGTCTAAAGTATCTTTAAGCAATAAACAGATAAATACCATTTCCTGTTGATTATCTGAACAAAGCCTACAGAATGGAAAAAAGTCTAAATTTCATGATGTTTTTTTAAAAAGAAAAAATTTGATAAACCATACAACTGTATTTAAAATTGTTAATTTTAAAACATTGTTATTAAATGGGAGAGTGATATGATCTACAGTATTGCCACGCAGATGCATATTGTCATTCATACCACAGAATACCAACCCATTATGCACAACTTAAAGAGTGCTCAAATTATTCACTTTAAGTCCAAGAAGTCTTTACCTGGAGTTTTAGCATATTTATTCTAAGCATAAGATCATGCCAAGAGTATCTGTGGTTATATGTTTTATTTTTTGTTTTCCATTATTTACACTAAGAAATTTTCTTTATTATCATTGGATATTGTTGTAGTTCTCAATCTGTAAATACCATTGAAAATAACAATGCATGTAAAGATCTTTCATTCTTCTATCAAGTTTCAAAATATTAATTCATCATTAAAGGCACATATTAAAAGACAGACGCTGCTACCCATACTTCTTTAAATGGCTCAAATTGTCCTTTTTAGGATTAAGGCCAAATTTTACCATCTCTTTTTTTAAACCAGTCTTAAATCTGAACAAAAAGCAAGGATCTCAGATTTGGTTTGCCAAGTTCCTTTATTGTATAATCTTTAACATCTAGTATATTTATTCTACATGATTCTAATGCTGGAAATTTGCTGTACAAAAATAAAGGAATTTGATGTTTACCTAAACTGCACAATTTCACAATCTAAAGCTATAATACACTTAACATACAGTCTCTGCTAAGCCAGTACAATTATTGGACAGATAACTAGATACAATATAAATGAACACTGATGATAAATTCAATTGATGCTTTCAAGTCTAAAAACATTACCTTGAATCATCTATATTTGATGTATTATATACCTTTTTTGTTAAAATATAAAAGTTAGGATATTTTAATTGTGAAGAAAATTACAGGAAGACAAATTCTTTAAAAAAATAAGACTTTAAAAACAGTCATATCTCCTATTTCACATGGGACAATATATTTAAATTATCTGAGCATTTAACACTACACTAGCCTTACTTCTTTCTGCTTTAAAAAATAAAGAAAAAGGAATATTTAAGAAATAGTCCTTTAACTGTTCTTGGACCATACATTTCAATTAGAATTGTAAAAAGACTGAATGCTTTTATTAAAGAATATATGTGTACAGAAGATCTATGTTTCACATGCTCATATATGCTGCTCCTCCTCACTTTCCTCTGCTGAGTCTGAGAAATTTTATTAGTTATCTCCAAATTAGAAACTTTAAAGCTTGTGTAGTCAATAGCAAATAAAAATATATAAACGACACAGATATCCTCTTAAATTGACTTAGAAGGACCACAGCCTTAAGTGGTATGGTTTAAATTATGAGCTACATCTTTTCACAACCCTAGAGAGTCAAGTATATTTCGTAGATCATAGGAGGAGAGCTTTTAAGCCTTTGTCCTTTTCTGTGGTGTGGACAGAGAAGCCAGAAGTATTCAATGCAAATAAAATGAGGTTTAGTAGGTCACAGCAATTTAGTGAAGGCATGTATTTAAAGAAAGAAAAATAGAAAAAGATATTCAGTGCGTGTTTTAAAAGCTGACTGCAGTATTTATCACTTTTTAAGACACAAAACAATTTTTACAATGCAAATAGCTACATTCTATGTTTTTAAATATAGTAGTGATTTTAATTAATATAATATTTAGATGCAGGCTCATCAAATCTACCTTGGTAAAGAATATTGTATTTCTGACATAATAATCTCCAATTGAACAGTACAACTATAACAAAACTTCAGCATACCCAAAATATTGAGTATTAAAGTAAATTTTGTTCAGATGGCAATTCTTGCTTGATAATAGGCAATATAAAACTTAACATTATAACATAAAATTACCTATCTAAAGCAATTATTTATAATTGCATCAAAAACTTAAGAGTGCACACTAAAGAGAAAAAGCAGGAATTCATTTCTAAAATTTGACTCCATTTCTTAGTAAATAAAACTAAAGTCGGTATTTCTTTAAATCAATAAGAAAACATGTACACTCAAGTTAAAGTGCCAATAAATTAAATATCAACATATCCCAATATATATTCCTCTTCAGATTTTGTATTTTTCCAAGAACAAGCAGTGTGAACCAATGTGCTATAACTTGGTAGCATTCTAAATATTTTCTTACTGTATTATGTATAAATAACTCAAACTGATATGAATTATTTAAAACCAAGAATTTCCAAGACCCTTGGTAATAGTGAGGAGACAAACTCATTGAATAGTATGCTCAGTAAGTGAAATAGTAAATACTACGTATATACTATTAATAGATATATCACTATCAAGTGGGGGAGAGAAGTAAAAAACAAAATAGCAACTCTAAGACAGTACTGGAAATCAAAACCAATCACCATTCTAACACCAGACTAATTATAACTGGTATCAAACAGTAAAGAGAGAAAACAAAATTAAAGTGCATATTAATTTTAATAATGCAGGCACAACAGGATTTAAGTATATAGTATATCAATGTTTACATGGTATTAAAGGTCTTTAATAGTGTATCAATGTTTACATGCTATTAAAGGTCTTTAACGTGCAAAGTAATAACATTAGGAGCCCCCCCAAAAATGCATTTTAACACTATCATAGGCATGTCAAGTTTTTCCTGCTTAAAGAAACTGTATAATCTACATACTTATTGCATATATGCAATAAACTGTAATTCTCTGGGGATACTTAATATTTATACCAAATAGCAGCTACATCAATAATTATTTTAACATTTTTCAAATATTTGAAGGCAGCCTTTCTAATTGTCTCAAAGTAATCTGCAGAATTATGATAAATACACTTCTGTAATTTCCAACTTAATTTCTTGATTTTATTCAGTATTTACATTTCTGCCAGGTAGAGACCTAGTATGTCTTCTATTCAGGTTTATGTTGTCTAGGTGAGGCAGTTCATGGCTTAGGCAAGAAGCTTTGAAATAGTTTAAAATGAATTTTTAAAAGCTGTGGCACATGAAAGGTATTAATAACCAGGCTATGATCTTCAAGTTCTTATTTTAAAAGTCCCAAAGATGTTAAATTCATAAACACAGCTTTACACAAAAGATGGCATTCAAATTATCACCATCATAAATAATCTATTTATAATAAACCATAAATCAGACTTTCCTGGCATAAAATTATTCATGCCAGCGAATTAATCAAGAATTTGAAAGTATACAAACACTTTACCAAGTATCCTGAACAGAATGTACTGGGCCATACTTGTTATTTCTAATATAACTGTAATAGGACAGTAACAAATACCTCAACAGCTACTACAGAAATGCCCTTTCCCACTTCTGTACACTAAACACCAAATGTCGAAGTCATGTATGTAAAGATCTAAAAGTTAACACGTTATAAAAGTTTGATTATGCTGAGGTTTTTCTTTAATAAAGCTACTTATTTTTTGTTAAATGATCCACCTTCTACTCTGCTTTCCAGGTATTTGTCCAACTCTTCCTCCTTCTTCACTGCTTCTGGCGATACTTTGGGTGCATTTGGAAAACAGATCAATATCACACTCATGTTGTCTCGACTTCCCTGGGAAGAAAAAAGTTTGAGAAAACATTTTGTTTCCTTTTTGCTCTTCAAAGCCTTGAGAACCTTTACAGCCATGTCAATTATGCTTGTTCTAGTGAAAATATATATTGTTTATAAGGAGAGAAAAATATATATGCACATGTGGAAGGGCACCCCCCCCAAATACATATATATATATAGTACCTATGGTATATAGAATAACCAACACTCCAAAAGACAGGAAAGAAACACTACAGGTTAAACTCTACTGCAACAATAATTTTTTAAAGTTCTATAAAATAAATATTTCTGAACATTTACTGGTGGCCTACTTAACATGAAGTGATACCTAACACAAATACACATACACACATACATTGAATTCAACAAGGTAGAAAATACTAGTGATATTCTTTACAACATGATTTCATCTGTAGTTACACATATACCTGACAAATTTACATTTAAAATAAATTGTGAGACTAATTGATTTGCTTCATAATAAGTAGAAATATAGAATTAGAAATAAAACTACATATATAAAGTTTATAAACCAACTTTTAACTTTCATAATTTAAAAAAAAAAGGCTTAACTTTTAGGAAGTACATTCATTTAGACACCTACATATTCAAAATACTATAATTACAATACTTGAATCAATTTTGGCCTCCCCACAAATCAGACTTTTCCTATTATTAATAATAACTGGGAGTTACCTTCTATAGAGCATAATGCAGAACAGATAAAGTGGAATCTGAGTCATAATTTACTAATATCTGAATCTGATAAGTCTCTTAAGAAAACAGCTTTTAATTTAGTTAACAAAGTATTGAATTCTCAAGTGCTAAAGGATAAACCTAGCAAATGAATGCTACTTTGTCCCTTTTTTATACTAAAAGGGACAAAGAACATAAGCGACATTGTATTGTTCCTCCTAAATTCAGAAATTGACAGTGTGCACTATCAAGTTGTCCTTCTATTGATTTTTTTAAAACATATTTGTTAGATGTTACATAAACTTGATTTGTGTTGGATGTTACATAAACCTGATTTTTAATTAAGATTTTAAGTATAGCTGGCAGTTGTGCATATAAAACTACAAACAGTATTATGCTGACTTACTATTTCTGAGTTTTAAAAGAAAATCAAATATATAGCCTCCAAAGTTTTATAAAATCAGCATTTTTTAAGCAAACAAAAGAAAACCCACGAAGAATTAGTACGCATTATTGACAAAATACAACAGTGTGGCAAAGAACACCGCACCCAAGTCAAGGGCTTGGATTCTGGTGCTAGTGCTGCAGCTGAAGGAGTAAGCTGTGTAACATTTTAACCCGCTTAAAAAGGGAGCAGCACGTTTATACGTATACATTAGCTCATGCATTTCATTCCCCAGTCTTATGAGTTAGATAATATTTTTCTCCATTCAAATAGCTGAGAGGGGCTGAACAATTTGTTCAAGACTGTACAGTACAAAAGTAACAGAGGTAAGATTTGATTCCACGGCTGACTCAAGGGGCTTCCCTGGTGGCTCAGAGGGTAAAGCGTCTGCCTGCAATGCAGGAGACCTGGGTTCGATTCCTGGGTTGGGAAGATCCCCTGGAGAAGGAAATGGCAACCCACTGCAGTATTCTTGCCTGGAGAATCCCATGGACAGAGAAGCCTGGTGGGCTACAGTCCACGGGGTCACACACGAGTCAGACACGACTGAGCGACTTCACTTTCATTTTCTGACTCTTAAGTCTGCAGAACCTTCTGTTGCTCTTCTACACAATCCCATTTGATTATCCAGACAACCCCATAAGACAGGGTAATAATATCTCTCTCTTGAACAATTAAAGAAACTGATTTTCCAGATAGTTTAAAGAGCTTACCTGAAGTCATACACAGTCTCATACCAAGTTCTTCTGACTCCATGTCCAAGGCTATTTCTATTACATAACACCAAATCATCACTAAATCCTCTCTCTGTTGGTGCTACGGATTCATATTTCCATAAATATACTGAGATATCACATGGTAAAATATTAAAATTCTAAAATGCCTTTCATTTATAGACAATGAGGCTTAACTCTCCCCATTCCTCTTTTGAAAACATTCACTTTGATACAGTCTTTTTACCTTTGATAATATTCCATATCAAAAAACTCAAGTAATTATGGTTACTAAAAAAGACTAAACATCCAGATAACTCTTGCATTTATGGTAACTGGATAATTTATTTCTAAGAAGTATTCCTATATTATTTTTGTAATTGATGAAAAGTATCCTGCAACTGTACCAAAAACTTATTTCTGAGCTATAGGCTCTAAGATGATTTTATACTATAGTAGTAATTAAGATGCTATAAAATCATTTCGTCTTAAAAAAAAAAAAGTCTAGCTACCTTATACAAACAGGTGTCGACTACTTCATTGCAAACTTTCTCAAGGTCATCAGTGACTTCAAGTCTGGATCTTACAAAATCACAGAGCTCTTCATTTCCCATGACATCCCAAATACCATCACATGCAAGAATAATGAATTGATCGTCTTCTTCAGATCTTTCAATATCATGGACTTCAGGCTCTGGTGAAACAAGCTGCTCTGTAGGACCTTTTCCATGGACACATTTGTAATCAAAGTCCCCAAGGGCCCTCGACACAGCCAGAGAGCCATTCACACGCTGAATCATTACAGAACCACCTGCATTCTGAATTCGTTCTTTTTCCAGCGGATTACTTGGTTTGTGATCTTGTGTGAAGAAGTAAACTTTCCTGTTCCTACAAAGTAAACCTCTTGAGTCTCCACAGTTAATGAAATACGTGTGTTGAGGAGAAATTAAGACACCCACAGCTGTCGACCCACTCCTATCAGCACCATGTTTCTTCTCTGACATAACTCTCATATGTTCATCAATCTCCAGGAAGCCTGTTCTGATTCCATTCTTTACATTTTCCACAGAAGGTGCTCCTGCAGACCCTTTAAAATCCTGGTTATTGGTGATGTGATCTAACAAATGCTCACAGCAGTATTTGGCAACCTGAGAACCAGCATGCCCATCATACACAGCAAAGAATGACCATGTTTCAAGTCCACTCGGCAGACCGATCACAGCAGTATGTGCATCCTCCATTTCAACTCGCCAGCCTTGCATGCTGCTTAGCCCATATCGCAACCCATTACCCTGCCCCTGGGCATTATGTTTTTCCATCTTTGGTTTGTCTAAAAATGCTCCCATTATGTCTTGATTCTCTAGGTCTGCAAAGGAAGAGAAACAAAAAAGTTAATAACTGTCTTATAAACAAACTATCAATACATATCCAACAACCTTTAAGAATGAAGGAAATACAAAGAAAGCTTAAATATTAGTTGAGTATTCAGGATTTTCCAAAGTTTGGTTCCAAATATCTAGTTTTATTCCTATTACAGGAACCGCTGAAAAAGTAAAAAAAAAAAAAAACAAAAAAAAACAAAACAAACAAACAACAAGATCTACTTACAATGATCCAAATTTGCATGCTCCTTCCCTTAAGCCTTTCCTCAGGTCAGTGCCCTTAACTAGGATTTCCCGCCTTTCCTCCTTCCTTATATAAGTAAGTATACCCGTCCTTTATATTCTAGCTCAAATTCTATGTTTTCCATAGGTTTTTCAGTCTTTGATAAGCCAATAAGTTATTAAATTACTGTAAGTGGTTCAGCCTCAATTTTCAAGCTGCAAAGCCATTATACACACATATAGCAAAATTTATCTACTGTAACCTAACCTAGTGGTAATAACACGTATCATTATTATAGCACTTTATAATCACTCGGTATAAACAGTAAAGGAGATTAAAAGGTCTAGGACAGCATTGTGGACAAGTCTGAAAGTTTGGCTAACCTTTCCCAATAATCAAAAGCGAAAACCCCTGGCTTGGAATGGGCTTACAAGGCAGGAAGACAGTGTTCAGGATTCAAGTTGGTCTTTACTTGAGTAATAGCCTAGGAATGTAGAGACTTGGGGTCCAAGTCATCAAATGAGTCACAACTGAATGCAATCTGAAAGGAGGATAGGATGAGATTTAATGAAGGTGAAGAGAGATGGGTAGGAGTGGGGAAAGTACCTAGGTAAATTAGGATGAACTTAGGAAACTGGGAATCTGTGATACTACGATGCTAAGGTCTGAGAAGAAGCTGGAAGAGAAAGAGGAAGAAGAAAAACAACTCAGGAACATTTCCCGGCAACCTCTCCCTCCTCCTTTATCCTACTAAAGCCAAACTAATACACAGCAGAGAAGTCTGGCTGATTGGTATGATAAAATGATCTCCTGCCTACTTGTCCACTTCCATTACGGTTCCACTAATGGAAGTTAAATAACGAAAACTAGCCATTATTCCTTTCTTAAGGTGGTTTTCATCAAACTGATACACAATATGGCAAGGGTGAGTGTTTTGATGGGACAAAAGATACAATAGTAATGACATCTTAATAGCAGACAATGTGTAAGATGAACTCTAAATCATTCTAAGTTTTGCAAGCGTTACTTCAATTTATTCTCAACAAAACTCTGAGGTAGGGTATAATATTATGTTCAGTTTACATCAGGTTGATGAAAAAGTAATTGTGGTTTCGAACCTTGAATTTTAAATCATTGTAACCAGGCTCAAACACATCTTTATTAATCAAAATAGGAACCATTACAATCAAACATTTTTGCCAACAAGAAATGTTTGCGTATTCGCCAAGCAGAAATCCATGCCTGGTGGCTTCCCTGGTGGCTCAGTGGTAAAGAATCTGCCTGCCAATGCAGGAGACATGAGTTCTATCCCTGATCTGGTAAGATCACACACGCCTCAGAGCAACTAAGCCCATGTACCACAACTACTGAGCTTGTGCTCTAGAGCCCAGGAACTGCAACCACTGAGCCCACGTGACCCAACTACTGAAGCCTGTGCATCCTAGAGCCTGTGCTCCACGATGAGAAGCCACCACAATGAGAAGCCCCCGCATTGCAACTAGAAAGTAGCCCCTGCTCTCCGCAACTAGAGAAAAGCCCACACATCAATGAAGACCCAGCAGTCAAAAAAAAAAAATAAATAAATAAATAATAATGAAAAATCCATGCTTGGGGATTCAATCAACTCTTGGAAAGCATTTTCTGCCTCCTGCTGATTGTGGAAACTATTTTCCCTGCAAAAAGTTGTCAAGATGCTTGAAGAAGTGGTGGTTGGTGAGAGGTCAACTGAATGTGGCAGATGAGGCCCAATTTATTCAACTTCTGAAGTAAGTTTTTCAGAAACTTTGGGCCCTTTCTGTTGACCACTGCCAGCCAGCTGCAGGCATTGCAGTTTTCGGTGCATCTCATAAATCTGCTGAGCATACTTTTCAGATGTACTGGTTTTACCGGGATTCAGAAAGCTGTAGTGGATCAGATGGGCAGCAGACCACCAAACAGTGACCATGACCTTTTTTGGGTGCAAGTTTGGCTTTGGGAAGTGCTTTGGAGCATCTTCTTGGTCCAACCACTGAGCTGGTCGTCACTGGTTGTCATAAAAAATCCACTTTTCGTTGTATGTCACAATCCAGTGGAGAAATGGTTCATTGTTGTTGCATAGAATAAGAGAAAACAACACTTCAAAATGATGATTTTTTTTTGGTTTTCAGTCAGCTCATGAGGTACCCACTTATTGAGCTCTTTCACTGTTCCAATTTGCTTCAAATGCTGAATGACTATAGAATGGTCAATGCTGGGTTCTTGAGCAACTTATCATGTGTTTTAAGAGGATCAGCTTTGACAATGGCTCTCAAATGGTCACTGTCAGCTTCCCGTGGCTGGCATCCTTGTCTTTAAGGTTCTCGTCTCCTTTGCAAAACTTCTTGAACCACCATTGTACATTTTGCCAGCAGCTCCTGAACCAAACGAGTTGTTGTGAGCTGTCTCCACTGGTTTATGACCCATTTGAACTCAAATCAAAAAATTGCTAAAATTTGCTTTTTGTCTAACATCATTTCTATAGTCCAAAATAAACAGTAAGTAATAA
Organism: Bubalus bubalis; assembly: GCF_019923935.1. Taxonomy (NCBI): domain Eukaryota; kingdom Metazoa; phylum Chordata; class Mammalia; order Artiodactyla; family Bovidae; genus Bubalus; species Bubalus bubalis. Next base: position 30,866,804 of record NC_059167.1, read on the forward strand.
GTCATTAGCAAAAAAACAAAGTAAGAAATGTGCATTATAACTACATTTATTTAAGAATGTATTCCAATATCCAATGGCAAAGTTCAACAATGCAAAACTGCAGTTACTTTTGCACCAACCTAATAGATGAATTTTATTGAGACTAAAAAACTTGGCCAATGTCACTCATCAGAAAAAATTAGGGGAATTAGGACTCAAATTCAAGTCTGCCTCACTCTAAAGCACCGTTTACTACTAAGGCGATGGTCTCAGACATGGTTGTGCAAAAGAACTTATCTGTGGACCTTTAGAAAAAAATAAAATTAAAAAAAAAAAAATAGAATTTCCAAAGTAGGATTGCAACCTAGGCATCTGTGTACCGCTGGTAAAGATTAGAGAGATGGAAAGCCTCGATTAGGAAGATAGAAGATGACAGAGCTGTGGTGAGGTTAAGTCATCTGCTGAAGGTCAACAGCAAGTTGCCTCATCTCTGTACCTCAATTCCTTTAGCGAGGCTAAAGGGGAGGTGGGAGGGGTTGCAGCCAGCCCTCCATATCTTCGGGTTTCACATCCGTGAATACGGAGGGCTCACCATATTCACTGTACTACCCTTATAGAAGGGACTTGAGCATCCACACATTTGGTATCCACAGGGGCTCCTGGAATCACTCCCTGTGAATAATGTTGGACAACGGTATACTTAAGACACTTGGTATCACTAATCTAGCATTCTTTCTTCATCTGTACAGTGGGCATATTAACACTTACCTCTGAATGTTGCTGCAAAAGTTTAAATGAGGTAATGGGCAAAGTAGTTACATTGAGTATAGCAAAAATGAGGAACTCTGCAAATGGAAACTATTTAATTATTACTACATTCTCACATACACAGCCAATCTAGATTCTGTTATTACCTAATAGGGACCTTACACTTTTATAGAAAAGGCCAGTAGTTATTTTCTAAATATACACATGAAACTACCAAACAAATAATTCATTGAAACTTTTGAAAAAATATATATTAGGAATGTAAAAATATAACAAACCAAGTCAATCGTATGATAAAATTTTAGGTCCAGCTCTGCTGCAAATGCAAAAATACAAATTAATAATTGTTAATATTAAAATTTAATAATTATTAACAAATTAATAATTTTGTGTCTGGAGTCTCACATACTGAAAAAAAGCTATTTAGAAATCTTACCTCCTTGAATTCTGAATAATCTGCAGAAGTCTGGTGAAACAGTTATATAAAAATAATACTTATCAGAAATTATATATAAGTATCTTCATAACTGTCATAGTACTTTGTATTGAAATGTTCAGATCGGCTAATAATGCTAGTGTTGTGATGCAACCTAGCATGTGCTCAGAGTTGACTAAATAAAAGTAGGCCAAAATGCAGGCTTTAAAAAAACAACATAAAAGGCAGACAGGCATGGAAGACAGTCACCAAGGAAAGCAGAAACTTCTTTTAGTGTCATTTTTTCCTGTGCCTACTCTATTTAATTTGTTTTCTAAATTTCTAAACTACCAAGGGTAAATGACCAAAAAAAGAGGAAAGAAGAGGTAAAGAAGAAGAGAAAATAAAGGGAGAAAAGCAAGAAATCTCAACTTTTAACTTTTATTTTTGGGACTAACAGCAGACAATAGGGCACTAATCGCAGTTTCTGGCAACGCTGATCTCAAACACTCAAGCTCAATAAAATATATTAATAAGCAAAGAACAATAAGAAGATATATTTTTAAAGATTCAGAAGTTAAAGGTGGGAATGGGCAGGAGGGGAGGGTGGTGAACTCAGTATCCATTAGCTCCAAACTAGAAAACACCCATCAATTTATGAGATGACACCGAATGAGTAAAACAATTGCAGGCTGTCAACCAAAGCAAAAAGAAACAAACCACTCTGAAAGTAGGTTCATGGAAATGAAAAACAATTAGTGAACTAAAATTTTCAATAGAGACAATGAATAGCTAGATACCACAGTTAAAACAATAAACAGAAAAGCAATAAATGAGATCACTTCAAGGAATTCTTTTAGAACTGAGAAGTTCTTTCCTCATCTTGATTCCAAACATACAAACCCACCCCCATATGTACCCATCCTACCCTCAGACCTTTCTTATATTAGAGTACTCCATCCTCTCACTTAAGTTAAATCCTTCTATTGTAGTTTTGGAGACTAGGCTTCAAAGGAATCTTATATGACTTATATGTCTTCCCAGGAACCCAACACTACTATTCTCTTTGACTCCTTTTATTCCTCTCCCTTCCTACTGCAGTACAACTTTTAAAGATATTCAAACGTTACCCATTAAAAGTATTTAGATGACTCACTCCCTTTAGCTACCTCCTGCTTCTTTCTCTACAGTTGAGACTCTTTTTAAAAGTGTTGACGCTCCAAACTGTTGTCTGGCCATTCCATCAAAACAAGTTCCTCCAAACTTAATCCAATGGACATCTGGCTGGCTGCTCACAGCAGTGATCAACAAAATACTCCCTCTTTAAACACTGTTCCCACTGGCTTTTCAAGATGCTACACACTCCAAGCTTTCCTCCTACTCCTAAGCTCTTCCATCCATGTCTCCTTTACCTCTCAAGCCATTAAATATAAGCATTCAAGGCTTAGATCTAGATTCTCTTCTCACTCTATGCTGGCTCCTGAGGTACCTTTATGCATCTTTTTTTTTTCTTTCACAGCTTTTGCCAGTGAATGTTACCATCATTCATCAAAATGAATAGAAACCAAGGACATACCTTTGATATCCCTTTCTACTTCATCTCCCATCAGTCCATCATCAAGTTCCATGGATTGTACTACTTATATTATTTAAAATATATTTTAGATATATTATTTACATAGATTTTCAAATCTGCCCAGTTTCTTCTCTAACACTAGTCTTCAAGCTATCATTCTCTCTCAATGCGTTATTCTTCGAGGTAGTGTGTGCTCCGTTGTGTCTGACTCTTTGTGACCCCTATGAATTGTAACCCGCCAGGCTCCACTGTCCATGGAATTTTCCAGGCAAGAATACTGTAGTGGGTTGCCATTTCCTTCTCCGAGGGATCTTCCCAATCCAGGGATTGAACCTGGGTCTCCTCCCCTGCAGGCAGATTCTTTACCATCTGAGCCACCACAAAAGTCCAACATAGTGTGTGTTAGGTCAATTGTATTCTAAACAAAACAACACAAAATAAGACAAAATATCCCAAAACAAAAAAACAAGCTCATAAAAAAATATCATATTTGTGGTCACTAGGAGTGGTAAGAAAGGGAATTGGATGAAGGCAGTTGAATGATACAATCTGTTTAACAGTTACAAGATAAATAAGTACTAGGGATGTAAGGTACAACATGATTAATATAATGAATGCTACTGTGTGTTTTATGCATATATATATATATATATATATGTTGTTAAGATAGTAAATCCTAAAAGTTCTTATCACAAAAAATTTTTTTTTTCTTTTTTTAAATCTAGCAAGGAGATCCAACCAGTCCATCCTAAAGGAAATCAGTCCTGAATCTTCACTGGAAGGACTGATGCTGAAGCTGTGACTCCAATACTTCGGCCACCTGATGCAAAGAACTGACTCATTTGAAAAGACCCTGATGCTGGGAAAGATTGAAGGCAGGAGAAGAAGGGGGACGACAGAGGGTGAGATGGTTGGATGGTATCACTGACTCAATGGACATGAGTTTGAGTAAACTCTGGGAGTTGGTGATGGACAGGGAGGCCTGGCGCGCTGCAGTTCATGGGGTCGCAGAGAGTCAGCGATGACTGAGAAACTGAACTGAACTGAGATGACAGATGTTCAGCTAAACATTACCACTGTGATTATCATTTCATGATGTATGTAGGTCAAATTATGGTGTACACCTTAAACTTACACAGTACTGTATGTCAATTATATATGAATAAGAGTGGAAGAAAAAGATAATACAAGTTTCACCATATCATTCTGTATTAAAAGTTATTCAATGACTATCCTCTCTTTAGGGGCGATAATGAACTGCTTATTATGGCTCGCATGAAATCCCTGAGTGATCAGGAGCTCATCAACCTTTTCCAGACTTACCTTGCTTCATAATCCTCCCCACTCCATAACCACTCCACCCCAACAACATTCTCTACTCCAACCATATGGCTTTCTTAAAGTACCTGGCACTTTTCACCGGTTCCTTCCTCCAAAATAACAAATAAATGCCACCCCCTCTACTTAAAAAGCCAATCCTTCCCTCTTACTCATTCTTAGATCTTAACTCAAGTATTAGGTCTTCAGGCGAGACTCCTTCAAATACCCTGGATCAGCTCCTTCAGCATGGAGCACACAGCAGACCTTCAACAAACACAATAAAAGAACTCCAAAGAAAAAAGCAGATGCAAATAATAAAAGTTTGCTAATAGAAAGAGTACACCCAGGGAATAAATATAAACATAAAAAGTAAGGCTTTCTGACGGAAAAAATAGAGAGGCTACCTACTGTTTTGCTGTATTAAAGTCAAATAATATGGTATCATTTGTTTCTTTTTGTTTTTAGTCCCCAGGGTGAGGTGTGTAGGAGGGTGTTAGTAAAACTTTGTTTTTCATTATATAATCCAATAAATGCTTGAGTTTTAATGTTTCAAGTGTGGTTGAATATAATATATAGTTTTGGTTTAAGCATATAGTATTTTTTATAAGTTTTCTGTCATTATCTGGCATAAAAATATTCACAGCACATAAATATGTGTAAATTATCATTTTAGACAACACCTTCACGAATTAAAAAAAGATGCTCATCTTATTTTATTCCTTATGCTTGCCTTTGTCTGATATTAAAATTTCAACCTTTGACTTCTCTTTTATTTACTTAGTATATTTTGCTTACCACAAAGTTCTATATACTGGGACATATTATCCAATGAGTTTCTTGTTTTGATTAATCTCCTGGTAGCATTAACCTGCCTTTAAACAGATTTTATAGGAATAGTACATGTATAATACCCCTTTTCAGTGCTGGTATATTTGATAATATCTTTCAATTATCTTCATAATAAATGCCAACTTTGCAGGATCTAGATTTCTTTATCCTCAGCATTTACAGGTATTACTTCATTATCGCCTATCATCTGACATTGAAAAGAAGTTTGAGGCCAGCCGCATTTATTTTTTATTCTTGGCATGTTTTGTCTAAATTTTCATTTTCGTTTTTAAAAAATATTTTAACTTTATTGGAGTATAGTTGATTTATGGCTTCCCTGGTGGCTCAGACAGTAAAGAATCCGCCTGCAATGTGAAAGGCCTGCATTTGATCCCTGGGTCAGGAAGATCACTGGAGAAGGGAATAGCCACCCACTGCAATATTCTTGCCTGGACAATTCCATGGAGAGAGCAGCCTGGTGGGCCATAGTCCACAGGGTCACAAAGAGTCAGACACGACTGAGTGACTAACACAAACACACACACACACACACACACACACACACAGAGAATTGATTTTACAATGTTGTGTTAGCTTCAGGTGTACAGCAAAGTGATTCAGTTAAACATTATATATATATATATATATATATATATATTCATTCTTTTTCAGATTCTTTTGTCATATGGGTTATCACAGAATATTGAGTAGCGATCCCTAGGTTATATAATAGGCCCTTGTTGGTTATCTATCTTACATATAGCAGCATGTGTGCACTGAATCTACTGAAGCGCCTAGAGCCTATGCCCTGCAACGAAAAGCCACTGCAATGAGAAGCCCACACACTGCAACTAGAGAGTAGCTTCTGCTCTCTGCAACTAGAGAAAAGGCGGCATGCAGCAACGAAAGACCTAGCACAACCAAATATAAGTAATTCAATAAAAATAGATACAAATTTTTTTAAAGGGAAAAGGAACAAAGAACATGGACAATGAAATTCTTGAAATAATGCAAGTGGCCAATAAATATATGGAGCAATGATAAATCTAACTAGCCATTAAAAATAAATTTGCTTTTCACACATTACTTTAATAAAGATCAAAAATTCATAACTATTGGCAAAGGAGTAAAAATATATACTTCTCATAGGTAGGGGAGCAAAATGGTACTTTTTTGAAAGATATGCACCATATACATTAATTTTAAACGATGACTTCCATTAAAATCATTTTGTATATTCATCCTTTGAAGTGCTCCTCTGTTCCAGTTGTGTTTTTAAATACATTACTATAAAACAGAAAATTAAGAGGAGCAAGCCACCTGCTAAAGATAAATTTTTGCAATACAAAGCACCTGAGGAAGCTGAAACTGTGAGTCTCCCAGGCTCAAGTAACAGAGATGCACAGAAGGCTATATCCCATAAGGACAGTAACAGAAACTACAAATGCCCCCGTGCAAGGCTGGGGCAGAAACCAGGCTCACTGAAACAAACGCCTGAGGTGGAGGGGCTCCTTGCCTGTAAAATGAGCAGGGGAAAGCTACTTCCTAACCATTGCATGGAAATTTAGTTTACATGTAGTTACATGTTCCTTCAACAGAAGAACAGACCTTCTTTTGCTTTGTGTTTCTTGGAGACATAAGCCTGATCCTGATGTTATCAAGAATCAAGGGAACCAACCCTCTAATGTAAGACATGGTTTCAGGCTGGAACATGCAAAACACACTAGGTAAGGGTGAAAAGAAAGAAAACAAACAAACAAATCCCACTTAATATGAAACCAAAACACACCAGGACAACTAAACTAAGATGTACAGCCCACAAACACCAACAATTGTAGGAATTCAACATAGAAGAAAAAGTAGCAATCAGAAAATAAAATGTGCACGTTTAGTATCCTTCCAAAGCTAAAATACAAACAAAAACAATAGACATGAAGGGGGAAAAAAGATAAAAAACAGCCAGAAACCAAACCAGAATAGGTGCAGTGAGTGAGAGCAAGCAAGAACCTGAACATGAGAAAGAATTCACTGAGAAATAAAAACAACCAAGGTCACATAAATCGGCTGAGCAAAGTCAAAGTGTAATTAGTAAACTGGAAAATGTACCTAGGAATTACCTAGAAAATAACACAGAAATTAAGGAGAATTAGGAAAAAGCAGTATGTAAAGATATAAAAGCTAATAAATTTTCTAGAACTGAAGAAAGATGAGTCTTCAGATCAATAATTTATTTAAAAGAATGCCTACAGATAACACAACATACACACACCTAGGAATATCATGGGAATGTGTTCAGAATATCAAGTATGGTAAAACAACCAACAAATACTAACATCTACATCATACTTGAAATATGCAGGGCTCCACATGCTTTCTATGAACGTAATCATCATGACAGTCCCTATGATAGATACTACTTCATCACCTCTGCTGAGAACTTGCCCAAGGTCACCGAGTAAATAGTGGTGACAGGATATGGAAAAGGAATATTTTTTTAAATTACCAGAGGAAAACATTACATACAAAGGCATAACAATTAGGTAGAGACCAGACTTTCAGAGTTCCAAGTTTGCCAAATTTCATAATACAATGAAATAATATCTTGAGGGTGCTGACAGGAAGGGGGGAAACTATTAATCAAGAATTTTTATTTGAAAAAAAAAGTGTAAAATATACTTTCAGACAAAAACTAAGGACATTTATAAGCCATACTCTGTTGCTAAAAAAATTACTAAAGGATACACTTCAGCAAGAAGAAAGGCAAATCCTTTAAATACAAGGAACAGTAAGTACAAAATCTAGTAAAATACACCCCATAGATTGTAGCTTGCCAGGCTTCTCTGTCCCTGGAATTCTCCAGGCCAGAATTTTGGAGTGGGTAGCTGTTCCCTTCTCCAGGGGATCTTCCCAACTCAGGGATCGAACCCAGGTCTCCCGCATTGCAGGTGAATTCTTTACAGTCCGAGCCACCAAGGAAGCCCTATAAATAAGGAAATGAAATTTATGCTACAAAAGGGGAAATAAAATTGTAGGGAATTATACACATGATGGAGTGAATGTTTGGTGTTTAATCAAATATAAGCTCATAAAAAAGTCAAACATACAAGGAAACAAGTTGTCATGAATAGGAATTAACATAGCATATATAACTCCCTTAGTGTTGTAGGAAAAATGGGGTGTGAGAGGATGGTCATATTCCAGGTCTCGAGTGAGTCTGTGGGACAGGCCACCAAGTGAAGGGTTCTTGGCTTCTCACTGTAAAGAATTCAAGAATGAGCCTGAAATTAGGTTTATTTAGAAAGATACACACTCCACACACAGAGTACAGGCTGTCCCTGAGGGTGAGAGAGGCAGCCCCAAGGCATGGGGTCCTCTAGGAAAGTGAGAGCCGCTCTGGGAGATACACATTCCACAGACAGAATGTGGTCGGTGTGAAAAGGTGAGAACTGTCTGCCTCGGGGTGTGAGGGTGGCCAGTTTTTATGGGCTGAGTAATTTCATAGGCTATGAAGTGGAAGGAATAGTCTATCTTTGAGAAGTGGCAGATATTTCTAGGAACTGGGGTACCATCCACTGTTTGACCTTTAAGGTCACCCTCAGAACTATCACCGTGCCTGTAGGTGTGCCATTTAGCACATGCTAATGTATTTCAGTGAGTGTATAAGGAGGCGCGAGGTCTCTCGGAGTTGAGTCTTCTACCTACCCCTCTTGGGCCTTCTAGGTTCCAACCAGTGTTTGTGGTATCCTGCTCTTCAGGGTTCTGTCATTCTTTTAATGGTTGTGCCCTGCCCGCTTCCTTCCTGTCTCGTAAGGACTTCACATATTAATAATAGAATTAGTGAATTTAAGATACAAAATAACTATATATGAAATGTTTAATAAGATTTAAAAAAAAACAGAAAATGAAAAATAAGAAATTTAAAAATTACCAAACAAATTGGTAAAGAATTAAATGCCACTTTTGGAAGTTATAAAGATTGTTTTTTAATTGGTTGGGTATGTAAATTTGGTGCAACCACTATGGAAAACAGCATGATGGTTTCTCAAAAAACGAAAAATAAGAGTTGCCATATGATCCGGCAATCTCAGTCTTGGGCATATACTCAGACAAAACTATAATCTGAAAAGATACATGCACCCCTATGTTCACGACAGTGAAAGTGTTAGCAGCTCAGTTGTGTCCAGCTCTTTGCAACCCCATGGACTATATAGCCTGCCAGGCTCCTCTGTCCATGGAACTCTCCAGGCAAGAATATTGGAGTGGGTTGCCATTTCCTTCTCCGAGGAGGAGGAGGGGGTCTTCCCCATACAGGCAACAAACTTGGGTCTCCTGCATTGCAGGCAGACTCTTTACCATCTGAGCCACCAGGGAGCACTATTTACAATAGCAAAGTCAGGGAAACAACCTACGAGTCCATCAACAGATGAATGGATAAAGAAGATGTGGAATATACATACATGAATATATGAAATGGTATATTACTCAGCCATTAAAAAGAGTGAAATAATGCCATTTGCAGCAACATGGATTGACCCAGAGATTATCACACTAAGTGAAATAACTCAGAAAGACAAATACCATATGATCTCACTTATACATGGAATCTAAAAAATGACACAAGCGCATCTACAAAACAGAAGCTGACTCACAGACACAGAACAGAGTTGTGGCGCCAAGGGGGAGACGGGGTAGGGGAGGGAAGGACTGGGAGATTATAAATCAACTTCAATAGAATAAAAAGAAATCAAAGTAAAAGAACTGTTGTCATTAAAAACTCAAAGGACAATTTAAAAAACCGATTATAAAGAAATGAAGTAAATTAGCTCATTGAGTAGAGGAAATGTGAAAAATTACATTCACTTCAAAAAACCTACAACCAATGGATGAGAGAAAAGTGAAAAAGAAAACTAAATTCTCCAACGATAATCAGTAGTATAAATATAAACAGTCCTCTAAGAAATTTAAGACTTGGACATTGCAGTGCTCCTGGAAACTCAGGAACTATTAACTAATCTCTCTGTTCATGTCAACTACCTGTAACATAGGAGTTGTAGAGTTCCCTAGACCCTATTATCAACATTTATTCCACTGAGAGGATCAGAAGACATCAGCAAAATAATGGTACCTTATACTATACAGTAAGGCTTAATCTCATTCAACAAATGCTCTTCTGGTATCTTATATTTTCTAAATATACTTAAACAATAGCAATCTAAATTTTCACATCTGCCTTTAAAGATAGAAGTTTCGTACATGGTACATCAGTTTGCAGTTCACAGATCAAGGTCTTTAGACTATTACTCCAATCTTGCTCAAGAATACTTTCACAGGTATCTCTGGTTAAATATTCTTGTAATAAAGCTCAATTTATAGACTAGTAGTTAAATCAACAAGTACTCTTAAGTTTCTCCTTCTACAGTATAAATAATCTATAAAACAGTCATATATTACATATACAGTAATTCTTTGTAAATAAAAGAATACTTGCTATTACAGCAAATTATACACAGTCATTTTCTAAACTTGGTTTCCAATATTAAAATCATTCACATAAATCAGATAACACATTTTATCTGTTAATAAGAAATCTCAACTGTTATAAAGAAAACATATTTAACTTATATGCAGAGTACATCATGAGAAACGTTAGGCTGGAAGAAGTACAAGCTGGAATCAAGATTGACAGCAGAAATATCAATAACCTCAGATATGCAGATGACACCACTGTTATGGCAGAAAGTGAAGAGGAACTTTAAAAAGCCTCTTGATGAAAGTGAAAGAGGACAGTGAAAAAGTTGTCTTAAAACTCAACATTCAGAAAACTAAGATCATGGCATCTGGTCCCATCACTTCATGGCAAATAGATGGGGAAACAGTGGAAACAGTGTCAGACTTTATTTTGGGGGTTCCCAAATCACTGCAGATGGTGATTGCAGCCATGAAATCAAAAGATGCTTACTCCTTGGAAGGAAAGTTATGACTAACCTAGACAGCATATTGAAAAGCAGAGACATTACTTTGCCAACAAAGGTCTGTCTAGTCAAGGCTATGGTTTTTCCAGTGATCATGTATGGACGTGAGAGTTGGACTGTGAAGAAAGCTGAGCGCTGAAGATGATGCTTTTGAACTGTGGTGTTGGAGAAGACTCTTGAGAGTCCCATGAACTGCAAGGAGATCCAACCAGTCCATTCTAAAGGAGATCAGTCCTGGGTGTGTTCATTGGAAGGACTGATGTTGAAGCTGAAACTCCAATACTTTGGCCACATGATGCGAAGAGCTGACTCATTTGAAAAGACCCTGATGCTGGGAAAGATTGAGGGTAGGAGGAGAAATGGATGACAGAGGATGAGATGGTTGGATGGCATCACCGACTCGATGGACATGAGTTTGGGTCAACTCCGGGAGTTGGTGATGGACAGGGAGGTCTGGCGTGCTGCGATTCATGGGGTCGCAAAGAGTCGGACACAACTGAGTGACTGAACTGAACTGAACTTACTGAACTTATCTTCATCAGCTGTTTCTTTAAAAAATGTATATATAAAGCATTATAAGCATATTTCTGATAAGGATTTCTATGCTTTATTATAAGCATGTTTCTGATAGAGGATTTTAAACATATCAGCCAAGTGGTCAAGCACAGGTACTAACAGTTCCTATTAGTTTGTGTCCCCTTCCCCCCAAAATTTCCTGCTTCATTACAGGATTTTACTGACTTTAAAGCTATTATATGGGAGTCCAGATCTTTGGGAGGACTGAGTACCCCTAAAATCTCATTAACAATTCTAATTCAACCAGAAGGTCTGCTCTATCAAATCAAGTAAGATTTTCTTTGGCAGTAGCAATTTCTCAATTAGTGCCATTCTCTAGCTAATTCTAAAACTCAGAAGCAGCCCAATAGGGGAGCACTCACAATAGAATGCTGCTTCTTCAATCCAGAAAGCCCAGGGGCACAGTGAGATTTTTATTCTCTGTGGGATTTCTCTAAAGAATAATTCCAAGGTGATAGGAATTTCCCAGTCTGCACAGGTTCAAACTTGAGGATCTTCGAACAACCCAAAAGAAACCTATGACTATGGTTCAAGTTCAACATTTCTATGAAGTTGTGGAAAGAAAATAAGGGCATTATACTTCATCAAAAAATGGATTCATCATTTGTGTTTCACAGACATATGACTAAAATTCAAAATTTAGAACTGAGAATTTCTTATACTTTTCACTTTTCTTATCTTTTAATATAACATTTTTACCTTCTGTTTCTTCCCTCTAGATCTTACTCTCTTCTAAGCAACCTCCAATTTTTTTATTCTTCTGCCCACAAATTCAATCTCCTTGAAAATTTTATACCATTTCTATTCTTGCTCTTTGTCCCTCCCAAGCCTGAGAATCTATCTGTTTTCCCTTTCTTGCTTTTAATTCTTCCTCATTCTTATGTTTATGACAGAGTAAGAAGGCAGGGTACAGGCAAGCCAGCTGCAAAGGAAAATATTTCAATGAATTCATGCAAGTCTGAGTTCATGAGGTAAGAGAGAAATGGCTATCAGATCAACATATTAGGGAAGCTAAGGGGCTACTGAGCAACCCACAGTGAAAAGCACTTCTGGAGGTGAGGACCATGTATTCCCTGAAGTTACTAGTGAAGAGTCTGATTTTTGGTTTACATTTGGATAGTGTTTACAATTATTGAATAATTTGTCCTGGTCATAGAAGGAGGAAACAGTCATTATTTAAGCTATAAAAGGAGGTTAAATTATTTCTAGCTGGCTATCTCATGAGATATACAAGATGTTTATCAAGGCTAGAAATCACTGATCAAAAAGTTATCTGGATCCCATTTGTATGAAATATCCAAACCTACAGGGACAGAAAGGGGATGAGTGGTTGATAAGGGCTGGGGGAGAAGAGGATGGGGAGTGACTCTTAACGAAAACCAAGGTTTCTTTTGGGTGTGATGAAAATGTTCTAAAATTAAACTGTGGTAATGGCTGCACGATTCTGTTAATACACTGAAAACTACAGAGTGGTAAACTTCATATGGGTGAGTTTTATGTTATTTTAGTTACATCTTAATAAAGCCATTTAAAAAGACTACTATGATTTTTTACCATATGATCAAGAGATGCAGAAGAAAACTTTTGACAAAATTCAACACCCATTTATGATAAAAACTCTCCAGAAAGTAGGCATAGAGGGGACATACTTCAACATAATAAAGGCCATATATGACAAACCCACAATAAACACCATTCTAAATTGTGAAAAACTGAAAGCATTTCCTCTAAGATCAGGAACAACACAAGGATATCCACTCTCGCCATTATTATTCAACATAGTTTTGGAAGTCCTAGCCATGGCAATCAGAGAAAAGAAATGAAAGGAATCCAAATCGCAAAAGTAGTAGTAAAACTGTCACTGTCTGCACATGATATGATACAATACACAGAAAATCCTAAAGATGCCACCAGAAAACCACTAGAGCGAGCTCATTAGTGAATTTGGTCAAGCTGTAGCACACAAAATTTACCCACAGAAATCTTTTGCATTCCTATATATAATAACAATGAAAGATTAGGAAGAGAAATCTCGTGACTTCCCTGGTGGTATACTGGGTAAGAATCTGCCTGCCAAACAGAGGACATGCGTTCGACCCTGGTCCAGGAAGATTCCACATGACGTGGATCAAGTAAGCCTGTGTGCCACAAGTACTGAGCTTGCACTCTAGAACCCGTGAGTCGCAACTCCTGAACTGCAAACCATAACTACTGAGCCTGTGTGCAGCAACTACTGAAGCCCGTGTGCCTAGAGCCCATGTCCCACAACAAAAGAAGCCTTCACAATGAGAAACCCGCACACTGCAACTAGAGAAAGCCTGTGAGCAGCAACAAAGACCCAGCTCAACCAAAAACAGAATAAATAAATTAAAAAAAAAAGATTTTAAAAAAGGAAAATTAAGGAAACAATCCCATTTATCACTATAACAAAAAGAATAAAATACCAAGGAATAAACTTACATAAGGAGGCAAAAGTCCTAGAAAACTATAAGATACTGATGAATGAAATAAAAAACACAAACAGATGAAGAAATATACCATGTTCTTGGACTAAAAGACTCAATGCTGTGAAAATGACTATACTACCCAAAGCAAACTACAGATTCAGTGCTGCTGCTGCTAAGTCACTTCAGTCGTGTCCAACTCTGTGCGACCCAATGGACGGCAGCTCACCAGGATCCCCCGTCCCTGGGATTCTCCAGGCAAGAACACTGGAGTGGGTTGCCATTTCCTTCTCCAATGCATGAAAGTGAAAAGGGAAAGTGAAGTCGCTCAGTCGTGTCCAACTCTTAGCGACCCCATGGACTGCAGCCTACTAGGCTCCTCCATCCATGGGATTTTCCAGGCAAGAGTACTGGAGTGGGGTGCCATTGCCTTCTCCCCCTTATCACCATACACAAAAATAAATTCAAAATGAATGAAAGACCAAATGTAAGGCTATAAACTATAAAACTCTTAGAGGAAAACATAGAACACTTTGACATAAATCAAAGCAAGATCTTTTTGGACTCACCTCCTAGAGTAATGAAAATACAAAAATAAACAAATGGGACCTAATTAAACAAATGCTTTTGCACAGCAAAAAGGATCATAAGCAAGATGAAAAGACAACCCTCAGAATGGGAGAAAATATTTGCAAATGAAGCAACGGACAAAAGATTAATCTCCAAAATATACAAACAGCTCATGTAGCTCAATATCAAAAAAACAAACTCAGTCCAAAAAACTGGGTGGAAGATCTATATAGACATTTCTCCAAAGATGACATACAGATGGCTAACAAACACATGAAAAGATGCTCAACATCACTAACTATTGTTGTTGTTTAGTTGCCGCGTCATGTCCAATTCTTTGTGACCCCAAGGACGGCAGCGCATCAGGCCTCCCTGTCCCTCACCATCTCCTGAAGTCTTCCCAAGTTCATGCCCATTTTCATCAGTGATGCCATCCAGTCATCTCATCCTCTGATGCCCCCTTCTCCTTCTCCTCTTCACTAAGTATCAGAGCAAAACAAATCAAAACAACAAATGAGGTACCACTTCACATTGGTCAGAATGGCCATCATTAAAAAGTCTACAAACACACACTGGAGAGGGTGTGGAGAGAAGGGAAACTCCTACACAGCTGGTAGGAATGTAAATTGGTACAACCACTATGGAGAACAGTATGGAGGTTTCTCTAAAAACTAAAAACAGAACTACCATATGACCTTGCAATCCCACTCCTAGGCATATACCTAAAGAAAACCATAATTCAGAAAGTTACGTGCACACCGATGTTCACTGCAGCACTATTTACAACAGCCAGGACATAGAAGCGACCTAAAAGTCTCTCAACAGAGGAATGGATAAAGACATAGGCGGGTGGGAGATTGGGCCTGACATACACTCACTACTATGTATAAGACAGATAACTAATGAGAACCTACTGTATAGCACAGTACTCTGTGGTGACCTAAATGGAAAGGAAATCCAAAAAAGAGGGGATATATGCATACATATAGCTGCTTCACTTTGCTGTACAGCAGAAGCTAAACATAGCATTGTAAAGCAACTATACTATTGTAAAGTAATTAGCCTCCAATTAAAATAAATAAATTTTAAAAAAATTAAAGAAAAAATATAATTATAAAAAAAATTTTAAAGAATTACTATGATTTTATATGGCTTTCTGTATATTTTATTTTGTATAAAAAGGTTTAAAAAGATGACATTATTTGTAGCAACATGAAAAAGACTATTAAATTTTTTTTAGATTAAAAAAGTTATCTGAAAGTTTCTCAGCTGTTCAGTATCTCTTCATCTTACAGCTTCAATATTTACTTCACTCTTTCAACTAAATAATTACTTAACCTCTGTCAACAAACTAAATTTCACCCAAATGAATTCTAATACAAAATATTGTTAATTGAGTTAAATATACCCTAATTTAAAAGTCCAAATTAAAATCTTAAAAATTAAATTTCACAAAGCAAATCAAAGTTGACTAATCAAACCAATGAAAACTAGTCAGATAAAGCTCTTATGCTAAATAGTATTTCCATAAAGCTCATAACACAAGTCATTTAGTACCCAAACTACAGTCAGTTTACACAGATATTAGCAGCAGTTTCAATTTCACAAAGTGTGAGACAGAGCTTGCAACTTTTAATGTTTCCTTCATGTTTCATGATTTTTTAATTTATCACCATCTTCTAGACATGCTATGATGTGAATCACACTCTCCATAAGATACTCTTCTTAAACTTCTACAAAGCTATGTAGAAATTACTATACAATTTTTTAAAGTAAACTTTAGAAGTACACAATTGCCTGAAGAATACCTAAGCTTAATAATCAGTGACTTAGAGGATTTAGTGACTATAAAATTAGATACTGAGCTATTTCTACTAAACATTATAGTATAAGAAAAATATTAAATGATTTAGATGGCATAGAGCTATTTAGTTTTTAAAGTTTCCTAAGACTGTTCTGGTATTCACAATCTCAATTTGCCTCATCTGTTAACCATTTTAAATTTCTCAGTTTTGGGTAACTTGTCTATATATTCAGAAGTGGATTCAATTCCCAGTTTGCTGTTTTTTAATCCTTGCATGTTTGAAGATTCACACACTGGCCCAGAAAACAATAGCTGACTTCCTCAGCCAGTTCATTACTTTTTCGAAGGAAACATGTCTCTTTTGTTCATAGGTATCAATATTTAGCATTACATAGTGACATCTGATTAATATATGACATCATTATCATGACTTCTCCCTTGTCAACAGCACTAGAAACTGTTTTCTGCCAAGGAAAAGGTATTCTCATAGAAGTTGACCTATAAACAAATTGTATCCTACCATTTCCGTTGTTATTCTACAGAATGCATAGTTCTAATTTACCAGTCAAAAACTTGATTTTCAGATTACTGTTCACTAATGACTTTTAAAGGCTTCTCAACATCATTAGATACACATTCATTACTAAAATGCCACATGAGATATGCTAAAGGAGATAAGAGAAAAGATGTAGTTTTGACTAGAAGCTATAGTCTATACATTCTCTTTCCCTGGGTTATTCATTTGCTCATTCAACATTCGTATATGGGTACATTTTTAAAAAAGACTTTTCTATGTGAGAAGCAAAGTATAAGGAAATTTAAACTCAAAGGATTAGTTTCTGGGAGCCAAGTGTGATTTCAGACAAAAATATCTTGAACTTAGTCTGGGAGTTTTACAGTATAAAAGGAACAATCCCATTTGCATTTAAAGAGATCCTTAGTCTACTGACTGTAGTACACCAGTACAAGATCACTCTAGATGGCTGACTGGCTGTTAAAGTACTTGCTAACAGTATCAGGAAGTATTTATACAGACAGAGAAAATGAAGATGACAGATATGGAGTAACAGAATTAAATTATGGGTTGACCACAAAACAAAAGCTGCCACTTCTAAGATCTGCCCCTTGATGTCCAAAACAGCCTTAAAGACTCCTGGCAAAGATAATACTCTACTGCTTTATGAAAAGAAGTAGAAAAGTAAAAAGCAGTAGCAAAGCAGTAGCTTTATGAAAAGTGAAAATTCTGTTTACTATCTATTTATATTCTGAAGCATGACAGAATACTGCAAAAATGTTTTCCAACAGTCTGGTTAAGTTTTGCAATTCTGTTTGTAAAACAAAACACACAAAAACATATATACGTTGCCACTCCATGCTTAGCCTCATTGTTAATATTTTCATTACTAAATTTTGTTAACAAAATAAGCAAGCTGCATCTCAAATAGCTGCTGTTGTTATTGAGTCGCTAAGTCATGTCTGACTCTTTTGTGACCCCATGGACTGTAACCTGCCAGGCTCCTCTATCCCTGCAACTTCCCTGGCAAGAATATTGGAGTGGGTTGCCATTTCCTTCTCTAGGGGATCTTCCTGACCCAGGGATTGAACCCACATCTCCTGCTTGGCAGGCGGATTCTTCACTACTGAGCAACCTGGGAAACCTGCATCTCAAATAGACATGCCAAATATGACACAATTTTCTACCACTCATAATGAAAGACAAGGAGCAATGCTAAAAAGCCAAGACATTCAAAGTTGGTAATGAACTATGGTCTTATTCTCTGAGGGAGTACAACAGTTCCTATATAGCATATTTTAAAATTAAATAATTAAGCCACATACAGCATGACTCAAAACAAAACACACAAAAAACCTATTTATCTACATCCCTGCCTGACAAGAGTATTATCACAGATGGACACAAAGCACCAGCCTAAATTTAAACTGGATTATCTGTGACCTATACTGTCTCATAGTCTGCTATATTTCTGGCTCATATTCAATTTTCTCTGTCCTGTGGGTAGGCATGGCAACCTACTCTAGTATTCTTGCCTGGAGAATCCCATGGACAGAGCAGCCTGGCGGGCTATAGTTCACAGGGTTGCAAAGACACGACTGCAGCGACTGAGCACACACGCACATGCTCATCAGAAAATGAGCAGGGAGACTACAAAGAATAAATAATCATATATTGAGCGCATATTTAAAACAAATGAAACCTGGCCCCTGTTTTCAAGGAATTTACCTTTAATAAACCTTATTACAAAATGTTCTATTTATAGTATAATCTCTATTATGAGCCCTTGTGTTTAAGTCTATCTTCTTAAACTAAGAATTTAATTTGAATAAAGGGCTGATGAAATCATTTATGTCAGTGGGTGTCACAGAAGTGAACATGAATTAAATAAGCCATAAGACAAAATTATGTATGACTTGTAGTACTAGTTGTATTATAGCTTTAACTTATAAGTGCTTTTTATATAAAAAATTAAATGGTTGTTTTTGATGAAAAGTTCTAAAGGGAGCTGACATGACGTGATACTGTCGTTTTCAACTCTAGTTTATACTTACACCTCAGATTGTAACTCAATCACAAGATTCACTCTTGTGAATTCACAATTGTCTAAAGTTATTTTCACCAGGAAGCAATGAAACTGCAGTGACACACATATATAATTACTTGAAAAGTCCAAGGACATGTATTTGGCTTCTGTTATTAGCCGTGAAAATTACCCTTTGTCTTAACTTCCTCACCTGTTGATACAAGTAGTAATAGTACAATATCTATCTCATATAGACAGTTATAAAAGATTTAATGAGCTAGTACTTCAAAATGTCTATGATAATAACTGGCATGTAAGTGGTCAGTAACATTAGCTCTCATTATTACAAGCTAATGCCAAGGCCAGAAAAAGTTAAGGGGCACACAAAGAATCAAATTCGTGATTCTGGTCTCATTAATATCATGCTCCAATAAATGGATCTAAGCAATCACAGACTCCTTATATACAATTATCCACTCAAAAAAAATCAATAAAGAAAACTGTACTATTTTCTAAATTCTAGAAACAGTTAACAATTTGATAAAGCTTAAGTTTAGCTTAGAGATTTATATGAATACAGACTATTCATATATTAGCCATTTGTTTAAAAGTCAAATTAAAAGTTGATAGTTATTTCCATTTTTACTTATTTAAAAAATATTTTATTTAATTAAAAAATTTTTTTGCTGCACTGGGTCTTCATTGCTTCGGGCTTTTTCTAGTTACTGTTTGCACTGTGCAGGCCTCATTCACTTCAGGGGCTTCTCTTGTCACGAAGCGTGAGCTCTGGGCATCAGGCTCGGTAGCTGCGGCATGTGAACTCAGTAGCTGCCGCCCATGGGCTCTACAGCTTGGGCTCAGTAACCGTGGCACATGGGCTTAGTTGCCCGGCAGCATGTGGGATCTTCCTGAACCCATGTCTCCTGCACTGGTAGGAGGATTCTTAACTACTGGACCACCAGGGAAGTTCCTATCTCCCTTTTTAAACTGATAACATTGTCTAGTTGCTGTGATTCCACAATTCCTTTCTGTTTAAAAGAATGCCTGATTACAATAATTGCAAATATAACTCTGGAAAGGGATGAATGGGATGGCTATGAGTCCTATTTAAACCTCAAAGCCAAAACACAGGAAGGTAAGATGAAATCCTTAGATTCAGAATCAACATAATTTTCTACACTAACATAACAACTCTGACACCGTTCAGATTTGCACAATCTTCATGCAGTTAAAATTGTAGGTTTCGGGAATTCCCTGGTGGTCCAGTGGTTAGGACTCGTCTTTTTTACTGCCAGGGCCCAGGTTTAATCCCTGGCTGGGGAACTAAGATCCTGCAAGCCAAGTAATGTGGCAGGAAAAAAAATATATATATAAGCTCAACCAAAATAATATTTAAAAAGAGAGTGAGAAGAGAGTCAGAAATACCTGCCACCAGAAAGCCTTTAACTTCTTCTACTTCTGCTACAGCAATCACACCTACCTCCAGGTAGATTTTGCCTAATAAAAAATACCTGAATGTCCACTATCCACAGGCCCTGTGCCAGGCTTTGGATACAGTAAAGATATTGTATTTTTCCCTTCTGAATTTTATAAGTAAATTGAGCACACAATTATAATTAGAACACAAATACTTCACAGAAAAGTATATGATTAAAGCTGTACAAATAATAGATGATACTATGGAAGTACAAAGAGAGGAGAAATGAAACATTCTGATGATCAGGAAAGGTTTTGTGGGGGAGAAAATACTAGAAATGAGCTTTGATAAAGAAGAAAACAAAAGCTGGTGAAGGAGGGTAAGAATTCTGAACTATTAATTAGCATGAGCAAAGATCCACTGAGAGGGAGAAAGTACAGGGTGTGGTCCAGAGATGGCAAGGGTACCAGTGTGGTTGAAATAGATCAGTCCTGAGTCCAACTATGGAAAGTGTCAAAGCCAAACCAAGAATTCTAAACTTAATTCTAGAGGCAAAAGGAAGTTACTAAATATATTGAGCAGAGAAATAATGTGATGAAAATAGTATTTTAGGAAGAATTTCGTGATGCTTTAATGAATGGAGGAGAGAGATGCAGTACAAGATGTTAATAGGAAAGACAAGTTTTGAAGTATTAAACATGGTTTGGGTATGAATTAATAAGACCTGAACTGTTCCAATACAATTTTTCAATCTTAAATAACCCAGGACCCACATACAAAGCCTAAATGCCTTTTTTGAAGACTATTTTTTTTGTTTCATAAGAAGAACTGAGTTACTTAGAATAATTTATGTCTCTTACTCTCTTTTGCATCTTTTCTGTAGTAATAATCCTCTTGCCCATTTCTAATCATGAACTGTTTCCTTTTTAAAACTCCAACCCATGTCCTCCGTCATTTACTGATCATTCTTGTCTGAACATTCACCTTTGCTTTATTACTTTCTCTTTATTCTCTACTTAACCATCAACTCCCACCTAATTATTAACCTAATTTATCTCCAGCTTCATAGAGTCAAATAAATCTACTCATACGCAACTTTCTTTTCTATTACTTCTTAATTTTTAGTGTACTCACATACAAAGTCTATATGCCCACAACATTTACAACCTCTTCTAAAGTCTCCACTCAGTCTCCTAGTTTGTCTTTCAGGCTCACTGCTAAAGCTATACTCAAAGACCACCCTCTCATACTCCCACTCCCTCATACATATACCCTCTCATACTAAGTTTCTATTCCCCTAAGAATCTCTAGATTTCATATACTCAATAATAGCAGCTACCATTTATTTCTTCACAGTAGAAAACATGTCATGTGCTTTACATGATCATCTCATTTAATCTTCGAGATTACCTAATGACAGAGCTTCCCTGGTAGTCCAGTGGTTAAGAATCTTCCTGACAATGCAGGCGACATGGATTCAGTTCCTGGTCTGGGAAGATCACACATGCTGCAGACACACTACTAAGTCGAGCACCACAACTACTGAGTCACCATGTACTGCAATTACTGAAGCCCATGTGCCTAAAGCCCATGCTCAGCAACACCGAAGCCACCACAAAGAGAAGCTGGAGCACAGAAACGAGAGTAGCCCCTGCTCACCACAACTACAGAATGCCAGCGGACAACAGTGAAGACTCAGCGCAGTGAAACAAAGATTACCTAATGAAAAAGGTTTTTCCGTTTGACTTTGACAGATGAAGAAAACCGAGGCTTAGAAAAATCAAGTAGCTTGCTGAAGATCACCCCAGTAGTAAGTTCCACCATGTTCTCTAGAGCCTTCAATATAGCTCCACTGACTGTATGCACTCAGAAACATTTCCCCAAGTCCTTCATTACAGGTGATCAACTATTTGACAATTAATATTGATTCCATTTCTTAGTCTGAACAATGATAGTTGAACACATAAAACTGTTTATCTCTGTTGACTTTGAAACTTTGGGAATGAAAAAATGATATTAACTTCTTAAATTTCTATGGAATGTTTTAAAAGGGACTCTTGCACTGGAAGACTTATACTACATAAATTTGTAAGCTTTCTTTTAATTCTAGGAATGTGTATCAGAAGCATAACATTCAGCTTTTCAAATTTTGATTCCTAGGAACAACAAGGATAATCTAACTGGGAAAAGTCTGCTCAGGAGTTTTGTATTTACAGATCTGATTCTGGCACATTACTTACACTCTCTAATCCTACATTTCTTCATCTGCAACACAGAGATAACATTATATGCTTTAGACGGTTGTGGTGAAAATTAAAGCCTCACGCAAATAAATGGTCAATAAATTACAGATTTTATTATTCACTTTCCTATGTATCTAGAAGTAGTTTGGTTTCATAGGATTTTAATTCAAATCATATCAGACATGAAAAAAGTCTAGTGACTTTCAATCCATATCCTAAATATGAATACTACATAAACTAAGAAAATGGAGTCCAGATAAACATATTAAGAAATATAAAAACTGAAACTCCCTTCTTTATCACATTTACTCAACAAATGTTTAAAACATCTCTTAATTTATATTATAAACACAGTATCAACAATCCGTGAACATTAATATTCATTATCTTTCCCTCAGTTTTCTACAAAAATTCTAAAAACTCTTATCACATTTTAGATAAAGGTATACAGAAGCTCACCTCTCTTAATTACTTTCTCTAGCTCCTTCTACCTACCTCAGCAAAAGAAAAGTTAGGTAAAGATACACAGATAGCTAGGACATACAAAAGTCAAAATCATCAAGAAATATATTCTAGAGATTCATAATAAAATATAAAATTATTCCTTGTGCATAAGAGTAAATTAGGCATTGGAAAGAACAAAAGAAAGAATATAGGTAATCAAACTTGTGATTTTGATATTCAGTTCTGTTCAGTTGCTAAGTCGTGTCCAACTGTTTGCAACCCCATGGACTGCAGCATACCAGGCTTCCCTCTCTGTCACCAACTCCTGGAGCTTGCTCAAAGTCATGTCCATTGAGTCAGTGATGCCATCCAACCATCTCATTCTCTGTCATCCCCTTCTCCTTCTGGTACAGTTTAACCCAAATTACTTTCATATAACACTAGTTAATAATCCCAAGTCAGAAAATTTCCTGGCTAACAGTGAAATAGAAAATGAAGCAATTCAATCTTTAAAAGTTTGTCACCAACATATGAGATGCAAGACAGAACATATTCTGGAATAAAGTTACTAACCAAGGTACAGGAAGGCACAAACTTTTACCTAGTTGCTTCACAATACCTTTTCCTTCCCCTAAGGTCCATATATTTCACAGGGCCACACCTCGTTTTATCTTCTATTTGACTCTTACAGGACTCCACTTGCACAAATATTCTTAAAGGGATGCCTCCTTCCTCTGATTGGGTAAGGACGGAAAGTAGTCAAGAGGACCACTCAGAGTCAGGTGCCCACGTGTCATTCAGGGGATCATCAAAATATCACCTTACAATTAGTTATTTAATTGTAACTACATGATCACCAACTCACATCTTAAGAGATTAATCCAGCACTCAGGCATGAGCATTTCAGGGATAACAAGTTCCCTATGGATATATGTCAGTCTTTAGTTTTACATTTCAAAACAAATAAGCATTTGCAGTTAAACCAGAATCAGCTACACATGCTATTAGCCATTCTAATAAAGTCTAAGTGCTATGTAAACACATTCAAAGACTGTATAGGTTTTTTACTAACTGCTTAGCAATATTTACCACGTGAAAATACACTGTACTATAAATTTCTTCAAAAAAACTGCATATTAGAGAACAAATTTTCAAATGAAGGTTTATTAACGAGTCAAGATAAGCAAGGCCCAGCTTGAACTGACAGGAAAACCTGCACAATGTGTTCTTAAAATGCCCTTCACATCAAATTACCAAGGGTCCTGTGCTTGTTCAAACCTGTAGGCTCAACCATCCTTTGTCTCTTGTGGAATCTCCATCTGCCTTCCTCCCAAGAGCTTTTCTAGACTTCTCACTCCCAACAGAAAAATCAGCAAAGGCCACCCATAGGAATATCTTTCCTAAATAACAATCACTGACTTAAAATTCTTTCAAGAAAGACACAACCCTGAAAGAAAATCAGTGCCAGAATGCTGAAACATCTAAGTGCCTGGCACATAACAGGCATTGAGTCAAAGCCTATTAAACACACAATGTTGAGAATAAGAAACATTTGATAATCTACCCCTTTGGCTTTGCTGATGTTTGGAACACAACCACGACCAAACAATTCCTGTCTCCTAGTGCAGTGTTTCTTTCAACAGTTTATACTGTACTTACAGACATCAATTTTGTTCTTCAAACTAAAATATAAACCACTTTTATATGTTAACACACACATCACATGAAAAGAAATTCTGATGACTCAAGTATTCGACCATCTTATTTCTCAAATATATACTGAAGTACTTAGCCAAAGTCTACCAGTCTTAATATACCTCTCCCATAAAATAATTACTTCACTGATGTGAAAAATATCTAGTGATATCTAATCAAAAATGTCTTAACTTCTTATGTGCGGTTCATTATAGTTTCCAAAATGTAGTATAGCTGTACCTTGCAGGTTAAAAGTAATCACCACTTTATGATTGAATGTTTAAACAGATACATGTGAGTTACATATAAGAACAGACCTAAAACATCAAACAAGATTGTGCTTCAAATTGTAAAAAAAAAACCAAAATCAATCAATAAAATCAAAATAAATAAAATACACTTAACAAAACATGGAGTGGGGTGGGTCACTATTGCCCTAGTCAGTTTCCTAATCTCTAAAGAGTTACAGAACCACAGACTTTGGAAAAGGCCCAATATGTAAAAATATAAAAACATTAAAGTGAAATTGTCCGAGTTAAAGAGCAGGTGGGGAGCACTCCCTGCTGAACTCCTGAGAGTTCTGGCACTCCTAAGGCTCAGAAGAGCACTGTTAAAAATCTCTGATTCTGTTCAGAGTTCTTTGCACCTAAAAAGTGGTTGCGTTTAAAACCCCAACGTGCAAGCTTGAAAAGATTAAACCTTTTCCTTGGAAAAACTTTTTTTAAATTTCTAATTTCCTTTAGTAACGTCAAAATCATCTACTCCGGGAAAACAAAAACCACCTCCCATGGGTTTTTACATCTCCCATACTCTTCCAGTCACTTCTTAAGATGCATTCGGTTTATTACTCCAATCAGAAGAAAATTTAGAGTTGGGAGTGGGGTGGGGGGCGAATAGACTTCCTGGCTTGCACAACTTAAGTATGACCTTTGTGGATTTTTAAGCAAAGCGGTACTTGGGGAAAAAAAACAAAAACAAAAAAACAAAAACAAACCTCAGGTGATGAGATTTTCAAAACATATCTAAAACTGCGGTTGGCAGAGGCTCTCCACAGCCAGCTGTCCTTCAAGAAAATACTTAACATGTACAAGCAGAGCAGAACCACACCTCAACTAAACTCTAGCATCAGGAACTTTTATACGGTTAAAAAGAGAAATCAGTTCGATTTACTTCAATGGATTTGTCCGATGCCTAAATAATGAATGAACTGGAGGCATCACTGACTTGAGTTCTGAAGGAACCTCACTCTCAGCACGGTCTCCATAAAAACCTGAAGCAAATTCCCCCAAATTTAGTGTTTCGAGGCCAAGTCCGGTCCGAATGAAGCCTCCCCCCGCTTCTATCTCTCGGCCTCGCTCCAAGGGTTGGAGCCCAGGCGGGTGGGGGTGGGGGACGGGGCCGGACACCCCCTCCCCGCTCGGTAAAAGTTCCGCCGGCTGCTCTCGGGACAGGCCGGGCCGCGGGCCTCGTCCGCGTTGCCGCCACTAACATCTGGCCGGGCCTGTGCGGCCGGAGGGTCGCGACCCCTCCCCCGGCTGCCGCCACAAGCACCCCGCCCCCGCCTCCCCGCCGCCGCCCTCGCGGAGCGTTAACCCCTCGCCGCCCGCCGCCGGGCTCCGGGGAGGAGGCCGGGCCAGGGGGTGGAGTTGTCGCGTCTCCTCCCGGGAGCGCCCGGGCAGACGCCCGGCTTGTTTACAGGCCCCAGGCCCCAGGCCTGGCCACCGCCGCGCAGGCCCACGCCGCCCTCCCTCCCGCCCGCCGTCGGCCCGAGCGTCGCGCTTACCCGGAGCAGCCGCGGACGGGCAAGTCCCTGGTCCGCCGAGGCGGCGGCGGCGACGGCGGCCGGGGAGGGGGCGGGAGGGGGGTCACCGCGGCGGCGGCCGGCCAGGTCAGGCCGGGGAGGGGGCGGAGGAGGGGAGGAGCCGGGCTGCGTCCGGGCCCCCGGCTCTCGGCGCCCTCGCGGCTCAGATCATCCGGGCGTTGGAGCGAGAGGCGGAGAGCGGGTCCGGGAGGAGGAAGAGCCGAAGAGTCATAGCTTTCGCGCCCCACCTGCCTGGCGCCCCCCACCCCCCCTCCCCAACCACCGGTTCCCGAGCTGCAGCCGCCGAAGCACCCGAAGCTGCAAGCAGGGCGGGCGCCGAGACCACAGCTCCCTCCCTCCCGCGCGCGCTCCCGCCCCTAGCGCCGCCGCCGCCGCCTCGAGCGCGTCCCCGCGCAGGCGCGCTCTCGACGGCGCCGTGCTGACCCTCCCCCACGCTTCCGACTGCCCCGCCCCGCCCCACCCCTCCCCGTCGGCTCAGCCCTAGCTACAGATGCGGCGCGGTGGAGCAGCTGGAGAGACCCGGATGTCGTTGGGCAGGAACCGCAGCGCCGGGCGGCAAGCGGGCGGGGGGAAGGGGGGGGGGGGCGGGCGCAGATGACGTAACTGCCCTACCCGGTATCTTTCGCCGCAGTCGGCTTGTTACCCCAGCCTCAGACCGAGGCTTAAGGGAGCATCGCGAATCCCGGATAGGAACCGGAACCGGGGCCTTAATCCCCCCGGCGCTGGGTTGGAAGGAGTGTGCGATTGTTAGGAGCCCCAGGAATCGAGATGCCCTCCAAGCCTGGCAGTCTGCCGACGGGAACTCGGACGCTCCCCAGGGGCATCCCGGCCTCCCGGCGCGGCGCTACCATCTGTCTGCAAATACACAAACCGCTCTCTGCTTAGGCGCAGTCCACAGAAGCCGGAGGACAACCCCGTGCTTTCGACTTCTCTCGGGCACGATCGCGGCCTGGTCGAGGCCTGGCTGCTGCTGCTCAAAAGTTAACTCGGTGTCAGGCCGCCGCCAGACCCCCTCCTCTAAGGCTCCACGCCTCCAGAGCCACCCTACCCCCAGGGACCCTTGGAGACACTCGCAGGTACCCCAGCCACACACCTCGCATCTCGAAGGGCAACTACCCGTACACCGTACTGCCACCCACCCACATGCGAGTGCAACTGATACACACACGAGGCACATGCTCTGAGTTTCTGGCCGGTTTCCAGTCTGTAGCTCGTAAGGTTCCACATTGTATTTATTTGCACTTGTTAGACAGTCACGTGATTCTGTCACTGAGGACTTACAACGACCTCCAGTGAGGTTAAAGAAACGAAAGATTTTTCAAATTCCGGAAGACAATAAAAATGTAACAGCTGCTTATATTAAGAGTTGGAGATCTGCTAAACCTAGTTGAAACTGAACGTTTAGGTGACCAAAATCCAGCTCAGCTAGCTAGACCACGGAAAACCGGACCCACGCTGTTTGCAGACGCGGGGGATAGAATGACAAACCCTAGGCGGCCAATGAATCAGAACTGAGGAGCAGTATATCACCAGCAGGATCTCCTATTGGCTGGGGTGTCCTTCCTTTCTCGTCAGAAACTTAACCTGTTCGGAGATTTGACCTACACCACATTTGCAGGAACAGAAGTTTAAAGATCTGCGATTTAAATTTTTTTAAAGATTTGAGACTTTAAAAAAGATAGATTTGAGATCTGAGATTTAAAAAGATGCTCTGGTAAATACAAAGAAAAACTAAACACTTCATTATTAGAGGCAGGTACTTTAAAAAGTACAACTGAAAATATTATCCAAATAGTGTTCTGGTGGATAAGAAGGTAAATTTGTGATGGGGACTCTATTTTATCCCAGGAGCTTGTACCCTACTTTGTATCTCCTAAAATACAAGTGCTTAGTTTGTATCTCCTAAAACCACTTTGTTGCTCCAACTCTTAGATCAAAAGCAACCCATTTATTCTGTCCCTGTCATTTAGCTTAGGCTTCCCTGGTGGCTCAGCTGGTAAAGAATCCTCCTGCAAAGCCAGAGACCTGGGTTCTATCCCTGAGTTGGGAAGATCTCCTGGAGAAAGGAACGGATACCCACTCCAGTATTCTGGCCTGAAGAATTCCATGGACTTAACAGTCATAAAGAGTCAGACACGACTGAGCGACTTTCACATAAAGTGAAGTGAAGTCTCTCAGTCGTGCCTGACTCTTAGCGACCCCATGGACAGTAGCCTGCACCAAGCTCCCTCTGTCCAAGGGATTTTTCTAGGCAAGAGTACTGGAATGGGTTGCCGTTGTGGCTCAGCTGGTAAAGAATCAGCCTGCAATATGGGAGACCTGGGTTCTATCCCTGGGTTGGGAAGATCCCCTGGAGAAGGGAAAGGCTACCCACTCCAGTACCTGCCCTGGAGAATTCCATGGGCTGTATAGTCCATGGGGTTGCAAAGAGTCAGACATGACTGAGTGACTTTCACATAGCTGCTGTAAAAGCTGTCTGGAGTTTTTTCAACATTTTTGGGAAGATTCTGTTCCTTTCACTTTCAGGTCTGGGACCTAATAACAGTATCAAACAATATCACCCAAAGATCACTGGCAGGCCACTTCTTCAAGGAACTTCAGTGTTATTCTACCAAGTATCTTTGGGATTAGGATTTCTTAGAGTAAGATGAAGATAGGATCATTTCCAGGTATACAAAGTAAAAATAAAGTTCACTTATATATTTGGTCCCAGTATTATCTGAGGACATATTTCCTAATTAACTCTCCCCACATTTGCTAAAAGAAAATAGAAGGAAATTAGATCAAATATCTTTGAAATTCTACCTAATTGGAATCCATAATGCTTCAGGCATGGATTGCTAACATCCATGCTAACATCCACATGCTCACAGCATGATTGGCATGCTAGTGGACTCATTACCATTCTAAAATGGAAAGCCCATGTGCCTACCCCTATTTGGAGCACCCTTAGAAAACAAATTTTCTTATTCATAAGACAGAACCTGGGTCACCAGTGGCACTATTGGACTATAAAGAGCTCGAAGGTCTTGCCTGTCATTCTGCTTCCTTCTGTTAGGCTTCCACATCTTTCTTCTCTCTGTTCTACACTTACAGAAGACTCTGAGTCAATTATAACAGAAGAGGTAGAAAAATAGGAAATATGAGCATAAATAATTTTTTAAGGAGTCTGTAGTGTACCATAGACTGCCATTTAAGCTGCACCTTCCCACTATTTCTTATTTCCGAGTACAGTTTGCAGGAACATTCAGGTATTGAAGGTATTCATGAGGAAACTCATAGGTTGTAAGATTAACAGTTTAGAATTTGGAAGAAAGATATCTTAATATTATCTAAATAAATGTTTAGATGTGCTTGATGTTAAATGTTAAATGTGCTTGATATAATAGCCTCTTCCTTATTTTTAATGTTATACTACATTTTATATTCCCTAAATATTGCACTAAATATTCCCTAAATATTACGCTAAGGGCAAACAAAATTAAACTATTAGAAGAGGGGAAAGTGACATTGAAAAAAGAAGGTTAAAATTTTCTTCTCTTTTCAACTACAAGGCTTTGCTTGGGCCTCCTACACACATTTGGGATGTTCATAGTCAGTTTTGGCAAAACATCAGTGAGAATATATTGCCATAATTGTACTTCGGTAATTTTTACAGGTATATTGTAGAACTGTTCTACTCTGCTTCAGATATCTGTTTGTATTTCAGTTACCAAAGAGGAAGGTGATTTTCTGAAAGGTTAGTTTTCAAGTCCTGGATTTAACTGTGTGCCATTAGACTAGTAACTGAGAGGCTTGGGGATGAGGACAGGCAGTGATGAATTGGAAGCTTACTCTGGTCAGCAGTACTCCTGTCTTTTCCTCTACAATCAGGATTTTTTCTTAAGGTCTACATTTTTTGTAAAGCCAAATTACTATTGTGAATCCATCCAAGACAGTTACCTAAGACAGCCTGGCTTGGGCTTCTCGAAATGATCTCAGTGATGTAAGTAGTCCCTCAGGTGAGGACCTGTGAACCCCTCAGCTGAATCATCCATCCGTTCACACTGAGGCCAGTCACTACCCAAGAGCCGCAAAGCCAAGCAGAACATACACTCAATACCCTTCCTCCTGCTCCTTCACTACCTGTTGCACGTATTTTTCTCACAGATATCCTCTTCTTATGTCCTCCTCTTCTCTCTTTTCTCCTTCTTATTCTCTCTTTCTTCTGTTCTCTTCTTGTCTCCTTTGCTCTTCTTTTTTTCATTTTTCTTTTCTCACTTTTCCTGAGCCTAGTAGAAATTACAGTTTCTGCTACCCACTTTCTCCTGAAGACATACATATGAGCTGCTGGGCCCCTATACTAATTTTGTTGGGAGGGGTGAACCCCCTTCACCTGACCCTCCTTGCTCCATCCTCTCTGACCATAGCAGGTCATGAAAATCAGCTGTTTAAAGGACGGTCACAGAATGAACAGGATTAGAGAACCTTGTCCTGTATGACATCACTGAGGTGGCCCCACTGGGGTGGGGCAGACAGGAGCCAGCAGGTTGGAGCTGCCATTGTGGCTACTCCTGGACCCTAGAGAAATGTGGCCACTGGGAGTGTCACAGGTCAAGCCCTGGCTAATCTTCAGGGTAGGATATTGCCTTAAGAGACTGTAGGTGGCCCCAGCCCCACACCATTGATGTGGACCTTATTAGACAAGTTCATCTGTTCAACAGCTGCCTATTATGTGCTAGGCACTGTGCTGGATACTAGGGGTAGTTTATGACATCAATGAGCAAACTCTCAGCCCCAAGCACCTGATGTTATAATGAAAGATATAGACAAAGAAGTAAACAAATGAACAAGGAAATTACAGGTTGTGATCAGTGCTGTGAAGGAAATAAGTAAGGAAATAGACTGGCGAGAGGACTTGAAACAAGTATACAGGGAAGACCTTTCTAAGAAGGCAGCATTCGAGCTGAAGGATGAGTCAGCTTTGTAATCAACCAGGGAAGAGCTTTACAGGCTGAAGGATCACCAGAAACCAAGGGCCTGATGTGGGAAAGGGCTTGAGAGAATAATTGTCTGCAGACCAAAGAGAAGTTCAGCATGATCAGGCAAATATTTTATAAAGTTGCTCAAGTTTAGAATTATAACTTAAAATATTTGAGATACTTAATCCAGTTTACAGCTAGGAAACCACATTGAGTAGAGGGGCACAATTCATACAAAATAACTTGCTGAATTGATCTAGTCCCAAAAGGCAAAGCAGCTTTGAGAAATCAAAATTAAAAATCAAAGGACTTTTATTCAGCTATTGAAATTAAGAAGCATTCTGCAATACCATAAAGAGGTCCCTTCAAACTGTCCAATGGGAGCTAGAAATGAGTAAACTAAAGTTTAGAAAAAAATGTTTTTCTCCCAGTTTAGATAGCTATTCTTAATAAGACTTAACAAAAATTTGGACTTCTTGAGAACAATTTTTCCAGGAGTTAACTGTCTGTTGTGGGCATTACAGAAGATCTCACACTAAAGCATACTTTTGAAAGCTGCAACATATTTTGGAAGAGAAGGGGATGACAGAGGATGAGATAGTTGGATGGCATCACTGACTCGATGGAAATGAGTTTGAGCAAGCTCCAGGAGTTGGTGATGGAAAGAGAAGCCTGGCATGCTGCAGTCCATGAGGTCGCAAAGAGTTGGACACGACTGAGCAACTGAACTGAACTGAACAATGGATGCCTAGTTGAAAACTAGTGATGGAATGACCGTCATAATAAAGATTTTTTTTTTTTTCTGTATCTGACTCTACAGTTTACAAAGCCCTGTCACTTAGACCAGCCAATTTTATCATCAAAATAACCCTTGGGCAAGGCAAGAACTGCTCTCATCCTTTACAGAAGAGAAAACTGAGGATCAGAGAGCTAGCTAGCAATTGCCCAAGGTCATCAAAAGTAATGACTGGTACCCAGGTTTTCTCTTGTATCCTATAGACCAACCCTAGCTTTTATGTGTAGTAATAAAAGTAGTCAGGAGAGTCAGGGGTAGAAAGAGCATGGACTTAGAGTCAATGATGGTGTTCAAAACTGGTTTATACTATCTCCTGAGAGCAGACTGTTAAATTTGTAGGAATTTTGCCAGTTTGTTAAACACAGCCACTGTTAAAAATTAAATTATATAAACCTCCAATTATATTTTAAACAAAGATGATATATGGTATTGAAACAAACTCACAGATATAGAAAACAAACTTATGGTTACCAAGGGGGGAAGGGGATAGAGGGATAAATTAGGAGTTTGGGATAAACATGCACACATTACTATAATAAAAATAGATAACCAACAAGGACCTATTGTATAGAACAGGGAACTATATTCAGTATCTTATAATCTATAAGGGAAAAATATCTGAAAAAATATACATATGTATGTGTTTATACGTATCTATAACTGAATTACTTTGCTGTACACATGAAACGAACACATTGTAAATCAACTATACTTCTTATCTAAAATAAGAAAAAGATAATATATATTAGAAACATATATTTAAAAATATCTAAATACATGCTGTTATTATCTCTGCTCTTGAGGTACTTACGTGTATTGTGCCTGAATGGTAGAAATACTCTATGATGTGTTACTGCACATCTCTTCCCAATGCCACATTCAGTGACTTCACTTTGGGAGCTT
This sequence comes from Bubalus bubalis, assembly GCF_019923935.1. Lineage (NCBI taxonomy): Eukaryota > Metazoa > Chordata > Mammalia > Artiodactyla > Bovidae > Bubalus > Bubalus bubalis. Next base: position 30,899,877 of record NC_059167.1, read on the forward strand.
GAAACTGGCTGTGGAGGGAGCATTTACATGATGGCAATCGGCAAATGCCACAAATCAAGAACTGACATTGCTTTGTTGATGGTCTAGATAGAAGAAAGTAAGAGAGGAACTGTTAATAATGCAAATTAAATGTAAAAAGAATGTTGCTAAAGCTGTTAGGTGGTGAATGGCACAAGAACATTCAACTCAGCAAAGAAGTCATATTGTTGGTGAATAAGTTCCCATATACGTCTTTATTGTGTCACTTTTATCTTAGATGAAAATATTAAGGGGACGACAGAGGATGAGATGGTTGGATGCATCACCAGTTGATGGACTTGTGTTTGAGCAAGCTCCAGGAGTTGGCAATGGACAGGGAAGCCTGGCGTGCTGCAGTCCATGGAGTTGCAGAGTCAGACACAACTGAGCGACTGAACTGAACTGACTGATGTCAGAACTACATTTGGGTGGTCTATAGGATACAAGGGAGAGCTGTTGTTAAACATTTACCAGCATACCACTGGGTCTGCTGCACTATGCCAGCTGGGCCACTTATAGATTTGGTGACCTTAAGCTTGTCACTTACACTATTAGCCTTGGTTTCATTCTTCACAGAATACTTCCTCTCAGGATGTATTGTGATATTTAAAACAGATGAGGTGCTCTTGACCACCACACCCTTCTTCCTCCTCCGTGGCAGATCCTTCTCTCACTAGAGTTTGTATATAGATACATTCGTTCTCAGTCTCCCTTGCAGCCTAGGGCAGCACCCCAGCCTGTATGTCAGCGCACACTGCTGTATTTCAAATAGGTTACAGATGTGACAAGGTATCGATCCCTTAAGCCTTCAGAACATTTGAGTGAGGCTCAGCTGCTGAAACCTGAGATGGTCCCATCTGGCTAAAAGCAGTTCTACTCAGGCACTCTCTATGTCATAAAAACATTGCTTTATTTCTGTCACTGTAAAAAGAGTTGGGTAGCTCTGCCTTAAGGCAGGGATGGGTGACGCGATTCTGACCAATGGAACCTGAGGAAAAGTCTTGGGGGGATGGATCTCAGTCTGATTTTCCTCCCTAATAAAAAGAGTCACACAAGAGAAAGCACCGTTAGGTGTGTTGTTATCTCTATAGGTGAGCCTGGAACCTCTGGGCCGCCTTGTAAAGGACCGGCTGATGAGGAGAAGGGGAATGATGGGAAAAGTCTGATGCTCCACCCTGTTGAGCCGTTGAGCCATCACAGCGGTTGCATACTATAAACTTACACTTAAGGGGAATATTAATTTTCCTCCTTGTTTAAGCCACTTTTCTTTTTGTATTTGGGGTTTCCTCGGTGGCTTGTAGCTAAAGGGCTTCCCACGTGGTGCTAGTGGTAAAGAACCTGCCTGTCAATGCAGGAGATGCAGGAGACGTGGGTTCGATCACTGGGTTGGGAAGATCCCTTGGAGGAGGGCATGGCAACCCACTCCAGTATTCTTGCCTGGAGAATCCCATGGACAGAGGAGCCTGGCGGGCTATGGTCCGGGCTTGCAAAGAGTCAGACACGACTGAGGCAACTTAGCACGCATGCATCGTAGCTAAAAGCACAAGCACCCAAATACTCTAGAAGAGGTGGTACGTCCCCAACACACAGTGAGTGTTCAGTAAGGTTGTCTAATAACCAGACTGAATCCTTAGCCTATAGAAAAAGCATGGTCAGCTGTAAACTTATTCTCTAAACATTTGAGGGATTTGTTCACTACTTATGGTTCACCTTTAAAGTTTATCTTGATTCTTGCTTAAACATGAATTAAATTGGGTACTAAAAGCAGTAATTGAAAAATGAAGTAATTTAAAGCTTGAGGGCAACTGGACACAGAGATGTTGATATGAATTTTCTTTTCTTGAAGGATCTTGGAAACTAGAGCTCGGTTGCCTGAAAGATGACATAATCCTTTCATGTTTTGCAGAGCAGTCCTAGAACCAGTGCTTGGGAATTACAGAGAAGACAATTTTAGCTCAGTATCAGGGGAATAAATTTGGCTTTGTTGAACAGTTCAGTCACTCAGTCGTGTCCGACTCTTTGGGACCCCATGGACTGCAGCACCCAGGTTCCTCAGTCCTCCATTATCTCTCAGAATTTGCTCAAATTCATGTACATTGAGTCAGTGATGCCATCCAATCATCTTATCCTCTGTCATCCCCTTCTCCTTCTGCCTTCAATATTTCCCAGCATGAGGGTCTTTTCCAAAGAGTCAGCTTTTCACATCAGGTAGCCAAAGTATTGGAGCTTCAGCTTCAGCATCAGTCCTCTCAATGAATATTCAGGATTGATTTCCTTTAGGATTAACTGATTTGATCTCCTTGCAGTCCATGGGACTCTCAGGAAGAGTGTTCTCCAACACCACAGTTCAAAAGCATTAATTCTTCGGTGCTCAAACTTCATTATGCTACAACTCTCACATCTGTACATGACTACTGGAAAAACCATAGCTTTGCCAACCTTTGTTGGCAAAGTGATGTCTCTGATTTTTAATACACTGTCTAGGTTTGCCATAGCTTTCCTTCCAAGGAGCAAGTGTCTTTTAATTTCATGGCTTCAGTCACCTTCATCAGTGATTTTGGAACCCAAGAAAATAAACTCTGCACTGCTTCTACTTTTTTGGGGAAAAAAAGTGGCTTCTATTTGCCATGAAGGGACTGGATGCCATGATCTTAGTTTTTTTAATGTTGAGTTTCAAGCCAGCTTTTTCACTCTCTTTTACCCTCATCAAGAGGATCTTTAATTCCTCTTCACTTTCTGCCATTAGAGTGGTATCATCTGCATATATAAGGTTGTTGATATTTCTCCTGTCAATCTTCATTCCAGCTTGTGATTCATCCAGCCTGGCATTTTACATGATGTATTCTGCATATAAGTTAAGTAAACAGAGTGACAATATATAGCCTTGATGTACTCCTTTCCCAAATTCAAACCAGTCAGTTTTCCAGTTCTAACTGTTGCTTCTTGACCTGCATACAGATCTTGGCCTAGAATGTGCTAAACTCCATACAAGGCCCCTTATGAGTGTTATTTAATTCTCACAATAACTTTGCAAAGGAGATACCTTTTGTCCATTTTATAAAAGAGGAAACTATGGCTAAGAAAAGTGATTGTTTGCAGACCTAGGACCCTCTAATTCCGCAGGGCTGCCTTTTCTGTTACAGAAGTAGACTGGGCCTTCTCCTTGAGGTCCTTTCCATTGCATTTTCTTATCCAGGAAAACAGAACAATTTCAACAATGATGTTCTAACTGAAGATGTCTTGGTGAGATGGGAGAGGAGTTATATTGTATGTTACATGGCAAAATATTTCCAAGAAATATTTCCATGAAAAATGATCACTTACCGTAAAGTTTTGCGTGGGCTCAGTACTTGTGGTGCTTGGGCTTAGTTGGTCTGCAGCATGTGAGATCTTTCCTAAACAGGGATCTAACTCATCTCTCCTGCACTGCAAGGTGGATTCTTAACACTGGATCACCAGAGAAGCCCTAGATTGTTCTTCTTATAGTGCTTCAAAAGGACTCCAAGCCCTATGTATTTTATGTGTTATAGTATTTCTAATTTTTATATTATATACTTAGGTCATATATTTTATTTGATCAATAAAACACTTGGAACATGCTAGGCACTACTCTCAATCCTAGGGACATTGGGGTGAAAAAGAAAAGCAATTTTCATGGATTTTACCTGGGGTCAATAAAAAACAAACAAGATCATTGCAGAGGGGTAAATACCATGAAGGAGGTAAAGAAGAGTATGATGTGGGCAAGCAGGATGGTAGACTAGTCGATCAGAGAGAGCCTCTTAGTAGAAGTGGCAGTTGGCCGGGCCTAAATGACAGGAGGAAGCCACCATGTGAAAATCTAGGGGAAGAGTGTCCCAGACAAAAGCAAAGGCTCTGGGGGTGGAAGGCATGTCAAGGACCAGACAAAACTCTGGGATGGCTGGGGCATGGTCATGGAGGGAATGCTATGTAAGAGGGTACCTTTAGGCCACAGTAAGGATTTTGATTTTAAGTGTGATGGAAAAACCACTGGTGGTTTTTATGCAGGGGAGTGATGTGATCTAATTTGTTTTGCTCTTGCTGCAGTATGGAAAAGAGATTCAGAAAAGCAAAAATGGAAGTAGAAAAAATCCTTTCATCTCAGTTTCATAAATCCTTAAAGAGGAAGTGAAATTAGCTTTCAGCTTTAAGTGGCTCAGAGTGATTACATTTTGGTGGTAGGAATGTCTCTTAGAGAGTTCTTGTTGCTGGGGCTCATGTTTTCATTCCCTGGGAACTATACTTAGATATTTTTACAAATGACTCATCAAGTAACCTTACTTGGTAAGTTCAGTGAAATGTAGCAAAGAGTACCTTGAAGGAAAAGCCACATTAAGAGTAGGTAAAATAGACCCTCTTTTAAGTGGTTCAGCTTCAGGTGAATACTTACTGTCCTCAAAAATATTCTCTAAGAACCTCAGTACTCTCCCCCTCTCCACTCACCATTCTCCCAACACACACCTGAAAGCTGAAGAATAAAATTCTGCTAGTTAATTTATACCTTGTGCTATCCAGTGGGGATGATAGTTTAGGTGTCCCATAACTTAAGGCAGACATTTACATCTTAATGTGAAAGTTTTTACATCTTTCGTAAAAGTAAAGTCTTAATACTCTAGAGGAAAGTTGCCTTGACACATATTGGTGAGATAATGTAAAAGAAATGTAAGAAAGGATTTTCCTCAATAACACCAAAGATGAATTCTCCTTCTACAACCATACCCAGGTTTGATCTTCTTGCTCAGGGAGCTGTGAAAGAAATACACATGTTTAGTCTTCTTATTGGCTACCAGGTTTTCTTCATTTAACTTAATGGCCATGTATTAGTAGTTTTCCAAGTAAACCTAGAATAGGCCTTTGGGAAAGGACCATGACTAATTTTATGGTTAATATTATGACTAGTGCATTATATTTATCCAGGGCTTCCCTCGTGGCTTAGCAGTAAAGAATCCACCTGCCAATGCAGGAGACACGTGTTCAATCCCTTGGTCAAGATTCCCTGGAGAAGGAAATGCCAACCCGCTCCAGTATGCTTGCCTGGGAAATCCCATGAACAGAGGCCTGGCAGGCTACATACCGTCCATGGGGTCGTACAATGTAGCAACTAAACAAGAACAACAACAACAAATAGATATCCAAAAATAACTTCATAATAAAAATTATTATAGTTATTACATATTGTACATTACATATATTATATATTGCATTTGTAGAATCTGTAGTTGCCACATTGATGTGCCAGATAATTTCTGCCTACAGTGCCAAATTGAGCCTAGGTACTAAATGGTATAAGCACCCACCACTGGAAAGAATAATCCATCATTCCAAACCAAGTGCCGGTTAAAAACCTACTATGTATCAAACTCCATTGAACATGGAAAGGGATGCAGACAATCACTGTTGTAATATATTACAAACCTCCTATTCACCAGCCTTTTAAATACAACATATCAGTTCTATTAAAAATATCTGTTAGAAATAATTTGTTGTTCAAGTTACATTTTATGACTATCATAAGGTCTTGAAAGAAATAATTAATAAAATACATGACCCTGTACTTTTAAAGCACTGGGTATACATCTCTTGGGGGTCAGTAAAATTACTGACCTTTATCCAAGTAGGCAAGACATACAAAACTCTTTTGTGTTGTTAATCACAACAAAATGATGGAAAGGTTAAAGGGAACAATGTGAGTACTTGAAACATGGGATGCCTAGAGAAAAATCTTGGCTTGATATAAAATACCAGTGACTTATACGGCCTGGTGAGTCATGTGTATCATATCTGGGTTATGTACCCATAAACATTGGCTTAAAGGCAGTCAAACTATTTAGACTGTCATCACTAAACTCATCACATGTCAGTCCTGCCTGAATTCAAAAGCAAAAGCTAAAATACAGAAACGCATGGAATTGACAACATATAAATTTTCTTCTGTCTACACTTAGATTCTCAAAGGCAATGTTGCAAAAGGATATTTAAAAGCCCAAGGTTGTAATTCTATCTAATTTGGATTAGTTAGATCCATCTTGGTTATTTAATATTTGCTTGAAACCCATTAAGGGCTAGAACTTTCACTGACCTCTCAATAAAATAAATTTATTGTGTAAATCATAACCCACCACCTATGAAAAGAATTAAATTAGTCAAACACCAAGTATAGAATAAAAACATAGTATGTGATAAACACTATTACATATGGCAAGAGATACAAATAATATTTACCATTTATTGAGCACTTTGTTTTCTAGAATCTTTATGTCTATAATCCTGACAATATCGCCTCAAGATAGCTGTTTTTACTATATTTTACAAATGAGAAATGGAGGCTTAGAGGAATTAAGTCACTTGTCCAAATTCTCAAATTTGAACCCTGCTGCTGCTGCTAAGTCGCTTCAGACTTAGCTTCCGACTTAGCTTCCGACTGGTCCAACTCTGCCATAGATGGCAGCCCACCAGGCTCCGCCGTCCCTGGGATTCTCCAGGCAAGAACACTGGAGTGGCTTGCCATTTCCTTCTCCAAAGCACGAAAGTGAAAAGTGAAAGTGAAGTCGCTCAGTTGTGTCCGACTCTTCGTGATCGCATGGACTGCGGCCTACCAGGCTCCTCCGTCCATGGGATTTTCCAGGCAAGAGTACTGGAGTGGGGTGCCATTGCCTTCTCCAATTTGAACCCTATGTGACTGCATTTTTTTTTTTTGCTTTTTTTTTTTAATAATGTAAAACTGAAAGTTAGCATATAATGTTGGTGTCTACTCAGACATCAAGTTATACAAAGAACCTCTGGCTTGGGAAGACAGAACACAGGTTTAAGTGTTGACTTTGATGCTATTTCACTGGGTACAACTCAAGAAAGTCATCCCATCTTTTTGAATTTCAAGTTTCCACATGTGTAAAATAAAGGTGGGGAACAAAATAATCTTTGCAGTCCCTTCCAGCTTCAGCATTCCAGCACTCCAGTAAGAAAAAAACCGTGACTCTACAAATGGACGTCCATTTCCGCAGACTGATAACAGTAATCCACATTTCTTTAGGAAAGACCATCTCCTCCCTTCTCAGTATAATTCCTTCCTCTGACCTCAGAATCTCAGAGTGGCAGAGGATGAGATGGTTGGATGGCATTACTGACTCAATGGATGTGAATTTGGGCAAACTCCCGGAGATAATGAAGGACAAGGAAGCCTGGTGTGCTGCAGTCCATGGGGTCACGAAGAGTCAGAAACTACTTAGCCACTGAACAACAACAAAATCTCTTCCTTTCTCAGTATAACTCCTTCCTCTGACCTCAGAATCTAGTGCCAGTTTGTGTATATGACCAAGGTGGAACAGTTAGAGCAAATCTCAGGAATTGTTTGGGAGACAGAGGAAAGACACTATTTCTCTGTGATTGCTAGAAGTAATGATGAGGAGAGTTTGGAGTGACCTGGGGCATGCCCAAAGCCAGCTCCTTTTCTTGGAGCATTCAGTTTCTTGAGGCAATAAATTCTCTGTTCTGTTAAGCTAGTTTAAACGGAGGTTTCTGTTAGTTGGTTCACAAATGTCATGATAAAGGTAATCCTTGAAGGATGGGTTAGATTTTCATTGGGAGGATACTTTTTAGTGAGGAGAAAGCTATGTCCAGAATCCTTGAGATGGGAATGACTCTCTTACCTGAACTGGAAGCAAAGTGTGAAAAAGCAATTAGATATCTCAAAGGAAAAGTAGTAGGAGGCCAATTTGTCAAAGATTTTGAAAACCTCTAGGAGGATTTAATGGGCTTCCCTGGTGGCTCAGACAGCAAAGAATTTGCCTGCAATGCAGGAGACCCAGGTTCAGTCCTTGGGTCAGGAAGATACCCTGGAAAAGGGAATGGCTGCTCCCTCCAGGATTCTTGCCTGGAGAATTCCATGGACAGAGGAGCCTGGTGGGCTACAGTCCATGGGGTTGCAAAGAGTCAGACACAACTGAGCGACTAACACTTTTGCTTTTCAGGGGGACTCTAGACTTGATGGTTATGTCAGACTTGTTTTTCATAAAAGTTTGTTTGAAAAAAGTTCTATTTCTCCTCTTCCAAGTCTTGCTGTTCTCCCATCGAGATCTTGGGTGAGTCTTTACACCTGCCCCAACAAATAGGATGTGACTGAAGTGACACTGCATTGCTTCCAAGGCTACGTCATAAAAGGCAATACAGTTTCTACTTAGTTCTCTCTTTTTCAGCGTGTTTACCCTTAGAACCACACAGCCATGTCGTAAAGGAGCCCAGGTAACCTGGAGAGGCCATGTGTAGGTTTTCTAGTTGACGGCCTATGTAAAAAAGAATTTGGCCTTTGTTCCCCATTCCTAGGAAGCAGTCTCTAAAACCTTGGAATTTCCCAAGTGATAGGACAGTTTTTATTATTCATCATGTTCCTTGATATCTTATGCTAATGAAGTGACTAATGGTCGGCTCTTAGATAGTTTAAATAAATTAGATGACTCAGGATGGAAGCTGCCCATTCAGAAAAACCAACCATGTGATAAGGGGGTTGGAGTTTTGAATTGGGTGATATTACGCCAACCTATGGGCTTCCGTGGTGGCTCAGATGGTAAAGAATCTGCCTGCAATGTGGGAGACCTCGGTTCTATCCCTGGGTTGGGAAGATCCCCTGGATGAGGGCATGGCAACCTAACTCCAAGATTCTTGCCTGACAGAGGAGCCTGGTGGGCTACAGTCCATGGGGTCACAAAGAGTCAGACACGACTGAACAATTAAGCACACACACGCAACGTCAACCTAAGGGGAGCGGATGGGAGCTGGAGCTTGAGTCATATGGCCAATGATTTAATTACTTATGCCTCTGTAATGGTATCTTAATAAAAATTCTGGACACTGAAGTTTGGGTAAACTTCTACAGTTGGCAATACTCTGCGTATTTTCACATATGGACGTGCTGGCAGAGTGACATGTCCTAACTCCGTAGGGAGAGTTCACATCTGGAACTCTCCTAAGCCTCACCTATATGTCTCTCGCTTTGGCTGGTTCTGATTTGTATCCTTTAATTTAATCATAAGTGTAGCACTTTCCTGAGCTCTGTGAGTCATACAAGTGAATTATCCATTCTGGGGGTGTTAATGGGAACCTATGAATTTGTAGCCAGCTGGTCAGAAGTGAAGATGACCTGGAGATCCCCAAGCTTATGACTGGTATCTGAAGTGAGTATAGTATTATGGAAAACTATGCCCTTAACCTCTAAGGTTTGTTCAACTTTGAGTAGTTGGTATCTGAAGTCATTATAAGTTGTGGCTTAAGTGCAGGCTGACATCAAGAGAATCAGTCATCAGATGTGTGAGTCAATAAGCCTTCAGCTAATTTCCTAGTCATCAAGTTACTGCTAACCTTTGGGCCTTCCAGCTGATGTTTTAGACAATATAGACCAGAAAACATAGACCAGATGTCCTACATGGACCAGATGTAGGACATCAGGCCTTCCAGGTAAAGTAGGACCTCAGGCCTTCCAGCTGATGTCCTAGACAACATAGCCCAGATACATCTCAACTGTATCCTGCCCAGATTCCTGCCCCATAGAACCCATCAGCATAACAAATTATTGTTTTATGTCACTACATATTAGGGAAATTTCTTACAGAGCAAAAGATAACTGGAACGTATTTTTGTACCTGTGAGTGGTGTGGAATTGTAACAAAACTCAGAACACAAGGTGACAGCTTTCAGACCACGTGGCAGGCAGAAGGGGAAAGGACAATGAAGAGCGTTGACGTCTAGTCTTGAAGACACTGTTAATGGAAGTTTGCGATCCTCAAGGAGCTTATTGATAAAGATTAAAAGAAAGTGACGAAAATGTTATCGGAAGTTAGAGGAAAACAGACTCTTTTTATGGGAAGGCAAAAAATTTAGCAACACTGTTGACTGGAGTAAAGTAGAACACAGGGAATTTACCTAATTGACTGGATTATCTAGCTAAGAAAATTTCCAGGCAGAATGATAGATATGACCCATGGCTTTTTCTAGGTGCCTTAGTAAAATGTGAGAGGAGAGAGATAAGCTAAAGAAAGATCTGTAACATAAAGGAAGAGCCAGGATTGCTGGATTAAAAAAAGACAAAACTGTTTTTCATTCCTAGTCTCTCCAGACAGCAAATGATGCCAAAGTAAGAAATAGTTTCTTGGAAGAAATCTAATCAAGGGTTCTTTTAGGAAGAGATTGTCTACAAAAGAAGTCAAAGTGTACCTTTAAACCTTTTTTTAAGAATTCAGAAAGATCTAATGTGGTGCCTCATAGACCATTTACAATAATCACGAGTCCTTCTAAGAATCTTAATGGCCTGCCCCATAGATCCTCTCCATTAAAAAATAGTGTCCAAGAAGCTTAAGGGTGTTTTCCACAGCAGGCATACAGGGAGCCCAATGTAGGGAGACTTAGCTCAATGAAATGGATTTCAGTACAAACTGATACATAGAAATCCACAAAGTTTTAATGGAATTTTATGAGCTTGTTAAAAAAGGAAGCAAAAAATTAAGAGAGAACTCTGCATGCCCAAACTACTATGGGCCAGAAGCAAGCTGAGAAAATTATTTATCTGCAAATTCAAGTTAGTTATGAAAAAGCAAGAGTAATAGAGAGAGTGGAATTGAGAGCTTAGGGAATAAAGCAAAGAGCTGTGGAGCATCATTTCTAGATACAATGACAAAGCCATAATTAAAGAACTGGCAACATGTGCCCAAATGGATTTTAGTATTGATATGGGCCAGTGACAACTTTGTTCTTATTTCTCCTTTTTTGAATGGAGTATCTATGGCATTTATCTTAACATTGTATTTGAGATACGTTCAGGGTAGATAACTTGACTGTTTGCAGGTCTTTAGATCAAAGGATCAAAGGTACTCATGAACCTATATGCCCAAGGAACAATACACAAGAAACATCATTCATTCCCAGAGCTGATTTAGATCATGAAATTCTGAACTTTGAACCTGGTGCTGCTGCCTTAATGGTATAATATTTTAGGGATTCTTGGGGAAGGGGTTAGGGAATTTTGCATGTGGGAAGAGCTGTGAATTATTGTGGTTAGAGGATGGACTGTGGCAAATTGCATTTTCCTGAAATGACCAAAACAGTATTTCCAGTCCCATGTTCCCTTGGAACCCCACCATCCCCCCATAAAGAGTTTTTCCTTGAAATAGGTAATGATTTTGTAACAGTCTTAACAAGAGAATACAGCAGTAATGATACTAAGTCTATTGATTAAAATGATGACCTTAGGTTTTAGAAAGTGCTACAAGACGCCACTGAAAATGGAGTAAGGACCTCTGAAAATCTCCTCTATAAAAGCAATGAGAACACTGGGGAAAATTGTCAGAATCAGGACTCTGATTTTCTCACGACTCTGAAAGTAAACTAAAGGCTTGCCAACGATCTTAGGAATATTTACTCAAGAAAAATTATTGAATCTTGGTAAGAATCATGAGCTTTCTGGTGTTTTAACTCACTGTATTTCCATATTCTCCTCTCTAGCTCCATGGTGGCTTGAATACCAACAACCATGCAATTATGGTAAAAATTAGCAGCCTGACAACCACTGACGGGCGTCAGAATGGAGCAGACTGGTCAGAATTTGACTTCCTTCAAAGCCCAATTCCCAGAGAATTGTCATCAATGACCTGCATGTTGCTTCCCTAGATCTCACCTTTTGCCTTTATTTGACCTGACTCAAAGTTTGCTCAGCACAAACAGATTTTTCTCTGGGGAATTTTGTCAAAAATAATCAACAACAATTTTTAAAATTAATATATATCTTTTAATTGGAGGCTAATTACTTTACAATATTGTGATGGTTTTTGCCATACAGCAACATGAATCAGTCATGGGTGTACATGTGTCCCACCATCCTGAACCCCCCTCCCACCACCCTCCCCTCAACAACAATTTTTTAACACCATGGTAATCTGAAACAGTTGGTAAGAGCTGGAACAAACATTAGGCCAATCAAAAAAGATTAAAACGAACAGTTTGGGAGTGAAATGTCCATAAGGGGGCTTCGAAAAGTGCCAACATACTCCTAAGACTCTAGACATCCAACCAGATATATAATTGCATATTATGCATCTGCCCAGGGGTAACTGCATGCTCAGGAAAGATCCAAGAAAGCCCTAAACTGTCACCTCTTGCTAACTTTGAATCTCCTCAAAAGCAGGCAGTAAACCAATGGCAGGGTTGTTTACTGCCTGACTGAGTGTGCCCCCGTATGCGTACAGACCCTTAGCAAACACTGGAAGACTTACCAGTCCCAGGCATTTACGGAAATTTCTGTCCAATGATTAGTTGACTACTAAGCTAGCTGAGCAGAGACTTCAGTACACATGACAAATAATATATTTAGACTTTACACAACTAGTTCAGAAAGTTGTTAAACAAACAAACAACAATCAGCTGTAAAAACAACCTGGGAAGAGGGACAAATCTGATTTCTAGACTTGCCATATTGCTTTTGTTCTCCAGTGGCTCAGTCATGTCTGACTCTTTGCAGCCCCATACACTACAGCATGTCAGGCTTCCCTGTCCTTCACTATCTCCCAGAGGTTGCACAAACTCATGACCATTGAGTCAGTGATGCCATCCAGCTAGCTCATCCTCTGTCATCCCCTTCTCTTCCTGCCTTTACTCTTTCCCAGCATCAGGCTCTTTTTCAATGAGTCGGCTCTTCTCAGGTGGCCAAAGTATTGAAGCTTCAGCTTCAGCATCAGTCCTCCCAATGAATATTCAGGGTTGATTTCCTGAATATTCATTGGAAGGACTGACTAGTTTGATCTTCTTGCTGTCCAAGGGACTCTCAAAAATCTTTTCCAGCACCACAGTTCCAAAGTATCAATTCTTCCGCATTCAGCCTTCTCTTTGGTCCAACTCTCACATCTGTACATGACTACTGGAAAAACCATAGCTTTGACTATATGGACCTTTGTCAGCAAAGTGCTGTTTCTGCTTTTTAATATGCTGTCTAGGTTTGTCATAGCTTTTCTTCTAAAGGACAAGTGGCTTTCAATTTTGTGGCTGCAGTCACCATCCAGGGATTCTGGAACCCAAGAAAACAAAGTCTGTCAGTGTTTCCATTTTATCCCCATTCTATTTGCCATGAAGTGATGGGACCGGTTGCCATGATCTTAGTTTTCTGAATGTGGAGTTTTAAGCCAGCTTTTTCCCTCTCCTCTTTCACCTTCATCATCAGGCTCTTCAGTTCCTCTTTGCTTTCTGCCATAAGGGTGGTGTCATCTGCATATCTGAGGTTGTTGAAATTTCTCCCAGCAATGCTGATTCCAGCTTGAGCTTCATCCAGCCCAGCATTTCACATAGAGTACTCTGCATATAAGTTCAATAAGCAGGGTGACAATATACAAGCCTTGACGTACTCCTTTCCCAATTTGGAACCAGTCTGTTGTTTCATGTCTGCTTCTGTTGCTTCTTGACCTGCATACAGGTTTCTCAGGAGGCAGGTAAGGTGGTCTGGTATTCCCATCTCTTTAAGAATTTTCCACAGTTTGTTGTGATTCACACAGTCAAAGGCTTTAACATATTCAATGAAGCAGAAGTAGATGTTTTTCTGGAATTCCCTTGCTTTTTCTATGATCCTCACTCATTATTAGAGAAATACAAATCAAAACTACAATGAGATATCACCTCACACTGGTCAGAATAGCCACCATCAAAAAACCTACAAACAATAAATGCTGGAGAGGGTGTAGAGAAAAGGGAACGGTCTTGCACTGTTGGTGGGAATGTAAATTGATACATCCACAATGGAGGACAGTAAAATCTAGGAATAAGACTACCATATAACCCAATAATCCCACTACTGGGCATATACCCTGAGAAATCCATAATTGAAAAAGACACATGTACCCCAGTGTTCACTGCAGCACTATTTACAATACCTAGGACATGGAAGCAACCTAGATGCCCATCAACAGATGAATGGATAAAGAAGCTGTGGTGCATTTATACAATGCAATATTACTCAGCCCAAAAAAGGAATGCATTTGAGTCAGTTCTAAAGAGATGGATGAATCTAGAGCCTACTATACAGAGTGAAGTAAGTCAGAAAGAGAAAAACAAGTATCATATACATGGAGTCTGCAAAGATATTACTGATGAACCTATTTTCAGCAGCAATGGAGATGAAATAGAGACTAGACTTGGGGACATAGAGCAAGGAAGAAGAGGGTGAGACCAATGGAGAGAGCAGCATTGAAACATACACAGCACCATATGTAAACTAGATAGCCTGGGGGGATTTGCTGTATGACTCAGGGAGCTCAGACTGGTGCTTGGTGACAACCTAGAGGGGTGGGATGGGATGGGAGGTGGGAGGGAGGTTCAAGAGGGAGGGGACATATGCATACATATGGCTGATTCATGTTGATGTATGGAAGAAACCAGTACCATATTGTAAAACAATTATCCCTCAATTAAAAACAAATAAAAAGTTTTTTAAAAGGCCCTGTGCTTGAGTTAATGCTATGCTATCATCATCTTGGAATTCTTAATAACTTTTTAACAAGGGCCCCACATTTTCATTTTGTCTTGGGCCCAGCAAATTGTGTAGCTGGTCCAGGATATTAGACATAGATGTAATTTTAAGAATCACATGGAAATGCAGAATTCCATGGCTAACTTTTATGTATATAATTTTTATTCATTTGTTTGTCCATAGAGTTAGTCATAAATTTTTATTAGGGCCAGGAAATAATCAAGACATGTTATAAGTAATAAGACATGTTATAAATAATAAGACATGTTCCCAGTCTAATGGAGCTTTTACTTAAAAGCAGTGGTTTTCAAATCATTTTTGACAGTGACCTAGCACAAATATCAGAGAAGGCAATGACACCCCACTCCGGTACTCTTGCCTGGAAAATCCCATGGATGGAGGAGCCTGGTGGGCTACAGTCCATGGTGTCGCTGAGAGTTGGACACGACTGAGCGACTTCACTTTCATTTTTCACTCTCATGCATTGGAGAAGGAAATTGCAACCCACTCCAGTGTTCTTGCCTTGAGAATCCCAGGGACGGGGGAGCCTGGTGGGCTGCCTCTATGGGGTCGCACAGAGTTGGACACGACTGAAGTGATTTAGCAGCAGCACAAATACGTGTGTATATGGGTATATAAGCATGGAAAGAGCAAGAGAGACAGAAAGAGAGAGAGACAATTGCTTCACTTTACACGTAATATATGACATTTTAAGTTTATCAATTTGTATATTATATAAATAAACTGAAGAAAAATGAAACATACAGAAACCCTTCCTATAGGAAATGAACTTCAATTTTTTTCTTTTTTTTAATTGAAGTATATTTGATACACAGTAGAACTCTGATTTTTTTTTTTTTTTTTTTTTGGTATTATCTTTTTCTTTTAAGCAGGGCTTCCCTGCTGCTCAGTGGTAAAGAATCTGACTATAATGCAAGAGATGTGAGTTCAATCTTTGGGTCAGGAAGATTCCCCTGGAGAAGGAAATGGCAACTCCCTCCAGTGTTCTCACCTGGGAAATCCCACGGACAGAGGAGCTGGGCAGGCTACAGCCCATGGGGTTGCAAAAGAGTCAGACATCTCTTAGTGACTTAACAACAATAAAAAATTATTTTAAACACTTTTGGTGTAATTTACTAATTTGGTTTCACAACCCACTAATGGGTTGAAAAACCTTGCTGTAGAGGAGTAACTGATGAATAAATGAGCAGCTATAATACGTGCACTGTGATAAAATGGGGAAAAAGTGAGTACCACAGGAACATTGTAAAATGAATATGCAGACTCTTCTGAGATCAGAATAAGTCAGACACTTAAGCATACAATTAGTATATGAAGTCCCTTGACAGAAATATTCACATAAACTGTGGACTGAATCATGTTAACAGGGAGAAAGAAGTTAGTGGTGGTGTGAGGCTGGCAGGGAGCGGGAAATGATTTTGAGCAGAAATAGCATTTGTTCTAAGTCTTGGGTAAGAAATTGTGTTCTCAAGCAACTTTAAGTAATTCAGTAGTGCCTGGTATTTTTGTGTGGGAGGGTGGGCACAACAGTAAAAAATTGTGGGGGAAAGGTGGAGCTTGCTGCTAACTGGGGTCCTTGCATTCTATGTTCAGGTTTTTCTGAAGGGCATTGATGAGCCATGCAAGTGTTTAGTAAGCATTTTGGAAAGATTACACTGATGGAAATATGGAATTTTCACTTTAAGGCAGCAATCCTGGAGGTTTAACATTATGCACATAGTTGGAAGTCACTGAGGAGTCTATAAACATCTAAAAACATATTGGAAATGACAGAGCCAAAAAGCAAGTTGCATTCATTCCTGTAGCGATAATGACAAACCCAGTGACTGTCAACCACAATTAAGGAAAAAGTCATAAAGAAATGAACAGGAGGAGCTCAAGAAGCCATTGGAACCAGATCACTATCTGTATGCTTAACATCTGCAGCAGTCAGCCTTCTAAAATGCCACAGCGATCCTCATATCCTGGTATTCACATCTTGTGTAATCTCCTCCCCTTGAGAGTGGGCTGGACCTAATGACTGCTTTCTAACAAACAGCATGTGACAAAAGTGATGAGATATCACTTCTAAGATTAAGTTACAAAAGACTGTGGTTTCTGTCTTGCTGGAGTTCTCTCTTGCCCTCTAGCATGTTAGCACTGAAGAAGGAAATCATCATGGTGTGAGCCATCCTCCAAATAAAGAGGTCCATTTGGCAGGGAACTAAGGACAGCCTTCAGCCAATAGCAAGCAAGGAACGAAGCCTGTCTAACAGCTGCGAGAAACTAAATCCAGCCAACAACCACATGAATGAGCTTACAAGATCTATCCCCAGACAAGCCTTGAGATAAGCTAGCACCTTGACTGAAGACTGAGAACCCTAGAGCCAGAGCACCCAGCTAAACCTCACCAGATAACTGACCAGAAACTGTGAGATAAGACACAAATATTGGCTTAAGTCCCAAAAATTTGTGGCTAAATTTAAAACAGCAATAGATAACTCATATAGCATCTAAGCCCATAATTTCTGCCCCTTCTCCTAGCAGTATTATAATGTATTGATGCTTGAAACCTTTTTTTTTGCAACAAAGATCTTTCTACCTCCCCAAATGTATACAACATACATATTTTTTTAATTTAAGGTAAATAAAAATAAATTCATCTTGATGCAGTGTTAAAAATTTAACCACATTTTTTGAAGTAGTTAGAGAAATTCTGTAGTGTCCTAAACCCAGGGTCTATACTTTTGAAAACTAAAATGGACTAAATAGACTGTCTCTTCTTTTCCAAAGATGTCTAACTAACTAGAATGTTGAGTCCAAAATTGACACTTGCAAATTGCTAGTTCTTAATTGAAAATCAAAATGTAGTAAGGACATTCCTACAAGTTACCATAGACCTAAAGAGTTCAGAATTGTAAATAAGGAGAATGTAGGTCCTTAGTATTTTACCCGGATAATTCTTTAATTCAGAAAATACATATTTATAAATATGCAAATTTTTTGGAAAAAAAAAAAAGAAAAGAAAACATTCTTAAACTCAGGTAAACAGGGTCATGGCCCTGCCAAAATGGTCATATCTAATCCTTGGAAATTGCAAATAGTAAAAGGAACTTTATATAGTAAAAGTGTGAATGGCAACTTTAAGCTCATTAGTGGTCAGGGTATATTTTTAATGCAACTTTTACAATCATAAGACTTTTATAATTAGTGAGACATTTTTTAAACCTAGGATCTGAACTTCTCCAACATTCACAGACTTTCCTTATCATCATCTTTCTCTGATGAGTGAACTTAGATGCAAGAAAGCATCACAAGGGGAAGCTGATTACAATCCAGTGATGGTAAAACATACTTCAGGGGGACAGTGAATAGATACAGTGGTACCAGAGCCACAGTGGAGAGGGATTCCAGGGCTACCATGACAAAGTACCGCAAACTGGCTAGCTGAAACAACCAAAATGTGTTGTTTCACAGCTTGGGGGCCTCAAGTCCAAAATCAAGGGCCATGCTCCCTCTGAAGTCTGGAGGGAAGGATCTCTTCCAGGCCTCTCTTCTAGCATCTGCTAATTCCTTGTTATGGCAGCATCACTCCAGTCTTTACAGGATGTTCTCCCTGTGTGTGTCTATCTCCAAATTTCCTCTCTTTAGGAAGATACCAGTCATTTTGGCTGGGGGGCCCTTTCTACTTCAGCATGACCTCACTTTAACTCATGACATTTGGCATATTTCCTAATAAGGCTTCATTCCGAGCTACCGGAGGGCTTCCCAGGTAGCGCTACTGGTAAAGAATCTGCCTGCCAGTGCAAGTTAGACGTAAGAGACTCTGGTTTGATCCCTGGGACGGGAAGGTCCCCTGAAGGGGGGCACTGCAACGCACCCCGGTATTTTTGCCTGGAGAATCCCATGAACATGGAGCCTGGCAGGCTGCAATCCATAGGGTTGCACAGGGCTGGACGTGAGTGAAGTGACTGAGCATGACACACACGCTGAGCTGTTGGAGGTTAGGACTTCAGCATATGATTTCGAATTTCTGGAGGACGAAATTCAACCCACAATAGGGATGTTAGTTCCGGGAGACTAGAAACAAGGCTTACCAAGGAGGTGGGCGGAACAGTGATAACAGCTAGCTTCTCAGGTGGCTCAGATGGTTAAGAAACTGCCTGCAATGTAGGAAACCCAGGTTTGATCCTTGGGTTAGGAAGATCCCCTGGAGAAGCAGATGGACACCCACTCCATATTCCTGCCTGGAGAATCCCCATGGACAGAGGAGCCTGACAGGCTACAGTCCATGGGGTCACGAAAAGTCGGACACAACCAAGTGACTAACACTTTCCATTCTCACAGGTACTCTCCAAGGTCGGTGTCTTTGGTTCAGCTTCAGAGATGAGGAAACAGGCCGAGAGGGGCTAGGCAGTTTTTCTGAGTTCACACAGTTGATAGGGCCAGAGCTGGGTGTGTACCCAGGTTTGTCGGGCTCCAAAGCCCAAGGTTTTCATCACTTTGCTCTGCCATCTCCAAGAATAGTTGAAAGAGCAGAAGACCCGGTTTCTAGGCTCAGTGGCTTCCTTGTTAGCTCAGCTGGTAAAGAATTCTCCTGTTATCCAGGAAACTCCAGTTCAATTCCTAGGTCGGGAAGATCCCCCGGTGAAGGGATAGGCTACCCACTCTAGTATTCTTGGTCTTCCCTTGTGGCTCAGCTAGTAAAGAATCCGCCTGCAATGTGGGAGACCTGGGTTCAACCCTGGGTTGGGAAGATGCCCTGGAGAAGGGAAAATGTTACCTACTCCAGTATTCTGGCCTGGAGAACTCCATAGACTACAGTCCATGAGGTCACAAAGAGTCGGGCACAACTGAGTGACTTTTACTTTATTCACTGCCATATAATAAGCATGAGACAGGCAATAAATCACTTAATTTCTCTAGGGCTTAGTTTTCTCTCCAGTAAAATGAGCCTAATAATAATATCTGGGCAAGTACAAGTACTTCATAAACTGTAAAGCATTCTGCCATGGTAATAAATGTTATTAACAGCAGCATCAGCATAAGAGAAAGACAATTAACATGTTCTTAGTGGAGAATGATGATATATTTATGTTCCCTAGGTTTTTAGTGTTTATGTTTATTTTATGACCATCCACCCTCCCTACATGGGCTCTCCAACAGCCCATGTACATCTATCTTCTGATCTCCCCACCAGTTCAGACCTCCTGCCTTTAGTGATGATGATGATGATGGTTAGTTGCTCACTCATGTCCGACTCTTTGTGACCCTGTGGACTATAACCCACCAGTCTCCTCTGTCCATGGAATTCTTGGGCAAGAATACTGGAGTGGGTTGCCATTCCCTTCTCCAGGGGATTTTCATGACCCAGGAATCGAACTTCTGCCTTGAGTAGGCAACTGAATTCATTCAGTATTTAACTGAATACTTAAAACAAAAAAGTTTCCTAAGTTAAAACTAGTGTTTTATTGAGACAGTTCTTTTGGCAATTGTGAAAAAAATATAGTATCTTAGTTCAAGCTGCTATAAGTACCTTAAGTGAACGTCATTCAGTCATGTCCAACTCTTTGTGACCCCTTGAACTATACAGTCCATGGAATTCTCCAGGCCACAATACTGGAGTGGGTAGTAGTTCCCTTCTCCAGGGGATCTTCCCAACCCACGGATCGAACCCAGGTCTTCTGAATTGCAGGCGGATTCTTTACCATCTGAGCCACCAGGGAAGGTGGCTTATAAACAACAGACATTTATTTCTAACATTCTGTCGCCTGGGAAGTCTAAGATCAAGGCATCAGCAGATTAGGTGTCCAGTGAAGGCCTACTTCCTGGTTGACAGTCTTTCCACTGTGTTCTACATGGCAGAAAGATTAAGAGAGCTCTGTGTGTTTTTGTTTTTGTTTTTAAATAAAGGCACTAATCCCACTCATAAAAGTTTCACTCTCATGACCGAGTCACCTCCTAAAAACTCCACTTCCAAATACCACTACTTTCAGGCTTAGAATTTCCACAGATGAATTTTAAGGGGACACAAACATTCTGTCAATAGTGTACAGAGAATAGAGTTTAGGTCTCTTTAGAAGTTTGTTAAAATGTTCGTGTCCTTTGTAAGTTGAAGATGTATTACTAAGCTGCTAAAACCAAACACGCAACCAAACAAAAGATCAATTAACCCACTGGACAATAAATAAAATTTTCACATACATCTTTTTTTTCTGATTTAGCTTTTGTTTAAATTTCTGATGTTGGCCAAAGTACATGTTCATTATAAAGGATTAGAAGATATACAATAAATAGAAAGACCTCACCAGTAAACCCATATTCCATATTTATTTCCAAGAGAAAGTGGCTGTTTACATTTTGATTATTTATGAAAAGTTGGACTTTCACCAAACATTTTGCTTTTTAACTAGTATTATAAGTACTATTTTTACATCTTGTAAAATTCTTTAAGAACATGATTTTTAATTACTGCATAATATTCTGTACTTCAGAATTTAACTAATTCCTTATGGTAGAACATTTGGATCTGTGTTTTTGCTAATCTGAACAGGGCTTAGAAGAATATCCTTTTATCTAAATATGCACGTTTCTTGTTACTTATGGGATATGTCCTGAGAAGTAAAATTACTAGATTGGAGAGCTTTCTTTATGTATTACTAAACAAGTCAAGCAGCAGAAAGCACTGCAGGAATTTAGGTACTGGTCAGCCCACAAATTTGTCAGGAAAGCTACACCATGAAGCTTAGCTAACAGGCAGGAGTGGAGGAAGTCTGTGCAGCCAGAGCCCCAGGCCAAGCCTTCCCACAGAGCCAGTGAGCCAGGACCCCTCTGGCGTCACCCTTGAGGCTGTAGGGAGCCTACCCTTGCTTTGCCACGACTACTGGCACCAGGCCTGGACCCAGGACACTGGACATCAGATACCATGCTGGCACCACTGCCCCAGCAGCTCCTGGAAACTGAATGTTGCTGCTGCAGCCAGAAGGAGTTCTGTTCTCACCCAGGTTCTCAGCATGACAAGCAAGTGACATGGGGCATCACATCTGAGTGCCCCGGCCTAGGGGCTGGGCATGAGAGCATCTGGTGTTTGTACCTTCCATAGAGAGATGAGCCCTGTCTACCACCAGGATTTTAAAGGTGAGTCCACTCACTGCCAACTTTATGGACAAGAATTAGCACCTCAGTCTTATTTTAATTTTATTTGTTTGCTAGAGAGGATGGACATTTTGGATTGAACTATTGGTATTCTGTGATACCTTTTTCATTAACTGCCTAATCATATCCTTTGATGACTTTTCAGTTGGAGCATAAAAGTGAAAGTGGAAGTGTTAGTCTTGTCCAACTCTTTGGGCCCCCATGGGCTGAAACCCGCCAGTCTCCTCTCCTTTGCTACAGAATGTTGAGAAATAAATGTTTATTGTCTCCCCTGTCCATGGAATTCTCCAGGCAATAATACTGGAGTGAGTAGCCATTCCTTTCACCAGGGATCAAACCTGGGCTTCCTGCATTGCAGGCAGATTCTTTACTGTCTGAGCCACCAAGGAAGCCCACCAGGGAAAAAATATCCTTTTTGTGAGCGTTTCTTTAACAGTAAGACTGTCAAACTCTTTGACAGCCATATATGTTTCATCTTTTTCCCAATTTGACCTTTAACTTCATTTAGGACTTTTAAATTTTAGCCTTCAGAAGTTTACGTATTCTATAAAGTTAGGTCTATAACCTTTTCCCATTATGTTTTCTTACTTTACATTCAAACTTATGCCTTCCCTAATCAGGTGTCAGATAAACATTCATCTACATTTTCTAGTTAATCCAAAAAAATATAATTTCTACATCTTCAGGTGAATTGGTTAAGTTGCAGAAAGGAGATCTACATCTTAGAACGTGTTTCCACTAGAATCCTAGAATGTGAATCCACTAAAATTCAGTAGAAGCAACACAGGAAGGATGTCTTTTCTCTTTTGCTGCTCCTGATGGCATGTCAAAACCCCTGCAGAAACCTCGCACCAGAAGTAGATTGATCAGTTAATAATGCATTCTACTATGACTATACTTTAGTCAACTTAAGTATTGCAAGAAAGTGAAAAAATAAGTGGCTTCTTACTCAGAGTAGTTTTTTTTTTTAAGGCATACTACCATATAACTGACATTTGAATCTCCATGGCAAAAACTCCCTTTACTCTCAGGAGATGTGTGGGTGACCCTCAGGATGGTGGGGCAGATGTAGTAAAATATTAAAGAGGGTTTGGAGAACACTAATGTTGCCAAAGAAAGAAAGGCAAATACTCAAATATTATTTTGTACAGACCTGGAAGAGGTTGCTTCTGAATTTTGCCCATGTTGTTGGTGGTATTTAAGAGTTGGTAACATGCTGAGTATGAAGGTGGGGAAATAGGGGGAAATGCAGCCCACAGCCCTCCAGAGGGGCAGCAAAAGGAGTGAAATCTGCAGGAACAGTTGCATCTTAGGAGAGCTGAGAAAGGGGCACAAGAACAACTTCATAAAATCCATTTCAAGAGTGGTATGGGCATAACTGTTTTAATCACTCCCTTTTCACCCCATCAGTGAGGGAGGGATTCCCACCCTGGGATTATGCAGATGGCGGAACACCTGACACTCTACACTGTACAGATGAGATCAACCACAGTTTATTAGTCATTTATGGTAAGTCTCCTACATACAAGCACACATTCGTAAATCCAAAGTGTTTTTAAGTCCAACGAAGATACCCTAGGTGCCCAAATAACACTGGCTATATACTATCATATTGTAATAGGTTCATAATACTTTTCACACAAATAATATATAAAACACAAAAAATAAAGAAAACATTTGTAATCTTATAGTACAGTATCTTAAAAAGTATAGTAGTACAGTATAGCAGCTGACATACAGGGGCTGGCATTGAATGAGCAGGCATGAAGGGTTACTGACTGGAGGATGGTAGGAGGTGAGCGATGGTAGAGTTGAAGGATCTTTAGCAATAGAAGACTGAGGGCAAGCTGCAATTTCACTCACTCCTGATGTGATTGGACATGTGAACACACGTTGGCATCTTTGATGAAAGTTTGCAACTTGAAGGTGCGTATAGAGGGGATTTACTGTATACTGAAAGCCTGGGGGAGGAGAACACTGCTTGCCATGGTAGGGCCACACGGGGATCGCACTTGAGGACAGAGTGAACCAGCCACAGAGTGTCTATGAGAAACAGGCTTTGTGGTATCAAGTGGGTGTGGTGCCTCTGGATTCCCGCGGGAAGATGTGATTGGCTTGTTTGGATAATTCTGTGAGCTGGCAGGGAACTGAAACCTGCTACTCACGGATAACCATGCACTGTGCTGGGTCCCTTTGATAAGGAGTGTTGTTTGGCTAGGCGACCTTGTCCCCAAGATTAGCATAGGGAGGGGAACTTGTAGTTAGGCTATCTGAGAACTCCTGGATTTTACAAGATGTCAAGGCAGTATATACTATTGAGCCTTAATTTCAAGCCTTACACCACAATAGCACTTCAGGACATTAGTTGATGGTAGGCTTTAGTGGTTAGAAGGAGAGAAAATTCTAAGAAACTTGAGTCCTGGACAGAAGTCAATTTATACCTTCAGAAATCAGGGGTCTCAAAGCAAAATGACAGAGGCAAGACAGATTATTAAGACAAGTTGGGAGAGGGGTAGAGTGTGGGCAAAATGGGTGAAGGTGATTAAAATGTACAAACTTCTGGTCACTTCAGGTCTTAGGGATATAATGTACAGCATGGTGACTATAGTTAATAAAACTGTATTGCATATTTGAAAGTTACTAAAAGAGCTGATCTTAAAAGTTCTCATAAAAAGAAAAAAAATTGTAACTATGTATAGTATGTAGGTATAGCTGGATGGATGGATAAGTGTAAACTTCAGATGTTCCTTGACTTACAAGGGGTTATGTCCCAATACACCCACCATACATTGAAAATATCACAAGTCAAAAAATGTGTTTAAGACACCTAACCTAAGAAACACCATAACTTAGCCTAGCCTAACTTAAATGTGCTCAGAACACTTAGCTTATAGCTGGGCAAAATCATCTAACACAAAGCCTGTTTCATAACAGAGTGTTAGGTATCTCATATAATTTATTGAATACAGAAAACAGAATGGCTGCAGGGTATACAATAGTTATAGGCTGGTGGGTCGTTTACCTTCATGATCACATGGCTGATTGGGAGCTGTAGTCCAGGAGAAGTTCAAAGTACAGTTTCTATTGAATTTGTAATACTTTCTCACCATTGTAAAGCCAAAAAATTGTAAGTTGAACTATCATAACTCAGAGACTGTCTGTAGACTTCATGTGATGATCATTTTGAATCCGTTTACCTCAGACTGGGACTCGAACTCACATGGCTAGGGCTCAAACCCAGTCAAAACCCAGTTTGGGACTTAAACCCGCATGGCTGGGTCTCAAACCCTGCCAAAACTCTGCTTGGGACTTGAACCCAGGTGGCTAGGACTCGAACCCAACCAAAACCCTGCCTGGGACTTGAACACACGTGGCTGGGACTTGAACCCAGCCAAAACCCACAGTATCTGGTTTCCGGACCTAATGAAGCTCAGGTTCTTGATGTCTCATTGCAGAAAGAATTCAGTGAGAGACAAAGTGATAGGTAAGAAGTGGACTTATTCAGATATAGAGAGAAGCACACTCCACAGACAGAATGTGGGCCATCGCAAAGGGCACATGCAGCCTCGAAATTTGGTGTGGTTAGTTTTTATAGGCTGGGTAATTTCATATGCTAATGAGTGGGAGGATTATTCCAACTATTTTTGGGAAGGAGTGGAGATTTCCTGGATTTAGGCCACCGCCTACTCCTTTTAACAGTGCCTTGGAACTGTCATGGGTTTCCCTAGTGGCTCAGCTGGTAAAGAATCTGCCTGCAATGTAGGAGACCTGGGTTCGACCCCTGGGTTGGGAAGATCCCCTGGAGAAGGGAACGGCTACCCACTCCAGTATTCTGGCCTGGAGAATTCCATGGACTGAATAGTACATGGGGTCTCAAGAGTCAGACACGAATGAGCCACTTTCACTTTGGAACTGTCATGGCACCTCTGGGTACATCATTTCACTTGTTGATTGAGGATTAAGGTCTAGTCTTGTCTGTCATCTTGGTCCCATTTGATTCTAATTGCTTTATGTTGTGTCCTTGGGCTATGTCATTCTTTCAAAAATTGCGCCCTGCCCCTTTCCCTCCTGTTACAATTTCACAATATATGCAAATATTAAATCATTAGATTGTATACCTGAAACAAATATAATGTCGTATGTCAATTAAAAAACAAGAGAAGAAAGGGGAAAAAGTGGATTTGGAGTCAGATGATTAAGATGAATCCCACCCATGGTAGCAGTCAGGAGGCTGCTTATGGCCCCAAACACCCACACCCAGTGAATTGAGTAGTGGAGACAGTGTCTGTCTGCAACTTAACCTGCCTTCTACAAAAAGTAGTCACCAATGTACATGCTGTACTGAGGAAGAGAAAATTAATCCCATCAGCCTGGTCTCTAGAGACCCACATATCCGGTCACTTAGGTGATGGCTTCAATAGAAAGCAAACAGAAATTTCTGGGGGCTTCCCAGGGATGTTGTGTCATAGTTTGACGTAAGGTGCTGGGTGGTGCTTTCCAAGGCAGCCCTATCGTGGACACATAGTTAGCAGCATAAAGCACAAGGTACCACATTATTCAATATTTCATCAAGTATTTGATAAGCCCCTACCACATACCCAGAATTCCATATAGGACAGAATCCCTTTCCTCAAAGGAGTTCCTAATCTTGGGAAAGTAGCATAATTTTATATGAAAAAGAAATTTCAAGTATGTAAATATTTTCCAAGATGAAGAACATGGAAAATATAGCATGTTTTTCCTATAATTACAATAGGCCCTTTGTATTGCCAGCTCCACATTCACAGATTTAACAAACCACAAATTGAAAACAATCAGAAATAAAAATTCCAAAAAGTTTTGAAAAGTGACACTTGAATTTTCCATACACTGGCAACTATTTACATAGTATACATTGTATTTACAACTATGTTTGCATAGCATTTATATTGTATTTAGAAGTATTTACACAGTATTTATGCTCAGTCATGTCCGACTCTTTGCGACCCTATGGACTGTAGCCTACCAGGCTTCTCTATTCATGGGATTTTCCAGGCAAGAGTACTGGAGTGGGTTGTCTTTTCCTTCTCCAGGGTATCTTCCCGACCCAGGGATCGAACCCAGGTCTCACGCATTGCAGGCAGATGCTTTACCCTCTGAGCCACCAGGGAAGCCCCTATGTTATATTAAGTATTATAAATAAACTAGAGATATATAAAGTATACAGGATGATATTTATAGGTTATTTGCAAATATTATGTCAGCTTATATAAGGGACTTGAGCACTCACAGATTTTAGTATCCACAGAGGTCCTGAAATCAAAGCTTTGAGAATGCCAAAGGACAACTGTATATTGCTTACATTCTATACTTTAAAGAACTTATACAGGACTCCTCGTCCCGCCCTTGGCGGGTGGCGACGGCCGCGGCCGCCCCGGGTCCGGCCCGGCAGGTGGCGGAGCGCGGGGACGCGATGGCGGCGGCCGAGGCCCGCGAGCTGCGCGCCGCCCGGGGCCGGCAGTAGCCGGCACGAAAAGAGCCTGGGGCTGCTCACCGCCAAGTTCGTGTCGCTGCTGCAGGAGGCCAAGGACGGCGTGCTGGACCTCAAGGCGGCTGCAGATACTTTGGCTGTGAGGCAAAAAAGAAGAATTTATGATATCACCAATGTCTTGGAAGGAATTGACTTAATCGAAAAAAAGTCAAAAAACAGTATGGAAAGGTGTAGATGCTGGCTGTAATACTGAAGAAGTCATAGATAGATTAAGATATCTCAAAGCTGAAATTGAAGATCTAGAACTGAAGGAAAGAGAACTTGATCAGCAGAAGTTGTGGCTACAGCAAAGCATCAAAAATGTGATGGACGACTCCATTAATAATAGATTTTCCTATGTAACTCATGAAGACATCTGTAATTGTTTTAATGGTGATACACTTTTGGCCATTCAAGCACCTTGTGGTACACAACTGGAGGTACCTATTCCAGAAATGGGTCAGAATGGACAAAAGAAATACCAGATCAATCTAAAGAGTCATTCAGGACCTATCCACGTGCTGCTTACAAATAAAGAGTCCAGCTCATCTAAGCCCGTGGTTTTCCCGGTGCCCCCCCCAGACGACCTCGCGCAGCCTCCCTCTCAGCCCCCCACCCCAGTGCCTCCACACAAGCCCAGCTCGGCCGTCCAGAGCCTGCCTGAGCCACCTGTCTCTGAACGAAGCCAGCCTCTCCAGCACACGCCGGCCACAGACTTGTCTTCAGGATCTATTAGTGGAGATATCATTGATGAGTTAATGTCTTCTGATGTGTTTCCGCTCTTACGGCTTTCTCCGACCCCAGCAGATGACTACAACTTTAATTTAGATGATAATGAAGGCGTTTGTGATCTGTTTGATGTTCAGATACTAAATTATTAGATTCCATGGAAACTTGGGACTGTTATCTACCTCTAACTGTGTAACATTTTAGACTTCTTAATAACCTAAGTATTTAAAATAATGAATGTAACACCTTTTTAGTTCACTGATTCTGAAATGTTCTTCCCTAATACTTTATTTTTGCTTCACAAAACTTCAACCATAAAAACAAAGGATTCTGACTGTTTCAGGAGAAAAAATGATTTCACATCCACCAACCCTCCACCCTCAAGTAATTACTTTCTGAAATTTCAACTTTTCTTCCCATTTTGAACCCTTCTGTTTTCTTCCCCTTATATGAGAAGAACGTTAAAGTAGACTTCAGGTCATGAGAAACAAGGAAGTTGTCCAAGGGCTTATCACTTGTTCTGTCTTCCACTTGTACTGCCACAAGACTGTCCGTGTTCCTTTGTGTCCTCCAATCCAGAAATTCACTGCCACTTATAAAGTGAAGGGTGTAAACTAGGATATATTAACTGTTTCAGTGAACAGAGTTTGTGAAGTGCCTTCTGTTTTAGCACTTTAAGTTTATCACATTTTGTTGACTTCTGACATTCCACTTTCCTAGGTTATAGGAAAGATCTGTTTATGTAGTTTGTTTTTAAAATGTGCCAATGCCTTTACATTAACAAGATTTTTTAAATAAAATTGTATAAAAGATTAAAAAAAATAAATAACTTATACAAGGCACATTATGTGGCAAGACACTTTCATGACCTACAGGCTGAAACTCTCATGTACCCACAACCAATCATGGCTAAAGTTTCATGTTGCTTTAACACGTGTGCATTTTGGTTCAAGCACATACAGGCACAGTTATGGCCGGCACAGTCCAGAAGTCTTCTCACTCATTTCTCACTTTGTTCTGCCTAGACCGCTTGACAGTTCCTGAGCCCGGGGCTGTTCAGTCTCTCTAGTCTATCAGCCAAACTTGCTTGGCCATTCTCCTTGATCTCTCCCACTCCCACCCCAACATCCTTTCAGAGATACCTGGAGGCAACCATTAGAGGAATAAATTGACTTTGGGTCATTTGGAGGATAATGCAGTTAAATCTAGAAAGTCTAATCCATTTGGGGAGTTTCCTCATATAACTTTTCCAACGCCAGACAAACTCCTGTCCAAGGGTACAGTTTGGGTAGGTTTCTGTCCTTGTCATCCATAGAACATGATCACATCAATGTTAGCCCCAGAGTGCTCTGCTGTAACTCCAGGTTGGTCTTGGTCCCTAAATCAGTGGTAGACAGTCTGCAGTGGGGGGTTTTAACTATACAAGCCCAGTTCCTGTCCCCGCAATTGCTGATAAAGGAGTCTGAGGCTGGTCCAGCAAAATCTCTATGTGTCAGAGTTGAGATGAAGCACAGGCATCCACTTAATATAAAGAGAAACTTCAAACAATTATAACTGATCGATAATGCAATCCTTTCTGTGAACTCATTGTTACTGGAAGTTTTCCAGCAGAGGCCAAATTTATGAACAGTTACTCCTCTTCCTTCATCATAAAACATAACTATACCCTAAAACTGCTTTCTACATTTCTTCATTAATCGGCACACATGTCCTATGGGACAGATGTCATTATTATTCTCATTTTGCAAATGAGAGAAGTGAGATGCAGGGAGTGTAAATAATTTGCCTAAGATCAAATAACCAGAAAAGATGAAGGCAGGACTAACTAACCTAATGATTATTCCTGATCTACTCCTCCATGTGGCCTCAAATCTGAAGACGTGCACTGGCCCAGGAAGGTGGCTGACGGCCTAGGCCACTTTTCAGTTTATTCAGAGACCCTTAAGTCTAATTGGAGGTCAGAGAGTGAAGGGCTGGGGTCACCACAACCAGAGACACACTGCTGCAGACTTTCTTTGCTAGACCTTCCTGCTTACCCTCAGGCCCTTCACCTCTTGGACTGACAAAATGATTGCTGTTGTTTATTAAGGGCTTACTTACCATGTGCTTTGCGAACTGGTTTATGTGATGTCACTTAATCATTACAACAATACCAGCAGGAAGGTATTAGATCTACTTCACAGACGTAGAAACTGAGGCTGAACATCTTACCCACAGTCAGAGTAAAGCCATGAATCAAAGTCAAATGTATGCATGTTCAAAGATGACATATCATTGGGGCATCTCCAACCAGAATCATTACCAGATATAAGAGCCTCCAGGAT
Organism: Bubalus bubalis; assembly: GCF_019923935.1. Classification (NCBI taxonomy): domain Eukaryota; kingdom Metazoa; phylum Chordata; class Mammalia; order Artiodactyla; family Bovidae; genus Bubalus; species Bubalus bubalis. The sequence goes on from NC_059167.1 coordinate 30,930,127, forward strand.
TCCTGGAACTCAAGTGACTGAGGCTACAGCAGGCACAATGTACACTGCTGAGATGGAAAGCAGTGTGTGTGTGTGTGTGTGTGTGTGTGTAGTCATGCACACGCACACACAGGCACACAATTGTACAGGGTACAGGATGTCAGGACACTGGGTTCTGGCCCTGACCACCACTCTACATTTAAGTCCAGAGAGGAATTAAGGCTCTTTGAGGACCTGTTTTTACTCTACAGATGAAGCAGGACTCTGAGATCTTCTAAAAAGCCTTGAAATCAACACCCCTCTTTTCACCCTCCAGTAGCAAGCACACTTTGGCAGCTAAGAATCCCCTCAGGCCACATGCATATCACCAATCCCTCTGTAGGCGGTGGAGCCTCACAGAAAGGGTCTGGGGTCTGCTGTGCTGGCGTGAAGGCCATAGGCTTATAGTCCTGAGATGTTTAAAGGCCTTTCAGAACTCAGAACCATACAGAAATCAAAACCTCAGAAAGGCACTGGGCTTCCCTTTTCCACTTGGTAGTACAGCCTAATCTACAGCATGAAGTGGAAAATTGTGTCCGTTTTTTGTACTTAGAATTGTACGTCGAGTCCTGAAGGGTGGTTTTTGCTGTCCTACTCCCGTGCTTCCTGACCCTGAACGTGGCATCTGTGTTGGTCATCCTCTGGCCACGCCTCCCCCAGGGACAAAACCTTCAGGAGCCAGGTGCGCGGGGAGGGAATGCGTGGTGTCAGGCTTTATGGACAGGCAGCTGTCTTCAGGACTGTTAGTTTGGCACATGGTTTTGGACTCAGACAGACTTTGAGTTTAAATCCTGATTCTGCCCCTGAGTCGCTCTTGGGAAGGTCACTTGCGTCTCTGACCTTTGTTTCCTTTCCTGGAAAATGGGGCACTAATGCCTGCTGTGCAGCCTGGGACCTGGCAAACGCCCAAGGCGGAGGTGGTGTGATTTCAGCAGCACTGAGAGGGACCCTGGGGCCAAAACAAACCCTTCCCCAGCCAGCTTCCTGACATAGTCTGGCCTCTACCCACCTCCTCAGCCTCAACCAGGAAGAAGACTGTCACTCTGCTTTCTTGAATAGCACCGCGCTTTCTCCTCTTGCTCAATATCTGTCCCTGTGGCCCCTCTTTCTAGAACGTTGTTCTCCTCAAAACTCTTCCCCATTCATCGGGTTAACACCTGCCTCCAGGTGTCCTCAGTCATCCAGAAGAGAATCTTTCAGGGCCACCCTGGTTCAGCCATATCCTTGCTGGTGTGATTATTTTATTAATGTTTATCAGTGAATTATGTTAATTAACTATACAATAAATGTAGGAGAGACAAGCTAATTAAAGAATATAAGTTTCATGAAGGTGATTATTTTATTCATCGGTGCCTGGCACATACTAGGCCTCAGTAGCCATTTATTGAAAGAATGAATGTATAAGAGATACATTCATTTCACTTAAAGAAACATGTCTGCCATAGTGCTAGCACCCCCTGAAAATGTTAAGTTATTCTAAAGACACAAAGTTGGGATAAAACACTTACAGTGAAACAAAGTTAGACAGGTTCCTTCTATGTGGGGCTTCTCAACACCTAATGTGGATTGTGAATTTCCAGGAGGAAGGTCAAAACCCAACAAGCAACCACATTTACCACTTATGCCTCATTGGGAGTGAGTTTAATCAAAACCTGACCCAGAAAAGAAAAAAAAAACCTTACCTAGAAAGTGAGTAATGGAGGCATAGAGATTATGGGCTCTGAAGGTAAGGAACTCTGCTTATCACCAGCCTGTCCCAAAGCCCCTGGACTCCTGGGAGCAAAATCAAGTCAAGTCTCATATAACTGAATCAGGTGGGCTGTTCACTTCTCACCCACAAATCCCCCAACAGCAGAATCTTGGCCCAGTAAATGTCAACCTGGACCCTAGTTCTCTTTACTACTATTACCAAGAGACGTCTTACATCAGCGATGAAGGGATTTTATCTGTTTGTCATCTTAAATAAAAAGCGATGCTGGCAATGGTGTAAGGTTGATGTGTCCTAAAGAAACAGACCTGGTCTCTGTCTGGTTTTGTTTTCTTTTATTGCTTTTGAAATCCAACGTTCCTCTTCTCGTTGCTGGCTACAGGGCAATACTGGTTTTGCTCAAGTGGAATATCTATTTGGAGATGATTGAAAAAACAAAACTGGCTAAAAGAAGGGTCAGGCACGACTAGAGATAATTACAATAGAAACAAAAGGCTGACACATAAACCAGATGGGTATCCAAAACTGGGTTGGTTTCCGTGTTTCAAATACTGGCTTCTGAGAAGCTGTGTTTGAATGCGAGCATGGGGCAACGCCTGAGATCTCACAGTGGATGCAGCGTGTAAATGAGGCTACACAGAACGGAGCTGAAATGCTGGCTCTGATCCCTGGTGCTTCCAAGATGTCCCCACAGTATCAGGGAGAGTGTTTACAGATAGCACAAAACTGATAAGTAGGAAGAGTTTGTCTTCAGGCCCTCTTTTCCACATTCAGCTGGGGAACTCAGCCTACCCCCTCACTAAAGAGGTGGGAGCTGTTTCCCACCTCAGCCTGCCTTAGCAGCTAACTTCTTTCCATCCCCTTCATTCAAGGTCCTGACTGCTTTTAAAACTAGTGGTTTGAACATGTGACTTGCTCCTCCGTAAAATATTTGGATTTTAACAAGAATCTTCTGGCTGAAACCGGCGAGTCACTCTAGTGGCAAGTCAGGCAATAGAATAGATGCTTCACAGCAGACTGTGCTTCAGTTGCCCTCAGGCCCTGCCCAGAGGCAGCTGTCTGCCCTGGCTTGTAGAACTGGCTCAGCTTCAGCTCTTTGCTGTGCCGTAAAGGTAGGTTAAAGGGCAACAGGGCACCAAAGGCAACGAGAATAGAAAACAGCGCATGGAGATGGTATTTTGTCCATGGATTGGGGATTACTATTCTAAGAAGCCAGAATTTTTCCAATAGAGTTTTATACAATAAAATAAATGTGTTCTACACTTTTAGTGTTTAAATAAACATAGAGGATTTATTTCCAGCCATAATGTAAATTGGTGATGTGGAAAGTTACGAAAAGAGAAGGCATGCTAAACCTTCAGACCTCCTGGTTTCTGTCACTGCTCTGTATACTTAAACAACACTGATTTCTACATAAATAACTGACCTCTTATACAATATTTGTAAGATGTTTTTCTCTAAGAATTTTCCCCTTTCTCAAAAGATACTGTTAGTATGAACTGAAGTTTATGGAAACTAACATGAGTAAACTAAGGGCAAAGTGTAGTATATGTATAGATTTATTTCATTTTTTTCCCCATTGAAGCTCTTGATTTCCTAGATTCGTGCTTAAAACTACAATAGAACACTGTGACCCAAGATATCGCTTCCTAAAATATACCCTGAAGTAATAGACTTCCAATCTTTTTTGACTTTGACCTGTAGTAATAAATCTATTTTACTTTATGATCCCCCCCAACACACCTGAAATCAAAGTTTCATAAAACAAAGCTTATTCTTGTTACATGCTGTATACTTTAGTATTTTCTATTGTATTCACTTCTATTTATTTTACTTTCTTATTTTTCTTAAAAAAAAATTGACATTACTAACCACAGGCAACTTGGGACCCACAGTTTCAAAAACACTGCCTTAGAGAAACTCTTGTAACATATATAAAAACATTTATAGCAACACTGTTACAAAAAGCAAAAAAAAAAAAAAAAAGTGGGAAAGTGCATATGGCAAATAATCAACATTGTGTATAGAGCACTGGCAGCAGTTGATATTAGGAAAGGGCTTTCTGAGGAAATGACATTTAAATTCAGACTAGAAGACAAAGCTTGGCAAAGAGTATTGTACACTGAGCAGGCCTTGAATAAGCAAAGAACTTGGCACCCTCAAAGAATGGAGGGAGGCTAATGTGGTTGGGTCAAGGAGAGAGACATCTGATGAGATTGTGATGGTAGGTTGGGGATAAATTACGCAATGTTTCAAAGGCAATTTTAAAGATAATGGATTTTTATCCAAGTGCAATGGGTAGCCACTGAAGCATTTAAACTGGGAAATGGCATGCTCAACTTATCTTTACAACCATTGCCCCAGTTCTTTAGTGAAGAACGGGTCAGAAAGAGGATAGAGGAAAATCAGTTAAGAAGCTATTGTAAAAGCCTTTGGTGGTTTGGACTGTGGTTAGAGTAGAAGCAGAGAGAAGTAGATTGATACAGGGAATATTTTAGAGGTATAGTCTATAGGACTTAGGGATACCTTATTTGGGATTTAAGTGGAGGTTGAAGGAGGGAGATGAGATTGAAGATAAGGGCTATGTCAAGGATGACCCACCCACTGTTCTAGCAAGAACATCTGAGTAGATGAAGGTGAAACTTATTGATATAGAAGACCAAAGTGGGAGCACATCTGAGTGAGTCAAAATGAAGAGTTTCATTTTGTAAATCTTAAGTCTGAGATGCTTGTGAGCTGTCCAAATAGAAAAATCAAGTTATTAATTATCTGTGCAAAGCTAGAGCTCGGCAAGCAGATCAGACTGGACATATACATTTGAGAGTTAGCAGCCTATACAGTCAAGGTCATTCTGGGATGACAGAGCAGAGCACAAGAAGAGAGCCCAGGATGGAACCATGAGGAGCCCTGATATTCAAAACCAGCTTGAGAAGGAGGAACCATGGCCACAGATAATAAACCAGGGGTATGTGGTCTCATAGGAGACAAATAAAGAGAATGACTTAAGAACTGGTCAGTAATCAACAGTGTCAAATGTTGCTAAGAAGTTAGAGATGATGAAACTGAGAAGCATCTGTTAGATTTAGTAACACAAATGTCACAGTGGCCTTATCAAGAGCTGTTTTTTCTAGATTGGTGGGGTAGAAGAAAGAAAGGAAGGAAAGGAAGTAGAGATAGTGGGTGTAGACAACTCCTGTGAACATTGGCTGGGAAGGAGAGAAGAGCAATGGGAATACTGGCAGAGAAGAATGTATAATCAAGGGAGGTATTTTTGTTGGTTGGTCGGTTGAGGTGTAAGAAGATGTTTGAATGCTCTTTGGAAGGTCTGGGTGGAGAATAAGAAGCTAAAGATGCAAAACAGAGGAATAAACCACAGCAACGTCCTCAGATGGAAAGCAAACATGGGTGGCTGAATAGCTTTGGATCAGAGGAGGGATATTCTTCTCCATTGTGGCAAAAGGAAAGAGAGAGTGTGTGTGGGTTCAAGAAATTCTGCGGAATTGATGGTGGGCAGTTACTGTCTGATGAATGCAAAGTGAGTCAGTTTTGCATGGTTTGGCTGCAAGAAATAGAATACCCAACCCAAAGCAGCCCAAGAAACACAAAGGTTTATTTTTCTCCCTTAATATAAAGTCCATTACCGAGCAGTTTAATTGCTACAATTGTTAGAATTGAATATCATCATCTGAAATGATGCAGCCAGCTTTATACCCTAGGCTGCATTTATTGAACTTATTGTCCTACACATGCATATAGTTAGAAATTCTACTTTTCAGAGTGCAGTTGAATGTACTTTGTGAATAGTTACAGAAAGTAAGAGAGAAAGAGGGGTGGAAGATAGAGGGCTCTTGTAAATTCAGTCTTACAAAAGAATCATTAATGATTGTTGCTAACATGGCTGCCTAGGGGGCTGTGCAATGTTGCAGCATTCGTTGTTAGGTGCATAGTAGAATCAGCTACAAAGCCTGTGGGGACAGTTCAACCCAAGGAAGAGGATGGTAGGTATAAATAAATTAGCAAGAAGTGTTTGTTGCTGACAGCCAGTAGGAGATGTTCATTTAAGGAAAAATGAATGTGGATTTAAAATATCCAATAATCTGTATAATTTTTTTCCTACCAGTCTGAATAAAAAAAAAACAACACACATTAACTTTGATCCACATTCCTTTTACTCTAAGCTGTATTGTTTACCTGTGGGAGGTCAGCATGGAACTTGTCACCTCTTCCTCCTTGAAATCCAACAAAAGATGCCACTGAGACACAATCATAGACACAAATTAAGGAAAGTATTCATCTGACACTTTCTTACTGGTGTGAATGGTGAAGATTCAGAGACTAGCTCTGATGAAGCTTGGTGTCTGCTAGCATGCTCTTCGCAGTCTTGACTACATGGATTCCAAGACATGAATACTGGAACTTTGTCATTTAATGATATGGAAGAAATACTGAAGATGGTATACCTTATTTTGTCCATGGCAAGGCTTAGGATTTCTGTCTTGGAATTCATATAGTCATGTCAATATAGGCCAAATGCCCCATTTCTAAAATGATGCTTCATTCTCTTGAAACATATACTTTACCATATGTAAAATAGAGAGCCCATGGAAATTTGCTCTATGATGCAGGGAGCTCAAACCCAGTGCTCCGTAACAACCTAGAGGGGTGGGATGGGATGGGAGGTGGAAGGGAGGTTCAAGAGGGAACAAACGTATATATAACTATGGCTGATTCATGCTGATGTATGGCAGAAACCAATACATAATTGTAAAGCAAAGTATCCTTCAGTTTAAAAAAAAAATGAAACATCATGTTGAAAGATAAATATTTTGCTGTTTCTAGAGACTGGTGCTATAGATAATTAAAGTTTTGATAATTTTGCCTCTTTTATTACTATTCAAAGTAAAACAACTGAAGCAACATAAAAAATAAAATTATGCTTCACTCTTAATGGAAATATGTTATAAAGATATGAATCCCTATTAGGAGTTTATGGTGCCTTAATTAAGGAAAGCTTCTCTGATATCAAGATTTTGAAATATCTCTTGATTAAGCATATCAGAGCTTATATCACTATATAATTTCCCATTTTTTAAAGGTGAAATGTATTCATTTCTTCTGCAAAATTAAGGAAGGGTAATCGTGAGACCACCTGACCTGCCTCTTGAGAAACCTGTATGCAGGTCAGGAAGCAACAGTTAGAACTGGACATGGGACAACAGACTGGTTCCAAATCGGAAAAGGAGTATGTCAAGGCTGTATATTGTCACCCTGCTTATTTAACTTCTATGCAGAGTACATCATGAGAAACACTGGGCTGGAAGAAACACAAGCTGGAATCAAGATTGCCGGGAGAAATATCAATCACCCGATATGCAGATGACACCACCCTTACGGCAGAAAGAGAAGAAGAACTAAAAAGCTTCTTGATGAAAGTGAAAGAGGAGAGTGAAAAAGTTGGCTTAAAGCTCAACATTCAGAAAACTAAGATCATGGCATCTGGTCCCATCACTTCATGGGAAATAGACGGGGAAACAGTGGAAACAGTGTCAGACTTTATTTTTGGGGGCTCCAAAATCACTGCAGATGGTGACTGCAGCCATGAAATTAAAAGACACTTACTCCTTGGAAGCAAAGTTATGACTAACCTAGATAGTATATTGAAAAGCAGAGACATTACTTTGCCAACAAAGGTCTGTCTAGTCAAGGCTATGGTTTTTCCAGTAGCCATGTATGGATGTGAGAGTTGGACCATGAAGAAAGCTGAGTGCCGAAGAATTGATGCTTTTGAACTGTGGTATTGGAGAAGGCTCTTGAGAGTCCCTTAGACTGCAAGAAGATCGAACCAGTCCATTCTAAAGGAGATCAGTCCTGGGTGTTCTTTGGAAGGACTGATGCTAAAGCTGAAACTCCAGTACTTTGGCCAACTCATGCGAAGAGTTGACTCATTGGAAAAGACTCTGATGCTGGGGCATCAGATTGGGGGCAGGAGGAGAAGGGGACGACAGAGGATGAGATGGCTGGATGGCATTACCGACTCTATGGACGTGAGTTTGAGTGAACTCCGGGAGTTGGTGATGGACAGGGAGGCCTGGCGTGCTGCGATTCATGGGGTCGCAAAGAGTCGGACACGACTGAGGGACTGAACTGAACTGAATCCTGAGACGGGAAGCAGGAACAGAGGACCAATAGAACATTTTTCAGGTGAATCAGCTCAGGAAAATTTACAAAAGGTAGTTCCAAATCTGTGATGATATTCCCTTAGAAAGTCTTTGTGTTCTCCCGAAAGTTCACATAATACTGGTTAAAAGCTATAGGCTTAGCCTAAATGTGATTCCGTGTCACTGAAATAAAATTATAGGATTCTGAACAACGGCAAATCTTCGATATTTACAATAGGTGGTTCTCTGGGAGTGAGGGGGAAGGAGTCAGATAAATTGTCAAGACTTCTAGGTGGCTCAGCTGGTAAACAATCCACCTGCAATGCGGGAGACCTGGGTTCTATCCCTGGGTTGGGAAGATCCCCTGGAGAAGGGAACAGCTACCCACTCCAGTATTCTGGCCTGGAGAATTCCATGGACTATATATACGCCGTGGGGTCGCAAAGAGTTGGACACGACTGAGCTACTTTCACTACTACTTCTGCTAGAGAACAAAAATAAGATTGCTGCCATGTAGACCACACTCTGAAATCTGTAGCTGAAACTTTATTGCAATACCAATCTGGACTGATTTCGTGATTTTTATGACACGACTGCAACCCCATGGACTGTGTAGCCTGCCAGGTTCCTCTGTCCATGACATGACTGAGCAATTAACACTAATCATTCATCAACAAATATTTGTTAAGCATCCAATTTGAACACAGACTACCTTAGCAACTTTGATCATTGTCTAAAAACTGAGATCATTGTCTATAAACACAGCTGTATAAACTGTCATTGTGGGTCTGATCTGTAAAGATAATTTCTGGTATTCCTTAAGGTAAAAAGCACATTTTATTAATATTTGACATTGGATAAGGAGCAGGTGGATGATCACAAAAATGCTCCCAGAGGCAGTATAATATGGCTAAGAGCCTAGACTTTGAAGTCAGATAGATTTAGATCCAAATGGACTTCAGGCAAATCTAATCTCGATGCTCTTCGATTTCCGCATCTATAGAGTGAAAATAATACCTATCCCAGAGCTGTTGAAATTCAGTGAGATAATATCCATATAGTATTTAACAAAAAGTGCTTATTAAATACCATGCTGCCATGGAAAAATCATTATTAAAGTAGAAAGAGACAAGACTGATAGCACTACATTACTCCTTCCTTGCTTTTATTGTCAAATTCAGTAACACTTTGAAGACAAAGCATATAGAAATACACACATGCATATACACACAAATCTGTGAATCCACAGGTCAAGTGGAGAGCCCTGACAGCCAGTCAGGTTCATGTAACCTCTCTGACAAAAGGCTTTTTCCATTTTACTAAGGAATGAGCTGTTCAGAGCACCAGCAGTATAATTTAGCTGTCTAACGGAATTAGGGTTCTACTGGTGAAATGCTTTACCTGAAACTGAGAAAGCCACGGGTTTACGGTCAATAGTGTCAGAATTCTGCATTTTTCAGCAGGTAGGTGCTTCAGTGTAAGATGTCCTGGCTTCCACCTGATAATGATAACAGTGAGTGGAGGTTGTTATTTTCTATGGGTTAACTAGTTCATTAACTCTCCCTTGAGCAGAGGCTTTACAACTTGCCCATACATTGGAATGGCCACGGAGCTGTTAAAAAGTTTGGATGCCAAGTCTCATCTCAAGAGATTCTGACTTTACTGGTCTGGGATACAGCCTGGGCCTAAGGACGTTTTCAAGCTGCCCAAGTGATTCTAATGAGCAGCTAAGGTAGAAAACCCCTGCCCTAAAGCCTAAGCTCCAGCTTAACTCACAGGGGAGATCTCATCTATATTGCATGCAGCAGATGGTGCCTAAACACACACACATACACACACACACACACACACACTCACTCACTCCAGTCACCTGCTATCCTGCAACCTCACTGAGAAGTCACTGTTTGTGCTTTTGGTTGGTGTTTGGTCAGGAGGGAGGTGGAGTGCCAAGCTGAGGGTTTCCATTTCATTGTTTAGCGTCCAAGGAGCAGAGCTCAAGGTGTTATCACTCTCAGATTTTCTCTTGAGCTACAATTACAAAAGTGCCATGAGCAACAGCAGATGCTCTCAGCATGTGAAAAGCCATCAGAGTCTTTTCACAGGCTACAGTGAAGACAGGGCATATGGACTGTGAGGTCCAGGTTAGTGGCAAGGGCTTGATAGAGGAGGTGCATGTTTGTTTAGGCCGTGGAAGCCCTCTTGCTTTGCTCACAGCTAGACACATTTCTTTCTAAGGTTTATAATGGGAAGCTGCTGATCCTCACTGGGGTAAATTGATTGCGAGAGTGCAGAGTTCAGACAATTATGAATGTAGAAATCTTCTGGGGGGACTCTATAGAATACAGATTCCTGAGCCTTCCCCTCTTTTCCCATTCTGATTCATTAGCTCTGAGACAGGGTCAAAGAGTCTGCATTGTCACAGATACAATAGGTGGTTTTTATATAGATGGTCCAGGATTCACTGATGTTGGAGGACACTAAGCAAATCAGTTGTCAATGATATATACATATATACTAATATTTTATTTATTTATGAGTCTGCACTGGGTCTTTATTGTGGAGCATGGACTACAGGCTAAATTTAAAGGTTCACTGAAGTCAGGGGAGAGGTGATATTTTTGGGGACATCTTAAATAGAGAAATGAAGAGCCAGGGCAGAATTATGGAGAATGATAGAGAAGGATCAGTGAGAGAGAAAAGAGAATATTCAGAAAGTGTATGGTTGCTAAGGGCAATATAAGAGACATTTCAGGAGGGAGAGGATTTACTTTAAACTCTGGCAAAGAGCCAAAGAATGATACAACTGAGAAGGTGTCTTGCCCAGTGATGAATGCAGTGTTCTTAATGGCAAACGATGGAAGCCTACTCTGGCTAACTTCAGCAGAAAAAGGTGTATTGGAAGAATATTGAATAACTCAAGACAGGAAGAATGGAGGACTAGGCTGAGAACCTGGTAGGAACCGAAGAAACTTGGAATCATGGAACATGCCTAAGGTCTTGCCCAAGAAATTGTCTGGTGAAGATATCGCCATTGGCTCCCCACTCTGGGGTAGTCACTGCATTCACCAGAAACTTCATGTTGCCCCTGCTGCTATGACTGATCTCTAACTGAGCTTGTGTTCTTGCCTCCTGCTCTCCAAAATCAAAGTTCCTTTTGCATTTTTTGGCCAATCCTATTGGCCAAACCCAGATCATGTACTCACACTCTAACAGGGAGAAAGAAAAGTGTGGTCCTCTTCAACTTTCATAAAAGGCCAAAGGAGTCCACATCCACATCCATCAATCCATATGATTGGGAGAGTTCTTACACATGAAGCTGTTTCTGTGCTGAATATCCTGGAATGTCCATCATATATCACTTGGGACATTTGAAACTATGATTTCAGAAAAGGCTTTAGTGACAAAGTCTGGTTAAAGAGTGAATGCATACTAAGGAATTCTTTACTTTGGCATAAACTATCCCCCAAAAGGGAGGACAAAATGGAAAGAAGAAATTCTTTAGAATGGTGAAAGCCTGAGACAGTTTGTATGCAAGGGAGAATGTATTTATAGAGAGAAAGAAGTGATGCAGGTCTCGTTTGCCACTGGATTTGCAGAACTTAGAATAGGAAGAGAGCTTCCCAGGTGGCACTAGTGGTAAAGAATCTGCCTGCCAATGCAGGAGATGCAAGAGACGCGGATTCAATCTCTGGGTTGGAAAGATCCTCTGGAGTAGGAAATGGCAAGCCACTCCAGTATGCTTGCCTGGGTGACCCCATGGACAAAGGAGCCTGGCAGGCTACAGTTCACGAGATGACTGAGCAAATAAGCACACACACAGAATAGGAAGAATGAGGGTGGGAGGAAAAACAAGAAGAGAAAGAAAAAGGGCCATAAGAAACAAAGATGCATAGACTTGTGAAGTCTACTTGGGAGGAAAGAAGATGCAGTTGATGTTAAGCACATATTTGTTGGATTCCCATCAGCTGAATTTGTGAATTTCCTCAGCAGCCACACCTCAACACTGTCAAGTATGACCAATCTTTTGGTTGGGATTTTGAAGATCCTCCTCCCCTGACTCAGCACATTTCAAGTTCTTTTTTTCCCCCTTTCTCCTATTGATTTTACAGTAAGTACCATGGCCTGATTCTCAGTCTAGTCCAGCTCAACCTGCAGTCCATGAACTGAGCATAACGAGTTCGGATTTGCTCTGACCTTATGCTGCCACTCTTTGAGTGGGGTCAGAAGATCTTGCCAGGTGCCATCCAGATAATCTTGGTTGAGCTTCTCCTAGTCTCCAGCTCTCATTTATTAAGTTTGGTGAGGTTTAAAGGTATAATAGGAACTGAGGAAGAAAATTCAGCTAAGTGGTCCAGGAAGAGATTACACTCAAGACTTTGTGTGCAGCACAAAGGAGAAGGGCAGTCATTGGTCTCAGAAGCTCTGAACAAGATTCAATTATGCGTTTCAAAATAATCAAGCCTAAAAGAGGGATACTTTTCGATGCCAGGAGCCGGCATATTGCATATTGAGTGCGTATTGCATATTGAGTGCAGCACTTTCCACAGCATCATCTTTCAGGATCTGGAATAGCTCAACTGGAATTCTATCACTGCCGGGAGCCAGCGTGAGGAATTCCGCCCATGACAAAGGTCATGAGGAAGGAGGCTCGGCATACGCAAAGGCGGGATCGAGCCTCAGGAGTCCCCCTGGAAATTCTCGAGCATCTACCCCCCAAACCAGAGTCTGCCTACTTTCTGCTTTGTGCTTTCACCTACACCTCTGACTTTACAGGGGGCTGTCCCCCACTACCTCTCTCTGAAAAAAAAAGTTAGCTTACAGCTCCAGTTAATAATTCCTGGGTGTGACAGTGTTTCAACCTACAAACTCCTTTGGAAATCCTCTAGCCTGCCTGAATAGGTTTTTCCGGCCACATGTGATTGTTCAGAGCCTCCCAGCTGTGAGAGGCAGGAGATGTTCTAAACTGCCTAAACACAGATTCCTTTGAGTAGTTAAAAGATTGATTAGAAATTGTATTGGTGAAGGGTTTTTCACTTGTTGGGCCAATGTTTGCTGCTAAGTCTCCATACTCCTTACCTACTGTGTCCTTGGCAGTGTATTGATTGATATAATGGGTGTATAGAAATGTAAGTAGTAGCCTCAATGTTTGTAACGTTGGACCCTTGAGTTAATTCTTTTCTTGATTGAGCCCACCTCACCTTTGCCCTATAGGAATGCAGCTTTGTCCAATGCTTTTTTGGAGGCTGGTGCCTGACTTTGGAATAATCACCTTTAGAGAAAGATAAGTTTCTTAAAATGTTAACAGGCCTCCTGGCCAGAAGATGATGTAATTCACCTGAACTTTTGCATATGATAAGTTTGAAAGCCTGGCTTCGATTAGAACCAGGAACTGCTGTCCTTGCATGACTCCACCCCTTCCCCCATTATCCTCTATGCACAACTTAAGGTATAAAAACTACTTTGGAAAATAAAGTGCGGGCCTTGTTCACTGAAACTTGGTCTCCCCATGTCACTCTGTCTCCCAAATTCTAGCTGAGTCTCCATCTGGAGCGCGGAACCCACCATGCTTGCTAATTATGCCTGGGCTTCTAAGATCCGACCGGGGAGGCCTCAGTGTCTCCTCTCCTTCGGGAGAATGGAAGGACGCCTGCGGCCTACGTAAGTGGTGCAAACTTCTTGTCTTGAAGTTTTATTGGTCTCCCGCGTAAACCAAGCTACTCAGCCTCTTTTCTCCACTGAATTTTCCTACTGAGCTATCCTCATTCTATTACTCTTTGTATCCTTAATTAACGTGTAATTAAGCAGTTGTTTCCTGACCCTCGCCTATGCTGTCTCTCCTTCGAATACCCTGGATCAGCTGGGGCTGGACCCCGGCACTTTTCTCCTAACTCATTTTCACCAAAACAGTCTTAGTTCAGTTCAGTTCAGTCACTCAGTCATATCTGACTCTTTGCGACCCCATGGACTGCAGCACGCCAGGCCTCCCTGTCCATCATTAACTCCCAGAGCTTGCTCAAACTCATGTCCATCGAGTTGGTGATGCCAACCAACCATCTCATCTTCTGTCATACCCTTCGCCTCCTGCCTTCAATCTTTCCAGCATCAGGGTCTTTTCTAAGGAGTCAGCTCTTCACATCAGGTGACCAAAATATTGGAGTTTCAGCTTCAGCATCAGTCCTTCCAGTGAATATTCAGGACTGATTTCCTTTAAGATGGACTGGTTGGATCTCCGTGCTGTCCAAGGGACCCTCAAGAGTCTTCTCCAACACCACAGTTCAAAAACATCAATTCTTTGGCTCTCAGCTTACTTTATGGTCCAACTCTCATATCCATACATGACTACTGGAAACATTCTTGAGAAAGATTTAATTATAAGACAACAAGCTCCAAATACATAGAGCTTCACTCCTTTGTGGTAGTCCTTTCATGTACGTTTCTCACATGCCAGAACTTGTTATCTGATCTCCTAGAAAGACTTACTTAAGAGCTAAAGAAAATTTGAAAACCTCTCAAGTTCCATATTAACCTAACAAATGTTCCACAAATTGAGAGATGCAATCAAGAACAATAGGAGAAGTTTAAAATGCTTCCTGATAAAAGCTGAACACCATCAAAAGTCACGGCAAAAGATATAAATAAGAATGGGAGATATAAAAACATATAGTAAAATTTAATATGCGTATGATTTGGCTTAGCAAGTATTTTCTAAGGAAATTAATATTTTGGGAGCAATCAGTTCAAGAATAATGTATAATAGAAAGAAATTTTAATGATCTAAATATCCATCAACTGGGTCTGTTGAATAAATTATGGTACAGCAAATACAGTGGAATACTATGGAACCACTAATAAAGATGATGGAGTGCTACATTTATTGAGACAAAGAGGTGTCCACAGTATTACGTTAAGTAAAAATGCTGATGAAAGAACAGTGTGATACAACTTTGAAAAATCTAGAAGAGACCCACTACAATGTGGTAGGATAAGAAGAGAACTTCACTTTCTTCTTTTCTATGTCATTGATTTTTTTACAATAAGCATTCATTGCTCTGACAGTCAGCAAAACCACTTACATTTTCCCACTCACAACCCCCATAACACAAAAGAAATAAAAATGGTCTGCGTGAGCTAGTAAGCATTTACATGAAAAGTGAGTTACACCTTTTATCCCTGACATTGGAATCCAAGGTCTGCACCAGTGTGGCAGCGGCAAATGGGGGAAGGCTTGGTAAAGACATGATGTTCCGAGAAATTTGTTGAAGAAATTCACAGGCCTGAGATTCTAAGGAAAGTCTAAAATGCTGTCGCCTTTTATGGTGCTGTGTATGTATGTTTGCATGCCCTTAGACATAGGTTCTCATGCATGTTTTCCAGTGAACCTCAGAGCCTCTGGGTGAATGTCAAGGGAGTGGACTCTTTTCACATTCCCTCCCTCCCTCCCTGATCCCAGAGGAAGTCTTCCTTTTAGAATACTCAGCTACACTGAGCATTAGTCCTGGGAAAAGCTTGAGTAGAGGAGACCCTCCCCACATCCTCTCCATGGACCACGGACCCTCTTCCTTCTCCCAATCTCCTCTCTCACCACCCTCTGTCACCTAAAGGAAAGGAAAGCGAAGTCACTCAGTCATGTCTGACTCTTTGCGACTCCATGGACTGTAGCATACCAGTCTCCTCTGTCCATGGGATTTTCTAGGCAAGGGTACTGGAGTGGGTTGCCATTTCCTTCTCCAGAGGATCTTCCTGACCTAGGGATCTAACCCGGGTCTCCCATACTGCAGGCAGACGCTTTACTGTCTGAGCCAGCAGGGAAGCCTCTGTCACCTAAGGCTATGCTCAAATTGCCTGCTTTTGTCAGCGGTGATCTCCCACCCCATGTACCTTCCTCTAAGAGCCCCACCTTCTCTCCAGGCTCCAAAGTAGCAGTGCCTTCTATTCCTATCTCCCTGTGGGACTAAAGTACAAAGCACCTCCTATTATCTCAGGGCTAGTTTCCTGGTTAGGAACAAGTGAAATCACACTAGTGTAGATAATCAATACCCTGGCAAGTATTATGTCACTAGATTTAGTTTCATTAGAGAGTTAACCTGGAGTAATCAATCTCTAATAGTGAAATTTTAACCAGAGTTACAGACTGGTTGGAAAGATATTTGGGGGTTGGGGGGAAGCTAGTTAGCAACAAAACAAGGATTAGAAGCCTTGTTTCCCTGTTGCCCAGCCCAAGACCCTTCTGGTAATAGTTCACTGCCTCTTGTTTTCTCCTTCGTTAAGATTCAGTACTCTTAGCACTATTTTATAATTTAAAGAAAATTGCATCTTTCATGACGTTAAAGGGAGACAATATATTGCTATGCTATGCTATGCTATGCTAAGTCACTTCAGTGGTGTTATTTTGGCTGAAATGTTAGTTGAGATAATTGTATTCTTGCAGCATCTTAGTTTCCTGACCAGGGAGCAAATCTGGGCTCTGGTAGTGAAAGCACCAAGTCCTAGCCACTGGACCACCAGGAATTCTTATTCTGTTGTACTCATTTGCATGTGTGTGTTTTGTGCTAAGTCATATATGACTCTTTGCGACTCTATGGACTGTAGTCTGCCAGGCTCCTCTGTCCATGGGATTCTCCAGGCAAGGGTGGGTTGCCATATCCTCCTCCATGTGTGTGTTTGCTGCTGCTGCTGCCAAGTCGCTTCAGTTGTGTCTAACTCTGTACGACCCATAGATGGCCTCCTACCAGGCTCCTCTGTCCCTGGGATTCTCCAGGCAAGAACACTGGAGTGGGTTGCCATTTCCTTCTCCAATGCATGAAAGTGAAAAGTGAAAGTGAAGTCGCTCAGTCGTGTCTGACTCTTAGTGACCCCATGGATTGCAGCCCACCAGGCTCCTCTGTCCATGGGATTCTCCAGGCAAGGGTGGGTTGCCATACCCTCTTCCATGTGTGTGTTTAGTTCTATATAATTTATCACATTTGTAGGTTCATGCATCCACCACCACAAGCAAAATACAGAACAGTTTCTTTACTGTAAGAAATATCCCTCCTCTCTTTTTTGTTTGTTTCTTTTTATTTTTGGCTGTGCTGGGTCTTCTTTGCTGCTCTGGCTCTTCTCTAGTTACGGTAAGTGGGGGCTCCTCTCTAGTTGCCGAGTGTTGCCACCCACCCTCCTGATCTCTAACCCTGAAAATCACTAATCTGTTCTCTATTCCTAAAATGTTATATTAAATAAGTTAAATAAATGTTTAGATTTGTTAAAGAACGTAAAACACAGAAGGTTAAATGAATGTTAAAAGTTCATAATGTTAAAATGTATGTATTGAATATGGAAATGCTAAATGCTAACATTTAAATGTTAAATAAATAGAATCATACTGTATGTAACCATTTAGGACTGGCTTCTTTTTTTTCCCCCCACTCAGCATAATTCCCTAGAGATGAATCCAAATTGTCACGTGTATCGGTAGCTTTCTCTTTCTTTTTGGCTGAGTAGTATTTCACGGTAAGGCAGTGTCACAGTTTGTTGAATTATCAGCCACTGAAGGACCTCTGGACTGTTTCCAGTTTGGGGCCATTATGAACTCAAATGTTATGGGTACACAAATCTATGAATTCCTATGAACATTTGTGTATGGGTTTTCATTTAGATATAAGTTTTCATTTCTCTGGGGTAAATGCCCAAGAATAGAATTGCTACATCTTGTGGTATTTGTGTGTTTAGTTTTCTGAAAATCTACTAACCTGTTTTCCAGGGGGTTGTGCCATTTTGCTTTCGCACCACCAATGTACGAGTAATTCGGCTTCTCTGCATTCCTCACCAGCATTTAGTGTTGTCACTGATTTTTATTTTCACCATTCTGATGGGTGTATAGTAATATCTTATTGTGATTTATTTTAATTTCCCCAATAACTAATGATGGTGAACATCTTTTGGTGTTCTTATTTACCATCTTCAGTGAAATAAATGTTTATGACTTTGACCTATTTTCTAGTTGGATTATTTGGGGGATTTTTTTTGTGTTGAATTTTTATTTTTATATGTATTTAAGATATGAGTCTTTGCTGGATATGTGGTTTGCTAATATTCCCTTTCAATTTGTAGCTTGTTTAACCGATTCACATGGTCTGTCATGAAGCTTCTTTTTATTTTTCCTTAGGAATTTGATGGCTTAGTGTGTAAAGAATCTTTTTTTTTTTCATCATTTCTTCCATTTTTTTAAAATTTGTTTATTTTAGTTGGAGGCTAATTACTTTACAATATTGTAGTGGTTTTTGCCATACATTGATATGAGTCAGCCATGGGTTTACATGTGTTCCCTATCCTGAACCGCCCTCCCACCTCCCTCCCCATCCCATCCCTCTGGGTCATTCCAGTGCACCAGCCCTGAGCACCCTGTCTCATGCATCAAACCTGGACTCGAAATCTGTTTCATATATTTAATATACATGTTTCAATACTATTCTATCAGATCATCCCACCCTCGCCTTCTCCCACAGAGTCCAAAAGACTGTTCTATACATCTGTGTCTCTTTTGCTGTCTCGCATATAGGGTTATTGTTGCTGCTGCTGCTGCAAAGTCGCTTCAGTCGTGTCCGACTCTGTGCAACCCCATAGATGGCAGCCCACCAGGCTTCCCCGTCCCTGGGATTCTCCAGGCAAGAACACTGGAGTGGGTTGCCATTTCCTTCTCCAATGCATGAAAATGAAAAGTGAAAGTGAAGTCACTCAGTCATGTCCGACTCGTAGCAACCCCATGGACTGTAGCCCACCAGGCTCCTCCATCCATGGGATTTTCCAGGCAAGAGTACTGAAGTGGGGTGCCATTGCCTTCTCTGAGGGTTATTGTTACCATCTTTCTAAATTCCATATATATGTGTTAGTATACTGTATTGGTGTTTTTCTTTTTGGCTTACTTCACTCTGTATAATAGGCTCCAGTTTCATCCACCTCATTAGAATGGATTCAAATGTATTCTTTTTAATGGCTGAGTAATACTCCATTGTGTATATGGACCACAGCTTTCTTATCCATTTATCTGCTGATGGACATCTAGGTTGCTTCCATGTCCTGGCTATTATAAACAGTGCTGCGATGAACATTAGGGCACACGTGTCTCTTTCAATTCTGGTTTCCTCAGTGTGTATGTCCAGCAGTGGGATTGCTGGGTCATATGGCAGTTCTATTTCCAGTTTTTTAAGGAATCTCCACACTGTTCTCCATAGTGGCTGTACTAGTTTGCATTCCCACCAACAGTGTAAGAGGGTTCCGTTTTCTCCACACCCTCTCCAGCATTTATTGTTTGTAAACTTTTTGATAGCAGCTATTCTGACCGACGTGAGATGGTACCTCATAGTGGTTTTGATTTGCATTTCTCTGATAGTGAGTGATGTTGAGCATCTTTTCATGTGTTTGTTAGCCATCCATATGTCTTCTTTGGAGAACTGTCTGTTTAGTTCTTTGGCCCATTTTTTGATTGGGTCATTTATTTTTCTGGAATTGAGCTGCAGGAATTGCTTGTATATTTTTTAGATTAATTTTTTGTCAGTTGCTTTGTTTGCTATTATTTTCTCCCATTCTGAAGGCTGTCTTTGGTAAAGAATCTGCCTGCAATGCAGGAGACCCCAGTTCGATTCCTGGGTCAGGAAGATCTGCTGGAGAAGGCAGAGTCTACCCACTCCAGTATTCTTAGACTTCCCTCCTGACTCAGCTGGTAAAGAATCCACCTGCAATGCGGGAGACCTGGGTTTGATCCCTGGGTTGGGTGATCCCCTGGAGAAGGGAAGGGCTACCCAGTCCAGTATTATGATCTGGAGAATTTCATGGACTGTATAGTTCATGGAGTCGCAAAGAGTGGGACACGACTGAGTAACTTTCACTTTCACCTCCGATTTATTTTAAAACTTGTCCAAAGAGCATTTGAGACTTTCCAGGTGGAGCAGTGTTAAAGAATCAGCCTGCCAATGCAGGAGCCACAAGTGACACAGGTTCAATCCCCCATTGGGAAGATCCCCTGGAGGAAGAAATAGCAACCCTTTCCAGTATTCTTGCCTGGAAAATTCCATGGACAGAGGAGCCTGGCAGGCTATAATCCATGGGGTTGCAAAGAGACAGATGTGACTGAGCAACTGAGCACAAGAAGCATTTAAGACACTAGGTATTTTTTTGACAATGCTAGTGTAAAATCTCTGGGTTATACACAAAACTGGTTAATGTCCAAAAGGCCATACCATAACCTTTGGGATTATCTTTTCCACCAGATAGAAATTATTTGCATCTCCACCAGACAAGAATGTATAAATTCACCTCCATTCCTACAGATTTGTAAGTAGCCCAGACAATAGATTTCAAATGCACAGGTAATCAATACAAACTTGGGGTTCTTAGTAGATTGTTTAGTTTAGGGCAGACCCTCCAGTTGATGTTGACCTATCAAGGAGCAAATTGCTAAGTATTTGCTTTCCAAGTCAGTTTGAGGAGGGTTCAATAGACTTCCCTTAAATTTTCCAGGGCAGAAGTTTATAAGCAGGGCAGTGAGCCAGGTGTCCTCAGTGGTCATGGCAAGATGTAGTGAAAACTCTCTTCTCACTGTTCTGTCATTCTAGGTTCCATTTAAAATTGTTGATGTCCTGCCTTCAGGCTAGCAGTCCCTGAGACCCTTTCCTCCTTCATCTCAGATCAATTTCATGGGCCACCAAGCCCTATGGAGATCGGTCAGTTAACACACATGCCTGCATCCCTGACAGTGAGGGACAACCCAACCCTAATTCAGATCCAGAGGCTGCAACCTCAACTTCTCTGTTGTCCAGAGAAGGCCGTGGCTGAAACTTAGAGGTCTCCTTCTCTTGGGGCACCAGCCTCCAGAGGGCTCTCATTTCTACTACCTGGAGCTTTTCAAAGGCACAGTTCCTGGTGGTCCATCTAATACCTTGCTTTGGGGAATTCAAACCTTACATTTATTCATTAAGTACTGTTTCTGAACCATGCTCCTAGATAAATAGATCCTGGGGGTGGCTCCATTTCATTAATGAAGGTCTCAACAAACTCCTCCACTCTCTAATTTCTACTTCGATGAACTGAAAGTGGTTTCTGTTTCTAGAAGAAATGTCTTCTTATAACCGCCTCACTGACACATGAGTGTCTCCTCTCTTTCTGTTTTCAAAACATAAACTTTCCTGTACACAAAGAAAGGAGTGCAAAACACAAATGTACCACTGCTTAATGTGAAATTAAGGAGTGAAAAATCTGCCAAACACCACTAATCAGGGAAGAACATTGCTAGGCCAGAAGCCCCACTATGCCTCCTTCCAAACACAACTCCTTGCCCTCCCCAGAGGGAACCACTCTCTTGACATTTGAGTCCATCTTTTTCCTTACTTTACTTTGGAGTTTCACCAATTTTGTATGGATCCCTAAATAGCATAGAGTAATTTTGCCTACTTTTAAACTCTTTATAAACAGCCATACTGCATATCTTGCTTGTTTATGAGCTTCATTCATTTTGTTGACTCTAAATGTAGTTTGTATACATTCATTGCTATACAGTACTATGTGATGACGCTATGCACTTACTCATTTTTTTTTACCCATTTACCATTGATGAACACTGGCATTTTTTTCAGTTTTAGTGAATAGGAATATACACTATAAAGATTCTTGTACATATTTACTGCTGCAAATGTGCCAATAGTTTCTCCAAAGTAAGTAACGAGGAGTGAAATTTCTGGGTCACAGTGTAAGGATACCTCCAACTTTAGTAGATAATGCCAAAGAGATTTGCCAGTTTCCTCTCTCACCAGCAGTCCCCATCATTTTATGTGAGCAGTTATATTTTTAGAGCTCTGATGGAAAAGCCTATGTGGCTAGTGATTTCCTAGAGTGGTGCCTTTTTCCTTTGCTCCTATGGATCCAGGCACATCAAAAGTAGCCAGGTTGCCCAGAGCCCAGATTGAATCTAACTGTGCCAAAAAACAATAGGTGTCAAAGCCATCCTCACTGAGCAGGTGACAGTAATACACGACATCACGGACACGCGGTCAAAGAGAAGATATAATTTTAACACTTAGAAGATAATTTTGTAAAGCATAAAAATATTCGTTGCATTAAATGGCCTTCACAGAAAATAAGAACAAAATATTTATTGACAATTCTATCACTCAGTGAATCCTACTGTCTTTCTGTGCTTCCTTCCAGACCTGGGTCGATTTACTATTATCATTTTTTTACATAACTGTAGTCACAACATAGATATAATGTTGTGCTTTACTCTATTCCCTTGACAAGATACCATGAGCATTTTTTCATACCTTGCTACATAAGCTTCCTAACAATTACTTTATTCACTGTGCAATATCTGCCAAGAGTGGCAGCTCTGGAGGAGATAATGAGGCAGGTTTTAGTGCCACCCACTCCAGTATTCTTGCCTGGAGAATCCCTGTGGACAGAGGAGCCTGGCAGGCTACAGTCTATGGGGTTGCAAAGAGTTGGACACAACTGAGCAACTGAGCACAAAAAGCACAAATCTCATTCTTCATTTCCCACAGAAAGCCTCAAATAAATATTCAGTCAAAGGAAGAAGAGCACACACTCTATCTAAATGCAGCTTTAAGTCCCCTCACCTCCCTCCAACAAAATTGTGTATCACAAGCCCTGACCATGCAGCAATGCTGCGATTCTATTGACTACCAAGGATATACTGTAACTCAATTGTCCCCTGTTGCTGAGCCTTCAGATTGTTTCTAATCCTTTGAAATTTTAAATCATGTCCATTCACAGGGCCATTTTCCTTCCTTTGGGCTATTTCCTTACCATAAAGACTTAGAAGAGGGTTAGTGAGTCAGGGATGAGTGTTTTTAATGGATCTTGATAAATGATATTCAATACTACCGCACTTTACAAAAGGGGCATTGCAATTTGCATTTGCATGAAGGATGTATGGATGCGCACACTACATTAACCAAGGTCTTTAGTTGCAAACTAAAGAACTTATTGGCCCTTCCAGAGGTTCAGTGAATATGTCTTGGAGGCTCCACAGCCACGAAGGATCCCTACACCACACTATGCATCGGTTCCAGAGGAGATTCTGTTGTGATCAGGAGACACCACTGCACCCCACATGCTGAGTCAGTGTACTGGTTGATAGAAACTCTGCTGTCCTCAAAGCTGTTCACCTCTGCTGTCATCTCCATCAGAAAGTAAGTTCTGTGAAAATGAATCATGTATTAGGTGGTGTTTTTTGAACGAGACAGACTTTACCTTGACATTTTTCTCCCATCTCCATCACGGATTGATGAATATATGGATACACATTTCCTCTTCTATATCAAATTCTTAATTGGATGTATTTGTAAGTTACATGTCTATATCCTTGTTGCAAAGGAACTTGGGGAAATGAGTTCTGTATTTTTCCTTAAGAGGTAGGACTTAGAACTTGACAACTTCCTCTAATGTACAAAGATAGTTCCGAAGATGCTGGTGGCCACAGACAAAATATGTCTTACCTTCCATAACTACCAGCATTAGATAATTAAATTGCTTTTGGTAATCAGTTATAAAATAGTTCTTTTTTCATTTATTGGGTTGCTGCTACTGCTGCTGCTAAGTCACTTCAGTCGTGTCCAACTCTGTGTGACCCCATAGACAGCAGCCTATCAGGCTCCCCCGTCCCTGGGATTCTCCAGGCAAGAACACTGGAATGGGTTGCCATTTCCTTCTCCAATGCATGAAAGTGAAAACTGAAAGTGAAAAGTGAAAGTGAAGTCGTTCAGTCGTGTCTGACCCTCAGCGACCCCATGGACTGCAGCCTTCCAGGCTCCTCCATCCATAGAATTTTCCAGGGAAGAGTACAGGAGTGGGATGCCATTGTTGCTTATTAAATTTCCTTTCAAGTTTCTATACACCAGTTTTATATCCATTCACATAAACTATCTGTGCACCTTCGTCTTTTAGAACCTGTGAATATATTTATTAATATATTTCTCATGGATGTGTCAGTTCAATTTAGTTCAGTTGCTCAGTCGTGTCCGACTCTTTGCGACCCCATGAATCGCAGCACGCCAGGCTTTTTATATGCGATAGTGATTAACCTTTCTTGTCAGTGTTTTCATCTTTCAACATCTAAACATCACAATCACTTCTATGCAGGGCAAAGGGCAGGTAGACTCAGCTCATTTGGCCTCTGTGCCCTTTTATTGCCATGATATTTAGCCTAATAAACAGCTAGTCTCTTGATACATGTCCAGAGAATTCCACGTAACTCTAGAAAGAGAAGAAAAAATGAATAAAAAAATCACAAGTATTTGTTTTAAGCCTTTGCACGTTTCATGGATCTAGTTATTCTAGGAGGCATGAGAACACTGTGCGTTTAAATAACTGAGATGGATTCTAATCATGTCTCAGGTGGTATTTTTTGAACCAGACAGACTTTACCTTGACATTTTTCTCCCATCTTCATCATGGATTGATGAAACAAAGGAAACTATATTTTTTGTTCTTTATGTCTCATCTTTCCTCCAAAGGATCATTAGTTTACAAACGACCTCAAGTTGAACCCAAGCTCTAAGTCTACACTCTATAAATAATCATTTTACATATGGGAGGAACAGCTAAATTATTTTATTAAGCTTATAAACACTTTATCAACAAAGGTAGAAATTGTCTCTTTCTCAATTTTGACCCCGTACTATTACTATCTCATATGCCCTTTATACAGAATTATACAACAGCCAAATCACATCCTCAAGAGCCAGGGCATTACACAGCATTCTTTGGGGCCCTGGAACATCATCTTTTCTCCTCTACTAATAAAAGTACAGAAGGTGCAGGTTACCTCATAGACCACTGGACAAATGCCTAAATCTTTCTGGATTAGACCTGCCCATGTTTTCTGACACATGTGGATTTGGCCCTACTAGTTCTGCCCATGACTGGGAATGTCTCTGGAAGGCGTTGTCAGATGAATGGCATTTTCCACTATGTGGTGAACTGTGTGCTCCCATGGATAATAAAAGTAAATCCAACTGACAGGACTGCATTTCAGAGAAGGGCAACCAATCAAAAATATCTAAAGCACCAAATTCCATTGCAGAGGAGACATCTTGCATATCCTTGGTTCTGTTTCCATGGTAGTAAGGGTTGCTTAGAATATTCAAAGACAATTTAAATGCATTTAGGCCACAGCTTACAAGAGGATCATCTTAGGAAAATCAGAAGTGAGTAAACATTAACTGCTAGTAAAAATAAGCAGTATGAAAAACACACTCATCTTGCTTTTTTATTTAGTAAAAAATAAAAACATTTTCAACATCTGGAAACTTATGTTTCCTTCTAACTTGGGTTTAGGATGACTCATTTCAGACAGTACCACAATTGCCATATGCTAGAATACAGAAATTTGAGGCTGCTTATTTTTAAAATTTAATTTTTAAGCACAGAACTATTAACTTACATTACCATTTGCCCCAGGGACAGCCTCAGGAGTGTACAGACCAGATAAAGGAAGTATCTCCTGTACTGAAAACACAACTCCTCACTGATGTGTCAGTGTTGGAGATTCATTTCTTTAAGCTCTGATAACTTCTTAGCCTTTCATAGTCTCTGTAGAATTCAAAGGTCTCTCCGAGAAGAAGCTTAGACTGGCACCTTCAAACATTACCAGTTGTCATCTGCTAACAACTTAGATAGCATTTTAAAAAGCAGATAAATTACTTTGCCAACAAAGGTCTGTCTAGTCAAGGCTATGGTTTTTCCAGTGGTCATGTATGGATGTGAGAGTTGGACTGTGAAGAAAGCTGAGTGCCGAAGAATTGATGCTTTTGAACTGTGGTGTTGGAGAAGACTCTTGAGAGTCCCTTGGACTGCAAGGAGATCCAACCAGTCCATTCTGAAGGAGATCAGCCCTGGGTGTTCTTTGGAAGGAATGATGCTAAAGCTGAAACTCTAGTACTTTGGCCACCTCATGCGAAGAGTTGACTCATTGGAAAAGACTCTGATGCTGGGAGGGATTGGTGGCAGGAGGAGAAGAGGACAACAGAGGATGAGATGGCTGGATGGCATCACAGACTCGATGGACATGAGTTTGAGTGAACTCCGGGAGTCGGTGATGGACAGGGAGGCCTGGCATGCTGCGATTCATGGGGTTGCAAAGAGTCGGACACGACTGAGTGACTGAACTGAACTGAACTGAACTGAACACCCTGGTAGGAAGCTGGAAAGGGGGCTCAAGATGAACATAGAAAAAGGAAGAAGGGATTGAAAGAAGGATGTACAGTAGGAGACAAAAAGCATATTTCTGAATTTTTCTTGTAGGGCATTGCCTGATTGTAATAATGGAACCAAAGCCTCATGTTGCCTTATTTATTTTATAATTTTGTCTAACATATATTTTCATAGCACTTGCTAGATGTAAGACACTGTTCTTTGCACTTTACAAATATTTGCTCATTTATGTCTCATAACCACTTTAGGAAATAGGCATTTTTGTGGTCTCAGTTGGAGAGATGAGGAAACAGGCACACATAAGCTGAGGTGAGGGTACAAAAGGTCTTCCAGAGCCAGGAAGTGACAGAACAGAACTTCTGGATCCAGGTCCAGATCTGGCTCCAGAATCCCTGCTCTTGACTGATCCACTCTGCTCGTATACAAACTATGAATGGTTTCAACTTGGTGGTAAGGGATGCAGAAGAGGAGTGGGGTCAGGTTAATGGTGATAGCTAACTCCCAGAATTCTGCCCCCAGGTGGAGGAAATATAATAATGTCCAGGTGGAGACTATATAATAATGTCTACAGAGGAGTCGGGAGATCTAAGTCCTGGAATTTGATTCCTTCCTCTGCTTTGGGTAACCTTTTGAGAGCAACTCACTGCCTCTGTAGTCATCTGTGAATGGAGATTTTGACGTTGATCGGATAAGAATTTTAATTTTCATATAAAAGAGAGGGTGAACCCTCCCCAGGGGGCAGTTGGGCATTAGCATGAGGACCTGTGAAGGAAACTTCACTTTTCATTCCTTTGAAAGCAGAGAATAGTGGAATACAGGACTCAGAGTATTTTGTGGAATCTGAAACTCTTCTCTGTGACTGGGCATCATGGGAATTTTCTTGGCCTGCGCTGTAAAGGTAGCATGATCCTCTCTATGAAGGATGTGGGTTATTCACTATTTCCAATGGTACAATTGCTTCATTATGCCCACACCCACATTTTTCTGTTTACAGCCAAAGAAAAGGCCCATTGTTGATGCCAAATCAGCACCTGAAAACAAATGTATCATAATTCGCCTAAAACGTCTTAGACTCTTCTGAGGAACAGTATATTTTATTTGAAACTGAAAAGCAATTTTCAAACATCCCTTATTTAAGAAAATGGTGTTAAATCTTTCCAGGGTATTAAAATACCTAGGTCTTTAAAGGTATTCAAGCTTTAAAGATAATGCAAATAATCCTCCACTACCTTTAAAATTGTGTTTTCCTTTAATAATGTTATGTGTTTTTGCACATTAGTAGTTTATCCACAGAAGCCTGGGTTTCTAGCCTTTGAGAGCTACAGAGGACTGAAGTGGTTGTCAGCCATCATTCAGAGATCACTGAATTCCAAAGCCTTGGTGAAGAGTGGTTTTGGTCCCTCAGGGGACAGTTCCTTGCCTGTAAACAGAAAACTGGTGCTCGGATGCTGTTACTGGCATCTAGTGGGCTAAGGCCAGAGATGCTGCTAAATGTGAACAGTTCCCTGAACAATTGAGGAATGCCCTGAGCAGCTCCCCTACAAAAAGAATTACATGGCCCAAATGTTGATTGTGCTGGGATGGAGAAAGCCTGCAATAAAGATGTTCAAAACATTATTCGTAGGACTTTTTACATAAGCCCTTCATTCTATGCTGCTTGCCTTACAAACCTCCTTTATACATAAACAGTCAGTCCATCTTGGAGCTTACCAGCTCATAAGGGTGCCCACAGGCCTCTGCATTCACAGAGGACCAGAGAAGCTCTATTTCAGGGCTTCAGGTTCCAAACCATATTAAAAACAGTTCTGTAAGCTAGTCCAGGAATCTAACCTTCATTTATAACTTAGAAAAAGTATTTGTTAAGTCTTAGTCTTGGAATGAACTTTTAGAAGGTACCTGTTTGAAAACTGGGTGCTGCCTCAATGGCATTCCTTGGTTCAGGTCGTTGGGAAAATAGAGGTGTCTGCATTGTTCAGCTTCATGCCCTTTAGCTCCTGAACTACTAGGAATGAGTCTCTACTAGTAAGACCTCTGTCTGAAGATGAGGGTCATGGGCTGGGGTAAGATGGTGGGCTTTGGGACCAGTGTCATCACTTTTGGGTATGTGGTCTTCCTGGCTCTAATCCTCAGGATAATCATCTGGAGGTACCAGTTTTTACAGACTTGCTCCTCCCCCAACCCAGACCCTTTAATGTTTATTTGGCTGCACTGGGTCTTAGTTGTGGCATGTGAACTCTTAGTTGAGGCATGTGGGATCTAGTTTCCTGACCAGGGATGGAACCTGGGCCCCCTGGATTGAGAAGATGGAGTCTTAGCCACTGGGCCACCAGGGAAGTCCCTTTACAGACTTGCTTGAATATGAAATGATTTATCCAAATCATGTGCTCCAATATCTGGCACATAGTAGATGTTCATTTAATGCTAATTCTCTTCTCCCCACCTATTTTTCTTAGGGAGAACTCTTCCCTTCCTCTCCTCACTCATAAAAAAATAAGACATCCATCCTTTTGGAAGCATTGAGAAGGGAGTTTCCACCCTTTCTTCTGTCTGTTAACATCTTCTCCAAGGGAGGGGAAAAGATACATCTGATTGGCGAGATTTGAGGAAAGGATATATAATAGGGTCCCATGTGTCCACACAGAGCTTTTGTGCAAATGAGACAAAGGTCCCACTCTGGATGGACACAGCCCTCTAAACAAAGGGCTCACCAAGCAGATGGCATCTTCATTCAACACAGATTCAAGCTACCGTGCCCGGCTTAGCAAGCAGAGTATGAGCTGGATTTCAGCATCACTGCCTTCCGCAGCTGGCACCAACAACTTGCACTAATACATGCATTCTCAGTTTTAGAACTGGCCTCCCTGCAAAAAGCATACATTTCCCTCTGCCCTGGATTCTGTGGGAAAGCACACCCGGGTCAAGGCTGATGGACAAGCTTCCGGAAGCAGACTCTCTACTCTACATGTAATAGACATGAGGCAGATGACCACTTCCCCTGTGAGATGATGTCTGCTCTTGTCTGACTTCCAGGGTCTAGAAATCTAAACTTGGGGGAGGAATAGGAAGCCTGATCCTGGCTTGTGGGTTCCTATGACATTCTCCATCTGACTCCTAATGCTGTTGCTCCATAAGGGAAAGAGGTACCATTCTGGCAGCTGCAAGAACATATTCATTAATCCTTACCTCTATTCATTTATTCCACAAACGGTTTTTGGCATCTTCACGTGCCAAGTTCAATGTTAGTACCTGGGAGTGAAACTTTGAATGACACAATCTCTGCTCTAAGAGTACTCACAGCCCAGTGGAAAAGAGAAACAAGTCACAACATATTAAAACCTATTCTCTAATAGACATATCTATGGGAACATGGGACCAGATCAAGAACTTAACTTAGCCTGAGAGGATCAGAGAAATCCAGGCTTTTCCCTGGAGAGGTAACATCTACTGAGTCATGAAGGCAGAGGATATTTTTTTAATATAATTTTATTTTATTTATTTATATAATTTTATTTATTTGTGTCTTTTTGGCTGTGCAGAGTCTTCGTTGTTGCATGGGCTTTTCTCTAGTTGCAGAGAGCCCGGGATACTCTCTAACTGTGGTGCTCAGGCTTCTCATTGTGGTAGCTTCTCTCACCGCGGTGGGCTCTAGGGCATGTGGGCTTCAGTGGTTGTGGCACATGGATTCAGTTGTTGCGGCTTCCGGGGTCTAGAGCACAGGCTCAATGCTTGTAGCACGTGGGCCTAGCTGTTCGGTGGCATGTGGCATATTCCTGGATCAGGGATGGAATTTGTGTCTCCTGCACTGGCAGGCAGATTCTTTACCACTGAGCCTCCAGAGAAGCTGACAGAGGAGTTTTATAATACACATATGGAAGTGAGCAAGAACATAGCACCTGGGGTGATGTTCAGGTGTTTCATTTGGACAACTAGATGAATAGCAGTAGCAGCAATTAGGGAAGAAGACATAGAGGGAGAAGAATTTTAGACATTTTGCTTTCAAGTGATGACCTGTGTGGCACCCAGAGTTGTCTAGTAACCTGGTTGCTAAAAGAATTTGGAGGAAGAGGGACAAGGGAAAACCATAGTTTTATTGAAACCCAAATATATGCCAGATACTAAGTGATTTACATGCTTCATTTCATTTAAATTTCCTCAGACTCTATGATTTATGTCTTATTACCTCCACCTTGCAGATAAGGAAAACAAGGTCTTTCTCAAAGCCACATAATGGCAGAGCTGGAATTTGAATCCAGGTGTTTTAGGCTAAAGCAATGATCCTTCCGGGATTTGAGACTGCTTCTGGGAGAGATGATGGGGGTCAGGGTTGGAGAGCCTCGTTTGGGATCTTTAACCCAGAAATGATGGCTTATTCTGGTTTGCATTTGTCTTGTTAAGGCTGTATCCAGATGTTCTTGTTGGGATAATTTAGGCATATATTGTAATTTGATTAGGTATTCTTTTCTTTTTCCTTTTTCTCCCCCTTGTAAGAACTATTTGTGTAGTAGCATCTTTTAATTACTATTTTTTGTGTAAATCTGAATTTGGACTCAGTATCAGTTGTTTTTCATGCTGTTACTATGTCGGATACAGCAGGTTGCTGGCTGACTCCCAATCAACCGTAATTTAACCTGTTTTGGTAGAAGTGTAACATTTTCACAGCAGGAAAACTGATCATTATAGTTGACCAAGCTCACAACTTAAATTTTGTCTCAAGAAGATAAAATGTTAATCTCATGAGCTAGAATTAGTGTACACATTATAAGAACCGCAGCTGGTGATGTCACAAAGAAAGCATTTACTTGAATTTATTTTTGAGGTTGCCAAAGTAGGAAACCAGTACTCATTTACTCTGATGAGAACTGGCTCTCATTCTCTGGTTCTCTATCTGTCTCTGCCTCCCTGTCTCTCTCTGTTTCTTTCCCTCATCTCTATCTCTGTCTTTCTGACTCTTTCTCTTTGATGTTAATGGATTGGAATTAATTTTTTAAACTTTCAATTCTCAAAATTAAAGAAGGAAGCCCCCCTTTTGAGAAACATATTATCTGACCATATTAATAAGCATGGAGGAATATCCAGACAGCTTGAACATCTTGGTTTCCATGCATCTTTCTCTGAAATTCAGTGGTGGAGGGGGAAGGGGCCAGGGGCCAGGAAGAAATAAAAGATTCTATTTAAACCAATCCACCTGCAATGTGGGAGATCTGGGTTCCATCCCTGGATTGGGAATATCCCCTGGAGGAGGGCATGGCAACCCACTCCAGTGTTCTTGCATGAAGAATCCCCATGGACAGAAGAGCCTGGTGAGCTACAGTCCATGGCGTCAGAAAGAGTCAGACACGACTGAGCAACTTAAGCACAGACACAGTAGAGTAGTAAACAGATTATCCAGTAGAGGGCAGTGCTGACTTATCCATGGATACCTTCGACAGAAGACACAAAATGTAATAATGAAAGCCTTTTTTTTTTTTTTCCCAAGGAATTCCCTGATAGACAATAGGTAATTTTACCTTATATGCATTGAATTCAGCAAAAATGCCTCTGTTGGGAAGAAAAAGAAAGGTCATCAGCTTTACCCTCTGAACACCCAGGTTTCTGGGCTACCTCAGCCCAGGTTTGCTATGACCAGTGTGTTCTCTTGGCAAAACTCTGTTAGCCTTTGACCTGCTTCATTTTGTAGTCCAAGGCCAAATTTGCCTGTTACTCTAGGTATCTCTTGACCTCCTACTTTTGCATTCCAGTCCCCTATAATGAAAAGGACATCTTTTTTGGGTGTTAGTTCCAGAAGATCTTGTAGGTCTTTATAGAACTGTTCAACTTCAGCTTCTGCAGCATTACTGGTTGGGGCATAGACTTGGATTACTGTGATATTGAATGGTTTGCCTTGGAAATGAACAGAGATCATTTTGTTCTTTTTGAGATTGCATCCAAGTACTGCATGTCAGACTCTTTTGTTAACTATGATGGCTACTCCATTTCTTCTAAGGGATTTTTGCCCACAGTAGTAGATATAATGGTCATCTGAGTTAAATTCACCCATTCCAGTCCATTTTAGTTCACTGATTCCTAAATTGTTGATGCTCACTCTTGCCATCTCCTTTTTTACCACTTCCAATTTGCCTTGATTCATGGACCTAACATTCCAGGTTCCTATGCAATATTGTTCTTCACAGCATTGGGCTTTACTACCATCACCAGTCACATCCACGACTGGGTATTGTTTTTGCTTTGGATTCATCTTTTCATTCTTTCTGGAGTTATTTCTCCACTGATCTCCAGTAGCATATTGGGCACCTACTGACCTGGGGAGTTCATCTTTCAGTGTCTTATCTGTTTGCCTTTTCATACTGTTCTCAAGGCAAGAATACTTAAGTGGTTTGCCATTCCCTTCTCCAGTGGACCACATTTTGTCAGAACTCTCCACCATGACTCATCTGTCTTGGGTGGTCCTACATGGCACGGCTCATAGTTTCACTGAGTTAGGCAAGGCTGTCATCCATGTGATCAGTTTGATTAGTTTTCTATGACTGTGGTTTTCATTCTGTTGGCCCTAAGGATAAGAAGCTTATGGAAGCTTCCTGATGGGAGAGACTGACTAAAGGGGAAACTGGGTCTTATTCTGATGGGCTGGGCCATGCTCAGTAAATCTTTAATCCAATTTTCTGTTAATGGGTGGGGCTGTGTTCCCTCCTTCTTCTTTGACCAGAGGCCAAACTATGGTGGAGGCAATGAAGATAATGGAAACATCCTTCAGAAGATCCCATGCATGCACTGCTGCACTGAGTGCCCCTGACCCTGCAGCAGGCCACCACCAACCCATGCCTCTGCTGGAGACTCCTGGACACTCAGGGGCAAGTCTGGGTCAGTTTCTTGTGAGGTCACTGCTCCTTTCTCACAAAGTTTTGTTTGTGCCCTCCAAGAGTCTGTTTCCCCAGTCCTGTGTAAGTTCTGGCAGCTCTATTGTGGTGTTAATGGCAACCTCCTCCAAAAGGGCTTATGCCATATCCAGGTCTACTGCACCCAGAGCCCCTGCCTCTGCAGCACACCACTGCTGACCTGCACCTCCACTGGGGATACTCGAATACAGTTCTGGCTTAGTCTCTGTGGGGTCTCTGTGTCCTGGTTTGCACAAGGTTTCCTTGAAGCCTCCAAGCACCTCTGGTGAGTAGAGGTTTTGATTCTAAACACGATTTCACCCCTCCTACCATCTTGCTGAGGCTTTTTCTTTGCCCTTGGATGTGGGATATCTTTATTTGGTGGGATCAAATACCAGACCACCTGACCTGCCTCTTGAGAAACCTATATGCAGGTCAGGAAGCAACACTTAGAACTGGACATGGAACAACAGACTGGTTCCAAATAGGAAAAGGAATTCATCAAGGCTGTATATTGTCACCCTGCTTATTTAACTTAATAAGCATCATGTACTGCAGAGTACATCATGAGAAACACTGGGCTGGAAGAAGCACAAGCTGGAATCAAGATTGCCAGGAGAAATATCAATAACCTCAGATATGCAGATGACACCACCCTTATGGCAGAAAGTGAAGAGGAACTCAAAAGCCTCTTGATGAAAGTGAAAGTGGAGAGTGAAAAAGTTGGCTTAAAGCTCAACATTCAGAAAACGAAGATCATGGCATCCGGTCCCATCACTTCATGGGAAATAGGTGGGGAAACAGTGGAAACAGTGTCAGACTTTATTTTTGGGGGCTCCAAAATCACTGCAGATGGTGATTGCAGCCATGAAATTAAAAGACACTTACTCCTTAGAAGGAAAATTATGACCAACCTAGATAGCATATTCAAAAGCAGAGACATTACTTTGCCAACAAAGGTCTGTCTAGTCAAGGCTATGGTTTTTCCAGTAGTCATGTATGGATGTGAGAGTTGGACTGTGAAGAAAGCTGAGCGCCGAAGAATTGATGCTTTTGAACTGTGGTGTTGGAGAAGACTCTTGAGAGTCCCTTAGACTGCAAGAAGATCCAACCAGTCCATTCTAAAGGAGATCAGTCCTGGGTGTTCTTTGGAAGGACTGATACTAAAGCTGAAACTCCAGTACTTTGGCCACCTGATGCGAAGAGTTGACT
Organism: Bubalus bubalis; assembly: GCF_019923935.1. Taxonomy (NCBI): domain Eukaryota; kingdom Metazoa; phylum Chordata; class Mammalia; order Artiodactyla; family Bovidae; genus Bubalus; species Bubalus bubalis. The sequence goes on from NC_059167.1 coordinate 30,964,296, forward strand.
CATTGGAAAAGACTCTGATGCTGGGAGGGATTGGGGGTAGGAGGAGAAGGGGATGGCAGAGGATGAGATGGCTGGATGGCATCATCGACTCAATGGACATGAGTTTGGATTAACTCCGGGAGTTGGTGATGGACAGGGAGGCCTGGCATGCTGCAATTCATGGGGTCGCAAAGAGTCGGACATGACAGAGCAACTGGACAGAACTGAACTGAACATTCTCCTGTTATGGTTGTTCAGCAGCAAGCTGTAATTTTGGAGTTCTCACAGGAGAAGATGAGCACACGTCTTTCTATACCACCATCTTCATCCACCGTACATTTACATACATTTGTAAATGACTTTTTAAAAAATTCCAGCCACATTGTGTTTTAAGAATCATCCCTAATATATACAGACACAGAATGGCTTGCCAATACCCTAGCATGGAGGATCGCTCCTGCCCATGAACACCCTCTTTCAACAACACATGAGAAGACTCTATACATGGACATCACCAGGTGGTCAATACTGAAATCAGATTGATTATATTCTTTGCAGCCAAAGATGGAGAAGCTCTATACAGTCAGCAAAAACAAGACCAGGAGCTGAGTGTGGCTCAGTTCATGAACTCTTTATTGCCAAATTCAGACTTAAATTGAAGAAAGTAGGGAAACCACTAGACCATTCAGGTATGACCTAAATCAAATCTCTTATGATTATACAGTGGAAGTGACAAGTAGATTCAAGGGATTAGATCTGATAGACAGAGTTCCTGAAGAACTATGGATAGAGTTTCGTGACACTGTACAGGAGGCAGTGATCAAGAACATCCCCAAGAAAAAGAAATGCAAAAAGGCAAAATGGTTCTCTGAGGCCTTACAAATAGCTGTGAAAAGAAGAGAAGAAAAAAGCAAAGGAGAAAAGGAAAGATATACCCAATAAATGGAGAGTTCCAAAGAATAGCAAGAGAGATAAGAAAGCCTTCTTCAGTGATCAGTGCAAAGATATAGAGGAAAACAATAAAATGGGAAAGACTAGAGATCTCTTCAAGAAAATTAGAGATACCAAGGGAACATTTCACGCAAAGATGGGCACAGTAAAGGACAGAAATGGTATGGACCTAATAGAAGCAGAAGACAGTAAGAAAAGGTGGCAAGAATACACAGAAGAACTATACAAAAAATATCTTCATGACCCAGATAACCACAATGGTGTGATCACTCAACTAGAGCCAGACATCCTGGAATACAAAGTCAAGTGAGCCTTAGGAAGCATCACTACGAAAAAAGCTAGTGGAGGTGATGGAATTCCAGTTGAGCTATATCAAATCTTAAAAGATAATGGTGTGAAAGTGCTGCCCTCAATATGCCAGAAAATTTGGAAAACTCAGCAGCGGCCACAGGACTGGAAAAAGTAAGTTTTCATTTCAATCCCAAAGAGAGGCAATGCCAAAGAATGTTCAAACTGCCACTCAATTGCACTCATCTCACACACTACCAAAGTAATGCTCAAAATTCTCCAAGCCAGGCTTCAACAGTATGTGAACTGTGAACTTCTAGATGTTCAAGCTGGATTTAGAAAGCCAGAGATCAACTTGCCAACATCTATTGGATCATCAAAAAAGCAAGAGAGTTCCAGAAAAACATCTACTTCTGCTTTATTGACTACACCAAAGCCTTTGACTCTGTGGATCACAACAAACTATGGAAAATTCTTGAAGAGATGGGAATACCAGACCACCTGACCTGTCTCCTGAGAAATCTGTATTCAGGTCAAGAAGCAACAGTTAGAACTGGACATGGAACAACAGACAATTGGGAAAGGAATACATCAAGGCTGTATATTGTCACCCTGCTTATTTAACTTATATGCAGAGTACATCACAAGAAATGCCAGGCTGGATGAAGCATAAGCTATAATCAAGATTGCCAGGAGAATTATCAATAACCTTATATATGCAGATGATACCACACTTATGGCAGAAAGCGAAGAGCTAAAGAGCTTCTTGATGAAAGTGAAAGAAGAGAATGAAAAAGTTGGCTTAAAATGCAACCTTCAGAAAACTAAGCTCACGGCATCTGGTCCCATCACTTCATGGCAAATATATGGGGAAACAATGGAAACAGCAAGAGACTTTATTTTTGGGGGCTCCAGAATCACTGCAGATGGTGACTGCAGCCATGAAATTAAAAGATGCTTGCTCCTAGGAAAAAAAGCTATGAGCAACCTAGACAGCACATTAAAAAGCAGAGACATTACTTTGCCAACAAAGGTCCATCTAGTCAAAGCTATGGTTTTTCCAGTAGTCATGTATGGATGTTAGAGTAGAACTATAAAGAAAGTTGAGCACTGAAGAACTGATGCTTTTGAACTGTGGTGTTGGAGAAGACTCTTGAGAGTCCCTTGGGCTGCAAGGAGATCCAGCCAGTCCATTCTAAAGGAAATCAGTCCTGAATAATCATTGGAAGGACTGATGCTGAAGCTGAAACTCCAATACTTTGGCCACCTGATGGAAGAACTGACTCATTGAAAAAGACCCTGATGTTGGGACAGATTGAAGGCAGGAGAAGAAGGGGATGACAGAGGATGAGATGGTTGGATGGCATCACCAACTTGATGTACATGACTTTGAATAAGCTCTAGGAGTTGGTGATGGACAGGGAAGCCTGGCATGCTGCAGTCCATTGGGTCACAGAGAGCTGGACACAACTGAGTGACTGAACTGAACTGAACTCAGCCCAGGTAGTGATGAAAAAGTACATTTCTGACTGTTGAGCCTAGACCAATGTGGTGTAGACACCACGTTCCCCCATCCCTGACCCGCCCCAGTCCTAGCCCCCAATAGTGTCCCTTCATAGACTTTGGCTGGGGACTTGTGCTGGGGAAGATGATTCAGGGTAGCAATGGTATCTGCTGTCTTTAACTGGTCCTCAGACTAGGTTCCAGTTTCTATGGAGAGAAGGATTTGAGGCTGATAGGATCTGGTAGACTTAAAGGCTAGCTTTGTGAGACTGAGCACAGAGAACAGTACATAAGGCATGGGGGAGGGAGGAAATGTTTTCCTTCCTTCTTCAGGAAACCAGGGAGAGTCTTGCAACCTATAGATAGAAACCTTGGAAACAGAAGCCTGGATACCAAACCTGATGTTCTTGTAATGGTGAGTGGAAGCAGTGAGGTTTCCACAATTCATCCTGCAAGAATCATTAAGGACAAGTGGGAATAGAGGTAAAAGATGAGGGCAGATTAGTTGTAATTGTTGCTGACACTCTGCTTTGTGGGTCCATGTGAATCTCTTTCTTTGGGACACCCAACTATAGGTGAGAGATAGCTTCTTTTGGGGGATTAGTATTTCATCATATTTTTAACAAGTTGAGATATAATTATATTAGTTTCAGATGTTGTTGTTCAGAGGCTAGGTCAGGTCCAACTCTTTGTGACCCCGTGGACTGCAGGATGCCAGGCTTCCCTTTCCTTCACTATCTCCTGGAGTTTGCTCAGATTCACGTCTATTGAGTCAGTGATGCTATCTAACCATCTCATACTCTGCTGCCCTCTTCTTTTGCTTTCAGTCTTTCCTGCATCGCGGTCTTTTCCAATGAGTCGGCTGTTTGCATCTAGTGGCCACAGTATTGGAGCTTCAGCTTCAGGATCAGTCCTTCCAATGAATATTCAGGGTTGGTTTCCTTTAGGATTGACTGGTTTGATGTCCTTGCTGTCCAAGGGACTCTCAAGGGTCTTCTCCAGGACTACAACTCAAAAGCCACAATTCTTCAGCACTCAGCCTTCTTTATGGTCCACCTCTATAAGTTAACATTTATATATATTGCAAAATGATCACCACAATAAATCTATGCACATCCATCACCACACAGTTACAATTTTTATTCTTCTGACAAGAGCTTTAAAGATCAACAGTCTTAGCAACTTATAAATATACAAATATAGCAGTATTACTAACTATAGTCTCCATACAGTACACTCCATCTTCATGACTTATTTATTTTATAAGTGGAAGTTTCTATTTTTGACTATCTGCTGCCTGCTTCTGGTGACTACCAATCAGTTCTCTGTATCTGAGTTTGCTTTTTGTTTCTTTTTATTTTAGATTCCACATATAAGTGAGATCATACAGTATTTGTATTTCTTTATCTGATTGTTTTCACTTAGCCCTTTAAGTTTCATCCATATTATTGCAAATGGCAGGATTTCCTTCTTTTGTATGGCTGAATAACATTCAATTGCATTCCATCTTATATATATATATATATATATATATATATATATATATATAAGGTATATGTATATGTATGTGTATATATATATATATATATATATATATATATATATTCAACTACAAATTTCACTTGCCAAGAGCATTGCCAGCTAAACAGCAATGACAAGGACATTTGCCATCTGCCTTCTCAGAGATTTAGTCCCGTGACTGCTGCAGCTGCTGACCTTCAGCCACTGAGGGGAATTCAAGGTGGAGAGTGAGGCAGTCTGTGCTCCAGGGAAACTGGTGGAGCAGGACTGCTGCTGTATATAATAGTTTGCATCTGCTAATCCCAAACTCCACACTTTCCCTGACCTGTCCTTGGAAACCACAAGCCTGCTCTCTTGTGAATCTGTTTCTGTTTCATAGATATGTTCATTTGTTTTGTAGTTTAGAGTCCACATGTAAGTGATATCATATGGTATTTGTCTTTCTCTTTCTGACTTACTTCACTTAGTTTGATTATCTCTAGGTCCATTCATGTTGTTGCTTCCATTCTTTTTAATGGCTGAGTAATGTTTCATTGAATGAAGAAGATGTGGTATATATATACCATATTCTTTACCCATTCATCTGTAGATGGACATTCAGGTTGTTTCCATGTCTTGGCTATTGCAAATGGTGCTGCAGTGAACATAGGGGTGCACGTACCTTTTTAATTATAGTTTTATCTGGGTATATGTCCAGGAGTGGATATGCTGGATCATATGGCAAGTCTATTTTTAGTTTTTTTTAGGAACATTCAAACTATTCTCCACAGTGGCTGTATCAATTTACATTCCCGTGAACAGTGTACAAAGGTTCCCTTCTCCCTGAATCTTCTCCAGAATTTATAGTTTGTGAATTGTTTGATGATATCTGTTCTGACTGGTGGGAAGTGATATTGTAGTTTTGATTTGCATTCCTCTAATAATTAGTGATGTTGAACATTTTTTCATGTGACTCTTGGCCATCTGAATGTTTTCTTTGGAAAAATGTCCATATAAGTCTTCTGTCCATTTTTTGGATTGGGTTGCTTGTTTTGATGATATTAAGCCACACGACCTTTTTATAAATTTTGGAGACGAATCTTTTATCAGTCACATCATTTGCAAATATTTTCTCCCATTCTATGGATTGTATTTTTGTTGTGTTTATGGTCTTCTTGGCTGTGCAAAAGTTTTTGAGTTTAATTAGGTCCCATTTGTTTACCTTTGCTTTTATTTCCATTACTCTGGGAGACAGATTGAAAAAGATTCACTTTCTTTTGATCTCTATTTCCATGGAATACCCTTTTCCATCCCCCCACTTTCAGTCTGTATGTGTCCCTAGGTTTGAAGTAGGTCTTCTGTAGACAGTATATATACAGGTCTTGCTTTTGTATTCATTCAGATAGTCTATGTCATTTGGATGGAGAATTTAACCCATTTACACTTAGGGTAACCATCAATAGGAGAAGGAAATGGCAACCCACTCCAGTATTCTTGCCTGGAGAATCCCAGGGACAGAGGAGCCTAGTGGGTTGCCGTCTATGGGGTCGCACAGTTGGACACGACTGAAGTGGCTTAGCAGTAGAGCACATCCTCCCATATACGCAACATTGTTTCTAGGCGACTCATCACACTTAACAGGATGTAAATAAACCATGTGTAGGTTGTTGCAACCGAGAAGGCAATGGCACCCCACTCCAGTACTCTTGCCTGGAAAATCCCATGGATGAAGGAGCCTGGTAGGCTGCAGTCCATGGGGTCGCTAAGAGTCGGGCACGACTGAGCGACTTCACTTTCACTTTTTACTTTCATGCATTGGAGAAGGAAATGGCAGCCCATTCCAGTGTTCTTGCCTGGAGAATCCCAGGGACGGCGGAGCCTGATGGGTTGCCGTCTATGGGGTCGCACAGAGTCGGACACAACTGAAGCGACTTAGCAGTAGCAGCAGCAACCATCAATATGCATGGTCTTATTGTCATTTTCTTAATTGTTTTGGGTTTAGTTTGTATATTTTTGATATACAAATTCTTAACTGGTTTGGATTTGTTTTGTATATTTTAACCTCTTATCAGAGATAGGGCTTTGTAAATATTTTCTCCCGTTCCATAGGTTGACTTCATTTTTTCAGTGGTTTCCTTTGCCATGTAGCCTTTCAGTTTGATGCCATCTCATTTGTCTATTTTTGCTTTTGTTTCCTGTACTTTTGGTGTCATATCCAAAAAAACATTGTCAAATCCATCCTCTTACTTTTAATCTACTGTGTCTTTAAATTTAGTGAGTTTCTTTTAGATAACATTTAACTGGGTCTTGTTTTTTGATCTCCTCTGACAATCTGTGACTTTTTTAAAATTTACTTTTAATTGGAGGATAATTGCTTTATAATATTGTGTTGGTTTCTGCCATGCATCAACATGAATCAGCCATAGGCATACATATATCCCTCCCTCCTGAACCTCCCTCCCATCTCCCACACCATCCTACCCCTCTAAGTAGTCACAGGGCACCCGATTTGAGCTCCCTGCATCATACAGCAAATTCCCCCAGCTATCTATTTTACACACAGAAATGTATACCAAAAGCAGATATAGATGCCACCAAGAAAGAAAATTACAGGCCAATATCATTAACAAACATAGATGCAAATATCCTCAATCTGTGACTTTTAATTTTTGTTTTTAGACCACTGAGAGTGCTTACTGATATAATTGGATTAATATCCACCATATCTGTTCTGTTACTGTTTATTGCCTTACTTATTGTTAGTAAGTAACAAAAACTTGTACTTTTTTTCCTAATTTTGTCTCCCACACCATTTCTGCCTTTTTTAACTAAGCATTTTATACAAGTTTATTTTCCCTCTGTGATGGTTAATTTTATGTATCAACTTTACTGGGCTAAAGGGGATGCCCACATAGCTCATAAAACATTATTTCTAGGTGTGTCTGTAAGGCTGTTTCTGGAAGAGATTGCATTTGAATGAGTAGACTGAGTAAGGATCACTCTCTCCAATATGGGTAGGCATCATCCAATCCATTGAAGGCCTAAACAGAACAAAAAAGTAGAGGAAGGGTGAATTTGCTCTCTGCTTGAGCTGAGACATTCATCTTCTCCTGTTCTCAGATATCAGTGCTCTTGGGCATTTGGACTTGGATGCGGACTTACACCATCTGCTCCTCTGGTTTTCAGGCCTCTGGCGAAGACTGAATTATGCCACTGGCTTTCATGGTTCTCCAGTTTGCAGCTGGCAGATCATGGGAATTCTTGGTTTCCATTTGCATGAGCCAATTCTCATTATAAATTTCCTGTTACACACACACATCTCGTTGGCTCTGTTTCTCTGGAGAACTGCCTAATGCTCTCTCCTTTATTAGCATATCAATTATATGACTTAAAAAAAAACAACTTTTTAAAGTAGTTGCCCTATAATTTGCAATACACATTTATAATCAATCCAAGTCTATCTTCAAATAACACTGTACTGTAGGGCAAACACCTTATAACTACAAAATATTCCTACTTTGCTTTAATATGATTATAGATTCACAGGAAGTTGAAAAAAATGAAATAGAAGTTCTGTATACAACACTTCATCAACCCGTTTTTCCCTACTGGTAACATTCTACATAATTTCAGAACAATAACTGAGCCAGCAAACGGATATTTGTACAATCCAGGGACTTTATTCAGATTTCACCAGCTTAACATATATGCAAGTGTGTATGTGTGTTCAGGCATACATACGTAGTTCTATATAATTTTACCACATGGGTATATTTGAGTAACCAGCACCACTGACTAAATCATTTACTGAGATATGTAAAAAGAAGTTTGAAATGAGGCATTCAATGAGAGAGAGAGTGAAAGAGAAAGAGAAACAGACAGAGGGAACCAACCATATGGTGAACTTTTCATGTTTCAGAGACTCAAGATAATGTTGAAATCAGCTAACCCAAAGAAACAGTTAGTGCACTGATATGCAGAACAACACGTGGCCAGCAATGCAGTGAGAAGTTCCTATTGAGGAATCCCTTGAAATTATTAAAGAGAAGGAGGCAACTTATATAAGAGATCCAAGACTCTTTAGGTAAGATGTTGTCTGTCTGTAGAATATAAGGATCCTCAACAGTACCCAATGCTTGTGCATGCAATCTTTAATCCAATTTTGTTGATCGGCAGAGCTGTTTTCCCTCCGTTATTTGACCTGAGGCCAAACTATGGTGGAGATAATGAAGATAATGGCAACTTCCTTCAAAAGGTCCCCTGCACACACTGCTGCACTCAGTGCCCCCAACCCTGCAGCAGGCCACCACCAACCCATGCCTCCACCAGAGACTCCTGGACACTCACAGGGAAGTCTGGGTCACTCTCTTGTGGGGTCACTGCTCCTTTCTCCTGGGTCCTGGTGTGCACAAAGTTTTGTTTGTGCCCTCCAAGAGTCTGTTTCCCCAGTCCTGTGTAAGTTCTGGCAGCTCTACTGTGGGGTTAATGGCAACCTCCTCCAAAAGGGTTTATGCCATACCCAGGTCTACTGCACCCAGAGCCCCTGCCCCTGCAGCAGTCCACTGCTGACCCGTACCTCCACAGGAGACACTCAAACATAATTCTGTGTAAGTCTCTGTGGGGTCTCTGGGTCCTGGTGTGCACAGGTTTGTTTGAGTCCTCTGAGTATCTCTGACAGGTATGGGGTTTGAGTCTAAAAGCAATTTTGTCCCTCCTACCATCTTGCGGGGCTTCTTCTTTGCCCTTGGACATGGGACATCTTCAAGAAAATTAGAGAAACCAGGGGAACATTTCATGCAAAGATGGGCACAATAAAGGACAGAAATGGTATGGACCTAACAGAAGCAGAAGACATTAAGAAGAGGTGGTAAGAATACACAGAAGAACTGTACAAAAAAGATCTTCATGACCCAGATAATCACAATAGTGTGATCACTCACCTAGAGCCAGTCATCCTGGAATGCGAGGTCAAGTGGGCCTTAGGAAGCATCACTATGAACAAAGCTAGTGGAGGTGATGGAATTCCAGTTGAGCCATTTCAAATCCTGAAAGATGATGCTGTGAAAGTGCTGCACTCAATAAGCCAGCAAATTTGGAAAAATCAACAGCAGCCACAGGACTGGAAAAGGTCAATTTTCCTTCCAATCCCAAAGAATGCTCAAACTATCATACAATTGCACTCATCTCACAAGCTAGCCAAGTAATGCTCAAAATTCTCTAAGCCAGGCTTCAACAGAACGTGAAGCATGAACTTCTAGATGTTCAAGCTGGATTTAGAAAAGGCAGAGGAACCAGAGATCAAATTGCCAACATCCATTGGATCATTGAAAAAGCAAGAGAGTTCCAGAAAAACATCTACTTCTGCTTTATTGACTACACTGAAGATTCTGACTGTGTGGATCACAAGAAACTGTGAGAAATACTGAAAGAGATGAGAATAGCAGACCACCTGACCTGCCTCCTGAGAAATCTGTATGCAGGTCAAGAAGCAACAGTTAGAACTAGACACGGAAAAACAGACTGGTTCCAAACTGGGAAAGGAGTACATCAAGGCTGTATATTGTCACCCTGCTTATTTAACTTATATGCAGAGTACATCATGAGAAATGCCAGGCTGGATGAAGTACAAGCTGGAATCAAGATTTCCAGGAGAAATATCAGTAACCTTAGATAAGTAGATGATACCACACTATGGCAGAAACTGAAGAAGAACTAAAGAGCCTCTTGATGAAAGTAAAAGAGGAGAATGAAAAAGTTGGCTTAAAACTCAACATTGAGAAAACTAAGATCATAGCATCTAGTCCCATTACTTCATGGCAAATAGATGGGGAAACAGTGGAAACAGTGAGAGACTTTATTTTTGGGGGCTCTAAAATCATTGCAGATGGTGACTGTAGCCATGAAATTAAAAGACGCTTGCTCCTTGGAAGAAAAGTTATGATCAACCTAGACAGCATATTAAAAAAGCAGAGACATTACTTTGCCAACAAAGGTCCATCCAGTCAAAGCTATGGTTTTTCCAGTAGTCATGTATGGATGTGAGAGTTGGACTATAAAGTAATCTGAGTGCCAAAGAATTGATGCTTTTGAACTGTGGTGTTGGAGAAGACTCTTGTGAGTTCCTTGGACTGCAAGGAGATCCAACCACTCCATCCTAAAGGACATCAGTCCTGAATATTCATTGAAAGGACTGATGCTGAAGCTGAAACTCCAATACTTTGGGCACCTGATGTGAAGAACTGTCTCATTGGAAAAGACCCTGCTGCTGGGAAAGATTGAAGGTGGAAGGAGAAGGGAATGACAGAGGATGAGATGGTTGGATGGCATCACCGACTTGATGGACATGAGTTTGAGTAAGCTCTGGGAATTGGTGATGGACAGGGAAGCCTGGCATGCTGCAGGCCATGGGGTTTCAAAGAGTCAGACATAACTGAGCAACTGAACTGAACTGAACTGTACATGCAATATGGCCCACAGATGCGGAGAGTATGCAGGAATCCTTCCCTTAAGCAGGGAATAGACCATGAAACCTCTCTCCACCACAGTCAGGCTGTAGTATTTCTGGACAGGAACTGTGGGCATTTGGGCCCAGACAACTCTTTATTAGGTTTGCCTTTACATGCTGCCCAGATTTTAGCACACCTGATCCGTGGCCACCAGGCACTATGAAAGCAAAGCATATCCAACACATTTCCAAAAGTATCCAGGGTATTGTAATCATGTCGTCAATCAAAAGCCACAAATCCCTTCTTGTTCTTGAGGAAGAATATTCTCTCCCTAGACTTCCTCAGTCTCTGTTTTCATTCATATTGTCTACCTTTCTTTTCTATTCTCCCAGATCAGATCAGATCAGTCGCTCAGTTGTGTCCGACTCTTTGCGACCCTATGAATCGCAGCACTCCAGGCCTCCCTGTCCATCACCAACTCCCGGAGTTCACTCAGACTCACGTCCATTGAGTCAGTGATGCCATCCAGCCATCTCAACCTCTGTCGTCCCCTTCTCCTCTTGCCCCCAATCCCTCCCAGCATCAGAGTCTTTTCCAATGAGTCAACTCTTCGCATCAGGTAGCCAAAGTACTGGAGTTTCAGCTTTAGCATCATTCCTTCCAAAGAACACCCAGGACTGATCTCAAACAGAATGGACTGGTTGGATCTCCTTGCAGTCCAAGGGACTCTCAAGAGTCTTCTCCAACACCACAGTTCAAAAGCATCAATTCTTTGGCGCTCAGCCTTCTTCACAGTCCAACTCTCACACCCATACATGACCACAGGAAAAACCACAGCCTTGACAAGACAAACCTTGTTGGCAAAGTAATGTCTCTGCTTTTGAATATGCTATCTAGGTTGGTCATAACTTTCCTTCCAAGGAGTAAGCGTCTTTTAATTTCATGGCTGCAGTCACCATCTGTAGTGATTTTGGAGCCCAGAAAAATAAAGTCTGACACTGTTTCCACTGTTTCCCCACCTATTTCCCATAAAGTGATGGGACCGGATGCCGTGATCTTCATTTTCTGAATGTTGAGCTCTAAGCCAACTTTTTCACTCTCCACTTTCACTTTCATCAAGAGGCTTTTGAGTTCCTCTTCACTTTCTGCCATAAGGGTGGTGTCATCTACATATCTGAGGTCATTGATATTTCTCCCGGCAATCTTGATTCCAGCTTGTGTTTCTTCCAGTCCAGCATTTCTCATGATGTACTCTGCATAGAAGTTAAAGAAGCAGGGTGACAATATACAGCCTTGATGAATTCCTTTTCCTATTTGGAACCAGTCTGTTGTTCCATTTCCAGTTCTAACTGTCGCTTCCTGACCTGCATACAAATTTTTCAAGAGGCAGATCAGGTGGTCTGGTATTCCCATCTCTTTCAGAATTTTCACAGTTTATTGTGATCCACACAGTCAAAGGCTTTGGCATAGTCAATAAAGCAGAAATAGATGTTTTTCTGGAACTCTCTTGCTTTTTCCATGATCCAGTGGATGTTGGCAATTTGATCTCTGGTTCCTCTGCCTTTTCTAAAACCAGCTTGAACATCAGGAAGTTCACGGTTCACATATTGCTAAAGCCTCGGTTGGAGAATTTTGAGCATTACTTTACTAGCGTGTGAGATGAGTGCAATTGTGTGATAGTTTGAGCATTCTTTGGCATTGCCTTTCTTTGGGATTGGAATGAAAACTGACCTTTTCCAGTCCTGCGGCCACTGCTGAGTTTTCCAAATTTGCTGGTATATTGAGTGCAGCACTTTCACAGCATCATCTTTCAGGATTTGGAATAGCTCAACTGGAATTCCATCACCTCCACTAGCTTTGTTCGTAATGATGCTTTCTAAGGCCCACTTGACTTCACATTCCAGGATGTCTGGCTCTAGGTCAGTGATCACACCATCGTGATTATCTGGGTCATGGAGATCTTTTTTGTATAGTTCTTCTGTGTATTCTTGCTATCTGTTCTTAATATCTTCTGCTTCTGTTAGGTCCATACCATTTCTGTCCTTTATTGTGCCCATCTTTGCATGAAATGTTCCTTTGGTATCTCTGATTTTCTTGAAGAGATCCCTAGTCTTTCCCATTCTGTTGTTTTCCTCTATTTTTTTGCATTGATCGCTGAAGAAGGCTTTCTTATCTCTTCTTGCTATTCTTTGGCACTCTGCATTCAGATGTTTATATCTTTCCTTTTCTCCTTTGCTTTTCGCTTCTCTTCTTTTCACAGCTATTTGTAAGGCCTCCCCAGACAGCCATTTTGCTTTTTTGCATTTCTTTTCCATGGGGATGGTCTTGATCTCTGTCTTCTGTACAATGTCATGAACCTCATTCCATAGTTCATCAGGCACTCTATCTATCAGATCTAGGCCCTTAAATCTATTTCTCACTTCCACTGTATAATCATAAGGGAGTTGATTTAGGTCATACCTGAATGGTCTAGTGGTTTTCCCTACTTTCTTCAATTTAAGTCTGAATTTGGCAATAAGGAGTTCATGGTCTGAGCCATACTCAGCTCCTGGTCTTGGTTTTGCTGACTGTATAGAGCTTCTCCATCTTTGGCTGCAAAGAATATAATCAATCTGATTTTGGTATTGACCATCTGGTGATATCCATGTATAGAGTCTTCTCTCGTGTTGTTGGAAGAGAGTGTTTATGACCAGTGCATTTTCTTGGCAAAACTCTATTAGTCTTTGCCCTGCTTCATTCCATATTCCAAGGCCAAATTTGCCTGTTACTCCAGGTGTTTCTTGACTTCCTACTTTTGCATTCCAGTCCCCTATAATGAAAAGGACATCTTTTTTGGGTGTTAGTTCTAAAAGGTCTTGTAGGTCTTCATAGAACCGTTCAACCTCAGCTTCTTCAGCATTACTGGTTGGGGCACAGACTTGGGATTACTGTGATATTGAATGGTTTGCCTTGGAAACGAACAGAGATCATTCTGTTGTTTTTTGAGATTGCATCCAAGTACTGCATTTTGGACTCTTTTGTTGACCATGATGGCCATTCCATTTCTTCTGAGGGATTCCTGCCCCCAGTAGTAGATATAATGGTCATCTGAGTTAAATGCACCCATTCCAGTCCATTTCAGTTCGCTGATTCCTAGAATGTTGACATTCACTCTTGCCATCTCTTGTTTGACCACTTGCAATTTGCCTTGATTCATGGACCTGACATTCCAGGTTCCTATACAATATTCGTCTTTACAGCATCGGACCTTGCTTCTATCACCAGTCACATCCACAGCTGGGTATTCTTTTTGCTTTGGCTCCATCCCTTCATTCTTTCTGGAGTTATTTCTCCACTGATCTCCAGTAGCATATTGGACACCTACTGACCTGGGGAGTTTCTCTTTCAGTATTCTATCATTTTGCCTTCTCATACTGTTCATGGGGTTCTCAAGGCAAGAATACTGAAGTGGTTTGCCATTCCCTTCTCCAGTGGACCACATTCTGTCAGATCTCTCCAACATGACCCGCCCATCTTGGGTTGCCCCACGGGCATGGCTTAGTTTCATTGAGTTAGACAAGGCTGTAGTCCTAGTGTGATTAGATTGACTAGTTTTCTGTGAGTATGGTTTCAGTGTGTTTGCCCTCTGATGCCCTCTTGCAACACCTACCGTCTTACTTGGGTTTCTCTTACCCTGGGCGTGGGGTATCTCTTCACGGCTGCTCCAGCAAAGCGCAGCCATTGCTCCTTACGTTGGACGAGGAGTATCTCCTCACCGCCGCCTTTCCTGACCTTCTGTTCTCCCAGAGACTGCCAATCTTGGATGATCTGGATTTTCTAAGTTATTTTTAATATATGCTTTTATTATGAAAGGAGACAATTTTCTTATATACCACTGCTTCCATCTTGGCTGATCTATGTTGACTGGTCCTGACCACATACCGTCAAAAGTGATCATTACTAAAAGGAGGGAAGGTTGGGTATCATTCTACCACAGCTGGAGTGAAAACTAAGGTTACAGATTATACAAAAGGCCTGGTTTGAAATGTTATTCAAAGCATGTTAATGACACTCAGAGACCTGACCTGAGAATTTCATGGAGGTCTAACTTTCAAAGAAAGGAAATTTTAATTCAATTTGAGTTTATCATTTGTTATCATAGCTAAATATCATAGATCCTTCAAAAGAAACATTGGCTTTGTTACTTTATCTCAAGGAACTTAAAGTTTTGTTGAGGCAATACTATATTAACCCCACAAAAAACTTGAGCTATCAGACACAGTCCCCATCAGAAGTAATTGTAAAGAGAGGTAAGACTAGGGAGGAGGTGATGTGGCTCCAACCAGAAAAAACTTTCAAGAGGAAGACTGAAGTGCGAGGGGTTGGTGGAGGACGTTTGCAATGGGACTGGAAAGTGAGAAGAAAGAGCTGTTTAAGGAAATTTAATTATTACAAGCAACATTCTTCAAACTATTTCAAGAGGAAAGAAAAGGAAGTTTTGTAATTGGAAAATGAAACCTTGAGGAGGGAAGCCACAATCTCACTTTTGTGGTTCTTTTAAAGTTATATTTGGCTCCTACCGAAGAGCAGCCTTTGATGTCAGAGAATACAACGCATTGCAGAAGTTAGAGAGAATGGAAGTTCTGTTGTATCCATGCCTGGAATATTCTCCATTTGACTACTGTCATCGCCTATAACCTTGTTTCTCTGCACCAGAACTGGGTCTTCATGTGGCTTGTGAATTGCAAACTCTTTTGCTTTTAAATGCATAAGAATAAGAAAGTTCCTGCTGTTGCTTGTCTAACACTTGTAGGTATCTGGGTTTGTGTATGTTTGCATGCTCAGTCCTGTCCAACTCTTTGCAACCCCATGGACTGAAGCCCACCAGGCTCCTCAGTCCATGGGATTTCCCAGGCAAGAATACTGGAGTGGGTTGTCATTTCCTCCTCCAGGGCATTTTCCTGACCCAGGAATCAAACCCAAGTGTCTTGCATCTCTTTCATTGACAGGTGGATTCTTTACCACTTGAGCCATCTGGGAAGCCCTATGTAGGTGTTTGCTGCTGCTGCTACTAAGTCGCTTCAGTCGTGTCTGACCCTGTGCGACCCCAGAGACGGCAGCCCACCAGGCTCCCCGTCCCTGGGATTCTCCAGGCAAGAACACTGGAGTGGGTTGCCATTTCCTTCTCCAATGCATGAAAGTGAAAAGTGAAAAGTGAAAGTGAAGTCGCTCAGTCGTGTCCGACTCTTCGCGATTCCATGGACTGCAGCCTACCAGGCTCCTCCATCCATGGGATTTTCCAGGCAAGAGTACTGGAGTGGGGTGCCATTGCCTTCTCCGATGTAGGTGTTTAGGAAGAAACAATTAAATGCTTTGAAGCATATTCCTAGTGCAAATTAATCAAGAACAGTATTTTAATGCTTTGTGAATTAGACAGTGGTATTTTGATTACTTTGTTTTCACTGCACTGTGTACTCTAGGACATGAATCATAGAGTACATGAATCATGTACTTGAGGACATGAAGTAGGGGATGATTTAGTACCAAATAGGATTTATTTGCCGAAACAAATACTTTGGCCGAGAGCAAGTTAGTGTTTGCAGAATCATGTTGTAAGGTGCTGAAATATAGTATATGGCTTCACTCTTTTTTCTTTAATCCTGAAAGGTCCCTGACCTATTTGAAGGACCATTGCCTTGGCTTGGACTTAACACTCAGCAGCACTGTCCTGCACTTACCACTCAGCAGCATTGTCCTGGCCTCATAAGACTATACTGAGACTTGAGAAAAGGAGCAGCCACTGCTCTTCCAAAATGGGGATGGAAAGGGGTCTGAAGTGACAGTAATACTTTCTTTGTCTCTCGACAATTGTTTAAGTTGCTCTGTTCATAGAGGAAATAATGCAGCTTATGTTTCAGTTCAGTTGCTCAGTTGTGTCTG
This sequence comes from Bubalus bubalis, assembly GCF_019923935.1. NCBI lineage: Eukaryota > Metazoa > Chordata > Mammalia > Artiodactyla > Bovidae > Bubalus > Bubalus bubalis. Next base: position 30,980,882 of record NC_059167.1, read on the forward strand.
ACTCTTTGCATCCCCATGCACTGCAACACACCAGTCTTCCCTGTCCATCACCAACTCTCAGAGCTTACTCAAACTCATGTCCATCGAGTCGGTGATGCTATCCAACCATCTCATCCTCTGTCATCCCCTTCTCTTCCCACCTTCAATCTTTCCCAGCAGCAGGGTCTTTTCCAATGAGACAGTTCTTTGCATCAGGTAGCCAAAGTATTGGAGTTTCAGCTTCAGCATCAGTCCTTCCAATGAATATTCAGGACTGATTTCCTTTGGGATTGACTGATTGGATCTTCTTGCAGTCCAAGGGACTCTCAAGAGTCTTCTCCAACACCACAGTTAAAAAGCATCAATTCTTTAGTGCTTAGCTTTCTTTATAGTCCAACTCTCACATCCATACACAAATATTGGAAAAACCATAGATTTGACTAGATGGACCTTTGTCGGCAAAGTAATGTCTCTGCTTTTTAATATGCTTCTAGTTTGGTCATAGCTTTTCTTCCAAGGAGTAAGCATCTTTTAATTTCATGGCTGCAGTCACCATCTGCAGTGATTTTGGAGCCCAGAAAAATAAAGTCAGCCACTGTTTCCCCATCTATCTGCCAGGAAGTGATGCGACCAGATGCCATGATCTTAGTTTCCTGAATGTTGAGTTTTAAGCCAACTTTTTCCCTCTCCTCTTTTACTTTCATCAAGAGGTTCTTTAGTTCTTCACTTTCTGCCATAAGGGTGGTGTCATCTGCGTATCTGAGGTTACTGATATTTCTCCTGGCAATCTTGATTCCAGCTTGTGCTTCATCAGCTTATATTTAAATAAGATTTTTTAAAAACACTATTGGAATATTATATTTCAATGGTTGAAATTTGGTCAGCTCATGGATGGGCTGCTTCAGGAGAGGCCAGATTTCCACTGCTCTGACTCTATCCCCCACTGGTCTCAGAAGAATGCCTTCATCTGTTCATCTGTCCTTCATTTGCTTTGAATGCTTTGGCTCCAAGTTTTAAGGTAAATTCTGTACAATGGGAAGAGGCAACTGGAATGGATGTTATTTATGAGAAGAACTTGCTGAGTATCTTTACTGAGGTAGAAGATTCTGAAAGTAGATTTTTCTCACTGGAGAATAGAACAGATGAGGACATTTTATACTGCAAAGATGTTAGTTATAATAGTTATTTTTTCTGATGATGGCTAACTGAATCTTTATACGTATAGTTGAATTCTAAAAATACTTCTGTTTAGGTAAAATAAAATTTCTGATATGGAAAGTTGTACATTAATTTGTTGTTTTCATTTTCCAATGCAAGAACTGCTGGTGAGATGACATGACTATGTGGTTTTATTATACCTGTGTGTTAGTTAGTGTTCTCCATAAAAACAGAACCAATAAGAGATACACACACACACATTGCTTTGGCCAAAACTTTTGTTTGCTTTTTTTTGGTAAATGGTTATGGAAAAACCCAAATGAACTTTTTGGCCAATCTAGTATATATACACATACCTATGCATATACAGAGAGACAGAGAGAGAGAGATTTATTTTAAGGAAATAACTCACAATTTTGGGGACTAAGTATGAAATTTGCAGGGCAGACTGGCAGGCTGGAGACTCAGGGAAGAGTTGACAGTGCCCAAGTTCAAAGGCACTCTGGAGTTAGAATTCTCTCTTCTTGGGACCTCTGTCTTTTTTCACTTAAGGTCTTTAACTTATTAGATGAGACCCAGCCATGTTATGGAGGCTAGTCTGCTTTATATAAAGTGTACCAACAAAAAAATCCCTTCATAGCAATATCTAGCTGAATGCTTAACCAGAAACTGGGCACCATGGCCTAGCCAAGTCAACACATAAAGTTAACCATTATATCTTGTCAGATAATAAATGTACACAAGTTTACAAGTACATACCCTGGAATGAACAAGATATTCACATTAGACCAAATCATCAAATTAAGAGACAAAGACATAGGGATAGATTGAGAGTTTGGGATTAACATGCGCACCCTGCTATATTTAAAATAAAATGCTCTTCCATGAAAAAAGACAAAGACATATTTTTTGAGACTTAGATGTTCAGAGCTCATGTAGACTTCATATTCTCCAGGAATGGACAGAGATTATATTCTTTGGGCCAGTTTTCCCAATCCTGGGCCTGCTGTCCCAGCTCCCAATCCAATTGCCATTTGCAGATCTATCCCCTTTCACAACCACTCCCACAGCTGGAGTTTGGGATGGAGAATAGAGTGTACCCATCCATGGGATGATCTAGCTGGGGACACTAAGTCTAACTCAAGCCTTTCATTTTACAGAAGGGGAAAAGGCACAGAGGAAACTTGACTAGAATTTGTTCACAGTAGTGAGACTCAGTGTAGTACTGAAACAGAACAGGACTCGGTGGGGCCCTCCCAGGTACAATAAAGCCTCCATGTTCCCTGTTTCTTACTTGTGGTAAAGCTGTAGTCTCCCTGGCCTCACTGAGTCACAAAAAAGCAGGCTCAAGCAGTTTGTGGTTAGGGTGATAGTATCACAGAATCTTTAGTTCCTCTCTGAAGGACATAGATAATAGCGCCTGATGTCTATTCCTGAGTTGTTTTTTGCAGGATACTAAAACCACCACCACATAGAAAAAGCTAACTGCATGATGACTGGACTATAGCTGTGACATAAGCTTATCCATCTTGCACAATTCCAAGAACTGACTTCAAGGAAAAGGGGACAAACCAACTCTGGAACTGAAGATCAACTGCACTTACAACAATCAAGATGACACTGACCAGACTATCACATGACCAGTTTCAAGAGAATTGTTGGAGTTGACTGCTGTTCTGCACACTCCTGAAACTTCCCCCTTTTCCCTTTAAAACCCTTTCCCTCTAACTGACAACTGGGAGATGGTTTGGGGAGTGCTAGTCTACCATCTCCCCAGGTTACTGGCTTCCTGAATAAAGCACCTATTTCTACCAACTCTGAGCAGGAGTAGTTAAACCTCAGTTTGGTTCCAGCTCCAGCTGGCAATAGTATTTTAAAGCACCTTATTTGAAAAATCATTTACATTTATCATAAGGAAAAGAACACCTATATTGCAAAGGTGACAAGGCAATAAGGGTAACTCTTGAGCAACATTATTCCAAGTTGTGACTGGGATAAACCATCAGTCAGGGTCAAGGTTTAGCTAAGTAGGGCACAGCTTTCTCCAGGAACACAGAATAATATACAATTTCTGATTCACACAGTGTAAACATTTTTATGGCTTTCAGGTGTAAGGGTGTAACTCTAGGTGCACGATATAGAGTTTATAAACAAAGCCTCTGCCTTTCATGTTGGAGTCTAAGAAATTTATAACTTACAGTGAATGATTCGTAATCTCTAAAGAAGAAGATTTAGCTTCAGGATCAGGGACCAGGCTCAGGTCTCTTGTGTAGCAGAAGTTTTATTACAGTGAAAAGGGACAGAGAAAGCTTCTGACACAGACATCAGAAGGGGGATGGAGAGTGCTTAATTTGCTAATCTTAGTTTTTCAATTGGTTATTACAGTAAATCAAAAGAATGTCTCAAGGTTGTAAAGGTCTTACCAGAACCACTCCCACAATTTACATTTTAAGACAATGGGATTAGAACTAACAATAGAAAGACCTTACTACACCCACTCCCATAATACACATTTTAAGATAACAGATTAGTCAGAAGGTTCTTAAGAAGGAGAAACAAGTTCTAAAGCAGGATACTTTGTTGTTATATAAACCTTAGTACAGAGTTTACAGTGGAGAAGGGAATGGCAAACCACTTTAGTATTCTTGCCTTGAGAACCTCATGAATAGTATGAAAAGGCAAAAAGATATGACACTGAAAGATGAACTCCCCAGGTCGGTAGGTGCCCAATATGCTACTGGAGAGGAGCAGACAATAGCTCAGGAAAGAATGAAGAGGCTGAGCCAAAGTGAAAACAACACCCAGTTGTGGATGTGTCTGGTGATGGAAACAAAGTCAGATACTGTAAAGAACAATGTTGCATAGGAACCTGGAATGTTAGGTCCATGAATCAAGGCAAGTTGGAAGTGGTCAAACACGAGATCCATTGGATCATCCATTGGATCACAGAAAAAGCAAGAGAGTTCCAGAAAAATGTCTATTTCTGCTTTATTGACTATGCCAAAGGCTTTGTGTGAATCACAAAAAACTGTGGAAAATTCTGAAAGAGTTGGGAATACCACACCACCTGAACTGCCTCCTGAGAAATCTGTATGCAGGTCAAGAAGCAACAGTTAGAACTGGACACGGAACAACAGACTGGTTCCAAATTGGGAAAGGAGTACATCAAGGCTGTATATTGTCACCCTGCTTATTTAACTTATATGCAGAGTACATCATGAGAAATGCCAGGCTGGATGAAGCACAAGCTGGAATCAAGATTGCTGGGAGAAATATCAATAACCTCAGATATGCAGATGACACCACACTTACGGCAGAAAGCAAAGAAGAATTAAAGAGCCTCTTGATGAACATAAAAGAGGAGAGTGAAAACATTAAGAAAACTAAGATCATGCCATCTGGTCCCATCACTTCATGACAAATAGATGGGGAACAGTGGAAACAATGAGACTTTATTTTTGGGGGCTCCAGAATCACTATAGATGGTGACTGCAGCCATGAAATTAAAAGACGCTTGCTCCTTGGAAGAAAAACTATGACCAACCTAGACAGCATATTAAAAAGCAGAGACGTTACTATGCCGACAAAGGTCCATCTAGTTAAAGCTATGGTTTTTCCAGTAGTCATATATGGATGTGAGAGCTGGACAATAAAGAAAGCTGAGAGCCAAAGAATTGATGCTTTTGAACTGTGGTGCTGGAGAAGACTCTTGAGAGTCGCCTGGACTGCAAGGAGATCCAACCAGTCCATCTTAAAGGAAATCAGTCCTGGGTGTTCATTGGAAGGGCTGATGCTGAAGCTGGAACTCCAATACTTTGGCCACTTGATGCAAAGAATTGACTCATTGGAAAAGACCCTGATTCTGCCTGATTCTGGGAAGGATTGAAGGCAGGAGAATAAGGGGATGACAGAAGATGAGATGGTTGGATGGCATCACCAACTTGATGGACATGAGTTTGAGCAAGCTCTGGGTGTTGGTGATGGACAGGGACGCCTGGCGTGCTGCAGTGCATGGGGTTGCAAAGAGTCAGACACAACTGAGCAACTGAACTGAATTGAACAGAGTTTAAAATGAGTTGTTTTGTTGTGTAATCATTAGCTTTGGGCTTAAAGAAAAAAAACAAACAAAAACAAAATGTTTTATGTGACTAAGAGAAAGCAATGTAGAAAAAAGTTTGTCCTTTTCTCCTCAAGAGCCCCAAACCCCTTTCTCCTCCTTGGGGCACTGGACTTCTTATCAACCTACCTAAGAGTTGACTCTCTCAAAATGATATTTATAATAGAAATAATAAATAATACTAATTAATTCTAAGAACTACAAAAGAAAAAACAAATATTATTACTGTGTATGAGCCACTGTGCCCTTCACAGGCTTTTTTTTTTTTTTTTCATTTAAATTATATATTCTTCGTGGGTACAGATAAGGAAAAAAATTAGGGTCACTGAGGGCTGGGCTACCTGGACTCCAACCTAGTTGGAGTTGGCTGAAGTCCTCAGACTTCACAAGCTGGAATCAAGATTGCCAGGAGAAATATCAATAACCTCAGATGTGCAGATGACACCACCCTTATGCCAGAAAGTGAAGAGGAACTAAAAAGCCTCTTGATGAAAGTGAAAGTGGAGAGTGAAAAAGTTGGCTTAAAGCTCAACATTCAGAAAACGAAGATCATGGCATCCGGTCCCATCACTTCATGGGAAATAGATGGGGAAACAGTGGAAACAGTGTCAGACTTTATTTTTCTGGGCTCCAAAATCCCTGCAGATGGTGACTGTAGCCATGAAATTAAAAGACACTTACTCCTTGGAAGGAAAGTTATGACCAACCTAGATAGCATATTCAAAAGCAGAGATATTACTTTGCCAACAAAGGTCCATCTAGTCAAGGCTATGGTTTTTCCAGTGGTCATGTATGGATGTGAGAGTTGGACTGTGAAGAAGGCTGAGCGCCGAAGAATTGATGCTTTTGAACTGTGGTGTTGGAGAAGACTTCTTGAGAGTCCCTTGGACTGCAAGGAGATCCAACCAGTCCATTCTGAAGGAGATCAGCCGTGGGATTTCTTTGGAAGGAATGATGCTAAAGCTGAAACTCCAGTACATTGGCCACCTCATGCGAAGAGTTGACTCATTGGAAAAGACTCTGATGCTGGGAGGGATTGGGGGCAGGAGGAGAAGGGGACGACAGAGAATGAGATGGCTGGATGGCATCACTGACTCGATGGACGTGAGTTTGAGTGAACTCCGGGAGTTGGTGATGGACAGGGAGGCCCGGCATGCTGCGATTCATGGGGTCGCGAAGAGTCGGACACGACTGAGCGACTGAACTGAACTGAACTGAAGTCCTCAGAAAAGGCTCCTGGCACTAGGCTCAAGGGCAAGTGTTGCCCAAGCTGCACTTTCCTATTCAACAATCACACTAGAATCACTTGCAAGGTGCTTTCCAAATGTTGGTAGACACAGGGCCAATCCTACTCGTATACTTGGTTAATTTGGTGAGGGAGTGGCGATAGCGCGGGGTGGAAAACAAAACAAAACAAAACAAAACAAAAACACGGGTGGTCTGTTAGGTCCCTGTGGTTAAAGATAAGAAGGGAGAGGAGGAGGCCGAATTCATAGGCTGGAATATTTGTACTCTTCTTGAGCTTCGAAAACTATTTGCATCTCAAAACAACTGTAAAAGAATCGGTCTTGAGATTACAAATGCTGTGACTACCTTACGAATAGGAATATCTCCAAGTGCTTAAGTGACCGACGCCGTTTGTTCCCACTGCAACCTCTTACTGGGCGCCCAGGCGGACAAGACCTGGGCAGCGATCTCCGAGCTGGGCGCCCCACGCCCATCGCGGGCAGAACGGGGGAGGGCTCCCCGAGGCGGGGTTCGGGGCGCGCCTTGCGGCTCCTCCCTCCTGCCTGCTCTCTGGGCTGGCCGGGGCCGCGAGGAGGGCGGTGGTGCGGACGCGAGATCGCTGTCAGGCGGCCTAGGCGCAGTCTGGAGTTGGGGGGTCGGTCTATCTTCCTCCCTTGGAGCAGGGCGCGATGAGCTGGGAGCTGCTGTTCTGGTTGCTGGTGCTCTGCGCGCTGCTGGCGCTCGTGGTGCAGCTACTGCGCTTCCTACGGGCCGACGCGGACCTCACACTGCTGTGGGCCGAGTGGCAGGGGCGACGACCAGGTGAGGACCTGCTGCCGCCTCTCTGCACTGGGAGCCCGGGTTCCGTGCGGTCGGATTTCCGCTGCCCCTGCGTTCCTCCGGGTGGCGTGGAGCTTCCGGGCGGCGAGGCTGCGCCTGTCTCAAGGGCTGTGGTTCGGGGTGGAAGGGGCCGGGGCCTTTTGTCTTCCGTCCTGGTCCCTACGGACTTGCCTTTTACTTGCTGAAGTAAAAGAGCCTTGGAATCGGCGGGAGCGCCTTCAGGTCTCTGAGTTCTCTGCCTGGCTCCCAGGGATTCTGAAGCAGCGTGGGAGGGCAGTACTTGGAGAAACTGTGCGCTTGTAAAGGAGTGTCCTTTTGAGGCTACTTCCTGAAGTTGTTTATCTGCCATCTCTCACTCTACTCAAGAGTAATGAAATGGAATTTGAGATAATACAGTCACCTACAAAGCTGCCTACCCATTGGGATAAAAATAAAGAACTGGATTGGGTGCTTTGCCTGAAGGAAAAGCACATTATTGGCATACTAAAAGACACACACACGTTATTGGCATACTAAAAGACATTCTACCTTTTATCTATGCTCAGCTTAATATTTGATGGTCGTTTACTAAACACATTCTATGTGCTAAGCAGTGCACTAGGTCCTTTTCATTTGTGACTGTTCACCTTTACAATGACTCTTATAAAGTAGGCATTATTAATCTTATTTTCATAATACTCAGAGAAGTTCAGTGGGCTGTCCAGACCTAGGCTTTGGGTCTACAAGGGCCAGCAGGAAGTGGGGTTTCCCTGGACCTAGTTTCCCTGCATGAAAATATCTAAATCTTGTGAGGAGGTTTGCTTGGAAGTGATTAAGTGAAAAAGTGAAAGTGTTAGTTGCTCAGTCGCTTCCAACTCTTTGGGACCTCATGGACTGTAGCCCGTCAGGCTCCTCTGCCCATGGAATTCTCCAGGCAAGAATCCTGCAGTGGGTTGCCCTTCCCTCCTCCAGAGTATCTTCCCAACCCAGGGATCAAACTCCTGATCTGCACTGCAGGCAGATTCTTTACTGTCTGAGCCACCAGAGAAGCCCTGGAAGTGATAACTTTAAAAATGGAGCCAGAGAGGGAAGGGGAGCCCTATCACTTACATGGGGGTGAAAATTGGTTCTTGGGGACTGAAAAAAATCTTAGATGGAAAAATGTTTTATGCCCCTCCTAAGCTCAACCCTAACTGACAAAGTATTATTCCTTAGTATTTAATTTTTCTTGTTTCTTTTCTTGGAGGGGGGTGTAGCACTTACACTGAGTTCACGGAAAATATGTAAAACATGTGCAAGATCAGGGTTACAAAACTATGGCAAATAGATGGCTGTGATTGGCAGACTTTCTCTTGGTCATTGGCCCATCTCAGCAGATGGAATGCATGTACCTGTTGGCTGCTTGGTTGACTTTAGTGTTTGATCTTATTTGTGCTTAGTGTTAACTTGGACTTTGAGAATTACATAAAAATACTTTATATTTTACTGTTCTACAAAAGTTACTCAACTGATGTCAAGTGCTAAAGAGAAAAAACGTTGACAATATCTAGCAGCTAGTTAAATGAAAAGTTATTTTCACATATCAAGCAAAAGTTAAGGTGACTAAAGATAACTGTGAAGAAATTCATTTGGTGTTTTCAGTGTTTTACTTTTGCTGGAAAAATATCAGTTTTGAAGGATTTTTAAACATTTAATTACTTTGCTATTATTATCATGTAGTTATATAATTTGCTGATTTACAAATGTAATATGATACATTACAGTTCATGTAAATACATGTTATTCAGTAAAATAACTTTTGTAAATTTACAGTTGTAAAGTTAAATGTTAATAGCTTTTAAATTTTAATTTAACTTTTAACTTTTCAATTTCACCATGCTTAAACCTGCACTTACTGAAGAATAAACTTTATAGAACTCCTTTTATGTCTAAAGCATAGATACATACATGTAAGGGCTTCCCAGGTGGCACTAGTGGTAAAGAACCTGCCTGCCAATGTCTTGCAGGTTCTATCCCTGGATGGGCAAGATCCTTGGAGGATGATATGGCAACCCACTCCAATATTCTTGCCTGGAGAATCCCATGGACAAAGGAGACTGGCAGGCTATGGTCCATAGGGTCACAAAGAGTTGGATATGACTGAAGCAACTTGGCACGCAGATATATGAAGATACATAAACAGATATGCAGTATATTTGTGAAATTAAAATGTTATAGGGATGTTATTAGGAAAAATGACTAAAAAGACTTCTAGGGGCTCCGGAAGGGGGATATTAGGGGGTGAGAGAGTTGGAAGGGAGGTGAGGGAGATAATGAAATAGAGTTAAAGGAACATGAAGATAGATTCAAGTTCCAAAAACAGCTCAGATTGGAAAGATGGGCAGACTCTATTAAGGTTTAAAAAAAAATTATCCTCTTTTTCATTTTTATGTTGTTGTTGTTCAGTTGTGAAGTCATGTCCAACTCTCTACAACCCCCTGGACTGCAGCATGCTAGGCTTGCCTGCCTTTCACTATTTCCCTGAGTTTGCTTAAATTCATGTCCACTGAATCAGTGATGCCATCCAACATCTCATCCTCTGTTGCCCCCTTCTCCTCTTGCCCTCAATCTTTCCCAGCATCAGGGTCTTTTCCAGTGAATCGGCTCTTTGCATCAAGTGGCCAAAGTATTGGAACTTCAGCTTCAGCATCAGTCCTTCCAGTGAATATTCAGGGTTGATATCTTGTAGGATTGACTGGTTTGACCTCCTTGCAGTCCAAGGGACTCTAACACCACAGTTTGAAAGCATTAATTCTTCAGCACTCAGCCTTCTTTATGGTCCAGCTCTCACACCCAAGCATGACTACTGGAAAAACCATAGCTTTGACTCTATGGACCTCTGTTGGCAAAGCAATGTCTTTGCCAACAAATAGCTTTTCTTCCAAGGAGCAAACATCTTAATTTCATGGCTGCAGTCACTGTCCACAGTGATTTTGGAGCCCAAGAAAATAAAATCTGTCACCGTTTCCACTTTTTCCCCATCTATTTGCCATGAAGTGTCACTTTAAAAAGTTGACAATATACTCACATAAGGCAACTTTTAAAAATACAAAAGGATACATGGTGACAAGTAAAGCTCTCTCTCACCCTTGTCTCCCAGCTGCCCAGTGTGCCTTTTTGGAGGCAACCACCATTTCCTGCCTTTTATGTATCCATCTAGAGATACCTTCTGTGTCTCCAAGCATGTATCTCACATGGTAAAATTTCAGAGTGACTAATTTTAGGTATTGCACATAGATATAGAAAAATCCATAGCACCAGTCCAGAGTAGGAAAAGTCTCAACAGCAGAACATATGTGAGGAAAACAGCTCTTATTTTACAGTGACCTCAATGAGGGTCAACTGTGCAGTGCCAGGAAAGATTAGGCAACCTTGTTGGAGCTGTTTCGTGTCTTATGGAACAAACTGCAAACAACAAAAGATGTTTTCTGAATACCTGCTTGTGTTGGCCTCTGTGCTGGGCACTGGGGACACAGCAGTGACTGAGCCAGCCACTGTCTGGGTCTTCATGGCATGTCCCTTCTGAAAGACAAGGGAAGTGGTTTAGTCAAGTCACCCTACTTGGAGCTGTTTAGACCCCTGGGAATCCTGTATCCTGCTCTGGCCAGCTCCTTTCAATAGAACATTGACCAGTGGGAGCTTGTACAGAGGGTGTGAGAAGAAGGGTGACAAAACCAGATGCCGTGTCATCTGAGGGAAAGTAGCAGAAATTGGAGGTATTTATTTAGCCTTAGAGAAGCAAGAGATGAAAGGACTTAGGGAGGACAGAGCCTTCAAACAGATGAGACACTGTCATGTGCAAGACAGGCCTGATTTATCCTTCCTGATACCACAAGGCAGAACTGCTGCCAGCTGCTGCTGGTCTGTGGAAGTTAAAGGTATCAGTATAAGAAAATTCCTGAAGCCCTTGAATGATTGTGCTCACTGCTCAGTCACTTCAGTCATGCCTGACTCTTTGTGACCCTATGGACTGTAGCCTGCCAAGCTCCGCTGTCCATGGGATTTTCCAGGCAAGAATACTGGAGTGGGAGGTCATACCCTCCTCCAGGGGATCTTCCCAACCCAGGGATAGAACCTGGGTCTCCTGTGTCTTCTGCATCACAGGTGGATTCTTTACCCTGAGCCATCCGGGAAACTCATCTTGAATGATTAGACTTCAGTTCAGTTCAGTCGCTCAGTCGTGTCCGACTCTTTGCGACCTCATGAATCGCAGCACGCCAGGCCTCCCTGTCCATCACCAACTCCCGGAGTTCACCCAGACTCACGTCCATCGAGTCAGTGATACCATCCAGCCATCTCATCCTCTGTTGTCCCCTTCTGCCCCCAATCCCTCCCAGCATCAAGGTCTTTTCCAATGAGTCAACTCTTCGCATGAGGTGGCCAAAGTACTGGAGTTTCAGCTTTAGCATCATTTCCAAAGAAATCCCAGGGCTGATCTCCTTCAGAATGGACTGGTTGGATCTTGCAGTCCAAGGGACTCTCAAGAGTCTTCTCCAACACCACAGTTCAGAAGCATCAATTCTTCGGCGCTCAGCTTTCCTCACAGTCCAACTCTCACATCTATACATGACCACTGGGAAAACCATAGCCTTGACTAATGGACCTTAGTTAGCAAAGTAATGTCTCTGCTTTTGAATATGCTATCTAGGTTGGTCATAACTTTCCTTCCAAGGAGTAAGCGTCTTTTAATTTCATGGCTGCAGTCACCATCTGCAGTGATTTTGGAGCCCCCCAAAATAAAGACTGACACTGTTTCCACTGTTTCCCCACCTATTTCCCATGAAGTGATGGGACCAGATGCCATGATCTTCATTTTCTGAATGTTGAGTTTTAAGCCAACTTTTTCACTCTCCTCTTTCACTTTCATCAAGAGGCTTTTTAGTTCCTCTTCACTTTCTGCATAAGGGTGGTGTCATCTGCATATCTAAGGTGATTGATATTTCTCCCAGTAATCTTGATTCCAGCTTGTGTTTCTTCCAGTCCAGCGTTTCTCATGATGTACTCTGCATATAAGTTAAATAAGCAGGATGACAATATACATCCTTGACATACTCCTTTTCCTATTTGGAACCAGTTGTTCCAAGTCCAGTTCTAACTGTTGCTTCCTGACCTGCATACAAATTTCTCAAGAGGCAGGTCAGGCGGTCTGGTATTCCCATCTCTTTCAGAATTTTTCATGGTTTATTGTGATCCACACAGTCAAAGGCTTTGGCATAGTCAATAAAGCAGAAATAGATGTTTTTCTGGAACTCTCTTGCTTTTTCGATGATCCAGCGGATGTTGGCAATTTGGTCTCTGGTTCCTCTGCCTTTTCTAAAACTAGCTTGAACATCTGGAAGCTCACGGTTCACGTATTGCTGAAGCCTTGGTTGGAGAATTTTGAGCATTACTTTACTAGCGTGTGAGATGAGTGCAATTGTGTGATAGTTCGAGCATTCTTTGGCATTGCCTTTCTTTGGGATTGGAATGAAAACTGACCTTTTCCAGACCTGTGGCCACTGCTGAGTTTTCCAGATTTGCTGGCATATTGAGTGCAGCACTTTCACAGCATCATCTTTCAGGATTTGAAATAGCTCAACTGGAATTCCATCACCTCCACTAGCTTTGCTTGTAGTGATGCTTTCTAAGGCCCACTTGACTTCACATTCCAGGATGTCTGGCTCTAGGTGAGTGACCACACCATCGTGGTTATCTTGGTCATGAAGATCTTTTTTCTACAGTTCTTCTGTGTATTCTTACTATCTGTTCTTAATATCTTCTGCTTCTGTTAGGTCCATACCATTTCTGTCCTTTATTGTGCCCATCTTTGCATGGTATACCAAGGGTATAGCCCTTGGTATCTCTAATTTTCTTGAAGAGATCTCTAGTCTTTCCCATTCTGTTGTTTTCCTCTATTTCTTAGCATTGATCGCTGAGGAAGGCTTTCTTATCTCTTCTTGCTATTCTTTGGAACTCTGCATTCAGATGCTTATATCTTTCCTTTTCTCCTTTGCTTTTCACTTCTCTTCTTTTCGCAGCTATTTGTAAGGCCTCCCCAGACAGCCATTTTGCTTTTTTGCATTTCTTTTCCATGGGGATGGTCTTGATCCCTGTCTCCTGTACAATATCACGAACCTCAGTCCATACTTCATCAGGCATTCTATCTATCAGATATAGTCCCTTAAATCTATTTCTCACTTCCATTGTATAATTGTAAGGGATTTGATTTAAGTCATACCTGAATGGTCTAGTGGTTTTCCCTACTTTCTTCAATTTTAGTCTGAATTTGGCAATAAGGAGTTCATGATCTGAGCCACAGTCAGCTCCTGGTCTTGTTTTTGTTGACTGTATAGAGCTTCTCCATCTTTGGCTGAAAAGAATATAATCAGTCTGATTTCAGTGTTGACTATCTGGTGATGTCCATGTGTAGAGTCTTCTCTTGTGTTGTTGGAAGAGGGTGTTTGCTATGACCAGTGTATTCCTCTTGGCAAAACTCTATTAGTCTTTGCCCAACTTCATTCCATATTCCAAAGCCAAATTTGCCTGTTACTCCAGGTGTTTCTTGACTTCCTACTTTTGCATTCCAGTCCCCTATAAGGAAAAGGACATCCTTTTTGGGTGTTAGTTCTAAAAGGTCTTGTAGGTCTTAATAGAACCATTCAACTTCGGCTTCTTCAGCATTACTGGTTGGGGCACAGACTTGGATTACTGTGATATTGAATGGTTTGCCTTGGAAACGAACAGAGATCATTCTGTTGTTTTTGAGATTGCATCCAAGTACTGCATTTCGGACTCTTTTGTTGACCATGATGGCTACTCCATTTCTTCTGAGGGATTCTTGCCTGCAGTAGTAGATATAATGGTCATCTGAGTTAAATTCATCCATTCCAGTCCATTTCAGTTTGCTGATTCCTAGAATGTCGACATTCACTCTTGCCATCTCTTGTTTGACCACTTCCAATTTGCCTTGATTCATGGACCTGACATTCCAGGTTCCTATGCAATATTGGTCTTTACAGCATCGGACCTTGCTTCTATCACCAGTCACATCCACAGCTGGGTATTCTTTTTGCTTTGGCTCCATCCCTTCATTCTTTCTGGAGTTATTTCTCCACTGATCTCCAGTAGCATATTGGGTACCTACTGACCTGGGGAGTTCCTCTTTCAGTATCCTATCATTTTGCCTTTTCATACTGTTCATGGGTTCTTAAGGCAAGAATACTGAAGTGGTTTGCCATTCCCTTCTCCAGTGGACCACATTCTGTCAGACCTCTCCACCATGACCCGCCCGTCTTGGGTGGCCCCATGGGCATGGCTTAGTTTCACTGAGTTAGACAAGGCTGTGGTCCTAGTGTGATTAGATTGACTAATTTTTTGCGTGGGTGGCTGTGACCAGTGCACTTAGCGCGGCCCAGAGGAGCTACCCCACGTCCGAGGTCAGGGGCGGAAGCGGGGAGGACCGCATGCCCGAGGGGAAGCGGCCAAGAGGAGTTACCCCACGTCCGAGGTCAGGGGCAGTGGCCGAGAGTGCCAGGCTGTGACGGCGCAGGAACGGCGGAGAGGAGCTACCCCACATCCAAGGCCAGGGGCGGTGGCCGGGAGGAGCTACCCTGCATCCAAGGTCAGGGGCGGAGGCCGGGAGGAGCAACCCCACCTCCAAGGATCGGTGGCTTCGCGGGTGCAGGTGGGCCTAGAGGAGCTATTTCACATTCAAGGTCAGAAGGGGTGGCGGTGAGGAGATTCCCCTCCTCCAAGGTAAATAGCAGCGGCTGCGCTTTGCTGGAGTAGCCTTGAAGAGCTACCCCACGTCCAAGGTAGAGAAACCCAAGTAAGACTGTAGGTGTTGCAAGAGGGCATCAGAGGGCAGACACACTGAAACCATACTCACAGAAAACTAGTCAATCTAATCACACTAGGACCACAGCCTTGTCTAACTCTAACTCAATGTCTAACTCAATGATTAGACTTATCCCTCCCAAATGAGCTGGTGCCTCAGAGGTAACTAGATTACTCATCCTGTGAGGGAGTTAAATGGTCAATAGCTTGAGGGGAGAATTCTTAACCTGGGTTGGGGGTTGATCAAACAAGTCAATCCTGAAGGAAATCAACTCTGAATATTCACTGGAAAGACTGATGTTGAAGCTCCAATACTTTGGTCACCTGATGCAAAGAGCCAACTCATTGGAAACGACCCTGATGCTAGGAAAGATTGAGGGCAAGAGGAGAAGGGGGTGACAGAGGATGAGATGGTTCGATGGCATCACTGACTCAACGGACATGAGTTTGAGCAAACTCAGTGAGACAGTGAAGGACAGAGACACTTGGTGTGCTGCAGTCCATGGGGTCGCAAAGAGTCAGAGATAACTTAGCTACTGAACAACAATTTCCCAAAAAATCTGCAGAGTTGTTCAGTTGAGCCTTTCCATAAAAGTGCATCAGATTTAGGAGTTCCCTGGTGGTTTACTGGTTAGAACTCAGAGCTTTGACTACTGTGGCTTGGGTTCAATTCCTGGTCAGGGAACTGAAATCTCACAAGCTAAAAAACAAACAAAATACATAGTGCAATAGATGATAGGAAAGCACTGTAGCCCAGACACAGTATTTGGGATGTTTCTGTCCTTTGTTTAGATATTTACATGAAATCGCTTTCCTGAGGATATTTTCTCGAATGGCTAAGATAGTTGGGTCTACAATATTGACCATATTAAAATGTGGCAGCTTAGGCTAGAGGTCAGACATACCTCGAAAAATATCCTAGCTCTGCCAGGATTCTTGGGTGGAGTCCTTTCTCTAAGCGAGTTTCTGTGCTAGGCACTGAGGACAGAGCAATGAATAAAGGAGACAGGGTCCCAGCCTTAAGGAAATTTACAGTCTAGTGGTGTAAATCAATCTCTGTAAACCTCAGTTTCCTTTCTTGTAAAACTGAGATAATTCCTGTTTCATAAAGTTCTTGTGAAGATTTTAATAAGGTAATATGTTTAAGCACATAGGAAGCAATGGAAAAATGTTAAGCCATTGAAGTTAGTAAACCCATTGACCCTGGCTGGAGAAATTAGAACATTCAATGTTTTGCTGCCAAAATCCATTTGTTAAATAATTTTGCAACAGTTAGAGTTGACATTTTATTATGCACTGAGTCCCCTGGAGGAGGGCATGGCAACCCATTCCAGTGTTCTTATCTTGAAAATCCCACGGACAGAGGAGCCTGGCGGGCTACAGTCCATGGATGGCAACAAGTTGGACATGACTAAAGCAACTTAGCTCACACTCCCACACGTGTGTCAGTCACTGTTCTGAGTGCTTTACATGTTTTAACTCATTTCTCTCAACAATTCTATGAAGGAGGTTTTACTATTAATTCAATTTTCCACTTTTGGAAAGTGAAGGCATTGAGTTCCCACATGGGAGAATTTCACCGCTGTGTGTGACACAGCTGGCACTTGAACCCTGGGAGTTAAAACCACCAGAGCACATACTGACTCACCAACACTTAGACCTGAGAATTGTTTGACTAAAACAGTCAACTGGCTTCCTGATTTTAACTTTTCTGATCCAAAATCAGCAATGTGTATCTTAAATAATACCTTGTCTCCTATTTTTGACAAATAACACATTTTAATAAGGTACACAGGAGCATTGCACTGCCCTGACTCGATGGATTCAGATGGACAGTGGCTATCGTGTGCTGCAGTACAAATAAGTTTTTCGTTGGAGAATAAACCACTTGTCAGTGCTTTATTTCACATTTTTACAATCTTTAACAAGATGATACCTGGCAAGCAGAGTATAACATTTCATCTCGCTCTCATATGTATTTCATCTTGGGTGAACTACTAGATTCTTCTAAGATGAAGGCTCAGGCATTTGGAAAGCTCTTCTACAAAATGACCTTTAGTTAGTTGCTAGGCATCAGATTATGATTGACAAATGGGGAAAACATGACTTCAAAAATTCAGGGTGATTCTACCATACCATAGAGTAGAATTTGGTATACTCAGATTTATCATCAATATCACCAATGTGAGCAATTAGAATAATAGAATAGAAAACTGGATGGAACTATAAGTGATCATCTTATCTGAAGCCCTCATTTATGAATAAGGAAGGTGAGAAAATGAGTCCAGATACTTTCTATCTACTTACCCTTACTTTTCATGATCAAATATGCAGATAAATAGAGCCTTAGAGTCAGACCATGGAGTTGTAAGGCTTACCTTGAAGTAAAGTCTGGAAAACTCTCAAAGAGTCTAGAATACACAAAATAATACAGTTAGTAATAAACTGTTACTAATATGATTTCTAACACTAGGTAGAAAGTGTTTCCTTAAGATATTTAATTTAAAGCATTTTAAAACCACTTTATTGAGGTATGATTGTCATATGAGAAACCGTCCATATTCAAGGTACACAACTAGATGAGTCTGGGGTAAGTATACACCTGTGAGATCATCACCACAATCAGGGCTGTAAACAGGATACTTAAATTTTTAAGTTCCACATATTATGTCTTCATATTGTTTAAAACTATTTTTTTCCTTTGGTCAATCTTTGATTTATGGATGTAACCCATAGCTTATTTTCCCCCCT
This sequence comes from Bubalus bubalis, assembly GCF_019923935.1. Lineage (NCBI taxonomy): Eukaryota > Metazoa > Chordata > Mammalia > Artiodactyla > Bovidae > Bubalus > Bubalus bubalis. The sequence continues at coordinate 30,998,787 of NC_059167.1, forward strand.
CAATCCCCACCCCCTTTTCAATAGAATGGGAGCTGACTGATATGGTGGTGTGGGTGACTGGAGCATCAAGTGGGATTGGAGAGGAACTGGCTTACCAGCTGTCCAAACTAGGAGTTTCTCTTGTGCTGTCAGCCAGAAGAGTGCATGAGTTGGAAAGGGTGAAAAGAAAGTGCCTTGGTGAGTAAATCTAAAATACCAGCAGTGCTGCCTAGAAGTAAATCAGAGCCCAGAGTCAAAATTTGGGAATTTTAGAGGGAAGAGGGGGATTTTCATGGGCAGTAGACTCTGGTTCCAAATGCTGAGTGCTTTGATCCAACTCCTTTTCCTTTTGTCACTTCTTAGTTAGCTGACCTGACCTTTTTCTTCTTTTTCTGCCATCTTTCTACCTTTTTTTTTTTTACACTAATTCTTAGCATTAGGGATTGATCATCAGTTCTCTCAAATGCTGGTTTGGATTTTTAGTGACCACATGAATGTCTTACATTTTTATCTTAGACAAAGAACAATTTGGTTCTTATGAATGGCATACATATATGTTACCATAGAAATTTAATTGATATTTTGTTAAAATGTCCAATATTAAAGTCATATGAAATAATATAAGATTTTTGTTGTAAAGGACAAAAAAACAGGAGTGGAATTAAATTTTTTTTCTGCACGTGCTGTGCAGCATGTGGGATCTTAGTTCCCTGACCAGGGATTGAAACAGGGCCCCTGCAGTGGAAGTGTGGAGTCTTAACCACTGGACCACCAGGGAAATCCCAGAGTAGAATTAAGTTTGAGAAATGCAACTTGATATAATATTTTTCATATATACAGGACAATAGTGTTTTTGTTTATCTGTTTGGGTTTTGGTGTAGTTCACAGTAAAAGCAGTCTCAAGTAATACAGTTATTATTTCTCATAGGAAATTTAATATCTACACTGAAATAATTTTGAAATTTCCAGAAGATCTTTTTTTTTTTTTTTTTGTCATCTACTTGTCATTCTTTAAAAATCTTTCTTTCACTTTGCTGATGGAACTAATCACCCAGATATGGAGTTAGCTGATAAGGCCACAAGCCCTCTTTCACGATATTGCTCTTAAAGGCCTCTTGTGTTTTTCCACTGGGCCACTTCTTTTGACGGTTGCTCCTCTGCTGTTGAGACTTGCACGGGAAGAAATGAAGCGTAACAGTGTTTCTTAGCTTGAGTAAGATTGTTTTCCTTTTATCTGTCATATCATGGGTGCAGACTTTTCTATTGCTTTTGGAAAACAGTTAATATTTCACAATTTACTCCTGTGCCCATAAAGCCTTTTCACCTCTTCTCCACTTACTTGTTTTTCTCACCAAAACACAACTTTGTTGCATTTCAGGGCTAGAATTCAAGGAAATTAGTTTGAACTGTTCTTTTGATAACAGAAATAGAGAGGCCATTACAGCCCAATGTGTTTCTTGGTTGGGAATTTCAGAATTGTGTCCTTTTCCTTATTCACCTCCTGGAATCCTTAGCCTCTGAAAGGAATCTTTTCTGTGTCACATGACTGGAAGACCCAAATTCTCATTGATTGTCAGCATAAATTTTTTAAAATTGTGTTTAAAAATCAAGCCGTGAACCTATCATATAACAGATGTATAGAAATAACTCTGTACCTCTAAAGGAACTGATCTAAAATGTTTGCTTTTTTTAGTTTGTAGTATAATCTTGATTGCTTCTAGAGGCTGTTCCAATACTGAAATGGGTAGCCTATCCCTTCTCCAGCAGATCTTCCTGACCCAGGAATCGAACCGGAGTCTCCTGCACTGCAGGTGATCTCTTTACCAACCAAATGAGCTGTCATGGAAGCCTGGTCCAATGTTAGGCTGTATATATTTAAGTAGAAGAGAGGAATTCTGTTTCCTGTGTACCTAGCCAGTTTTTTGTTTGATAAGATGTTGCCCATATCCCTGTCAATCCACTTCTTGGTCCTTAAAGAGAACCTCATCCACAGGGCTTCACCCAGAAATGAGCTCATTGCTAAGTGTGGTTGTAGGGTGGGTGTTAAATGTAATGTGAATAGCACATGACTTCCATATTAATTTTAAGTGTCTTTATTTAGAGAATGGTAATTTGAAAGAAAAAGATATACTCATTTTGCCCCTTGACCTGACTAACAGAAGTTCCCATGAAATGGCTACCAAAGCAGTTCTCCAGGAGTTTGGCAGAGTAAGTAGCATTTTGAGTGCATGAATCTTGCTCTGAAGTAGCTGTAAAAGAGATTCCCATCTGTGGTGCTGTAGGCAAATGGGTTCATGAAGCATCTCACTTCATCTCAAGGGCCCAGCTGGGTCTCTTAATCTCTGAATCTGTGGCTTCATGTATTAATAATTGGAATTTTTCCTACCTTAATAAATTAACTCCTCCATGTACAACAAAAGAAGCTAAAGATTCACTGTGCCTTTTATTTCTGTTACATTATTTTCCATAAAAAGTAACTTAAGGTGGGAATTTAATTCCATAGGTGAATTTTGGTTTTATCTTTTCCATTGCTGACCTCTGGAAATGTACTGTCCTGTTCCATTGATTCATCAAGTTAACAATATAACCAACCATCCCTAGGAATTCCAACAATCCATCTAAGTCATCCCTAAAGTACCCCCTTTCTGATTTTCTTTACTTAGATCGACATTCTGGTCAACAATGGTGGAGTATCCCAGCGTGCTTTGTGTGTGGACACCAGCCTGGATGTCTTCAAGGAGCTAATAGAGCTTAACTACTTAGGGACGGTGTCCTTGACAAAGTGTGTTCTGCCTCACATGATTGAGAGAAAGCAAGGAAAAATTGTTACTGTGAATAGCATGGTGGGAATTATAGCTGCACCCCTTTCTACTGGATACTGTGCCAGCAAACATGCTCTTCGGGTAAGGCTGTCAAAACTTAACTCTGATAGAACTGACCTGAACGTGTGTATGGAACATTTACTGCAAGAGATCATTGGAACTAGGTAGTCATGTTTGGAGACAGAGAGACCTAAGAAGATCTTGGGTAGAAGACTCACCCAGAAGATGCTAAAAAGACTTGAGCCCACATGCCTCTTCCTAATTCTGCACATATGCAATGAGTACCTACACTGTGTCATACACTGCAACATATCCTGGGAGTATAAAGATGATATGATCCCTGCCCTTACTAACTGTATAGTCTAGCTGACATGTCACCCTTTACCTTGTCCTCATTTCTACCACATCTTAATGGCAAATTTGGGGTCTACCCTGTTTCTTCTACACACATTTCAGGATTCTACATACATTTACTTGTCCTTCTCATTTCTGTGACTTTGTTTCCTTCCCCTTTGTTGTTGGTGTTTATTTTACCTGAATTTCTAAATGTACATGCCTGTCAGAAATAGCAACTTCCCACTGGGTAATTAGCCCTGAGTGTCAAATCCCTACTGGGTCTAGCCTTGATTCTGTTTACTCTGACTTCATTAGAAGAAGAAAATCTAGTTAAGGCAGAGTCTAGGAGAAAGTTTAATTTGGCTTGTGTAACTTATGAGATATGAGTACTAGAAATGAATAAATTTTTAATGTTGGCATAAGAATGGATAAGAAGAAACTGTAACTATATACACTATAACATGGAGCAAATTAAATTGTAAGGCCAATAGGAGGAAAATGATTAATAGAGACATGTGATATATAATTAATGCCATTGAAGGTCAGTTTACATAGAATGTTTCACCATTGGAATAATAAGATGCAATAGCTGAATGGTCATCAGTTTCATGAAAATTTGAAGCTTTGGTTCCATAGGATCCTCTTTCTGCTGTGAAGAGCAGACAATTGCAGTGAGTGATGAAACGAAATACTGCACTGATGATTTTCTCATATTTGGTAATAGGGTGTCAGTTGGACAACTCTCAGGCAGGCACATGAGGGAAGGTGGCCACCCCCTCTGTTTGGTACCCAGTATCCCATAAGACATGCAGGATACTTTCAAACACAGTAGAAGTTGTCTGGCCTGCCCTCCAATACTGTTTTGTACTGGATTTGATTGTCTTGATACCACGTGTCAAGTTGAGATCTACTTATACCAGTAGCCGAACACTGAAACCAGGAGTCTCTTTTTGAAGGGCACATTTCCTTCCCTGATACTCAGCAAGCTAGAGAGTGAACTTACTTGTTGAAAAGGCCAGACACTATACTAGATGTGATTTCAAGCAAGGAGAGGTTTTAGTGTCTGGAGTATTGGCTTTCATGGTGTCCTCTCCCCTCTTTTGCTATAGAGGGGCAGAAGGTTAAAGTTCATGCATCCATTTACAAAGCCTTTTTCCTGTCCATCTGAGTCAGGCACTGCATTAGTCTCAGACAGCACAAACCCTCAAAGGCCTTGTGTTTGTTAGGCATCAGCATTAAAGGCTGGTAACTGTTTAATGTTATTGGATCATAAATGAATGTACCTATGTTGGCTGCTTAGGCTTTTCAAAGTTAACTCGGTTTATCACAATGTAGTCTTGGGATATTTCCTGATTTAGGAGAAGCGATGAGGAGAAGTAGATGTTTACTTCCTATTTGGTTTAGAAATAGGCAATATCTTTTAAGTCTAGAGGGTCTAGGTTGTTTTTACAAAAGTCATTGAGTAAGCAATCATATTACATTTTTAACTAGCCGTGTACTCTCTTACTACACCTAAAATAAAAAATTTTTGCTGAAACTAATAGTCTCTTCAGATAGTAATTGAAAAAATGGAACTGTTCCTCTATGCTAGTTTCCTTTAAGTATTAATTCCAACTTGTTCCCTGTTGCCCTACCATCTGTACTTTAGGCCACTTTGAGGGATCATCAAAAGAAATCCAGCCTCAATGATGCTCAGTGAACATGCAACCCTTTTGGAGTGGGGAGCTGGCGACTGGGTATCAGACTCTTCAAGGGTAGTCTCTCACTAATCCGGTGCAAAATCACTGATGGCACAAGCTAAACCACTGCCATCAGGGGGATGAACCACTCATACCTGGCAGGAGTTAAGAATGCCTGTTATAGATTGCCTGTGGTCTTATGTTTAAAAATGCCTCATCTTGTGTAATTACATTCCCTGTCCTTTACTCAGGCATTTCAGAACACATTTTGATAATGTGCTGCTATTGTCCTTCATAAAAAGTAGAAGAAAAGTAATTTTGTACTATTAAACATGAGATATGTGTCTGTATTTATTTATTTATTTATTTTTGTCTATTAGGGATTTTTTAATACCCTCCGAAGTGAACTTACCACCTACCCAGGTATAACAATTTCTAACATTTGCCCGGGACCTGTGCAATCAAATATTGTGAAAAATGCCCTAACTGAAGAAGTCACAAAGGTAAAATTTCTAGTTGGGAAATGATTTGAATGCTTTAGTAGTCATACCCTGGCCTTACATCACTATGCCTCAAGATTTTCATGTTAGAATCTCTTATGAATTATTTACATAACTCAGCATTAGGAAAATTGTTAAGGTTAGTTGATAGTGCTTTGGGATCCAGCTTTAGTAATAGCTAAAGAAATTACTAAGATACTGCTTATAAGTGATCCACTATTATGTGGGCTATCAATATTTTAAAAACCCAGTTTTAATCAATTCACAAATCATAGCAATGTCAAAAGTTCTGTGTGGCTGAATTTTAGTAAATTAAACTTTACTGGGATTTTAAAAGGGATTATGGTGAAGGAACTTAGCAAAAACCCCCCTGTTGAGATGTAATAGTTTTAGGTTGGCCTCACCCAGGCCTGTGCTTCCCTCAGCTCATAGATTACAAGTAATTAATCTACCAAATGAATAATAAATGTCTCATGAAGAATCCAGTATCACTCCATAATATAAAAAACTCTCTAAAGACCATGAAAATTTCCTTCTTCTCCACTAATATTTCTACTGAGATATAAATCTATATGTTTCCATGTAAATGTTTACATATACAACTTATATTTTGCATTTTCTATGGAGGCACTATAGTAAAATAGAATGAGCACAATGTTACAGGAATCAGGGGACCTAGAATATAGAACTGGTTACTACTAAATGGTCTGTGTGAGCACAGATAAAAGTTACTGTATTTCTGGGCCTCAGTTTATTCGTAAAACAGTAGTGGGTTAACTAGAGTAGCAGTTCCAAATTTTTTTGATATCAAAAAACCACTTTTATCTTCTTTCTCTATTTCATCCTCACGGGCTTCATGTTTTATAGAACTTCATTTGCTAAATGTATGTATTAATAATTTGTTTTAAAATTTTTATTATTAAAATGACATAGTTATCATTAAGTACTTTAAGATGGTACAATACTAACTAAAAGTGAATAACTGTTATCTTTTAGTTAGCCTGCACACTTATCTGGTTAAATATATGAATTCCATTAGGTTTTCTGAAATATATAGCTTATGTGTGCATGCTTAGTCAGGTCTGACTCTGCGACCCCATGGACTGAAGCTCACTAGGCTCCTCTGTTCATGTAATTTTCCAGGCAAGATTACTGAGGTGGGTTGCCATTTCCTCCTTCAGGGCATCTTCCAGACCTAGGGATCGAACCCACATCTCTTGCATTGTGCTTTCAATGGCAGGCAGGTCCTGTGCCACCTAGGAAGCCCATAAATAGTTTACAGGCACCCCTTAGTGCCTATGGGGACTCCTGAGGGGCACGCGGTCACAGTAAGGGAATCATTCAACTGGATGTCTCCTAAAAGTTCTGTGAGATACCCTAGATAAATACTTATCACTCACGAATTTTTCAAAATTTTCTTAGTCTACAGGCAGCACTGCAGACCAGTCCTACAAGATGGCAACCAGTCGTTGTGTGCGGCTGACGTTAGTCGCCATGGCCAATGATTTGAAGGAAGTTTGGATTGCTGATCAGCCTTTTTTGCTAATGATCTATTTGTGGCAATATATGCCAACTTTGGCCTGGTGGTTAACCAACAAAGCAGCAAAGAGAAGGATTGAGAACTTCAAGAGTGGTGTGGTAAGTCCAATTTATACATTTCTGAATTCATATCAATCTTGTAGGAAAGCATGAAATTTTCCAATACTTAAAAATTTTCTTACCATCTGCCAATCTCATGATATATTAATAAATACAAAAGATATAAAAAGTTTTCCATCCCCAATGCATATCTGTTGGTTTACTGTAAATTACTACTGGTCTTGGGGAAAGTTTTCTACAAGGTAAAAATTAAATCAAAGATTGCCATTTTTTTCTTCTATGTTGCTGTCTGGCCGGTGTATGTGCCAAAATGCTTTTTCTCCACCATGTCTTCCCACAAACTCCAATGCATCCTGCAAGTCTCTACATTCTGTGTCACCTCCTTGGGTTAATACCTGGCTTCCCCACCCGCCCCATTTCTCCCCAGGACTAGGTGCACGTCAGCCCTCTGTCAAAGCACTTCCACACTATTAAGAGATGTAGTCTCACCTGTAGTACTGGTTCCTTCGACTTTGTTCCAGAAGGTCAGTTTGCACATCTGAAATGTGCCTGTGTTGGTGTTTAGGAAAACTTGCTGATAGCTTATTCTTTCAGCACTCATTTTTCCAGAAAAGTGAGGAACGTTAAATGAACTGGTGAAAAAAGAAGCAAAAACCCAAAAACCCAAACAAAATACTTAAAGAGACTTAAAGGTTATAAAACTTTCAATATGCACTAACATGTTTAAAACTTGAAAAATCAGGAAGAGGGCTATTCATTTTATACTAACCAGTTTGTTTTGGGTCAAAACATTTATAAGTGATTTCATAATGCTGGAACTTGGTACTGTGGGGTGGTTTTAAAGGTAGAGCTTCATCAAATATTGCATCAGAGTCTGAAATTTAGAGGACAGCAGATAAAGTGGCACTGTGCCCAGTGATAGATAAGAGTTGAGGGGAAAGGCCACCTTACTAAAGAGGTGAACCAACATTCTGGTTAAAAGCATGGAGCACGATGCTGGGCTACCTAGGCTGAAATCCCAGCTCTACCCCGTACTCATCATATGATCCCAGGTAGGTTATTTCTCTATATCTCAATCTCCTCATCTATAATACTTTGGCCACCTGATGTGAAGAACTGACTCATTGGAAAAGACCCTGATGCTGGGAAAGACTGAAGGCAGGAGAAGGGGATGACAGAGGATGAGATGGTTGGATGGCATCACCGACTTAATGGACATAAGTTTGAGCAAGCTGGGAATTGGTGATGGACAGGGAAGCCTGGTGTGCTGCAGTCCATGGGGTTGCAAAGAGTCGGACCCGACTGAGTGAACTGACCTGAACTGAACCATCTACAAAATGGAAGATTACTGTTGATAGTAGCACCTAGTCATAGGATTGTTATGGGGATTAAATGAGTTAGTTTGTGGAAAGCTCTTAAAACATACCATGGTGTGTTATACTCATTAAGTATTAGCTGTTACTGCTTTTGTTTTGATGGCAGGAGGATATTTAGCAAACAGACAGTAAAGATTAAAGAATTAAATAATATGGCAGAGGGAGAATGCATTATAGAAATCACTGTTTCCGAGGGGAAAGAAGGATTAGGGGCTAGAGTTTCATTCCCATTGTAGCAGTTGTTCATAAGAAGGTTATTTTGTTTTGTTTACAGAATACCAACAGAATACCTAATGTAAATCTTGGGCTTCCCTAGTGCCTCAGTAAAGAATCCACCTGCCAAAGTGGAAGATGCAGGTTTGATACCTGGGTCAGGAAGATCGCCTGGAGAAGGAAATGGCAACCCACTCCAGTATTCTTGCCTGGGAAATCCCATGGACAGCAGAGCCTGATGGGCTATATACCATGGGGTAACAAAAATTGCCGGGAGCCGGTGAGGCATTCCACTCGTGACAAAGGTCATGAGGAAGGAGGCTCGGCATATGCAAAGGTAGGATCGAGCCAGGAGTCCCCCTGGATATTCTTGAGCATCTACCCCCAAAAAACCAGAGTCTGCCTACTTTATTGCTTTGTGCTCTCACCTCTGACTTTACTGGGGGCTGTCCCCCACCACCATCTCGCTCTCTCTGTCAACGAGTTAACTTACAGCTCCAATTAATAAAGTTCCTGGGCAATTTGGAGTGTTTAAATCCAAACCCCTCAGATAGCTCTCTAACTCGCCTGACAAGTTTACCCGGTCTCCTACAGCTATGCATACGATTTTTTACAGTCTCCCAGCCTCATGGGAAGCTTAAGATATTCAAATAGCTTAGAGCCTCTCAGAGAGTTAGAAACTGTCAGAATAAAACTAGTAAAAGATTTCATTGATGAGCCAATGCTTGCTGCCAAGTTTCCACATCCCCTGAATTGTATCCTTGAATGTGTATTAATATAGTTGGTATGTAGAAAAAATAAGTAGTGGCCTTAGTGTTAGCAACTTTAGACCCTTAAGGTAATAAATTCTTTCCTTTGTTGTAGACCCATTACACATCTGCCCTATAGGGATGCAATTTTATCTAACACCTTCGGAAGATGGCGCCAAACCTTAGAATAATTACTCTTAGAGAAAATAAGTCTTTGTCAAGAGTCATAAAATGTTAATAGGCCTTCTGGCCAGAAGATGATGTAAATCACCTAAACTATTTGTATATGATAAATTTGCAGGAAAGAAACCCTGGTTTTTGATAAGGATCAAAGACTGCTGACTTTGCATCCCCTATTATCCTCTATGTGTAACTTAGGATATAAAAACCCCTGTTGAAAATAAAGCTACTGGCCTTGCTCACCAAAGCTTGGTCTCCCCATGTCATTTTTCTCCTTAACTTCCAGCTGAGTCTCCATCTGGAGCACAGAGGTCCTCTGCGACCATTTATTTGCCTGGGCTTCTAAGACCCACTTGAGAAGGTGTCTAAGGTGGGGCACCTTCCGCTATTCGAGAGGGCGCCTGCGGCCTCCGTGGTCAGAGCTAACCTGGTGTCACAGGTTATATTGATTTTCCGCGTAAACCAAGCTACTCAGCCTCTTTTCTCCACTGAATTTTCCTACTGAGCTATCCTCATTCTATTACTCTTTATATTTTTGATGAATAAATAAATAAATAGTCGCTGACACGGTCTCCCCTTCAAATACCCTGGATCAGCCGGGGCTGGACCCCGGCAAAAAATGTCGGACATGAGTTAGCAACTAAATAGCAGTGTAAATATAGGCATTGCATTACATCTAACATTTGCTAAAAATCATGACTTCTCTCTTCCTACCAACATATTTGAACTATTGCTTATTACATGGTCTCACTGCTTTATCACTTTATGATAAACTGGGCATCCATTCATCTCCCCAAATCATTCTGAGATATATCTTATTCTTTACACAAAACCCTAGAAACTTCAAAAAGTTGTTCATTTTTTTTACTTCTCTCCTCATTGCTCTTTCCTCCCTACTGTTATTTTGTATTGTGTATATTCATCTCCTTATTGAAATTTGTTTGTAAGAATCTCAGTTAAGAGAATGCCACTATTATTCCCAAACTAAACGTTGTTGTTGTTATTCAGTCACTAAGTTGTGTCTGACTCTATGATCTCATGGATTATAGCTCCCCAGGCTTTTCTGTCCTTCACTATCTCCTGGAGTTTGCTCATATCCATGTTCATTGAGTCGGTGGTGCCATCTAACCATCTCATCCTCTGTTGCCCCCTTTTCCTTTTGCTTTCAATATTTCCTAGCATCAGGGTCTTTCCCAATGAGTCAGCTCTTCTCATCAGGTGGCCAAAGTCTTGGAGCTGCAGCCTTAACATCAGTCCTCCCAATGAATATTAAGGGTTGCTTTCCTTCAGGATTGATTGGATTGATCTCCTTGCAGTCCACACGACTCTCAAAAGTCTTCTCCAGCACCACAATTTGAAAGCATCCATTCTTTGGTGTTCAACCTTCTTCATGATCCACTTCTCAAATCCATACATGACTACTGGAAAAACTATGACTTGACTATATGGACCTTTGTTGGCAAAGTGATGTCTCTGCTTTTTAATACATTGTCTAGGTTCATCATAGCTTTCCTTCCAAGGAGCAAGTCTTTTAATTTCATGACTGCAGTCACCGTCCACAGTGATTTTGGAGCCCAAGAAAAGAACATGTGTCAGTGCTTCCACTTTTTCCCCTTCTATTTGCCATGAAGTGATGGGACCAGATCCCATGATCTTAGTTCTTTGAATGCTGATTTTTAGCCAGTTTCTTCACTCTTCTCTTTCACCTTTACCAAGAGGCTCTTTAGTTCCTTTTTACTTTCTGCCATTAGAATGGTATCATCTACATATCTGGGATTGTTGATATTTCTCTCAGCAATCTTGATTTTGGCTAGTGATTCATCCAGCCCAGCATTTTACATGATGTACTCTGCTTAGATGTTAAATAAACAATATACAGCCGTGTTGTACTCCTTCCCCAATTTGGAACCAGGTGTTCAACATCAGTTCTGTTTCGTCTTGACCCACATCCAGCTTTCTCAGGAGACAGGTAAGGTGGTCTCTTAAAGAATTTTCTGCAGTTTGCTGTGATCCACACAAAGGCTTTAGTGTAGTCAGTAAAGCAGAAATAGATGTTTTTCTGGAATTCCCTTGCTTTCTCGATGATAAAACAAATGTTGGCAATTTGATCTCTGGTTCCTCTGCCTCTTTGAAACCCAGCTTGTACATCTGGAAGTTCTTGGTATGCATACTGCTGAAGCCCAGCTTGAAGGATTTTGAGCATACCCTTGCTGGCACATGAAATGAGCACAGTTGTACAGTAGTTTGAACATTCTTTGGCATCGCCAAATGAACCAAGATCATTCTGTTGTTTTCTTGTCATCTCCTGCTTGACCACATTCCATTTACCTTGATTCATGGATCTAACGTTCCAGGTTCCTATACAATATTGTTCTTTACAGCTTTAGACTTTACTTTCACCACCAGACACATCCACAACTGAATGTTGTTCCCACTTTGGCCCAGCCACTTAATTCTTTATGGAGCTATTAGTAATTGCCCTTTGCTCTTCCCCAATAGCATAGTGGACACCCTGTGACCCTGAAATGAAGTGAAGTTGCTCAGTCGTGTCCGACTCTTTGCGACCCCATGGACTGTAGCCTACCAGGCTCCTCCGTCCATGGGATTTTCCAGGCAAGGATACTGGAGTGGGGTGCCATTGCCTTCTCCAGATCTCCCCAACCCAGGGATTGAACCCGGGTCTCCCGCATTGTAGGCAGACGCTTTACTGTCTGAGCCACCAGGGAAGCCTCTGTGACCTTAGGGGGCCCATTTTCTGGTGTCCTATCTTTTTGCCTTTTCATACTGTCCATGAGGTTGTCTAGGCACAAATTTGTTTCTGTTCTTTAGGCTAGGAACAGTATGTCTGGAACTTTGTTTTGATGAATTGTTATTAATTTTAGGCATCAAAAACAATAACATCATTCAATTTTGTGTTATAATTTGCTTTTGTCTTATTTAGTATATATTCTTGAGAGTGGTAAATGGGTATCTTCCCAGATGAAATGTCACCTCTTAAAAATTATTGAATTGCCTTGTTTTACTCTTTAAGCAATATACTAAAAGTTCACAAATGATTTTGGAGTTATCTTTCAAGTATTTTAATTCTAAAGACTCTTTGTATTTATTAAAGCAAGCCAGTGTAGGTATAACATGCTGATCAGAAGAGTAATAGTAGAAATTTCAGCATTTATGAAATGGCATACTCAGATGTTAACAAATGACAGGGAAATAATGTTGCTAAGCCCCTTAGAGATATTTTGCGTAGCTTGAGAATTTTGGCTATGATTTTTATTCCTATTTAAGTATTTTTCCAAGGATTTATAAGGATTCTCCAGTGAATCATAATGATATAGCTCCTCAAAACAGAAGGAATTAATTGTCAAAACCTGGGGTAGAAGAAACTGATTCATGTTTCTGTTATTCTTTTATAGGATGCAGATTCCTCTTATTTTAGAAGCGTGAAAAAAAAACATGACTGAAGGAGTATTTGCATTTTTCAAGCCACTGGAAAGAGAAATGGAAAATACGAAAAACAGTGATCTTCTTACACACTGAAGAATAATTTGTCATTTTATTTCTTAATAGACACAACTTTCCTTTCAATATGTAATAACAAGAATGACAGGAGTCTTTCAATAAATATGTTAACACATATTACATTCCTGGGTAACATACTCTAGTATATATGCTTAAAATCTAGGTTAGCAGAATGCTAACCCAAGAATTACAGTAATCCATTTACCATAAATGCATGGGCTATTATATGAAGCAGAGTGCTGGATAGCGGGCGGATACAAAGAAGTGTCTGAAAAGGTCCTGCCTCCAAGGTGCTTACACTCTCTTGGAAGAATTCACAGGTACAAATGACTGGAATTTGACACCGTAGGTAGGACTCATAGCAGCCATTATTTTTAAAAACCTGTTATATGTCATTTACTGTACTGAGGTGCTTTGTAATTAGTTAATTAACTTATTCCTCATAACAGCCCTCTAAGGTAGGTGGTATTATCCACCTTTGTAGATGAAGAAAGAAATGCCCAAAGCAAGTAGATGCTACTTTCCCAAGGTCACAGAGCTAGTAATGGGTAAAGACTGGGTTAAACTCAGCTCAGGAAGATTCCATTGGTGACTTTCTTTAGTTATTATTGTTAATTTTACTTTAACCTTTAGTGTCTTACAGTAGAAAACATGCATAGGCTACAACAGAAAACCAACAAACGTTCCTTGACTATTTACTATCAAGGGAGAAGAACAGGGGAAGAAAAACATGGTTCTCACTGATAAGTGGTTCACATTTTAGTTATAGACAAGGTTCAGTTCAGTTCAGTCACTCAGTAGTGTCCGACTCTTTGTGATCCCACACACTGCAGCACGCCAGGCTTTCCTGTCCATCACCAATTCCCAGAGCTTGTTCAAACTCATATCCATCAAGTCGGTGATGCCATCCAACCATCTCATCCCCTGTCACCCCTTCTCCTCCTGCCTTCAATCTTTCCCAGCACCAGGGTCTTTTCCAATGAGTCAGTTCTTCGCATCAGGTGGCCAAAGTCCCGGAGCCATCAGTCCTTCCAATGAATATTCAGGACTGATTTCCTTTAGGACTGACTAAATCCTAAGGTTGGATCTCCTAGCAGTCCAAGGGACTCTCAAGGGTCTTCTCCAACACCACGGTTTAAAAGTATCAATTCTTTGGCACCCAGGTTTCTTTATGGTCCAACTCTCACATTCATACATGACTATTGTTGGCAAAGTAATGTTTCTGCTTTTTAATATGCTGTCTAGGTTGGTGAAGAATCTGACTGCAATGCAGGAGACCTGGGTTCAATCCTTGGGATGGGACGATCCCCTGGAGAACGAAATGGCAGCCCACTCTAGTCTTCTTGCCTGGAGAATCCCACGGACAGAGGAGCCTGGCAGGCTACAATCCATGGGGTCACTAGAGTCGGACACAACTTAGCGACTAAACCACCACCACTACTAGGTTGGTCACAACTTTCCTTCCAAGAATCAAGCGTTTTTTAAGTTCATGGCTACAGTCACCATCTGCAATGATTTTGGAGCCCCCCCAAAATAAAGTCTGACACTGTTTCCATTGTTTCCCCATCTATTTGCCATGAAGTAATGGGACCGGATGCCATGATCTTAGTTTTCTGAATGTTGAGTTTTTCACTTTCATCAAGAGGCTCTTTAGTTCTTCTTCACTTTCTGTCATAAGCGTGGTGTCATTTGCATATCTGAGGTTATTGATATTTCTCCCAGAAATCTTGATTAACACCATAAAATAACTGGAATAGTTGTTGGGAGAGGCTGGAAGCCACCCTGGTGGCTACCACTGGGAAATGTGGAAGGTGTAAATGGTAGAGTGACACCATGGAGTACAGCATGGGGTACAACATAAAGCAAGTAAAAGCAATGGAATAAATGCACACATGGCAACATCCTAGAGCACAGTGATGAGTGAAGAAAGCAAATGATGAACTATAACACAATTCTGTTTAGATACACTTAAATTTATGTGCATAGAAGATAGTGCTCATTTTGCCCACAGGGAATCCCAGATAATGGGATTAGACACAGGCTGGAAAACTATGTTTGGTTTATTTAAAGATTTTGAAACACAAGATGGAGAATTTCAGCAGCAACCTGTGTCCATTGATGGATAAAGAAAATGTGGTATATAAATATTGATACAATGCAATAACTCGGCCATTAACAAAATCTTGCCACTTGAGACAACATGGATGGATCTAGAGGGGTATTATGCTAAGTGAAATGTGTCAGACAAAGAAAACTACCACATAATCTCACTTATATGTGTAATCTAAAAAACAAAACAAAACAACAGACACATAGCCACAGACAACAAACAGGTGACTGATGGGAGGGGGCAAAATAGGTGAAGGGGATTCAGAGGTACAAACCTCTAGTTATAAACCCCTGTGGGTTTGTTCCTATTGTCTGTTGTTTTTCTTGGATTTTGATCATGTTGTCTTATCTCCTCAGGTGTTTTATTTTAGATTTTCCAACATAAATATGAAAAATTATAAAAATAATTAAAAGGTCCAGAGAAGATTTATATTTGCTCAGGGTAGTAGCTAGGTACAGTACAAATCCAGGATCACCTTAATCCAGTTTTGAAAAGATTTGGGCTTAGTTGTTCAGTCGTGTCTGACTCTTTGTGACCCAATGGACTGGAGCCCACCAGGCTCCTCTGTCCTTGGGATTTTCCAGGCAATAATACTGGAGTGGGCTGCCATTTCCTTCTCTAGGAGGTCTTCCCGATCCAGAATTGAACCAGGGTCTCCTGCATTGCAGGCAGATTCTTTACCAGGTGAGCTACCAGGGAAGCCCCCTTGACAAGATTGCAAAGATTCAAAATTGATCTATTTTTTTTTTACCCTCCTTCTTTGGAGAGCCCCGGACTCCATCTTTAATGCTTTAACTTAGTAGGAAGTCTGCCAAAAGTGTTAGTTGTCTTCCCAGCCACCTCCTCCTGAATCAGCCAATGTTCCTAGAAGAAAAGCAGCTCAAATGCTGAGCTCAGGTCTTGAAGTTTCATTCTACCTTGGGTCTTGGTGATATAATCCTTCACTGTCTTCTTGATTCACTGATACTTTTGACACAGATTTAAAAATTTTTTGCACAGCTTCCACAGTTCTCTGTGAGAAGTTTGATGTGAATTATGTGTGCACTACTAAAAGTGGAAGTCAGAGAAGCTGGTTTTAGGGCAAGTTCAATAAGGTCAAGCTATTTTGATTGTATCAGATGGAGATAAATGGTTACATACACAGATGCAGTGCTAAGAGAGGCTGAGTACATGTATTTGAACATCATTCATTTATTGATGATATGTAAGGTTTTGGGAGTGAATGCGATTGTCTATGATGAAATGTAGAATAAGAAGAGGTGGCCTGAACCATTTATGAAGAAATTCCAAAATTCAGACAGAGGTCAGACAGAAAAGGAAAAGCAGCAAAAGCGACTGAGGAGTAGTCAGGGAGACAAGAAGAAAATAAAGATCATGTGGTGTCAGGGAAGTCCAAAAGAAATAAAGAAGGTGACTCAAGCAGTTGTCAAAAGTGTCAAGTGCTGCTTAAGAAAGTGAAGTTGCTCAGTCATATCAGACTCTTTGTGACCCCATGGACTGCAGCCTACCAGGATCCTCCGTCCATGGGTTTTTCCCAGGCAAGAATACTGGAGTGGGTTGCCAAATAAGACAGGAACATAAAAGTAACTATAGTGGACCCTTGAACAGTGCTGGGGTTTTAATATGTATATAATTTATAGTAGGCCCTATGTTTCCATGAAAAAGATATCAGACCTGTAGTAGCTTAGCATTTACTAATGAAAAGAATCCATGTACAAGTGAACCTGCACAGTTCAAACCTACGTTGTTCAAGGGTCAACTGTAGTTGGTTTGATAATATGAAAGTAAATAATGACTTTAATAAAAACTTTATTTTGGGGGAACAGTAGAAATGGAACCCAAACAGGAACACTTTGATAAGTGAATGAAGGTGAGAAAACTTGGCCATGAATGAATGGAGACATTGTGGCAGTTTGAGAAGAATCCATGGTAAAGGGAAAGCATGGCATGGCACTATTATAATAGTGTAAATCTTTAAACAACTTAAAATGCCTATTATTTGAGGGATACTCTAATACTCTGTTATTTATATCTATCAAAGTTATATGATCACTAAAACGGATAATTAGTGTTTCTTAATGATATGAGAAAATTTCCGTCAGTGACAAAAAAGATATATACATAATAAATATATGTGTGTGTGTATGTATGTACTGTTGCTGTTTAGTTACTAAGTCGTGTTCAACTTTTGCAACTCCATGGACTGTAGCCCGCCAGACTTCTCTGTCTATATGTATATATATGTATTTTTTTTTCCAGCTAATACATCTCAATTACATAAATCATAAGCCTGAGATCCAAACTCAGATGTAACACCAAATCCCATTTTAATAACTATACTATATTGCTTTCCCCAAGATGACTAACACACAAATCTTGTGAATTCATTAACTGAAATTAGTCCAAAAAAGTATCCTTTAACATTGCTGTACTGAACTGTTCCACATAATAAAGGAATAAGAGTAATAAAAATCTAATTGGTACATTTCAAATAATTTCAGTCTTTACTATAGACAATGTATTATTGTACTCCCAAACCAAGAGGCTACTACAGACTAAATAAAGGGTACTATAGATGAAAATAATAAAGGACAGAATAAAGGTAGAATAAAGGCACAATAAAGGACAGAAACAGTATGGGCCTAACAGAAGCAGAAGATATTAAGAAAAGGTAGCAAGAATACACAGACCAACTATGCAAAAGATATCTTAATGACCCAGATAACCACGATGGTGTGATCACTCACCTAGAGCCAGACATTCTGGAATGCAAAGTCAAGTGGGCCTTAGGAAGCATCACTACAAACAAAGCTAGTAGAGGTGATGGAATTCCAGCTGAGCTATTTCAAATCCTATGATGCTACTGTGAAAGTGCTGCACTGAATATGCCAGCAAATTTGGAAAACTCAGCAACAGCCACAGGACTGGAAAAGGTCAGTTTTCATTCCAATCTCAAAGGCAATGCCAAAGAATGTTCAAACTCCTGCACAATTGCATTCATTTCACATACTAGTAAAGTAATGCTCAAAATTCTCCAAGCTAGGCTTCAACAGTACGTGAACCAAGAACTTCCTGATGTTCAAGCTGGATTTAGAAAGGCAGAGGAACCAGAGATCAAATTGCCACATTCGTTGGATTATAGAAAAAGTAAGAGAATTTCAGGAAAACATCTGCATCTTTGATTACGCTAAAGCCTTTGACTGTGTGGATCTCAACAAACTGTGGAAAATTCTTAAAGAGATGGGAATACCAGACTGCCTTACTTGCATCCTGAGAAATCTGTATGCAGGTCAAGAAGTAACAGCTAGAACCAGACATGGAACAATGGACTGGTTCCAAATTGGGAAAGGAATACGTCAAGGCTGTATATTGTCACCCTGCTTATTTAACTTATATGCCGAGTACATCATACAAAATGCTGGGCTGGATGAAGCACAGCTGGAATCAAGATTGCCAGGAGAAATATCAATAACCTCAGAACTGCAGATGACACCACTCTTATGGCAGAAAGTGAAGAGGAACTAAAGAGCCTCTTGATGAAGGTGAAAGGACAGTGAAAAAGTTGGCTTAAAACTCAACATTCAGAAAACTAAGCTCATGGCATCTGGTCCCATCACTTCATGGCAAATAGATGGGGAAACAACTGAAACAGTGAGAGACTTTATTTTCTTGGGCTCAAAAATCACTGCAGATGGTGACTGCAGCCATGAAATTAAAAAATGCTTGCTCCTTGAAAGAAAAGCTATGACCACCATATTAAAAATATGACAGTATATTAAAAAGCAGAGACATTACTTTGCCAACAAAGGTCCATATAGTCAAAGCTATGGTTTTTCCAGAGTTGGACCATAAAGAAGGGCTGAGTGCCAAAGAATTGATGTTTTTGAACTGTGGTGTTGGAGAAGACTCTTGAGAGTCCCTTGGACTGCAAGGAGATCCAACCAGTCCATCCTAAAGGAAATCAGTCCTGAATATTCATTGGAAGGACTGATGCTGAAGCTGAAGCTCCAATACTTTGGCCATCTGATGTGAAGAGCCAACTCATGAGAAAAGCCCCTAATGCTGGGAAAAACTGAAGGCAGGAGGAGAAGGGGATGACAGAGAATTAGATGGTTGGATGCCATCACCAACTCAATGGACATGAGTTTGAGCAAGCTCTGGGAGTTTTTAAAGGACAGGGAAGCCTGGTATGCTGCAATCCATGGGGTCACAAAGAGTTGGACACGACTAAGAGATTGAACAACAACAGCATAGAGGAAAATAAAGGTGTAGAGAAAATTCATCTCAAATGATGCAGATTCATTATTTATCCTCCTTATAAGTTCCTGTAAAAAGTTCCTAAGCAGCAAAAGAATGAAAATAAAACCCTGATCACATTATGAAAATTTTTCTCTTATCTGTTTTTGGCTTGAGTTCAAACAACTTAAGACAATAGTAACTGGTAGTCGTATTGGGCAAGTCATTCTTCAGAATCAGTATATTCAGTGGAAAAGAAATGCACAATAAGCCAGATCTACAGAATGGCCTCTAACAGTCATAATCAGATTACCTTAATGTTGCTAATTCTGCTAAGTATTCACATGATGAATGGGATGAACCCTTTTCCTTTTAAATATATCAAAAGGATATATGGGAAAAAAATTTAAAAAATTTTTGGAAGAGATTTTATTCAAAGTTTTTAAGGTTTCTGAATTGAAGTATATGAAAAGAAACTGAATAGATTATATGAAAACATTCAGAGCATGTTAAATGTTAAAATAAATAGCACAAAGTTTGAAAATACTATAAAATTTAATATATTTCAAATAAATATATATACATTTTGTAACCTTCAGTAGGATCATTATTACGTAAAAAACACTGATATGTATATCTTTTAAGCATGTAAAAATTACATAGTTGTTGACTACTCTAAGGCAAGTCACTTATCACACATTAAAGAAAGCATTAAAAAATTCATTTTATAATCTTATACAAATGTTTTATATTTACCAAAGCCTACCACAATCCATAGGGCACAAATATTGGCCAACTAATTCTAACTTTTATGTTATACATAAAGTTGTTGTTTTATACCACTAAGTTATCTAAGAAAATCAACTTTATAGAGCTTAGCTTTTCTCAGGCATCTGACTTGTGGGAGGAGAGAGGGAAGTCCAGTGAAGTACAAGGAATCACAATGATAACTTTTCTAGAATGAAAAAATAAACACATCTCATTTGCTCACAATACATTTACAAGTCAAATGGCCTCTAAACCAAATGTATATGGAGAGGTTTTGAAGAATAAATTGGATATCCCAGGGGAGGATCAGCTGCTTGTACTGTAAGGTTTCTTAAAAGTAGTGGATGAGCTTGTATACTATAACGTTCCTCATCATCATTTGTGGCATAAAGCAATTCCCATGAAAGATTGGCCCACTGACCTCTAACAGCTTCAGCATTTAACTTCCCAACATGGATCAATAATTCTTGAAGGGTAAGTACTCTCCCAGTGTAAACTCCCTGTAAAGAAGAAAGGAGGTTGGAGGCAAAGAAAAAGAAGAGAAGATTATATTCAGGCCTTTATTTATAAACTTAGAGAAAAACTCCATTGTAGTTAAGCAAACTTAAATAGAAAGTAGTATATCAAAATGTACACGAGTTGCTTGTCTTCAAAATCAAGAATCACTTCTATTTGGTTGTTCTCCGACTAAGCGTGAAATAAAAAAATTTCCTGACAGACATGTACTCACTTCTTACTTTCTTCTCTATTCCCTCACTCCATGTGGCCTCAGCAAAACGTAAGTCATAAATATTAGTCAGTGAACAATCATCTAATTATTGAGATATATTTCATATTCCAAATAATTTAACGGCCTTTTAGTATATTCAGATATGTATAACTATCTCCACAATTTCTGGATATTTTCAGGACCTCAAAAAGAACTCTGTACTCTTAAGCTCTCACCCTCCTATCCCTAATTCCCCTAGTCATAAGCAACCACTAATGGTTGAGTAGTATTCATGTGTGTGTGTGTGTACATCTTTATCCATTCAGCTGTCAGTGGATATTTAGGTTGCTTCCATGTCTTGGCTATTGGTAAAGAGTGCTGCTATAACACTAGGGTGCATGGATCTTCTTGATTAGAGTTTTTGTCTTCTTTCAGATATATGTCCAGGACTGGGATTATTGGATCATATGGTAACTATTTTTAGCTCTTTAAGGAACTTTTGTATTGCTCTCCATAGTGGCTGTACCTATTTACCTCCCCACCAACAATATAAGAGGGTTCCTTGAACTCTCTACACTCTCTCCAGCATTTACTGTTTGTGGATTTTTTTGATATTCGCTATTTTGACTGGTCTGAGGTGATATCTCATTGCAGTTTTGATTTGTGTTTCTCTAGTAACTGGTGATACTGAACATTTTTCATGTTCCCTGATACCATGAGTATGATGTTAGCTCTGAGTGTCATATGTGGCCTTTATTACGTTGAGGTATGTTCCCTCTATACCCCTACCTTCTGGAAAGTATTTACCATAAATGGATGGTGAATTTCGTCAAAACCCTTTTCTGCATTTATTGAGATTATCAAATATTTTAATTTGTTAATGTAGTGTATCACATTTATTTTTTGTGGATATTAAAGAATCCTTGCATTCCTCAGAAAAATCCCACTTGATCATGGTATATGATCTTCTAAATGTATTGTTGGGATAAGTGGACTAGTATTTCAATGAAAATTTTTACATCTATATTCATCATTGATACTGGCCTGTTTTATTTTTTTGGAGGCTAATTACTTTACAATTCTGTGGTGGTTTTTGCCATACATTGACATGAATCAGCCATGGGTGTACATGTGTTCCCCATCCTGACCCTCCCTCCCACTCCCTTCCCATCCCATCCCTCAGGGTTATCCCAGTGCACCAACCCTGAGCACTTGCCTCATGCATCAAACCTGGACTGGTGATCTATTTCACATATGATAATATTCATGTTTCAATGCTATTCTCTCAAATCATCCCACCCTCACCTTCTCCTACAAAGTCCAATAGTCTGTTCTTTACATCTGTGTCTCGCATATAGGGTCATCATTACCATCTTTCTAAATTCCATATATATGAGTTAATTTACTGTTTTGGTGCTTTTCTTTTTGACTTACTTCACTCTGTATAATAGGTTCCAGTTACATCCACCTCATTAGAACTGATTCAAATGCATTCTTTTTAAACAGTTGAGTAATATTCCATTGTGTATATGTACCACAGCTTTCTTTTTTTTGGTACTACAATTTTCTTATCCATTCATATGCCGATGGACATCTAGGTTGCTTCCATGTCCTGGCTATTGTAAACAGTGCTGCAATGAACATTGGGGGTACACGTGTCTCTTTCAATTCTGGTTTCCTTGGTGTGTATGCC
Source organism: Bubalus bubalis (assembly GCF_019923935.1). Lineage (NCBI taxonomy): Eukaryota > Metazoa > Chordata > Mammalia > Artiodactyla > Bovidae > Bubalus > Bubalus bubalis. The sequence goes on from NC_059167.1 coordinate 31,021,255, forward strand.
CAGCAGTGGGATTGTGGGTCGTATGGCAGTTCTATTTCCAGTTTTTTAAGAAATCTCCACACAGTTCTCCATAGTGGCTGTACTAGTTTGCATTCCCACCAACAGTGTAAGAGGGTTCTTTTTCTCCGCACCCTCTCCAGCATTTGTTATTTGTAGACTTTTTGATAGCTGCCATGCTGTCCAGCATGAGATGGTACCTCATTGTGGTTTTGATTTGCATTTCTCTGATAATGAGTGATGTTGAGTATCCTCTTTTCATGTGTTAGCCATTGTATCTCTTCTTTGGAGAAATGTCTGTTTAGTTCTTTGGCCCATTTTTGGATTGGGTCACTTATTTTTCTGGAATTGAGCTTCAGGAGTTGCTTGTATATTTTTGAGATTAATTCTTTGTCAGTTGCTTCATTTGCTATTATTTTCTCCCATTCTGAAGGCTAACTTTTCACCTTGCTTATAGTTTCCTTTGTTGTGCAAAAGCATTTAAGATTAATTAGGTCCCATTTGTTTATTTTTGCTTTTATTTCCATTACTCTGGGAGGTGGGTCATAGAGAATCCTGCTATGATTTATGTCAGAGTGTTTTGCATATGTTTTCCTCTAGGAGTTTTATAGTTTCTGGTCTTACATTTAGATCTTTAATCCATTTTTAGTTTATTTTTGTGTATGCTGTTAGAAAGTGTTCTAGTTTCATTCTTCTACAAGTGGTTGACCAGTTTCCCCAGCACCACTTGTTAAAGAGATTGTCTTTTCTCCATTGTATATGCTTGCCTCCTCTGTCAAAGATAAGGTGTCCATAGGTGCGTGGATTTATCTCTGGGCTTTCTATTTTGTTCCATTGATCTATGTTTCTGTCTTTGTGCCAGTACCATACTGTCTTGATGACTGTGGCTTTGTAGTATAGCCTGAGGTCAGGCAGATTGATTCCTCCACTTCCATTCTTCTTTCTCAAGATTGCTTTGGCTATTCGAGGTTTTTTTTAATTCCATAGAAATTGTGAAATTATTTGTTCTAATTCTCTGAAAAATCCCATTGGTAGCTTGATAGGGATTGTATTGAATCTATAGATTGCTTTGGGTAGTATACTCATTTTCACTATATTGATTCTTTCGATTCATGAACATGCTATATTTCTCCATCTATCTGTGTCATCTTTGATTTCTTTCATCAGTGTTTTATAGTTTTGTATAGATAGGTCTTTTGTTTCTTTAGGTAGATTTATTCCTAAGTATTTTATTCTTTTCATTGCAATGGTGAATGGAACTGTTTCCTTAATTTCTGTTTTCCCATTGTTAGTGTATAGGAATGCAAGGGATTTCTGTGTGTTAATTTTATATCCTGCAACTTTACTGTATTCATTGATTAGCTCCAGTAATTTTCTGGTGGAGTCTTTAGGATTTTCTATGCAGAGGATCATGTCATCTGCAAACAGTGAGAGTTTTACTTCTTCTTTTCCAATCTGGATTCCTTTTATTTCTTTTTCTGCCCTGATTGCTGTGGCCAAAACTTCCAAAACTATGTTGAATAGTAGTGGTGAGAGTGGGCATCCTTGTCTTGTTCTGACTTTAGGGGAAATGTTTGCTGTAGGTTTATCATATGTATGGCTTTTATATGTTGAGGTATGTTCCTTCTATGCCCACTTTCTGGAGGGTTTTTATCATAAATGGATGTTGAATTTTTTTTTTTTTTTTTTTTGGATGTTGAATTTTGTCAAAGGCTTTCTCTGTATCTATTGAGATAATCATATGGTTTTTATCTTCTGTTAATGTGGTTTGATTGATTTGTGAATATTGAAGAATCCTTGCATCCCTGGGATAAAGCCCACTTGGTTCATGATGTATGATCTTTTTAATATGTTGTTGGATTCTGTTTGCTAGAATTTTGTTAAGGATTTTTGCATCTATGTTCATCGGTGATATTGGCCTGTAGTTTTCTTTTTTTGTGGCCTCTTTGTCTGGTTTTGGTATTAGGGTGATGGTGGCCTCATAGAATGAGTTTGGAAGTTTACCTTCCTCTGCAATTTTCTGGAAGAGTTTGAGTAGGATAGGTGTTAGCTCTTCTCTAAATTTTTGGCAGGATTCAGCTGTGAAGCCATCTGGTCCTAGGCTTTTGTTTGCTGGAAGATTTCCGATTACTGTTTCGATTTCTGTCCTTGTGGTGGGTCTGTTAAGATTTTCTAATTCTTCCTGGTTCAGTTTTGGAAAGTTATAGTTTTCTAAGAATTTGTCCATTTCTTTGAAGTTGTCCATTTTATTGGCATATAGTTGCCGATAGTAGTGTCTTATGATCCTTTGTATTTCTGTGTTGTCGTGATTTCTCCATTTTCATTTGTAAGTTTGTTGATTTGATTCTTCTCCCTTTGTTTCTTGATGAGTCTGGCTAATGGTTTGTCTGTTTAACTCCTCAAAGAACCAGCTTTTAGTTTTGTTGATTTTTGCTATGGTCTCTTTTGTTTCTTTTGCATTTATTTATGCCCTAATCTTTGTGATTTCTTTCCTTCTACTAACCCTGGGGTTCTTCATTTCTTCCTTTTCTAGTTGCTTTAAGTGTAGAGTTAGGTTATTTTGTTTTCTCTCCTGTTCCTTGAGGTAGGCTTGTATTGCTATGAACCTTCCCCTTAGCACTGCTTTTACTGAATCCCATAGGTTTTGGGTTGTTGTGTTTTCATTTTCATTCGTTTCTATGCATATTTTGATTTCTTCTGTGATTTGTTGGTTATTCAGAAGTGTGTTGTTTAGATCCATATGTTTGTATTTTTAATCGTTTTTTTTTTTTTTTTTCCTGTAGTTGACATCTAATCTGACCACATTGTGAACAGAAAAGATGTTTGAGATGATTTCAATTTTTTTGAATTTACCAAGGTTAGATTTATGGCCCAGGATGTGATCCTGGAGAAGGTTCCGTGTGCACTTGAGAAAAAGGTGAAATTCATTGTTTTAGGGTGAAATGTCCTATAGATATCAATTAGGTCTAATTGGTCCATTGTATTATTTAAAGTTTGTGTTTCCTTGCTAATTTTCTGTTTAGTTGATCTATCCATAGGTGTGAGTGGGGTATTAAAGTCTCCCACTATTATTGTGTTACTGTTAATTTTCCCTTTCATATTTGTTAGCATTTGCCTTACATATTGTGGTGCTCCTATGTTGGGTGCATATGTATTTATAATTGTTATATCTTCTTGGATTGATCCTTTGATCATTATGTAGTGTCCTTCTTTGTCTCTTTTCACGGCCTTTATTTCAAAGTTTATTTTATCTGATATGAGTATTGCTACTCCTGCTTTCTTTTGGTCTCCATTTGCATGAAATATCTTTTTCTAGCCCTTCACTTTAAGTCTGTATGTGTCCCTAGGTTTGAGGTGGGTCTCTTGTAGACAGCATATATAGGGGTCTTGTTTTTGTATCCATTCAGCCACTCTTTGTCTTTTGGTTGGGGCATTCAACCCATTTGCGTTTAAGGTAATTATTGATAAGTATGATCCTATTGTCATTTACTTTGTTGTTTTGGGTTCGAGTTTATAAACCTTTTCTGTGTTTCCTGTCTAGAGAAGATCCTTTAGCATTTGTTGAAGAGCTGGTTTGGTGGTGCTGAATTCTCTGAGCTTTTGCTTATCCGTAAAGCTTTTGATCTCTCCTTCATATGTGAATGAGACCCTTGCTGGGTACAGTAATCTGGTTTGTAAGTTTTTCTCTTTCATCACTTTGAGTATGTCCTGCTATTCCCTTCTGGCTTGAAGAGTTTCTATTGAAAGATCAGCTGTTATCCTTATGGGAATCCCCTTGTGGGTTATTTGTTGCTTTTCCCTTCCTGCTTTTAATATTTGTTGTGTTTGATCTTTGTTAACTTGATTAATATGTCTTGGGGTGTTTCACCTTGGGTTTATCCTCTTTGGGACTCTCTGGGTTTCTTGGACTTGGGTGGCTATTTCCTTCTTCATTTTAGGGAAGTTTTCAACTATTATCTCCTCAAGTATTTTCTCATGGCCTTTCTTTTTGTCGTCTTCTCCTGGGACTCCTATGATTCGAATGTTAGGGCATTTAACATTGTGCCAGAGGTCTCTGAGGTTGTCCTCATTTCTTTTAATTCTTTTTTTCTTTTTTCCTCTCTGCTTCATTTATTTCCACCATTCTATCTTCCACCTCACTTATCCTATCTTCTGCCTCAGTTATTCTACTGTTGGTTCCCTCCAGAGTGCTTTTGATCTGTTACTGCATTATTCATTACTGACTATTTTTTATTTCTTCTAGGTCCTTGTTAAACTTTTCTTGCATCTTCTCAATCCTTGTCTCCAGACTATTTACCTGTAACTCTATTTTGTTTTCAAAATTTTGCATCATTTTTACTATCAATATTCTGAATTCTTTTTCAGTTGGACTCCCTATCTCCTCCTCTTTGGTTTGGTTTGGTGGGATTTGATCATGTTCCTTTACCTGCTGAATATTTCTCTGCCTTTTCATCTTATTTAGGTTGCTGTGTTTGGGGTGGCCTTTCTGTATGCTGGAAGTTTGTGGTTCTTCTTTATTGTGGAGGTTCCTCCTTGTTAAGGTGTCCCAGTCATTACCACTGGAAGAGGGAGAATCTTGTTAAAGACACTTGTAGTTTTGGGTGAGGTCTGGGAGGTTCTGCAGAGCTTCCAAGCCCTCTCCCTATGGAGTCAAGGTGCCTTATCCTTCCAGCGCATTGATGAGGTCACCAACCAGGAATCTAGAGTTTTTATTCTGGCCTGTTTTTTTTTTTTTTTTTTTTTTTTTAATGGTATCTTTGTCTGGTTTGGGTATCAGGTGGTGGCCTCACAGAATGAGCTTAGCAGTGTTCCTTCCTCTGCAATTTTCTGGAAGAGTTTCAGATGGATAGGTGTGACCTCTTCTCTAAATGTTTGACAGAATTTACTTGTGAAGCTATCCGGTCTTGGACTTTTGTTTCTTGTGCATTTTAAAATCATAGTTTCAATCTCAGTTCATAGTTTGTATTTCTGGTTCAGTCTTGGGAGATTGTACCTTTCTAAGAATCTGCCCTTTCTTTTAGGCTGTTGATTATTTATTCTTTTAATTTTTGGTTGTACTGTGTGGCATGTGGGATTTTAGTTCCCCAACCAGGGTCGAACCTGTGCTGCCTACATTGGGAGTATAGAGTCTTAACCACCTGACCAACAGGGAAGTCCCAATATAATCGATATATTTATACCTAGAATGTTATCTACATCACTGAGGTTAAATACTTTATAACTGATTTCTATTCTTTAAGATTTATATACAAAAATGTTTAAGAACACATTTTTAACCTTACCATATTAGGATCATATCCCAGAGAAAACAAGTATGGTTTTTCTTGTAAAACTGCTTCCTTCCACTTTTCATCAGATACCAAACCTATGTACCAGTCACTTTCATATTCTTCAAGGCAGTTAATCAACTCTTTAAAGTCTTCTATTGGACCCAAACTTGCTTTATCGATCATTAGTTTCAGAGTGTACCTTAAAAAATGGAGACACAAAGAATTTTAAGTTTGATCAATATTTTTAAGATATTAAATTACAATCATACATATTTCAGAGAAAAAGAGACATGATAAGAGTTAAAGCAAAAAAATCCAGAAAGCCATACAAAACATAGATGCTCCACATAAAAAAAAAGTAGTATATAATGTTTAAGTGTATTCCTGATATAATCATAGTACATACCAAGCATTTTTTTCTCATTTTTAGGAAAGTGATCATTTTTTAAAATTAAAAATGGAAGAGCATCTCCTTCTAAGTTATTTTTTAAAAAAATCAACATTTTCCCGCCAATATTAAAACTTGTATGTAATCAAAATAAATTACCTGAAAGCTTTCAGGGCTAGTTGGAACAGGTCTGGTTTTTCTGTGAGCCAATCCAAGGCAAGAGACCAAGGCAAAACACCACTGTAAACTCTCAATATATGACCAGGACTAGGAATCATATTGTCTACCCCAAACAAACTAAAGTAACAAGTCATTACTGCATGAACATAAAAGTCTTTTAGAACTCTGTCCTTTGCAATTTCTTCTACTACATTTGAGGCATTTTCTTTTGAAGGAAAACATTTCAACTGCCTTAAAATAAACTGGTACCAGTCTTCTGGAAATAATGAACTCATCTCCTTCATTTTGGAATTAGGCAAACAGTTAGACATCCACTCTTCAGGTAAGCTTAATAAGTGAGAATGAGAACAACTGAACTCCATGAGAGGGATATATGCCATGGCCTCCTGTTTTCCTTTGTCAATGGCAGGGTATCCAAGTGCAACTGCTTGGTAAAGACTCTTTTCAGTGTTTGTAGAATGACTATCAACATTCTGTGATTCTACTGATCCGGGAATAGGCAAATTTATACCTGGCAATACTTTCAACTGATCTTTTTCATCTTTTCCTTTTTTGATAGTTGGCTCTTCACCAAAAACATCATCAGACCAATCATCCAAATTTTCTGAGTTTAAACTATCTGTGTCTTCTGGAGATTCAGTTTGTAGTTCAGTATTCAAAGCAGGCAGGATTATTAGAGATGCTTTTCCTTTATTTTCAGTTTTGTGAACATTCTCCAGCATGCTAGACCTTCTAGAACAGTACTGAACAAGTATCCATACAAGTACTTTAACAAGGTCACATTTAAATTCTTTTAAGTTATCATGAGAATCAATTATGCCAGACAGGACATTCCTGGCATCAGAATAGAGTTTCACAGGCAAAACAGTACAGGGTGTCAAAACATTTCCAAAGTGTTCATTAATGGAACATAGTTTTACATATTCTTCTTGTTCAAAGGCACTTTCAAAAACTTCGTCAACTCTTCGAGCTTCAGCAGTGTGACAGGATGTCTCTTGCAATTCTAACCCCTAAAGAGGAAATTAAAAAGTACTTGAGGTTATGATCACTTCTTACAAAAAGAAAAGTAACCAGTTTTATAACTGTTCATGGACTGCATTCTCATAATAAAAATATGTAAAATGAAAAAAATTATTTAATCTGATAGCTACATCTTAAATCAAACTCAATGACACACTTTATATTGGATAAGAAAATGAAAAATAATGCTGCATTTTTAGACATTATAGAAATTCCAATAGAAATTGGCAAAACAATTTTAATGAGTATGACCATAATTTTAAGACTGTAGGTCAAAATTGAATCACACTTATTAAAAACTTTTTTAAATTATAAAGATTTGGGAAGGAGCAAAATTGGAAATATACAGTATGCACATAATTTTGTATCCTTTCCATTCTACTTTATATAAGAGCATTATTCTACTGTATAGATGTCATAATTTAACCAGTACCCTGTTCAAGTTTTTTAAAATTATAATAACATAAAAATAATAATATAGATTTATGTATTTGATTATTTTCTATCTCCTCCAACTACAATATAAACTCCATAAATCATCTCTCTTTTGGTTACTCCTATATCCTCAGTGCCTAAAGCAGTGTCTGGCACACAGAAGGTATGCAACAAATATATACTGAAAGAATGAATACTTTGAATATATTCCTATATAAATTTTAAACACATTTTGATTACCTCCCTAAAATGAATCACCTGAAGAGGATACATCAGGTCACTCTTTACTATTATTATTGTAATTATTGCTTACTTATTTATACATTTTCTCAAAACTACCAGCGTTTTTAATAAAAGGCAATGCCGGCAGGTTGTACTGTGATCCAGGGAAAGAACATGGAATGTGACATTAGAAACTACTTTTAAATAAGGGCTCTGCTCAGATGCTAGTACACAATCCTGAGTAGGTCACTAACCTCTGAGATTCCTTTTGCTTCTCTTTCAAAGAAAAATAGCCCTGGCATATAGGACTGTGAAGATTAAATTAAGTAATGAAAGTGCTTTGTCAAATTTTTAAAGTGTTACATGGAGCACAAAAGATTATAAAAGGACCTGCATAATTAGATATTTTAAAACCATACCATTTAAAAAATAGAACTAAACTAAGCAATGAAAATATCCTCCATATTTTGCATGATTTTTTGCCTTCTCCTACTTGTGTACATGTTAGACTAGAAAGCTAGTTCTCAAACTTTAGGTGAGTCAGAAACACTGGGAGGCTTGTTAAAACAGACTGCTGGGCACTGACCCAGAGTTTCTGATTCAGTAGGTCTGGGTTGAGGTCTCAAAACTGCATTTCTAATAAGTTCCAAGGAGATGTTAAAATTACTAGTCCCAAGAACTGGATTTTGAGAACCACTGGACTAAAGGAACAGCTTTCTAATCATAGAAATTTTATCCAATCTGCGCTAAGACAAAAAAATTCATTCATTCACTATTCATTCAACAAATACTTAGTAAGGGCCTACTATATGCCAGGCACTGTTCCAGGGGCTTAGGATATAGTCTCCAAATAAAAACAAAGATCCTTGGTCTTGTGACTTTTATGTTAGAAAATTGGGGGGACACAGGTAATCAACAATAAAATTAATAAGTAAATTACACAATTTGTTAGAAGGTATAAGAGCTATAAAAACAGAGAAAAAGTAAAGCAAGCCAGGAGGATTGGTGCAGTCAGGATGGGAATGGGTATACAATTTTAAACAGAATAGTCATAGTAGACCTTACTGAGGTGCCATTTGAGCAAAGCCTTAAAGCTGATGAGAGAGTTAGCTGTGTGGCTACCTGAAAGAAGGGTGTTCCAGGCAGAAGGAACAGCCAGTATGCTAGAGTGGAGTTAGACAGTTAAAGCAGCAGATGAGACAAAATAGAAAACAGGGAGCTTGACCATTTAGGGCCTTGGCTTTTACTCTCAACAAAAGAAGAAATCCTCTGTAGAATTTTGAGTAGAGAGGTGGCATGATCTGACTTAGATTTTAAAGATCGTTCTGGGTGGTAATAGGCTAGTTGTGGGACCAGAAGTAGAAGCAGAGACTCAACTAGGAAGCAATTGCAGTTACCCATGAAAAGGATGAAAGGGGCTGAGGGTGGGGTGGTGAGAAGTAGTGGGATACAGGATGACAAAGGCGGAGCCAATAAGATTTCTTACTGGATTGGATGTGGGGTATAGAAATAAACAAGGAATCAAATATCACTAGACTAAAGCCCAAATGTTTTTGAGCTGAAGGATGGAATTGTCAGCAAGAACTGGGCCAGTCTGATATTAAGAAGTCAAGGAAGAGGGAAGGTACCATCAGAAGAGACTGTCAAGGATTAATCCATGAAACAAGTGAAGAGATCAACTGTGTCAAATGCTTCTGACAGGTCAAATAAGACCAGGTGTAAGAACTGATCATTGGATTAAGCAATCCTCAGTCATTGGAGACCTTGACGTTAGTGGTTTTTCAGTAGCGTAATAGAAAGGGTCAAAAACTAGGGTAATTGAAAAGAAAATGGGAGAAATGAAAATTGGAGACATGATGATAAGCAATTCTAATAAAGCATTTTGCTCTGAAAGGAGAAAAACAGAGTGTTAGCAGGCAAGGGAAGTGGGGTCAAAAGAAGGTTTTTATTAAGTTGAGAATGCTTATATGATATAGGAGTGAAGAAAATATTACTCAGTCACCTTTTTGAGATGCTCAACCAGATAAGGATAAAAAGAATAAGACTGGATAAAAAAGGGGCAAGTATACTTTGTTATTATGCTCTATCATATAGTCAACACTAGTCCATCAATATGTGCATACTGAAATATACTTTAAAAATCCTAGGTGTTTCACAAATAATTAAAAGATACTCTTTCAAAGTGAGCTATTAAGTCTCTGATGTGTGCTTAACAAAAATTTTAACTTGTAAAAGAGATTTCAAATGCACAATGACCTTAATGTTAACACAGCAATAAGTATAGCCACATTCTAGAATCATTATCCATATTAAACGATCCTGAAAACGGCCCAAGTAATGAGACCCAGGTAAGAGGAGACCTAAAACAAATTAGAAAAAAAAGTAAGTAATTGTTCAAGCTTGTTTTATTTTGCCATGTGAATCTTTAAAAAATTGATAAAACACTAGGAACTAATTCATAACTCTTTCTACCCTCTTTTTATGTCAAAAATACAAATGACTATCCATTGCATATCAGGAGAAATTAAGCTTTTTACAGGAACAGTTGGAAGAAAAAACTATAGGTGATAATTAATAAGAATTTAAGAATATATTTTCCATAAAAACAACAATGAGAACCTCTTACATAAAATTCTAAATACATGCTAAATATATTAGGAAAACAAATATATTTTGGACATTTTTATACATGCCTATAAAAGTGATTTGTGCTGTTAAAAACTTACATAAAATGCTACCTACCAGACTCTAATACAAATACTCTTAAAACTTAGTTTTTCTCTTAACATTATGTCTCTGAGATATTTTATTGACTACAAAGCGCATTCACTGTAACAGCACTGAGAATTCATTGTATGAATGTAGCTAAATTTAAATATTCATTTCCCTGGTAATAAACACTTCATGTTTTCCAATTTTTCCCTATTATAAATAATGCTGTATAAATTACTTTGTACAAATCTGTTTGTACTGCTATCAAATAAAAGGCCTGCTTACAAAATTGGCCTTGGAAACTTGTATTTCACTACCCTAACTGATAAACAGTCTCTCTTTGGGCCTAAACTGTTTGTGCAAAGAATACAGTTTATACTGAACACTTGCTTTCCTTTTGGGAGGCTGGAATTTTGGCATGTGGTAGGCAGAGGGGCCTACACGACCACCCCTCAATATAAGGTTTAGGCACTGAGTCTCAAATAAGCTTCCCCAGTAGTCAACATATCACACATACTGTCACAACAAGTTGCTGGGAAATTAAACACGTTCTGTGTAACCCCACTGGGAGAGGATGCCTGGAAGCTTTCCAGTCTTTTCACCCTATGTGATTTTCCTTTGCTGTATTTGTTTTGCATCCTTTTGCTATATTAAATCTTAGCTATGAGCACAACTGTATGCTGAGTCCTATGTGTTCTAGAAAATCATCAAACCTGGGACCCCCAAAACACATATGCAAGAGTTTCTCTAGAACTGGAATCACTGGACCATAAAAGCTAAAACTGGAATCCTTAGGTCATGAGATATGTACATCATTACTACAGACTGTTAAATTTACTCGTCAAGATAGCTGTATGAATTTACACATTCCCTTCCAGCAAGGTTTGAGAGTTCCTATTTCCACTCCATAGCTAACACTTGTTAATACCAGGCCTTTTTTTTTTTTACATTTTGCCAATCAGATGTGTGTGAAATGTTACCTCACTGTTGTCTGTTTGCTTTTTCTCCAGGAAATACTTAAAACACACTTACTGGATGAATATAATTGATTTGATAATAAGGTATAAGGTATTTATTATTTCAGATGTGAGTTTAACCTTACAGGCATTTTAAAAAGTGGCACTGCACTAAATAATAAAAATTAATTGGAACTGGATAAAGTATTTAAAGTGTAGAATATTTCCTATAAGAAAGGAAAATGACTATTCATGAAAAATTTGTATTACAAAAAGTTTTTACTAAATTTTCTCACTTAATAGATAATGTTAAAAACTCAACCCAAGTAAACATAACAATTTCAATTTTAAATTGCTGTTCTTTGCTAGCGGAGTCAGTGTGCTAGGAAGTCACTGGCCATATTTAAACGAAATATGTGGCTAAGGTATATGGCAGGAGACAACGAACTATTGTCATCAGTTTGTACCTTCTCTAAAGCCAACCTTGAGAAATATAAAATAGTTGAACTTACATAGTGTATGATGAAATTAGAAAGCTATCACAAAACTATGATTATAATATTAGTCCATTCTCATCAAAAATCTTGCTAATATTCATACAGCACTTCATTTTGGAAGGCTATGGATCACGGACCAAAGCTTTTATGGTACCTTGCCTCTAGCTTTGTCAGACTGCTGAAGTTGGTAGATAGTAACTAGTAAGACACAGCACACTTCTTTAAGTTATTCAATTTGATACGTAATACTGGTTATAGTAACTAGTAAGACACAAGCACACTTCTTTAAGTTCTTCAATTTGATATATAAAACTGGTTTTCACTCTATGGGCTTAAGCTGTTACTTCTACCTGACATGAACTCATCATAAATTCATGAAAATTTTGGAAAATAAGGTGTTTTCATGCGTCATGGTGGGACTATAACCTGATTTGAGTCAAGAAAATGTTTCTTAAAAATTGTCAAAATTAAGGTGTTAATGAAATTTTCACTCAGTATTTTTATTTTATGACTTTATTTACCTCAAAACAAGAAGATATACTTCTTCATATTTAGTCTGTCTGCCTGCACATCAAAGTGTTAGAATCTGTATAATAGCTGGATCAAAATACTGTTTTTCTGTGTGTTCATTTTCCTATACTTCAAATACATTACTGACGATGTCTTAAGTACAACCCATTCACTTACCTAAACTCCCAGCTGCCATTGCAGACTGCAGCGCAGTGGTTAAACCCGGGACCATCTGGCAATAGTACACTGTATCTGCACACACACAGGCTGTGGTGCCCACTACTCCTGGCCAACTCTGAACAGGTCGAGGAAACCCCACCAAGAACAAAGGAAGGGTAAAGAGGGGGAGTAAGGGAGAAGAGAGTAGTGTAGAAAAAACTATGAAGACCAACACGAATGGAGAGAAGACAATGTTGAGTACACCCAAAGTGGTGGCTGATTTTCTACGTTTTTTCTCTGTCCATGATGCCACAAACACAGTCACAGCAAACTGCAGTTTAGCGATGAACTGAATCAGACGATCACGCATGATACCAACCTGGAGAGATATAAAAATGACTTTTTTATTCTTAAATACTTATCATGAATTTTCAAGATCATATAAGAAACACAATAAATATAATTTTATCATTGCCCCAAGATTTTTGAGAGGATTGCCCTAATGTAAGATTCTCTGTTATAATTTTATTGATTCCCACAATTAGCAAATGAGACTATATTTTTAAAAGTTTAGACTCTCTTAAAAAAAAGTAGTACTAAAGAGAAGTGACAGAGTGCTACATCTATCTTATGGTTGATTAAGCTCTGTGTTACATGCTTGTTAAGTCATAAGAACTAGAAGTAGTAAATAGCTAAGCAACTATACTTAATTTATCCTTATTTTAGAGAATACTTTACAGATTAAGAAATCTTAATCTTAATTATACATCATGCCATACGACAAATCTCAACTGACTGAAATCATACTAAAAATATTTATACAATCATAAAAGTATGTTCTTCAATCAAAACTGAATTAAATCAACAACAGAATGAAATGTGGACATTAAAAGACATATTCCTAAATAAACAACAGGTCAAAGAAGAAATCACAAGATAAATAACAAAACATTTTCAGATGAATGAAACACAAATCAAAACTTGTGACATAGCAAAAATAATCGTCAGAGGGAAATTTATAGTTACAACTGTATATATTAAAAGAACAGAAGTATCTTAAACCAGTAACTTAATCTTCCATCTTAGGACACTAGAGAACAAATAGCAACTAAATCTCAAGTAAGCAGAGGTAGAGAAATAATAAAGACTAGAGTAGAAATTAATAAAATAGAGGATAGAAAAATTATAGATAAAATCAATGAAACCAAAAGCTGCTTTTTGTTTTTTTGAGGAGATCAACAAAATTGACAAACTTTTAGCCAGACTGACCAAGAAAAATACATAGAAGATGTAAATTACTAAAATCAGGAATGAAACAGATAACATTACCAGCAAAAAACTGTTTTTTCTCTTACAGAAAAAAAATAAGAGAATATTATGAAAAACCATATGCCAACAAATTAGGTCACTTAGATAAAACTGACAACTTCTAAGAAAGACATAAATTACCAAAACTGATTCAAGAAAAAACAGAAAATCTGAATATACATATAACAAGTAGAGAAACTGAATTAGTAATTTAAAAGCTTCCCAAAGAGAAAAGCTGATAGCTTCAATACTACAAAATACTACATAGTACAAAATAAGATACATACTGAATACTATAAACATTTAAGAATTATTAATATAGTCAAACAATGTTGAAAAAAACCCACAAAGTCATAAGATCCACACTTCCAATTTTAAAACTACTACAAAGCTAGTATTGTAATCAAGGCAGTGTTGCACTGGCATAAGGACAGATATATAGACGAATGGAAAAGAGAATGAGTGTCTAGAAATGAACCCTTATATTTGTTGCTTGACTTTCAACAAGGTGCCAAGAGAAGTCACTGAGGGAAAAATAGCTTTTTGAATAAATGATACTGAAACCACTGTACATCCATATACAAAAGAATGGATTTGGAAATTTACCTCATAACATATACAAAAATTAATTCCAAGTAGATCACAGAATCAAGTGTAAGAACTGGAAGACACAGTAAATCTTTATGATCTTGAAAGCAGTGTTTATTAGATATGACACCAAAAAAATACAAGCAACAAGAGAAATAAATAGAACTTCATAAAAATTAAAACTTTTTTGCTTCAAAGGACATTATCAAGTAAGCTAAAGAAAACCTACAGAATGGGAGAAAATTTTTCCTGATCATATATCTGTCAAGGAACTTATGCAGAATATATGAAGAACTCTTATTAAACTTAACAGTAAAAAGGCAAATAACCCGGGTAAAAATGGGCAAAGAATTTGAATAGACATTTGCTTCAAAAACATACATAAATGGCCAATAAATATGCATAAAGATGAACCATTAGCATTCAGAGAAATGCACTATCAAAATCACAAAAATAGAGTTCACATTAATGAAAATCCTGTAGTGAAAAAGTAAGACAACTGTTGGGTGTCTTTTGCCAAATGCAAAAGACAACATACTAGATAATTTTGATCATGTGAAATGTCCAGAACCAGAAAGTCCTTGGAGACAGTAGATTAATAGTTGCTGGGGCTGGAGTAGTAGAATGGATGGAGAGTGGAATGGAAATGACTATTAATGTGTATGAGGTTTCTTTCTGGGATGTTGAAAATTATCTAAAATTAGATTGTGGTGATGGCTGCAAAGTTCTGAATATATACCACAGAACCTCAGACTTTAGGTGAATGATTTTATGGTATATGAAATATATCTCATTAAAGAGGTTAAAAAAACATATTCACCAGTAAGAGTTTGATTCCTGTATCCAGGCTTCTGCTCCACCATAGGTCTGTATTGGAGATCAGCAAGTGCACTGCTGATACAATGACTGTCTCCAATAAAGCATTTTCTGTATTTTGCCATACCTGCAGTACACAAATTAACCATTTTACTAGGCAGAATTTGATAATTTAAGTAAACTGCTAAACAAAATCATAATTTGGGAACAGGAACATACTATTAAGTGCATATTAGTATTACCATTCTAAAAGCTCTTGTGAATCCAATGGAGACAGATACAGAGTGAAGCCTTTGTAAGGAACTGTCCAATGAAAGAAATGCTATCATAGCCAAAGGTGACACTAAGACAAAAAAGAGACAAATTTAATGAAGGCAAAATAATCTTTTACCATATTTAATTCTGGCCTGAATTTTTATGAGCAAATTCAAGTAATTAATTAAAAAAGAATAAGCAAACAAACCAAAACATAAAGGAATATCTATATGCAATATAACATTATACAAATACAGGAATTCTGTAATATTTTTGTATACTTCCTAGATATAATGCAAGTTTATTATGTTTTATCTGCCTACCTAGATTTATTAAAATCCGTCTGACAACACCAATCTTCATAAGCTTTGTCTGCTTCTCTAGGAATAAAGTCACAGTTTGCACATCCTTTGGATAGAAAGGGTTCCGGAAAATTCCAAAGATATAGATACTTTGAATTTCTTTAAGTATCCACAGTATTATAAATAATATCATCAAAGTATAGCCAACAACAGCCTGAGGACTGTTTTTGGAAATCTGTGAGAAACTAGCAAAGTGATGCAACAAACCAGTTTCTAAGAGGGCCAAGACTAATACAACGCCGTAGAAAAGGTATTCCCTCCAAGTAAACTGGATTTCTGAACCACTGGATAAAGAATTAGATTTGGTTCCAACTCTGTGTCTGGTCACACTGTGTTTGAAGACAAGAACCATCTCACTTAGGTTAAGACTCAGTAAGAACCCAAGTCCAGTCATGAAAAGAACCACACCAACAGTGCTGGGAATGAAATAAGATGCTACAGCTGTTCCAGCAGAAATGATGAACATTATTAACAACCTGCAGAGGGGGGAAAGAAAAAAAAGATCTGCTTGAAAAGAAAAAAAAATGTTCCTTGAGAATAAATTACACTATCGCTTTAATACTGAAAATAATTACCGTAGGTGAGTTGACATAGATGAGCCTCCAAGGCCGAACTCTAAAACCTGCTCCATTGCCCATAAGAAAAGTGCATCAGGTGGGGGTAGGGTCCCAAGTGCCCAAAAAAAGGGTAAAAATATAAACAAGATGTGTAAAATCTGATTCATCTGTTCTAGAGCTGGCATATTTACCATAAACCTACAATAAAAAGAAAGTATTTAAATCATACAAAACAATAAATAGAAGATCTTTCCAGGAAAAACAATACATACATACATTTTCCCCTACACCCTACCTCCACCCTGAAACAAGAAATACATTTACAAAAAGGTCCTAGTACCAAACTGCAAAAGATCAAAAACACAAACTGTGCTCACTGTCCTTCTCCTATACCAGCAAGTAGTCAATTGTATACAAGTGTAGTACTTAGAAAATATATGTATTAAAATGTGAAAAGAAGGACTAAGTAATGAACTAAATAAAACTGAGTTTAGGGATTTGTAAAACTAAACTGAGCCCATGGCAAAAATACTTCTCCCTTAAATGTTTAAATATGGCTCCAATTACATTGGCTACAATTCCACTAATGAGTTTTTACAGTTTAAAATTTTTTAATTTAAAATTGCAGGCAACTCTAGAAAAGCCAAAGACTTCCTAGGGTTCATACATTAGCAGCTAGCAAAGAGAGAAAGCTCTTCTTTTCCTCCTACTCTTTCCTGTACTGTCTTGCTCCCAGGTCCTAGAATTTCAAGTCAGTATCCTTCAATATCAGAGGTCAGCAACCTGAGGTTATGAACACATCTCTGTGGTTTAGCCTGGGAACTTAACCAGCATATACTATTTCTATTTTGAATAAACAGTGGTACAGATTTGGGAACAGAAACTTGTACAACACAATCTCATTAATGAGTGAAGTCTTCTATCTTAAGTGGAGAAACTGGTTTTTGGTACAGCACTTACCATTAAATTGCTTCAAATAATTTGATAAAAACTTCAAATCACAGAAGAATAAACATTATCTATATGTTGTTAAGTTTTTGGAATAAAGTTAACCAAACACCTTGCCTGGAAACCAACAATGCTGTAGTACTTACAGAGTTCCAAAGACAATTTTCAGAAGAGAAAACTAAATCTCAAAACTTATAGCATAGTAATTGTACTTGAATATCTGAGCTGCTAGGAACCAAAGTCACGCAGAAAGGCAACTTCAGTAATTATCCACTTTAGTCTAAATTAACAGCCCAGAAATAAATGCATAGCAACTACGATAATAATAATGGTATAAATGTGCTTCCTCACACAAATACCAGGATGATGCAAGCTAATGTACTCTGCTTCATAATGTATGTCCTTCAAATTTTTATAAGCAGAGAGAATTAATGAACACAATTAATTAACAATGTGATGCTACATTAGAGGATAATACTTGCTGTAGTGTAGTTTTAAAATAAAATTCATTTCATTCTGAGATAAAAACACGCCAGTAACAAAAAAAGAAAATCAAACCACAAACAATATGCCGTAGAAGGTCAAGGAAAACGTGTAGATTTGTACAGCTATTTTTGTTCTTTTAAAAAAAATACAACAGTTCCCTTGCTAACATATTCAAAGAAAGGATAATTTGTATAAAAATAATGTATACTCGGGAACTATTTACGCAAGTTCTATTCCTGCCCCTTCAATCTGTTTTTGTCCTTAAAGTAAACAACAAGCAATAGTACAGAAGGTATAAATATATCACAAATAAATAAGAACACATAATTGAAGTAACCAAACACTGTGATTACTTTCCTATGTGTATGATTCAGGATAATCAAACAGATGATTAATGTGGTTCTTTTATACAGAAAAATGTTTAAATATTAAAGTTTCTGATAACGTAACAGGAATTTTCTAGAGGAAAAAAAAAAAAAAATCCAAGCCTGCAAGAAAAAAACCTGTTTTTCTAACAACCATAAAAATATTTCAAATTCTGTACACTCACTCACAATCCACGTACCTAGAAAAAGATGTTCTTAATACATAGTGAATAAGATGATATAAATATGTATCATTCATTCAAACAGTTCCTGAGAGTCTATGAATTAAGAATTGTAGGTTTAACATTTGTCTTTAATAAAATGTATAGAAGAAATCATTTAAAAATTATTAATATACAACTATACTAGGTAGAATAAAGGATGAAGAAAGAGAAATTTACTACACTGTATGGCTTATCTCTTAAACTTTAATATTCTCTGAAAGGAAATTAAGATACAACTTGACATATCTGACAACTCTCCAAACTTGAATACACATTTCATATAGTATTTATCTGCAGTTATCTCACCTACAGTGAGATAGTAACTCAATAATTTACATTCTGAAAATAATAATCTTATAAACTTAAAATCTTTTAAAAAGGGTCAAATGTATAAATATACATGTAAACTTGATTTTGTTAACTTCTCAAAATCAAGCAATTAACATAATATATTTTATAGTTAGAAATTCTAGTGGTACTCAGAAATCAATTATAACAGAATTTCCATAAATTCTCTCTTTACATATATGATTAGCTGAATAACTATAAAGCTCTTATAGTGTCCTCTGGTCCATCAATGTAACACAATTAGAAAAGATTAAGAGCTAAGGAACATCAGACATCTAAGAATCAGTCAGTTTCAGTACACAAACTGGCTACACATTTTTAAATGCCTTGTTTTCTTTTAGGCTACCATAACAAAGTAGGATAGACTAGATGGCTCAAACAATAGAAACTTACTTCTCACAGTTCTGGTACATAACAAAGTATCCTAAGACAAGTAGCTCGAACAATAGAAATTGATTTCTCACAGTCTGAGATCAGAATGCCATTATGATTGGGTTCTAATGAGAACTCTCTTTCTGGCTTCAGGAAGCCAATTTCTCACTGCATCCTCATGTGGTAGAAAGAGATGAAACTCTCTAGTGTCTCCACAGGGGCACCAATTCCATTAGGGACTAGGACTACCCCAACTATCTACCTCCCAAAGACCCTCACAAAATATCACTACACTGGGGGGTTAGGGCTTCAACATATGAGTTTTGAAGAGACATACAGTCAGTCTGTAACATCCCACCCCAGTCTCCCAAATTCATGTTCTTCTTATCTGAAAAATATATTCATTCCTTCTCGACAGCCACAAAATTCTTAACTCATTCCAGCATCAACTCTAAAGTCCAAAGTTATATTTAAATATCATCTAAATCATATACAGGTAAGACTTGAGGTATGACTTATCCTGAGGCAAAATCCTCTCCAGTGTGAACCTATGAAACCAGACAAGTCATGTGCTTCCAAAACCCAGTGGTGGGACAGGCAAAAGATGGACATTCCCATTCCCAAAGGGAGAAACAGGAAAGAAAGAAGGGGTGTTTGGTCCTAAAGAAGTCCAACATCTGGCAAGGCAAATTTCATTATATTTAAAGGTTGGAGAATAATCCTCCTTGGTTTCATACTCTGCTGTCCAGGTCCCCAGAGTGGCATGTGACCCAAAGAGCTCTAGGTGTGGGTCCTATGCACTATAGCTCTACAGACCAGTACCAGACCCAACGCTTCCAGCAGAGACCTTCTAGCCTGCTGAAACCTGATAATCTCAGAATCACTTCTGAGGTCACTTTTCTCTCTTCTTAAAGAAAAACACATATTCACAGCCAAATAACTCTAATATCCCTGTCCTGTCAAATTTAAGAAGCTGAACAGCCTTCGTTCATTATATCTTTGTTTCCGTGTTTCTACTCATATAATCCCAGAAACTCATTAAATTCAATGAGTGACAGTCTGGCCACACCTTTGGTGTTCCCTTCAGAATATGTTTTCTCATTTTTTGCAATATGGACAGGCTGACAGTTTCCTAAACCTTCAACCTCTGGTTCCATTTTGCTTAGCAATTCCTACTTCAATTCATCTCTCTTCTTTATATTTTATTATAAGCAGTCAGGAGAAAACAAGCTGTTCATTCAACACTTTGCTTAGATATCTCCTTGGCTATGTGACCTAATTTATTACTCTCAAGTTATACCTTTCACAAAACTTCAGAAAATGGTTCAGCTAAGTTCTTTACAAATTCTTTGCGACTTTCTAACAAGGACTGCCCTTTCCTCTAGTTTCCAATAATCTGTTCTCACTGCTGTCTTAAGAGCTCACCAGAATTGCCTTTAATGTCCATATTTCTAGCACTCACTTCAAAACTCTTCTAGTCTCTACCCATTATCCAGTTCCAAAGCTGCTTCTATACTTTAAGGTATTTGTTATTGGAGTACACCATCTTCTAAAAGAATCTTTAGTGGCTCAAATGGTAAAGAATCTGCCCACATTGCAGGAAACCTGGGTTCAATCCCTGGGTCAGAAAGGTCCCTGGAGAAGGAAATGACAATTCACTCCAGTATTCTTGCCTGGAGAATTCCATGGACAGAGGAGTCTGTCAGGCTACAGTCCATGAGATCAGAGTCGGACATGACTGAGCATCTAACACTTTCACTTTCACCCCAGCTTCCTGGTATCAAAATCTTAGTTAGCTCCTAAAGAAATACTATAGTCTGAATGGCTTAAACAACTGAAATTTATTTCTTACAGATCTTAAAGTCTGAGATCAGAGTGCCACCATGATTAAGGTATGGTGAAAACTCTTTCTGGCTTGCAGGCAGCTGCCTTCTCCCTTTACCTTCATATGTTAAAGGGAGAAATCAGACTCTCTGGTGTCTCTTCCTATAAGGGTACTAATCCCATCCCACTAGGGCCCCACCCTTATTGTCCTAATCAGCTTCCAAAAACTCCATCTCAAAATACCACCACAATGCAGGTTAGGGATTTAACATATGAATGTGCTCAGTCACTCAGTCGTGTCCAACTCTTTGCGACCCCATGAACTGTAGCCCACAAGGCTCCTCTGTCCACGGCATTTTCCAGATAAGAATACTGGAGTCAGTTGCCATTTCCTTCTCCAACATATGAATGGAGGGGCACAAACATTCAGTGGTGCCATAAGTGGTGCCTCTACATTTCTATTGGTGAAAGAGAAAACTACAAACTATAGAAAGAAATGTCAGATTTAGAAAAGGCAAGCAAAAGAGGTCAAATAATTGTGTTTAAAATTGCTATTTTCTCTTTTTCTTCCACAGTAAATTGATTTTGAAAAATCAATTATTTTCTATAGTTACAACAAAATTAAGTAAGTTATTCTACCCATTTTAAATCCATTCAATCTATGTATAACATTTATCAGTATCAATTTTAAATTTCTGTTTCCCCTCACAGGAAAGTTCTCTTTTCACAGGTTTTAGCCAGGCTATGTTACAGATTCATGGCTCCTTATTTAAAGTAAAATACAGGAATTAAACTTTACTTATAAAGGATTTTCTTTTTACTCTTCAATAAGATTTAACTACTGCTTTAGAATGAATGTTAACAAAGATTAGTCCTATGAGATTAATTATCAAAACAACTTATTTCTCAATGGTTTGGTGATTTAATTCATAGATTCTTTTTTTTTTTTAATACTAAGGACATTGCTTAAAAATAAAGAAAGTTATAAAGTGTTTGACAGTTTATTACCTGTGTGCAAGATCTACAGAAACGAAGAAAAAAATATAAACAGGTCTCATAAGAGGAGTGATTTCATAAGCATCCTGGGTTTGGAAAGTTGCAGACTCTGTAGGTGTGTTTACAATTAATGAATATTCTCCTATACACAGCGTCATCCATCCAAAGACAAAGAGTAGAACAGTGCCTCCTGCACTGCCATACAGCAGGGTTATTCTATGCGGGAGCAAATACCATGTTCCAAGACCACACAGTAATCCAGCAAGAACAGAATGAAAAACTGTGTTGGCTGTATGTTTTTTGCCAGGAATCAGAAATCTGATGGTCTCAGCACCAGCACAACCTGTAAACTCATGCTCATCTTCCTCTGCTAAGATGTCTGTGGTTAGCATTCTCTCCACTGTTACTGATTTGTTTCTGGCGTATAAACTTGTGACCTGGATGACAAATGCAGTGAAAAGCATCAGTCCACCTGAAAGTGCTGCTGTGTGATAGTCTTCCAGGATGCCTAATTGGTACAAAAGTGTTCCTATTCCGCCTAAAACCCATGGTACCAAAAAAAGGACAATCTGATGAACATATATGTAAGGAGGGGCACAATAGCCCAGTTTGAGTCGAGGGCCTCCAAGAACAGTCTGTGGAAAGCGCTTCAGGAAGAAGTCCTGTTTGTAATCGTTCAGCAGAGGCACATCTGGACTCATCCTTCTCACTCAGATTATTCTCAAAGTCACTTTCTTTTCTGTAACACAGCAGTCACTAAGAAAAAGAAAAAAAATCACTATTTGAAAACATCATACTTAAAACATAAGGGAGAAAAAAATCCACATTTCCATTAGTTAGTTCCTTAGGGCAGGATTTGTATCTTCACTTCTCTATCTCCTTTCCATTGCCTGACACATACTTGGCACAAAACAAACAGTTGCCAAGTGCTTTTTAAGTGACTATGAAAAAAAAATATTCACTATTAATTTACACAGAACTTAGATAAACTTAGAATTTCTTAAGTAACTCACATTTTGAGATTCTAAGGTCAAAGGCAAGTTCAAAAAGTCAGTACTCTCAACTCAAATCTGCTAGTGGTTTAACCGATTATTTCCCTGAGTGTTTCTGTTGTTTGTTCTTTTATACTTTTCTATTACAAGGGTGAGCAAAGTTTTTCTATAAAGGGTCAAATAGTAAATATTTTAGGCTTTGTGGACCATATGGTCTCTGTTTCAGTGACTCAACCCAGCTGTTGTTGCAGAAAAACAACCATAGATAATATATACATAAGTGGATATTAGTAGTCATGTTTCAATATATCTTTACAGTCTTTACCCAAACAGGCTGTGGGCCAGATGAGCCTGTGGGCCACAGTTTGCCAACCTCTGCTCTATGAAATAAGGATATTCTCTGTAATTCCCTTGAAGTGAAATGGAAATAGAGGGAGAAAATAGAGATACTGTTAGTAGTCGCATCTCTTAACAATTATAGTAAATTAAGGTTTTCTGCTAATTTAAAAAGTCAAATTCTGCTAAAATAGTAGCATTTCAGTAAAAAGCCATTTGCAACTCAACATGTAGTAGAAAGAACTGGAAACCAAAGACTCTAAGGGTCAGTTTACATGCATATTATTACCTAGGTTACCACATGCAAACCACTTCATGACTCAATTCATGGCACAACAATGTGACTGTACAGAGCACCACTGAACTGTACACTTAGAAATGGTGAAGATGGTACATTTTATGTTCTATGTATTTTTACCACACACAAAAAACTTAAAGCCATCTTAAAGTAACTTTTCTTCCCATCAGTTTAAGAGAGTCTTTCTGAAAGTTCCTCCTACCCAACCAGTATCAGCCCTGGAGAGAGCTCTTGGGTCACCATTGAGAATTATGACCTTACAGCACATCTCGGGAAGCTGGGAAGTTCTTTACCCTGTAAACACCTATTGTCTTATATCTTCCAGCTACTGGTCTTAGTTCTGCACAGAAGGTCATAGCTTTTAATCACATCACAGCCCTGCAAGTACTCACAAAATAACAGAACCAGAGGGCCAGAGGGAACCTTATTCGTTGATAGTTTAACCTCAGAAAATGCAGACTGCCTCCTCGCCCTCTGAACGAGCGTATCTCCTGCATACTGATGTCAGTGTACTGTGTTCTGATATGCTTGTTCAGCAGAACCATGGGCAGGTGGGCAAAGATTCTAATTTCAGCTACCTATGGATGATGCTCTCAGATAGGAAAATGAGCTTGGATGACTGGCTTGGGCATTTAAAAGCTGACCCCTCCTTCTCCACTAAGGGAAGTCAGGAACAATGTGAGATGACTTGCCGGGAAAGGAAGCCAGAAATTGAAAATACCTTATAAACTAGATTATCTAGCTGCATGTTACTGCCCATATTCAATTACCTTTTAGTACTTTTGAGTCTTCTGTAAATTTAAATGTTCTCGCCTATTTGGTTGAATATTCTGTGATTATATTCCAAAGAGTGGAATAGTCTAAAGAAGATCTATTGTTGACTTGGAAACTTGGAAAGATGCCCACAATATATTGCAAAGTAAAATAAACACATTGATGATCCCATTTGTAATAGAAAAAAAAAGTATGCACACTTCCAGGTATACATGGTTATTCCACGTGTGTAAGTATACAAACACTAGGCTTCGTTTGTATTTCACATACAACGTTGTGACACCTCTTCAAATTAGCAAATATCCTATAGGACTCTCAACCCATGCCCTGCAAACACATCTTGCGGCCTCTAAGTGGCCATGCTCATACCCTCTCCTTTGAGCAGGTTATCTTCCCCTTCCTTTCATAGTAATCTTAGTCAACTTTCAAGATTCAGTCTAATCCTTTCTGAAATTTTGCAGAGCACTTAGACCAAACTGTGCCTCTCTCCTCTCTGTATACTCAAAACACGGCTTATTTATAATATACTCATCTTGTAGCATGTATCAACTGGGGGCATTTCTTGTATTTACATGTTATCTTTTCAAAAATATTTTTCTCTATTAATAAATTATTTGTGGGTAAGGGCCAAATCTTGAGATACTTCTGAGTCTCTATAATATTTAGTAAAATACCCTGGCACAGAAAGGCATGTAGTACATTAATGGCATAGCTCAACTAAGATGATTAAAACTGAAGAAAATTAAATATTGCTGTTTGAAAGGGAAGTTGGATGTTGTTTATTGTTTCTGAAAACTTCTTCCAGCATATCCTGCCCCATTCAAAATAGTAAACCCATAAACTCTTTATTTCAAGTTTTTAAATGTTTGGAAGTATCTTCATTTACTTCTCTTACGGACTAAATAATGGCATCTAATGATAGTACTACCAGCTCAGAGAAGATTTTGCCTAGAGCAGTGTAGTCTCCCAGTAATACTGGAACAGAATGAGCCTGAAGGAGAAATATGGCTGGGTTTCTTCCACGGAGAAGGGAATGGCCAGAGAATTTTAACACGTCAGAAGTCTTAATTCGCTACATGTCTAATGATATACTTTAATCTCCTTCATTATCAGGAAAGAGGAGTTAGTTCTTACTGGGAGAGAAAAACGGAGGAAGAACAGCAAGCAGGCACAATGGACAAAATAAGGCCGGAGTGATGCTGAAGTGAGGACAGACCAAAAAGTATGAAGAGCACAAGTTCCCTCAAGAAGCCTTAAAGCACGGGGAGGACACTGGGATGGCGCTTTATTTTAAAGGGATATAAAAAGAAAGGCTGAAAGATACAGGACTGTTTGCCCTACAGAATGTTTCTTAAACAGATGTCTATGGTTAAAGAAGTTTGAGAAACTATTATACCAGACTGTCATCTTGAAGAGTCATAATGGATATCAGCAGACCAAAGATTCTGAGACATCTTCGAGTTAAAAACAAAACAAAACACCATTTCAAATCTGCTTAAAATATATCATTTAAGTTTTCCAAACTTATGTGGAAAACTTGGAAATTTGGACCTTGGAACCTATTTTCCCCTTGATATCTAATAACGGATCATGTGTGCAGTGTTTTATAGAAATTGCTTTCAGAAATATTGGCCTGGGCTTCAGTTGGAACCTTAAATATTTAGCCAGGTGGAGTTAAAAAAGATATACCATTTAAAGAAGAATGTCATGAATGAAGGTACACAAGAAAAAATAAATAAATAGAAATTTCATAGGCAGCAAGTACATCAGGTTGTTTTTTTCTCATACCGTAAGAATAAAAGAGTATTACATGACAAATGCTGTAAATTCATTTAGGCAAAAATTATGATAAATTAGTACTGTTTGGCTTTTACTTTATTACAGATCCTGGATTACTTTAAAAACATCTTTGTATGAAACGACAGTTACATTTATATAGACAGATTTTCTAAATCCTAATCTGGATTACTAGCATGAAAAATAGAATCAGATTAAAACTAACTCCCTAAATGAAAATTTGGCACACTCTGAGAGACTGTTAAAGACAGACTAATGTATTTATATGGCTGCTACTTACAATATGTTAAAATGAATAATGGCTCAAGGCTTCAGGGGAAAAAAATGTAAAAGCTGTGAAAAGAGAAGCTAAGGGATAAAGATGGTTGCCACAACAATGATTTAAGCCTTATGCTTTCTTCATATGCTACTCTGAAAGCAGGCCGACAAAACAGCCATAAA
Organism: Bubalus bubalis; assembly: GCF_019923935.1. Classification (NCBI taxonomy): domain Eukaryota; kingdom Metazoa; phylum Chordata; class Mammalia; order Artiodactyla; family Bovidae; genus Bubalus; species Bubalus bubalis. The sequence goes on from NC_059167.1 coordinate 31,047,688, forward strand.
TAGGTTGCTTTATTTGGAATCTGAGTCACATTTTTTACCTGTTACCCAATAGGAAACAGAGATCAATTTGGCAATGGTACAGATGGGAGTACTTAGTTACCAAAATCTTAACTTTGGTAATCATGCAAGATATCAGCCTGAAAATCCCTTAAAACAAAGAAAGAGATAACAAAAAGTGGCAGTTTGGGGGGATTATTCTGAATTCATAGTTCTCTATATTTGGCAAAAAGAATTCCTAGAAACAGAAGTTTTAGCAATTGCCTGATTTTGGTTAGCAAAGGTTACTTAAAAAAAAAAAAATCTAGCATACTGTTTTTATTGTTGGTTTCATTCACTGAATCCACACATTTATTTTCTACTAGTTTAGAATTTTTTCTTAATGAAAAAGATACTAACATAAGATCTACCCTCTTAGATTTTTAAGTGTACAATGCAGCATTGTTAACTACCAAGGTAATGTTGTACAGTAAGTCTCTAGAACTTATTCATCTTGTGTAACTAAAACTTGCTAAATAGTAACTTTCCATTTATTCCTCCCCCAAGTGCCTGGCATATCATTCTATTCCCTGTTTCTAGGACTTTGACGATTTTAGATACCTTATGTAAGTGGAATCATGTAGTATTTGCCTTTCTGTGACTTGCTTATATAATTTATCATGTCTTTAAGGCTCATCCATGTTGTCACATCTGGCAGGATTTCTTTTTTAGGGCTTATTAATATTCCACTTTATGTACATATCACATGCTCTTTATCCATTCATCAGATGATGGACACTTGGTTTGCCTCCACTTTTTGGCTATTATGAATAATGCTTCAGTAAACAAGAAAGTGCAAATATATTGAAAGACCCTGCTTTCAATTCATTTGGATAAATACCCAGAAATGGAATTACTGGATCACATGGCAGTTCCATTTTTAATTTTTCAAGGACTCTTCATAAAATGTTTTCAGTAGCACTGTACTACTTTTGTGCAATGTGCCATTTTGTATTCCCACTAACAGTGGGAAGGTTCCAATTTCTCCATATCCTCCCCAACACTTGCTATCTTTTTTTTAACAGCTATCCTAACAGGTATGAGGTGATATCCAAGGAGCACTTGTTCACTGTACCTCTACTAAAGTTTTGTTGTACTTTGAGGAACATCAAGTTACAGTAGATCTTTGCTCTCCTATTTTTAACTTCTAAAAGCACTTTTTCATCCCTAAATATTGCTTTTTATAGAATACTATTATTATTTTATGAATATGCTCTATCTCTCTGAGAATATTCATTACATATATGCATATATGTTGTGTGTATAGGTAAATGTCACATATTTTTTGTAATTGCCTCATGTCCTTGGCCTCTTTTCAACTGAAGTATTCATTTTTCTTATTTTAAAAAACTTTTTATATACGAAGGATATTAACTGTGACTTATGTTACGACCCTTTCCCCCCATTATGTTAACTTGCTCTTGAAGCACTGTTAGAAGATGCTGGCAAGGATTAACCATTACATTTTAATAGTTGTTAGACTAAATTCTTCCTTTAACAGAGAAACAGCTAATTGATAAATTAGTACTTTCCACAAATGTAAACACTGTGGACGTTCAAAGTCAGGAGAGGCGGCGGTGAGGAGATACTCCTCGTCCAAGGTAAGGAGCAGCAGCTGTGCTTTGCTGGAGCAGCCGTGAAGATACCCCACGTCCAAGGTAAGAGAAATCCAAGTAAGACGGTCAATCTAATCACACTAGGACCACAGCCTTGTCTAACTCAATGAACTAAGCCATGCCCGTGGGGCCACCCAAGACAGGCAGGTCATGGTGGAGAGGTCTGACAGAATGTGGTCCACTGGAGAAGGGAATGGTGAACCACTTCAGTATTCTTGCCTTGAGAACCCCATGAACAGTATGAAAAGGCAAAATGATAGGATACTGAAAGAGGAACTCCCCAAGTCAGTAGGTGCCCAATATGCTACTGGAGATCAGTGGAGAAATAACTCCAGAAAGAATGAAGGGATGGAGCCAAACCAAAAACAATACCCAGTTGTGGATGTGACTGGTGATAGAAGCAAGGTCCGATGCTGTAAAGACCAATATTGCATAGGAACCTGGAATGTCAGGTCCATGAATCAAGGCAAATTGGAAGTGGTCAAACAAGAGATGGCAGGGTGGGTGAACATCGACATTCTAGGAATCAGCAAACTAAAATGGACTGGAATGGGTGAATTTAACTCAGATGACCATTATATCTACTACTGTGGGCAGGAATCCCTCAGAAGAAATGGAGTAGCCATCATGGTCAACAAAAGAGTCCGAAATGCAGTACTTAGATGCAATCTCAAAAACGACAGAATGATCTCTGTTCATTTCCAAGGCAAGCTATTCAATATCACAGTAATCCAAATCTATGCCCCAACCAGTAACACTGAAGAAGCTGAAGTTGAATGGTTCTATGAAGACCTACAAGACCTTTTAGAACTAACATCCAAAAAAGATGTTCTGTTCAATATAGGGGACTGGAATGCAAAAGTAGGAAGTCAGGAAACACCTGGAGTAACAGGCAAATTTGGCCTTGGAATACGGAATGAAGCAGGGCAAAGGCTAATAGAGTTTTGCCAAGAGAATGCACTGGTGATAGCAAACACCCTCTTCCAACAACACAAGAGAAGTCTCTATACATGGACATCACCAGATGGTTAACACCGAATTAGATTGATTATATTCTTTGCAGCCAAAGATGGAGAAGCTCTATACAGTCAACAAAAACAAGACCAGGAGCTGACTGTGGCTCAGATCATGAACTCATTATTACCAAATTCAGACTTAAACTGAAGAAAGTAGGGAAAACCACTAGACCATTCAGGTATGACCTAAATCAAATCCCTTATGATTATACAGTGGAAGTGAGAAATAGATTTAAGGGCCTAGATCTGATAGATAGAGTGCCTGATGAACTACGGACTGAGGTTCATGACACTGTACAGGAGACAGGGATTAAGACCATCCCAATGGAAAAGAAATGCAAAAAAGCAAAATGGCTGTCTGAAGAGGCCTTACAAATAGCTGTGAAAAGAAGAGAAGTGAAAAGCAAAGGAGAAAAGGAAAGATATAAACATCTGAATGCAGAGTGCCAAAGAATAGCAAGAAGAGATAAGAAAGCCTTCCTCAGCGATCAATGCAAAGTAATAGAGGAAAACAATAGAATGGGAAAGACTAGGGATCTCTTCAAGAAAATTAGAGATACCAAGGGAACATTTCACGCAAAGATGAGCTCAATAAAGGACAGAAATGGTATGGACCTAACAGAAGCAGAAGATATTAAGAAGAGGTGGCAAGAATACACAGAAGAACTGTACAAAAAAGATATTCACGACCCAGATAATCACGATGGTGTGATCACTCACCTAGAGCCAGATATCCTGGAATGTGAAGTCAAGTGGGCCTTAGAAAACATCACTACGAACAAAGCTAGTGGAGATGATGGAATTCCAGTTGAGCTATTCCAAATCCTGAAAGATGATGCTGTGAAAGTGCTGCACTCAATATGCCAGCCAATTTGGAAAACTCAGCAGTGGCCATAGGACTGGAAAAGGTTAGTTTTCATTTCAATCCCAAAGAAAGGCAATGCCAAAGAATGCTCAAACTACCGCACAATTGCACTCATCTCACATGCTAGTACAGTAATGCTCAAAATTCTCCAACCAAGGCTTCAGCAATATGTGAACAGTGAACTTCCAGATGTTCAAGCTGGTTTTAGAAAAAGCAGAGGAACCAGATATCAAATTTCCAACATTTGCTGGATCATGGAAAAAGCAAGAGAGTTCCAGAAAAACATCTATTTCTGCTTTATTGTCTATGCCAAAGCCTTTGTGTGGATCACAATAAACTGTGGAAAATTCTTCAAGAGATGGGAATATCAGACCACCTGACCTGCCTCTAGAGAAATCTGTATGCAGGTCAGGAAGCAACAGTTAGAACTGGACATGGAACAACAGACTGGTTCCAAATAGGAAAAGGAGTTCGTCAAGGCTGTATATTGTCACCCTGCTTATTTACCTTCTATGCAGAGTACATCATGAGAAATCCTGGGCTGGAAGAAACACAAGCTGGAATCAAGATTGCTGGGAGAAATATCAATAACCTCAGCTATGCAGATGACACCACCCTTATGGCAGAAAGTGAAGAGGAACTAAAAAGCCTCTTGATGAAAGTGAAAGTGGAGAGTGAAAAAGTTGGCTTAAAGCTCAACATTCAGAAAATGAAGATCATGGCATCCGGTCCCATCACTTCATGGTAAATGGATGGGGAAACAGTGGAAACAGTGTCAGACTTTATTTTTCTGGGCTCCAAAATCACTGCAGATGGTGACTGCAGCCATGAAATTAAAAGATGCTTACTCCTTGGAAGGAAAGTTATGACCAACCTAGATAGCATGTTCAAAATCAGAGACATTACTTTGCCAACAAAGGTCCGTCTAGTCAAGGCTATGGTTTTTCCAGTGGTCACGTATGGATGTGAGAGTTGGACTGTGAAGAAGGCTGAGTGCCGAACAATTGATGCTTTTGAACTGTGGTGTTGGAGAAGACCCTTGAGAGTCCTTGGACTGCAAGGAGATCCAACCAGTCCATTCTGAAGGAGATCAGCCCTAGGATTTCTTTGGAAGGAATGATGCTAAAGCTGAAACTCCAGTACTTTGGCCACCTCATGCGAAGAGTTGACTCATTGGAAAAGACTCTGATGCTGGGAGGGATTGGGGGCAGGAGGAGAAGGGGATAACAGAGGATGAGATGGCTGGATGGCATCACCGACTCAATGGACGTGAGTTTGAGTGAACTCTGGGAGTTGGTGATGGACAGGGAGGCCTGGCGTGCTTCAATTCATGGGGTCGCAAAGAGTCGGACACGACTAGTGACTGAGCTGAACTGAACTGAAACACTGGAATAACTTTTGATGATCTACAATGTGTTAGGTGATGGTACAAAGACTGCTGTCTGACTCAAAGGAGTTTACAACCAAGTAGAAGAGAGATAATTTTCCTCCCAAATAATTTTTACTGTTAAAAGCAACTCTGGAATTATTTTAATTTTCATTATCAAGAACACAGAGTAAGCAAAGAACAGAAAGTTAGTTTACAAGTAAAAATATTAAAAAAGAATTAAATTTGTCAAGAAGAAGAAATTCCTGTTATATTTTAAAATGCTTACACAAATTTTGTCAATAATGAATAGAATGTGCCCATCCATTTTCCAAAAAAGTATTTTTTTTGAAATTTGAAAGGAGGGGCTTCCCTGGTGATTAAGTGGTGAAGAATCCACCTGCCAGTGGAGACACAGGTTCAATCCCTGGTCTGGAAAGATCCCATATGCTGGGAAGCAACTAAACCTGTACGCCTCAACCATTCAGCCTCTGTTCCAGAGCCCAGAAGCTGCAACTAGTAAGCCCATGTGTGGCAACTACAAAAACCTGGGCACCCTAGAGCTTGTGCTCCACAACAAGAGGAGTCACGGCAATGAGCAGCCTGTGCACCACAACTTGAGAGCTGCCCCAGCTCTCTGCAACTAGAGAAAAGCCTGCGCAGCAAGAAAGACCCAGCACGGCCAAAATAAACAAATTAAATTATTTTTAAAATATGAAAGGAAATATACAAAAGTTCTACATTTCTAAGCATAATCACCTTTACTAATTCGGAAGACAAAAAAATTCATGTTAGGAAAAAGAACTGTACACAGAAAATTATAAGACACTAATGAAAGAAATCAAAGACAACATAAACAGATGGAGAGGTATTTCACGTTCCTGGGTACGAAGAATCAATTTTGTGAAAACGACTATACTACCAAACACAATCTACCGATTCAATGTGATCCCTATCAAATTACCCATGGCATTTTTCACAGAACCAGAACAAAAAATTTCACAATTCATATGGAAACACAAAAGACCCTGAATAGCCAAAGAAGTCTTAAGAAAGAAGAATGCAGTTGGAGGAATCCACCTTCCTGACTTCAGATTATACTACAAAGCTACAGTCATCACGACAGTACGGTACTGGCACAAAAACAGAAATATAGACCAATGGAACAAGATAGAAAGCCCAGAAATAAACCCATGTACTTATGGGTACCTTATTTTTGACAAAGGAGGCAAGAAGATACAATGGGGTGAAGACAGCCTATTAAATAAATGGTACTGGGAAAATTGGACATTTATGTGTAGAAGAATGAAATTAGAACACTTCCTAACACCATACACAAAGATAAACTCAAAATGGATTAATGACCTAAATATAAGGCCAGAAGCTATAAAACTCTTAGAGGAAAACATAGGCAGAACACTTGATGACAGAAATCAAAATAAGATCCTCTATGACCCACCTCCTAGAGTAATGGAAATAAAAACAAAAGTAAACAAGTGGGACCTGATTAAACGTAAAAAGCTTTTGCACAGCAAAGGAAACTATAAGCAAGGTGAAACGACAACCCTTGGAATGGGAGAAAATAATAGCAAATGAAACAACTGACAAAGGACTAATTTCCAAAATATACAAGCAGCTCATACAACTCAATACCAGAAAAACAAACAACCCAATCAAAAAGTGTGAAAAAGACCTAAACAGACATTTCTCCAAAGGAGACATACAGATGGCTAACAAACACAGGAAAAGATGCTCAGCATTGCTCATTGTTAGAGAAATGCAAATCAAAACCACAATGAGATATATCACCTCAAACTGGTCAGAATGGCCATCACCAAAAAGTCTACAAACAATAAATGCTGGAGAGGGTGTGGAGAAAAGGGAATGCTCTTGCACTGTTGGTTGGAATGTAAACTGATACAGCCACTATGGAAGACAGTATGGAGATTCCTTAAAAACTAGGAATAAAATCACCATATGACCCAGCAATCCCACTCCTAGGCATATACCATGAGAAAACCAGGATTAAAAAAGACACACGTATCACATTGTTCACTGAAGCACTATTTACAACAGCTAGAACATGGAAGCAACCTAGACGCCCACTGACAGATGAATGGATAATGAAGTTGTGGTACATATACACAATGGACTATTACTCAGCCATAAAAAGGAATGCATTTGAGTCAGTTCTGATGAGGTGGATGAACCTAGAACCTATTATACAGAGTGAAGTGAGTCAGAAAGAGAAAGATAAATATTGTTTCTAATGCACATATACAGAATCTAGAAAAATGGTTCTGAAGAATTTATTTACAGGGCAACAATGGAGAAACAGACATAGAGAATAGGCTTATGGACATGGGGAGAGGGGAGGAGAGGGTGAGATGTATGGAAAGAGTAACATGGAAACTTACATTACCATATGTAAGATAGATAGCCAAAGGGAATTTGCTGTATGGCTCAGGAAACTCAAACAGAGGCTCAGGGGCTCTGTATCAACCTAGAAGGGTGGGATAGGGAGGGAGATGGGAGGGAGGTTGAAAGGGAGGAGATATATGTATACCTATGGCTGATTCATGTTGAGGTTTGACAGAAAGCAACAAAGTTCTGTAAAGAAATTATCTTTCAATAAAAAAAATAAACTTCATGTTGGGAAAACAAAATGGCCTACATCTAAGAGTTTTTCAATCACACCAAGCTACTGACATATGAAATGGAAGTTTTGGAGGTTTTTTGTGCATGAATTGAGAAACAGAAGGATAAATTTGGAAAAGGGGTTTTCAGAGAAGGGTGGGCCTGAGAGAAATCTACAAATGTCAAAATAGGAGGCTTTTGTTACCTAAGCCAGCATGGCAATGGCAGGTAGGACTACTTGATAAGACAAACACATACAAGAGGGGAAAGTGTCTAAAAGAAAAAGTTCTCACCATCAAGAAAGTGAAAACAAGGCAGGGGTGGGGGTAGGATGAATTGGGAGACTGGGATTCACATATATACACTACTATATATAAAACAGATAACAAATGAGAACCTACTGTATGGCCCAGGGAACTCTGCTCTGTGCTCTGCGGTGACCTACATGGGAAGGAAATCCGAAAAAGAGGAGGCATATGTCTATGTATGGACGATACACTTTGCTGTACAGCAGAAACTGACACAGCAGTATAAAGCAACTATAACCCAACTAAAGAAAAGTAGAATAAAATAAAAAGTAAAAGGTAATGGAAAAAAGGCAAAACCATTCATAGAATGGGAGAAAATTTCTGCAAATTATATATTCATTATGGGACTTGTAGAAAATATAGAAAAATGTCTTACAACTTAATGAAAATACAAATAATTTAAAACTGGCCAAAAGATCTGAATAGACATTTCTCCATAGATAATATACAAATGGCCAACATAAGCATACGAAATGATGTTCAACAACATTACTCATTGGGGAAGTGCAAACCAAAACCACAATGAGATATCTTCAAATCCACTTGACTGGCTATCTAAAAGACAAACAGTAACAAGTACTGCCAAAGTTATAGAGAAATCAGAACACTCAAATGATAATGTAAAATGGTACAGCTGCTTTGGAAACAGTCTGGCAGTTCCTTAAAAGGCTAAACATAGAGTTATCATATTCCACTCCAGTCTTCTTGCCTGCAGAATTCCATGGACAGAAAAGCCTGACAGGCCACAGTCCATGGGGTCTCAACAAGTTGGACACAACTGAGTGACTAACACACACACACACACACACACACACACCATATGACCTAGCAGTTTCATTCCTAGGTACTTACCCATGAGAAAAGAAAACATTAGTCTACACAAGTATTTGTACATGAACATTCATAGAAGAAATATTATTAATAGCCTCAAATGCAAACAACATAAATGGCCATCAACAGATGAAATAAAATGTGATATATCCATAGGTGCATGCCCAGTCGCTTCAGTCGTGTCCGACTCCCTGTGACCCCATGGACTGCAGCCTGCCAAGCTCCTCTGTCCATGGGATTCTTCGGGCAAGAACACTGGAGTGGGTTGCCATTTCCTTCTCCAGATATAGCCATACATTGGAATATTAATAAGACTACAAACAACAGTGAAATACTGATGCACGCTATTAATACAACATGAATGAACCCTAAAAACAGAATGCTAAGTGGAAGAAGCCAATCACAAAAGGCCACATACTGTACAATTCCATTTATATGAAACATCCAGAGCAAATCTATAAGGACAGAAAACAGATTAGGGTTTGCCTAGGGCTGGTGGGGACAGGGAGAATGGCTGCTAAAGGATACAGAGCTTTTGGGGGGCGTGATGAAAATGTTTTAAATTTGAATTGTATGGAATGTGAATTCTAATCTCAATAAAGTTCTTTCTTACAAAAGAAAAAGAAACAGAAAAGGTCCCCCACCTGGTACTTTCTGTGGCAGCTAATAACTAGTAGGCAGTTCTTTAAGTCGGAAATTAAATAAAGTGATGGTCAGGTGTCCAAACAATTAAACGACTAAAATGGCAACATCTGAACTGGCTTTGGATGCTATGATAAAGATGTGAAGATTTGGCATGGGTGATGGTAGACATCCAATAATATAAAGGATGGGCTCTGCTCTAATTGCAGAAATGAGAAAAAAACCCACCTAAGATTATACAGCTGAATAAGAGAAAAAAACAATTCAGAGGCCTGATAAGTAACTTCTGGCGGAGTAGACTTCACTGAAGTAAATGTTGGTCCTTGATAAACACAGGATTGTGGAGAGACAGTGTAGATGGGTGGGGAAAGAGTTGTTCCTATTGAGGAGTCCGTGATTTGACTGATTTAGGGCAAAAGTGGAGAAAAGGAGAAAATTAATACAGTAGTAAGGGCCATAGTTCATAATCTTTAGTTGGATAACAAGCCCATTCCTAAACCAAGACTGAAAGGGCCATTTTCCATTTCCCAAATATCTCTCAAAAATAAAATACTAAAATTCAACAGTCTAAAGAAGCCTTACGAAAGAAAGTTAAAAGCACACCAGACTGATGAACTCTAGAGACAGAGCTCATCTCATGTCTTAAAAAATGCAATCATCACTCTGCACAGGCTTGGAAATTAAGGCGGCCAAGGTGGGTATCAGGGATCTAACGTACCTGGAGTCACCTGAGGGAAGAGGCGAAGCGAAGGCATCCCGGTGAGGGCACTTTCGCAGATATACCCGGGGTGCGCGATCCCGCCGGAAGGCTGCCTGCGGTCCGAACGCCAAGGCAGAGGAACTGTGGCGGCCACGGCAACCAGCTCACCGCGGTGGCGTCGCGACCGGCACCTCGTTTCCATGGCTAACGTCAACTCCAGCAGGCGCCCCCGGGCGCGGAACGGACCTCGGGGGCGGGCCGCGCGCTCGGCTCGTCCCGCCCCTCGGCCTGAGGTTACGTCTGGGCCTCAGCCTGACCAGGCAAGGCCGAGAGTGGGGAGAGGCGCGCTCGGATGGCTCCAGCTCTGGGCCAACGCTCGCGTGATCCGAGACTATGGGACTTGCGTGGGCTCGGGCCTCGCCTAGAGCCCAGAAACGGCGGTGGGGGATCGCGGCTCTAGCTCTGAACTTTCACCCGCGTCGCGCCTCTACGCAAGAGCGTCGTTGCCCTGGTGACGCGACGTTCCTCCGGAGAGTAGAGCGCTCAGGCTGATAGATTTTAAGAGCCGGCGCCATTTTGAGAGCGTGTAGCAGTAAGAGGTCTGACTGACGAGTCTGGGTGTAGAGAGACTTCAGCCGCTCAGGGTCCCGCGACCTACGTTAACCACAGCCGCACTTTGGCCGTCGCCACCCAATACACTGACGGTAATAAATGCGTTTAAGTGATACTTCATACATATACGTGTTCGCTGTTGCCTCTTTATTGCATTTTTCCCCCAAGAGTGGATTTGTGACTGCATTTTAAATACTATGAACCAAAGTACCCATAAGTGAAACATGCCACCAAGGTATCAGTTTATTAATAAAGTCAGCCAAAGTTACCGTTTTCCATCTTTTTAAAAAAGCTATTTTTTAAATAATGGCGGACTATTATTGCTGCTCGGAGAAGGCAATGGCACCCCACTCCAGTACTCTTGCCTGGAAAATCCCATGGACGGAGCGGCCTGGTGGGCTGCCGTCCATGGGGTCGCTAGGAGTCAGACACGACTGAGCGACTTCACTTTCACTTTTCACTTTCATGTATTGGAGAAGGAAATGGCAACCCACTCCAGTGTTCTTGCCTGGAGAATACAAGGGACGGCGGAGCCTGGGGGGCTGCCGTCTATGGGGTCGCACAGAGTCGGACACGACTGAAGTGATGCTGGGAAAGATTGAAGGCAAGAGGAGGAGAGGACAGAAGACGAGATGTTTGGATGGCATCACCAACTCCATGGACATGAGTTTGAACAAGCTTGGGAGTTGGTGATGGATGGGGAAGCCTGGCGTGCTGCAGTCCATGGAGTGGCAAAGTCGGACAGGACTGAGTGACTGAACTGAAAAGAAAGCCAAGGCTAATAAAAAAAAAGATACAAATCTATCCAGAGGAATAGTGTAGTTTATTGAAATCTTGTGGAAGAAATCCCTTTGCAGCATCCATGGCGATAATGAGGTAGAAGTTACTAGGCAGTCAGTGTAGAACTGTGAGGCCTCTGGACTTTTTTTCAATAAACGTCCTGCTCCATTGTCCTGAATTTCTGGAATGTGTCTTTGGTCTGATCAATTATCAACATCCAGATCCAGGGAAAGTGAAAGTCACTCAGTCGTGCTGGACTCTCTGCGACCCCATGGACTGTACCGTCCATGGACTTCTCCAGGCCAGAATACTGGAGTGGGTAGCCAGTTCCCTTCTCCAGGGAACCTTCCCAACCCAGGGATCGGAACCCAGGTCTCCCACATTGCAGGCGGATTCTTCACTAGCTGAGTCACAAGGGAGGGCAGTAATTAGCTTCTGTTCCATATGTGTGAGGGAAAAGCAACTGGTGATTGTTCATCTTAAACCCATACATCTGGTCCATTGTAAAATGGCCAGGAGGCATGAAAAAGAGTGGTGACTTAATCCAAGGATCAGTTAAGTTGCTCAGTCCTGTATGACTCTTTGCTACTCCATGGATTGCAGCACACCAGGCTTCCCCGTCTCTCACGAACTTCCAGAGCTTGCCCAAACTCATGTCCCTTGACTCAGTGATGTCATCCAACCATCTCACCCTCTGTTGTATCTTTCCCATCCTGCCTTAAATCTTTCCCAGCATCAGGGTCTTTTCCAATGAGTCAGTTCTTCTCATCCAAAGTATTGAAGTTTCAGCTTCAGCATCAGTCCTTCCAATGATTATTTAGGACTGATTTCCTTTAGGACTAACTGGTTGGATCTCCTTGCAGTCCAAGCGACTCTCAGGAGTCTTCTCCAACACCACAGCTCAAAAACATCAATTCTTTGGTACGCAGCTTTCTTTATCATCCAACTCTTAACATCCATACATGACTACTGGAAAAACCATAGCTTTGACTATAGGACCTTTGTAGATAAAGTGATGTCTCTGCTTTTTAATATGCTGCCTAGATTGGTCATAGCTTTTCTTCCAAGGAGCAAGCATCTTTTAATTTCATGGCTGCAGTCACCATCTGCAGTGATTTTGGAGCCCCCCCTAAAATAAAGTCTGTCACTGTTTCCATTGTTTCCCCAGTGGAGGATAAAGAGAAGTCACAAAGTTGTTAAGTATCTTGACCTTTAACTTGATTGGTTAGAAATAACATGATTTAAGGAAGGATATAAAAACTACTGTAAGTCTGGCCTTGTGGGGGACTCTTTACCCCATCTCAATGTCGATGCTGAGAGCTTTGTACTTTCTTCCTCTTTAAAAAATCCTATTCACTTGCTACTGTGAGTGTTTGTGGATTTCCTTCTTCAGATCTGAGGGCAAGAACTCAGTTCCCATTTCAATAACATACATACATACTTGCTTTCAAGGATATAATTTGGAAATAGAACTTTTCCTAGTTTGTTTTGAAGAGGAAGTATGTATTTGGTTCATCCCTAATCTTTTACAGTCTTTTGGGGAAGATATAAGTTCAGTCATCATGGGTCATGGTACCACATTAAGCATCTTTGAAGCACATCAGCTACTCCTAGGAAGTCAGTATAGAGGGGTAAAGAGTAGATGCTCTGCAATCCAGAAACCTGAGTTAAAACTACTTGGACCTTGGGCAGGCCACCTCAAAATATGCCCCAGTGTCATATTGATTATTTTGAATTAAAGTTACTAAAGGAGTGGTGGGTGCCAGAGGGACCTTTGAACCTCCTCTCAGTGTCCCTGAAACCAGTAACTAAAGCTCCCATGTGAAAGGTACCCTCCCTGTACTAGAAAGTAGAAAGACATCCTTATCACCTAGAGACAGGCAGAGAAATCTGTATAAACAAAACTTGTTATTTAACTTACTACCTACCTCGAACCCAGAGCTGACTGTGGGTCAGATCATGAACTCCTTATTGCCAAGTTCAGACTTAAATTGAAGAAAGTAGGGAAAACCACTCAACCATTCAGGTATGACCTAAATCAAATCCCTTATGATTATACAGTGGAAGTGACAAGTAGATTCAAGGGATTAGATCTGATAGACAGAGTGCCTGAAAAACTATGGATAGAGGTTTGTGACATTGTACAGAAGGCAGTGATCAAGACCATCCCCAAGAAAAAGAAATGCAAAAACAGAAAATGGTTGTCTGAGGAGGTCTTACAAATAGCTGAGAAAAGAAGAGAAGGGAAAGGCAAAGGAGAAAAGGAAAGATATACCCATATGAATGCAGAGTTCCAAAGAATAGCAAAGAGAGGTAAGAAAGCCTTCCTCAGTGAACAATGCAAAGAAATAAGGAAAAGAAGAAATCTCTTCAAGAAAATTCAAGATACCAAGGTAACATTTCATGCAAAGATGGGCACAATAAAGGCCAGAAATGGTATGGACCTAATAGAAGCATAAGATATTAAGAAGAGGTGGCAAGAATACACAGAAGTATACAAAAAAATCTTCATGACCCAGATAACCATGATGGTGTGATCACTCACCTCGAGCCAGACATCCTGGAATACGAAGTCAAGTGGGCCTTACAAAGCATCACTGTGAGAAAGCTAGTGGAGGTGATGGAATTCCAGTTGAGCTATTTCAAATCCTGAAGGATGATGCTGTGAAAGTGTTGCACTCAATAGGTCCAGCAAATATGGAAAACTCAGCAGTGGCCACAGGACTGGAAAAGTCTTCATTTCAATCTCAAAGAAAGGCAATGCCAAAGAATGTTCAAACTACCACACAATTGCACTCATCTCACATGCTAGCAAAGTAATGCTCAAAATTCTCCAAGCCAGGCTTCAACAGTATGTGAACCATGAACTTCCAGATGTTCAAGCTGGTTTTAGAAAAGGCAGAGGAACCAGAGATCAAATTGCCATCATCTATTGGATCATTGAAAAAGCAAGAGAGTTCCAGAAAAAAGTCTACTTCTGCTTCATTGACTATGCTAAAGCCTTTGATTCTGTGGATCACAACAAACTGTGGAAAATTCTTAAAGAAATGGGAATACCAGACCACCTTATCTGCCTTCTCAGAAATCTATATGCAGGTCAAGAAGCAACAGTTAGAACTGGACATGGAACAAGAGAGTGGTTCCAAATCAGAAAAGGAGTACGTCAAGTCTCCTTTATTGTCACCCTTATTATTTAACTTATATGCAGAGTATATCATGTGAAATGCCGGGCTGGATGTGGTACAAGCTGGAATCAAGATTGCCGGGAGAAATATCAATAACTTCAGATATGCAGATGACACCACCCTTGTGGCAGAAAGTGAAGAAGAACTAAAGAGCCTCTTGATGAAAGTGAAAGAGGAGAGTGAAAAAGTTGTTTTAAAACTCAGCATTCAGAAAACTAAAATCATGGCATTTGGTCCCATCACTTCATGGCAAATAGATTGGGAAGCAATGGAAACAGTGAGAGACTTTATTTTCTTGGGCTCCAAAATCACTGCAAATGGTGACTGCAGCCATGAAATTAAAAGACGCTTGCTCCTTGGAAGAAAAGTTATGACCCACCTAGACAGCATATTAAAATACAGAGACATTACTTTGCCAAAAAAGTTCCATCTAGTCAAAGCTATGGTTTTTCCAGTAGTCATAAATAGATGTGAGAGTTGTTCCATAAAGCTGAGCACCAAAGGATTGATGCTTTTGAATTGTGGTGTCAAAGAAGACTCTTGAGAGTCGCTTGGACTGCAAGGAGATCCAACCAGTTAGTTCTAAAGGAAATCAGTCCTGAATAATCATTGGAAGGACTGATGCTGAAGATGAAGCTCCAATACTTTGGCTACTTGATGTGAAGAGCCGACTCATGAGAAAAGACCCTGATGCTGGGAAAGACTAAAGGCAGGAGGAGAAGGAGATGACAAAGGATGAGATGGTTGGATGGCATCACTGAGTTGATGGACAATTGTCTAGATGCACAAAGGCTGTATTTATAATTCCCATTTTTTGTCACCCAAATTACATATGACCCAAAGTGATGTGGGTTCAATCCCTGGGTTGGAAAGATCCTCTGGAGAAGGAAATGGCAACCCACTCCAGTATTCTTGCCTGGATAATCCCATGGACAGGAGAGCCTAGAGGGCTATAGTACATGTGGTCACAAGGAATCAACATGACTGAAGTGACTCAGCATGTGTGCAACCAGAATGAACATTTTTGTTGTTGAAATACCTGCTCTAGATAGTTGGTGGTTAATTTTTTTCCCAATATATTTGTACATTTTACTTTTTTAGAATAAAATTAGTAAAACTTATGGTACAAGGTCTTTGGTTACTTGTATATATTGATTCAGTATTTGTTGAAATAGTGGATGCTATTTTCCAGAAACAACACTGATTGCTGCAAATACAAAGTCAAATAAAAATTACCCCTGTCCTCAAGGAATTTACCAAAGTATGACTTGGGAAACCAATAAGGACATCAGTAATTACAAAGGGTATGATAAGCGGATATGTACCTGAGCTACAGAAATACAGAAATCATTCTGGGGAAATTGAGATGAATGCAGTTGAGTTTCAAAAGATAAGTAGAAATTAGCTGGATGAAGGTGTGGCAGAGGTGACCCAGGTAGGGATATATTCATGTTTCCATTCAACAAATATTGAGATCATACATAGAGCCAGGTACACAAGTGCTTTATTTAGTCTTTACCTTATGAGGTAGCTTATTGCTTTTTTCATTTTAAATAAGCAATCCAAGCTTCAGAAAAGTAAAATACAGTTAAGATCTGGAACTGGGCACATATGTGCATGTCTCCAAGATCCATATTTTTTCTATTATTCTGCTGATTCACATAAAATGAAACATTAACAATATGGAGCTGCTTCTTTAGCCAGAGAAGATGTTTATCCATATATTATCATGGCATACATTTTTTTGTGTGATGATATTGCCTGTGTAAAGCAGTTTATACCCAAGTCACTCCTCTTGCCTAAAAGTCGGGGGAGGGGGGAAGCTACCACACATAAACCCCTAACTCTTCCCCATTTCCCAGAGATCTCTGACCGTGACCTGACCATGGGTATGAAAAAACCATGCAGGGCTGCAGCACAGGTTAAAGAGAAGGTGAAATGGCCTTGGGAATTATAAAGTTGAACTTTCAGGGCAGACGGATAGAATACTAAAATTTGTTAAAGGGTTGCATTCGGCTAAGAATGGGGTGCAGTGGTAAGGAGACCAAAAAAAAAAATATGATGAACCCAGCTTTGAAACTGGGTGACTACAAAGTCTGACCATAAAGTATTCTAAAGTAAATAATGGATGGGAATGGGCAAATTTAATTCAGATGACCATTATATCTACTACTGTGGTCAAGAATCCCTTAGAAGAAATGGAGTAGCCCTCATAGTCAACAAAAGAGTCTGAAATACAGTACTTGGATGCAATCTCAAAACGACAGAATGATCTCCATTCATTTCCAAGGCAAACCATTCAACATCACAGTGATCCAAGTCTATGCCCCAACTACTAACGCCAAAGAAGATGAAGTTGAACAGTCCTATGAAGACCTACAAGACTTTTTATAGAACTAACAGCAAAAAAGATGTCCTTTTGTCATAGGGGACTGGAATGCAAAAGTAGGAAGTCAAGAGATACCTGGAATAACAGACAAGTTTGGCCATGGAGTACAAAATGAAGTAGGGCAAAGGCTAACAGTTTTGCCAAGAGAATGCACTGGTCATAGCAAACACCCTCTTCCAACAACACACAGACAACTCTGTACAGGGATATCACCAGATGGTCAATACTGAAATCAGTTTGATTATATTCTTTATAGCCAAAGATGGAGAAGCTCTATACAGTCAGCAAAAACAGGACCTGGAGCTCAGATGTTCAGCTCCTTATTGCAAAATTCAGGCTCAAATTGAAAAAAGTAGGGAAAATCACTAGGCAATTCAGATATAACCTAAATCAAATCCATTATGCTTGTGCAGTGGAGGTGACAAACAGATTCAAGGGATTAGATCTGATAGAGTGCATGCAGAACTATGGATGGAGGTTTGTAACATGGTACAGTCGGTGGTGTCCAAAACTATTCCCAAGAAAAATGCAAGAAGACAAAGTGGTTGTCTGAGAAGGCCTTATAAGTAGCTGGGAAGAGAAGCAAAAGGCAAAGGAGAAAGGGAAAGATAATACCCAACTGAATGCAGAGTTCCAGAAAATAGCAAGGAGAGATGAGAAAGCCTTCTTATTGAACAGTGCAAAGACATAAAGGAAAACAATAGAATGGGAAAGACTAGAGATATCTTCAAGAAAATAAGAGATACCAAGGGGACATTTCATGCAAAGATGGGCACAATAAAGGACAAAAATGGTATGGACCTAACATAAGCAGAAGATATTAAGAAGAGGTGGCAAGAATACACAGAAGAACTGTACAAAAAATGTTTTAATGACCTAGATAACCACAATGGTGTGGTCAATCACCTAAGGCTAGACATCCTGGAGTGTGAAGTCAAGTGGACTTTAGGAAGCATTACTATGAACAAAGCTAGTGGAGCTGATGGAATTCCAGCTGAGCTATTTCAAACCCTAAAAGATGATGCTGTGAAAGTGCTGCACTCAATATGCCAGCAAATTCAGATAACTCAGCGGTGGCCACAGATTGAAAAAGGTCAGTTTTCATTCCAATCCCAAAGAAAGGCAATGCCATAGAATGTTCAAATTGCTGTACATTTGCACTCATTTCACATGCTAGCAAGGTCATGCTCAAAATCCTTCAAACTAGGCTTCAGCAGTATTGGATCCAAGAACTTCCAGATGTTCAAGCTGGATTTAGAAAAAGCAAAGGAACCAGAGATCAAATTTCCAACATCCACAGGATCATAGAAAAAGCAAAGGAATTCTGAAAAATATATGCTTCATTGACTATGCTAAAGCCTTTGATTGTGTGGATCACAATAAACTGTGGAAAATTCTTCAAGAGATGGGAATACCAGACCACCTTCCCTGCCTCCTGTATGCAGGTCAAGAAGTAGAACTGGACATGGAACAACAGACTGATTCAAAATTGAGAAAGGAATACATCAAAGCTGTATATTGTCACCCTGCCTATTTAATGTATATGCAGAGTTCATCGTGCAAAATGCCAAGTTGGATGACTGACAACCTGGAATCGTGATTGCCAGGAGAAATATCAACAACCTCAGAAATGCAGATGATACCACTTTAATGGAAGAAAGCAAGAAAGATCTAAAGAGCTTCTTGGTGAAGGTGAAAGAAGAGAGCAAAAAAGCTGGCTTAAAATTCAACATTGAAAAAACGAAGATCATGGCATCTGGTCACATCACTTAATGGTAAAAAAATGGGAAAACGTGGGAACAATGACAGATTTTATTTTCTTGGGCTCAAAAATCACTGTAGATATTGACTGCAGCCACGAAAATAAAAGATGCTTGCTCCTTGGAAGAAAAGCTATGATAAACCTAGGTAGCATATTTAATAGCAGAGACATCACTTTGCTGACAAAGACCCATATAGTCAAAGTTACTGGTTTTCTGGCAGTCATGTAAAGATGTGAGAGCTGGTCCATAAAAAAGGCTGAATGCCAAAGAGTTGATGCTTTGGAACTGTGGTGCTGGAAAAGACTCTTGAGAGTCCCTTGGACTGCAAGGAGATTCAACCAGTCCATTCTAAAGAAAATCAGTCCTAAACATTCATTGGAAGGACTAATGCAGAAGCTGAAGCTCCAATACTCTGGTAACCTGATGGGAAGAGCCGACTTTGGAAAAGACCCTGATGCTGGGAAAGATTGAAGGCCAGAGGAGAAGAGGGCAACAGAGGATGAGATGGTTGGATGGCATCACTGACTCAATGGAAATGAGTTTGAGCAAACTCAGGGAGATAGTGAGGGACAGGGAAGCCTGGTGTGCTGCAGATTAGGGGTTGCAAAGAGTAGCAACTAAATAGCAATAACAACTCAGGTAAAGCACAGAGGAAGATAATCCATTTTGAGACATGTGATTGATAGGCTTATGAGATATGTCTTGTTAGAAACATATGATTGGACTTTGGGAGTGAGGTCATAGAGACAGACACATAGAGATTTGGGAGTATTCTACATTTAAAATAGAGTTGAAATCACAAGATTGGAAGAGAATGCCAAGGTTTGGATATTATTGACTGCAAAGAAAAGCATCAGGAGAGAAGAAGAAAGGGACTATAAAATGATGGATTTCCGTTGAAATTCATCTCATTGGTTTTGTATCACAGATAATGATATGCATGTAAATGTATACAAAGGCTAAGTGAATGGGTTTATGTGATCGGTAGAAATTTTAATGTTCTGGCATATTTACAGGCATGTGGGTTAGGCAACATTAAAGACAGGGAGTAACCAATAGTTAGCTGCAGTTTCCTACTGAAACTTCCTTTGTTCTAGAAAAAAGTCTCAGACCACATAAGTATTTATAAGTAGAATCATCAAATAATATATAATGTAATCATAGCTTTGCCATTAATTGGTTTTATGCTTTGTTATAAAAGACAATGCATTTTAAATTATAGTTCTGAAAATCTTACAGTAATTCTTGTGAGAAGTGTAGGGTGAATAGATAAAATTTCTCAGGTTTTGATTTTGATGAAGAATTTTGAATTTTATTATGCAGTTTTTAAATTTAATTATTTCACATCAGTAACTTCATAGCTTAGATTTTTTAAATTTTAGAACTTTTCAATTAATATTATTTTAAAAAGCTATCACCACTGGAACTTACTTTAGAGTCATTTAAAAAGAGAACAATTTTTGGTAGCCTGAAAAATCACTAAATTGAAGTATTTAAAAGTGTTTTCAAGTTGTTACATTTTGTAGAAGTTTGTGAATATAACTTCACTGAAAGATCAAATTTTAAGAGTAACCAAACTCTGTGTAAATATCGATGGGCATATTTACAATTTTACTCTTTATGAAAATTAAATTACATTCCACATGAATTAATAATGATTTTCCTTAATTTTGGCATATATAATTAAGTGTTGACTGTGCAGATTTCAAAATCTTTATCCCTGGTCTCCTGTATTAAGTTTGGAACATTAGTTAACTTCTTCTATTGACAGTTTTACCAACAATTACAATGTCTTATTAGTAATATTAATTTCTAAAGCTAGAACTGAAGTTGGTAGCCTCAAATAAGTGTCCTTTTCCTGGCATTTGCCTGCTAACTTTTTTGCTTATAAGTGAACCAATTGTTTAGAATTGTGTGAACATTATTTTCAGTTTCCTAGAATGAATGTAGTGTAAGGAAATGCAGTAAATAAATTCTCTGATAAAATTTCCATTTGAAGTTGTAATTAAGTAAGAATGTGACAGTGGGGGAGACTGGGTATAATTTGCGTAAAGGTAATATACCCTCGCATAGTGTCTCCAGACTCATGATACTATTGCTGTTGAATGGAAATGTCCACTGATTAGAATTATTTCCTAGAGCTTGCATTGTGATGCCCTCTTCAGGTTTAAAATATGCCCTCTTCATATTTAAAACATGAAAATTGGAGGTTACTCATTGGAGAAGGCAATGGCAGCCCACTCCAGTACTCTTGCCTGGAAAATCCCATGGACGGAGGAGCCTGGTAGGCTGCAGTCCATGGGGTCGCTAGAGTCGGACACAACTGAGAGACTTCACTTTCACTTTTCACTTTCATGCATTGGAGAAGGAAATGGCAACCCACTCCAGTGTTCTTGCCTGGAGAATCCCAGGACTGGGGAGCCTGGTGGGCTGCCGTCTAAGGGGTCGCACAGAGTCGAACACGACTGAAGTGACTTAGCAGCACAGATAAATAATTTAGGGGAAATGAAACCATATTTGGCAAATACAGTTGTACATCAAATATAAATAACAATATCAACAATAATCAACTTTGGTGGGATGGCATTTTAGAGGTACATATGAAACTTGGCCTTATCAAGCAAAATTTTAAATGCAGTTCCCTTTGATAAAAGTTTTATCTATAGAAATACCTTACAGATATCTTCCTTTACAGATATCTCACCTAAGTATGTAATGATATTTGTACAAAGATGTACTTAGAACATTTGCAATAGCAAAATGCAAAACATTCTTAAATAGGGGATAGTTTTAAATAAATTTAAAAGAATGTACATTTTTGGCATGTCCAACTTCTAAGTAAAATTTTTTAAATTACTGTGATCTTATATAAAAAGTAAATGTATGCATGAGCATGCTTTGTATATACTTACCTTTAATAGACACATAGGAAACTGATAGAATGCAACCTCTAAAGAGGCTAACTGGGGTTTGATAGGAAGGGGACTTTTACTTTTTACCATTACTCTTGTGCTGGTAATATATTTTTAATCAATATGTGTAGCTTTGATAATCTTAATAAAATAGCCAGCAAACAAAAATAAATTGACAATCAAAAATACCCTCCCTCAAACCCATCAAGCTGCTATATAACTAGAAAACTGGCATAGTGGATTTTTGTTTTTATAATAACACTTTTATCCAGAGAATAATTAAAAAATATAGTTACTAGTTTCTGTGAATAAATTACAGCAATGATGCTTTCCTAGGGAGAAAAGCTATATTAGTTTTTAGTGTTATATTACAGTTAAAAGTTACAATAAGTCATTTGGTATACTGGTAAATTTTGAGCTCTGATACCCAGAGACTGCCTAGAATATTGACCATTTTGGTATTATATCAATAGGAATCCTTAAAGTTAGTTCATTTTATGCTAAATGAGAATATTTACTGAATTTATGAATACATGCTCAAGATTATTAGGATTTCTTTATAATGTTAGATATAAAATCCTAATTTTAGTATATACATAAAATATACATATATTAGTGTATACATACAGATATAGATGTAAAATACTTATATATCAAAAGTATATGTTGTATATAACTTATAAAATAAAATACATGGGAATCCTATTTTATTGAACCAGCAATGACTAGGTATTAATGGAAGAAACTTTCATATGTGTTGTCTTTAGCAATATTATTTTAAACATAACAATTTTTAATAAAATTTATGCTAATCATTAAAATATTATTAGATCTGCTTTTTAGGTTCTTGGTTTAAATGAAAACCAAGTGTATAGAAATGAATATAAGAACAATTATTAAAAAATTCTGTCTATAATTTTCAAGCCAAATACTAGATTCATGTTTTTACATAGAAATTTTTCTCCTAAAAGACTTTGTAATTAGTGAGAAATGTCTATGTCAGTAAATAGCAGCATGCAAGAAAGAGATGCATTTACTTGTGGAAATAACCATTTATTAAGGAACAATCATTTTTATTTGTGGTTTTTATATAAAACTAGACTATGGATTTTTTCCTTATAACGTTTTCTCCAGGCAACAATAATGAATAAAATTTTAGAGATAAGCTTTCTTTTAAATGCATATATGCCCTTCCTAACACATGTAGTAAAACCAAGCAAATACTCATACTCTCTACTAAAAAAAATTAAATGAAACATTTTTTTTCCCCTGAATGGCCCAGTTAGTGTAGAGGCATCCACTCTGAATTCCACAATCCAGGATCCCTTGGCCACTTGTTTCTGTATGTTGATATGCCCAAAGTTACATTTACTCTATAAAGACTTCCTTTGTTCATATATGTCTCTTTTCTCCAGTATACCTTTTCTTTAAAATTATAGTACATATTAAAAATACAAACCTGAAGGTAATATGGATTCTTCCAGAAGGAGAATTTATTCCTTTTTCTCCTGATGCATACAGTGAATAGGTTAGCCTTATTAGACTGAACAGTCTTTAAGAACAATGAGGAGGGTCTTGAGCTGGTTTTCTCCTCCTTTCAATTATAGCACCAATATTCCATCCATTACTGTCTCCTCCCAAAGAGTATGACTCCTTCTATTCAGAAATAAAAGCAGCTCTACCTGACAACATTCTGAAATATTTTTCCCTCTTTTCATAACCTCCATTTACTAAAGCAATATTTTCCTTACTCCTAACCAAAGCATGAACTCAATATCTGCTTTCTTCTTCCATGTTGGATAAATGGATGTGGGAACTTTATTACAGATTAAAATAGTGGAAAATTAAGAAAACAGTGCTCTTAGTGTGAAGGGCAAGGCCAGTGATTTTCATGAACTATAGAAAGCATATTTAATCAGAAATAATGAGATCTGAATTATAATTCACTCTCTGTGAGAAACTCAATAACTTGACATTGAACAAGACATATAAACTCTCCAGACTTCACTTTCCTCCTTTTAAGAGACTGGGCTGCATCTCTTAAATTTCCATTTAATTCTGTATTTCTGCTTTTGTGTTATTTATGTGTTAAAAGTCTCATGGTATGGGTGGAAATAAAGACAGGCGATGATAATTTTGTGTGTGCATTTTGTTTTAAGCTATATGAGTTTTGTAGGTAACAATGCTTTAACAAAAGAGCAAGTTTTATTTATTGTTAAGTGGACCTAAGCAAACAGTTATCATTGGAAAACTAAACTAAACTAAATTATCATTGGAAAACTTCATTATTGACCACTTTTCCTGAAAGAGAGATTTCTGTCAATGTTAACATCAGGTAACATGTCACCTTTATCAGAGTTCATTAAGTGCCAACAATTTACTTTCTGAGGAATATCTCTTTAGGGTCAATTAAATAAAAATGTGAAAGCCAGTGTTGTTAGGATTTTTGCCACATAATAGTCCAATTATTTTATGTTTAGCCTCTTTGATTAAAAGCAGTGGTCAAAAGATTTGAAATCCTCAGAGGTGATTTTCAAGAAGGAGAAGTGCTGGAGCTACCCAGGCAGCAATCAGAAACAATTAGGAAAAATTTACCGAATGTTTCATTCTTTCTCTAGGTTGTATTGCAAATTATGTTAAATATTTCAGGCTTATTGCATTTAAAAATAAAGCCTCCAACTAAGCCATTTTCAAGATAGTCAAAAGATATTGCTTAACATTTTCTTATTGCTATAGAAATGAAAAGGGTGATTGTCTATGTTGATTAGCTTGAAGATTGCTTTGGGAAGAATTTGACAGTTCTAGTAACATTCCCATTATAATTTACAATCTATGAAGAAGAATTGAATACTACCTTGAGCGTCAGGAGAGTTTAAAGCTTCCTTTTCATCTGATAATTTTATTCTACTACTTTAACATAAAGAGGGGATCTTTGTCATGTGTATTTTTAATGCATATATAATTTATTTTTATCTTGATTCTTTAAAACTATTCTCAATTAGATCAAGTAGAAAATATGTAGCATAATAAATATACCAGAATTTTTACTGATACCTACTATGTGCAGATCCTTTTTTGTGCTAGTCAGTTTTGCAGATAGAAAGATAGAAAGAAGCACATTTAATGTCAAAGGACTCAACCGTTTAATCAACAGAAAATTCACAAGACCAAAGAACAAACAAAACTTGGAGCCGATTACATTTTGGTCATGATAAGGTGAGTGTGGTTGATACTGTTTCATTTTCTTATACATAAATGCTGAAATAGAATCTATTTCTACCTAATACTATAAACTGTGGGAAGTTAGGAAAGTGGTCCCACAATAATATTTTATGTTTAGAAAGAAAGGTTATAATTGAGTGGAATTATATTACATTTAGAAATGTATAGGAAAATGTTTAAATACCAAGACGACTTACATATTGGAAATGCATAGAAAAATGTTTAAATGCCAAGAAGGGCTACATATTGTCATTTTTTATGGACCTCCTGACTTGAAGGCTGAATTTTTAATTGTGTTAAAATAGTTTAAACCAGTCCAAAATGTACTAGTGTAAAGTGAAAGTCGCTCAGTCGTGTCCAACTCTTTGCGAGCCCATGAATTATATAGTCCATGGAATTCTCCAGGCCAGAATACTGGAATGGGTAGCCTTTCCCTTCTCCAGGGGATCTTCCCAACCCAGGGAAGGAACCCAGGTCTCCCACATTGCAGGCGGATTCTTTACCAGCTGAGCCACAAGGGGTTTCTCTTAAATTAACAAACAAAATAAGATTCAGTGATAGGATTCAATTAAATGGCATTCTCATTCATTTATTCATGAATGCCATTAGTAAACATGTATTATGTGTTTATAAGGTGATAAATGTTAGAGAATTGGTGATACAAAGAAGGATAACAATACCACCCATCACAGCTCCTTCTGGTGAGAGTGCTGGGGTAATGCAGAAGTATAAAAAAAAAATTTGTAAAAAAAAAAAATTAGTGATATTTATCAACACTTCTATAAAAAGTACATAACTTTTAGCTGATTAATACCTTCCTATGGAAAATATTCCAGAGAAGGCAATGGCACCCCACTCCAGTACTCTTGCCTGGAAAATCCCATGGACAGAGGAGCCTGGTAGGCTGCAGTCCATGGGGTCACGAAGAGTCGGGGATGACTGAGTGACTTCACTTTCACTTTTCACTTTCATGCATTGGAGAACGAAATGGCAACCCACTCCAGTGTTCTTGCCTGGAGAATCCCAGGGGTGGGGGAGCCTGGTGGGCTGCCGTCTATGGGGTTGCACAGAGTTGGACACGACTGAAGTGACTTAGCAGCAGCAGCAGCAGTATGGAAAATATTCAACAGAAGAAAAAGGATTTATATCTGTATGTGTTTATTGCATATTTCTTGTGATATAAAATTGGAATCAATTTGAATATTCAAAGGTATGATTAAGAAAATATTTCTCTTTAGTTGAATATAATTCAAACATTAAAATGTTAATTGTGCTCTAATATGGAAAATGCTTAGATTTATAATGTGAAAACAAAAGTTATGTAAAGTGTAATTCTGTAAAAATATACAAGTGAGAAAACACTTGGATTTTTTAAAATGATAGTTGTATTAGCATGGTGGTGTTTTAGATGATCATTTCGATATTTGTTTTGGAAGCACTGTATATTATTTAAAAAATAATTAATACTTTAATGTATAAAAGTATTCCCAAGCTGGAGCCCTTGTGCATTGATGATTGGAATATAAAATGGTGCAGCTGCTGTGGAAAACAATATGGTGGTTCCTCAGAAAAATTAAATTTGGAATTACCATATGATTCAGAAATTCTATTTCTGGGTGTAGTCCCAAAATAATTGAAGACAGGGACTTGAACAGATACTTTTACAATGGTGTTCATAACAGCATTATTTCACAATAGTCAGAAGGTAGAAACAAACCAAATGTCCATCAATAGATGAATGGATAGGCAAAATATGTTCTATAATTAAAATGGAATATTATTACAATGGAATATCAGTTTTGCAAGGTGAAAAGAGTTCTAGATAGATGGTTGTGCAGCACTGTAAGCATACTTAATGCCACTGGCACTGTACAAGTAAATATGGTTCAGATGGTAAATTTTATGTATTTTTCACCACAATTAAAAAATAAAAATGGTTAAAATGGTAAATTTCATGTTGTATATTCTACTACAATGAAAACTTTTTAAGAAGTGGTCTCAAATTATGAATGGATTCCTAGATATGTGTCTGAAGTTGAAAAGAGAGTTAGTTTGTAGAGTTAGTAGATTTAAGAGTACATGACAATAAAAAAATGAAGTGCATAATGTAGTTGGAAAAACAATTTTTAAAATGATCATCACCAAATTCTACTCAGTATTATTCTCAAATTAATGATTTGAAATCTATCCTGCTTATTTGTCATAATTTTCTAAGTGCATATATGTTGGTAGTTTACAAAAATGTAATTGTGAGTCCAAAATGAGCTTTGAATGCTCAGTTACAATTTTAGAGGTGAAAGAGATTCTTGTGTTAGAGGTGAAAAACCAGGGGTACAGAGAACTTAATATCATATAGATAGATAATGACCAACATGACTAGAATGGATGCCTTTACTTTTTGTGCTGTGCTAAGTCACTTCAGTTGTGTCTGATTCTTTACTTTTATTACAATGTTATTTAAACTTTATACTATGTCAAGCAAGCCAGATTCTAATCTTTTTTTAAAAAATTAATCTTATGAAACATTCAATTGTTTATTTTCTACTAGGAAATTCTTACATCAAACATGAATTTCCTATGTGCTGTGTGCTAAGTCACTCCAATCGTGTTTGATGCTTTGCAACCCCATGGACTGTAGCCCACCAGGCTCCTCTGTCCATGGGATTTTCCAGGCAAGAATACTGGAATGGATTGCCATGCCTTCCTCCAGTGGATCTTCCCAACCCAGGGATTGAACCTGAGTCCCTTTTGTCTCCTGCTTTGGCAGGTGGGTTCTTTTTTTTTTTTTTTTTTTTAAACTTTACAATATTGTATTGGTTTTGCCATATATCGAAATGAATCCGCCACAGGTATACATGTGTTCCCCATCTTGAACTCTCCTCCCTCCTCCCTCCCCATACCATCCCTCTGGGTCGTCCCAGTGCACCAGCCCAAAGCATCCAGTATCGTACATCGAACCTGGACTGGTGACTCGTTTTATATATGATATTATACATATTTCAATGCCATTCTCCCAAATCATCCCACCCTCTCCCTCTCCCACAGAGTCCAAAAGACTGTTCTATACATCAATGTCTCTTTTGCTGTCTCGTTACAGGGTTATTGTTACCATCTTTCTAAATTCCATATATATGCGTTAGTATACTGTATTGGTGTTTTTCTTTCTGGCTTACTTCACTCTGTATAATAGGCTCCAGTTTCATCCACCTCATTAGAACTGATTCAAATGTATTCTTTTTAATGGCTGAGTAATACTCCATTGTGTATATGTACCACAGCTTTCTTATCCATTCATCTGCTGATGGACATCTAGGTTGCTTCCATGTCCTGGCTATTATAAACAGTGCTGCGATGAACATTGGGGTACACGTGTCTCTTTCAATTCTGGTTTCCTCAGTGTGTATGCCCAGCAGTGGGATTGCTGGGTCATAGATCAGATCAGTCGCTCAGTCGTGTCTGACTCTTTTCGACCCCATGAATTGCAGCACGCCAGGCCTCCCTGTCCATCACCAACTCCTGGAGTTCACTGAGACTCACATCCATCAAGTCAGTGATGCCATCCAGCCATCTCATCCTCTGTTGTCCCCTTCTCCTCCTGCCCCCAGTCCCTCCCAGTATCAGAGTCTTTTCCAATGAGTCAACTCTTTGCATGAGGTGGCCAAAGTACTGGAGTTTCAGCTTTAGCATCATTCCTTCCAAAGAAATCCCAGGGCTGATCTCCTTCAGAATCGACTGGTTGGATCTCCTTGCAGTCCAAGGGACTCTCAAGAGTCATCTCCAACACCACAGTTCAAAAGCATCAATTCTTTGGCGCTCAGCCTTCTTCACAGTCCAACTCTCACATCCATACATGACCACAGGAAAAACCATAGCCTTGACTAGATGAACCTTTGTTGGCTAAGTAATGTCTCTGCTTTTGAATATGCTATCTAGGTTGGTCATAACTTTCCTTCCAAGGAGCAAGTGTATTTTAATTTCATGGCTGCAGCCACCATCTGTAGTGATTTTGGAGCCCAGAAAAATAAAGTCTGACACTGTTTCCACTGTTTCCCCATCTATTTCCCATGAAGTGATGGGACCGGATGCCATGATCTTCGTTTTCTGAATGTTGAGCTTTAAGCCAACTTTTTCACTCTCCACTTTCACTTTCATCAAGAGGCTTTTTAGTTCCTCTTCACTTTCTGCCATAAGGGTGGTTTCATCTGCATATCTGAGGTTATTGATATTTCTCCCAGCAATCTTGATTCCAGCTTGTGTTTTTTTCAGTCCAGCATTTCTCATGATGTACTCTGCATATAAGTTAAATAAACAGGGTGAAAATATACAGCCTTGATGAACTCCTTTTCCTATTTGGAACCAGTCTGTTGTTCCATGTCCAGTTCTAACTGTTGCTTCCTGACCTGCATACAGATTTCTCAAGAGGCAGATCAGGTGGTCTGGTATTCCCATCTCTTTCAGAATTTTCCACAGTTGATTGTGATCCACACAGTCAAAGGCTTTGGCATAGTCAATAAAGCAGAAATAGATGCTTTTCTGGAACTCTCTTGCTTTTTCGATGATCCAGCGGATATTGGCAATTTGATCTCTGGTTCCTCTGCCTTCTATAAAACCAGCTTGAACATCAGGAAGTTCACGGTTCATATATTGCTGAAGCCTGGCTTGGAGAATTTTGAGCATTACTGTACTAGCGTGTGAGATGAGTGCAATTGTGTGGTAGTTTGAGCATTCTTTGGCATTCTTTACTGGGTCATAAGGCACTTCTATTTCCAGTTTTTTAAGGAATCTCCACACTATTCTCCGTAGTGGCTGTACTAGTTTGCATTCCCACCAACAGTGTAAGAGGGCTCCCTTTTCTCCACACCCTCTCCAGCATTTATTGCTTGTAGACTTTTGGATAGCAGCCATTCTGACTGGTGTGAAATGGTACCTCATAGTGGTTTTGATTTGCATTTCTCTGATAATGAGTGATGTTGAGCATCTTTTCATGTGTTTGTTAGCCATCTGTATGTCTTCTTTGGAGAATTGTCTATTTAGTTCTTTGGCCCATTTTTTGATCGGGTCATTTATTTTTCTGGAATTGAGCTGTAGGAGTTGCTTGTATATTTTTGAGATTAGTTGTTTGTCAGTTGCTTCATTTGCTATTATTTTCTCCCATTCTGAAGGCTGTCTTTTTACCTTGCTTATAGTTTCCTTTGTTGTGCAGAAGCTTTTAAGTTTAATTAGGTCCCATTTGTTTATTTTTGCTTTTATTTCCAATATTCTGGGAGGTGGGTCATAGAGGATCCTGCTGTGATGTATGTCGGAGAGTGTTTTGCCTATGTTCTCCTCTAGGAGTTTTATAGTTTCTGGTCTTACATTTAGATCTTTAATCCATTTTGAGTTTATTTTTGTGTATGGTGTTAGAAAGTGTTCTAGTTTCATTCTTTTACAAGAGGTTGACCAGTTTTCCCAGCACCACTTGTTAAAGAGATTGTCTTTAATCCATTGTATATTCTTGCCTCCTTTGTCAAAGATAAGGTGTCCATATGTGCGTGGACTTATCTCTGGGCTTTCTATTTTGTTCCATTGATCTATATTTCTGTCTTGGTGCCAGTGGGTTCTTTACCACTAGTGCCACCTGGGAAACCCAGGAAATTCTTATATGAGACATGAATTTCCTATGGTATAGCTTAAATCTAAGTCTTTACTTCTGCTTTTGACTTATTCAAGCAATTGTTAACTTCACAACTTTTCGCAAGCGTAGTTCCTTTGATGCTTAGAGAAGATGCATTTCCTTTACTTTTAAAACTAAACTACTTTTTGAACTTTTTTTAGTGCTTCATCTTTTATGAATTGGTGCCCAAATATCCTTTCTACTTCCCTGATAGGAAGAGAGGGAATTATATTTTTCCAAATTACTTTCTTTGTAGGACTCAAAATAGAGACAATATTATCTTCTAGATCTTTTGCATTACGCTCGGGACACTTCTGATTGCAAATGAGAGAAATTGAACCCCCTAAAAGGATTTATTGGACTTCCCTGGTGGCTTAGAAGGTAAAAAATCCTACTTCAATGCAAGAGACCCAGATTTGATCCCTGGCTTGGGAAGAACCCGTGGAGAAGAGAATGGCTACCCACTCCAGTATTCTTGCCTGGAGAATTCCATGGTGAGAGGAGCCTGGTGGACTGCGGTCCATGGAGTCACAAAGAGTCATGCATAACTGAGTGACTTTCACTTTCACTTATTCACTTTCAAAAAGATTTATTGGCTTATGTAATTGAGAAGTCCCAGGGTAGATCTTAAGGAAAGACTGCAACCAGAGACTCAAATACCACTGTCAAGACTTTATCCGTCTCTTGGTTTGCTTTATTTTATTCTTCAAATAGATTTTCTCCTGCTGCTGCTGCTGCTGCTAAGTCACTTCAGTCGTGTCCGACTCTGTGCGACCCCATAGATGGCAGCCCACCAGGCTCCCCCGTTCCTGGGATTTTCCAGGCAAGAACACTGGAGTGGGTTGCCATTTCCTTCTCCAATGCATGAAAGTGAAAAGTGAAAGTAAAGTCGCTCAGTCGTGTCCGATTCTTCACGATCCCATGGACTGCAGCCTACCACGCTCCTCCGTCCATGGGATTTTCCAGACAAGAGTACTGGAGTGGGGATTTTCTCCTAGTGGCAGACAAATACCTTCAGAGGCTTCAGACTCACATCCTCGTGGTTAAGCAATTGTTGTGGAGGAAATAAAGAGCTCTCTCTCACGGTCTGTATCTCAATTTCAGGTCCTGTGTGCCCACCCCTATGATCAGCAGTCCCAGTAGTAACACATAGAGTCAAGGAGCAGTTCCCAAAGGAATCTGAAGAAAGGGGTGGGGGGAAGGAATTACCTGAGTAGACAAAAGGAATAATGCTCATAGTCTACTATACCCACTTTATAGTATGTTCAGTCAGTTCAGTTGCTCAGTCGTGTCCTACTCTTTGCAACCCATGGATTGCAGCACACCAGGGTTCCCTGTCCATCACAAACTCCCAGAGCTTGCTCAAAATCATGTCTATTGAGTCAGTGATGCCATCCAACCATCTCATCCTCTGTCACTCCCTTCTTCTCCTGCCTTTAATCTTTCCCAGCATCAGGGTCTTTTCCAATGAGTAAGTTCTTCACATCAGGTGGCCAAAGTATTAGAGCTTCAGCTTCAGCATCAGTCCTTCCAATGAATGTTGAGAACTGATTTCCTTTAAGGTTGACTGGTTGGATCTTCTTGCAGTCCAAGGGACTCTCAAGAGTCTTCTCCAACACCACAGTTCAAAAGCATCAATTCTTCAATTCTTCAGTGCTCAGCTGTCTTTATGGTCCAACTCTCACATCCATACATATGCTGTGCTTAGTTGCTCAGTCATGTCAGACTCTTTGCAACCCCATGTACGGTAGAGAATTTAAAGTGGTGAATTTAAGGATGATTCCTTTTTCATCTTATTTAATAGATTGAAATTCTAGAGATTATTCTTCTATGCCCTCTCCCCCATTATACTGATATTAAAGGACTTTGCAGTGACCTTCTAATATAACTTATTCAAAACCAGTTCCTGCCTTTATTTTTTATCCTCCATTTTATGCTCTTCCCTAAGATCTACATTTCTTCTTTGCTTTCTTTCTCAATTATCACTGAGTCATATTTGTCTGCTAAAATTTAATATAAACGTTCTTAGCATCTCTTTTCTGGTAATGTTCCTGAATCAGTTAGGAATAGGTTGAACTTCATGTAACAGATAAATCATAGTGACAGTGGTTTAATAAAGTATCAATTTATTTCTCTGCCATATAGAATAGATCTGGGTTTAGGTGTTCCAGGGTTAGTATGGCAGACATTACTTTGCCGACAAAGGTCTGTCTAGTCAAAGCTATGGTTTTTCCAGTAGAAGTGTGTGGATGTGAAAGTTGGACCATAAAGAAAGCTGAATGCTGAAGAATTGATGCTTTTGAACTGTGGTGTTGGGAGAAGACCCTTGAAAATCCCTTAGACAGCAAGGAGATCAAACCAGTCAATCCTAAAGGAAATCAGTCCTGAATATTCATTGGAAGGACTGATGCTGAAGCTGAAACTCCAGTACTTTGGCTACTTGATGCGAAGAGCTGACTCGTTGGAAAAGACCCTGATGCTGGGAAAGATTGAAGCAGGGAGGAGAAGGGGATGACAGAGGATGAGATGGTTGGATAACATTACTGACTCAATGGACATGATTTTGAGCAAGTTCTGGGAGTTGGTGATGGACAGGGAAGCCGGGCGTGCTGCAATCCACGGGGTCACAAAGAGTCAGACATGACTGAGCGATTGAACTGAGCTGCACTGAACATGGGCTGGTGGGTCCATCCATTTTATTATGCCATCCTCCCTATGGTCTTTTCTCTCCTTATCCAGCTAGAGCTCTTCCATCATATTCTTATTCTATACCACAGGATGGACGAAAGGGATACTGTTTTCCTTTTTAAGGAGACTTTCAGGAAGTTTCCATACAACACTAGCCCATGTATGTCACTGGCCAAAACAAATAGTCACCCTTAACGCAGGAGAAGCACTATGCCTCTCTAATAATGAGTTCTTCTACTAAAGGAGAATGACAGAACAGATGCTGAGTGGTAACTAACTGTCTCCTCCACAATTACCACTTCTTCTAAGCTATGTCACTAACTAATTTCTCATCTTTGTAGCTAAGACATAGTTTGGTTTTTGTTCTAGTACTACTTTATAGATTTTTTAGTTCAATTAATTAGTAGAGTAAAACCTTGAAACAAAAAACCCCCAAAATAGTGCTTCTTTTATAATAAAAAATCTTCTTTTTGTAATTATAAAGTTTTTTATTGTATAATTGTACTTATTTCAGTTCCCTGAATAGAGTGGTTAAATTTCCTTACCAAAAATTGCTAATCAGTTTTTTTCAAAATATCATGACTTCATAATGAGTTAAGTTCTCATGAAAGGAAGGCATATTTTGAAATAAACTATATTACTTGTTGATTCTGATATGAAAATAAAATTCAGAAGATCCCTAAGACCTTCCTGAACCCCCAATTTCATGAAGAATGTGTGAAATACAGTGGTAATTTGGCTTAATTATAGTTTTACTCCTACACATAAAGCATCAATAAAATGATAATTAAGAGTTAGTAACATTGTCCAATGGAGAAGGCAATGGCACCCCACTCCAGTACTCTTGCCTGGAAAATCCCATGGACGGAGGAGCCTGGTAGGCTGCAGTCCATGGGGTCGCTAAGAGTCGGACACGACTGAGCGACTTCACTTTGACTTTTCACTTTCATGCATTGGAGGAGGAAGTGGCAGCCCACTCCATTGTTCTAGCCTGGAGAATCCCATGGACAGAGGAGCCTGGTGGGCTGCAGTCCATGGGGTCACACAGAGTCGGACACGACTGAAGCGACTTAGCAGCAGCAGCAGCAGCAACATTGTTCAAAATTTATATTTCAGATTTCTAATTATTTTTTTAAAGGAATAATTTTAAAAATACAGTAAAGTTGCAGAAATAATGTATTTCTTTTCATTCAGCTTCCCCTAATGTTAACATTTTACACAACAGAATAATTGAAACTGAGCAATCAATAATGATACTGTTAACTAACCTACAGACTTGATCAGATTTCACCAGTTTTCCCATTAACGTCGTTTTTCTCGTCCAAAACCCAATCCAGAACCCACATATTACACTTAGTTGTGTCTCCTTAGTTTCATTCAATCTGTGACAGTTCTCCAGTTTTTGTCATTCCACACCCTTGACCTTTTTGAAGAGTTATTGATCCTTTATATATAGACCATCTCTTAGTTTGGGTTTTTCTGATATTTTCTCATGATCAGGTTATATATTTTTGGCAAGAATATCACAGAGCTGATGTTGTACCCTTATTAGTGTATCATATCAGGATATTGACATATCTTATTGTTGGTGATGTTAACTCTGACCACTTAAAGTGGTGTTTACGAGGTTTTTCTACAATAAAGGTTCTATTTTTCTATTTATAATGAAAAAGCATCTTGTGGGGAAATTCTTAGAGACCATTCAAATATACAAATTTGTTCTGCCATCTACTAATTTTAGTATCCATAGATGATTTTTATCAGCAATAATTATTACTGTGGTATTTGGATAGCTTTCAGTATTCTTCACACATTTCAATATGTTTGTTTCCCCCATACCACCAAGCATTTCTGTCTGGAGACACTGACTAGATGTCCTAGAAATTGAAATCATTTCTGACACTATCTTTCTGGAGATGGTATCAGGTGCCACAGGGTAAGGGTGTTCACTTTAAACACCAATTGTTATTTCAGGTTGTTACCTGTGCTTCTGATCCACTGCCTATAAACTGGAGGTTCCCACAACCCTCTCGTCAGGACTGATCAATTTGCGAGAGTGGCTCACAAAACTCAGAAACATTTATGTTCGCCAGTTCATTATGAGAGACATTATAAAGGATACAGATGAAGAGGTACATGGAGTGGGGTCCAGAAGGGTCCCAAACACAGGAGATTCTGTCTCATGGATCTGGGTGGCATCACCCTCCCACCACATGGAAGTGTTTACTAACCTGGAAGCTCATCAAACCCTCATTGTTAAAGCATTGTTGTAGATCTTTAATCTCCAACGCTCACTTGTCTTTCTCTCCCAGAAGTTGCAGATGGATTTGAAAGTTCCAACTCTAACTAATTACTTGGTCTTTCTGGTGACCAGTTCCTAGGTCATCACCTTAAGTTATCTCATTAGTGTAAACTATCCAGGACTCAGCTCCAAGTAATCTGTTAGTATAAACTCTGTGGTGCTCTAAAGGGGCTCTTTATGAATGACAAAAGACACTCCTATTACTCAGGAAGTTCCAAGGGTTTTAGGAGCTTTATGACAGGAGCCAGAGAGAAAGACTAAATATATTTCTTATTATGTCACACAGTCTTTTGAATGCAGGGGAAAATTATATACTCTGATTAGAAACAAACATCTATAAATATGAACCTGATTAGAAATTCTTTTCAACAGTGGGTTGAAAAAATGATTGAAATGCTTTATGGAAGATACAGGAAAAATTGTGTGCAAATGTTAAATTCTGGCATTTTCTGCTTCATCTGAGAAAAACCAGATATATGATTCAGTTATCTCTATCTGGGGAGTCAGTATGATTCTTGATGGGAGCCAGGAACTTCTGTGTTGACTCTTAGTTCTAATCTCACTTTTCTTTTTGTGCAGAATAAAACTTTTTTGTCCATAGCAATGTAAGAAACAAGGAATTAGAATTCCTTAAATTCCCATATCTTTTTTTTTCCATCCATCTGTTGATGGGTACTTAGGTTGTGGAAGCATATTAGCTATTATAAATAATTAGCTATTTATAATAGCTAATTAGAACATATTAGCTATATAAATCGGAGAAGGTGATGGCACCCCACTCCAGTACTCTTGCCTGGAAAATCCCGTGGACAGAGGAGCCTGGTAGGCTGCAGTCCATGGGGTCGCGAAGAGTCGGACATGACTGAGCAACTTCACTTTCACTTTTCACTTTCATGCATTGGAGAAGGAAATGGCAACCCACTCCACTGTTCTTGCCTGGAGAATCCCAGGGACGGGGGAGCCTGGTGGGCTGCCGTCTATGGGGTTGCACAGAGTCGGACACAACTGAAGTGACTTAGCAGCAGCTATATAAATAATGCTGCCTTGAACATTGGGGTGAATATATCCTTTCAAATTAGTATTTTTGTTTTCTTTGGATATATACCCAGTAGTGAAGCTTCTACTTTTAATTCTTTGAGGAAACTCCATACCATTTTCCATAGTGACTACAATTTACAGTCCCAACAACTGTGTACTAGGGTTTCATTTTCTCCATGTCCTCATCTAATTTTTTATATTTAGACTTCCTGATATTGCCATTTTGACAGGTATGAGGTGATATCTTATTGTGATTTTGATTTGCATTTCTCTGATGATTAGTGATATTGAACATTTTTTCATATGTCTTTTGGCTATCCATATGTCTTCTTTGGAAAAATGTCTACCTAGGTTTTTGGCCATATTTTAATTATGTTAGGTTTTTTTTTTTATATTGGAGCTGTTTATATATTTTGGATATTAACCTCTTATTGGTCATATCATTTGCAAATACTTTCTCTAATTTCACAAATTTTTCATTTTGTTGTTTCCTTTGCTGTGCAAAAACTTTAATTAGGCCCCATTTGTTTATTTTTACCTTTATTTCTTTTGTGTTAGGAAACAGATTCAAAAAATATCACTACAATATACATCAGCGTGTTCCACCTTTATTCTCTTCTGGGAGTTTTATGTTTTCAGGTCTTACATTTATGTCTGTAATCAATTTTGAGTTTGTTTGTTTGTTTTTTAATGTGAGGAAATGCCCTAATTTCATTGTTTTACATGTAGCTGTCCAATTGTCCCTGGGCTTCCATCATAGCTTAGTTGGTAAAGAATTTGCCTGCAGTGCAGGAGACCTGGGTTTTATTCCTGGGTTGGAAAGATCCCCTGGAGAAGGAAACAGCAACCCACCCAAGTATTCTTGCCTGGAGAACACCACGATAGAGGAGCCTGGTCGGCTATAGTCCATGGGGTTGCAAGAGTCGGACATAACTTAGCAACTAAAGAGAGTCCAGTTGTCCCAGCACCATTTACTGAAAAGACTATCTTTTCTACACTGTATATTCTTACCTCCTTTGTTGTAAATTAGTTGACCATTGTATGTGGGTTTATTTCTGGGCTCCTTATTCTGTTCCATTGATCTTTGTGTCTGTCTTTATGTCAGTACCATACTGTTTTGATTACTATAGCTTTGTAGTATAGTCTGATCATCTGAAAATTTGATAAGAGATTGTATGTAACTGATTGGTTTCTAAAATGTTGATGTGTACATCTTTTATAAATAGAATAATAAAACTATGATGTCATGAAATAGAAGTGATCCAAGTGATCCAGAGAAGGCAATGGCACCTTACTCCAGTAGTCTTGCCTGGAAAATCCCATGGACGAAGGAGTCTGGTAGGCTGCAGTCCATGAGGTCGCTAAGAGTCGGGCATGACTGAGCGACTTTACTTTCACTTTTCACGTTCATGCATTGGAGAAGGAAATGGCAACCCGCTCCAGTGCTCTTTCCTGGAGAATCCCAGGGACAGAGGAACCTAGTGGGCTGCCGTCTATGGGGTCGCACAGAGTCAGACACGACTGAAGCGACTTAGCAGCAGCAGCAGCAGCAGCAATGTAGCTGGACAGTTTTATTTATATCATTATTTTCTTAGTGTATATCTTCTATTCTCTGCTATAACATTACTCATGTGCTTAATTCTTTAACACATAGGCCATTTAGCTATAGTAAGCTCAATCACATATCCAAACATATAAGCGAATTTATTGGGTTGGCCAGAAAATTAGCTTTTTTCTGTAAGATGGCTCTAGTAGTGCTTGGTTGTCTAATTTCATTCAAAATAATTTTGTTGTTACATTGTATTGTGATAACTGTCATATCATTGTGCATTTAAAAAGGAACTTATTAAAAATTGGTGAATTTTTGTGTAACTATTTTAATATTGAAGATAGAAGGAAAAAAACTAAATTTTTTGACATATTATGCTTCATTATTTCACAAAAGGTAAAAACACAATTGAAACCCTAAAAAAGATTTGTGCAGTGTATGGAGAAAGTACTGTGACTGATCAAATGTGTCAAAAATGAACTTTCATGCCAGAGATTTCTCAGTGGATGCTGCTTCATGGTCAGGTAGACCAGCTGAAGTTGATAGTTATCAAGTTGAGCTATTAACTGAGAACAGTCAATGTTATACAACTCGGAGATAGCCAACATACTCAAAATAGCCAAAGCAAGCACTGGAAATCATTTGTGCCACCTTGGTTATGTTAATCACTTTGATGTTTGGTTTCCACATAAGTTAAATAAAATAAAACCTCTTGACCACATTTCCACAGTGCAATTCTCTACTTAAATGTAATGAAAACATTCCATTTTGAAAACACATGTGACAGGTGATGAAAAGTGGATCCTGTACAATAATGTGAAACAAAAAAATTGTTGGGCATGCAAAATGAACCACCAACAACCACACCAAAGGCTGGTCTTCATCCAAAGAAGTTGATATTGTGTATATGGTGGGATTGAAAGGGAGTCCTGATTATGAGCTCCTTCCAGAAAACCAAACGATTAATTCTAAAAAGTACTGCTCCCGATTAGACTAACTGAAAGCAGCACTCAGTGAAAAGCATCCAGAATTAGTCAACAGAAAATGAATAGTCTTCTATCAGGATACTTCAAGACCACATGTTTCTTTGATGACCAGGCAAAAACTGTTACAACTTGCTGGAGAAGTTCTGATTTCTCTGCTGTGTTCACCAGATACTGCACCTTCAGATTTCCATTTATTTTGGTCTTTACAGAATCCTCTTAATGGAAAAAATTTCAATTCCCTGGAAAACTATAAAAGACACCTGGAACAGTTCTTTGCTCAAAAATATAAAGTTTTAGAAAGATGGAATTATGAAGTTGCCTGAAATATGGCAGAAGATAGTGGAATAAAATGGTGAATATGTTGTTCAATAGGTTCTTGGTGAAAATGAAAAATATGTCTTTTATTTTTATCTAAAAACTAAAGGAAGTTTTTGGCCAACCCAATATATCAGAGGAATAGCATCAATTTTTAAAAACTTTTAAGTTTTTAATATTTTTACATAATTTATACCTTCATTTAGTAGAGTAGATTGATTTTGTTATTTTTCTAAAAGTCATTTTTGTTCTTTCCACCACAAATATCATGAAAAGACTCATAAACATAATAAAATTATAAAATTCAGTGGGAAATAAAACAGTATTTTTTTATTAAAAATAACTGTTTTATTTTATTTATTGAGATCAATAACTGATCTCAAGACAAAATAACTTAAACATTTATGATGTAGCAAGGGAATTCAAGCTTCTTTATAACCAACTGGGCTTCACTGGTGGGTCAGATGGTAAAGAATCTGCCTGCAATGCGGAGACCTGGGTTTGATCCCTGGGTCAGGAAGATCCCCTGGAGAAGGGAATGGCAACCCACTCCAGGATTGCTGCCTGGAGAATTCCATGGACAGAGGATCCTGGGGGGCTACAGTCCATGTGTTCGCAAAAAGTTGTACACCACTAAGCAACACAAACACATACATAAATAACATTACTTTGGATACCAATAATGTGCTTTGTTTTCATCTGATTTTTCCCATCTAGGCTCACAATAGTATTCCGTATTGATTTTTGAATATAATTGAAAATAAATGATCAAAATTATATAGGATTGAATAGTAGAAACAAATACCTCACTTTTTAAAGGTGTTTTTGAGTTTCAAAACATCTAACCACAACCTAAGTTTTTACTTTTGTTTCCTGCATGAAAATAATACTCTTTAAAAAGTAAGCTTGACATTTATTATCTTTAATAGCTTATGATGTTGTCTCTTCTAAGTACTGAAGTGACTGAAATATTCATGTGATATGTACATATTTCCACTCTTCTTACAATATATTGGAAAAAAGTCTGGAAATAGCACTGTATTAAAACAGTTCCATGATACTAGAAAGTCTTCACTCCTTCTGAAGTCTGTTGCAGCTGTTGTCTAAATTCTTGATAATGTCAATATTAGTTAAAACTAAGTCTTAAAAAGAATAAGCAGACATTTAAAACTTTAAATAACAAACTATTAAAGGATGACATTATATGGCTTCATTTTCATAGCCAATCGTTTTGAGAGTTAACAATGGCCTAGCTTGTGAACACTGACAGATATTTGGACTTTAGTTTTACTTAGTTTACCCAGGTCTCCCATTGCAGGCAGATTCTTTACCGTCTGAGCCACCAGGGAAGTTAGAAGTTTTAGTTCTACTTCCATAAATATAAAGATACCTTCATTCAAACCTTAATATAATAATATAGTATGCTTCGGTTTACTATACTTGAAAAATAATAGCACCTACACCTACCTTGAAAAATTATTTAAGCATCATAGTTATTGAAGGAACACACACAAAACGCAATCCAGAAGACAAAAGCACAAATTAATAATCTTGGTCATAAGCAACTTTCAAGGTTATGTCTTCAATTTAGATCACATTCTACACAGGGATCAAGAACATCCCCAAGAAAAAGAAATGCAAAAAAGCAAAATAGCTGTCTGAGGAGGGCTTACAAATAGCTGTGAAAAGAAGAGAAGCGAAAAGCAAGGAGAAAAGGAAAGATATAAACATTTGAATGCAGAGTTCCAAAGAATAGCAAGGAGAGATAAGAAAGCCTTCCTCAGCAATCAATGCAAAGAAATAGAGGAAAACAATAGAATTAGGAAAGACTAGCGATCTCTTCAAGAAAATTAGAGATACCAAGGGAACATTTCATGCAAAGATGGGCTTGATAAAGGATAGAAATGGTATGGACCTAACAGAAGCAGAAAATATTAAGAAGAGTTGGCAAGAATACAAAAAGAACTGTACAAAAAAGATCTTCACGACCCAGATAATCACGATGGTGTGATCACTCACCTAGAGCCAGACATCCTGGAATGTGAAGTCAAGTGGGCCTTAGGAAGTATCACTATGGACAAAGCTAATGTAAGTGATGGAATTCCAGTTGAGCTATTTCAAATCCTGAAAGATGATGCTGTGAAAGTGCTGCCCTCAATATGCCAGCAAATTTGGAAAACTCAGCAGTGGCCACAGGACTGGAAAAGGTCAGTTTTCACTCCAGTCCCAAAGAAAGGCAATGCCAAAGAATGCTCAAACTACCGCACAATTGCACTCATCTCACACACTAGTAAAGTAATGCTCAAAATTCTCCAAGCCAGACTTCAGCAATACGTGAACCGTGAACTTCCTGATGTTCAAGCTGGTTTTAGGAAAGGCAGAGGAACCAGAGATCAAATTGCCAACATCTGTTGGGTCATTGAAAAAGCAAGAGAGTTCCAGAAAAACATCTATTTCTGCTTTATTGACTATGCCAAAGCCTATGACTGTGTGGATCACCACAAACTGTGGAAAATTCTGAAAGAGATGGGAATACCAGGCCACCTGACCTGCCTCTTGAGAAACCTGTATGCAAGGTCAGGAAGCAATGGTTAGAACTTGGCATGGAACAACAGACTGCTTCCAAATAGGAAAAGGAGTACATCAAGGCTGTATATTGTCACCCTGCTTATTTAACTTATATGCAGAGTACCTCATGAGAAACACTGGGCTGGATGAAGCACAAGTGGGAATCAAGATTGCCAGGAGAAATATCAATAACTTTAGATATACAGATGACACCACCTTTATGGCAGAAAGTGAAGAAGAACTAAAGAGCCTCTTGATGAAAGTGAAAGAGGAGAGTGACAAAGTTGGCTTAAAGCTCAATATTCAGAAAACTAAGATCATGGCATCCGGTCCCTGCCAGAGTCCAGCTCCAGCAGCCAGGGAATCAGCCTGAAGGGGTGAGCGGTGTCAGCAGACGATGATGTAGCCTCTGACTCATAGTACAGAACTACATGTTTATTTCAAGCTTCCGGTTTTCTTTTATACTTTGACAAAAGCATTAGGTCAGAGGTTTGACAGTTTTAGTTTCCCCCACCCAGATTTACTGTCTCCAGAAATCATTGTTGCCCTACAAACAGAGTTCCTGTTTCAGCGATTCTCTCAGAATTGGCTTTACTATCTATTATCTGCTTTCTCTTATGTGTCCTATACTTAACTTGTGATTACATTGTAGCTCATGCTACATTCCGCAGTTTATTTCTTATCTTTCTAAATCCTGTTTGCCCCTAGCATCTTAAGATCACTATCTCATAAAAAGGCTTCTCAGTTCAGTTCAGGTCAGTCACACAGTTGTGTCCGACTCTTTGTGACCCCATGAATCGCAGCACGCCAGGCCTCCCTGTCCATCACCAACTCCCGGAGTTCACTCAAACTCACGTCCATCGAGTCGGTGATGCCATCCAGCCATCTCATCCTCTGTCGTGCCCTTCTCCTCCTGCCCCCAATCCCTCCCAGCATCAGAGTCTTTTCCAATGAGTCATCTCGTCGCATCAGGTGGCCAAAGTATTGGAGTTTCAGCTTTAGCATCAGTCCTTCCAAAGAACACCAGGGCTGATCTGAATGGACTGGTTGTGCCTCCTTGCAGTCCAAGGGACTCTCAAGAGTCTTCTCCAACACCACAGTTCAAAAGCATCAATTCTTTGGCGCTTGGCTTTCTTCACAGTCCAACTCTCACATCCATACATGACCACAGGAAAAACCATAGCCTTGACTAGACGAACCTTTGTTGGCAAAGTAATGTCTCTGCTTTT
Source organism: Bubalus bubalis (assembly GCF_019923935.1). Taxonomy (NCBI): domain Eukaryota; kingdom Metazoa; phylum Chordata; class Mammalia; order Artiodactyla; family Bovidae; genus Bubalus; species Bubalus bubalis. The sequence continues at coordinate 31,090,896 of NC_059167.1, forward strand.
GAATATGCTATCTAGGTTGGTCATAACTTTCCTTCCAAGGAGTAAGTGTCTTTTAATTTCATGGCTGCAGTCACCATCTGTAGTGATTTTGGAGCCCAGAAAAATAAAGTCTGACACTGTTTCCACTGTTTCCACATCTATTTCCCATGAAGTGCTGGGACCAGATGCCATGATCTTCGTTTTCTGAATGTTGAGCTTTAAGCCAATTTTTTTCACTCTACTCTTTCACTTTCATCAAACTACTGCACAATTGCACTCATCTCACACACTAGTAAAGTAATGCTCAAAATTCTCCAAGCCAGACTTCAGCAATACGTGAACCGTGAATTTCCTGATGTTCAAGCTGGTTTTAGAAAAGGCAGAGGAACCAGAGATCAAATTGCCAACATTCGCTGGATCATGGAAAAAGCAAGAGAGTTCCAGAAAAACATCTATTTCTGCTTTATTGACTATGCCAAAGCCTTTGTCTATGTGGATCACCACAAACTGTGGAAAATTCTGAAAGAGATGGGAATACCAGACCACTTAACCTGCCTCTTGAGAAACCTATATGCAGGTCAAGAAGCAACAGTTAGAACTGGACATGGAACAACAGACTGGTTCCAAATAGGAAAAGGAGTACATCAAGGCTGTATATTGTCACCCTGCTTATTTAACTTATATGCAGAGTACATCATGAGACATCCTGGTCTGGAAGAAGCTGGAATCAAGATTGCAGGAAGAAATATCAATAACCTCAGATATGCAGATGAAACCACCCTTATGGCAGAAAGTGAAGAGGAACTAAAAAGCCTCTTGAAAGTGAAAGAGGAGAGTGAAAAAAAGGCTTCTAGCTATTCTTAATTATTCCTAAACTCTAAACTCAGCAAACTTCTTTTGCCATAAATATTTCCCTCACAAACAGGTCTCAGAAAACAATGCTTCACATGGCCTCAAGCTGTGGCCTACGTGCTCATCCTGGGACATTCTTTGTAAAGATCCTTGAACAAATGTCAATGGTTATTTTATAGATTATTTTCTGGGCACAACTGCAGAAGGCTTTGTGCTTTATCATGCTTCTCTCAAGCACCTTAACATTCTTCCCAGCCAACTCAACTGAAGAAAGGAAAGAACAAGCCAGAATCACAAGGCCTAACTCCTTCATCCTGGGACCCTACCTGTGAGATGAGGAGAGGTGGTTGGGGCCGTGCCTCCATTTTGTCAGTAATGCCTAACGTGGCTCCCGACCGGTCCCATCACTTCATGGCAAATAGATGGGGAAACAGTGGCAACAGTGGCTGACTTTATTTTTGGGGGCTCCAAAATCACTGCAGATGGTGACTGCAGCCATGAAATTAAAAGGCACTTACTCCTTGGAAGGAAAGTTATGACCAACCTAGACAGCATATTCAAAAGCAGAGACATTACTTTGTCAGCAAAGGTCTGTCTATTCAAGGCTATGGTTTTTCCAGTGGTCATGTATGGGTGTGAGAGTTGAACTATAAAGAAAGCTGAGTGCAGAAGAATTGAAGCCTTTGAAGTGTGGTGTTGGAGAAGACTCTTTCTTGAGAGTTCCTTGGACTGCAAGGAAATCCAACCAGTCCTGCCTAAAGGAAATCAGTCCTGGGTGTTCATTGGAAGGACTGATGTTGAAGCTGAAACTCTTAATATTATGGCCACCTGATGCGAAGAGCTGACTCATTTGAAAAGACCCTGATGTTGGGCAAGATTGAAGGCAGGAGGAGAAGGGGACGACAGAAGATGAGATGGTTAGATGGCATCACCGACTCAATGAACATGAGTTTGGGTAAACTCTGGGAGTTGATGATGGACAGGGAGGCCTGGCATGCTGTGCTTCACGGGGTCACAAAGAGTCAGACACGACTGAGCGACTGAACTGAACTATACAGTTCTCTTGGCTATATTTCTTTAAAATTGTAAATCATGCATAACTGTCACCTCAGGCACTATAAATCGTTGAAAATAAAAATTTTCATTTACTCTGATCACTAAAACAGGAAAGTATGTCAATACATTTAATAATAGCTTTCTCAAAATGTAGAAAACAAATCTGATTGACTTCCAGCTAACTAAAAAAATATATTCCAAAGTATCCTATCCTACCAGTTGTATATGTTATCTAGATTAGCTTTCTTTTTCAAGTTTTTGTAATTGTACACTTGCACCTTTGCCACTAACTTTAAGTTAGGCCATTTGTTTTTGGAGGATAGAAGTTTGACATAGTGTCCTGAATGCTACAGACCACAGTATTAAATTGCTACAATTATATGAGACGTATATGTTGTAGTTTTACTTGTATGTATCTATGTATGTTTATCTGGTGTTGGGGCCATCGTAAAATATGCTTCAATGGCATATTGACTATTTTGAATTAAAGTTACTTATAAAAATGAGCAATGCAAGAGGGACACATTGACCTCTCCTCTGTTTCTCTGAAGGTAGGAAATAAATTTCCCATGTTAAATGTGCCCTCCTTGTACCCGGAGGCAGAAAGACAGGGAGTTCAGGGCCCACAGCTTGTATAAATAAACCTTGTTACTTCTTTACTAACTTACTATCCAAGTCTAAACTTTGCTTAAATTCCTTACTAATTAAGAACCTAAGCCTGAGTTTGTCCTGTCAAATCCTCAGAAATTTTCATGTAAAAGACATACAAAAACTCCCTGCTCTGGGTTACTCAGAGCATCATTTTATGATCTGTGTGCATGAAATTAAGTTGCTTTTTCTACTGTTATTTCTCGTGTGTAAATTTTATTATTAGTTCAGCCATAAGAACTCAGGAGGCGTAGAAGGGGAAATTTTGCCCTTGTCCCCAAAGACAGTTTTATGTATACATTAAATTCACAGAGTCTCAGAGTTGACAGTACAAATTTCATTCTAAATCCCACATATAAACCATTTAAAAACACCTAAGCTCAATCAAGAGAAGGCAATGGCACCCCACTCCAGTACTCTTGCCTGGAAAATCCCATGGGTGGAGGAACCTGGAAGGCTGCAGTCCATGGGGTCGCTGAGGGTCCGACACGACTGAGCGACTTCACTTTCACTTTTCACTTTCATGCATTGGAGAAGGAGATGGCAACCCACTCCAGTGTTCTTGCCTGGAGAATCCCAGGGACGGGGGAGCCTGGTGGGCTGCCATCTATGGGGTCGCACAGAGTCGGACACGACTGAAGTGACTTAGCAGTAGCAGTAAGCCATAGGAGGAAACAAACTACAAAGCGTCAGATTATTTTCCCTTCTCTATACAAAATTAAAAGGAGGTTTTTCTTAAAATTCTGTGTTGCCATGACGACGACACCTGAACTTAACTTTTCTCAAACCTTGAGCTAACCAATGCGTTTTTCTTATGGAAATGTTTTTCTTAAGCTATGTTAATGAAACTACGTATTTGCTTTAGAATTTGCCTTTCTTCAAAATGGTTCTATCTAACTTTTTTTCTTTTCTCAAACCTTGGGCTGATAATAGTTCAGCAAACCAGTATTCATATCAATTGTTTTATGGCTGGGGTATGACACACCTCTTGCCATCCTATCTTAAAAATGCATATTGTGGGAGAGGGGCCTAGTGAAACTCCCTCAGCCTTGAGCTGTCCCTCTTATCTGATTAATAGCTTTCTAACAGCCATGAAATTAAAAGATGCACACTCCTTGGAAGGAAAGTTATGACCAAACTAGACAGCATATTAAAAAGCAGAGATATTACTTTGCCAACAAAGGTCTGTCTAGCCAAGTTTTTCCAGTAGTCATGCATGGATGTGAAAGTTGGACTATAAAGAAAGCTGAGTGCTGAAGAATTGATGCTTTGGAACTGTGGTGTTGGAGAAGACTCTTGAGAGTCCCTTGGACTGCAAGGAGATCCAACCAGTCCATCCTAAAGGAGATAGTCCTGAGTGTTCATTGAAAGGACTGATGTTGAAGCTGAAACTCCAATACTTTGGCCACCTGATGGGAAGAGCTGACTCATTGGAAAAGACCCTGATGCTGGGAGGGATTGGGGGCAGGAGGAGAAGGGCACGACAGAGGATGAGATGGCTGGATGGCATCACCGACTCAATGGACATGAGTTTGGGTAAACTCCAGGAATTGGTGATGGACAGGGAGGCCTGGCGTGCTGTGGTCCATGGGGTCGCAAAGAGTCGGAAACGACTGAGTGACTGAACTGAACTGAACTGAACAGACATAAAACATCTTGCTAAAGACTAGCAGGGGGGCACCCTTTCTGCCCCCTTCTGATGTCTGTCAGAAATTTTGTCTATCTCTTTTATACTTTATTAAAACTTTATTAAAAGACGCTTGCTCCTTGGAAGAAAATTTATGACCAACCTAGATAGCATATTGAAAAGCAGAGACATTACTTTGCCAACAAAGGTTCATCTAGTCAAGGCTATGGGTTTTCCAGTGGTCATGTATGGGTGCGAGAATTGGACTGGGAAGAAACCTGAGCACCGAAGAATTGATGCTTTTGAACTGTGGTGTTGGAGAAGACTCTTGAGAGCCCCTTGGACTGCAAGGAGATCCAACCAGTCCATTCTAAAGGAGATCAGCCCTGGGTGTTCTTTGGAAGGAATGATGCTGAAGCTGAAACTCCAGTATTTTGGCCACCTCATGAGAAGAGTTGACTCATCGGAAAAGACTCTGATGCTGGGAGGGATTGGGGGCAGGAGAAGAAGGGGACGACAAGAGGATGAGATGGCTGGATGGCATCACTGACTCGATGGATGTGTCTGAGTGAACTCCGGGAGATGGTGATGGACAGGGAGGCCTGGCATGCTGTGATTCATCGGGTCGCAAAGAGTCGGACATGACTGAGCGACTGAACTGAACTGAACTGAAAATTTTGTTACACAAAAGCTCTGAGTGGTCAAGCCTCGTCACTGGCCCTGGATTGAATTCCTCTCCTTTGGAGGCCAAGAATCTTGGCATCTTTCATGGCTCAGCAACAACCTTTCATACCCACTCCAGTATTCTTGGGCTTCCCTTGTGGCTCAGCTGGTAAAGAATCCTGCCTGCAATGTGGAAGACCTGAGTTCGATCCCTGGGTCATAGTTAAAAGAAGATCATCCAAAATTCTAAGTTTTATAGCAGAGTAATTTAAAAAAGTCAGCCAGTTTCTACACCAAAACAAAACAATATTAAATTCATTGACTAACAGAACTCAGACACAAGTGCTTGCTTCTACTCATAAAATTATAATTTACTTCTTTTTATGTAACATTTAATTGGAGCTAAGAGCCTACAGCATGACTAAACAGTAAGATCTAATGTTTTAAAACATTAAACACTTCTCATAGTGTATGATAACTTATGAGTAAATAGTGAAATGACATGTTACTTAAATATAAGGACTATTTTAAAACTAGTCATGAGTGCCTGCAAACACACACACACACACACACACAGCCACACTAAATATTCTATGCAAGGGTATGTTCATAACCATAGTTACTTTTGTGTAAGTAGTAGAAAAATAAAGTAAATAATAAAAGTTCTAGTTAACATTTACAGTCAATCTTCATAAAAGTCAGAAGACTACTTCATAGAAATCAGATCACTTCGACATCTATATACTGTTCAGCAATGCAGTTTCCTTGCCTATAGTTAAAGGGCCCTAATTTTTAGCTTTCCAGATTGTTTGTAGAATTGTCCTTTAATTTAAAACAAATCATTTTATTATGCATTTGACTGCACTCAAACTTATCAAGACATTTGCTAGGGGGTAAAGAACTAATTTTACTGTAGAAATTAAACATTTTCCCTAAGCTAAATACATTGAAAGAAAATGAATAAATAGTTTGCAGTTTCTACACACATTAGGGCTCAACAACAGCTGATTAAACAGCACATTAGGAATGATTACATGCCAGTTCATTTGCAGTAATTGAAAAAGCAATGAATTTAGAGTTGAAAGAATATAGAATTTGGTGTGATATCTTTTCCTGTTAAGGCCTTTTTTTTTTTAAATCTATGAATGGAGACAGTGCACGTTGTATCTACTTCATAAGTTATTAGGATTGTTGTTGTTTGTCGTTTAGTCACTAAACTGTTTTGCAACCCCATGGATTATATAGTCCACCAGGTTCCTTTGTCCATGGGATTTCCCAGGCAAGAATACTGGAGTGAGTTGACATTTCCTTCTCCAGGGGATCTTCCCAACCCAGGGATCAAACCCGAGTCTCCTGCACTGGCAGACAGATTCTTTACCACTGAGCCACTAGGGAAGCCAAAAACATAGACTAGTGGTTTATAAAAATAAGCACTACTTGCTTGTTTTGTTATAATTGGTGGTGAAGTTTATTATGAATAATGCAAAATTTCACAGTTGATTTACTTAAAAAAATCACTTAGAGCAGATCTAAAGCAGATCTGTAAAAACAACTCTCATATTCAATCATATTTTCATTTGTTTTGTTGAATAGGAAGGGGATGAAGTTATATTGCTTTAAGAACTTCACATACCAACAGCTTAACCTGTCTGGGCATTCCTAGGGGAGTATGTTGTATCATCATCTGCTTTCATGGTAGAAAAATCTTCAGAACTACTATGCCAATTATCTTAGTAATCATCCCCTCATTGCTTTCATATGGAATTATTTATTATATATTTAATATTAAAATGTTCTTAAGGTTGAGTCAGTGTCTGTTTCTGTACAGCACCCAGAAATGCCTAAATATGTTTGTTATTATTCTCAGTGTTTGTTACTATTAAGTATTACAAATTTACTTTCAGGAAGAAATTCAGATTAAAATGTTATAATAAAAATATCTCAATTGAACAGTGTGTTCATAAAAAGTCAAATGGTAGATCTCAAATATATTAGAAATGCATAGAAAAAATGGCTAAGGAAAAAAAATTTCAAACATTAAGTGGATGCTGAATAAGATATGTTTTTCTTGCTTTATACTTTTCTACTCTTGTAAATTTTTCTCCAGTGAAAACCTGTTTTTCCCATCCAGTTTATTATTTACAAAGACACTTTTTACTATAAAAGTAGAATATACTGAGCATTTCACTTACACATAATCATGAGAGGAAGAAAAAGCAAATGATGTCAAGTTAGTAGCAAATAATAATGAGCAGATGCTTATCAAACACTAGTGAAAGCAGTTTTCAAAACTAAAGGGTGACAAAGACATCTTCTGGACATCTTAAGAACTGCATAGTTCCTTTTTAAACAAAGGATCTTATTTGTACCTTAGAGTAATAGTTTAAACACCACGCATTAAGAAGGGTAAAATCAATCTGTATTGTTTGAAATTTTAAATATTACATGATTAAGTTACAAACATACAGTATTTAAGAAGACACAAAATTATTGCATGCACATTGGAATTTCTAAAATATCCTTACAACTATTTCCAGATAGATTATAAAATACAAATATTTTAGTAAAAATAATTTATTTTCATGAAAGGAACACTTTAAATAATCTGAAAATTACATGCAATGTTGAACCGCTTCCTGAAAAATTTAAACAGAATACTTCATGAATCATGGAACCTTTTGATATAAAAATATGATTGGCAATTTAATCATTAAAAATAATAAATGTGTTTAATAAATTCAAAACCACATTTGATTGAGATTTGTCCTAGTAGTATGCAATATAATTATTTTAGAAAAATTATTTCCGATGAAATATGAGTCCGTATTTTAAATGTGTCCACTCATTTTGAACATCTGTTTACTTAGCCTACAACTTATTTGTAAAATTATATCACTATGGGCACATTTAATGAATTTTGTATATGAAATAGTATTCTTTTATTCTTGTAGCATGAGTTGCACTCATAGTTAGCCACCTTTAGGAAGTATTATTGATGCCTATGATTTACATCTCTAAATAATTGTTAGGACAAACCCTGTTTAATGCTATTTTTTTTAAAAAAGTATAGTCCTAAAAAAACTAATCTGTAGTTCAACTAACAAAACTCAACCTGATTTAAGAATAGTTGTGTTTGGTAAGAAATGTGTGCTTTAGTTTTAGATAAGCCTAAATGGATAGATAGTCTACAAATGAAAACATACTTATTTCCTAAAATTACCTTTGCTTAGTGTCTTTATATATCAAGTCAAAATGAGATTTTACAACTAAACGCTTCCAGTAACATGACTAAATATTTGATTCTTTGGACTTGATTTTCTGTCACTTGTATCTTTTCAAATTGTTGTATATTTCATGATTTTTCTAACATAGAAAATCAAATGAATAAGGTAACTGTAAAGAAGGTTTAAGAGAGGTGATATTAAATAAAATTCACCAAGGATGATAGAGATTATCTTCATATGGAACTGAAGTGCTTCAGTAACATAAGTAACATGATTATCTTATATATATTTTTTATCACCAACACTGTCTGCTAGTTTTTGCACAACTTCTAAGCGGAAATTGGTTTCTTGGTGTATATTCAGTTCTCCTTAGGCAGTTACATTCGATTTGATCTTGGAAAGTGGCTGCCAGGAATTCTGTCAGAAACAAAATATTTATGAGTTAAACAGTGGTGACAATTCCTTAATGGATCAGCTAACTTAAGGTAATTCTGAAGTAAATAATTTTGGTATTTTATATGTGTACAATTTTAAAAAGACACAAGAGAGAAAAATATCATGAGGATAACTCATTGATATAAAAATATGATATCAACATAAAGTGAAGTGCAAGTCGCTCAGTCATGTCCAACTCTTTGCAACCCCATGGGACTGTAGCCTGCCAGGCTCCTCTGTACATGGAATTCTTCAGGCCAGAATACTGGAGTGAATTGCCATTCCCTTCTCCAGGGGATCTTCCTAACCAGGAATTGAACTGGGGACTCCTGCATTGCAGATTATCAGCTGAGCTACCAGGGAAGCCCGTGATATCAACATAGTATACTCAGTAAATATACTTAGTGAGACATGCCTGATTATAGCAGGGAAGTCAGTACAGCAAGAGCCAGGCTTAATAGGTGTTCCAGAGATTGGCTACAAAGAAGCTGCTAAGTCACTTCAGTCGTGTCCAACTCTGTGCAACCCCACAGACGGTAGCCCACCAGGCTCCCCCGTCCCTGGGATTCTCCAGGCAAGAACACTGGAGTGGGTTGCCATCTCCTTCTCCAATGTGTGAAAGTGAAGTCACTCAGTTGTGTCTGACCCTCAGTGACCCCATGGACTGCAGCCCACCAGGCTCCTCCGTCCATGGGATTTTCCAGGCAAGAGTACTGGAGTGGGGTGCCATTGCCTTCTCTGACAAAGAAGCTAGAGGGCAAATATTAACTGGAAATCTGGGTGGATAGGCTTTGGCAGCAAAGTGAAATCTTAATAAGAATATCAGGTTCTTTGGCCTTCAGCTGGTCTCTAAGGACTAGGATCCAAACCGGAGGAAGGGCAAGTGGGAATTATAAGAAGTCTGAAGAATTTACATAATTCTCAGCCTTTGTGATTTCAGAGTTGAATTTATCTGTTGTTCAAAATATAAGTGAACTGCTTTGCATATTCAGTAAGTAGAAATGACTTGGAAGATAATACAATTAAAAGTGGTTCCCATAGTTGTTTCAATGTTCCCTCACATAAGTACAAGGTGAGCATTATTCTACCTTGAAAGCCATTTCTGTTTGAATTATGATGTATATGCTGGACTTTGAGAAAGATTCAGTGAATGTGAGAGAATAAGCCTTATGCTGACAGTCTTCCCCCAGCTCACAGAGTAAATATATATAGTATATAACAATATTTCCTATTTCTATACATGATTAGCAAATTTGGGAGGTTTTATGATGAGAAGCAGACGCTTTACCGTCTGAGCCACCAGGGAAGTCTATTTCTGCTTTATTGACTATGCCAAAGCCTTTGACTGTGTGGATCACAATAAACTGTGGAAAATTCTTCAAGAGATGGGAATACCAGAACACCTGACCTGCCTCTTGAGAAACCTATATGCAGGTCAGGAAGCTAGAACTGGACATGGAACAACAGACTGGTTTCAAATAGGAAAAGGAGTACATCAAGGCTGTATATTGTCACCCTGCTTATTAAACTTATATGCAGAGTACATCATGAGAAACGCTGGGCTGGAAGAAGCACAAGCTGGAATCAAGATTGCTGGGAGAAATATCAATAACCTCAGATATGCAGATTACATCACCCTTATGGCAGAAAGTGAAGAGGAACTAAAAAGCCTCTTGATGAAAGTGAAAGAGGAGAGTTAAAGTTGGCCTAAAGCTCAACATTCAGATAACGAAGATCATGGCATCTGGTCCCATCACTTCATGGCAGATAGATGGGGAAACAGTGGAAACAGTGTCAGACTTTATTTTTTGGGGCTCCAAAATCACTGCAGATGGTGACTGCAGCCATGAAATTAAAAGACGCTTACTCCTTGGAAGGAAAGTTATGACCAACCTAGATAGCATATTGAAAAGCAGAGACATTACTTTGCCAACAAAGGTCCGTCTAGTCAAGGCTACAGTTTTTCCAGTGGTCACGTATGGATGTGAGAGTTGGACTGTGAAGAAAGATGAGCACCGAAGAATTGAAGCCTTTGAACTGTGGTGTTGGAGAAGACTCTTGAGAGTCCCTTGGACTGCAAGGAGATCCAACCAGTCCATTCTAAAGGAGATCAGTCCTGGGATTTCTTTGGAAGGACTGATGCTAAAGCTGAAACTCCAGTACTTTGGCCACCTCATGCGAAGAGTTGACTCATTGGAAAAGACTTTGATGCTGGGAGGGATTGGGGGCAGGAGGAGAAGGGGACGACAGAGGATGAGATGGCTGGATGGTATCACCGACTCGATGGACATGAGTTTGAGTAAACTCCAGGAGTTGGTGATGGACAGGGAGGCCTGGCATGCTGTGATTCATGGGGTCACAAATAGTCGGACACGACTGAGTGACTGAACTGAACTGATGGTAAGAAGTGATATTAAAACACAGAATAGCTTTACCTTCCCTCGTCCTGGTTGCTGTGGTACATCTGTGCACTTGGAGATGCCATATTCTGGTGCGATAAAAGAGATGGAGAGAGATTTATCCCCCTGAGTTGCCGAAAAGCTATTTCTGCATGGATGCTCCGAGGATTATTTGTTAGAATCCCTGCGTTCTTGGATTTTTTGTCTGAAATTAGGAATTATGAAACAATGAAAGGCATTAATAAAATAAATTAATAAGCTATGGTTGTCCTTCAATTGACTGTATGCTATACACATTTCACAGCATGAATTAAAAATTTTAAATAAAAGTTAAAATTGGAATATATTTCTAGCACTTAAATGCTGTTTAAATTTTTCCGAGTTAGTGAATCAATTTGGCATTTTCTTGGTAATTTTAAAAAATATAAATATCCAGAGCTGTGTGCTGTAAATAAATACATAGATAAAGTGACCATACTTCTCAAGCAAAAATTGGGGTACTATATATACTCAGAAAATAGGAAAGAAATAGGACTTTTCCAGAAAATCCTAAAAAGTAGTTGCACAATGAATCTTAAAGATATATCAGGAAAAAATTATGGAAATGAATCCAGGGTTGAACTAATCCCCAACCCCCACCCCCACCCCCCAGAAAAGATATTGAAGACATTCCTGAAGATGATAGTGATGAAACTATACTCTTAAGGAGGCTAATAACAATTTGGTATACCAGTTTTACTGATAGTTATGTCTTCTGGACAAAAGCATTAAAATTCTCACTATGTAAATCTTAAAGCTATAAGGAAGTATAAGTATAAAGAATAAGTTTAAAAATAACATCTTAGACTAAATTATATTGGATTTTTAAAAATTGAGTTTCTTTTAAGAATAATTGCATAGAGAGATCTACTATTCTTAGTAGGGTTTTAGATCATTTTATCAATTATTGTGATACTCAGTTTTAGAGTTTTGTTGTCTAACAGTAGTCTGAGGCAAAGTGGGATATGCTAAAAAGAATGGAAGAGGTGAGCCCTCAGGGAAACAGTAGTCACTAAGTCATGTCCGACTCTGCATTCCCATGGACTGCAGCATGCCAGGTCCCCCTGTGCCTCGTTATCTCCAGGAGTTTCCCCAAGTTCATGTCCATTGAGTCAGTGATGCTATTTAACCATCTCATCCTCTGCTGCCCTCTTCTCCTTTTGCCTTCAGTCTTTCCCAGTATCAGGGTCTTTTCCAATGAGTCAGCTCTTTGCAATCAGGTGGCCAAAGTATTGGAGCTTCAGCTTCACCATCAGTCCTTCCAATGAGTATTCAGGGTTGATTTCCTTTAGGAACGACTGGTTTGATCTCCTTGCAGTCCAAGATACTCTCAAGAGTCTTCTCCAACACCATAGTTCGAAAGCTCAATTCTTCGGTGCTCAGCCTCCTTTATGGTCTAACTCTTATGTCCATACATGACTACTGTAAAGACCATAGCTTTGACTATACAGACCTTTGTTGGCAAAGTGATATCTCTGCTTTTTAATACACTATCTAATTTTGTCATAGCTTTCCTTCCAAGAAGCAAGGTCTTCTAGCTATCCCCAATTTCATAAAAATGATAGCCAGCCAACATCTGGAATTAGGGAAAAGGCTTCATCTAAGCCTGAATGCAAATGTAATAATAGAATGAACCATTTCCATGCCTTGACATTTTAATATACTCCCTTCCTTTACAGAGCTACCTCTTGAAACACTTCCCTACTAATAGCTTCATGAATATATAAAATAATATTGTGGTTTCAAGGATGAAGTTTGATCTTCTCTTTGTAAGACACATTTTGAGCACCAAGAGTCTGTTGTTATGAATATTTTTAAAACCTCTACTTTTAGCAGAATGCACTACAGGTTTTAGTAGTCATTTGCTATGAAATACACAAAATGGAATAAAAGCTTTGAAAGGAAATGCCACGAAAAATCCAGTAAGTATCACAAAGTTCTAAGTGCAAGCAAATCTTTAACTATTAACTAATAACAACATATTAGTAGTTGAGTAGAACCAAAAAATACAATAGATTCTTTGAAATCAGAATGATCACATGAAACTTGAACACAAATTCACTTTTAGGAAGTGTAAATTTGTAAATTTAAAATAGGCAGTTTTAAGTAGTATTAGAAATCAAAGTGAGATTTTTGTATCAAATGGAGTGTTTTTTTGTTTGTTTGTTTTTTGTTTTACATTCATTCAGAAACTCTCAAAATACCTTCAACTTCAGGAGTTAAAGTGAAGTCAGATCCCAAGTAATGGCTAAATCCACCAGGCAGAATTACATTTGTTATCTTTATGGGAGGAGCTTTCACTTGGCTAAACGATGTACCATCCACAGGAGAGCTGGTAACAGGAATAAACTACATGATAAAAACAAAAGTTAAGAACACCTTGCCTCTAAAACTCAGATCAATAGGCTTAGCCTTACCACAAAGCCCATTTGAAATTCAACTTAAAATTTTTTAGGTCAGAAATTAAATGGTTGCTTTAACTCAGAGTTGGTAGAGAGGCAAAAACAGTGAAATAGACAGCCTTTGGGGTCCTTAACCCCCCATCAGAACCTTATTTTTTATTTTTTTCAGACTGCATTGTACACATCACTACAATTTAGTGTGATGGCACCTCCCCATTCCAAAGGGTCCTAATGTGGTAATATAAAATTAGGAAAATGAGAAATAAGCCTTTCCTCTTTTGTAATATCTTTTTTTCTGAACAGGAGTTTCTGGATGGTAAGAGTTATATCTTCTACATCCTTGTACTCCTCACATTACCTCTTCAATTGTCTTGCAGTTAATTAGTTTTTCAAAAACAAATAAAGTGGGGACTAAGGAAAACATCTGGCTTCCCCAGCAGTGCAGTGGTAAAGAACCCGCCTGTCAATGCAAGAGACATAAGAGGTGCGGGTTCGATCCCTGAGTTGGTGAGATCCCCTGGAGGAGGGCATGGCAACCCACTCTAGTAGTCTTGTCTGAAGAATCCCACGGACCTAGAGGAGCCTGGTAGGCTATAGTCCGTGGGGTCAAAAAGAGTCAGACATGAATGAAATGACTTAACATAAGAAAAGCATCTTACAACAATCACTTTTAGTGAGTGCACTAACCCTCTAAACAGTGTTTACATTTTGTGTTAATTGAGAATTAAAGTGAAAGTGTTAGCTATTTAGTCCAACTCTGTGACCCCATGGACTATAGCCCACCAGCCTCCTCTGTACACAGGATTTCCGAATTAAGAGGTTAAAGAGCTTCAGGAATCAACAAATTAAAAGAGCTCAGGAATCAACAAATGGAGGAGCGGGGTATTATAGACTGGACGCTATTAGTGTCACTAACAGTGTCACTGGACACTTACTAGAAATGTATGCCTGCTCGGTCTTTAGGAAGACTGACCTCGTTTATACTTTAAAAAATATGAATTCTGAATATATGATTCAATTTATTCGAGATATAGGCTTATGCATTTGTGTAAAATTATACATTTCCTTCATATTTCAGTAAATGTAACCAAAATGCAGCTTTGTAATGAGCACTAAGGTATCAGGCCTTTTAGTAAAGCAGATCCCAAATTCCTCAACTAATTCCTTCATTGGAGTTTCTTCCCATCACTAATCCAGAAAACTGTCAAATTTCTTCTGAAACCAAAGCACCAAAATGTTATGGTTTAAAGGGCAACTTTAGATTTCATTTATTCCCTCTTTATTTGCTGTTAGAAAAAAAGAACAACAGCAACTAAAACAAAGGACAATACATTAGAATGAACTGATAACATTTGAAAAGTATTCTATTCTTCTGTCTTCTGAACAGCTAAATGAAATAATCACTCAATTTTGTTCTGGACAGGAAAATAAAAATTATTATTGTATCTTAAAAAATAGATTTATCTGAAATAAAGATTTCAAATACTCCCTTTATTTTACTAATCATATATAAATGAATATTAAAAACATAACTGTAAAATAAAATATATATATATAGGATAAATGGAAAGATATTCTTTCTATTCTTACCTATGGCACTGATTCAAATAGCAAGAATAGGTATCTAGAATCACTGAAAACAAATCATAGTATGCTGCTGCTGCTAAGTTGCTTCAGTCATGTCCGACTCTGTGCGACCCCATAGACGGCAGCCCACCAGGCTCCCCCATCCCTGGGATTCTCCAGGCAAGAACACTGGAGTGGGCTGCCATTTCCTTCTCCGATGCATGAAAGTGAAAAGTGAAAGTGAAGTCGCTCAGTCATGTCCAACCCTCAGCGACCCCATGGACTGCAGCCTTCCAGGCTCTTCCGTCCATGGGATTTTCCAGGCAAGAGTACTGGAGTGGGGTGCCATTGCCTTCTCCGAAATCATAGTATACACTGGGGGAAATGTTAGTTCACTATATGATAAATAGAAAAGAACCAAAAAAGAAAAACTTTTAGTGAAATACACATCCATCAATGACTAAAATTTGAGTTTATGTTTTTTTTTTGCTATATTAAACCAATTAGAAATATATATGGAAACTGATATCTTTGAAGTTGCTCTGAGTGATTTCTTCATATGGAATTTAGTATTTATGAAGTTATATGGAATTTTTTAAATGTTAGCCAGCATTACCTTAAAATAGAATTTATAAAGTTTAATGTTACAATTCATATAGGTCTCTCACTGGAGGCCTCACATATGTGGTATGGTAGACATTATAATGCTACCCCCCACCAAGATGTCCACATCCCAGTCTCCAAAACCTGTGAATGCTTTATGTGGTATAATGGACTGTACAGATATAATTAAATTAAGGATTTTGAGATGGGGAGATTATGCCGTATTAACTAGGTAGGCCCATCACAATCACAAACATCCTTATAACAATGGAGAGAAGATGTTATGATGGAAGCTGAGGCCAAAGTTATGCTATTTGTTGGAAGAGGGCCACAAGCCAAGGGATGCAGATAGCCTCTAGAAGGCTGAAAGGCAAAGGCCAAATTCTCTTGAGGAGCTTCCAGAAGATATTGCAGCCCTGCCAGTACTTGTGCTTTTAGCTCTACAGGACTAATTTTTGGACTTAGGACCTCTAGAAATTTAAGATAATAAATTTGTGTTGTCTGAAGATACTAAAATTGAGGTAATTTGTTACAACAGCAACAAGAAACTAAAGTTTCCTTTAGTTTTTCACTTCTGGAAGGAAGAAGTGACTTGCTCATGGAATATAAGAGAAAGGGAAAGGAAGCTTAAATCTTTGGACTAAATTTTATTTGTTCTCTTTTTAAAGACTAGAAACTGTGACAATAATTTTGGTAGATGACATTTAGATGGTACTCTCAATTGTATCATATAGATTAGTAGCTAACATTGTTTTTCACAAAGCATAGTTCTTAGAAAAACTTTTGTAGATATAACCTGTATATGAACCAATTTCCTTTGCCTAATCTAGATAATCTTTATTAACATTGTACAACTGTAAAAGTTTCACATGTCTCTACAGCTATTTTGATCTATAATAGAATCCCCTTGGTTAATAAAAAAAAAGTCCAGAAAATAATAAGAATTAGATCTATAATCTTTTTATAATCCTTTAAAAGATTTTAAAACATAAAAGTACATGGGCCCACCCATGTTTGGATGAAGGGCCAAGGCCTTTTCTGTAAGGAAGTATCCTTTGCCTGGTATTTTGTCTGATTTATAAAGTCACCACAATTTCCAGTTTGGTTTCATTAAAGTAACAAGAATTCAACAACATATGAAGAAAATTTGAATACAAGAAACTGCCTAGATTTTTAAAAATTTCCCCACATATTTTATCTGACTTTTTATAATTCTCTCCCTTATTTTGCAGGGGTTTTTTTCTCCCAACCTAATTTGATATTATTTGTGTATGTGTGTAGTTGATCTTTATACAGATTCTGCAGAGGATCTCATTTGGTTTTCAAAGAAACATGAAAATAATAATTTAAAATGTGTACTTGTATATCTATTTATTTAAAATAAAAGATTGGCATAAGTTTTTAAAAAAACATAGCCAACTTTTAATAAATCTGTGATTCTATTGCTGAAGGCAGAAATTAGAGAGGAGCCTACTAGTATTAAATGCTAGGAATTGGTTAGTTTGTTTTATAGAGGGAATGGAGAGTGTGGGGTAAGCCAGTGAGATAAGTGAAAGCATCTACAGTAGTCTTATCTCTTTCCTCTTCAATTAACTTTTAAAAGTAATCTTTGTTCACTGACTAATGCCCTTGCTCTCTGGCTTCAACTTACATTAGAGGTTTACTTACATTTCACTGCCCCACCCTAGTCCAGGTCTTCATAATTTCTCTCTTGGATTATCCGAAAAACCTCTTAGTTGATTTTTCTGCCTCTAGGCTTTTCTTCCTTAAACTTTGCAAAGGCACAGCTCTAATAATATTACTTCTTTGCTCAAAAACCATAGCTTTTCTGTGTTAAGTTTAGTCTTTTGAAGATGGCTATGAAAAATCCGGGTGGTCAATGATAGATTGCCAAATGATATGCTTCTGTGGCTTCTTCCCTCTCTAACCTCTTCCCTATCACAGTCAGATATCTTACTAGGGTTCATGGGCAAAAGGCCCAATGCCCATGAACAATAAAACTCTTTCCATTTAGAAGATAGAAAGGGAAAGAGTTTTATTGTTAGTCACAGTTTATAAGAGTGATATGCTACAGTTTCTTAACTTCTAGCAGCACCTGATATACACAGCAAGAGGCACACAGTTTTAAATAACTTGCTCTACATTAAAGTATGTTTTTAGAATAAGGAGCTTTCCTAGTTTCTATGTGTGTGTATGTGCTCTATTCACCAGATCAAGCTGCTTTTGACAATAATCATTAAATACATACTAAAATAGTCTACAGAAGCATCATACACTAGATTTAAACATTTAAGTAAAAATCATGACCTAATGTTCATCTACTACTAATTTATATATTTTAAAAGGAAAAGTGTAAATAATTATTACCGAATTTTTCTTTGCTTGTAGTTCAGAGAAGTGAAATTCAGCTTTTGCCCTGTCATCTGAATTCACAGGAATTCCGTCTAACATCTGTAAGTTAGGCAGTCGAAATATAAGCACGTGGCGATGTAGCATTTTTCTACAAATCTGAATAAAGTTAAAAATAACAATTCATTCCTTAAAAAAGCTCTTTATTTCAAAGATTAACCTTTATAGAAGGATATTTAGCACAGACAGCAAAGATGACAGGTAACAGCTAATATATAGTATTAAATGACACAAATACAAACTCCCTTTTTAAAAGATTTCTCAATTTTCTGTTATGCTAAATGAAGATAAGAGTTTTTTTTTTTTAAACCAAAGCTACCATGTGGAGGTTTAGTTTCTCTGAAGAGTATATGATATTGTTCATTAACTACAGGCAATCCCAACTTATGAATAGGATTATAAAAGTTTATTTATAAGTAATTAGTTTGAAACTTACAATTTCCCATAGGTACTATGCAATTTAATTCAATGCATTTCTGTTGAACTGTATGAATCATCACTTCATAGTGTTAACCTTACAATTTCCCATAGGTACTATGCAATTTAATTCAATGCATTTCTGTTGAACTGTATGAATCATCACTTCATAGTGTTAACCTACTCTAAAATTACTTGCATTTATGCATGAGAAAGTGTGTAAAAGAGTTAACATAGTTAGTTTGAGGCTGTTAACTTTAGAAGGATCTGTTTGCAAGGGTAAGTTTTAACAAGTGTTTGGTACTTGGATTTTGGAAGATTTCCCACCATTCCTTAAGTGATAAAGGTAATTCATTATGCCTAGACTACTTTTACAAACAGTAGGATTCTTGTTCAACCTGCTTTCCTTCTCAGGTCCTGGAATTTTTGTATGTGATAGGCAGAGGGTACCTATGTGACAAGCCTCCAAAAAAAATCCTTGAAATCCATTAAATCTAATGGGATTTCCTGGTCAGAAAATAACATTTGTTATTGGGTGAAGAGTGTACACTGTGTGACTCCCTCATGTGAGGAAAAAAGCATAAGGAAGCTTGCACATGGATTCCTTGACTCTGGTTATGTTTTTTTTCTTCATCACCTGGCTTTGTATCCTCATTATGTCACAGTAATAAACCTTTAGCCATGAGTACGACTATATGCTAAGTCTCATGACTTTTAGCAAATCTTCTAGCAAATCTCTGAATATGGATATGATCTGGGGGACTGACAACACAGATGTATGCAGCACTGTTTGTGATTGAACGAAAGGAAGGAAGGAAGAAATAAACATTATCAAAAGGGAATAAATAATCTATTTTTTTAATGTAGTAGATACATATATGTTAATGAAGAGTGATCTCTAAGTCATAAATTGAGTTTAAAAAATAACCACATTCTAGGCCACAAAGCAAGTTTCATAAAACCAAAGAATGTATAAAATGTCTCTTCTGATTAAAATATAGCAACACTAGAAATAAATGACAAAGAGATAACTAGAAATACATGACAGGTTTGAAATTATCACACTTCAATAATTCACAGTTAAAGAAGAAATCTTTTGTAAAGTAGGTTCTAAGAAATAACTGGGAAAACACTACATATCAAAACTTTTAGGCTGTTGCTAAAGCAGTATTTTGTATCCTAACATTTATTAATTTAGAAGAAATATTAAAAGTTAATGAGTAGGCATTCTACTACTTCCGATTTTTTTAAAGTAATTCCAAGAAACTAAAGATAGAGGGTAGAAATTAATGAACTAAAAAAAGAAAAATTATACTTGATAAAGCCAAAATATGGTTATTTGAAGATATTAGCATGATAGTAAGGCTCATCAAATACGAGAGAAAAAGCAAAAAAAATAATTTAGCTATAAAATAGGTGACAAAACACAGATATAATCAAGATTTTAAAAATTTATGAAAGTGTTATGATGGAAGTACATTTAAAAGTTAGATAAAAGGACAATTTTATGGAAAATGTAAGTTCTCAATATTGAACTTAGTATCTGTTCTTAATGGAGAAGGAAATGGCAACCCACTCCAGTATTCTTGCCTAGAGAATCCTGTGGACGGAGGAGCCTGGTGGGCTGCTATCCATAGGGTCACACAGAGTCAGACATGACTGCAGCGACTTAGCATGCATGCATGCATTGGAGAAGGAAATGGCAACCCACTCCAGTATTCTTACCTGGAGAATCCCAGGGACAGAGGAGCCTGGTGGGCTGCCGTCTATCGGGTCGCATAGAGTCGGACACGACTGAAGTGACTTAGCAGCAGCAGCAGCGTATGTTCTTAAGTATACTGTAGTATATGTTCTTATCAGTTTAATAGAAAATGACAAGATATATATCCAATTCAGTTCAGTTTCTCAGTCATGTCAGAGAATTTGAATAAGTTGTTCAAAGTCTAACTTCAAAAAATATTAAGTTCAGATGGTTTTAGAGATAAGATCTAATTATCCTTCAAGGAACATACAAGTCTTCTTTTATATAAATTAATTCATAGACTAGAAAAAGAGAGGAAGTGGAAGTGAAAGTCACTCAGTCATGTCTGACTCTTTGTGACCCCATGGACTATATAGACCATGGAATTCTCCAGGCCAGAATACTGAAGTGGATAGACAGTTCCCTTCTCCAAGGGATCTTCCCAACCCAGGGATCAAACCAAGGTCTCCTGCATTGCAGGTGGATTCTTTACTAGCCAAGCCACCAGGGAAGCCCAAGAATACTGTAGTGGGTAGCCTATCCCTTCTCCAGGGGGTCTTCCCAACCCAGGAATTGACCCAGGGTCTCCTGCATTGCAGGCCGATTCTTTACCAACTGAGCTACCAGGGAAGTTCAACATATCTCTATGGAAATAAGTAAAATTATTATGATTTTGTTCTCTTATGCTATTCTTTTCAAGTTGATCAATGCTGTTTTGCCTCATAAAATTAATTGGAGAGTTCTTTCTAGCTCAGCTGGTAAAGAATCTGCCTGCAATGGCAGGAGACCCTGGTTTGATTCCTGAGTCAGGAAGATTCCCCTGGAGAAGGGATAGGCTACCCACTCCAGTATTCTTGGGCTTCCCTTGTGGCTCAGCTGGTAAAGAATCCGCCTGCAATGTGGGAGACCTGGGTTCAATCCTTAGGTTGGGAAGATCTCCTGGAGAAGGGAAAGGCTACCCATTCCAGTATTCTGGCCTGGAGAATTCCATGGACTGTATAGTCCATGGGGTCACAAATATGTTACATGAAATTCTAACAAATGAATCCAGTAAAGTATAAAAGATGACCAAGTAATATTCATCCCAGGAATTTAAGGATGGTTTAGCACTATATTCTATTAATTTAATTTGCATATTAACAGATTAAAGATAAACACTATATTACCAATTAGTTAAAATCCAGTGTCCATTCATGATAAGAACAAGTAGCAAACTGGAATTAGAAAGGGACTGCCTTAAAATGCTGAAGGTTATCTACCCATGGCCTATAGCAAACATCATATTTAATAGTGACAATTCAGAAGCATTCTTTGAAGTCAGTAACTATGAGTGTGTTTATTCAATACTGTACTAGACGTCCTAGTCAGTACACTGAGAGGTGTAAAGGAAATAAAACCATATGGATTGGAAAGAAAGATCAGAGTCATTGTTTGCAAATATTATGATTGTCTACAGAGAAAATCCAACAACATTTACAATCCATTAGAATTTAAGAGAGAGTTCAGAAGCTATTTGGATAAAGAGTAATATGCAAAAAATCAGAATTTCTATACTCTAGCAGCAAACAACTAGAAAAATATAAAAAAGATATTGTTTAAAACAGCTATTAAAAGAACAGAAATGAAAAAAAATAAAACAACAGGATGATTAAACTAAAGACGACTAAAACTTTTAGGAGAAAATCACAGACCTTTATTGAAGGACATAAAATAAACGCAGGGATATTTATATTTGTGAATGAGAGGGATGAAAGCTAAAAATATTGGGGGAGACTGCTTACTGTGTTTCTTTCTTGGTGGAAGTAACTCTATGATGCGGCACTACGGCTGTCTCAGTCCCTTCACTCCTCTACTTGGGGAAGTAGAGTGACTTAACTGATAAATCTGGGAAGATTAAACTGGTCATTTAGTTCCTGTCTTTTCTCTTCAGAAAAAGCTTATTGCTTTTGCTCCTGCAGGAGAAGCTCTCCTTCCATGTGGAAAGGCCTCAGTCAAACTATTCCTGCTACTGAGTCATCAGGATTAACTCTGGCAACTGTTGGCAGGGCCATTTGGCTTTGTCAAAATTCTAAACTAAGCAAAACATTCTCACTTCTCTGTCTGCCACTGTCATATTTCTCAATTTGTTCAAATGTTAGGTGAGTAAGGGTGGTTGCTTATTTTATCCCTTCAAAGACTCCAACAGTAAAAGCAGCAAAATTTCCCCAAAATTAATTTAAAAATACAATGCAATTCCAACTTCCAATTAAATTATCAACAAGATTCTCAGATAACTTGAGAAGCTGTTCCCTGAAACTCACAGGAAGTGTAAAGGGCCAAGGATAGCTAAGACAGTGAAGGAAAAAAGAGAGAAGGAGGAAGAGAGGGAAAATTAGAGGTTCCTACTCAACCGGATATCAAGACTTCCTATGAAACTTTAGTAATTAACATAGACTGATATTTGTTATAGGGACTGACAAATAGACCCATGAATACAAAGTAGAACCAAGAAGTAGACCCTGTTGTATATGACAATGACAATTTATATTGTAATCAGTTGGAAGAAGACACTAGTCAATAAATTGTATTTGTCAATAATAAATTGGATAACTTGTCTATGCATGTGGAAACAGATAAAATTAAATATTTTATCACAGTATACAAAAATAAATTATATACAACTATAGATTATATTTAAAGTAAATTAACTGATAAATTAGAAAAATAACACTCACCGGATTGCCATAAACTGTAAGTTCTCTGAGGGAAGATATACCATCAAGTTTTTCCAGTTCTGCCATATCCTATTAAAAATTAAGCAGTAAATTATTATTTGGTTATCCAACATCTTCAAATATATGCTGATTTGAAGTTATAATATGTAGGTGTTGGACTGTAATGAGTTAAATCTTCTGAAATGAGCTTGAGTGACAATATTCTGTATTGTTGATTAAAGATAGATCTGTTTACTATTGATTTCAAATACATGATTGGGTAAAGATGATGTGCCAACATGGAAAACAGGCCATACAGCAGTCCTTGTTAGGAAAGACCATAATTTTTCAGAAGAGTTATGATCTATTCTAAAACTCAGATTGTATTTGGTTAATTCCTAAGAGGACTGACCTAGATGTATGGAAAAGGAGGTGAATTCTAGTCTAAACAATTTCAAAGGTATATATCAAGCACAACCTTAACCAGGAAGGAGCATGTCATGTTGAATGGACTGAATACTGACATATTTTCTGGGAATATTTATGGTAGAAAAACTGTTTCTCTAATTAAATGAGTTGCTTTTGCTACTGAATGGGATCATTTATCATTATTTAACATTGGTGAAAGTTTGCAAATACATTTTAGTTTTTGCAAAATTATTTTTAAAACACTATTGCTGACAAAATTTAGGCAACACAATCAGCTTAAGGTGGTTGCTGCTGCTGCTGCTTAGTCACTTCAGTTGTGTCCAACTCTGTGTGACCCCATAGATGGCAGCCCACCAGGCTTCCCCGTCCCTGGGATTCTCCAGGCAAGAACACTGGAGTGGGGTGCCATTGCCTTCTCCAATGCATGAAAGTGAAAAGTGAAAGTGAAGTCGCTCAGTTGTGTCTGACCCTCAGCGACCCCATGGACTGCAGCCTTCCAGGCTCTTCCATCCATGGGATTTTCCAGGCAAGAGTACCGGAGTGGGGTGCCATTGCCTTCTCCGTAAGGTGGTTGCTAGTTCACAGTAATGAAACGGTTCTTGATATGCTCCTATTCTTATTTGGAATGCCAAGTGGGTTTAGCCAATTAATCGAGTAATTATAAAAAAAATTTACACCTATTTTAGAGAAGGCCCCAAACCATGTGTATCCTTTAAATTATTAGTAAAGCTTGATACTGGATAAAGTCTCAGATTCATATAAGTCTGATTTGACAAATCCTTTGTGTTAGCTCAATTTCTATCACTGGAAAGAGTTCCTATAGGAATGCAAATTTCCTAATTTAGATTTCTTCTAGATAAAGCTTTGAAAGAACCGTTGCCAGCTTTGGCATTCATCTTCTCAGATGAATGTTGTTTGAACCTTGATATATTGATCGTATGTTACTTTCTCTGTATATATATTTCCTAGTTGCTAGGTAGAAAAGGGTACTGCTCAGGCTTTTATATCACTCCAGAAAATCTTCCTGAACTTCAGCAAGTAGAGTCACAAACAAATATTAATCATGTATCTACTATGTACCAGGCACAATGCTATATACTAATACAAATTTGGGCAAGAAAAACTTGGTCCCTGCCCTTGTGGGGCAGTACACAGTTCAGTTTGTCTTCAAGGTTGTCTTAGAGGTATAGGCAGAAATAACAAAATTGGTTCAAGGAGGGCTAACCAATCATCAGCGAAATACTAAGAGAAATGTTAGGATTGTGTATGATTATGTGTATACTTATCTGCATACTATCTCAGAAGAGAGCTTGGGCAGGGCTGATTGGGGCAATGGCCTAATGGAAATAGGCTGAATTATGATCAGGTGAAACAAAGGCAGGAAGCCTTTAGTGGGGAAAGATGAAATATTAAAGCCAAGTCAAAGTTCATTATCAGGAGTTGATTCAAACGTAGGGTAGACCAAGTACAAATGTTAAGTTTAAAGGCCCAGAAGGAGTCTGGGGTTGAGATGCACAAACAGCTCGGACCAACAGCAGTCAGGAACTAAAAAGATCTCTTAGAGGATATCCAGGCAGATTCATGTGGGTTGGTCAGGTTTATAAGTCTAGAAGTAGGGTGAGCATTTCTGCATCCCAGAGTATTTACATGTCATATAAGTGATAAGTAACTCACTAGCAAAATATTCATTGGTGTGTTTGACAGCTTTCTGTTTAGAGGGGTTAAGTCTTGCAAATCTTGTAACAAAACAAAATAATGTTACCTGGATTTTATTATATCCTAGGAAGAGTTTCTCTAGTTTTACCAAAGGTTGTAATTTGCTCAGCTCTCGTAGTCTGTTTTCCTCCAGGTGAAGTGCCAACAGAGAGCTTGGTTTGGCAAAGGCACTATCATTAAATGCTCTGATGCGGTTATGGTCCACTACCAATTCTTGAAGGACTTCTAAGTTGTCAAGCCCTTCAATTTGACTAATTTCATTTCCTGAAAAAAGGTAACTCATGATACGTCAAGTGAGCCCAAACTGAATAAATTAACTATCTTTGTTTAAATATTTTTATCAAATGATTTTTTAAAAGTGAAGTATTAAAAGAACATGTTTCCAAGGAGAAAAATATTAATTTATAGGAAGGTAGCATCATCATCAAATAATACTAGGTAAAATTATTCCTTTATGTGTGAAAGATCAAGATATGATATAGAAAATGTAGTGAATTGACCCAATCTGTCTCTTCAACAGTTAAGTGCTAAAATAGTTGATACTGATAAAAGTAGATGTATAAAAGTGCTGCAGAAGATATGCTTCCTAGCTCATACAACTCAATAACAAGAAAAACAAGCAACCCAATTAAAAAATGGGCAGAAAACCTAAATAGACATTTCTCCAAAGAAGAAATACAGATGGCCAAGAGGCACATGAAAAGATGCTCAATATCACTCATTATTAGAGAAAATGCAATTCATACTACAATGAAGTGCCACCTCATACTGATTAGAATGGCCATCATGAAAAAGTCCACAAATAGCAAATTCTGGAGAGGGTGTGGAGAAAAGGAAACCGTTTATATTACTGGTGGGAATATAAATTGATGCAGACACTGTGGAGAACAGTATGGAACTGCCTCAAAAAACTAAAAATAGAGTTGCCATATTATTCAGCAGTCCCACTCGTAGGAATTTATCTGGAGAAAACAATAAACCAAAAAAGATAACTTTCACTCCAGTGTTCACTGCAGCACTATTTACAAGAGCCATTTCCATTTACAAGACATGGAAACAACGTAAATGTCCATCAACAGATGAATGGATAAAGATGTGGTACATGTATACAATGGAATATTACTCAGCCATAAAAAAGAATGAAATAATTTCATTTGCAACTACATGAATGGACCTAGAGATTATCAGGCTAAGTGAAATAAGTCAAAAAGAGAAAGACAAATACCATATGATATCACTTATATGTGGACTCTTGAGAGTCCCTTGGACTGCAAGGAGATCCAACCAGTCCATTCTAAAGGAGATCAGTTCTGGGTATTCTTTGGAAGGAATGATGCTGAAGCTGAAACTCCAGTACTTTGGCCACCTCATGAGAAGAGCTGACTCATTGGAAAAGACTCTGATGCTGGGAGGGATGAGGGGCAGGAGGAGAAGGGGACGACAGAGGATGAGATGGCTGGATGGCATCACTGACTCGATGGACGTGAGTTTGAGTGAACCCCAGGAGTTGGTGATGGACAAGGAGGCCCGGCGTGCTGCGGTTCATGGGGTCGCAAAGAGTTGGACACGACTGAGCGACTGAACTGAACTGATATGTGGAATCCAAAGTGAAAGTGAAAGTGATAGTCACTCAGTTGTGTCCGACTCTTTGTGACCCCATGGACTATACAGTCCATGGAATTCTCCAGGCCAGAATACTGGAGTGGGTAGTCTATCCCTTCTCCAGGGGATCTTCCCAAACCAGGAATCAAACCAGGGTCTCCTGCATTGCAGGCGGATTCTTTACCAACTGAGCTATGAGGGAAACTCTGTGGAATCTAAAATATGACACAAATGAATCTATATACAAAACAGAAATGACTTAGAGACATATAGAGAACAGACTTGTTGTTGCCAAGGGGGTAGGGGGTGGAGGAAGGATGGACTGGGAGTTTGGGACTAGTATATGCAAACTATTATATATAGAATGGATAACAACAAGGACCTACTATATAGTACAGGAAACTATATTTAATATCCTATGCTAAACCATATTGGAAAAGAATATGAAAAACAATATATATGTATATAAATATATGTATTTATATATATATGTAACTGAATCACTTTGCTGTATACCAGAAACTAACACAACGTTGCAGATCAACTATGCTAAATAAAATGAAAACCAAAAAACAAACAAAAAAAGACCAAAATGTACCAGGAAGTAGTTAAAAAAGAAAAAAAGAAAGATATGCTTCCTGAGTATACTGGATTATTCTAATAAGTATTCAAATAGATATATTAATTATTTATTAAAATAAACTAATTTGTTGCATTACTAATTATGCTGTATTATTAATAAACTAATTTGCTGTATGTTAGTTA
Organism: Bubalus bubalis; assembly: GCF_019923935.1. Taxonomy (NCBI): domain Eukaryota; kingdom Metazoa; phylum Chordata; class Mammalia; order Artiodactyla; family Bovidae; genus Bubalus; species Bubalus bubalis. The sequence continues at coordinate 31,118,161 of NC_059167.1, forward strand.
TACCTTAACCATGCTGTTAATTCCTTCTCAACATATTTTTGAACTGCAATTACATTAAAAAATTAAGAATTTATTACATTTTTTAGAACCTCAATTCTTTCATTATAACCTATGATTTCTCTCTACTGTAGCAATCAATAGTTGTAAGTATAAATAACTTATACAAGAAGAGGAAACTTGAGTTGACTTGACCAAATGCTTTTATTTCTATTAGATTCTCAAATTAGGACAGGGAAAATATTATCATTTTTTAATCATCAGAAAACTGAGAGTCAGAGAAATTGTCTTGCTGAATGACATAAAGGTAGCAACACTAGGCCTAACCTGGACCTTTTACAGTGCCGCTACTACTATGCCATTCAGGCTTTCACCCACCCTTTATCCTCCTTGTTTATTATTGGACTGAATTGTGTCTCCTCATATTTATATGTTGAAGTCCTAGTCCCTAGTCCCTCAGAATGTGACTGTATTTGAGTCTTTAAAGAGGTAACTAATGTTAAATAAATGAGGTCATTAGATGAGCACTAATCCAGTATCACCGGTGTCTGTATGAAGAGGAGATTAGGACATAGACACAGAGGGGAAGACCATGCAAAGATACAGAGTACAATTACAAGTAAAGAAGAGAGGCTGCAGAAGTGACCAACCCTGCTGACATCTTAATCTTGGACTCTGGCCAAGAACTGTGAGGAAATAAATTTTTGTTGTTTAAGTCATCCAGTCTGTGGTACTTTGTTATGGCAGTCCTAGAAAACTAATAAATTACTGAATATGTGATTCCACTTTCTTGGAATTCTTCTCTTTGTAATTTAACATATTTCATAGAATTTAAGATGTCAACAATTGTTAAGATATGTAAATGTTTTGTGTATACTAAGAAAGGGAAAAAAAGCTCAGCTAGATAAACTATGCCATCAATTAAGGTACCACCTGATTTCAAGATTTTAAAATATTAAAGGGGGTGTTTCAGAATGGATGAAATATGGGAAATTTATCTTATTTTATTTTATTCTTTAGAGAAATTGATAACATCATAACCTTCAATAAAATTGAAAAGAATTAAATCACACAATTAAATTGAAACATTACCAGTGCCTTACTTATAAATGAAAAGAAGTCTATTAAGTCAGATTAAGAAAAATGACTCAGTTGTAAATCACTTTCAAAAAATTATGTATTTGGACTGTCATTTTTAATATTTTAAATCCAGTGATATAAAAATCACATGAGATAGCTTTAAGTGTTGAATAATATCTACAGTAGCATGTTTTTGGCCATTATTCACTTTAGAATGCTCATTAAACATATTTAAGAAAGAGAACTCTAAAACAACAATGCTAAATGTGATTTCAGGGATCTTACATATCTATGACTAGCAGAATTTGCCACTCTTTGAAAATTCCCACTTATTTAACTAGATAGTTACATTTTAGATAAATTTAGCTCTTAATCCTTAAGAATCTAATTTGCTTCCCTACAGCCCCACCCTGCCCTTTCCCTCAAGACTTTTCTACCATCTTAGCAAATTTAATCCAGCAGGTGAAATGTAGGTTCATTAACTCTCTGATATATCCTAGCATGACCTTATCTTATTACTGCCCACATTTCTGTACTTCTCTACAGCTTTTGCCCTCTTCTCCCTTTAAACTGACCTTAGAATTTTCTATCTCCTCCTGTTCTGTATCACCTAACTGACCTCTTTACAAACCTTCAAATATGCTCATAACTTCACTAGCTACCATCTCTTACCTATTTTTCAAGGACAAGTTCCTTGAACATGCAGTCTCTAACCTCTATTGTTTTTACTGCCTATCCAATAATTTCCCACACTTCCAAATCTGATACTCTGAAGGTTACCAGTGGTTTCCTTTTTGTTGAATCTAATTGTCTACATCCAATATTCTTTTCACAGGCCTCATTCTTTTCATCATTTGACTTTGGTCAATCACCCATTTTCTCCTGACATCAAGAGTTTGTATTTCTTGGTTTTCTTTCAAAATTTCTTGAATGACTCCTCTGCTGGTTCTTTTTTTCCCAGCCATTGAGAGGTAGTGGGGGGAGTTGTGTCTCTACATGTCTTTTTGGCTTTTCATTCTTTGTTTTTTATCATTATTTCCTAAATAAGCACATATACCATGACTTGACCTATCACCTCCACTGGGATAATTCTAAACTATACATCTCCAGTTCTGATCTGTGGTCCAGTACCACTACTTGAAAAAGTTTCCATTTTTATGTCTCAGAGTGGTCACAACATTATCCTCCCCCTAGCGTTAGAAAAATGTTTGCCAATGTCTTAATGAAAGCATGAAAACATCCTGAACTATTTTTCTCTCCTTGTATATTTAGTCACTAAGTCCTAATATTTACTTCTTTTAAACAACCTTTTGGACTCCCCCTTTACTCACCCTTTCCACTGACACCATGACACCATTCTAGTCCCAGCCCTTATTATGTCATTCATACTGGATAAAAAATGCATGCGCTTTGGTGAGCTAGAATGCAATCTTCTATAGCCCTAGAATATTGCATTTACATTATTTATATAAATAACTCAAGATACACCCATTTGTGATTACTCAAATATTTTTGTCAATGAATCTGTTCTAATAGTGATGCTTATATCTGCTTTCAAAATAGGATGATAATTAAGTCAGTTTTTAATAATAAAGACTTATACATTAATAATGTTGCTACTCACCCTGAAGAAAGAGGAACTTTAAATTTCTTAGTCTGTTAAGTTGTAGTTGAATCAAATTACAAATTCCATTGTAGCCCAAATGAAGAACTTCTAAACTGTTCATTATTGGAGGCAAATTTTCACTGCTTGTTGTATCTCTGAAACACAAATATCAGTTTGGCCCATAAACTTAATTTCAAATTAGCTGTTTGTATAAACATAAAAAGGCAGTTTATTATGCTGCTGCTAAGTCACTTCAGTCGTGTCTGACTCTGTGTGACCCCATAGATGGCAGCCAACCAGGCTCCCGTCCCTGGGATTCTCCAGGCAAGAATACTGGAGTGTGTTGCCATTTCCTTCTCCAGTGCATGCAAGTGAAAAGTGGAAGTAAAGTTGCTTAGTTGTGTCTGACTCTTTGCGACCCCATGGACTGTAGCCCACCAGGCTCCTCCATCCATGGGATTTTCCAGGCAAGAGTACTGGAGTGGGTTGCCATTGCCTTCTCCGAGTTTATTATGTACTTACTATAAGCTGAAGAAAAAGAATGAATTTTCTAATAGAGCAAATTAAGCTATAACATTCTGCCTTTATAATTCATATAATAATCACTTTTTCTTCTTTAAAATCAGTTTTATATGATAAAGAACAAAGAAATACAGAGAGTTACTCAGAATAAAAAGCAACAGCTGGCACAATCAGGCAAGAAAAAGAAAAAAATAGTGACAGACTTTATTTTCTTGGCCTCTAAAATCACTACAGATGGTGACTGCAGCCATGAGATTAAAAGACACTTGCTCCTTGGAAGAAAAGCTATGACAAACCTTGACAGTGTATTAAAAAGTACAGACATTACTCTGTCAACAAAGGTCCATCTAGTCAAAGCTATGGTTTCTCCAGTAGTCATGTACAGATGTGAGAGTTGGACCATAAAGAAGGACAAGCACTGAAGAATTGATGCTTTTTGAACTGTAGTATTGGAGAAGACTCTTGAGAGTCCCTTGGACAGCAAGGAGATCAAATCAGTCAATCCTAAAGGAAATCAATCCTGAATATTCATTGGAAGGGCTGATGCTGAAGCTGAACCTCCAATACTTTGGCCACCTGATGTGAAGAGCTGACTCATTAGAAAAGACCTGATGCTGGGAAAGATTGAAGGCAGGAGGAGAAGGGGACGACAGAGGATGAGATGGTTGGATGGCATCACTGACTCAATGGACATGAGTTTGAGCAAGCTCTGGTAGATGGTGAAGGACAAGGAAGCCTGGTGTGCTGCAGTCCATGGGGCTGAGTGACTGAACAGCAACAACTCTAGATTGGAAAGGAATTAGTAAAACTGTCTTTATTCTCAGATGACATGATCTTGTATTTAGAAATCTGAAGGAATCCACCAACACAACAACAACAAAACAAAACTATCATTGCACCAATAAATTAATTCATGAAGATACAGGGTAAGAGATTAAAATACAAAAATCAATTGAATATCTATACATCTGTAATAACTGAGAATGAAATTAAGACTTTGTTTACAATATTATAAAGCATGATAAAATACTTCCAAAAAAATTAACAAGAGGAATTGAAAATGTATACATAGAAGACTACAAAACATTGCTGAGATAAAGATCTAAATGAATAGAGAAAAATCTCATGTTCACACAGTAGAAGACTATTACTACTAAGACAGTAGTTCTCCCAAAATTGATTAATGAATCAATTCAATCTCTATCAAAGTCTAGTAGGTTTTCTCCCTTTTCTTTTCCTCCAGAAAATAACATCTCATCATAGCATTTATGAGAAAATGCAAACAACCCAGAATACCTATAATAATCTTTGAAAAGAATAAGGTTGGAGGGCTTATCTTTCCTGATTTCAAAACTTATAAAGCTGCAGTAATCAAACCAGTCTGAAACTCGCAAAAGGATAGACTCACAGATCAATGGAATAGAATTAAGAGTCCAGAAATAAACTTCTACAGTTATAGTCAATTGATTTTCAACAAAGTTACCAAGGCTATTCAATTTAGCCCTCACATTTTACTTCACAATATAGACAAAAATAAATTCAAAATGGATTATAGTCTTAAATGTAAGAGAAAAAAATTTCTTGAAGAAATCATGAGAAAATCTTTGTAACCTTAGGTTAGGCAAAGAGTTCTGAGGTACAACAACATCATAATCTGTAAGAGAAAAAGTTGATAGATTGGACTTTATCAAAATTTAAATTCTTTTAAAAGATATCATTTAAGAAAACATAAAGACAAGCCACATGTTTAGAGAAAAATACTTGTAAATCATTTATTTGATAAAGGTGTTGTATCCAGAATATTTGATGAATTTAATAATAAAAACCCAAACAGCATAACTGAAAAATAAGCAAAATATTTAAACAGGCAGTCACCAAATAAGATAAAATAATGGCTAAAAAGCATATGAAAAGCTGCTCAACGTTAGTCATAAGGGAAATGCAAATTAAAACCACACTAAGATACTTCTTTAACTCCATTAGAATGGCTATAATAAAAAATGTAGACAAATGTTGGTGAGGATATGGGGAAATTAGAACCCTCAAAACTTTTTTTGGTAATGGAATTTGGTACAACCACTTTGGAAAAGAGTGTGGCAGTTTTTTAAGAAGTTGACTCAGGAATTTCACACTTAGATGTCTACATTTTTTATTACAGCCATTCTAATGGAGTTGAAGTATCATATTGTGGTTTTAATTTGCGTTTCCCTCATGACTAACGTTGAATTGTACATAAAGGGCAAGTGTTACGGTATGTGAATTGTATCTCAAAACAAACAAACAAAAAAACAACAACCCACAGTTCTTAAACATGCAAGGTTTTTTCATTTACTTTTTTCTTTTTTACAATACGGGTATGAAATGGAAGAAGCAGGGAAAAACAATAACAAAGGAGTATTTTGGTGTCTTTTTATTTACAAAGTTTATTTTTGCTAGGCAGCTATTAAGTATTAAATAAGCTAAATGTATGTTACTACTGGCATTGATATGACTAACCGCTTTTAAAATTCCCAACCAAAATTATTTATAGTTGTAAAAAAAGAATAATACCTGTTTATTTTTGAAGTTCCTTGCTGCCCATAGCCACTTGAAGGCACTTTCTGGTACAGCAGTTGTCTACTGGTCAAGTGAGTCTGAGGTTTTAGTCGGGGTATGATTGATTCAATATGGTTATAGTTTAGGCATAACACCTACAGAAAGAATACATGATTACTCAGCTATTAAAATATGAATGATGCTGTATATATATCTTTGGTTTGAGGTTATCACCATCCTAAAAACTATTAAGATGCTATGGATAAAACTTGGACTATACAACATAATTTAATATATTAGTGTTAACAATGACAAATTTTTATGTCCCAAGTTGTCTGGATTTGACTGTGAAAGTGTATTTTATTATTTGACATGCTGAGAAATGACACCATTTCAGACAAAACAATGAAGACCCTAGAAAGCTGCTCAACTTTCTCAACCTGTACTCCTGACTTCTCCAAGCTTTATTTAGATGAAATAACTCTTTAGTTGGAGAGATTGTTATTTCCCTAAGTTTAAAAGGCCTTAGCCTTAGCAAATGTCTCAAACCTATAGGACAGGAGGCAATGAGGCTGCTTTGAGAACCACAGTGCCCTCCAACTTCACTCATGACAGAGGCAGCTTTCCATCCCATCTCCTATTAGAGAGGAAGATTCACTGCTTATAAGACAATCACATAAAATTGAGGGGCAGGAGGAAAAGGGGACGACAGAGGATGAGATGGCTGGATGGCATCACCGACTCAATGGATGTGAGTTTGAGTGAATTCCGGGAGTTGGTGATGGACAGGGAGGCCTGGCGTGCTGCAATTCATGAGGTCGCAAAGAGTCGGACACGACTGAATGACTGAACTGAACTGAACTGAACTGAAATCACTTTGGGAAGTAATACTTTTTTTCTTGGTGAAAAATTGCTTTAGGAAAAATAATTTCTTTTCTTTAATGACATGAATATACATTTTAGTCTAAAGTAAAGAAGATTACAACCTGCACTGGAAATCTTAAAAGAAAAAAAGAAAATTTGTGAGTGACTCACCTTCACATTAGGCAGATAGATTAATCCACTGAATGAGGTGAGATTATTGTTCTGTAGATTCACATTACACACATTTCTAAACTGGTCAACTGGAATCAAATCCACAGTTCTGAATTGAGACAGAGTAAATACAGTTATAACTTTAATGGGCATATTATATTGGTGAAATCTCTCACATGTAACACCAAAGCCATTTTGAAAAATTTATCTGACAAATTCTATGAAAAATAATTGCCATAGTATAAAATGTATGGATCAAATGATCGGATAAATACATATTTTTGTTGGGTATATGTGTAAGAAAAATGACATAGAATTTCATTGACTTAAGAAATATGTCTATTACCACATAAATAGCACTATCATAAAAGAAACATCCAATTTCTTTATAAATTCACATACGTGCTCATGAAATCATAGTGAAGTTGATACGGTAATCCAAAAGATATTCAGTTGTAAACTGTAGAGGATATATATGAAACAGGTTATTTCTGAAATGCCAGGAAGAGGTTTGGGATGGGAAAGAAAAGGAGAAAGTAGGTAAGGTCTTTGAAAACAGTTTTCTGTGTAATTTCCTGAAAACTTTTATGGCATTCCACCTTATAAGGATGTTTTGGTAATTAGTCAGAATGCTTGATTCCTAGTTGATAGCTTTAAAACTTTTTTACCTTCATTTGAGCTATGAAGAAGAGCATAAAGCTAAATCACCTTGCTCTGATTCCTTCTTTTTAAAGATATATCAGTTTATTTCATTTATTTCTTTTTTAAATTGAGGTATAGTTGATGTACAAATGTATATAAATTTCAGATGTACAACATAGTGATTCACAGTTTTTAAAGATTACACTCCATTCACAGTTATTGTAAGATATTGGCTATATTCCCTTTGCTGTATAATATATTCTTGTGGCTTATTTATTTTATACAGACTATATGTAGCTCAGTCTCCTACCCCTATTTTGCTCCCGCCTTCCCTTTCCCCAATAACCACAGGTTTATTCTCTGTATCTGTGAGTTTTTTTTTGTTGTTGTTATATTCACTAGTTTTATTTTTTAGATCACATACAAGTGATATCATATAGTATTTGTCTTTCTCTGTCTGACTTATTTCACTTAGTGTGATACCCTCCACCTATGTTACTGCAAATGACACAATTCTGTTCTCTTTTGTGGCTGAATACTATTCCATTGTACATATATATACTATATCTTATGTATCATCCGTTTATGGCCATTTAGGCTGCTTGCATATCTTGGCAATTGTAAATAATGCTGCTATGAACATAGGGGTGCATGTATTTTTTTAATTAGTATTTTTCATTTTTTTTTTCCCCAGATGAATGCCTGGGAATAGAATTGCTGGGTCATATGTTAGTTCTGTAAAAATGTCAACTCAGATCTTCTGCCCATTTTTAATCAGGTTTTTTTTTTTTTTTTTACATTGAATTGTATGAACTGTTTATATATTTTGGATATTAACCCCTTGTTGGTCATATAATTTGAAAATAATTTTACATATTCAGTAGGTTGTCTTTTCATTTTGTTGATGGTTTCCTTTGCTGCACAAAAGCCTAACCACATCTTTAAATCCTCAACTCTTAAGTTATAATTATAACATACTTTATCCATTAGTAAGTTGCTTATTCTTTCAACATGTTTTCATTAGTTATTTCCTAAGTGCAGACGATGTGTTTAGAAAGTCTACAAATATGAAAGACACTGTCCATGCACTCAAGAAATGGGAAAAACTATAATAAGAAATACTATAATAAAAAAAGGAAAACTGCCACAATACAGTTAGGCATAACTGAATTTTAGGGAAAGAAAAACCTATTTGGGGAAGTCAGAAATGACTTCACTGGGGAGAAAGATCTTAAAATGAGACTTGGAGAATTTGGGGCATCTGTCAGGCAAGAAAGAGTTCCCGGCAGAGAAACAGCTGCAAGCAAAGGCAGAAACATGAAACAGCATTTTGTGACTGAGATTAAGGAATAGAATATTTTAGAATTTCTGGACTATAAAGAGTTATGGTGCAGTAAAGGTAATGATTACAAGAGATAAAAATGGACTGGCAATGAAAGGGCGTCCCATGTCATACAAAGAGATTTAAAATTTTATTCTCTCTACAGTGGAAAGCCACTGAAAGATGTTGAGAAGGGAAGTGATCTGATAAAACTTGCATTGTAATAGGCAGTATGGATAATAGATGGACTTACAGGTAAGGTTATATGAGACAAAAAACAATAGTTTCTAAAATAGGTAATTCTCCATTCTAGGACAATGGCAATGACTATGGAGAGAAGGTAGAGGGAACTATGACACATACTTAAGACACAGACTCTGGAGAATGTAGTGATTAACTAAAAATGGAGGACAAAGGAGAGAGAGATGTGGACCCTAGATTTTTGGCTTGGGCAACAACAGGAGAATGTTATTTCCTAGATGCTATCTAGGGAGCAAATATTCAAAAGAGGAGCCCAGGTTCAGGCTAAATTAGGGGTTCATCATACATTAAAACTACAGCTGAAGATATCTGCCTATGAAGAGTACAGAATAGAAAAAAGAAGAGAAAAGGATTTATTAACCATTATCATTATCTAACAATAACAACATTCATGAGAACAGCATCAGAGGAATGCTAACAGTGAAAGCCAGATAATGCTGGATTAGAGTGATACAATGTGATGAGCAAACATAGTATGTTCCCATTTAAAAAACTTGGTTATAAAATAAAATAGAAATATAAAGTCTTAGAAAGAGCTTGATTACATTTTTAATCATAATGTGTGATAATAAAAGTTATTAATGCACTTCAAAGATGGAAAAATTAATATGAGATTGTGAAGTAGGGTGGTCGATTTTCTGAATTATTGGCTATATTTGGATAAGACGTATAAATTATAAACCTTACAAAAATAATAATGACTACACATTTAATTATAATATCAAATTGCTATTGTTTAGTCATGTCTAAAACTTGGGACCTTATTGTCCTTGCGACTGCCATGCCCCTCAGTGCATGGGACTGCCCAGGCAAGAATACTGGAGTGGGTTGCCATTTCCTACTCCAAGGGATATCCCTGACTCATGGATTGAACCCACATCTCCTGCTTGGCGAATGGATTGTTTACCACTGAGCTGCCAGGGAAGCCCTCAAATATCAAATAGCATATAATAAAATGATTGTACCTGATGGATGATGAAGTCCAATTTAGTTCTTGCATTTGGGTGAAATTTGGGTGTCCTTGTCGTTCAGCAATCATGTCAGAAGTAAGTCTGCCACCAAACAAATCTTTTGCACACTCAGTCTCTGGTGGTTCCTGTATATGAGGATATTTAGAAAGTGATGTCCTTTCTTACAGATGATTGTGCTGTGCTTAGTCACTCAATTGTGTCTAAGTCTTTGTGACCCCCAAGGACTGTAGCCCATCAGGCTCCTCTGTCCGTGGAATGCTCTAGGCAAGAGTACTGGAGTGGGCTGCCATGCCCTACTCCAGGTTTACAGATGACTAAATGTCTTTAATTCTTTGGTTCCAGGTCAAAATGGAGTGGACTCATTTCTCCCTATTTCATACTAAGTACAGCCAAACCTTCTGGATATTACATATAAAATACACATAGGAAACTGAAAGGTTCAGAGAAGAAGGCAGACCAGCTAAAGACCTTGGGACCTGAGGAATAACACTGTGGTGAGTTCTCTGGTGTGTTACTCTGATAATAATAAGAAACCTTCATCTACTGTTCCTGCTTGGCCATATGGTCAGGCAGGAGAACAATGAAAACCTGACCTGTTAAAATGATGTCCATATGGGGCACAGCCCTATGGAAAATGATGGGTATATTAAAGTAGGGCACATTGATGCCCATCTGAACTCACTTTCAATTTTGGAAGGTGATTGAAATCGACAAGCAGATAGGCCCATATGTTCACTTAAGGTGGCCACCTGGGTCTGTAAAATAGGTGGACATTGGGGGTCTACAGCAATGCAGAGATAGGCTGAATCTAGACATATTCCTCTTGCACCCTCTTAGGTACAAAATGCCAATAAGCACTGTTCCGTCTGCCAGCAAAAGAGACAGAGACTGCAGATGGCTATGTGGCAGATTTCCCTGTGGGAAGGCCCTGAACATAGCTGGCAAGTCAGACTGAGGCTGGTAGCCCTGGGGAGCTACAAATAGGTCCTGACAGGAATAGATCCTGACCCTGGACTGGGATTTGCTTATCCAGTGTAAATGCAAATGCATATATTGGTATGAAAGAGCTGGAACTGAAGATATGACACCAATTTGGACAGTTGATGGTTATTTCTTCAGACCAAGGAACATGCTTTACAGCCCATACTGTGCAACAATGGGCAGGAAACTATCCTTTTCAGAGTAGTAGTTTGATAGAGAATTGGACTGGGCAATTAAAACATTGGTTATCTAAAACGGGGGGGATAGAATCATGACAGTCTGGGGTCTGGCTTACATGTCTTTCTGAGTGTGCTCACACTCAGTGAACATGAGTGGAGCTAAAAGAGTGTCCCCAGTGGATAGATGTCTGTTTTTTGGTGGATCTGGGGGACAGGGGAAGGATGCTGATATGACTATGCACTTCTTACTAAGGAAGGATGATGCTGGTAAAATCATCATACTTTTTCTTTCCTTCTTCCTCACATCACCTCAACTTTCTTTTTCCTACCCGATGCAGTGGTCACAGAACTACACCTGCAATTATAAGTGCTAGAAATAGGGATCATTTTTAAGCAAGAAACTATGCTTTTAAACATTTTGTCAGAATTCCTAAAGGCCCAATGGGGGTAGATTTTACCTTCACTCCATCTGGCAAAATTGGAATTAACAATGAATGTATCTGTATTTGCTGGTAGCAAAAATAGACCACTTGTTTTGCACCTATTATCACCTTGCCCGATCTTAAGCGAGGTGGGCTGAGGGAAGGTATGGTAGACTAGTATCGCTGTCTGCAATCTAGACCAGCACAGTGGCCAAACCTAATGCCCCTTCCAGAGGTGGAAAATATGGGTATAAATAGAAAGGATGGGGAAGAGAAGTTGTGGGTAAAGGAATTAATGAATACGTAATGTAATGAGGGAAAGCCAGTATTATTTATATTACCTCAAAAGAGGCTAGAGCAAGAGTTGATATTGTCTCAGTTCAATTATAGCAGATGCTTGAAAGCATCTGTTTTCTGAGACTACTCCTGTTTTAGGAAACTGACAAAAGTCTCCAATGGAAAGCTGTAAATCTGAGTAGCCTCACCCTGGGAGACATTTCCATGATTATGGACTGTATAATAACTGAATGGGATTATAGCAATATTCCAAAATCTTTTGAATTTATGATCATTTTGCTGTAAAAAGACAAGGGCATGAGCTATGATATTGTGACCTATAACAAGAAACATACATTTGGTCTTTGTCTACTGTTCCTGGCACATAGCTCCTAAAACCCTTGTAATTTCCTGTTCAGCCACTCAGTCATGTCTGGCTCTTTGCAACCCCATGGACTGCAGCATGCCAGGCTTCCCTGTCCTTCATCATCTCCTGGAGCTTGCTCAGACTCATGTCCATTGAGTTAGTGATGCCATCCAACCATCTCATCCTCTCATTTCCTTCTTCTCCTGCCTTCAATCTTTCCCAGCATCAGGGTCTTTTCCAATGAGTCAGTTCTTTGCATCAGGTGGCCAAAGCATTGAAGCTTCAGCTTCAGCATCAATCTTTCCAATGAATATTCAGGATTGAGTTCCTAAAGGATTGACTGGTTTGATCTCCTTGCTGTCCAAGGGACTCTCAAGAGTCTTCTACAATACCATAGTTCAAAAGCATCAGTTCTTTGGTGCTCAGGCTTCTTTATGTTCCAACTCTCACATCTGGGAATCATTTATTATAATATTGTGGTTTTTGTTTTCGATTCCTGAAATAGCTCCAGAACCACCAGGTGAAAGGAGCGTGCTTCCATTCCTAACAAGCCTTTCAACCACACCTGAGTTTATCTTAACAAGATGACTTTTGGAAAGTCCCTGAGAATGGGGACTGGTTGCTGGGAAAACCAACCATGATTAGAAAGTTGGAACTTCCAGTAACATTACCTTACATCCTGGTATGATTATATATCCATGGAGCCCTGGAGACAGAGTGAGACTTAGCTGTCCATGCTTTACCATTAAAAAGTCATGTCACTTCGAATAAGGCATTTAAATTCTCTGGCGTTCTTTGTGTTCATTCACAAAATAAAGCCTTTGGACTATGTTATTTCTAAAGTCAATGTCTATTTACCTCTCAAACACTCTAGGATCATGTTGCCTTCTACCTCCTGCTACATCTACTTTTGGTGGCTTCTTTTCCTCTTTACATTTACTAAATGAAGTTGTTAAAGCCTCACTTAGGTTTACTTTCTCTACTCTCTTTCCTTAGTCAATGGTATATGCTTTTGGTTTTAACTAGGCAACGTTCTTTAAATTACTTCCAAATCTAAACAAATGTAAATTAAATGTCCATATCTGACGTTAGTCCTGTGTTTTCAACTGCCTGTTTGCCATCTCCAATCAGATGATTCACTATCGTATAAAACTTAGTGTGTCCAACACTAATCATCTTATTCCTGAAACTACTTTTCCTCCTATAATATTTCTGTTATGATATCTCTTACTGGCATAGACTCAAGCCTTACAGACCTCTTTTATTCTTTCCTTTCCTCATCTTTCAAATTTAATTGGTTGCCAAGTTCTGTCAATTCTTCCTAGTATTTCTACCTTTCAACTCTCCATTTATAATACTATTTCCCCTTGGTTCATTTCAGTTTCTCAGTACCTCATATCTAGATTAAGCTAATAGTCTCCTATTGGTTTTTTTGTATATTGCTCTAAACACTGCTGTTAAATTTCCTAATATATAATTTTGAATTATGTTATTCCCCTACTCAAAAACTTCAATGCCTTACCATTACCTCTCAATTAAAGTCTAATCTTCATGTCCCATTATCAATTCATATATTCTACCTCATCCTACAAAAATTTTGTGGAGCTTACAGGAGGAATATATAATCAAATAGTAAGATGTAAATAATAGTGGAGATTGAGAATGATGTAAGTTAGAAGAGATCAAGTGTTGGGATAGGGAGAGAGACCATAAGTCCTACAGGGTTTCTGTTACTGAACCACAAATTTGGCTCTGAGCTTTAAGGTAGTCAAAGTGAAAAGGAAAATAGTTAAATAATACTCATTTTCAGCAAGGAGAGCATAACTTTTCTTCAGGGGAAAATGTTTTTCCTACACTTACTTCCAAAAGCACTTTCCGAGGTGGCCCTTCAATTGAGGGCACAGAGCGATGGGAAGGATAATATTCTCAACAACGCCCTGGCGCATGTGCGGTACTAGCTTCAAATGCCTGTTTTAAAAACAACCCTCAGTGAGAACCAACACCTGAACAAAACCAAGTATGCAACATGCTAGAGAAGTGTTCATGTTTGGGGGAGAATACTTTTGATTCTTCATTCTGAGGAGGGTCTTGAAAAAAGCAAGGTTAGAATTAGTAATCTTATCAGAGTACCTCAAAGTTCCAAATAATCATAAACTATCTCTCAATTTTCTAGAAACTTGAAGAGTTTTAAAGTCTGACAGGTGCTAGGCAGTGTTACACAGGGAACTTTCTATTCTCCACACATTTGTTGTGCATGTATCCTATTACACGGAAATCAGAAGCCTTGAATGAACCTGCTTGTTACAGAATTCAAGTTTCCAAATATTGCTTTCATAGTCAATCCTATGTTCTGTGTTATTTTTTAACACAGTAAAAAAAGTTATTTTTTACTAGTAATGTTGACATACCATTCGTTGGTTCAAATATGTTTTTCTTAAATCTTAACTGTATTTTTCCAGGTAACAGGAAGCAGTTTTTAGGCCCAAGAAGATGGTAGGGCTCCAGGGCAGTTTTTCTATCCTGTCTCATAAAATTGTGCTCTTTATTTGTTAGGCATTGGATTCAGTGGGTTTAAATGTAAGCAGTATCTTCCCTTCTGTGCCACCTCATTTAGACAATTAAAAACTGACCAAAGGAGAAAAAATTAAAACCCAGATCTAAAATGTGCTTTAGGGATCAAGATTTTAATAAGCATAGTAAGTTTATGTACTAGTGATAAAGCAACATTCAAAATGACTATGACCTATGGATATATATTAATATGCAGTTTGGACCAAATGCTATGAGTCAACAAAAAACTTACAATTGAGATTCCATCCAAAGCTTTCAGTTCTGGAAGATGAAATATTACAAACAACCGGTAGTTTTCTTGATTCCATACAATAATGTTTCCATACATGTCTAGAATAACCAGGTTGCATAAACCCTGCATAATAAAAATACATTTAATGTGATATACATATATACTCACTCTAACCAGTTTTTTCCCCTTAAGAGTTTAATCAGCCTTGAATTTTAATATTTGAATTACTCTATCATTCCATAGTGATTTGAGATCTTTGGAGTGTACTATTTACAGTACACTTTCAGACTATTGTATAATTTGGTGCAGTATTTCAGTGGTCTATACTATATGATCAGAATCACTTTTTGGATACTGGTGCTAAATGTATTACCCATGATAAAGACTCGTAAAGAACTTAGCAAAGTTTAAAACATATGCTATGTTTATGGAATAACAGTCTATTAAATAGTACATGGCTATTATGTAGTATATGACTTCCCTGGTGGCTCAGATGGTAAAGCATCTTGCTTACAATGTGGGAGACCTGGGTTCGATCCCTGGGTCGGGAAGATCCTCTGAAGGAAATGGCAACCCACTCCAGTACTCTTGCCTGGAAAATCCCATGGATGGAGGAGCCTGGTAGGTTACAGTCCACGGGGTCCCAAAGAGTTGGATACGACTGAGCGACTTCACTTACTTACTTACTTATTATGTAGTATACAAATATGGGCTTCCCAGGTGGCTCAGTGGTAAAAGAATCCACCTGCCAATGCAGGAGGCACAGGAGATGCCAGTTCGATCCCTGGGGGGGAAAGATCCTCCAGAGGAGAAAATGGCAACCCACCCTGGTACTCTTGCCTGGAAAATCCCATGGACAGAGGAGTCTGGTGTGCTACAGTCCATGGGGTCTCAAAGAACTGGACATGACTGAGCACATACATAAGCACATATACAAATATAATAGTGAAATGAAGCAATGAAAAACACAGTCTTCTGATGAGGGATAAAACTGAAGTGCTTCTGCCTGGTAAGGGAGTAGCAGACTTCAATGTGCTTCCTTATTAGATATTTTGATGTGCCTTTGCTGTGAAGGAAGGGCCCTGACTTTTTACCCTGAGGGGGTAAAACTACTTACTCTGTCTATAATGTAAAATGTTTATTATGTAGCTATTGTTGATTAGGTTGACTCTACAGCTCTAGAAGTAGTTGTATTGGGGGAATATGATGAGGATAAGTTTGCAAGCAAGAAAAGATAGGAAATGGATGTAAGTTTTTGGTAGGAGATAAAGTCCTAGCAATGTGGTATCAGCAAAAGGAGAGAGGCCATTGGGAGTCTCAGTGGTAGGAAATGACCTTTGAACTTTAGAAACTATGAAGTCCCACATTACATTTGAAGTAAATCCCTATTCTTTGTTGTAGTAAACTTCCATTTTATTAAAACCTCCAGTAAAATCTGTTATACAGAAACCTCAATATAAGAGGTTTCCTGGGGAGAATTAAAGAAAGCAAAACTGGGCAAAGCAGACATTACTTTGCAAACAAAGGTCCGTCTAGTCAAGGCTATGGTTTTTCCAGTGGTCATGTATGGATGTGAGAGTTGGACTGTGAAGAAAGCTGAGCGCTGAAGAATTGATGCTTTTGAACTGTGGTGTTGGAGAAGACCCTTGGACTTCAAGGAGATCCAACCAGTCCATTCTAAAGGAGATCAGTCCTGGGTGTTCTTTGGAAGGAATGATGCTAAAGCTGAAACTCCAGTACTTTGGCCACGTCATGCGAAGAGTTGACTCATTGGAAAAGACTCTGATGCTGGGAGGGATTGGGGGCAGGAGGAGAAGGGGACAACAGAGGATGAGATGGCTGGATGGCATCACCAACTCAATGGACTTGAGTTTGGGTGAACTCCAGGAGTTGGTGATGGACAGGGAGGCCTGGCATGCTGCGATTCATGGGGTCACAAAGAGTGGGACACAACTGAGCGACTAAACTGAACTGAACTGACCAGAGAGGGTAGAAGCCATAAGTGAGAACCAGAAAGTAGTGAAAGATAATCAAGAACTGCTCTGAGAAGAGGAACTGTTAATGAATCTTATCCCCCAATCAGGTTAGGCGATCCTTGGAAATACTTAAGGAAGGCACAGTTAGAAGTAATGGAGACCGGGTTATTTTATTTGAGGACTAAAATATATTTCTCTGAAGCTATCAACCTGGGGACACTATCAACTATGGTTACACACTCGCATGTTTGTATGTGTACACAAATTGAATGCAGATACATTTTAACAAACCTTGTTTTTCCTGATTTTTATTTTCTTCTTTACATTATTCTATATTTTCCAAATTCTATATAGTGAGCATGTATTACTTTCATAGTATAAATAAATAAAATTTTTAGAAAAATAAAAACATTAGTGCCCCCAGATAGTCACCTTTAAATTGTAGATCTCCTGATTGAGAGCAATATAGTTATTGCTTACGTATAATTCAATTAGTGTAAAAGCTTTTTGTAAACCACTCAGTGAAGTGATTCTGTTGTTCTCAAGAGAAAGGGAATGCAGATGAGGCATGTTATCAAAAGTATGCTTTTCCAAACCAGTGAGGAGATTATTATTTATGCTGAGGCGGGTTAATTTAGTCAGCTTGGAAATGCCTAGAAAAATAAGCAAATTCAAAAAAAGATTCAGACAGCACTTAAAGGTTAATTTAAAAAATAAGCTGCTGGTTGTTTTACTGTTTCTCTTTTTCTAAGTTCAAGTTACTTGACAGATTTTATAGTATTGATCATCATTGTTTTTCCTTTTGTTAAAGAAGAATATAATGTGCATTAAGTCCCAACTAATATATTAAATTCTAATTTTGGATTTCTAAGTAGACTCATTTTTCTTAGATGTTAAGGGAAAGCACTGTGTAGGAATATTGAATTAAGCTTTCAAATAACCTTTTAATGATGTAGTTAATTAAGGTTTTCATCATCACAATAATATAAAGCTCTACACAAAGCTTCAAGTATTCACCAACCCGTACTGTAAAACATTAAGGGTAAGGAACTAGAATACAATGCTCTGCAAAGTATTCCTTACTGTGGCATCATTTGCAGTAAAAAAAAGAACTCTAATTCTACCTTTTTATGTTTAGAAATACTTTAAGACAGAAATGTGACCTCTCACTACAATCTAATCCCTATGTATTAACACAATATATACTGTAGACACTTTGTAACTGTGGATAGGGTGATGCAGTTGAAAGACAAGAACTCTGGAGTCAGAGTTGATTTCAAGTGTAACACTACTAGATTTAGGACCGTAGGTAAATTATGTAGAATTATGTAAACTCTGAGCCTAATTTTCCTCATCCATGAAATGAATATACCTAAATCTACTTCTAAGGGCTATGGAATTAAATAGAGTGATGTTTGAAAAGTATCAGTTCTAACTATTGTCAAATAAATAATGAATACTCAATAAATTTTATTCATGTTCCTCTCTCACATCAGCCTTTATCATGGGACTATGAAATGCTGAAAGTAAATCAATCTGGGGCCAGTTAGGATGTACTATCAAAGCAAAAATCCTCAAATTGGATATTAGGCCTATCTGTGTTTGCGGGGGGGAAAAAAAAAAAAAAAAAGATAAATATCTGTTAAAGTTTAGTAGGGTAGCTTGCCGGGAGCCAGTGTGAGGAACTCTGCCTGTGGCAAAGGTCATGAGGAAGGAGGCTCGGCATATGCAAAGGCAGGATCGAGCCTCAGGAGTCCCCCTGGAAATTCTCAAGCATCTACCCCCAAAACCAGAGTCTGCCTACTTTATTGCTTTGTGCTCTCACCTACACCTCTGACTTTACGGGGGGGCTGTCCTGGGCGTGACAAGAGTGTTTTAGTTCACAACCGTGAGAGGCATGAGATGTTCTAAACTGTCTGAATACAGATTCCTTTGAGCAGTTAAAAGATTGATTAGAAATTGTATTGGTGAAGGGTTTTTCACTTGTTGGGCCAGTGTTTGCTGCTAAGTTTCCATATCACTTACCTGCTGTGTCCCTGGCAGTGTATTGATTAATATAATTGGTGTAAGTAGTAGCTTTAATGTTTGTAACCTTGGACCCTTGAGTTAATTCTTTTTCTTGTTATAGCCCACCACACCTTTGCCCTACAGGAATGCAACTTTATCTAATGCTTTTGGAGGGTGGCGCCTGACTAATCACCTTGAGAGAAAAATAAGTTTTCTGAAGAAAGGGTCTTAAAATGTTAACAGGCCTCCAGGCCAGAAGATGATGCAAATCACCTAAACTTTTGCATATGATAAGTTTGCAGGAAGGAAGCCTGGCTTACTGCATGACTCTACCCCTTCCCCCATTATCCTCTATGGATAACTTAAGGTATAAAAACTACTTTGGAAAATAAAGTGTGGGCCTTGTTCACCGAAGCTTGGTCTCCCCATGTTGTTCTTTCTCTCACCTTCTGGCTGAATTATTCAGCCTCTTTTCTCCACTGAATTTCCTCACTGAGCTATCCTTATTTAACCACTCTTTATATCCTTAATTAACGTTTAATTAAGCAATTGTTTCCTGATCCTCGCCAACGCCGTCCCCGCTTTGAATTCCCTGGATCCACTGGGGCTGGACCCCGGCAGTAGCTATCTTTGAAAAGTGGGTATAGGGAAAAGACAGGTTGAAGGATTCTTCCTTTCAATAAGCATATGCAGGGGAATAAAAAGGAAATGGGTTCTCAGTTGTATATACAAAGCAAAATTAGCACCCTATTGTATGGGAGTGGAAGGCTAGTGATGGTTCTAAACACAGATGCCTGAGCTAAACCTCTCTACACTCTAACTCAGCTGAAATCTATAGAAGAGAGGCCTGTGAATCTGTACATATATTTGATTAGTGGTGATTGCAGCCATGAAATTAAAAGATGCTTACTCCTTGGAAGGAAAGTTATGACCAACCTAGATAGCATATTCAATAGCAGAGATATTACTTTGCCAACAAAGGTCCAGCTAGTCAAGGCTATGGTTTTTCCAGTGGTCACGTATGGATGTGAGAGTTGGACAGTGAAGAAAGTTGAGCACCAAAGAATTGATGCTTTTGAACTGTGGTGCTGGAGAAGACTCTTGAGAGTCCCTTGGACTGCAAGGAGATCCAACCAGTCCATTCTGAAGGAGATCAGTCCTGGGATTTCTTTGGAAGGACTGATGCTAAAGCTGAAACTCCAGTACTTCGGCCACCTCATGCGAAGAGTTGACTCATTGGAAAAGACTCTGATGCTGGGAGGGATTGGGGGCAGGAGGAGAAGGGGACGACAGAGGATGAGATGGCTGGATGGCATCACCGACTGGATGGACGTGAGTTTGGGTGGACTCCAGGAGTTGGTGATGGACAGGGAGGCCTGGCGTGCTTCAATTCATGGGGTCGCAAAGAGTCAGACATGACTGAGCGACTGAACTGAACTGAACTAAGTGATTCTTATGATCAAGCACTTTTTTATAAACTACTGTTAATCACCATTAAAATAAAGTATAACAAATGTTAAACATTCTATTTTTAAAGATAATTAACACTTGTTTTGCATATGTAATTTTTTTAAGTAAAAATTTCTATTTTATGAAAAAGGTAGTACACACAACACATGCTAAAAACAATTCAAAAACAAATAAATTAAGCCTCTTTCCCAGGCTTTGGTTTTCAATTTTTACCTTCTCTCAATGACAACCCTGTTACCAAAATGCACATCCAGAAATATTCTATACCTAGATAAGTATGCTGATATGTGTGTGTGTGTGTGTGTGTGTGTGTGTGTGTATGGCTACTTATCTTT
Source organism: Bubalus bubalis (assembly GCF_019923935.1). Taxonomy (NCBI): domain Eukaryota; kingdom Metazoa; phylum Chordata; class Mammalia; order Artiodactyla; family Bovidae; genus Bubalus; species Bubalus bubalis. The sequence continues at coordinate 31,138,947 of NC_059167.1, forward strand.
TTCAAAAGTATGCCTCATTCATTCATTTATTAATATATACACAATGGTATAGATCTTGACTACTGCCTAGTTTGTTACATGCTAAGTTTGGTAAGAGATGGTAAACACTGGTTCAGAGATGGGAGGGAAGGCAGAGGAAATGAAAGTCTGCTGGTTGGGTTCATTATATATAGTAACCAACCACAGATCCCACTAAGAGGTGTTTAGAATACTCTGGGCTTAAGAGATGGTAAACACTGGTTCAGAGATGGGAGGGAAGGCAGAGGAAATGAAAGTCCACTGGCACTAGTGGTAAAGAACCTGCCTGCCAATGCAGGAGACGTGAGAGATACAGGTTCTAACCCTGGGTCAGGAGAATCCCCTGGAGGAGGGAAGGCATGACAACCCACTCCGGTATTCTTGCCTGGAGAATCCCAAGGACAGAGGAGCCTGAGGGGCTATAGTTCATAGGGTCACAAAAAGTTGGACACTGCTGAAGTGACTTAGAATATTCTACTCCAAACCTTCTTGGGACTTCTTGGAAGATCTTCCTCTTCAGAAATTCCTTCATTAGTGTTACTCACTTTTTACTCTTCTTAATTAGACATTCATATTTTAAGACTCTAGGATTATCTAACATCTTACCTTCTATCTTTGAGATGCAGTTTCCATCTAATGTGAGCTCTTCCAAGTTAACACACGATTCCAAGCCTTCCATTTTAGTGAGATTATTGTTGCTGAATGAAGCCCATTTCAAATTTTCCAATTTTTCTAAATTTGTGATTTCAAAAAGATGTTGCCCATCTAAATTTAAGGCAGTTATCTGTAGAATGATGCACTTTATATGTTATTTCTGAATCATATCAAAATTCACTGTTATAAGATAAAAAGGCTAATGAAATAATTCAAATGTGGTAATATTAAAAAAAAATTCCTTTAGGAACTAAAGACATGGCAAAGCTCTTAATTTACAGCAAAGTAAAATTTTGATTATTTCTTGAGATTATAACTCAAAGAGGGACTTATATGGTTTTGTAGAAACTGAGCTGTGCCAGTCAGCTTCCCAGTAGTGAAGGACTTGGCTCAGCTGCCGGGAGTGCTATTGGCAGAAAGCCTTCAACTGTCAGTCCCTTCAGGGACAGCATCAGCTGCAGAGAGCAGCCTTGCTCAAGGTCATGCACCTTCCCAGATTGGTACCTACCCAATGATGAAGGGAAAGAAGGGCCTGGCCTTCTCAGCCCAACTTAGGACAGATTTAAAGGGCCATTGTAATTCCAGAACTGCCCACAGGGTCAGCTAAGACTATAACTGAGCCAGCATCATAGCTAAATATCTCTGTATCCTGTAATAAAAACAATGGCACTAATATCTTCCATTTTCAAGGGTCATTTTCTCTTAATTCAGTTTCTACCTTTGGCAAGAGGTTACATGCTGCTTTATGAAGAAGCTGTGGATGTTCCATGACATTTTTTCTTAGCTTTGGGTGAATTCTGACTAGTTCCCCTATTCCCTTGCCAAGATATCTGATTCTTTTTACCTTACCATCCAAACTTTTGACTTGTTCTCTGGCTCTGAGCTTTAAAGTCCTCTTGTTTATTTTGATATATTATCAGAATCTACCCATTGGTTTTGTAGTGTACCTTTATCCTAAATTCCTGTGCTAGAGTGACCACTGTTGAGGTCTCAGTTCAGTTCAGTCACTCAGTCGTGTCCGACTTTTTGTGACCCCACGGACTGCAGCACGCCAGGCTTCCCTGTCCATCATCAACTCCCAGAGCTTGCTCAAACTCATGTCCATCACGTCGGTGATGCCATCCAACCATCTCATCCTCTGTTATTCCCTTCTCCTCCTGCCTTCAATCTTTCCCAGCTTCAGGGTCTTTTCTAACGAGTCAGTTCTTTGCATTAGTGGCCAAAGTACTGGAGTTTCAGCTTCAGTATCAGTCCTTCCAATGAATATTAGGACTGATTTCCTTTAGGACTGACTGGTTGGATCTCCTTGCAGTCCAAGGGACCCTAAAGAGTCTTCTCCAACACCACACTTCAAAAGCATCAATTCTTCAGTGCTCAGCTTTCTTTATAGTTCAACTCTCACATCCATACATGACCACTGGAAAAACCATAGTTTGACTAGATGGACCTTTGTCGGCGAAGTGATTTCTCTGTTTTTTAATATGCTTTCTAGTTTGGTCATAGCTTTTCTTCCAAGGAACAAGTGTCTCTTAATTTCATGGCTGCAGTCACCATCTGCAGTGATTTTGGAGCCCAAGAAAAAATCTTTTACTGTTTCCATTGTTTCCCCATCTATTTACCATGACGTGATGGGACCAGACGCCATGATCTTAGTTTTTTGAATGTTGAGTTTTAAGCCATCTTTTTCACTCTCCTCTTTCACTTTCCTCAAGAGGTTCTTTAGTTCCTTCCTCTTTGCTTTCTGCCATAAGGGTGGTGTCATCTACATATCTGAGGTTATTGATATTTCTCCTGACAATCTTGATTCCAACTTGTTCTTCATTCAGCCCGGCATTTCACATGATGCGCTCTGCATACAAATTAAATTACAGCCTCGACGTACTCTTTTCCCAATTTGGAATCAGTCGGTTGTTCCATATCCAGTTCTAACTGTTGCTTCTTGACCTGAATACAGATTTCTCAGGAGGCAGGTCAGGTGGTCTGGTATTCCCATCTTTTTAAGAATTTTTCACAGTTTGTTGTGATATACACAGTCAAAGGCTTTGGCATAGTCAATAAAGCAAAAGTAGATGTTTTCCTTGAACTCTCTAGCTTTTTCTATGACCCAATGGATGTTGGCAATTCGATCTCCAGTTCCTCTGCCTTTTCCAAATCCAGTTGAACATCTGGAACATTGAGGTCTAGTCCCAATGTCTAGCCCTGTGACACAGCTAGTCACAACTTGACTTCTCTTTCAATTTTAATTTGTCTCTCCTAGTTTTCTGCCCATTACCTATCTGTACCGTCTTTATGAAATAAATGTAGAGGGCAATGGCACCCCACTCCAGTACTCTTGCCTTGAAAATCCCATGGATAGAGGAGCCTGGTAGGCTGCACTCCATGGGGTCGCTAAGAGTTGGACATGACTGAGTGACTTCACTTTCACTTTTCACTTTCATGCACTGGAGAAGGAAATGGCAACCCACTCCAGTGTTCTTGCCTGGAGAATCCCAGGGACAGGGGAGCCTGGTAGGCTGCTGTCTATGGGGTCGCACAGAGTCGGACACGACTGAAGTGACTTAGCAGTAGCAGTATGACATAAAGGGCAAAGCTGACTAAAATCAACTGAACTTAAGATTTTTACATTAAGTTTAATAGAATTGCATTTACCTTCAAGTACCAATTTCCACTCATATGTGAATGTGGTCCTAACTTTGAAGTCTGTGTCAGAATTTTGGCAGAAGGCCATATGCTGAGAATCCGTGGTCTCTCTTCTTTAGTACTAGAATGCCGTAAGAGAGAGAACTAATAAAACAAAAAAACACATGATGAATAAGGAAATATTATGGAAAGGTCCATTTATATATAGTTAAAAGAACTGTCTCTTAGATGGCTGGCCCAATGAGTAATTTTAAAATGTGACATTTTCTATGTCTTAAAGTGTTTTCAGTAACTTGATATACTTTAAATCATATCTCACTCATTTTTTGTTTTATCAGTCATTTAACCATAATATAATAATATTTATAAAACTGTGAAAGGATTATTATAATACAAACACCATGTAATTCATCCATGAAGCCAGTTTAAGAGCTAGAATATTCCTACTACCCTAGAAGCTCCCTGTGTGTCCCATACTAATCTTTTTCCTCCGCTGCTCAGAAGCCATCACTCATCTCAAGTGAATCAGTCAATCCTCTTAAGAAGCAATCAAATAATCTCAAAATTTGTATCTACTATTACTTGTTTTCTTTATAGACCTATGTTTATATCCATAAATAAAATATTAGTCTTACACATATTTGAACTTTGTGAAAACTGAATAATGTTTGTATTCTTCTGTAACTTACTTTTTTGCTCAACACTGTATCTATGAGATTCATCTACACTTCTGCCTGTAGCTGTAGTTTATTCATATGTCATTGTTATATAGTATTTCCTTATCAAAGTCAATGAACACTGAGCTGACTCAAGGGTTTTTTGCTATTATAAACACTGCTGTTATGAATATTCTTGTGCATGACTCTTGGTACACATATGCAAGAGTATCTTTGGAGTATATAACTTGCTGGGTTTAGGGTATGTATATATTCAGCTTTACTAGACAGGGTCAATTTGTTTTCCAAAGTGGTTACATCAGTTGTAATAACTTTTACTTCAAATCTTTGGTAAAACTTGGTATTGTCAAGAATTTTTTTTCCCCCAATAGTGGCCATAAATTGGTAGATCATTAAAGTTTTAATATTTATTTTCTTGAGTATTAATGCGGTAGAGCATCTTTCCTAAGTTGTTTGGCTGTTCTGATTTCCTCTCCAGTGAAGTGTCTGTTTATATCTTTTGCTCATTTTTCTGTTTGATTGGTTGTCTTTTTCCTAATGTATTTTGGATATATAAAGAATTTTGTCTAATTTTATCTACTTTTGTCAATTAGATATGTTGCAAATTTCTTTTCCCGGTATATAGCTTGTCTTTTGACTTTCTACCCTTTGAGGATTAGATGTATTAATTTTAAGACAGACAAATCAAATCTTTTATAGTTTATGCTCTTTATTTCTTACATAATAAATTCTTCCCTAATTCAAGGTTATAATGATAATTTCCAATCTTTTCTTCTAAAATATTTTGGTTTTGCTTTTTGCAGTGAAACCTTAATGCACTTATCCCAGTACCTTTTATTGACTAGACTTCCTAATCTATACGGTCAGCTCTGTGATTTATCACTTTTCCATGTATGTGTGGGTCTACACTGGGTCTTTATATTCTGTTGTGTTGGTCTATTTGTCTAACTCTGCCAAATCCACACTGTCTTACAGGATTTTAGCAAGTTTTGATTCCTGGTAGGGTAAATCCCCAAGTCTTCTTTAGGAGTCAATGATATTTAGATCAACAAAAAAGTTTCTTTTCTTCACTTTAAACAGATCCAAAATTAAACATTAAATTATTAATGGAATTAATTAAAGGAATTAACATTCAAATATTTTACACAAAGTAAATACCTAGATAACTAGAGTGGAGATATTAAGGACATTGAAGCAACTTTAGTTAAAGTAGCATTCTTAATCTGGATAATACAGGTATTTCCCCTTCCCTAAGTTAATAGGTTTTGTTTTTTTCAGCCAGACACATATAATATAAATACTAGGTAAATAAGTCACTAAATGCTTTCTCAAGGTCTCTAGGCTTACCTTATCCATAGAAAGTTGCTTATTTTCATGTAGGCTCTAGAAAGGACTCTGGTGAATTCAGGTTGACTAGGAAAAAAACAGTTACCCTACAGGTATTTTTGAGGTAGTGTCCAGGGATGAGAATCCATAAAACCACTTGGTATTTAAATAGGATACATTTAAGCAGAAAAAAAATTTTCAAGTGATATGATTGTTATATCATATCACTTGAATACGATATCACTTGAATAATATCACTTGTTATATCATATCACTTGTTATAGATGAACTTTTTTATTAGCATGCTAAGAGAGAATATAAAATCTCAATAATGAAATAAGACTATAGGAAATATTATTTGTATATTCTAAATAGAACAAGAAATATTAAACAGTAAAAGCCAACCTGAGTAATCTTTGTTCCAGAAATAAATTTCATAGCTGCTGTTGCTTCTTCTTCAGAAATGAGGACTCCATCTAAATGAGTAAGAGTCTTTAATCTGCCAATAACACTCAGCCTTAATGTGGCTGGCTTGGGAAAAAAAATAAAAGTTAATTTTTACAAAATATTACATAGTGTTATGACATGGAAAGGAGTTTTTCTTCATTCCTTCCCACATAATTCAAATTATGCACCTCCTACTTTATTATATATGTCTAAAAATAAAGAGTTAACTTAATTCTTTAAATAATAGTTGATATTAAATTATATTTAAGAATTAATTTGTTTTGTTTGAAGCTGGATACTTCTACTGTTATGAACGGAAGAAATCCCACTAGCTGTTGAAAAGTGACAGTGATGAAAAGTGTTCAAAGAACTGCAGTGCCTCCTGTTTATCTAGATCAGCAGTTAGCTACCCAGCCAATTGGGTGAGCCAATACAGATCTTCAGCTCTTGACATTTAATTTGGCAGCATGGCTATAGCTCTACTGTGATCAATCAGAAAGTCTGATTTGGAAAAAGAAAAAAATGCTTCAATTTTATGGAGTGAAAAAGGAGAAATACAACAGTATAAACATAGTAATATGGCCAATGTAATAGAAACAATCATGCTTTGGTCTCTTTTTAAAATGTTGAACACGGTCTATATACATTTTTGAAAAGCCAGAAAAGATGCATTCTTGAAATTATAAACTTGGGGCTTATTTTAAATGCTTGGAGATACTCTTCAATATAATCATTGAATATCGAAATTTCTTAGCATGAATCTACATATGTTTGTGATGAGAAAAAACAGTGCTCAAATTTCCTTTGATAGCAGAACATATATAAGACTTTATAATTTAGGTTTATTGGAGAATGTGACAAATTTGTTCCCCCTTTATTAGTATGTTTCTCTCACAGTATAGTATTCTATTATTCTTGGTTACAGTAGGATTCTAGCACACTGAGCTATATATACTATGTTATAAAATTTGAAAACTAAAGGTTTTCAAATGGCAATGACATCTGATACTCTTAAGACCACAATACTCTCAAACTATTAGAGGCTTCAAAAAAAGCTTATGTGAAATTAAAAACTTTTCTATAATAACATTTGATTCAATTGATCAATATATTATATTCAAAGTACAAAATACTTCAAGGAATTCTACTGAGACAAAGACAGTTTGCCTGTTTCTGGGTATTACTGAATAATAGTGAGAAAGCAGCTTTGAAATAAAAGTGATTGTTTGCTTTTTTATAAAATGTCTGTTACATACCTTTTGCCATGGATTATGTCGAATATCAAGAGTGAGAAGGCTTGTGGTATGTTTGCATAACATATTTATTTCATCGCCAGATTTTTTCAATTGATTCCAGCTCAAGTCTAAGTGCTTAAGTTTCATCAGACCTCTAAATCCTTCAAGGGTTATCACATGGTTATGACTTGCATCCAAATATTCAAGGTTATACTGCAACACATACAAACAGAAGTGATGCTAGAAGGATCATGGTTTGTATTTACACAGTTCTTTTTTTTTCTCTCTGATTCTTTAAGTACTTTACATGCTTTTTGATAATCCTTACAGAAAACCTAAACAGTAGCCTATACTGCAGAAATGGCATCAAAGTACCTATTTTCCTGTTAATAAAGAGCTACAGATATTTTATCTCAGTAATTTTCTCTTACTTCTCTCTTCACCCTTGTAACATAGAATAGCAGTATGTGTTTTTACAGATGAGACAGCAAAGAAAAACTAACAAGAAAATTTGTCCCCAACAAAGAATTACACTTCTTATACCTAGGCTTCCAGTTTAAACTCATGGCCTAGTTTAAAAAGGTTCATCTTCAGAAGCAGAAACTAAACCTGTTACATTCTATAATTCCCTTTTTTAAAAGGACAGGGTTTTTCAATAATAATTTTTTTAAAAATATTAAAGTAACACATTCTTGTTGGAGGTCTGGGAAATATACTAAATAAATAAAAAAATAGAAAGCATATATAATTCTGTTGCTCAGAAAGAACCACTGAAAACATTTTTTATTATATGCTTATATATTTTTCTTATATAAAACAAATTTATTACTCTATTATATATAATTTTATGCCCTTCTAACATGTTCACCGGAGAAAGCAATGGCAACCCACTCCAGTACTCTTGCCTGGAAAATCCCATGGACAGGAGGAGCCTGGTAGGCTGCAATCCATGGGGTCACTAAGAGTCGGGCACGACTGAGCGACTTCACTTTCACTTTTCACTTTCATGCATTGGAGAAGGAAATGGCAACCCACTCCAGTGTTCTTGCCTGGAGAATCCCAGGGATGGGGGAGTCTGGTGGGCTGCCGTCTACGGGGTCGCACAGAGTCGGACACGACTGAAGCGACTTAGTAGCAGCAGCAACATGTTCACACATTATTAAATATTATTCAAAATGATTTTTCATGATTGCATAGTATTCTAATATGCAAATTATTAGACTTTTAAAAACATTTTGCTATGGACATTTATGTGACTTCTAATTGTTGGCAACTCTGCAACAAATGTCCATGTTCATAATACTTTAACCGAGAATATTTTCTCAGGAAAGGTTTTTAGAAATAAGATTAATGGTTTTTAAGGATTTCTATATTGTTCAGTTCAGTGCAGTTCAGTTGCTCAGTTGTGTCTGACTCTTTGCGACCCCATGAATTGCAGCACGCCAGGCCTCCTGTCCATCACCAACTCCCGGAGTTCACTCAGACTCACGTCCATTGAGTCGGTGATGCCATCCAGCCATCTCATCCTCTGTCGTCCCCTTCTCCTCCTGCCCCCAATCCCTCCCAGCATCAGAGTCTTTTCCAATGAGTCAACTCTTCGCATGAGGTGGCCAAAGTACTGGAGTTTCAGCTTTAGCATCAGTCCTTCAAAGAAATCCCAGGGCTGATCTCCTTCAGAATGGACTGGTTGGATCTCCTTGCAGTCCAAGGGACTCTCAAGAGTCATCTCCAGCACCACAGTTCAAAAGCATCAATTCTTCAGCACTCAGCTTTCTTCACCGTCCAACTCTCACATCCATACATGACTACTGGAAAAACCATAGCCTTGACTAGACGGACCTTTGTTGGCAAAGTAATGTCTCTGCTTTTGAATATGCTATCTAGATTGGTCATAGCTTTGCTTCCAAGGAGTAACCGTCTTTTAATTTCATGGCTGCAGTCACCATCTGCAGTGATTTTGGAGCCCAAAAAATAAAGTCTGACACTGTTTCCACTGTTTCCCTATCTATTTCCCATGAAGTGATGGGACCAGATGCCATGATCTTCGTTTTCTGAATGTTGAGTTTTAAGCCAACTTTTTCACTCTCCTCTTTCACCTTCATCAAGAGGCTTTTTAGTTCCTCTTCACTTTCTGCCATAAGGGTGGTGTCATCTGCATATCTGAGGTTATTGATATTTCTTCCGGGAATCTTGATTCCAGCTTGTGCTTCTTCCAGCTCAGTGTTTCTCATGATGTACTCTGCACTCGATAAACATTGACAAATAGTTTTAAGGAAGTTTGTATCAGTTTTTCTGTCCAACAATAGGATTTGAGAATGCTCACTCCTTAAATATCCACCAACCTACCTGCCTTATTTTAATTTACATTATTACCAATGAAGTTGCACACCTTTTCCATGTTTGAGATCCCATGGACTGTAGCCCAACAGGTTCCTCTGTCCATGGGATTTCCCAGGTAAGGATACTGGAGTGGGTGCTGTTTCCTTCTCCAGGGGATCTTCCTGACCCAGGGATTGGACCTGGGTCTCTCGCATTGCAGGCAGATGCTTTACTGTATGAGCCACCAGGGAAGCCTGTATCTATACTAGCTATATTTTCACTTGTTGTCTTTCTCATCTTTGGCCATTTATACATTTAGATCTTTATTTTACTTAACTTGTAAGAAGTCTTTAAAACAATTTGCTACTTCTATTCAGTGCAAACAAAATTTTCTTTTAAAGTATATACTAATTCAGACCCAGAACCAGAAAGTGATAAAGAAAACATGAAGAAAATATTTTGCAACATATTTATTAAAAGAAAAATAATATTACTATAAATTAAAAATAAATTTGATTTCTTTATAACTTAAATAATTATTTGAATTCACCATAGAATTAGTTACTGCTATATAATGCATAGCTCATATTGTTGTAATAGCACCTATTACAATGACTCAGGTTTCAAGAGTTGAGTGTTCAGATCAATAAAATCTAAAAAGTTTCTGGAAATTAAATAGTGTTACTGATTGTTATTATAAGTAAGCATAGTAAAAAATATCCTATAATTTACTATCATTATAATTTCTTGAACAAAAGGATATTTGGCAGTAGAAAGTATTAAGGATATAATCTTAGAACAGTCTATTAAATTAAATAAATTTAGATTTATAAAATTTTACTACATGGTCCACCTTTTGCCATTTTTCATCAAAAAATGGTTAAAAACTTGTCCCAAATTCTGACACTTGCATGCTGATTAGCATTTGGGAACAATTCATTATATAAAGATAGCTGTCTTCTTTTCTTGAAAACAGGGGTAGGATCTTTACTTTTTTATATTCCTAGAATATAAAAGAGACTCCATACACTCCATAAATATTCAAGGAATAATATTTTCAGTTTTGCAGGAGAATTTGGCATTTTAGTATTTCTTGCATTTTGGTTTAAATCTTTTGTAAGTTATGGTACAATTCTGCCCAAATTATAAAAATTAAAACTGACAAGACCTCTTTAAAATATTTTAGGGATAATAGTTCAATCTCTAAATGTAGATTAGCTGTCTTGAGGCATTAGAAATATTTTAACACTAAATCTGTCATTGGAAAAGGTAAGACAGAAGTATTATTTCTATAATCTATAAAGTTTCAAAGAGCCATACATATTTGTCTCTCTCTCCTTGGCCAACTCTGACTATGATATAGTTATTTTCAGAGAAAAAAAAAATCTGTTCCTATTTCTTTGGCTTGGATACTCTCCTTTCCTGATAGTTCAGGTGAATGAATGACAGACATACAGCTTTTGATATTTCAATTTTACCTTATGTGGATGTCCTGCTTAGATTTTTAAAAAATCTATAAAAATTATATAATGTATCTCCACCATTTATGAAGCCCAGGTCTTTCATTATATAAACAGTCATAGATTGGGAATTCTGATTCACAAGGCAAAGATAGGGTAATGAACACATAGTAACCATCCGTTTACTTTCTGCAGCCTAGTAGAACCTAATGCCTAGCATACAATAAAGTATAGAAACTCTCCATGTTAGAGACACAGTTAAGGAAAATGATAGTAAAAATGAGATAAGTAAAAGTGAAAAGTAAAAGTGAAAGTCTCTGTCATGTCCAACTCTTTGCTACCCCATGGACTGTGGTCTTCCAGGGTCCTCTGTTCATGGAATTCTCCAGGCCTGAATACTGGAATGGGTAGCCATTTCCTTCTCCAGGGGATCTTCCCAACCTAGAGACTGAACCCAGGTCTTCTGCATTGCAGGCAGATTCTCTACCGTCTGAGCCCCTGGTGGCTCAGCTGGTAAAAAGTGAGATAAACTAAAGGCAAACATAAAAACTTAGAAGATGATAGAAGTAACAGGTGAGTGATTAAATTAGGGCATAGCCTTTTGTGATACAGAGATAAATATAATTAATATTAAACACACATACAAAGTGGATTATTGGAAAATACGTAGGTGGAGGCAGCATAGGTATTCAGTCTCTCTGAATCCCCACATAAAAAGAAAGTAAAAATAAGACCAAAATTTCATGGACAACATTTATAATAAAGCTACATAACAAGGTAGCCCCATAAGTCCCAAAAGAAGTTGGTGGGGATAAACCACCAATAACCACAAGACTACATGGTGTCCATGTCGATGTGAGAGGAAGAAGGAAGCATCAGGGCATCATCTGACAGGCCTGAGCATAAGAGAGCCCCCAAATAGCCAACCAATATTCAGTGGAATATCTGAAGACACACTGAGTGCAGCTGAAAGTGGGAGTTTTGCCTTCTCTGATACCAGATGAGTGCATGAGATCCACAGTAAAAAGGTCTGAAGGGGCTGGACCAGTCTAGCACCTATGAATTTTCAAACTACCCTACCAGGCTCTGGTGAGAACTGAATCCTTCTTGGAGAAGAAACTGCTGGGCTAAGTCAAAATTAAACAGGATAAGGACAAAGGAGGCAAATAAAAGAGAAAGTTCAGACTGAAGTGGAAGAAGGAAATAGAATCAGGAAATCTCAGAAAATAAGTGCTACAACTGTTAACAGTACATATAAACAGCAGAAGAGGGAGATCTGTGAAATTACAAAAGCTTCCCCGACACCCACTTTCATTTTAAAAGTTAAGAAGAATTTCACTGAAAAATGAGCAACAGAAAAGTATTGAGGTAAAATCCCAGACAAAACTAAACAAACTATGCACGCATGAAAGACAGACAGAAATATTGCTGTGAGCAATAAAAGTATATCAGAAAGACATTGCCAAGAAACAGATCATAACCATAAACCTATTATTTCAAAACAAGCAAAAAGATGTTAAGAATGATACAAGATACAAAATAACAATAGAAATCTGGATTAGAAAAACTCAGAAGTGAAGTGAAAGAACCCAGAAGAGAATCTAAAATAAAATAATAAAATCATTTTAGAAGTGAACACTAAACTAGTCAAAGACAAAAGAAGTAAACAACAGACAACACCTTAAGAGAAACAGAAAGTGAAAAAGACGGAAATTTTAAAAAATCAAATCAATTAAAAAATCTAAATGGAGATATAAAAAGGACTCAAGAGAAAGTGACAAATAGTGAAGAAAAGATTCAACATATGGATAATGGGAGTTCCTAAAGAAGAAAACCAAAGCAAGGAAACAAAAATTGCTAAAAACTTTCAGTTAAAAAAAATGATTTTAATATTTATTTTGGAAGAGCATACTGTGAATCTGAAATCTTGACCCAGAACAACCAATGCCAAGACATATTCTTATAATAAAATTACTAGACTTTAATGAAAACAAAAAAACTTCCTTTGGACATCTAGAAGAAAAAAGCCTGTGACTTGTAAGAGAAAACATTATACATTCTCATCAGACTTTTTTACAGCAACACTTTATGCCACAAGAAAATTAAATAACACTTAAGATGCCCAAGAAACAAAATTGTGAGCCAAGGATTTTATACCTAACAAAACTGCCTTTCGGGTATAAAGGACATAGATAAACTATTATCAATATGTAGTAACTTAAGGGATATTGTTCCAAAAGCCTTTCCTGAGGAATCTATAATAGAATATTTTTCTGACAATTAAGATATTTGATACCAATCTAAGGACTGGTGATGAGAATTAAATATACAATTACCAATGAACTAAAAAGTAGAGTGTACAGAGTATAAGGGCTACATGCTCAAAGCAGATATAGTATGATAATTTTAACTTTTTTAAAATAGGGAAGACTGGAAAGAGCACACACAAAATTAAAAAAAAAATAGTTATGGTAACATGCTGATGAGGGTATTAGCTCTATCATTCCAAGACTGTTGTGTGTATAATGGGATAAAACAAATAAATGATTATTAAATATCCTATCACCTTGTAACCTTGAAAATCAGGATTATTGTTGTTTGAAAAAAAGATATAGATATATGTAACAGAGAAAACTCAATATCCCCAAAAAATAACATCATGGCATCCAGTCCCATCACTTCATGGCAAGTAGATGGGGAAAAAATGGCAAAAAATGTTTGGCAAATGTTTCCAAAAAATGGAAACAGTGGCAGATTATATTTTCTTGGGCTCCAAAATCACTGTGGACAGTGACTGCAGTCAGAAATTAAATGACACTTGCTACTTGGAAGAGAAGCTATGAAAAATTTAGACACCATATTAAAAAGCAGAAACATCACTTTGCTGACAAAGGTCCATATAGTCAAAGCTGTGGTTTTTCCAGTAGTCATGTAATGGATGTGAGAGTTGGACCATAAAGAAGGCTGAGCATCAGAGAACTGATGCTTTCAAACTGTGGTGCTGGAGAAGACTCTTGAGAGTCTCTGGACAGAAAGGAGATCAAACCAGTCAATCCTAAAGGAAATCAACCCTGAATATTCATTGGAAGGACTGATGCTGAAGCTGAAGCTCCAATACTCTGGCCACCTGATGGGAAGATCCAACTCTTTGGAAAAGATCCTGATGCTGGGAAAGATTTAGGGCAGGAGGAAAAGGGGATGACAGAGGATAAGATGATTGGATGGCATCACCAACTCAATAGACATGAGTTTTAGCAAACTCTGGGAGATAGTGAAGGATAGGGAAGCCTGGTGTCCTGCAGTTCATGGGGTTGCAAAGAGTCCAACCCGACTTAGCAACTGAACAAAACAACAACAGAGAAAAGGTTGAGGTAGATGAATTCCAGTCTTGAATTGGAAATATCAATATAAATTCATAAGGTTAGTTTTAGTTACACATATGCACATATACCAGCCCCCCTCCCACACACACCTGCCTCACAACAAGTCCTGTCCAATGGAAAGACTTATAAACAGTGACTAACCCAGGTTGTGGTCCTGAAATACCACTTCTCTAAAAGAAACCAGGGGTTCTTGAAGAAATAGTTGACTCCATGTGTGCAGTAGAAAAACACACAAAATGTGTATGGAAAATCATTCATCCTAGGTGGCAAAGAAGCTATCACAGACTACTAGAGTCATGGCTAAAGGATATAACTTTATGATGCTTCCACTGGCTAAGTATGAGAAAATCTGAGCTTCGTCATGATAATAATTGCAATAAATTGAGTATCATCAAATATGTTTAAGTCCCTGCATTCCTAATGACATTAAAACAGAAAAAGAATTGCTCATCTTTGGGAAATTATAAGGAACTAATTCATTATCTTCAAAGTTGGTAAATAAAGGCAAATAATCAAATATCTTTTCTGCATTTTCTATATGAATGGTTCTACTAGGTATCCAAATAATAGATAAGGGGAAATGTCTCTATGTAAAATATTCCAATTAATAAATGAAAAAGAAATGAGAATAAGAATATTGCTATTTCATAATTTTCAATGAATTAATGAATATTTAATGCTGGGCTGGATGAATCACAAGCTGGAATCAAGATTGCCAGGAGAAATATCAATAACCTCAGATATGTAGATGACACCAACCTTATGGCAGAAAGCAAGGAGGAACTAAAGAGCTTCTTGATGAAGGTGAAAGAGAAATGTGAAAAACTGGCTTAAAACTCAATATTCAAAAAACTAATCATGGCATCCAGTCCATGGCATATAGATGGGGAAACAAGGGAAACAGTAAAAGACTTTATTTCTTAGGCTCTAAAATCACTGCAGATGATGACTGCAGCCATGAACTTAAAAGACACTTGTTCCTTGGAAGAAAAGCTATGCCCAGACAGTGCATTAAAAAGCAGAGACATTTTACTCTGTCGACAAAGGTCCGTCCAGTCAAAGCTATGGTTTTTCCAGTAGTCTCATTGTGCAGATGTAAGAGCTGGACCATAAAGAAGGCTGAGTGCTGAAGAATTGATGTTTTTGAACTGTGGTGTTTTGAGAGTCCCTTGGACTGCAAGGAGAACAAAGGAAATCAACCCTGAATATTCATTGGAAGGACTGATGCTGAAGCTGAAGCTCTAATACTTTGGCCACTTGATGGGAAGAGCTGACTCATTGGAAGAGACTGATTCTGGGAAAGAATGAAGGCAGGAGGATAAGGGGACAATGGAGGACGAGATGGTTGGATGGCATCACTGACTCAATGGAGTTGAGTTTGAGCAAGCTCTGGGAAATGGTGAAGGACAGGGAAGCATGGAGTGCTGTAGCCCATGGGCTGGCAAAGAGTCAAACATGACTGAGCAACTGAACAACAATGGATATAGGCTCCTTGAATCAGAAAAGTGACGACTAGACATTATGTGTCTCTTACAGTCTTGCCAGAGGAATGGAATCTGAATCTGATCCAATCTCTGGATCCAGCTGCCAATTTGGAAAAAAAAACTGGTGGGTAGAGGGCATGTAGGGTTGTATCATAAGTAATATATTGGCAGGGTCTAGACTGGGACAGAGAAGGTGATGGCACCCCACTCCAGTACTCTTGCCTGGAAAATCCCATGGACAGAGGAGCCTGGTGTGCTGCAGTCCATGGGGTCGCACAGAGTCAGACACAACTGAAGTGACTTAGCAGCAGCAGCAGTAGACTGTGGGAAATTCTTTGGGTTGGAAGGTGCAAGTTTTTCTACAACTGTTTTACGACGCTGCAACTTCAAGGACTGCAGCCCACTAGACTCCTCTGATCATGGGATTTTCCAGGCAAGAAAACTGGAACAGGTTGCCATTTCCTTCTCCAACAAATAAACAGTGGGGAGTGAAAGAGAATAGAAGGGAAACTTACAAGAAACTTAAAAAGTACAGTACAGTCTAAAAATGGGGGAAACCAAACTGCTGTGCTAGGGATGCACATTTGGGTGTTGGAACTATGGGGGGAAAACAGCAGGGAGAGGATAACTATAGAAGTTAGGATAATGATTTCTTGAAGGAATGGGGCATATATAAGGATTTATGCTCTGGGTGGCAGAGTTTTATTTCTTGACCTGGACGATACTTACAAGCATGTTCACCTCATAAAAATTTATTAAACCATATATTTGTAGTATGTGGTTTTCAGAATCTGTGTTTTATTCTACATATACAGTGTCTCCTCTCTTTGAACACCTGAAGATCCTTATAGTCATTTTTAAAGACTTATTTATATATCAGATTCTTGATGTTTGAGGAGTCTATACCTAGTTCTAAAATTAAAAAATAACACTTGGGCATAAAATCTGTCCAGTTCCCTTACCTGTAAAATGACCATGGTAATAGTTATTCAATAAGTAGGCTGTGTGGCTGTGGTGATGAAAAGAACAACATAACCACACTGCAAAATACACACTGGGCAGCTGGCTAAACTCACTCATTCTGTGTAACTTAAGAGTTTACTCTTTATATTTGTGCCTCAGCAAAATTACAGTGCTTGTTACAACCTTTGGAACTACTAGAAAATCATTAGGAAAAAATTAAACAAAAAATGCCACCAATTAATATATAGTCCTGGGACCTCTATTAAACTATCTTCTTTTCTCAGTTGCATACCAGACCCTACAGGGAATTTTGTTAAAAAGGACTTTGGCCTTACATGTGCCTATCCAGTTTCCTAATATCATTAAAATTCCTAGAAGAAATAAAGGCAGTATGCTTTTTGACATGAGTCTTAGCAATGTGTTTCTAGATATGACTCCTCAAGCAATGTGGACAAAAGCAAAAATAAAGAAATGGGACTACACCAAACTAAAAAGCTCTGCATGGCAAAGGAAACCATCAGCAAAATGAAAAGACAACATACCAAGCTGGAGAAGATATTTGCAAATCATGTATCTGATAAGGGGCTGATATAAATATATATTAAAAACTCATAAAACTCAACAACAAAAAACCAAAAAACCCAATTTAAAAAATAGGCAGAGGAGCTAAATGGTCATTTTTCCAAAGTTATTTTCAGATGGACAACAGGTACATGAAAAGATGTTCATCACTAATTATTAGGGAAATGCAAATCAAAACCACAATGATTTGTTATCAAAAAGGCAAGAAATAACAAGAGAGGATGTAGAGAAAAGTGAACCCTCATGCACTGTTTGTGGGAATGTAAATTGGTGCAGCCAATTTACAGTATGGAAAACAGTATGGAGAGATCTATTTTATATTAAGAATAGAACCACCATCTGATCCAGCTATTCAACTTCTGCGTATTTATCCAAAGAGCATAAAAACATAAATTCAAAATATTGTACCCCTGAGTTCATAGCTGAATTTACAATTGCCAATATACAGAAGCAACCTAAGTGCCCATCAATGGATGAATGTATAAAGGAGATGTGGTATATATATACTATGAAATACTACTGAGACATAAAAAAGATGAAATCTTGCCATTTGCAACAACATGGATGGAGGGTATTATGCTAAGAGAAATAAGTCAGAGAAAGACAAATACTGCATTATATCACATATGTGGAATTAAAAACCCAAATAAAGGAATAAACCAAACCAAATAAAGATAAACACATAGATAAAAGGAACAGAGTAGTGATTACCAGTGGGGAAGTAGGGTGGAGGGAGGGCAAAATGGGTAAAGGTGGTCAACTGCTTGGTGATGGATAGAAACTAAACTTTTGGTGGTGAGCACACTGTAGTGTATACAGAAGTTGAAATATAATAATATTGTACACATGAAACTTATATAGTGTCATAAACCAATGTTACCCCAATTTAATAAAAAAGACTCTGGTTTGCTAAAAGAAAAAAGGAAGGGAGTTTAAATACTAAAATCTAACCTCAGATATGCAGATGACACCACCCTTATGGCAGAAAGTGAAGAGGAACTAAAAAGCCTCTTGATGAAAGTGAAAGTGGAGAGTGAAAAAGTTGGCTTAAAACTCAACATTCAGAAAACTAAGATCATGGCATCTGGTCCCATCACTTCATGGGAAATAGATAGGGAAACAGTGGAAACAGTGTCAGACTTTATTTTTTGGGCTCCAAAATCACTGCAGATGGTGATTGTAGCCATGAAATTAAAAAATGCTTACTCCTTGGAAGGAAAGTTATGACCAACCTAGATAGCATATTCAAAAGCAGAGACATTACTTTGCCAACAAAGGTCTGTCTAGTCAAGGCTATGGTTTTTCCAGTGGTCATGTATGGATGTGAGAGTTGGATGGTGAGGAAAGCTGAGCGCCGAAGAATTGATGCTTTTGAACTGTGGTGTTGGAGAAGACTCTTGAGAGTCCCTTGGACTGCAAGGAGATCCAACCAGTCCATTCTAAAGGAGATCAGCCCTGGGATTTCTTTGGAAGGAATGATGCTAAAGCTGAAACTCCAATACTTTGGCCACCTCATGCGAAGAGTTGACTCATTGGAAAAGACTCTGATGCTAGGAGGGATTGGAGACAGGAGGAGAAGGGGATGACAGAGGATGAGATGGCTGGATGGCATCACCGACTCGATGGTCGTGAGTTTGAGTGAACTCCGGGAGTTGGTGATGGACAGGGAGGCCTGGCATGCTGCAATTCACGGGGTCAAAGAGAGTAGGACACCACTGAGCGACTGAACTGAACTGACTGAAGGCCAATAAACAAAGTAGCAAACTCTCACCATAGTGGGAGAAGTAATGGTGCAAGAGCCTTGAAATGGTTACAAGGAGGTAGAAAATGGGCAAGAGCTGAGATGTATTTTGAATATATCTCATTGGATATATTCTGAAAAGGTATGTTGATGACCTGAGACCTATGGAAACAAAGATGCTGGATTGCAGTTCTGGAACCCGTATGTAATTATTGCTGCTGCTGCTGCTGCTGCTAAGTCGCTTCAGTCATGTCTGACTCTGTGCGACCCCATAGACGGCAGCCCACCATGCTCCCCCGTCCCTGGGATTCTCCAGGCAAGAATACTGGAGTGGGTTGCCATTTCCTTCTCCAATGCATGAAAGTGAAAAGTGAAAGTGAAATCGCTCAGTTGTGTCTGACTCCTAGCGTCCCCATGGACTGCAACCCACCAGGCTCCTCTTTCCATGGGATTTTCCAGGCAAGAGTACTGGGGTGGGGTGCCATTGCCTTCTCCGATGTAATTATTGTTATATGACATATAACAGGGAAAAAAATCCAGATAAGATCCATACCTATGTGTACATGTGTATTACTATATTTGTCCTTTGATTTATAAGAAGGGAAACACAAGTCAAACAAGATCTATGTATTTGAAGTTTGGGTAGAAAGGACAAGACAGAGAGAAAGAGAAATAACCATAAGGATAATGAACAGATGGGAAGAACTGACAACGTTAGCTGTGAAGTGGTAAACCAAAAAGTAAAGAAGAAATAAGGACTCACAAGAAGGAGGAAAAAAAGACTGAGAAAAAATAGCAGAAGAAATTGGAAATGACAGTTTATAAATGACATTTTAAAAACAAGTCTGGAGTAATTTTACATTTATTTTCAAGTAGCTAGAACTCAGATATGATCACAGGTTTATATGTGGTTTGTAAACAGAATCTAAATCTAAGACATATTTTAGACAAAGTAACATACTGTAGTTTTATGTATGCTTTGTTCCTGATTTGGGCTATATATCTTTAATATGGTATAGATGAGGTCATTATTACAAAAATAATTTATCCATTAAATTAATAATTTTATTTTACTTATATAATTGCAAAAAAGTTCTTACCAGGTGGTATACATCATCTAAACAAGTAAATTCATTAAAGCTGATATTAAGTTTTCGAAGTCCTGTTAACTTGGAGAGATCTCTCAATTTACTCAAGCTGTTTCCATGTAGATTCAGACTCTGAAGTAAAATAAAATGTAAATAAAAAGTAAGACAAATTATATTCTAATTATAGCTATTAAATAACATTAAGAAAGAGCCAATAAGAAAAAAATCTAATTTTAAAGGTATAGTCTGTTTTTATAATCTGATTTTACAAGATGAAGTTTATAATAGCAGCATTGGACCTGGTACTTGATTAATTTGATTTTCCACTTGCTGTAAGTTTACTAATAATTGGCATGAAATTCTTCTTAGAAGATGAGTAAGTATTTTGTTGTTATATTCATTAGGGCAGTTCTATTTCTCAGGCTAGCTGGTGAACAATGTAGGCCCTAAAGATTTTGGGTATTGGCTAGGTTGCCTCACAGGAGAGAGGATGGCGAGGATATACCCTGATTACAGGGAACCAAATGAGGGCCCTGGACTAAGGAAGAAAGGCTGAGGGGGTTACAGTGGGAGGATACAATGTCAAAGAAGATACAACGTCAAAGAAGGCGTTGAGAGTGTTTAAGTCTCTGCACCACAAATTGACCCAGATTTTCCCTGCCCATTTGATCCCTGGGCTATATGCAAATGAATGTTACCATATTTTTATATTTAGGGGTGACTCTGATATCTGCATGGGCTTCCCAGGTGGCACTAGTGGGAAAGAACCCACCTGCTATTGCAGGAGACAGAAGAGACGTGGGTTTGATCTCTGGGTGGGGAAGATCCCATGGAGGAGGGCATGGCAACCCAATCCAGTATTGCCTGGAGAATTCCTTGGACAGAGTAGCCTGGCAGGCTATAGTCCATAGGGTCGCAAAGAGTCCTAATGTGGCTCTAACCTCTCATTCTTTCAGTCACAGTCTCATGTATCTTTGTATTCTACACCTATATTCCCACCATCACACACCCTAGATAAGACACTTGGTCTTTCAAAACCATGTGCTTACAGATAAAGTATGCCTCTGCATGGAAGACAAAAACAATGAAATCTTCCATATCCTTCAGAAATTCACACAAACCCACCTCTTTCTGTGGACCTCTCCCAGCAGCTCTAAATGTCTTGTATTTGTTTATATATCTGTCTCCTTCACTAAAATAATACCCTTGGAGCAGGGAAGAAAACATATTCATTGAACACCTAATACTTGCTTCAATGGCTAAAATATAGCAAATTCTCAGTAAATGCTAGATGAATAAATCAGTGCAAAAGCCAGACTTATAACTAACAACTCTAATTTTTAGTATTTAATTGTTCTGTAAGAGAATATAAAATTATATTACTCTAGGCTTTTCATTTCTATATATTTTATTTATTTTTATGGATGTCTTCACAAAACTCAATCTAGTGGGGATAACTAAAAAGAAAATAATACATGTGTACCTTCAATTTCTCTTATAGTAATGGCACAAATAAAGGATAAAAAAGGGTGTGATATCTAAATATCCTCCTTCTAATATCTAGAATTCTTACTGGAAACTGTAGAAAACTTTCTGGCTTTTAAGAAATATAGACAAATTTAAGATGAATTCTTAAATTCTTATGTTATGGGTACTGACCGAATTAATAGTCAGGTGGAGGTCACACTGGCCAAGATATTCCAAAGTCTTAAATTCTTCTCCTTTCTGCTTATCTTACAAACCAAAGATAATAAAAAAGACCTAGCTTCTAGTGCTATTTTTTTACTTTTATTTAATCTCTTTAAATCTATAGGAATACATGTTTTAGAAGCTCAATCCTATCAGAACACTGATTTATTAAACCTTTCCTATTGAGGCTTTATTATAAAAAATATATTACTCAAATATGAAATCTTGACATTATAGTTCAGAAACAATTTCTCCATACTGTCAGCTGGAAGATTGTTCCTGTATTAAGTATATTGCACATTTATGATAAAGATGGTGATACTGCTATCATGCTTTAAAGTTTTACTTCATCTCTGATAATAATTCTCTAAAGTAGACTTTAGATGGATGGCATCACTGACTCAATGGACGTGAGTCTGAGTGAACTCCGGGAGTTGGTGATGGACAGGAAGGCCTGGCGTGCTGCGATTCATGGGGTTGCAAAGAGTCGGACACGACTGAGCGACTGAACTGAACTGAACTGAACTGAAAGTAGACTTAATCTAGACTTGAAGATTTGGTGGATGATGCTAATACAGTTTTACCAAAGCAATTTCATAAACTATCTTAAAAAGATGTTTTGAATATTTTTAGAAGCAGACTGAAAACTGTTGACCTCTTTTATTATTTTAAAATATATGTTTTGCATTCTCTTTCTGCTTCACATAATCATTTGGAAAAAACTGTCATCATCAACAATGGATTTAAAAATGTCAAAATGGAGCCAAGTAATTGACTTTCAAGATAAAAATAATTTCTGAATTTTTATCTGTACCTCAGTTTTCAGTAAATGCATAGAAAGATATGTCAAGTAAGAACACCTTGTCTTAAGTATTGTTATCATTTATCAATTAATATCAATTTGTTTACTCCTTCTGTAGGTTCAAGCAGACAACTCACTTTTTCTGTAAGAACCACTCAGACATTGTTTTAGAACAAATATCCAATGATTGTCTCATATGTGCTAGGTATCGTGCTAGATAATGGCAAAGTTGATGCTGGTCCACACAGTATTTATGAGTAAATTATAAAAAGGCATCCTTACCTCAAGACACCTTTATTTCCAGCTTTTAGAAAACTGTCACAATAGACTGATTTTGTTAGTAAAAGAAATTCCACCACCAGTCATCAGAAAGTTGTTGTAGTAAATATATTACTGTATATTTAAAAGTTGCCCCTTAGATGTGGCCCTTCTGTGCAATGCACACTGCACAGTCTTATATTGTTACCCTCATGCTGGGAATATAAATGACTAAGAACAGCCATAGCCTCTGTCCCTGTGGAATTTATAGTTTAGGAAGGATACAGAGCACATGACAAAGGAATCTTACTTAGATTCTTAATTAGACCTAGAGGTAAGAGAAGGACTTAATGCTTAAGTATAGATCTAAAATGTATGGGAGCTAAGTAAGAGAAACAGGGTCATGTGAAAACATTCTGTGCAGATGAAGTAGCTAGTGTGGAGACTCTGTGTGGCTGCAAACAATACATTTAGGAAACAAAAAGGAGGCTGACTACAGATTGCTACAGGGAGGGTAATAGAGAAGAGCCTGAAAAGACAGGCCTGGGACCAGGTCATATAAAACCTTATAGGCCATATTAAGGACTTTGGTTTTATTTTTAAAACAATGAAAAGCATTTGTGCATTTCATATTGGAGTGGTGAGGGATGACAAATCAGATTTGCACTTGAAAAGACTACTCTGGCTTCAGTATGGAGAATGGGTTGTGGCCTTGCAGCGGAAGTAGGACAAAACCTCTGTTGCATAGCTCTAGTAGGCATGCACCCCCACCCCAACACACACACACACACACACATACACACACACACACACCCCTTGTATTGAGTTATACTTAGCTATATACTGAATGCCATCCAAAGAGCACATTAATAGAATATTATGTGCATGGTGCCTCCTGAAATTGTGTAATAGCCCCATGGAAATATCTAGGTTGGTGATAAAGGGAGTCTGGATAGAATGGTAGCAGATTTGAAATGGACAGACTGAGAGTCAAGATATAGAAGGAAGCTTAATAGCTCAGAATATCTTAATATCTATAGAATTTCCTCACAATACTCACCACAATATGACCATAAACACTAGTCTTGGCAAGGGAAAGTATTGTTTTATCATCCAAACTAATAAGTTTTGGTCTGGGCTTGATCCTGGGATCCATTTTTATAACTTCATCATCAAATTTCAAATCCCGGGACAATACTGATCCTTCTGAATTTTTTTTGCTTTCTTCTAGAATAACATTGTTGAATGAAGAAAATAAAGAGTGAGCCTTGACCTAAAAAATTTATTAAAAACATTGAAAATTTGGTTGCTGTATTTATCATTTTTAAAAATAAGCTATGTAGGAAAGATGAATTAAAACTTTTTCAATTATATAGTAATATCTATGATCATCTGTATCACATTAGGAAATCTATGAGAATAGATTAAAATTGTGGACTAAGAATGGGTGTGTTCATCCCCTCCTCCTGAAAATTCCTTAAAACTGGCAAAAGACATTTAAAAAATAGTTTATAACAGTGGAGAGGGCACCAACAAAAGACTAAAAGTTGTGAGATATAAATTAGAAGGGACTGAACTGACAAATAAGAAGCAGAAATGTAACCTGCAGCCAAAATATATGCAGGAGACAACCACTTCAAAGAGCAGATTCCAAGAAACTTGGTGTTTAGAGTGAACAAGTAAAGCAGCAGGAGGAAGCGCTAGGTAATTATTAGGCACTTAAGTTATCATAAGAATTGTGGATGACTGGGCCAAAACAACATGAACAAACAGAAATGGCTCTACAAAAAACCAAAACGGTCCATAAGAGAATTCTTTTTAAAATCTAGGAGAACAAAACATCTATAAAAGAATAGATGGCTATAGAAAAAAAAAAAGGGTAAGTGCTTCAAAGTCACCATAAAAACGATTAGTGAAGTATGAAATATTCAATAAATGTCCTGAGAAACCAAATGGGTACTACAGCAAATCAAATTAACAGTGTGGAAGCTAATATAGAGGGCATCTTTCACAACAAAGAATTTAAAGATGGAAATGTAAAATACAGAGAAAAAAAAAATTAAAATACATTGGGGGAAACAGTTAGAATGTTCAATGTTTACCAAATAGGAGTTCGAGAGGGCTTAACAGAGAATAGAAGAGAAGTAATGATAAAGGAATTAAGAAAAGGAAACTTCCCAGAGTTAAAGGAAACATTTGATCTTCAGATTAAAACAGCTCATAAAGGGGCAAGCAGGATGATGGAGCTCTTATCTTTGCTGACATCACTTTGTTGTGAAGTCAGTCACAACAGCAGGGACTTGGCCTCTCCACTTCTTGTTATTTCAGTTATTTTGTTTTCTGTTTGTTTGGGTTTCTGTGTCTTTTGCTGAGAGTATATTTGACTGATAGAATCCTCTTCATAACAACATAAAATATAAATGCCCAGAACTATACAAGAAATATAAAAAGAAATGTTTAAGACCCATATAAAGGAAAATATGGGACAGGACTTGAGTAAATGGAATAACGTATCATGTTCCTGGATGAGAGGCCCAATACTACATAGAAGTCAGTTCACCCCAAATTAAATTTAAATTCAATACACTTACAATCAAATCCTAGTAGGACATTTAAATAGAACTTAACAAGATGTTTCAAAATTTAATTTGGAAATGAAAACATTCAAGAATGTGTGCGTGCATGCTAAGTCGCTTCAGTCATGTCCGACTCTGCAACCCAATGGACCATAGCCCGCCAGGCTCCTCTGTCCATGAGATTCTACAAGCAAGAACACTGGAGTGGGTTTCCATGCCCTCCTCATGTTCAAGAATAGCCAAGAAATTTTTAAAAAAATAAGTGGAAGAGAATTTGCCTTATCACATATCCAAACATATCATCCGGTTGTAATAACCAAACAAGATGGTAGGGGTCCAAGATTAGACCAAGAGATCAATGGAACAGAATATAAGGATCTGTATATATTAAAATAATTTTAATAATAAAGATAATATTTCAAAATAGAGTAAAAAAGATTGAAAGCAAACCCACAAAGCTATTAACAGTGGATGCCTTAATGAAAGGGAGTGGGGTAGGATTGAGGTGAAAGCAGATTTTCATGTGTATTCTATATTCTGCAATAAGTTTGAATTTTTTCTAGTGAGACTACAGCTATATACTACTCATGTAATATATTTTCAAAATAAAAAATTTAGGTGTCATAATGATTTTCTTTGAAAATTAAATCCCTCACAGAATAATCATTTTACATTTATATATAGACATACCTCGTTTTGTTGCATTTTACTTTATTGGATTTCTAACAAATTGAAGGTTATCAATCAAGTCTATTGGTGCTATTTTCCAACAGCATTTGCTTACTTCATGTCTCTGTCACATCTGGTAATCCTCATAATATTTCAAAGTTTTTCCCTAAGATTATATTTGTTATGGTGATCTGTGATGTTACTATTGTAATGGTTTTGGGTTGCCACAAACCATGCTCATATAAGACAGTGAACTGTGTTTGGACTACTCCATTGACCAGCCATTTCCCTGCCTCTCTCCCTCTCTTTGGGCCTCCCTATTCCCTGAGATCGGAGAAGGCAATGGCATCCCACTCCAGTACTCTTGCTTGGAAAATTCCATGGATGGAGGAGCCGGTTAGGCTGCAATCCATGGGGTCGCTAAGAGTCGGACACGACTGAGCGACTTCACTTTCACTTTTCACTTTCATGCATTGGAGAAGGAAATGGCAACCCACTCCAGTGTTCTTGCCTGGAGACTCCCAGGGACGGGGAAGCCTGGTGGGCTGCCATCTATGGGGTCACACAGAGCCGGAAACGACTGAAGCGACTTAGCATAGCATTCCCTGAGATAGAACAATCTTAAAATTAAAATTTAGGCAATTAATAACCTTAGAATGGCTTCTCACTGCTCAAGTGAAAGGAAAAGTCACATACCTCTCACTTTAAATCAAAAGCTAGAATGACTGAGTTTAGTGAGGAAGGCATGTTGAACACTGAGACAGGCTGAAAGCTATGCCTCTTGCTCCAGTCAAGTTTTGAATGCAAAGGAGAAGTTTTGAAGAACATTAAAAGTACCACTCCAGTGAACATATGAATGTAAAAAAAGTGCAATAGTCTTATTACTGATATGGAAAATGATTTTGTGCTCTGGATAGAAGATCAAATCAGTCACAATATTCCCTTTAAGTCAAAGCCTAAACCACAGAAAAATCCTCTCTTCAATTCTATGAAGGCTGAGAGAGGTGAGAAAGTTGCAGAAGAAAAGTTTGAAGCTAGCTGAGCCTGGTTCATGAAGTTTAAGGAAAGAAGAGATCTCCATAACATAGAAGAGCAAAGTGAGTCAGCAAGTGCTGATGTAGAAGCTGCAGCAAGATATCCAGAATATCTAGCTAAGATCACTAATAAAGGTAACTACACTAATACATAGATTTTCAATATAGATGAAACAGCACTCTATTAGAAGATGCCATCTAAGATTTTCTATTAAAAGAAGATGCCATCTAGGATTTTCATAGCACTGAAGTCAGTGCTCAGCTTTAGAGATTCAAAGGTCAAGCTGACTCTCTTGTTAGGGGCTCTTTTAGTTGAAGCTAATGCTCATTTACCATTCTGGACACCCTACGGCACTTAAGAATTATGCTAAATCTACTCTACCTGTGATCTATAAATGGGACCAAAAAAGCCTGGATGACAGCACATTTGTTTACAACATGGTTTGCTGAATATTTTAAGACCCCTGTCTAGACCTACTGCTAAGAAAAAAAAAAAAAAGGATTTCTTTTAAAATACTACTGCCTATTGACAATGAACCTGGTTACCCAAGAGCTCTGATGGAGATGTGCAATGAGATTTACATTGCTTTCATGCTTACTAACATAACATTCCTTCTGCAGCCCATGGATCAAGGACTAATTTCTACTTTCTAGTCTTATTATTTAAGAAATACATTTCATAAGGCTATAGTTGCCAGTTTTTAATTCCAATCTCAAAGTAGGGCAGTGCCAAAGAATGTTCAAACTACTGCACAACTGCACTCATTTCACATGCTAGCAAAGTAATGCTCAAAATTCTCCAAGCTAGGCTTCAATAGTATGTGAACTGAGAACTTCCAGATGTTCAAATGGGCTTAGAAAAGGCAGAGGAACCAGAGATCAAATTCCAAATATCCACTGGATCATAGAAAAATCAAGAGGATTCCAGAAAAACATCTACTTCTGCTTCATTGACCATGCTAAAGACTTTGACTGCGTGGGTCACAATAAAATGTAGAAAATTCTTCAAGAGATGGGAATTTCAGGCCACCTGACCTGCCTCCTGTGAAACCTGTATGCAGGTCAAGAAGCAACAGTTAGAACCAGGCACAGAACAACAGACTGGTTCTAAATTGAGCAAGAAGTACGTCAAGGCTACATATTGTCACCCTGCTTATTTAACTTACAGGCAGAGTGCATCATGAGAAATGCCAGGCTGGATGAAGCACAAGCTGGAATCAAGAGTACCAGGAGAAATATCAATCACCTCAGATATGCAGATGACACCACCCTTATGGCAGAAAGCAAAGAGGAACTAAAGAGCCTCTTGATGAAGGTGAAAGAGGACAGTGAAAAAAGCTGGCTTAAAACAACATTCAAAAAACTCATGGCATCTGGTCCCATCACTTCATGGCAAAGACATGTGGACACAATGGAAATAGTGACAGATTTTATTTTCTTGGGCTCCAAAATCACTGCAGATGGTGATTGCAGCCATGAAATTAAAAGATGCTTGTTCCTTGGAAGAAAAGCTATGACAAACCCAGACAGTGTATTAAAAACCAGAGATATCACTTTGATTACAAAGGTCCATCTAATCAAAGCTATGGTTTTCCAGTAGTCATGTATGGATGTGAGAGTTGGACTATAAAGAAAGCTGAGCGCCAAAGAACTGATGCTTTTGAACTGTGGTGTTGGAGAAGACTCTTGAGAGTTCCTTGGACTGCAAGGTGATCAAACTAGTCTATCCTAAAGGAAATCAGTCCTAAATATTCATTGGAAGGACTGATGCTGAAGCTGAAACTCCAATACTTTGGTCACTTGATGTGAAGAGCTGATTCATTAGAAAAGACCTTGATGCTGGGAAAGACTGACGGCAGGAGGAGAAGGGGATGACAGAGGATGAGATGGTTGGACAGCATCACTGACTCAATGGACATGAGTTTGAGTAAGCTCCAGGAGATGGTGAAGGACAGGGAAGCCTGGCATACTGTAGTCCATGGAGTTGCAAAGAGTCGGACACAACTGAGCGACTGAACAACAACAATAGCTGCCATAGATAGAGATTTTCCTGAGGTTATCTGAGCAAAGGAAATTGAAAACTTTTTGGAAAGGATTTACCATCCTATATGTCATTAAGAACATACATGATTCATGGAGAGTTCAAAATATCAACAGTAACAGGAATTTAAGTTAAGACTTCCCTTGTGGCTCAGATGGTAAAGAATCTGCCTGCGAATGCGGGAGACCCGAGTTGGATCCCTGGGTCCGGACAACCCTCTGGAGAAGGAAACAGCAACCCACTCTAGCACTTTGCCTGGAGAATCTCATAGACAGAGGAGCCCAGTGAGCTACAGTCCATGGGGTTGCAAAGAGTCAGACACAACTGAACGACTTCACTTTCTTTCTTTCAAGACTTCAGTGGAGGAAGCATTTGCAGATATAGTGGAAACAGCAACAGAACTAGACATATAGCCCAAGATATGACTGAAATCCTACAATCTCATGATAAAATCTTACAGATGAGGAGTTTCTTCTTACAGATGAGCAAAGAAAATGGTTTCCACTCCTGGTGAAGATGCTGTGAAGATTGTTGAAGTGACAACAAAGGATTTAGGATACTTCATAAACTTAGTTGGTAAAGCAGTGGAAGGATCTGAGAGGACTGACTCCAATTCTGAAAAAAGTTCTGTGGGTAAAATGCTATCAAACAGCACTGCAATGCTACAGATAGGTCATTCATGAAAGGAAAAGACAATACATGCAGCAAACTTCATTGTTACCTTAGTTTAAGAAATTGTCACAGCTACCAGTTATCTTCAGCAACTACCACCTGATTAGTCAGCAGCCATCAACATGGAGTCAAGATCCTCTAGCAGCAAAAAGGTTATGACTCACTGGGCTCAGATGATGATTCACATTTTTTAGCAATAAAGTCTACTGTTTTATGAAGGTATGTATATTTTTTAGACATTTCATACTTAATAGACTACAGTAAGTATAAAGGCAAGTTTTACATGCACTGGGAAACCAAAAATTAGTGTGACTAACTTTATTGCAATATTTACTTTATTGCAGGGTCTGAAACTGAACCCACAATATTTCTGAGGTATGCCTGTACATATAATATAGCATAAACTCGACATAACATTATTAGGCTTCAAATTACTGTTCTGTTCTCATTTAAGGAATTCCAGTTTTAAAAATGCATTCATACCACTGTAATATACTCAAATTCCACGATGTATTCAGGCAAAACAAGGTCATGATCAAAGACAAACCACTTGCACTGCCGAACACTGCAATCACAGTTTCTTTGTCCCATGATAGGATCTAGGATAAAATAAAAATAAAAACAAGCAAAATAAATAAACACTGTTCAAAGTGAAACATAACATACACTTTTCACCCTTACACAGATTAATAAACAACAAACTCAAAATATCATGTTATTGTGGTTTTTTTCTATCTTCCTACCATCCTCGATAATTTCTTAATTCTATCAAGACTAGTCACCCTTTCACTATACAGACTAGTAGGGTTTAGTTTTATTCATATCCTTTTCTTTTTCTTACTTTTTCACTTTTCTAATCAGAATTTGACCATATAGTTTTTGATAAATATATTACTCTAAAACCTTTGTTGTTAAAAGTTGGGTGGGCTCTATCTTTTGAAATACATACAATATATTATACACATATGTGTGTGTATAAAATATAAAAGAAACTTTTACAAAATAAAATATCTATGCACAGAAATATATAACTGTCATTGAAGTAGGGAACAGAAATACAGAAGCTCATTAGTGGCTAGGAACATGGTTTTATAGAAAAGTTTATAAGCTTTGTTAGATAGAGGTTAAATTATAAGCATCTTTATTAAATTAAAATATTCTGTAGTCAGAAAGATGAAAAAAGATTTATTTCATGGCAGACATACTTAGTAAATATTTTCGAGGAATGAACACTGAATTAATCATTGGGTAGTTGGCTTGACTGATGGAGTCGTGATCATGAGCCTGAACACTCTGGCCAAGGAAAACCTTTGTAATCAGGAGGATACCTAATATGAAAAAACAAAACATTTTAATATGAATTCATCTTAACAATTTTCCAATTTTACCTTCCTGACTGGCCCCAGACTTGATTGTATATTTATTCTGTAAAGGTAGGGATCCTAGCTATCCGTATAGCACATAGCACACTGCTTGATCCAAAATAGAGGAGCTCAATAAATATTTGTTGAATAAATAAAATGGTTAAAAAAGAGGATTCCTGTGACTATATTAAGCAAAGCTTTACAGACAAGAAAGAAGGAAATAAGGCAATATTTAACAATATTTTCATGAAGTAATTTAAGAAATTTGTTGTTCTTGTTAACTGGGTAAAAATTCATCCCTGTATCGTCAGTATCTAGCACATAGCACTCAATATGTCTACTGAATGGTGAACATTTCTTTTCCCTTAAATTATTAAGGAACCTTGAAATTCACCAACTTCTAGGAATCTCTAGAGTCACTGAATCCTACGAAGTAACTTGTAATTACTATGCATAAAGTATTCACGTACTTCTTAAAACTATGTACGAGCTATGAGATGTAAATCGGGAGAACCTAACTGTTTTGTCCCTTGAACTGCAAGATCAAACCAGTCAGTCCTAAAGGAAATCAATTTTGAATACTCATTGGAGGGACTGATGCTGAAAAGCTGAAGCTCCAATACTTCGGCCACTTGATGTGAAGAGCCAACTCCCTGAAGACAAGACCCTGAGACTGGGAAAAGGTCTTTTGCCAATTTTAGATTTATAACCAGGTTTTTTTACCATCTTATATTTTGTTAATTAAGGACAAATAAGGCCTGACTTCCCAAGTGCTTTATATGATGATTATTACATAAATGGGCAGAATTCTCTTTTTTCTTTCCAGTGAATTTGGGGTTTGTATGGTGAGTGTGTATAACATACACATATTTTTAGGATACATCTTAATGAACAAAAGCATATTGTGAAAAGTGTTTATTTCATATAAGAGAGATTAAATATGAGTAACAAATGACTCTCATGCTATTGATGTTGCTGATAATAATCACTCAGTAAATATTTGTTGACAGACTAAATAGTAGATCAGAAAGTCATGTATTACCTCACTGGTAAATACTAAATAAAAGGGGTTTCAGAAAACTTCCCAGGTTGATAAAATCAAGCATCAAAAATGTTATGAAAGTAATTAATGAATTTGAAGATTTAGAGCTTAAAAGTTCAGAAACTGTGTATTTATAATACCATGTCTGAAGAGTTCATGCTCAACAGAGTTTTTCTTCTCATCCTTGTACTTTTGCTGTAGTATTTCAATTCTGGGACACTCACATATACTTAGGCTATTAGCAAGAATGACAGCTTCTTTTCTGAGAGGCAGCTATAAAGAAAAAGCAAAGTCTGAGAATTTTTATAAGATTGACAATATTTCAACTTTACTACAGATG
The DNA here is from genome assembly GCF_019923935.1 of Bubalus bubalis. Classification (NCBI taxonomy): domain Eukaryota; kingdom Metazoa; phylum Chordata; class Mammalia; order Artiodactyla; family Bovidae; genus Bubalus; species Bubalus bubalis. Next base: position 31,171,451 of record NC_059167.1, read on the forward strand.
GTTTATCATTTTATGTTCATGTGTCTGGGCGAGGAACCTTCAGGTCACTCACTGAAAAGAAGTAGATAATCTTCAGGGACAACTTCATTCCATGAAACCGTTCATGTAACGTATTTTAAATGTATATGCAAATAGATCTATGAAATATAATATTCAGTGGATATTACACTGAAGATTCTTATTTAAATAAACAGCCTAATAATTAGTCTAATAGTCTACATTATTTTCCAGATATATCTGATTGTACTAATGTATGGAAATTTTAGCTTGCATTGTGACTAGAGTTATTTCTTTAAAAGTATTTTATCAGGAATATTCATATTACTTGCTGTGAAAGCAGCTCTTAAAAAAAAAGGAACAATCTGTTTTTATCAGTTAGAAACAACTAGAGCTAAGAGAGATCATATCATCTGTCTAAGACTGAAGCAGAAATTGTAAAGTCATGATTTAGACTCAGGTCTGCTCCTCCTTGTCACTATCTCGGAGTTTTGAAATTACTGGGTTGGCCAAAAAGTTTGTTTGGGTTTTTCTATACCATCTTTATTTTATTGTGGTAAAAAAAAAAATAAGGTAAAAGCTACCGTTTTTAAGTGTATAATTCACTGGTATTAGTATAGTCACAATGTTGTACAACCATCTCCACTATCTATTTCCAGAATTTCATTCCAAACTAAAGCTGTATACTCATTAAACAATAACTCTCCATCCCTCTATCCTCCCCAACTCCTGGAAACGTCTACTTTCTGTCTCTACCAATTTGTCTATTCTAGATACTTTATGTAAGCAGGATCAGACAATATTTGTCCCATAGTGGCTTGTTTCTTTTACTTAATATAATGTTTGCAAGGTTCATCCATGCTACAGCATGTATCAGAATTTCATTTCTTATGACTGAATAATATTCTATTGTATGTATATACCACATTTTATTTATCCATGCATCTGTTAATGGACATTTGAGTTCTTTCGACTTTTTGGCTATTGTGACTAATGATGCTATGAACAAGTATCCAAGAACTTTATCGTGTATATCTTACTAAATCCTCACCACTCTGTGAAGGAGATACTATTATTACCCTCATTTGCCAGAATGGATCAAACAGGCACAGAGAGGTGAAGTCACCCAGCTGGTGAGCAGGAAAGCCAAGATTCAAATGCAGCAATATTTTCAGGTTATGTGTGCCATGATGAGAAAAGGATTAGGAAATACTGCTCTATACTTGTGTACTACAGCTGTCTCATCAAGTGGGTGGAGGACTGAGAAAGGTTGATTGGATGTTTTGGAGCTCATGAGTGATCAAAGATAAAACAGTATCAGTATCAAGGTGGGGAAGATGAAGTAGAGAATAAAGAAATGGTGGTAGTAAAAGTAAAGAGAAAAACAGGATGACAGAAAGTACAGCAGTGTTAAGTGAATGAATTTTTTCAAGATGGAGAAGATCTTAGAGTGTTTAAAACAGATTAAAGAAGTGGATTTCAAGATCACTGACAAAAGGATCACAATATAAAATGTAAGATGCCTAAAAAGATTAAATAGGCAATCATAAAGGTAAAATAATTCATGATTCAACCAACTGTAGATTGAAAATACTTGGGAAAAAAAAAAGAATTTCGGAAAGTTCCAAAAAGCAAAACTTGAGTTTGCCCTGCTTCCACAATTATTTACACAAAATTTGTATTGTATTTACAATTCTTTACATAGCATTTACATTATATTAGGTATTATAAGTAATCTAAAGATGATTTAAAGTATACAGAAGGAAGTATATAGGCTATATGCCAACAGAACACCATTTCATATAAGGGACTTGTGCATCCTTGGATTTTAGTATTTGTGGGAGGTCCCGGAACCAATCCCTCTTGAGTACTGAGGGACTGTACTTTTCAGGATAGCACTAACTTTTTTGTGAAACAGTAGAAGTTTGCTATAAATATAAATGAACGGATTGATAATCAAACTATGGTTAATCAGTGGCAGAGCTTTATTCATCAGGAAGAAAGCATTATTTTGAATAACATTTTATGCTACCTTGCTTGTTTCACTGTCTTTGAATCCTTTTTCAAGTATTTGCAGCAGATGCTTTTTCTTCACTGTAATTTCAGGATCAAAAACATAAAAAAGGCATTCCAGCATCTTTTGATAGCTCCTTAAGAATAATTAAGACAAAAAAAGTTTTAGAATTGATTTCAAAAAAGCCTAGCCATGGGTAGGATGACAATATGCCCTAGCCAGGATATTTCCCATTTATGCTGAGTGTCATTCTTAAATTTCCACTCCTCCTCAGTCTCAAAAAGAGCTTCAGTGTGGATAAACCATGAGGTCATCCTAGTCAGGAAGATGCATTAAAGGAACTATTTACTAACAAGGATATTTTCAATACTGTAAACTTTTAACCAGAAAGACTTTTTGTTGTTGTTGTTACAAAATAAAAGCAGGCTGTTGTAAAAATGTTTCTTATGGAAGTTAGCTTCTTACTCTGAATCATGCATATGTTCATTGTCCAAAAACTTTTGGAATTTCTCTTCAAATTTTAGTCTCAGAATACGGTTATTAACCTTGATGACACGTTTTACTTTCACTCCTGTAATACCATATGTTCTGAAGTCCCACGTACAAAAACGTGATAGAATTAATTCATAGCAGGAATTAAACCTATATGGGAATACAAAATATATACAAAGAAAATAACAGACTTTCCTTAAAATGTTGAGAACACAAAGTTACATATGGAAAAAGTAATAGCCCATATTTTACGTTTCTGCTAAAGATACATGCTGTTTTGTTTCTTATACAATCAATAAAAGAACTGCTAAACTCTGAAGGTGTTACTCGCTCAGTCATGTCAGACTCTTTGAGACCCCATGGACTGTAGCCCGCCAGCCTCTGTCTGTGGAATTCTCCAGGCAAGAATACTGGAGTGGGTTGCCATTCCCTTCTCCAGAGGCTGCCATTCCCAACCCAGGATCGAACCCAGGTTTCCTGTACTGCATGGATTCTTTACCCTCTGAGCCACCAGGGAAGAATAATAGCTCTTTTATTAATAATAATATATTTGTTCTGACTAAAAGATATGGAGCAATCCTCTAATATTGTAATAGTTTCTTTTGGGGGACGTCAGTGAAACTAGACGCTTCTGGCTTGCGCCTTATTGGCTACTCTTTCATGATTTTATTTGCAGCTGCTTTTTTCTCTGACAGACTTCTAAATGTTGGATTGCCCCAGGAATCAGTCTCTGCCTCCCCTCTTGTTTCCATAAACCCTATTAATAGGTGATTTCACTTGGACCTTTGGCAATATATATTTTAAATATATATGTGTATATATATACACACACACATATACACCTATATTTATTATACTAGTAAATTCCAACATTTTATTTTCAGGCGTTACCTTTACCCAACTTAACTGGATATACCCACACTTGAATATCTAACTACCTGCTTGCTATGTTCACTGGAACACGTAATAGGCCTCTCAAATTTAACTCACCCAACACACCTGCCTTTAAACCTGCCCCTCCTGTTTTCCACCTCAGCGTATGGCACCACCATCTAACTAGTGGCTTAGGTTAAAATCCCAGGAATAAATCATGCCTCCACTCTTCCTTACCAATATCCAACTCTTCAGCAAGTCTGTTTGGCTCTATATCTAAAATACATCCTGAATATGACTCTATTTAATCACCACTGCTATTATCCTAGTTAAAATCACCATCACCTCTCAGTTGGACTTTGCCATAGCTTCATAACTAGGGATACAGAAGTGAAAGAGGCAGGAGTCCTGCTCTCATTGACCCTATAATTCCAAGGGAGTTGGACACAAAATAAACAAGACATAATAAAATAAAGAAAATATATAAACTGACAAGTTCTCTGAATAAAAAAAGGTTTGGGGTAAGGAATGAAGCATGGGCTACTTAAGAGAGGTCTTGGGTAAGACCTTTGGAGAAGATATTTGAGCTAAGAATTGAAGGAGAAGTAGGGGCCTGCTATGTGAAGAGCTCAGAAAAAAGTAACTAAGGGCTCATGTGCTCTCTGCTGCCCTCACCTGGTCGTGCTCAAAGTAATTCTGGCCCTGTCTTAACAGTAGCACAGAATTTACATTAATTTGAAATTTAAGATAAGGAGGATCAACCGTATGGTGACTCCAGTGGTAAAAAAAATCTGCCTTCCAGTGCAGGAGCTGCAGGTTTGATCCCTGGGTCAGGAAGATCTCCTGGAGTAGGAAATGGCAACCCACTCCAGTATTCTTGCCTGGAAAATTCCATGGACAGAGGGGCTTGGTGGGCTACAGTGCATGAGGTCACAAAGAGTCAGACATGACTGAACGACTGAGCATGCACGTAACGGTATGGTGACAGATGGAAACTAAATTTTTGGTGGTGAGCACGCTATAATGTATACAAAAGTATAAGTATACTGTTGTACACATGAAACATATAATATTATAAACCAATGTTACTTTAATGAAAAAGAAGTTAAAAATTTTTTTTTTCCAAAGAGAAACAAAGAAAGACAAATCTCAACATCTGGAACACTGGCACAAATGGTGCACACTCCCAGAAAGATCCATCTGATGAAGCAGATGAAAGCCATCACTCTCTTCTCCCACAACATTGTGGAATGGACATTGACAGCGGGAAGTGTTGTAGGAAAGAGCCATTTTGACTCCATGATGGATCTCTTTCTTTGACTTTAACCTTTGTTTTTTATTGCTTGCATGTTCAACGAATGGACAATTACTCACTTCTAGTCTGGTCTTCCAGGAATGCAAGAACCAGAAATGGCATAGGAAACTCTAAGTAGTATGATCCTTTCATAGAGCTTTTCTTTGTCTGAGAATTAATCAGTTGATCCCTTCTTTATATGAAATTCCTAGAGCCTTGGAGACAGAGAACCCTAGTACGAAGAGGACAAGGGCTCTGCTATCTGGGGTCACAGAAGTAAAGCAATTCATTCAATCGTCTGGCCACACTGTGTGCATGGGGAAACATCATTCAGAGGCTGGAATACTGCTGGAGGAGGGAGAACAGACCTATACTGACAGAGAATTAATGAGACTTACAATATCATCAATACCTCATGGAGGATGGTAACTTCTCACAGCTGAATATATGCTACCTGCACTGGGGAGCATGGCAGCACTGCTTTGAGGTAACTGCATTTTAGTCTGAACCTGAAATCCTGAAATCAAGACTCTCTAGGGCTTTGTATAAAATAATATTGAAATCTGCTATACCTTTCCTTCAAAGAGTCCCGTAGATTTAAGGGCAAAATTCAAACTGCCCAGCCTAGCCTGTAAGACCGTTAATGATCATGTCATGTGAAACTACTTGTCATGTGAAACTACTGAGTTCTCGAGATGTGTTAAACTACTTACACACTCTTTCACGTGCTGTTGTTGCCTCTGCATGCAAAGTCCTTCCTCTAATTCTTTGTATAGTTAACGTCTATCTGTCCTTCAAAATTCAGATCAGAGCATCTCCCTCAAGTGCCCCACTTACCACTAACACCTAGGATAGAATGTGACTTACAGTAGAAGCTTAATGGATGACTGCTGAGCAAGTGAACAAATAGAAAAGACTCAAAGATTAAAAAGATTCAGTCTCTATATTCACTGAGTTTATAAACTAACAAAGTGAAAAAGTAATAGGTCAAGTATAAGCAAAATTATAGAGTATAAGAGAGATACAAATCAGTGCTATGAAGATTCAAAAAGAAGAAAGAATAACAATGACTACAGATGATGGGATTGAAAAGAAAATCCCTCACAAAGGGCTGGGGATGTAAGGCATTCTGGGGGAAGGAAGCAAAACAAAGAAAACCACTTACGTGATGGTATACCAGGTATACTCCAAAAGCAGTGGGGCAGGCATGGTTTAGCTGACTCTGAAGCAGTTTGAAAAAGTTTTAAGGTAATTTGGAGACAATACAGTGAAGGACACTGAATGTCAGTGAAGAGTTAGAATGTAATTTGGAAGATAACAAGTTGGTACAAGAGGCTTTTGTTATTTTTAACAGAGTGGTTGGCGTAGGAAGGGAGCATATGGGAAACTAGGTGTCTTTACTGACTGGCTGGTAAACGCTGAGTGCCCACTACAGACAGACACTGTACTAGATGCTGCAATAGTCTGAAGTGAAAGTGTTAATTACTCAGCTGTGTCCGACTCGTTGTGATTTCATGGGCTGCAGCCTGCCAGGCTCCTCTGTCCATGAAATTCGCCAGGCTAGAATACTGCAATAGTCTAAGAGGAAGGTTGTGAGGGCAGGTGATTTTGTTATAAAGAAGAGAATGAATTCAAGAGGCATTATGGAGAGAAGCTGAGGGTCTTGTTTAGACTGATTAGATATGAATATTGAGGAAGAGAATAGAGTCAAGAATGGCTTCAGTGTTTATTGTGCCTCCACGACTAAGACAATGGCAGTACTACAAACAGGAATGGAGGAGTCAGAGGAAAAGGATGATTTGTAGGCAGGATGAGGAAAACAAAAGCACAAAGATTAAGGACTAAAGATTTTTACATTAACTTGTCTAATCCTAGCGGTTGCCTTTTGTGATAGACTTTCACTTTTCTTATTTTACAGGTAACGTTCAGATGGATTAAATAACTGCTTTAAGACTATGCAGATAGAGTGTGAACCTAGGTTTTCTGATTCTAACCCCACTTATTATTTTATTACTTTCTGGCTGAGTTCCCTTTTAAATGTGTTGAGTTTGCCTTGCCAGTTGGACATTGGGCTAGATTCAGCACTGGTGTAAAGGGGAAAAAATTAAGTAATTCTGACAGTGCAGGTGCAGAAGAAATTATCAAGGGAGAGTGTAAAAAGAAAAGTAGGAAGTGTCTAAGTACAAAAAATAACTAGAGAGGTGAGGTTATAAGAAAGGAATTGCTAAAAAGCATCAAAATCTGCAGAGGTTAGGAGAGTGAAGGCCCCTCATTTCACTTGGTGCCCTCACTCATTCAATGAGACCTGAATGTGTGAGCATCCATAGTGGTGATATGCACATAAACTAAGGTATTCAGTTACACAGAGAGATGCCTACAAATGGCATTGAAACATGTAAAATATCATGTATGAAACGAGTTGCCAGTCCAGGTTCGATGCATGATACTGGATGCTTGGGGCTAGTGCACTGGGATGACCCAGAGGGATGGTATGGGGAGGGAGGAGGGAGGAGGGTTCAGGATGGGGAACACATGTGTACCTGTGGCGGATTCATTTTGATATTTGGCAAAACTAATACAATTATGTAAAGTTTAAAAATAAAATAAAATTTAAAAAAATGTTCATTAATATACAAATGATGTACTCGTCTAGCATATGTAGAATGCATATGATTTTAAATGGAGCTTAATAAAATACATTAAAATGAGCTTCAAAATCCTAAACAAGCATTTAATAAATACTGTTAACTTGCTGACTTACACCATATCAAAAACAAATATAAAACAGTATAAAGCAAAAAGTCTAAGTTTCTGTAGCTGCCTAAAACAGGGCAGCATGAAATGTTTATAAAGAAGATTAATTACTAAGTTATTTTATAGACAAAAGTGAACCTGTTAAGTATCTATAAATTGATATGGAGACTTCAATTAGTAGTTATTGATTGAATTATGAATTCAGCTACTCCTATACTAGATTTATAAGGCATGTTCTATCTGTCCCCAGGGAGCTCACAGTCACATATTTTGTTCTATGGTACTTAGAAGTGATTTCTTTACATTGTAAATGCCCTGTATCTATAACGAGGTTAAAAGCTTCTCAACTACAAGGACAGTATCTTTGATGCTTTGGAGTCCCCATTTGATAAATGTTATCTGATGTCAATAGATAACTAAATTGGCAATGTATAGGTAAATAATATGATCTGTAATGAAAATGCTATAGTGGCAACAGTGTACTCAACAGGCAAGTCTCTGTAAAGTTGGGACTTTTTTAAACTGAAAAATAAAGCCCTTTAATTTTATAAAAGAAATGAAGCTAAGAAATATGCAGCGATACACAATTAGAAATCTGCAATGCTCTTGTACTATAAACAAAGGTTTTTTTGGTATAAAACTTTATATTTTCTAGTTTATATTTATATTTATAGTTTATATAAATATCTGTATATTTATAGTTCTATATTCATATTCATAGTTCTTATATTCATCTTTATATTCATATTTTCTTATATTCATATTTATAGTTCTAGCTCTATTCCAGTACTTTTTATTTAAATAGTAAATCATTGGCTCTAAAAATATTACTAACAATCAGTGTTTAAATAAAGTAACTAGCTATGTGCCACACAGAGTAATTTAAAGCATTTGAACAGTTGTTTCTTAATATACGTAAAAGATCAGGGCTAAGGTATTCATCAAGCTTGTAGTATGGTAAAAGTAACCAACAGTCCTTAAAATTCTGCCAACATATATCTGATGGTCTCCTTAAAATGGATCCAGGTTATTCTTATTAAAACCAAGTAAAAATTATTAATGCTTATTAAAAATCCACCAAAGCTATCTAAATTACTATCAGGTTGACACAGTTACCTAAATGGCTTTTTAGTTATCTTGCTTCTACATATTTTTGTAAAAGCTAATCTACTTGTTTTGTAAAGAGCTTACTTTGTGGTAAGTTAAAAAGAAAGAAAGAATGAAAAAACAACTCATGTAGGTTGAGTGAATATAAATGAATGACTGAAGAATGATGCATACATCCTGCAAGAGATACCATTCAATTCCTACACTTGAAAAATCAAGGCCTCCACTTGTTTACATGGAAAGTGGGGTGAGTAACTTTTATATGAAAAGGCATTTTTTATATGAAAAGTGAAAGTGATAGTTGCTCAATCTTGTCCGACTCTTTGTGACCCAAGCACTGTAGCCCGTCAGGCTCCTCTGTCCATGGGGTTCTCCAGGAAAGAATACTGGGGTGGGTTGCCTTCCCTTCTCCAGGGGCTCTTCCCCTACCCAGGCATCCAACCCAGGTCTCCTGCATTGTAGGCAGATTCTTTACCATCTGAGCCACCAGGGAAGCCCACTTTTTATGTTTGTACATAAAAAACAAATTATGTGGTTAAACAAACAGTGATAATCACTGGGCAAGTGGGTGTACTGATACAAAACAAAATATTTTAAAATATTCCTTTTCCCTTGGGCAGAGTGCCTTATACTTTTCCACCAAAGTTCCCCAGGAACCTTCAGTAGCTTTTATTCACAGAAGTGAGTTAGAGCCTCATCTAACAGAATCAGGGGGCTTGGCTTCAAGTGCGTGCATGCTTGCTGCAGTGCTATCACTTCAGTCGTGTCCAACTCTGCAAAGCCATGGACTGTAGCCTGCCAGGCTCCTCTGTCCATGAAATTCTCCAGGCAAGAATACTGGAGTAGGTTGCCGTGCCTTTTTTCAAGGGGATCTTTCCTACCCAGGGATCGAACCCGTGTCTCCCTGCAGCTCCTGCATTGCAGGCAGATACTTTCACAAGTTTCTTTCTAAAAGTTACTGAAGTTTTGCATTTTAGTCCACAAAAATAGGTGTTTGTTTCAACACTGACTGTGAGTAAAACCATCCTCGGGGGTGAAATACCGAGTATTTTAAAAAATACTTGGTATTTTTTAAAGCTATTCTGTAGCTTTAAACATTTCCTGGTTTCTCTCCACAATCCAAGTTTGCAGTATGCTTCTAGAGTTTGAGGGAAATCTTCAGCTCATTCATAGGCTTCTTGATTTTGAGAAAATGATTGCAGAAATGTGAAAGTAGTAATTATGACATTTTTGTGCCAAGGCTCTTTTTTAGGATCATTTTTGAGGGTTGTACCCTCTAGTTGGGCTTCCCCAGTGACTCAGCAGGAGACACAGTTTCAATCCCAGGGTTGGGAAAATCCCATGGAGTAGGAAATGGCAACCCACTCCAGTATTTTTGCCTGGGAAATGCCATGGACCGAGAAACCTGGTGGACTACGCAGTCCATGGGGTTGCAAAGAGTTGGACCCGACTGAGTGCGTGTGCACACACACACATACACACACTCTATAGCTGAAGCAACACAACCACTTTCTTGTTCTACTAGTAGGCCTTGATTCTGAAGTGTAGATGCCTGCTTCTGGCTTCTGTTTTGGGGGGGCTATTCTGTTTTTGTCCAGATGGACTTTTCACCTGAATTCCTAGTTTTTAAGTATCTGCCTTATTTTAAAACTCATAAAGTCTATGTGCACCCTGACTAGCTAGTTCTAGACAACTAGTTTGACTCTGTGGACTCGCAGGAAATACACTATGCAGGATCCTCCAGTGTTTACAACCTGCTGCTGCCAATCCTGCCTTGCCATTCCTTTTCTGCTCTAGATTCTCACCCAGTAGTCAGAAACCAGGGCTATATTCAGTCCAGAAATAAACAGTATAGACATAAAATAAATGCTTGACCATAACTTTTCTAAATTATATTCTGCTCTTGGGCTAAGGGAAATTGAGTAAAAAGTAAAGAATTACTATTAGGATGTTTTCAAGTTAGCTCATGGCAATTGTGTAAACAGAGAAATATATAGGTGTAAAGTAAGTAACTGCCAATTTTCAGTTGATGAATACTCTATATGGAAAGTGTGTTGAAATGGGACATTTTAAGATTTTTATAAGTTGATATTTTGGTCTATGATCCTAAGCACTTAAGATTAGTTTTAAAGCTATAACTAAATTTCAAAAGATTTACCAGTCATCAGATCGAGTGCCTTCTTCAAAGTGGATATTTCCCACTGTCTCCAATTCAATTAACAAAAATGGAATTAAGAAACTATGACTTTTCTTCTTTCGCTTTACTTCAATACGATAAATCGCTTCAATTCTATTTAAGAAAAAAAACAAACGTTAAAATTATCTAAAAATCACAACACTAAAATTCATGATAGCTTCTTCTAAGTTGATGTCAAAATATAAGGCTTTCATCAGTGGATAAAGAAAGCTTGATGTTAACAGTTAAACCAAGTAAAAGACATTCTATTTTTGGCAATTATAATCACCTCAAATTTTGTTAACCTCAGAACAAGTGAACGTTAGAAGACTCCTGGCTTTACCATTTATGATTCTCAGATTTTAGACAAATCACAACATTTTTCTACTGCAATTTCTCAGAAAATAACATTATTGACATTACTTATACCTGAATAGGCCTTTTTGAGGATTATATACAAAATATATGTAAAGCTCTTAGAAAAGAATTTGGCACTGAGGAAGAACTCAGTAAGTATGTTATTATTTTGTTAGTATTATTATAGGGCAAACTAACTTATCCACTTAGTGCCCTCTTAAGTAAAAGGAAACTCACAGTACTTACTAAGTCTTCTTGATTTCTGTTTCTAGTTGATACTCAACCTGAATTTGTTTCTACATATTTCCAGACAACTTTTGTATGTGCTTTGCCCAGTCTCATCTGTTGTGAGTTTCTGCACCAGTAGCAGCTAATGTTAAAAAAAACTAATGTTTTTAGTTTGCAGATACGAGAGTAATGGTGCGACAAGAAGCCACTCAAAGGAAATGCACTGTTTCTAGTAAAGTATTGCCTGTGTAAAAAACTAAATTTAGCTTTGAACCAGAGATGCCCATCTCTCCTAAGAACTGGGCTGGAAACACATTTTGTGTTGTACTTCATACTGTAATTCTTTCCATTCCTGAAGGAGAGAATTGGGCTCAACTAATGACCTAGAACTTTCTTTTTCTTCATGTTTCAAATTTGAACAAGTAGATAATTCATTAAACATACTCATCTAGTTTTTTGTTCCAGAATGTTACCCTTTCATTCAAGGCATTTAGTTTGATCACTATCTTCTGTTGAAGACTTGGTTCTTCTGTGACAGTTTCACAGATTTTTGATTTTTCAAGCTCAGTTACTTTATTGTTATTGGATCTATCATTGTGTCCTTTCCCAGATCCTTTGAGTTCAGTCAGTTCCCGTTCCAACTGTTGAAATCAATGTGCCAGAGAGCAAAATCATTTAGTGGAATCTATTAAACATTTAGTTAACTTAAATTAGTAAAGTAGAAACCTAGATATAAATAAGTCAAACTTCATAAAACCATGGCAAACACATGATTATAACTTTAGTTCAAGTTCAGTCACCCAGTTTCTCTTGCCCAAATGAAAGACAATATTAACTACTTCAAACATAGCAGTCCTCTCAATTGAAAATGAGAAAAGCAAAGAAGTAAATTTTAAAATATTATTGATGAGTTAGCTCCGCTGGTTTTGATACAAAGAAAATACCTAAACTAGAAATAATGTGACTTTTACCACTCCTACTTGTCAATTTTTCAACTATTTTGGTATTCTGGGAAAAATTAACATAAAAATACATAAAAGCATGGGTATAGCGTGCACATTTTTCTCTTTGCCTCAGTCTCCTATATGACTCTGCAAAATAGTTATCAGCATAACTATTGATATTTGGGATTTTTTTTGTTCATAAAGGACTTTTTTGCATTCATTGGTATTTTTAAAATGTATTACATTAAAGTATAAGATTTATCTTTATTATGGAGGTTTTGAACCTTCCCTTAAATTTTGAGCCCAGAGTGAGTGCCTCACTTGCCTTACCCTAACCCCAGTCTTGTAGGATGGATTTCAAGATAAATTGTACTGTACACAGACAGGTGTATACAAATAGACTAATTTGTTAAGTTTCCGTACTCCCTTCTCTGTAATGGCTATATATAGTTGTTAAACAACCAAGTAAGCATATTTTATAAAATTGTCTGTAGTTTATATAACCTATAGCTATTATTTTTCACATATTAATATATCCATTTGCACATGAAAATGGCAGATAAAGAGTGATTTCCATATACTGGTTCTCCTGTGATTTCTTATTCAAATAAATAATTTAAATTATGTTAATGTTTTAACTTTAAGAATATTTTTTGACTATAATTGAATTTAAACTTGTTCATTTCAGAAAGAGTATTAATGTATTTAAAAACTTGGTTTTTAATGGCTACATACCATTCTATCTTAAGAATGAATAATTCTTCCTGTCTTTTTAAATTTAAACATTGAGGTAGTTTCCAGTTTTTATTATTATTAATAGCACAGTGATGAATATTCTTATATATAAGTATTTATCCAAATCTAGTAGTAGATTTACTGGGTCAAAGGCTATGAGCATTTTTAGACTGTTAGTAATATATATGACCCAATTACACTCTCATCAGCGGTGTAATAGTGTCACACCCATCTTCACCAGGTGGGCTTCCCAGGTGGCTCAGAAGTAAAGAATCTGCCTGCCAATGCAGGAGATGCAGAAGGCTCGAGTTCAATCCCTGAGTTGTGAAGATCCCCTGGAGTAGGAAATGACTATCCATTCCAGTATTCTTGCCTGAAAAAATCCCATGGACAGAGGAGCCTAGTGGGCTACAGTCCATGGGGTTGCAAACAGTCAGAAGCGACTGAGCATGCACACATGCATCTTCACCAGGCAGGCTATGACAAATTTATAGGTGAAAATGGTTGCTTGTTGTCTTATTTCATACCCAGAAATTAACAGTCAAACTGAGGTCTTCTTTCAGATGTTTATTAGTCAGTTTTTATTTCTTCTATTGTAAAATGAAAGTTCATGGAATTTGTTCAATTTTTCTATCTGGATATTTCCTTTTTGTTTTGTTTATGAGTACCTTTATCCTAAACAAAATTTTTCAGATTGTCATTTATTATTTATTTTAATTAATGATGCTTTTTAGTACAAAAGCACTTTTTAAAATCTAATCTTAATTCTGTTCTTCATGATTTATAGTGTTTTTCTAGAGTTTATAGTATTTTTCTTATTTGGCAGACTGAGATCAATCAAATATATTAATCTATATATTCTCTGCCTTTTTATGATTTTATTTTTACATTTAATTATTTTTCCCCATTATATTAGCTTTTGGTAAAGTATAAAGTAAGGACTCAATTCTCCTACTCCCAAGTAGTGTGACTATTTTCATAACACTATTGTTTAAATAAAGCATTATTTTCCTATACTTTTTAAATACAATAAATTCTGATACATACAAAATTCTGTTTTGAGGTAATTCTTCATTTTTCAGAGTCCACTTTTAGTAAAGGAAATTCAATTTATTCTAAATAAAAAAGGAACATATAACTACTAAAATATAGCTTGTTATAAAGTTCCCACCACGTTGTATACCTTAATAGTGTTAGTGAAGGAATATTTTAGCTCTTTAGACAAAAAATGAATTTTGAGCACAGCCTGCTGGTATCTAATAAAAATGCAGTGAAATAAGTCTCACAGATCTCTATAACTCAGTGAATTATATTGAATTACCCAGTATTTTTAAAATTCTGTAAATTAATAAGCCTATACGCTTTTTAAATTGCAGACTTCTAAGCACAGAATGAAGCCAAGTTAAGTACCTAGAATCAAAACATTTTCAGGGCAAACTTACTTGAAACTTGGTACTAATGTATACGTATAATTCTATACATATATATAAAATTTAAAAGATAATGCCATCTGCCAGTTTTATTAAGACATGGCTATTGAAATTTTACGATATTATCTTACATTTTTTTTCAAAAAGTTGAATAATTTTATTCGTTCTTCTGGCAACTTCTGTAATTTACATTTTCGATCATTCAGTTTTTCAAGATCTTCATTAAGATGCCTCTGAACAGTTTTTATACGCATATTGTAATACATTATTTTTTTCATTGCTGTGGTCTAAAAGTGAGAAAAAACCCAGAAGGTTAGCTGAAACAAAACATTATAGGTAATTATTAGTGGTATTATATGAGTGTGGTGTGTTTATATAAAAATTTAAAGTTTTACATGCTCAGTTACTAATATTATTAGTTGAAATGATAATGGTTATACAGAATTCTCTACTCAAATTTAATAAGCAAAATATAAAAATCTCAAAGATTTTCTCTGTGGGTAATATTTTAAGTGTGGGGCATATTTACATTTACTTTCAGGATGCCAACATAAAGAGAATATAGATAGAACTCAATTTACAAATATCATTTAGGTAATGCAGCAGTACTACTAAAACTAATGTATTATTTCTATTTGATTAATTGAAAAAATAAATTTAAGATAATAAAAGCAAAGGTAACATTCATTTTTTAAAATCATGTTTAAGAAATAGCATTTCGTGTTTTTTTTTACAAGTTTGTAAAATGATGCTCTAGATGAATTTGTTTTAGATTAAGCAAGTTACTAAACTGTCAATCTAATTCAGTTATCTTGAATTTCTTAATATCAATGGATCATGTAGTTATTAATGCTTATCATGATAAACTGATTAAATCCACCATTAAGAAATACACCAGGCACCAGGAGCTTTGCACGCACAACTAGCTCTCCCCATTTTACGGACTGGAAAGTGGAGGCTCAAGAAATCTTGGAAAGCACTTCAGGTTCTTAAAAGAACAGTGGCCAGCCTGCCTCAGAAACTCCTGTTCTTTCCATGGCACCTGGGAGTTTCCTTGACCTTGAGCTTCTTCCTGTTTGGATTTCTTGATATGGGTGTGGTGGATTCTAAAGACATCATAGTGGTGAACCAGACATGTTCCCAGTACTGCACGGGATTTACAGTTTAGTGGGAGGATATAGATCAAGCCCTGAGCCTTTGGAGTGGGAGCACTGACTCCAAGATCCTAGACTACCAGAAAACTAACCCTCAGGTCAGTTCAGTTCAGTCACTCAGTTGTGTCCAACTCTTTGTGACCCCATGGACTGCAGCAGGCCAGGCTTCCCTGTCCATCACCAACTCCTGGAGTTTACTCAAACTCATATCCATTGAGTCGGTGATGACATCCAACCATCTCATCCTCTGTCGTCCCCTTCTCCTCCTGCCTTCAATCTTTCCCAGCATCAGGGTCTTTTCAAATGAGTCAGCTCTTCACATCAGGTGGCGAAAGTATTGGAGTTTCAGCTTAAGCATCAGTCCTTCCAATGAATATTCAGGACTGATTTCCTTTAGGATGGACTGGTTGGATATCCTTGCGGTCCAAGGGACTCTCAAGAGTCTTCTCTAAAACCACATTTCAAAAGCATCAATTCTTCAGCACTTAGCTTTCCTTATAGTCCAACTCTCATATCCATATATGACTACTGGAAATACCAAAGCTTTGATGAGATGGACCTTTGTTGCCAAAGTAATGTCTCTGATTTTAAATGCTGTCTAGGTTAGTCATGACTTTTCTTCCAAGGAGCAAGCATCATTTAATTTCATGGCTGCAGTCACCATCTGCAGTGATTTTGGAGTTCCCAAAAATAGTCTGTCACAATTTCCAGTGTTTCCCCATCTATTTGCCATGAAGTGATGGGACCAGATGCCATGATCTGAGTCTTCTGAATGTTGAATTTTAAGCCAACTTTTTTACTCTCCTCTTTCACTTTCATCAAGAGGCTCTTTAGTTCTTCTTCACTTTCTGCCATAAGTGTGGTGCCATCTACATATCTGACGCTATTGATATTTCTCCTGGCAATCTTGATTCCAGCTTGTGCTTCATCCAGTCCAGCATTTCTCATGATGTACTCTGGACATAAGTTAAATAAGCAGGGTGACAATATACAGCCTTGACGTACTCCTTTCCCTCTATTGTTCCATGTCCAGAATTTTCCACAGTTTGTTGTGATCCACACAGTCAAAGGCTTTGGCATAGTCAATAAAGCAGTAGGAGATGTTTTTCTGGAACTCTCTCACTTTTTTGATGATCCAACAGATGTTGGCAATTTGATTTCTGGTTCCTCTGCCTTTTCCAAATCCAGCTTGAATCTGGAAGTTCATAGTTCACATACTGTTGAAGCCTGGCTTGGAGAATTTTGAGCATTACTTTGCTAGTGGAACTAACCATCAGTTCAGTTCAGTTCAGTTCAGTCGCTCAGTCGTGTCCAACTCTTTGCAACCCCATGAATCACAGCACACCAGGCCTCCCTGTCCATCATCAACTCCCGGAGTTCACCCAGACTCACGTCCATCGAGTCAGTGATGCCATCCAGCCATCTCATCCTCTGTCGTCCCCTTCTCCTCCTGCCCCCAATCCCTCCCAGCATCAGAGTCTTTTCCAATGAGTCAACTCTTCGCATCAGGTGGCCAAAGTACTGGAGTTTCAGCTTCAGCATCATTCCTTCCAAAGAAATCCCAGGGCTAATCATCTTCAGAACAGACTGGTTGGATCTCCTTGCAGTCCAAGGGACTCTCAAGAGGCATCTCCAACACCACAGTTCAAAAGCATCAATTCTTCGGCACTCAGCGTTCTTCACAGTCCAACTCTCACATCCATACATGACCACAGGAAAAACCATAGCCTTGACTAGACGACTAGGGAGTATCAAATAGTGAGAACTCACACAAAGGAAACCACTTGAATACAAGACCTGGCATCACCCAACCACCAGTTAGCACCCTGTGCAGGACACCTCGTCTAAACAACAAACAAAACAAAAATACAAATGCAATCATCAGCATTTTACCAGTAGTCATGTACAGTTATAAGAGTTGGACTATAAAGAAAGCTGAGCACCGAAGAATTGATGCTTTTGAACTGTGGTGTTGGAGAAGACTCTTGAGAGTCCCTTGGGCACCAAGGAGATCCAACCAGTCCATCCTAAAGGAAATCAGTCCTGAATACTCATTGGAAGGACTGATGCTGAAGCTGAAACTTCAATACTTTGGCTACCTGATGCAAAGAACTGACTCACTAGAAAAGACCCTAATGCTGGGAAAGACTGAAGGCAGAAGGAGAAGGGGCTGACAGGATGAAATGGTTGGATGGGATCACTGACCTGATGGACATGAGTTTGAGTAAGCTCCAGGAGTTGGTGATGGACAGGGAAGCCTGGCGTGCTGCAGTCCATGGGGTCACAAAGAATCAGACATGACTAAGCAGCTGAACTGAACTGAACTGAACTGAATCATCAGCAGACAGGATTACCACCTCAGTCAGCCTTGCCCATCAGAGGAGAAACAAACAAACAAACAAAAACTCAGCACAAATCTCACCCTATATGAAGCTTACACAAACCACTGGACCAACCTTAGGAGGGCAGAAACCAAAAGGAAGAAAGAATTCAACCTTGAAGCCTGCAAAAAGGAGACCTCAAACAATAAGTTAAAAAAAATAATGAAAAGGCAGAGAAAAACTACACAAATGAAGGAACAAACTAGAAACACAGAAGTCCAAATAAATGAAGAGGAAGTAGGCAAACTACCTGAAAAAGAACTCAGAATAATGATAGTAAAGATGATTAAAAACCTTGAAAACAGAATGGAGAAAATGCAAGAATAAATTAACAAAGACCTAGAAGAATTAAAGAATAAACAGAGACAACACAATTACTGAAATTAAAAATACCCTAGAAGGAATCAATAGCAGAATATCTGAAGCAGAAGAATGAATCACTGAGCTGGAAGATTAAATGGTGGAAATAACTTCTGAAGAAAAAAAAGTAAGAAGAATGAAAAGAACTGAGGACAGTCTCAGAGATCTCTGGGACAATATAAACATACCAACATTCTAATTATAGGGGTCCCAGAAGAAGAAAAAAAGAAAGGGTATGAGAACATTTTTTAAGAGATTATAGTTGAAAATTTCCCCAACATGGAAAAGGAAATAGTCAATCAAGTCCAAGAGGCACAAAGATTACCATACAGGATAAACCCAAGGAGAAAAATGCCAAGACACATACTAATCAAACTAACAAAGACTAAACACAAAGAAAGAATATTAAAAGCAGCAAGGGAAAAGCAACCGGTAACATACAAGGGAAACCCCATATGCTTAACAGCTGATCTTTCAGCAGAAACTCTGCAGGCCAGAAGGGAATGGCAGGATATATTTAAAGTACTGAAAGCGAAAAATCTACAGCCCAGATTACTGTACCTAGGAAGGATCTCATTCAAAATTGATGGAGAAATACAAAGCTTTTCAGACAAACAAAAGTTAAAGAGAATTCAGTACCACCAAACCAGCTTTACAACACATATTAAAGGGATTTTATAGTCAAGAAATATAAGAGAAGAAAAAATATCTACAAAATCAACCCCAAATAATTAAGAAAATGGCAATAGGAACATATATATCAATAATTACTTTAAATGTAAATAAGCTAAATGTTCCAAACAAAAGACACAGACTGGCTGAATGAATACAAAAACAAGACCTAAATATATGCGGTCTACAAGAAATCCACTTCAGACCTAAAGACACATATAGACTGAAAGTGAGAGGATAGAAAAATATATTCCATGCATATGGGAAGCAAAAGAAAGCTGGAGTAGCAATCCTCATGTCAGACAAATAGACCCTAAAATAAAGAAGATTACAAGAGGTAAGGGAGGACACTACATAATGATAAGGAATCAATCCAAGAGGAAGACATAATTGTAAATATCTATGCACCCAACATAGGAGTACCTCAGTACATAAGACAAACACTAACAGACATAAAGGAGAAATTGACAATAACACAATAATAGTAGGAGACTTTACCATCCCACTCCACACCAATGGAAAGATCATCAAAACAGAAAATTAATAAGGAAACACAAGTCTTAAATGATACATTACATGAAATGGATCTCACTGATATCTTCAGGACATTCCATCCAAATGCAGAAGAGTACAACTTCTTCTCAAGTGCACATGGAACATTCTCCAGGATAGACCACATCTTGGGTCACAAATCAAACCTCAGTAAATTAAAGAAAACTGAAATCATATCAAGCATCTTCTCTGACCACAATGCTATGAGACTAGAGTCAACTACAAGAAAAAAAACTATAAGAAACACAAACACATGGAGATTAAACAACACGTTTCTAAATAACCAACAGGTTACTGAAGAAATCAAAAGGGAAATCAAAGAATTTCTAGAAACAAATGACAATGAAAAGACAACAATTCAAAACCTATCAGTTCAGTTCAGTTCAGTCACTCAGTCATGTCCAACTCTTTCTGACCCCATGGACTGCATCACGCCAGGTCTCCCTGTTCATCACCAACTCCCGGAGTTTACTCAAACTCATGTCCATTGGGTCAGTGATGCCAATCAACCATCTCAGCCTCTGTCGTTCCCTTCTCCTCCCACCTTCAATCTTTCCCAGCATCAGGGTCTTTTCTAGTAAGTCAGTTCTTTGCATCAGGTGGCCAAAGTATTGGAGTTTCAGCTTCAGTATCAGTCCTTCCAGTGAATTTTTAGGACTGATTTCCTTTAGGATGGACTGGTTTGATCTCCTTGCTGCCCAAGGGACTCTCAAGAGTCTTCTCTAACACCACAGTTCAAAACCATCAATTCTTCAGCACTCAGCTCTTTATAGTCCAATTCTCACATCCATACATGACTACTGGAAAAACCATAGTTTGACTAGATGGACCTTTGTTGGCAAAGTAATATCTCTGCTTTTTAATATGCTGGCTAGGTTGATCACAACTTTTCTTCCAAGGAGCAAACGTATTTTAATTTCATGGCTTCAGTCACCATCTGAAATGATTTTTGAGCCCCCAAAATAAAGTCTGTCACTGTTTCCACTGTTTCCCCATCTATTTGTCATGAAGTAATGGGACCAGATGCCATGATCTTAGTTTTCTGAATGTTGAGTTTCAGGCCTACATTTTTACTCTCCTCTATCACTTTCATCAAGAGGCTCTTTAGTTCTTCTTCACTTTCTGCCATAAGGATGGTGTCATCTGCATATCTGAGGTTATTGATATTTCTCCCGGCGATCTTGATTCCAGCTTGTGCTTCATCCAGCCCAGCATTTCTCCTGATGTCTTCTGCATATAAGTTAAATAAGCAGGGTGACAATACACAGCCTTGACGTACTCCTTTCCCGATTTGGAACCAGTCTGTTGTTCCATGTCCAGTTCTAACTTTTGCTTCCTGACCTGCATACAGATTTCTCAAGAGGCAGGTCAAAACCTATGGGTTGCAGCAAAAGCAGTTCTAAGAAGAAAGTTTATAGCAATACCTCAAGAATCAAGAAAAACATCAAACAGACAACCTAACTTTACACCTAAAACAACTGGAAAAAGAAGAATAAAAAAAAAACCCCAAGATTAGTAGAAGGAAAGAAACATAAAGATCTGAGCAGAAATAAATGAAAAAGAACTGAAAGAAACAATAGTAAAGATTAATAAGACTAAAAGCTGGTTCTTTGAGAAGATAAAATTGACAAACCGTTAGCCAGACTCATCAAGAAAAAAAGAGAGAAGAGTCAAATCAACAAAATTAGAAATGAAAAAGGAGAGGTTACAACAGACAATGCATAAGTACAAAGGATTATATGAGGCTATTATGAACAACTATATGGCAATAAAATGGATAACCTGGAAGAAATGGACAGATTCTTAGAAAAGTTCAATCTTCCAAGAGTGAACCAGGAAGAAACAGAAATTATGAACAACCCAATTACAAGCACTGAAATTGAAGCCTGTGATCAAAAATCTCCCAAAACACAAAAGCCCAGTACGAGATGACTTCACAGGAGAACTCTATCAAACATTTAGAGAAGAGATAATGCCTATCCTTCTCAAGTGAGAGTTTCTCAGTTGTGTCTGACTCTTTGATACAGTCCATGGAATTCTCCAGGCCAGAATACTGGAGTGGGTAGCCTTTCCTTTCTCCAGGGGATCTTCCCAACCCAGGGATCGAACCCAGATCTCTCAGACTGCAGGCAGATTCTTTACTAGCTGAGCCACAAGGGAAGCCCAAAGTTAATACCACCTATTATCATGTCCAACTCTTTGTGAGCCCATGGACATCCATGGAATTCTCTAGGCCAGAATACTGAAGTGGGTAGCCTTTCCCTTCTTCAGGAGACCTTCCCAATCCAGGGATCGAATCCAAGTCTCCCACATTGCAGGTAGATTCTTTACCAGTTGAGCCACAAGGTAAAACTCTCAAAATTTTTCAAAAAAAAAAAAAAAAAACAACAAAAAAACTCTTTAAAAAAATTGCAGAGGAAGGAACACTTTCAAACTCATTCTATGAGGCCATCATCACCCCGATACCAAAATCAAAGACATGAAAAAAGAAAACTACAGGCCAATATCAGTGATAAACACAAATGCAAAAATCCTCAACAAAATCTTAGCAAACAGAATTCAGCAACACATCAAAAAGCTCATACACCATGATCAAGTTGGGTTCATTTCAGGGATGCAAGGATTCTTCAATATATGCAAATCAATCAATGTGATACACCATATTAACAAACTGAAAGATAAAAACCATATGACCATCTGAATAGATGCAGAAAAAGCCTTTGACAAAATTCAGCACCCATTTATGATTAAAACTCTTCAAAAAATTTGCATAGAAGAAACCTACCTCAACATAGTAAAGGCCATATATGATAAGCCCACAGCAAACATTATTCTCAATGGTGAAAAACTGAAAGCATTCCCCCTAAGATCAGGAACAAGACAAGGGTGTACACTTTCACCACTATTATTCAGCATAGTTCTGGAAGTCCTAGCTACAGCAATCAGAGAAGAAAAAGAAATAAAAGGAATCCAGTTCAGAAAAGAAGAAGTAAAGCTCTCACTGCTTGCAGATGACATGATACTGTACATGCTGCTGCTGCTGCTAAGTTGCTTCAGTCGTGTCTGACTCTGTGCGACCCCATAGATGGCAGCCCAACAGGCTCCCCTGCCCCTGGGATTCTCCAGGCAAGAACACTGGAGTGGGTTGCCATTTCCTTCTCCAATGCATGAAAGTGAAAAGTGAAAGTGAAGTCGCTCAGTCATATCCAACTCCTTGTGACCCCATGGACTGCAGCCTACCAGGCTCCTCCATCCATGGGATTTTCCAGGCAAGAGTACCGGAGTGGGGTGCCATTGCCATAGAAAACCCTAAAGATAGTATCAGAAAATTAGTAGAGCTAATCAGTGAATTTAGCAAAGTTGCAGGATACAAAATCAATACACAGAAATCACTTGCATTTCTATATACTAACAATGAAAAATTAGAAAGAGAAATTAAGGAATCAATCCCATTCACCACTGCAACAAAAAGAATTAAATATCTAGGAATAAATTTCCCTAAGGAGAGAAAACAACTGAATACAGAAAATTTTAAGACACTGATGAAAGAAATCAAAGATGACATAAACAGATGGGAGTGATATTCCATGTTCCTGTGTAGGAAGAATCAATATTGTGAAAATGACTATACTACCAAATGCAATCTACAGATTCAATGCGATCCCTATCAAATTACCAACGGCATTTTTCACAGAACTACATAAAAAATTTTCAAAATTCATATGGAAATACAAAAGACCCTGAATAGCCAAAGAAGTCTTGAGAAAGAAGAATGAAGCTGGAGGAATCAACCTTCTTGACTTCAGATTATACTACAAAGCTACAGTCATCAAGACAGTATGGTACTGGCACAAAAACAGAAATATAGACCAATGAAACAGATAGAAAGCCCAGAAATAAACCCATGCACCTGTGGGTACCTTATTTTTGACAAAGGAGGCAAGAATATACAATGGGGCAAAGACAGCCTCTTCAATAAATGGTGCTGGGAAAACTGGACAGCTACATGTAAAAGAATGATATTAGAACACTTCCTAACACCATACACAAAGATAAACTTGAAATGGATTAATGACCTACAGGTAAGGCCAGAAACTATAAAACTCTTAGAGGAAAACATAGGCAGAACACTCAATGACCTAAATCAAAGCAAGATCTTCCATGACCCACCTCCTAGAATAATGGAAATAAAAACAGAAGTAAACAAGTGGGACCTGATTAAATGTAAAAGCTTTTGCACAGCAAAGGAAACTATAAGCAAGACAACGCTCAGAATGGGAGAAAATGACAGCAAATAAAACAACTGACAAAGGATAAATTTCCAAAATATACAAGCAGCTCATACAACTCAATACCAGAAAAACAAACAACCTAATCAAAAAGTGGGAAAAAAGACCTAAACAGACATTTCTCCAAAGAAGACATACAGATGGCTAACAAACACATGAAAAGATAGATGCTCAACATCGCTCATTTTTAGAGAAATGCAATTCAAAACTACAGTGAGATATCTCCTCAAACCAGTCAGAATGGCCATCATCAAAAAGTCTACAAACAATAAATGCTGAAGAGGGTGTGGAGAAAAGGGGACACTCTTGCCCTGTTGGTGGGAATGTAAACTGATATAGCCACTACGGAAGACAGTATGGAGATGCCTTAAAAAATTAGGAATAAAACCACCATATGACTCAGCAATCCCACTCCTAGGCATATACCCTGAGGAAACCAAAACTGAAAAAGACACATGTATCCCATTGTTCACTGCAGCACTATTTACAATAGCTAGAACATGGAAGCAACCTAGATGTCTATTGACAGATGAATGGATAAAGAAGTTGTGGTACATATACACAATGGAATACTACTCAGCCATAAAAAGGAACACATTTGAGTCCGTTCTGATGAGGTGGATGAACACAGAACCTATTATACAGAATGAAGTGACTCAGAAAAAGAAAGATAAATATTGTATTCTAACACATATATACGGAATCTAGAAGAATGATACTGAAGAACTTATTTACAGGGCAGCAATGGGCAAACAGACATAGAGAATAGACTTATGGACATGGGGAGAGGGGAGGAGAGGGTGAGATGAATGAAAAGAGTAACATGGAAACTTACAAATAGATAGCCAATGGGAATTTGCTATATGGCTCAGGAAACTCTTTAACAGGGGCTCTGTATCAACCTAGAGAGGTGGGATGGAGAGGGAGATAGGAGGGAGGTTCAAAAAGGAGGGGAAATATATATACCTATGGCCGATTCATGTTGAAGTTTGACAGAAAACAACAAAATTCTATAAAGCAATTATCCTTCAGTTAAAAAATAAATTAAAAAAGAAAAAAATTTAAAAATACAAAAAAGAAATACACAAAGTAAATGGTGCTTATGAGTTATACTAGTAAAAAGAACTAGCTGAGAAGAAAATAAACAAATCAGGTCATATTATTAATAATATTATTAATATAATATGACCTGGCTTTAACTGTTTACCTGAAATAATGAAGAGATTTTTTTTTATCAGGAAATCTGTACTCAAATAAGTTGGAAGGCTTGTATACTGTTATCTGATTTACTTAGTAGAGAGTAGATAGTCAAGATCCCAACAGAATTATTTGGCATAAAAGATGGAATGGAAACAAATATATGAATGCTGAAAAGGCAAAATAATTCCCTTTCCCACACATGCTATGAAATTCTGAAACTGAAATCATTAAATCCTTGTGTAAAATACAAGGCATTCATAAAATTGGAGCATTTAAGAGTGGGGAAAGCTGTTTTGGGTGATGATTAGCAGATAAAAATTCCTGACCAAGAAGAGCTTGTTTCTTGGGTGCCACTAAGGAAAAAAAAAAAAATCATTAACTAAGGAAATGGCAAATGGTGCTTTTTTTTTTTTTTTGCCTACAAGTAGCAAGTAAAGTCAGGACCTACCTACCCAAGTGACACACCTACCCTACCTTCCCATCCACACCATGCCCTTGGTGATTCATCCAGTCCTCAGCTTGGTACTATCCTTCTGCTTTCAATTCTCATATTTATATCTTCAACCTAGGTGACTCTATTAAACAGACTCATATCTATCTCAGATGTTCAAAAGATTATTCAAACCTTCTGTGCTTAAAATTAGACTGTGATTCTTCCTTCTAAATGTATTCCTCCCATACTCTTCCTTATCTCATCAAATAGCAGCTCCTTTTCCCTCAGTTGCTTGGGCCAGTTGCTCAGAATTATTCTCTACTTTGTTCTTCTACACTTCAAATTCAATCTATCAGCAAATCCAGATGGGTCCCACCTTCTAACTACTACCACAATTTGATTACTTTTTACTACCTCCACTATAGTGTCCTGTATCAAACCATCAACATCTCTCATCCAAGTTTCTGGAACCTAACTGGTCTCCCTGCTTTCACCTTTTCCCTCAAATCCTCTATTCTTAATTTATTATCCAAAAAAAGATCCCTTTGCTTCTCTAGTGGCTCCAGCAGTAAAGAATCTGTCTGTAGTGTGGGAGACCAGGGTTTGATCCCTAGGTTGGGATGATCACCTGCAGAAAGGAATGGCTACCCACTCCAGTATTCTTGCCTGGAGAATTTCATGGCAGGCTACAGTCCATGAGGTCACAGAGTCGGACATGACTGAGTGATTAACACTTTAAAACATAAGGCATCTTGTTTCACCTCCTCTCAAAGTTTTCCAGTGGCCTCATATCACTGAAAGTAAAAGCCAAAGTTCTTACACCATTCTTCAGACTCACATGGTTTGCCCCCCACCCCCCGACCCCGCCACTCCTGTATTCATCTCTTTCTCTCCTCTTTATTTACTCAGCTCCAGCCAGACTAGCCTCCTTGTTGTTCTTAAAATATGAGAGGCATGCTCCTGCTTAAGGTCTTTGTTCTTGCTGATCCCTGAAGAGCTTGCCCCATTACTTCCTCAGTTCTCTGCTCAAATGTTGCCTAAATAAATAATTTCCCAACAATTCTACACAAAAAAGGCAATAGCCCTTCCTCTGCGCCTAACAACAATCTTGTTTCCTTCACCGTGTTGTTCTCCATAGCATTTATCACCATCTGACATACTAGTTTTTTACTCATTTAGTCCTTATTATCTGTCTTCTCTCACTAGAATATAAACTCCATATGGAAGCAGGGGTTTTATCTATTTTGGTCATTTTATTTCTAGTGCCCTGAACTGTGTCTCAATGTCTAATAGGCATTAAATATTTGTTAGATAAATTAATCAGACAAGTAGTTTAATGAAGCACATTCACCCTGCTCACCTTTTAGAAAGTGTGTGATTAAAAAACACATAGATGATAATGGAACTTTCAAAAATATGGTGTCACTGTGAAGTTTTGTAATTATTTTTGACTTAACACTGTTAGAGAAGACATTCCTACCTGACCCTCCAATGACTCTGAACCTCTGCTAGTAGACAATAACTATCTAGCCCTTTGCTCAATATTACAAGACAGCTCACTTCTTAGATTGGGATGGGAGAGAGGATAATCTCAGTTTTGAAAAGAAGAGAGGAAAGAAGGGAACTTGACAATAAATCCTCAGGCTAACAAGAGAAGAGAAACAAGATAAATAGGTAAAGGCATTCTTCATCTGTGTTGAGATAATGGATGAACCACAAGGAAAGGATGGAAGGGCTTTATGTGGGGGCATCCACATGCTTGGCACATTCTAGATACTCATAAACTGTTTATTGAATGGTTAAATAAATGAACAAATGGGACTCAATGGACTGGAAGGAGAAGTAGAAATATAATGTGGAAAGAATATTAATAAACATGGTAAATTCCTATGAACTCTATTCTCAAATTACAAAGCCTTTAGTACCATGTCAAAGTAGCCCCTTTACTGAGAGATTCACCATCAGTGACAGCCCAGGAAAAGCTCTCAAGATTTTGGTCATCTTCAAGATTTTGGACATCTTCAAGATTTTGGCAGTGTGAGTGGATCCACTTATACTTACAGAGAACCCCAAACCATCTTTAACTAGATTAAAATCTACCTAATCCTGGCATACTACCATCAACCATGGGTATTTTCTAATTTTGATATATAATATTCCAAATGAGAGGAAGTTACTTGTTTCATTTCTACTTTGTTTAGGTTTTATTAATTTTCATATATTCTTAGCACTGATGATAATTTTTCAGATTTTCTTCTTTAAGCTTTATATAAATTGTAAATATTTTTCTATTATTTTACCTTCCAGTCTTGTCATCAAAATTGAGGTTCTAGTACTAATATTATTATTATTTATATGCATTAATGTGAAATATCCAGCTCACTGGGCAGAAGGAGAATTGGTGACAACACTGACAAAACACTACCACCTTCCACACGTTGACATGGCCAGAAAGAGGCAGTTCATTACACTGAAGTCACAGATACCTGATTAGGGATACACTTACATCTGCCAGTTCCTTGATCTGCTTTGGTGACACATCAAATGTATCGAGTCTTTGAAGGCAAGGCAAATGATATAACACATGTGTGGAGTAATTACACAGCACACAAACTGGATTGGTTTTATACTGAGGATCATTCAGACATAAATCCTTTAAGTGACGTAGCCTGGTTAAGTTAGTAAGGTCCTAGAACAGTAATAAAGTAATTAATTTCAACTGTCCATTTCTAAAAAAGGCATTTGAATTCTTAAGATCACCCATAACTTAATTAATGCATTTTAATTATGTACCTTAATATGTGGAAGTGATTTAGATGAATAAATGTTATTCTCTAGTGAAAAAGATGCTAAATACTTGAAAAATGGATCAATACTTAAACAGCAGACTCTGTTTCCATGCATTTTAAATGTAAAAGGCCAAAGAGTATTTACTGAATCATGTATTCCACATGAAATCTTGGAGCCCATTTATTCCTTCAGACTCCATTCCCTCTTTGCACACAGCCCCTTTGCCAACAAGTGCCCAGCAGTAACAAGGGTGCAGGTCTCCTACAAGCTTCATCAAACTCCCCGCACCGACCACCACTCTTTTCCTTAGCCTCCAGGTCTGCTATTATAACCAAAGACTTATGGCACCTCTGTTCTATCATAATTACCACTGATATCCTGAGTTTTAGGTTTTCTTTTGGTTTGAGGTTTTCTGTTTCTATAAACTCCATTTCTGCCTATTAAAGGCAACTGAAATCTAGCTTTCTCCTAAGGCCCTCTTTTTCCTCACAGACTCTGGAAGGGTAAGGGTTGTTAATGTAATTACATCTTTTACCTTTAAATTAAAATCATATGGAATACATACATGATTTAGTAAATACTCTTTGGCCTTTTACATTTAAAATGCATGGAAACAGAGTCTGCTGTTTAAGTATTGATCCATTTTTCAAGTATTTAGCATCTTTTTCACTAGAGAATAACATTTATTCATCTAAATAACTTCAACATATTACTTTCCACCAATCTCTAAGACATCCTCACATCTTTCTCAATAATAATATTACTAGGGGGGCCTGGGGTAGGAGGGTATGATGGTAGAGTGGACTTGATGGAATGCAATGCTACTTAGGAGACTCAGAATCAGAACTAAAGGAAATCCAAGGCAAGAATCAGGAGGTTCTAATTTAGAAGATAAAGTACAAATGGAATCAGGAAGCAAGTAATGAAGTCAGGCTGCCAGAATCAACAGTCTAAAGGAGGAGGTGGACAATGTGTGTCCCAGCTATCTATGGACAAGTGAGAACTTGGCTCCCTGGCTGGACCTGAGGCTATGGCTGGGCCCATAGCCCAGGAGTGGCACTAAGCAGTGTTTCTCTAGAAAGGAGACTGCTGGATAGACTTGTGCAGAGAATTATTTGGTCAAATTCTGCAGGGCAAGGAAGGTAAACCACTGATAGTTCTGAAGTATGAAGATACTGTTTTCTGGGTGGCTGGTTTGCATCTGACCATGAGTCTAAGCTATGGTGGGTGTGAACTTTGAAGTCTTACACAGGAATCCTCCACCTACACTCTAAAGTTAGATGACACTGGAGTCTATGAAAGCACAACATCTCACTGAAAATTAGTGGTATGGTACCTGGTACAGATGGAAAAGGGCACACAAATTTTTTCATCACCACCAAGATAGTATCTTTTTAGGGTGACTGGAAAGGTTAGACATAAAAATTCAGAACAGTAGTATTTCAGGAGCATTCCTAGGATGAGAATAGTAACCGTTGCTGTGAGTTATGCTCAATGTTTTTTTGAGAAGTAGCCGCCATTATTGCAGAGAGTCTTTTTAATTTTATGCCATACAGTGAATCTTCACAATAGTCCTATTTAATCCCTTCTTTTGGTGAGGAGACTGAAATAGGTTAACATTATAACAGTGAGACTAATAATAAAATAGCCTATCTATTGAGTGATGTTCAGTCTTTATTCTAAGAACCTTATATTATTATGTCACTTCAGCATCACGTTACCATTGTATTGCGCCGCCCCTGGTTTGTGGCAGGGCTAGAAATGACAGGTCTTCCTGGTTGTGCAGCCTCTGCTCTTCGCCACAAGGCTGCCGTGGCAGGCCAGGGTGAGATAAGCTTCCATATGGCTTCTTGGCAGGGTGATACCTCATCCTCCCAGCATTCTGTTCTTCAGCCTCAACTCATACTCTCTCCCTCGTTCTGCTCCAGACAGAGGATTTCTAGTTTTTTAAATTTGCCACCATCTTTCCACCACCTAGGTCCTGCACACCTTTGCTTGGAATGCTCTTTCCTTAGGTAACTCCTGTTCATGTCTCATTTGTTAGCTTAAATATTACCTACTGAGCAAAACACTGAGCATAACTCACAGCAACTTTTACTATTCTCATCCTAGGAATGTTCCTGAAATACTACTATTCTGAATTTTTATGTCTAACCTTTCCAGTCACCCTAAAAAGATACTATCTTGGTGGTGATGAAAAAATTTGTGTGCCCTTTTCCATCTGTACCAGGTACCATACCACTAATTTTCAGTGAGATGTTGTGCTTTCATAGACTCCAGTGTCATCTAACTTTAGGTAATATTTAAGGTAACAAATGAGTGTAGGTAATATTTAAGTGTATACAGATACACATTTTGAATATATGTTTCATAGCTCCCTCTGATCTTTGTTGCTGTTGTTACTACAAATAAACCCCTTGATTTCCTACCTCCACTTCTTTCTGCATGTGGTTCTTCTCATCTTTGGAATGCCTACTTCCAACTATGTTGTAGAAGATTCTCCCTACATTGCCTGTTGAAATTCTGTCAGCCCTTCAATGTTCACATCAAATATTTCCTCTTTAATTTTACCAATAAAATTAGGTTTTATTTAAATTTTATTTAAATTTCTTTTAAGGTGCTTATAACATTCTGCCTCATGGTAAAGAATCTGCCTGCAATGCGGGAGACCTGGGTTCAATCCCTGGGTCGGGAAGATCCCCTGGAGAAAAGCATGGCAACCCACTCCAGTATTCTTGCCTGGAGAATTCCTGGACAGAACCTTGTGGGCTACAGTCCATGTGGTGATAAAGAGTCAGACACAGCTGAGCAACTTTCACTTCAAACATTCTGCCTCATTCTACAGCTTTTTGGTGTTCTATAATCTTTTTTGAGGAAAAGAATGCCTACTTTAATATCGATCAATTCAGAATTATTTAAATAGTAAATCTGCCCACCTTTCTTCAGTATTACCTAGAGGAAGTGTTTGAATATGTACTTCATTCTGACACTGTCAAAATTATGAATGCTATGTATTTTTACCCACACTATATGCCATAAACACTGTCTTATTTTTTTCTCTCTCATTTATGTACCTCACAAATGTTTACTGAGGTTTATTACAAGTCAAATACTGCTTTAAGTATTGTGGATAGAGCAGTGAATAAAACAGGTGAGTTCCTGTACTCATGGAGCTTGTATTCTAGTAAGCTTTCTGGATAAGTTCCAATAGGAAAAATAGAACAGGGGAAAAATGATGGGAATGCTTCCAGTTGGAAGAGGGAAG
The DNA here is from genome assembly GCF_019923935.1 of Bubalus bubalis. Lineage (NCBI taxonomy): Eukaryota > Metazoa > Chordata > Mammalia > Artiodactyla > Bovidae > Bubalus > Bubalus bubalis. The sequence goes on from NC_059167.1 coordinate 31,202,948, forward strand.
TAGGGATTGTTGCTATTTTATCTAAATTAGGCCAGAAAGGCATAGCTAAGAACACAACATTCGAATAAAGTCTGGAAAGAAATGAGATGAGCTATGAGGATATATGTGAGCATGCTGTGCACTTAGTCGCTCAATCGTGTGCAACTCTTGCGACCCGATACACGGTAGCCTGTCAGGCTCCTCTGTCCATGGGATTCTTCAGGCAAGAATATCAGAGTGGGTTGCCATTTCCTTCTCCAGGGGATCTTCCCAACCCAGGTCTCTTGCATTGCAGTCAGGCTCTTTACCAACTGAGCTATGGGGGAAGCCCATGAAGATATATGGGGGAAGAATATTCCAGCAAGTGCAAAGGCTCTAAGGTGACTGTCTTAGATATATTTAAGGAATAGTGAAGAGACCAGAGAGGCTAGAATGATGTAAACAAAGGGGAGAGTGATAGAAGCTGTAGTCAGAGAGACAGTGGGGAAACTAGATTATATAGAATCTGATGGGCCATTGCAAGAAGTGGCTTTTACTCTGAAAGAGATGAGAAACCAAGGACGGGTTTTTGAGCAGAAGTGATTTGATCTGACATATATTTAAAGGGGCAGGATATGTAAAGAACAGACTGAGTATAGTGAAGGGTAAACACAGGGAGAACTGTTAGGAGGGTTTTTTTTTTTTTTCAGTAAAGAAAGAGAAGATGGTGTCTTGAATCAGGCTTAACAGTGATACAGGCGGTTAAAAAATGGTCAGACTCGACATATTCTTAAGGTAGAACCAACAGAATTTGCTGAGGCACTGGATATGGGGCATGGAATGACTAAGGATTTTGGCTTAAGTTATCAGAAGAATAGAGATGCCTTTTAGAGAAATGGAGAAGGCTGCAGGAGATGAAGGTCTGGTGAAGGGAAAATCAGTTTGAGTTAGGATAGGAGATGTCTATCATTATTTTAGGCAAAATAGAGATACCAATTTAGGAGTAATTAGTGGATAAATGTATTTAAAGTTGTAAGATGATTAGAGTGATTAGAGAATGAATGCAGATAGAAATGAGAAAAGATCTTGGACTAACTTGGGACAATCCATTTTTTAGGTGCTAGAAGAGAATGAAAAGCCAGAAAACTGAAGAGGTATAGCCAGAAAGATGGGAGAAAAACTAAGAGAAAGTGGTATCATAAAAACCAACTAAATAGTTATTTTCTTTGGTTTTAATAGTGTCAGATCATTGGGGCCAATTTATCAGATGATGTGAAAATTTGTGGAAGTATTCGGTAGCCCAAAACAATTAAATTATTCTTAAAGAGGGGAATATTTAGCCTATTTTCTTCAATAAGATGGCTCATGATTCAGACTGATAAATAAAAATAAATTATTCCACTTAAACTTACCTTGAAAGAACATATTTGGTTACCAGAAAGGTTTAATCTTTCTAGTTGTTCATTGGGATCAAGACATCGACCTTTAATTTAAAAAAACAAGATGAGAAAAAAATTAAATTTCTTATTTTGCCTCCTATTCATATCTCGCCATGTTTCTGAGTTGTATATGACCATCTTTTCTAACAGTAACGTTGCACAACTAGTAACCACTGATCAATGGGTAGTATTTCCATATCCTTTAACTACAGATTTAGAAATACTTTGTAAAGATATCATACAAAAAGTCTAAAAGAAAGAAATCTAAGACTGTACTTTTTATACCTTTAACTACAGATTTAGAAATACTTTGTAAAGATATCATACAAAAAGTCTAAAAGAAAGAAATCTAAGACTGGACTTTAAAAAATTATTGTAACATTATCTCATATTTCAAATGAAACTGTACATACCAATGCTGCTTATTAGATTTCCAGCAAGGTTGAGATCACTTAAATTCTTCAAAGTTTGCAAGCCCTAAAAAATTTAGGCAACATATAATTTAGAAGAAATCATTAAAATCTACGTTTATAAGTCATCTGAGCAAGCTGGTTAGCTCTCCTGGTGTTTCAAGCACCAGGTGCTGTTTACTTTACAAGCTTAGAACTCAGTGCAGCCTACCTTGTTTTCTGGAATCTGGAGAGAATTACTGAAGGAGAAGGGAACAGGGAGCGGAGTAGAGAGGAAAAGAAGAGGAGGAGGAAAAAGAATACATACAGAACAAGTTATATATAAAACTTCTCCAAACCTCCTTTTTATTTTTAACCCTCAAAGAAGAAATAACATCTTACCTCCCAGACATGGTAGAAGAAATAAAGAAAATTATGCATATGAGGTTCTCTATATGCTATAATATGCTATATATGCATTAGTTCTCAACAATAATTAAACTAGTCATGAATATTTCTTGGACACTGGTTAAGCTCTACAGGAGTCAGTCAGTCAGTTCAGTCGCTCCGTCGTGTCTGACTCATTGTGATCCCATGAATCGCAGCACGCCAGGCCTCCCTGTCCATCACCAACTCCCGGAGTCTGCTCAAATTCATGTCCATTGAGTTGGTGATGCCATCCAGCCATCTCATCCTCTGTCATCCCTTCTCCTCCAGCCCCCAATCCCTCCCAACATCAGGGTCTTTTCCAATGAGTCAACTCTTAGCATGAGGTGGCCAAAGTATTGGAGTTTCAGCTTTAGCATCAGTCCTTCCAATGAACACCCAGGACTGATCTCCTTTAGGATGGACTGGTTGGACCTCTTGCAGTCCAAGGGACTCTCAAGAGTCTTCTCCAACACCACAGTTCACAAGCATCAATTCTTCAGCACTCAGCTTTCTTCACAGTCCAACTCTCACATCCATACATGACTACTGGAAAAACCATAGCCTTGACTAGACGAACCTTTGTTGGCAAAGTAATGTCTCTGCTTTTGAATATGCTATCTAGGTTGGTCATAACTTTCCTTCCAAGGAGTAAGTGTCTTTTAATTTCATGGCTGCAGTCACCATCTGCAGTGATTTTGGAGCCCCCAAAAATAAAGTCAGCCACCGTTTCCACTGTTTCCCCATCTATTTCCCATGAAGTGATGGGACCAGATACCATGATCTTAGTTTTCTGAATGTTGAGCTTTAGGCCAACTTTTTCACTCTCCTCTTTCACTTTCATCAAGAGGCTTTTTAGTTTCTCATCACTTTCTGCCATAAGGGTGGTGTCGTCTGCATATATGACTGACTTTAAATATAAATCACTGAAATTATCTTACCTCAATATATTTAATTGCATTGTGGTTCAGCCAAAGAACCTCCAATCTGGATAATTTCTCTAAATTTTCTATTTTAGAAATTTTATTATAATATAAGTATAGCTTTTCTAAACTTCTGCATTCTTGAAGACCTCCAATTTTCTGTAAAACAAAAAAGAGGAGACTGAATATTTATGTTTTATTAATCCTTTCAATAAGGTACGTTTTAAGTACATTTTTCTTTAAAAATCACATTTTCAGAATAGACTGCAAAATCAATACCCAGAAAAATGAACTGAAATTAAAAAATCATATAATTGCCCTACTTAAATACAACTATTTTCAATTTTCATATTCTCTGCTGCTGCTGCTAAGTCGCTTCAGTCGTGTCTGACTCTGTGCAACCCAACACACGGCAGCCCACCAGGTCCCTGGGATTCTCCAGGCAAGAACACTGGAGTGGGTTGCTATTTCCTTCTCCAATACATGAAAGTGAAAAGTGAAAGGGAAGTCGCTCAGTCATGTCTGAAATTTTAATCAATTTGATACCTATTTTATATGGTTATAATCATAATAACTAGACAATTTTGAGGGATTTTTTTTAAACTTAAAGTCATCTAAAAAAATGTTTTTATAATCTTTCAAATTATAGTATTTACAAAATATTTCATGTTTATAATAATTTTCTTAAAAATAATCTTATATGATTATTTGTTTCAAAATTTTAACTATTACAAATAATATTACAACAAATAAATTTATGTATAGGGTTTTCTGCTTTTAATTACTTCTCTAGGATAAAATCTTAGAATAGGGATTTCTGAGTCAAAAGGTATATACTTATCTCTGGCTCTTGATTTATTTTGCAATATGGCTTTTCAATACAGATGTTATAATTTTCATACAACCAGTAGTGTTAAAATAAACCAGTTTTATTACAAAGCAATACGGGGTATTAGTTGATCTGATTTGATTATTAAAAAGTAGAATGTGTCTATTTTTTCAATTATTTCTATTTTATCCTTTGTATACATCTATTTTTATATTTTGCCCATTTAAATGTTTCTTTTGTTTTACTGGGTAAAGAGTTTAATTCATCATGTATGAATTTATCTGTTTTGATCCATGCCTCAAGCATATACTTCAATGAATTATTTAACGAAGCCAAATAATTTAGTACAAATACTTCATGTAAGGTTATGTTTAGGCTTACCTCTATGCAGCATTCAGCAATCCAAAGTTCTTTAAGCTGTAAACAAGTTTCTAGTCCTGAAATTTCTTTTATATCTTGAGCAACAATTGTGAGACTTGTTAAATTAGGAAATAATGACAATCCAACTATACGAGGATACCCTGAGAAAAACATTTCCAGTTTTGAAGTATCTGATCCTTCTTGTCCAATCATCTCATAAGACAAACCATTGCATAAACACTGTTTTCAAAAAAGAAATTGGGTTATTACCTTTTTAAGATAATAAATTATTTTTGATATTAGAAATTATAAACTGTGTTTTACTGATGACATTTTGACTCACAAGAAGAAAAGCTGTACCGCATACATAGTTTTTCTCTACTTCCACAGATCATAGAAGAAATCTTTAGATAAACTCCAGAGAGAAGTGTAAAAATGTTTCAATTAGTATTCTTACAAATGTAGTTGAAAAGAAATCTGAAAAGAAATCTGGTTTTGACTCACCAGTTCTTTAATTATGTCGTGTTGGTTTACGTTTTCACGTTCAATCATCTTCCATTAAAAATAAAGGTTATAACAATATATCTATTAAGAAAAAGGAAAAGTTGAAGTAAGTACCAGAATCATGCCATATTATGTAAAGGGACCTTAACATTACTTAGGTGGACTTACTCATCTGTGACTTAACATTTTCCAACAGTACATTACCAAGAATGTCTGGACCCCAAGACAGTCCATTCCATCTCTGAAATTTTCTCTTGGAAAGTTATTTTTTTATTCTGAATTTAATTCTGTCTCTCCATAACTCCTCCCCATTCACTGTCATTTTACCTCCTGCATTCAAATAAAACAAGCATAATTTTTCTTCGACATTATGAGCCTTTAATACTTGAAGAACATAATCAGCTCTCATCTATACCTTTATCTTGCCCCAAGTTCATGACTTTTAGTTCTCTTACTAAAAAGATTCTTGTTTTTCTTCCTTGAATCAGTTCCAGTTCATTTTTTCTATGATGTTGTAATGTCCCAAACTGAATACAGTTTTCTAAGTATAGTTAGCAAAGAAAAGAATCCTCAGGACTTAGTAACATACCATAGGCATGGCAATAAATGTTTATTAAAATGAACTAGTCAACTTCTTAATGGTATGAAATACTAAATAACTACATAGCTTCAATAAAATGTAGGCTACTATTTCATTAATTTTTAATATATTCATTATATTGTTCCAGATATATACTATTTAGAAAAATATAGGAATCTGGTCTTAATATGTTATTCAGTCACTCAGATTTGTTTGACTCTTTGTGATCCCATGGACTTCAGGACACCAGGCTTCCCTGTCCTTCACTATCATCCGGAGTTTGCTCAAACTCATGTCCATTGAGTCGGTGATACCATCCAACCTCTCCTCCTCTGTTGCTCCCTTCTCCTCATGTCCTCAGTATTTCCCAGCATCAGGGTCTTTTCCAATGAGTTGGCTCTTTGCATCAGGTGGCCAAAGTATTGGAGTTTCAGCTTCAGCATCAGTCCTTCCAATGAATATTCACAACTGATTTCCTTTAGGTTTGACTGGTTTGATCTCCTTGCTGTCCAAGGGACTCTCAAGAGTCTTCTCCAGCACCACAGTTCGAAAGCATCAATTCTTCAGTGTTCAGCTTTCTTAATGGTCCAACTCTCACATCCATACATGACTACTGGAAAAACCACAGCTTTGACTAGATGGATCTTTGTCGGCAAAGTGCTGTCTCTGCCTTTTAATACACTGTCTAGGTTTGTCATAGCTTTTCTTCCAAGGAGCAAGCATCTTTTAATTTCATGGCTGCAGTAATCGTCCACAGTGATTTTGGAGCCCAAGAAAATAAAATCTGTCACTGTTTCCATTGTTTCCCCATTTGTTTGCCATGAAGTGATAGAACCAGATGCCATGATCTTAGTTTTCTGATTGTTGAGTTTTAAGCCAGCTATTTCACTCTCCTCTTTCACCTTCATCAAGAAGCTCTTTAGTTCATCTTCACTTTCTGCCAATAGGGTGGTGTCATCTGCATATCTGAGGTTATTGATATTTCTCCCAGCAATCTTGATTCCAGCTTGAGTTTAATCCAACCTGGCATTTCTCATGATGTACTCTGCATATAAGTTAAATAAGCAGAATGACAATATACAGCCTTGACACACTCCTTTCCCAATTTTGAATCAATTCATTGTTCCATGTCTGGTTCTCACTGTTGCCTCTTGACTTGCATACAGGTTTCTCAGGAGGCAGGTAACGTAGTCTAGTATTCCCATCTCTTGAAGAATTTTCCAGTTTGTTGTGATCCACACAGTCAAAGACTTCAATGTAGCCAATGAAGCAGAAATAGGTTTTTTTGGAATTCCTTGCTTTCTGTATGATCTAACGGATGTTGGCAATTTGATTTCTGGTTCCTCTGCCCTTTTTAAATCCAGCTTGTTCATCTGGAAGTTCTCAGTTCATGTATTGCTAAATCCTAACTTGAAGGATTTTGAGCATTACCTTGCTAGCATGTGGAAAACTGGAAGGATGTGAAGTCAGAGAAGTACTGTGGGGTGGATTTCTTCTTGAATAAGATGTAAAGCTATATGAGGATTTTGAATGAAAGAATAACACAAGCTGTCTTGGGTTTTGAAAAGGATTGCCCTAGCTACTGTGTTGAAAATAGACTGCAGGGGTTGATGGGAGAAGCAAGGAGATCAGTCAAGGAGCAGTTGTAATAAGGTGAGAAAGGGTGGCAGCTGGAACTGGGTGGTAGTAGTGAAGATGGTGAGCAGTAGTTAGATGCTAGATCTATACTGAAAGTAAGATTGACCATTCCTTCCCTGCTTCCAATTGGCAGCTGTCTCTTTACACTATTCTTGGATAATCCCCAAATATTACAGCATAGGAGTGGGCAGACAAGGGAGCGGGCAGCAAAGAACTACCTGAAGGAGTTTAGATACTCCATCAGAGGCCCATATAGAGATGCAGACTGCAGTCTTTCCTCCTAGGTTTACTTGGATGGCATCCCAAGTAAAGGAGGGCCCCTACATTCTGGTTTAATGTCTGTGAGCACCAAAGGAAAAGCCTGTCTGCCCACCACCACACAAGGGACAAAGCCTGCCTTTAGCACCCCCAGAGTCACCAAACAGTGATCCAAGTTTTCTAGCCTATAGTCTATGCCCAAGATATCTATTAGAGAAGATATTAACTGCTCCCTTCATTATTCACTAAATTATCATATGTAGCTGAGTCTAATTTTGGACTTTCTAATCTGTGCTTTCCGTTAGCTCTATTTATTCCTACAGTATTACCCTGTGTTAATAATTGTGATTTATATTGTAAATTTCTACCTCATTTCTTTTTTTTTGAAATTTCCTGGTTACTCTTTCATATTTATTTTTCCAAGTAATATTTATAATTATTTTGCATTTAGTTTTAAAAATTCACTTGGGACTCTGACTGAGATTAGATTGTAAATAATTTAGGGAGAACTTCCACCTTTCCAGTATTGAATCTTCCTTTAGAACAAGATATAACTAACTCTCCATTTATTCAAGAAGACTATTTTTTCTTTCTTTTTGCAAACTTTTTATTTTATGTTGAAGTATAGTTGATTACAAATGTTATGATAGTTTCAGTTGTAAAGCAAAGCGATTCAGTTATACATATACACGAATCTATTCTTTTTCAAAGACTACTTTTTCTTCAGAGAGAAATATTCATATTTGCGATATCAACCTTTCTTTCACTTCACCTTAACTTCTCTTCACCAGTGCCCTCACTTAAGAAAAACCTTGTTGTAATTCAGTAGTTAATTAGTGAAACATTTAACTTAAAACCCTCAAATTATATAATTTTTATAACTACATCTGAATTATGTGATTATGCATAATTAATAATACATAATTATGGACCTTCCTGGCATTTACAAACCTTCTATGTTTTCTCCAAACTCAAGTAGTCCCAAGGCTTCCAACTTCTGATTCCATCTAGAGGTGAGTGTCCTGATGCCCAGCTTGTACTTACTCTCCTGCACCTGGGAAACCTCTTTTTAGGACCTGTCCATCTAAGAAACTGCAGGTCTTCTCGAGTTTCTCCAGAGAGCCAGAGGCCACCATCTATAGCTTTCATCCTTCAAATCTCAAGCCTTGGATTGATCCAGTCACCTCTGATCTCTGCTCTGGAGTACTGCTGAAAGATTTCACTTGACTGGTTGGTCATGTGAGTTGAAATCACTATGAATGCAATGAGTTGAATCCAACAACAGATATTTTATATTTTCCTCTTCAACTTCCTCTCCTAAGGAGTAGGACTAGAGATACAGACCTGAGATTCACAACATGTGGACTATTTTAAATTTTTACCACTCACCTCAAGTTCTCTCTCTCAGTCAGTAGATGATCTTGTTCCTATTTTCACAGAGAACAATGATGCCATGATGCCATGAGATAGACACTTCTTAAATGCCCATATCTCTTAAAATATATAGCTGACCCTTGAGTAACACAGGTTTGAACTGCACAGGCCCACTTATATGCAGATATTTTCCCACAGTAAATACTACAGTACTACACGGTTCATCATGCGAAATGCTGGACTGGATGAAGCACAAGCTGGAATCAAGATTGCAGGGAGAAATATCAATAACCTCAGATATGCAAATGACACCACCCATGTGACACAAAGCTAAAAGGAACTAAGAGCCTCTTGATGAAAGTGAAATAGGAAGGTGAAAAAGTTGGCTTAAAACTCAACATTCAGAAAACTAGGATCATGGCATCTGGTCCCATCACTTCATGGCAAACAGATGGGGAAACAATGGAAACACTGATGGACTTTATTTTCTTGGGCTCCAAAAATCACTGCAGATGGTGACTGCAGACATGAAATTAAAAGATGCTTGCTCCCTGGAAGAAAAGCTATGACAAATCTAAACTTAAAAAGCAGAGACATTACTTTACTGACAAAGGTCCGTCTAGTCAAAGGTATGGCTTTTCCAGTAGTCATGTATGCTTATGAGAGTTGGACCATTAAAAAAGCTAAGTGCTGAAGAACTGATGCTTTTGAACTGTGGTGTTGGAGAAGACACTTGAGAGTCCCTTGGACTGCAAGGAGATCAAACCAGTCCATCCTAAAGGAAATCAGTCCTGAATATTCATTTGAAGGACTGATGCTGAAGCTGAAGCTCCAATACTTTGGCCACCTGATGTGAAGAACTGATTCACTGGAAAAGACCCTGATGCTGGGAAAGACTGAAGGCAAGAGGAAAAGGGAACGACAGAGGATGAGATGGTTGGATGGCATCACCAACTCGATGGCCATGAATTTGAGCAAGCTCCAAGAGTTAGTGATGGACAGGGAAGCCTGGTGTGCTGCAGTCCATGGGATCACAAAGAGTTGGACACGACTGAGCAACTGAAATGACTGACTGACACAGTCCATGCCTTCCTGAATTTGAGGATAAGGAGAAACAAAGGATAAGCTGGCTGACTATGAATTATATGTGGATTGTTCAAGAGTCAACTGTGTTTATTTCATTTCTGACTCATCTTAGAAAAAATATTCTTTCTCCTGTCCCAAATGAATCCCTTTTCCTGTGTACTCATCCCATTCTCTTCAGACTCTTCAGAATACTGATCTGCCAAATTTTTCTTCTTTTCATTTATTCCCATCTTTCCTTCTCTAGGGTCTCTTTTCTCTTCATACACAAATATTAGGTCATTACTAAAAAAAAAAATTCTCCTATCCTGTATTCAATATTAGCTGATTTTAGATCCCTTTACAAAAAAACTTTTAGATATAAGTCATTAGCACCATATTTGGAGAAGGAAATGGCAACCCACTCCAGTGTTCTTTCCCGGAGAATCCCATGGATGGAGAAGCCTGGTAGGCTTGCAGTCCATGGGGTCGCACAGAGTCAGACACGACTGAGGTGACTTAGCAGCAGCAGCAGCACCATATTAGAGCATTAGCAAACATAGGGAGTAATTAGCAACACTTCAGTACCTCTATTCAGTTCTCAATTTACTGCTGTCTCAGTGGGGATACTTGAGGCAACTGCATCTTCTTTTTCCAGGTCAACACTGGTTTAATGCCAAAGACACTGGACGAGTTTTAGCTTTTAACTTAATTTGACTCTGAGATGAAATCTGACGACGCTGATGACTCTTAAGTTTTCTTCTTTGGTTTGACTTTTTCTCCTTGACTTTTCTCTACTTGATATTTAATGCCTAATTTTCTGATTAATAGTTTCCTTCTTGGTGAAAAATTACTAATTTTTATCTTGCTTTCTTTCTGTGCAATAACCCAACTACCCATATGGAAAGCTCCATCAGAATGTGTCTCAAACTCAGTATGTTCAAAACTGAATCATTATATTTTCCAGCCAACCTGCTTCTCCGAATGCATATTTTCTCTTGGTAAATGATATCATTGTTCTAATTATTCAAGTAAGAAGCCTGGAACTGATGCTCAATCACTCTTTCATTCTTCCCCCCACTTTTGCTCACTTATTAAATCATTTCGCATATATGTACCCTTGAAATATACCTGCTAAATGTCTGTCAAGTTTCTTTGTTCCTCCCCTCTATCCAATTGCTTCTGCCTTGATTCAGGTTTTCATTACTTCAACTTAACTGAAGTTTTCCATATAGTCTCACTTCCTGCCAATCGATCCGCCACACTTCGATGACGCCAATTACTCTGTCATGTCTGACTCTTTGCGACTCCATGGACTGTAGCCTGCCAGGCTCCCCTGTCCATGGGATTCTCCAGGCAAGAATACTGGAGTGGGTTGCCATTATCCTTCTCCAGGTGATCTTTCCAACCCAGAAATCGAACCCACATCTCCTGTGTCTCCTGAATTGCATGCAGATTCTCTACTACTGAGTCACCTGGGAAGCCAGCAACCTCCCAAAATGGAAATTTGCTCACACTACTCCCCTTGCTCTACACATGGACATCACCAGATGGTCAACACTGAAATCAGACTGATTATATTCTTTGCAGCCAAAGATGGAGAAGCTCTATACAGGCAGCAAAAACAAGACCGGGAGAGCTGACTGTGGCTCGGATCATGAACTTCTTATTGCCAAATACAGACTGAAATTGAAGACAATGGAGAAAACCACTAGACCATTCAGGTATGACCTAAATCAAATCCCTTATGACTATACAGTGGAAGTGAGAAATAGATTTAAGGGACTAGATCTGATAGACAGAGTGCCTGATGAACTATGGATGGAGGTTCATGACATTGTACAGGAAACAGGAATCAAGACCATCCCCAAGAAAAAGAAATGCAAAAAAGCATAATGGCTGTCTGAGGAGGCTTACAAATAGCTGCAAAAAGAAGAGAAGTGAAAAGCAAAGGAGAAAAGGAAAGATATACCCATTTGAATGCAGAGTTCCAAAGAATAGGAAGAAGAGATAAGAAAGCTTTCCTCAGCGATCAATGCAAAGAAATAGAGGAAAACAATAGAATGGGAAAGACTAGAGATCTCTTGAAGAAAATTAGAAATACAAAAGGAACATTTCATGCAAAGATGGGCTCAATAAAGGACAGAAATGGTAGGGACCTAACAGAAGCAGAAGATATTAAGAAGAGGTGGCAAGAATACACAGAACTGTAAAAAAAAGATCTTCACGACCAAGATAATCACAATGGTGTGATCACTCACCTAGAGCCAGACATCCTGGAATGTGAAGTCAAGTGGGCCTTAAGAAGCATCACTACGAACAAAGCTAGTGGAGGTGATGGCATTCCAGTTGAGCTATTTCAAATCCTGAAAGACGATGCTGTGAAAGTGTTGCACTCAATATGCCAGCAAATCTGGAAAACACATCAATGGCCATAGGACTGGAAAAGGTTAGTTTTCATTTCAATCCCAAAGAAAGGCAATGTGAAAGAATGCTCAAACTACTGCACAATTGCACTCATCTCACGTGCTAGTAAAGTAATACTCAAAATTCTCCAAGCCAGGCTTCAGCAATACATGAACCATGAACTTCCAGATGTTCAAGCTGGTTTTAGAAGAGGCAGAGGAACCAGAGATCAAATTGCCAACATCCGATGGATCATCAAAAAAGCAAGAGAGTTCCAGAAAAACATCTATTTCTGCTTTATTGACTGTGCCAAAGCCTTTGACTGTGTGGATCACAATAAACTGTGGAAAATTCTGAAAGAGATGGGAATACCAGACCACCTGACCTGCCTCTTGAGAAACCTGTATGCAGGTCAGAAAGCAACAGTTAGAACTGGACATGGAACAACAGACTGGTTCCAAATAGGAAAAGGAGTACGTCAAGGCTGTATATTGTCACCCTGCTTATTTAACTTACATGCAGAGTACATCATGAGCAATGCTGGGCTGGAGGAAGCACAAGCTGGAATCAAAACTGCCAGGAGAAACATCAATAACCTCAGATATGCAGATGACACCACCCTTATGGCAGAAAGTGAAGAACTAAAGAGCCTCTTGATGAAAGTGAAAGAGCAGAGTGAAAAAGCTGGCTTAAAGCTCAACATTCGGAAAACTAAGATCATGGCATATGGTCTTATCACTTCATGGCAAATAGATGGGGAAACAGTGGAAATGGTGGCTGACTTAATTTTTCTGGGCTCCAAAATCACTGCAGATGGTGACTGCAACCATGAAATTAAAAGACACTTACTCCTTGGAAGGAAAGTTATGACCAACCTAGACAGCATATTCAAAAGCAGAGACATTACTTTGTCAACAAAGGTCTGTCTAGTCAAGGCTATGGTTTTTCCAGTGGTCATGTATGGATGTGAGAGTTGGACTATAAAGAAATCTGAGTGCAGAAGAATTGATGCTTTTGAACTGTGGTGTTGGAGAAGACTCTTGAGAGTCCCTTGGACTGCAAGGAAATCCAACCAGTCCATCCTAAAGGAGATCAGTCCTAGGTGTTCATTGAAAGGACTGATGTTGAAGCTGAAACTCCAATACTTTAGCCACCTGATGCAAAGAGCTGATTCATTTTAAAAGACCCTGATGCTGGGAAAGATTGAGGGCAGGAGGAGAAGGGGACGACAAAGGATGAGATGGTTGGATGGCATCACCGACTTGATGGACATGGGTTTGGGTGGACTCCAGGAGTTGGTTATGGACAGGGAGGCCTGGCATGCTGCAGTTTATGGGGTCGCAAAGAGTTGGACACGACTGGGCGACTGAACTGAACTCCCCTTGCAAGGTATTCATGGTGTCCAAACTCTTAACTCCTGCCTACCTTTCAAGCTCATCAACTAAAAATTCCTGACAGCATCCCAGGCTCTGGCCACAACTATAGTTCTCTGAATGACATGGGCTATTTCTATACTTTGGCATATGCTGTTTCCCCTCCCTAACTTTCCCTTGACTTTATGGCATATTCCATATGCCCTTAAAAATTTAAATCAAGGGTCTTCTGTGTGGAGACTTTAATTCTGTCAGTATTATAATCATTCTCCTGCTCATAATTCCAATAAAGGCCAGAATGTGGCACATATACAACACCTATCCTACTGTACTGTGATACTTCCAGGTCTTTGTTCCTTACCAGGTTACATCACTGAATGCAGGAACAATGACCCTATCACAGTGCCTGACACATGCTTGGTATTTGATAACAATTTATTGGATGGTTTGAATTAGTTGTCATGCCACAGGGTCCTATATGTTATAACTTAAAGAAATATTGGGTTGGCTAAAAAGTTCATTTGGGTTTTCCACAAGATGATACCAAAAGCATTTGGCCAACCCAATACCTTAAGTTTTACATGACTGGTCAGAGTAGAACAATAATTAGAGTTCAAAGGACCACGTTTCTGTCTGCCATGAGAGCTGGGGAGAGTGTCATTGTGAAAAAATCAAATTTCTTTTCTACAAACTAGAAGGCCTGTATGGTCAAATTGTTTCCTGCCTTGGGTATAAAGGGATCAGAATCCATCCATTATTACTCATGCGCCAAACAAATGCCCTTCCAGTTCTAGGTGAGCGGTATCAAGGGTGTCCAAGGAGCACTTCGTTCTCTCAGTAAAGGCTGCACAGATGGCTGTGTGCCACCTTCCCTCTCCGTTTCCTCTTCAGCTTTGCCCCGGTAAACCTGACGGCCTCAGATAAAGTCACGTCACTATCTCTCATTATTATCCTCATCTCCACTGCCCCATTACAAGGGTCTTTTGACCTCAACGTTGCTTTTCTCTTGTCTTCCTCCGGGTGTGGCCAGAGAGAGAGGAGAGGGGAGCAAAGATTCCTGGGCTTTGCCTAGAGGTGAGGTACTCCCAAAGGCCACCAGGTTATAGTCACTCACCTTATCCCAGAGACAGGATGGATTCCGGGGCAATTGGAGACAGAGTAGAGTCCACTCCCGCCTCTTAATCCTGGTCTTGCAGCAGCAGGCTGGACACCCTCCCTTTCCTGGGGCCTGGTGTGTACACAACTGCCCGCTGCGGTTACCTAGGAAACCTGCTCTCCGCCTCCCGCGACCTCCGGGTGGGGAGGGGGTGAGAGGGGCGGGGAAAGCGGTGGCTGACCCGTTTCTGGATCACGTGGCGGCAAGCTACAACCAATCAGCAGAGGTAGGGGTCCATCCGGAAGACCCCGCTGGTGCTCCTGGGAAATGGTGGGGAGGAGCGCCCGTCTCCGCGGGTCTTTTGGACTCTGCATGTGTCTTTTCACCCGCCTTCGCCAGATCACAGGCCCGCATGGGAAGTAACGACTTACAGCGGGTACCTAGTCGTTGCCTCTTCCAGTCCCGGCTGTTTCCCACTGAAAATCTTTGATCTTCGGGGTCTGGAAGCCCGGAGCCTCGCTGAACTTGAACCCCAAAGCATGATGCTGTGATGTCACAAGGCGGCCAGACACCCGTATCGGGCCCTGATATCCCCACGCGCCCCTCGGTCCAAACGCCGGCGACCGCCGCTCTCCAGGAATGTACCTGACCGCAGCCGGAAGCCGCTGAGCGCAGAGCAAGCCGAATCGAAGGACAGCGCAGGCCAACCTAACGCCCTAGTGACCTCCAGAGAAGACCTGGACCCTCCAACGGTCTTCTTGTCGTTCGCCGACAGGCTTTTGAGGGTCGTTTAAGCACTCCAAAGTATACTGGTGGCCAAACTTTTACAAAATAAAGTAAAATTTAAAGAGGAAATGGGGGGAACTTTTAAGAGTGGGCAGAGGGCTGAGAAATGAACTTAGGCAATCAAAGTAACTGCTGATCTCATTTCATTCTCTAGATAAGCGCTGTTCCACATGTTAGCCATTCAGCTACAGCCGCGTGAAAGGTAGCTTGTCCGAACTGAGATGTGCTATGAAACACACAATGTGTTTTGAAAACCTAGCATGAAAAATATATGTATTGATCACATGTTGAAATGATAAATAGTTTTCATATATTGGTTTACATGAAAATATTGTATTAAACTACTGGGGTTCTTTTACATTTTAAAAGCAACAATTAGAAAATTTAAATTACCTATGTGATTTCTATTATGTTTCTGTTGGACAGCGCTATTATGTTTTTTGAGGTTATTTGTGTAGAATACTTATGATGTTCAGTTCATGCAAAATAGTGTCTGTAAGTTCTGTTTTCTGTCACCAGGTGGCTGCCTCATTCAATAGACTCTATTTTAAAACTGCGTTCTCATGAAAAATATGAGTGCAGATATTTTACTATATTTTCATTTCAAATATTTTATTGTAATATTGACCGTTTGTAAACATACATAAACATAGAAAAATATAAATTTTACTTACATGTTTTTTATACCTCAGAAATTTCAGTTTGTCATTAACTAAAATTAATTAAAAGATTTGTGGTTTAGGAGTTTTAAAAAAGGACTAGAAAAATCTGATTCATATTATCATCTCTGAAAATCTAATTGAGCAAGATGACCTGACTATAGAGTGTAAAGACTAGATAACAATAGTTTCAATATCTAAATGTTTAGATTAAGCAATTGGATCAGAAATCAAAATCATCAATAGATGAATTCAGTTCAGTTCAGTCTCTCAGTCCTATCCTACTCTTTGCCACCCCATAGACTGCAGCACGTCAGGCTTCCCTGTCCATCACCAACTCCCGGAGCCTACTCAAACTCATGTCCATTGAGTCAGTGGTGCCATCCAACCATCTCATCCTCTGTCATCCCCTTCTCCTCCTGCCTTCAATCTTTCCAGCATCAGGGGCTTTTCCAATGACTTGGTTCTTCGCATCAGATGGCCAAGTATTGGACCTTCAGCTTCAGCATCAGTCCTTCCAATGAATATTCAGGACTGATTTCCTTTAGGATGAACTGGTTGGTTCTCCTTGCTGTCCAAGGGACTCTCAGGAGTCTTCAGCACCACAGTTCGAAAGCATCAATTCTTCGGCACTCAGCTTTGTTTATAGTCCAACTCTTACATCCATATATGACTGCTGGAAAAACCATAGCTTTGACTAGACAGACCTGTGTTGATAAAGTATTGTCTCTGCTTTTTAATATGCTGTCTAGGTTGGTCATAGCTTTTCTACCAAGGATCAAGCGTCTTTTAATTTCATGTCTGCAGTCACCATCTGCAGTGATTTTGGAGCACCAAAAAATAAACTCAGCCAGTATTTCCACTGTTTCCCCATCTATTTGCCATGAAGTTCAGTGGCTGACTTTATTTTTTGGGGCTCCGAAATCACTCCAGATGGTGATTGCAGCCATGAAATTAAAAGATGCTTACTCCTTGGAAGGAAAGTTATGACCAACCTAGACAGTGTATTAAAAAGCAGAGACATTACTTTGTCAACAAAGGTCCATCTATTCAAGGCTATGGTTTTTCCAGTAGTCATGTATGGATGTGAGAGTTGGACTATAAAGAAAGCTGAGCACAGAAGAATTGAAGCTTTTGAACTGCGGTGTTGGAGAAGACTCTTGAGAGTCCCTTGGACTGCAAGGAGATCCAACTGGTCCATCCTAAAGGAAATCAGTCCTGGGTGTTCATTGAAAGGACTGATGTTGAAGCTGAAACTCCAATATTTTGGCCACCTGATGTGAAGAGATGACTCGTTTGAAGAGACCCTGATGTTGGGAAAGATTGAGGGCAGGAGGAGAAGGGGATGACAGAGGATGAGATGGTTGGATGGCATCACCAACTCAATGGACATGAGTTTAGATAAACTCCAGGAGTTGGTGATGGATAGGGAGGCCTGGCGTGCTGTGGTTCATGGGTTCGCAAAGAGTCTGACATAACTGAGCAACTGAACTGAACTGAACTGAACTGATGGCACCAGATGCCATGATGTTAGTTTTCTGAATGTTGAGTTTTAAGCCTACTTTTTTCCCTCTCCTCTTTCCCTTTCATCAAGAGGCTCTTTAGTTCTTTGCTTTCTGCCATAAGGGTGGTGTCATCTGCATATCTGAGGTTATTGGTATTTCTCCCGGCAATCTTGATTTCAGCTTGTGTTTCATCCAGCCCAGCATTTCTCATGATATACTCTGCATATAAGTTAAGTAAGCACGGTGACAGTATACAGCCTTGATGTACTCCTTTCCCAATTTGGAACCAGTATGTTGTTCCATGTCCAGTTCTGTTTCTTCTTGACCTGCATACAGATTTCTCAGGAGACAGGTCGGGTGGTCTGGTATTCCCATCACTTTAAGAATTTTCCACAGTTTGTTATGATCCACACAGTCAGAGGCTTTGGTGTAGTCAATAAAGCAGAAATAGATGTTTTTCTGGAACTCTCTTGCTTTTTCTTTGATCCATCAAATGTTGGCAATTTGATCTCTGGTTCCTCTGCCTCTTCTAAATCCAACTTGAACATCTGGGAGTTCACAGTTCATGGACTGTTGAAGCCTGGCTTGGAGAATTTTGAACATTACTTTGCTAACAAGAGATATGAGTGCAATTGTGCAGTAGTTTGAACATTTTTTGGCATTGCCTTTCTTTGGGATTGGAATGAAAAATTACCTTTTCCAGTCCTGTGGCCACTGCTGAGTTTTCCAGATTTGCTGGCTACTGAGTGCAGCACTTTCACAGCATCATCTTTTAGGATTTGAAATAGCTCAACTGGAATTCTATCACCTCCACTAGCCTTGTTCCTAGTTATGCTTTCTAAGGCCCACTTGACTTTGCATTACAGGATGACTGGCTCTAGGTGGGTGATCACACCATTGTGGTTTTCTGGGTCATGAAGATCTTTTTTGTATAGTTCTTCTGTGTATTCTTACCACTTACCTCTTCTTTGTATCTTCTGCTTCTGTTAGTTCCATACTATTTCTGACATTTATTGTGCTCATAAATGTTCCCTTGGTATCTCTAATTTTCTTGAAGAGATCTCTATAGTCTTTCCCATTCTATTGTTTTCCTCTATTTCTTTGCATTGATCCCTGAGGGAGGCTTTCTTATCTCTCCTTGCTATTCTTTGGAACTCTGCATTCAGATGAGTATATCTTTCCTTTTCTCCTTTGCCTTTCGCTTCTCTTCTTTTCTCAGCTATTTGTAAGGCCTCCTCAGACAACCATTTTCCCTTTTTGCATTTCTTTTTCTTGAGGATGGTCTTGATCACTGCCTCCTGTACCGTGTCACGAACCTCTGTCCATAGTTCTTCAGCACTCTGTCTATCAGATCTAATCCCTTGAATCTATTTGTCACTTCTACTGTATAATCATAAGAGATTTTATTTAGGTCATACCTGAATGGTCTAGTGGTTTCCCTTACTTTCTTCAATTTAAGTCTGAATTTGGCAATAAGGAGTTCATGATCGGAGCCACAGTCACCTCCTGGTCTTGTTTTTGCTGACTATGTAGAGCTTCTTCATCTTTGGCTGCAAAGAATATAATCAATATGATTTCAGTATTGACCATCTGGTTATGTCCATGAGTAGAGTCTTCTCTTGTGTTGTTAGAAGAGGGTGTTCGCTATGACCAGTGCGTTCTCTTGGCAAAACTCTGTTAGCCTTTGACCTGCTTCGTTTTGTACTCTAAGGCCAAATTTGCCTGTTACTCCAGGTATCTCTTGACTTCCTAGTTTTGCATTCCAGTCCCCTATAATGAAAAGGACATCTTTTTTGTGTGTTAGTTCTACAAGGTCTTGTAGGTCTTCATAGAACCATTCAACTTCAGCTTCAGCTTCTTCAGGTGAGTTATGTACATCAAACTTCTCGTTTTGGGAGATACAACTCTTTTGCATAACATAGGGGTTATCTACTTTGGATTGTTAGAAATCTGTGTGGTTTATCTAACCAGTAAAAGATTGGGAGAGAGCTAACAGTTTTCTTTATATTTTATAGATGACTAATTTTAAGAATGTTATTTCTAGGTAAAGGTCAAGGCTTTGGTCAGCAGTTGAGTCACAGTTTACTATATGGCTGTGGACAGGTAACCACTCATAAGTTGCCAAGCTAAAGCCTTTGTCCTGAGCAATTCTTAAAGGAAGAATTGCCTGTTGTTAGCATATTCTGGATGGTATTTGGAGCAAAAGGTGATTACAGTTAAAACCAGAAGAAGAATGCAGAATCAGTGACCATTCTTGTTAATCACCTTTTCTCATTTTAAAGCTTCTTTATGATACAGTTTCATGTGTCTGTACAAGAAATAATAGAAATTGAAGCCATTAAAAGTCAAAATAAAACAGTCTAAGTGAAATAAGACTTTGCTTCATTCATCAGTCTGTTCATAACCCTAGACAAGGGCCAAAACATATAAATTTACATCTATTTATGGATAAAGGAATCTTGAACCTGAAAACAATTGGGAAGATATAGTACCACTGATTATGGCACACTTATCATGTCACCACTTGAATTAAAGAAGAATCATTTAAACAAAATAAAGATGAGTTTATAGACCTAAATAAGAAAATCTTTCTTAACTAAAATCTTTTGAATTGATGGTCAGATTGATTTCCTCCAAAGCCCTATTCTTACTGGTAATAGTGGATATATCTAATTACAATTTGGCTTTGTAATATCTTCAAGTTTAATGCCAGAAAACAAAAAATCTGGAGATTTCAAATGCTGATTTAATTTTTATATTCTTGCTGACATTTGATCCTTATGCAAATGAGTATTTTCCAGTTAATGATTTTTCAGATTATCTGTGAAAATTTGCTGTCACATGTTTGAGCTTGCTATATCATGAAAACATGAAGGTAGCACAATTTAGGATTTACTTTAGCAGTGGAAGAGATGATTATGTGGAAACATAAAGTCATCAGTTGGGGCCCTCTTATTACCAGTGTTTGGTAATGAATATATATGATTCAATTAAAAGGTAAGAGTTGTCCTGAAATAAAATTTTAATTAGACCAACATAATGCTGTTTCTGATGAGTCTATCTAAAAAAGTCATATAATCTCTGTCCATGATTTGTTGATATGTAATTAACGCACAAGCTTTTCTTAAAAGGCAGCTAGAATGGAATTGTAAAAAGGTACTTACTCTGCTTCAGACAACATAACCTCCTTATTTTACCTTCCTCGTTCTGTTTGTATTTAGATTTATGGTAGCAAATTGAAGGACAGTGAATTTAAGAAGAGATGGTCATCTTAATTCACTAGAGAGCTGATCAGCTCTTTGTGTGGGAGAATTCTTTCCTCTGCCTTCTTTCTTTTCAGACATGACTGAGCACACACACACAAACAGGCTCAGAAGGTTGACTGTATCCTCAGCTCACAGCACAGTATCATCATTTGTCCATATAAGGCTCTTATTTTATTTTATATACAGTTCCACTCCCATTCCAATAACAGGCATTAGTTTGATGTTTCTTTTAAAGCTTGAGTTGTGCATCTATCTTCAAAAAACAGGCGGTACTATTTTGTGTGTCTGTATTTTTTATGTAAAAGTTAGTGTGCTATAAATTGTATTTTGTTTCTGTTTCCTTCAGTGCTATTTTAAGATTGATCCTTATTTCTGTATATCCATGTAGTTTGTTGCTGCTGTATTACATTATTCCATTATATACATCTATCATGTTTTTATTTGTTTCCCTAGTGATGGGCATCTAGGTTGACTATAGTAAGCAATGTGATATTGAACATCCTTGTAATTATTTTCTGAAGGACATTTTCTCTGGGATATATGCCAGGAATAGAATTATTGTTTTGCCTTTTGCCTCCAATAATTCTAAATTATTGGACTTCACTAAATACCATCTGAGAACTTTCTAGAATGGCTGGCCCAGATTTCCCTTCCACCAAAAGTGCTTGAGAATTCTCATTCCCCTTTATGGGGAAACACAATTAAACCCCAAATCTCTTGGCAACTCAGAAAACCTCTCCACAGAGGTAGAAAGCAAAGCAAACAGTTTTATTACTAAATAAACATTAAACCAGAATATGATTTGTATCACAGGAAATCCCCCTGCAAAGATGGCAGATGGAAATAAACCTAATCCTTTTATATTGCCAGGCAGATACAAGCCGTCCCCTGCACGCTCTCAGGTGATCAGCGAGGCCTCCGACAAGAGGACGTGACAGCACCGTTTGCCGGTGTTCATCCTACATTCACCTGGTGATTGGAATGGCCATCTGTGTTTGCCAGTGGGCTTTATCCAAAGAGGAAAACTCGTGTCTTTATGAAAGAAGGTAGTTTTGGAGCAAGGCATCTGCTGGAGTTAGCTCTTACTCTCCCACAGAACCTGGGAGATAGGAGTGCTATGAAGAAAGACTCTGTCTTTAATCAAACTTTCCTAAGACTTCCCCGAATCCTCTCTGAAAAGGCCTCACACTTGAGCTTGTTCTTGGCCCTGTAAGACCAATTTTAGCAAGAATCCTGCTGGGTCATCCTAGTGGAAAATCTTCTAACCATGATATCTGATTAAATTCCTCCTTCCGCCCCACCCTTCCCCCAACCTCAATACCTTACCATCCTGGTCTGCCTTCCTTATTAATTTCATAAAATCTTTTTAACCAGAAAACAAGTTATCTGTGATGTTTCCTTTACGTAATTTTTTATCCACAAACCCCTCTTCACCTTTCTTCTTGGCTGTAAATCCCCACCGACCCTTGTTGTATGCAGAATGGAACTCTGTACTCAGGTCTCTCTTCCCCTATTCCAATAGTTCCTGCATAAAATATACCTTCACCACTTTAACTTTTGTCTGGCTTTTGTTTCCTTTCACACTATATTCCTTGATTCCATTTCAAAAAGATGGATCTCAGGTCCTTGAGAAAGACATTCCTGGGTTATAAAGTTGGCAAAAGGCTTAGGTTTTTAAGAGAAACAAAGAATTTGCAATTACAAGTATTCTAAAGAAATGCACTAAAAGAAAAGGGAGAGAGAAGAAGCTCTTTACCATTTTTATAACAGGGAAAATTAAAATTTTCTTCTTTCTGGATTTCTATTTACCCTTACATGCATATATTTGCTGAATGTTTAACGTCTGCCTCTACCACTACCCTTTGAGCTCTGTGAGGGCAAGAATCACATCTCTCTCATTTCCCATTGTGTCCACAGCATCTAGCTTAGTGGCTGTCACACAGCGAGTGCCCAAGAAAGATTTGTAGAATGTATGAATACTAAGTAATGTGCAAAGAGCTTTATATAAATAATCACTTATTTTTATCATTTCGGTTTATTAGGCCTAGAATACCCATAGCATCCTATCTCTCCTACACTTGGGGAAAACAAGAAGTTAATAATTTTGTTTTTGTCCACAAACTTACAGGAAATTCCAAGTTTCCTCCACTTTAAGCAAACTAAATGCTGTATGAACACTGTGATTTATAAAATCCAAATTTATAATAATAGTTTACTCTAAATGTCTAACTCCTTTCTCTGGAATTGTCCCTCCAAAATTCAAGTCCATGTGGAACTTCACAATATGACCCTATTTGGATTTAGATTCTTCATAGATGTAATTAAGATGAGGTTATACTGGCTTTGAGTAACACCTAAATCCGATGACTGTGTCATTGTAAGGATGTCATGTGAAAACACGGACACACAGAGAGAAAATCATGTGAGACAGAAGCAGAGATTAGAGTTATGTAGCTGCAAGCCAAGGAAAGTATCTTGCCTAAAGTTACACATACAGGAAGGGATCCAGAACAGGACTTGACCCAAGATCCAGAAATAATATTAGAGTTGAGGGCAGAGCCAAGTTTGAGTCAGACAGAGACAGAAGGGTATAACTGCCTCCATCTCTTGTTTGAAGCAGGTTAAATCATACTAAAGCCCTCTACACACTAGGACCATCTTGTCTTTCCTAATTCCTATCCTAGTTGGTCCAGCTCATCTCCTTCTATTTCTACCACTAGTGTCTTAGTTCAAGGTGCAGTTTTTTTGTTTTTACTAATAGCCTCTAAATTGTTTTCCAGCCACTCATCTTTGTCTGGGCTTCACTGGTGGCTCAGTGGTGAAGAATCCACCTGCCAATGCAGGAGGTGTGTGTTCCATCCCTGGTGCAGGAAGATTACCTGGAGTAGGAAATAGCAACCCACTCCAGTATTCTCACCTGGGAAGTCCCATGGACAGAAGAGCCTGACTGGCTACAATCCACAGGATTGCAGAGCTGGATACGACTGAGCAACTGAGCATGAACAAGCATGAATCTTTGTCCACTAGCCTATGTTCCTCATCCAGGTTTATGGACTTAAAAAACAGATCTGATAAAATCATGCTTTAATAGATCTCCCACATATCATCCTTTACATGTCTTTTCATTTGTGCATTCAAATATTTATTGAACTTCTCCTGTAAGTCAAGCACTCTTCTAGACACTGCTGCTGCTGCTGCTAAGTAGCCTCAGTCGTGTCCAACTCTGTGCGGCCCCAGAGATGACAGCCCACCAGGCTCCGCCATCCCTGGGGTTCTCCAGGCAAGAACACTGGAGTGGGTTGCCATTTCCTACTCCAATGTGTGAAAGTGAAAAGTGAAAGTGAAGTCGCTCAGTCATGTCCAACTCTTCCCGACCCCATGGACTGCAGCCCACCAGGCTCCTCCATCCATGGGATTTTCCAGGCAAGAGTACTAGAGTGGGGTGCCATTGCCTTCTCCACTTCTAGACACTAGAGACACAGTAAACAAAATAGGTTAAAATATCTATCTTTATGTGACTTGCATTCTAATGGAGAAATGACAAAATATATAGCAAGTTAGCTAGAGATAAGTGCTAAGAAGAGAAGTAAAGAAGAGAAAGGAGGTAAGATATGTATGTGTATGTAATCTCAAATTGGATGTCCAGGGAAGGCCAATATCAGTGGATGATATTTGAGTAATGACTAGAAGGAGGTGAGGCATGAGTCATGATGTCTGGGATACAGTGTTGAATGTGGGGTTTAAAAGAGGATTGTTCTGAGGCTTTGATCTGAGTAATTATAGAAAAGACCTGGCATTTTATGAAATGGGAAAGTGCAAATGAAACAGGTTTTAAGCGTGGGGTGATATTAAAGCATAGACTTGGATATTTTAGGTTTGAGATTCCTATAAGAAATGCAAGTAGAGAAGCTATGTAGAAAGTTGGGCTTGAGTCTGGAGTTCAGGAGAGAGGTCCAGGTTGGAAATACAAATACAGGTGTTATCAGCCTAAAGATGGTATTTAGAGTCATTAGACTGAATTAAATTTCCAAAAGAGTAGGTGTGGGTAGAAAAGATAAGAAGTTGAAGGCCTAAGCTGTGGGACACTTGAATATTTAAGTTAAGGGAGATGAGAAAGAACCACCAAAGACTAAGAATCTTAGCCAAAAAGTGGGAAGAAATAGATCCAAATGACAGAAACTGAGTAATGACAGATCAAGGAAGAGGAAGTCCAAGAATTGAGTCACTGATGCTACCAAAAAGGACAGTTTTTGCAGAGTGGGTTCAAGAAGAATGGAAGGAAAGAAGTTGGAGATCATGCATATTACAGAAAATTCTTTCAAGGAGTTTTGCTATAAAAGGAAGAAGAGAAATGGGGACATAAACTAGAGGAGGAGTAGGGTAAATAAAGATATTTTTCAAGATGGGAGAATAACAGCAATCTTTTATGCTAATGAGAGTGATACAACGGGAATCAAAAAGTATCCAGAAGATAGAGGGAGATGTTGCAGCAATATCTTTGAGGAGTTGAGAGAAGGTGGGTATGCACAGGTAACAGGGTTAGTCCTGGCTAAGAGCCTGGATAGGAGATGGGGTAGAGTGAATTGGTACAGCAGCAGGTAGATATGTACAGATGGTAGTGGAGGTATATAGAAGCCCTCTTCTCACGGTTTCAGTTTTCTCAGTGAAGAGAAAGAAGGTCACCTGAGAGTAAGAACTTGGAAAAGTGTTGAGGTTTGATGAAAGAGGAAAAAGTGTGATGTAATGATCCAGGTGAGTGAGTGGACTAGGACAATGGCATATGATTGCCTAACAGCATTAGTTTTCATGAGTTTAATGATCAGGAATGTAAGTGACTTGTCAGTGTGGTTGTGATTGTTCTCCATCCACGGTCAGCTGTGTGTGTGCTAGCACGGAAGATAAGAGTTGAATTTGGCTAAAGGAAAGTGGGCAGATACCTTGTGAGTGTATTCACAGGAAGGTTGATAGTGATTAATCTTGGAATTAAAGCTGGGTGTGGAAGAAAGTGACTTCATGGAGGACGGTAAAGGGATAAAATTGGTAAGATCTAAATCACTGCAGATGGTGACTGCAGCCATGAAATTAAAAGATGTTTACTCCTTGGAAGAAAAGTTATGACCAACCTAGATAGCATATTCAAAAGCAGAGACATTACTTTGCCAACAAAGGTCCGTCTAGTCAAGGCTATGGTTTTTCCTGTGGTCATGTATGGATGTGAGAGTTGGACTGTGAAGAACGCTGAGTGCCGAAGAATTGATGCTTTTGAACTGTGGTGTTGGAGAAGACTCTTGAGAGTCCCTTGGACTGCAAGGAGATCCAACCAGTCGATTCTGAAGGAGATCAGCCCTGGGATTTCTTTGGAAGGAATGATGCTGAAGCTGAAACTCCAGTACTTTGGCCACCTGATGCGAAGAGTTGACTCCTTGGAAAAGACTCTGATGCTGTGAGGGATTGGGGACAGGAGGAGAAGGGGACGACAGAGGATGAGATGGCTGGATGGCATCACTGACTTGATGGACATGAGTCTGAGTGAACTCCGGGAGTTGGTGATGGACAGGGAGGCCTGGCGTGCTGCGATTCATGGGGTCGCAAAGAGTTGGACACGACTGAGCGACTGAACTGAACTGAATGGATTATGTAAACCAGTGGGGCCACACAAGAAAACCCCAAATTTTTAGCACTTCATATAATACAAGCTCAAATTACCTCTTGCTTCCTCATCCCCAAACCATATTTCAAAGCAATTTTCCCATCTATATCAAACTTATCATTTCCAGAATGCTGCATGGCCTTGTGCCACATTAACCTTTTGTATCCACTAGTTCCTAGGCCTCAAATGCTTTCTCCCCCTTTCTGCCTACCTATCCTACAGATCTATTTCAGCACCTTTGCTCAATACCCCAGGAGAGTAAGCTGTTCTTTCTTCCCCAGCTTTCACCCAGATCTTGGTTATGCTTCCATTACAGATGTAGCACATTTATTTACAGTGAATCTCTTTAACCAGACTGTCATCTTTATGAATCAGGGCTACTTCTCATGCATCCTTGCTTTCCTCTGGACAGGTTTAACAAAGTAGAAATAATGCCTGAATGAATAAATAAGTGAATGTATACCAGCAGAGTAAAGAACTACCACCTCAGTTGAAACCAAAATAGACTGCAAACTTTTGATTGTTTGGAAACCTGTTTATTACAACCTCTCATAGAATGTTTTTAAGATTCTAAGGACTTATCCCAGAGAATACCATTCAGTAGATTTAGACTGAGATTTACAAATTTATGTTTTAAAAAGTTCTCCAGATGCTGTTAGTAATCAGTCATGTTAGATGTTGTTGTTTTAGTCGCTAAGTCAGGTCTGACCCTTTTGAGATCCCATGGACTGTAGCCCACGAGGCTCCTCTGTCCATGGAATTTCCCAGGCAAGAATTCTGAAGCAGATTGCCATTTCCTTCTCCAAGGGATCTCCCCAACCTAGGGATTGAACCCATGTCTCCTGCATTGGCAGGCAAATTTTTACCATTGAGCCACTAGGGAAGACCCATGTTGAGAAACCTTGGCTAGTCAAAAAGATCTAAGCAGAAGCTGATTTGATGATGAAGAAACTAGCTTCTTATCTCTTTATTTTCCTTAGAAAGAAAAAAATACAAGAATCCTTGATAAAAATGTCCATTGTCCCCCTTTTTCACCCCTCAAAACTGGTAAAAAAAACTTAACACCAAGATGATAGTTAATACTAAGAATTGATAGGATAACACTTCTCCCAGGAAAAAATTCCTTTTGTGGCACAATTTTAGGTTTCTGAAAAAATATATATTTTGACAAGAGAGTTTATTGACCTGGAATCTTTCTCATGTTAAATGAAGAAAACCTAATTCAAACCTTTAAGAAAACTAAAAAAAATTGTTGACCTTCACAAGCAACAGGTCGAATGTCCAGGGGTAGGAATAGGTTTAGGCAAAGCTACACATCCAGGATTCATTCAAATGAAAATATGTGGACTCAATCTCTCCATCAATCTAATCTATTTTAATCAGCTTCATTTTTGGAGAGGAGCATCTCCACATAGCACCATCTGCCAGCTTACGGACCCTAATGGAAAGATGGTGCCTTTTTCCTACCTGTTTCAACACAAGTTCTGATATTCAAGCTGATTGGTCTAACTTGGGTCCCCTGCTCAACTACAGTGCTCTGATTGGCCTGGGCTGAGGGGTGGGGTCAGGTCCTTCAGAATCTCAGGTATGCTATAGGAAGAGTGTTGATATTTTGAAGGAAAATTGAGGTGTTCGTACCAGAATGTTGAATGCTGGGAAGGCAAAAACAGATATGCACTGAAGAGTGGCTGCCCTCACAACCTTTATATCACAGATCAGATCAGATCAGTCGCTCAGTCGTGTCCAACTCTTTGCGACCCCATGAATCGCAGCACACCAGGCCTCCCTGTCCATCACCAACTCCCGGAGTTCACTCAGACTCATGTCCATCAAGTCAGTGATGCCATCCAGCCATCTCATCCTCTGTCGTCCCCTTCTCCTCCTGCCCCCAATCAATCCCTCCCAGCATCAGAGTCTTTTCCCAAAGAGTCAACTCTTCACATGAGGTGGCCAAAGTACTGGAGTTTCAGCTTTAGCATCATTCCCTCCAAAGAAATCCCAGGGCTGATCTCCTTCAGAATCGACTGGTTGGATCTCCTTGCAGTCCAAGGGACTCTCAAGAGTCTTCTCCAACACCACAGTTCAAAAGCATCAATTCTTCGGCACTCAGCGTTCTTCACAGTCCAACTCTCACATCCATACATGACCACAGGAAAAACCATAGCCTTGACTAGACGGACCTTTGTTGGCAAAGAAATGTCTCTGCTTTTGAATATGCTATCTAGGTTGGTCATAACTTTCCTTCCAAGGAGTAAGCGTCTTTTAATTTCATGGCTGCAGTCACCATCTGCAGTGATTTTGGATCACAACATGTAGATAAATATTACCCCAGATACCCCAAACCGGGTCTCCTTTGACTTTGTATAGATTTATCCTCATTTCTTTTCCATCTATAGTATTTTACAATAAACTATTTGAGAAGTTAAGAGAACAAATGTGAGAATCCACCCCCCTACCCCACTCCCAGTCTCCCGCAGGAGATTCGCTCCAGATTTCATCCATTTGTGCCCCAGACTAGAGGGAGGCAGCAAATTTACCTAAGTGAATCACCTGAATAGACTCAAACTTTCCCTTGAGTGGGATCTGGCAAGATCTGTTGGGAATAGGGGAAATACAGATAGACAACCACTCTCCTAGTGACTTTCTAGTATTAAAGCTGATATTTTAATCTCCAATTATCTCATGCCTATTTCCCAGTTGGTTCCAAGCTTGGGAAGAAAAGAAAAATATATTATTTATTTCTTCAGTCACTCAGTCGTGTCTGACTCTTTGCGGCACCATGAACTACAACATGCCAGGCCTCCCTGTCCATAACCAACTCCCAGAGTTTACCCAAACCCGTATGTCGGTGATACCATCCAACCATCTCATCCTCCATTGTCCCCTTATCCTACTGCCCTCAATCTTTCCTAGCATCAAGGTCTTTCCCAATGAGTCAGCTCTTCACATCAGGTGGCCAAAGTATTGGAGTTTCAGCTTCAACATCAGTCCTTTCAATGAACACCCAGGACTGATTTCCATTAGGATGGACTGGTTGGATCTCCTTGCAGTCCAAGGGACTCTCAAGAGTCTTCTCCAACACCACAGTTCAAAAGCATCAATTCTTCTGCACTCAGCTTTCTTTATAGTCCAACTCTCATATCCATACATGACCACTGGAAAAACCATAGCCTTGACTAGACAGACCTTTGTTGACAAAGTAATGTCTCTGCTTTTGAATATGCTGTCTAGGTTGGTCATAACTTTCCTTCCAAAGAGTAAGCGTCTTTTAATTTCATGGCTGCAATCACCATCTGCAGTGATTTTGGAGCCCAGAAAAATAAAGTCAGCCACCATTTCCACTGTTTCCCCATCTATTTGCCATGAAGTGATGGGACCAGATGCCATGATCTTAGTTTTCTGAATGTTGAGCCAGCTTTTTCACTCTGCTCTTTCACTTTCATCAAGAGGCTCTTTAGTTCTTCACTTTCTGCCATTAGGGTGGTGTCATCTGCATATCTGAGGCTATTGATATTTCTCTTGGCATCTTGATTCCAGCTTGTGCTTCCTCCAGCCCAGCATTGCTCATGATGTACTCTGCATGTAAGTTAAATAAGCAGGGTGACAATATACAGCCTTGACGTACTCCTTTTCCTATTTGGAACCAGTCTGTTGTTCCATGTCCAGTTCTAACTGTTGCTTTCTGACCTGCATACAGGTTTCTCAAGAGGCAGGTCAGGTGGTCTGATATGCCCATCTCTTTCAGAATTTTCCACAGTTTATTGTGATCCACACAGTCAAAGGCTTTGGCATAGTCAATAAAGCAGAAATAGATGTTTTTCTGGAACTCTCTTGCTTTTTTGATGATCCATCGGATGTTGGCAATTTGATCTCTGGTTCCTCTGCCTCTTCTAAAACCAGCTTGAACATCTGGAAGTTCATGGTTCACGTATTGCTGAAGCCTGGCTGGAGAACTTTGAGCATTACTTTCCTAGCGTATGAGATGAGTACAATTGTGTGGTGGTTTGAGCATTCTTTGGCATTGCCTTTCTTTGGGATTGGAATGAAAACTGACCTTTTCCAGTCCTGTGGCCACTGCTGAGTTTTCCAAATTTACTGACATATTGAGTGCAGCACTTTCACAGCCTCGTCTTTTGGGATTTGAAATAGCTCAACTGGAATTCCATCACCTCCACTAGCTTTGTTCATAGTGATGCTTCCTAAGGCTCACTTGACCTCACATTCCAGGATGTCTGGCTCTAGGGGAGTGTGAGTGATCACACCTTCGTGATTATTGGGTCGTGAAGATCTTTTTTGTACAGTTCTTCTGTGTATTCTTGCCACCTCTTCTTAATATCTTCTGCTTCTGTTAGGTCCCTACCATTTCTATCCTTTATTGAGCCCATCTTTGCACAAAATGTTCCCTTGTTATCTCTAATTTTCTTGAGTACTTTTGTCTAATCCAAATATTTGAAATTTAAAATGAATACTAACACTGATAAAAACAGAGTATTGCATTAGTCAGAATAAGGAGATCTTTTTTCTTATTATTATTTTGGGAAGGTGAAAGTGCACTGCATTGTTACTACAGGCCTACCTCTTAGCCACGTGTACACAAAGATGACAGTATCTTTAGAAATTAGAGCCAGGCTATAGAGAAACTCTTGATTTGCTTTACAAACCATGACTAATGTGCACGTTCATGCAGACAAAAGGTCTTGGAAAGAGATGTAGCACTGCTATTAAATACAGAGAACTCTGAGACAATTACTGGTTGTGGCCAGCACCACTTTGCAGACTACACCAGAATGATCATTATATAAGCCAACCTGCAAACACAACACCTGGTAGAAGCAGAATTTCAATCATACAAATACAAGATAAACACCAAGCTGAGCATTACATTGTAATTAACTTTAAATGACCCTCCACTCAGATCTAGGACCTCAAAAATAAGCCATTCGTGTCCTTGAAAACACTAGTAACATGCAGTAAAAGCCAATAAATATATAATGTTAATGTCTCACATGTGTTTTCATTTGTGTAAGCCTCCTGGTGGCTCAGCGACAAAGAATCTGCCTGTCAGTGCAAGAGGCAAGGGTTCGATCCCTGGGTCGGGAAGATCTGAAGAAAGAAATGGCAACTCACTCCAGTATTCTTAAGTCCCATGGACAGAGGAGCCTGGTAGGCTATAGTCCGTTGGGTCGGCAAAGAGTCAGACACAGTTTGGTGACTAAACAACAACATTTATAGATATATTGAGGAATTTTACCTAAGATAGTGGGTTTTGTATCAGAGTTGTTAAAATTTTTGTGCTTATGAGAACTTGGCCATTTAGTTCACCTTTTATCTTAAAACAGAGTCACATTAAAATCATCCCAGGGACCTCCCAGGCAGTCTAGTGGTTAAGCCTCTGTACTTCCACTGCAGGAGGCACAGGTTTGATCCCTGGTCAGGGAACTAAGATCCCACATACTGATGCCAATCCTGCATGCTATGTGGAAAAAATAAAAAAATGTAGTAAAAAGAAAAATCATCCTAGATACTTTTTATTTAAAAGATATGCTAGCAATCTTCAAGAACCCTATTTACCCCCAAACCTGGCCTAAATCTAAAATGCTATAAACTCTACCTTTTTTTGCCTTTTTTTTAATCTTCAGTGAATATAGCTACTGAACCCTATGCTTAAAAGTTTATATTTTATTATAGATCAATGCAGTTTATTAGAAATAAAATGTGGGTCATATATGTAATTTTACTTTTAAAGTATTTATTTATTTTATTATTAAAATAAAGTTGATTTACAATATTATATTAGTTTCAATTATACAACATAGTGATTCAACATTTTTATAGATTATACTCCATTTAAAGTTATTACAAAATAATGACTGTATTTCCATGTGTTGTACAATATATCCTTGTTGCTTATCTATTTTGTACACAGTTCTTTGTATCTCTTAGTCTCATATGCATATATTTAATTCTAAATGTTCTATTAGCCATAGCAAAAAAGTAAAAAAAAATAGGTAAAGTTAATGTTTTTACAATATTTACTAAATCACATTTATTATCATCAGAAAAATCTTTTTTAAAATTGAAGAATAATATACATACAACATTTTATTAGTTTCAGATGTACAGTGCAATGATCTGATATTTGTATGTATTATGAAAGGATCACCGCAGGAAGTCTAGTTAATATCCATCATCGTACTTAGTTACAGAATATTTTTCTTTTGATGAAAGCTTTTAAGATTTACCCTCATAGCCACTTTTAAATATGCAATGCAGCATTATTAACTACAATTGCCATGCGATGCATTACTTTCTCATTACTTATTTATTTCATAACGAGAAGTGTGTACTTTAGACTCCATTTACCCTTTCACTGCACCTCCCCCCATCCTCCACCTCTGGCAACCCCCAATCTGTTCTCTATATCTTTGCTTAGCATGATGCCTGAAGGTTCAATCCATGTTGTCGCAGATGGCAAGACTTTATTCTTTTTCATGGCTCAATTATATATGTATATTATATACTTCCCTGTTGGCTCAGCAGTAAAGAATCTACCTGCCAATGCAGGAGACACAGGTTTGATATCTGAGTCTGGAACATGGACTGACCTTAGAAAATTGAAAATTCTTAGTAAGAATCTACTATATATATTGAAAATGACCACCACTTAGTATATTCTTACTACTATAGAAGAAAAGGAAATGGATAATAAGGAGGAAACTAATAGTCTTTATTTCAAGAGGGTCTTTGAAAGCTCAATCGGTTTTTGAGGAGATTATCTTAAATACACTCATCACTGTTTGAAAGTGGAGCAAGACATCTTTAGGGTTATATCTGCATGCCAGGTCGCTTCAGTCACGTCCAACTCTTTGTGACCCTATGCACTGGAGCCCACCAGGCTTCCCTGGAGGTCCATGGGATTCTCTGGGCAAGAATACTGGAGTGGGTTGCCATGCCCTTCTCCAGGGGATCTTCCCGATCCAGGGATCGAACCTGTGTCTCTTGTGTGTCCTGCATTGGCAGGTGGGTTCTTTACCACTAGTGCCAGCTGGGAAGCCCAGGGTTATATCTACTTTGATAGAATTAACCAGCAAATTTGTTAATTTACTGGCAAATCTACTGACGTTTAATGTTTCAGAAGATAGAGATGCAAATGGGTTATGTGACCCTAGAATTATAACAGTATGGAGACTCATGGTTGTGTAACCTATGGAACTATGGTTGTGTAACACTCAGAGAGGCTTCTGCCACAGTAGAAAGGTCCCCTCGATCTAGGTTTATAACCAGATCACTTGACGTGACTTTTCTTATTCCAGCTTCCCAATCTTGTATTCTTATGTGCACATATTTAAATGCCTAGTTATTTGAGTTGTCGTGTGTTCAAGAAATGTATTAAATCCAAAATTTCTCTAAATGTGGACTAATTTCTAGATTTAAAATGGGCTAAATGGAGGGAGGACTCTTTCTCCTTTTTTGGCAAGTTTACTTTTTTGCCATTTAATCATTTTCTCTTCCTAAATATCTACAAATATCCAGAAGGAAAGGACCTATGTTTTATTGTTTTTGTGTTTGCCAGACACAACTTTAGTAGAGTATTTGAATAAGCAGATGTTTGATATTTTTAATTAAAATGCTACTGCTGCTCTAAGGCTATGAAATCTAAGGCAAATATCCAAGGATCAAGATTACAGAAATACAAAAAACTCAAAGCCATACTCTTCCTGCTTTTCTTCAAAAAACAGTTTGCCTACTTTCTCAAGATACTTTCTAACAGTTGAAATAAAAATTTTCTCATCCTCCCTCCCACAATCATAGTCTTAACTTCTGATCCAACAAAAAGCATCACTGTTTCTAGAAAATTCTTTAAATTGTGTGGAGACTTGAAGCCTGATGATAAGTAAATGGGTTTCCAGCTGAGGTTTTATGGCACCTTGGAGTGACTTCAATAATCTAAACAGTTACAGCAAAAATCTCAAAATGAATTTACTTTAATTTAATAAATGAATGCTTTAGTAGACAGTTTAGGTTTGTCTAAGAAAGGGCTTCCCTGGTGGCTCAGAGGTTAAAGTGTCTGCCTGGAATGCGGGAGACCTGGCTTGGATCCCTGTGTCGGGAAGATCCCCTGGAGAAGGAAATGGCAACCGACTCCAGTACTCTTGCCTGGAGAATCCCATGGAGGGAGGAGCCTGGTAGGCTACAGTCCATGGGATTGCAAAGAGTCGGACACGACTGAGCGACTTCACTCACTCACTCACTCAAGAAAGGGAAGGAGAGAGGTACCAGCCAGGGGAAATAAAATGTCAAGCAATCAAATAAATGGGAAGGAAACACCATGTCAGTTGGAGTCCTACTGTAGTTTTGCTCACTAGACTGGGTGGCTCTAAGGGGACAGAGTCTCTGTCAGTCTCCTCCTGCCTTCAGGTCTCAGGAGCACACTGGCCACACAGTGGTTATTCAACATGTGTGTTGTGAAATGAAGAACAGCTAAGACTCCCTCTTATTACAGTGGCCCCAGGAAATAATTTCTGAAATGCTGCCAATATTCTTTTACTAACCAAATTGGTTTAGTTAAAATGATATCTGAATAAAAATGATGACTTTAAAGGAATCATAGTTGCTTTTCCCACATCAAACTTTTTAGCAAGTGTAATCATGGTTGCAATTCTCATTTAGAACTATTTCAGCAGCCACTTGATCAGATTCAATGGGAAAACACATGAGAAAAGATTTAAGCCCCTTATGAAGCTGTAGGTCAGCAAATGGGGAAGAGAGGATAAATGAAATGATTGCAGATGATATCTTCAGTTGTATGCATTGCTCCTTCCCCTTGTTCAGTCACTCAGTTGTGTCCGACTCTCTGTGACACCATGGATTACAGCACGCCAGGGTTCCCTGTCCTTCACTATCTCCCAGCATTTGCTCAAACTCATGTCCATTGAGTCAATGATGCCATCCAACCATCTCATCCTCTGTTTCCCCCTTCTCCTCCTGCTTCAGTGTTTTCTAGCATCAGGGTCTTTTCCAATGACTCCACTCTTCACATCAGGTGGCCAAAGTACTGGAGCTTTAGCTTCAGCATCAGTCCTTCCAAAAGCTTTAATTTTTCACTTTTGCTTCTTCCATATTCAGCTGAAGTGATTATTGAATTTATCTGCCAAATCTTGTTTTGAATACCTCAATTTTTTCAGTTGCCATAAAGAATTTTCATAATGGATATTCCATTTAAAGAAAAAAGCTTATTTTAAAAATATTCTCAGATTTTGTTACTAATTTTCTTCCCTTAGGTTTTATTTCTTATTTCAATTTAAACAAGTTGATAATCATTATGAATGTTATTAGAGCCATAAATGTGGTCATGTGGGCCAAAGTCACTTCAGTTGTGTCCTACTCTTTGTGACCCTTTGGACTGTAGCCCACCAGGCTCCTCCATCCATGGAATTCTCCAGGACAGAATACTGGAGTATGTTGCCACCTTCCTCCAGGGGAATTTTCCTGACCCAGGGATTGAACCCATGCCTCTTATGTCTTTTATATTGCTGGCAGATTCTTAATGCTGAGCCACTAGGGAAGCCCCAGAGCCATAAAAACAGAGGCTCAAATGAGAGCTAGGCCGGACATTGATGAGCACTGTTGATGAATAACTGACAGTTATTTCAAATCACAAGTTTCTTGTGTTTCTTTTTTTTTTTTTTTTGCAATAATAATACACTGGATTAATTTGTAGAATTTCCCTGTTTTCTAGAATATCAAAGCATGTTTGCTAGAGAGAGATTTTAATTTAGAACTTTACCACAAAAATATCCTAATTAGAACAGCTATACTCAAACATTTTTGTCTCCTTTATACTGTTAGAAATTATTGAGGACCCCAAAGAACTTTGGACTTCCCTAGCGGCTCAGATGGTAAAGAATCTGCCTACAATGCAGGAGACCTGGGTTTGATCCCTGGGTCGGGAAGATCCCCTGGAGAAGGAAATGGCAACCCATTCCAGTATTCTTGCCTGGGAAATCCCATGAACAGAGGAGACTGATGGGCTACAGTCCATGGAGTTGGACACAACTGAGTGACTAACACACTTTCCGAAGAACTTTTGTTTATGTGCATTATATCAGTTAATATTTACCATTTAATTCAAAATTACAACTCAGAAATTTAAAACATGTTTATTAATTTATTTTAAAAACACAGTTCATGGTAACATAAACATACATTTATGAAATATGATGGTATTTTCTGAAAAAAAGCTTTAGTGAGAAACAAAGCATTGTTTTACATTTTTTAAAAATTATTCAGTGTCTGACATAAGGGAAGATATTTGGATTCTCGTATCTGCTTTTGCAGTTAGTCTGTTACAGAATCTCAGATCATGTAGCTTCTCATTCTCCACAAGAGAATGAGAGTGAAACAACTTAATATTGTTATCAGTTCAGTTTTGACCTCACAAACCCCAAGCATTACTGGCTACACATTGAGAACCACTGGTTTAGAACAATATTTGGCCCATGAATAGAAAAGGTATAATATCCATGGTTGAAAGTAAATAAATGTACAATTCTAAACCTAGATGCTACTCCATTAGTTATTGGGAAACAATCTTAAAATACATTTTAAAATAATTTCTTTGCTATTTAAGTTGCAGAGTTAGAAATTAGTTTTTATTTATTTTTATATTATTTGTTATATTATAGTGTTCATTTATTTATCAGTTGTTATCAGGAGAGGTAAGGGGTAGACTCTAGACACCAGTCTTAGAACATGGATGAGGTAATTTCTTTGCTACTCCATTCTCTTTCTCCTTCGAGTGAGTGAGTGAAAGTTGCTCAGTCATGTCTGACTCTTTTTGACGCCATAGACTATACAGTTCATTAAATTCTCCAGGCCAGAATACTGGAGTGGATAGCCGTTCCCTTCTCCAGGGGATCTTCCCAACCCAAGGATCGAACCTAGGTCTCCCACATTGCAGGCAGATTCTTTACCAGCTGAGCCACCAGGGAAGCCCATTTTCTCCTTTTAGAATGATAATAAATCAGGTTTCTGGGGATTTTAGAAGGCATTTCTTTCATACTGTTTTCTTCTCTCCTGAGTTTGCAAACCTAAAATTGCATCAGCCGAATAGTTACTACTATAAGATGTTATAAGGGAGTGTGGTTTTTTTTGAGGGTTAAATTCTGAAAAATTCCACATAAATGTTTAACATTGTTGAGTGCCAATAATAAAAGGATAGATATACACATGGAGCAGAACTTTAAAAAATAGTCTTCAGAAGTTGTCATTTGTGATATTACAACCAGTTTGTGATATTTCAACCAGTTACCACCGTCATATTGCCTAATGGAGTCAGCTTAAGATTTTGAATTCTAACTTCAGAATTGACTTTGTGAGTTTGGGCCAGTTACTTCACTCCTCTAGGTCTCTAAAGCCTTAGTGTCCTCATTTGTGAAATGGAAATAATAGTGCCTGCATTGCAGAATTCTAATAATTAGAGGGTGTGTGTGTGAAGTCAGAGAGCTTACAGCTATGACTATAAGGATTAAACTCCTATCTCACAGTTTGGGACTGATTTTGATGGACAGCCATGTTGAATTCCATGTGATAACAGGTGGGGGCCGTGGTAAACTTCAGGAGTTGGGAGGCTTTGGTAAACCTTAGCTGAGATGAACCGCAAAGACCCTCTTGAGAGAACATCAAACCAAATGCAAGCAAGATGCAACAATCACATAAGAGAAGTATGCAAATCAGTTACAAAGACAGAAGCCAGAAAGCAGGGTGAATCTAGGGAAGAGAGCAACAGAGTAAGCTGCCACATCATCAGAGAGAAGAGTCAGATCAAGGCCTGGAACTATGAACAAGTAAGGATCTAGAGAGGGTGCAAATAATCTTGAGAGATAAATGTCAGGTCCTGATAGAGATTAGTGAGGGATGAAACCCTTTCAGGTGATGGCCTGGGCAAGTCACACAGCCCAAGTTTGATCTGAAGGACAAAGTGCCCCAATGTTGCCATAGAGAAGAGGGGCAGATGGGGCTTTTATCATGCTTTGAAACAGGTACCAGGTGGACCTGGCCTGGGTGAAGCCTCTCTTCCCCCTTCATTTTATAACAGAAGTGCTATTTCATGTGGAGAGCTCATTCCATACAGAAAAAAGGCTGATTCCACCTAGGGTGATCAGTCTTCCAGGTTTGCCTGAAACTGAGGGGCTTCCCTTGAGCACAGACCCTCAGCTTTAAAGCTGGAAGGATTCCAGGCAAACTGGGACAAGTTGGTCATGCTGCCCTGCATTATAGCCAACCTTCATTCTAAAGGGCTTCCCTTGTGGCTCAGCTGGTAAAGAATCTGCCTGCAATGCGGGGGACCTGGGTTTGATCCCTGGGTTGGGAAGATTCCCTGGAGAAGGGAAAGGCTACCCACTTCAGTATTCTGGCTTGGAGAGTTCCATGGACTATATGGTCCTTGGGGTCGCAAGGGGTCGGACACGACTGAGCGACTTTCACTTTCACTTTCATCCTAAAGGATCTCACTTATCACCCCAAGTCTAGGCAATGGAAGTCCTCTCCAGGGCATTCTTCTCAGAGCTATCAGCAAAGAAGGTTCTATTGCTCCTGGCTGAACTGGATAGTCCAGCGGGTTGGATATTATGTTCTGCCAATGGTCATTTCACCCACTACAGGGAGAATTTCTGTCTAAGAGATAAAAATGAATCCTGATCCCTGATTGTCACCTCAACCAGTGAGCCTGAACTTACAAATTCTCTCTTCTGCACCAGGAGAGACTTAGAACCAGTGAATGGATCTTTGTCTTAATTTTTGGACAACTGGATGTTCTTGGTTGGAATAACCTGGTTTTATCCTTATTGGAAACATGGCCCTCTTCCAAATAATACTTTCAGGATTTCTGTCCTTTGGTTGTTAAGGGCTTCCTATCCCATATCATGTAACTTTGGGTGGTTGGAAGGGCAAAGGATGGGAGTGGTAAATTTGTGGAATAAATTTGTGAAAATGCTGAGTCAGGGCTGAGTTAGGAAAGATGATTCTATAGCTATAATTTTCGAGTTTTAGTGAATATAAAAATAATTTGAGCTGCTTATTTAAATTGCATATTCCTGAGCCTATTTTCAGTGAATCTAACTCAGTAGGTCTGGGGTAGGGCCCAGGAGTAAGCCTATTAAACAATAATGTCAAGTGATTCTGATATAGCTGGTATCTAGAACATACTTTGAGAATTATTCCTCCATAGTATATTCAGAACAATATGCTTGAGGTCAGGGGAAGGACCTTGATATTCTGGGTATACTAGAATAGATGCAAGGTGGACCATCTTTGTGGTTTGTAAATGTCTTTGGGGCCTTTAATGATGCTTGGCTTATTTTTCTTAAGCAGTTCAGTAAGCTTGGAAGTCAGGATGAAGAAATATGGCAGGAAGTATATTTATATATCCCTCCCACGTCTCTCCTGTAATATTCCGCAAACCCCAGAAGTACTACTGACTGTTGGAGCTTGGTGGCCTGCCCCCTGCCATGGAATGTTTTAAGGGAAGATGATTCCAGAGAACTGACCTTTATAGTCTCATATTTGGGCTGATATAGCTCATCAAAGAGCCAGTGTTGCCAGCAGCAATTTCATGTCATATGAGAGAATGGGCCAGAACTCCCTGGAGTTGTGAAAAAAAATCATCCAGAATATGATTACACTTCAATTCAGCATTAAAGAGTGATGTTCCTTAATTGGAGCACTGCCACAGACTGGTTTGGAGGAAGTCTCAGAATACCTGAATTTGTATTCTCAGAGAGATGAACACTCCCATAAGAAGTGGGGCTCCCAGAACCAGGATGGTAGCTTCCATGGTACTCTAAGTGTACTGGAACTTCTGATACTTACTGCATATCTCAGGAACATTTTCCTTGGATGCTGGCTTTTGGACAGAGTCCAGAAAAACCACAGACCTTGTTAAGGAAGCAAAATGCCAGCTATGAGGCAGACCACAAATTATGAGACCTAAAGGGAAAAAATGGGATATATATTACACTCAGGTTTATAGTCTTTTAGAGAAACAGAGTACTTATCATGAATAGATAGTTCTCAAGGTTGGGCTCTTGTGGTTTCAATTCCAGTGGGGGTGTTGAAGTCTGCTGCAGTGTTTGGTTCCTGGGAATGTCATTCTCATAGAACGCAGTGGGCATGGAACTCCATGGAATGCTTTAAGTATGGGGAAACATTGGGTAGAAGTAGATGTGGTCCTTAGTTATCAGTCAAAGTGTACAGTTCCCAAAGCTTCTTAGGTTTGTAGAAGTTGTTGAACTGTAGAATGATCAAGGCAGGTTCTAGGATTGCTCCCTGAAGCAATTCATCCTTTGTTAGGTGGCTCATTGCATCAGAGCTGGATTTTTCCATTCCCTTTCTCCAGTGCTCCGTGTGCTTAGTCACTCAGTCATGTCCAACTCTTTGCTACTCCATGGACTATAGCCTGCCAGGCTCCTCTGTCCATGGGGATTCTCCAGGCAAGAATACTGGAGGGGGTTGCCATGCCCCACTTTTCTCCAGTGGGTGCTTGTACATGGCATAGAGATTTGTCTGCCCAAATTCAAAGAGGAAGTAAAAAGCTAGAATCAGTTTATCCTAAGTGTATTAGTTTAAGATGGTGCCTGAGAAGGCCACCAAGTTAGAGAAAAATTATAGTCACACCTGAGCTGGTATTTAAGGGGCACTGAATCAGCTTTAGTCAGTAGGCACAGTAATATGGACAGAATCACAACTATATCCTATTACATAGCCCAAAAGGACTAACTATTCAGACATTCCTTAAACGCATTATCTAGAGTGGCTTTATTCCAATCCAGACCGAGTGAGCTAGTTGAAATGAGTAACACAATATATAGGAAGAAGTTCATTTTTACAGGACCAAAATAACTTTTAGTCAAATGTATCAGTCTCTACAATGTACTTTCCTAGGAGAACTCCTGGCAGTGGGTCCAGCTGGTCTACCCACCACTAGTTTCTTAGCATTTTGTAACCAAGCAGGGGCATCATTGCCTCTGGCTCTGCATCCATTGCTTTTTATGGTATTTCTTCAGTTTGCAATTATTTCACTTTTTTCTTCATGTCAGAGCACCTACTTAAAATCTTGCTCTGTTTGTGCTATGTATATGTCCTTCTCAAGAGCAGTGTTAAATATACTTCATTTCTGGGTAGTTTTCAGCAGCTCAACTTTCTACAACTGTGTGAAAATGTATCCCATTAGTGGTAGCTGGAATGTGTGTATTGTCAACTAGGCTTTAGGTAAACCACTATTTATAAAGGAATCAAAGTAGTCTTGGGGTTTCACAGGTGGCGCTAGTGGAAAAGAAAGTGAAAAGTGAAAGTGGTAAAGAACCCGCCTTCTAATGCAGGTTAGACATAAGAGATGCAGGTTCGATCGCTTGGTTGGGAAGAGCCCCTGCAGAAGGGCATGGCAACCCACTCCAGTATTCTTGCCTGGAGAATGCCATGGACAGAGGAGCCTGACAGGCTACAGTCCACAGGGTCGCACAGAGTTGGACATGACTGAAGTGACTTAGCACGCACGCAAAGTAGTCTTAAAGAGACACTAAAAGCTTTCCCTTTAGAATAATTTAGAACAATTTACTCAGTGCTGACAATACAATATCAGGCATTGTGCTGAATACAAAACAATAGTATTTATTTTAAAAGTCATTATGCATTAGACACTATGCTAAGCCCTTTCTATTTCTTAAGAATTTTATTTATTTATGGCCACTCTGGGTCTTTGTTGCTTTGTGAGGGCTTTCCTCTAGTTGCAGCGAGCAGGGGCTCCTCTTCCTTGCAGTGGGTGGGCTTCTCATTGCAGTGGCTTCTCTTGCTGCAGAGCACAGGCTCTAGGCGGTTGGGCTTCAGTGGGCTTCACTTGGGCTCAGTAGATGCAACTCATAGGCTCTAGAGCATGGGCTTTGTTGCCCCGTGGCATGTGGAATCTTCCCAGACCTGGGATTGAACCCATGTCCCCTGCATTGGCAGGC
Organism: Bubalus bubalis; assembly: GCF_019923935.1. NCBI lineage: Eukaryota > Metazoa > Chordata > Mammalia > Artiodactyla > Bovidae > Bubalus > Bubalus bubalis. Next base: position 31,245,433 of record NC_059167.1, read on the forward strand.
AGATTCTTATCCACTGGGCTACCAGAGAATTCCTTAAGTCCTTTATATTATCATGCCATTCAATCTTTACAACAGTCCTGTGGAAGACATACTATCTTTCTAATTTTCCAGATGAGGAACCTGAGGCATAGAGAGTAGCTTACCTAAGGTCTCAGAATTAGCCCATGACAGAGCTGGTATCCAAGCAGCATGACACAGAGCTCATGCTCTTAACCCTACAGGTATGACCCACCTCATGCAACCTTCACCATAGTCTTATGTGTCTACATGCTGATTGCACTTGTATTAGTATCACAGATAACAGAAACTGAGGCTTTGGGGGAGTTATTTCCCTGAGTTGAATAGCTCAGAGAGTCATAATTTGGACCCAGGAAGTCTGATACCACAATGCCCTTCTGCTCTTTCTTGCTATACTATATTGTTGGTAAGTGATGCAATAGATAATCAAATTCTGCTTGACTTCAGAATCCCTAACCAATCCAATCTGGAAAGTCAGTTTCAGGTGGTTTTATTTGTTTGCTCATCTGTTTGTTTTGGATAGATGTGTACTGAGTGGAATAACTATTGTGGACATTTAACATTTAACTCCACTGGAGTTATTGAAGAACTTTTAGAAACAGAACACCTTAAAACACTTTGATGAAAATTCAAGTTGATTATTCATTTGACAATATTGCCTTCCAGAGAGAGAGCATATTAGAATGCCTTTGATAAAGAGCAGTCAGAAAGCTCTTTGATAATTTTGTAATTCTCTGTTTGAAGAATTAGAGTCTAGCAGAGCTGAGAAAAATGTACTATAAAATTAGTGAGTTGGCCAGAAAGTACATTCTTCTTTTTCCATAACATCTTACAGGAAAATCAGAATGAATTTTTTGCCAGCCCAGTATAATAGCAGTCAATTAGAAAAGGCAATGCAAGTTATAAATATTAAGCTTATAAGCAATCTTTCTTCTGAAATCCGACTGTTGCCACCTTCATACTTTGCAGATGACTGCCTTACGCTTAACTGTCTGACATGAATCTCCCTCATCTTCAGCTCAAACTTTTCTTCATCTCCCTTGTAGTCTCTTTTTTCTATCTCTGAAAAAGAATTAGGTTTTCTACATTCTAAGTTTAATCCTTACCCTCAAGGGCTTGCTTGTACCTAGTCCTATGGAGGTCCTATGGAGAGACTAGATTGGTCAGGATTTTTTTCTAGGCTAGATGAAAGCTGACAAAAGTCTAGAAGTGAGTGTGAGCTGTGGACGAAGAGGGAGGCCAATGTATCAGAGGTAAGTATCAAGCATCTGCTGCAAGGAGAGCTTTCAGGAAGGCAGGAACAGACCAGAAAATGATGTTGTTTTGTGTCCAGATAAAATGAATTAGTATTAATACATAGGCAAAGACAAAGAGAGGGGGTGGGTAGTTGCTTCTTTGGGGCAATAGGTATAGGGGGCAAGGAGAACCAGGTGCTGATTCTGTCTTCATCCACTGGCTTCATCAACTATTTCTTGTCCTTCTTGAATCTACAGTCCCCCCCTCTCCATTGCATTCTCCCCCTTAGCCTATATGTTTCTCCTGTCTTTTTTCTAAAAGCCCACACTTTCCTTTAATCCTTTTATTTCTTTAAGCAAGTATCACCTTTCTTCCCTATCCCACCTAGTGGCCAAATTCAATAACCAATTTAGTTATCATTATCATCAGGCTTTTTGGGGGATTAAACATTGTTGAAAGTGCCCACACTTGAAATTACTCCCTTGAGTGTCCTGCCTCCCTCTGTCTTCTTTCTTCTTCTCTGAACTCAAATAAATATTTCTTAAGGATGTGCTCTTGGCCAGTTTCTCATATCTCTATATACTGTCTCCCCCGTCTCGTGGCAGATTCATCCAATCTTATAACTTGGATTATTCCCCCTACCTAGATGACTCCTAACTCTCAATCATCAACTTTGATTTTGGCCTCCTTTTCTTTTCTAACCTCCTTTTCATATTCTAGTAGTCAGCTAGATACCTTCACCTAAGTGTCTCATCTATACTTTAGGTTCTGCTTGGCCAAACATTAACTATTCTTCTACAACCAGCTTTTCTTCCTGTGTTTTAAAATTTCCATTAATGACATTTATGAATTCAGTTCAGTTCAGTTCAATTCAGTCTCTCAGTTGTGTCCAACTCTTTGCGACCCCATGAATCGCAGCACGCCAGGCCTCCCTGTCCATCACCAACTCCCGGAATTCACTCAGACTCATGTCCATCGAGTCAGTGATGCCATCCAGCCATCTCATCCTCGGTCGTCCCCTTCTCCTCCTGCCCCCAATACCTCCTAGCATCAGAGTCTTTTTCAATGAGTTAACTCTTCGCATGAGGTGGCCAAAGTATTGGAGTTTCAGCTTTAGCATCATTCCTTCCAAAGAAATCCCAGGGCTGATCTCCTTCAGAATGGACTGGTTGGATCTCCTTGCAGTCCAAGGGACTCTCAAGAGTCTTCTCCAACACCACAGTTCAAAAGCGTCAATTCTTCGGTGCTCAGGTTTCTTCACAGTCCAACTCTCACATCCATACATGACCACTGGAAAAACCATAGCCTTGACTAGCCGGGCCTTTGTTGGCAAAGTAATGTCTCTGCTTTTGAATATGCTATCTAGGTTGGTCATAACTTTTCCTCCAAGGAGTAAGCATCTTTTAATTTCCTGGCTGCAGTCACCATCTGAAGTGATTTTGGAGCCCCAAAAATTAAAGTCTGACACTGTTTCCACTGTTTCTGCATCTATTTCCCATGAAGTGATGGGACCAGATGCCATGATCTTCATTTTCTGAATGTTGACCTTTAAGCCAACTTTTCCACTCTCCTCTTTCACTTTCATCAAGAGGCTTTTTAGTTCCTCTTCACTTTCTGCCATAAGGGTCGTGTCATCTGCATATCTGAGGCTATTGATATTTCTCCCGGCAATCTTGATTCCAGCTTCTGCTTCTTCCAGCCCAGCGTTTCTCATAATGTACTCTGCATAGAAGTTAAATAAGCAGGGTGACAATATACAGCCTTGACGTACTCCTTTTCCTATTTGGAACCAGTCTGTTGTTCCATGTCCAGTTCTAACTGTTGCTTCCTGACCTGCATACAAATTTCTCAAGAGGCATGTCAGGTGGTCTGGTATTCCCATCTCTTTCAGAATTTTCCACAGTTTATTGTGAATTTACGAATTATCTGTCCCCAAATTCTTTGGACCAATTTTTACTCTTCCTGTATTCAGTCAGGTACCAAGTTCAGTTGACTGAAATATTCCTAGTATTTGTCCCCCCCATTTATATTATTATTTCTTCTTTCTTGGTGCCCTGCATCAAAACTTTAATAGCCTGCTAGTTGGCCTCTTTACCATTAGTTTTCTTCCTCTCAAATCCATTTTAATTGCTGCTGTCTTTTCCTGAATGACATCTATTTATGTCTCATTAAAACTCTTTTTTTAAAAAAAATCCAAAGACTAACCTGGCATCTAGGTCCTTCACAACCTGAGTCCAACCAATTTTTCTATTTTTAATTCCCACTTTACCTACATTTTGGAGAAGGCAATGGCACCCCACTCCAGTACTCTTGCCTGGAAAATCCCATGGACGGAGGGCCTGGTGGGCTGTAGTCCATGGAGTCACTAAGAGTCGGACACGACTGAGGGACTTCACTTTCACTTTGATTTTACCTACATTTAGCTCTAGAAAAATGTACCTAGTCACTCATCTCTGTAAGTGCTCTATCATTGTACTCTTCCATTCCCTGGCTATTTCTTAGATCAGAATGATCTCTATTCATTAGTCCCCCATGTACAAATCCTACAGTTTCCAAAGCCTTGCTCAAATACCTTGCTTCCCATGAAGCTTTTGAGCTATGAGGGAAGCCCTTGATATCTGCACTTGGCAGTAATTTGCCAATCACTTTATCTGAGCCTTTTCCCTCATGCTTATAATCTTCTACTTTGGATTTTGATTTTTCTTGGACACATTTTATTATCTCTATGATTTGATTGTAAACATCTTGAAAAATTGATTCATCTTTATGTTCTCAAAGTCTCTGATGTGAATATTTTAACAGTTTATTAAGACTCACCAAATATCCCCTCTTTATATTTCCCAGTATCCTTTAGACTTTGGGCATATAACCTGTTCTGACCAATATTCTATAAGAAGTTATATGTGGAACTTTCATTATGAGGCATTTTGGAACAGGTGAGAATTCTACACTCTTTCTTCCCTTTTCCCTTTCTATGACAATCTACAGAGCTGTGTGTTCCAAATGGTTTAGTGGTAAGTTGATGGACCATTATAAACATTTTCAAAATCGCAGAGATAGTTTCTGCTACACTGTCACAGTCTGCAAGGCTTGTTGAGCATGTCCATAATTTGCTGAAATATATTCAGCCCTGATAAAGTTAAGAATCTTCCTTTGACTCCAAAGGGCCTGCAGTTGCAATCCTGCGGATTGTTCTCCCTGGGAAGCATGAAGTGTTGGCTCTTCTCTTCCTCTTATCAAAATCTTAGCTTAACTTAGTAAAGCTGTCTGATAATTCACTGTAAGATAGTAATACTGTGAATACTGAGTTACCTTTTGGGGGGATGCTACCATTTATAGCAGTCCTGACCTTCCAAATTTATAAAATAAGAATGTTGAATTTCCAACACCAATGACAAACTAGAGTAGGAGCAACATTTGTCTGCAAGATATTTCTAGTCTCCAAAGTAAAGTTGTACAGGAAACCTTGATTCTGTTGAAGAATTACATTATTCCAGAGTATCATCTAGATGTTTCTGCAGAGTAATTGATTCTCTATATAAGACAGTTGGCCTATTGCTTTTAAAACAGAGCTAAACCCCTTGACTGATATTCTAGGATGTTAGCCTATTTCAAAGGCACAGAGCCCAGTGTTCTCCCTTTTGCTTATTTATTCAAGTAAGTGTTTCTTTTTACTGACTGTGTATAGATATCATAAACCATCTCCACACTAGGGACATCTGTCTGGAACCTTCTACTATCATCAGGAACTTCATGTAGGTTATTTTCCCAGTTATGATGGGCTTATCTTGATTTATCAGTCTCTTATACCTGTAACAAAAGAGGGCTCAGTGAGATAGATGATCGACAATAGGACAGTTCATAAAGCATACAAGCCACAGAGTTGGCATGGTCCTTTTTGCTCTGCGACAATAGTGGTCAAGCTATTATTATATTATAGTGTATGTGGAATTATAAGTCTAGCCTGGCTCTAACCCTTTTGCCTCAATATTCCCCTTAATCCCCTTGGCACTTTCATGTAAACATAAGCTTCTTGGCAAGTACTATTTCAGGCTCCCACTTAGAGTGAATTTCTTGACTAGTTCCTAAATTTGATGAATAAACTTTTTTATGGATAAAGAGCTTCAAGAAAGAAAAGAAATAAAACATTTTCTCCTCAGACCAGGATAACTCCAAAGAATCCCCAGGACTGGGATTTCCTAACATATCTTTCAGGCCCAAAGATGAAGGCATGTCATCTAACAAGACTACAGACCCTTGGAAGATGGGTGATGAAAGATGGTATGACCCTCTTTCCCAAGAGAGGTTGGGGCCACATGAGTAAAGCGAGAGCCTCTTAAATTGGAACTAATCCAATAAAGTATGAGTCACCCACTAATCTGAGGTTGCAGTGTTTACAGTCCAAAGTTAGAAGAAAATGAGTTTTTGGCTAATGCTCATACTGAGCTGTCCAAGGTTCTGACTTTGGCACAGGACATTCCAACCCTTGGGCCTGATGCTGGTGATTTTGCTTTAAATTCTGAATACTTTGGATGTAGTTTCTTACCACTAATCTTGACTATCTGTCTAGTTTACCTTGAGCTTTATTGATCTAGGCTATTGTTAATAACATACTGCATTATTGTTGTTGTTTAGTCGCTAAGTTGTGTCCGATTCTTTTGCAACCTCATGGAATGCAGCCCACCAGGCTCCTCTGTCCATGGGATTTCCCAGGCAATAATAGTGAAGTGGGTTGCCATTTCCTTCTCCAGAGGATCTTACCATCCCAGGGATGGAACTCGAATATCCTGTATTGGCAGTCAAATTCTTTACCAATGAGCCACCAGGGAAGCCCCACAAACTGAAAAATTAATTATACGTTGTCAGGACTTCTAAGCTGGAGAGCATGAGTTATAGAATAAAAAGACTTAGACTTTAATTACAACTGCATTAGCCATGTGATTTTGAAGGAGCCTCTGAAGATATTTCAGAACCTTGGTATTCTCATCATCTCTGAACAATAAAGTATGAAAAATACCTACAACATGAATGTATCTGAAGATATTTCAGAACCTTGGTATTCTCATCATCTCTAAACAATAAAGTATGAAAAATATCTACAACATGAATGTATCTACAAAATACAATGCAAAGAGCATTTTAAAATAGCTGGGAAAAAAACCTGATTGGAAAAGAAAACATGGGGCACAAAAGGCAATTTACAAAATAAGAAAGTCAAATTATCCACAAGATATGTAAAAATTAACTCAAAGTGGACCAAAGACCAGATTATAAGACCTGGAACTATAAAACACTTAGAAAAAAAACATAGCTGTAAAGTTTTTGGCCTTGGTTTAGGCAATCGTTTCTTAGATATGACATCAAAATCACAAGTGACAAAAGATAAAATAGATGAATTGAACTTCATAAACAGTTTTGTCCTGCAAAGGATACCATCAAGAAAGTAAAAAAGACAATCCATAGAATGAAAGAAAAATATTTGCAAATCATATATCTAATAAAGGACTTTTATCCAGATATTTAAATAAGGTTTACAACTCAATATTAAAAGAAAAATAACCCAATTTTTAAATGGGCACAGGATCTGAATAGACATTTCTCCAAAGAACATATACAAGTGGCTGATAATCACATAAGAAGATGCTGAATACCATTAGCTATCAGGGAAATGCAAACTAAAGCCACAATGTGCTACTACTTACTTCACACCCACTAGGATGGCTGTTATAAAAAAGATAACAATTGCTGGCAAGGATGTGGAGAAATTGAAGCACTCAAACACTGATGATGAGATTTTTAAATGGGGCAGTTCATTTGGAAAACATTATGACAGTTCCTCAAGTAATTAAACACAGAGTTCCCATAAGACCCAGCAATTCTAATGCTAGGTATATACCCAAGATAAAAGAAAGCATACCCACAAAAACTTGTACACAAATATTTATAGAAGAATTATTTATAATAATCAAAAAGTAGAAACAACCTAAATGTCTACCAACAGATGGATGGATGAACAAATTGTGTTATATCCATACAGTGGAGCATTATTCATCAATAAAAAGGAATGGAGTGGGGACTTCCCTGGTGGTGTAGTGGCTGAGACACCATGCTCTCAATGCAGGGGGCCTGGGTTTGATCCCTGGTCAGGGAACTAGATTCCACATCCTACTAAGAGTTCCCATGCAGTAACTAAGACTCGTTACAGTCAAAATAAATAAATAAAATATTTTTTAAAAAGGAATGGGGTACTGATATATGTTATAACATGGATGGACTTTGAAAATCTTATGCTAAGGGAAAGAAGCAGTCACAGAAGGGTATTATTCCATTTATATGAAATGTCCTGAATGGGCGAACTTACGGAGACAGAAAGTAGATGAGTGATTGCCAAGGACTGAACACCAGGTGATGGGGGTAGAGAGTGACTGCTAATGGGTAGAAGGGATGTTTTTTTTTAGAGTGATGAAACTGTTTTAAAGTTGATTGTGGTGATGATTGCATAACCATATAAAGATACTTAAAATCATTGAAATATATACTTTAAATTGTACTGTATGCAAATTATATCTCCAAAAATCTGTTATTTTAAAAAATACAAATTATCAAGAAGCACATGAAAAAACTTTAAATTCACTGGTCATTAAATTTAAAAAATCAGTTAGGAGATATCATATATCTTATCAAATTTTGTAAATTAAAAGCATGTATGTGTGTGTATTAAATGAGCTCTGTTTGTAAACTTCAAAGAAACTATTCAAACAGAATTTACCTTTATCATGTATATATTTGCTTCTCAAGCTCAGAATGTTTAAAAGATGCTTTGTGAGTCCAAAGTATGGAGATTTCTAGTTACATATCTCCCAATTTATGTTTTTGCCCAAAGAAATTAGTCTTTGCACTTTTACTCACACGTGCAAATTGAATAAGAAAAAGGAAACCGGGTTCAGTGAAAAGTAATCAACTCTCTTTCTCCCACCCCTATGGGAGAACATTAGAAGCTAAGTAACAGCAGCCACCCCCATGGACAGAAGGAGCCTGGCGTGTTCCCAATGTGCTGTGTGACAGTTGTGAACGCTGGAGTGGTCTTCTGGCGAAAACACAGCTGTCTCGGGCACCAGCCTGTAGCCTCTATAAATCAGTTTCAATATAAACATTCTTTCATCGCAGTAGGAATTGGAGAACTCTTCCTTATCAAAGTCAAGAGCTTTTAGACATTGAGAAAGAGTGAAAACCATGTTGCAAATGAATGGAATGCTCCACAGACAAATTAAGCCTTGAACCAACCCCAGACATCATGATTTCAGAGAAATCTGAGGCTCTAGTGTGAGTCTCATCTTGAACCAAATACTTATCTTACTAAGTCAATGGGGGAGTTTCCACAGTTGCATTCTTCTCTCCTAAAAAGATTCAAAAGTAGAGCCTTGGCTTGGGTGCTAACAGCTTTAAAATTAATTAATCAGAGAAGGCAAATACTTGGCATATGCTGCCTTCACTTGCCTGAGTGTAACTATTGCTGACTTTTCTAGACACTCTATTTTACTGACTGTGAATGTGATCTAAGACTCATTCTCAACACGGTGCCGCAAGCATTCATTACCAATCTATCAATGAGTTCTACTTGCCATTCCTGATGTAAAAAGGCAAATTGAAATATGTGTATATGCCTACATGTGTGTGTTTTACACAACTACTTAGAAGAACTTTTGAAGTATATTTATCTTCATGTAAGGTTTGCCTTTCAGAATATAGAAACTACTAGTAGAAAGAGATCAATAGTCATTCAATATCATTCTTTATCTAATTTGCTTTGAATGCCTGAAGTGGTTACTGTTGACTCTCTGGTCTTTACAAATATAAATACTCAGGCAGAGCTCTAACCTTTATAAGCCATTTTCTAAAAATAATTTGGCATGTGCAATTATATCTTAATAACATGCATTACCTATGTCTACTCATTTACTGCTCCCCCAACTGCAGATGGTGACTGCAGCCATGAAATTAAAAGACGCTTACTCCTTGGAAGGAAAGTTATGACCAACCTAGATAGCATATTCAAAAGCAGAGACATTACTTTGCCAACAAAGGTCCATCTAGTCAAGGCTATGGTTTTTCCTGTGGTCATGTATGGATGTGAGTGTTGGACTGTGAAGAAGGCTGAGCGCCGAAGAATTGATGCTTTTGAACTCTGGTGTTGGAGAAGACTCTTGAGAGTCCCTTGGACTGCAAGGAGATCCAACCAGTCGATTCTGAAGGAGATCAGCCCTGGGATTTCTTTGGAAGGAACGATGCTAAAGCTGAAACTCCAGTACTTTGGCCACGTCATGCGAAGAGTTGACTCATTGGAAAAGACTCTGATGTTGGGAGGGATTGAGGGCAGGAGGAGAAGGGGACGACAGGATGAGATGGCTGGATGACATCACTGACTCGATGGACGTGAGTCTGAATGAACTCCGGGAGTTGGTGATGGACAGGGAGGCCTGGCGTGCTGCGATTCATGGGGTCGCAAAGAGTCGGACACGACTGAGCGACTGAACTGAACTGAAACCCTTTGTAGAAGGTGCTATTAAAATATCCAGATTATAGTTGAGGAAACTTAGGTACAGAACAATTAAATTTCATTTCGAAGCTGGAAAGGACTTCATTTGGTTAAAGTTACTTGTGATGCTCTTTCTGCATATCCCCACACTCCTTTCCCCATGGTATAAGCTTTAGTCTAAGTTAAGAAGCTAGTGTTAAACGCTCTTCACCAGATTCCTTCTTTTGAAACAGTGAACAAAACTTCTCTTCCAAAAAACAATAGCTTAAGACAAAACCTGACAGTTCTTTTGTCTCAACTTTCCTTGCTCTGAATCCTTTAAAAGTGCCAACTCCATTTTCGTCTCAAAAGCATTTTGGAAAAACTCATAACTTAGAGCAACTCTGCAAGCCCTGGAATCCCATTGTTGCCTATGTGTTACGGCCATACATCTTCAAATGAGTCAAGCTTTGTTAGTTCACAGGGGTGCAAATGTAAGATAAATGAAACTGATAGACATTGGTAATTTCAAATCATAGTGTAAACTTGCAAATTTCCTCACCCAAATAGATAACTATTTGTCCACATCCAGAAGTAGAATGTAATGAATAAAGATAGTTGTGAAAATTGCTAAAACTAAACATTGTGAACACCTCTTTTCAGCAGAGCAAAGTAGAATAATTTATCAAAGCAGAATTTCAATTAAATGGTAACTGGAAATGAAATTTTTCAATCAAAATGGAAAATTTCAATTTTCTGTAACAATTAGAATCCGAATATACTTTAACTGACTATTTCTTCCACACATTCTCAATTAGAGTATTGATCAGTATCTGATGAAATATGAAAAAGATTTGGAATCATATCCCCAAACTCCTTATCAATTTAGTTATAAGGAAGTTGTGAGGCTTGCATAGTTTCTTCAGTTTTTTTTAAGTGATGACTCATTGATGTTTGTCAGAGAAACAAAATAACATTCTCCATATAACTCTGTATGTAATTCACTTACCATAAAATTCTCAAATATTCAGTACTTATTGATAACCACTTGATATTAAATCATTAGTTTTCTATATATTTGGCATGTTGTCAATAATGAAATTGTGAGAAATTTCCATCTGGTATTTCTGATGTTCTAAACAATAGATTTGGGAAAAAAACTCACAAATGCCTCCTGATTATGTGAAAGGATTAATCTTCATGGAAAGACAGCAGTGTAATAACTTTTCACCTTAAAGATTTCTTAAGCAGGCTCATTTTTTCCGCACAAAAAGATTTGGAAAACCCTGATGGTTCAGGATAACCAATTTTTTTTTTTGTTTGTTATTGTTGAAGGGGGTAACTTTAAAAAATAGCTTTATTGAGGTAAGATTGACAAACACTGAATCACACATATTTATAGTAAGTGAACTTATGAATTTTGACATATGTACACATCTGTGAAGTTATCACCACAATCGAGCGAATGGACACGTTTATCATAAGTTTTGAAGATAACAATAATGTAGAATATTGGTGATCATCACATCCCCAGGGGTATCTGGCCCTAGAAGGCCATGTATATTCTCTATTGAGTGAACACATTTTCTCTTAATTAGTCACTGAATAGAACAAAGGTTGGGCAGAATTCAGGCTTTTAACTTTCAGCATCTTTGAGGAGTATCTGCATGGTGCTGAAGTTGGCCTTGGAATACATGAAAATTGACATATATGAAATCAGCATGTCTATGGTGGCTTAGCAGTTCCACAAGCCTCATGGAAGCTTGCCCCATTCCCCACCTTTTCTAGAGAAGGAGCAGTGCATGGGCTTATTCCTCCACCCTGTGCGTTATTATTTTTTCCAACCACATCATTTCATAGACAGTTTAGGAACCAATAAAGCACAAGTCTTGTTTGAAAAGATGTATCTAAATATAGGAATAATACATTATAAGCCAAGTCACTTCCTTTCTCTGAGTTTCTGTTTATCTGTCAGGTATCTTCCATCTTATCAGAGAGCTGTAAAGGAAAATGGGGGCGAGGGAAGCAGCAGCAAGCTTCCTGGAATGTCCAACTTCTCTAAGAAAGCAGACTGCACAGACAGCTTATAATCTGTATGGCTTTGGCTCAGGGTTTCTGCAAGGAAACATAAGTTGTTTTTGTCCTGCTCATTGCTATCTTATTCGCCTTCAGTGCTGGTAGTAATGAAGTCTGGTAAGCTTTTTTTCGGAAGCTATCCTGATAGCTCTTTCCTGTACTCCACTATTTTTGGTTCTGTTTTGGAAATAGTTTAAGGATGCAACATTTAACCCCAGCGTTACTGATTCCCTCGTCTCCCATCTGTCAACCCTCACTTCCACCCCTCCCCTCCAAGACCAGTCCCCATCCACAGATGATACTGGTCACCCTCGGAACTGTGTCCTTGATGGCTCCAGTTTCCTTTGACTCGGGTCCCAGGACACCAGTCCGGGTTTAACTTTATGAGTTGGGTGGGCAGCTTGCCTAATCAGTCACGTTTCAGCTAGGGGCTGCTTCTACCTACTCATCCTCTCTGGTTCCTCCCCACCTGAGAGGAAGATTCAAGTAGATTTGGCACATCTCCTAAATCGAGGCCTGCCATTAGCAGGCCGGGGGCTGACGTGTGCAAAGAAGACTCGGACCTAGCAGGCCTTTTTCACCTGCGTAATAACAGGCTTGGGAGTAGCGAGGCGGCCGCGGCGGCGGCGCCAAGAGTAGGAGGAGGAGCGCGGGCAGAGGCCGCTGCGGGGCCGGGAGGAAGAGGAGGGGGAGGAGGAGGAGGAGCTGAAGCGCCGAGAGCGGTAGGCAGCAGCTCGGCCGGAGTTGCAGCAGCAGCGGCGGCGCTCACACCGCAGCTTCCCCAAGCCCCGAGTCCCGGCGGGGGCAGCAGCAGCGAGCGCCCGCCCTCCCACCCAGTCAGTGCACTTCGGCCCCGCCAAGCCGCTGTCGCCGCGCCCGGGAACTGCCAGCCATGGCCGCGCCGCCGGATCCCCGAGACAAGCTGCTGCCGCTGGCCGGCCCCGGGTCCCAGTGGCTCGGGGACCGGGGGGAGGGGGAGGACGAAGCGGTGACGCCGAAAGGAGCCAAGCCCGAGACGCTGGCGGGGGAGCCGGGACCGGGGTTGGGCGCCGGGGTCGCCGAAGCTGCGCCGCGGGAACTGGGCTCGGGCCCCGCCCGGCCGCCGCCCGTTGCCATGGAAACTGCATCCACAGGTAAGGCGGGCGGGCGCCTCTGCCCCGCAAATGGCGTCTGGGACTAGGGTCCCCTTGCCGGCCTCCTTCTCTGCAACTCACCTAGGAACCTACTTTGCGTTCTCTATCTTCAGTACCAACCTTAATCCGTCCCCGCCCCCCCCCCCCCTTCGCCACAGGCGCCTGTAAATATTAAATGACTGGTAGGAACATAAATTTTATTTTTTTCCAAAGGCTCAGAAGAAAACAAAATACTATTGATCCTTTTATTTCGTTATGGTTATTTTTCTGGCTTTCAAAGTTGTCCTCAGAGGCAAACCGCAGCATCCTAGCTGCTGGCGCGCCTGTGTACAAGTTTCTTCCTTGGGACTGGGGGCTGCAGGGCCCGCTTGGCCAGTTGGGACGATTTAGGGGGCGGGGGGCGTGTTTGCTTGCAGGGCTTGCGCCCGCGACAGGGGAAGCTGACGACAGAGCGACCGGCAGGCCCGCTGCCCCTAGACCCGGCTCGATCTAGGGCAGAGATGTGACTTTAACTCTCCCTTTCCTTAACCTCCGAGAGTCGCCACACCCTACTTCCTCCCGTTTCTCTTCCCTTCCTCTAGCTCACCGCACACTAAACTGAAACGCCTTAGGTGTGTTTAATTCCGGAGGGACTGCGAAGCCAGAGGTTGGGAGTTGTGGCGGTCCCCCGCCCAGAATCCTTCTTTTTCAGCTCCCCGATGCTCCCACCTCGAAGGGAGCTTTGGAACTTGGAACCCTAATTTAGAGCGGCCGCTGGCTGCGGTGCTAGAGATTGAGTGACGGTGGATGTAGCTAGGAGGCACAGTTTGCCAGCAGTCTGAACCAGCGAGGGCGTTAGGAAATTGCCCTGGGTTTGTCCTCCCTCCACCTGACTTCACCTTCTGAACTGGATCCCATCGGAGACCTGAGATCATGAAGCATCCTGCCCAAAGGATGCCTGAAACGAGTTTTGGAGTGGGACTGCCGGCTTAGGAACTCTGTGTTTCCAAGGAGCGGGGAGGGCGGGGGGAGGGTGCTGTGTTGTGTAGTTCTCCGAGAAAGCTTTGCCGGGTGGAATGAGAGTTGTGTAGTTTTGGAGATGTAGCTCTTGAAGGCCGAGTGCTAGGTGATCCTGGGGGAGCGGAATGGGGGCAGGACTGGCGTGCTTGTTCTTTGCAGCTGATTTAGGGGAACCCTTTTCTTAAGCCACTGCCTCTCTTAAGGGTCACATGGAGTGCTTTAGGTAGTCTTGATTATGCTTTATACTAAAGATTTGAGCTGAGGAAAGGAGATTTAGGGAATGTTTTGAATAAAACATTCTGAAGGGAAGAGAAAAAGACCATATACAAACAAAAAAGAAAAAAGACAGACTCAAAAGCAAAAAACCCCGTTTGTCCAGTATTAGTTATTATATGGGGAAGGGGAAGATTTCCGACTAAGATCCCAACTTAATCTAAATGAAAACAAAACTTTATAATTGCAAAAGAAGATGGCAAAAACTAATAGAAAAAGGAAGGTACTTTTTGGTTGATTTACCATCAGCATTCTGTGTTGAGAGTGGCTTCTAGTACAGAACCTTTATCCACCGTCATCAAAATAAATCATTTATAAACATTGCCCACCTCTCATTGGTGTGATCAGGGTCAGGTGAACTAAGGAGAGGAGGCTTAGCTTCCTCTCAATAACATACTATCCACTAAAATAGTTGCTGTATATAAAATGCTTAGAACAATTGTGACAAAGTAGGCATTTGCAATTTTTAACATTATTACTGTTATTTTAGAAATAGTTTGTTAAATATACTAGGGATTTCCTATCCTAGGCAACAAATATATTAGTAAAATTAAACATAATGCTGAGTTTGGATGGGAAAAGAATGAAGGGAGGGGGACAAAGCATTAAGTTTGCAATTTATACAGAAAATTTAAAGTTTATTATTGCTGCTTGAAGGAATTTGTCATATATTTATTGGTTATTTAGTGTTTTCAGTTTGCATTCAGTATTCAGTATGGACTGTTATAAGAGGCCTAGATGCCAGAAATGATATCTAAATAAATTACTAGATCTTGAAAAAAAAATAAACAAAATCTGGGCCAGCTTCCTTATCTGTTATTTTAACAGTTCTATTGCAATAAGTAAAGTTAGCAGGTGCATCCTCAACTTAATCAGGGACAAAATCCAGAGGAAGCCTATTAAGCTCATAATTTTACTTTTTTAAAAGAATGATGCTCTTTGGGACTCAAATCAAACTAAGAAGTAACTTAGACGTTGAGTGTGATACATTGTAAACAAATTATGTTTCTTTTTCAAATGGAATTCTAAAATGTAAGACAGACATTCATGTTTTAAAACTTTTTTCCCCTGAAAAAACCACTAATCATGCCATCTGGACAGAAATTCTGTGATTCATTTTTATACATTGATGGTAATTAAAGTTTTTGAAGAAACATTTCTAAAAATATTTCTCTGTGATGTCCTGGAATGAATATATGTTTAAATATCATTAGCATTGCACGATAAAACTCCATCAGTACTGTATTTCCAGGTATTCTTATTGCTTCTGTCCCTTTAGTGGGATGAAAATGTTCTCAACAAAAAGTAACACTTTATTCTAAGGCTACAGTTTTTCATGTCTAAAATTGATAATGGGCATATGATATGTCTGTTGCCAAGGGAACATTTAATGCACCATGTGTAGGCTACAACATGTGAGGTTGTTAATCATGAATCAGTGCCATCATCTAGTAACATTATACAAAGGGTGTTAAGAGCAACTGTTTTGTTTTTTCATGATCAGTTATTTTATTCCTGAAAACTATTCAAAAGGAGCATACAATAACACAAGGATAGAAGAATGGCCCTTTGTTTAAAGGAAGAATTTAAAATGGAACATTTGAACAAAATGCAATGGTAAGATGTTAATTCATTGGCTACTTTAGAAATTAACTCATTGACTGATTCATGCATGGAAGGCAAAATGAATAAGAGAATTGAGAATGGCCTGGAGAAATCAGTCCAGTGTGATGATGTGCTTTAGTGATATTGACCTATAGATAATTTACCTTACATTTCTAGATGATTGCTGAGTTAGGGGTGACAAGGAGAGAGAAAGAGAGAGGGAGGGAGGAAGAGGGACAGAGAAAGAGAAATTTTCCTAGTTTACTTGGACCACAGTACTCATCATTTTCAAATGCTGAATATGATACTCCATTGGAAAAGCTATTCTTAATCTATCATGATTTAAATACCTTTCAGAAATGTTTATATATGCTGTATTTATTCTGTTTAATATCATAAATTGTACCACACATATTACCAATCATATTTTAAAATCCACATAGAGGCTAGATTGACTCTTTTCTTGTGGATATGTTTGATAGATGTGTAAGTATTTTTTATTTGGAGTCATTTCCAGCAATCCTCTTCAGAAGGTATAGATTTTAATCTTCTGTTTTCTTTCATCTTTTAAGAAAACTGCAATTCTGTTGAAATGGGAAGGAACACTGCACTTACTTTTACAGTATTTTACAGAACCTTTAAGAAAATAAGAGTTTCTAACACAATTTATTTCTCTGGGCATAGACTCTGAATATAATCAATGACATTTCTGGCAGTAACTACTGTGCATGTCTTTCATATTGGGAATTCAAATTGGTTAAATTAAAATGTAGAAACACATATGCTAAAAATACATTGATAAATAAACTTGATCAGAGCTTTCAGCATAACTTCCTCTTCATGAACTCACTGTTCCAGAAACCCCATCCTTATCATTGTCCACAAATACAGCATAAACCTTCCTGCTCCCATCTCTTTTTTTTAGGCTGTTCATCTACTTCTGACTTTGAGGATTTGGAAAAGAGTGGATTATTTTGTTTACTATACTGTCTATCTTGCATAGCCTGGATTATGGAAAGTGTTTATTATCTATAAAATGAGAGACCATTGTGATTCAACTCAATTTAGTAAACATTTCCTGAATGCCTCCTTTGTGTAAGGATTTGTACTGAACACAAGTTGTGGTTTCCTAGAACGTGTGCATCTTTCTGTTTCACATTAGTATTTAGTTTAAAAAGGTTTTTTTTTTTTTTTTTTTTTTTTCCGTTTCCTTATTCCCAAGTCACTGGTGGAAGCTTGTTTAGAAGGGTATTATAACAATCTAACCACACTGGCACACAGGCGTGAGTTACTTCTCTGAGGTCAACACTGAATAAATAAATACTAGCATAGGTTGCCCAAAGTGCACAGCTGGGGGAAAATAAAATCCATCGATCTACCTAACTATCTAGCTAATTCTGTCTTTATAGAAATAGCTGGCTGAATAGTACTCAAAGATCCTTGTATTAGTTGGTTGTGCTTTTATTTTAAAGTTAAAGGAAATTATTTCAGTGGTGACTAAGGAAGATTTGGAAAAGGCACTATAAAATATAGACAGCAGTGAAAATAAAAGACCTATTTCAAGAGACTAATATATCACATAGGAATACTCTCTGTGAAAGAACATAGTCGAAAGATGTAAGACAACCGACTTTTATTTAAGTAATATTGGGGGACAAAAAGAACAATGAGAAGAACATGAACTGGAGAGGCTCACTGCTTGTGGAAGATGCTCTCGTGAGTAATGAAAAAAGGAGAGGGAAAAGTTTCTCAATTCATATTTAAGCTATGTTATTTAAAATGGATAGTGATCACGTTGAAATGTATACAAATACTGAACCACTATGTTATGTAACAGGAACTAACATAGTGTTGTAGGTCAGTAATACTTCGAAAACAAACAAACCCATAGAAAAAGAGATCAGATTTGCAGTTGTCAGAGGCTTGGTGGGTGGAGAGAGAACTGGATGAAGTCACTCAAAAGGTACACACTTCCAGATGAGATAAGTAAGTACTCAGGATGTAACGTACAACATGGAAGGTATAATTAACAGTGCTGTATGTTATATATGAAAGTTGTTAAGAGAGTTAATCCTTTAATCTTGTATCTGTGTGAGATAATGGAAGTTCACTATAAGTTATTGTGGTGATCATTTAAAAATAAAGAATTAAACTGGATGTGAGTGAGTGAAAGTCACTCAGTCGTCTCTGATTCTTTGCGACCCCCTGGACTATACAGTCCATGGAATTGTCTAGGCCAGAATACTGGAGTGGGTAGCCTTTCTCTTCTCCAGGGGATCTTCCCAACCCAGGGATCGAACCCAGGTCTCCCACATCACGGGCATATTCTTTACCAGCTGAGCCACAGGGGAAACCCGTTAAAGTGGGTTGTAATTCTTAAGTCGGACAATAGAAAACGTACAGAAAGACCAGAAACCCAGGATAAGTAAACAGCAAGTAAAATCCTGTACCACTACTCTGATAAGCTTGGCTCTTCTGAGCTGACTACTTTGCGTATGGTATAGAATGAGTGCAGTGAGCAGTTTTAATGTCATTCTAGTGTCTCTTGAGAATAAGACTAATTTTAGAAAAGCTGAAGTGGGGAATGATTTTTAAAAAATGAGAAAATGATAGATATTAAAAACTTACTAAGCCAATATATTTGTTGCTGAGTGCTTGTAGATCTAAGAATGCATTATTATGCCAAATATTTTTATAAACACTTAGAAAATAGTAAACATGCTGATTGCCAGCAATTTCCATTGATTCACTAGAAAAATAATGCCTATAAAACATTATTTCTATTTTTCATATTCTGAATCACCAACATATGCACAGCATGTACTATGCCCAGGAACTTTAGAAGTACCCAGCTTACTTTAGAAAGCACACTGTTTATCAAAAAAACAAACAACCCAATCAAAAAAATGGGCAGAAGACCTAAATAGACATTTCTCCAAAGAAGACATACAGATGACCAACAAATACATGATAAGATGCTCAACATCACTAATTATTAGAGAAATGCAAATGAAAACTCCAACAAATACATGATAAGATGCTCAACATCACTAATTATTAGAGAAATGCAAATCAAAACTACAATGTGGTATCATCTCACCCCCATCAAAATGGCCATCATTAAACAATCCACAAGCAATAAATGCTAAAGAGGGAGTAGAGAAAAGAGAACGCTTTGGCACTGTTAATAGGAATGTAAACTGATACAGCCACTAAGGAGAACAGTATGGTGGTTCCTTAAAAAATTAAAAACAGAACTTACCATATGACCTAGCAATCCCACTACTAGGCATATACCCAGAGAAAACTGTAATTCAAAAAGAACATGCACCCCAACGTTTATTGCAACATTATTTACAATAGCCAGGACATGGAAGCAACCTAAATGTCTATCAACTGAGGACTAGATAAAGAAGATATGGCATATATATAGAATGGAATATTATTCAGCCACAAAATTATTAAAATTGGATCATTTGTAGAGACCTGGATGGACCTAGAGACTGTCTTACAGAGTGAAGTAAGTCAGAAAGAGAAAAACAAATGTCATATATTAATGCATATATATGGAATCTAGAAAAATGGTATAGATGGTCTTACCTGCAAAACAGAAATAGAGACACAGAGGTAGAGAACAAACATGGACACCAAGAGGGAAAAGGAGGGGAGTGGGATGAATTGAGAGATTAGGATTGACATATATATACTATTGATACTGTATATAAAAGAGATAACTAATGAGAACCTACTGTATAGCTCAGAGAACTCTATTCAGTGCTCTGTAATGACCTAAATGGAAAGGAAATCCAAAAAAGAGGGGATGTATGTATACGTATAGCTGATTCACTTTGCTTACAGTAGAACCCAACACAACATTGTAAAGCAACTATACTCCAGTAAAAATTAATTGAAAAGAAAGAAAACATGCCGTTTAATTTTGCAAATGGCACAAAGTTTCAAAAGATTGTTGATATGGTAGAGGATATCACTGCTATTTAAAAATCTTGATTTTAATGTTAACCCAAAAGTGAATTCTTTTTACTAAAATAATTTTTTACTCTAATTTAAAAAATTCCTTTTTGGAATAGGAAGCATATGCATGTGATATTAAATTTTAACTGAGTGAAGTAAGACAGAAAAGGAGAAATAGTGTATGACATCCCTTACATGTGAAATCTAAAAAGAAGTGATATGAATGAACTTACAAGACAGAGACTCATAGGCTTAGAGAATGGACTTATGGTTGCTGAGAGGGTGGGGAAGGATGGGGGAAGGAATAGATAGGGAGTTTGGGATGGACATGTACATACTGCTATATTTAAAATGGATAAGCAACAAGTATTATATAGCACATGGAACTCTGCTCAATGTTATGTGGAAGCCTGGATAGGAGAGGTGTTTGGGGGAGAATGGATACATGTGTATGTTGGCTGAATCCCTTTGCTGTTCACTTGAAACTACCACAACATAGTTTGATAATTGTCTCTACTCTAATACAAAATAAAAAGCTTTTTAAAAAATAAAATTTAAAAGGTACAAAAGGGTATACAGAGAAAAGGAAGTCTTCTTCATACTCAGTCTTCCAACCAGCCCTTGTTCCTCTTCAGCAACAACCATTGTTATCAAATTCAGCAAGGGAGCACTGTTAATTCATTCATTATTACACTATTATCGATTGAACTTCTGCTATATTCCATGCATTGTTCTAAGCACTAAGTATATGGTACAGAAAGGGACAAATGAAAGTCTATTTCCAATAAATTGTGTGTGTGTGTGTGTGTTAAGAAAGGAGAGAAGAGGGAAAGGAGACAGAGAACAAAAAATATAGTCAAGGTATGGTAAGTCCTGTGTGTGTGTGTGTGTGTGTGTGTGTGTGCTCAGTCAGTTGTGTCCGACTCTTGGCCACTCCATGGACTGTAGCTTGCTAGGCTCCTCCGTCCATGGACTTTTCCAGGCAAGAATACTGGAGTGGGTTGCCATTCCCTTCTCCAGGGGATCTTTCTGACCCAGGGGTTGAATCCTGGTCTCCCGCATTGCAGGCAGATTCTTTACCACCTGAGCCAGTGATGTAGAGGGAGAATTAAATAAGGTGGACAGTGGAGTAAGCAGATGCATGCAAGGCAGTGAGATTACTGATTGATCTTAGAATCTGGGGAGGAGGAATGAGAACAGAGGACGATGAAGCACAGAGAAAAGATGATATGCGCAGTGTGCTATTTGATATGGAGATTAAGGAGGGAGTACAGTTATTGAGGAGATTGGAAGACTGGGATGGAGTAGGGGACAAGGTCATCAGAAGATTGGGTTCCAGAAAAATGGCAGGCTGGGAGTGGAATGATCACCTAGGTGATTACTGAAATTGCAAAGAACCGTGGCAGAGATTGCAGAGTACAGTGAACCGGTGCTGTTGTGTTTAGGAAAGAACATAGTGTCTTGGGCTTCAAAGTTACAGAATTTTAGAGACGAGGGAAGAAGAGTAGCCTGTAAAATCAAAAATATAAATTTCTGACTATGGGTTCTGCAAATTCTGCTTAATTTGTTCAGAGTGTATGAGATACAACCTAAAATAGTTCATTGTGAGGGATGGAAACTTTGAGGACTGTAATTAACTAAATATGAGCTAGTGGTATGGTGAAATTACTAAAATATCTTATGTAATTTGAGGTAATATTAATAGAAAGTCTTGGGTACACATTATATGAGGTAGTAGTTCTCCTGGATTCTGCCCTAGGCAGGCCAAATGTGGAGTGTTATACTAAGTGATGGGTGCCATGGTTTATAGAAACTGTAGTATGGTGAGAGAAAGGTGACTAAATTGGTGTGGCTTCTGGGGGAAAAAATTGCTGTTTGAGAAATGATTGAAAAAATTAAGAATTTTTAGCCAGAATAAGAGAATGAAAGGAGATATGAGTATTAAATTCAAACACTAGAAGAAATCTTATGAAGCAAATAAAGACTTGACTGAGGTGATACTACAAGGCAGAATTGGGACTAGCAGGTAAATCAGAGAAACACGTTTCAACTTAATGAAGGAGAAAGTTCTGATAATTAGAATTGCTCAGAAAAAGAGATGGATTACCTCTCAGTTACTGATATTTAAGAACAAATGAGGTTGCTGTTTACTGGAGGAGACTTAGAATGGAAAGTGTTATACCAAGATCTTTATTCCTTCATAAGAGAAAGCAATACCCCTGACCTTACCTGTGATTGTTAAAGAAGGCATATTGCTTAAGAGTGAATAGCATACAAATGAAATCAGAAACAGTGCTTATTGCAAAAACCACAGCTAACTTCAAATTGACTTCCTAAAAAATGTACTTTCCATGGAAGGCCACTCTTCTTCAGGGAATCTAGAAAAATGGTACTGATAAACCTATTTGTAAGGCAGGAATAGAGACACATAGACAACTGACTTGTGGACACAGTAGGGGAAGTAGAGGGTGTGACAAATTGAGAGAGTGGCATTGCTGTATATGCACTACCATGTGTAACTTAGCTCGTGGGAAGCTGCTATGTAACACAGGAAGCTCAGCTTGGTGCTCTGTGATGACCTAGAGGAATGGGATGAAGGGGTGGGAGGCAAACTCAAGAGGGAGGGGAAGCATGTATACTCATGGCTGATTCGTGTTGTCATACAGTAGAAACTAACACAGCATTGTAAAGCAATTATCCTCCAATTTAAAAAAGAATTCTATAAAAAAATTCTTCTCTAATTCTCCGTTGTTGAGACAAGCTCCATAATGTAACATACTTGCTTCTTGAAAACAACAGTTTTATATAATTAACAGTTATTACCTTAAATGCAAAACATGCTATCTGCAAGCATCTGTTTTATTCTTTTCTCCTGAACTGTACTTTTCATTTTTTACTACAGACTCTAATTCCATAAATATTTAATATATTCTAAAATGTTTGGGGAATTCATTAATTAATGTCTTATCATAAAAAGCATCATATGATTCTGTCCTTAGTCCTCTGTCTCACTACTGTACATTTATGCCAGATTATTCATTGTAAAAGTGTATTTGCTAAGCTGCCTAATGATTTACGTTTTTAGCTGGAACAGTTCTGCATTCTAACTTCCATGTCCAGTCCCCAAGTGGAATTTTTAATTCATCTACTACATGAGATTGTTATAAAACCAGTTATAGAACAAATTCTTGCTTCCTGAATATGGGGAATTTGTTGAATATCTCACATCCTTAAAAGTAGCTAGGATTTTGCTTTATGCATAGCAAGTCTTCATTTTTTTATAAACAAGTCCTGGGCAACAGAAAATGTGTATTCAAATGATTGCTGATCCAGTTGTCATGCATAAGAGTAAACAGCAATGTCCTATCTCCCTTTTGGCATGGATTGTTCAATGAATCCCAAAAAATCAGTGCTTCTTAAAATGTGGTCTGTAGAATTCCTGCTTTCAAAATAACACAAAGTGATTCACAGACTTCACCTCGGGGAAACAAGCCTGCCAAATGCATGTCAAAACTTTAAGAAACACTAATATATTGACTCTCCTCTCCTTCTGACTTACTAGCTCAGCATTTTTCTAGGAGCTGTGGGGAATAGAGGAACATGAGCTATGTCTTCTCTATTCCTCCAAGCTTACTATCTAGATGGGAGATGTGACTAATCCACATAAAACAAAGGTAAACAACTCAAGCAAGAGTCAAGTCTGGTCCTTGGATGGATGCTACAAGCTATAAGCGCTGTAGGAATGTCATAATTTTATGAGTTACAGGGTACCTGGTGTCTTGAAAGAGGTAGAATGTGCCTTATGCCTAAAGGATGGATAGAATAGAAATAAGCAGAAGTGGCAGAAAGGCAGTTTTATGTGAGGGGAGAGACATGGGTGGTGACTTAGAGATGAGCAATGACTAGGGTATCTTAACCTGCCTGTTTGGGTGCGGGGAGACAGATTCTGGAGGAAAGATGTTTAAGGCTATTCAGGACTTTAGACTCCTTTTATATGGATTCTGGGGCATTTGAAGGTTTATATTTGGGGGAAGTAATACATTCAGCCTTCTGTATCCTTTGGTTTCAGAAGGGCCGACTGTACTATACCATATTATATAAGGGACTTGAGCATCCATGGATATTGATAAATGCACAGGGTCCTGGAACCAATTCCCAGTGAATGCTGAGGAATGACTGTAGAAAGCTAGGTTAGGAAGATTAAATGTTATGCATAGATGATGAACTCAATGGGGGTGATCTAAAACCTGCAATTTTGCTGAAAGAAGGTTGACCAACAACGTCAGTTTCGGAGCCTGGAATAAAAGTTTCGGATCCTGAAATAAATAACCATGAGAATAAAGAGGAAGGTACCTGGAAAGAAAGAGGAGGAAAGTTGAGCACTTCATCAGAATATTCCATAGGACTTTGTGACTGACAGGACAAGGAGGATGAAGGGAGGAATGAATCAACTCTAAGGTTCTGTGCCTATGGCTGGGAGAATGACAGCTAAAGAGGGGTGGGAGGGGGAACTGGTCAGAGAGATGAGGATAATACATTCATTTTTGTCATATGGGGCTCAGAATGAAGAAAAGCCATTTGAATGGAAGTTTCCACTTGGCAATGTATATTAAGGAATGGATTTTGGAGATGATAACAGGATTATAGATACAGGTTTAGAAAATTGAAAGAGAAGCCATAGAATAATTTTGTTTTTTGAGATTGTGTAGGATGAGGGCTTCCCTGGTAGTTCAACTGGTAAAGATCCCATCTGCAATGCAGGAGACCTGGGTTCGATTCCTAGTCAGGAAGATTCCCTGGAGAAGGAAATGGCAACCCACTCCAGGATCCTTACCTGGACAATCCCATGGACAGAGAAGCCTGGTGGGCTACAGTCCATGGGCTTGCGAAGAGGCGAACACACCTGAGCGACTAAAGAACAAAGGGCCAAGAAGAGAACGTGTGCTCCTTGTCTCATACTAGCTGAGTGGCGTTAAGGCTGCCTCAGCCTCAGGTTCTGTATGTGTGGTCCTAGGTCTTGCAGAGTGCTTGGCAATCAGATGGTAATTACCCTCATTATTATAGTATCAAAGAAGCCAAGATGGCATGGTATAGAATGAGCCTTGACTGAGAAGACAGATTTGTCTTGGCTTTGGTCTCTAGTATCATGTCAATGTGGGCAAATCTGCTTTATGTCTCAGTTTCTTCTATATAAAATGGACTTGATACCATTGTCCTGGCTACCTTGTGGTTGTGAAGATAAAATGAGATAACCTGAGGAAGTACATGCAAATTGCAAATTACCGGACATCTGAGGGGCTTCCCAGGTGGCGCTAGTTAAAGAACTCATCTGCCAATGCAGGAGGCATAAGAGATGCAGATTCGATCCCTGGTTCAGGAAGATCCCCTGGAGGAGGAAATGGCAACCCACTCCAGTATTCTTGCCTGGAGAATCCCATGGACAGAGGAGCATGGCAGGCTACAGCCCATAGGGTGGCAAAGAGTTGGACACGACTGAAGTGACTTAGCACGCAGGCGTACATCTGTAAGGAAGTACTAACAGGAAGCCTGATCAGTGCTGTCAGATGCAGGAGAGCAGTCTAGGAGAATAAAGATTGAGAAAAAATCATGTCACCTCAGCCCCAGGTGTTTTAATAGAAAATACTGCTGCACTTAGCTGAACCTCAGCCAAGTCTCAGTGGGGAATGGCAGGAGAGCGAGGAAGAACGGTGCTGGCCAGAAGTAGGTTCTGGCATCCACACTGAAAATGTGTGGATTTGGAGTGGCGACCCACCCCATTCTTCACATCCTAAAGAGTGAACTGTGCCTCGAGCAGGGCTGATACATGTCCACGGGGGCCAGCTGAGTGGAGGATAGGAAGCTGGGTCTATTCTGAATCTCCTGCTCAGCAGATGGGTAGTGAATGCAGGGAGCTACCCCAGGTATGCCTGGGGGCCTGGAAGGCTGCTTCTCTCACAGAGAGGCCATCACAGTGAAAGCCAGCCCCCGCACCTCACCCTCACCTCAGCCCCTGATGTTAAATTAATTGGCCCTGTGGGCAAGCGAAGGTACTTGCAGGCTAATCTTACAGCTCTATAGGTTTAAAAGTCTTCCGTAAATAGATGAACACTTCTGGAAAGATGGAGTAGACAGTTTTTCCTTATCCCTCTTGCTAAGTACAGCCAAAAACTCTGGACATTATATATGTAGGATAAATATAAAAAGACTGTAGTGAAAGTAGCATTCTTGTAAGACATTAACCTAGATGAAAACCTATCTGTACTAGAGCAAGAGAGAGAAGCTAGGTAAGGGGGATGGTAGCTAAAACTTGGAATGACAGAACTTGAGAATGCAGAGGACCCTCAGCTAAAATAAACACTTAAAAAGTGGAAATTTGACAGGGATAGTTATAAAATCTTGTGGTAGGATTCTTTAACTATATGAATAGAATAGGAGGGTCATGGTGAAATTGCAACATATAAATAAAAAATAGAGGAGGTTTATTTAACCAAAAGTTAACTCTCAGTGGGGCAAGCCAGCTTCCCCCCTAGGTGAAGAACTGTTAATCTTGTTAAATCAAGGTTAACCCAGAACCAGGAGCTGAGAGTTGACCATACCTGGGGCTGGGCAGAGTCCTGAATGTACTGAGAGCTCCAGAGCAGAGATGGTGGCAGAAACATGGACTCTGGTTGAAAGAACTGAGGATTTGCAGTCTGCACAAGAGAAGATAGGGTGGGTTATGATCAGTTCAGTTCAGTTCAGTTCAGTCGCTCAGTCGTGTCCGACTCTTTGTGACCCCACGAATCGCAGCACGCCAGGCCTCCCTGTCCATCACCAACTCCCGGAGTTCACTCAGACTCACATCCATCGAGTCAGTGATGCCATCCAGCCATCTCATCCTCTGTTGTCCCCTTCTCCTCCTGTCCCCAATCCCTCCCAGCATCAGAGTCTTTTCCAATGAGTCAACTCTTCGCATGAGGTGGCCAAAGTACTGGAGTTTCAGCTTTAGCATCATTCCTTCCAAAGAAATCCCAGGGCTGATCTCCTTCAGAATGGACTGGTTGGATCTGCTTGCAGTCCAAGGGACTCTCAAGAGTCTTCTCCAACACCACAGTTCAAAAGCATCAATTCTTCGGTGCTCAGCCTTCTTCACAGTCCAACTCTCACATCCATACATAACCACAGGAAAAACCATAGCCTTGACTAGACGAACCTTTGTTGGCAAAGTAATGTCTCTGCTTTTGAATATGCTATCTAGGTTGGACATAACTTCTAAAAATACATAAAGAGTTGTCAAGTGGCATAGAGACTGGGTGTGTTCTATATGACTCTGGAGGATGGAGCTGTGGTCAACCAGAAGTTAAATGTGAAAAATGAAAATAGCCTGGATTGCCTCATATGGTGGTGAGTTTCCTATCACTGGAGGTGTGTAAGCAAAGTTGGGCTGGTCATTTATATAACAGAGGAGGTATAATAGACAGTATACATTAGATTATTAATTTTGTATCTTTTCAGAATCACAGATTCCTGTTGGAGAATCTGATAAAAACTTTGGAATCTCTGCTCAGGAAAGTGCACTTACAAATACCATTTGGGGCACAAATTCTGGGATTTTTCTGGAGACCTTTTATGGATGGGGTAATTAAATAACTTCCTATTCTTAAAAAATCAGTAATTCCAGATACTCTCATGTAGATCACTGTTTATACAGCAGCAGTAGTTTCATGGTTTAATAAAATCTCATTTAATCATCCATTTATTTATTCAACAAATATTTATTAAGCATTTAGTATGTGTGTGTGTGTTTGGATACATATACACACACAAAGTATGTAGCTGAATGAAAGTGAAAGTATTAGTCGCTCAGTTGCGTCCCACTCTCTGAGACCTCATGGACCAGAGCCCTCCAGGCTCCTCTGTCCATGGAATACTCCGGGCAATAATACTGGAGTGAGTAGCCATTTCCTTCTCTAGGAGATCTTCTCAACCCAGGGGTCGAACCCATGTCTCCTGCTTTGCAGGCAGATTCTTTACCATCTGAGCCACCAGGAAAGCCCATGTAGTTGAATAGTGATACCTATGTACATAACCAGAATATAAAAATTAATGCAATAATTACAGCGTAGTCTATTATGAAGAGTCTAAATTAAGAAGAAGTCTGCATTCCATAAATTCCATTTTGTTAGTTTCAGAAATGTGCTGTAACTGAATTTGTGACTCTCAAAGGGTTACTGAGCCATGTTCTTTCCAAACTGGCCCTGGTGAAGTTGGAGAGAGTGTGGACTTGGAGACACCAAGCTGGATACCCATCTCAGCTCTTCCAATGGCCTATGATAGCTAGTCTCAACCCCTATGGGAAGGGCTAAATGGTGGGTCTGTATGATTCTCCAGCATCCAGATAGTGATGTATCATTTGTCTATTCACTGTTTCTATGTACATGGTGCACATCTGTGTATACTTTAGTCATTACTAAAGTTTTTAGAACCAGCTTTACTGATTATAGGAGATCCTGGGGTTGGGGTAGAGAAAGGTGTTGATTCTCTCTCTGATAATCTCCATCAGCCATCTAAATAAACAAACAAACAACACTTTCTCAACTTGATATAAAATATGTATTTTAAAAAAACTACTACTTTTGTTATTTACAAATGAACACATCATCAAAGTAAAAACAAGGTGCTCCCTGTACAAATGGAGCTTCAAAGTACTGTCACCTGACTTCTGCTCCAGCCAGCCTGTAGCCCCTAACATCATCATATGTAGAAATTTTGGAGATACTACTATGGATCACACTATTAATTTGTTTGGCAAACCTTTTATTGTAGATAGTACAAGGTAAATTGCAACCCAGCAGGTTTACATTATCAGCATTGAATTTGAGTGTTTATTTTTTTAAAAATTGAATCCATGGCCTTAAGAGATGTGTTCCTCTTTTCTTTTTTACCATAAATATGAGAAAGGATAAACACCTAGTATTGTTTCCTGGAAGTTGTATAACATTTTAAAGGCCAAGCAGTTCCTGTTTATAATTTGTATGTTTGCATATCAGAAGTCTCAGAAGTAAGAATTGGTTTCATTTCTATGAATAGTGTAGAGCAGTTTAAAAATGATTTTCTTTAAAGAGAGGTAATGTACCTATCCTGAAAGTAAACATACATTGAGTAGGGACGATTACCAGTGGCCTGTCAAGGCCATCTGTGTGACTTTTTTTTTTTTTTTTTAAAGTGTAGTCATCTTCTCTGTGCTCAGCAGTTATCTAACCATTGTAATAACTCTCAAGAACATTGGTTCCTGAAAGGAATTTTTGTCAATCTGTTAAAAAAGCTCCTCTATCCAGCTGGATGGGGGGCATCAAGGTCAACCTTTAACTGTATCACTTAACACTTAATTAACTATGCTTGCACTGTGATGGTTCATGTGAAGATATCTTTTGGATATTGGATTTAAGTTGACATGCTGCACTGTATAATCACATTATTATGAATCTTTAAAACATAATTTTTAGTTCATAAAAGGCAGGGTTGGTATATCAGTTGATTACAAGAGCCTAGACCTTCTTTTTCTATGAAGGTCTCTGTCTTTCAAGGAAAAAATATAAGTAAAATGGGACCTAATTTAGTTGATTTTCTTAGTTAAGTGGGAAGAGTCAACTCTATAGCCTTGTTTTAAAATTGTAAAAACAATAATAAAACAATGTTTGCAAGAGAAAACATTTATTCCTGATCTCACTTTCTCTCTCTTTTTAAAAAATCTCACCCTCTCTGGACAACTCTTAGTGCCAATTTCATATGGTGGTTTGAGGATTCAATAAGCTAATGCTTGTAGTTCTTGACATACAGTAGTGACTGTATAAATGTTTGTGGTTCTTATTATTGGTATTAATTTCCTATCAATTTTATTTATTTGCATAATAATCAGCAACCTCCCTTAAGTACTTAAGAATGGATGAAACACTGATGTTCTTTATGGAGTGATCCTCTTTTTATAAATTGGATTCTGACCAAGGCCAAAGCTGCATCTCTGGCTCCCAAGTCTCGTGCTCTGTCTACTGTACCAAATTTCCTTTCTGCCTTTGAAAGATAGCATAAGGAAAAAAACACTGTTTTACAAGACAGCAAAGCCAGGACATGGAATTCAGCTCTATCTGCAGGGAGAGAAGAAAATAATAGGAGTCTCAGCTGGATAAACTGAAGAGACAGGAGGAGAGATGGAGGTGGAGAAGAAAGGGGGCATTGGGGTCTGAGGAGGGATGGTGATGGAGGAAGGAAGCTTGACCCCTGGAATGGACACAAATAGACAAAGGGGAGAGGTGTTGAGAAGACATGGAAAGGGAGAGAGGTAAGGAACAAAGAAATACATAGAGGGAGGAAGCCCCTTGGAGGAAGCAAAAAATATGTCTGTATTTCTATTTCTATCTCTATCTCTATATAAAGGAATGGATTTGTAAAAAAGGAAAAGAGAAGTGGGTAAGAAAAGCTTTCCTAAAATCTGGAGTCTGGAGTGAGACCAGGTTCTTGGCTTTACTTCCATTTGAAATTGTAATTTGCATTTGTAAGATTACTTAGTTTCTTAAACCTCCAGTGAGTTTTTTAACTGGGGTGACCCTGGCAGGCCTCTGTGGCTCTGGGGTAGGAGTTGTTCTCAAGGTGTTCTGTACGGGGCTGCCCAGAGCTTTCTCACCCCAGGCTGGATGAAATCAGGCAGTGGCCTGAGTCAGGCCTGTGGGCCAAATGTTCCTTTCTCTGTCTGGGGGTTTTCCAAAGGATTCACATTAACTTTATCTAAATGGAGAAGAATTTAGCTCAGGGCTTTCCCTTAGATGAAAGAGATTATTTATAAACTTTTCCACCATCCCCCCATGCTATCATCCCTAGCAAAGGGTCAAGTACATCAATGTCCGAATTTCATTGTTTGATGGTTTATTTTTTCCTTTGATTACATAAAATGGGCTTGAGATCATAGTACTGTATTGGGATCATAGCACATTTTCTATAAGCTTTCAGAGTTCACAGAATCAATGACTATTCTTAGACATTAGAAGTAGGATATGAATCTTTTGGGTATAAAAAGATTCATGTGAGTAATATTAAATCAATTACAGTATAAATTCATGCTCCTATCTCTATGAGTTATAAGAATAATCAGCAAAAAAATTGTCATATGTCAAGGCAATGGCACCCCACTCCAGTTCTTTTGCCTACAAAATCCCATGGACGGAGGAGCCTGGTAGGCTGCAGTCCATGGGGTCGCTAAGAGTCGGACACGACTGACCGACTACACTTTTACTTTTCACTTTCATGCATTGGAGAAGGAAATGGCAACCCACTCCAGTGTTCTTGCCTGGAGAATCCCAGGGACGGGAAGCCTGGTGGGCTGCCGTCTATGGGGTCGCACAGAGTCGGACACGACTGAAGCGACTTAGCAGCAGCAGCATCATAGCATTTTTAATTTCTCTTAAAAACTCTAGGGTGCTAAATTAAAAAATAAAAACAATTCTTGACAGTTATGATTAAAACTATCCAATGATAAATGAATTCTGTTGACATTAAAAAATTAATTGGATGGATGTCCTTGATAAGGTGTCCAGTTATCCTGAGAATTTACATAATAAAATGCAGCAGTTTGCCCTGAGATTAGTTTGACACAATTGCCATTAACAGCTCCTCCTTAGCACCTGGCAACTCACCTGGCAGCTCTGCCCCCAAGAAGGGGATGATACATGGAGGGGCAGACCATTACAAGCTGGGTCTTCATTTGCTATTAGTACTAAGAATAATAGTGGTGGATTAATTTTTTATTAGTTTGTGGAGAGCAAGACATTACAGTCTTTCCAATTCAACTCTAGTCTCTTAACGTCTGAGCAGTTACTAGAGATGAAAGAGGCTCCAGTGAAATGGAACTTAAAAGCAGGTTTGGGCCTGGTGAAAAATTTATTTCAGGAGCCCCTGGCGAAGATGGCCTGGCTAAAAGTCTTCATATGGGATTTGTAAATGAGTTCAGGCACTGAGCCCACTTCCTGACTGCTGGGCTGGATAATCTGTGCCAGCTTCCTCCATCTCTACTCGACCCTGCATGTGTGTGTTTCTGTCTCTTATATGGCAGGAAAAGTCTGGGGTTCAGGAGTTAGAATTCAAAGGGAGTGTAGCATGAAGTAGGGTTTTTTCCATCCCTGAGGTTTCAAGAAGAGACTGCATAATCACTTATCAGAGATGTTTAAAAGTAGGCTTATTTTCAATGAGTGAAATGTTGAACTACGCTACTTCCAATAATCTTTTTATTCCTTTTGTCTCAGGATTCCATGGTTTTACAATAAAATCAGGTGAGTGTTATGTACTAAGTCCTATGAAAGACGTTGTTAGGACACCTATATTTTGAATACTGGGGATCTAGACCTTTAGCTAAAATTTGTATGAGCCCCTATAAGCAAACCAAAACTCTAACAGTCTAAATTAGCAAGTAAATTTAACACAAAAATACTTTTGGCTTATTATTTTTATGGCATGCTCAGGTAAAATATCATTAGTTAATAAAATAGAAACACTGATTAATCATTATGTTCTGTAAACTACTATTGCTGGCAAAAATATTTTATACCATAGTGCTCATGAGGGACAACAGCAAAGAGATAGGAGCTAATTATTCATTATTATACACTCACACGCCAGGTATTATGCTAAGTGCTGTGGGTAGAGCATTAAAAAACCTCTTTCTTCAAGAAACTTGTAGTCTAATGAAAGAGCTAAATAAAGCATCAATTATATTTTATTGTGAAATATGGTAGAAGGACGTACATGTTGCTATGCCAGGCATCTTAACAGAAGGGAAGGTTAAAAGAAGATTTTTAGTGGAAGTGGTTCTGGAACTGAGATTTAAAAGATAAGAAATTAGCAAGATGAGGCATGGGGAAGACTATTCAGAGAGAACAACTCGGCTTAAAACTATGTTTCTCCCTTCTTGCTTTTTCAAAGAGGAATCTTTTGTGTGTAGGGTTTTTCTTTTGCCTCTCAGATTCTAGATTTCTAGAACAATGATGAAGGGATGCAGAGCTGTTTGTTTTATTACCATTTGTCTTTAAACCTCTGGATGATTCCTGACTCATAAGCAAAATCAGTCTGTGCAAAGTGGCTGCTTCTCTGAGAGTGCATATGGCCCTCAGAATTGGACAGACTTTGCATCTCAAGCAGGTATGCAGACACTTGGCTAAGGGTCAAGGGCACTTAGAGCCAGACTAGACAAAATCAATTTTCTCCAGTAGTAAGCCTTTTAAAACACTGTTTTTTTGTTTGTTTGTTTGTTTTTTTATTAAAAAATAAATGGCTGCATTGAGGAATAAATTTACATGCCATTTTCAAAATTGAGACTTTAAATAAACTTCCTGCATCATATACCTAGGCTTTATCGGCAGGCCCTTGGCATGCACAATTGCTCTTCTTTGTCTGTTGTGCTTACTTAGTTGGAAATATTTGAGAACTAGTAGGTAGAAAGGTGTCTGGGTAGGTGCTCTGGGGTGAGTACTGAGAACCTCAGAAGCAAGGTAGCAGATGAGTGTTATACGTGTGGGTGTACGTGCGTTTGTGTTGACGTGTGTGTGTGCATGCAATGACTCATCCATATGGGTGCTGAGATGAGAGGAATGCTGTGATAAAGACTGCTGGGACTGGTGAGTGATGTCTGCTGTAGGTGAAAAGTGGGAAGGAAGAGAAGCAAATTTGGGCCAGAATTTATGCTTTAGATCATTTCATTTCTCCTTCCTCACAAAAGCACCAGTGAACCTGGAAGGTTAGGGGAAATGTCACAGTCCTGGTGCTGGTTCTTTCTTTGCATCATCCTTATTATGCAGTATCACTGAGCTTCTGTTATGTCCCAGTCTGGCCCATTGTCACCCACCCCAGGGCTGTTACTACAGAGTTCTGTGGATTTTTTCTTTTTTTGCACTTGTCCAAGGTCAGATTTTTTAATGTATAGCCTTTGTTAATGGTATGTTTATAGTTCCAGCTACTGTTCCTAATCTACTATAGTGGAGGTATGTATGATGCTGGAATTTAAAAGATGTTTTTTTCTCCTCCCTTATGTCCTCTTTAGAATTGTCCATAGCAGCTGCCTGAACTAGCTTCTTTTTTTCTGGATCTTGAAGGATGTCATGAGCTGGAAAACTGTGTGGGGTGGGGGGTGGTGGGGGGAAGACCCCCCAGGGAGGAGGTCCAAGGAGTACAAAAGAATAGAATTGTAAAGCTGTCATGATGGGTTAATGACAAGTGGTTCAAGGTGTGCCTAGACCCTCCTCGTGAAGGGAAGGGAGAATGGAATGGAGGGTAGGACTGGACTCTGAGAAGCTTGAAGCTATTGGATGGCATACTAAGAACTGTAGATTTTTTTCTCTTGACAGTAGAGAGTCATTTGAGGTTTTTTCAGTGAGGTAGGATCTCTCTTAGCTTGGTGTTGCGAAAGCACTTGGGCAATGTGGAAGGTTGAAACGGGAGCAGGTGAGGGGTGGGAGGTGAATTGAGAGGCTTCCACAGCAGTCTGATGAGACATGGTGAGGCAGAAACTGGCAGTGGAGAGCAAGAGGGGTTGGGATGGAGAGACTTTATTTGAAGTACAGATATGACTTGGAGAATAATTTCTGTTTCTGGCTTGGACATGTTGGTGCATGGTGATACTGTTAAGTGAAATGTGGATACAGGAAGAGAAAATCAATGTAAAACACTTTCAAAGATAATAGCACTCCATTGTAAATGTAATATATTAATATTAAAATCATATATCAATTAAGGTATCACATTAGGAATCACAAAGCAAGTGGTTTTATAAACACTATAAAACTGCAAAGTATGAACACTTAGAATTTTTGATTTCTAATTGATGCAGGGAATCTACAATGTCAAGTTCATGTTTAAGGTGATTACATTTCACTTTGGTTATAGATTTTACTTTATTAGGGCTTTAAGATGTGGAGAAACATTGACTAGTTTTACTGATTGAATGTAACTGGACTCACAGTTCTTTCTCATAATCTAATTATCTAGCATCCATAAAAAGTAACTGAAACTGCTAAGTCTTAATTAGAGAACAAATTAAAGTTTGACAGCCTCTAATAAGATGCAAAAAGAAAATGCCTTGATTATATCTTAACCCATTTGATAATTTATTAAAACATCAGAAGAGGATTCATTATTTAATTTCTCCCTGTTATCATCTTTTAAAAAATATTATTTCCAATTGTGATAAAACGCACATAGTATTTACCATCTTAGCCACTTTTAAGTGTGCAGCTCAGTGGTATTAAGCACATCACACTGCTGTGCAGCCATGACTACCATCTCTCTGCAGAGCTCACTGCATGCATTAAACACTAGCTCCCTATTCCTTCCTACCCCAGTCCCTGGCAACCACCATTTTACTTTCTGTCTCCATAAATTTGACTATTCTAGGAGGACTGATTACTTTTTGAGCAAGAGAAAATAGTTTTTCTATAACCTGTTATTGGTTGCTTGGGTTGGCTCACATGTTACTGATTCATGATCAGAATAACCTTTGAGAGGTTTTACAGCATCACAGTGCATTGGTAAGAAAGTAGCGCATGGGTGATCTTTGGACACGTCCTTTAGATGCTGCCCAGTCTCTATCAGAATCAGCAGTCTGATTATGGTCTGCCAGGTAGGGAGCATATGCCAGACATTATGCCAGTCTGAGAGCACAGTGTCTGGAGTAGCTTTGCCCAAGTTTGAATCCTGGTCTGCCATTTTCTAATTGTTGGACAAGTTGATTGACCCAGGGAGTCTCAGTTTCCTCATCTATAAATCAGTAAAACATGGCTTATAGTGTTGTGAGGTTTCAGTGAATTGTTATATATAAAAGCATTTAGAAGAGCCTGGCATGCTGTAAGCATTTAATCAGTGTCAACTACTATAATTTCTCAGGTGCGCTTTTACTCCAAGTACCTTATGTTGTCCATCTGAGCTGACCAAGGACATGACTGAACCGTGATCATGGAATATTTCAAAACCTGCAGGATTTCCCTGGTGGTCTAGTAGTTAAGACTCTGTGGTTCTAATGCAGGCGTCATGGGTTCGATCCCTGGTTGGGGAACTAAGATCTCAGGTGCCATATGGCCAAAAAGAAAAAAGACCTTACCATGGTGTTTTTAAAATCAGCTACAACTGGGATGTGAAATAAAGTCATGGTTGGTAAAATTTCTGGGGTTCAACTTTGGGCCCAATATATGTCTCCAGTTTTGATAATAGAAATATGAAGTGTGAACATGGTGACTCACAACGCTGAATATGCTGTGTATTATTCAAAAAGATTGTGAATCAAAGCATTGTATACTAGAAGGGTTGCTCAGGCTCCTCCATGTCACAACAGAAACTGAGCAGGAGGTAGATGATGGCCCTGTGTAAGGATTTCCTCCTTTACATTAGCTGGAATTGACTGCTCTAGTTGAAAAATCAAGAGTTCCCCATCCTCTCTTCCCACTGCAGCTTGACAACTTCTTTCTCATTCCACATTCTCAAATGAAAACAGGGTTATTCTTTCCTCAAGAATAGAGGTTTTGACATTTACTTACTCCCAATGTTTTCTGACAGACTTGAGGTAAGCGAGGATTGTATCAGCAGCTCTGTGTTCAGAAACCTGGGGATAACAACTCACTCACAAGTATCTGGTTTATTTTTCATGTTTGGAAACTTAATGTTCCCTGAAACCTCACTGTTATATCTCCATGGACTAGAACAATACTTGGCATATAAGAGTTTTCAAAACATGTATATTGAATGAAAGATTGAATACATGAATGAATGGCTGGATTTCTTTGGTGAAGCCCTGGGGAGATTACTGGGAGACATCTGGAAGCAAAAGAAGTCTAAGCCCTAAAACTTCCAGGTTCTCCATTTAGTTCTTCCCTGTTGAGAAAGTGTCATGTGCTTCTTCACTGCACCTTGCTTATTTTACTTTTGTATTTTTCTGCTTTAAAGCATATTTTTCTACATAATAATCACAAACTCTTTTGTGGCTCAGACAGTAAAGAATTTGCCAGCAATGCAGGAGACCCAGGATCAGTCCCTGGGCCAGGAAGATCCCCTGGAGAAGGGCATGGCAGCCCACTGTAGTATTCTTGCCTGGAGAATTCCATGGACAGAGGAGCCCGGTGGGCTACAGCCCATGGAGTCGCAGAGTCAGACATGACTGAGTGACTAACACTTTCACTTTTTTTCAGTAAGAGCACTATTACAATCTTGTTTTTATTCCCTTTCCATCTTGTAAACTGTATTTATGAGATCTGTGTAATTGTACCTGTGAGAACACCCACAATCTTTCCTTGTTCTTCTGCCCAGACGGGACTCTCTCCTCCATTGCTGAACCAGTCTGTGTTCTTGCAGAGGCAGGGAGCACGGGTGTCCCAGGAGGATGCTGGGATTCTCAGAGCAGCTTTTTTCATGGAGCAAATTAAGGACAAACACAAATCGTTTTGGGATTTCGACCTAAATCTTAACCCATTTATTTTCTTAAAATAAATCTCTTTTTTTTTTTCTCCTAGTGCCTTTAAAATATTTGCAAAAAAGCACTATTCTCTAATTGTTACTTTTCAAATTGAAGACTTTGAGAATAAATGACACTGGTAGCAAAACTCCAGTGGCCATCTAATATATAAACATTTTATGAGGTTTATCTGGCCATTCACAGGGCATAGATTCTACAAGTTTTGTATTATTTCTGTTGTCTTACTTTAGTGAAGTTAAAGTGTTAGTTGCTCAGTCGTGTCTGACTCTTAGCAGCCCTGTGGACTGAACCCCTCTGGGCTCCTCTGTCCATGGAATTCTCCAGGCAAGAACACTGGAGTGGATTGCCATGCTCTTCTCCAAGTATCTTCCTGACCCAGGGATCAAACCCAGGTCTCCTGCATTGCAGGCAGATTCTTTACTGTCAGAGCTACCGGGAAGTTGCAGTCAAAATTTCCTTTCTTTTTTCAATTTGTTTTAGCTTCTGTTTTAAAAGGTATACAGTTACACTTGCTTAGCAGATATTATTAACAGGTATTTAAGTTAGAATAACAATAATAGCTATAGTTTATGAAACATCATTCATGAGTCAGACTGATTCTGTGATTTAACTTGATACCATTTAATCTTTCAAAAAGATTTGATTTACATATAGAGATGTGATTTACATATAGAAAAGCAAACAGATGTTATTTGTACAGTTTGGTGTATGCATATCCATGTAACTATCACCCAAATCAAGAAAGAATATTTCCATCATTCAGGAAGGCTCTTTCATGCCACTTTCCTCAGTCAATCCCCCCATTCTCAGAGGCAACCATTATTCTGGTTTCTATTACCACAGAATAGTTTTGCCTGTCTTTGAATATTTATTAAGGGAATAATTCTCTGTTGGCCTTTTTTACAAAAGTTATGACCAACTAGATAGCATATTCAAAAGCAGAGACATTACTTTGCCAACAAAGGTTTGTCTAGTCAAGGCTATGGTTTTCCCAGTGGTCATGTATGGTTGTGAGTGTTGGACTGTGAAGAAGGCTGAGCGCCGAAGAATTGATGCTTTTGAACTGTGGTGTTGGAGAAGACTCTTGAGAGTCCCTTGGACTGCAAGGAGATCCAACCAGTCCATTCTGAAGGAGATCAGCCCTGGGATTTCTTTGGAAGGAATGATGCTAAAGCTGAAACTCCAGTACTTTGGCCACCTCATGTGAAGAGTTGCTTCATTGGAAAAGACTCTGATGCTGCGAGGGATTGGGGGCAGGAGGAGAAGGGGATGACGAGGATGAGATGGCTGGATGGCATCACCGACTCAATGGATGTGAGTCTCAGTGAACTCCGGGAGTTGGTGATGGACAGGGAGGCCTGGCGTGCTGTGATTCGTGGGGTCGCAAAGAGTTGGACACGACTGAGCGACTGAACTGAACTGAAGATGCTTTTGAGATTCATCCATGTTATTTTCTGTGTGGAGAGTTATTTTTTTGTATCATTGTGCAATAGCCTACAATATGAATGTGTTACATTTTTTTACCACTCACTTGTCCATGGTCTTTTGGGTTCTCCCATTATTTTTTGGCTATTATGAATAAAGCTGCTGTGAACATTCTTGAAACATCATTTTCTGGATCTATGGAAACATTTCTCCTGAGTATTTACCTAGGAGTGCATCCTACCAGGCCTATATGCCTCTGTTTAAGTTTTATTAGAAATTCCTAACAGTTTTCCAAGATACATGTATCATTTGCACGCCTACTACCAATACATGAAAGTTTCAGTTATTCCACATCCTCAGCACTGCTTGTTATCGTCAGATTCTTTAATTTCAGACATTCTAGTGAATGTGTGATGGAATCTCACTGTGGGGTTTTTTTTTTCCAGCTGAGATGTATCAAGATATAATTTACATATAAAATGCACTCACTTTAAGTGTATAGCTTGATGAGTATTAAAAAGTAAGTAAATTGAAAGTGGAGAGGAGAGAGTGCATTTTATAGCTCTTCTGGACTCTATTTCATGTAAACCTCACAACTTCCTGAAGTCAGTAAATGCAGTTATTATTTTAATGATGGAAAAATGTAGTCAGTGGTTAGGTGAGCTCAGCAACATTCAATATTGCTGTCAATAAAGGTCTACTGGGGTCCAAGTCTCCTGGTGATGAGGATGGATCCATCCTAAAGTGAAATCAGAAGGAGCAACCATATCAAATGAGGTGCAATGCAGGCAGAAGGTTCCAAAGTCTAAAAGTGGAAGAGTTTGGAAATGATTCTGGATAACTGTCTTGAATAGTTTGAGAGAGAGAAAAAAAAGATGGAAAGAAAGAATAATTACAGAATACTAGGAATTCAGATAATTTTAGAACAGAAAGGAAAGGTTAAGTTTACAAGGCAGGAAAAAGCCAATTCGTTTTTTCTGTGTGTTTAACAAAAAAAACAGATTCTCAATTATTCTTTGTAGAAATGAAAATTCTACAAAGGAAATGCATTGCCTAAAATAGAGAGTCCCTTGGGCTGCAAGATCAAACCAGTCAATGCCAAAGTAAATTGGTCCTGAATATTCATTGGAAGGACTGATGCTGAAGCTGAAGCTCCAATGTTTTGGCCACCTGATGTGAAAAACTCATTGGTAAAGACCCTAATACCGTGAAAGATTGAGGGCAAAAGGAGAAGAGGGTAGCAGAGGATGAGATGGTTAGATAGCATCACTGAATCAATGGACATGGCAAACTCCAGGACATAGTGAAGGACAGGGAAGCCTGGCATGCTGCAGTCCATGGGGTCACAAAGAGTTAGCAACCAAACAACAATGTATTAGAAAAAAAGCTGAGTTTTCCCTATAGGTTAAACTGAATTTGTTAAACTTTTTCACCTTAATTTATGTGTCAGAATTATAAAGGTTGAGTCACTTTGGATATATTTCCACTAATTTTCTTACAAGTATGTGAAAGTGAAAGTTGCTCAGTCGTCTTCGACTCTTTGTGAGCCTATGGACTGTACAGTCCATGAAATTCTCCAGGCCAGAATACTGGAGTGTGTAGCCTTTCCCTTCTCCAGGGGATCTTCTCAACCCGGGGATTGAACCCAGGTCTCCCACATTGCAGGCGGATTCTTTACCAGCTGAGCCTCAAGGGAAGCTCATATAAGTAAGTATGTAGATTAATACTTTGGAAAACCACAATACATTTTGCTAACGGTCTGAATGTTTGCTTTTTTTTTCACACCTGTAAGACCAAAGTAAAACAATGTTTTAGAAAGTGCCAAAGGATAACTGCCAGTTAATCTGTTTTCCTTAGGAGAGTTGGATTTAGGTGGAGGGAGGAAGATTATCAACTCTGTGTAGTTCTCTTGGTTTTTTGACAGGTTATAAAAAGTAAGCTGGCTTTACTTTGAAATAGCAATAATTACAGCAAGAGTGAAAGGAACTCATAATGTATTTTATGAGCTGGAGCTAAAGAGAAACTAATATGTGTTTTAAACATTCTTAGAGGAAGAACAGGGTTCCTATAATGAAAGTATTTTTGTAGTAGTAAATACATAGATTGGTGATATTTAGTATAAACCTAGTTACATCTGCTTGTATTTGTTAGGAACAAGAAAAAAATGATCGAAAGCAAAAAAACACAAAGTATTATCTATTCAAATTAATTCACTTGATCATCTAATTCTATTGATCATTTTCAGTCTTTCTTTTTGATTCATAATGTGGAATTTCAATGAGAAATCTGGAAGATTTTGCCAGTAAAAAATAGACTTCTCTTAATTTTTTAATGTTGTCAGATGCTGTTTTCTTATTAAGCTTTAATAATATGTGCTACTGCTGTTTAGTCACTAAGTCCTATCAGACTCTTTGCCCTTGGTAATGTATACTACACTGCAAAGTCAGTGGAAAGGGCTAAATAAACAAAACTGGACCACTGGAGAAGGAAATAGCAATGTTTGAGATAAGCAGAGATAGATTTATAGGAGATTTTCTAGGTCAGAAGCACAGCTGTACTTTAATGATCTCAATATCCTCAATCATACCTGTCTGTGATGGCCAAACTACTACATGTGATTTTTTTCCTGTGTATGGATCCAGAATGGCTGTAAGCATGTTGGTTGGTAAGCTTGTGGTGGTATTGCTGACCGGGAGCTGTAGCTCTCTGTCCTGCCCAGCATCACTAGAGAGGATTGCATATCACTAGCCTGGGAAAAGATCAAAATTCAATATTTTGAAGTATAGTTTCTACTGAATGCATAATGCTTTTGCATCAGTGTTAGGTCAAAAAATCATAAGTTGAACCATTCTAAATTAAGGACCACTTACACATACAAAAAAATCAGTGAAAAATTTTGATTGAAATGAGTATATCTCTATTCAAGTATTTCTGATGGTTTTTCAGAGGAACTTGACAACTTTCCTTCTTCTGTATGTTCTATATATTTCTATATATCTTCACTTTTTGCTTCTCTCTTTCCCATTTAGTATACATTTTGGGTTAATTTGCCTAATGCTCTCCTATGGTTGTGTCATCCCGGGTTTCTTATTTCTGTGGCCCACCTTTACCTAAGTCCAAATCCTTATCTTCTTCCAAGCCAGCTTCTGCCCCCTCCTTTCCAATTGTATCACCTCCTTCTCCCCAACACACCCCTTTTGCTCTGGATGTCCTGGACTCCTTGTCTTTCCTCAATGAGGAATTTAACTTTCCTCCCTCCACCCCTTTGTTCATACACTTTTCTGTCTGGGCCCAGCTGTTTCCTGCCTCAGGCCCTCCAGGTTTCCCAGGTAACTTCATTCCTGTCCTGTGCTCTGCCCAGAAGTTGAGCATTGGGAGGCACCTGGAAATCCCGAGTCTGGAAAGTGAGGCCTCAGCTTGGAGCTTGATTCTGTGAGTCTGGTCTGGTTCAGAGAGGCCTGGCTTCTACTTAGCTGCTACATTTTCTTGCCTTCCTTCAGACTTGCAGGTTTCCCTGATAGCTCAGTTGGTAAAGAATCCACCTGCAATGCAGGAGACCCTGGTTTGATTCCTGGGTGGGGAAGATCTGCTGGAGAAGGGATAGGCTACCCACTCCAATATTGTTGGGCTTCCCTTGTGGCCCAGCTGGCAAAAAATCCACCTGCAATGCGGGAGATCTGGGTTCGATATCTGGGTTGGGAAGATCCCCTGGAGAAGGGGAAGGCTACACACTCCAGTATTCTGGCCTGGAGAATTCCATGCACTATACAGTCCATAGGGTTGCAAAGAGTCGGACATGACTGAGCGACTTCCACTTTAGGCTTGCAAGGGGCTCAGGAAGGGCTGCTCCTTAGACTCTAGCTCTTGGGGCTGAGAGAGATTTGGGGCTAGGAGGGAGTACAGATGGACCTCTTGTTTTTATATGTTAAACCTGTGCTGTGAACCTCTATTTGCACTCTTGCCCCTGGCTCTGCAGATGTTAGAGGAGGACCTGCTCCTGACTCTAGCAGTTTCTAAACTTTTTCCTGACCTTGAGCAACTAATTTTATTTATAAAAATGGAGATAATATTTTTAGAGAGGACAACAGAAGGGATTTCTGTCTACAGGTAACCATTAAACAATGTGAGAGATTAAGGGAGCCAAGCCTCTGAGCAGTCATATATCCACGTATAATTTATAAGGGTTCCTCTGAATCCTGGATTACTCCCTGTCCATTATTGCTTAGCAATGGATTCAGCCCACCTCGGATCCATCTAGTACTGTGGTATTTACTATTGAAAAAATCCATCTATAAGTAGACTCTGGTAGTTCAAACCTGTGTTGCTCAGGGGTCAACTGTGGCTTATTACTATTGTATCCTATACTATAATGGGCTTCCCTAATAGCTCAGTTGGTAAAGAATCAGCCTGCAATGCGGGAGACCTGGGTTTGATCCTTGGGTTGGGAAGATCCCCTGGAGAAGGGAAAGGCTTCCCACTCCAGTATTCTGGCCTGGAGAATTCTATGGACTGTATAGTCCATGGGGTTGCAAGAGTCAGACGCGACTAAGCGACTTTCACTTTCACTTTCATACCTATAATTGTG
Source organism: Bubalus bubalis (assembly GCF_019923935.1). Lineage (NCBI taxonomy): Eukaryota > Metazoa > Chordata > Mammalia > Artiodactyla > Bovidae > Bubalus > Bubalus bubalis. Next base: position 31,288,749 of record NC_059167.1, read on the forward strand.
CCTGGTACAGAGTAGATGCTCAATAAATATTGAATGAAATAATAACATTTTTTTCTTTTAAAAATAGTTGTGTTGAGGAATAATTGAAATATAATAAACTCTACATCAGTTCCGTTCAGTTGCTCAGTCGTGACTGACTCTTTGTGACCCCATTTAATGCAGCACGTCAGACCTCCCTGTCCATCACCAGCTCTCGGCATTTACCCAAACTCATGTCCATTGAGTCAGTGATGCCATCTAACCATCTCATCCTCTGTCATCCCCTTCTCCTCCTGCCTTCAATCTTTCCCAACATCAGGGTCTTTAAAAATGAGTCAGCTCTTCGCATCAGGTGGCCAAAGTATTGGAGTTTCAGCTTTACCATCAATCCTTCCAGTGAACACCCAGGACTGATTTCCTTTAGGATGGACTGGTTGGATCTCCTTGCAGTCCAAGGGACTCTCAAGAGACTTCTCCAGCACCACAGTCAAAAGCATCAATTTTTCTGCACTCAGCTTTCTTTATAGTCCAACTTTCACATCCATACATGACCACTGGAAAAACCATAGCCTTGACTGGATGGACCTTTGTTGACAAAGTAATGTCTCTGCTTTTGAATATGCTGTCTAGGTTGGTCATAACTTTCCTTCCAAGGAGTAAGTGTCTTTTAATTTCATGGCTGCAATCACCATCTGCAGTGATTTTGGAGCCCCCCAAAATAAAGTCAGCCACTGTTTCCACTGTTTCCCCATCTATTTGCCATGAAGTGATGGGACCAAAGGTATAATGAGTTTGACATATTCATAAGCCTGTATAACCATCAGTACCAACAAAGTAATGAACATTCCCACACCCAAAAGTTTCCTGGGACTTCTTTGTAATCTATCCTTTCTACTCCCACACCTGCTTTCTGTTAGTATACTATTTCATATTTCCTAGAACTTTCTATAAATGCAGTTTTACAGAATGTACTTTTTTGGTAGCTTTTTTCACTTAAAGTAGTTATAAAATTCATTCATATTGTTTGTATAAATATTTCATTCCTTTCTACTGCTGAGTCCATGTATGGATGCACAATTTGTTTATTCATTTACTTTTTGATAGCCTTTTGAATGTTTCCAGTTTTTGGCTGCTATAAATAAAGCTGCTGTGAACATTATGAACAGGTCTTCATATGGATGGAGTAGTAGTAGTGTTAGTTGCTCAGTAGTGTCCCACTCTTTGTGACCCCATGGACTGTAGCCTGCCAGGCTCCTCTGTCAGTGGGATTCTCCAGGCAAGAATACTGGAGTGGATTGCCATTCCTTTCTCCAGAGTATCTTCCCAACCCAGGGATAGAACTTGGGTCTCCTGCATTGCGAGCAGATTCTTTGCCATTTAAGCTACAGGGAAGATCATATGGATGTAAGCTTTCATTTCTTTTGGGTAAATACCTTAGAGTAGACTGGCTGACTCATAAAGTAGGTACAGTTTTTGAGTTTCTGATAAACTGAGAAACTTGTTTTTCCAAGGTGACTGCACCATTTTGCATTCCCACAACACATATGTGAGAGTTCCAGTTCCTTCATGTCCCCACGAACACATGGTGGTGTCAGTCTTTTTAATTTTGGCCATTGTAACAGGTATTTCATTGTGCTTTTAACATGAATTTTCCAAATGACTCATGATATTGAACATCTTTTCTGTGCTTATTTGCCATCTTTATATCTTCTTTGGTGAAGTACTCAGGGCTTTGCTCAAGTTGTTGTTAGATTTCCCCCCTTGTTATTAAGTGTATTTTATATATTCTGCACACAGTTCCTATATCAGATATGGTTTGGTTCTCTCAGTCTGTGGCTTTATATTTTTTTCATTAACAGTCTTTTTGAAGAGCAGAAGTATTTATTTTTATCAACTCTAATTTATCAGTTTGCTCTTTTATGGGTTATGTCTTTTTTGGATCTTGTTGTTGTATATAGAAATATTTGCTTAACCCCAGGTGACAAAAGTTTTCTTTTGTTTTATCTTCTGGAAGTTTTATAATTTCATGTTTTATCTATAGGTTTGTGATTGATTTTGAGTTAGTTTTTGTATATGGTGGAGAAGGAAATGGCAACCCACTCCAGTGTTCTTGCCTGGAGAATCCCAGGGATGGTGGAGCCTGATGGGCTGCTGTCTTTGGGGTTGCACAGAGTTGGACATGACTGAAGTGACTTAGCAGCAGCAGCAGCAAAGTATAGATAGAGGACTTTCCTTTTTTATGCACGTGGATATCCAATCTTTCTGGCAATATTTGTTGAAAGACTCTTTCTCTGCTAAACTGCTTTTATTGAAAATAAGCTGTTCATATGTGTGTAGAATCTGCTTCTGGGTTCTCTATTCTATGCCATTGACCTGTTTTTCTATCTTTAAGTTAATACTGCAATCTCTTGATTTATTGTAGATTAATAATGTTTTGAAATTCGGTAGTGTTTGTCCTCCAAGTTGGTTTGTCTTAATGAAATGATTTTTAAAACAAAGGAAAATTCTGAAATATTGTGTAAAAGAATCTTGCAGTGTTTCAGAGCCAGCATTTGCTTTGGAGATAAACATGTCTGCATGACCTTTCATATTGTCTGTGCACTGAATAAATGGAAGTTACCATATTATTTACCAGCATGCATGTTCTCTAAAACTAATGTGTAAATCATGTCATTAAACTTTTCACTATTATTTAATGCATTCCTATAATTAAATTTTTATAGCACCAATTTAAATACTTGTTAATCACCATGAGATAGTCAGTATTTATTATATTTTTTAATTCTGTCCCTCTTAGACTCATATTTCCAATTTAATCTATGTGGATATGAATGTCTCATTTTCAGCTAAATCTCTGAGTTATGATCCATTTCTCTAGGTTTGTAGATTCTGCTTCTTGGAAAATATTTGTTCAGGCTTCAGTTTGGCAGTTACCCAGATGCGTCTTATCATTCATTCTTCTCCTGAGGCCCTTTGTCATATTCTCCGGAAATGCTCTGTGTGCCTCGATTATAAGGACTCTTCCTAGTGTGTCATCTCTGTAGAGCACAGTTCTCATTGGCTCTGTGTAGTTCTTTTCTTGACTCCCTGTGCTCTAAGAGGAGTGCGAGGAAAAGTGAAGAAGTGGAGTCAATGACCAGTTATGGGCTCTAGGAATTCACAGATAAAAAATGAGAAGAAAGATAAATAAGCCATGTATACCTTATTAGAGGTACTTGCAAATAATTCATAAATTATTAATAAACCTAAAATTATTCATAAATAAATTGAAGAGTAACTATAATTATCTTTATATGAGCTATCAGGCTTTTAAATCTTTATGAAAATATAAATTTAATTATTTATATTTGTGAATAAATATAATGACTTTTCAGATCCTTACAACTCTAATTTCAGATTGTAATTTTCCCATCTCTGCTCTTCAGGTGCTTGGCATATACTGTGAATCTCAGAAACCTGTGATCTTGAGCTAAGTCAGATTTACCAGGGTGTACAGGGATCATCAGTGTTAACATGGGGAAAATACGGCCTCAAAAAGCCTCGACTTAGAGAGGCATCTTCTGTCGGGTCAGGGGTGAATAAGTCAGAGTGTTGGTTAGGTTGAGTTAGTGTGGCTCTTCTTTCAAGTGTAGGGAAAGAAAATTGGATTTTTTCTAGTATCAAGAGGGTAGCCAAAATTTGACATTTTTTTCTTTTGATTTATAACCCTACTTTTAGCTTTAAACTGATACTCATTGGGAAATTGATCTAAAATATACTTGTATTGTGTGTGTGTGTGTGTGTGTGTGTGTGTCTGAATTGGTCCAGGACACAGAGCTGAGAGCTCTCAGGGTTGTTTCTATGTCTTCCATTTTTATTATTAATAATAATAATAACAGATAATAATTATTTAGCCCTTACTACATAGCAGCCCCTGTTCTAAGGGCCTTATATATATGTTAACTCATTTGTTCATTGCAACCATGCTGTGAGCTAAGGCCATTACTATCTTTATTTTACAGAAAACTGATATACAGAGAGATTAAGCACTTGCTGAGGTCACACAGCTAGTTAGGGACAGAGCTGCTGTTCAAACACCAGTGACCTGGCTCTGAATTAGGAAGGTGCTCAGAGATGATCTGGTGCAGTCCTCTGACCTTAAAGACACAGAAAAGGAGACAGGAGAAGGGTGACTGATTTGCTCAGAGGCACAGGCTCTCCAGCAGGCAGAGCTGAGGTTTGTCCTCGGGTACCTGTCACCCTCTCCTGGGTTCTTTCCCACGATGCTGCCCCCTCTCCCCTCTGTCATCCAGCTATAGTCACTGTCCTTTGGGCTCTGCGGGCCACACTCAGCATTTTGCCTTAGTGCTGCCTGGGCCAGAGAACTCCCTGAGTTCCTTGGCTCCATGAGCAGACTCCAGGGGTAAAGGAATTGGGTTGGTCTCCTTGCTGCTTGCCGTTTGATCATTTCCTTACAGTATACACCCAGAGAGTCAGCACAAATCATCTTTAATGTTGGCATTAAAGATCTTGGGCCACTTTAAAATTCAGACTCAGATCTGATGTAGCCAGAATTGCTTTCCAGCCTGCATTATCCACATTGATCCAGATTCTCTCTAATGACTTCAGGAAGGCATCGTAACAGCAGAGTGCTTCTGACAGGCAGACAACTGAACCAGCAGAGAGGGCCTCACACTTGCTCATTCTGTGGCTGACCAGATTGGGTGACTGCGTTCCAGTTAAATTCCTTTTAGAATTTACTCTGTTGTTACAAGAAAAATCACACTTAGGGCATGTGCCAAAAATACCTGGGTTTATCTGACATAGAAAACTCCTCAAAAACCAGTGCCCAATGATACAGTTTATGTTCTTGGGGGCAGAAGTCAATCTTGCTATTTGCCAAATAGTTTTGGTTTTCCTCTGGGCACATCCTTGTCCCCTGGAAGCTAGATGTGGCTGTGTGATTTGCTTGGTCAATGAAACAAAAGTGTTGTGTGCCTCTTCAGGGTGGAAATTTTAAGAGCCAAGATGTACTTCACCACATGTTATTCAGGTTATTCATCCTGCTTCCTGGGGGCACAGAGCTGGAGCCTCCCTCTGCCTGTTGGTGGGTGAGACTGCAGAGTACAGCCAACCTGCCTAAACGAGCAGCATGAGCAAGAAAAGAAATGTATTGTTCTGTACCCCCTCATTCACATGTCTGTTTGTGTATTTGTTTTTTTCATATTGCAGTAACTGTAGATTTATGGGCTTCCCTCGTGGCTCAGACATCTGCCACAATGTAGGAGACCCAGGTTTGATCCCTGAGTCGGGAAGACCCCCTGAAGAAGGGAATGGCTACCCACTCCAGAAGCCTTGCCTGGAGAATTCCATGGACAGAGGAGCCTGGTGGGCTATGCAGAGAGTCAGACATGACTGAGCAACTAACACTTTCATTTTCATAGATTTATAGGAAGTTACAAGAACAGTACCAAGCGTTTCCTTGTACCCTTCACTCAGTTTTCCCTGATGGTTCCATCTTAATGTAGCCATGAAGTGTTGCTTTAAGTCACTGAGATTTTGCGGTTACATCAGCATTATCTAATCTCATTCAGAGTTTTCTTTCTAATCTCATTAGATAGTTTTCTTTTCCTTTTTTTTTTAAAAAATGCACACCTTAATTGCAAGCACATAAAAATCTTGTTTCTTCTCTTTTACCAAATGGAGTGTTTTGTTGTGTATTGTAGTTACTCATGTATATTTTTATTCTCCTTCTGCCAGATCACAAGATCCCTAAGAGAACACATCTAATTTATTTTTGAACCCCTCCCAAACAGCACTGTGTCTTTACAAGGCACTCAGATGTTCATTAGTGATTGAATGAGGGATTGCTATGTGGTTGCTAGCCTCTTGAGTAGAAAGAATGGGAAATAAGAAGCTCATTTTAGGGCCAAAAAAAGACCAAATATCCTGAAGTTCATCATTAACTGGCTGTGTCAATACAGAGCTATGAGGTCAAACAGAGATATGGTGAAAGGCAGAGAGGCTGAAAAATATAATATTTGGCAGAAGTGGAGTAAGCAGACATAAGGCATTTACCATCCAGCTTTACTTCATTAACATAAGATTGTGTATCGTACCTTTTATATGCTATCTTGCTTCCTTATTACTTATAGATGTTCAGTGCTTCAGAAAACTGATTTGTGACTCTATGTCTCTTTAGAGCCAAGATTTTCATACTGAAATCATAATACTTCGCTCTCCCCCACTGTTAGATTTTTATAACCATCTACCTTTGGGCCATGGGGGTGAAAAATCACCTGTCAGTTGCAAGCAGCAGTGCCTTTACTCTTGTGGTGTAGCAACAAGCAGCTGTCCAGGTGTTCTATGATGAGGACCCTTCTGTAGCTGCATCTGTAGAAAGTCGTTGCCTGAGATCTAAACTGGGAGATAATTAGACCACTGACATCTGGTTTTGAGGCAGTTTGCAGTTACTCTGCTGCTGGTATGTAAATGGATGTTCTGCAGCCTTCCTTCCAGGCCACATAATAGCTGCTCTTCTTCACCAAACTCTTCTTTCAGGCCTCTATTATCATCTCCCCTCTGCGCTCTTGTCCAGTGCCTGCCACAAGGTGGGCACAAGAAATCAGCACAGCACTTCAGGGAAAGTCAGAACACAACCCTTGCCTTCTGCTTAGGTATTACAGCCAGTCTCTTTCTCTTTTCTCATGATACACTTAACCCAGTACTTCAGTATTGCAAAAATGATTAGATCTTTGGATAAACTTGATCACGTATGTTTAATTCCAGCTACTCACACCGGTATTCTGGCCTGGAGAATTCCATGGACAGAGGAGCCTGGTGAGCTACAGTCCATGGAATCACAAAGAGTGGGACACGACTGAGCGACTTTCACTCTTACTTTCTTCTTTATTTATTTATTTTTATGTGGACCATTTTTAAAGTCTTTATTGAGTTTTTACAGTGTTGCTTCTGTTTTCTGGTGTTTTTTGGAGGATGGCGTTTGCCCGAAAGTGTGTGAGATCTTAGCTCCCTGATCAGGGATCAAACCTGCATCCCTTGCATTGGGAGCATGGAGTCTTAATCACTGGACCTCCAGGGAAGTCCCTAGCTTTCCTTTTAGAATAAAAACCAGGGGCAAATATTTGAAGATCTTCAGGAAGTGATGGCAGAGATGCATGGAAAGAATTCCCATGTCAGGAGAAATGATTCTGAATTGTTAAAGATGTAAAATTGTATTTGCCAAGCTACATCCCAGTGTGAGGCAAGCAAAAGTAAGCAAGTCTTCCCTGAACTCATTTCCTGGGAGGGAAGTGGGATGGCAATTTATTTTGGTCCTACATGGCTCATTAAACATGGAAGTCTCCTGTTCATTTGCTTGTATGGGGGAACTTGAATTATATATCACAGATGAGTGGAAGCAAACCATACATAGGCTGCAACTTCTGGGAATATGTCTTATAGAAAAATCTGAAATGAGAAGACTTGTCTGAAATGCAGATATATTCAGAGGGAAAGTACAAGGAAGTTTGAGTACAGAGGGGTAGAGAAGAACCCCATGTGGCATCAGACAGGCCTGTTCTGGGTCACTTGGTTGGCTGATCAGAGCCTTTTGTTGAAAGCAAGGTAGAGGCTGGTTTGAGAAGCCGAGCTTATTATTTGTGAAGGAGGGGCAATGACGAAGGATTTCTCCTGGGACAAGGCTGCCTGATTTATTTTCAGTTACAGATGAATAGTCCTTGAAGCTGATGTAAAGAGTTATGGAGTCTATTGTTTTCTCAGTAATGTTTCCATGACTAGTTGCTAGGATTGAGTGTGAGCCAAGTGTGGGCTGATGAGTGACTTGGTGGGCAAAATAAAATGGTCTGCCTAGGTTGCTATGGCAGCCAACAGGAGGGCAAGTCCAGTAGAAAATGAACTCAAGTGATGCAAAGAAGAAAACTGCAGTAAGAACCACACACATACATGTTCTCGTTGGCTGTAAACCCATTTATTGCCTCCAAACTTTTGCTTGGCCAGGTGCTTCTTATCAGCCAGGTATACTAGCTGTACCACTACTTCCTCAGAGGGGCCCTCCCTGACCACCCCCCGTAAATACCACGCCCCACTTCCCAACCCTCCCTGTCAGTCAAGTCCGTTTTATTTTCTCCTTTGGACTCATCGCTAGCTGCTTTTGTGTTTTTGCTTATTCGTTTATTGTCCTTAGAATCTAGTCACTGTGAAAGCAGGGGCCTGTCCTTCCTCCATGGTATCCTCAGAGCCAGGCATGGACCCTAGCACAGAGCAGGAGCTCAGTAAACATTTGTTAGCTAAAAAACTGTGCGCTGCTTATGTGGAAGCCTTACGTTTTATTCATCTCTGTGTTTTGAATTTCTAGCTTAGAAGCATTTCTTGAGCAAGTGTGGGCCACTATAGAGAGACTATCCCTGGATCTTTGTCTTCTTTGTCACTTGTCTCCAGGAGTCATTAGCCATTGCAAAGTCTGGAAGGGGCTTCCATTGAGCAGCTCAGAATTATGGTTACATGGCTGGACTGGGATCGGAAACATGGAGGTGAAAAAGACACAGCTTGCTAGAAGACAGAACAAAAATTGCTGACAGTTGTGAAATGATGACTATGTGCCAGCCACTGTGCTCTACATTTTATATACATTTAATCTTTTAATCCCACAACTATATAGAGAGGTACGTTCTATTATTATACCCATTTTACAGGTGAGGAAGCTGAGGCACAGAGAGCCTAAGTAACTTACCAAAGGTCACTGGTTGTTCAGTGGTGGAGTCAATATTCAAATGTACATCATAGGATCATGTTGAGAACCAACTGAGACAATTAGTTAAAAGTGTTTAGTTTGTGCTCATAAATGTGTGTTCTCTCATTTTCCACTCTCCTTCTCTCTTCTTTTTGGTGCTTTTCTGATCTCCTGATATATGGTTTAGTGCTTTTTAATCAACTTTTTAAAAAAATCTGCCTGGTGGGGAAATACAGTAAGTGTACTATGATATGTTTAATAGTATAAAACATACAGATACCAAGAGAAAATCCAGTACTAAACAATGAAATGTATGAACCATGATATTGGAAATGGGTACCACAAACTGTTCCACCATGCCTGGAATGAGTAGCATGTGATGAGATTATAGGCTTCTGGTCTGAATTCAATTGCTAAATAGCTTTATGACAGTGGGCATGCCATTTAGCCTCTGCAGACCTCTGGTTTATCTTCTGTAGAACTGAGGGTGAGATGGGGCACTGAGGCAGTAAAACTCCAAAATTCTCTTTACTTTTAAGAGCACATGATGACATTGTTTTAAGGCCTTTTGTGCTTTGTATGCACTCCTGGTTTGATGACTGCTGGCCTGAGCTGTGGTGAGCTGTGCCCTTGGAGGCCAGAAGCCCAGATGTGCCATGGCTGTATTTTTCTCACACTGTGGGCTGCATAGCAGGCAGTGAGACTTTGAAAAATCAGAGAACACATTTTAAACTATTCTATTATTATTTTACAACAACTTTCTCTGTGCTAGAGCATCTTTTTGGATACTCCAGGTTTTTAATAGTAGGGAAAGCTAGGAGGAGAACAAGAGCAGTGTTTGTCTAAAATGTATTAGGGCTGGCAAGCAAGGGTGACATATCAGAGAGCCAGAGGTCAAGTTTAAGAGCATTAGCTAACATCCTCAACAGGAGATGTGGGAGCAGTGTTCTCCTCAGGGAGCATTTGGCAATGTCTGGGGACATTTTTTTTATTGGAATATAATTGCTTCACAATGTTGTGCCAGCCACTGGCACACAGCAAAGTGAACCGGCCGTACCATATATCCCCTCCATCTTGAGCCTCCTTCCCACCCCTCTTCCTGCCACCCGTCAGGCCATCACAGAGCACCCAGCTGAGCTCCCTGTACTACACAGCAGCCTCCCACCAGCCATCTATTTTACGCATGGTATGTATATATGTCAATGCTCTTCTCTCAGTTTGTTCCACCTTCTCCTTCCCTTGCTGTGTCTGTGAGTCTGTTCTCTGTGTCTCTTATTACTGCCCTGCAAATTAGGTTCATCAGTACCATTTTTATAGATTCCATATATATATGTGTGTGTTATAAATATATGAGATTTGTTTTTCTATTTCTAACTTACTTCACTCTGTATGACAGACGCTAGGTTCATCCACATCATTACAAATGACCCAATTTCATTCCTTTATATGGCTGAGTAATATTGCATTGTATATATGTACCACATCTTCTTTATCCATTCATCTGTTGATGGACTTAGGAGACATTTTTGATTGACATGACCCAGGGAAGCTTTGGAATCTAGTGGGTAGAAACTGGGGATGTTGCTAACCATTTTAAACTAACACAGGATGGCCCTTCACAATGGAGAATTATCCAGTCCAAAATGTCAATATTGCTGAGATTAAGAAACCCTAAACTAAGACAGGATAGCAGGTAAAGGGTCACATCTACAAAATCTAAGATCAGATATCAGGATACAGGCAAGCAAACTGAACAACAGCAGGGCATGCAGCTCAAGGCGGGAGGTCTGGGCCACAAAGCTTTGGGAACCTGGCTAAGGATTAGGATTTTGGACAGACATCTGGACATAGGCACAGGGCACCAGCAGAATGAAACTTCTAATGTGCCATCTGCTTTCTGAAACAGAAACCTCTTAATTATTGTAAGGAACTTCCTGATACTGGCTTCCTTGCTTGGGGTCAAACCTGGCATCAAGAAATAGGCATAATTCTAGCATCTGGTCCTCACTTCAGCTATTTGAGATAGACATGGTCAGTATTATTTTATTATCTCCACTTCACTGCTGGGTCCTCTGAGGCTGAGAAGGGTTAAGTGATTCCCCTGTATTACCAGTAAGTAAATGACAGAGTCTTTAGACTTCAAGTCTGGTACTTGTTTGAGGAGGGTAGAGGTCAAAGTTGAATCACGTGGCTGGAGCAGGGAGGCAGAAAGTTAGGCTGTGGGTAGTTTTGAGCCCTTCCCCATCTAAGCTGGAAGATGGGAAGGAAGTGCTCTTAGAAAGACTGTGTGGTTTAGGCTCAGATTTTAGCACATAGGAAGTTTGTCACCTTTTATTGAACAGTCTCATTAATGAAATCAGGAATTTTATACATTATGATCATTCTAATAATGCCTTGAATTTGGGGATCTACACTTCTCAGTTGGTGAGTATAAAAATTAAAGAGTAGAATGCAATACAGTTGCTTTTTCAGCTAGTTGCTTGCCAGAAGTTCTTATTGCTGCAGTTCCTAAAACTGTATTTTGAAAAAAAATCAGCTAGTTCAGGTTAAAGGGAAGAAGGACTTGAGCAAGGGAGCTGTCACTGCATCTTTGTGCAAGGGGTGTATTTCCCGAATAACAGATTTCAGGAGTCACCACATATACAGGCATCTGCATGGTAAATACTATACAACATCTTACTTTTCTAGAAAATCACGTTCTGGGCAATTTTCTTGGTTTTGAGGTAAGGGGTGAACTCTCCTCCTCCTATAAACTTTTAATTTTTGTTAGGGTATAGTTGATTTACAATTTTGTGTTAGTTTCAGGTGTACAGCAAAGTGAATCAGTTATACATATATCTTGTCTTTTTAAGATTCTCTTCCTCTGTAGGCCATTACAGAGTATTGAGTAGAGTCCCTTTGTTTATACAGTAGATCCTTATTAGTTATCCATTTTATGTATGGTAATGTTTATATGTCAGTCCCAATCTCCCAGTTTATCCCTCCCCTCCACCCAGTAATTACCATATATTTGTTTTCCTCATCTGTAATTCTATTTCTATTTTGTAGGTAAGTTAATTTGTACCCTTTTTTAGATTCTCATATAAGCTATATCATATGATATTTGTCTTAGTTTGTCTGACTGAATGTCACTCAGTGTGACAATTTCTAGGTCCATTCATGTTGCTGCAAATGGCATTATTTCATTTTTTTATATAGCTGAGTAATATTCCATTATATATGTATGTATGTATGTATGTATGTGTATATCTAGGGGCTTCCCAAAGTGGCTCAGCAGTAAAGAATCTGCCTGCAATGCAGGAAACATGGGTGTGATCCCTGGGTCAGGAAGATCCCCTGGAGGAGGGCATGGCAACCCACTACAGTATTCTTGCCTGGAGAATTCTTTGGACAGAGAAGCCTGGCGGGCTATAGTCCATAGGGTCACAAAGAGTCGGACTTGACTGAAGCGACATACCATGTACACATGTGTATATATATATATAAATAATGTATATATATGTTATATATGTATATATACCGCATCTTCTTTACCATTCATCTGCTGCTGCTGCTAAGTCACTTCAGTTGTGTCCGACTCGGTGCGACCCCATAGACGGCAGCCCACCAGGCTCCCCTGTCCCTGGGATTCTCCAGGCAAGAACACTGGAGTGGGTTGCCATTTCCTTCTCCAATGCATGAAAGTGAAAAGTGAAAGTGAAGTCGCTCAGTCGTGTCCGACTCTTCGCGACCCCATGAACTACCAGGCTCCTCCGTCCATGAAATTTTCCAGGCAAGAGTACTGGAGTGGGGTGCCATTGCCTTCTCCGTACCATTCATCTAACCCCCCTATAAACTTAAACCATCAATATAGGGGTCACAGAATCCAGAAAATAAAGCTGAAATATCAATAGAAGTCCATGGACCCTCCCTCAAAACGTGTTTATTTTACAAAGCCTTCTCCATTTCCTTCTCCAGGGGGTCTTTCCGACCCAGGGATGGAACCTGTGTCTCCCGCATTGCAGGCAGATTCCTTCCTCTCTGAGCCACCAGGGAAGTCCCTTCTGTATAAGAAGAACAAGCAAAATGAAGACAATAAAGAAAATCATAGAATGAAAGAAAATATTTTCAATCATTTTTCCAAGGTTGATGTTTATTACCTAAAACATAATATGAGTACTCACGAATCTAAAAGAACTAAATTGATAATGAATAAATAGGCGTAGTAGTTATCATCTGTTGAATGTTTATTACATCCCAGATGTTGGGTTTAGCATTTTAAGAACATTATTTCACTTGATTCTTAAGCGACACTACAGAGATGAGTATTGTTATTATGCCTGTTTGGCATATATGGAACATTAAGCTTAGAGAAGGTAAATAATTATTGAAAATGACATAAAAGAAAAAGCCCAGCAAACCGTTTTTTGAAAACTGTTTAACTCCTAGTAAAGAGATGAAAATTAGGCCCTAGTTTGCATCTATTCAACTTGCAGAAATAGAGGAGATGTTGAAATGTGCTGCTGACAAAGCTGTGGGTACTTAGGTACACGCTCCAGCACCAGCACTGTGGATGAGGCGTGGGAATGCCTCTACTACTAAACCAGCAGTTCCACTCTTCAGAAGTTTTCTTACAGAAAAACAAATCAAAGGGAGAATAACCTTGTAGATAGACAGATGTTTTAGTGTTAGCAATCGTCCATTAATACGGAAGTGGTTGAGGGCATTGAGGCATATTTATTGAGAGGGCAGCACGCCTGTCTTTACAAACAATACACATGGAGACCATCTTCTTTAGGACTCCGCCTTTGTCAGGACAATGGGATGCACGTCTATTTTGACAGATAGTTGGAGGAGAATATAGGACAACTTGATTTTTTAAGAAATTGATCCACGTGCACCTTTTTCCTGCCTTAAAACAAGTGGAGCCTCTCCCCACCTTGAAGCATCATCTTGGTTAGATCATCCTGCATATAGTCTCATGATACCTTTTATTTTTTTCTTCACAGTTCTTATCACCATTTGCAATTACGTTTTCATTTTTATTACTACTAGTTTGTTAATGTCTATTTCACTAAACATTAAATAGAGGTCCTGTGAGGACAGGGACTAACTATCACTTTTGTAACCCCTACTCTTGGCTGAGTGCCTGTCACATATAGGCACTTACTAACAATTTCCTAATTAAGTGGGTACTTACATATTAGGACTTGAGCTCTATGTTTGACTATTCCCTTCAAAGCAGAAACATTTCTTATCATGCCCCCTCCTGTTTTCTAGTAAATTTACCACATATATTTATTTATTTTATCATGCTGAGATCTGCCATTAAAACATACATAAAACAACCCTTATTGGGCTTCCCTGGTGGCTCAGATGGTAAAGAATCTTCCTGCAATGCAGGAGGCAGTCCAGGGCATTGCAAAGAGTTGGACTTTCACTATTGGTACTGAGTATTTTATAACTTAATCTTTCACAATATCTTTTTGTATGACTTCCCTTCCCCCTCCACCAGATCTTAATCTTATCCTGGGTATTAGTCAAAACCTAGTTTGAATATTCCATCTCAAAACTCATTTCTGTATGCAATAAATGTTTATTAAGCCCTTACTTTGTCTCAAGCATTATGTGAGATGCTGGAGACAGAGAGCTAAATATGATTTCATCCTGATTTCCTAGAAGTTCCTTGGGGATTGGCAAGGCAGACAGTGAGCAGCATTACCGTGTGGTCAGCTCTGTAGCAATAGGGAAGTGGACGAGATGCTATTGGAGATGGGTGAGGATGCAGAGCAACTTCCTGGGGACTGGCTATTTTGTTCTTTGCAAAAACTCTGAAATGGCATTAATTACTTGAGAACCTGTTGTATTTACTTGCATGTTTAGGGGCCTGTGTATTTGCACTCCTTTCTCTAAAATGATCCGTATAGCATTAAAGATAATCATGAAAGAAATAGGAGACAAGGATCATACATTAAGCATCAGAGAGAAATTGGGCTTCTGTTTTTTAGGGGAGATTGGGTGAAATAAGAGATGTGAGGATTAATCAGGGAAGTACATGGAGGGACTTCATATCTGTCTAAGGACAGGTGGCATAAGTGACTGCACAGTGCTAGGAACAAGGGACACTACTCGCTGAAGTAGTGCTCTGAGGAAAGGCATGGAGGTGGGAATTGTTAAACAGCAGAGAAAATTGAGAGCAGGTTACCTGGGCAGCTAGAGAAGGATACAGGTAGACAAAGGTCCTGGGGTCCTTCCACACCTGAGAATCAGCATTAAGGAAATGAGGAAAAAAGGGGGGAATCTAAGGAGGAGGTAGGGTACTGAACAATTTGACTGCAGGATGCAGGCCGGGAAAGGAGGAGTGTGTGAAATCAGTATGGGATGGGAGAAGGGCTGAGTGGTGGAGAACTTGGCGGGGAAGGAGAGCCACCACGAAGCACCTTTGTGTTCCCTGGAGGACACAAAGTTGCTAAGTGTCCATAGATACCTTCTGCAGAAGTCCTGGCTCAGTAGGCATTGGTTGGTGGACCAGGAGCTAGTGGAGAGAGTGAGACTCGAGGGTGATGACAGTACAGATTCCCATCTAAGAATCTTGGCCTGAAGAGACTGAGATAGAGAGGCCTTGGCAACTTCAGGGGTATGTAAGGTTTAGGAGGGGATTTTTGAAGTCAGGCAAGAGATTTAAGTGTGAGAGGGAGAAAGGAGGAGCAATGCAGTGCCGTCCCCAAGGGAGAAGCAGGGACGGCTCCTGTGGAGTGGAGGGAGGCTTTCACTTGTATTGGGGGACCCCAAGGACTCTTCTTTAGTTATCCCAGAGCTCTTGCCCTCAGAAGGCGAGATCCAAGAGAGAAAATTCTGTTTCAGGTCGTGGAATGGAACTTTACCCAGTGCAGGGTAAAGAATAAACATTTTTAAGAGGAGCATCGGTGCCTGTGACGGTGACCTTAAAGAAAAAAGCTCTCTGAGAAGAAATCATTTTTCAGAGTAAATATGAACTGTCTTGCTTTAAGTGGTTGCATCTCAGCAGTAATTTATTACATGCCCTGTGTGGAGTAAATGAAAAATACACAAGGCTTTTGAGTCTTGAGCGATATAAAACAGCTTGGACATCCTATTGTGAGAGATATACAAGCTTGGCCTTAAATGTTACTATTGCTGCTGTTTTAACAAAGTAGCTGATTCTGACTATTGCAGAGCAAAAATTTCAAAAGTACTGTATGTGAGAAAATCACACAGATGTTAAATCAGGATAACTTTTCCTCTTCAGGATAAAAATCATCCCAGAGAGAACTTGGCTGCCATTCTAAACTGTGGACTTTCTAAATTTATTTTGTTGTTTGGGTTGCTTGTTGTTAGCCTAAAATCATTGAGTTTGCTTTATGTGGATAAATGAATAAGACCCTTCAGAGAATAATTTTTTAGCATTTCCAATCAGGGTTTTCCCAAAGAATACTTTGAAGTAGGGCCCAATCTAGCTTGCTAGATTATAACTCTGTAGATGCGCTGATGTACTATTGTTTGAAAAAATGAGTTAATGGGTTTAAAAGTATGAGATGGAGTGGACTTGTGAGAAGTTGATTTAGCTAGTCCTTTCCGTAGTCTTTCTCTACATTGAACTGGTGGCTCTTTCCAGAGAAGTTGTGACTTTATGTCTTTATAGCCTATGCTTTCAGATGTGGGGCAGGTGCCAGGCTGCTGCACAGCGAGGACCCCATGAACACCTGCCCTGGCTCCAATAGGACAAGGCTTACTTTGGCCCCTCACTACCACTCCAGTATTCAGTCAGCTAGAGATCAGGCTTTCTGTTTGCTTCTCTACAGTGGCTCTTGTTGATGCCCAGCTTTTGGGCTCTGGGTCTATTATCTGCCATGATGTGTATATATGTACATGTGTGTGTGTATATATATATAAAATACAGTAAGAGCCTTAATTGACCTCTCTGGATTTTTTTCCCTTGGGTGCCTAGCCCTGGGTTATCTGTGGAGGGCTTCAGCTAATGTGCACGATCTGTCTTTTTCCCTTCACTTTACCCTCTTCATCCTGCCTGGAATGTGGACATGATATCTAAGGGTACAGCAGCCATTATGTCTGTATGAGGGAGAGTCCACATTTTAAAGAGACTTTATAGAAGGAGTCTGGACCTTTTATGAGTCCCAGCCTGGGACTGTCCTACACCTAGGGTTCTTTTAAGAAAATTATACCCAGAAGTAGGATATCTGATAACTTGTAGTTGAATGCATATAGTTGAATATACATGTAGTTGAATGCTCAACTGTTTAATCTCCTCATCAACTCTCAGTTCAGTCAGTTCAGTTTAGTCGCTCAGTCGTGTCTGACTCTTTGTGACCCCATGAATCGCAGCACGCCAGGCCTCCCTGTCCATCACCAACTCCCGGAGTTCACTGAGACTCACGTCCATTGAGTCAGTGATGCCATCCAGCCATCTCATCCTCTGTCGTCCCCTTCTCCTCCTGCCCCCAGTCCCTCCCAGCATCAGAGTCTTTTCCAATGAGTCAACTCTTCTTATGAGGTGGCCAAAGTACTGGAGTTTCAGCTTTAGCATCATTCCTTCCAAAGAAATCCCAGGGCTGATCTCCTTCAGAATGGACTGGTTGGATCTGCTTGCAGTCCAAGGGACTCTCAAGAGTCTTCTCCAACACCACAGTTCAAAAGCGTCAATTCTTCTGCGCTCAGCCTTCTTCACAGTCAAACTCTCACATCCATACATGACCACTGGAAAAACCATAGCCTTGACTAGACGGACCTTTGTTGGCAAAGTAATGTCTCTGCTTGTGAATATGCTATCTAGGTTGGTCATAACTTTCCTTCCAAGGAGTAAGCTCTAGCAGTGGTCTTTAAACCTTTTTTGATCGAGACATCTATCAATAAAATTTTTGAACATGTATATATATATATTAATTTGTATTTTTATTTATTTATAAACTATCTACATGTACTTATATGTTAGACATAGAGGAAAATGGATAAGTTAAAGACAAAATACATGTATTTTGTATTTGATTTTTATTAATGATACTTTTTTTTTACTTTTAATACTGAACAACATGATTGCAATTTAATATGCTTTCAAAGTTTCTGAAAATCTAAGTCTAACACCTTCTGATGGAATGATCTGAAGATCTGTCTTCAAGGCTATTTTAGTTGTATGCTTGGTTTTATTAACTCTCAAGTCTGAAAAAGATACTTTACAAAGGCATGCATTTCCTAAAGGAATAAGTAGATTATTGGTTGAACTTACTACATCCAGATACTCAATTTTCAGTTCCATCCCTCAATAATGCAAAGGTTTTTTTTTTTTTTTTATATTGAATTTGGCCAATAAACCTCCATCTTTTATAATAATTTCCCTGCAAAACTAATTAGAAGTGATGCTCTGTATACTTTTCACAGTTGGCTTCAAAACCTATTGACAGAAAGTCTTCAGGTGGAAGATTTATAGATGGATTGGAAAATTCCGTTTCCAATTTAATGTGTGCAGGAATGAGAGTTTTTATATATGACACACATCATTTTCAGCAAAAATTACCTGATAATGGAATCATTTCCAATTATTCATTTTCAGTATGCTCCCTTCAGGGGTTGTCTCATTTGAAAAGCCATTATTTCCTCCCTTGTGGTTAAAATGCCACCTTTATGATGAAGGGAGAGTTTATGTGTCTACTTAGTACTGCATTGCAGAAGGCTTTTGTCATATCAGGAGATGTCAGCAAATTTAGAGACTTGTCTTTTTTGTGAGATAAAAATGGATAACTAAAAGTTCAATAAATCTTTTTTTTTTTACATTGAGATAATGTGCAAACCTTGATTAGATGTAAAAGTTTTTCTTGGTCACTATCCATCTCATTGCAAATTATTGAAAGACTGTGTTGTATTTCATTGCATTGTTTTTGTAATTTTAAGTAGTCAGTTCTGCTATAAAGCTTATATGAAAATGTGAGTTTGTTCCAATGCAATGGACATATTTGGGATTACTTTGAGCATAACACAACTTTGTGTTTGCTTATGCACAGTTTCATCCACAAGAAATAGTGTGTGAATCTGGGTGAATACAGAAAATCGCTGAATCAGGACACATGTACACACACCTACTCTCAAATGTTTATTAGCTGCCTCAGTTTACCGTGTTGTGTGTTATGAGATGAGTCATACCTGTTCACATCTGGTGTTATAAAACTTTCCATCCAATTTCAGATAACCCTCCTTCACCACTACACAACGACCCACAAGCTGCAACACAAACCTTCAGGCCTTTTTCAAGGGTCTTAGCCATTTAAGACAGGTAAAACTGTGTTTCTGATTTTATTAAAATTTTATCTCCTTAAAAAAAAAAAAGCTCAGTTGGTAAAGAATTCGCCTGCAATGCAGGAGACCCTGGTTCAATTCCTGGGTCAGAAAGATTTGCTGGAGAAGAGATAGGCTACCCACTCCAGCTTCCCTTGGGGCTCAGCTGGTGAAGAATCTGCCTGCAGTGTGGGAGACCTGGGTTTGCTCCCTGGGTTGGGAAGATCCCCTGGAGAAGGGAAAGGCTGCCCACTCCAGTATTCTGGCCTGGAGAATTCCACGGACTGTATACTTCATGGGGTTGCAAAGAGTTGGCCATGACTGAGCAACTTTCACTTTAACTTAAAAAAAAAAAACAACAACTGGTATTGACCAAGGTTTTAAGTGCTTTGCTTTCACTCCATTGTCTTCATAAGCACTGTGATTTTTGTTGCAATTTTGCGTAGTGTGGTGCTGTGATTATCAAGATTGCATGTCATGTTATAACAGAACTGACTATACACTGATGAGCTCTAGTAGCAATTTTTACAATCCTGGCTTTAACTTTTTTTGTAGCAATAGTTTGTTTTTGTTTTTAAGATTGTTTCAGTAATTAACTTTTTATTTATTTATTTTTTTAATTTAATTTTATTTTTAAACTTTACATAATTGTATTAGTTTTGCCAAATATCAAAATGAATGATTCAGGAATGGGTTTCACAGTGAGATGGTATCACTGCAACCTTCCTTCCTTTCCCCTTTCCTAACAAAAGAAGTATTTATAGTGATTCCAATTTAATAGGTCTAGGATGGGACCTGCCCTTGGGCAGTTAAAAAAAAAAAATACCCAGTTAATTCTACTGAGCAGTTTGAGTTGAGAATCACTGCTTCATACATCACCAGAAGCAACTTTGTGTATTTTATCCTTCAAACAGATACTAGTAAATACCATAAGCTTAGGTATGTTGAAACCCCAGGACTTGCATCCAACTGTGTAGTAACCTCCCACATTGTGTAATTTGTACTAATACACATCTCTTCAAATATACAGCAATTTCTAAAAATTGCATTTCTTCCTTTCTTTTTGCCACAACACAGTTTGTGGGATCTTAGCTTCCCAACCAGGGATCAAACCCAGGCCCCTGGCAGTGAAAGCTCAAAATACCAACCACTGGACCACCAGGGAAATCCCACAGCAATATTTTTAATGCATCTTGCAACACCATTTTCTGAGTTGAAGCACATATAACATTAAGTAACGCTGAAAAAACTGAAATGGTTACCTCCATGTTTGGAATGCTCAGGTTTTAAAATGTCTCGCGAATTGTGGTGACTTGACACCAGCAAGCATTACCTATTACCTCAAGAATTATTACTTGTAATGAGGTTCATCTTTACTGATGGTGGATATTGATCCATATTTCAATTAATAAGAAAATGAATTCTTGTGGTTAGATCTGATTAAATTGTCACTGATTTTAGCTTATAATGTGGCTGGTTTGTCAGACTACTTTCAGGTCACTTGTTTGTGTATTTGCACCATTACTGATTACTATCGGTCTGTGGTTTCTTTGCTGAAACCCTTTCTAGCCGTTGTCCATACTGTACGTGCATGCTCAGTCGCTTCTGTTATGTCCGACTCTGTGCGACCCTATGGACTGTAGCCTGCCAGGCTCCTCTGTCCATGGGGCTCTCTAAGGCTAGAATACTCAAGTGGGTTGCTATGCCCTCCTCCAGGGGATCTTCCCGACCCAAGGACTGAACCCGCTGCGTCTCCTGCATCTTCTGCACCACAAGCGGATTCTTTTCCTGCTGAGCTACCCGGGAAGCCCATCCGTATTGTGTTAGCTCAATAAAACAAGGTAGCATAATCTACACATATTCTTAACTGAGTACTCATAGATAGTAATGTTATAACATTCTAAAAGCCCACCAGTGATTGAGGAGCTTAGCCTCTTCCCTTGGGAATCTCTGTGTTCTGTGTGACACGGAATCACCAAAACTATAGATCAAGTGAGGGAGGCAGTGTCAATCCATATATTATATATTAATAAAGTTAAATTATATTTTCAGTAAAGCTTACATATCTGTATATTCTAATATATTTTTCTGGTGTCACAATGGATTGGCTTGTGTGCCTCTCTTTGTCTCTTGTAGTGGCAGGTGGATTCTTTACCCCTAGTGCCACCAGGGAAGCCCCAGGTGGTTCCTCTCTTTGGAAACCACCGAGTACAACCAAAATTTAGGCTCCTGTAGAGAAATATGGGCTTCCCAGGTGGCGCTAGTAGTAAAGAATCTGCCTGCCAATGCAGGCGGTGCAAGAGATGGAGGTTTGATCCCTGAGTCGGGAAGATTCCCTGGAGAAGGAAATGGCAACCCACTCCAGTATTCTTGCCTGGAAAAATCCCATGCACAGAGGAGCCTGGTGGGGGTACAGTCATGGGATTGCAAAGAGTTGGACATGACTGAGCACACAGCACACATTTTGAGTTTTGGAGAAATACAAGGGTCTCTGTCTTCAGGCCTCTGCCAGCCGTTCCAGCTGTAGTCTGGATCAATGCCAGGTTCACACTTGATCCTTCAGCATCAGTAAAGTGTTAACTTCTCTACACATACCATGTTTGGCTGCCATGGAAACCTCTCCTGACTCTTCCTCCCCACTGATTTTGCAAAGGGCCCATAAGTATATGTCTAATACTCCAGGTAGACGTTGTTTTAAAATATTTTTTATACTTCTCCCCAAAACCTGGAGCTCCTTGATGTGAGGAACTGAATGTGGAGAACTGTGAGGGGTTGGAGATTCTATCCTGCTTGCCACCTAACAAGCTAGTCTGCCATAGTTCCATGGAAGCTGACAGAGGAGTGGGGACTCCTGGGTCAGGGACAGAGGACATACTTACTCACCGTGTTGCAGGCACCATGAGCTTTATGTTTGAGTCAGTTCCTTGCCTGCAAATCCCGAATCCCACGGGAGTGATGCAGAGCAGCCCAGGTGGGTGCTGCACACATGGTGGGCTTGTCACAGTCCAGGAACTCTAGCTTAGGGAATCTTCCAATCTCCTAAGGCAGCAATCCCCAACTTTTTTGGCACCAGGAATCAGTTCCATGGAAGACAATTTTTCCATGGACCAGGGTTGGGGAGGTATGGTTTCAGGATGATTCAAACACATTACGTTTATTGTGCACTTTATTTCTATTATTATTATTGCATCAGCTGCACCTCACATCTTTAGGCATTAGATCCCGGATGTTGGGGACCCCTGTTCTAAGGGCCCGCCAGCAAACCTGCTCCACAAAAGTCTCCCAAGGGAGACTTCTTCATGTCCTGGATGGGAAACAGACCTGCCCCTGCCTGGGAGGGAGACTCTCCCTATTTTCCAAGGCTCTTTGCTACAAAGACATTCTTGAAAGGATAGTCAAGACCTCATTATAAGACACACGGAATTACGAAGGGACTCATGGAGAATTATCTCCCAATATGAATCTTCTTTTTTCTGGCAGCTAACACAGGGTTGGGAGCATAGTGGGTACTCAATAAATGCTTGTTGTTGAAGAATGAGTGAAAGCAGCTGGAAGTTTTTAAACAGTCTTTGAGAGGAAATGAAAAAGCCCCTGTTTGAGAAAGATTCTTTCTAAAATCCTTGGACAGGGACCAATTTCTTTAAAAATTTCAAAAAAAAAAAAAAAAAAAA
Organism: Bubalus bubalis; assembly: GCF_019923935.1. Taxonomy (NCBI): domain Eukaryota; kingdom Metazoa; phylum Chordata; class Mammalia; order Artiodactyla; family Bovidae; genus Bubalus; species Bubalus bubalis. Next base: position 31,311,411 of record NC_059167.1, read on the forward strand.
AAAGGGCATGAAAATCAGCCTGTAACACTCTTACTACCTTATGAGGAGCCTCTGGGTCCTCTGCTGTGCCCTCTACACTGAGGCAGTCCTCAGCCCTCATTCAGCTACTCTGTGGGGTGGACCCAAAGTAGGGAGGCCTTTATAGGAAAATCTCCAACCCAACTGCCAGCCAGCCTGTGAAGTTCTGTTCTTTCCTTTCCACTGGATACGTTAGAGCTAAGTACTGAATACTGATGCTCACAATAAGGAAAGACAATTAGCAGATTCATTAGTTAGGCTCCTGTTTACCCTTCTATCCCACTAAGCCATTAATTTGTATAATTATGGCCTTTTGCTTTGACTTAGTGATATTGGAATAAGAAAGTGTTTGCTAAACCTGACTCCCTGGTATAAAATGTTGGGACATTCCAACATGCTTGTCAAGAATGAAAACAAACTTTTATTTATTGTGAGTAAGAATAATTAATAATGTATTTCAGGGTACATTGAAGTGGCAGGCCTCATAGGCTTCAAATACAACATTTATTCTTCCTTCCTTACCCTTTTCCAATCTGCTTTGTGGGGCTGGTTCTTCCTTGCTGTTTTGGATGAATGCTAGGGTGATTCCATAACTTTTCTGGTCACTCTGGGAAAACAAAACGTCCTCAGCTACCTCAAGTGGCAAAAACATAGTCACATATTTCCGTCAAAATGTCATATCCTTATAAACTTCTTCCTAGTTCATTTAAAGTTAAAACTTTTCTCTACCACAAGGCTATATAGTCAATAGTCAAGGCTATTCTGTGTGGAAGCCTGCAGTAGAAGAGAGGGGGCCAGTTAGCTTTTTTGTTAATTCAGTCAGGTCCAGGCACAGCTCGTGACCTTCCAGGGTAAAAGTGTGGCTGCAGAGACGAAGGGTTAAGACAGATTTTGCTTGAAGGGCAATGATGTAAAAGCCAGTTGACTTCCTCTGTGTGTGGCAGGTGTTTAAAGCTTTTATGGAGCATTGTGGATTCTTTGTGTAGATCACCCCCATCCCTAAAGATCTCTCATCTGCAGTTCTTTTGCATTTCTAGTGAATTTCCACATCCTAAGGACCAACTCTGGCCTCTTTTTGCCTAAGTCTCCTAGCAGCTCTAGGCTGACCTCTGGGGCTGGATCCAAGACAGCCTCATGTCAACTTTCCTTTGGCCATAGTGGAAGACTGCATTTACTTCCCAAATTTAGCTCTGCACTCTGCAGACACGTACCTGCTCACTGGCCACCAACCCACAGTGCTTCAGTCACTAGAACATGTATTAAACTTGGATATGTTCTCCAGGAAGACCATCTCATTTGACTTGAGATCACACCTTCAATGAAATATTCCTTCCAGCTGCTAACTCTTTTAGTCTCTCCAGCTTTAACACTTTATCATGTTGCAGCCACACTTTTACCCTGGAAGGTCACGAGCTGTTTTTTACAAAGCTGGTTTTCTTATTTCCTTTGTAATATGGAAGTACTAGCTACCTATTTTGTTCTCAGCCTTTTGGAGCCTCAGCCAAATCTGAGATAAAAAATCTAATTTAAAAATTTAGCTTTAGAAGAACTTATTTATAGGGCAGCAATGGAAAAACAGGCATAGAGAATAGACTTATGGACATGGAGAGAGGGGAGGAGAGGGTGAGATGTATGGGAAGAGTAACATGGAAACTTGTATTACCATATGTTAAATAGATAGCCAATGGGAATTTGCTGTATGGCTCAGGAAACTCGTTAACAGGGGCTCTGTATCAACCAAGAGGAGTGGGATGGGGAGGGAGACCGGAGGGAGGCTCAAAAGGGAGGAAAAATAAATAAATTAGACCCTTAAAAAAAATTTAACTTTGAGAGGTAAAATATAAAAATTTACTGCCGTTTATGTTAATTCAGTTTTTTCCTGTTGGATTATAATCAGACTTTTAAAAAATAAAAATGATATCTCCACAGATCAACTTTGAGGAGAAAATGTTTGATAATGAGAAGAGAAAGAAATGTAATTTTATGGGCTATGATTCATAACTTTATTAAATCAAACATGTATTTGTTTGTCATTCATATCATCCATAGCAAACTTCCTCTGATATCCATTTTATGAAACCCACTCAAATAAGATTCAGTTCAGTCAGCAAAATGAAAGATATTATGCATTCTTTATCTTTATTTTGTGCTCTTTTCTTTCAGGGTGTTCTTTGATGTCATTTGGGAAGTATCTGATAATGTAGAATTCATAATGTCTCCTTTAATTTTAAAATTTTGGAGGTATCATCTTGGTAACCTAACTGATAAAGAATAAAGACTTTCACAGAAGAAACTTTCTGGACAATATATTTAGGTCAAAATTTTGTTTTGTCGTAATTAAGGTTTATGACACTGTGTAGGCCTTCTAGGAAAAGACTCATTTATAGATGTGATTAATCTGAGCATTCAGTGTTTAGTTCTTAGTTGTTTAGGATCCTAAGTTTTCATCCTTTGCTGTAAATCAGGGCCCTGTGGTGGAGCAGGTGGGCGGCCACAGTTTAAGCTCAATCAGAATGTTCAGTGAGAGACCTGGTCTCTCATAGCGAGCTTCTTAGGTGGTTCACACTGCGGACCTCCCTCTTCCCTTACCTTGCTTAAGCCTGTGAGCTTGTATGCCAGAAACTGTTTTGGAATTTGGGGACAGAGCAGTGAAGAATAAAAATCCTTGCTGTTACGGAGTTTACATTCTAGTGGGGATGGGGTAGCACAATAAACTAACAGTATCAGAGTGTGTAAGTATCAGAAAGGAAAATGACCAGAGTAAGGAGATAGAGACTAGGACTTGGGGTGCTGTTTCAGATGGAGTGATCAAGAAAGGTGTTCCTGTGGAAGGGATCTTTGAATAAATGAGACTATACATGAAGAGATATAGCATGTTTGAAGACAGATCATGACATATATCTAAAATGCATATATATGCTGCTGCTGCTGCTAAGTCGCTTCAGTCGTGTCCGACTCTGTGTGACCCCATAGACGGCAGCCCACCAGGCTCCCCCGTCCCTGGGATTCTCCAGGCAAGAACACTGGAGTGGGTTGCCATTTCCTTCTCCAATGCATGAAAGTGAAAAGTGAAAGTGAAAGTGAAGTCGTATCCGACTCTTAGCGACCCCTTGGACTGCAGCCTACCAGGCTCCTCCATCCATGGGATATTCCAGGCAAGAGTACTGGAGTGGGGTGCCATTGCCTTCTCCGATGCAGATATATAAATATATCTAATATCTGTACTTAGATATTAGATAAAATTCTACTATTATCAGTAATTCACGAGTAGCACATGAAAAAGTCTCTCATAATATATTTTAAGTTAGTGTTTAGCAAACTTCTGAGGCATTAACATGCTGTTCCACCTTATGTAGCATTTCCCAGGTGTATTTGAGTATGGAAACATTTCACAATTCTCTTGTGTTCTAAAGAAATCGATCTGGGAAATGGTGTCTGTACATAATGCATCATGAACAACTGAAGTTTTTGAAGTAACTGATAATGTTACTAATGTTGAATGAAATCTGTAAAAAAGGGAGGGTATTTTTTCTCTTTGGTCCCATTTATTTACTGGAAATATCAATAACCTCAGATATGCAGATGACACCACCCTTATGGCAGAAAGTGAAGAGAAACATAAGAACCTCTTGATGAAAGTGAAAGAGGAAAGTGAAAAAGGTGGATTAAAACTCAACATTCAAAAAATTAAGATGATGGCATCTGGTCCCATCACTTCATGACAAATAGATGGGGAAACAATGGAAACAGTGACAGACTTTATTTTCTTGGGCTCCAAAATCACTGCAGATGGTGACTGCAGCCATGAAATTAAAAGACACTTGCTCCTTGGAAGAAAAGCTATGACCGACCTACACAGCATATTAAAATAGAGACATTACTTTGCCGGCAAAGGTCCATCTGGTCAAAGCTATGATTTTTCCAGTAGTCGTGTATGGATGTGGGTTTGATCCCTGAGTTAGGAAGATCCCCTGGAGGAGGGCATGGCAACCTACTCCAGTATTCTTGCCTGGAGAATCCGCATGGACAGAGGAGCCCAGTGGGCTACAGTCCATGCAGTTGCCAAGAATCAGACATGACTGAGTGACTAAGCACAGCGCATGTATGGATGTGAGAGTTGGACCATAAAGAAAGTTGAGTGCTGAAGAATTGATGCTTTTGAACTGTGGTGTTGGAGAAGACTCTTGAGAGTCCCTTGGACTGCAAGGAAATCAAACCATTCAATTCTAAAGGAAATCAGTCCTGAATATTCATTGGAAGGACTGATGCTGAAGCTGAAATTCTAATACTTTGGCCCCCTGATGCAAAGAACTGACTCACTGGAAAAGACCCTGATGCTGGGAAAGATAGAAGGTGGGAGGAGAAGGGGACGAAAGAGGATGATATGGTTGGATGGCATCACCAACTCAATGGACAAGAGCTTGAGTAAACTCTGGGAGTTGGTGATGGACAGGGAAGCCTGGTGTGCTGCAGTCCATGGGGTCGCAAAGAGGTCAGACCCGACTGAGCGACTAAATTGAACAGCAAAGAAGGAGACTTCTGGATTTACCTAAGAATTGTCATCACTGGGGGCACTTAACAGGTTTTGCTCTCCCAGCATCTGACCATAACCTAAACCAAAATCTCACTTGCTAAAATGACAGCTAATTTAAGTTGTATTACCAGGTCTTTTTTCTTTGTCCAGAATGATGTCTCCATCTCGCTAAGATAGATTACTTTTGCAAAGAGGAGAAGTGGAGTTGGGAAATTACAGGTGACATTTAATTCTCTCAGCTTTCACTGCTGGAAAAAAAAAAAAAAAAGAATCTACACAGACACCCACCATCCTCTTGTTGAAACTGATAAAGATAACATGCCATTTACTCTGGGATAAACGCACAGGCCAGGCAGAAAATAGCTGTCTATCTAAGTGAAATCACAAGGACAGGATGCTCCTATTCTCATTTGACTAAAAACAGCTGGACAGAGGACACCTGTAATCAGAGTCCCCGGGAACTGTGACTCTGGCAGTTTGCCTGCTGCCCATTGAAGGGAGAGGGAGGTCAGTTCCGTCCAGTTTCCCTGTGCTGTGTGTGACTTGCCTCTACCCTAAAGGATGTTACCAGGGAGTGAACCCCTTTACAAGCTCATAATTCAATCCAGATGGGAAAAGTTTCCAGACCTTTCCGTAAGTTTTCATCCTCCAGGAAGGGAATGTGTATCTCAGGGAATGAATGGCCTATTTCCCTCAAAGGCCAGGTCTCCACAGTCAAAGCAAAGAATTAGGGCAACTATCCAGATAATTCAGGCCACCCAAATCTACTCTGGCCTGAATCATTCAAGTTAAAAAGCAACTTTCTTTGCAGAGGCTGGCCCCTCATATAATTCAGAGGGCTCAAGAGCCCACAGCATTTTCTGCCCTGGGAAATCAGCAACATCGACTTCCCCAGACAAGCAAGAAGTGCGAGTATTAATGTGACCCACTTCTGTCTCCTGGTTCTTTCTGCCTGGATACATCATATTTTGCTTTCCAGTCTAAATAGCACTTTCCTTTCCTGAGCTGCACTACCTGTGACCTGAGGGAGAAATAACAGTAAATAACAGGTGAGTTAGTAAGCAGGCAGGTGGTTTGGGCCTCTTGACTTGGAGCCTCAGAAATCTGAGGCTCCAGGATTCTATGTTTTGTTGTCTGTATTGGATAGAGACTGCCATTTTTACACTGAGAGTTTTATATATTTATTTATATATGATTATTCATTTTGTTGTTGTTTAGTTGCTGAGTCATGTCCGTCTCTTTGCAACCCCATGGACTATAGCCCACCAGGCTCCTCTGTCCACGGGATTTCCCAGGCAAGAATACTGGAGTATGTTGCCATTTCCTTCTCTGTGAGATCTTCCTGACCCAGGGATCAAACCTACATCTCCTGCATTGGAAGGTGGATTCTTTATACCTCTGAGCCACTAGGGAAGGCCGATTATTCATTTATTTAAACAATATTTTGGGATCACAAAGGTGGTCTCACAGGATTCAAATTCCTCTCATTGTGGGTAACTCTTATCTTGTGCTTACTGTGGTCATATCGTGCCAAAGGGTTTTTTCTCAGTTTTCCTGCTTCACTCTCAGCTTGCAGCAGGCACTGTGCGTCCACTCCATAGAAGGAATCTCTCTTTGCTTCTCTGTCTCCCCAACCAATAGACCTTTTTTTTCTTATTAATGGAGCCAAGCTTGTAGTAGTACAGGTGGGAATTCTCCTTGTGCAGCTTTGGTTTTAAGCAGGCCCTCTGTGCTTAAAATAAGGCTTTCTCGGTGTTCTTATTTCTGTCCCTCTTCAGCTGTCAAACTCTGCCTCGTATTTCTGGCAGTTCCTGAGAAGAATACAGTCCTCTCCCTCAACCACCCCTGCCCATGACAGCTGACCTCTGCGTCGTCTTGGTATAGGATCCTGGTCCCCAGTGGTCTTCCTGCCCTTCTAACCAGGGGCAGAGGGCTCTTATTTCTACCCTCCTCCAGAGGCAATAGAGTTTTGCTTGAGTCCTGGCAGTGGGAAACCTTCCTGTCCCCTTCCCCAGTGAGGTAAGGTATTTGTTTGCAGGAAAGAAGAATCTGTTGAAGTGGTTGTGTTTTATGTCTGCCCCACACTGGCAGGCAGTTACCATCTGCAAATCTGTGTCACCAAGTGAGGCTTCCATGGTCTCCTGCCCTTTTCAAGTCTTTCTTGTGAGCACTCTGTGGAGATCTATGGAGAAGAATGTTAAGTCCCTCCATGTCTGAAGCTCCTAGTTATTGAAAATTTATGCACTAGCCTACATTCAACCTCCACAAATTTGCTAAAACTCTAGCTTATTTATTCTTTTATAGTGTTCATTTCTTCTTCCCATGCTCTGTCAAAAGTAAAAGAGTTTGTGCATCCTGTATCTCCTTGGGGAGGACTTGACCCTCTTGAAATTCAACTCAGTTCATTGACTTATAACCTATGCTTTCTGATGGCCTTGAGAAAATTGATGACTTTGTAGATTATCCAAAATGTTCTCAGTGTTAGGATGGTAGTGATGTTTGCTTGAAGCTTTCTTCCTAAGAAGCAGCAGCATTTGCTTCTTGATGATTATTATGATGAGTCTGGCTCACCAACTCAGTCTCATTCCATAGGCATTTTATTTTTGTTCAGACTGAATGTGCCGCCCTTGGCCTCTTTCATGAGTGCTATTAGGAGAGAACTTTTAATTCTTCTGTGTCATCTCAGATTGTGAGGTAATACCCCAAGTTGTATAAAGCAGATTATGTGTTTAGAGTAATAGTACATTTGTTTATGCTGTCAAGTCATGATTCAGTTGACCTCATTGGAAAGAATTATTACATTTTTAGAAAATTCAGATACATCAGTAGCTTAAAATGTTTGGGAATTGTTTTTCAAGTGATCTTGGCAAATCATTGGCTGTTATTGGGGAGCTGAGGATGCTTTGCTGTTGTCATTTTGAGTCACTTTTTAAGTCCTCAGTATTTGAAATGCTTCATCTGTACAGTTATTAATTTCAACATTGTTGAAGACAGAATAATGCCCCCCTCCTTCAAAGTTGTCTATGTCCTAATTCCTAAAATCTGTAAATATGTAGCTCGTACCCCTTGTAGCTCAGTTGGTAAAGAATCTGCCTGCAATGCAGGAGACCTGAGTTCAATTCCTAGGTCAGAAAGATCCCCTGGAGAAGGAAATGGCAACCCACTCCAGTATTCTCATCTAGGAAATCCCATGGACAGAGGAGCCTGGTGGGCTACAGTCCATGGGGTTGCAAAAGTTGGACATGACTTAGCGACTAAACTACCACCTTCAAAGTTGTCCATGTCCTAATTCCTAAAACCTGTAAACATGTTACCATATATAACAAAAGGGACTTTCCAATGTGATTAAGTTAAGGACATTAAAAATGGGGAGATTATCCAGGTGGGCCCAGTGTAATCACAAAAGTCCTGATAAGAGAGAGGCAAGAGGATCAGAGTCAAAGAAGGAGATGTGATGATGGAAACAGGGTCATAATCAGAGAGGGAGATGGAAGATGCTGCCCACTATGAAGATGGAGTATGGGGCCATAGGCTGAGGAAAATAGGCAGCCCCGTCCTGAAGGTAGAAGACGAGGAAGCTGGTTCTTTCCTAGAGCCTCCAGAGAGAACCTTTCCCTGCCGGTATCTTGATTTAGAGACTTTGACCTGCATAACTGTAAGGTAATAAATTCATGTTGTTTAAGCCACTAAGTTTGCGGTAATTTGTTACAGCAGTAATAGAAAGTCCATATAAATTTTGAAAAGCTAACATCCAATTTGCCGTCATAGCATGAGAAAATAAATTACCCAATGGGTGTGACCTCCTTTTTTGGCTATGCCATGCAGCGTGTGGGATCTTAGTTCCCTGACCTGAGATTGATTGAACCCAGGCTCCTTGCAGTGGATGTGTGGAGGTGTAACCCCTGGACTGCAAGGGAAGTCCCCTGGATGTGACCATTTTAAAGACTATCAGTCAAGTGAACATTTAGTTGGTAATCTTGAAATGGGTCCTTTATAATATCACTTAAAAAGTTGTAATGAATTTTGTCGTATGATTTTAGCAGCTATAAATTAATGCTAAATGATCCATTTTAACAGAAGGAGGAGAGTCATTTTAAGAGTCATTATTTTTAGTGGCCTCTCCTGGGAAAGTGGATACTAAACCCTTTATTCCAGAGATTTACTATGATGCCCTGTCTTATCATGGATAATAAAAGATGACATCCTATTTTTATAATGGAGAACATATTTTGTTTTTTTCTGACTTAATATTTAATACACTGTCTCTTCACTTTAGTTGTGATGGCCGTGATGAGTTATGCCCTCCCTCAAAGCTGAGCCATTATCATTTGTAGTAGCAACAATAACAATAACAATAACATTATCATTTGTAGTAGCAAAAATAACAATGCTGCTGCTGCTATGTTGCTTCAGTCATGTCCAACTCTATGCGACCCCAGAGACGGCAGCCCACCAGGCTCCCCCATCCCTGGGATTCTCCAGGCAAGAACACTGGAGTGGGTTGCCATTTCCTTCTCCAATGCATGAAAGTGAAAAGTGAAAGTGAAGTTGCTCAGTCGTGTCCGACTCTCAGCGACCTCATGGACTGCAGCCTACCAGGCTCCTCCGTCCATGGGATTTTCCAGGCAAGAGTACTGGAGTGGGTTGCCATTGCTTTCTCCGAACAACAACAATAATGATAATAATAATAGGTTTCTATTTATTATAAGCCATATACTCTGTTAGGCACTTACATTTATCTCATATAATCTTTATAACTTTAGCAGTAAGTTTTCTTGTCCCTATTTTACAGGTAATTGAAGCTCAGGAGCCTGATGTAACTTGTCCAGTGTCATACTGGACATTGGAAGAGCTAGATTTGAATTAAAGGACATGTGCTTCCCGATTGTCATCACTATACAAAACCCTGCTCCTCAACAGTGTTAACAGGGACAGCACTAGGCAAAAATAATGAAAAGGCAGAATTTTATCTTTAATATGCCTCCAGTGCCTCCGCTCCCCTGTAAGGAATGTCTAATGTCTTAAAGCAAAGAAATGGCTCTAATCATGGGCAGATAGTTGGCAGCATTCAGACCTTATCTCTATGGTTATGCCACATAGGTAGCCACCAGTCTTGCTATGCCGAGAAGTATCCCGGGTTGTTATTCTCACGAAATAGTAGGTTCTGGTTACTGGCTGCACAATGGACTTTTGAATAGCCAAAAAGAAAGGTCTCTTTACAGCTTCAAAGGAGGGAAGACTGCCGGATGTTGCACAACCTTATCTGAATCAGAATCCACTGGTTCCCACTGTAATGCCTTGCAATGTTGATGTTTAAATGGCACAGCAGGCTGCGTTACCAGTACAAATAGTCCTTTTGAATTAGGGAACCCAAGGGGATTTCCCCCATAGTAGTATATCACTGTCATATATTCTCTGTGCTTATAGAAGTTGTTCAGAAAATGGTGCAGAGTAGTGGTGATGAAGATTTATTTCATGTTTAGCGATAATTTGTTACACAGAATAAGAATTTCAAATGGTTTGTCCATAATCACTAAATCTTCTGAATAGTTATCTGTGGAAGCCAAAAACCAAAAGTTATTCCAAAAAATGATGGGCAGGGGGAGATGTTCAAAGAATTCAAGCAATTGCCTTAGAATGGGATGGAGTTATTCATAGATTACAATGATTTTCATTGAGTTCCTTTACAAATTTAACACATCTGAAACTTTACTCTTTCATTCAGACATTATCTTGGACAAGGCACTGTTCTAGGCATAGAAGATATGAAGATGGACAGGATAAAATCACTGTCCCCCAGGAGCCCACATTCTAGTGCATGAAGGAGGTCAGTAAATTGACAGTGAGAAATAATGTGATGGATGCAACCAGAGAATGATTTCTTTGGAGAGAACTAGGAGGAGTAACTAGTAGTGTTTAAAGATGCTGGGGGAAAATTTCTTTGTAAGGGAGGTAAAACCTAAGCTGAATGTTGAAGAATGAGTAGTTAAACAGTGAGACCAGGCTGAGGTGGGAGTTTCTATAAAGGTACAGAGACATGAAACAGCATAAGATGTTCTTGTGGCTACGAGAACTGATGTAAGGTTAGGGTATAAGGTGATACAGGGACGTGCCAAGTTAGCAAGAGACAGGACATTATTAAACTCCTGTGTGTTTTGCCAAGAAATACGGGTATTTCCTGTAAGCACTGGGGACACTGAAGTTTTCAACAACAATAAAAAATGACACGAACAGCGCATTATTGATCCACAGTATTGCCTATAATATCCAACTTAACACGTCACAGGGTTGTTGGTTTCGTGTCTCATTCTTCTTTATCTGTCCCTCACATAGTATTTGGGACATAGTTTGTGATTCTACATGATTTTTGGATTGATGTGGATTATTTAACAATTATATTTATTCAGTTCAGTTCAGTCGCTCAGTTGTGTTGGACTCTTTGCAACCCGATGGACTGCAGCACACCAGGCTTCCCTGTCCATCACCAACTCCCGGAGCCTGATCAAACTCATGTCCATTGAGTTGGTGATGACATCCAACCATCTCATCCTCTGTCATCCCCTTCTCCTCCCACCTTCAATGTTTCCCAGGATCAGGATCTTTTCCAAGGAGTCAGTTCTTCACATAAGGTGGCCAAAGTATTGGAATTTCAGCTTCAGCATCAGTCCTTCCAATGAATATTCAGGACTGATTTCCTTTAGGACTGACTGGTTTGATCTCCTTGCAGTCCAAGGGACTCTCAAGAATCTTCTCCAACACCACAGTTCAAAAGCTTCAATTCTTCGGTGCTCAGCTTTCTTTATAGTCCAACTCTCACATCCAAACATGACTACTGGAAAAACCATAGCTTTGACTAAATGGACTTTTGTTGGCACAGTGATGTCTCTGCTTTTTGAAATGTTCTCTAGGTTGGTCATAGCTTTTCTTCTAAGGACCAAGTATCTTTTAATTTCATGGCTGCAGTCACCATCTGCAGTGATTTTGGAGCCCCCAAAAATAAAGTCTCTCACTGTTCCATTATTATCCCATCTATTTGCCATGAAGTGACGAGACCGGATGCCATGATCTTAGTTTTCTGAATGTTGAGCTTTAAGCCTACTTTTTCACTCTCCTCTTTCCTTTTATCAAGAGGCTCTTTAGTTCTTCAATTTCTGCCATAAGGGTGGTGTCATCTGCAAATCTGAGGTTATTGATATTTCTCTTGGCAATCTTGATTCCAGCTAGTGCTTCATCCAGCCTGGCATTTTGCATGATGAACTCTGCATATAAGTTAAATAAGCAGGGTGACAATATACAGCCTTGAAGTACGCCTTTCCCCATTTGGAACCGGTCTGTGGTTCCATGTCCAGTTCTAACTGTTTCTTGACCTGCATACAGATTTCTCAGGAGGAAGGTCAGAGATGGTCTGGTCATTCCCATTTCTTTAAGAATTTTCCATAGTTTGTTGTGATCCACATAGTCAAAGGCCTTGGTGTAGTCAATAAAGCAGAAGTAGATTTTTTTTGGAACTTTCATGCTTTTTTGATGATCCAGCCAATGTTGGCAATTTGATCTCTGGTTCCTCTGCCTTTTCTAAATCCAGCTTGAATATCTGGAAGTTCACAGTTCATATACTGTTGAAGCCTGGCTTGGAGAATTTTGAGCATTACTTTGCTAGTGTGTGAGATGAGTGCAATTGTGCTGTAGTTTGAACTTTCTTTGGCATTGCCTTTCTTAGGGATTGGAATGAAAACTGACCTTTTCCAGTCCTGTGACCACTGCTGAGTTTTCCAAATTTGCTGGCATATTGAGTGCAGCACTTTCACAGCATCATCTTTTAGGATTTGAAATAGCTCAATTGGAATTCCGTCACCCCCACTAGCTTTCTTCATAGTGATGCTTCCTAAGGCCCACTTGACTTCGCATTCCAGGATATCTGACTCTAGGTGAGTGATCACACCATCGTGGTTATCTGGGTCATGAAGATCTTTTTTGTATACTTCTTCTGTATATTCTTGCCACCTCTTCTTAATATCTTCTGCTTCTGTTAGGTCCATACCATTTTTGTCCTTAATTGTGCCCATTTTTGCATGAAATGTTCCCTTGGTATCTCTAATTTTCTTGAAGAGATCTCTAATCTTTCCCATTCTATTGTTTTCCTGTATTTCTTTGCATTGATCCCTGAGGGAGGCTTTATCTCTCCTTGCTATTCTTTGGAACTCTGCATTCAGATGGGTATATCTTTCCTTTTCTCCTTTGCCTTTCACTTTTCTTTTCTCAGCTATTTGTAAGGCCTCCTCAGACAACCATCTTGCCTTTTTGCATTTCTTTTTCTTGGGGATGGTCTTGATCACTGCCTCCTGTACAATGTCATGAACCTCCATCCATAGTTCATCAGGCACTCTGTCTTTCAGATCTAATCCCTTGAATCTATTTGTCACTTCCACTGTATAATCGTAAGGGATTTTATTTAGGTCATACCTGAATGGTCTAGTGGTTTTCCCTACTTTCTTCAATTTAAGTCTGAATTTGGCAATAAGGAGTTTATGATCTGAGCCACAGTCAGCTCCTGGTCTTGTATTTGCTGACTGAATAGAGCTTCTCCATGTTTGGCTGCAAGGAATATAATCAATCTGATTTCAGTATTGAACCTCTGGTGATGTCCATGTGTAGAGTCTTCTCTTGTGTTGTTGGAAGAGGGTGTTTGCTATGACCAGTGTGTTCTCTTGGCAAAACTCTGTTAGCCTTTGACCTGCTTCATTTTATACTCCAAGGCCAAATTTGTCTGTTATTCCAGGTATCTCTTGACTTCCTATTTTTGCATTCTGGTCCCCTATAATGAAAAGGACATCTTTTGGGGGTGTTAGTTCTAAAAGGTCTTGTAGGTCTTCATAAAACCATTCAACTTCAGCTTCTTCAGCGTCACTGGTTGGGGCATAGACTTGGATTACTGTGATATTGAATGGTTTGCTTTGGAAATGAACAGAGATCATTCCATTATTTTTGAGATTGCATCCAAGTACTGCATTTCAGACTCTTTTGTTGATTATGATGGCTACTCCATTTCTTCTAAGGGATCTTGCCCATAGTAGTAGATATAATGGTCGTCTGAGTTAAATTCACCCATTCTAGTCATTCTAGTTCACTTATTCCTAAAATGTTGATGTTCACTCTTGCCATCTCCTGATTGACACTTCCAATTTGCCTAGATTCATGGACCTAACATTCCAGGTTCCTATGCAATATTGTTCTTTACATCATTAGACTTTACTTCCATCACCAGTCAAATCCACAATTTGGTGTTGTTTTTGCTTTGGTCTGTTTCTTCATTCTTTCTGGAGTTATTTCTCCACTGATCTCCAGTAGCATATTGGACACCTACCGATCTGGGAAGTTCATCTTCCAGTGTCCTATCTTTTTGCCTTTGCATACTGTTCGTAGGTTCTTAAGGCAAGAATACTGAAGTGGTTTGCCATTCCCTTCTCCAGTGGACCACATTCTGTCAGACCTCTCCACCATGACCCGTCTGTCTTGGGTGGCCCTAGATGGCATGGCTCATAGTTCTGTTGAGTTAGACCAAGGTTGTGGTCCATATGGTCTTTTCTTTTTCCCAAGTATATATTATGTTCCTGAGTAGAACTCCTACTGAGGCATTGGAATGAAAACAAACACATCTTCAGTGACATTAATTAGCAACAATTACATGTACATGCAACTAAACCTTTCAGTCCACATAAACTATGTGCTGTATATATACCACCAAATATCAGTGTCCTGGTTTGGGCCTTTATCTTTTAGGGAACACTCTAATGAGATGTTTGTTTCAAAACTCTGCAAGTGAATGCATCTTCTTAAGCATTGGGAAGTTATTCACAGTAGACTACATAGATGAACACTAACAGATAATGCAAACAGACAGATTTTATGTACTGGAACAAGTTCAGAATTCTAGCTAAGTTTACCATTGTCTGTAACAGGGGTCCTCAACCTCTGGGCCATGGACCAGTACCTCCTATCGGATCAGTGGTGGCATTAGATTAGAAATAAAGTATACAATAAATGTAGTGGACTTGAATCATCCTGAAACTATCCCCCCCCAACCCCTGGTCCATGGGAAAAATTGTCTGCCATGAAATTGATCCCTAGTGCCAAAAAGATTAGGGACCGCTGATCTATAACATTTATTTATAAATCAGATTATTTCTAAACAGTTCAAAAAGCAAATCATTCTCTCATTAATTGGCCATAGGGTAAACCCCCCACACTGGCTATGCTATGACTTAAAAAAAAAAAAATTAAATGTCATTAAATGAAAACAATTTAGTCTAATTCCAGTTTGTCCTATCAAAAATTAAAATTAGTCACTGAATATTGAAATTAGCCAGAGTTTGAACTTTAGTTGGTACACACACAAACATACACACAATATGGAATTATTTTCATGTAGAACTCAGCAGATGGGATTGAGGCTGTTAGACTGGGGTCGGTTTAAACGAACAAATGGAAATGATTTGGTAGATCATAGAAGACTGATTATTTTACCCATAAAGGACAAACTGTGGTAAAGGTCAGAATGAAGAACTGCCGGGTTTCCCGCAGTATTCATTCTTTTCTTCCCTCGTAGTGGAAGACATTTTAGCTGGACGTGTGGCTGCCCAGACAAAGACTACATATCTCAGTCTTTGTTGTGGCTAAATGTGACTATACAGCCATCTTCTGATCAATAGAATGGGACTATGAGTGGTATTTGCTACAGTTACTGACACCCTTGAATCAATTCCTATCAAGAGTCGTTCTCGGCAATAGAAGAAGACTGAGATCATTTCAGAAGCAAAGGAAAGCTTTATTCTTTGATCAAAGAGTAGAGAAGTGGGAGCTGTGCTCTGGAGTCCACGCTCTCACAACAGGCCGTGGATGAGGCCACTGTATAGAGTTCTTGTCAGCGGGTGGGGAACAGAGTCCTTACAGGGGGGCTGCAGCTACGCTGCTCAAGTTCCAGATCGCAATGCTGGGCACAGTGTCTTCACAGGAGCTGGAGCTCGTGTCCTGGAGTTGAGGTATAAGCACAGTCATGTTGCACCAGGAACCCTGGTCTGAAGTGCTGGGGGCCCATGGCATCCTCTGAGCAAGGAAAACTAAATGAAGCACAAAGGAAAAGAAAATTGAAAAGGTTAGACTTTATTTTATTACTCAGATTCTATTTTTGTTTCCTAGGACTTGTTAATAGACTTTGCCAGTGGGACTATCTCTCAATTGTGCCCTTAAAAATATACCCCTTCTTTCCTCTTTTTCTCTCTTGCTCATCCTTCATCCAGGAACGTGGGCTTGGTAGTAAGTCACCTTCACCACACAGATGACACCACATCCTAGATAGACAGGGCAACAAGATTAAAAGAACCTGGGTCCCAACACCATGAAGCTGCTATATTGATCCTGGACTAAGCCATTGTTATTTTGAATCTTTTTTATAACAACCAAAACTTTGTATTACTACATCTGTGAAGCAGTAGGAACATGTATCACTCAAGTGCCTTTGTGTTGCAGATCTAGACTGTCAATCTAGTCTGTCTAGATTGTCAGAACAATATATCAATGTCAATGTCAGAACAAATCAATCTAGACTGTCAGAACAATAAGGAAGTCTTTTGACTGATGAAACTGGAAGCTAGAGGTAGGCAGGCTTCGGTTCAGTTCAGTTGCTCAGTCATGTCTGACTCTTTGCGATCCCATGGACTACAGCACACCAGGCTTCCCTGTCCATCACCAACTCCCGGAGCTTGCTCAGACTCATGCCCATTGAGTCAGTGATGCCATCCAAGGATCTCATCCTCTATCATCCCCTCTTCCTCCCTCCTTCAATCTTTCCCAGCAACAGAGTCTTTTCCAATGAGTCAGTTCTTTGCATCAGGTGGCCAAAGTATTGGAGTTTCAGCTTCAGCATCAGTCCTTCCCATTTAGTGGTGATTTAATACCATGGCTTATAATACTTTCAGGGCTGTGATGCTTTTGTCCATAATTCTTTCCATCTGTCTTCTTCTGTAAGCCAACAAGATATTGCTAGCAGTTCTTAGGTCTACATGTATTTGTTAACATCCAAAAGTGGAATGGGATGCAGTGGGATGAGAAGAGCTTCTTGTTCCTCCATCATTGAACAAAGGAATGGAGTTTCATTTTGACTGGGAAAATTTTAGGTTACATGTCTATATCTGAGTTAGTCACTGTGGCCATGGTAATTCTATATACCTATTGACTTATCTTTGAGTTATGAAGAACTGTGGTATACCATTCTGGGTAGCTTCAGTCATTGAGCATCTGTGAGCCTGGAGGAAGGGTCAGTCTAACTCAGGACTCTGGTTGCCGGTCAGTGCTGTTCTGGGGAGGCATCTAGACAATATCCACTACTAAAGGTGGGCAGACCTAAGGAGAGCGAGGGGCACTTGCGTGGCTTGGAGTGGGGCACAAACCTTGTGGTGGTGGTGTTCAGTCGCTAAGTCGTTTCTGACTCTTTGTAACCCCATGAACTGCAACATGCCAGACCTCCTTGGCCTTCATTATCTTCTGGAGTTTGCTCAAACTCCTGTCCACTGAGTCAGTGATGCCATTCAACTATCTCATCCTCTGTTGCCCCCTTGCCCACTTGTCTTCAACCTGTCCCAGCATCAGGGTCTTTTTCAAGGGTCTTTGCATCAAAGTACTGGAGCTTCAGCTTCAGTGTCATCCTTCCAGTGAATATTGGGTTGATTTCCTTTAGGATTGACTGGTTGTATAAAGTTGGGTGGGGCTCCTACAGAATGTGTTTGCAACTTATGATCAGGATTTTGTTTATAACATGGGCATTTGGGCTGAGTCTAAAGCAGGGCTCAAAGAAGGTGATTTTTGAGTGTAGCACACCAGCAAGTGTAAATCAATATAATGACCCCCTAAGAAATTCTAAGGGAATGAATGTCTGGGTAGATTTTTTTATCTTATTACTCTGTGTGGTGTTTGTATAATCCTGAAAAAGTAGTGGTGTTTTTGTAAATTCCCTGTTAAAAGGTCCTGGGCACAGGGAATAAAACTTATGTGATTAAAAACATACCCACACACTTACATACAGTAATCAGTCTCTTACTAGATTTCTAAAGTTAGGAATTGATTTTTGTTGTTGATGTTGCTCTTGCTTTGATTGTGGCCTAAATTATCCAGATAGTTGACACAACCATCTACTTTTTCTTGGCTGAATAGACATGAAATGGAGCCTGCTGCTTCTGTACTTAAGAAAGAAGGGTTGCATTTATAGTTTAACCCACCTTTGATTCTAAGAGCAGGTGAAAGTAAAGGTGGAGAGATAATTTACATGTCCTGAACCTGTCACTTGGCAGGAGGAGTAAAACTGAGAAGTCAGGTTTCTGTAGGGAAAGAGATCTTAGGAATATTTACAAAAGAAGACAAGATAACAACTGCCTTAGTTTCACCAGGAAATTTAAACTAGAATCAACAACACTGTTTATGGTTCAGTTCTGAAAAGAGGAATTGAAATCCCCCATTTCATGCTTCTTATATAAATACCTGAAGCTTACCTGATTAAATATGTTCAGTTCTCCATTTGGTTTTCATGTTTACTTACACTTGTACACACATACACGCAAATATATATGTGTGTGTGTGTATAGATAGATAGATGGATCTTACTTCAGAGATATTTTTTCTCCTCAGGTTTAACTGATAGTCTTTTATGTTTTCACTGTTGAAGAGTATAACTTACTTAGAGTTACTTGGAGAGGAGCGTCTCTGATCTATATAGCCTTAACTCTACTTCCAGGAGAAGATGGTAGAGTGAAGTCAGTCACAGAATCTCCCTCTCCCAAAAGCCAGCGGCATTCAAAAAGATCAAATACAATTAAAAACCAGCAAAAGGTATGACCCCATTGACCATAGCCTTCTAGGCTCTTCCATCCATGGAATTCTCCAGGCAAACATGTTGTTCAGTTGCTAAGTCACATATGACTATTTGAGACCCCATGAGCTGCAGCACACCAGGCTGCCGTGTCCTTCACCATCTTCTGGAGTTTGCTCAGACTCATGCCCATTGAGTTTGTGATGCCATCCAACCATCTCATCCTCTGTCGTCCCCTTCTCCTCCTGCCCTCTGTCTTTCCCAGCATCAGGGTCTTTTCCAATGAGTCGGCTCTTCATTTCTGGTAGCCAAAGTATTGGAGCTTCAACTTCAGCATTAGTTCTTCCAATTAATATTCAGGGTTGATTTCCTTTAGGATTGACTGGTTTGATACTGGAGTGTAAGCCATTCCCTTCTCCAGGGGATCGAACCCGGGTCTCCTACATTGGCAGGCAGATTCTTTACCATCTGAGCCATCAGGGAAGCCCCCAAAATATGCTGTCTGCCATCATATAAAGGCAGAGGTACAGCTCCCTATGGGGCTTCCCTGATGGCTCGGTGGTAAAGAACACACCTGCCAATACAAGAGATGCGGGTTCGATCCCTGGGTAGGGAAGATTCTCTGGAGAAGGAAATGGCAACCCACTCCAGTGTTCTTTCCCTGGAAATCCTATGGACAGGGGAGCCTGGCTACAGTCCATGGGGTCACAAAAGAGCCTGAAACTACTTAGTGACTAAAATAACAGCTTCCTACAGTGTAACAGCTGGGGAAAAAGAAGCACAAGACTCCAGGAAACTTCATGTCTCCTAATTTCATTCCTTTACTTCCCAGTCCCCCTGAGGGAATAGAATGTGAATGGACTAAGTCCTAAGAAGTCTCTCTAATACTCTTCAGTTTACTTAGAAGCCCCAAGAGAAAATTTGAAAAGCCCTCTCTACGCCGTCAGTGTCTCACCAAAGAGAGAAAACACATCAAGACAAACCTTTATGAAACCGATCAGGTGGAAGAAAAGCTGAGAGGGAAAGAGGAGTGACTGTAATTACCCTGAGCAAATTATCTCCAGCATTAACAGTGATTTAGCCAACTGGAGGATGAAGGGTAAAGTAAATACGGAAAGCAGGAGGGCAGAGGAACAGGTATATGGAGGGTCCCGTTATTAGACCACAGGAGATACTAATGTGGCCAGAATGCTTTTCTTTGGCCTCTGTTAGCTGGGAAGAGAGTGGGATCCACTATTGGGAAAAAGAAGGTGATGCTGAGAAGGTAGATACTGGGTCTAACTGAAGTTTCCTTGGCTCTGCCTTTTTGGTAAACTGTGAAAAAGTATAATGTCCCTTGGCATAGGGTGAATTAGAAAGTGTACCCCCAGATGTTAGTTCTTTATTTATTCTGAGCAGAGATTTGAAAGCAGCAGGCAGGTCAACTAGCCAAACTTCCGATAGGCCCAGCTGAACTCACTCCTGGATAGAAACTGAACTTCATAAATCTCTGGCTGAAAATAAAAGGAGAAGATGAAGAGGGGTCAGATAATATGGAGGAGAGCCAAGACACAATTATATTTTCTTGACAGAGGACTGTTCAGGTTCAACATGAGCAAGGTGAAAGCAAATGCAAGGAAACTACACAAGGGAAAAGAAGAAGAAAACAAAGGAGAGTTGAATAGAATACCAACATGAGGGGGAGAATTTGTTCTGGAAGCACACTAGCTGTGAAATGGAAACATGTGATCTAAATGTTGCTTTTTTGTATAAAGAACTTTTAAAAGCTTGAATTCAATGAAAAGGGAAACGAAGACAAGTTGATACAGCTACAGAATGAGATAAGGAAATGTCAGAGTCAAAAGGAAATTGAGGGGCTGAAACCTTGCTGTTATCCCAGTGACAAATAATTTGAAAACAGTTGACAGAAGACAGTCATGGATAAAACCTGCAATAATGACATAGAGGGAAGGTTTGAAATAGTCAGTAGTTGTAAGCTCAGCTCAGTTCAGTTCAGTCGCTCAGTCGTGTCCGACTCTTTGCGACCCCATGAATTGCAGCACGCCAGGCCTCCCTGTCCATCACCAACTCCTGGAGTTCACTCAGACTCACGTCCATCGAGTTGGTGATGCCATAGTAGTTGTAAAGGGAAAGATACAGATTTAAATATTGGTAGTATGATTTAAACACTGCCAAGGAAAATTGATAAACCAAGTTAGAAATAGTACAAAAGGATCAGAAAAAATACTAAAAGAAAGCACCACTCTCCCAATTCTGAAATAACTGGTTCTCTAAATCAAAAGAACATACTGTGTTCCAGTAAAAATTGATACAGAAACATCAATGCCATTACATACATTCTCTGATTAAACTTTGAAGCTAGAGAATGAATTCTGCAAGCGTCTTCTTCATGCATAAAAACAAATCACCTATAAGTAGGAAAAATCAGACTCATCTCATAATTCTCCAAGGCAGTAATCAAAGCCAAGGGAAAGTGGAGCAAAGTGTGCAAAGTTTTGAAGAAAAAGAGTGATTTGAGAATTTAATGTAATTATTAGTTTAAAATTTAATTATAAAACAGCAAAAAAGAAAATCTATTGTAGCCACTCAGAAATAACTACTATTAATTTTTTTCACATTCCTATTACTTTTTCCTAAGTGTGTATGTGTATCAGACATAATGAATGACTATGTTGTTATCATTTAAAATAATATGATAGCTGGTAAGTTAAATGTTACAAGACACATATCTGGACTCTAAGTTTAGTATGTGTATCATCCCAGTTTCCATTTTATAATTTATGTATGTACCTATAAAAACATACAACCTTTTTGTGTTTTCTTTTATGTATATAAATAGTATGACTCTGTATGCATCATTTTCAACTTGATTCATTTTTTAACAATTTTAGATCAATCTTCATTAACACTGTTAATGTTCCTTATTCTTTTTAACTTACATATTTTCTTATATTGTTATAGATATTTAAATTGTTTCTAATTGTCTTAGTTTAACAAATAAAGTGGCATTAGACATCCTTAGGTGTCTATGCACAAATGTGACCGTTTCGCTAGGGTAAATATTAGAATTTCTGAGTTGGCAGGTTTGGTATATTTTTAGTGTGTTCCAAGCATGTTACCCAGCCAAATTGTTGTTGAAGTCCAAGGCCAACAGGGTATTTTCAAACATGCAAGAACTCCAGCGTATACTTTGTAGAGAAACATCCATTTCAACCAGGATATCAAACTTACTTGCATAAGTTTCCAAAGTGTTCTCTTATAATTTGCTTTGTTTTCCTTGGTTAAATTTCTTAAAGGATAAAAAGCATATGGTCTTTTAACATATGCCAATATGTACTTGATACAATTCAATTTTTTTAAAAAAATGAACAAGCAACTTTTAGCAAAATAGGAATCAATAACCATTTTCTTAACATTGGTTTTTAAAAAAGGCATACAGCGTTAAAAATTTTTTCTCATTAAAATCATGAGCAAATTCTATTTATCCTTATTACTTAGCATTTCCCTGCTTTGAAATGCATTTAGATCAAAGAAAGAAATAGGGAAAATACTTTATAGCAAGAAAACCAGAGAGAATCAAGCTAAAAAACTGCAAATATTACCAGAATATGGTAAGCTCACTCATTACATAATTGTTAAAGACATAAGTAATAGAAAATATAAAGGATGAAGAGATGCTATTATAATAATAACCAAATTATAAAAAATATATAGGAAAAAATTAACAATATTACATAATATGCAAAAGCCTGGTATAAAATTAACATCAAAAACCTACCAGATGACATATGAGAAGACTTATGTAAATTTGTACCTTATTCTTGAACTGGAAAACTCTAAAAGATGCTGCTGCTACTGCTGCTAAGTTGCTTCAGTCGTGTCCAACTCTGTGCGACCCCATAGACGGCAGCCCACCAGGCTCTGCCGTCCCTGGGATTCTCCAGGCAAGAACACTGGAGTGGGTCACCATTTCCTTCTCCAATGCATGAAAGTGAAAAGGGAAAGTGAAGTCACTCAGTTGTGTCTGACTCTTCGCAACCCCATGGACTGCTGCCTACCAGGCTCCTCTATCCATGGGATTTTCCAGGCAGGAGTACTGGAGTGGGTTGCCATAATTTTCCTTAAATCTCTAAATAAATACTAGATATCAAGATATCCATTTTGGAATTTGAAAAAATCATAATCAAGTCCATCTGGAAAAATAAATCTGTAAGAAGCCAGATTACAGGCAGAGGGGAATGATAACCAGTCAAAATCAGATGGAGCTCTAATAACCAAAACTGTTTAGAGCTGAAAAATAGAGAAGTGGAAATGTATACAAATTCTAGAAGTAAACTCAAATTCATATTAACTTTTGGTATTAAAAAATGAAGTACTTGAAATTAATATAATACAAAATATTATAAATGGCCAATTTGCTTAGCTAACACAGAGAAAAAAGAAAAGTTAAAAAAAAAAATAGAGAACTAGGGGACTTCCCTGGTGGTCCAGTGGTTGGGACTTTGCCTGCCAAAGCAGGGGGTGCGAGTTCCATCTCTGGTTGGGGAGCTAAAATCCCACATGCCTCCAGCCAGAAAGCAAAACATGAAACAAAAGCAATATTGTGACAAATTCAACGAAGACTTTAAAGATAGTCCACATCAAAAAAAGTACTTTAAAAAATAGAGAACTGGACAAAGAATATAAACAGGAATTTCACAGAAAAATAAATGTGAATGGCAAACAAACATGAAAAACAAGCAAATGCTGTGATGATATCCTTCATAATAAAAATGAGATGCTACTTTTAATGCAATTAATGGCATGCTTTTGGCATTTGCTAACCCTCAGTGTTGGCCAGGGTGAGTGGAAGCAAGAAATCTCATGCTGTGGGTGGGTGTGCAGGTTAGTGCATTATTTTTAAGGAAATAATTGTCAATATTCTTAACAGAAAAAAAAATTGCATAAACCTTTCACTTTAGCAGCCCCATTGCTAGAAATTTACCCTCTGGATAAATTTGCAAAAATATATGTTTATGTGTACAAGGATGTTTATTGAGCACTTATTATCCTTCAATAATATTGAAATGTTGTTACTATAAAATGCTGAGAAAAAATTAAATATTCACTGATGGGGTCAGGTTAGAAAAATTAGAGTATATTGATTGTAGAGAATGAGGCAGATCTATAATCACACATGTGGAAAGAGCTCTGAGATGAATTATTTGATGAAAAAAGAAAGCAGTGGGAAAGATCACATGTAGCATAATCCTTCTGTGCAAATAAAGAGTAAGAGGTTTTGACACAGGTATAGGGATAGGAAAAGAAATAGAGATTGTTTAGGCTAATCAAAGTGTATAGGAATTTCCTGAGGGGCACACAAGAATATACAATGATGGAGTATCAGAAGGGGAGGAAGCGTTTTCTTTCCATCTGATGTCTTTGTTCTGTTTGCATTTTTAACTATGGTCTGGGCTCCCATAGTTTAAAGGGTTAAACAAATTACAGGGCCTACACCAACTCCTCTTTCTCCCTGTGAAGGGAGTACACGTCTACCACATTCATGGCCTTTTCTTTAGTTCTGACTTCAGTGGCAGGTGAGAGCTACATAGAAGAGAGATCAGGCTTTACTTCTGTTACTAACACTAGCGGTCACTGATATTTACTGAGTGCTGATTGTTTTGAGCACTTCCCAGACACAGTCTTCAGTTCCTGCACGCATGGACCCATGAGGCTGGTACTATTTTCCTGTCCATTTGACAAAAGAATTCTACCATTTAGGACCATGTGAATGGACCTGGAAGACATTATGCTGAGTGAAGGAAGTCAGAGAAGGACAAATGCCATAAAATTTCTCTCACATGAGGTATCTGAAATAGTCAAAGGTAAAGAAGGAGACAATGGAATGATGGTTACCAGGGGTAGGGGGAGGGAGACATGGGGAGTTGTTTTTCAATGGGTATAAAGTTACAATTGTACAAGAAGAGTAAGTTCCAGAAATCTGCTGTATAAAACAGTTAATAATATGATATTGTGGACTTAAAAATTTGTTAGGAGGATGTGTGCTAAATCACTTCAGTTGTGTCCTCCATGAACTGTAGCCCACCAGGCTTCTCTGTCCATGGGATTCTCCAGGCAAGAATACTAGAATGGGTTGCCATGCCCTCCTCCAGGGGATCTTCCCAACCCATTGACAGGCAAATTCTTTATTACTAGTGTTATGAGGGTAGATTTCACATTAACTGTTCTTACCACAAAAACAAAAGCAAATGAAAAAGGAGCACAGGAAACTTGTGGAGGTGATAGATATATTTATTACTTGGATTGTGGTGATGATAATACAAGTATATACATTTGTCCAAACTCAGCAAATTGTAAACATTAATTATGTACAATGTTTCTTTACCAATTATACATAAATAAAGCTGGGGGGGTGGTGAAAAACAAACCTTAGTCTTCTGAAGATTACAGACATGTAGTTACTTGCCCAGGTGTTCACCGACCTAACAAACTCAGGTCAAAAGTTCAAACCCTGATGTGCTTAACCTCAGCTAGAGCTTTCGACATTATTACACTTCCTCTGTTGCACTCTTCAGAGGACGGCTCAGCTCCAGGGTGAGTCAAACAGAGTTCCCTGGCCCCAGGAAAACCACCATTTATGACTTCTTTTTCTTGATGGGGATGTTTTTCAGGTTCCAAATACTGACTCAGATGGACTTTGGGAAATGCAGCTCCTTTATAAGCAGAGGACCATCTGCACTCAATGCTCTTTGCAATAATATATGTACAGCGGGATTTTCTTAGGTACTTTTCTGTCCCTTGTCTGTTTTCTCCAAATAATTCCTGATTGCTCAGTTTTACAGTTGTCAGGACCACTTTTGGCTCTTCAAATCTATATTTTTGGAATTACTCATTTTGCTTTAGTTCAGTTACTGAGTTCTGATATGATAACTCTTGGAGCTAAACACAGTCCCAGGCAAGTTACTATTTTTCTCTCATAATGGTTGTGTTGCTCAGACAGCAAAGGTGAAATAATTGGCCAGGGGTTTGTGCTGATGATAGAGTTTTAGCTTACATATTCATCAAACTCTTTGAACAGAAATTAAAGGGGAATTTTCCACAGGTTATACATTTTTGCCTTGTTGTGTTCTTGCCTCTTCTTTATCTTACAGTCTTACCCTTTCTCATAATTCTTTTCTGCCCTTCCCTAAAATCTAGATGCTGAAAGGGACCTTGACAAGACCAGTTGTAATCTTCCCTATAAATAGTTATAGTGGTGATGATGATGATAATAATAATAATACCATTTGGGTGCCCATTATGGATCATGCATTGTTGCAAGTAATTTACATCCAGTATCATTTTTTCTATGTAAAAGATAGAGAAACAGAGGCCTATTCTTCTGCTACTGTAATCCTAATTATAACTGCCCTTTACTGACTACTGTGAGGTGGGTCTATTCATTCCATTTTATAGATACGTAAAAGGTCTAAAACGTTGCACCCAAAGTCACATAATAGAAAGTAGTGTCACTGGAATTCAAACCTAGCCTCTCTGAGTGCAAACCCTTTTTTCTTTCCATGGACTTCTGTTCAAGATACAATTTCATATTAGACACACAAATTGGTTTTAGTAAAGTCTAGCAGGATGCCGGTCTTTTTCTCTGTTGCCTATGATCCTCACTGGGCCATTGACCTTGGTGAATTATTGATGGAATCTTGCCCCTTCCAGGGGCTTCCCTGAAATCTCAGTTGGTTAAGAATCTGCCTGCAATGCAGGAGACCTGGGTACAATCTCTGGATTGGGAAGATCTCGTGGAGAAGGGAAAGGCTGCCCACTCCAGTGTTCTGGCCTGGAGAATTCCACGGACTGTATAGTCCATGGGGTCGCAAAGAGTCAGACAGGACCGAGCGACTTTCACTTTCACTGCCCCTTCTAGATAATGAGGCAAAGGGCTTCTTTCTTCATCATCCTTTTCACGGATTAAAGGGAACATTTTGGACTTTATGGCCAATGAAAGAACATTCAGGAAAGATTTTTAAAAGAAAGATGAAAGGACTGCTTCCGTGGGTGACCCAATGTTGCCCATACCTGCTGGATCTTAAGAACTCACTCTTATGTACGCTTTCCTAAAAGACACCATTAAGAGCGCCTACCTACCTTGGAGTTGAACAACATCAGACTGACCTTCATAGATGAGTGTAAGGGTTGAAGTGTCATGTATTGGGAAAAATAGAGGATGTAAAGAGAAGGCCAGTTCAAATTCCAGTTTTACCACTTGAGAAGTGTCTGACTTTAAGCAAGTTACTTAACTTTTTCAGATTTAGTTTCTTTGTTTGTATACTGTGAATAATAATAATTATAGCATAGAGTGTGTGATGGCAACTAAATAATAAAGTATGCAAAGTTTTCTTCACATGAAGATATTTGTCATTTGATATGGAAGCCAGATTAATTCTGAGAGACATGTTGATTTACTTAAATAAGTTTCCAAACAGATGGGAGAGAAACAAACGTACTTAGGTAGAGACAAAGCACCAGATGACAAAATTTTATCTTGGCACTTAGATTTTATGTGTTTTACTTTTGTTATAATTTTTCATATGGGTTTTAGCAATGCCCTGTGTCATTAGGTACTAAAATTAACTCTTATAATGCAAGATGAGACTGTTTTAAGAAAAAGAAAAATGAATTTAGTGTTGCAGGAAGAATTAAGTGAAACAGCTTGAGCACTGATCAGTTTTATTGATTAGATTAATATAATGGAAAGCACATAATTTGTAATGGAAAAGGTGTTGAAGGCAGTACCTCTTGCATTAAGGCTGGTAAAAACTCAGACATCTAGAATATGAGCCAACATATTTTCAATTATAAGACACAGAAAACTTTCTGTTTTAAGCAGTTACTGAAAGTAAGGTTAACTCTGGATCAAGGTTTACAGGGTCATTGGATCAGTGAAAATAGGTAAAATTGGAAACAAAAAGTGACAATCAGTAACCAGAAATATATTTTTATATTTATTTTTAGTTGGAGGTTAATTACAATATTCTGATGGCTTTTGCAATGTAACAGCATAAATTGGCATTAGGTATACATATAGCCCCTCCCTCTTGAGTCCCCCTCCCACCCCCCTCCACATCCCATCCCTCTAGGTTGTCATAGAACTCTGGGCTTTGGGTTCCCTGTGTTATACATCATATATCCAGCTCCCACTGGCTGTCTAGTTTACATACGGTGATGTTTCTGTTTCAATGCTGTTCTCTCAGATCATAACACCCTCTCCTTCCCCCATGTATCCAAAATGTCTGTGTCTCCTTTGGTGCCCTGCAAGTAGGATCATCAATACTATGTTTCTAAATTACATATATGCATTAATATACAGTATTTGTCTTTCTCTTTCTGACTTACTTCACAATGTATAATGGGCTCTAGGTTCATCCACTTTATTAGAACTGACTCAAATGCATTTCTTTTTATAGCTGAGTAATATAAATGGGAATCTTCCTGAATCTAAGACTTTCTTTTACTAAATGTATCAATTAAAATAGAATCATAAGTCCAAGAAGTTTACCAGTTCCCATTCCAATTTCTTTCCTGTTTTTCTTACATTATATGCCCTAGTGGTTACAGGATCAAAAGTATCACTAATTACTTACTCTTCAGCCACTAAGAGTCACTTAACTACCCCAGAAATAAGAATTTGCATTTTGTATACAGTTCTTTTTATGAAAACAAATGAAAAAAGAGGGAATAACATGTTTCACTTCTGTTCAGTCGCTCAGTTGTGTCTGACTCTTTGCAACCCCATGAACCGCAGCACACCATGCTTCCCTGTCCATCATCAACTCCCGGAGTTTACCCAAACTCATATCCATTGAGTCGATGATGCCATCCATCCGTCTCATCCTCTGTTGTCTTCTCCTCCTCCTGCCCTCAATCTTTCCCAGCATCAGGGTCTTTTCGAATGAGTCAGTTCTTCACATCAGGTGACCAAAGTATTGGAGTTTCAGCTTCAACATCAGTCCTTCCAATGAATATTCAGGACTGTTCTCCTTTAGGATGGACTGGTTGGATCTCCTTGCAGTCCAAGGGACTCTCAAGAGTCTTCTCCAACACCACAGTTCAAAAGCTTCAATTCTTTGGTGCTCAGCTTTCTTTATAGTCCAACTCTCACATCCATACATGACCACTGGAAAAACCATAGCCTTGACTAGACAGACCTTTGTTGACAAAGTAATGTCTCTGCTTTATAATATGCTGTCTAGGTTGGTCATGACTTTCCTTCCAAGGAGTAAGCGTCTTTTAATTTCATGGCTACAATCACCATCTGCAGAGATTTTGGAGCCCCAAAATAAAGTCTGTCACTGTTACCACTGTTTCCCCATCTATTTGCCATGAAGTGATGGAACCGGATGCCATGATCTTAGTTTTCTGAATGTTGAGCTTTAAGCCAACTTTTTCACTCTCCTCTTCCACTTTCATCAAGAGGCTGTTTAGTTCTTCTTCTCTTTCTACCATAAGGGTGGTGTCATCTGCATATCTGAGGTTATTGATATTTCTCCCAGCAATCTCGATTCCAGTTTGTGCTTCTTCCAGTCCAGCATTTCTCATGATGTACTCTGCATATAAATTAAATAAGTAGGGTGACAATATACAGCCTTGACATACTCCTTTTCCTATTTGGAACCAGTCTATTGTTCCATGTCCAGTTCTAACTGTTGCTTCCTGATCTGCATACAGGTTTCTCAAGAGGGCAGGTCAGGTGGTCTGGTATGCCCGTCTCTTTCATAATTTTCCACAGTTTATTGTGATCCACACAGTCAAAGGCTTTGACATAGTCAATAAAGCAGAAATAGATGTTTTTCTGGAAGTCTTTTGCTTTTTTGATGATCCAGCAGATGTTGGCAATTTGATCTCTGGTTCCTCTGCCTTTTCTAAAATCAGCTTGAACATCTGGAAGTTCACGGTTCACATACTGCTGAAGCCTGGCTTGGAGAATTTTGAGCATTACTTTACTAGCGTGTGAGATGAGTGCAATTGTTTCACAAAAGCGAATTTTCAGTATGGAAAATAAACACTGCTAAAGTTCCTTTCCAAAAGGCTTGAGCAAAGTGTACTTCCAAAATATATCCTAGTAACATTTTCCCCACAATACACAAAACCCAAAAGACGTAACAACAAAGATTCACAGGTTTGACCACGTGTAAACTGAAATTTCTGTACAGCCAAAGATACCATAATTAACGTTGAAAACAGTGAGAATGGAGATTTTTGAAACTATATATATATATAAAGATGAGGTCAATAATCAAAACATATTAAGAGTTTCAACACAGTAATATAAAAAACATGAATGATCTAATAAAAATATACAAAGGATATGAAGAGTCATTGCACAGAGGAAGAAATGACAAATAGCCAATAAACATTTGTAAAGATTCATACCTTTGTTGGAAACCAGGAAAATGCACACTCAAACCTTGAAGTATGTATTTTTTTGGCTACCAGATTGGAAAACTTTAACATAAGATTTTATTTTGTTCATTTTTCCATTTATTTGTCTATACCACACTGTGTTTATTGCTAGAGATTTATAATATATTTTGCTAGCCGGTGAGGAAAATGCCCCTTCATAATCTCTTCCCTTGTGTGTTTCTCAAAGGAAGGAACAATATCCTTGGCTGTGGCCCTCAGTGATACCCCTGTGTTATCAGGTGTCACTAGCCACACACTCTTCCCTCCTTTGTTACAGGGAAAGCAGGTTTTGTCTCATGTTTCCATTGCATCTGTGATTTTGACTCTGGAGACTGTTCCTTCAGTGTTCTCAAGAAGAAACCCCAATGTCCAAACCCTTTTCTCAGTTGTGTTTTTTTGTTGAAAATTAGAAGGCTGTGAGAGAGGAAGCGAAGCATATCTGACATCACACAGCTTTGACCACCTCACCTACTGCTCCTTTCTTCCCCTTTTCCACATCCCCAGTCATCTCACCCTCCACCCCTTGGAAGAGTCAGGCATTAGCATTCCTCAGCACACCCAGCCTCCTGGGGAATGTAATCCAGGCATCAGTCTAGCTGCTGACCCTGTGGGATGTGGCCCCACAGGGTCAGTTTCTTGCCTGGTTCGCTCTCTGTGCCCCACTTCATCCAGAATTTCAGTGAGTGTATTTGTCTCCATCTTATTGCACATGCAGTGGAAATTTGGACATATATGTGATTGACAGAAACACATATACATAGACATGTAGGGATGGCAACACAGCATAGGGAGCACGAGATAGATCTGGATTAGAAACTTAACTATTGTGTGTTCTTCAACAGTGTTCTTCACCTCTCTCTGTCTTGCTTTCTTCACCTCTACAATCAGATGGACAGAGCTTTCCTTATGTGGTTGTTGAGGGGCAAAAATACAATGGTATATGCAAAGTGTGTCAGATGCTTAGCACAGCACAGGGGTGATGGTAGTTGGGGCCACTGTAGCCATCTCTGAACCGTCACTTAACATAGCCCACAGGTAGACTTGGCTCTAACCATTCCCACCTCCCCTTTGTGGATGATGTTCAAACACCCATTCTCCTCAGCAAAAGAGGGAAGCTCACAGATGAGTCAGGAAAGAGAAAAACTGCATGGACAAATAACTTGCAATTCGACAACATTCCATAGCAGCCACTTGAAAAAGGTGTTGGTGAAGTGCATGCCTCTTCTTGTAGTAAAAAGGCAGCTAAAATGAAGGCCTCAGCCTGAAAAACAGACCATTATGGCCTCTTAGGAAATCAGAATTACATATTATTCTGCCTCATCCATTTGGTTGCATTTTGCGTCTTAATAATTAATTTAGGTAAGAGATTTGGGATAAAAGGCTGACAACGCCTTTCCATTTCTGCAGTAATGTGCAGTGAAGTTTTAGTGCTTAAAGATGGCTCTAGCTCTTTTAACCCAGGGGGGAAATTGCACTCTCTAAACTAACAGAGCTATTTAATCTTTTCAACTTTAATTCTTGCTCCTGGCTGCTATTCATTATAAATAAGAGTATAAAACCAGGGGATTATAACACAAATATGCTTTCTCCTTCCCATACATAGATTTATTGGATAGTATTTCTGGGTACCGGTTTTCCAAAAACAGTACCTGTATGACCCACCTTTCTGTACTGAGAATCTATATATTCTTATCATATCTTCCCAAAATGTCTATCTTTATAAAGAGATATTTCAAAAACTATCTGTTCTTTTTTTTAAGTAATTCTTATGATGAAGGTGAAAGAGGAGAGTGAAAAAGTTGGCTTAAAGCTCAACAAACTAAGATCATGGCATCCTGTTCCATCACTTCATGGCAAATAGATGGGGAAACAGTGGTAACAGTGACAAACTTTATTTTTTTGGGCTCCAAAATCACTGAAGATGGTGACTGCAGCCATGAAATTAAAAGATGCTTACTCCTTGGAAGGAAAGTTATGACCAACCTAGACAGCATATTGAAAAGCAGAGACATTACTTTGTTGACAAAGGTCCGTCTAGTCAAGGCTCTGGTTTTTCCTGTGGTCATGTATGGATGTGAGAGTTGGACTGTGAAGAAAGCTGAGCACCGAAGAATTGATGCTTTTGAACTGTAGTGTTGGAGAAGACTCAAGAGAGAGTCCCTTGGACTGCAAGGAGTTTCAACCAGTCCATCCTAAAGGACTGAATATTCATTGTAAGGACTGATTTTGAAGCTGAAACTCCAGTACTTTGGCCACGTGATGCGAAGAGCTGACTCATTTGAAAAGACTCTGATGCTGAGAGGGATTGGGGGCAGGAGGAGAAGGGGACAGTAGAGGATGAGATGGTTGGATGGCATCACCGCCTCAATGGACACGAGTTTGGGTAAACTCTGGGAGTTGGTGATAGACAGGGAGGCCTGGCGTGCTGCAGTCCATGGGGTCACAGAGAGTCAGACATGACTGAGCGACTGAACTAAACTGAACTATCTAACCTAATCACTTCAATGTTTTTATAATTTTAATCAAGTCAGGCATCCAAGGAACTCAATGAAGAAAAGTAAATTTTAAATGATAGGCACGTAATAAATTCTTATAATTTGTAAATACCTTAACAGCAATTCGGAGAAGGCGATGGCACCCCACTCCAGTACTCTTGCCTGGAAAATCCCATGGATGGAGCAGCCTGGTAGGCTGCAGTCCATGGGGTCATGAAGAGTTGGACACGATTGAGCGACTTCACTTTCACTTTTCACTTTCATGCATTGGAGAAGGAAATGGCAACCCATTCCAGTGTTCTTGCCTGGAGAATCCCAGGGACGGGGGAGCCTGGTGGGCTTCCGTCTATGGGGTCGCACAGAGTCGGACACAACTGAAGTGACTTAGCAGCAGCAGCAGTAACAGCAATTAATTAAAACTGGATGGGGAAAAGGTACATGAAAAGTATCCATAGTTATTTGGAAGGAAATCAAATAGTGATCAGAATAGAATATTTCGTTCACAACAGGTGATGTGAACCATGTCAGAAGATGGGGCTGGGTTTTGAAATAACATTCAGTAGGAAAAGCAGAGGCTCAAAATTATATCCTGATTATAACTAAGTAAAACCAGCATATATAGTAACAACAATTGGAACAGAACAGTAACAAGAACATAAACACTAACAAGAACATGAACAGTTGATGACTGAAATGCTGGAGATTTTTGTTTTGTAAAGATATTAAAGAATACCATCGAGTGATTAAAAAAGAAGTAAAATGGTCCACGAGGTCACTCTGATTTTTGTCCTGGTCTACTCTGAAAAAATAGGAAGGAGATGGCTGAGTGATTAAGAACCGGGGCTCTGGTGTCAATGAGACCTGGATTCAGATGCCCTACATTGTCCATGTAACCTTGGTCCAAATATTTACATTTTCTTATCTGTATGGGGAGGATAAGACACCAGTTCCACAGGGTTGTTGTGGGACTGAATGAGATGACAGAAGTAAAAGGAGCTTTGTACATTCTGCTCATCATTATGATATACTTTGTACTTATTGTATATCATTCTATTAATTCTGCTTTCCTTGCAGGTGCCATGCCTGGGAGTAGCATCCAATAATAGTGCTATAAGGAAAAGGGTATCTGAAATCAGCATCTGTGAGGCTTTCCTTCTACTTCTGAATCAAATGCTTCCATCTCTAACACTGTATCTATTGCTGTTACAAGTTGCAAGTAAAGTGAATAAATATTTGTGGAACTACTGGTTTTCCGACACCTTCCTGTATTTACCTTGCTCTCTATGATATAATTGGATTTCACTGCTGCCAAAATGAGTTTATGTTGTGTTGATTCACAGTCTCTTCTGTCCTTTACTTGCTAGAAGCAGTGAAAAGAAGCAAATAGAAATGGAGATGCCTTTACATAGTTAAAAGAAAGTGGGAGAAAAGAAAATCTGGTGAAGTGTCTGTGTGGTAGACCTTGGTTCTCTACTTTCCATAGCTTCTTTGCTCAGTTAAAATGGTTTGGGTCCAAATTTTCTCTCAAGTTTGGTAACCACCAGCTTTGATTACCTTCTGGGGATTGGCACCATAAGGTAACAGTTGCTTCTGTTATGATTTTTCTTCCCCCAGACTTCCTTTTGATTTCACGACAGTTGGATATAAATCCAAGATGACATGCAGTTTTATTTGTAGGGGCTTCCTTGGTGGCTCAGACACTAAAGAATCTACCTGCAGTGCAGGAGACCCAGGTTCAATCCCTGGATTGGAGAGATCTGGAGAGGGGAATGGTTACCCATTCTAGTATTCTTGCCTGGACAATTCCATTAACAGAGGAGCCTGGCAGGCTGTAGTCCATGGCGTCACAAAGACTCTATTAGTAAACTCTCTTAATTTATTGAATTTATTTGTTTTTATGGTTATGTACATGCTAAGGAAGCTAGGTTTCAGGACAAGCATTGCATCTCCTCTCCAGACCTGGGGACAAAATCTGGCACCCCTTGTCCACCATTGATAGCACCTGCAAAGACTTCCTTCACAGCACAAAGCACAGTCTCTTCTGTCAATTGGCTCAGCCTCCAGTAGTGTGGAAGCTCCCTGAGGACAAGGATCATGTGTTTTTACCTTTATCCCTAGTACTTACGCAGTGCATGGCAAAAGAGTGGTGAATGAAGGACCAAGGCCAGAATGTACAAGAAATACCAATTAGTGCAGGATTATCCACAAATTCTTTTCTCTCAAACCCTGCCCTGTTATTAACTAGTGATGTAATCCTTGCTGAATCATTTAACATCTTTGCCTTAGTGTTCTCCTCTGAGATTTCAGGGTGGAGGTAGAGGGAAGAAGAAAAACAATGAGGTTGTGAGCAATCATTAAAGAAGTTGGCATTATATAGACAATTTAAAAATGCATGCACAGAGCTAGATTGGGTTCTCTGAAAGACGTCAGGCAAATTCTCAGAATCACTAAGCAGACTGGTTAGAATTTGCCAAGACACCATGAAAATGCCCCCAGAGGAACCTATCAGGAGGAGGATCTGATTTTCCTTACATGGTTGAAACCTTTTTCTGTTCTGGGTTGTTCAGAATAAAATTGTGCGGAACCGGTATCTCTTTTGCTGGATCCTATTCTTCAGTCTTCACCAGAAATGTAGGTTTGGTTCCTTGGAATTCTGTCTTCCCTCTCTGCAGCCTTCTTTATGACCTCAATCACAACCATGGCTCCACTTAGCAATATTAAGTTTCCTGTGTTCATTTCTCTAGCCTAGTGGACAGCTACACTTATATGTTTTTCAGGCAATTTAAACTCAGTGGGCCCCAATAAAATTTAATTTCTGTCTTCCCAAGCCTCTTTCTACCCTTCATATGTGGGAAAGTTGTAATATAGTCCATCCAGTCAGCCACACCCATAACTCAGGAATCACTTCAAATCCTCTTAGCTTGCAAACCCAGTGCATATCAGATAACTGTTGATTTCTCTTCCTTTAACGTCTCCTACCCTCTATTCCCACTGCTACTGCCCTAATTCTAGTGTTTATTACCACAGACCTGGGCTACTGCTGTATCTTTTATTCTTTTCAATTTTCCTCCAGTTACCATACTCACCTGTTATTCATCTGTCTACTTTCTCCACTTCCAGAGTAACTTCCTGAAATCTGGTCAGATCTCTCTTGCTTAAGACCCTTCAGTGACTCCCTATAGCTACAGCATAGTCTCTGAGGTCCTTTAAGGCATGCGAGGGCCTCCCTAACTTGACCCTGCCCACTCACTCCAATCTTGTAACCTATGTTCCTATACTTCCAATCTGTTCATGGTGTCTTTGGAGGCCTGCCTCTTATGGTCTTTGTGCCTTGCTTCTGGGACTCCCTCTGCCCTAATGCCCTTATTACTAGTCTTTTTGGTGAAGTGAAAGTTCCTCAGTCATGTCCCACTCTTTGCGACCCCATGGACTATACAGTCCATGGGATTCTCCAGGCCAGAATACTGGAGTGGGTTGCCATTTCCTTCTCCAGGGGATCTTCCCAAGCCAGGGATCGAATCCAGGTCTCCTGCATTGCTGGCAGATTCTTTACCAGCTGAGCCACAAGGGAAGCCAAAGAATACTAGAGTGGTAGCCTATCCCTTCTCCAGCGAATTTTCCTGACCCAGGAAGTGAACCGGGGTCTCCTGCATTACAGGCAGATTCTTCACCAACTGAGCTATCAAGGAAGACTTTTTGGTAAGCACATGCTAATATTTCAAGAGTCACTGCTCTTCTGATAGACCTGACCATCCTTCTTTGTGTATGCCTGCTGTATGCTGGACAAACAAACCTGTGTAATATTTTATTTGACTTATTTGTTTACAAACTTCCCTTGCTCAGATAGACTAGGAGCTCCTGAAAGAATTGTGATATATTTGTTATTTTATTCCACTGTCTGGCACAGAGCAAAGCAGACAGTGGGCAGTGCACAAATACTGGATAAATGCATGAAAAAGTATGGTCTCAGTCTCTCCTAACTTACTGTAACTTGGAAAAATCATTTAGTCCAGCAAACAGTGCTTCTTTATCTTAAAAAATTTTGTGTTTAAAATATCAGTAGCACAAGATTTTCTGAGAATTTTTTTTAAAGGCTGCTCATTCATTAATATATGGCTTGAACAACCATCATGAGCAAAAACATACATAATCCCTACTGTCATAGAGCATATGATCTAGTTAGAGAGAAAATAAAATAATCATAAAAATAAATGTAAAATTACAACTGTGATCAGTGCTTCAAAACAGAGCCTCGTGGGGATGGAGAGTCTATGATAAAAGGAGTGACCTGGTCAGAGAAATCAGGGAAGACTTCCTGGAGGAAGCGATGAGTAAGCAGAAATCTGGATGAGGAGGAGCTTTCAGGTGAAGAGGGAGGAAAATTTTCCAGGTGGAGAACATTAAAACATAGCATGTCTGAGGAACTGAAAGGAAGTTGGTATTCTTGGGATGCAGAGAGTAAGGGGTGAATGTGGAGCGGGAAACAGGCAAGTGGAGGCTGCATAGTACAGCCCTGTTTGGGCACAAAAACGTTAATTGTCCTAGTCTTGCCTTTCTTTCATCTTTGATTTCTAAAGACTTAGAAAAAAACTGAAGGAAAAAGATCATTCTCTTTTGCCGAAGATGTAGTGTCAATCTCATTAGACACCTGCGCCTTCCCCGTGAAAGGGAGGACATCCTTTTGTTCCTAAGGGTATTCCAGAAAAAGGGCACAAGTCTCTGAGATTCAGAGTCCAGATTTAAAGCATCCTTCAGCAAAAAAACGCCATTATTGTCTTTATTCTGAAAAGTGATAGTTAAGTGACACCAAGTTAATGGCCAAAGGGAAGAAAGAGCTATTGGTAGGTAACCGGTCACAAGAGAAGGGCATTTAGACGACAACGCCACTGGATTGGCACTAACTTAAAAATGACTGAAGTGGGATGTGGTCTCATTCTTGCAGCTTTAACAAGCTTTCTTTCCAACTAATGAGTAACTACTGTTGGGGAAAGAGGAAACACTGAGGGTAAAAAACCAGTGGACCATGATCAAAGACTAACAAAC
This sequence comes from Bubalus bubalis, assembly GCF_019923935.1. Taxonomy (NCBI): domain Eukaryota; kingdom Metazoa; phylum Chordata; class Mammalia; order Artiodactyla; family Bovidae; genus Bubalus; species Bubalus bubalis. The sequence goes on from NC_059167.1 coordinate 31,348,810, forward strand.
AGAGAAAGTAAGCTGCCTCCCCATGATTTTAGAGTATGCCTCCAAACCAGGAGAAGATGCCTGATGCATCATGCTCTCGACGATGATGTATAGTGTCTGCTGTCCTCGGATAACGTGGCAGCAGACATAGGGGGTACCAGCTGGAGAGTCCGCATGCTTCCCTATGGCATGGGCAGAATTCTGACACCAAGGTTCCCTTGCTCACGGACCACGTTTACTGACACCTTCAGTTTTCTTAGATGAGAGATGTGCCACCCCGAGATGAATGCTGTCAGCCATGGCAGATGGATTATTTTCAGTTTGGAAGCTATAACTCAGTAAATAATGTAGGATATCTGTGGGAGTTTCTGAGTGCCGATTAATCTCCCTCATTCCCCTGAGTTCTGAACCAATCCAGTCAGATTCGAGTCTACATGGTTACCTTATTTCTGAAAAACCTGGCTTGGAGGCCACAGCCTGGATCTGTGATGATAAAATGGGTTTCTTATTCCTTCGTCCTCTTGAAGTGAATTTTGCATCCAGTCCCCAGCCGAGGTTCCTACTAGATGAAGGAGAGGAGTCACATGCAGCTCCAAAGGAGTATCAGAGAGGGTGAGAGGCAGGCCCAGGGTCGACTCTGGATTGAAGATCCTTGGCTCCATGCTGCAGAGGAATGGTCAGCCTCTTTTCTTGGGCAGGGCAAATGAGGCAGAGAGACAGGTTTTAGGGGGTGTATCTCCCTCCCCAAAACCCCAAACTTCCAAAATGAAGGAAGTCCCTATTTTATGGACATGTCCTGAAATGACAAGAAAGGAAGAACAATGGCTTAGCAATGTTTTTCTCACAAGTGTTGGTGCAAAGTATTTATTCTTCAAGACACAGTAGCTTTAGACTGCAAACTAGAAAGGAAGTGACAGAAATGAACTAAATTAGATGATAATGTGGTATCTTATTGAAACAAATTTTATCTAATTTTTAAATTATTAGATAGTATTTATATTGATTGATCTCTGCAACTTCCAGTTTAGATATTCTTCTCCTTGGTTGTGAGAGGAATGTTTTAGACTTAGAATAGCTTCCCTTCTTTATTTCAGTTATTAGAAACAACTTACTATTCAATGAATGCATGGTCTTTTTTTTAAATTTAAATTTATTTATTTTAATTGGAGGCTAATTACTTTACAATATTGTATTGGTTTTGCCATAAAATGAGGCTACCAGTCCACCATTTTCATTGCCTATTTTTGGGATGTATAAAAATATGCATTGATATAGAGGACCTTGATTTTTTTCACATAAAATATAGAATACAAGGTGCTTTATTGTTGGTCTGGAGATGCATCATCTGGTATTTCAGTTCATTTTCTGTTGCAGTGTGTTCTTAACCTCATGGTACCTCAATTCCTCATCTGTAAAGTAGGAATAATGAATAATACTTAGCTTGTGGGGTTATTATAAGGACTGAGTGAGTTGATAACCAGTAGAAGATTTAGAACATGGTCCAGCCCCAGATAAGTAGAATATTGTCCCACCTAGGAAGGGAGGTGGGAAATGTAGTCCCTGGCTGGGCAACTACATCCCAGCAACACCTGTACAGTGTGCACGGGAGGCACGAGCAGGTGGACAGGCAGCCATTGTTGCTGTAGCTCTGAAGGAGGTTTCTGTTTGTTATGGCAACATTTCCACCTGAAATGTTCTTTTAGTAAAGTAACAGAGAAGTGGTTACTTGGCCATCTTTTCCTTTTCAAATAATGAGGAAAAGGTAGTGCTTTAATTGTCAAGAATACTTTTCGAGAAGTGACTTCCACTCATGTGGGATATCTGTGCATGTTTTGTGAGCTGGGTCTTGGTGGTGGTAAAACATTGTGACCAGATTTATGCACATCGATTGTAGTTTGTTCAAGAAGGGAACATTAAAAAAAAAAAATATATATATATATATACACACACACACACACATATATATATATATGTATATATGTATTCGATTCCAAATGAAAATTACTTGAATGTCATTGACTCCACATGTCTTCATTTGAGGTCTTTGTAGGGGAAAAAAAAAACCAAAGTAAAGAATTGGATTAGTTCATAATAGTCCAATTTTGATCAGTGTAGAGAGAGACTGCCAAATAGCTTTTTTCTCAGTCAGATTTTTGGCTTGAATTATGTGTCTAATTACTTTGGCTCTCAAGTTTGCCCATGTTGACACAGCTAAAACAGTAGGTGACATAGTTAAAACTGCAGATGTTGAAAGAAATCAACCCTTCAGAGCCAAATTATAATTATCTGTACAGTGTTTTATAGATTATAAATCACTTTCACACTTTATTGAGTTGATTCCACAGTCTACCAAGTGGGATGCAGAATGCTTTGGGGGGAAGTTCAGCAATTTTTAAAGTCAATTTAGTAAGAAACCCACATTCTTCGTCATAGAACAGTCAAGTGCTGTGCTGTCATTAACTTGGTGCTTGCGTTATAGTTTAATTCTGCTACTTAAGGCATATACGCTTCATGGAAGTTTACCTGAGAGTTCACTAAAGATACTCTTTTACCCATAGTGTGGACACTAGCCCAAGATTTGTAAATCTGATAGTCTAGTTAGCAAAAATGCAGGTTTATCCCAATATTTTAATAATAAATAAGAGTAGTTTTCCTTTATTAATACAAAAGAAAGGCAGAGGTAGATAAAACCTTCAGATAATCTTAGATCCTTATTTTAGTCACCATGTTCCATCCTATTAATGATTTTTTTTTTTTCCTGAAAGTGTCAGGAATGAAGTATTAGAGGATGAACTGAATATTCATGTCTTTTCCTATCTCTTGTCCTTTTCTGTCATCTTCTCTTGGCTAAGATAATGAGATGGTCTAAGCAGGGTAGAAGGAGGAAGAGAGACCTTTAATGAAAAGCCAAGATAAATCAGCCCCTGAATACCTGAGAAATGACAATGCTCCCGCCTACTTTTAACTTTGTGGGTTTGTCTCATTTTGTCTTAGGTACAGAGATAAGAGTTGGCAACTCAGGAGGGGACCCTGCAGTGTCTTCAGGTTACTCTCCACTTAATGGAAAATGTACTTCTGATACTCTATTATTGAAAAAAAATATCTTTCATGAGATATGTATTTGAAGTCTTAATCCAAAATTGAGAATATTTCTATCTGTGGTGGTGATGGTGCTTTAGTTGCTAAGTCACGTCCGATTCTTGAGACCCCATGGCCTGTAGCCTGCCAGTCTCCTCTGTCCATGAAATTTTCCAGGCAAGAATACTGGAGTGGGTAGCCATTTCCTTCTCCAGGAGGTATTTCCAACCCATAGATCAAACCCAGGTCTCCTGCATTGCAGGTGGATTCTTTACCTACTGAGCCACCAGGGAAGTCCTGTTTATATCTGTAAATGAATATTAGTGGTTTAAAGTGAGTTCTCATTTATTTGTTAGAAATTAACTTTTTGCATCAGAAGATGCATAATAGTTATATGATGATTCCTTATTTATTGGAACAACTACAGTAAATTACATGATATAGACTATATTTAGTTTTTTCTGAATTAGATTTAATAAGATTGTTTTTACTATTATAAGAAATAAATGATGAGAATTTTTCTTCTGGTATAACTAGGTATTTTAGCAGTTTATAACTAATGAGATAGAATACCCATATGTCTCGTAGATTTACACTTTATTGTTTTGGGAGTTCTTACCTAAGAAGCCACTTAAAATACTTAAGGAAACAATAATGTACTTAAAGCCTAATTTATGAATTCCTGAAAGGTAAGGAATTAATTAACAAATTTGCTATTATAGTAATTTACAGCCAACCATCTGAAATGCATTGCTTTGAAAGTTTACTGTAACATCATTCATTAGAAACAGAATGCAGTATGAGTTGGTCATAACTTGAGCCTCCTCAAAGTGAAAGAAAGTGAAAGTCACTCGGTCATGTCCGACTCTTTGTGACCCCATGGACTATATAGTCCATGGAATTCTCCAGCCCAGAATACTGGATATGGGCAGCCTTTCCCTTCTCCAGGGGATCTTCCCAAGCCAGGGATCAAATCCAGGTCTCCCATATTGCAGGTGGATTTTTTTACCAGCTGAGCCACAAGGGAAGCCGAAGAATACTGGAGTGGGTAGCCTATCCGTTCTCCAATGGATTTCCCAACCCAGGAATCAAACCGGGGTCTCCTGCATTGCAGGCAGATTCTGCCAGCTGAGCTGTCAGGGAAGCCTAATGAACCTCCTCAAAGGGAGTGCAGTTGCTGATTCACTGAAGAGCTCCATTTACCTAGAGTTTATTCACAGGGATCCCAGAGACATAACCACTGCATTTCATAAGTAATACATCTTTTTGTTTTTTTCTAAGCCCTAAATTTTCCATCTCTAAGATGCCAAAAAACTCGCTTATTGACTAATAAGAATATTATTAGTACGTTATCCACATTCTTTGAGAACTTGAGATGTTCAGTAATGAAGGATAGGCCTGTGTCTCAGTCTCGCTCATCTTAGGGGATGAGTCACAGTCTGGCAGCTTCCTTGAGCAGAAAACTATAACTTTAAAGATGCACAGTCAGAGTTGTGTGATTTAGCATCATGTTCTAAGGAATCAGCCAGCAGCAAAGATTTCCTCTTGGTGTACTTTTTTTTCCCCCTTAAATTTTGGAGAAGGAGAGGAAGGAATTAAGACTGTCAGGAACTTAGTTTGCTGCTAAGTCACTTTAGTCGTGTCCAACTCTGTGCGACCCCATAGACAGCAGCCCACCAGGCTCCCCCGTCCCTAGGATTCTCCAGGCAAGAACACTGGAGTGGGTTGCCATTTCCTTCTCCAATGCATGAAAGTGAAAAGTGAAAGTGAAGTCGCTCAGTCGTGTCTGACTCTTCGCTACCCCATGGACGGCAGCCTACCAGGCTCCTCCATCCATGGGATTTTCCACGCAAGAGTACTGGAGTGGGGTGCCATTGCCTTCTCTGGAAACTTAGTTTGGAGAGATGTAAATTGTTATTTTGACCTTCTTTTGCTTCTTTGGTAGCATTCTAATTACCTAATAAAGCAATGAGAACATTGAAGGCAGTTATATGTCCTTGTTGGTAAGTTGAACAATGGAATTAGCATATAATGAACAAGTTTGTAAATGAAAGTGACTGAAGAGTCAAAGAAAAATCTATGAGGTATAACAACACGCAGATTTAAGAACATCTCAGGATCATTCAGGGCTTCTCAGATGGCTCAGTGGTGAAGAATCTATCTGCTAAGCAGGAGACATGGGTTCAATCCCTAGACTGGAAGATCCCTTGGAGAAAAGAATGGCAACCCACGCCAATATTTTTGCCTGGGAAACCCCATGGATGGAGGAACCTGGTGGGCTACAGTCCATGGGCTTGCAAAGAGTTGGACACTCAGAGAGACTGAGCATGCATGCATATATGATATAAAAACCAAAAGATTTGTTAAATGTCCTGTAGTTTAAAGCATTAGTTGACTAACTAAAAAAAATTTTTTCAGCATTCATGTCCTCAGCTTCCACATATAAAAAGTAATTTCAGTACTATTGTCTTCAAATGTTCTATTCATATTTTATGAATTTTTTAGTCTATATATTCTCAGAAGTAATTACAAAAGGCAATAGCAATAAATAATGTGTGGCATACTCCAGCCTAAAATAAAATGGTTCTTCAACAATTTAAATGTAGATATTTCTTCCCATTGTGTTTTTTATTGTCTCGTAATTTTAAAAAGCACAGTGCAAAAATGACATGAATTCACCCATATATGAGTAATTCTTCTGAGAATATCTTGTCATATCCACAAGAAGCATAATTGGAATTGCATATGATCCTTTTTATTTACTAATAAGGATAACTGAACAAGTATTTCAGTGAACATTTCACCAGATGGGAGAAGTTACCCCATTCCACTGCTTATTTGAAATTTAGAGTGAGAATATTCACAGTAAAAGAATAATCTTTATGACCTCCATCAACAGCTTGGCATTTTATTATGAAATATTCTCATGGCTGAAGATACAGCATTCTGTTGCTAAAGTGCCTTGCACACTGCCATTTGTATGCAGCATGTGGGCGTTTAATAAATACTAGTTGATGATAAGACCTAATTTAGGCATGACATTTTATGAATACGTATGATTCACATACCTCTGTGGTGCTCACAGATGCACTTGGGTTTTAATTGTATAAAAGTTAAGGAGCCACTGGTACCTTACAAAGCAATGCCCGCCCTTTTAGCACAGCTCAGATTGGTGGGTTTACCAACAACTCTTACTTATTATTAGTCCACCTGCTGAAGACTCCTATAGAAGCCTGTAGGTTTTTTGACTACAGCTGGTTCCCTGCTTCTACCCAACCATTTCTCAAATAATGGACCAAAATATCAGCTGGAGAATGAGAATGTAAATGGGTTGTCACTTGCATTGGCTATTAGAGAAATAATTCACAATATAGATTCTGTGATGATGGATGATTTCAATATAGGAAGGAATTCGTGTCACTACCCAATGCTTAAAATATTCAAGGCTGCAAGCCTTTTGGGAAACAAACCTGATTTGAAATTTTAAATATTTATTTTCATTTCTGAATACCTGCTAATCACTATTAATTTCCATGAATTTCTAACTTATTAAAATAAAGATATGTATGTATCATATACATACATACGTACATAAACTTGACCATAACATTAATATTTTAGTTGATAAATTCTGGGAAAGAACCATAAAAATGAGTAGGGTTCTGAAACTATTGAACTGGCCTTAATACAAACCTGATATTTTTCTAGATCCCAACTGTCTAAATAAAAGGAAATCATGCATTTATCATTGCAATTCCAAGTCCTATGTTGTTTTTGGGTTTTGGTTTATGTGTTCTATTTTATTCCCCATATGTGGCATGTACTCCACATGACAATCTTTTTCTTAATACTCAAACTTTCCCATGGCTTTGCTTATTCTGTGTTCTCTGCCTGAGGAGGGTGGGGCTGCTATCTCCTCCTGTTGCCATCCTATCCATCCACCTAAACACCAACTCCTCTGGAATGCTCCTTCATGTTCCACAACTCAGAAAGGACCGCTTTGTCCTCTGTGTTCCCATGGCACGTTGTCCTTCCTGTGTCTTCTGGTCATACCTTTCATCACAGCTGTATCCAATGTACTGCACCAGGCTATGTCTTACCTTGTATCATGAGACCTGCTTATTGATGCAGTGCCCTTTGCAGATGGGATTCCAGCGACCAAATGATGGATCAAAACAGAATCTTTTTCCCCCACAAACCAGCTAAGAGGTGCTTAGGCATTTGATGTTGTCAGAGATTGTGTAGACGGTTATGTGATAAAGCCAAAGAGAAGTAATACTTTTTATTTTAATTCTGTTTATTTTTAATCTTAAGCAAAACAAAATCTGCATGGCCTCTCCTATAAGACTGCATCTCAGCATTCTACTTTCTCAGCTTCTTGCACAATGGGACAGATTCTGCATGGAGCAGGGCTTGCTCCTTCTGGGTTCCCAGAACAGTTCTCATCAATTATTTTGGAATTCTAGTGGCAAAACAGTCGTTGCTGGGGAAAGTAGCCATGAAATTTTTTTTTTCATTTATAATGAGGTTTAGTGGTGAATCTTTTCATATTCATATTCATAAGGAACCTCAGAAATGCTGTGTATTGATAACTGACTTTATTCAGGTGCCAAATCAAAAAGCATCTTTCTTAAAGTGTGTATGTTAATAGTATCTTGAAAAACACCCTAATGGAAATTGAAGTGCAGAATAACATGACGTCATGTAAAAGACTTTCCGGCTATTACTGTTTCCATTTATCATTCGCTAAATACCCATGGGCTTCCCTGGTGGGTCAGAGGTTAAAGCGTCTGCCTGCAATGTGGGAGACCTGGGTTCAATCCCTGGGTTGGGAAGATCCCCTGGAGAAGGAAATGGCAACCCACTCCAGTATTCTTGCCTGGAGAATCCCATGGACAGAGGAGCCTGGTGGGCTACAGTCCACGGGGTTGCAAAGAGTCAGACATGGCTGAGCTACTTCACTTTCACTTTCACTTTCACTTTCAAATACCCATGACTTCCATGGTGGCTCCATGGTAAAGAATCTGCCTGCCAATGCAGGATATGCGGGTTTGATCCCTGGGTTGGGAAGATCCCCTGGAGAAGGAAATGGCAACCCACTCCAGTATTCTTGCCTGGGAAATCCCATGGACAGAGGAGCCTGGCAGGCTACAGTCCTTGAGGTCACAAGAGAGTTGGACATGGCTTAGTGACTACACAACAACAACAAATAGCCTACAGAGAACTTCATTCTCTTTAGTAGTTTGCTGCTGCTGCTGCTGCTAAGTCGCTTCAGTCGTGTCCGACTCTGTGCGATCCCATAGACAGCAACCCACCAGGCTCCCCTGTCTCTGGGATTCTCCAGGCAAGAACGCTGGAGTGGGTTGCCATTTCCTTCTCCAATGCAGGAAAGTGAGAAGTGAAAGTGAAGTCACTCAGTCGTGTCTGACTCCTAGCGACCCCATGGACAGCAGCCTACCAGGCTCCTCCGCCCATGGGATTTTCCAGGCAAGAGTACTGGAGTGGATGCCATTGCCTTCTCCTGTATCAGCTCAAACTGCTATAACAAAATACCATAACATGGGAGGCTTATAAACAACAGAAATTTATTTCTCCCATTTCTGAAGCCTGGAAGTCTAAGACCAGGATGACAGCTCTGGTGAGGGCTGTCTTCTGGGTTGTAGAATTCTTGCTGGGTTGCCACGTGGTGGAGAGCAGAGAGCAGCAAGCAGCAAGCTCTCTGGTGACTCTTGCAAGGGCACTGATCCCATTCATGAGGGCTTCACTCTTATGACCCTGTTTAATCCTAATTACTTCCCCAAAGCTCTGCTCCCTCATACCATCACATTGAGGGGTAGAATTTCAGCATATAAATTTGGGAGGACACCATCTATAACAGTAATGAATACTTAAAAAAAAAATTGGAACCACCTAAGTTCCAATTCTTCTTCAGCTGTTTATAAAGTAATCAACTTACTATGGTTTGTCCAAGACACTCCCAGTTTTAGCACTGAAAGCCCTACACCCTGGAAAACCCCCTAGTCCTTGGCAAACTAAGATGATTATGACCCTAGAAATCTGGTGTCATGTTCAAGACATGTACTTGCTCTATTCTCAGTTTTCCCATCTATAAAATGAGGATAACAATAGTGCCTGCCCCACAGGATTGTTAAAAAGTTAATATATGTAAAGCTTATATATATGCTTAGCACACAGGAATGTTAAATAAATCCAGCTATCACCATCCTTATAATTAGCTAGTATAATGTCTTTGAAACAATGAGACGCACAGAATTAAATCAAAAGAGGTGAAGAGAACCATATTAATGTGTTAGTGAAAAAGCTCAAGGCCCTGATACAGTCATTTCATGGGTAAGACTCCTCTGCCTCATCCCTGAGCTGTTGATAGAGTAGAAGTCTGGGTAGGGGATGAGGGTGATGAGATGTGTAGCCCTCTAAACACAGTCCAGCCTATGGGCAAAGATGACAGAAATAGACCAGGTCAATGGCAATGATGCATCCATCATTCTAAGGCAGAGCTACACATCGGTTACCTCTAGTGGTCCAGCCTTGTGAGGGCAGGACAGGTAATCTAAATCCTGATTGTAGTCATTGGACCATGACCACATTTTTGAAGAGCTGTATTAAAAGATCACAGTTGTTTTGATGTCCTATTTTTGTGTTTCCAAAGGAAAGATTTCTTTGTTAACCTAGTCATTCAGTAAGAGTTACTGAACTCTTATTAAGTGCTAACTACTATGCTAAGGATGCAGAGACAGAAGGACCATTCATATCTTCTTCTTTTTTTTTAATTTAATTTAATTTTATTTTTAAACTTTACATAATTGTATTAGTATCTCACAGTCTAGTGTGACTGTAAGTTGGTAGATAGTCATTTGATACAATTTGTCACTGGCTGGTTTACTGATGTACGTGGCTTTTCACGTGAACTTGACAACCATAGCACATCCAGAGAGATCAGGTACTCTGGTAATGGACTTATCCTAGGGTTTTATGCAAGTGTATAGTAGTTGCACGTTGGCAAATATAGTATTAGCCCATGGGTAGGAGTAAGAAGAACAAAGCAGTTGAAATATCGAGGGGAAAAATTCAAGGATTCCATATGTTTCAACAAAAGAAGACAAAAAAATTCATATTGCCTCTTCTCATTCTGTAGGTCTCAGCCTAAGTGTCACCGTCTAAGAGTGACCTGAACATCTTTTCTAAAGTCACTTATCCTTCCCCACTGATAACCTTTTATTTTTTCTCTTATCCAGTTGTTTGTTTCCTCCAGAGCACTTGTTATAAGAGTTACTTTGCTTGTCTGCTGTATTAGTTAGGGTATAGGCTGAGTTTCTATAACAAAGAGATACAAAAACAGAGTAACTCAAACAAGTTCAAAGTTTATTTCTCTCTTATTTGACAGTCCAGAGGCAGGTAAACAGTCAGGTGAGGGTCTGTTCCAGGGCTCCCAATTCCTTCTGTCTCCTTGCCTATCTTCTCCACGCCTGTTGCCTTCATCACTGTTAAAGTCAGCCCAAAAGAGACCTTGTTCATGGACTGGGTCATGAGAAGGGCAAAGGAAGTGAAGGGCAACCAACTTTTTTTTTTTTTTTTTTTTTTTGGCTGAGTCAGGTCTTAGTTGAGGCACTTGGGATCTTTCCTTGCTAAGCACAGGCTTCTATCTAGTTGCAATGTGTGGGCTCAGTAGTGCGGCTCCTGGGCTCAGTTGCCCTGCAGCACGTGAGATCTTAGTTCCCTGATGAGGGATGGAAGTCACATCCCCTGCACTGGAAAGCATATTCTTAACCACTGGAGCCCCAGGGAAGTCCCAACCAGCTCCATCTTGAAGCACGTGATCTAGAGGCACACACCTCACTTGTGTTCACTTCATGGTCTACACCTAGAGGGAGGTTGGAAAGGTAGTCTTTAGCTAGGTGGCCATATGCTAAAATTGCTTGAGGGGGGTCTATTGCAAAGAGGAGAGGGACAGAATAAACACTGGGGGTCAATTAAAAGTCTTTGCCATGCCAGCATAGTTGTGTTGCTTGCTGTTTGTTTCTGTCCTTTGTGGAGCCAGAGACTATATATCTGTCTTATTCACTGTTATTTCCCCAGAAATTGGAGTAAGTGCCTAGCATATAGTAGGCACTCAGTATATATTGAATGAATGTAGTTAAACAACTAAACACTGAAAAACACCATTTGTTATATCATAATTGGGTTTGGCTTTTCATAATTCTCATAGTACTACTAAATAGTTATTTTAGAATGTTCATGTGGTTGTTGATTGGCATGATCTAACATGGTGACTGGCAGGCATATAACAAGTATTCAACAAATGCTATTTTCTTCCATTATTTTTAGTTAAGAAGAAAGGATTTATGTTTAGAATACAAATATATTTCAAGAAATAGCATTGAAATAATCTTGACATTCAGAGAAGAAATATGAAACATTAAATAATTAACCTTAAAGGATATCATTTTCAAAAATTAGGTCTCTGTAGGCTTATCTGACAAACAATGACCAATAGCCAACCGGCAATTGGCTAGCCATGTTTTAACTATTGGTTTCTTCTTAAAATATAAGTGAATCTTATTGGCATCTGACTACCAACTTCGAGGTAAATAAAAAATACGTTGAATAAAATAATTGAATTGGAGCAAAAATAATAAAAACAAAGATAGAATAGGGGATATATTGACTCTGGCCTATTCCTACACACCAAGGAAAAGGAAAGCTTGATTCTGTGTTTTCTTTCCAGTTGCTTTTTTCAAGAACCATTTATTTTGAAAACAACTTTGTGTTAAGGGACAGAAAATTTCAGCTGATTGTTAACCAAATTAAAAAAAAAATTTAATGAGATTGATTTTTGTTTGTGGCCCCATCTGTTAATTTAATCCTTAAATAGAACAAAATATAGTTCTTAGGAGTCATGATTAGAAGGCTTCAAACAGCAAATGTAGGAGATAATGTCCTGCAGGTTATTTTTAGGAGTTTTTTTTAAAAACCATGAAAATTTAATGCTCATATTGAATTATTGACATAGTAATTGGCCACTGGTTCCTCTTCCAGGATACATTTGGTTTTGGCTTATGCTCTCATTTTATGAAATCTTATAGAACAAAGAAATGTAAGCAGGCTCTGCAAGCTCTTATTTATTTATGATTTTATCCAGACCATTTTAACTGTTCACATACTAGCTTAGTTAGGAAGTCTATACTTTGGTCCTCAAACCTGACAGATTGATTTCAGACTACTCAGAAAAGATAAATGTAACATAGTGTCCACTGCTACGTATTCCAGAATATGTAGAAATTCAAATAACTATCTGAATATATTTGACTGAACATCGAAGCATCAAAGCTTAGCCTATGCAAATCCCCCACATCCTTCAAGACTGAGCTCAAATCCCTTCATTTCTGTGAAACTTCCCTAGCCAGGCACTTCTGTATTAAAGGACTTTCCTTTGAACTGCACCTTCTCTGGTCTCTTTGAGAGCTGTGTTATCTTGAGCCTAGAACTCCAGGCTATACTTAAATTCTTCTAGTCCTAGTGAATGTTCACTATTTTTTCTTGGCATCTGCTGAAACCACTCTCTCTCTCAGTGTTTGTGTAATTCTATATTTTAAAAATGTTGTAGTCATCATGTAATATTGCTTTTATAATTTTTTTTAATCACAAATTCATTTGACATTGACTCCCAAACCTGTATGCTGCCATCGCGGAAGCTATTACTGGACTAATTGTTCTAAAACAATCACTGGATCCTTGTTTCCTGTGATCACTACGAAGCCCTCACACTGGCTTCATAATCCCAGCCACCCCTTCTGGCCCGAGTTCCCACTGCTTCCCAAGCGCTCCTGTTGGAGTTGGGATTCTTTCCTACTCATTACTTCATCTTTGCCTTTGCTATTATTTTTTGCTCCCCAAATAACTTCCTATTGGTTTTCTCTGCCTTTCTAAAATCATATGTGTTTTCAAATCCCCAGTGTAAGTTTCACTTTGCTCACAATAGCCATCCTTCTCCAAATTCCCAAAAGCACAGTGCATTTTTGTTGATCATCATGCACATAGCTTATACTAGAGAAGTATGATATTTTAGTTATCCCCTTCAAATGTGCAGTTGATTGAAATGTTGCATTATGTCAGAAATTATGTGTTTTAGAATTATTGTTTATTATTTATTGTTCTTTTTCTTCTTGGAGATAGAAAATGGGAAGAAAAGAAATCTTGATATAATTTTCTGACTGAGCATTCACACCACTTGGATCAATACTCCCAAACTCTGGCACATCAATGGCTGAGTTACTGTCTTGCTTGAAACACACAGTTTACTTTGACCCATAGCTCAGATAGTTCAGAGGAGCAGAATGAATGCTATTGTTGATGAAGGACACTAATCTTTCTTTTCTTTCTCCGTGATTAGTAGAGCTACCTCTGGGCTCCATTTTCTATTACACCTTAATAGAATAAATGTTCTACATACGTTTTGATTGTGACTGCATATGAGTGTGTTTGTGAGTGTGTTCAAGTCAAATGATTTGCCTTTAAATCTACATTGATACAGCCTGAATTTCAGGTTTATGTTAGTCGCCACATGTCATCATTCCAGTACTCTTGCCTGGAGAATCCCATGGACGGAGGAGCCTGGTGGGCTGCAGTCCATGGGGTCACTAAGAGTCGGACAGGACTGAAGCGATTTAGCAGCAGCAGCAGCCACATGTCATTCACCTGTTTCTATTCTTATAACCTGCTTTCCACATGAGATTATGTTTAAAATTAGGGACAAATTAAATTTCAGATATTCCAGAACATAGGAGCTAGATTTGGAAAACTTGAGGAAGAAGTTTACAATCTGTATAAACACAGAGTGGTAGCTAATGATAATCATGTTATCAGGTCTGACCTCCAAAACGGTCTTCCTAACCAGTGTTGCTCACGACAATAGAACGACTTGAGCTTTCATTTAGGAAGCGAAGGAAAGCTTTATTTGATAAAGAATGGAGGGGTGGGCGCTCCCACTCCAGAGCGCATGCTCTCCTTAACAGGCTATGGGCAGGGCTCTTTTAAAGGGCTCTCAACAGCCGGGAGAGGGAAAGCGGGGGAGCTCTCCCAGCTGGGGCGCGCCCAGCGTCTCTGCTCACGGCCCGCTGCCGCCATCTTGAATTACGTGCTGTGCGCAGCGCTTCTGCACGTGGCACAGCTACCTGGGGTGTTGGCACAGACCTGTCGCACTGGGAGCTTTGATCTGAAGGTCCGTCCGATGTATAGGCCTCTGCCTGTGGCAACAATGAGCAAATGAAACTAGACTAAGCATAAAGGTAAAGAAAAAAGGTTAAACTTTATTACCCAGATTCTATTCTTATTTCCTAGGAATTGTTAGTGGGCTTTGTTAGTGACAAAACCATTCAGTCTCCTTTAATCCTCACATTCTTGTCTGGAGAATCCCATGGGCAGAGGAGCCTGGCGGGCTACTGTCCATGCGGTTGCAGAGCCGGACACAACTGAGTGTGCGCGTGCGTACACACACACACACACACACACACACACAAGCAGGCAATTTGAATATTAGTTTTTGTTATCTTCCTTTTGCAAATGGAGAAAGAGGTTTCCTGAGAATTTAATGACTTATTAAAGGTCAGCAACTTGATGGAGAGGGAACGCCTCTCACACCTGTGACTTTTCAGTCATAGAATGCCACACTGAAAGCATGCTCACCCAACACACCACACCATATCTTGCTCCCCCATACAGCCTGCTCTGTCATGTCAGGCCACAATACAGCACAGCACAGCCCATGTCATGCCGCACCAGGGCATGCTGTGCCGTACTTCAAAGACACCATGTCATGTCCTGTCCCATGCCATCTTTCTAACAGAATCATCCATCAGTCATCCTTTTTTGTCCTTCCTTATGTGCCTTCCAAGGCATATCACTTTACATAACTTTGTTTTATCTATTTTTTTTATTTTTTGTGGTTTCTTGGTTTTGTTTTTATTTATATATATATTTTTAATTTTTGTTGAAATATAGTTGATCTTAAATGTTGTTAGTTTCAGATATACAGCAAAGTGAATCATTTATGTATATACATATATCGATTCTTTTTGATTCTTTTCCCATATAGGCTATTACAGAGTATTGAGCCGAGTTCCCTGTACTTTACAATAGGTCCTTAGTAGTTATCTACTTTATATATGGTTGTGTGTCTATGTGAGGAGGGAATATCAACATACTCCAGTATCCTTGCCTGGAAAAATCCCAGGGGCAGAGAAGCCTAGTGGGCTACAGTCCATGGGGTCACAAAGAGTTGGACATGACTGAAGTGACAGAGCATGCATGCATGCAGTGTGTATATGTCCATGACACTGTTTTCGATGCCAGTGACCTGTGTTCAGTTCTCAACACTGGCACAAAATCCAAGACTTTCAGCAGAGAATGCACGTCTCAGGCATAGGTCTGTGTCTACCAGATGAAGGACATTTGTTGCGTTTTTTCAGTCAAGACACAGTATGGGCTGATGGTATCCTTACAAAGTTGTTTGGACATAGATTCCCCTTTATAAAACACATTCTAATGAGACACCCTAATTCTAGCTGTATCTTGATCTTATGGATTATTCCAGACTGAAGTAAATTTGTTTCCTAGTAGCCTCTTCAGTCTGTTTTAAACGCTGGAAGCAGGTCATAGGCAATTATGAAAATTCTTTGCATCTGACTTTAATGTCAGTCAAACTTATGAAATACACTCAGTGCTGTGGCTAAAAGTACAATTTGAAATTATGCATTATTAAAAAAATTTTATATACCCATATATTTTAATTGGCTACAAATGCTACATGAATAGTACAGGGCAGGAAATGTAAACATTTGTGAATAAAAATAGAAAGTTTAAGTCAAGGGAATCAAAACTGTGAAGGGAAATTGTCTCTTGTAGTCAGGTCTGGGTCAGATTCTTAGAGGGACAGTCACAAACTATTGTTCATCCCCTGGTTGTAACCAGTATGATGAATCTGGAAACATATGCATTGATGTATTCCATAAGTATTTACCAAACAAAACCTATGTGCCAGAAAGTGTGCTTAGCATGAGAGAAACAGTGAGGCACAAGGTACAGTTCATGTGTCTTAGGAGCTTCCAGGGTGAGGAAAACAAAACATGTGAAAGGGGGAATGAAGAAGGTTCTAACCTGAGCCATGGGAACTAAAGAGGGGACACACCTGCTTCACATCTGGATGTCTGTCCTGTGGAAGAAGGAAGCTGGGTTGGGGGTTCGCATCACAGTTGTGCAACAGTACTACTATCTTCCCACATTGTGTTCTTTTTCTTCATTTTTAAATGAAATTGAAATTTTAAAGAGTAATACATTCATTTGGTTGGAAGAAGAAAATAAATTTTTAAAAGAAGTGCATGATGAAAAATCTCCCTTCCACTTCTGTTACTCTCTATTCTGTCCCACTTCCATGGCTAATAATTAGTTTCTTGAGTATTTTCCCAGTGTTTCTTTATGAAGATACAAGCAAATATAAGCATATGTTCTTGTTTCCCCCTTTGCTTACATGAAAGTTAGCATTTTATATATCTGTGTCCATATAGTTGTATCTATAACACATAGTCTGTATCTTACTTTTTCTCTTAATCATTTTTATCTGAAAATATTTCCATATCAGAACATGGAGATAATTTTCATTCTTTTGTGCAACCACTCAGTATATGTGTTGAAATATATAGTTTGTTTAACCAGGCCCTGATAGTGAATATTTGAGCTGATTCTAACTTTTGTTATTTCATGCTATGATGAATAACTATGTTCATATTCATTTTATGCATGTGTAGGTATGTCTACAGAATAATTTCTGTAAGTTAGATTGCCAGTTCAAAGAGTAAATGCATTTGCACTTTGGACAGGCATTGCCAAATTGCCATCTGTAGGGATTATATCATATTCGACTCCTATCAGACTCCTCTCAGTGAGTGAGTGAGTGTTTTCCTTCAGCCCTACCAAATGTGTATTGCCAAACTTTTTTGAATTTTTCCCTGTTTGATAAGGGAGAAATGTCATTTTGGGGTTGTTTTAATTTGCACTTTTATGCTGCAGGATCATTTATATTGCTCTTTCTATGAAAAGCATTTATTTTTACCTTTTGTTCACTATGTGAACAAATGAATTGATAGTCTTATTCTTCTTGATTTCTAGGAACTGTATAGATTAGGGAGGTTATGTGTTGTATTGTTTTCTGACTATTTGAGTTGTTTGTTCCCACTAATAGATTCTGAAGACAAACCTTGGACTAAAGGCTGGAAGCAGCAGTGGAGAATCAAGTTCAATTCTAAAAATAATAATGAGCCCTTAATGTGTATCAGGCATGATTCTTAGTGCTTTGATTCCGCTGTCTCACTTAGTTTTCACAACAATTCTATGAAGTGATAGTATTAACAGATAAGATGGAAGCACAAAGGCATTAGAAAATCTGCCACACAACTAGTTAATGTTGGGAGTCTGTATTAAAAGTCATGCATGTGACCCTGGACCTAGGCTCTTAACTAAAAACACTAATTAATTAATAATTTGGTTTTCATAGCAAACAGTGAGATCCTATGATTGGAAATATTCAAACTAAAGCTGGAAGATGGCCGATCCTGAATCTCGTGGATGAGATCCTGGGATTGGGAGGGGATTTAATTTGATAACTTCAAAGAACCCTTCCAGGTCTTCTTTTCTGAAAATGCCATGCTGCTGCTGCTGCTGCTAAGTCGCTTCAGTTGTGTCCGACTCTGTGCGACCCCACAGATGGCAGCCCACCAGGCTCCCCCGTCCCTGGGATTCTCCAGGCAAGAACACTGGAGCAGGTTGCCAGTTCCTTCTCCAATGCATGAAAGTGAAAAGTGAAAGTGAAGTCTCTCAGTCGTGTCCGACCCTCAGTGACCCCATGGACTGCAGCCCACCAGGCTCCTCCGTCCATGGGAGTTTCCAGGCAAGAGTACTGGAGTGGGGTGAAAATGCCATACCTGACCGGAAAGATGAATCAGAATATATGACATGCCAGGGCTCCATATGGGACCTTCTTCTTCCAATTACCATCCATCAGACACTGCCACTCCCCAGCATTGCTGCCACAAGCAGCAAGGGGGCCCCAAACTTCCAGTTACAAAGAATGTCTTCATAGTGAGTTTTTGTGGCACTAGGTTTCTAAGCCTATGTATATAGGGAAATGTCCTCCACTTTCGTTCTTTGCATATGGTAAGTGTTCCACAGATCTTTTTTATTGAATTAATGCATGATTGATGGTAAAGCTCATTCCAGAACTCTTGAATGTGACTCAATCCGGTAGTAATATGAAGGTAGTTGTACATTTAGTGATTACTGAGCACATACTATGTGCAAAGCACAGTGCTAAGGGACTCAGAGTCATGAAGAAATATAAGACATGGTTCTGAACCACTATAGAGAAAAGGATAACTGGTGACAAAGGCAGAAAAGCTGGTGAATCCCAAACAAATGGTCATGGCTTTGGAGTGGAGAGGAAGGAGAAAGCATTGAGGAGTGGGGTGGTGGGAGGAGACTGCCTACAGGAGGTGTGGAATCACCAGAAGCTTTATTTGGATTTAAGGAGGCGTGAAGGAGGCTTCCAGTTGAGGAAGGGGGCTTGCACAGAAGCATAGAAGTTGAGTATCTTATTCAACTTCTGGGCTTGAACAGGTGTGTTTCTTGAACAGACTCAGAAATAAAACCACAAAGGCAGACTCACTGATGATGTTCCTGAATTCTAAGCCAAAGGATGGGCAAAGATGCTCACCAAAGGCTTTGGAATAGAGAAGTGACATGGTGAAAGTGATGTTTTAGGGAGGCGAATGTGTCAGCTGTGTGCAAGGTGGCACAAGGAAGAGGCGGGGCGGAAGCTGTAGAACACTGAGGAAACCGTCACACCGATTCAAGTAGAAGGTGATGAGGGTCCAGCTGGGAAGGTGGCCATGGATGGGAAGTAAAGGAGAAAGGTCATGTAAGGTCAATTATCAGGATTAACTAGATGATTCTGTGTTGGGGGGAGGAAGCAAAAGAACTCACCATTAAAGTGTAAACAGAAATTTATAGTACACATTTTTTTCTTTCACTATTGTCAATGTACACACAGTGTTAAGGACATGTGACCAAGAATGGTTATTTTTCTATTTGGAAATCAGAGAGCACAGTTCTTCAACAAATAATATAAAGGTTGGGATAACTCTTTTTTTGTTGTTCCAGCGGTAATTCTTTGCATGGTGAAGTAACTCAGAGCTTTTTCTGCGTTGAAAACATTAAAAGTGGAATATATCTAAATTAAGTGGGTAGATTAGATAATGGTGATGGTTGTATAATTCTGTGGATATACAAAAATTGCTGAGTTGTATATTTTAAGAGTGAATTTTATGGTTTGTGAATTATAAATCAGTAAGGTTTTTTTTGTTGTTTGTTTGTTTGTTTGTTTTAAAGGCAATGGGAAGTCTAGGAAGGGTTTTAAGGACTTTTTCTAAGATCTAAGTAAATTATAAATAAATGTTTCTTCCCTCCCCAGAAAAGATTGTCCCCACCCAAGAAGGCCGCAGAATCACTTTTACACCTTTGAACACAAAAATGTTCAAAGCAAAAAAAATGTCCCCATACTTTGAAGCTCATCAGAACTTGTGCTCCATTGCATTTCAGGACTTGGCAGCGTTATGCTAAGACCCTGTGGAGAACTCAGAGAAACTTAGGCAGTGGTTTGCTGCTGGGCTAGTTGTTTTCCTCTTACAGAATTTTCTGCTAAAGGGATAACTCTGCAAGGCAGTGCAAGCCCTGGCTCTTCATAGTGGAGGAAAAACCCAAAACTTGCTGAATCATTTTTTTATTAAACATTAATTTTGCAGTTCCGACAGCTGAATCTGTTATTCTGACAGGCAAACTTTAAATAAGGCAGTGAGTTGGGGAAAGGAAGAGTAGTTACTCATATTCTTAAAGTCCAAGCATGTCATCAGCATTGACTTTGTGTCTTTTGCTAGGAAATGCGAGTTCATCTTCTCCTTTTTACTTGATTAACTAATCACATAGATACATTTTTTAAAGAATGGATGTCCCTGGATTTCTCAGCACCCATTTGTCATGTTAAATCACAGGGTACTTCATTGTAGAAGAAGAATGCTTTCTAGGTGACATAGAAGCTCCTGGTACCTCCCTGGCATATCCATCCCTCAGAGATGACTGTTGTCAGACGTGTCACAGCCTCCATACTGTGGGCCTGCTGATTTCTTAGCATTTAGAAAAGATGGGTGGGAGTTTCAGGGGAAAAGCCTTACCGCCTACGCTCTGTGCGGGCTACTACCATCCATCACATGGGCAGTCTAAGGGCAAATGATTCTTGGAAAAGTGAATGCAGATTCACCCTAGGTCACTTGTTTCTGGTCTGTAATTTTTGAATTTTAACATGCATCTCTCATCCTACTCCCACTGTCATTCCAGGTTTTCATATGCCCCCCGCCTAAAATATCTCTCAAATTAATGGGACTATATACCTATACCTCTTAGTGTTGGCTCTATTTAAACAATAATTGGTGTTTTTGTTTTGTTTTTATTTTTAAAAGATGTTTCTCTAATTGAGCACATCTACCTCTGTGCTCAGAAAACCTTTTCATATAAACTATTCTTTGTTTCTGGCATTTTCTATGTTTCCATTTCAGAGCAGTAAGAGGGTCTTTATGAGTTACAGGAGAATCATCTTAAACCACTGTGGACTTGTCTCTACCCTGAGGAGTAAGAATGAGCTCAGTCTACAAGAGAGAAACCTCATCTGTTGGCACGGAACATTCTCCTGCTTTTTCTATTGTTTTTGTAAATTTCAGCATTTCATACTTGTTAGGCATTACCAGGCATTACCAATTCCTCACAGGATCCATCAGTTGCATCACTCTCTTGGGACTTCAGGATCTAAGGCAGACCCCAGAGGGCAACATGAGTGTGGACTGGCTATATTTAATTCCTTTTGGCCCAAAAGACCCTGATCACATGTCAGTAGATAGGATGAAGTACCAAATGGATGGATGGTATATATTGCAAATTCTGGTGTCCTCCCTGCAAAACAGAGGTAATTATAAAGCCTACAGCTCTCATTTACTGTGTGTACTATGTGCCAGGAAAGGAGCTAAGTGCATTATCTCATTTAATCCCTGTAACAGCCCAGTAACATGGGAACTATCTTTGCCCCATTTTAAAACTGAATAAACAAGGCTCCATGGAATTCTCCAGGCCAGAATACTCAAGTGTGTAGCCGGTCGTCCCTTCTCCAGGAGATTTTCCCAAACCTAGGTCTCCCGCATTGCAGGCGGATTCTTTACCAGCTGAGTCACCAGGCAGCCCCAAACAAGGCTTAGAGAAGCTACCTTGCCCAGAGTCTCACAACTGATACTAGCAAAGTCAGAAAACAAACCTAGGCTGTAGGCTAGCAATTGAATGTGCTTGATTCAGTAGGAATGAATCGTTTCCTTGAGAAAAGTCAAATACTAAGTCATTATTCCTTAGTATTGCTGCTGCTGCTGAGTCACTTCAGTGGTGTCTGACTCTGTGCAACCCCATAGACGGCAGCCCACCAGGCTGCCCCGTCCCTGGGATTCTCCAGGCAAGAATACTGGAGTGGGTTGCCATTTCCTTCTCCAATGCATGAAAGTGAAAGTGAAGTCACGACCCTCAGCGACCCCATGGACTGCAGCCTACCAGGCTCCTCCATCCATGGGATTTTCAAGGCAAGAGTACTGGAGTGGGGTGCCATTGCCTTCTCAGTATTGCTAGAGAAATTAAAAAAAAAAAAACACCCACCATTTAGGAGACTACTAAATTTATCTAGCTCATGATTAGTGTTTCTGATCTAGGACATCAGTGTATTCAAAAGCCTGATTTTATCAGCACATACGATTTCATGGCAGCTAATTTAGCTTATTTTCTTGCTTTCTTCCACTTAGCTTTTGACTAGAGATAGTGACTTGGGATCCTTCAACTTTCCTAAAAAAATTACTTGTAAGATGGAAATTTGAAAATCAATCCCATTTTAAATTTGCTGTGCCCTGCTCTCCAGCCACCTCTTGAAGGAGCACGTGTATGTCTACACATTAACTGTATATGTGCATCTGCCTTCATGCAAATCCAGTTTCTTGATGGCCAAGGAAACAGCCAGAGAATGGGAAAGGCAGATGTTCCCAGGAATCCTTGGTTATATAAAGAAAGTAGTAATTTCTAGTCTAGACAAGGAAAGCCTTTTTGTTTAGTGGATTTGTATCTAACAATGTAACAATATTGGTTCCTGCCTGGGGCAACTGGCTGATGCGCTCTGCCTCAGTCCACACAGCTGCCAGCTCTGCAGGAAGCACTGACAAGGATTAATTGGCTTTCCTGAGCCTTGAGGCTCAGCTCTGCTTCCCAGTTCCAAGGATCCCTCAGGACTCTGCTCTCACATAATTTATTGTCTAGAAGGACTTTCTATTTTCGAGAGTTCTATCCAATAGGCCCTATGTAATGTATACACATTTTCAAATTCTTTGAACCTTGAGAATCTTTTAGGATATTTAGCTCAATTTACATAGGACAAGAGGTAGGACATGACCACATTCAAAGTATTTAGATTATTTGTTGATTTTATGAGGGTTTTGACATGGTCCCATTTAAAATGTGTGATTTACACAAATGATTTTGTCCCTCTTCCTCTATCTGGTAGTATTTGTTGAGTGTGACATCCTTTCAATTTTATGCTGGGTTTTCTGGGCAAGAGGAAGCTAGTAAGATGAGAATTTCAGGAGTGGGAGTTCTTCCCAATTATTGATTCTATCTATAGTCTCTCTAGTAATGTTGATGTGATCCAGAGTTTATCCCCTCAATTATTACTATATGTCTGGGAAGCCCCTATTCTCTGTGGTATCACCTTCAGGAAAATTATGTTGATTCTGCTGTACAGGTAAAGAAGAACTAAAGGAAGTTGTGTCCCACTATGGTGAAGCCAATTGATATAAAAATCATAGACAGTTGGAAGAGTCTTCTGCTGTTGTCCTATCCAACTTTCCACCAAATGCTGGTTCCTGCCTAGATGGATACTGGGCCTCTTTCCATCTGCCTGCCACCGGGATCATAATAGTCTTGTTCCCAAGATGCAGCTCCAGCCCATTGTTGGATAACTTGAATTCTAGACAGTTTTTTCATATAAGAGATTTAAAAAATCCTCTTTGTAACTTCTCATCAATTAGTCTTAGTTTGTTACCGGGGTCCAGCCCCGGTGGATCCAGGGAATTCGAAGCAGGGACGGCATCAGCGAACTGGATACAATAGCTTTAATTAAATATTAATTAGAGATATAAAGAGTAATAGAATAAGGATAGCTCAGTGAGAAAATTCAGTGCAGAAAAGAGGCTGAATAACTTGGTTTACATGGAAAGCTAATAAAATTCCAAGGCAAAGAATTTACATCACCTACGTAGGCCGCAGGCATCCTCCCATTCTCCTGAAGGAGAGGAGACGCTAAGGCCTCCGGGTCAGATCTTAGAAGCCCAGGCATAATTAGTAGGCTTGACGAGCCTCCACACTCCAGATGGGATTCAGCCAGGTGAGAGAAAGAACGACATGGGGAGACTAAGTTTCAGTGAACAAAGCCCACACTTTATTTTCCAAAGTAGTTTTTATATCTTAAGCTGTGCATAGAGGATAATGGGGGAAGGGGTAGAGTCAGCAGTAAGCCAGGCTTTCTTCTTGCAAACTTATCATATTCAAAAGTTTAGGTGATTTACATCATCTTCTGGCCAAGAGGCCTGTTAACATTTTATGACCCTTTCTTCAGAAAACTTATTTTTCTCTAAAGGTGATTATTCTAAAGTCAGGCGCCACCCTCCGAAAGCATTAGATAAAGCTGCATTCCTATAGGGCAAAGGTATGGTGGGCTATAACAAGAAAATAATTAACTCAAGGGTCCAAGATTACAAACATTAAAGCTACTACTTACATTCCTATACACCAATTATATTAATCAATACACTGCCAGGGACACAGTAGGTAAGGGATATGGAAACTTAGCAGCAAACATTGGCCCAACAAGTGAAAAACCCTTCACCAATACAATTTCTAATCAATCTTTTAACTGCTCAAAGGAATCTGTATTTAGACAGTTTAGAACATCTCATGCCTCTCACAGTTGGGAGGCTGTGAACAATCACATGTGGCTGGAAGAACCTGTTCAGGCACGCTAGAGGACTTCCAAAGGAGTTTGTAGGTTGAAACACTCTTGTCACGCCCAGGACCTTTATCAACTGGAGCTGTAAGTTAACTCTTTTTCAGAGAGAGGTGGTAGGGGACAGCCCCCCGTAAAGTCAGAGGTGTAGGTAAGAGCACAAAGCAGTAAAGTAGGCAGACTCTGGTTTTGGGGGTAGATGCTTGAGAATTTCCAGGAGGACTCCTAAGGCTCCATCCCGCCTTTGCGTATGCCGAGCCTCCTTCCTCGTGACCTTTGCCACGGGCGGAGTTCTTCATGCTGGCTCCCGGCAGTTTGTTCTGAGTAGTTGCATAGAACATCTACTCGTTGATTGATTGATTAACTGGTCTATTCATTCATTTATTCATTTTTTGGGGTGCCTACTATGTACAATATATTGTACAAGAACATGAGTCTCAAACTCTAGGAGCTGACAGGTTAGCAGGCGATAACATAGACATATCAAAGTCATGTATTGTACATGTGACACAAGCAGTATAACTAAGTGCTATGGGAAAGGAAGGGGAGAACAATATGAAGGGGTCAGGTCTTGACAGATGTGGTCAGCAGACTCATTTTGGTGATGGTTTAGTAGCTAAGTCATATTTGACCCTTGCAACCCCGTGCACCTCTGTCCGTGGATTTCCCAGACAAGAACACTGGAGTGGGCAGCCATTCCCTTCTCCAGGGAATATTCCTGAGCCAGGGATTGAACCCGGTTCTCCTGCATTGCAGGCGGAGTCTTTACTGACTGAGCTACCAAGGAAGCACATGGCTTGAAGTTAAAAGGTGGAGATTTGGATGTGGAGATTATAAATATTAGGTGTTAGAGAAGTCATGGGTAGTTTGTATTAACCAGAGCTCAGCATTTGAAGTGGAGAGTGTAAGACAGGGCTAAAAAGGGTGGTAGAATGAGTGTGAGATAGTAAAGGGCTTTGTATGCCTAGAGTGGAGGGTAAGAACAGTGGAGTCAGAGCTGTGAGGCCAGGTGACATTCACATCGTCTCAAATGACAGGCTGCAGGGTTTAAGGATTATCCAGTGAGGCAAAGCAGAGCCCTGGGGCCAGTTGCTAAACAGGTGACAGTTGTGTTTAGTGTGATGACTAGTGGCAGAAGACTGTGGGCTAGAGGGTTATGTAACATGCCAGATACGGGTGATAAGGGTCAGAAGCCATGTGGTGGCCCCTGCAATAGAAGTACTGACTGAGAGTTGAATGATAATGATTTGACAGCCCTGAAAGCTATCTACTGTGTCTTCCCCTGGAGAGCATCTTCTCCCCACTTCCACACACCTCCAGACTATTTACATCTAGCAGCAAACCCCTCCTTACTTTCTGGTGAACAATTGCTTATTAACACATGGAATCTTTCCAGGTAATTGTGGTAGAGAATATCAGGATCCAAATGTCTGTCGTGAAATAGCTGAGAATTGATTTCCCTGCCTCTAATGTGGTCTACATTATCAGTTCAGTTCAGTTGAGTCGCTCAGTCGTGTCTGACTCTTTGCAACCACATGGACTGCAGCATGCTAAGCCCCCCAGTCCATCACCAGCTCCCAGAGCTTTGTTAAACTCATGTCCATCGAGTTGGTGATGCCATCCAACCATCTCATCGTCTGTCATCCCCTTCTCCTGCTCTCAATCTTTCCCAGCATCAGGGTCTTTTCCAATGAGTCAGTTCTTTGCATCAGGTGGCCACAGTATTGGAGTTTCAGCTTCAGCATCAGTCCTTCCAATGAATATTCAGGACTGATTTCCTTTAGGATTGACTGGTTTGACCTCCTTGCAGTCCAAGGGACTCTCAAGAGTCTTCTCCAACACCACAGTTCAAAAGCATCAATTCTTCAGCACTCAGCTTTCTTTATGGTCCAACTCTCACATTCATACATGACTACTGGAAAAACCATAGCTTTGACTATATGGACAGAGTTCTGACAATACTTGGTCCACTGGAGAAGGGAATGGCAAACCACTTCAGTATTCTTGCCTTGAGAAGGCAAACCACTCCCTCATCTTGCCTTCTCAAGGCAAAAATGCTGACATGGTTTGCCATTCCCTTCTCCAGTAGACCACGTTTTGTCAGAACTCTCCACCATGACCTGTCTGTCTTGGGTGGCCCTACACAGCATGGCTTATAGTTTTTTTGAGTTAGACAAGGCTGTGATCCAAGTCTACATATAGGCTAAGCTCATATCACAAAAGAAGCTTTAAATATCCTTTAGGATAAAGGTGTGTGTGTGCACACATCGATTTAAATTTAATAGCTTTTTCTTTAGTGTTCTATGTGTGTGGTAGGGAATAAGACCTGTCATTATTACCATTCCTTTTGTTATTGAGTTTGTTTTTATCTAGCTGGAAAAGCAGAGGTACCATATATGAAGGAAGTATATCTAGAAGACTATCTGAAATGAACAGATTTAAATTGGTCTGTTGCTCACAAAATTAGGCTATTTGTTGAATAAAGTGAATGTCGTTAGCAATTTAGGGGAATGTTCCCACGTGTCTTCTCACACATTCTGTTATTTATGCTTTATTCTAAACTTTAAAGTTACTTTCTTTAATTTTTCAAATATTTATTAAGTACTGGGCTCCAAAATCACTACAGATGGTGACTGCAGCCATGAAATTAAAAGATGCTTACTCCTTGGAAGGAAAGTTATGACCAACCTAGATAGCATATTCAAAAGCAGAGACATTACTTTGCCAACAAAGGTCCGGCTAGTCAAGGCTATGGTTTTTCCTGTGGTCATGTATGGATGTGAGAGTTGGACTGTGAAGAAGGCTGAGTGCCGAAGAATTGATGCTTTTGAACTGTGGTGTTGGAGAAGACTCTTGAGAGTCCCTTGGACTGCAAGGAGATCCAACCAGTCCGTTCTGAAGGAGATCAGCCCTGGGATTTCTTTGGAAGGAATGATGCTAAAGCTGAAACTCCAGTACTTTGGCCACCTCATGTGAAGAGTTGACTCATTGGAAAAGACTCTGATTCTGGGAGGGATTGGGGGCAGGAGGAGAAGGGGACGACAGAGGATGAGATGGCTGGATGGCATCACTGACTCGATGGACGTGAGTCTGAGTGAACTCCGGGAGTTGGTGATGGACAGGGAGGCCTGGCGTGCTGCGATTCATGGGCTCGCAAAGAGTCGGACACGACTGAGTGGCTGAACTGACTGGCTGACTGACTGATCCTCTAGGATTGCTTTGATGACTAAATGAGTCAATATTAATGAAAGCTTGGCACTATGTCTGACACATAGCAAGCAGTTAAGTATTAGGTAGTAATATTACTACTACTGTTACTACTAATAGTTACTGTTAACTACTTTCATGAGTTGGTGGCCTAATCTGTAATATTCTTTAAATGTATGTTAAGGGTTGAGTGTGTGTGTATGTGTGATCTCTTGAGAGTGTGGGGCTTAATTTAGCACATTAAAGAATCAGGTGAAACCCTACTTATGAGCAAGTGACAAGGTCTCAATAAATGTTAGTTTCTTCCCCTTTGACAATATTTTACAGCATAGAAAAATAATAAAGGTTTTCTTTCTTCTCCTTGCTATTAATGAACATTTTGGCTGGTTTATAAATAAATGAAGGCCAGGTGAAAACATTCTGTAGACTCAACCTTGGAAACTTGCTTTGCCCTTGGCACCTCCAGTAGAACCAAGAAATTCTCAGTGGGTCATTTTGAATATACTGGAAGGCAAATAACCTCAGTTATTGGTGGGTAACTGAGGAGAAAAACAAAATGAGGGGAAAACCAGAGAAGGGAAGCACTCTGTTAAGGTGATACCACTTTGGGATGAGGCCAGCAGAAAACTAGGATTTTCTTTCTCTGAGTACCTTTAACAAGAGAAGAGATGGCATCAATCCAGGTAGAACAGGAGTCCCTGAATGAAAGGACTGGACCAGAGAGTTTGTGAGCCTTCTCCAAGCTCACTGAGCAGCCCTTCTCCCCAGTGGACTATCCTATTGTTGTATTTACAAAGCTGAATTAACTTATATTTCCACATCTGTTTAAAGAGTCACTAGTGCCTTAGATACAAAGAAGTGTTCTGTTGACTAATACCAAGTAAGAACCAGTCACTGCATATTAAAGTAGTAGATTTTGAGAATCGATTTTCTAGTTCTCTGGGGTCTGTCTCCAACTTCTGTGGATGTGGCAGCTCATGCAGTCTGCTGCCAGAAAAATACCAGTGCTGGGGGCTATGCTGGAGACGAGGAAAAACAACATGAGAGTGGTCTGAGGGAACTCTGAGGCCTTGAGGAGAAAGGATGTGGTGCCTGCACAGGCTGGGGCGGGTGGTGGGTTAGGCAGGTGCAGAAATGAAGCCAGGCTCCCCCTCACTCTCTACTGCTGTTTTGATTCATAGGTGCATCGGATGTCTCCAGGGCCATGGATCATACCTTTTCAACAGTGGCAAAGGATGGGGAAGGAGTGTGTTATACATCTCTGATTTCTGACATCTATTATCCACCTCGGGAGGATGCTACGTATTTCACTGGAATTCTTCAGAAAGAAAACGGCCACATCGCTGCCTCAGAGAGCCCTGAGGAGTTGCGTCCCCCTGGACCCTCCTTACCAGATGTGCCTGGGACGGAGCCTCGTGGCTTATTTAGTTCTGATTCTGGAATAGAAATGACTCCAGCAGAGTCCGCTGAAGTGAACAAGATCTTAGCAGACCCCCTGGACCAGATGAAAGCAGAAGCCTATAAATACATCGACATAACTAGGCCAGAGGAGGTGAGATATCAGGAGCAATGTCACCCCAAGTTGGAAGAGAAAGACTTGGACTTTAAGAATAAGGACACTGAAATCTCAGTAAGGTCTGAAGAGACCCGTGAGGCTGAGAAACCAATTCCCGTGGAGGGGAAAATCCTCAAGGACCATTTATTTGAAGAATCAACCTTTGCGCCGTATGTAGACGATATCGCTGAAGAACAGCGCAGTGCCCCTCTGATGGCTGCCCCTGTCAAGATCACGCTGACTGAGATCGAGCCTTCTATTGAAACTGCTACCCCAGAGAAGACCCCCGAGAAGCAAGATATCTGCCTGAAGCCGAGTCCTGACACAGTCCCCACGGTCACCGTCTCAGAGCCTGAAGACGACAGCCCAGGATCCATCACTCCTCCGTCTTCTGGAACAGGTGAGTGGAAATCTGAACTTTAAGGACTGAAGATTTGCATTCAAAATACTTCCATCTCAATTTAACTGATTTAATTAACATGTAACATTTTCAGTCTTGTGCCCATTGTACAAAGGTTGACATCTGGGGTTTTTTAAAAAAGTCCTATCAGATTTGCTTTGTAAAATATTTCTTTCTTTATTTGAGGGGAGAAGTAAAAATGACACACTGGCCACATTAGAACCCTCCTGTAGCTCTGCTGTTCAGAGTAGAGGGAGGTGCTGCCAGGTTCCAGGTTAGCTCTTTTCCCTGCCCCCTGGGCATCTTAGCTGTTCTCTTCAGACCAGTTGGACCACCTTGGACAGCGCATGTTACATCCTTGGCTCCAGCTCCGAGTCTGTATGTACAGTGAAGGGTGATAGGGCGGACCTTAGGGTCTGGGGGCTGGGCAGTGAGAGGAAGCCTAAACAAGGGGTGCACCTCCCTCCCCCTTCAGTCTCAACACGGTCCTTTTCATCTTTTCAGCTGATTGAAGTTCTGCTTACAGTTTCATTTTTTAAACCAACAATTCTATTTGGTTAGAAGTTTTAATACTTCAGAATTCACTAGGCTGTGATCTTTTTCAGCTTGAACCTGCTACTCTGACTCAAGGCAGAGTGTTGTTAGACCACATCAATACATCTTCACAAGCACAAAGGGGACCTCCCGGACCTGAGTGAAAGTCCAGAGTGGTAGCCAGAGTTTCCCCACCGCACCCCGTGCCACCCCTTCGCAGGAGGTGGGAGCGGAGCCTTTGCGTCTCTTCTGCTCTCAGATGCTTGGGGGCGTTAGGATAAAGACAGGGAGAGATCTTGAATCTCCCCCTACCTCAAATGGCTGGAATTCTGACCCTATCCCCACAGTAATTTACAAACCTCTTTTATTTACAAAAAGTAACCTTCAGAACCTCAGGTAAAAGAGCTTGTACTGAACTCTTAAAACAGATCTAAACCCTTCTGATTAAAGAGTGATTGCTCTAAATCCTGATGAAGCAGTCAGTTCAAGTGTGAGAACAGAGCAGGTATTTAACAGAGGTCCCTCCTGTCTTGTTTCCCTGAAGATTTTGGAATCCATTCCTCCCTTCCCCTGACCTTACCTCAGACTCATTCAACTGTAAACTCTTAAAGATTCACTGCACCCAGTTCCTGATTTTCAAATTCATTCATTTGCTCAACACACACTTTCTACACACTTTCTTTTAGTCAGGCACTTGAATAAGCACTGGTGATGTTGGAGTTGAAAAGCAAACAAAAATCAGTCTCTGCCTTCCAGTGGGACAGATGACCAGGGAAATAGTCACATTCCAGTGTGACTTATCCCAGCTGACAGCTGGAGGTAGGGACATAACTGAGTCTCAAAGCCTCCTTGTGATCCTTCTGGCCACGCAGGTAAAACCCTTCTATTAATATTATCCCATGACATAAAGATACTGACACTCTGAAGATAACTACATTATCAGCTATGTTTCAGAGCTCTAGGGTTGTCTGGTGATGATTACAGAAGAACTTTGGCCAGTCTTTGGGAAGGGTGAAATGCCCCTGCTCCTTCAGGTCTATTTACATGGCCACATGGCTTATGTGAAAATTACAGTTTATGAAGCTGGAGATAAAGACTTGATGTGTGCATGTGTGCATGCGAAGTCACTTAAGTCATGTCCAACTCTGTGCGACCCTGTGGACTGTAGCCCACCAAGCTCCTCTGTCCATGGGATTCTCCAGGCAAGAATACTGGAGTGGGTTGCCATGCCCTCCTCCAGGGAATCTTCCCAACCCAGGGACTGAACCAGTGTCTCTAACATCCCCTGCATTGGCAGGTGGATTCATTACCACTGAACCACATAGGAAGTCCAAAGACTTGATATAGGGTTCATTAATTATGAAGGATTTTTTTTTCCTTTAGTTGTCATGACTCAGGTTCTGGAGCATCTTAAAGAGAAGACAAAATCAGATTTGGCTTTCATGATCTTTGAGTTTTATGATCTATTGGTGCCCGTTTGACACAATGGGATAGGACAGTGGTTTTCTCTGCAATTACTCCAAGTAAACATTCTAAGTAAGGTTTATTCCAGAAAGAGAAAGTCCTTGTCCTATTACACAATTGTCTCTGATGGTCAGCTCCCCTCTCCACACACCCCCCACACCATAACACCCGAGTCATACGACAACACATAAGAATAACAAAACAATACATAAGAATTAACAAAAGAGATAGGAGGAGTCAGCTTGTCATTGAGGCTTTTCTTATTCTTTTTATCCTAAAGTGAAAGTGAAAGTCTCTCAGTCATGTCTGACTCTATGCAACTCCCTGGACTATACAATCCGTGGAATTCTCCAGGCCAGAATACTGGAGTGGGTAGTCTTTCCCTTCTCCAGGGGATCTTCCTACCCACAGATTGAACCCAGGTCTCCTGCATTGCAAGTGGATTCTTTACGAGCTGAGCCAAAAGGTTACCTTAACCCCCTTCTCATCTTGTGAGCCCCTGGTACTATGAGACCCTATGCCCATAGACACTGGAGGATTTGGGCTTTATTTCATCTCTTGGGTCTCAATTCTGTCTGCCATTTCCAGTGCTAACTGGTAAGACAAACACCAATAATTACATATAATCTTACATAGAAACTGAGGAAAAAGCAATCATCCTAAACAAAAGGAATTCAGTTTATCACTTTAATAAATATGGGAATTATCAACTAACTCTGGGGAATAATTCTAATTATGTGAATCATGAATCAGGAGAAGTTATAATTTAGAAAGGTTTTAGCTACAGACCCTTAATCTTAATCAAGGAGTCTAATATACTTTCTTCAATTCCAATACATTATTCCATTTTGCAGTTTTCTCCAATGTACTTAATTATTGTCATCATATTAAATAACATACCCTGAGGTATGGAGGTAAAAATTCTTACAACTCAAATATTGGAAGTGTCTTCTAAGTAAAGATCAGTCATGAATACAAGCGAAATGTTTTAGGAAAATACAGTAAGTGCCCTGAGGCACCAGAACACTGATCTGTCGGCAGCATGCTGTTTCTGATACGCATACCTAGAAGTATATTATGGTGGTCATGGATGTTCTTTGAGGTGTTATCTTCAGAAAAGATAATCAATAATCAAGAGGCTATGATAAAACCACCCATGTCCCTTAAGAAGAAATAGCAATACAAAGTAAATCAATTCAAACTCTTTGAAAACTACTGTTGCTATTTATTTCCTTGCATCGATGAGGTCTGTGATTCTCCTACCTACTTTGCAAATTTATTCTTTTATTCAAAATGCTTACTGAGTGACTTCTATATGTCAGACATGTGCTAGACACCAGACACATTGCAGTATACAAGGTGTATAAAGTCCCTGCCCTCATAGAGCTTACTGCTAGTGAGAGACGTCAGTAAAAGGAAGCACATAAATAGTGTAATTTCATGGAGTGTGAACACTGTAAACAGTGATAGAATGTTGGGTGTGAGAAGGTCAAGGATGGCCTCTGTGACCTGAGATCTGTAATCTATGATCTGAAATCTAAATGAGAAGAAGACCACAATTCAAAGAGAGGGATTAACAGGGACCCCAGGTTTAGAGGTCAACTAATGCACAGGCCTCAAGGCTCTATTATTTGGGAACTGAAAGATGATACAAAGGAGCAGGGGAGAAGGATGAGACAGAACACAATTGGAGAAGTAGACAGGGCCTAGAGCATTCAAGGCTTCGCATGCAAGAGCAAAGAATTTGAATTTTGTTCCAAACGCATTGGGAAACCATTGGATAATTTTAATCTGGGAAAGAATGCCATTCATTCATTGTTTCACTTAACAAACATGTAATGACCATTTACTCCATGTCAAGCATTGCTTAATCGCTGCTCTGGCTATAGTGGTGAAACCTAAGATTCCTGCATGCCTGGAGTTTGCATTTTAATTGACAAGACTTACATACAAATAAATAAATGATATACTATCAGGTTGTTATAATGCTTATGAAGAATGATAAAGCAAGGTAGAGTGTAAGAGAGTGATGGGGGCAGACATGAGGAAATGCTTTTCCTTGCCAGTGGTTTTCAGCAGAGACCTGAATGGGGTGAGGGAACAAGCCATGGAGACACAGGGAAGAGGTGCCAGGCTGAGCTGACAGCCAGTGCAGAGGCCCAGAGAACGTCCTGAGTGTTGTAGGAGCAGCTGGAAAGTCAATGTGGCTGCAGTGGGGAGAAGGAAGGGAAGAGTAGCAGGATCAGATTTGTGTTTCTAAAAGATCCTTCTGGATGACAAGTGGAGAATGAGCTGGGAACAAAGGGAAGGGCTGAATGTCAGCACTGCTCATGGTTGGACCCTGGCATCTGTGACTTGATAGACTGGCCCATGTTCACCTTCCTTTTTTTCCCTTCTAAATGAAAGCATCGTAATTAGTAGCAGCAGCAAACATAATCTTCCCATGCTGGTTGGTTCTAACCTTCACAGTTTCTATATTCTGTTTAATTATCAATGACTGTCTAGCTTTGCTGTGTCAGTCTTATGCTGTGCTAAGTTGTGTCTGACTCTTTGCAACCCAATGGGCTGTAGCCCGCCAGGCTCCTCTGTCCATGGGATTCTCCAGGCAAGAATACTGGAGTGGGTTGCCATGGCCTCCTCTAGGGGATTTCCCTGACTCAGGGATCAAATCCACATCTCTTAAGTCTCTGTGTGTAGCAGGCAGTTCTTTACTACTAGTGCCACCTGGGAAGCCCAGTGTCAGTCTTGACATAAACCTGTAAGTTTTTAACAAGGGTAGGAAAACCTCTGTTTTGTTCTAAAATTTCCCCTGATTTCTCCTAGCACTTTGTTAAACTTTTAGTTCACTTTTAGAATGGAGGGTAATGTCTACAATATCTACTGAGTCCCATTTCACTCATAAGAAAGATGATTTTTTTTGAAAGTAGTACTTTTACTTGCCCAACATGAAACTTACCAGACCTTTTCCTCCCATACTCCACTGGTACCATCCTTGTGTGTTAGTCGCTCAGTTGTGTCCAAATCTTTGCAACTCCATGGGTTGTGGCCCTGCCAGGCTCATTTGTTCATGGAATTCTCCAGATAACAATCCTGGAGTGGGTAGCCATTCCCCTCTCCAGGGGATCTTCCTGACCCAGGGATCAAACCCCGGTCTCCTGCATTGCAGGCAAATTCTTTACTGTCTGAGCCACTGGGGAAGTCCCTACCATTCTTACCTTTGAGTAAATAAACCAACATCCTCAAGCCTTATTTTCTGAATGCTCTAACATAGTGGTTTTCAGCTGGAGAGAGGGTTGCCAGGTAAAAATATCAATATTTCCTAGGACACACTTATGCTAAAAAAAAGTTCATTGTTTATCAAACAGTCCTAGTTAACTACGTATCCTGTATCTTTACTTGCTAAATCTGTCAACCCTAACTGGATGTGATCTTTAGAATCACCTTTGGAGTTATAAAACGCTGATGCCTGGGCCCCCTCAAGACTTAACTTCTACTAAGTCAAAGTTTCTGAGGGCAGTTTTGAGCCACACACCACTCAAAATCAGTGAGGAGAAGGAAGGGAAGAACTGCAGGATCAGATTTATGTTTACATAACTCAGAAACAGTTTCACTACTGTTCTGGGACTTCCCCAGCCGTCTAGTAGTTAAAAATCTGCCTTCCAATTCAGGGGACATGTGTCCAATCCCTAGTCAGGGAACTAAGATGCCACATGCCACGAGGCCACTAAGCCCATACACTGTACACTGAGCCAGTGCCACGACTAAGCCTGGATGCTGCAACTAAGACCTAATGCAGTCAAATAGATTAATTAATTAAAAAAACATAAACAAAGCAAGACCAAACACCCAAAAGTCACCCTTAGGAAAAAAAAAAAAGAACCATTGTTTTAACAATTTGAGCTAATTCTCGCGTGAGCTCTGTTTGTTGAGTACATCCTGTGTGCCAGGCACTGTACCTGGTACTGGGGGTATGATATGGGTTGTTTCACTTTTTTGACTGTTACAGACAATGCTGTTATGAACACAGTGTATAAATTTTTGTGTGGACATAGGTTTTCAATTCTCTACTTATGAGAGGAATTTCTGATTTATATGGAACTCTAAACAGTTGAGGAACTGCCAGACTAGTTTCCAAAGCCACTGTATCATTTTATGTCCACACCAGCAGTGGCTGAGTGTTCCAGTTTCTCAACATCCTCTTCAACACTTAACTACTCTCTGACTTTTTGATTCTAGGAATCCTAGTGGGTACGAAGTGGTAACTCATTGGTTTCGCTTTGTACTTCTCTAGTGAATTATGATGTTGAGCATATTTCTGTATGCTTTTCTGTCATGTGTAAATACTCTTTGGAGAAATGTCTATTCAGATTATTTGCCTATTTTTAACTGGGTTGTCTTTTTATAATTGAATTGTAATAATTTTTAATAGACTTTAGATATAAGTCCCTTATAAGGTATATGATTTGTAACCCATTCTCTGGATTGTCTTTCCACTTTCTTGATGTTTTCCTCTAAAGCACAAAAATGTCTAATATTGATGAATTCCAATTTGTGTATTTTTATTTTGTTGCTTATGTTTTTGATGTCATGTCTAAGAAACCACTATCTAATCGAAGGTCATAAAAATTCACTTCTGTGTTTTCTTCTAAAGTTTCTGATTTTAGTGCTTACATTTAGATTGAATCCATGTAGAGTTACTTTTTCATATGACATGAGGTAGGGGTTCAGCTTCATTCTTTTGCATGTGGTTATCTAGCTCATTTTTCCTCTTCTCATTTTCTGAAATATAATTTGTCCTATCTCTGACCCCCACCCACTTTTTGAACAGATGTGGGCTGATATAGTGAGAGATGCATGAAACATAAAGACTTGAGTTCAAATTTAAGCCAAGTCATTTCTAACCATGAGGCTATATCATTCAGGGTCCTGCAGGAAACAAAAGTGACACACTCAAAAGTTGTAACTGAAGAGGGTTTAAATAAATGGCTATTTACAAATGTAAAGACATTTAAAGACAGTTAAAAGAACCAACAAAAAATGGTAAAGCACCCAAGGACTGGCAACATTAAGGATCTGTTAGTACCCTGGACCCAAAGCAGGAAGGGGAAGGAACAGCATTCCCAAAGCCTGGAGCTTCAGAAACAGCAAGAGGTATAAGTACCCCAACATTCTCTATCTTCCATCTCTTCTGTGATTGCTTGGCTGAAACCAACCAGAAATCAGAGAGGAAGGAATTCCAGGTAATATCTTCTATGTAGGTCAGCCTCTCAGAACAGAGAACAGGACAGAGAAAGATGGGAATAAGTCCAAGGAGGCAAAGATGGAAAAACCAGTACAGTGATCTTGGACAAGTCACTTGACCTGTTGCCACTAGACTCTAAGCCCCGTATGTGAAGTGCCTGTAACCCAGAAAATGCTCCACAAGAGCAGCGGCATTGCCGCTGCTAGTGATAGTGCCTGGAGGTGCAGGCTGTTCCTTCATTCACATGGCCTCTGCTTCCTATCTTCTTCCTCCTTCTTCCACCCTATCCTTGCAAATTAATGTGATTTTTACACTTTCATGCTGTTTAAAATCACATGTGCACAACTTACTAAGGA
The DNA here is from genome assembly GCF_019923935.1 of Bubalus bubalis. Lineage (NCBI taxonomy): Eukaryota > Metazoa > Chordata > Mammalia > Artiodactyla > Bovidae > Bubalus > Bubalus bubalis. The sequence continues at coordinate 31,385,821 of NC_059167.1, forward strand.
ACTAACTTCTATAAAAATAGAGTTAAGGATCATGCAGTAAATCTTTTTACACATAAACTGTGCGTGAGATAATGAGGTTCTTGTTGTTTTAAGTTACTGAAAAAAAAAACAACATAAATCATATCACTTCTCTACTCAAAATCCTCCAATGGCATCTTATTTCACTCAGAATAAAAGCCTGATGAGATCCTACATGATGACCCCACTTCCTTGAATGCATTTTACCTCCTTTCCTATTTACCTATTTTCCTGCCCCCTTACTCACTTTGCCCTAGACATGGCTGCCTTCTTTTGATACCTAGAACATTGCAGCTCCCACCTCCAGACCTTTGTACTGTCTGTTCCCTCTGCTTAGCATGTGTTTCCTCTGGATATCTTCATGAATCACTTGCTCACCTTCTCAAGTGTTGAATATAGATTACCTTCTCAATGAAACCTGTCTTGACTACCCTATTTAAAATTACAAACTCATCCCCATCCTGTCACAGTCCCCCTGATCCCTTTACTCTATTTTTTTTCCATAGCACTTAACATCTTCTAACATACTATATACTTTTTTTACTACATGCATTATTTGTGTATTATATTCTTCTCCCACTAGAATATAAGCAGAGATTTTGTTTCCTGTTTCATTCACTAATACATCCTAAGTGCCTATAAGGGAGCCTAACACATAAAAGACTGTCAATAAATAATAGATGAATGAATGACACATGGATAAAGGATAAAATCATTTCAACTTTTAGAGAATTAGACAAATCTAAACTGTTTTATTCATTGGGGTTCACCCATAGTCCTAAAGTGACAAATTACTTAGCCATTGATAGTCTACCCTTTACCCTCCCAGTGACCTCAAAGCTTTGTAGAAATGACAAGTAGTTCTTGCTTACAAAAGGGCCAGAAATCACTGTCTAGGATATTCTGACATAAGGCCCTGTTGTATTGGCAAGGGGAAAACTGAGCTCTTGAAAACTGTTGTCATGGCCATCCCAAGTAATTTCAGCTGAGAGAGAAATATCAGTAAGATTGCTCATGAGGTTTGGGGGCCATCTGAATATACATCAGACACTTACCCAGAGGATGTGACTATTGGGTTTTGTTCTCAAGAGGAGGTGAAGAGATGACAAAAGAATGACAGTGGACTCTACCATTAGAAGCCCTGCGGGATTGTGCAGTATGGTAGTCTGCACAGCCAGCTTAGTGGAACTGGCAAAAAATTATTCCTTATATTGCTTTACTTTGTTACACTTTTCACTAAAAAAGAATAAATGTATTGATTCTTATGGAAAATGTGAAGGTTGGAAAGCATGTTGAACATAAGGATCCAAATTAGCTTTCTTTGTCTTACTGAAGCAGGGGACATGGACAGGAGTTCATGGACAAGGAGTTATTACAGATTTGTTGACACTGGTGGGCCAAATTAGAGGGTTATATATATCAGACTGGGGCTTCCCAGGTGGCGCTAGTGGCAAAGAACAGGCCTACCAACTGCAGGAGACATAATAGACTTGGGCTTGATCCCTGGGTTGGGAAGATCCCCAAAGGAGGGCCTGGCAACCCACTCCAGTATTCTTGCCTGAAGAATCCCATGGACAGAGGAGCCTGGCAGGTAGGTGACAGTCCATAGGGTTGCAAAGACTGGACATGATTGAAGCGACTTAGCACACAAGCATACATCGGATTATCTGATGAAATCTGTGATACTAGAAAACTTCCCTGAGAGGCAGATTAGAAATTAAAACCATGACTTCTAGAATCTTTCCCATATTGAAACAGAAAAATCAGCCAGGTGCTACTGCTAAGAAATTGTTGCGTTATTTTTAAAAATAGCTAAATTAAGATATAGGTATATGAAACACTGATTAACTGGGCCATAACAGTAATTAACCTTTTAGTTCAGGTGGCCTTTCTAGCATAGCCCTGGAAACAGACTATTTTGGGGGCGAATAAGATATGTGTTTTTTAAGCAAGGAGAAAATATCTCCCCTAATGGAATTTTGTTTTATTTCTTCTCTCCCTGTTCATCTGTCTGTCCTTGTGTGTGCCTCTTTGGCGTTTCTTCGCTCTGTGGGACGACAGAACCGTCTGCTGCAGAATCCCAGGGGAAATGCGGCATCTCCGAGGATGAGCTGATCACTGCCATTAAGGAAGCAAAGGGGTTATCCTACGAGACAACGGAGAGCCCACGGCCAGCGGGCCAGAGGGCCGAGAGGCCCGAGGCCAAGGCCAGGTCTGGGCTGCCCACCATCCCCAGTCCCCTGGACCACGAGGCCAGCAGCGCGGAGTCAGGGGACTCAGAGATAGAGCTGGTGTCCGAGGACCCGCTGGCCGCTGAGGACGCGCTGCCCTCGGGTTACGTGACCTTTGGTCACGTGGGCGGCCCGCCGCCATCGCCGGCCTCGCCATCGATCCAGTATAGCCTCCTGAGGGAGGAGCGTGAGGCCGAGCTGGACAGCGAGCTCATCATCGAGTCGTGCGACGCCTCCTCCGCCTCAGAGGAGAGCCCCAAACGGGAGCAGGATTCCCCGCCGATGAAACCAGGTGCCCTAGACGCCATCCGGGAGGAGCCGGGCGCCCGGGCCGAGGAGCGCACCCCCAGCCGGCGGGGCCTGGCAGAGCAGGAGCCCTTCCTCAGTTTCCCCTCAGCTGCCCCGCGAGCCGGCCCTGAGCTGCCCTCCGGAGACCCCGCCCCCGCCCCCGCCCCCGAGGGGCCCACCGCGCCACGGACAACGAGTTCCGACCAAAGCTCCGAGGCCACAAAGGCCCCCGGGCTTCGGGGGCCTGGCGTCATGCCCCCTCTGCTGTTTCTCAATAAGCAAAAAGGTAAAGTGACAGCGTTCTTGATTCACGTAGGTTGTCTGCTTACAGTTCTCCCCCTGGGTGTGCCGAGATACTCAACAGAGGGGCGTTGGTCTGGCTCAGCCCTGTAGTCAGGTCCTGATTGGTCAAACAGTTGGCCAAGAACCATTCCAAAAAGAGTGGGGAGAAGAGAGGATTCCGATTCTTAGCTGGGACTTCCATGGCAAAGCTAAGCCTGGCCCAACCCTAGCATCTCCAATAATCAGTTTTGTGGACACTCCAAGATCTCCTGAATGGAGTGAATGTGTCCCTCCTTTCATTCCAGGACTGGATTTCCTCACTTGGGATGGGATGGGGTTTGTTATTGTCTAAGGCTCATTTCCAGCTTCCCACTCCCTCAGTGATGGAGTGGGCTTACAGTCCCTCTAGGTGCTGAAAGCCAGCATTAGCACTTCCATTTTGCCAACCAAAAGTTCTTCTTAAATGGACCAAGAGGATCTCAGTGCCATCCTTTCTCTTACCAAAACAAAGCAATCACAACAACAGAGTTTCTTGTCCCGCAGTAAGACCTAAGGTGACTAATTTTAAAGTCACTTTTTACTTAGAATTATTTTAATCTGGCCATTATATTTTCCCTATGAGAGATCTTAAGTTGAATGAAGTCTTCAAATTCAGAAAAAATGGAAGTCATTAGTCTTTTGGGCTTTCTTACCCCCAAGTCATCCTCTACACCAGGTTGCAGCTGTGTTATGGAATTCAGGAAGGGAATTAAAGTCAGGTGAACAGTAATAAATTAGGCACTGCACAGTCTAGTTAATGGGGCTACATTAAAGGTACACAATCTCTCCCCAGATCCTGGGGAGAACTTGTAAACAAATCCTAAAAGCACAGCTCTGTTCAAGGTCCCCTCTCCCCCATCTCCTCTGCTTTGTGTGTGTGTTTGTGGGGGTTTTTTAGAAGTATTTTTCTTTTTCGGGATAAATGATTCTGAGGGTAACACCCTCATTCCTGTTTATATGCTAACTTCAATGTTAGTAGCAATTAAAGTGCCTCATATAAAAATAGAGGACAAAATCTTTCTCATTATAGATTGGAAGCTCGCTTCTAAATTCTTTAAAATGAACACATTGCAAAGGGGGAAACAGGAGGAATGTAATGAAAAGATAACCCTGCTGCATGGTTACTGGTGGCCTAGACACGTGGCATCACGTGGGGGCTGACATAATTGACTCCTGATATCCCAAATAACTCATCCCTGAGAGTTTAAAGTATATTTAGTGTGTGCAATAGGGAGGCTCTTCTGTGACAGACTTTGCAGTGGAAATGTGTATTTGTTGCATGAATATTAGAACTAATTTGGATTCTTTTGCCACCACTCTGACTGTGGTGGGACAGGGCCCTGCAGCTTTCAGGGAGCTTTAAGCAGAAACTCTTGAGTCATTCAGAGTATGGGTTCATATCACTGTACTGTAACAGGCATGTATTTCCATTTTATCTCCTAATTAGCATCCCCATAGTGAAATGGTCACATGTGCACGGTGCTGCTCGAATATATTTATCCTCCAAAGTAAGGAAATCTGAAGTCTAATAAAGAGAGAATGGTATTGTGCAGACCCATTCCCCTCATTAGTATATTTGAGAGACAAGTACCGCAGCAGGACTGGCCGAGCGACCAAACGTCCAATAAAGAGCTAAGGCGATGGAAAAGTACTGCTGTGAATGCAAAGGCTTCAGAGCATATTTTACAGCTGATTCTGGTACAATTCTAATCTCTGTGCAAGTTGCCCCATATGGCTTGGACTCTCTGCTGCCACGTTAGACATTAGAAAGGAGAAAGTGGCAGTCTTTTCAAATGATTAAGGCATACCATGGTGAATAGCCTCTGCTCTCCTCCGCACTGAGGGAGTCTTTGAAATCCAGTCTCCCACTGAAACTCGGCGCTCTCAGCCTCATTATCTATGAAGAGAGTCTGAAAGGTTGTTCTGAGGCAGCCGAGCGCTGGCGGTGCTGCGCAGATGACTCGGTGCTGCCAGCAGGTTATTGGAGCCCTGGGGTTCTTCTGGTCTCACCTGCTCCACCTCAGCGGGTGGGAGAAGCAGCCTCCCTCAGGCTGTTCTTAATCACCGTCTGTGGACAGGAGGGTTGCACTCAAGTCATGTGCGACTCCCCACAGCAGTGGGGTCAGGTCAGCTTCTGTGGTTTCCTCAAGCCTCTGGCAGTGTAAATGCATTCAGGTTCATATATTCACAAGTACGCTCTTCTCCCTGGCTTTGAAGTTATCCTGCTAATGCTGGTGCTGGGCTAAGTTTTGGGAAGGTCCAGAAATATTTAGAATGAGGTTTGGCAAATATCTGACGACATCATAGCACATACTGTCAAGGAACACTGGGCTTTATTTACTGGCATGTGCTTGTCCTGATACGGTCTATTTATGGAGCTTTCTTTCCTTTCGGAGACCTCTGCTGCTGTTGCGCTGAAGACCAGATGTACTTCATCATATTCCAGTTTCCCTTCTCTGTGCACCCCCTGAGCTCCTGCTCCCCTGTTATTTTGCTTCCCCACACCCTCAAGGATGGCCTCTCAAGAACATGACAGGATAGATAAATTTTCACTGTTGCAAGGTTGACCCTTTAGGAATGTCTTAGTTGAAAACAAATGAAAAATTCTCAATAAAACACTAATACCCAATGTGACTCATCAGGGTGGGAGTGCAGTATATTTCCACCTATTTGATTGCAGAATCTTTTATTAGAGCGTGGTGTAGGCTTCATCATCTACGGAGCATTCTTTGAGAAGTAGTGGTCTCTGGGTACTCACTTCCATTCCCAGCATTCTGATTACTTTTCCTTGCAGTTCAAAAGCATAGTATCAGACCAGCCACCAGGACGTCACGTGGGAGCCTGTTAGAAATGTCAAGCTCCTTCCCAGACCTACATACTGATTAGAATCTGCATTTTACCAAGATGTCCAAGTGATTCCTATTCATGCTAAGGCTTGAGAAGCAATGCTTTAGACCATGGAAGTCAGTATTAACATTCTGACCTGAAACTGTTCTGAAGAACGTCACTAACAACAACCAAAAGACCTCTTTTCAGTCTCATCTTTCTTGTTCTCCTGGGTACTTTAATGTTGTACTGCTGAACAGTCCTTAAAACACTAGTGAGAAAATAATATATGTTCAAAATAAATAAGAAATGGTGCAAAATAAAAAGTTTAAGTTCTCCTGATCCAACCTTACATTTCTAAGTCTTAGAGATAACTGCAGGCTTCTGTTTTGTTGTTCTTATTGCTTTCAGAAATTTTCTTTGTGTATTTTGGTATACATGGGTTTTTATTGCACAAGTGATATCATATTGAACAGACTATTTTAACTTACTTCTTTTAGCAGTAAAATCAGGGACACCACTAGCTCACATGGAGACTGTTCTCTTCTCAAAACTGTCCTCCTTTATCTCCCTGATGTTTCTCCTTCTTGGTTATCCCCTCAGTCTCTGACCTTTCCCCCAATCTCTTTTGCTACCTTCCTTCTGATTCCTTTGTTTGACCTGAGTCCTTTCCCTGTCTTCCTTCTTCCCTCATTTTCTTGCTCTCATCCACACAGATTTTCAGCCACTGCCTCATGTGTAGCACCTCCCAGGCTTTGGAGAAGTCTTTCATTCTGGGCTCCAAGTCCATTTCCTCACTCTTTAGTGAACATCCTATAGACTACCCGCCTCCACCTCCCATTTAGTACATTGATGTCCTTTGTCAAAATCGGCTCCTTTCCTTCTTCTACTCCCTTCCTGAGTGAATGAAGGGATATCATTCAGGCTTCACTCTGGTATGGATATTCAGATCAGGTCTGGATCTGAGTAAAGGCTGAGTAAAGACTCAGTGGCCTGAGACCAAGTTAGAGGAAGAACCTGATTGTAAAACTTCAGTGGAAGTGTTGGCAGTAGTATTTGGCTATACAATTAACCATATTATCCAGGATGCTCTTAATATTTGAAAAATTATCAAAAACAAAGTACAAAATGTAAAAAAATAACTATTTGGAACTTTCAATAGGGCATCCAGTGATCCCAGTTTGAGAAATACTGGTTTAAGCCAGTGGTTCCCAAAGCATCCCAAAGCCTCAGCACGGGGTACCTCATAGTCTCCTGGAGTGCTGACTGAAAATGCAGATTCCTGTTTGGCCCCTGCCCTAGAACTGCAACATCAGGATGAACATAAACGTGCACTTTTAATAAGCATGCTAAAGAGAATTTTTTCTGTAAGCAGATGAGCTAAGCAGCCCAACCTGTAGTGAAAAATACCTTGGTGAGCGTGCCCTGGGCATATGGTGTTTTTTAATGAGAGAGAGTGAGGGGCACTCGGCTGTTTCCATCCCATCCCGTGCCCTGGGAGGCAGGCCTCTGTACCTTCTCTCTGCAGGCACCAGCTGCAGCAGCTGGAGCTTGCAGGGCTTAGCCCTCTGTAGTGGGGAAAAGCTTATCTCCTTAGGGGAGTGATTTGCAAGAAGACTCCCAGATGGAGGTCTTCTCAAAAAGACCTAGCATTTATGATGTTTATTATTACTTTTCATTGTTATTAATATACTAGATAGTGCTTCTGTCCTAAAATATTTTGGAGAGAACCAGAATAAGTGTGACCCATTTACTTTTCTTCCTGTAATTCCTTTTTTTAAAAAGTTAATATACTTTAGTCCCATATTTATTTGCTTCCATGAAAATGAATTAGTAAAATAGGCCATAAAGATTCTTGGACAGGATCTTTCTTTCACAATGCAGGTTTCATAATTGGTCCAAAGACTTATGTCCCTAATATTACAGCCACTTCCCCCATGCCAGATTTCAACAAGATGGACCAGAAACTGCTGGATAAAGTCTGGCTTCTGTGAGGATGTATGCAGTGTAAATATTTAGATGGAGACATTGAACCTTCCATTTTAGACTATTCAAAGCTATTAAGTTACTTTTATGAGATGCTGCCCAGTGATAGAAGGTATTCTCCTGGTTTAGCAGCACAGAATGAGGCTGCCAATAGGCAGTTCACCTTATTGGTTTTTCCTTCTGCAACAGTCACAAGGTTAGCATTGTCCCAGATTGCATATTGATCTGCTTTTTAAATCGTGGCTTCAGGACCTTGAAGAGATTTGCTCCAAATCTTGGTGACCCAGCACTTAAACTGTTTCTAGGGACAGATATTTTTGACACTTCACCTACAGGATGTATATATAGATCCAAAATTATTGTTGTAATATTTTGATGCCAAGTCCTTCAGACACAATGAACCCAACTCCCTAGTAAATTTTGCCTGGGCACAGAGTGGGGCATCATTTCAGTTCAGTCACTCAGTCATGTCCGACACTTTGGGACCCCATGGACTGCAGCACACCAGGCCTCCCCGTCCATCACCAACTCCCGGAGTTTATACAGACCCACGTTCATTGAGTTGGTGATGCCATCCAACCATCTCATCCTCTGTTGTCCCCTTCTCCTCCTGCTTTCAATGTTTCCTAGCATCAGGGTCTTTTCAAATCTGTCAGTTCTTTGCATCAGGTGGCCAAAGTGTTGGAGCTTCAGCTTCAGCATCAGTCCTTCCAATGAATATTCAGGACTGATTTCCTTTAGAATGGACTGGTTGGATCTCCTTGCAGTCCAAGGGACTCTCAAGAGTCTTCTCCAACACCACAGTTCAAAAGCATCAATTCTTCAATGCTCAGCTTTCTTTATAGTCCAACTCACATCTATATATGACTATTGGAAAAACCACATCTTTGACAAGATGGACCTTTGTTGGCAAAGTAATGTCTCTGCTTTTTTTTTTCAGATATTTGAAATACAACTTTATTCTGATTCTAAACAAAAAGGAATGGAAATGACAGTAGCAAACAAGATCCCACCTCTCAATATTGTCATGTGACTATAGCAGTCTTATATTTGAAACTCAAGGAGGAAACAATTGTGTTCCAAACCACCTAAATATTCAGGTCCAAAAAATGAAAGTTTTTTTTTTTTTAAACTGCCACATTCACTCCAAAGCCCATCCATCTCCTTCAGCATCCAAAGATTAAGCACATGCTCTGCTTAGCTATATAATAAAGTGGCAAACACGCCGCACCACTGACATCACAGGACAGTTGCCTATGAAACTAGACTTCTGATGCTGGGCCCCAGCTTCACTTTCTCACAGGTCATCATCTTCATCCGGGAGAGCAGTTGTCTGAGTAGCCTCTAAATCATGCTCATACTGTGCTGCCAAGGCTGGGTCCATGACCACCTCTGGTGGGGCAAGAGCAGACACGGCGACAAACTCCAAGTTAGGGTCTCCAGTCAGTTTTCTAGCAAGCCAGAGGAAGGGCTTTTCAAAGCTGAAGTTACTTTTGGCAGAAATGTCATAGTTCTGGAGATTCTTCTTTCGGTGGAAGACAATTGACTTTGCCTTAACCTTTCTGTCCTTAATATCCACTTTGTTGCCACACAACACAATTGGGATGTTCTCACACACTCATACCAGTTCCCTATTGCCAGTTAGGCACATTCTTGTAAGTAACTCTCGATGTTACGTCAAACATACTAGCACACTGAGCTTGTATATAATAGCCATCTCTCAGTCCACCAAATTTCTCCTGACCAGCTGTACCCCATACATTGAACTTAATAGGTCCTCTGTTGGTATGGAACATAAGAGGATGGACCTCAACACCCAAGGTAGCTACATACTTCTCAAATTCACCAGTCAGATGACGCTTCACCAGTCAGATGGCTTTTCCAGTACCACCATCACCAACCAAAAAAAGTTTGAACTGAACTTGGGGTTCTCCATGGGCAGCCATTTTGCGATATTACTTCCAGAAGCATCTCCACGCCCATCTGACTGAGCTGTCTCTGCTTTTTAATATGCTCTCTAGGTTGGTCTTAACTTTTCTTCCAAAGAGCAAGCGTCTTTAATTTCATGGCTGCAGTCACCATCTGCAGTGATTTTGGAGCCCCCCAAAATAAAAGTCTGTCACTGAGTGGGGCATAGATAAGCCCCTTAAGATGGATCCAAGTCCAACTTGCCTGTAGAGATAAGAGTTCACAGATGGCATATGTTCTGGTGCCTCTGAGAAATAATGACCCTATTTAGATGGTGATCCTGATTCTCTATCTAGTCCCTTTATCCTTCACATAAATCATCTTTGCTTACCGATGCAGTCATGGAGATTGGATACTATAATCCACGTACATCTAATTTTCAGCATCAAGACTCCAGAGGAGTCCCCACTCCTTTCAAATGCTAACTTCACTTTCCTCTAAATCTGGGTGGGGCACTCACAGTTATGGTCTCTGCTTCTGAATCCTACCTTTGTAACCCCACAAAACACTGCTGTAATACAGATAACATAAATTTTACCCAAGGTTATGCCAGCGCCACCAAAGGAAGACCTAATCAATTCAATTCATTCTTCCTTCCTTTGTTTCAGTCAATATGGTATACTGCCTGTCTGATGCAGGCAATATAGTGATGACCAAGGCAGACATGAATGCACCAATTGCAGGGCTTCATTTGGGTGGGTGAGGGGCTGACATTAAATAGAAATCAACAGAATGATGTGTTCTCGTGAGAGAGTACTTGGTGGTAGTGGAACTTGGATCAGAAGGTCAGAGAGGAGGAACTAAGGAATCAACTATGGCAAGACATCATTTTAAAACATTCTGGACAACAGACAATGCAAAAGCTACAGGCAAGAAAGTTCTGGGAGTGTTCTAGAAACTGAAAAAAAATGTCTCCATGGTTAGAGTTGTTTTGTTGTTGTTGTCGTCGTTGGTTTCCCTGGTGGCTCAGTGGTAAAGAATCTGCCTGCAGTGCAGGAGATACAGGTTCAGTCCCTAGGTTGGGAAGGGCCGTGGAGAAGGAGATGGCAACCCACTCTGGTATTCTTGCCTGGGAAATCCAATGAACAAAGGAGCCTGGAGGATATAGCCCATGGGGTCTCAAAAGAGTTGGACCTGATTTAGTGACTAAACAACAGCAACAAGGTTGGCAGTGCCTTTTCATGCCCAGGCCACAGTGCAAAGTTTGGTCTTTATCATGATATGACAGGGAGAGGGAAGTAGCAATGAAAATAAAGAAGAATGGCTGAATTTTAAGTTTATTTTGAAGATTGTCTTAATTGGACTTACTGATACAGTGGATTGGTATTTGGGGTGACTTTATTCCCACATCTCTCAAATTATATTTCAGTTTTTGTCACCATAATTATTATAAATAGATGCAAAAATATTTATAATAGGAAAAATACCCTAAGCCTCAATGCAGTTTCTTTATTCACTGAAGCCAATTTTTTTATGTCTACTATGGGAAAATCATCCATTTGGGTAATGCTGGCTCTGAAATATTCTCTCCCAGGCTGAGCTGTGTATCTAGTATATTTTTATGGCCAAGCATTGCGGGGTATAATAGTTATTAACGTGTTTTGGTGACAGTGATGTTTGAGTGGCTGAGACCGGAGCTGGAATAAGGGTCAAATATGGTACCTATGGAAGTTAAATAGGACATAGGGTGAGGTAGGCAGGGATGGGGGACAGCAAGTTGGTTCTTTAAAAAGAGTTAGGTATAATTTTGGCGAGGGCCAGGAACTCACAAAAGCTTCAGAAAGTCTAAAGTGAAATTCCAAATATGGATCAAAATTATACTAACAAGCAAAGATGGTAGCTCGCCAGAAAGCAGAGGATAAAGTCAGAGAAAAGGTAGTTTAAGGCAAACACTCAAACTGGGGTCTGAAGTGGGAACAAGTATATCACTGGCCCTAGTGAACTTCAGCTCAAGCCTGCAGTTGATTATTGTTATTTGTGATTACTCAGTGCTTCCTGAGTCAGCCTTATCTCTTTAATGGTCCTTTTGGCTTTTAAATGACCTAGGGGTCCTCTTCTGCCAAGGAAAGCCTTGATCCAGGACTCTTTCTCTCTTCTTGTGGAAACTGAGGGCATGTGGCAGGGAGAGTGGATTAGGGACTCAGTGGAGACATTTGTTTTTCTAGACAGTGTTTCTCAAAGTGCAGTTGGGGACCATTGACATCATAAACTGTTTGATAAAATACAGATTCCTAGGCTCACCTCCAGGATCTCCTAAGAATGGGCTGAGGAATCTGCTTCATTAGGTGGCTCCCCAGTAAATCCTAGGCACACCAGAATTTGAGAACTATCGTTCCAGGGACTGTGTTGAGGCTGACCTCTCAAAGCCCTCAGAGTTATCTTTGTCAGGTTTTTTTCTCTTAAGTGTCCCATCTTTTTCAGGGCCTGGGCCAGAATCCTGCCAGGCAGGTTTTCTGATTGAGCTTGCTGCTGCTGCTGCTAAGTCACTTCAGTTGTGTCTGACTCTGTGCGACCCCATAGACAGCAGCCCACCAGGCTCCCCCGTCCCTGGGATTCTCCAAGCAAGAACACTGGAGTGTGTTGCCATTGCCATTTCCTTCTCCAATGCATGAAAGTGAAAAGTGAAAGTGAAGTCACTCAGTCGTGTCTGACTCTTCGCGACCCCACGGATGGCAGCCTACCAGGTTCCTCCGCCCATGGGATTTTCCAGGCAAGAGTACTGGAGTGGGTTGCCATTGCCTTCTCTTGATTGAGCTTAGGTGTTTTTAAATGGTTTATATGTGGGATTTAGAATGAAATTTGTACTGTCAACTCTGAGACTTCCACCTCCTTATAGGAGAAGTGGAGGGGGGATAGTGTGAGCACAACCTGGACTTACAGGCTTATTCTGGAGGTGCTACTGCTATCTTCCCACCCCACAGAGGCTCCAGAACAAAGATGTGCAAAGGGCGGGCAGGGACACAGCTAGCTAACAGTTATTGTTCCCAGTAGTTTGGGGCCTTCTGGTGATTTTGGAGGGAGAGCAATGAGCAGTCCTGAGAAGAGATCTTAGTTCCCTCCCCAGGAATTAAACCTGGGTGGCCTGGATGAAAACCAAGAATCCTAACCACTAGACCACCAGGGACCAGAGGCTAGAAGCAAAGTGGCCCTGGCTCTTGCCTCTATTTGAAAGCAAGAATGTTTCAAGGAGGCAAACACTAAACGCAGGTACTACATTTATTATTAGAGACACAGCACAATGTATGAAAGAGCACACAGGAAAACAGTTTATCCAACTCAGGAGCAGGGCAGAGATACACACCCAGAGAGAGTGCGGACACCGAGGAGCTCAGGAATCAGACACTAGGCGGAGACACACACTGGAGAGGAGTGTGGGTGTCCTGAGTGAGGAGGACCGCGGTACAGAGGGACGTAAATCACTTACATAGGAAAGTCCTTCCGTGTCTTTGTTTCCCTTTGGCCCATTATCTTGTTTCCTTCTTCATACTGCTGGTCCATGGACCCTCCCCAAGATGCGTGTGCAACTTTTTGCCAAGATGGATCCCACCGCAGAGGCCTATGAGTGCATGTCCACGTTTATTATGGGGTGGGGTCCCCTCCCTTTTCAACCCCCAAGAAGCCTTCTGCGCTTGTGCAGACAGGGAAGTCTTCCTTGACCTCAGGAGTGGATACCTTTTCTCTTTGCTTTAGCAGAGCTCAGCTTTTACCACTAGCTTTGTCCTTGGAGGGTCTGGGTGAGAACAAAGCTTGAATTTTACTCCACTTAACAGATACCAGGTGTCCAGCCCAGAGGCCCACTGTCTCCTACCTCACTGGGCCAGAGGAGTTCTCCAAATGGCCTCTGCCCATAGCTTAGAAAATTCATGGGAGAGGGAGAAAGCCTCAGCCTGGGGTTGAACAGTATGCTTCCAGTGACAAATGAAGTAGCAAGCTTAATCTTCTTACACAGATCAAAAATTTCACTACCACTGATAAATAATTCAGCTCAAACCTGCATACTCTGGTAAACACAGCATTCTGATTTAACTCTTCTGGCTGGTACCTCTTTTACAACTCAGCTGAACACTGAAATCTTGGGAGATTTCTCTAAATGCAAAGCACTTACAAAAGCAGAATATGTGTTCCAAAGCTATCTTTTTTTTTTTTTTGCTCTCAAATTCACTTTTGTTTACCTCCCCCTAACATCTGTAGGAAATTTGATGCTATATCTAAAAACGCAGAAAAAGCCAAGTAAAGCCGGGAATGGCTTTCATATTGATTTTCCCCACTCACTGTAAATGTCTGTTGCCATCCAGTGGTTGTGATGAAAATATCCAACCTCTACTTTTTAACCTCATCTGAAGCCACTAGGATTTGAAATTACACGTTTCAAATTTACAGAGTTCCTGGGTTAGGATGTAAGAAAATGTATCTTTCAGTGATTTTCCAGTGTCCATGTGACTGCACCGTTGGTATAGGGATTGATCATTTAAATTGTCATCCATATTTTCCTTGAAATAAGCACGAGGACAGAGGTCAAAAAAAATTCCTAAAAGGGTAACCTGGTTTGTACCAGAATTAATTTTAAGTTAGCCATTTTGCCTGTGCCCAAAAATATAATATCATATAGGATTCATGAATCAAAGTTTCATACTAACTGGAGTTTTTTGATCAACACCCTCCTTTTATATTGAAGTCAGATTTGAGGTACAATCAGTTGTTCTCGGTGATGTTGCAGGGGTAAAAGAACCAAAATTTGAGATAAGGTCTCCTGGCTCTGATCCAGTGCCCTTTTCCAACTAAATTGATTTCCAGGTAGTTGACTTGTTTGTAAGTAAACCTAAATGCTTCTGTATGTGAGGTGGCTTTATAATTTGGAGATTAAGATTTAATATCTTAAACATATACTGCTGTAAATAGTTTTATAATGGTGCATGAAGCACAGTTAGATCAAGTGGTAGTGTGGTCAATGATGTGGAAATTCAGTCCAGTCACCTGCAGAGGATTTAATTTTTTTTTTAATTTTTAAATTTTAGGTTAGCCAAGTGACGGTCAAATCACTTTACATAGAGTCACAGTTTTCTCAAATGTTAGACAAATAAAATCATAAATAACTTGGTTCTAGATATGAGTAGAATGGCCTCAGTGTTGATGTGTCCTTTTTATTTTCTCTCTCTTCCCTTTGTTGGGGTCCACATTTTAAAGCCCTTTCTTATTCTGAAAACAGAATCTTGAAATTTTGAGTAGATTTTATTTATCCCACAAGTCTGTGCTCTACTTCAGTTAGTTCAGTCTCTCAGTCATGTCCGACTCTTTGCGACCCCATGAATCGCAGCATGCCAGGTCTCCTTGTCCATCACCAACTCCCGGAGTTCACTCAGACTCACATCCATCGAGTCAGTGATGCCATCCAGCCATCTCATCCTCTGTCGCCCCCTTCTCTTCCTGCCCCCAATCCCTCCCGGCATCAGAGTCTTTTCCAATGAGTCAACTCTTCGCATGAGGTGGCCAAAGTACTGGAGTTTCAGCTTCAGCATCATTCCTTCCAAAGAAATCCCAGGGCTGATCTCCTTTAGAATGGACTGGTTGGATCTCCTTGCAGTCCAAGGGACTCTCAGGAGTCTTCTGCAACACCACAGTTCAAAAGCATCAATTCTTCGGCACTCAGCCTTCTTCACAGTCCAACTCTCACATCCATACATGACCACAGGAAAAACCATAGCCTTGACTAGACGGACCTTTGTTGGCAAAGTAATGTCTCTGCTTTTGAATATGCTGTCTAGGTTGGTCATAACTTTCCTTCCAAGGAGTAAGCGTCTTTTAATTTCATGGCTGCAGTCACCATCTGCAGTGATTTTGGAGCTCCCAAAAATAAAGTCTGACACTGTTTCCACTGTTTCCCCATCTATTTCCCATGAAGTGATGGGACCGGATGCCATGATCTTCGTTTTCTGAATGTTGAGCTTTAAGCCAACTTTTTCACTCTCCTCTTTCACTCTCATCAAGAGGCTTTTTAGTTCCTCTTCACTTTCTGCCATAAGGGTCGTGTCATCTGCATATCTGAGGTTATTGATATTTCTCCCAGCAATCTTGATTCCAGCTTGTGTTTCTTCCAGTCCAGAGTTTCTCATGATGTACTCTGCATATAAGTTAAATAAGCAGGATGACAATATACAGCCTTGACGTACTCCTTTTCCTATTTGAAACCAGTCTGTTGTTCCATGTCCAGTTCTAACTGTTGCTTCCTGACCTGCATACAGATTTCTCAAGAGGCAAGTCAGGTGGTCTGGTATTCCCATCACTTTCAGAATTTTCCACAGTTTATTGTGATCCACACAGTCAAGGGCTTTGGCATAGTCAATAAAGCAGAAATAGATGTTTTTCTGGAACTCTCTTGCTTTTTCCATGATCCAGCGGATGTGCTCTACTTACAAAGCCAAAAATCCTGGCTTTCACTTTGACTTCTAAACCCCTAGTTCCTGTGTAGACCACATCTTTCCCTCAGATCCTGTTCAGTTCAGTTCAGTTCAGTCACTCAGTCGTGTCTGACTCTTTGCAACCCCATGGACTGCAGCACACGAGGCCTCCCTGTCTATCACCAGCTCCCAGAGTTTACTCAAACTCATATCCATTGAGTCAGTGATGCCATCCAACCATCTCATCCTCTGTCATCCCCTTCTCCTCCCACTTTCAATCTTTCCCAGCATCAGGGTCTTTTCCAGTGAGTTAATTCTTTGCATCAGGTGGCCAAAGTATTGGAGTTTCAGCTTCAGCATCAGTACAGCAGAGACTAATGCCCTGGAGATTGATGGCAAAGTCCTCTTTTATATTTCAGCTATACTGTTCATCTGTCAAATCTGGACTGATTTGCCTCTAAGATGAGGCAGAAGATCGTTCACTTGAACTGTAAGTTTTATCTCCCTTTTGCATATTTGTTCTTGTGATTTATAAATGCTCATTTTGTAACGGGTAAAGATGGATCAGTTTCCACCAAATTGATACTTCCTCTTCAATCGTTTGCTTTCCTGGAGGCTCAGCTGGTAAAGAATCCACCTACAATGCAGGAGACACCGGTTCCATTCCTGGGTTGGGATGATCCCCTGGAGAAGGGAACAACTACCCACTCCAGTATTCTGGCTTGGAAAATTCCGTGTACTGTATAGTCCATGGGGTCTCAAAGAGTCAGACCCGACTAAGTGACTTTCACTTTCACTTCACTTCCATAGTGTAGCGTCATTGCTGGGTAAGACTGTTTAGTCAGCCCCTGCATTTTCTAGCCCTCTTTGCATGTAGATGAAGCTAAACACCTGATTGTTATCAGTGGGATGTAATTGGAAGTGATGTGGGTCACATCTGGGGCAAGGTGGCTAAGATGTAGTTGTGCCTTTTCTTCCTTCAGGCTGTGAGGGATAACAAAAGGGAAGGCGCCTGGGCCTCTGAATGACTGCTTGGAGGGAAGCTGCCTGCTAATGAACACACATATTGCTCTATTAAGTTAGCCCCAAAACAGATTTCTCCCATGGTAAGGGTTGTTACCATAGCCAGCCTCATCTTGACTAGTATGGTAACTCATGATGTAAAGCTGAGGTTAAGAAAGAAGATCTACAGTTAGAACGTATGTTGGACCATATGTCCCACAGTTGTAGAAGTTTTATGTTTTGCCTCTCCTTCTCTCTACCTTTCTCCTTTGTACTCTCCTTTGCTGATGCTAATTGATCCTACTGTTAGAAATGCTGGTGAGGTTAACTCTGAGCAAATTAGAAAATAACACTCTTGTCCTCAAGATGTTCTGTTGCTACTTATCTAAATATTGTCATAAAACTGAACAAATCTTTAATAACCACAAGGTGAATAGTTCATGTTCTCTGGAGTTCTGAAAAGCAAGAAGCAGCCCTGCTGGTGACCCTCAGGTCCACTAGAACAGAAGCATAGAAAGTTTCTGTGAGACAGAACACCGGGAGAACTGAAGAAGTCCCACTGATAGGGAAGGCCCAAGGCAGGATCTTGGGGTCCTCTACCTCCCACATCTGGTGTATCCCTGACCTGCAGCTACTCAAGACCCCCCACTTTGGAACCCAGTGCTCCTGAGATCACCTGCTTCCCTTTCAGAAATGCATTTTCTGTATCCTGTTTCCCTGGAGTCCCTGATACTCTCCATTTCCTAGAGTGCACTATAGAGGTAATGTAACAAACCAGTTCTTTTTGTGTGTGTGTTAGCGAGCTACTGTGTGATCCCTTCTATGTAACAGATCTGAGGGAATGAACCACCCGAGGGTAGAGCTGGTCTACTCTGGAGAGTCGTTTTCTCAGTCCAAGACTCTGTTCTCAATACTAAGTGTTCTGAAACACAAATGTATCTGAATCTGATATAAACCAGAATGCCCATTTCCAGTTTACCTGGAGATGTGTCAGGAGAATTCCACCCCAATGTGGAGATAAGCTCATTGTTGCCTGGTGGGCATAGAATTGGGGCAAGAAAAGTAGATTGTTTCATTGAAAATTTCCACCATACTTTGGCAGCCTGTGAACTGTTCTGGTCTCTAAGAACTTGGGTCCTTAACTAGAATCAGAGCAGCTATTCCCTGCTGCTGCTGCTAAGTCACTTCAGTCATGTCCGACTCTGTGCAACCCCATAGGTGGCAGCCCACCAGGCTTCCCCGTCCCTGGGATTTTCCAGGCAAGAACACTGGAGTGGGTTGCCATTTCCTTCTCCAATGCATGAAAATGAAAAGTGAAAGTGAAGTCGCTCAGTCGTGTCTGACTCTAGCGACCCCATGGACTGCAGCCTGCCAGGCTCTTCCATCCATGGGATTTTCCAGCCAAGAGTACTAGAGTGGGGTGCCATTGCCTTCTCCGAGCTATTCCCTGTGCCTGTGCCTAAAGTGTTTCCCGCCTGGTGGCCCCTTATCTAGAGTACCTTTCTCCAAACTCTGTATTGTTTTAACTGCGTATCATGAACCAGCTGGGTTTGGATCCTGGTTCTACCATTTGTTACTAGCTGTGATTTTCAGCAGTTACCCTGTCTGCACTTAGATTTTTTCACTTGTTCTAAATGGAGAATAGTACCAGCATCACAGGATTCTTGTGATAAGTAATTTAGATGATTTAAGTTATTACCCTCTCATTTTATTACTATTTAAATATTTATGTTAATAATAACCATACAGTGAGTGGAGCTTTGGAAGAATCTAGTCCAGCTACTCATTTAGTACAAAAATTCTTTCATAATATTTCAAATATCTTACAGGTTATCTCTATATGCTGCGGTTTGGCTGTTTTCCAGTGATTAATATGAAGTTGACTTGATCTCACTAATAAGCTCATTCCTAAGCATATTGTTGAATGGGTTGCCCATAGGGAGGTTTCTTAAAGCCCACAGACCCAACTGATCATCTTTTTGAGTAGTTTTTTTTTTCCCAAGATACATATGCTTAGGCCCTACTCTAAATATCCCAGAGTATAATCTTTGAGTGTTACATATGTCGATGAGTACTTTCAATGTCCCTTGGGTGATTTAACATGTCTATCTAGGGTTTACTGCTGCTGCGTTAACTCCATCCATGGTGTATGGGCTCCCAATAGTCTCATTTGTTGTCTCTCCCTAGGCTCCAGTATTCTGTATTTAGTTTGTTTGAGTTAGGCCATACTTTAGTAAGGAACCCTCAAATCTCAACGGCTTATCTCAACAGATGTTTATTTCTAGCTCATATAAAATCTTATGCTCATTGATGGGAGCTCTTTTTTTATCCAATTACAAGGGATCCAAGCTTCCTCCCTCCCATGCCACTGAATATCAACATTTAGCTTCCCAGGTTTCCACCCCAGGGGAAGAGAGCTGGAGGGGCACATTAGCTCTTCAAAGCTTCCTCCTGGAAATGAAACATGTCACTTTTGCTTATGGTCCATTGGCCAGAATTAGTAATGTGACTCTCCCCTGATGCATGGGACACTGTGGAAACTGGATGAGCATCAAGTCTTTATCACAGACCTCTTGTGTAATTATCTCTTACTGTAGATCTTCATAGTACTTATCATTACCCAGTATATTAAATATGCATTTTTATTGTTTATTTCTTGTTCTTACCACATAGATCTTAAGCTCTTTGAGATTACATACTTTCTTTCAGTGCTCTATTTCCAGTGCCTACAATTGCACCTGATAAGTTTTTAAGAGACTCAATAAACATTTGGTGACTAAATGAGCAGTGACTCTAGACACACAGATGAAGCCCCAGAAGTATATTATGGGATTTTATTGTATGTCAGTGTGTTTTATAGATTGTACTCTTTTCTAAGAGCTCATTTAAATGTTATTGAATCCAGTGAAAGATTAAAGAATAATAGGCTAATTAAGAAGAGAACATTGCTTGTGAATCCCCACTTACTCATGAAGGGCATCTACCTCTTGGCTGCACTCTCCTAGAGTGATCAGCCCAGGAAAGGGCAAATGGAGTCAGCAAAGAAAGATGCTTTCTGAGGTTCCGCTGATAAAGCCAATAATAGATTTGAGTTGACAAAGCAGAAGGTGACATCACTGTAGGCCACTGTTCAGCTTTTCTTTGCTGAGCCTATGGAATTTGTGCAAGACTAGTCTGTTGAAACTTTATAACCCTCATAAAATGGGAAAACTTTCCGCAGTAAATGCTTCTTGTTGTTTTGAATACAGCACAACCCAATTAAAAATAAGGTTTGTTATTAAAGTTGTATTACATAGTGATTAAGGCATGAGCTCTGGAATCAGACAGCTTTGGGTTTGAACCCTAGTCTACCACTTGCTGGCTTAAAACTTCTGAGGTTTCATCTGTAAAATATGGCTAGTAATTCCTACTCTCTTGAATTGTAATGAAATGTAAATTGAATACATTGAAACTGTTTTTAAAGAGCTTAGGCTAGTAGAAGACCTGGCACATTGTAAATGGAAGCAGTTATTATCACATTTCATGATTTGATCACGTTTTCTGTACAGGCAGGCTGCCATCGTAATGGTGGTTATGAAGGGTAAGGCAGCACAGATGGGCTCCCCTTGGTAGATCACCCCTTGGCCTTCCAAGGCTGTCTGTATGGCAGGCCTCCAGATCATAGCCACAGTAGCCTGGCCATGCACCTGAGCTCCATCAGCATCTTGCCCTCCTTCTGTGCACTCAGCATTTCTGTTATCCAGAATGCAGAAGATCCAAGTGGACTGCTTCATCACCATTTGATGCTCTCCTGTCACACCTCACCTCATCAGTATTTAGCTTAAGCTCCCAACTCTGGTCCAATCAGATTTCTGTCAACACAGAATGACCAGGCAGTAGCAGCTTAAACAGAAATAACCATTAAGACTATTTTCCATTACAGGGCTTCCCTATAGCTCAAATGGTAAAGAATCTTCCTGCAATGCAAGAGACCAGGGTTCAATCCCTGGGTTGGGAAGGTCCTCTGGAGAAAGGAATGGCAATCCACTCCAGTATTCTTGCCTGGAGAAGTCCATGGACAGACAAGCCTGACAGGTTGCAGTCCGTGGGGTCGCAGAGTCGGACACGACTGAGCAACTAGCCCGCGCACACAATGAACACACATATACTTTCCTTTAAAAGGGACTGAATTCATGGCAGACTTGGAATGTTACAGATGCCTCTTCCTCATTTCTCAAAGCATGACTCTACACAAAAAAGATTCACCCCTCTGATTTGTTTGTATGGGAAACTATATTTGAAATAACATTGGGGGCAAGGTTTAGCAACCTTCTCACCATTATAAACATGAAATCTCCCCTTTAGAGTTAGACAGACAAATCCTTGAGGGTTTCTTATATAAAATGCTTCAGATAATGGCCATTTCTTTCAAAAATCACTTCCTTTTTTTTTTTTTATATGCTTTCAGTTATCCTAAGTGGGGAGGAAACTTTGACATTCTTCCACTCCAGGGCAGTCTCTTGTCTGCCTGGTCCCCTAGAAGCAGGCAGACTGGCATCAGGCAGGGGCAGGATTTGTGCAGTATTTCTGTCCCCATCTAGGGAGGTTTCTTACAATATCTTGCTTACTTGGTAAATTTTGCTTTATCTTCTTTGTCCAACATTTTCATGATTTCAAAAATAATTGTTCATTAGCCCACTCCAGAAATCCACACAGGGTATTTCACAATAATATTTAAGCACTGACAAAGTGCTTAAAATAGTATGTATTTTAATCATTCTTTAAAGGAGACAAGATTAGGGTTGACCCTTCAAATACTTAATTCTTACCTCTGATTTGAATGAGCACTCATGCTTCTATTTTTTTCAAGATATTTAAAATAGATTATTATAGAAAATTTCAAAGATACATTGGAGAGAATAGTATAATGAATTTCCAAATATAGAGCTACAAAATTTAACAGTACCATTTTTATCATGTTTCACCTAATTTGGGGGGAGCATTTGAAAATTAAGTCTCAGCCACCAATATGTTTCCTCTCCTAAATACTTCAGTGTGCTCTCTAAAACTAGGAACTCGTCTTATGTAACCACAGGACCACTGTTACATCTAATGCCCAGTTCATATTTAAATTTCTTAAGAATCCTCTGCCTTTTTTCAGTTGGTCACTTTTAATTAGCCAATGAACAAATATCCCTCTTCTATTTTTCAGTTATACTAACTGTAATAAGAACATGAAACAGTGGAAACTTCCCTTGGTTAGTGTTTTATATGATGATTAGATATATTTTCTTTTTTCCCAATATTTAATATGAAAATTTTCAAGCATACAGACTAATAATACAGAACAATTGAAATAATTCTTCAGCGCGTACCTGTTTACATGGTCTTATTTTAAATTCTTTCCCTACCTTTTTATTGTGACTGGGACTTGATAGTCTTTATACCTCAGATTCAGTGAGAAAGTGAGTATTCTGTGACTCCTTTTTAGGTGGAAGCCTTACATAATGTTTGTAAAGCAGATGGATAATATGCTGATTACTTTGCATGGTTTATAAATCTTGAGGGTATCTTCTTCTCCAACTGGGTAGCCTATGCCAACCTATAAATATTCTTAAGCCTGGCTTTCAGTTGGCAGTGTTTTTCTGGGGCATCCCCAGAGAGCCAGGTGCTGTGTGCTGTTGACAGCGGCATCACCATTGCGGGTTAAGTGAGAAAAGAACAAGCCACCCCATCTAATACTGAAGCAATTGGAACAGGCAGTGTGTTTACACCTTATGCAGTGTCAGTTGTATTTCAACAGTATCCAAAAATATCATGGAAAGGTACTTAGAAAAGAGAAAAACAAATCTGGTTTTTAAAATGTCTATCTGAGGGTTGCTGCTGTTGCTATGGAGATCAGAGAAGCAGATTTTCACAGCTTTACCACACTGAGCTTGCTTTTGAACAGATTCATGAGACTTGTGAGCTTTTTTTGCTCCTATTCTAGGTGGTTTTGTTAGACATAACCTTGCCTGAATAACATTAACATACCGCTTGTGTGAAAGCACGTTAGATGCTAATGCTTGGAGTTGTTTTTAGCAGAACAGTTTAACAATACCAGATTCATTTTTCATCTGCATGTTTTTAAATAGACTCATTCTCCTAATCAGCGTTAACATAGAGCTCAGCTTGGAGCATAAGGAAATGTTAGTTTAATATTTTAGTGCCATCTGCTGTAAGTTTCATGGCATTCTACCCCATCTGGTTTATTTGCAGCTATTCCTCCCCTCCTTTTTTTTAGTCTTAGTAGAACGCAGCAAATCTCTTTCCAAATCTTTTGTAATATTTGGCCCTGTTCCTTCCTACTGATCACTGGCTGAGGCTTTCGTCAGAGGAATATGTTCCCTTGGCTCTGGGTGTTCATTTCCTGAAGACTTCCGTTTCGATTTAGTGGGATATGCGTGTGCATGCTTTCATATATGTGTGATAATGATCAAGCAGTTAACATATTCCTAGACCTCTTTGCTTTATCTCAAATGATAGTTTGTTGATGGGTGAATATTTGTAAATTCAGCAGCATCACTAGGTAAATAATTATTGAAAGCCTATTAACATGCCAGGCTTTTTCCTAGGCACAGTGGGGGTCAGGGGGAGAGTGGCAAACAAAGCAGATGCCCTGCTCCCGTGGAGTTCAGTTAGTGGAGGAGTCTAACAATATACAAGGAAACACATACTATAGTATCACATATTATAGTATAGTGGTAAGTGCTGTGAATTAAAAAATAAAGCAGGCTAAGGGGAGCTGCTTTAAATAGGATGGTCAAAGATAGATGATAGAATTAAAATATTGTAATGAACACCTCTAACCTTAAGGTCACTAACAAGGACAACAAATGTGCCCTTCAACCCTGTGCCTTGAGGGTCTTGTTAAAGTCAACTTATTGTTAATCAGTTATCTTTTAACATTAAGCAGAAACATTACACAGATGAAAAATCTGTCCTTTAAGAGCTGTCAGACAGTTTGTGCTGTTGCTCTGGAACTTGGTGGACCTAGGATTTGATTTAGGTGAGCTGTAATTCAGCACGTGATTAGAGCTCCCATATGTGTCTAATTCTCTGCTAGGTTCTGTGGGGACACCTGAGGACTTTAAGTCAGAACCTACTCTCCAGAAGTAGCTTTTAAGTGAATATTCCACTAACCCTCAACCCATCCAGGGGTTAGAATAAATACAAATGGAAATGTAAATAATAGCACCAGGTATCGTTATGATTAATTCTCACCACAAATGCTGTCAGTTTTAAGTTCAATATTGGGTGTCAGAGGAGGGAAAAGTGTGAAGATATCCAGTGCACTTCTCTGTACCTACCCTCTTTAAAGATCGGTTTGCACCAAAGCATTGAGCACATGGAGATTGCTAATATTCCTGTCATTAGAAACAAAGGATTTTCTCAATTACGTAATTAGAGCTATGAACAACCAGGTGGATTCCGGTGTGCGTATTCTATATGTTTGCTCACACATGTTAATCTACTAACACGTTCAAGTGCGCATTCATTCATTCAAGAATCAAATCTCTGGCACCTACTGCATGGTTGCGACGGGGCTGTGTCTGGACAAAGATAATAAGATAACAGTCTTTGCCCATGAGGCATTTGTAAGGACAGACAAATACACAAATTAATGCAATAAAGTGTTATAGGAATAATAAAAGCCATGCCTTTCCTAGCTCTCTCTATGTTACTGATTTACATTGCCATGATTGAGATGTTGTATGAGTACTCTGACCTTACTGGCCTGATTTTCCGATATCTTAAAAAATCTGGGGCACGGAAAAGTATTAGTAGAATAATGATTCCTATCCCTTTCTTACCTTGAGGAGAAAGATTGAATTGTCTGAAGTGATGACAGCATTTGTTTTGGCTTACTGTGAAATGAGCCACATAAACAGAATCGTTGATTCAATAGCTTGAATACCATCACTAGATGCTGTAGTGAAAGTACAGCAGTGGGAGTTGAACAAAGGGTAAAAATGTATTTTCTCTCTGTTTTTCTGTTTATACAGTGTACTTAAAGTCACTGGCTAACTTCAGAGACCCATTAGCCTTCTGTATAATTAGATAAAAATGCTTACCTCAGTAGAGGCTGATCCCAGGGTAGCTGCAAAGTGAGGTGGGTTGGTGCTGTGTTCATTCCTAAGGATTCACAGCTCCTCTGCCCTATGCCTGGGCGCTTGTGGTAGGCTGCATGAAAGCAAAAGTAAAATTGATTTTGGGAACAGGGGGAAGCTGTTGAATGTCTAATTTATCCTCCACTCTCTGGGGTGCTTTTAATAAGCTTTTTCTGTGTATAAAGGAGAATTTAAAGTCCATTCTATTACCCTTACTGTATATAAAATTTTCATCCAGTTGAGTTCTACTTTTCAAAGCCAAGGAAGTGTTTGTTCGGCTAACTAAAAACTATAAATGCTGCTTTTTGCTGAGTGTTTATATTGATGGTCCAGCTTTCTGATTACTCACTTCTCCTCCTATCCCCCGATCCAATATGCTCAGTTGGCATCAAAATGGTATTTTTATGGTCTTTGGTGCAACCTTTGTGAGAGGTGGATTTTTCCTCCTAATCTTTGTGTCAGGGAAAGTCAGTAGTAGCAGCAGCTGCAGAAGGTCAAACTCCAGGAATAACATTGGCTCTTTCCAGATGCTTTTCTCTTCTCTCTTCCCTCTCACTAACTGGCAGCTTGATTTTTTCTGTAATTTCCTTTTAGCTTCCCCGATGGTGTGGTGATAAAGAATTCGCCTGTTAATGCAGGAGATGTGGAGACCCAGGCTCAATCCCTGGGCCTAGAAGATTCCCTGGAGTAGGAAATGGCAACCCTCTCCCATATTCTTGCCTGGAAAATTCCGTGGGGTTACAAAAAGTAGCAGACAACTCAGCACACAGACATAATTTCCTTTACTTCTGTGCTGTCTACACAGGACAATTCTGAATTCAAAAAAGAAAAACCTGGCCATCACTTTATTCTGTTGTAGGGTCATCCTGTCAATGGAAACAAGGACTAGTGTGTAGATGCTATTGACTCGAGGCCTTTGGAGTTCTAAAAGCTGACTTTTAGGTGCCAGCAGGTTTTCAAAGGTCTGACTATTTCTTCCCCTGATTGTGCCCACTGTTTTTTCATTCCGTCTTCACAAAGGCATAAGGAGTAGTTTGCTGAGTGGGAACATTGTTAAATATTGGATGGGATTTTTGAGTAATGTTGTTTAATCTCAATAGATCTCTGAACCTCACAGAAATTTGACTATTTGAAGGTTGTTCATAAAAGGATTAGAATTCTTGAATTTTTATGATGGGACCATGATATGGTCTGAATATTTGTGTTCCTCTCCAAAATAAATTCCTATGTTGAAATACTAATTCCCAAAGATTATGAGGTGAAGTTTTTGAGAAATGTTTAAGAAACCATTGCCTATCCAAAGTCATGAAGATTTACCTTTGTGTTTTCTTCTAAGAGTTTTATATTTTTGGCTCTTACATTTAAGTCTTTGATGCATTTTGAGTTAATTTTTTATTTAATGTGAGATAGGAGTTCATTCTTTTGTATGTGGATATCCAGTGGAGGTGATGAAATTCCAAATGAGCTATTTCAAATCCTAAAAGATTATTGCTGTGAAAGTACTTCACTCAATATGCAAGCAAATTTGGAAAACTCAGCAGTGGCCACAGGACTGGAAAAGGTCAGATTTTGTTCCAATCCCAAAGAGAGGTCAAAGAATGTTCAAACTGCCATACAGTTGTGCTCATTTCACATGCTAGCAAGGTAATGCTCAAAATCCTTCAAGCTAGGCTTAATAGTACATGAACTGAGAACTTCCAGATGTACAAGCTAGATTTAGAAAAGGCAGAGGAACCAGAGATCAAATTGCCAACATTCACTGAATCACAGAAAAAACAAGGGAATTAAAAAAAAATCTACTTTTGCTTCATTGACTATGCTAAAGCCATTTACTATGTGAAAATACTACTGTATTTCCACAGCAAACTGTGGAAAATTCTTCAAGAGATGGGAATACCAGACCACATTACCTGCCTCCTGAGAAACCTATATACAGGACAAGAAGCAACAGACTGGGCATGGAACAACAGGCTGGTTCAAAATAGGGAAAAGAGTACGTCAAGTCTGTACTGCATATTGCCACCCTGCTTATTTAACTTGTACGCAAAGTACATCATGCGAAATGCTGGGGTAGATGGCTCAGAAGCTGGAATCAAGATTGCTGGGAGAAATATTAACAACCTCAGATATGCAGATGATACCACTCTAATGGCAGAAAGTGAAGAAAAACTAAAGAGCCTCTTGATGATGGTGAAAGAGGAGAGTGAAAAAGCCATCTTAAAGCTCAGCATTTAAAAAACGAAAATCATGTCATCCAGTCCCATTACTTCATGACAGATAGATGGGGGAAAAGTGGAAACAATGATAGATTTTCTTTTGAGGGGCTCCAAAATCACTGTGGATAGTGACTGGAGCCATGAAATTAAAAGACACTTGCTCCTTGGAAGAAAAGCTATGACCAACCTAGACAGCATATTAAAAAGCAGAGATATTACTTTGCCCACAAAGATCCTTCTAGTCAAAGCTATGGTTTTTCCAGTAGTCATGTATGGTTGTGAGAGTTGGACCATAAAGAAGGCTGAGTGCCAAAGAATTGATGTTTTCCAATTGTGCTGGAGAAGACTCTTGAGAGTCCCTTGGACAGCAAGATCAAACTAGTCAATCTTAAAGGAAATCAACTCTGAATATTCATTGGAAGGACTGATGCTGAAGTGGAAGCTACAATACTTTGGCCACCTGATGCAAAGAGCCAACTCATTGGAAAAGACCCTAATGCTGGGAAAGATTGAGGACAGGAGGAGAAGGGGGCAGCAGAGGATTAAAAGGTTGGACGGTAAAGCTTTTGTCTACAATGCAGGAGACCTGGGTTTGATCCCTGGGTTGGGAAGATCCACTGGAGAAGGAAATGGCAATCCACTCCAGTACTATTGCCTGGAACATCCCATGGACAGAGGAGCCTGGTAGGCTATAGTCCATGGGGTCGCAAAGAGTCGGACATGACTGAGCAACTTCACTTTCACTAGCATCACTGACTTAATCAATAGACATGAGTTTGGACAAAGTCTGGGATATAGTGAAGGACAGGGAAGCCTGGCATGCTACTGTTCATAGGGTCGCAAAGAGTTGGACACAACTTACTGACTGAACAACAGCATCCAGTTGTTCAGGAATCATTTGTTAAAAAGACAGTTTTCCTTTGAAACATCTTCTTATCCTTGTCAGAAAACAATTGAAAACTTCCCTGGTGGTACAGTGGATAAGACTCTGCCTGCCAATGCAGAGGACATGGGTTCAATTCCTGGGCCAGGAAAATTCCATATGCCACAGAGCAACTAAGCCCATGCACCGCAGCTACTGAGGCTGCATGCTGTAACTACTGAAGACCATGGACCTGGAGCTTGTGCTCCTCAACAAGGGAAGCCACCGCAGTGAAAATCCCAAGCACTACAACTAAGAATAGCCCCTACTCAGCACACTAGATAAACCCTGCTCACAGCAACAAAGATCCAGTGCAGCAACGAAGATCCAGCGCAACTAAAAATAAATTTAAAAATTATTTTAAAAGAACAGTTGACCATAAATGTGGGACTTTATTTCTAGATTATCAGTTCTATCCCATCAATCTATATTTCTAGCCTTATGCTAGTACCATACTATTTTGATTAATGTAGCTCTGGATAGGGCTTCCCTGGTGGCTTAGACGGTAAAAAATCTGCCTGCAAAGTGGGAGACATGGATTTGATCCCTGGGTTGGGAAGATCTCTGGGAGGAGAGCATGGCAACCCACTCCAGTATTCTTGCCTGGAGAATCCCCATGAACAGAGGAGCCTGGTGGGCTACAGTCCATGGGGTCTCAAAGAGTCAGATATGACTGAGCCACAAAGCATTGCACAGCTCTGTCTAAGTGAAATCTAGAAGTGTAAGCCTTCTAACCTTTTCTTTTTCAATATTGGTTTAGCTGTTCTGGGTCCTTTGCATTTCCATATGAGTTTTAGAGTCAACTGAAAAGCAGAAATTGATAAAGGTTGCTTGGATTTTGATAGGGATCCCTTGATAGGGATTGTGTTGAATTTGTAGTTTGGAGAATATTGCCATGTTAACAATATTAAGACTTTTAGTTCATGAACATGGGCTATCTTTCCATTTAATTATAATGGAAAATAACTGTTAACAATTTAATTTCAACAATTGTCAATAATTTAACAATTTAGTTTCAACAATTAAATTGTTTTTTAATTATCTTTGCATAAATCTTGCACTTATTTTATTAACTTTATCCCTAATTACTTTATTCTTTTGATGCTTAGTATAGCACCACTCAGTTTTTAAATATAATTTTATTGAAACACAGCATACTGAATTGCTTACATATTGTCTTTGGCTTTTTTGCTACAAGGGCAGAGAGGAGAGGTTGCCACTGAGACCATGTGACCCACAAAGTCTAAAGTATGTACTCTTTGGTCCTTTACAGAAGAAGTTTGCTAATCTTTGTCTTAGAATATAATCCAGTTTTGGAAAATGCCACTTCTCTTCTTTTTCTCTCTCAGAGATGGTATGTGGTAAAATGGAAGAAAACTCAGAGCTCTTTTATTTAATGTGTGTGTGCGTGTGCTCAGTTGCTCATACAAATTATATTAGATGGGAGGAGTTGTGGGGTTAGTGAGAGCTGGGTCCAGTACTGAGCCATCACTTTCTATTTGGTCTCTCTGAAATTCTGTCTCTCCTTGAAATTTTAGTATGCTTTTCTTAAGAGGGCAGACAGTGACTTACTAATGTCATATGTTATAGCATATGTCAAGAACTGGGCCCGGAACTCTGTAAACTGCTACCCTTTTGTCTGTTTTCATTTCCAGTGATTGGAAGTTAAATTCTTGTGTGTGTGTCTGTGTGTGTACTCAGTTGCTCAGTTGTGTCCGACTCTTTGCAATCCCATGAACTGTACAGGGATGGGACAGGCTCCTCTGTCCACAGGATTATACAGGCAAGTATACTGGGATAGGTTGCCATTTCCTCCTCCAAGCAATCTTCCCAAGCCTGGAATCGAACCTGCATCTCTTGCATCTCCTGCATTGGCAAGTGGATTCTTTACCACTGTGCCACCCGGGAAGCCCGTTAAATTCTTTCCAGGAGATATAAGTTAAAAGTTGTTTTCTCCCTATTTCCCTCAGTACATTCTTAATACCAGCTTGCTGGATGCACCTTTATTACTTAGTAAACGATTTTCTTCTTTTTCGTAAAAACTCAAGTGCAGAAAAATATGCTGGTTACTCAGTATTTAGGTGATTTTGGAACAAATTTTGTTTTCCACTTAAGAAAAAGATGTTACCTCCATTTCTTAGGTAATGACATTCTAACCTGGTTCATACACATATAGAACACTTTTATATTAGCCGCAATGAGATGGAAAACAGCTGTGAGACACCAAAAGCATATTGCCTGTGGTGTCTATTTTGTTGATATCAATGACAACAGGCTTCCAGCTGGAGAAGACTCAAATGGGTTTCTACTTGCTCCTTTATTTGAATCTACTCTAGAAAAACACTGACTGTACCAAAACAGATAAAAATATTACTCAGCAACTCTGGTTGTACAGGTATTAATAAAATAGACTACAACTCACCACTAAAAGTTTCAGAATGCTCCAGAAGCGTGGTTATCTGGAAACAATGATTATCTGAGAAACAAATCTTAAATCTAGTGTTTACAGAAAGATAGAGGACTTTCCTCAGTCACAGTATATTTTTAGCTTGATTCTTAATGCTTTACAAAAAGTAAGTGTTGTAATCTATTAATAAAATGACAGACTACTGTCATAAAATTATGACTACTCATTCTTTCAGTGGGATGTAATACTAGAAATTATCACTGTTGAGATGACATTATCTTTTTCTGGAGCCTCCATTTTTTTAAACTTGAATGATCAAAGATCTCAGAGAATTTCTGGGTTGGAGGGATCTAAAAGTTTATGATTCTTAGTGACAGGAAACTCACTGCTTCCAAGCTTACTTTCCATCTTTAGCCAGTTCTTATTAATATATTTATCTCATATGTTGATGATATTTATTGTGGTTGGAACTTTGGGTAGAAGTACTAGACCTTGCATTTTATTCCTGCTAAACATGATCTTGTTAGGTTAACCCCGTATTTCTAGTCTGTCAAGATTTGAGAATATTGTTTCACTCAGTGCTGAAGAATTGATGCTTTTGAACTGTGGTATTGGAGAAGACTCTTGAAAGTCCCTTGGACTGCAAGGAGATCCAACCAGTCCATCCTAAAGGAAATCAGTCCTGAATATTCATTGGAAGGACTGATGCTGAAGCTGAAAGTCCAATACTTTGGCCACATGATGCGAAGAACTGTCTCATTGGAAAAGACACTGATGCTGGGAAAGATTGAAGGTGAGAGGAGAAGGGGATGACAGAGAACTAGATGGTTGGACGGCATCACAGACTCAATGGACATGAGTCTGAATAAACTCCAGGAGTTGGTGGTAGACAGGGAGCCTGGCATGCTGCAGTCCATGGGGTCGCAAAGAGTCAGACATGACTGAGCGACTGAACAGAACTGAACTGAGCTTTCATTCAGTGCATTTGCCATCTCTGCCAGTTTTTACATTATCTGTAGGTATGATCCCTAGCTTCCTACTTAACATGGATGGAAGGTTTGGGAGCCCAAATTCTATGATGGGCTATTAGAATATTTTTCAGGTTTAAGTTCAATTCTGTAAGCATTTATTCAGCATTTGCTTGGTAATAAACAGTACTCTCAGTTGAGAACTCAATGATAAGGAAGATAGGATGGTGCGTGCATGTGTACTCTGTCAGTCATGTCCGACTCTTTGTGACCTAATCGACTGCAGCCCACCAGGCTCTTTTGTCCATGGAACTTTCCAGGCAAGAATATTAGAATGGGCTGCCAGTTCCTTCTCCAGTAAATCTTCCCAATCCAGGGATCAAATCCACATCTCCTGCATTGGCAGGCAGATTCTTTACCACTGAGCCACCTGGGAAGCCTGACAGGATGGTAGTCTCAAGAAAATCATCACTATATATAGAGGGAAAGACATCTATACAGATAACCACAGTGTACAGTAATGAATAGAATAACAAAGATATGAACATGGAACACAGAGGAGAAGCCAGTAATTACATGGGGAAATTAATGATGTGTACCAAGATGAGATGATATTTGAACTAATCTTGAAAGAGGATGAGGTGTTTTTGAGAGGAAGGGAGGAGGAGAGTCTGATGGCTATTCATTAGTTAGCATTTATTCACAGCAAAACAAAATGTTGTTTTTCTGAGAACTCTTCCCCTGGGGAACAAGTAGACCAGAAAAAATGAGAATCTACCACGTAACCTAATGAAACCAACGTAACCTAAACTCGAGATTATCCAGTGGTTACTTCACAGCATTACAGCAGTCATATGCTTTGAGAATAAGCAGTTTCGTTTTAAAAGTTTCTAGATCATGTATTCCCTGCTCTTTGCCTATTGAGGTTGATGAAGAAGGTCTTACTGATGTAATATTTCTTAGACCTAGGGTCTAGGAGCCTGGAATAGGAAATCCTGAAAAATTGTTTCTTCATCATCTGTCCTTATTGATCTGAATCTCTGCTTTGTGACAGACCCATCCATCTTGGAGGAGCGACTCTTGTCTAGATTACATCCTTTGACTGTTAGGTTATAGTAGCTTCCAGCTTCTTCAGTGAGTATTTAGACCCCTGAGAATCACAGGGGGGGTTCCATACCTTTGTAGAAATTCAGAAATTTGTTGCTAACAGAATGTGAATTTGTCACTAGGCCTTCTGGCCCTGATCCCAGGATCAGTTCATGTAGCTGTAGTCAACTGCATTTTCCATTAATTCAGCAAGAGATTTTCTCCTTTAAAAAAATGAAACAAAATTACAGTAGTCTCTCATCTTTCACAACAAGACCTAAGAATACACACACAGGCACACACAACTTGTCCCTTTATTAAGTTATGCTATTGACCTTTTAAGTGATATCTTGGCCCTGGGAATGAGCCATCTGAAGACACCACAGTAATTCTGCTGTGGGCCAAGTCATTCATTTAGTTGGAAGTGACCATGCATTTAGCAATGCTCCTGAAGCTTTAAAAGCAAAGTCATTCTACTTGCGGCCTCAGCATAAAGGCACATGACCTTGTCCTCTGCCAGGCAGGTAAATGCAGGTATTAAATTGCTGTTGACAGTGGAAAAATCGAGAAGTTTAAAACTTAGCTAAATTGTTGGAAACTTCGCTGAATATTTGCTCTGACATCAACTTCACCGGCTAAATCTGTAAATCTCCAGGGAAGCCAAGAATAAAATGAGAGCCCTAAGAAGTAAAATTTTCAAACCACATTAAATTTCTAGTAGCTTGATATTCTTTGTAGATTTTATCATCATTTTAAATTACAGATTTATTCCTGTATTAATTCACTAATGAGCATATCCCTGATAGAGTATAAGCTCTAGAAGGGCGTAAACGTTGTTTTATTTGTCATTGTTGATATGTTTACCACCCAGCACAGTGTCTTCCTTGACCTGAAGGAGCTTGAGATCCAGTAGAAGAAAAGTCACGGTACCTAGTTGCTGCTTCTGCCTTTGCCTTCTGAATCCATAGTCTGGCACCCTTTTTGGTTCTGCATGCATAAGCCTAGAGCTGAATGTTCCTGGAGAGTAGTACCCCTAGTGAAGGTTGTTAAGACAAAGTGAATGCTCAGAAGACTCTTCTTGGTGATCCCTTTCCTCCTTGTCAACTCCTATTCGAAGGCAAAAGTGAAAGCAGCATTTATAGACAACATGTCTAGGATGAGAAATAGTGGATGTAACTCGCATGTATTTTCTATCAAACTCTTCTTTGTCAGTTAAACAATAGGGAATTGCACTATGCATACAGTCATTCTTTTTACTCATTCAATAAACATTATTAAATGTCTGTTATTTACAAGCCTTGTACTATGTTCCAAATGAAAATAATGAGTAAATAAAATCATGAAAAACATATTATCATTTCCTTTCAGGGGGTTCCCTCCTAGGCTGGGGGATAGTGTATTGGTGGATATCAAACTGGAAGGTCGACCAGGGTGGCTCAAAGAATTTACCTGCTTGAAGGAAGTGTACATGGTAGAAACTGAGAGTGCCTCTGGGTGCCATTTCACCACTATTTGGTCACCCTTTGGTTCTTCCACATAAAAAAAGCTTAAGATTACCACTCCCCTGCCCGCCCCATGTCATCATTCTAATGTGTGGTCAGTATATATAAGATTTTGGGCCAAGTCAACATATCATTTGAATATTTTTATAGACTCAATCTGTAAAGTGCTAGAATTTTTCTGATACTGCTAGGTAAGTGGATAGATAGATTCTATACAGTTAAATAGAGCCTGTGCTGAAATAATGAAATGTAGGAATCAATAAAGTCAGAAAAGTAAAAGATTATTCTTAATTTATGTGGACAAAGCAGATGGTAAATTCTTTTGTCACTCCCTAAATCCATGAATTCTCTAACTTCCTCTAGTTTATAACAAATAAATCCCAGAGCTCAGTGGTTTACAACAATAGTTTTTCTTCTGCATGTTATATCACAATTTGGCTCTGCTTCAAGGCTATGGTTTCTCCAGTAGTCATGTATGGATGTGAGAGTTGGACTATAAGGAAAGCTGAGCACCGAAGAATTGATGCTTTTGAACTGTGGTGTTGAGAAGACTCTTGAGAGTCCCTTGGACTGCAAGGAGATCCAGCCAGTCCATCCTAAAAGAGATCTGGCCTGGGTGTTCATTGGAAGGACTGATGTTGAAGCTGAAACTCCAATACTTTGGCCACCTGATGCGAAGAGCTGACTCATTTGAAAAGACCCTGATGCTGGGAAAGATTGAGGGCAGGAGGAGAAGGGGATGACAGAGGATGAGGTGGTTAGATGGCATCACCGACTCCATGAACATGGGTTTGGGTGAACTCCGGGAGTTGGTGATGGACAGGAAGGCCTGGTGTGCTGCGGTTCATGGAGTCACAAAGAGTCAGACACGACTGAGCAACTGAACTGAACTGAACTGAAACTTTGGTGGGCTCACCTCCATGTGCTTTTCCATTTTGGAACCCAGGTTAAAAGAGACATACTGTTCTCCTGGTGTAAGGATGAATGAAGCAAGAGGGCCCCAGCCCAGCCACACTTCACATGAAGTTTCTGCTCAGATGTGGAAGATGAATGTTCTCTCACATACCATTAGCTGAAGTATGCCATATTACCAAGTCTGAAGTCAATGGTTGGATAAGCAAGATGAAAGAAAGGAGAAACAAATAATGTACTGAACAAATAATTACAGACTATGAATCAGCATTAAAACTGTAGTCAGAGTCCTTGGACTTTCTGGCATTCAGCTACATTGCTATAAAAAATAATGTTCTGTTTTGAAAATAACTGAAATTAAAAACCTTTTAGTTCAATGTATACTGGGGAGATTTGTGCGGCTTTAACTTATATATAGTGCTAAACATGAAACCTTAAAAGAAACATTACTGTATCAGATCCTTTTGATGCATATGGCAAAACTTTTGGCTTAAGTTCTTTCATAGTTACTAGGACTGATAGTTTTGTAACAAAGCAGAACCCTTCTGATGGGCCTTTAGGGAAAAACTAGGATGACCACCAAAGAACCCTCCCAAGATATAATATGCAATTTAAGTAAATACATAAGCTGGATAGTGTCACTGTTGCCCTAAATAAGTAAAAATGGAAGGATCTAAGAAACCATTTGTGTTTTGAGCATTATTTGAATAATGTTAACGTCAGTGACCATTGTTGACATTAGAATAAAATACTTTCTTGAAATGTATAATTAAGGAATTTAATAAGTTTAAGTCAACATTAATCAAATTTCTGACTAGAAAATGCAGAAATGTCCCATTTCAAACTAAACATTGCAGACAAGTCATCTGTAGGTCATTTCAACAAATGCAGCAATATTAATAATACAGTCATTTCAAATGAAGGATTTAATTTAAGGTCTAAGAAAATATATTGCTTCTAATAGTCTAATTAGACTATTGCATATTATTTAAGGTATTTTTAATATACTGTTGCTGCGTCAGAGTGAACAAATTAATCCGATCAGGTCTGAAGACATAAGACACTTTCTGATAAACAATGATAAATGTTGACTGAGCCTACGACTTTCAAAGAGCATACAAATGGATTTAATATGTCTGTGAGAGTGAACAAGCTAAATCTTTTTTTAATCTGGAAACCTCAGTTTCTGCTTAGGCACATAAAATGATTGGCTATTGGTATATGGCAGTATTTTTCTATTCATGATGAATGTAGGGAATGCACTCCTCAAATGCAGAAATACAGATTAATCATGTTCTTTAATATGATTATATGGATACTTATCAATCAGTGAAAGGCTCCTCTCTGATTTTGTGTTATTTGATTTTACCTCTTCTTTCTGCTGACTCACTCCCATTCCCTTGTCCTTCTCATCATCCATTCTAAAGGTACTAATATATATCCTTGGGTTTGTGTGTATAAACTAGATGTTTGGTATACGTGTTTTGAAATTTAAAAAGTGATGCTGTGCTATTATTCTCATTTTGTTTCTTATATATTCTACTTTAACTGTGTTACATGTGCAACTAGTTAATTTTTTCCAACTACTGCATCATATCTCATTGTGTACTTCTGTCAGAGTTCACTTCTGCATTCATTCCTTGCTCCCTGGTGATGGACTCCTAGGTGGCTTCCAATCCCCCACTGCCATTCATACACAACACTAATGTAAGTATCCCACATGTGTCTTCTTGTAAACCTATGGCAGAATTTCTATAGTCTATACGTACTATGAAGGGTTTGCTACTTCATTAGGTATTTGTATATCTCAATTCATGGGGTTGTCAAGGCAAGAATACTGAAATGGTTTGCCATTCCCTCCTACAGAACTAAAGAAGCCTCTTGGTGAAAGTGCAAGAGGAGAGTGAAAAAGTTGGCTTAAAACTCAACATTCAAAAAACTAAGATCATGCCATCCAGTCCCATCACTTCATGGCAAATAGATGGGGAAACAGTGGAAACAGTGACAGACTATTTTCCTTGGGCTCCAAAATCATTGCAGGTGGTGATTGTAGCCATGAAATTCAGCTCAGTTAAGGTATCATTGAACTGAAACTCATTGAATTTCATTGAATTCATTCAGTTGAATTCAGTGAGTATCATTGAATGGAAATTCAATTCAGTTCAGATATCAGCCATGATACCTCAGTTCAGTTCAATTCAGTTCAGTCACTCAGTCATGTTCAACTCTTTGTGACCCAATGGGTTGCAGCACGCCAGGCTTCCCTGTCCATCACCAACTCCCAGAGCTTGTTCAAACTCATGTCCATTGAGTCAGTGATGCCATCCAACCATCTCATCTTATCCTCTGTCATCCCCTTCTCCTCCTGCCTTCAATCTTTCCCAGCATCAGGGTCTTTTCAAATAAGTTGGTTCTTCACTTCAGGTGGCCAAAGTATTGGAGCTTCAGCTTCAAAATCAGTCTTTCCAAATAATGTTCAGGACTGATTTCCTTTAGGATGGACTGGTTTGATCTCCTTGCAGTCCAAGGGACTCTTAAGAGTCTTCTCCAACACCACAATTCAAAGGCATCAATTGTTTGGCACTCAGTTTTTTTTATGGTCCAATTCTCACATCCATACATGACTACTGGAAAAAACATATCTTTGACTACTCAGGCATGGAAAGGTTTAATTTCCTCTTCCTCTCCCCTCTATTCTTGCTAACATTTGGTATTATCTGAATTTCTAATTCTGATGAATCTGGCAGAAATAAAAGGCTCTTTCTTTTTCTTAATTACAAGTGTGGTTGAGCATCTCTTTATGTACTTGTTAGCTGTTCAGGCTTCCTTATATGTGAATTGGCTAGTTATATTTGATTTTCCATCTTTTTCTTATTTATTCTCTTACTGGTTTAGACCTTCTAGTTAGTTACCTATTTGTTAACTCTATTGTGCAGTTTGTTGAGCAAAAATTCTTATTTTAATGTAGTCAGATTTTCATATTTTTCACCTTGTGGTTTCTGCTTTTTGGTTAAAACACATTTTCAAGGCACAAAGTTATTTTATTGCATTATCTTTTACTATCTAGATTTACATTTAATTACTTATCCATTTGTAGTTTAAATATACTATGAGTTAAGAATCTAGCATTCTGTACTTCATGTGTAATGAGTTGATTTTCTCAGCAGAATTTATTGGACAGTTTATCCTACTCCTCAGAACCCATGGTACTACCTTTATCATATATCAAGTTTAAATCTGTGGTTCTGTTCATGAACTCTTGATTCTCTTCCATTGGTTTAATTTTCCATTCTTGTGTCAAAACATTTGTTTTATGGCCATTATAGTTGACTTAGTTTTGATGGTTCTTTATTCTTACATATAAGTTTTATAATAAATTTTTTAGGTTGCTCTAAAATCATACTGGAATTTTTATTAGAATTGAATTGAACTCATGTATTCAACTAGGAGAAAATTGACACTTTATAATCTTAAGTTTTTCATTCATGCACAGAATATGTACCTCCACTTACTTGAGTCTTTTGTTTGTTTATTTATTGGATTTTCAATGGAGTCTAAAATTTTTCTACATAAGGATCTTGTACCTTTTAGGCTAATTCCAGTATTTTCCATTGCTGTTGTAAATTCAACAGTGTATTTTTTGTTGGCTGTTGTTGGTATAGAGGAATGCTCTGTGTATATACCCATGTGTGTGTGTGTGTGTGTGTGTGTGTGTGTTGGTTACTCAGTCGTGTCCGACTCTTTGCCACCCCATGGACTGTAGCCCACCTGGCTCCTCTGTCCTTGGGGTTCTTCAGGCAAGAATACTGGAGTGGGTTGCCATATATACATATATATTTTATATCTGACACGTTTGCCAAACTCACGTGCTAGTTCCATATCATGTCTGTTGAATCTTATGGAATTTCTATATAGGGGATCAAAATTGTCTTATGCTTAATCATACAAGGAATGCATTTAAACTTTCTCCATTAAGTATGATGTCTATAATTTCTACATACAGTTATAACAAAGAAATTTGTACGAGACAGCAAAAGAGACACTGATGTATAGATCAGTCTTATGGACTCTGTGGGAGAGGGAGAGGGTGGGAAGATTTGGGAGAATGGCATTGAAACATGTAAAATATCATGTATGAAATGAGTTGCCAGTCCAGGTTCGATGCACGATACTGGATGCTTGGGGCTGGTGCACTGGGACGACCCAGAGGGATGGAATGGGGAGGGAGGAGGGAAGAGGGTTCAGGATGGGGAACACATGTATACCTGTGGCGGATTCATTTTGGCAAATCTAATACAGTTATGTAAAGTTTAAAAACAAAATAAAATTAAAAAAAAAAAAAAAAAGAGAAAAAAAAAAAAAAAGAGAAAAAAAAAAAAAAAAGAAATTTCCTTTGATTCCTACTTCTCCAATATTTTTTAGTCATAAATAGGAATTTAAATTTTTTATCCACATCTACTAAGATTATCATGTGATTTTTCTCTTTTGGTCAATTAATGTAGTACATTTAAACTGATAGATTTTCTAAAGTTAAACAGTCTTACATTCCTAAAATAAACTCTGGTTTGATTACTGTTTTATATAGCATTTTAATATCTGTTGGTTAGCTAAGATTTGTAAATTTGATATTCATGTCAGTATTAGCAGTTGCTAACACTTTCAGGGGTCCCCAGTCTCCAGGCTGTGGACTGGTACCTCCTGTAAGATCAGTGGTGGCATTAGATTAGAACTAAAGTGCACTGTCAATGCAGTGTCCTTGAATCATCCTGAAAACACTGTCCCCACACACGACCATGGTCCACGGAAAACTCCTCTTCCTTGAAACCAGTCCCTAGAGCCCAAAACGTTGGTGATCTCTGACTTACAGGATATTTACTTTAGGATGTTTATAGGATATTTACTTATAGGATTTTTATAGGATATTTGTTATATATAGGATATAGGATATTTACTTATTTATAGTGTATTTCATACCAGGCACTGACCAAGGACTTTGACACACTCACAGCTTACAACATATATACTAATTCTTGTCATTTTCATTTTACTGATGAAGAGACTAAGACACAAGGAAGTCAAGTAACATTCCCAAGGC
This sequence comes from Bubalus bubalis, assembly GCF_019923935.1. Taxonomy (NCBI): domain Eukaryota; kingdom Metazoa; phylum Chordata; class Mammalia; order Artiodactyla; family Bovidae; genus Bubalus; species Bubalus bubalis. The sequence goes on from NC_059167.1 coordinate 31,426,093, forward strand.
CGCACAGCTAGTCAATGGTGAAGCTGCAGTTGGAGCTCAGAGAGCCTGACCCTGGAATCCCTGTACCTACATGCTGTGCTTTACTGCCTCTCATAAATGACTGGAGCCTGCAGTCCTTTCTCTTGTACTGCCCTCACTCATTCCATTTTGGAATCAAGATTGTACTTGCAACATAAAATTATGTGGATAGTTTTCCTTCTTTGTTTCTGAAACAACTTGCATGAAATAAGCATCATCTAATCTTTGAAAGTATGATAGAAATGAAATGTAAAGCCACCTGGAATCTGTGAGTTTCTTTTATGGAGGAAGTCTTTGATTACTATTTCAGTTTCTTTGAACACTATTGTTTAGTGTGAAATTTTGTCTCCTTTTTGTACTAATTTTTACTGTATTTCCCCTAAATATATGCATTTTATTCTAGTTTCCATATAACTGACACATAGTTGCCTGTAGTATTATTTTGTGATCTGTGTTTGTAGCTATTTCGTCTTTGTCATGTTACATTTTATTGATTTTCTTCTTCTTTCTCCTTTTCTTGATCAGTCCAGTCTGTTTTACTAATCTTTTCAAATAAGCAGATTTTGGTTTTTCATCTTCCCCATTTTTGTTATTTTCTTCTCTATTTATTGATTTATTTTCATATTATTTCCTTCTCACTTGTTTCTTTGGATTTCTTTCTATTGCTCTTCTAACACTTGAGTTGAAAAATACAACTCATTTATTTTTAGTGCCTTGTTTTCTGACTAATATATTTAAAACTCTCACAAATTTTGACATGTGTTTTTCACTATCATTCAGATGTAATTTTTTATAGTTTCCCTATGATTTTTAATTTTATTACATTTTGGTTAATCTTGAACGTCTATAATGTTGATTATTTGAGATTTATTAAGGTTTTCATTGTGCCCTGCAAGTAGTTTATTTTTGTAAATGTTTCATGTATGCTTAAAGAAAACAAAATATCTATTCTGTATTGCATATAAAGTTCTCTATTAGTTTGAGCTAAATTGTGATATTTAAATCTTATAAATTTTTGTTAATATTTTGTGTGCTTGATCTATGAGCTTCTGGTCAGGGTTCATTATTCTATGCAGCTTTGATTTTTGATTAATCATTTTACCCCATAGTTTGATCAGTTATGTTTTATTTATTTTTGAGATTCTAGCTTGCGCCCCTCATAGTAAGCCTGCTGCTGCTGCTAAGTCGCTTCAGTCGTGTCCGACTCTCTGCGACCCCATAGACAACAGCCCACCAGGCTCCCCCGTCCCTGGGATTCTCCAGGCAAGAACACTGGAGTGGGTTGCCATTTCCTTCTCCAATGAATAAAAGTGAAAAGTGAAATTGAAGACACTCAGTCGTGTCCAACTCTTCGTGACCCCATGGACTGCAGCCCACCAGGCTCCTCCGTCCATGGGATTTTCCAGGCAAGAGTACTGGAGTGGGGTGCCATTGTCTTCTCTGATAGTAAGCCTAGGGAGTGGCAAAGAGAGTGTTCTTCAGAGTAGAAGGTCTCTGCTGTTATGGTCTGGGCTTGATGTTGCCTCCTGCCCCACCAGCTCACCACTGACCGCCTCTACCCATCACTCAACCAGAGCACCCCCAAATGCCTTTACCTTTCTGGGAGCCTCTCTGTCTCTTCACCCTACGGGGTGGCAGAATGCTCCAGTGCCACTCTGAGAGCGGGTACTGCTGTTTTTCTGCCTCCAGTGATCTACCCCAGGGCAGTAAGGGGAGAAGAAAACTAGGACGCTCCATTCCAGTCTTTCCCCTGTGGCTGCCTGTCCTCTCACTCTGGACTCCTATCTGCTGTGCACACTGGCACCCAAACACTACTCTCCTTGAAAGGATTTCTCAGTCTGTATATGAGTTTCCAAGATCCATTACTCCTTTTCCTTTCTCTGCATCTCCAGCATTGGGTTTGGGAGAGAGAAAAGGAGCCAGTATAAGTTCACAATCTTATTAGGCTACTTTGTGTTGTGTAACCAGTAATTTGCATATCTAACTATAATTTGGTTCATAATGTTGAGAACTTGGCAGTGAACACTGAATATTGTAGAAGGTAGAAGAATATAACAGATTTTTCTTTTCAACCTGAAGCTTTGAGATTCTAAGTCACCATATGGCAAATTCTCAGTTTTGTAATTGATGTACTTTAATATTTTTGCACCATGCAAATCTTCAGAATTATTTTCAGAAGCTTGCAAATAATATTTCTTGAAAAAGATATTTAGTTATCCTCTGTCATATGAAATATCTTGTGATTCAATTCCAACTCTCAAAAGAAGTGTGCTGTACATAAGTTAGTACACACACATTCACATATGTTATTTTTCCTTCCGTTCTTATGGTGTTTGCTAATCTTTTATGTCCACTGAGAGTGATTTTTCCCTTCTTCCCACTTGAACTATGGCTCTCATTGTTTCCAGATAGGTAATTTAATTGTCATTCTAGCATTACCTTTGTTGAGAGTTGACTATGATTGATAATTTATTGAAACAAAAAATAAATCCTGATTTAAAAAACAAAATAGTGACTGGCCAACTGAGGAATAAGAGCTGAATAACAAAACACCTGAATGAAGAATGCAAATGCAGGTGAAGGCCCTATGCTGAAAGACGGTATTTAGAATGAGAGTAAGATTTCATAACCAAATGGACCATTTGCTTTGAGATGCATCTCCTTTAAACCAAACTGCTGCTGCTGCTAAGTCGCTTCACTCGTGTCCGACTCTCTGCCACCCCATAGACGGCAGCCCACGAGGCTCCCCTGTCCCTGGGATTCTCCAGGCAAGAACACTGGAGTGGGTTGCCATTTCCTTCTCCAATTCATGAAAGTGAAAAGTGAAAGTGAAGTCGCTGAGTCTTGTCCAACTCTTAGTGACCCCATGGACTGCGGCCCACCAGGCTCCTCCATCCATGGGATTTTCCAGGCAAGAGTGCTAGAGTGGGGTGCCATTGCCTTCTCCAAACCAAACTGAGATGTACACAAAAGTGAAGGAACTAAAAACTCAGTCTGGTTCTGAGCATCTTCTGAATGCATCAGAAATCATCTTTGGGTGTGTATTGTGAAGCAAACTGATTTCCTTTTTTGGCAGAACTTGCCTATTGTAGTATGACTAGCCTTGCCTTGGATTCACAGGGATTCTTTTATTGCATACATTTTTCTATAGTAGCATTGTCTGAATGCACTATAAGCAAAAGTAAGGCACAGGGAGAGAACAGCTTTGGGCAACAGCATCTGTATCAAATTGGGCTACTAGAATTAAAGCAACCTAGATGTCCATCAGCAGATGAATGGATAAGAAAGCTGTGGTACATATACACAATGGAGTATTACTCAGCCATTAAAAAGAATACATTTGAATCAGTTCTAATGAGGTGGATGAAACTGGAGCCTATTATACAGAGTTAAGTAAGCCAGAAAGAAAAACACCAATACAGTATACTAACGCATATATATGGAATTTAGAAAGATGGTAACAATAACCCTGTGTACGAGACAGCAAAAGAGACACTGATGTATAGAACAGTCTTATGGACTCTGTGGGAGGGGGAGAGGGTGGGAAGATTTGGGAGAATGGCATTGAAACATGTATAACATCATGTATGAAACGATTTGTCAGTCCAGGTTCGATGCATGATACTGGATGCTTGGGGCTAGTGCACTGGGATGACCCAGAAGGATGGTATGGGGAGGGAGGAGGGAGGAGGGTTCAGGATGGGGAACACATGTATACCTGTGGCGGATTCATTTTGATATTTGGCAAAACTAATACAATTTTGTAAAGTTTAAAAATAAAATAAAATTTTAAAAAAAAAGCATACTTTGTGCAAAAAGAGTTAAAACCAGGACCCATAGTCAATTAAATGAACATAGAAATGTGCATTAGTAGTCTAGTAAATGGGTATTGCACTAACTGTTCTCTTTACCTAGCATGTTCTCTGTTCCTGGTTTTTCTATGATTGTTTCTATCTTTTTATTCTGTTCTCAGCCTACATGACATTTCCTCACAGAAGACTTCTGTAACCACTAAATCTAAAGTAGCCACCGGGTTAGTTGCTTGTACATTATTCTATTTTAGTTCTTCCTCTAAAGTAGATTTACTAAGGTCCCGTCTCTCTATATTTAAAAGGTATTTTATACAGAACACCCTGATTTTCAGATAGTGGCAGAATCCTATTCTAAAGACAATTTTATAATCCTTAAATATTAATAATGGGAAGAAATTTAGAAAATCCCTATTAGCCCTCTTCTATTTAAAAATGAGGAGAACCAACACAAAGATGTTAAGTGAGTTTCCAAATAACTCCAACTGAGTTATAGCAAAGGCAGGAACAGTTATATATTAATAAAACACTGGTTACATTTTCTGAGGAAAGTTTGGTGACGGAGTTAAACTCTTACCAGGCTTTAGAAGACATCCAGAATGGTTTGAGGGACTCTCAGTCTAAGACGACAGAGCAAGCAATTGTGTCCACCTTCCTCCCATTTTTCCATTGAGATGACAGAAAATATTTTTTAAATTATTCATTTATATAAGCATTGGAAAATATGAACTAGTAAACTCAGTGGACAAGAAGTTTGAAGAATTTCTGAAAAACAGAAAGCAGATCAGATTGGATTGGCAAAGAAATTGCAGAGGAAACCATAATCCAGACACCGGCTCTCGGTGCAGTTCATCCCAAGAAAACCCAGAAAGGCCCCCAGCTTAACAGATACCGCAGCAGGCGGGGCTGGGGAACCTCTCTGTGTGCGTAGGCATGAGTGAGACAGCAGGGCTCACCACATAGGACTGGTAGGGCTTGAGACCTTTGGCTAAAGCTAGAGAACACTTTCCGGAGAAGGCAATGGCACCCCACTCCAGTACTCTTGCCTGGAAAATCCCATGGATGGAGGAGCCTGGTAGGCTGCAGTCCATGGGGTCGCTAAGAGTCGGACAAGACTCAGCAACTTCACTTTCACTTTTCACTTTCATGCATTGGAGAAGGAAATGGGAACCCCTCCAGTGTTCTTGCCTGGAGAGTCCCAGGGATGGGGAAGCCTGGTGGGCTGCCGTTTATGGGGTCACACAGAGTCAGACACAACTGAAGTGACTTAGCATAGCATAGCATAGCATAGAGATCTTTTATTTTAACATTTTAAAAATTAATTTATTTCTTTTAGTTGGAAGATAATTACTTTACAATATTGTGGTGGTTTTGGCCATACACTTTCTAAGGAAAGCACTCCTTCCTGCTAGGGAAGGCGCCTTAAAAGAGAACTCTGGTTTCCAGGAGAAGAAACTCCAGACCTCCACAAAAGATATAGAGGGAGAAGAAAAGAGAGGATAGGCATTTCTTTCCACAAACACTAAACACTTCCTTTCCCAAACTGTAGCCCTCTTGCTCTGGTAATTGTGAGCTCTGGGTGTATGAGCTTGTTTTCCTGCACACATACCTAATAGCAGTGCTTCTTAACCATTCTCCACATTAAAATACCTGAAGAGCTTTAAGAAAATACTAATGCCTAAGCCCCACTGCTAATTTAATTGGCCTGAGGCAGGGCCTGGACATCTGCACTATTAAAAATATCTTTTATGATGCTAAGATGTACTTAAGGTTGAGAATTATTTCCTTACTGGAGAATCTTAACTATTATCAATGGGAAAAGGTGTCTATCAATAGCATATAAGCTATCTTATCAATTGTGTCCTTCGTTCACAAGGTAAGAATCACAATCAAGATCACCAGATTTTGATGAATTGAAAATTTCATATGTTACACCTCAATAAAGCTGTTTTTAAAAAGATAAAAAGGAAAAGAAGTCACTAGTGAGAGTGTTCAGGACACACTACCCTAACATATGGTATCATGGCATGCTAAATATTTCAAACTGAAAGGATTTGAGAAATGGTGTTTATAGGAAGGACTTTCTGACTTTCCGCTGAAGCCAGTCATAAGACCCTAATGTGAGAGGTACCTTATCCATACCTAGAGGTGAGGAGCATCTTTATCTTCAAAGACAAAGGGACACAGAGAGGAATCTGAATGAACAGGCCTTGCTAAGTGACCCTCAGTTTATACTTACTTCATACTCTTTTCCCTATCATATCTTTCCATGACTTTCCACTCTTTAAGAAACCTAATATAAAAATACTCAGGTCTAACCATTTCTTTGAGTCTTCATTTCCTTATGAAGACTTCCTGTAACGTAAAACTTAGATTAAATAAGTTTGTATGCTTTTCTCCTGTCTTTGTCTGTTTAATTTTCAAGCCCAGCCAGAAACTCTAAGAAGGTTGAGGAAGTCTTTTTCCTCCCCTCCACCAGATTTTGAGAAAAACCAACAACATAAAAGGAAACCAAGATGGGAAACAAATTTTAAAAAGACAATTACTCATTTTAAAAAGACAAATGAGTAACTGGCCAAAAGGAAATAGAGATAAATCAAAGAAAATGGGTGGAAGGGGTGAAAGAATCTTTTAAAAACTCTAATTAGTATCCTTACAGTGATTAGAGAAAAGTACTTTAACCACAAAATGAAAACAATCTCTGTGAGTGAAGGACAAAGGAGAATGAGTTCCTTGAAATTATGAATATGATGTTTAAAAATCCAGTGGATTAACTTGAACAGTAGAATGATAGATAAGGCTAAAGACCAACCTGATGATCTGAAGTTGATATCAAAGAACTCTCCCAGAGAGTAAAACAAAACACTTAAAATCACCAAAAATGCAAAAGACCTGGAGCCTACATAAGGAAGCCCATCATCTAATCAGAGTTTCAGAACAATGGAAAGGAGGAAGCAATAATAACCAAAATACTAATAATAACAGAAAAAGAACATTTCCTTGAGCTTTAGAAAGATATGAATCTTCAAGCTGAAAATCTCTACCTAGTATGGGGAGAATGGAAGGAGATGCATAGCTAGATATAATCTGATGAAATTTTAGAACTGTAAGGATAAAAATACTTTTTAATATGCCAGAGTGGGGAAATTGAAGGAAGAATAGAGAATGAAGAATAAAGAATGAAGGAATGAAAATCGGTCAGATATTCTATTTCTTATCAGCAGCACTGTACACGAGAAGACAGAGGAACAGTAATTTGAGATTTGTGTGGAGGAATGATATTGAGTCTAGACTTCTACACTCACTCACCCAAACTATTATTCATGTAAAACAGCAAAATCAAGATATTTTCTGACTTGCAGACTTTGAAGGTTTTGCCGTTCAAATAACTCAGATGACCATTATATCTACTACTGTGGGCAAGAATCCCTTTTAAGAAATGGAGTAGCCATCACAGTTAAACAAAAGAGTCCGAAATGCACACTTGGATGTGATCTCAAAAGAGACACAGATGTATATAACAGTCTTTTAGACTCTGTGGGAGAAGGCGAGGGTGGGATGATTTAAGAGAATAGCATTGAAACATGTATATTGTCATATGTGAAACAGATCGCCAGTCCAGGTTCGATGCATGGGACAGGGTGCTCAGGGCTGGTGTACTGGGATGACCCAGAGGGATGGTATGGGGAGGGAGGTGGGAGGGGGGTTCAAGATGGGGAACACATGTATACCCATGGTTGATTCATGTCATTGTATGGCAAAAACACTACAATATTGTAAAGTAATTAGCCTCCAATTAAATAAAACTTAAAAAAAGGAATGATCTCTGTTCGTTTCCAAGACAAACCATTCAATATCACAGTAATCCAAGTCTGTGCCCTGATCAGTAATGCTGAAGAAGCTGAAGTTGAATGGTTCTATGAAGACCTACAAGGCCTTCTAGAACTAGCACTCAAAAAACATGTCCTTTTCATTAATAGGGACTGGAAAGCAAAAGTAGGAAGTCAAGAGATACCTGGAGTAACAGGCAAATTTGGCCTTAGAATACAGAATGAAGCAGGGCAAAGACTAACAGAGTTTTGCCAAGAGAATGCACTGCTCATAGCAAACACCCTCTTCCAACAACATAAGAGAAGACTACACATGAATATCATCAGATGATCAACACCAAAATCAGATTGATTATATTCTTTGCAGCCAAAGATGGAAAAGCTCTATACAGTCAGCAAAAACAAGACCAGGAGCTGACTGTGGCTCAGATCATGAACTCCTTATTGCCAACTTCAGACTGAAATTGAAAAAAGTAGGGAAAACCACTAGACCATTCAGGTATGATCTAAATCAAATCCCTTACAACTATACAGTGGAAGTGACAAGTGGATTCAAGAGATTAGATCTGATAGACAGAGTGCCTGAAGAACTATGGATGGAGGTTTGTGACACTGTACAGAAGGCAGTGATCAAGACCATCCCCAAGAAAAAGAAACGCAAAAAGGCAACATGGTTGTCTGAGGAGGCCTTACAAATAGCTGAGAAAAGAAGAGAGCAAAAGGAAAAGGAGAAAAGGAAAGATATACCCATTTGAATGCAGAGTTCCAAAGAACAGCAAGGAGGGATAAGAAAGCCTTCCTCAGTGATCACTGCAAAGAAATAGAGGAAAACAATAAAATGGGAAAAACTAGAAATCTCTTCAAGAAAATTAGAGATACCAAGGGAACTTTTCATGCAAAGATGGCACAATAAAGGACAGCAATGATATGGACCTAACAGAAGCAGAAGATATTAAGAAGAGGTGGCAAGAATACACAGAAGAACTATACCAAAAAGATCTTCATGACCCAGATAATCATGATGATGTGATCACTCACCTAGAGCCAGACATCCTGGAATGCAAAGTCAAGAGGGCCTTAGGAAGCATCACTATGAACAAAGCTAGTGGAGGTGATGGAATCCCAGTTGAGCTATTTTAAATCCTAAAAGATGATTCTTTGAAAGTGCTGCACTCAATATGTCAGCAAATTTGGAAAACTCAGAAGTGGCCACAGGACTGGAAAAGGTCATTTTTCATTCCAATGCCAAAGAATGCTGAAACTGCCACACAATTGTAGTCATCTCACATGCTAGCAAAGTAATGCTCAAAGTTCTTCAAGCTAGGCTTCAACAGTACATGAACTGTGAACTTCCAGATGTTCAAGCTGGATTTGGAAAAGACAGAGGAACCAGAGATCAAATTGCCAATATCCATTGAACCATTGAAAAAGCAAGAGTTCCAGAAAAGCATCTACTTTTTCTTTATTGACTATGCCAAAGCCTTTGACTGTGTAAATCACAACAAACTGTGAAAAATTCTTCAAGAGATGGGAATACCAGACCACCTGACCTGCCTTCTGAGAAATCTATATGCAGGTCAAGAAGCAATAGTTAGAACTGGACATGGAACAACAGACTGATTCCAAATCAGGTAAGGAGTATGTCAAGGCTATATATTGTCACCCTGGTTATTTAACTTATATGCAGAGTACCTCATGAGAAATGCTGGACTGAATGAAGCACAAGCTGGATTCAAGATTTCCAGGGAAAATATCAATAACCTCAGATATGCAGATGACACCACCCTTATGGCAGAAAGCGAAGAAGAACTAAACCTCTTGATGAAAGTGAAAGAGAATGAAGAAGTTGGCTTAAAACTCAACATTCAGAAAACTAAGATCATGGCATCTTGTTCCATCACTTCATGGCAAATACATGTGGAAACAGTGACAGACTTTATTTTGGGGGCTCCAAAATCACTGCAGATGATGACTGCGGCCATCAAAATTAAAAGATGCTTGCTCCTAGGAAGAAAAGTTGTGACCAACATAGACAGCACATTAAAAAGCAGGGACATTACTTTGCCAACAAAGATCCATCTAGTCAAAGCTATGGTTTTTCCATTAGTCATGTATGGATGTGAGAAATAAAGAAAGCTGAGCGCTTGAAGAATTGATGCTTTTGAATTGTGATGTTGGAGAAGACTCTTGAGAGTCCCTTGGACTGCAAGGAGATCCAACCAGTCCATCCTAAAGGAGATCAGTCCTGAATATTCACTGGAAGGACTGATGCTGAAGCTGAAACTCCAATACTTTGGCCACCTGGTGCGAAGAACTGACTCATTGAAAAGACCCTGAGATGCTGGGAACGATTGAAGGCAGGAGGAGAAGGGGATGACAGAGGATGAGATGGTTGGATAGCATCACTGACTCAATGGACATTCTGCTGCTGCTGCTAAGTCGCTTCAGTCGTGTCTGACTCTGTGCGACCCCATAGACAGCAGCCCACCAGGCTCTCACATCCCTGGGATTCTCCAGGCAAGAATACTGGAGTGGGTTGCCATTTCCTTCTCCAATGCATGAAAGTGAAAAGTGAAATTGAAGATGCTCAGTCGTGTCCAACTCTTAGTGATCCCATGGACCGCAACCTACCAGGCTTCTCCATCCATGGGATTTTCCAGGCAGGAGTACTGGAGTGGGTTGCCATTGCCTTCTCACCAATGGACATGAGTCTGAGTAAATTCCAGGAGTTGGTGATATACAGGGAGGCCTGGTGTGCTGCAATCCATGTGGTCACAAAGAGTCGGACACAACTGAGCGACTGAACTGAACTGAACTGAACCCCATGTTAAAAAAACATTCTCAAAGAGAAAACCTTGACAAAATAAAAGTAAATTCAAGGAAGTGGATGGTGCAAAATATAGAGAAGACTGGTACCTGAATATGAACTATAAAAGCAAAGAAAGTTGAAAAGAAGTTAGTAGAAAATGTACTGAATTTTTAACAATTGAAGCTTTTTCCTGTTGAGCAGTGGGAGGTTTCGTGATATGGATCACATGCCCTTTCTTTGAATCTAAATACATCACTTATTTCTATATAAATATTAAATTTCTGTAAAACAATAACTCTATACATATACCATAAATTTTGTTATCTACTCCATGGATAAGGCAGAGAAATTCCTAATTATAGCTCTTTAAAAGAATGTACATTTTATAAACCTTGGTATCAGAAATAAGTGAAAAATCTGTAACTGGAAAGGAAATTAGTAGTGAAAGTACATCAAGTTTTTTAATTTTTTTAGTAACATACCACTTTTAATTAATAAATCAAGAAATAGTTGCAAAAAAAGTTCATTTAAATAAATCATAGTAACCACTATAAGTGTAAATACCAGAAACTAAGTAAGAACCCATTGGAATGAGGAAGACTTGAAATTGTTTTAAAAAAAAAAAAAAAAAAAAGCCTTGTTCTAATTAAAACTCAAAGTCTTTCTCAGTTGTATGATTATACAATTGCAAACTAAATATTCATGCTATATATCTTAGTTGATTCATTACAAAGCTTTAAATTCAGAAGTTTTCTGAGTCTATAAAGTCAATTACTAAAATTATTACTTTTGAGAAACTAGCTCAAAGCACAGTACTTGATAATAAGGATTACACAAAGGCTATCAAAGCACTGGGGTACTACTCATAGTAAAAAAGTCGGCTTTGAGAAGAATGGAAAATCAAAGAACGAATTAGATGGGTCATCTGTTCTCTTTCATGGCATACAAAAGCCAAAAACACTTTTCTTACTATTAAGGTCAACTACCTGAAACCAGATTAAGGAAATAAAGAGTAATTCTAAAGCAAGAGAAAGGAGCCCTTCAAGGAACCAGTTATTGAGCTAGAGTATCTAATCTTTCAGGAAGTAGAAATGAATAAACAGATTTGAAACTTGGCTCTCCTGGTTTGAGGAACAAAAGAAGTTTTCACAAGTTGTGGTTAGACCCATCATTTGCAACATTCAGTCCTACAGTGAGTGGATCTTAGGAGAATATATCAGTATATCATAGTGTTTGGGACCTGACCAAAGACATCCTCTAACCATGCTTCTTTCAATTTCCAGAAGAAAGTTAAGAAAGAGAGAGAGAAGTCCTAGTCTTAAATGCTTAATAAATTGACAAAGATTTATATTGAATCTGAAAGAAAAAAAAGTGTTAGTCACTCAGTTGTGTTTGACTCTGCGACCCCATGGACTGTAGCCTGCCAGTCTCCTCTGTCCATGGAATTCTCCAGGCAAGAATACTGGAATGGGTAGCCATTTCCTTCTCCAGGGAAACTTCCCGACCCAGGGATCAAACCCAGGTCTCCTGCATTGCAGGCAGTTTCTTTACCGTCTGAGCCATCAAGGAAGCCCTATATTGAATCTACATAATTTGAAATCTGAAAGATATGTTTTCTATCTCAACCATATTATAAATGTGCAGTTTTTCACTTCCCCTATCCAAGGATAATTTGGAAACACTTAGATTAAAAAAGTTATAGTGTTAAGTTATGAAAATTAATACCATCTTGTACATTTTAAAACTGATTAATGTATTTATTCAGTGAAAGAAAGCAAAAGGTGGATGCCAATTAGAAATTTTTAATAGAAACAGAACATAAGATTGAGTTTGGAATAAGCCTCAGTGTAAAACCCAGAGAATGCCTTTGTAAGAGAGAATGGAGTTGACAGATTCATACATCAACCACAGAATGAATGTCAAATATTTTGTTTGACTTTTTAAATATTAATCAAGAACCAAAATGTTACTTCTCTAGCTGTAAAGCTATAAATCAAATTTCTACTCTTTTTTCTTGCCTATATCTCTAAATGCTGAATAAAACCACAAGATTTCTATCAGGCAAATTAGTGCAGCATGGATTAGAAATCACAGTTTCTAGAAGTGGACTTCAGTGGGACTAAATGTGCTCTCCTATGTCACTTTAATTATGGATTATGAACTCAGAAATTATCCACTCGTATCTCAAAGCATCTTTAAAGACTCTTGAGCTGTATACTCTCTGAATGCAGTTGACTTTGCTCCATGGAAACATAGAGTTGTGTTTTTCTCCAATGTAGAGTATCAAGCACTACTCATTGGAAACTATGAGTTACTTTAACAGTTGTAAAATTTCATCATTCAAAACACTGTAGTCAAAACACTGCTGTTTCAGTTGGTTTAATACACACTTATTAAGTACCTACCTTTGCCAAGTTCTGAGAATGCAAAGATGATTATGATCCATTCCATGCCCTCCAGCACTTCAGGGCAGAGAGAGGTACAAATAAGCAAGGCAGTAGAAATGTTAGGAGTCCCTCTATAGAAATATCTATTCATGCCTGTACATCAGCAACAGATACAGCGAATGGCATAATATTGGATGCATAGTAGATTTTGGTTGAATAAACAAAATATGAGAATATACGAAGAAATTGTGATGCCTCTGAAGAAGGGAAACAAGAAGCACTGAACCTTAAGCTAAGTTTTAGAAAATGTGTACCTTGCATAGAGATGAAATAGATGAAAGGAGACTATTTGAAGAGAAGAGTATGTGGAAAGTCCCAAAGGGAGGAAATAGCATGTGGGTTCAAAGAACCAGATTAGCAGTTTTCCTGGATTGCTGGATGTCAGTGGTGAAGGCATGAGAGAGGAAGTTGGGCAGGTGGGAAGGTGCCTGAACAGGTAGGGCATGCTAAGCAGACTTCTGTCTTCTTAAAGAGAAGTGCCATGATCCAATTTACATTTTAGAAAGATTTCTCCATGAGGATAGATTGGTAACCAAGAGGATAGTTAGAAGATCATAACAAAAATCCCAGAGGGGTGATGAGTGTTTAAAACCATCAGATGGACTTGAGAGGTTTGGAAAGTAGAAATAAAGGTGTGAGAGTGGACGCAAAGGGGGAAAGAACAAGGAATCTGAGGCGATCCTTGTGTTCTGATTTGGTTGTTTGTGTGAACAGGAGTGCTGGTAACCAGAGCACAGCCTGAGAAGAAGGTGATGCAGGAAGGATGGGCTCATAGATGCTTGTGAGACCTTCATATGTACAAATTAAGAATTGTTCCTGCCCATGGTTAGCATTTGATGAATGGGTACTTGTGGAATTCCGCAAAGTGATTCGTGTGTGTGTGTGTGTTCTTTTTCAGATTCTTTTCCATTATAAGTTATTACAAGATACTGAATACAGTTCCTTGTGTTATATAGTAGGTCCTTATTATTTATCTGTTTTATGCTTAGTAGGGTTTATCTATTAATCCCAAACTTCTAATTTATCCGTTACTGTCCCTTTTCTTGGGCTTCCCTGGTGGCTCAGATGGCGAAGAACCTGCTTGCAATGCAGGAGACACAAGTTCTATCCCTGGGTATGGAAGATCCCTGGAGAAGGGAATGGCAACCCACTCCAGTATTGTTGCCTGGAGAATTCCATGGACTGAGAAGCCTGGCAGGCTACAATCCATGGGGTCACAAAGAATCAGACACAACTGAGCTACTAACACAACAACAATATCCCTTTTCTTAACCTTTATCCAAAAGAATCTTAAAATGCAGTTCAAAGCACAAAATAGTCTGTATGTTTTGCTTGGTCTTGAAGCTGGGAAATGTAAATGTTTCTCTAACTGGTATGGAGGGGTAGAGGGTTTATTTTTATGAAATTAGTAAGTATTTAGCAAGAGTTAATTTGTTTTGGAGGGGTTTATGGCTTCTTTTGAAAAAGAGAAAAAAACAAAATAGGAAGTCTCCCATTTATTTATTCAGGAGCAAAGCTTTTAGGATGCAGTAGCCAAAAGCTATATTACTAACTTGATTGTTGGAAGAGAAGTGCTGCTCAGCTGCCATGGTGATAGGTACCATGGAAATAGACACACTTTGTCAGATGTATTGTAAATGCTTTGGGGTATGAGGGCAGCGGCTGCAGCAAACATGTTATTGTGTTACATTGTGGAGGTTGTACAATGTAAGAGGCTTATTTAGAGTCTGCTGATAAGTGTGACCTGGATTTAAAAGAAGCATTCTTTTAAAAAAAATAATGAACAAAAACAAACTGCAACCTATTAGACCTAAAATGAAATGAGAGCAATTTGCAAGGCTCACAGCCATCTTTTATGAGAAAAAGCAGGTTGGTGTGGAAGCTTCAGAAAATTATATGATATTCCAAAGAGCTGTAAACTTTGAAGTGTCTGTGGGAGGAGGTGATAGGCAGCATGTGAATAATTTAAATCCATAAATATTCCTCAGACTTTAGCTAAGCAGTTCAGCTTTTCCTCATTGGCCAGTGCAGCATTAGTTTTCATTAACAATAATGTGAATTTATTAACAGTGATTACTAGTATTAATATCCGTTTTGTGTCCTGCTTGTTTTTTGCTTTTCAGCCTCCTTTAACAACCCTAAAGGTACAAATGACTGGTACCATAAGCACGACCATTCCATAATGGGGAAAACTAAGGCACAGAGAAGAAACAAAGACCTCCTAGTCTCAAGTGACAGACAGAGTCGGAGTTTGAACTGAGGAAAGCTAGAGTCCCAACCATCAACTTATTTACAAACATCTCAACAGTGGTAAACAAAACCTAAGTCAAAGGGCGTATGGGCTCTCATCATGGCCATTTAATAGGTAATGTGACTCAGGAGTGAGCACTGTACTGCCGTTTCATTTTGGAGCAGCTACACAGCCCTCACACTTAAGAGGGAAATCCAGGATACTTCCCTGATTCACACCCAGGCCACACTTACAATTATACTAGCTTGTGTTACTCGATACAGTCGAGAGAGGAATGCTATTGGCCTTTTTCTACTAGGTTCTTCCCTGTCCTCAGTCCTTCCCAAATACATTATCCCTCACAATCCAGTCTCTCACTTTCCAAATCCTAGGACACAGGATCCAAATGCTGTTCTTTACTTTTCAAATGCATTATTAGACTCAAGAACAAATAGATTTAGAAATTAAAACTTTAGATCTATGGTTATGTTTCTTAAACCTATACATTCAGAAGAAGAACCTGAGGAGCATGTTAAAAAAAGCGCAGATTCCCTGACCCCCATTCTGACTCAGGAGGCCATATTTTAACAAGCTCTTGTGATGCTTCTGAAGCAGGTGGTTTGCATATTGCCCTTTAGACACCAAGAAGCAGCTTGTCAGTCTGTTAGAGCCTCGTCCATACCTGTGGTCCTAAGCCTAATGGAAGGAGTGGGGAGGTTATGGAGGTGGCGTTAGTGAGAAGGGAGTCCTGGGCCTCAGTGCCTGGGAGCCCAGCAAGGAGTCTTCTGCTCTTGAGGTCCCAGCATACACTGTGGCCCAGACTGGATTCGTCTACGTGTGAGAAAAAAAAAAGCAACAAACTTTGGGTCTTCACAGAGGAAGAAGCATGGGAAAGAAAAACAGACGGCACACGGCAATCTGTAATCTGAGTAATGGGTTCCTGAGTCAGTGAGGGCGTAAGAGTTGAAATCAGTTTTCTTCTCTCAGATATTGGACACCTGAAGATAAATTAAACAAAGACCAGGCCCCAGGCTTTTAGAGAAATGAAACGTTTTGTAACGTGTTGGTGCTTCCTTCTTATTGTTAGGAAGGCCTGGCCAGAGTAGCTGAAATAATGGAGCTGGGCAACTTGAACATTAAAATGCAGTCCTTGAATAAAACTTTGGAGAAAAGACCCCTTTTCTCATCCCCTGTGTACCCCCACCACAGCCCTTAAGCTTTGGCAGCCTTTCAAATCCTTTCTGAGCCCACAGCAGGACTTGTCGCCTTGGCTTGTTTTCTGGGACTTATATGATACCCTTGTTTTCTTCTTGGGAATTCAAGCAAAGCTTCTATCTCTGGCTGCAGCAGTGGTAGTCATTGTTGTAAATAGCTTGGACTAATTTATCTTTCTAAAATGCTTAGAATAGCATTCAGATGCCAAGATATTTGGAGTGGGGAAAAGAATGTTATTTTTATAAGAAATACTATTTTAGGGAATTGTTCTAACATTAAAAGACAGAAATGGGCCATATGGTTTGTCAGGAAATATCCTTGCAAAGCTAAAATCCGTGTTACTGCCCACATGAGTAGGGTAGTTAGCCATTTTCCCACTTTCTCTTAAATCAGATCATGATTCCTGAGTTATAGCCATCTCTCAAAACTAGAAGGATGCATGAGCTTGGCCAAGTGCTTTGAACTGAGTCAAGGGAAAGCTAACACAGGCCTCATTTGTTTCCATCTACCTATGGAAGCCAGGTCCATATCTTCCTTGGGCTGAGTAATTATGACCATTTGTATCTCCTTCCACAGAGCCAGATTGTTTGATAGTTTCATTTTAGTGATTAAAAACTCCAGTGATAATGTCAGCCAATTGTTTCCTTTTCTTTCACATCATGCTCTAGCCACTTAATGAAGTATTTGACCCCTTGAGCTACATTTCAAACTATAAATCTCTCCTCATGCCTCCTAAAAAAAATAATGAGTTTTTTTTAGTTTCTTTATTTCCTGCTTTTATCCCCAAATGATAACCACCATTTCCTCCATGACCAGAGTGATGAGGTACTGTCAACCCTGGAAAAAGATATCCTGAATAACCTTCAAGGAAAATCAAATGAAGAGAGCCTTTGGTTCTTTAGATGTTCAAAATCTGAGAAAAATCAACCTGATGTTTTTTAAATTCAGAAATGTGGCAACTATGAGTACATCAAATCAGCATAACTTAAATATTGGCATCTCTAGGTATGTTCTTTATAGAAGGACTCAAAAGACTGGGACTCTGGGGAAAGGGGCCAGGAAGCACAACAGAAGGAAGAAAGACCAAGACCTAAAGACAACCTGGAGGTATCAGCCAGCCCCTACCCTCAGAGACACGCGCATGAGGGCAGAGGGGTGAGGAACATGTGACAACCTGGAGGTGTCAGCCAGCCCCTACCCTCAGAGACATGCAGATGAGGGCAGAGGGGTGAGGAACGTGTGACAACCTGGACGTAACAGCCAGCCCCTACCCTCAGAGACACGTGCATGAGGGCAGTGGGGTGAGGAACGTGTGACAACCTGGAGGTGTCAGCCAGCCCCTACCCTCAGAGACACGCAGATGAGGGCAGAGGGGTGAGGAACGTGTGACAACCTGGAGGTAATATCCAGCCCCTACCCTCAGAGACACGCGCATGAGGGCAGAGGGGTGAGGAACGTGTGACAACCTGGAGGTGTCAGCCAGCCCCTACCCTCAGAAACGCGCATGAGGGCAGTGGGGTGAGGAACGTGTATAGATTGGTGGGGTCTGCCTTCCTAAATAAGGCACAATAAATATGGTGAGTCTGTTCCTGTCATCCTAATTCATAATGCCTTTTCAATGCTCACCTTACTTAGAGAATTTAGCCTATGTTTCATGCATTTAAGAGCTAGCAGTCCACTGGGTATTTTTAGTGCTTAAAAATGACCTGAGAAACCTGTTAAAATGCAAATTTGTGGGTTCCATCCCTATCAGTTCTGACTTGGTTAATCAGGGGTGGATCCAGAAATTTTCAATTTTAGTGAACATACTAGTTGATTTTAAAGCTAGTCAACAGGGCTACACTGCCGTACCATCTGCTACTTTTTATCTTCCTCTTTCACAGTCCTGCCTCCTTTCTTACATTCTTCCAACACACACCATAGTTGTGCATGTGTCCTTTGCTCTCAGAATTCTTTTTCAGTCATCGATTATCTAGGTACCCACTTAAGCTTCAGCTTCTGTCTTGGGTTTCTCACAGAGTCTCATTATTGTTTCTTTGCGTCAAACTGTTTCTCTCTCAGGCCATAATACTGATAATTAATTGAAGTTGTTCCCTTATTGCTGCCACAGCAATTATAAATTACGATGATATTCTCAAGGTGATTTATATACCACAAAAAATAAACAGTGTTTGCTTTATGCACAGAACCTTCTGAGGACCTGGTGTATAATACATTGACTCATTAATCTGTACAGTCCATGTGCAAAAACTAGATAGAACTACTCCTTCCACTTTCCAGTTGAAGGCAACAGGTCAGAAGTACATATTCCAGTGTCAATTTTTTCTATTAATCTTGACTTAGAAAATTCATGTAGCAGATATTTATAGACTACTATATGTCCAGCTGCTGTCTATGGGGTCGCACAGTGTTGGACATGACTGAAGAGACTTAGCATATGTCAGGCGTTATGCTAGGTACGAATGATACAGTGATGATCCTGCCCTCATGAATCTTACAGTCTAGTTGAGAAGCAGAGAGGAAGACAAAGGGAATTATGAGCACATATATGGTGGCACTTAATGGAGTATTAAGGGCTTCCCATGTGGTGCTAGTGGTACAGAACCCACGTGCCTATGCAGGAGATGTAAGACACGCGGGTTTGATCCCTGAGTCAGGAAGATATCCTGGAGGGGGGCTTGGCAACCCAGGTATGCATGCCTGGAGAATCCTATGGACAGAGGAGCCTAGAGGGCTACAAGTCCATAGGGTCACAAAGAGTAGGACACGACTGAAGCAACTTAGTATGCATGCATGCAACCCAATATTGAATAGAGGGGCAGGGCTATCAAGGAGACTGAAAGTTAAATTGGACTAGAGGTTGAATATGTTGACACTAGATCATGTCCTTGATGGTTGGTTTCATTTAAAACAAAATTCTAAAATTTATTTTCTTGTGGTTTTATCTTAATTATAAAATTTCAATAGAAAATAGGTTATAAAAATAAGCCAGGGTGTTGGAATTGGACCTTCTGACTTTAAATCTGAGCTCCACCCCTTATATGTTGTATGACTCTGGACAAATTAGTTTATCTTTCCAAATCTTAGGGTTTTAATGTATGAAGCAGAATTAATGATCCCTAAACCACACGTTAGCATAGTAATGCTCAAAATTCTCCAAGGCAGGCTTCAACAATACATGAACCAAGAACTTCCAGATGTTCAAGCTGGATTTAGAAAAGGCAGAGGAACCAAAGATCAAATTGCCAACATCCATTGAACCATAGAAAAAGCAAGAAAATTCCAGCAAAACATCTGCTTTATTGACTAAGCCAAAGCCTTTGACTGTGTGGATCACAACAAACTGTGGAAAATTCTTAATGAGATGGGAATACCAGACCACCCGACCTGCCTCCTGAGAAATCTGTGTACAGGTCAAGAAGCAACAGTTAGGACTGGACATGGAACATCAGACTGCTTCCAAATCGGGAAAGGAGTAAGTCAAGGCTGCATATTGTCACGCTGCTTATTTAACTTATATGCAGAGTACATCATGCGAAATGCCGGGCTGGATGAAGCACAAGCTGGAATCAGGATTGCCAGGAGAAGTAGCAATAACCTCAGATATGCAGATGACACCACCCTTATGACAGAAAGTGAAGAAGAACTAAAGAGCCTCTTGATGAAATTGAAAGAGGAGAGTGAAAGAGTTGACTTAAAACTCAACATTCAGAAAACTAACATCATGGCATCTGGTCCCATCACTTCATGGCAAATAGATGGGGAAACAATGGAAACAGTGAGAGACTTTATTTATGGGGGCTCCAAAATCACTGCAGATGGTGACTGCAGCCATGAAATTAAAAGACACTTCCTCCTTGGAAGAAAAGCTATGACCAACCTAGACAGCATATTAAAAAGCAGAGAGATTACTTGGCCAACAAAAGTCCATCTAGTCAAAGCTAGGTTTTTCCAGTAGTCATATATGGATATGAAAGTTGGACTATAAAGAAAGCTGAGTGCTGAAGAATTGATGCTTTTGAAGTGTGGTGCTGGAGAAGACTCTTGTGAGTCCCTTGGACTGCAGGGAGATCAAGTCAATCCTAAAGGAAATCAGTCCTGAATGTTCATTGGAAGGACTGATTCTGAAGCTGAAACTCCAATACTTTGGCCACTTGATGTGAAGAACTGACTCATTTGAAAAGACCCTGATGCTGGAAAGGATTGAAGGCAGGAGAAGAAGGGGACAACAGAGGATGAAATGGCTGGATGGCATCACTGATTCAATGGACATGAGTTTTAGCAAGCTCCAGGAGTTGGTTATGCACAGGGAAGCCTGGTATGCTGCAGTCCATGGGGTCACAAAGAGTTAGACATGACTGAGCAACTGAACTGAACTGATAGACTTCTTTCAGCATGGAAAGAACTTTTTTCAGTATGAAAGATGAAAATCTTTCAATATGTTGAATACTACACAAACACATGTACATACTCTCACACACTCCCTATATGCTTGGGTTTTCTTTGATGTGCTTTGTTAAATCATTTGGTAGTAATCCCCTTGTAAAAAGAATTTTTAGGGACTGGCAATTTTTAGCTGTCATTAAAGTATCTCTTCATCTCTCCCGCTCTGTGCTCCTTAGTCTATAACTAGAAACCAAGCATTTGAAAGAAACTGTGATCTCATCTGCATTGCAATTACTTCATTACATTTCTGTCTTCTAATTTTTGATAACCCATCTGTGCCTTACTCATCGTTGTTTTCTAGCACTTGTACATGACTGGAACACTGAGCACTCAAAATCTGTGGCTCAGACAGTAAAGAATCTGCCTGCAATGCAGGAGATTTAGGTTCGATCCCTGGTTCAGGTAGATCCCCGGAGAAGCGAATGGCTACCCACTTCAGTATTCTTGCCTGGAGAATTCCATAAACAGAGGAGCCTGGTGGGCTACAGTCCATGGGGTCACAACGAGTGAGACATAACTGAGCAACTAACCCTTTCACTTTAACTTTGGCTTTGAACTTCCTGGTTGGGCAAAAAAGTCAAAGCAAAAAGATATTCTTTGTATTCATTCATTCAAGAAATTATCTGTTAAATAATTATCACTATCTAATATAATTTATTTGAGAAGTGTTACACACACCATGATATTAATTTGGAAAATAATTTGTCACATAGTGTGTCCTCTTTGTGGATTATATGAAACTCAAAGCATCATAGCAGGAAGAAAATAATTCTTGGAGTACAGCAATGTTTTAAAGTAACATCCTTTAAGGTCCTGTACTTGCTTTGTTCAACCCAAGGCAACTTGTTAGCACTTTGCTTTCCTCTAAGGAATGACTTTGTGTTGAGGTGTTCTGAAAGTGAAAGTGTTAGTTGCTCAGTCATGTCCAACTCTTTGCAACCCCATGGCTCAGGTGTTCTAATTTCACCCTCTTCCGAATTCCCCCTATCTGCTGGCTGTTGACCACCATAAGCGCTGGCCTATTTACGTATGTGTGGCGAGAAGTGGTATCCTTCTTCTGCTGATGAAGCTGAGCTCAGGAAAGTCTGAAGTAGTCAGACTAGTAAATGGAGAGACAGAACTCTTTCCACTGCCATTGCTGCATCTGGACCAGACTAGATTCATATCCTGAAGCCCAGAGAGAAAATGAGCCTGACTTTAGAGACTGTGAAAGTCACTTAGTCATGTCCGACTCTTTGTGACCCCACGGACTATACAGTCCATGGAATTCTCCAGGCAGTGTTCTGGAGTGGGTAGCCTTTCCCTTCTTGAGGGGATCTTCCCAACCCAAGGATCAAACCCAGGTCTCCTGCATTGCAGGTGGACTCTTTACCAGCTGAGCCACGCAGGAAGCCCAAAATTAGAGACTGCCAAAATTCATGCCTCCAGCTAATCCCCGCAGCCTCAGGCTGTCTGGTGTCTGCTTCAGGAAGGAGAAAGGCAGGAGCTAGATGTCAATATCTGAGCTTTCTTAGTTTCATTCTGTGGGCAGAAAAAAACTTTAAACACATATTATCCTCCCCTTTCACTGAATTCTGAGCCCAAGTCCAGCTCCAGACATACTGGGGAAGCTCAAAACTGCCCCTTACCCTGAGATTGGCCTTTTCAGCTTCAGAAACTCGAGACCCTTTGTTTTGCCCGGCCCCTGGCCTCTCCGGTGCAGACAGTATGTGGCTGTTAGGAAATGTCAGTGTGTGGTACAGTGTCCTGAATCACAGCTGGCATTCTGAAGCCAGGCAGACCTGGGTCTGTACCTGACTGCTGCGTATGGCTTCTGGGATGGAGTCAAGTTCCCTAATCCGAGTCATACTTCCCTTCTGGTGGAATGGATGTATTAGCAGCCCTTCTTCATAAATCTGTGGTGAGGATTAAATGAGAGAATCCGTGTAAAACACTTAGCCCAGTGTCTATCACCTGTATATGTTAATAAATGTGTGCTCTGATATGGTTTTTATTCTTTTAAGTGTGGAGTGTTTTTCTCTACTCTTTGATTCATATCTGAGTCACATATAATCTTCATTCCATGTTATCTGACAATTGCAAACAAAGGAATAAGGAGGATTTTTTTCATAAATTCCTGGTGGTTTATCTTAAACTAATGGAATTTTAAAATGGGAAGTTAAAAATCCTTCTCCACAAATCTGGTAATACTATATGAAGAAGGATGTTTAAATAGGGAAGACTTTGACATTTTCTCCTTTCCTTCTCACAAGTTTGATTCTATGACATGTATCTTTGCAAGACAAACATTTCTTTAAAAACTTGAATAACAACCTTCTCTCCTCCCCATGTACTCTTCTGTCAACTCCCAAACAGCCATTGTACACTTCTGTAGAGTCCACCACCTTGAAGACGGTAGGATGGAGTGGTGTGTGCTCATTGTCATCGTAATGAAGGCACTGCTATTCAGTCTGTGTTTTGGTCTGGGTTAGAAGTCCTCAAGGAATGGTGTGCAAGTATAACCTGCCCAGTTTTTCTTTATTTTCATGGCAATTGCTTAAGAAGATTTGATTAATAATCACATTAATAGGAACATTCTAAGGAAACCACTACTTGATTATACAGCAAAACATGTTCTGAAATCTCTTAAAATACACATACAAAATGTGCTAGACATTTATGATAATAGGATGTTGTTTACCTTTTTTTGCATATGATAGCTTAGTATATAAACACTTGTTTAGCATATTGTTGCTGTTTAGTCGCTAGATTGTATCTGACTCTTTTGTGACCCCATGGACTGTAGGCTCTTCTGACCACAGGATTTTCGAGGCTAGAATACTGGAGTGGGTTGCCATTTCCTCCTCCAGGGGATCTTCCTGACCCAGGGATCAAATCCACATCTCCTTCATTGGCAGGTGAGCCACCTAGGAAGCATATCCTAGCACATATCTTTTTTATCTTCTAGCAAATGAACGGGCTGAAAGATGGCTGTACGCCTGCTCTCATGGAGGTATTGAAACATATTGCTGAAGGAGATTGGGCCAAACATGCCAGAGTTCTTTCACTTCAAGTTTAACATTAGATATCAGTTTTCCTGAATTATCTTTAAGTAACTGTCTCTAACCATTAAGACTTTTAAAAACCATCCATACCTTGAACACTAGAGTAAAAGAAAAATAAGAATATAATTTGAGCACAGCTCTATCATTATTTTATACCCAAAGAGTAAGTCTGTGCTAAGAACACTGAAGTTGAATCAAGAAGTGGCTCTAGCTCTGTTGCTGAGACCAGGAGTCCTGTGAGCAGACACATCTGTCTAGATCTCCAGTTAACCAACTGCAAAAGCATTCCTACAGGGTCAATGGACAACAACTGAGTGGTTCTAAGTGTCTTTTAATACTCACCTCGCATGAGTTTTTAGTCTGGGACTTGCTATCACCATTATTTTGAAGGAATGAATGTCTTTCTGGTCTCTGGGACTTCTAGAGTCACTGTAACACAGACAATATCTCACACATTAAAAAAAAAGAGAGAGGTTACTCTCTCCATTTGTCTCACCCGCTCTTTCCCTCGCCTGTGCCCACAGTCTGTTCTCTATGTCTGCATCTCCACCGCTGCCCTCTCACTACCATCATAACCAGGAATGTTCTAATTCATTCTCCGTATTGTGCATGATAAGTTGCTTCAGTATGTCCAATTCTTTTTGACCTTATGCGCTGCAGCCCGCCAGGCTCCTCTGTCTATGGGATTCTCCAGGCAAGAATCCTAGAGTAGGTTGCCATGTCCTCCTCCAGGGGATCTTCTCAACCCAGGGATCAAACCCTCATATCTACATCTCCTGCATTGCCGGGCAGGTTCTTTACCACTAGCACCACCTGGGAAGCCCATTCTCTCAACAATTATTCCTGTTGATTAATTCAATACAGGCTGGTGCTGAGGTTTAGTTTTGGCATGTGGAATTTGAATCTGTGCTGAGACATGGACTGGCAATCTTACATACACAGGGAAAGAAATGGCTGAGGTGAAAGATCTAACATAGCAACATCTTTGCTTTATTTTGTTTTTGTAAAGGAACATTCTGATTTTTCCAGGCAAATGCTGATGCCCAAATTTACTCTAAGGAAATTGTCAAGGCCTGGAAGGGAAATCTGGAGCATGCTAGATGAGGTTGTGACAGAGAAGAGTGCACGTACTGACCACTCTAAAATGTGGTTGGCCCGCTGTGGTAGATGCCAGTCATTTTAAACCCTCCTCTCTCATGCTCTCTCACTACTGTGGAACCTATAAAAACATACAGTGACATATAGCTATATGACACGCACATATAATTTTTCCAGAATGCCTTGCACATAGGGGAAAATATATAAGCTGTTTGAGAGCCTGGCTTTTTTTTTTTTTTTTTTGGTCAATATAGCTATTACTATCTTCCTACTATTTTATCTCCCCCTCTTAGGCTTAATAGCAAAATGCAGTTGATTTCACAAAGCAATTGAAGGGATGAATAGAAATACAAATTATTAAACACGTACCAGACATGGGGTGGGAGGTGGGGAGGGAGTTTCAAGGGTGGGGAACATGTGTATACCTATGGCTGATTCATGTTGATGTATGGCAGAAGGCAACATAATACTGTAAAGCAATTATCCTTTAAAAATAAAATTTAAAAAGAAGTTAAATAATTACTGTTAGCTAGGAGTGGAGAGCTGTTCATATTCTAGGAAGCATATTCTTCCAGTCTTAGTGTTTTTATTCCTTTGAGCTCCTATGGTTGTGTGCCTTAGAATTTTCTGTTTCTGTCCTAACATTTCTCCACAAGAGCTGGCTATTCTTGTCCTTTGTCTGCTTACTTTTTTCCTAATACAAGGCCTCCTCTGAAATTCCAAACCTAAATAGTGAGACTGGTTTTGTGAATTTGCTTCTTGCTGAGAAAAAAAATTCAGTGCTGCTTCAGCAGCTTCCTTCAACACACTTTCAGATTAGTATTTTTTTTTATTTTTTTCTAGGTATGTTAGGAGTGGTTTACAAAATTGCAACTGTTTGCACAAATTTACTCCTGTGCTGTAAATGTTTAATGAGATCATTATTTTAAATCCAACTGGACCTTGTTCACTATTTCATGTTCAGCAGAGGAATTTTTTTTTTTTTTTTTTTTTTTGTCAGTTGTGGGGAGACTTTGGGCTTCCTTGGTGGCTCAGTGGTAAAGAATCCACCTGCAGTGCAGGAGACACAGGAGAGCTGGGTTCGATCCCTGGGTCAGGAAGCTCCCCCAAAGAAGGAAATGGCAACCCACTCCAGTATTCTGGCTTGGAAAATCCCATGGACAGAGAGCCTAATGGGCTATAGTCCATAGGGTCGAAAAGAGTCAAACATGACTGAGCATGTACTGGGGACTTTATGTTGCTGCTGCTGCTGCTGCTGCTACTAAGTTGCTTCAGTCGTGTCCAAGTCTGTGCGACCCCATAGATGGCAGCCCACCAGGCTCCCCCGTCCCTGGGATTCTCCAGGCAAGAACACTGGAGTGGGTTCCCATTTCCTTCTCCAATGCATGAAAGTGAAAAGTGAAAGTGAAGTCGCTCAGTCGTGTCTGACTCTTTGCAACCCCATGGACTGCATGCAGCCTACCAGGCTCCTCTGCCCATGGGATTTTCCAGGCAAGAGTACTGGAGTGGGTTGCCATTGCCTTCTCCAGGACTTTATGTTAATAAGGCACTATTGCAGAATCATCAGTTCAGTTCAGTTGCTCAGTCGTGTCCGACTCTTTGCGACCCCATGAATCGCAGCACGCCAGGCCTCCCTGTCCATCACCAATTCCCGGAGTTCACTCAGACTCTTGTCCATCGAGTCAGTGATGCCATCCAGCCATCTCATCCTCTGTCATCCCCTTCTCCTCCTGCCCCCAATCCCTCCCAGCATCACAGTCTTTTCCAATGAGTCAACTCTTCGCATGAAGTGGCCAAAGTACTGGAGTTTCAGCTTCAGCATCAGTCCTTCCAAAGAACACCCAGGGCTGATCTCCTTCAGAATGGACTGGTTGGATCTCCTTGCAGTCCAAGGGACTCTCAAGAGTCTTCTGCAACACCACAGTTCAAAAGCATCAATTCTTTGGCTCTCAGTTTTCTTCACAGTCCAACTCCCACATCCATACATGACCACTGGAAAAACCATAGCCTTGACTAGCCGGACCTTTGTTGGCAAAGTAATGTCTCTGCTTTTGAATATGCTATCTAGGTTGGTCATAACTTTCCTTCCAAGGAGTAAGCGTCTTTTAATTTCATGGCTGCAGTCACCATCTGCAGTGATTAGTAGGTCCCTTTTATGATGATTTATTGAGAATGTTTCTTTTTACCTTGAATGTATAAGACAGATTTTTGTAATACCAAACCATTCATTTAGTTATTCTATTTGCTGTGGTTTTCTGTCAAAATGGTCAATAATGACCTTCAAAGAAAATATCTAAGTCATTAATGGTGAGAGGAATAAGCAGAAAATGGAAACATAATGTAGTGTTGCTCTTCACTGATACAAAGAATCTGTAAAATGAAGACGGGAACCAGGAAAAAGTACAACAGTGCTAACCCTGTCAGTGAGCGTATCCATAGGAATGCTTTTACCTGCAGTGACAGAAAATCCAACTAGCATCAGTGTGGACTGTAAGGACATTTACTGCTTACTTAATAAAAAGTTTAGAGGTAGGAGATTCCAGAGACACAAGTGGCTCAACAGACCTACAATGTCCGGGCACCGGGCTTGCTCCAGTTATCGTGGCCTTCTCCTCATGACTTCAGGATGACTTCAATAGTTCCAAGCTTCATGGCCTCACAGTAAGTGGGGGCAATCAGAGTGACAAAAGAGTTTACTCTGCTTTTCATCAAGGGAAAAAACCTTTCACAGAAGCTCTCCAATAGACTTTTCTTTATATCTCATTGGCTAAAACCGGACTACATTGCCACCCCTATGGGCAAGGCAATCTGGAAAGAGTATATGTGCATGTCATATAGCTATATGCCACTATATGTTTTTATAGGCTCTGTAGTAATAGGAGAACATGAGAGAGGAGGGTTTAAAATGACTATGGCATCTACCAGGGTGGGCCAACCACATTTTAGTGTGTTCAGTACATGCACTCTTCTCTGTCACAACCTCATCTAGCATGCTCCAAATTTCCCTTTCAGGCCTTGTCAGTTTCCTTAGAGTAAATTTGGCCATCAGTATTTGCCTGGAAAAATCAAAATGTTCCTTTACAAAAACAAAATAACACAAAGATGTTATTATAGTAGATATTTCACCTCAGCCATTTCTTTCACTGTATATGCAAGATTACCAGTTCATGTCCCAGCACAGATTCAAAGTCCACATGCCAAAACTAAACCTCAGCACCAGCCTGTATTGATTAATCAGCAGAATAAAAGGGAATGGGCTTCCCAGGTGGTGCTAGTGGTAAAGAACCCACCTGGCAGTGCTGGAGATATAGAAACTAGGGTTCAGTCCCTAAGTGGAGAGGATCCCCTGGAGGAGGACATGGCAGCCTACTCTAGGATTCTTGCCTGGAGAATCCCATAGACAGAGGAGCCTGACAGGCTACAGTCCATAAGGTTGCAAAGATTAGGACATGACTGAAGCAACTTATCATGCACAATAAAGAGAATAAATTAGGACACTCCTGGTTATGATGGTAGTGAGAAGAAGGACATTGTGGAAGACCCTAATATCTGTGATTGGCAGTTTTATTTTAAAAGTAATTAATGGAACTTGTGGCATAGATCTGTTTCTGCCCACTCACTTCCTCTAAGCACAATTAAAAACCCTGGAAATAATGCAAGGGACAACCAAAGGAGAATTCTAAAGGGTGGTAAGGAGGCAAACTAGTTTGGAACCCCAGGACTGGAAGGACAATACAGAGGCAGAACATCTTATATTCCACCCCCCCCCCCAACAGAAGACCACTCATACCTAGTGTTATCTGATCCTCAACTTGGCAATAAAAGGAAGCCCAGGTAGGTTCATTTCTCCCTCAGGTCCAGTGGGACTTTTTCTGAAAACACCAGGCTAGCCTGGCAAAGCTGGCAAAGTAAGGTCAATCAGGAGCCCTGCCAATAATAAGCATCTAGGGGAAACACTCTCCTTCCCTTCCAGGCCAGAAGCTCCCCATCTCTGCCAAGAGAAACTGAGGCAGGTGGGCAGAGTCGGCAGGAGGAGTCCAGCTGCAGCAAGTGGCCTAGTTCTGGAAGCCTCATTGCTGTGTGGGATTGAGATTTTTTCTCCCATGCCAGCAGATACCAGGGCAGCTGGGAGGCACCATTTGGGGGATCCCATCAGACCACTTCCCTACTGAGAGACACTGGTTGGCACAGTCTGGTGAAACCTCCTCTGCTGTCTCTGGCAGGACCAGCAGATACCAGTGGGAACCCCAGTGGCAGCAGAAAAACAAAATAGACCAAAACAGACTGCACAGGTTCTAAAAGTTAAACTGCCTTTAGAGCTATAGTTAACAAAACTTGATCAAGGCTCAAGACCCATATGCTAAACCTAAACAAGAGTACCTGCCTACTAAAAGACTTAAATAGGAAACAAAGTCTCCTGACATAAATACACCAAATGCCTAGGATACAATAGAATATCATCCATCATACCAAGAATGAAGATAATCACAGTTTCAGAAAAAACAAGTAACTGATGCCAATGCCAAGATAAATCATGCTGGAATTGTCTAGAAAGGATTTTAAAGGAAACATCAGAAAAATGCTTCAAAAATCAATTACAAATGCTCTTGAAACAAAACAAAAATAAAAAATCTTAGCAAAGAAATAGAATTCATAAAATAACCAAATAGAAGTGCTAGTACTAAAAAAATTATAGAAAATTTTCAAAAATTACTGGATAGCTTAATGCTAGAGTGGAGATGACCTAGAATAGAATCAGTGAATCTGAAGACAGAACAATTAGAGTTCACCTCATCTGAACAATAAAAAGAAAATATACTGGAATAAATCATATGAACAGAGCCTTAGGGACCAGTTGAGAAATAACAAAAGATCCATGGTTTGTATTATCAGAGTCCCAAAAAGAGAGGAAAAGGAGGGAGACTGAAAGAACATTTGAAAAACTCATGGCTGAAAACTAACCGTACTTGACAAAATACCAGCCTCAAGATTCAAGAAGCTGAGCAATCTTCCAAAAGGATAAACCCTCCAAACCTATGTCGACACATCATAATTAAACTTTTGAAAACTGAATACAAAATCCTGAAAACAATTAGAGCGAAATGACATATCAATATGGGAACAGCAATTCAAATGACAGCAAATTTCTCACCTAAAATTGTGGAAGTCGTAAGTGGTACAATATTTTATTTTAAACTGCTGCAAGATAATTGTCAACTATAAATTCTGTACCCAGTTAAACTATGCTTCAGAAATAAAGGGAAAATAAAGACATTCCACCCTGGAAAGGGAATGGCAACTGACTCTAATATTTTTGCCCAGAGAATTCCTTGGACAGAGGAGCCTGGAAGGCTATGTGGTCCATGGGGTTGCAAAGAGTCTGACACAACTGACCAACTAACACACACACACACACACACACACACATAAAGGCATTCCAGATAAAGAAGAAAGCCCTAAATCCTCTGTGCTCTGCAGATTCATCTCTCTTACCCTACCCCTTGCAACCACATTGTCTCCATGGTTTTGCTTTTTCCAGAATGTCATATGTGTGCATGTATGCTAAGTCATTTCAGTTGTGTCTGACTCTTTGCAACCCTATGGATTGTAGCCCACCTCCTCTGTTCATGGGGATTCTCCAGGCAAGAATATTGGAGTGGGTTGCCATGCCCTCCTCCAGGGGATCTTCCCGATCCAGGGATCAAACCCACATCTCTTATGTCTCCTACTTTGGCAGGCAGGTTCTTTACCATTAGCGCCACTTGGGAAGTCCAGAATGTCATATACTTGGACTCATATAGCATGTCGCCTTTTCATATCACCTTCTTTCCCTTAGAGGTGTGCATTCAAGTTTCTTCTTTGTCTTTTCGTGGCTTGATATCTTTTTACTACTGAATAATATTTTGTTTTCTGAATGTACCACAGTTTATATTTATCCATTCACCTGCTGAAGGTCATCTTGGTTACTTTCAAGTTTTGGCAACTTGCTACAAACATTTGTGTGCTGGTTTTTGTATGGAGACAAGTTTTAAATTCCTTTGGATAAATACCAAGAAGCACAATTGCTGTATCATATGATAAGAATGTGTTTCATTTTGTAAGAAACTGCCAAACTGTCTTAAAAGTAGCTGCAGCATTTTGTATTCCCACCAGCAGTGAACAGGAGTTCCATGGTTTCACATCCTTGCCAGCATTTGATATTGTCATTGTTCTGGATTTTGGCTATTCTATTAGGAATACAGTGATGGCATAAAATTTTAATATTCTATGTTGCTGCTGCTGCTGCTGCTAAGTCGCTTCAGTCGTGTCCGACTCTGTGCGACTCCATAGACGGCAGCCCACCAGACTCCTCTGTCCTTGGGATTCTCCAGGCAAGAACACTGGAGTGGGTTGCCATTTCCTTCTCCAATGTGTGAAAGTGAAAAGTGAAAGTGAATTCGCTCAGTTGTGTCCGACTCCTAGCAACCCCATGGACTGCAGCCTACCAGGCTCCTCCATCCATGGGATTTTCCAGGCAAGAGTACTGGAGTGGGGTGCCATTGCCTTCCCACTGGTAAACTGGATATTGGAGTTAAAGTTTTTAATGACTATTATGAATATATGAAACAAGATGGAAACTTTAGAGAAATGGAATTTATAAAAACAAAATCAAGTAAATTTCCTAGAACTGGAAATTAAAATTCTGAAATTAAAACTTAATTGGCTACATTTTATAGGTCTTTGGACGTAGAAGAAAACAATTAGTGAACTCAGAGAGCTCAATAAGAAATATTCAAAATGTATCACAACAAACTGTGGAAAATTCTTCAAGAGACGGGAATACCAGACCACTTGACCTGCCTCTTGAGAAACCTGTATGCAGGTCAAGAAGCAACAGTTCGAACTGGACATGGAACAACAGACTGGTTCTAAATCAGGAAAGCAGTACGTCAAGGCTCCATACTGTCACCCTGTTTATTTAACTTATATGCAGAGTATATCATGCGAAATGCCAGGCTGGATAAAGCACAAGCTGGAATCAAGATTGCCAGGAGAAATATCAATAACCTCAGATACGCAGATGATACCACCCTTATGGCAGAAAGCGAAGAAGAGCCTCTTGACGAAAATGAAAGAGGAGAGTGAAAAAGCTGACATAAAACTCAGCATTCAGAAAACTAAGATTATAGCATCTGGTCCCATCACTTCATGGCAAATAGATAGGGAAACAATGGAAAGAGTGAGAGACTTTATTTTGGGGGGCTCCAAAATCACTGCAGATGGTGACTGCAGCCATGAAATTTAAAAGATGCTTGCTCCTTGGTAGAAAAGCTGTGACCAGTCTAGACAACATATTAAAAAGCAGAGATGTTGCCGACAAAGGTCCATCCTCTGATTCCTCTGCCTTTTCTAAAACCAGCTTGAACATATGGAAGTTCACGGTTCACGTATTATTGAAGCCTGACTTGGAGAATTTTGAGCATTACTTTACTAGCGTGTGAGATGAGTGCAATTGTGCGGTAGTTTGAGCATTCTTTGGCATCGCCTTTCTTTGGGATTGGAATGAAAACTGACCTTTTCCAGTCCTATGGCCACTGCTGAGTTTTCCAAATTGGCTGGCATATTGAGTGCAGCACTTTCACAGCATCATCTTTCAGGATTTGAAAGAGCTCAACTGGAATTTCATCACCTCCACTAGCTTTGTTTGTAGTGATGCTTTCTAAGGCCCACTTGACTTCACATTCCAGGATGTCTGGCTCTAGGTCAGTGATCACACCATCGTGATTATCTGGGTCATGAAGATCTTTTTTGTACAGTTCTTCTGTGTATTCTTGCCACCTCTTCTTAATATCTTCTGCTTCCATTAGGTCCATACCATTTCTGTCCTTTATCGAGCCCATCTTTGCTGTAGTGTTTAGAGGGTATTTAATACTTTCAGTGAAGTATTAGAAAAGAAGAAAGACTGACAATAATCTAAGCTTTTGTTTTAAGGAGCTAATAAAGGAAGTCAAAGCTATGGTTTTTCCAGTAGTCACATACAGATGTGAGGGTTGAACCATAAAGAAGACTGAGTGCCGAAGAATTAATGCTTTCAAACTCTGGTCTGAAGAAGACTCTTGAGAGTCCCTTAGACAGCAAAGAGATCAAACCAGTCAATCCTAAAGGAAATCAACCCTGAATATTCATCAGAAGGACTGATGCTGAAGCTGAGGATCCAATCCTTTGGCCACCTGATGAGAAGAACCAGCTCATTGGAAAAGACCCTGTTGTTGGAAAAGATTGAAGGCAAAAGGAGAAGGAGATGACAGAGGATTAGATGGTTGGATGGCATTACTGACCCAGTGGACATGAGTTGAGCAAACTCCGGGAGATAGTAAAGGACCAGGATGCCTGGCATGCTGCAGTCCATGGTGTTGGTCGCAAAGTTGGACATAGTTTAGCGAACGAACAATAAATGAAGAGCAAATGAAAGTAAAGTAAGATAATGATTATAATACAAGAATAAAACAACATGTTCTCTATACACAACAAATATGTTCTCTATATACAACAGAGAAAAGGCAATAGAGTAAAATTTTATTCTTTAAAACTAATTCATTATATTGAAAAATCTCCAACAAAATGATCAAGAAAGAGAGAAAAGGCTTAAAATACCATAAATGAGAAAGGAAATATGACTATGACTCCTCTAGATTATTAAAAAATTAAAAAGTGATATTATGAGTAACATGCCAATAAATTTGACAATATGTTTTAAATGGATAAATTAATCTGGAAAAAACTGACCAAAATTGTTATAAGCAGAAATTAAAAAATCAGAATAATCCTACACTATTAAAGAAATCTGTAGTTAAAGATCATCTCACAAATAAAACTTCAGGCCCAAATGGGTTCCCTGGTGAATTCTTGCAAACATTCCGAAATGAAATAATACCATCTTATATAAACTCCTTTGGAAAATATTAGAGGGATTAACACTTTCCAACTCTTTCGTGTCGCCAGTTTAACCCTGATGCAAAAACTTAAGAAAATACTATAAGAAAATAAAGAAGAGGACAATATATCTCATGAATATAGATAATAAAATTCTACTCAAAATATTAACAAACTGAATCCAAATTAGAGCAACAATATATAAAAAGCAACAATATATATATGAAGTTTATTCTAGGAATGCAAGTTTGCTCTAACACTCAAAATTTAATCCATGTAATGTATATATTAATAAAATTAAGGGAAAGCCCATGTGATCATCTCACTAGGCTCAGTAAAAGCATTTGATAAAATTCGGTATCTATTCATGACAAAAATTCTCAGAAAATTGGTACCAGAGGGAATTTTCTTATTCTGATAATGGATAGCTAAAAAATTCACAGCTTGTATCATGTTTAATGGTGAAATTTTGAGCACATTTTCCCCCTTAATTAAAAAAAAAGACAGGATAGTCCCTGTTAACTAGAAGTCCTAGCCAATGCAGTAAGTTAAGGTAAAGAAATGAAATATAAAGATTGGAAAGGAAGAGATAAAGCCATCTTTATTCAGAAAAGATATTCTTATGTATGCATAAAATTCAAAAGAATCTACAAATAAAATTAATAAGTAAATCTAGCAAGGTCACTATTACAAAAATTAATTAATCTGGTATAGCTTTCCCCCTTTCTACTTAGAACATTTCTGTCAGTATGTTTTAGGATTTTTTTTTGAAAACATCCTTTGGCTATCTTTTTCATTCATCATGAGAGCTTTCATCTTTTTTTAGTTGGCATTATTTAGATATATTTAGAAGTATTTTAATGCTTTATTTTGTGCTTTCAATTTACTAGTTATTTTCTTTGCTTCTCATTTTTTCTTTGCCTAATTTCTGTTTGATTAATTACCTTGCTTGTACATTTTATTCTTGTAGAAGTTATGTATTCTAATTATTTTTAGTGGAGACCATTAAATATTTAGCATATAAATATGACATTTTCATAGTCTAAATATCTCTATCCTCCTGAACAATACTTAGGATCTTAGAATGCTCTTGCTCTTATCCCTGCTTTCTACCTATGTCCTATTTTGTCCACTGTTTTACTTTCATCTTTCATTTATAACCCTTTCATTTAGTTAACCATTACTGATCTTTATGCTCAGCATTCTTTCATGCATATCACTTTTACCTTTTAACTGAATTTAGATTCAATTTTATTCTTTCTGGAGTACCATTTTTGGTATATTTTTCTGCAGAGTCTGCCATTAGGAAATTCTCTCATTTCTTATTTTTTTTTAAAATGCCTGTATTAGTCTTTCTGTGTATATAATTCTAGATGATGGCTATTCTCCTTCACCACTTTGAGAATATTATTTCATTGTCTTCTAGCTTCTATTAATGAAAAGATTGCTGTTCATCTCATTTGTCTGTTATTTATATCTGCTTTTAAAATCTCTCCTTTGTTTTGATGCCCTGCAATTTCACTATGATGTGAGTCAAGGTATGGATTTCTTACTTGTCTTGCTTGGGGCTGGAATTTATGTCTTTTGTCAGTTCTGGATAACTGGATAACCATGAGGGTGTGGCCACTCATCTAGAGCCAGACATCCTGGACCGTGAAGACAAGTGGGCCTTAGGAAACACTACTACGAACAAAGCTAGTGGAAGTGATAGAATTACAGCTGAGCTATTTCAGATCCCAAAACATGATGCTGTTAAAGTGCTGCACTCAATATGCCAGCAAATTTGGAAAACTCAGTAAGTAGCCACAGGACTGGAAAAGGTCAGTTTTCATTCCAATCCCAAAGAAGGGCAATGCCAAAGAATGTTCTAACTACCACACAATTGTGGTCATTTCATATGCTAGCAAGATTATTGGAGAAGGCAATGTCAACCCACTCTAGTACTCTTGCCTGGAAAATCCCATGGACGGAGGAGCCTGGTAGGCTGCATGCAGTCCATGGGGTTGCAAAGAGTCAGACATGACTGAGCAACTTCACTTTCACGTTTCACTTTCGTGCATTGGAGAAGGAAATGGCAACCCACTCCAGTGTTCTTGCCTGGAGAATCCCAGGGACGGGGGAGTCTGGTGGGCTGCCGTCTATGGGGTCGCACAGAGTCGGACATGACTGAAGCAACTTAGCAGCAGCAGCAGCAGCAAGATTATACTAAAAATCCTTCAAGCTAGGCTTCAGCAATACGTGAACCAAGAACTTGCAGATGTACAAGCTAGATTTAGAAAAGGAAGAGGAACCATAGATCAAATTGCCAACATCCATTGGATCATAGAAAAAGCAAGAGAATTGCAGAAAAACATCTGTTTCGATGACTATGCTAAAGCCTTTGACTGTGTGAATCACAACAAACTGTGGACAAAAGAGATGGGAATAACAGATCACTTTACCTGCCTCCTGAGAAACCTGTATGCAGGTCAAGAAGCAATAGAACTGGTCATGGAACAATGGACTGGTTCAAAATTGGGAAAGGATTATGACAAGGCTATATATTGTCACCCTGCTTATTAAACTTCTGTGCAGAGTACATCTTGTGAAATGCCAGGCTGGTTGAATCACAAGCTGAAATCAAGATTGCTGAAAGAAATATCAACAACCTCAGATGTGCAGATGATATCACCCTAATGGCAGAGGTGAAAAGGAACTTAGCCTCTTAAAGAGAGTGAAAGAAGAGAGTGAGAAGTCTGGCTTGAAAATCAACATTCAGAAAACTAAAATCATGGCAGCTGGTCCCATCACTTCATGGCAAATAGAACAGGAAAAAGTGGAAACAGTGACAGACTTTATTTTCTTGGGCTCCAAAATCACTGCAGACAGTGCCTGCAGCCATTAAATTAAGACACTCCTTGGAAGGAAAGCTATGACAAACCTGAGCAGCATATTTAAAAGCAGAGACATCACGTTGCCAACAAAGGTCCATATAGTCAAAGGTATGATTTTTCCAATAGTCATGTATGGATGTGAGAATTGGACCATAAAAAAAGCTGAGTGCCGAACAATTGATGCTTTTGAATTGTGGTGTTGGAGAAGACTCTTGAGAGTCCCTTGGACTACAAGGAGATCAAACCAATCCTAAAGGAAACCAACCCTGAATACCCTAAATATTCATTGGAAGGACTGATGCTGACATTAAAGCTCCAGTACGTTGGCCACCTAATGAGAAGGGCTGACTCACTGGAAAAGACCTTGATGCTGGAAATGATTGAAGGCAAAAGGAGCAGGAGGCAACAGAGGATAAGCTGGTTAGATAGCATCACCGACTCAATGGACATGAATTTGAGCAAACTCCGGGAGATAGTAAAGGACAAGGAAGTCTGGTGTGCTGCAGTTTATGAGGTTGCAGAGTCAGACATGACTTAGTGACTGCACAGCAAGAGTCGATTCTGAAAACTTCTCAGCCAAATTTGGATAAATTATGCCACTTCCCATGTTACTCCCCTGCTTAAAATCCTGCTGGGTCTCCCTCATCTATTGACAGTATTACTACTCAGGGCTGTCACAGTCTGGCTCTACACATTTCTGAAATTAAGTTTCCACTTCTGTCTGCCAGGAAAGCCCATCACTCAAACTGCTGATACATTTCTTACTCATAACTTAGCTTAATTGTCACCTATTCTCTGAAGCCTTTCCTGAAACCTCTGCCCCCAAGAACTCTGTGTACCCCTGGTTTCCTGTTCACACAATCCACTGATTGCATTTATCTATTTATATGTAAATTTCCCTCCAATAAACTCAAGTCCCAGTGGGCAGTTCCCTTTGTATTTACAGAGACAGGCACTTAGTGTGGGCTCTATAAATAGTTGTAGATTGAATGAGTGAATGAATAAAGAAAATGAAAGTAAATACTGTCTACCTCATAGGGATCTTGTAACAACTAAATATCAGTTCATACCACAAGATAAAGCACCTGGAAAATAACAACTGCTAATCTCTTATTTGAATTGAAGACAGTTCATGCAGTATTTTGGTACAGTGGGTTATGTACCAAATTGGTTTTTCCTTTAAATTTCCTTATTCCATATGGCATAGAACATAGTTCTTAGTGTTCTTCGATTATAATGAAGTATTTTTTTTGGTTTTGTGCCTTTTCTTTCAATTGCTGCACTTCTGAGCCTAAAAAAACCAGGGAGTGCTATGAGAATGCTTGATATAGTTTACTAGCTGTTACATTCTGTTCTGAAAATTGAGTTCATCTGTGAATACTCTTCTCCCATACATGTTAATGGCTTTCTCCTTTCTTCCCTTAGGTGTCTACTCTAATTTTACCACAAGTTAGGCCTTCACAGACTCTCATTATAAAATAGCAAATGTCCACCCACATCCTTTTCTATCCTCTTTTACCTGCTTTATTTTCCCCAGTACACTCCTCCACAAGTGAAATATATACAGTATTTACCTCTTTTATTATCTTCTGCTCCTCCCATACACACTGGCATATAACTTCTTAAGGGCAGGAACTTTGCTTTATGCTTAGAGCAGTATCTGGAATATAGTAGGTGCTTGGTACGTGTTCCTTAAATAAGTGTATCAATGCAGGTGCCATTGAGTCTCATCAGTATAAATCCTGATGCTATAGTAGACAAACACTATATGGCTACTCTGGACGTGGTAGCCTTCAACATTCATCTAGATCTGGGATGAGGTTACAAAACTTGGCTCCTTTGCTTTTCCCTATAATAGACTAATGCACGATTTCATCCTGAAAACTAAAGAAATCACTTCCCTTCCTGGCAGTACCTAAACCGAGTTCTAAGCTGGCTGCATACAAAGCCCGTCTGTTCTCTCCTGGTTTAAAGACAGAGGCAGTTCCTGCCCGTTTTCACCAAGCTTTATTTTGCTTTCTGTTTTCTTTCACTGCTAAAGGACAATTTACATATCTTTTCTACCCATTCTATCGTTTTGACCTTGCCAAGAGCTTTCAATTAATACTTTGTGTGCACTTGTGCAAAGAAAGCACCCATTTGCAATGTCTATGGGAAACAAATTCTTATTACTTCATAGAAACAAACGTCTAAATCTGTAATTCATGTGTATATTATGAGAGAGGTTCAGATGATAAATGACTTGTTGAAAGCCACAGAACTAAAGTTTGTGACACAAGTGGATATAACACCCACATCGCCTGTCAAGTTTGTACTCTTCTGCCTGATTTTCCTTTAATAAGATCATTTGTGCTTCTCCTAAGCAGCTGGGCATTAATAGAAAACCCTCAATTCTTACTAGTGCGCATCTCTGTCTGTGACATCAGACATCTTACCTCCTCAGTCTTCAGCTGTCAAACTGTTGTATTGATTTTTCGGGTGCCATCAAGCTCCTCTTTCCAGGTTTAGCATGACTGAA
Organism: Bubalus bubalis; assembly: GCF_019923935.1. Taxonomy (NCBI): domain Eukaryota; kingdom Metazoa; phylum Chordata; class Mammalia; order Artiodactyla; family Bovidae; genus Bubalus; species Bubalus bubalis. Next base: position 31,465,343 of record NC_059167.1, read on the forward strand.
AAGAATGTGGTCTTTCAGCTAAGCTGACGTTCCAAGGTCAGCTTTGTGGCCAGTGAAAATTCATGGCCTAAGGATTCTGACACAACTACCCGACACCTGAGGGAGAGCTTGCCTCTGCCTACTCGTCCTTGCTAGGGACATGCTGCTGCTCAGTACTGACTGTCAGAGCCACACACTGGCTCCAGTAATGTGACTGTGAACACTCACCGTTCAAGATACCTGGGGCACCTTCTGTGTTAAGGCTAATGCCTGGGGCTATCATTGGACAGGCAGTGCCTCCTAGTGGCCAAGGCTCCAAAGGTTTCCAGCTGAAAAGTGGCCAGGACAGCAATAACCCACCTGGCAACCCTTTCTCTCTCCTTCTGAGTCTTGTCTCTACCTTTTTGCAGTGTGTCCAGCTCCACATCATGCAGTGAGAATTCATCATCAGGTCCCAATCTTTTCAGTATTTTGCTGACTGAATTCCCAATCATGACCATGATGATGAAAAAATTGTGGGAGGACAGTAGGAAGTATAAATATAACAAAGTCACTAACACCTCCAGAGCAAGTCAGTTTGAAAAGTGCTTTGTAATCATGTGGTCACTGTTCCTCCTTCTCATCAGCCAAATGGGAGCTCTGACAACCCCACTCTTCTAGGAGACTTATGATGCCCAGAAGTGCCGAATCATCCTGCTGAAGTCATTCTTCTTAAACTTCCTTAAGAATAATTCCAGATGTGTTACAGAGATATGCAGAGGCTTAGCTGGTTTCTCTGGAAGCTTTTATTCTAAAAGGAACATGCATGATTCTAAGGATCATATTTTAAAGTGTATATGCTTCATAAAATGAAAGGTAAATCATTTCCAGAAGCGTAACCTTGAGATTAGGTCCTTAGGCTCTTGCTGGCACAGCATGTACAAATGCATATTTGGGTCTGGGAAGGAATGCATCTGGGAGCTGCAGAGGAATTATGGAGGCTCCACTTCTCCATGAGGGAGAGAAATTCTATACAATGGATAAGGCCATGCTACAACAAATGGAAGTGGGAGCTCTTCCTTCTATAAACCCCTTTGGTCCCCAAGGAATCTTTGTCTTCATGCTACGTCTTGTCTCCTCAAGGGTCCCTTCTACCAGGACTTTCCCCAGAAAATGCCTAAATTCCAGTCATTTCTCTGTGCTATTTCTACCTTTTCCTCATCAAAACATACCTATCCCCTGTCCATTCTCTCAACTGCCTTGGAAAGTAATCTGATAAAGCATTCATGCTAAAATTTGAAAAGTGGGTCACCACCCACTGCTGACAAAAGTCTGTATGGTCAAAGCTATGGTTTTTCCAGTAGTCATGTACAGATGTGAGAGTTGGACCATGAAGAAGGCTGAGCAAAAAAAAAAATTGATGCTTTTGAACTGTGGTGTTGGAGAAGACTCTTGAGAGTCTCTTGGACAGCAAGGAGATCAAAGCAGTCAATCCTGAAGGAAATCAATCCTGAATATTCATTGGAAGGACTGGTGCTGAAGCTGAAGCTCCAATACTTTGGCCACCTGATGCGAAGAGCTGACTCATTGGAAAAGACCCTGATGCTGGGAAAGATTGAAGGCAGGAGGAGAAGGGGGTAACAGAAGATGAGATGGTTGAATGGCATCACTGATTCATTGGACACAAGTTTGAGCAAACACTGGGAGATAGTGAAGGACAGGGAAGCCTGGTGTGCATCAGTCCATGGGGTCACAAACAGTCAGACACAACTGAGTAACTGAACAACAACACATTGTTCTGCTCCTCCAATTGACATGCACATTGTAAGTGGGGACACCTGAAACTCTTGAATCACTGGGCTTGGAAATCAACTTTATCTCCCGAATTATGCATACCACTCACATCCATCATCCCCTAACACTCAACCCCAAATATGACGTTGTTGAGGAAGCAGGCCCTTTGCTTCCTGATCTCTGTTTGGAAGTCCCCACGACTGACCACTCTCGGTGTGTCACTATAGTGACTAATTACTCCATGTGCCAGAGTCCAGAGGCTTTGATCCCAACCTACTGGCACCACATTCAGACATTGTCGAATATTCATTCAACCCACAAACAGAGCTGAGAAGAGACACTAAACCTCCAGGGTTTCTTTGCAATGATTGCGGCTTGCCAGGAAAGGTTTTGGATAGCCATGGGCTGTTCCAAAAGAGGGAAAGACTGTTAATTGTCTGGAAGATGTCAAGCAATTAAAGTGTGGCCAGAATGTAAAGAATTGGAGGCTGGGTGGGGGGAGGTGAATGAGCGTTGCGGACATTTAGGGGATATAATGCTGAAAGCCTGAGGTTTGTACTGCCATCGTCAAGTTCTTGGGTTTCTAAGACATTTCTAGAAAATGCACCATGCCAGTAAGACCCAGAAACAGCCCGCGTGTTCTGCTCTCATTCCTACCCTTGGCCCTTTCTCCTCCTTCTCTCAAACTTCCCACCCCTGGTCAGCTTTTGCACCTCCCGGGTGAGACTGGCTTTAAACATCTCCAGGGCAGCGAGCCTCTGCTCTGGAGTCTAGTGGCATCCGCATCACCGGGCGCGCAGGCTGATCCGCACCGCACCGCGCTGATTCGCTGCCGCGGAGACTGCGGCGCCCGCGCCGCGCCCGCCCCTCGTGGTGCACGCCGGCTGGTGCAGCCTCAGTCTGTCTGCAGCCGCGGCCACCGGGAGCAGCGCTGCAGCCGGGGCACCGACGCCTGAGTGCCCGCTCAGCGCCCCCGAGGACAGCAACGGCGAGCCCTCAAAGCGCGCACGATGCAGGCCACCGCCGATTCCACCAAGATGGATTGTGTTTGGAGCAACTGGAAAAGTCAGGGTATTCTCTTTATTTCAGTAGTGCATGCCTGCGGCGCACGGGAACCCGGGACCCGGAATCAGCCATTGTGCATCATTTCACCTGTGGGACCTATGCATGCTTTATACCCAAGAGCTTTCTGTTGCGGGGGGAGTAAACTTGTTATGTCAAAAATCAGAGTGGATGGTGTTTGGTTTTTTGTTTTTGTTTTTTACTTTTCCCATCTTAAAAAAAAAAAAAAATCCCCCACCCCCACCCCTTTGTTTTCTTGTTGTCAGGCTACTGTTTTAAATAATGCATTTTTGCCTCCTCCTGGAGCTCTTTTGGGTTCCGCTAAACGTTCAGTATTTATTTAATCTCTTCTTATTCCCGGAGTTAAAATGCTTCCTTATTGTTCCATGTATCCCAGTACATTTAATTTGTATCTGAAGATTGAAATCTAGTAGAACCGTTAACTGAGTGGGCTCTAGTGCATCCTTTTAAGAGGGACACACCCATTTTAGGGTTATTATTTGTGGTCACACAAAGGAAACTGGAAATGCAGAACAGCTCTCAAAATCCTGAAAATATGATGGCGTAGACACATATTAGGATGATTCACTTTGAAATATTTCGGGTTTTTTTGTCTGTCATTGGGGTAACTTGTAACTACTGTTCATTAATAATGGGTATATCTGGAACAAATGGAGGGAAATTAAAAAACAGTGCCAGTCGCCCTCTGATATAACAGATTTATTTTGAAACAGTCCATATTAGCACTGGGTGTGGCCACCCTCCAGCCTCGCTTGGATTGCTTTTCAGCCATTTTTATCCAGCCTCATACTTCACACATCTCCATCTCGCCTTTGTTGCATTAAGATTCTCTCCTTCACCTTGCTCAGTTTGAGATTACTAGGAGAAAGGGAGATTTTGCAAGAATGAATTATGTGTTGTAAACTTGGATGTTTGTAATATGAAGTGTCTTTTAATGTTTAACAAATGGTTCTGAAGAAGGTGCGTTTGACTTAACCTGCAGGGTTGCAGCGTCCCTCAGGGGACCAAGAATACTCTGGAGCAGAAGCTGATTAAAAAAAAAAAAAAAAAAGGGCACCTTTCTCTTGTAATATTGTATCACAAAAAGAATGGGATGCCCCATAGAGTTTTTCTGTGGTAAATTTTTTAAGCAAGGAAAAAGTAAACATGAACCTCAGAATTAAGAGCATATTTCCTCTGCCTCTTATTTGTTAGTTGGGTGGCAGAGACATAAAATGCAATCGTCTAGTTCAAATTATTTGGATCTATTGGAAATACAACTGTCAAAAGTGAATAAATGGACCTAATAAATTTAAAAGCCAGGAAACAAGAAATGTATGGCCATTCAGGGGCATCCTTTTAGAGAATGATGGTAACTACATGACCTGGCATATGTTTTATACAGAAGACAGCTGTGAAAATTCTTGGTAACATTTCATTCTTGCTACATGTTTTGACTCATCTAGTTTATTCCAAATACACACTCAATGGATATCTGTGGCTTGATAGAATACCAAGTTTAGTTGGATATAAAGTTGGTTTTTTAAGATTATTCTTACAGATTTCCTCTATTCTTACCAAAAGTAGGTAGCAGAAGTGTCAAATTTTATAATATGTGTAAGATCTGAGATACTGTTTCATCATAATCCTATGTGTTTTGCCTCTGTTGACATTTTCACTGGGGGGTTAAAAATATGAACATTTATAATCAGAAAACAACACAAAATGCTGTAATTTGTCCATTAAAGACTGTCATTTTCATTTGCAGTGTACAGCTGTTTATGAAGATTAATGCAGGATCATTGAGGGTCTTTTATACTCTGTGACCTTTGGTAATCTTCAGTACCATTGATTTCCTTTTGTCAGATAGAACAAAGCCATTATCCTGAAAATTGACTGATAACTGGGTGGGTGGGTTTATAGGCATAAAAGAGAAATTATAAGTAAATTATTCCTGTTTCTCCCCACTAGGAGAACTTTCATCTAAATTAAAATCTACAATAAGATTCTTGTTTAGTATTTTAAGTGTATCTTCATTTTAGTTCTCTAATTATATATAAAAAAAGCTCTTCTTAACACTGGCTGCATATTAGTATCACCTGGGAAGCTTTAAAAAAACACAAAGGCTGCCTGTGCCCCACCCCTAGAGGTTCTGATTCCATTGAGCCAAGCATCAGTATTTTTCAAAAGCTCTCACATGAGTTTAACACATAATCGGGGTTGAAACCACTCATGTGTAATAATTCTTAGCCCAATCCATAGACCAGCACGTCTAGTATACAAATGATGAAATGGGTTTGATACAAGAGCAGCTGTGAATGTAGTTAAAAGAAGTCAGTATAACATTGGGGATAATGTCCTCCAGAAATAGTGAGAAGTGAAGGTTTTGCTTGGAAAAGGGAATAAAGGGAGCCCCCAGGCTGCTTCCATATTATTAAACAATTCCACAGAGAAATTGTAGTTCATTAGGTATGTCAGGAAGACTCTACTGAAACTAATACGATGTGTCCTAAAAACTATAGTATACATGCAAAAGGAAGCTTATATTTATTTTATTAATATATATGATTTTAGCTGTAGACAAGAATGTTTAAAGAGAGACTAAATTCCACATTATACTACATTACACAGATTCTGCTTCCATTAAAAAAAATGATACTCATACCCAATTTATTGATAAACCAAAGCCCAATCTTCTCAGTGAAGATGACATAAGACAATAACCTAATAATATGTGGCAATAAACCTGGGATTCTTCAGATTACTAGTTATTACTGTTAAATATTAACATTTATTGGGCACTTTTACTATTTTACTCGTATCATTGCAGTTAATCTTCATGAATCCTATGATGTGTGAGTTTTATTATTATCCCATTTTAGAAGTGATGAACTGAGGCTTCTTGCCAGCGCACACAGCTGGTAATGCCAGAGGCCAAATTCAAGCCGAGGCTGTCTGACTCCAAAGCCCTTTGATTCTTCTACTCTACCATCTGCCTCCAAAGTAGATGGCTTCTTCCTCAATGGTTTTTCTAAAAATGTAAAGAATTATCTAGGGAGTAGGGGCATGCTAAAACCCCCTCCCATTTACATACTTTTCATTTTGCCAAACATCTTCTCATTTGAGCTTTTCAGTTTACTCTTGAACAACATGAGGCTCAAAGAGGTTATGTGACTTGCCCAAAGTTTTTCATTAAGTGACAAGTGGGGTAATGAAAAGGTGACTGTGACCGAAAATCCTGAACTCTTCCCATCTCACATACTGCCTCTTTCACTAATGCTGAGTTTCAGAAAGTGAACTCTCCTTTACCCCTTCCAAGATATTTTCACACAGCTTATCTCTTTAAAGACAAAGCACTGTTGAGCAGTTGAGTCGGTGATTTTGATCAATTTACACCATTGTTGTCATCATCATCATCATGAACTCATCGTTAAAAATTCTCCATCATTATTATCCATGTGTTGGTCATTGTCCTAAACTTTTGTTACAGATCTTAATCTCATATCTTTCTGAGATTATTATTTTACTCTCACTTCCCTGGTGGCTCAGACGGTAAAGAATCTGCCTGCAGTGCAGGAAACCCGGGTTCGATCCCTGGGTTGGGAAGATCCCCTGGAGAAAGGAATGGCTACCCACTCCAGTATTCTTGCCTGGAGAATTCCATGCACAAAAGAGCCTGGCAGGCTACAGTCCATGGGTCACAAAGAGTCGGATACAACTGAGCAACTAACACAACAACATTTTATAGAGGAGGAAATGGGGTTTTAAGGTTGAGATGGCTAGTAATTTGTGCTAGGACTTAATGAGTCCCAAATGCAGAGCAGTCTGCTCTTTTGACCACTCTACTATACTACCTGAATCCAAATGGCACTGTGGCAGGGGAACAAAGTTTGACCAAACCACTCATTCATATCATTTCACTTGTACTCTAAAGATTGCTTTTTTTTGTTTCCCAAGTATCACTGCTTTTGACAGTTTCATGGGCAGGACACTTGGATGTGGGAAGTTGAGACTAATAGCTCCCACTTACTGTATGTGGCAGCATTTTGTACTTACAGATTCCCCTAAAATACTGTAAAAGAGTGAAGGGTGACACACCTTCCAGAGAATATAATCTCACATATTTCTCATTTTGTTAGAAAATAAAGTATTTTGAAAACTATGCTGACCTATAGTTCTCTGTGAAAACAGTGTTGAGGGTAGTCTGTTCTCAAAGGTGCTAGTTCAGAATGACCACGCCTCCCCAAATACAGAGGAAATGTCTGTTTTAGCCATAGGAATTGAATTGTATGCTTGTATTTTGAAAATGGCATTTAATAAAGACAATTTTACATACAAACATAAAGATAGACCAGTCCCAATCATTCAGCATTTTATTTAGGTTCAGTATTATTAGAACACTTGTGCAAACTTTACAGCATAAATAATTTCATTTTCAAATTCTCTCTCTCAGATTCTAAAGAGATCTAGTGGGGAAACTTTCTTAGCTGATGATCTAGTGATTTGTTTTTAATGAAAGAAAACACATTATACAGATAATATACCAAACGTAGGTAGTTATTACCTCACTGAAAAATAAAATTCTCCTTTTTCACAATGTATTATCACTTTCAAGAGAGTTTTTTAAAGGAATATTTCAAAATTTGGGAGAAAATAGTGGCTTTTTTGGTTTTCTAAAAATAATACATGTGCATTATGAAAATTTCCATTTCAACAAAGAGAGTTTCAAATGAAAGCCACAAATCACCCAAAGCCCTTCCATCTAGGGTTGATTAATGTTAATATTTGTTGAATATCTTCCAATATCTATATACCATATAAAATGAATCTAGAGGACTAGGTAGAGAACAAAAGCAGTTTTTATTAAATAAGATTGTACATATCTTAAAAAGTATCTGAAATAATTTAATGTCAGGAAGAAACTGACATGAAAGAATTGCTCGACTTCAAATACATGTTTCTTTGTGTTATGAGCTATTCCTTACTAAAATTAAGAAAAAAACTATGATAAGCATCAATGGGGTAGACTCATTTTTTAATTACATGTTTTGGCTTTAGACTGTATAGATGGACTCTCTGCAGTGTGTTTTTTTTTTTTTTTAAAGGAAGATCCAAAAAAATAAAAAAATAAAAGGAAGATCCACCATGGGTAAGAAAGGTTGACAAAAATTCCAGTCTAAATCTACATCTTCAAATCTATGGGTTTTCTCATATTTCCATGAATTAATATTTCTTTCATTAAAAAATAATAATTTCCCTGATACTTCATCACCAACACATTATGATTAGTATATATTAGTAGGGGTTGTGGATGAAGTCTTCTGTCATAATCAGCAGGCCCTTCCTTCATTTTTTAAAAATTTCTCTCCTTGCCTCCTTCCCTCCCACTTTTTTCTTATAGTATTTGAAATGATGTTCTTTACTCAGTTCTTTTTCATCTTTAGGAAAATTAATATATTCAGGAACAGAAATCTGTGAAGTAATTGACCTATTTTTAAGTTCACTTAAAATAGAATTCTAAAATCCACAGAAAGCTAATTAAATTTGCATCACCACTAAATTTCCCATCCTTCTCAACCTGTTCCCTAAGTTGTGTGCATACTTGACCATGTGTTAATATTTACATTTGTCTCTTTTCCAGTTCCATGACTACCTTATAATTAAGCTCACAATTTGAAAACTAAGAACTTGACATTAACAATTTTTTAAAAACCATCTTCTGCCTATATTATGGATAATAATAACTATATTAAAACATGAAATTATAATTGTATTCTAACTTCGTATATTTCAAATAAAATAAGATTGTTAGGAGTTTTAGAACATAGAAGTATAGAGTTCTATTTCCCCCAAATGTTTGAGCTATGAAGTTAAATCTGAGCAATTATTGTATTGTTTCACAAGAGGAAATCCTTTTCTTATGTTGACAAAGGCAGAAAATAATTCAAGCCTTACTTACAGGTTCTTTGACCAAACTGGTGTTTAATGTTTAGAATTTATTATACGCATGTTTAGTTGCTCAGTCGTATCCACCTCTGCTTCCCTGTGGACTGTAGGCTGCTAGGGTGCTCTGCCCATGGGATTTCCAGGCGAGAACACTGGAATGAGTTACCATTTCCCCCCTCCAGGAGATCTTCCCAACCCAGGGACTGAACCCAGGTCTCCTGCGTGTCCTACGTTGGCAGGTGGATTCTTTACCACTGAGCCACCTGGGAAGCCCCAGAATTTATTACAGTTAGACCCATTTCACAGTGGGCATAGTTCAAATGTAGTCATATCTTAAGTTCGGCCTTCAGAATCATTTCACCAAACTGCAGACCAAATCTAGTGGTAATGGAGGTCAGGAACGCATAATGTTTTATTGAATTGAACAAAAGTACAGTGAGAGATTATTCCTTTCCCTTGTCATATCTTTTCAGTTCAAGAAATATTTTAGCCATTATAGTTTTTGTCAAGTTTTTAAAATATATTGTTTAAAAAAAAAAGAACCAACAGCAGTCTTCCTCCATGGTTCTCTTCTATTCCAATACAATGATGGATTTTAATAAAGGTATGGCTCAGACTAAAGATTTTGTGACTAATTATGACTGATGACAAACCAACCAATGAACCGTTTTGTATTTTGATCAAGTCAGAAGGCTTATTAAAGAAAGAGAAAGCACACAAAGACATTCATTATTCAATCTCCTGAAAATTTTTCTGTGTGCTTCCCTCAACTACCATGTCCCCAAGGCCTATCGTTCTCTCCACGTGACCATATCTCTTCCTTTAATCCCAAATGAGCCCATTTGCTGGAGGTTTAGCAGGAGGAGCTGACCACCTCATCTTAAATACTGGGCCCTTCTGTTTCATTTCCTGGCCAGGCCTACTCTACCCAGGTGACAATGGCCTAAGCAGCATTGTGTTAACTTTACAGCATGGAATGTGACCCTTTAGAAGCTTTAGGGCTTCCCTGGTGGCTCAAATGGTAAAGAACTCACCTGCAACATGGAAGACCTGGGTTCAATCCCTGGGCTGGGAAGACTCTGGAGGAGGGCATGGCAACCCATTCCAGTATTCCTGCCTGGAGAATCCCCATGGACAGAGGAACCTGGTGGGCTGCAGTCCATGGGGTCACAAAGAATCAGACATGACTGAGCAATGAAGTACAGCACAGCAACTGGTTCATTTCCTGGCCAGGCTTATTCTACCAAGATGACAATGGCCAAAGCATCACTGTGTTAACTTTATAGCATGGAATGTGACCCTAGTAGTTAGGAATCACATTCAGCTGCTAAGTCCAGGAAAATGATAAATCTTACATGAACATAAAAGTAGTTTACATTACCAATCTAATCTGAAGGGTAGTCGTTAGAAGAATGTTTGCTTTTGTGTCCCATGGAAGAAAAGTCCCAGAGATTGTCGCTAGCTGTGGCTTTGGTGGTAAAATCCTTCACTTCCCATTGTTCTGCCAAAGCTGATTAGAGTAGGTCACATCTGTGTGGGTTAAATGCTGTGCTCTTTTACTGTCTATATGGAGCACCAGGCTTAATGTATCTTTCCTTTCAAAACATCCACTGAATTACTTAACTGTCTACAAATAATGTTGGCATTTTTCTCTTGACAGTCATTTTGACTGCATTTAAAAGATGTGAAGGAAGGACCTAGAAAATGAAATCACTGCAGGAATCTTATCTGCAAAAATCTTTTAGCAATTTCCCCTCTGAATTCAGGGCTCCTGCATTACCTTTTTAAATTTTACTTTATGTAGAAGACTGTTTCATGGCAAATGAAACTCATGGATTAGTTTACCAGACAGTGTCATCTTTGAGGGTCTCTATGTATGTTTAAAGTATTTTCTTACATCTATTTCCATTATGTTTCTCTAGTTTAATGGCAAAATGAGGGAATAAAGTAGGAAAAGTTACTACTGTTTCTTCTTGTTAACTTTTTGTGGTGATATTTTGTTTACCTAACAAAAATCAGAGTAATGGGCTTTTTAAAAGATATTTTTATTATAATCATTAGGTTTTTCTTGGTCACTCCATATGGCCTTCAGGATCTTAGTTCCCCAACAAAGGTTCAAACATCATGCCCACTGCAGTGGATGTGTGGAGTCCCAACCACTGGCCACCAAGGAAGTCCCATAATCACGGCTTTAGACACTGAGTTATAAAGAACTGAGGTTTTTTAGCCTTGTAATCCTTTCCACAAGGTAGTCAATTATTGGAAGCTTGCTAAAAAGTAAATATAAAAGTCAGGTGAAAGTGAAAGTTAGTCGCATAGTCGTATCCAACTCTGCAATCCAGTAGACTGTAGCCTGCCCAGCTCCTCTGTCAGTGGGATTCTCCAGGCAAGAGTACTGGAGTGGGTTGCCACTTCCTTCTTGAGGGGATCTTCCTGACCCAGGGATCGAACCTGGGTCTCCTGCGTTGCAGGCAGATTCTTTAGCAACTGAGCCACTATATCGTTTTTCAACAGTTCTTTTGTTGAAATGCTGATGTCATTTGTGAACAGGAATCTCACACATTTTATGATCTTGCCTTTTAAAAAGTAGCACTAACTTGTCACATAGCAAGTGGTGCAGTGCTACGTGAAATCTTTTCTAGACCAAGATGAAATATAAATAAACACATTTAAGAATATGGTGCAATAATGCAGATAATTGTGCACAATTTATTGCTATTTATATTATCTACATTTTGCCTTATAAATAGAATATGAATAGCTGCACCACTGCCTTTTCAGTTCATACATTTTTAATATACTTTGAATACTGGCATTACTATTAGATCATTTAATTTTACATTTAAATGTTTTGCACTTAAATATTTTACATTTAAAATAAGGTGCCAATCCAAAAAACTTAGGACTGCTGCAAAAAGGTTTTCTCCCTAGAAATTTGACATTGAATTTTATTTCCATTTAGCTATTAATTCAAACCTTGGATCACTTCTGTTTTATTGTTCTTTTCTTGCCCAGATTATGGAAATGAGGGTAGCACTGATTTCAGCCTTTGAGATTAGGATTCTTCAAATCCTCCAGTCCACCCCTGACTGAATTAGTTCTAAGTCAGCTTCAGGAAGGCTGCAGTGTGAGCTCCCGCCTGTGGTTTGGGGACCAAGATGAATTCACTAAGCCCTGTCTGTTTATTAGATTGATAGAAGTCACTGATCTCCCATTTCGTTTCATTGCTCCTTGATATTTAGCAAAGTGATTTTTATAATTGGCAAAGCAATACAATAATTTACCTGTCTTAGTGAATGTGCACTTAGCTGTTTAAACTCTCACCTAGCCTTCCTGTATTAGGAGGATATTGAAGGAAGAGACAAGCTATTTATTACTGTATCCAAAGGCTACGTGTGATCATTTGCTGCAATTACAGAGATGCTTATTTCTTTTCTTACTTGGACTCTAAGGAAACTTTATTCAAATATGGATTTTTCTGGACCAGGTACTATAAAGCTTCCTACACAAGTTTACATAACTCTAAGCAAAATTAAAATGTGAAAAATTGGCATTTATACAGCAACTGTGGAACACAGAGATTCTCTTCTGTGATCACACTTTTTCACTTCCTACCCTTCCCACTGAATCCTCAGAACTTCAGGCTGTTTGCTGGCTTTCCTGATACACACAGCCCTTGCTACTCTCCCACCACATAAGTTCCCAAAGATCTTCACTGCTCGTCATTCCCAGCCTGAGCCCAAGGTGGTTCATTTCACTTCTGTCCTCTTGGATCTTTGACTCCTCTAACCATGCCCCTGTGCCAGCTCACAAATCTGGTCCAGCCCGATCATCCACAGATCACAGTGCTCAACCTCTAACCCTGTTGACTGGATGCATAGAGATCCTTGACTCTAACCAAACCCTCGTACTTCCTGGAAGTTCTTTATTAATTTGTTTTTGAGTCCTTACTGTATTTTTCTAGATCAGTTCTGTCCAACAGAAATATAATGTGAGCCACACATGTCATTAAAAATTTTCTAGTAGTCACATTAAAAAGCAAAAAGTAACAGGAAAAATCAATTTTGATAATATACTATATTTAATCCAGCATACCTAGAGTATAAACTTTTCAACAACAAAAGATCACTATAAAAATGATTAATGAGATATTTTTATGTCTTTTTTATACTGTCTGAAATCTGACATGTACTTTACACTTGCAATGTATTTTAATTGAGACTAGCCACATTTCAAGTATTCAGTAACTACTATGGCTTATCACTGCTGTATTGAACAATGCAGGTCTGGACCTCTCCCAATCTCTTTAAGCCCTGCTTCTATCCTCCTCAGTCTCAAGAGGACCTCAGGACTCATTTCCCAAAGAGTAAATCCACCTTGAGCCACTTGATGATGTTCTCTTTCCTCCTCAGTATATATGTAGCCACGCCCATCCTTTAACAAAATGTTCCTCCATCTTCATCCAGCCTTTCCTGCTTCTTCCTTCTTTGAGAAGAAAATGCTGTGACAGAGCCCATCCTTTCCCTGCTTTTCTTTCACTTTGCTCAAACAAATATCTCCTCGTTCCAGGATCTCATCTCTCCCCTTTCCACTAACATTCCCAAGTTTACTTAACCTTGAAATTTGCTTATTGCTGCTCCCTGAACTACCATTCTCTTTACCATCTTCTTTACTACTTTGAACTTCCCTCCACTTACTCAACCCTTTGTGATAGAGCTTCCATCCTCACTCTGTGCCAGTTATGGGTGACTGCCAAGTCTCCAAAACCAGGGGTCCTTTCTCATTTCCTTCATTGCATCTGTAACATCCCACACTGTAGCCTACCCCTTTCTTCTGGAAGTTTCCTTCTTCTTGACTGCCATAACCAACACTCTTGAGGGACCCTTTCTAATACCTAGACAGGACTTCTTTTTTTTTTTTTTTTTAATTTATTTTAAGTGGAGGCTAATTACTTTACAATATTGTAGTGGTTCTTGCCATACATGACATGAATCAGCCATGGGTGCACATGTGTCCCCAATCCCGAACCCCCCTCCCACCTCCCTCCCCATCCCATCCCTCAAGGTCGTCCCAGTGCACTGGCCCTGAGCACCCTAGACAGGACTTCTTTTACAGCTTTATTCAATCCTTTGAGTAAAGAATGAATTATAGGTCATCCTCTATTATACCCCTTAGTCTCTCCTCTCTTGGAGGTTTCCTGTAGTCTCATGGCTTGAATCATCATTTCCACTCAGAATACATCCAAATGTAAATATTCAGCCTTCTTATCTAAGAGGGACTTCCCTGGTGGCTCAGACGGCAAAGCATCTGCCTACAACGCAGGAGAACTGGGTTCGAGCCCTGGGTCAGGGAGATCCCCTGGAGAAGAAAATGGCAACCCATTCCAGTACTCTTGCCTGGAAAATCCCATGGATGGAGGAGCCTGGCAGACTACAGTCCATGGAGTCACAAAGAGTCGGACACGACTGAGCAACTTCACTTTCTTTCTTCTTTCTTATCTAAATGTCAGCCCAGCACTTCCACTTGTCTGCTCTGTATAACCATCGGAATATCACATGGATATTAATGTCCATTTTAGCTCAGGGCTACTGTGACAAACCTATGAAAAGAAATCATTTTATTTCCAAGCCTCTAAAAAATTACTGTGTTGTGTGTAGTTGCCAGTGTCATTTCATCTGTGATCCCTGTCCCATCTCTGCCCCAGGCTGTGTCACAATGCCCTGCCTGATGTCATCACAGCGGAACCTGGAGATATAAAAACAAGTGTCAGCTTTTTGCCAAACCAGTTTCCCCTAAGATTTCCTATTTTTGTCACTAATCATTCTATCACCCAGCTTTGAAATATTGCTTTCCCCCTTAATTAGTTCTTCCTCCTTTCTCCCACAGCTAATTAGTCACCATTCTTGTCAACTAATCCTTCATAATATTTCCCTTTATTCACCCGTCTCCTTAACAAACTGTTCACTACATCCCCAAACCATCCCCCATCCCCTTTCATCAGTCCCAGTACTGTCCCTTTCTTGAACTCGGCTTTTGCCACTGCTGACTACACAGGATATATTGGCACTGATGCAGCATTTTTAAAAAATGAATGTTCAGTCTTCCCAGCTAGGTCTTAAGTCCCTTAAAAGCAGGAACAGAATGTTATGATCTCTTCATGCCTGTGCTTACTAAATAACAGATGACCAGTAACTATGTGCTGTTGATAATGATTTTATTTCCCTTAAAGAGAAAAATCACCTTAAATATCTAGTTCTGGAAGCAGATTTAAATGTAATCAAGTGGTCCCAAATTAATTTAGCATACTTTGGGGAACAGTTAACTTCCAACCACGTAACAGAACAGAAGCAACTGTTCTGAAAAACACATCGAACTTAGCGTTTGATCTTGCTTCTCCTGTTAACTAGTTAGTATGTTGTTGTTGTTGTTTAGTTACTAAGTCGTGTCCTATTCTTTGTGACTCAGTGGACTGTAATCTGCCGGGTCCCTCAATCCATGGGATTTCCCAGGTAAGAATACTGGATTGCGTTGCTATTTCCTTCTCCAGGGGATCTTCCCCACCCAGGGATCGAACCTGAGTCTCCTGTATCAGCAGGCAGACTCTACTACTGAGACACCAGGGAAGCCCCAGCTAGTCAGTATATGAGCTTCTTCAGTTCCCTCACCTATTATATGCCTGTATAATGAAGTTTATCGTGAGGTTTAAATGAAGTAATGTGTGAAAGGGCTTTGACTATTTCAGAATTTGTGTAAATAGAGACTCATGTCACAAAATACCCAGAATCAACCTCTCCTTGATGTTTTAAGATAAACTTTTGTTAACCTCCCAGTTAGAAACCTCCAGCAATTTTAAAAGTTGGTTGAAGGACCTGTTGTGTAATTACCCTACACCAAACTAATGTTACTTCATGCTAAGTCACTTCAGTAGTGTACGACTCTGCGGCCCTATGGACTGTAGCCTGCTGGGCTCCTCTGTCCATGGGATTCTCCAAGCAAGAAAACTGAAATGGGTTGCCATTTATTCCTCCAGGGGATCTTCCCCACTCAGGGATCGAACTGGGTCTCTTATGTCTCCTGCACTGGCCCGCAGATTCTTTATCCATAGCACCACCTGGGAAGCCCAGTTACTTAGTTAACAGTTAGTGTTCTCTGCCATGCTGCTTCTAGTAGGTCCCTTCCTGGTGCCTGCCATTCTCAGGCTGTTTGAACAGGGGTCCAGAGAGTCAGAAGGCTTTTCTAGAGGCCACCATCATTTTTAACAGGTGTTATGCAATTCATTAAGTGGAAATTCACTTGAAAAAGCAAATTCTATCTCCTCTTTGCCCGAAAACTACCTGCAGGGTCCCCAGTGCCCCTTTACATCATCTCAGGGGTGGGTGAGCCTACCATCCCTAGCACTGTGT
This sequence comes from Bubalus bubalis, assembly GCF_019923935.1. Lineage (NCBI taxonomy): Eukaryota > Metazoa > Chordata > Mammalia > Artiodactyla > Bovidae > Bubalus > Bubalus bubalis. The sequence goes on from NC_059167.1 coordinate 31,481,506, forward strand.
GCTCCCATAGCACAGATCATGCTGTCTTACAATGTGTTTGCCTCTAAATCTGTCTGTCATGGAAATCGGTGGGCATCGTAAAACAGAAGATTACAATTTATTTATTTACATGTAAGTTTTCTTTTTTAAAACAGTTTATTTATTTCGATACCCCTGCACCTAGCACAAAGCATGGCACTTGGTTCTTGCTCAATAAATACTGAATAAATGAACAAACGTGGAAGCGGTAACACTGCTGGTAATGCTGATCTTTTAGTCTCCTTTTTGGTCTCCTTCCCCTTTCCTGAACTTAGCATGTAAACAATAGGAGGCTCCTAGCTCCCTGGGGGCTAGACTTAGACTCCTAGGCTTATCTCAGTTTGTTGTCTCCCCAGCCACTCAAACAGGGGGAGCTGGGCTTCTTTGGAGATTTCCTTCTTCTCCCATTTTTGTGATCTACCCTCAGGGGCGCAGGAGTTTCTTGTGTCATATCTTAAAAAGATCCTTCTTCTCTGCCCAAAAAGGATTATTATTTCGGTGCTCTGTTCTCAACAGCTGTTCTGAAATGAAAATCATTTAGTGAACTCATTCAAATTTTTTGTTAATGACATATCCCCTTCTAGGTCTTTGCATTAAAAAAAAAAAAAAAAGACACCAAATGCTTTGACGATTAAAAGGATTACTCCAAATAAATGAATTTCTAATAGTGAAATGTCAATGTGACTGGGGCTGGGGATTGGGGCTGGGGAAAGAGAGAGACTTTGGAGCAGCAATGCCTTCACTTTGTCCAAGAAACTCCTGTGTAGAACTGGCACCATTCAAAATAGACGGGGAGGGGTGGGGGCTGGGGGCGGATCTTTGTTTCACCCCAAAACATGCGTGTGATCTCTCCTTCCTACACTGCAGAAGTGTTCTAGGAGGAAGGGAACATATTTTTTCCCTAACAAAATGGCTGACTATTGTAATCTTTGTGAGTTAATGTCATTGGTAGACCAAGCAGTGGTGAATGGGGAATAGATAGAGGTGAGTGACAGATCAGTTCAGAAGTAAATTCTCTCTCCAGCTTCAGACTACTGGAGTGTCCTCAGCCTGTTATAAAAGATCCCCCCTCCCACTTTAAGCCCTTGATCTGATGTACTCTCCACCAGCCTGAGTTAGTCTGGTTCAAGAGTTGATACTTTGCAACATTCCTCGTATCCTCTCCACAGCCTGGGGTTGTCACTAGGCTGTGTGACCTTTCCAGTACTGTCTCTCAGCTAGTCATGTACCAGAGTATGATGGGAGCAGTTCCCTGCTTTCTTCAATCTAGTCACCTTTGTTTTCCGTTGAGCTGATGACTGGTGCCTTAAACCGGGTGCCCCCACTTACGCTGCACGTGAAGCTGGTAGTGTAAGCAACGGGCGCTTTCATTTGGTTGTAAGATGGGAATTTCATGTCTTATTTTCTTTTTCTGAGAATTTGTGTAATATTCTATACAAGCCATTTTTTGTGACAACATAGATAGACCTTGAGGGCCTTCTGCTAAAAGAGTTAAGTCACACGAAGACAGACAAACACTGTAGGATCCCACTTACGTGTGGAATCTGAAGAAGCTGAATTCATAGAAGCAGAATAGAAGGCTGGTTACTGGAGTTAGGGGGAAGGGGCATTAGGGAGATGTTGATCAAAGGGTATAAACCTGCAACTAGCAGATAAAGAAGTCTGATGGATCTAACGCACAGCAAAGTAAACATAGTCAACAATACTGTATTACAGACTTCAAAGTTGCTGGATCTTACATGTTCTTAACAGAAAAAAAGAAATAACTTTGTGAGGTGACAGAGGTGTTAACTGGTGCTGTGTCGTTGTTGTTCAGTTGCTCAGGTGTGACTCTTTGCTACCCCGTGGACTGTGGCACACCAGGCTTCCCCATCCTTTACTATCTCTCAGAGTTTGCTCAAACTCATGTTCATTGAGTCAGTGATGCCCTCCAACCATCTCATCCTCTGTTGCCCCCTTCTCCTCCTGCCTTCAGTTGCTATACTGCAATATATAAATATATCCAGTCAGCATGTTGTACACCTTAAACTCACACAATGTTATGTCAATTGTATCTCCCAAAAAAAAGAAACCGTATGTTACTTGCCTAATTGGAGAACAAATTTGCATACATTCTTGAGTAAGTCTTCTATACTTTTTTCATAATCTAGTGACTGAAATATTCAAAATATTTCCATTTTGTGTCATATTTGAAGCACCATGGCTTTATTCTTTTGAAATAATTTTTTGTTTCTAAGTTGAAAGAGAGAAATAACTGAATGATAGGTACAATGTAGATTTTAAAATTTATATTCCAGGTTTTTAAGTCACAAGAATGTAAGCAAACAAATCATACGATACAAAACAGTTTAACCCAAATGTCAGCTCCAGGGATTCTTGAGATAGCTACTGACTACTAATGTTTGGTTTTACTCATTTTAGAGGTAGACCATATCTCTATTCAGAAGCCTTTGGCATTGCCTGGAGTCTCCCAGACCAGCTGACATGCTTCTGAGGCTCCACTTCTGCTTTCATTGTTAGTGCCCCTTCATGCTGAGTCACGACAGTCATGACATGCGTATGACTGACGTGCTCATCTCCGGGCCACTATTGAGACATTGAGTTGTAAGCAGGGCATCAAGATGCATGCCATCAATGCCATCCAAAGGAAGAGAACAGGTACTTCAGAGCGCTCTGAATTTTTAGTCTTGTTTCAAAGGCATATAACTGATGCCCACAGTTGTAACCCACTGAGATTTGTCCATGGAGATATTGTCACTGGAGGTTCAACAGCCTTTTCTTATCTGTGAATTTCCCAATTGACCTCAGGGATGGAAAAGATGCTTCCAAAGCAAAACGGGAGGATGGGAAGCGCCCTAGGAGTAGTGCTGTGTGTGCTCACCTGTGTCTAGGAAGCCAAGAGCTGGGGAAAACCTGTAGCGGCCGTGGCTTTGTGGAGCGAGCCGCGGCAGCTCCCTGGAGGCCCTGCCCATGTTGAGTGCTCTGTGTGAATGTGCGTGTCTCCTCCCACAGCTATTGACCTGCTGTACTGGCGGGACATCAAGCAGACGGGGATAGTGTTTGGGAGCTTCCTGCTGCTGCTCTTCTCCCTGACGCAGTTCAGCGTTGTGAGCGTCGTGGCCTACCTGGCGCTCGCTGCGCTCTCAGCCACCATCAGTTTCCGCATCTACAAGTCTGTTTTACAAGCTGTGCAGAAAACCGACGAGGGTCACCCTTTCAAGTGAGTGCGCAACCCGACCAGCCCTTGCCCCACCTCTCACGTGGCTCTTTCCTCGGCCTCTGTTTCACTGCCTGTGCACTTTGGGTCCTGCTTCTTTTGACCTTTTAACAGGCCTCTTAGAGTCTCCTTTAACGCTGTCTTTTAATACCAAATATTTCTGTTAAATTTCTAAAGCAGACTCATCCCTAGTCTAATGCTTACTGCTTTATTGAGCCTTTAAAACTTTAATCACTTCTAATTAAATGTTAAATATTTATCTTTAATATACATTTCTATAATTTATATAATATAAATCCTTGTGGGCAAATTTATGAAATGTGAAAACATTTAATTTATATTTGATATTAACTTTGTATTTAATTACTTCTCATAGTAATCATAATTCATTTATATGCAAACAGCGTTTTATGATTTAAAGTGTTTCAACAATTATTCTCCCAACTCTGTGATGAAGGCAGAACATTATAATCCCTTTTCACAGATGCAAAAACAGAGGCTCTAAGAAGTAAAGTGACTTGCTCAAAGTAAATAGCACAGAGCCAGGACCAGGGTGTTTGGATTTTTATTTCTGTGCTCTTTTCAGAAGTTTAATGTCAAAGGGCCAAATTCTGTGGGATGTAAAGTTCATCCCTCAGAATCTGTATAGTATTATGTACTCACAATTGAATAGTATTATATACCCTCTTCTGTATTTTAATACAGGGGAAATCTGACTCGAATGAGCACTGAGGAGGAGGATTTCTTTAAGGCAGTATATTAAGAGGATATATGAAATGTGGCAGAGGGAGATAGCGCTGCCAGCTGCATGCTCCCCAACTCCACCCCAGTTTACTCCAGATTCTAGTTTGTAAGCCGTGGTGTTTTAGCACTGACCATCAGTCATACCATCACCTGCTGCAGGCCCTGCTGCAGGTGTCCTCACCTCCTATAACTGAGGGATATTTCTGCATCCTGGATGAGACCTATAGATACTGCTGCATAACGGCTTCTGAGCCAACCTCAGTGATTCCCTGGAGATGCCTCTGAATCCTCCCTGGTTCAGCCTCATCAGCCAGCTGAATCAAGGTCTCAGGGCACCAGGCTCTTAAAAGAAGGAAAAGATGCCAGGGCCTTGTCGACAAAAGGCAAAAAGCCGTGTTTCACACATCACTTCCTAGCCTCTGGTTCCTGCGCTCATTGTCAAACACAGTTACAGTCTAATCATCCTCTTGGGATGTATTTGGCCTTCTTCTAATGCAGAGTTAATGGGTCTTCTGGGCTATAACTTGGTTGCCTTCCCAAAGGTGGGAAGAAGTGGAGTGTCATCTTACCAGGGTGAATACTATACCTACTTCAGTGACCCTCGCCTGTGACCAGTATCCACACCTTTAGAGTCCTGTCCTGCTCCAGCCTCTATCCTTAGCCATACAAGAGAGGTTGGCTTCTCCCACGTTCTTGGATCCAGGACTGTCAAATTACACTGGGGATTTACCTCTCACTTGACTTATTTCTTCTGTAAATATCCAGTTGTAGGACCAAGAGTCAAACTGTAATTAGCTCAACTACTTTATCTTCCATTTGGATACACATTTAAAACCTAAACGTTCCTTTGGCATAATTGTTTCTATCAATAAAAGGAATGTCTAACTCAGGATACATTTTGAATCAAAACATATCAGCTAGACAAATCCGCTTTTCTGATTATTTTTCTAAAAAGCCCAACATAAAAATTCTCAATCCTCAGAGTTAGGTGAGCACTGTTAGAACTCTAGAACTAGACAACATGGCAGACAGAAGGAAGGAGAAAGAGATGATGGGTCTCGTTGGCGGCCAGGGGTGGGGGTGAGGGGCAGGGAGCACGGTGGTTATGGTCAAAGCAGGAGGATCGATTGACCTTTATAGATTCGTAGAGCCTGGGTTATCTACCCAAGAGTTCAAATTAACCCTTTGAACAAATGGAAAATGCAGTTACTAAAAACAACACTCTTACTAGAACCAGTGAGCATTCTAGTATGTCCCAGGTCACTTGTGTTTTCAGAGCTCTCTAGAATAAAACCTAAAAGTACTTTCCAGAATTTAAATATGAAATCTTAGAGATTTGATGAGAAATAGTAATTGGCAGCTAAGATTTTGAGATATCTCAATTATTTAAAAAGAAAATTCATGCAGCCGAGAAGAAATAAGGACTTTTCACAATTGCTCAGTGAGCCAGATATACAGAGAATTCAGCAAGTGAACTGATTTGGGACTGACTTTTCTCTGGTCCTCGCCAGTTGCTCTGAATTATCAGCTCACACTATCACGTTGCCTGTGAGAGACAGAAGCAGCCACATTGCCCCACTGAGTGCCGTGATTCCTGTGTTCCCCGGTGAACTAACTGTGGGTGTGGATGTGGTGCCCTGCAGCCTTCTGACTGGTGTAAATCCTTCAGGATGACCTGACTGTGGTCCTCAGGGTTGGAGAAGGGAAGCAGCTGTTTCAGGATTCCCTCTGATGGAGTTCTCTGTGGGGATGCTCTGTTGACAGGGCCTACTTGGAGCTTGAGATCACCCTGTCTCAGGAGCAGATTCAGAAGTACACAGACTGCCTGCAATTCTACGTGAACAACACGCTCAAAGAACTGAGGAGGCTCTTTCTTGTCCAGGACCTGGTGGATTCCTTAAAAGTATGAGTGCTTAAGCCGTTTCATTTGACAGTCTTGAGTTTTGTTTTCCCTAAAGGTACACATAATGTTATAAACTTCCACATGATGGAGAATAAAATAAGTGCTAATTATATTCTCCTGCTGTCACTTCAGTCGTGTCTGACTCTGTGCAACCCCATAGACAGCAGCCTACCAGGCTCCTCCGTCCATGGGATTTTCCAGGCAAGAGTACTGGAGTGGGGTGCCATTGCCTTCTCCAATTATATTCTAGGGTCTGAAAATGTCCAGCTGTACAGCTCATCCAGTCTAATGTCATCATCTTACAGATGCTGAAACTATGGTTCAGAGAGGTTAAGACACTTGCCTGAGGTTGCCCAGTGAGTCACTGACAGAGCTGGGACCAAACCCAGGTTACATAGCTTCTAGTTTTGTGCTACTTACAGTACCCCAGGCTGCTTCTTGTTCCCATTTTCAATTCCTCAATTTCCTAAAATTATTTTTAAAATAAACATCTAGTTTAGGGAATGTGAAAAATACACATGCTTTTTCTTAGAAAGAAACACTATACTCTGCTAATAATAAGGACCTGTGGGCTGTGAGAATGAGCCCCTGAAGTGTAGAGGAGGGGCACCTGGGTGTTATTCCTGGTTCCATCATTGAACTCACTGGGCTTCTTGGAACAAACTGCTAGGACCACCACATGGCTTATAGGGAAAACCAAAGTCAATCAGTCATGACTCAACAGGGCCATGAGCAGAGGGGTGGGAGCCCAGGCAAGGATTCTGTCAGTTCTCCCTTCTCCCAGAGCACTGGGAGGGATCTGTACCATGGGCTGCTCCTTAATGAGGAAGAAAGAGCAGAAGGAAAGTGAGTGATGAGTCCTTGATGCTCAAGCTGCTTTACTGGAATAACATCTTGGCAAATAATGACTAAAAAAAGAGAGCAGGGAGATTAAAATTACTTAACCTTAGAGCTTTTAAGGGAACATGTCTACTTAAATTTGTAATGTGAAAATTGTGGGCTAGAATAGGGATCAGCAAACCTTATCTATTATATAAAGGGCCACGTGGTAAATATTTTAGGCTTTGTGGGCTACACAGTCTTTGTTGTAGCTACTCAACTTTGTCACTATAGCAGAAAAGCAGCTGAAGACAATACAGAAATGAATAACTGTGGCTGTGTGCTAACATTGTTTATGAATACTGAACACTGAATTTCGTATCATTTGCACGTTATACAAAATGTCATTTTTGTTTTAACTTTATTCAACCATGCAAAATTCATTCTTAACTTGTGGGCCTATATGAAAACAGGTCAAGGCCAGTTTTCTGATCCCCGCCCTAGTTTATTATTTCACTGAGTCCCTCAAATCTTACAAGGAAATCCACAGGATTCTGAGACACGTAAAGACTGGATCCTCTTTCAGTAATTGTGTGACAAGCTTTAAATGCTCTTATACTTCCTATTGAAACCATGATGTCGTTTGCCTCAAATTTTAATCTAAACAAATCAATGAAATGAGACTCTTATCTGTCATAATGGGTTTAGAAGCTCTGATCATCATTTCATTTGTTAGTTTGCAGTCCTAATGTGGCTCCTGACTTATGTTGGCGCTCTCTTCAACGGCCTGACCCTGCTGCTCATGGGTAAGGACAGCCAAGTGTGTTATGTCTCCTTCACATACTCTGTGAGCATCTCCCTAGGCTGTTAGCTTGCTTGGATGCATTCCTAGCAACAAATTCCAGATTTTCTGAGTGCAGAGCATTTCCCTGACCATCATAGTTCAATTAAAGAGCATAATATATCAATATATTACACAGTAAAAATGAATTTCTTAAAGTTTTTTTCTTTTTCTTTAATCATAACTGGTTTTATCTGGCTTCAAATATATATCTGCTTCAATGGTGTTATGTATTGAAGATCATTTTTATCTTAGGAGGTCATTCTCTCATTCCAGAATTAATGACTTAATATTTGTGAAGGTCTCAGCATTTTTTTGTTTTCCTTATGAACTAGCTCTGCCATCTTTTAGCTAGAATGCTGGCTACTGAAAATAATGTCATTATATCACATAACTATATAAAAATGTATCTATAAGATTGTTCCTACATACAGCTCTCAATTTTAATACTATATCTGTTTTTCATCCCAGCTGTGGTTTCAATGTTTACTCTACCTGTAGTGTATGTTAAGCACCAGGTAAGTTCTATGTGATGTCAAACATGCATGTTAAGTTTTGACCTTGTGAACTGTGGATGTGCTCATGATTTCTTCCTCTTTGTAGGCACAGATTGACCAATATCTGGGACTTGTGAGGACTCACATAAATGCTGTTGTGGCAAAGTAAGTTGCATAGTGCAATTTATAAAAAGGAGAGACTGCCTTAGGCAGGCATTTGACTGGATTAGATAGGAGTAATAAGAGGATAATAAAGTAATAGACTGATTTATGATCATTCACTTCTTTGAGTCATATGTTCATACCCTTACCAAATATATTATTTCAGAAGTAAAGTATAAATTTTTAAAACTTCCAATTAAATAAAACTTTCAGTGGTTTATTTCAGGTATCATGAAATGAATTTTAATAAATGAATGATATTAATGTCTGTCTGGGGACTGGCTCATGTTCAAGAATAAGATGGATTGGAGGAAGGAAAAAAGCCTGATTCAGAAAAGTAAAATTAAATTTTAGTAAATTAATCAAAATAAAAGTGTTAGCATTTTCAATTTTAAAATAATAAATATCATTAAATTTTAAACCATTGAAATTATTTTTAAAACAAAACATTTTTTAATCTTGAGAACTTTTATTACCTTTTAGATTACACCATTTAAATTCAATATGTGTGTGTGTTTGCCTATTTTATTAATACCATTGCTTTTTAAACCTGAGTCTTAAATAGACTCTACTTTATGGATATTTTATATATTAGGAGATAATGATTCCAGTTATAAAAGTATTTACAGTTAATATAGTCATTAACTTAGTAGTTTTCCCTAATTCTTAAATTAGTGTTTTTAGATACATCTTCATCTAAAATGAAGTTTTTCTGTTGTTATTATTACTCAAGATTTTGTTTTAATTAAAAGCTGACCTTAGCTTTGACTACAAATACACGTCTGAAAAATACTAGAGTTTCTCTCCAGGAATCCTAGAATCATGTGGCTAGACCTAGATGATAGTAGAATTAAATGCAAGTATTTTAGATGGTCAAAGATATACAGAGAAAAACAGATAAGAAAAAAGCAAGCGCTTTAAAGTTCCTCTGCTATTTGATTTGTGTGTCATCAGTTGCAGTTCTCTCCTGAAGTTTAGAAAGATTTTTGTTTTTATTATGTATTGTTTATATTCTTCCTCTTAAATTCATGGTGAATTTGGATTCAGACATTTCAAAATGCCTGAAATTATCAGCTTAACACATATGCAATGAATACCTAGTGAAAATCAGCATATTGAAGACAAATATTTATTACTTTGTAATAGGAAATGACAGCATGGTATAACATGAGATTTAGTATTTGCCAAACCAGGGGAACCTGTTAAAAATATGAATTCCCAGATTCTACAACAAACTTATGGAAATAAAATTCCTGGGATAAGGGACCCATAATCTATATTTTAATGAACTTCCTAGGTGTATTTAAATTCTGGCAGTTAGAACTGTGTTCAGGAATGACAGCAAAGAACACCAGAATAGGAGCTTGGAAACTGGAAGACAGAAGTTCTAGGCCTCAGCTGTTCAGTACTTAGTCTGAGAATCTTAAACAAATCACATCTCTTAATTTTTTATTGATTAGTTGCTTGCTTCAAAAAAAAAAAAAAAGACATTATTTTCCAGGCATTTCATTAACAGGTACAGAGAGTATAAAGATGAATAAGATGATCCCACCTAGCAGAGCTCTTAGCCTATGGGTACAGACAAAACTGTAAAGAAATAACCATAAGACAATATAAGAATGACAGTAGAATTGTGTAAAATATTAAGGTGAGAGAGATACGGAAACTACTGTTCTTACCTGGGGGATAATGGAAAGCCACTAAAAAAAGGGCCCTCACTAGCATGGCTGGGTTCTGTTGAGGACTTCCGTCTGTGTCCTCACATGGCAGAAGTTGATGGAAACTCTCTGGGTTCTCTTTTATAGGGCACTAATCCCATCCATGAAGGCTCCATTCTCATGACCTAATCACCTTCCAAAAGCCCCGCCTCCTAATACTAACATATTGGGGATTAGGTTTCAGTATATAAATTTGGGGGTGTTGGGTGATGGGGTGCAGCAGGACATAAACATTCAGTCTATAGCAGCCCTGAAGGATGGTAAACACTCATCAGGTGGATGATGAGGGGAAAGACACTGCGAGAAGAAATAACACAGGTAGAGGCAGAAGCATGAAAACGTAGGTCAGGGTCAGGGAGCAGTGAGGCAACCAGTGTGTCTAAAGCTTAAATGAATGAAAAGATGAGCTAGAAAGGGCCTAGAAAGAGAAGCTGGGGCCACGTATAGCATGCTGTACGGAGTTAGGACTCAACAGGACATAGCCTGCCCTTGATGTTCCTATGCAGGAGATTTGTATTTTGCACAGATTACTATGGCAGTCTAGTGGGAGGAGAATTGGAAAGTGAGATGTGGTAATTAGCAAGGAGGCTGTTGAATTCAAACAAAAGTGGTAGGGATATAAGCCTGTTAAAATAGAAGGGAAGGAGAGATGGCAGAAACTAAAATGTATGAACATATGTATATAATATGGTTGGCTAAATTAAAATTGGAAATCAATGCTCTGAACAGGAATAGAAAGGAAGCTAAGGACAAAAAGAGAAACTGAGTGGGGCTTCCCTGGTGGTCCAGTAGCTAAGACTTCAAGCTTGCAATGCAGGGGGTCTAGGTTCAATTCCTGGTCAGGGAACTAGATCCCACGTGCTATAGCTAAAGATCCCGTATGCCATAATGAAGATTGAAGATCATGCATGCCACAACTAAGACCTCGTGCAGCCAAATAAATAAGCAGGAATAAAATATTTTTTTAAAAATTTAGAAAAAGAGAAACTGGATAAGTTACGTAAACAGCAGTTCTCCAAGAGAATCTGTTTTGCCTGACACTAAATTTTGAAGGATATTTCTTAGTGGAGTCTTACTTCTAAGATTTCTTCAACCTCTGAAATTCTGATTACATGTTAGAAGAACTGACACCATTTTAGTGAAACCGTTAAAAACAGGAACTTTGGAATCAAATAGACTAGCTTGAGTCCATTTCTGGTATTTTTTAGCTATATGAATTCATTATAAATGTTATTTGACTCCCTGAGTTTGTTTCTTTATCTATACATTGGAAAGATAATGTCTGTAAGGTATTCTTACTTGGACATAGGGAGGACTCAATAAATATTCAGTGATCATAATCATGATCATCCTACTCCCACTGCTTAGAGATCAGTTCATGGTGAGTGTGGAGGACAGTCCCAGACTAGGCAGGAAACCTTGGTGCCCCTCCAACGCCTATGCTGAGTGAATGATAACCCTGTCCAGGTCATTTAACCTCCCTGTGTCTCAGTTTTCCACCTCTAAAATGGGGCTGCGTGCATGCTAAGTCAGTTCATTCGTGTCCAATTCCTTGCAACCCCATGGACTATATATAGCCCACCAGGCTCCTTTGTCCATGGGATTCTCTTGGCAACAATACTGGAGTGGGTTGCCATGCCCTCCTCCAGGGGATCTTTCCGACCCAGGGATCAAACTCGAGTCTCTTACATCTCCTGCATTGGCAAGTGGGTTCTTTACCACTAATGTCATCTGGGGAGCCCCTAAGTGGGGATAATAACACCTAACAACACTTTCTTAGTATTTCATTGAGGTACTTAGAAAGTCTTCCTGGTGTCCTTGAGGAGAAAATGGAGATGTACAGTCCAGATTATAGCACAATTGGTAGAGTTCCAGAATGTTGAAATAGTAGACCCTTTGGAGGTTCATTAGTCCAATGAAAATCCATCCAGGGCGAGGTGTAGTAATGTGACACAGGGCTCTGCCCTTGACTCCATGACTTTCCATACCAGTGTTTCACATGACTATGTGAAGACAAATCAAGTATACTCATCAGAGTTCTAGGTGACACATAGCTTGGAGCAAAAGCACATTCAGAAGACAGCAAGTTCAAGATTCAAAATGAATTAAGTGATCTTGAGTAATGTAGAATGCGAAACTGAAGTTAATAAAATGAAATTGACAGGGAAAGCAAAGTCCTATATTTAGATTTTTTTAAGTCAACTTTTGCATATACAGAATGGAAGGAGGGGCAGATGCAATACAGTACAACAGTAGTGTGTGTGAAAAATATCTGGGGGGGTGAGTGATAAATAGATTAATTGATCACAGCCAAATATGAATCAGTAATGTACGGAGGCATATTTTTTAAAATATATGCAAGTTTAGATGTTATTAATAGAAGTATATGTCAAAATCAAAAGAGGCTATAGTTGTTTCATATCCCATATTGTCGTTCCATAGATGTGTTAAATTTCAGAGTTGAACATTTTAAGAGCTGCAATTATACACTGAAGTCATGTCCGAAAGATGACTGGGTATTGAAGTATTGGAAATATGACAGTAATGTGAGTGACAACCAAACTTTACTGGAGATGATTATTCTGGAAAAGAGATAACTTGAAAAGAACACATTTGGAGGTCTAACATTGTGAGAGAAGTAATCATTCTCTTTTTGTCTAAAGAGCTATGAATGGAAAGGCCAGAAGTTCTGAGATTTGAATGAAACATGAGGGGAAACAGTACCAATTAGAGTTGTTCAACAATGAAGCCATTTGCCCTGTGAAACAGTAAGCTCACTGACACCCATTCAAGTCTTCACATAAAAGTTAGTTGACCACTGTCACAGATACGGTTTAAAGGACTTCTGCAATGGGAGAAAAGTAGAATTAGTTAACGCTTAGTCTACTGTGATATTCTAAAAGCATTTCAAAACTAATACATATATGTTATACTTTGGAGAAGACCAGACCTAAGGTGTCTCTATTGAAATGTTTCACATTCTCTGCTGCATTATCATTTTCTGCCTCTTCTGGCTCATTTCCACAATCATAATCTCTCCAGTCTTTCCATCCTTGCTGGCTCTAATGCTTCTCTCCCTACCTCACTGCAGTCAGGCCTGCACCCTGAGCACTTAAGTTGCTCTTTGTCAGGGTCCTAGTGACCTTCATATTGCTAAATCCTGCAGTCATCACTCCATCCTCAACCTTCTCAACCTCTCAGACACTCTTTATGATTACTGCCATTTTTGTTGAGCACTCTCCTTGACTCTTGGCATGGCTTGAGTCTCAGCTGCTTTCTCGCAGTGTCTTCTCTTGGCTCTTCCTTCTCTGGTTCACCCTTCATCCCTAGTGGCCTCAAAGATTATCTCTATGTCAAAGACTCCAAAATGTGTGTCTCCACAAGCTTAGTTTTTTAAAAAGTCCACTTTACAAATATAGAATGTGAGGAGGAGGAGGTGGAGATGAGATAGGATACAACAGTAGTATGTATAAAAAATACATGGAGGTTTTCTAATTTGTCACAGCCAAATATGAGTCATTTATGTGTTTGAGACATTTTTTTAAAAAATCAATGCAAGTCTCAGTCAGTTCAATCACTCAGTTGTGTACGACTCTTTGCGACCCCATGAACCGCAGCATGCCAGGCCTTCCTGTCCATCACCAACTCCCGGAGTCCACCGAAACCCATGTCCATTGAGTCAGTGATGCCATACAACCACCCCATCCTCTGTCATCCCCTTCTCCTCCTGCCTTCAATCTTTCCCAGCATCAGGGTCTTTTCAAATGAGTCAGTTCTTCGCATCAGGTGGCCAAAGTATAGGAGTTTCAGCTTCAGCATCAGTCATTCCAATGAATATTCACAACTGATTTCCTTTAGGACGGACTGGTTGGATCTCCTTGAAGTCCAAGGGACTCTCAAGAGTCTTCTCCAATACCACAGTTTAAAAGCATCAATTCTTCAGTGCTCAGCCTTTATGGTCCCAACTCTCACATCCATACGTGACTACTGGAAAAACCATAGCTTTGACTAGATGGACCTTTGTTGGCAAAGTAATGTCTCTGCTTTTTAATATGCTATCTAGGTTTGTCATAGCTTTTCTTCCAAGGAGCAAGTGTCTTTTAATTTCATGGCTGCAGTGACCATCTGCAGTGATTTTAGAGCCCAAGAAAATTAAGTCTCTATTTCCATTGTTTCCCTATCTATTTGCCATGAAGTGATGGGACCAGATGCCATGATCTTAGTTTTCTGAATGTTGAGTTTTAAGCCAGGTTTTCACTCTCCTCTTTCACTTTCATCAAGATGCTCCTTAGTTCCTCTTTGCTTTCTGTCATAAGGTGGTAAGGTTATTGATATTTCTTCTGGCAATCTTGATTCCAGTTTGTGCTTCATCTAGCCTGGCATTTTGCATGATGTACTCTGCATATAAGTTAAATAAGTAGGGTGACAATATACAGCCTTGACGTACTCCTTTCCCAATTTGGAACCAGTCCATTGTTCCATGTCTGGTTCTAACTTGCTTCTTGATCTGCATACAGATTTCTCAGGAAGCAGGACAGGTGGTCTGGTATTTCCATCTCTTTCAGAATTTTCCACAGTTTGTTGTGATCCACATAGTCAAAGGCTTTGGTATAGTCAGTAAAACAGAAGTAGATGTTTTTCTGGAACTCTCTTGCTTTTTCAATGATCCAGCGAATGTTGGCAACTTGATCTCTGATTCCTCTGCATTTTCTAAATCCAGCTTGAACATTTGGAAGCTCTCGGTTCACGTACTGTTGAAGCCTCACTTGAAGAATTTTGAGCATTACTTTGCTAATGTGTGAGATGAGTGTAATTGTACAGTAGTTTGAGCATTCTTTGGCATTGCCTTTCTTTGGGATTGAAATGAAAACTGACCTTTTCCAGTCCTGTGGCCACTGCTGAGTTTTCCAAATTTGCTGGCTGATTGAGGGCAGCATTTTAACAGCATCATCTTTTAGGATTTGAAATAACTCAACTGGAGTTCCATTACCTCCACTAGCTTTGTTCATAGTTATGCTTTCTAAGGCCCAGTTAACTTAATCTGCTTACCTGATGTTATCTCTCAAATGTCCCATAGACATTTCAGATTCAGCGTGGCCAAACAGATCTTGCAGTTTCAGCCCAGAATTTATTCTTACTTCAGTTGCCACACCATCTTTGTAAATGGCATTATTATTCACCTGGTTGCTCAGGCCCAAAACTAAAGCATCTTCCTTGATTACTGTCAATCTTTCCCCTGCCCACACATTCAACCCATCAGCTTGGCAGATGGGTCCTGTCTGCTCCATCCCCTCACTGGATACCCAGAGTGAGCACTTTACTCCACTGGCAAGGCTTCATTCCACATAACCCAGACCATTGCCATTCAGCACCTAGACTGCTATAGTTGTCCTCCATCCATTATTGCTCTGTTTCCCCACTTTTTTCACATAACCACCATCATGATCTTCTTTGATCACATCATTCCTTTGCCTACAATTCATCAGTGGCTTCCCAGCCACAGAATAGAATCTAAATTCCTTTTACCGCCTGCAAGTTTCAACACCATCTGGTTACCTCCTGCCTCTCAGACCTTCTCGCCTCACTCCCCAAGCACACTGGTCTCATCCTTGACTCCTAAGCTTGTCCTCACTTTTTGGCCTCTGTACTCCCTGCTTCGTCTTCCTGAAACACTTCAACCCAGTGGCCCCTTCTTATCCTGAAGACATCTATTTCTCACATGAGGGGACTTAAAGTAAGCATCTCCCACCTAATGGAAATCAACCCTGAATATTCATTGGAAGGACTGATGCTGAAGCTGAAGCTCCAATAGTTTGGCCATCACCGACTCATTGGAAAAGACCCTGATGCTGGGAAAGATTGAAGGCAGCAGGAGAAGGGGGCAACAGAGGATGAGATGGTTGGAGGGCATCACCAAGTCAATGGTCATGAGTTTAAGCAAACTCTGGGAGATGGTGAAAGAGAGGGAAGCCTGGTGTCCTACAGTCCATGGGAGTCAGGCATGACTGAGTGACTGAACAACATCTCTCAACTATCACCACTGCTCCCTCATTACCTATCATTCCATCTTGTTTGTTTTTTTTTTTAATAGCATTTGTCACAATATGTACTTCTCTGGTTTGTCTACTTGTTTATTTCTGGCTCCTCAACCCCTAGGAGAATGAAAGCTCCATGAGAGCAGGACCTTCTCCCTTCTGATCACTGAATTCCAGCATCTGCAAGGGTGCATGACACAGAGGAAGGTCTCAGTCAAACTCTGCATGGGGAGCTCATTAAGCTTTGATTTAATGACGCAAAATGCTTCCAGTATAAACCTACCTAAAATAATACTGCCATTCTGCGAGAATCACAGAACTTTAGGGGCATTAGAAATACCTAATTTGCACCCGGTAAATGCTCTAGGACCAGGAAGGCTCATTAGCTTCCAGATGGCACACAGCTAATTAGTAGAGAGCTTAAACTAGAACTCAGTTTTCTTCATTCCAGTTCTAGCAGTTTCTGCTGAGGGTGACCATATGTTTCTTCACCTGGAACCATCCCTGTTCATGCCTATTGTCCTGGTATAGTTAATAACAGCACTGTCTTTCTCTTTCAGAAGTGTCCCAGGCTGAGTGATAAATGGTCACCTACGTATATCACAGCTTCTATAAATCTGAAATAAATCAACATCTTTGTCTACCTAAAAAGTTATAATTTAAGAAATATGGCTTCCTGGGGTCATTCACTATCTAATTATACTTCCTTATTGCATAGAAATGCATTTATAGACACTCATACATAAAAATTATGGTATTTTTTGGAATATTAAGCTATTTGGTCACTTAGCTAATTAAAGCAATGACACATAGTGATGTCATAAGATGATTTCATTAATAATACTTGTGATTTACCACCATCTGATATTGTCTTTTTAGGATTCAGGCTAAAATCCCAGGCGCTAAAAGGCACACTGAGTAAGTGGATACCCCACCGGGGACTGAACACCAAGAGGAATGTCTGAAGTGGTAACAGCTCTGTCTTACATGTTACTGCAAATTGATTGTTTCTCCCCCCCAGTACCATAATCTTAGAGACAAACTTTAAAACAGCTGTTTTTAGGCTGTTTCTGTACCCTTAGGATATTTGAGTCACTTGTGTCAAGCACTAAAGTATAGCGAAAAGTGTATTAGATGTGGTTTTTAATTTTGTGTTGCTAAAAAAAAAAGTGCATGATGGTGAGAACCCAAGTTATCTTTCCTTCGTCGGTGTTCTTCTCTCTGCAATGCTTCTGTAGCTTCTCATGTTCCCTGTGGCTAGGCCTTTCCTGCCCAGTGCACTGATGCAATAGTGGAAATCGCTTCTATGTCCTTGGGTTGTTGGTTGGATTAATCTTAAATAACAATATATAGACTTGTAAACCGATGTTTAAGTGTTTTTCCAACACACACAACATAAAAATGAAAACAAGTCGACCGTACTTAATCAGTTTTGTATAACTTAAAATAATTAAATAAATGAATAAACCCAAAAACAAACATGCAGTACTTTTGTTGTGTGAGACTGATGGGCTGATTTACATGTATGGCAACTAAAAAGTACCAGCATGTTAACTTTATTACAATTTGTATTACTTT
Organism: Bubalus bubalis; assembly: GCF_019923935.1. NCBI lineage: Eukaryota > Metazoa > Chordata > Mammalia > Artiodactyla > Bovidae > Bubalus > Bubalus bubalis. Next base: position 31,499,038 of record NC_059167.1, read on the forward strand.
CTCTGTAGTTCCTAATGGACTTAATTATGGATTCTGGATATTTGCACTTATGTACTTGATACTGAATGCATAAATAAATGTTACTAAGTGTAGAAACTTCTCCCTCTCTTCTCGTGATCGCACCAGAAAACTCAATACTCTAAGAAATAGCATCTGTGGATGTGCCAGACAGGCTGAGACCAAGTACTCGCTTTGCTCCTGTTTCCAGAATCCACATAGTCCAACTCCAGCCTAGTATATGGCTCATTTGGGTTATTAGTAGAAATCACTGGAGACTGGTAAAACTGGAAAACATTCTTCATATTGTACTTGGTGGGGCTTATGTAGATAATTTAAATGGTTTTTTTAAAAACTTGAACGTGATATAAATCCTCCCATAAACTTCTTATAATAACATGCAACACAATACTGGCATAAAACAATTATAATTGCTATGAACTCTCTGTTTTGGTAATTATTTATTGAGCATCTACTGTACTTGATACTGAGTGCCTAGTGCTCAGAACAGGGTGGTGAATAAGAGAGACAATAAGTCCTGCCCTCACCAAGCTGAGTCTTTGCGGTTATTTACTGCTCTTTGCAGAAGTCCAGTTGCCTGTGTTATGTCACCGTTAAAGTCAAAGTCAAAGATGCTGGGGTAGAAGGGGGGATGAAAGTAGTAGTAGTGGGAGAAATAAAAATGGGGAGAAAAGGATGGTTACTTACAAAAAGCTGCCTTTGAGCAGTTCTGGACTTGTGTTCAATAAGCACTCGTGGAGTTACCCTTCTGTGCAAAATATTGTGACGACCACACAGTCAATTAACTTGACACTGCCAACAGCCAAGACTGGGGGAGATGGGAGGAGGTTATGTGGAAATGCTCACTAAGTCAAAAGCAGCTGAAATAACAGCTGCAATATAAAACTAGAGCAAACAGGATTCTCAGAGGTGGACTTTGGGGCTGGGTTCTGATCTGGCTTTTTCCAGAGGGAGACGGTTCATCCCAGTATGAAGAAAGAACATGGACTAAGATGCTGAGACATGGGGGCACGTGCAGAGAACAGTGAGTAATACGCTGTAAGGAGCTTGAGTGGCAATGTAGGGCCAGGTAAGGCTGAAAGGGTGGGTTGAACCCATGCTAAAAAGAAACTTGAATGTTAAGGAGTTTGTGTTCTGTTTCTTCGATCTCAGAGAGTCAGATAGACACAGTGAGTGTGCATGATACTAGAGATTAGAAGAATATAGGAGATAATTGTGATATAACTAACAGGTGACGCATGCCAGAGCTTCTGCTAAGACAATGACAGTGACAATAGAAAGGATATATTCACCTGTCCTGATCCTCTGTACCAGCTCAACATGCCTAGCACCCGCTGTGCACAGAGGAGCCACTCAGAGAGATGACATGGAGGGGATGGGATTGGAGATGGTGACTGATTACATGTGGAAGTTCAAGACCAAGGCTAACCCTGAAAGTAAGCGCCTCCTTAAATTCTGCACCCTAGGCAGCTTGCCTGCATCGCCCTAGCCCCAGCTCTGTTAAAGACTAGCTGATCAGGAGAGTGCAATACCATTTTTCAGGTTATAAAGCCCAGAAGAGCTCATCTGGGGAAGGAAAATAATAAACTTGGTATGAGACCTGCTTTTTTCATGGTTACTAGATAGAGGAAAATCCCATGGCTGGAGAAGCCTGGTGGGCTGCAGTCCATGGGGTCTCTAAGAGTCAGGCACGACTGAGTGACTTCACTTTCACTTTTCACTTTCATGCATTGGAGAAGGAAATGTCAACCCACTCCAGTGTTCTTGCCTGGAGAATCCCAGTTTTGACGGGGGAGCCTGGTGGGCTGCCGTCTAAGGGGTCGCACAGAGTCGGACACGACTGAAGCGACTTAGCAGCAGCAGCAGCAGATAGAGGAGAGGATTGTGTGTGTGTGTGTGTGTGTGTGTGTGTGTTTCAGTGTCCAACCTCTGAGACAGAGTTTCTTCTAAACAGCTTTATTGTGTCAAATTAACCTTCAGAGTCTGCTTTTGCAGTATTTTCCTCCCTCCTGAGAGCCCAGAATTCCTTTCATAAGCAGCTGCTTATTCAGAGGATCTAATGAGGAATTCTGTTTGCTAGCAGTGGTGAAGACAGTTTCCTGAAGAAACTCCAGCCTGACAAGATGATAGGTATGGACGTAGAATTCAACAGGTGGACAACACAGGGCACAATGATCCTGCTTTATAAATATCAATATCAAATGATATTGGAGATGATGGAAATAATGTGAGGACCCAATGACCAGGCAACAAGCAGACCAAGAATAGAGCCCTCAGGGGCCCAGAGTGAGTGAGGTTATCCTGAAAGCTGTGAACAATAGAAAATTCTTAGGACCTAAACACAAGTTAAGCAAGAAGCGGGTGAGTAGGTGAAGAAGCCATGGTGTTTTATAGATCATTTCAGGAAAAAAGGAAGTAGGATAGCTCATATTTTCTCTGCTCTTTCCCCACCTATATCAGTTTCCTAGCATTACCCTAACAAAGTACCAACACCTGGGTGGCTTAAAATGACAGAAATGTATTGTGTCACAGTTCTGAAGGCTACAGGTCCAAAACCATGGTGCTGGCAGGGCCGCACTCTCTCTGATAGCTCTAGGAGAGGATTCTCCCTTGCCTCGTCTAGCTTCTGGTGGTTGCCAACAGTCCACGGCATTCCTTGGCTTGTAGATGCATCACCCCAGGCCCAGGGCATCTTCTCACTGAGTGTCTTCACATCACCTTCCCTCTGTGCCCAAATCTCCCCTTTCTATTAGGATACCCAGTCACATGGATTAGGGCCCCCGCGTGACCTCATTTTAACTTCATTGCTCTGTAAAGATCCTATTTGCAAATAAGCTAACATTTTGAGATATTGGGGTTTGGTACTTCAACATAGGTTTTGTTGGGGACACAATTCAACTCTTATGCCTCCCTAAGCATGATAGTGGGCCTTACAACACTGTGAAGGCTTTTCCTTCTGGGCAGAGCCCAGACCTGTTTCCCCAGTTGATTCTCACTATAGGGCATTACTACTGAGAAGTAGTGGAACAGCTCCTCCCTTACCTGAGTGCCCCTGAGTATAGCTGGGTGCTGAGCCTTACTTCACTACCATGGAGTTCCAGTAGCTGTCCCATTGTCACTGACTAGGGCAACTTCAGGCACCCGAACTTTAGCACTCCCTTCTGGAGAAGGGAAAGGCTACCCACTCCAGTATTCCTGCCTGGAAAATTCCATGGACAGAGGAGCCTGGCGGGTTGCAAAGAGTCAGACACGACCAAGCAACTAACACTTTCACTATTTTTTTTTTTTCTTTTCTAAGTATGGGAAGTAGGTGGGGGATACAGGAGCTCCCACTGCAGTTTGGTATCAGCTAGTGTGCCTGGAGAATCCCAGGGACGGGGGAGCCTGGTGGGCTGCCGTCTATGGGGTCGCACAGAGTTGGACACGACTGAAGCGACTTAGCAGCAGCAGCAGCAGCAGTGTGGTTGTGGTTAAGGCGCAATAAACAAGCTCTGTAGATCTGGGCAGAGAGTCAGTTTGCCTTCCCACTCCAGCCTTCTTATCTAGTGCTTTATATTGGCAGCAATCTCAAGCTCCTCACTATGATTTTTTCTTTAAAATTTTTTAGTTCAGTACATTCGACATTACAGAATTAATTTGGCGGGCCACATTTTCTTTGGTGAGTAAATTGAGATGAATTATTTTGTATCCTGTGTACCAGTTACCTTTTAAAAGAATTCTGCTGGAGTTAGTTCTCTCTGGTTGCTCCCCAATATGCCGAAGGGAGGTTTTCAAGTAGAAATGAAAGCACACTATATGACAACATGAGAAAAGTATATAAAAATCCAAGTAAGCATGGACAGTCCTCTGCTGCTACCTTTCTAAAAGAGGATACCACCTGAAACATCAGTGACTTAAGCTAATAATAGTAATTTAAAAAATAAGACATTCTTGCTAAATATGGCTTTGGTTGATTCTGGCCCAATTTAATTTCTGACTACTCTGCAGATGCTCACTTGAAAAACACCGAGTGCCATAATCGATAATGATATTCTGCTGCTGCTGCTGCAGCTGTTAAGTCACTCAGTCATGTCAAACTCTCTGTGACCCTATGGACTGTAGCCCACCAGGCTCCTTTGTCCATGGGATTCCCAGGGCAAGAATACTGGAGTGGGTTGCCATTTCCTTCTCCACAGGATCTTCCCAACCTAGGGATCGAACCTGCGTATCCTGCTTGGCAAGCATGTTCTTTACCAGTGAGTCACCTGGGAAGCCAGGTGACTTACCCAGCCCCAACCCCTGCCCTGGTTACAGAGCCACAGCACAACGCGAGCACAGCAAACAGTGCCCTAGTTCTGGAGTCAGAAGGACGGCTTTGCTGTTGTCCAACGTTAAGGGCCTAACCCAAGGTTATCCCCAAGGTCACTGAAGCTTTCGTCTTAGTGTGATTTTCTGAAAAATAGGGTAATCATTATAATCACCCCAAAGAGTTATGATAAAGATTAAATAAGGCACAGAAACAGTTACAAAATGTACATTTTCTCAAACATACTGCTTTGCAGGTGTGCTTCAAAACCTACTCTTCTTTCTCTGCCTTCAAGTCCATTTTCTTAAAAACAGGGGCCATATCTTGTGCATGAAAGTGAAAAAGTGAAAGGTGCTCAGTCGTGTCTGACTCTTGGTGACCCCATGGACTATACGTCCATGGAATTCTCCAGACCAGAATACTGTAGTGGGTAGCCCTTCCCTTCTCTAGGGTATCTTCCCAACCCAGGGATCAAACCCAGGTCTCCTGCATTGCAGGCAGATTGTTTACCAGCTGAGCCACAAGGGAAGTCCAAGAATCCTGGAGTGGGTAGCCTATCCCTTCTCCAGCGGCTCTTTCTGACCCAGGAATTGAACTGGGGTCTCCTGCATTGCAGGTGAATTCTTTACCAATTTAGTCAAAGCACTAATTAGAGTGTTTGGTATAAACGCTCATTACATGCTAGCTGGAGTCATCAGAGAAACTGAACTTTTAGGGAAAACAGAGAAAAAGGAAGATCTCAGGAGAGTAGACAGCTGACTTCTCTGGATTCCTACCCTTATCTCTCCCCTTCCTCCTTTTATTTCTCTTCCCTCTTTTGCCTTGTCTCTCTCTGACCTCTTTTTTCTTCCACTAAGAGACTAATTAAAGAAGCCTGGCTCCTTCTCACCACTAGTGTCTCCCTTCCCCAAAGAGGCCTTCCCTGGTGCCACCTATGGGTTTCTTTATATAAGTTCAGTGCCCAGCTCGATGCCCAGAACACAGCCTGCACATCCCAAACATGTAAACCAATGAGTCCGATGCCAACACATGCGGCCACACCTTTCTCTGGTAACCTGACAAGCATCTTTCTCTGCAAAGCCTCAGAATCCTCCCTAACTGAGCACTCCAGGCAGTCACTCATATCAAGCAGAAATAACATGGATATAAAGCCAATTCCCCATCTCTGGGCCAGCAATTGTTGATTTAATTGCAGTAATTATCACTAAGGGTTGAATGACCAAGAGGTTTAAGGAAGGCAAGGGTTGCGAAAGGACATTAACATTTGTATTTCAGAAGAAATGTTTCTTATTTTCCATTTAGTAGAAATAAAAGATGGGAAATAGCATGTACTCTGTGCTAAGCACATTGTTATTTACTTAAGCTTCATAATCCCAGGATGTAAAATTCAATTTTACAGATGAAGAATGGAGATTAAGAGGTAAACTACCTAAACCAATCTAAAACCACCAGCAAATGATGCAATGAGTATTTGACTCAAATCTATTTAGCCCCAAGAAATTGCTGATGATGGATAAAAACAAGTATTCAAGAGACAAAGTTGAAAAGGAGGGCCCTTATGAGGTGTTGTTACAAACAGTGGCATGGTCTGCCCCTCCTTGGAGATGCTCTGCTGTCCTTGTTTGGCATAACTTCATCAGGGACACTAATCCCATCTGTTTGCTTCTCTAACCATCTGGCATTACCTAGGGGACACGGTCTTCCTGCCATTTCACCACAAATGACTGTGTGATAGAATTGCTGTAGCTGAGAATTGCAGCCTGATCACAAGACAGGTACTTTAGAAGCTGTGCAAAGCCCAGGGGTTATGGAATCTTTGCCTAACATGCAAGCATCTTGCAAACTAGGCATAAAGCCAATACAAAACCCATATGAAGGCTTAAATGGGGGAAATCCTACTGGTACCAATGAGCAAAGATCAAGCCCCCCTTTCTATTCAATGCTAAAAGCTTCACTGATTCCTTTACAACCCCTAGGAAAGGCCCACCCAGCCAGCTGTTTGGACCTAATGTTTGGGTTAGTTTGGACCTCATGTTGGGGTTAGTTTGGAGAATGTATGTGTCTGACATTCCTTGGGTAACTGTCCAGCTGTTCTGAAGCCTCTTCTCTCCTGCCACCTGCACAGAAGCTGGAAACTCAGATACCCCTTGTCCTAACCTCCCTTTGATGGGCAGCCAGTGTGTAGGACTCTGGCCAGATTTCCTTCCCTGATGGAAGAGGAGAGGGAGGGGCTTCCACAGGTGGATCCTTTCCACTCTTTCCCACTTCGTACAAGGGCATGACGTCCGGGGTTGCAGTAGCCATCTGTGACCATAACGCAATAAGCCTAAAGGTGAAACACAACATGCCAAAAGGTGGCAGGGCATTAAGATAAATCCTACTGATCAACCTTGATGCGCAGACAGGGCCATGTGCCTGTGTTGTTGTTATTCAGTTGCTAAGTTGTGTCCGGCTCTTTGCAACCCCATGGACTGCAGCATGCCAGGCTTCCCTGACCTTCACCATCTTCTGGACCTTGCTCAAACTCATGTCCATCGAGTCGGTAATGCCATCCAACCATCTCATCCTCTGTCGTCCCCTTCTCCTGCCTTCAATCTTTCCCAGCATCAGGCTTTTTCCATTGAGTTAGTTCTTCGCATCAGGTAACCAAAGTATTGGAGGTTCAGCTTCAGCATCAGTCCTTTCCATGAATATTCAGGACTGATTTCCTTTAGGATTGACTGGTTTGATCTCCTTGATGTCCAAGGAACTCTCAAGAGTCTTCTGCAACACCACAGATCAAAAGCATCAATTCTTTGGCACTGAGCCTTCTTTATGGCCCAACTCTCACAACTGTCCATGACTACTGGAAAAACCATAACTGACTATATGGACCTAATATGGGCACATACCCTTTCATGGATCACAGCCTTGTTGTGGCAAAGGGCTTGCATAATTCAATGAAGCTCTGAGCCATGCTGTGCAGGGCCATCCAAAATGAACAGGTCATAGTGAAGAGTTCTGACAAAACATGGGCCACTGGAGGAGGGAATGCAAACCACTCCAGTATTCTTACCACAAGAACCCCATGGACTGTATGTACCCACATTAGCCCTGTATTTGTTATCATTAGGGTCAGAGTAAGGAAGACAGACTCTATTTTCTTGAATTTTTACTCCTCAGGAGGATTTGAGCATAGTCCAGTATTGAACCATCAGAGATCCTTAAATTCTGAGCAGAGCAAAGCATTGAAACATGCAACCACTTCCTATACATGAGATGTTTAACCAAGACTGGGACCTTGACCTGGTTTAGCCCAGGGTCTAGAAACACAACCAAGAAGTTGAGGTTTTCCCTAGAGGTACCAGATTTATGCAGAGGCAGGAACAAGAGCGTGTCATCATCAAATACCATATAAACCTCAAATACTGTAGGAACTGCAAGTATACCAGAATACAGGATCATCAACACTCCTGTGCAAATTAGGGGTCAAACTCATGCAGCAGCTGGATTCTTTCATGACCCTGTCAGCAACAGGGGAAGCAGAAGCAAACCTGCTTATCATAACTAAAAAAATAAATGTCAGCATGGGACTGGGGTATTCTAATGTGCTGTTCTGCTCCTGAGTTAAAGTCTGCCTGAAAAATATTGACTGGAAAAGAGAAGTATCTGTTTATGTCACCAGAGAAAAACAGGAGAGAAGTCGGGCCTGACTTCTGGCCCGGTGAACACCATCTATGGCTACTGAAGGATAAGAATGCTTCTTCATGCTCTCAACTATTTTAAGTTTGTGTATTTTCTTTTTAAAAAAGCTTTTTTTTAAATAATAATAAAATGCTTTACTGTCTTTTGTAATTACAAAGGTATGCAACGCCCCCTCAGGGATTGGCCTCACTCATAGACAGTGGAGAACAATGTGATCCAAAAGAAGTGATAAGTAGGAAGAATATTCTGGTGACAGCAAAAAGGTTGGCTTAGGGTGGTCCAGTCAGGATAGTTCAAGCAGAGGAATTTACCACAGGAAATTTGCTACAAGGGCTATAGAAACCAGAGGGAAGGAACATAAAGGAGATCCCAGAGACCAGAAAGCTGCTGCAAATCTGGTCCATGCCCACATGCCTGCACTGACTGATACACAGCTGGAGACTGCTAGAGGCACTGATTCCCACTCTTGCCACCTCGGGAGCCGCCAAAGTTGCTGGGACACAGTCGATTGCGGTGGCCTGAAACTGCCACTCCAGGGGATGAATAGATGGCTTCTCTGCCAGCTAATCTCCCAACGGTGTCTGCAAGCAGCCAACAAGTGTGTTTGAGGAATGTGGTTTCTAGACATCTTCCGCCTGACACACAGAGAAAAACACAGAAGGGCAGGGATAGATCTGAATGTCAAATCTTGCAGAAGGGACCCAGGAGGGAGGCCAGGATGTGGGTCTCCATGGAGGAAGGAGGCCTGGATTCTGGAGCTAGCTCTGCTGTTGATGTGCTGTGTCCTCTCCAAGGCAGTATAGCACAATGATCCAGGACATACATATACTCTGTGTCCTCATAAGCAAAGTGGGGAATAACACCCACCCCAAAGGATGGTTATGAGGGTTAAATAGGATAATGTAGGTAAGGCAGGACAAGGCCTGCAAGATAGTTCCATTCAACAAGATAGTTGTTATGTTATTTTCCCTATAATTTCAATTTCAATTTCAATCTGTAAAGAAAAGTGAAGAAGGAGGGGGTTAAATCATCTTTGCTACTCTCTAACCAGCCAGAGGAAAGAGGAACTAACAGTTACTCTCAATCTGAGCCTGTGCAGGGCTGGATTTTAGAGACACAGAGAAAAATTAATAATACCCCTGCCTTGAAAGAGCTCACAGTTGGATGAGAAAGCAGAAGAAATTCACTGATTCAAGGTAAAATGTGCTCAGGGTAGAAGGTCTGCAGGGAAAGGTCTTGAAGGATACAGTGATGGGTTTTGTAGCATAATGGAAGGATTTACACAGGCGCCACTTTAAACTCAAAATGATTATCTGTGACCCTGGGCAATTCACTTAGTCATCCCTGCCTCAGTTTCTTTGTCTGTTTAAGTGGAGATTATAAAAGAACTTTCCTTACATAGCCGTTGTGAACATTAAGGGAGCTGTACATAAAGCTCCTCCCTTTAGTACCTAGCACTGAAATGCGCTCAAACATGATCAGATTCCCCCCAGGCGGTGAGAAGGGCACAAGTGTTCAGCTACAAGGCCTGAACTAGAGAAATGGAAATGCAAAGAGGAAATGACGGCTAAAGAGGATATCATAGCTACAAGATCCCTTAATTATTGTGGATAAAGTTAGAGAAACTGGCTAGGCACCCACCCCAGGTGAGAGGCACGAGCTGGCGCACTGCCTCAGCGTCCGCGTTGCCCGTGGCAACCGGCAGTCCTTGCCTCTGGCCTGGTCGAAAATGCGCAAGAGCAGTAAGATGGCTCTGAGCTCCTGGTCCCCGGAGCTGGGGTTAGGCAGCAAGAAGGCGCTGCCGGTGGCCGCCGTCTCCACCGGCCCCTCCCTGGAATTATGCACCTTCCCCTCCACGCTGGGCTCCTCGGTCGCGACCGACGCTCTTGAGCAGCTCCTTGTTGTGGGTGAGCGGCCCGTGGGCTCTCGGAGGGACATCTCGGAAGTGGTGCTTAGAGAGCATGAAGCGGAAACCCTAGAGGGAACCTTCTCCAGCTGGTTGTGGGGGAGATGGGCGACAGAGTGGGACCCGAGGCTCAGCTCACACTAGTAGCTGGTGACAAATCCCAGACAAATCCTGAACTCCCAGGCTATTGCCATTTCCTTGTAATTAGAATGCCCAACTGCATTTAGGCTATGTGTTTAATTTCACTTCGTCTCTTTCTTGCTTTTTCTTGGCAAGTTAACTTTCTCCAACACTTAGTCATGGCAAACTGGAGACTTGAACTGGTAAATCAGAAAGTGAGTGTTCAAGAAGCTCCTGTTGCCTTAGGCAAGGAACTGTGTATTAAGCACAAATACTTTTTCTGCTAACAATTTCTGGACCGTCAGAAAATTTGTCATAGGAGAAAGCTTCATTATGCTTTCTTGCCCTAAGTGTGAGTTATAAAATATGTAGCTATCCAGTCCAGTTGCAAGTGGGAACGTGCTTGTACTCATTCATTCCATAGAAGAATTGAAAGGAGATAATAAAGGACAGGAAGTCTGGCGTGCTGCAGTTCATGGGGTCACCAAGATTCAGGCATGACTTATCAACTGAACAACAGCAATAGCAAGCCAAGCATGCCTGTCCCTCCCTAACACACACTTGCTTGGAACCTCAGGAACTGGTTTTCACTCGGTTTGAGAACTTAGTCCATTAAGAGAATCCAAGTTCCCTGGAACGGAGGGCAGAAAACAGCATTTCTTCTGGGAGGTGAGGATGGCCACTCAGGGCATGGACTCTGGAGTCACACGCCTTGTGTCTGAATCCAGACTCAATCAGTGATAGGCTCTGTCACCTAAAGCACATCACATAACCTCAAGTCTTAGATCTCTCACTTGTGAAATGGGAAGCATCATGGAGTTATAGCAATCAATTTAGATTATACAAACATGTGAAAAATTAAGCTTATCAAACTCATGCCACACATGAGGATGCAGGCCTGGAATCTGTTTAGACAGGATTTGTATAATGCAATGGTGCCAGAGCCAAGGTGAGTGGAGTTTCCTCTGTTGGCTCTCCTCTTCCTTTTTTCTTTTCCTTCTTCTCTGTCTGCATGTGTCTTGTCTTCCTTACTTGTGCGAACATTTTCCAAACCTCTCTTCTCGTGTGTTTTCATCTTACAGTATGTGAGAGAAAGGTAATATCTTTTATATGGCAGTGAATGAAAGGGGTTAAAAACTCTTATCTAACTCACACCTACCGGTTTCATAAATATTTACTCTCACCCCATGATCAAAATACTGGCACAGAAGTGAAAATGACATGATGGATTTTTAAAGAATTAAGTGTTTTTTTGTAAAATATTACATTTAGGATATATATGTATGTGTGTACATATATATATATATATATATATATACACACACACACATGAGGAGAGCATGGCAACTCACTCCAGTATTCTTGCCTGGAGAATCCCCATGGATGGAGGAGCCTGGCAGGCTACAGTCCATGGGGTCACAAAGAGTCAGACATGACTGAAGCAACTCAGTAGCTATATATATATACAAATATATATATGAAGACTTTCTTAAGCCCACATTATGGGCATGTTATATTTATCCCTTTCATAAAATATTTATTGAATTATTGAATTTTTTGTCCTATACTATACAGATTCCTTCTTTCTACCATGAATTATACAAAGGTGGAAACTTAAGAGGAGGCTGACCTCAAGAAACATGAAGTATATCCCTAAATTTGTACACTGTAAAATAAGAAATAATAAGTACAAAAGAGATTCATAGTATTTACTATAAAAATTAAGAGTTAGAAGATGTAATTCTCAACTGATTAAGCATTTGAGCTAGACCTTTAAGGGTTAAATAGGATTTGGATAGATAAGTAAGAGATCTTAATTTTCTGATTTTTTTTTTTAGAACAATCACTGCAAAGTGACTATTTTAAATGCAATGAAGAAGCTAAGAACTTTCTTAAGGACGTTGCTATCGCTGTTAAGAAATTGGTATTGTATTACCTATAAGAGCTACTTTTTCAATCTTCCACTTACTTCTTCATCAAACTTTAATTTAGTACCAACTCTGTTCAACGTACTTCAGTAGATGAATAAGGAAAATATTTGCCCTGAATGAAAATTTTTCTCAGTTTACTAACATTTGCACCAGTGTGGATCAGCCGTGGATTGCTGCCCGTTTCCCAGGCAGAGCACCGAGTTAAGGCCCTGTGCTATGCAGGAGGGCAAGACTGCTCAAGAGAAGAGGCCCTGGTGATAACAGAGCTCAGTTAAGAGTGAGTCACGTGCCATCAATATGTGAACATTGCTTAAAACCAGCAAACAACCTCTGGGATAAACTGCATGCATAGTGCCAATTTCCCCAAGTCTCTATAAGCAATTCCTCACAAAACTGGTGAAAGATTGTTCGGGACTTACTCCATTAACATAGTGCTTTTCAATGAAAGCAAACAGGTTCTCTTTCAGTTATGCTAACTGGGCCCCATCAAAGTAATATTTAAAGACTTTCCTTTTGAAATGTCACAACCATGTCTATTTGGCCTTGGCCCTGAATGATATTTCAGAAAGGTGACATCCCATTTGATTTAAAAATATTGAGTAAAAATCTCCTACATATCAAATATCTTAAAATGTAGAAATATGGCTATAAAATAAATGAGTCGAGTCTACAGATTGCTGAAAAAAGTTAATCTTGTTACTTTGTATTTTTATGAAATTATATGTATTTGTACATGTATACTACAGAATTAGATTTTATAATCCCAGTAAATTAAGTACATATATGTAAACACTGAGAGTTTGTGTGTGTGGTACTGCGTTGTGATCCTGTGGAAACCTTTTCCTCGTTTTGTTCTTTTATTAAAATGTTATGTCTTTCTCCAGGATTTGAAAAGTTTAAAGTATTTATTTTGGCTTATTAAAGTATTTAGCATGTCTCCATATACCATATGATCTGTGAAATCCCTTAAATAGAGATAAATCCTCTCATTTTTTATGGTAACATTTTCACTATAATAAAAGCATCGTGTGTTCACTCTGGAAAAGTTAAGGAAAAATAGACAAGCAAAAGGAAGAAAGGATAAAAAACATCATGATCCCACCCTAAAATAATCATGATTAACTCTTTGATGGATGTCTTTCCTACTTTCAGGATATAGATGATGCCTGTATTGAATTTTATTTTTTACCAGAAAAATGATCATACTAAATATACAGTTAGGCAACCTGCTTTTTATGATTCATAAAATATAATGGCACTTTTTCAGATCGTAAAGAACTATACCCACTACCACCATTTATTTGAAACAGTTTATCTGTTATTTCCACTATCAGATTATCAATTTTTTAAATGTTTTTCCTTTTTTTAAAATAGTCCCACATATATATCCCCACCTGACTATTTGTTTGGATTTTTAGGTAGATATTAGAAAACTATCATTCTTTTTATACCTAAGCATGCTTTTACAGTCATGTTCCCGTTTATTAAGGAGATTTTTCTCAATGTCACTCTTTTTTAGGAGTCTTTCCTAAAACAGAACACACACATAGTGAAAAAATAATTTCTGAGTAGAAGAAATTAAAAGATAAATGAAGAAAGATACCTTAAAATCTGATTGGAGAACAATTATTTCCCACTTTCTATTCCAAATAAAAATGACAGCAAAAGATGTTTACTGAAAAGCAAATTTTGATGTCTGAAAACATTTGTGGGCATTGTTTAGGAAATCAATCTCATTATTTTAATGTCTTAACTTTTTAAATATGTAACTTACATTTTCAGGAAGAAATGAGAAAGTCCACAATAGATCTTCTGGAAATTGAAAGCATGGAACTCAGCAGATTATATTTTGTATTGGAAACTCTTCCCAGTAGTGTTAGCAGAGAACTGGAAGGTACTTTGAGTTTATTAACTGTAGAAATGTAGTTTATTTTATAAGGCAGTAATCTAGTACTTGTAGCAAGATGAGTTGAATAGTTATTCCATATCAAAAAATAGCCAGAAAGAGTATACAAGACACATACAGTGAGATCCATAATATGTTTCCCTTTTAAGTGGGATAACATATATGACTTGAATTTATATAATTATTATAAATAGACTAAAGTCAATATTTGTCCTTTTGTGACTGGCTTATTTCACTTGGCATGTCTTTAAGGGTAATTCACGTTGTAGCATATGCCAGAATTTCTTTTACAGATGAACAATATTCCATTGTATGTATAAACCATGGTTTGTTTATCCATTCATCCATCAACAGACCCTTGCATTATTTCCATTTTTTAGCTATTGTAAATTATGTAGTTACAAAATAATAAAAATAACAATTATAATAGTAAATAACTGTGCTGTTACAAACGTGTGCTTATATCCATTGTATCAAGTGTGCAAATATCTATCCAAGTCTCTCCTTCCAACTCTTTGGGTAGAAATGTAGAAGGGAATTGCTGGATTGTATGGTAATACAGTAATTTTGTGTTTAATTTTCCAAGAAGCTGTCATATTGTTTTCCACAGTGACTGCACCATTTTACCTTCATTTGCACAATGCAAAAGCATTCCAATTTTTCTACATTCTTGCCAGCACTTGCTATTTTCTGTTTTTGTTTTAAATAACAGCCACTCTACTGGATAAGAATTGCTGTCTCTTGTGGTTTTGATTTGCACTTCCCTAATGATTAGTGATGCTGAGCATCTTTTCATGTGCTTATTGGCCATTGGTATATCTTCTTTGGGAAAATGTCTGTTCATTTCCTTTGCCCATTTCTTAATTAGGTTATTTGCTTCATTATTGTTGAGCTGTGGGAATTCTTCATACATTCAGGATGTTAACCCCTTTTCAGATGTATAATTTGCAAGGATTTTGTCCCTTTTGATGGGCTACTTTATCACTCTTGTTGATAATGACTTTTGATACACAAAGGTTTTTAATTTTGACATAGTCCAGTTTATCTATCCTTTCACTTGTTGCCTGTGCTTTTGGTGTCATATCCAAGAAATCATGGCTAAATCCAATGTTAGGAAGATTTCACCTGTTTTCTTCTAAGCATTTTATAGTTTTAGCTCTTATATTTAGGCCTTTAATCCATAGTGAGTTAAATTTTGTATTCGTTGTAAGATCAGACTCCAACTTTATTTTTCCAGCTGCCAGGAGTGTTGGCTGAAGCTCATAGCTCAGTTCCTCTGCAGGAATTGTCCTTGACAAAGAGAAGGGCTTCAGTCCAGGTTACAGCCCTCCCCTAGGGCTGCCCACATTCAGTGAGTGCTCCCCAGGGGAGCGCAAGGCTCTGCCTGTCTCCGTCTCTGTAGATACCTCTCAAGTGCCACTGCAGCTTTAAAACTCATTATCATTTAAACCCTCCACCCTTCTGCAACTCTTATCTCCTCAGAGGAGATGTTCCCCAGCTCTATACAAATTTAAAAATTTGTTTCCTAGGCAGCTCAACCTAAAACAGTGGTCTAAATAAACTGAAAAAAAAAAAAAAAAAAGATTTTTAAAGTAGCTGTTCCAGTTATCCATTTATTGCCTTGCAGCTCCGAATCTACCTTCATTGTCTGCTCTGTCATAAGGGAGTTGGGTCCTGTAAGTTTCTCCCTTTGCCAGCGGGCCCAGTGTTAAGCTTTGTTAGTACAGGGCACTGGAGGGACACTAGAGGAAGAAGGGGTTCTCTTCGTGTTCCAGTGTGCTCGGCTTGGCCAGCTCTTGCAGTGCAGGTAACTTCTCCCAGCAGCGTGCAGCAGCCCTCGGTGCCCGGAAGTTCCCACCCATATGCCTCGGGCAGCTTCATGGTGGATTGCTACCTGTGCGGCACCTCCCTGTGAAGCTTCTCTGGCACTGTTTGCAGTGAGTTCTGAAGTGTAGCAATTCCCTGTGGGCAGGTCTCCCCAGTTTCCCCAGAAGCCATATTTCTAGTAAGTTCTGCCAACCCAGCTTTTCATGAAGTTCTTTGCCATCCAATGATCCACAGCCCTCTTCAGTGGGATCTGGATCTTGGGACTGGAGGTGCTGCTTCCTACAAGGCACTCTATCTTGGCCTCTGGGATAGTGCTGCTCCTTGTGCTGGGTATTGCTGAATTCTTTAGAGTCCTCTTTGTGCGTGCTGTGCTAAATTGCTTCAGTCGAGTCTGTCTCTTTGCAACCCCATGGAATGTAGCCCACTCGGCTACCCTGTCCATGGGATTCTCCAGGCAAGAATACTGGAATGGGTAGCCTTTCTCTTCTCCAGGGTATCTTCCCAACCCAGGGATCAAACCCAGGTCTCCTGCATTGCAGGCAGATTATTTACCAACCGAGCTAATTCTCTGATACAGTTAATAATTCCTGATGTTAAAATTTCCCTATTCAATATGAGATTTCTATCTCCCAATTAGACTCTAAATGATATAGTCAGTTATGAAACAATATGTTCAGTTGGTTGGCAGGGAAAATCCAACAAACTCCTACATGCTGATAAAAAATAAAACTTAAAAGAATCTGTGCTCAAAACAGAATTAAGAATGTTTTTGTTTTATTTTCTTTTGATGGCTTTTTTTTTTTAACTATCCAGTTACTTTTATAAGCAAGACAAATATTTTAGCAGGGAAAAGAAATACTGTGCTAGTTTATAAGGTCTTTGATACACATGAAATACTTAACCAAATAAATTTAATTGGCCTTGTATTATAAAGCTTTTCAACTCAACGTATGGTCCTTGGATCAGTAGCATCAACCTCACCTGGGAGCTTGTTACAAAATGCAGAATCTCTAGGTCCTCCTCAGACCTACTATATCAAATTCTATATTTCAACAATACCCCCCAGGTGATATATATGCATATTCAAGACATAAAGTTTGAGAAGCCCTGCTACAATGGGCAATTTAACTTATAACCTATGAAAAAAATAATCTAGTTCTCTCAGGGGAGCTACCAGTTTCTAGGGAATTTGTTGCATAGAAATGCATAGCCCAATACTCATTTTTAAACAACAGTTCAAAAATTCATGCATTTTCACCATCTATCTCTCAAGCACAGAGGTGATCCTTTGAAGTCTTCTGTGATTTAAGGCTTATGTGATTACACAGATATGTTATTTATCAATGGATAATTTAGTTTTTTAACACACTGTCTTCCCCAGAAAGCAGAGCCAGAAGCAGTGGCTTTTGCACTTTTATTTATTTATTTATTTTTAATTTCAATACTCTATTTATTTATTTGGCTGCTCCAGGTCTTAGTTGTGGGACTCAGGATCTTCCATCTTCATTGTGGCATTGAGGATCTTTTTTACTTTCTGCATGCGGGATCTAGTTCCCTGACCATGGTGGAACCCAGGCCCCCTGCATTGGGAGCATGGAGTCTTAGCCACTAGACCGCCAGGGAAGTCCCTGCACTATTAATTTATTAGGACATACAGTCCAGGTGGATGAGAGTGGGATAAGGAACCAAAGCAGGAAGAAGGGAGAGCTAATATGGAGGCAATATGATGCTGACTACTGGTGACAGCAACTAGTTAAGTATGAGAATATCCCAGGACACAGTGGTACCCCTTCTCAGGAACACCCAGGCAGTCCACTGGTGCATGCTTGCCACATCTCCCAAACTTTGTGTTACACGTACATGGGGGGTGTGAGTATCTGAAGATGTCCCATAGTAGAGGTGACAGGAAAGTCCTAGATAGCTGAGAAGTGGATAGGACAGGCAGGAATCAGGAGCTGTCAGACTACACCAGTCTAAAGTTGTGCAGAGCTCATAGAAAGCTGGTCACTGACCATAGCAGCAGCTAAAATTAGGGATATAATTGATAGGTGAGATTGAGAGGGTCCAAAGGGGTGAGGGAGAGGTGTGTGATCCAGAACATACTTAAAAGAATATTTCAAAGAAAGACATAATTTGTTTATGACTTGAAAGGTCAGTATCTACAATTGTGCAGTTTCTCAAATAATTGAGTAACATTTCTTCCACTTACTTTTAAGAATGTGTCAGGGATGCACGCAGAGTGAATCTTGTTGAGATGAGTGAACTACACACAAAAATTACAAGGATAAATGATGAAATCGAGTTTCTAAAGAAGAAAATACTCCATCTGCAAACAGATAATACAACTCTAGGGTAGGTATTTTTGTTTGTTTGTTTGTTTGTTTGAAGGAGTCAGGTTCTGGGGATAAAGTGGGAAATTTTTCCTAAGGGATTTGTCCTCTGGTCTGATCTTCCCTGTAGCTCAGTCAATAAAGAATCTACCTGCAAGGCAGGAGACCTGGATTCAATTCCTGGATCAGGAGGACATGGCAACCCACTTCAGTATTCTTGCCTTGGAAAATCCCAATGGACAGAGAAGCCTGGCAGGCTAGAGTCCATGGGGTCACACAGAATTGGACACGAATTATCGACTGAACCACCTCTGAACTGGTGCCGGGCAAGTTAAGAGGCGGAGATAACTTGTAGAAGATGACTGGGCTGATGAGGGATGTGTGATAGCTTCAGAGAGCTGGGAAGAAAGCAGAAAATCTTCGACCACCATAGCCAGGAGACTGTAGGATTTCAGAAGGAATTCAGCTTCCCACAGTAACTACACACAACTTACCGTGTGTAAGTCACACACTGCCTCGAACCCCAGCTCCAAAGGTAGAAACACAGTGACTTTCATTTCATTTTTAGTAAAATTAAGTTTACAAGCCTCAACCACCAAAGCAAGAAATCTTGCTGGGTATTGTGTTGCAAGTATAATATCAAACCAGGTATACTGTAGCTAGATTAGTTCTTTAAAGACATTCAGGTATAGTCTTCTGGAGGGCTGAGGATCAGAGAAGGCAATGGCACCCCACTCCAGTACTCTTACCTGGAAAATCCCATGGATGGAGGAGCCTGGTGGGCTGCAGTTCATGGTGTCGCTAAGAGTCGGACACGACTGAGCGACTTCATTCACTTCTCACTTTCATGCATTGGAGAAGGAAATGGCAACCCACTCCAGTGTTCTTGCCTGGAGAGAATCCCAGGGACGGGGGAGCCTGGTGGGCTACCGTCTATGGGGTTGCACAGAGTCGGACACGACTGAAGCGACTTAGCAGCAGCAGCAGCAGTAGCAGGGCTGAGGATGGGATTGATCCTAGATATTTATTACCTGCAATTAAATGGAAGCTGACACCTGTTAGTTTCATTTGTTTATTCTTCAGCTGTATTATTAGCACTTCCCCCTCTGTGGGCTTCATCTTTTCCATCTGTAAAATGAAGATTATGAATCTTGATTTACCCAGTCCATGAAGGAAGAGATATTCTGAAAGAAAAAACAATAAAATCCTGAAGAATATCTCAGCTCTATGAGTAAATTTGCAAGAGTAATGTATAAATGTCAGACTTCCAGTTTGTGAGAGTAAGAAATACTCAAAGAGCCCTCATTATAGTGAAAAAGTCTTCTTGGGAAGGTAAAATATTCAGAAGGTTGCTTTGGTGCAAAAGATATCAGAGCATCAGGAATTAGGTGGGATCTCAAGGCCCAGGGACAGTTTTCTCGGGACACCTATTTTGGAAGATGCTCCATGAAAAAGAAAGGTCATGACCACGTAAGTCTGAGAAAGACTGCATACACTAATCCCTCTTGGAGATTCACAATGCATATTTATGCATGGTGAATACTAGCCACAATTACCGGAGACCACAGACTATCAATTTCTAAACTACTAACAAGGAAGCTAATGCCCAGGCTGAAATACTCCGATCAATTGGCCAGCACATCACACCCCTATGGACCAGTGACTCTCAAACTTGAGTGTACATTAGCATCACCTGGAGTGCTTTTTAAAACACAATTTACTGGGACATCCACCACAGATTTCTGATTCAGTAGGTCTAGGGAATGAGGGCAAGAATTTCCATTTTTAACAAGTTCCTAGATGCTGCTGCTGGTCCTGACCACGTTTTGAGAATCACTGCCCTAGAGAAATCTTCATGGAAAGCCAAATTACAAGTGAACATAACATGGGTTGCCTGATGAACCAGCATCACCAAGCTACAGTCAATTATTGCATCCATTTTTGGAAGAAAGATGTACATCAAGGTGCCCGCACTCTCTGACAGGCTGGTCCTCCCCTGGACAGTCCTCAAAAACTGGACACATGCAAGCTCTTCAGGGGTGGGGGAAGGGGATTTCCTCAGGTCCTGAGAATTTGGGAGACCAACCCATCTCAATGTACCTAGTCAGGTGTATTGATTTGATATGTTTCGCTTTGCTTCCTTACGGCTACTCAATCCTTAGTTTGCTTCATTCTTAGCAGGCTTTCTCTACTAAACCTACAAAATACCCATTATTTGACACCATCTAACCTGGGATTCTTTCAATTGCCTTTCTGTGGTGGAGTTAATTCTGGAAAATAAACTTACCAACAACCTGTTTCTATTTTCCCGAGCCTTTGCACACAATCCCCCTGAACTTAAGTGTTTAGCTTTGGAGATTAGAAGAAAGTCTTTACATTGCAGGAGATTTGAAAAAAGGAAAACAGAGAAATGGCATCACTGTTCTTCCTCCAAATCTTTTATTGTCATTCCTGGGGCAGATGTTTCTCACAATCTTAGGGTCTCCTTCAGGTAGGAGTGGCCAGCAATGAATATGTAAGGTTAACCTCTCCTCTTGAACTCAGATTCGGCAATGGCTGTGAGAAGATAGGGCTTCACAGGTGACTCAGTGGTAAAGAATTTGTCTGAGATGCAGAAGACACAAGAGATGCCATGGGTTCAATCCTTGGGTCAGGAAGATCCCCTGGAGGAGGGCATGGCAACCCACTCCAGTGTTCTTGCCTTGGAGAATCCCATGGACAGAGGAGCCTGGCAGGCTACAGTCCATAGGGTCACACAGAGTCTGACATGACTGAAGCGACTGAGTACACACGAATGTGAGGAGTTAAGAGAGTTTAAATTAGATTTTAAGCACCCTCCGAACCATGAAGACAGACTCAGATCCCTCTTCCCCAATTCCTGTCTTCAGAGGGGGATTAGGTTTCTCCTGGACATTCTATGTAGGGCAATGGCATCAGAAGGTGACTAGAAGAGTGGTGGGATGTTTGTCTATCTTTGGCTTAAGTATGTATCTCACGATGATAAGGTAGTCATGGCAAAGTTACATATCACACCTTGTGTCTAGCGAGATTCCACTTGCCTGTTCAAAACAGTATTTGAATCATTGTAAGCTTTAAACCAAAATATCCCATAGTAACTCCCTGGTATATGAAGATGGCTGGGGTGACGCAGGACCCCAAGACACTTTGGCAGTGATAAACAGTTGCAAGATGGATACCGTGTTTCCATCAGTCCTTCGTCTCAACCAAGTATAGGCCAGTACAAATACACCTCTAAAATAAGTGTCCCTTAATTTTCCCTCTTTATGGTGGTTCATCTCATCAAACAGACTTTAAATTTCTTTCTGGAAAAAGCCATTCTTTTTATGCCAAGGATTCTTTTTCTCTAGTGAAAGGCAAGAGGAGCTAGCGAAGCATTATGGAAAGATTGTCCTGTCACTCAACCACGCAATGAAAGAAAAAGCCACTACCACTATTTACATCAATGAGACTTATACCAAAATTAACTGGGAGAAGAAAGAACTAGAATTGCAGAAAACATACATTCAAGAAATAGAGGGGCAAATAGAAAGAGAAAGAGCAGAATATTTGAAGAAAAAAGAAAAACTGAATCAAGAGGTAAGTGGTATGATTTTTTTTTAAATAGAGAATTGTACAGAATTGAAGCAGGATATGAGAAATAACGTATTTGCCCTTGAAGATAGCAAGCGTTCCCATGGTGTCTTCTGCCGGAATAGAGCAGAGGCTCCAGGACACTGGAGCCCGTGGGGGAGATTGATTTGTACCACGATCTCAGTTCATGGGAAAGAATACGAGTGATAATGATGGCAACACTGGGGTGGCCCCTTGCTTATATGCAGCCCTATAGGAAGTAGGAATTTGCTTCTGTGTCGTTTGGTTGTCTTTGACAGTTCTGAGGCCCTGTTTCTGTGGATAGGATCAGTGAGTTCAGCTCTGCTGGAACTGATGTGGAAACTTGGCCTCTACGCGCTGTCACCGAATTGAATCTTGGAAACAGAGTTTTGGGTGAAGTAGAAAAGAATAGATTTATTGTTTTGCCAACAAAAGGTAACCACAGTGGGCTGATGCCCTCCAAATCATGTATCCTAAGCCAGTGAGGGGGGAGTCTTATAGACAAGGGAAGGATTGCAGACAAGGATCAGGATGCACACGGGGGTCTACATTCCTTCAATCCAGAGGTCGTCTGGCCTGGCATAAGGCAGTCTTGTGATGGCTTCTGTGATTCTCAAGGTAATGGAACTGTGACCTTCTCTCTGAAATGAAAAATGCTTCAACAAGTAGTTAATTATACCCATGGAAAAGAAATGCAAAAAAGCCAAATGGCTGTCTGGGGAGGCCTTACAAAGAGCTGTGAAAAGAAGAGAAGTGAAAAGCAAAGGAGAAAAGGAAAGATATAAGCATCTGAATACAGAGTTCCAAAGAATAGCAAGAAGAGATAAGAAAGCCTTCCTCAGCGATCAATACAAAGAAATAGAGGAAAACAACAGAATGGGAAAGATTAGAGATCTCTTCAAGAAAATCAGAGATACCAAGGGAACATTTCACGCAAAGATGGGCTCGATAAAGGACAGAAATGGTATGGACCTTACAGAAGCAGAAGATATTAAGAAGAGGTGGCAAGAATACACAGAAGAACTGTACAAAAAAGATCTTCATGACCCAGATAATCACGATGGTGTGATCACTGACCTAGAGCCAGACATCCTGGAATGTGAAGTCAAGTGGGCCTTAGAAAGCATCACTATGAACAAAGCTAGTGGAGGTGATGGAATTCCAGCTGAGCTATTCCAAATCCTGAAAGATGATACTGTGAAAGTGCTGCACTCAATATGCCAGCCAATTTGGAAAACTCAGCAGTGGCCACAGGACTGGAAAAGGTCAGTTTTCATTCCAATCCCAAAGAAAGGCAATGCCAAAGAATGCTCAAACTACTGCACAATTGCACTCATCTCACACGCTAGTAAAGTAATGCTCAAAATTCTCCAAGCCGGGCTTCAGCAATACGTGAACCGTGAACTTCCTGATGTTCAAGCTGGTTTTAGAAAAGGCAGAGGAACCAGAGACCAAATTGCCAACATCTGCTGGATCATGGAAAAAGCAACAGAGTTCCATAAAAACATCTATTTCTGCTTTATTGACTATGCCAAAGCCTTTGACTGTGTGGATCACAATAAACTGTGGAAAATTCTGAAAGAGATGGGAATACCAGACCACCTGATCTGCCTCTTGAGAAATCTGTATGCAGGTCAGGAAGCAACAGTTCGAACTGGACATGGAACAACAGACTGGTTCCAAATAGGAAAAGGAGTACAGCAAGACTGTATATTGTCACCCTGCTTATTTAACTTATATGCAGAGTACATCATGAGAAATGCTGGGCTGGAAGAAGCACAAGCTGGAATCAAGATTGCCAGGAGAAATATCAATAACCTCAGATATGCAGATGACACCACCCTTATGGCAGAAGGTGAAGAGGAACTACAAACCTCTTGATAAAGGTGAAAGAGGAGAGTGAAAAAGTTGGCTTAAAACTCAACATTCAGAAAATGAAGATCATGGCATCCGGTCCCACCACTTCATGGGAAATAGAGGGGGAAACAGTGGAAACAGTGTCAGACTTTATTTTTCTGGGCTCCAAAATCAGTGCAGATGGTGACTGCAGCCATGAAATTAAAAGATGCTTACTCCTTGGAAGGAAAGTTATGACCAACCTAGACAGCACACTCATAAGCAGAGACATTACTTTGCCAACAAAGGTCCGTCTAGTCAGGCTATGGTTTTTCCAGTTGTCATGTATGGATGTGAGAGTTGGACTGTGAAGAAGGCTGAGCGCCGAAGAATTGATGTTTTTGAACTGTGGTGTTGGAGAAGACTCTTGAGAGTCCCTTGGACTGCAAGGAGATACAACCAGTCCATTCTGAAGGAGATCAGTCCTGGGATTTCTTTGGAAGGAATGATGCTAAAGCTGAAACTCCAGTACTTTGGCCACCTCATGTAAAGAGTTGATTCATTGGAAAACACTCTGATGCTGGGAGGGACTGCAGGCAGGAGCAGAAGGGGATGACAGAGGATGAGATGGCTGGATGGCATCACTGACTCGATGGACGTGAGTCTGAGTGAACTCCGGGAGTTGGTGATGGACAGGGAGGCCTGGCGTGCTGCAATTCATGGGGTCGCAAAGAGTGGGACACGACTGAGCGACTGAATTGAACTGAACTGAACTTGATGTAAGAGCTCAAAGATACTGTTATGTTTATCTCTTGAGGAATCACATCCTTGCCTCAAGGCTGCACTATTGTTTCCTGACTGCTCCTCCCTTGTTCCTGCATCTCCTCCCTTCCTTGATACAGCAACTGTTTGAACTGCCCTTTGGAACCCAGGGAGGGTCATGGAAGCTGTTGAGTTCAATTCAGTTCAGTCGCTCACTCATGTCCAACTCTTTGTGACCCCATGGACTGCAGCACACCAGGCTCCCCTGTCCATCACCAACTCACAGAGCTTGCTCAAACTCATGTCCATTGAGTCGGTGATGCCATCCAAACATATTCTCTTCCCATTCTTCTCCTGCCTTCAATCATTCCTAGCATCATGGTCTTTTCCAGTGAGTCACTTCTTTACATCAGGTGGCCAAAGAATTGGAACTTCAGCTTCAGCATCAGTTCAGTTCAGTTCAGTCTCTCAGTCATGTCTGAATCTTTGCGACCCCATGGACTGCAGCATGCCAGGCCTCCCTGTCCATCACCAACTCTCGGAGTTTACTCAAACTCATGTCGATTGAGTCAGTGATGCCATCCAACCATCTCATCCTCTGTCCTTCCCTTTTCCTCCCACCTTCGATCTTTCTCAGCATCAGGGTCTTTTCAAATGAGTCAGTTCTTCACATCAGATGGCCAAAATATTGGAGTTTCAGCTTCAGCATCAGTGAATATTCAGGACAGAGTTCTTTTAGGATGGACTGGTTGGATCTCCTTGCAGTCCAAGGGACTCTCAAGAGTCTTCTCCAACACCACAGTTCAGAAGCATCGATTCTTGAGAGCTCAGCTTTATTTATAGTCCAACTCTCACATCCATACATAACTACTGGAAAAACCATAGCTTTGATTAGACAGACCTTTGTTGGCAAAGTAATGTCTCTGCTTTTTAATATGCTGTCTAGGTTGGTCATAACTTTCCTTCCAAGGAGTAAGCGTCTTTTAATTTCATGGCTGCAGTCACCATCTGCAGTGATTTTGGAGCCCCCCAAAATAAAGTCTCTCACTGTTTCCACTGTTTCCCCATCTATTTGCCATGAAGTGATGGAACTGGATGCCATGATCTTAGTTTTCCGAAAGTTGAGCTATAAGCCAACTTTTTCACTCTCCTCTTTCACTTTCATCAAAAGGCTCTTTAGTTCTTCTTCACTTTCTGCCATGAGAGTGGTGTCATCTGCATATCTGAGGTTATTGATATTTCTCCCAGCAATCTTGATTCCAGATTGTGCTTCATCCAGCCCAGCATTTCTCATGATGTACTCTGCATATAAAATAATAAGCAGGGTGACAATATACATTCTTGACATACTCCCTTTCCTATTTGGAACCAGTCCCTTGTTCCTTGTGTAGTTCTGACTCTTGCTTCCTGACCTGCATATAGATTTCTCAAGAGGCAGGTCAGGTGGTCTGGTATTCCCATCTCTTTCAGAATTTTCCAGTTTACTGTGATCCACACAGTCAAAGGCTTTGGCATAGTCAATAGAGCAGAAATAGATGTTTTTTCTTGAACTCTCTTGCTTTTTTGATGATCTAGTGGGTGTTGGCAATTTGATCTGTTTTCTCTGCCTTTTCTAAATCCAGCTTTAACATCTGGAAATTCAGAGTTTACATACTGTTGAAGCCTGCCTTGGAGAATTTTCAGCATTACTTTACTAGCGTGTGAGATGAGTGCAATTGTACAGTACTTTGAGAATTCTTTGGTGTTGCCTTTCTTTGGGATTGGAATGAAAACTGACCTTTTCCAGTCCTGTGGCCACTGCTGAGTTTTCCAAATTGGCTGGCATATTGAGTGCAGCACTTTCACAGCATCCTCTTTTAGAATTTGGAATAATTCAACTGAAATTCCATCACCTCCACTAGTTTTGTTCATAGTGATGCTTCCTAAGACCCACTTGACTTTGCATTCCAGGATGTCTGGCTCTAGGTGAGTGATCACACCATCATGATTATCTGGGTCATGAAGATCTTTTTTGTACAGTTCTGTGTATTCTTGCCACCTCTTCTTAATATCTTCTGCTTCTGTTGGGTCCATACCATTTCTATCCTCTATTATGCCCATCTTTGCATGAAATGTTCCCTTGGTATCTCTAATTTTCTTGAAGAGATGGCTAGTCTTTCCCATTCTATTATTATCCTCTATTCTTTGCATTGATCCCGAGGAAGGCTTTCTTATCTCTCCTTTCTATTCTTTGAAACTGTGCATTCAAATGGGTATTTCCTTCCTTTTCTCCTTTGCCTTTCACTTCTCTTCTTTTCTCAGCTATTTGTAAGGCCTCCTCAGACAACCATTTTGCCTTTTGCATTTCTTTTTCTTGGGGATGGTCTTGATCACTGCTTCCTGTACAATGTCATGAACCTCCATCCATTGTTCTTCTGGTACTCTGTCTATCAGATCTAATCCCTTGAATCTATTTGTTATTTGCACTGTATAATCATAATTGATTTGATTTAGGTCATACCTGAATGGCCTAGTGGTTTTCCCTACTTTCTTCAATTTAAGAGTGAACTTGGCAATAAGGAGTTCATGATCTGAGCCACAGTCAGTTCCCCGTCTTGTTTTTTTTTTTTTTTTTTTTTTTTTTGCTGACTGTATAGAATGTCTCCATCTTTGGCTGCAAAGAATATAATCAACCTGATTTCAGAATTGACCATCTGGTAATGTCCATGTGTAGAGTTTTCTCTTGTGTTGTTGGAAGAGGGTGTTTGCTATGACCACTGCATTCTCTTGGCAAAACCCTTTTAGCCTTTGACCTGCTTCATTCTGTACACCAAGGCCAAGTTTGCCTTGTTACTCCAGGTATTTCTTGACTTTCTACTTTTGCATTCCATTTCCCTATAATGAAAAGGACATCTTTTGGGGGGGTTAGTTCTAGAAGGTCATGTAGGTCTTCATAGAACCGTTCAACTTCAGCTTCTTCAGCATTACTGGTCAGGGCATAGACTTGAATTACTGTGATATTGATTGGTTTGCCTTGGAAATGAACAGAAATCATTCTGTCATTTTTGAGACTGCATCTAAGTACTGCATTTCAGACTCTTTTGTTGAATATTTTGGCTACTCCATTTCTTCTAAGGGATTCTTGCCTACAATACTAGATACAATGGTCATCTGAGTTAAATTCACCCATTCCAGTCCATTTTAGTTTGCTGATTCCTAAAATGTCAATGTTCACTCTTGCCATCTCCTGTTTGACCACTTCTAATTTGCTTTGATTCATGGACCTAACATTCCAGGTTCCTATGCAACATTGCTCTTTACAGCATCGGACTTTACTTCTATCACCAGTCACATCCACAACTGGGTGTTGTTTTTGCTTTGGCTCCATCTCTTCATTCTTTCTGGACTTATTTCTCCACAGATTTCTAGTAGCATATTGGAAACCTACCAACCTGGGGAGTTCATCTTTCAGTGTCCTATCTTTTTGCCTTTTCATACTGTTCATGGGGTTCTCAAGGCAAGAATACTGAAGTGGTTTGCCATTCCCTTCTCCAGTGAACAATGTTTTGTCAGAACTCTTCACCATGACCCGTCTGTCTTGGGTGGCCCTACACAGCATGGCTCCTAGTTTCACTGAGTTAGACAAGGCTGTGATCCGTGTGATCAGATTGGTTAGTTTTCTGTGATTGTGGTTTGCAGTCTGTCTGCCTTCTGATGGAGAAGGATAAGAGGCTTATGGAAGCTTCCTGATGGGAGAGACTGACTGAGGGGGAAACAGAAAACACAAACAGTCTTGTTCTCATGGGCAGGGCCATGCTCAGTAAATCTTTAATCCAATTTTCTGTTGATGGGTGGAGCTGTGTTCCCTCCCTGTTATTTCAGATCAGATCAATCACTCATTGCACTCTTTGAGATCCCATAAATCACAGCACGCCAGGCCTCCCTGTCCATCACCAACTGCCAGACTTCACTCAGACTCATGTCCATCGAGTCAGTGATGCCATCCAGCCATCTTATCCTCTGTCATCCCCTTCTCCTCCTGCCCCCAATCCCTCCCAGCATCAGAGTCTTTTCCAATGAATCAACTCTTCACATGAGGTGGCCAAAGTACTGGAGTTTCAGCTTTAGCATCATTCCTTCCAAAGAAATCCCAGGGCTGATCTCCTTCAGAATGGACTGGTTGGATCTTGCAGTCCAAGGGACTCTCAAGAGACTTCTCCAACACCACATTTCAAAAGCATCAATTCTTCGGCGCTCAGCCTTCTTCACAGTCCAACTCTCACATCCATACATGACCACTGGAAAAACCATAGCCTGACTAGACGGACCTTTGTTAGCAAAGTAATGTCTCTGCTTTTGAATATGCTATCTAGGTTGGTCATAACTTTCCTTCCAAGGAGTAAGTGTCTTTTAATTTCATGGCTGCAGTCACCATCTGCACTGATTTTGGAGCCCAGAAAAATAAAGTCTGACACTGTTTCCACTGTTTCCCCATCTATTTCCCATGAAGTGATGGGACCGGATGCCATGATCTTCGTTTTCTGAATGTTGAGCTTTAAGCCAACTTTTTCACTCTCCACTTTCACTTTCATCAAGAGGCTTTTGAGTTCCTCTTCACTTTCTGCCATAAGGGTGGTGTCATCTGCATATCTGAGGTTATTGATATTTCTCCTGGCAATCTTGATTCCAGCTTGTGCTTCTTCCAGCCCAGCATTTCTCATGATGTACTCTGCATATAAGTTAAATAAACAGGGTGACAATATACAGCCTTGACGTACTCCTTTTCCTATTTGGAACCAGTCTGTTGTTCCATGTCCAGTTCGAACTGTTGCTTCCTGACCTGCATACAGATTTCTCAAGAGGCAGATCAGGTGGTCTGGTATTCCCATCTCTTTCAGAATTTTCCACAGTTTATTGTGATCCACACAGTCAAAGGCTTTGGCATAGTCAATAAAGCAGAAATAGATGTTTTTATGGAACTCTGTTGCTTTTTCCATGACCCAGCAGATGTTGGCAATTTGGTCTCTGGTTCCTCTGCCTTTTCTAAAACCAGCTTGAACATCAGAAAGTTCACGGTTCATATATTGCTGAAGCCCAGCTTGGAGAATTTTGAGCAGTACTTTACTAGCGTGTGAGATGAGTGCAATTGTGCAGTAGTTTGAGCATTCTTTGGCATTGCCTTTCTTTGGGATTGGAATGAAAACTGACCTTTTCCAGTCCTGTGGCCACTGCTGAGTTTTCCAAATTGGCTGGCATATTGAGTGCAGCACTTTCACAGCATCATCTTTCAGGATTTGGAATAGCTCAACTGGAATTCTATCACATCCACTAGCTTTGTTCGTAGTGATGCTTTCTAAGGCCCACTTGACTTCACATTCCAGGATGTCTGGCTCTAGGTCAGTGATCACACCATCGTGATTATCTGGGTCATGAAGATCTTTTTTGTACAGTTCTTCTGTGTATTCTTGCCACCTCTTCTTAATACCTTCTGCTTCTGTAAGGTCCATACCATTTCTGTCCTTTAACGAGCCCATTTTTGCATGAAATGTTCCTTTGGTGTCTTTGATATTCTTGAAGAGATCTCTAGTCTTTCCCGTTCTGTTGTGTTCCTCTATTTCTTTGCAATGATATCTGAGGAAGGCTTTCTTATCTCTTCTTGCTATTCTTTGGAACTCTGCATTCAGATGTTTATATCTTTCCTTTTCTCCTTTGCTTTTTGCTTCTCTTCTTTTCACAGCTATTTGTAAGGCCTCCCCAGACAGCCATTTTACTTTTTTGCATTTCTTTTCCATGGGGATGGTCTTGATCCCTGTCTCCTGTACAATGTCACGAACCTCATTCCATAGTTCATCAGGCACTCTATCTATCAGATCTAGGCCCTTAAATCTATTTCTCACTTCCACTGTATAATCATAAGGGATTTGATTTAGGTCATACCTGAATGGTCTAGTGGTTTTCCCTACTTTCTTCAATTTCAGTCTGAATTTGGCAATAAGGAGTTCATGGTCCGAGCCACAGTCAGCTCCTGGTCTTGTTTTTGCTGACTGTATAGAGCTTCTCCATCTTTGGCTGCAAAGAATATAATCAATCTGACTTCGGTGTTGACCATCTGGTGATGTCCATGTGTAGAGTCTTCTCTTGTGTTGTTGGAAGAGGGTGTTTGTTATGACCAGTGCATTTTCTTGGCAAAACTCTATTAGTCTTTGCCCTGCTTCATTCCATATTCCAAGGCCAAATTTGCCTGTTACTCCAGGTGTTTCTTGACTTCCTACTTTTGCATTCCAGTCCCCTATAATGAAAAGGACATCTTTTTTAGTTGTTAATTCTAAAAGGTCTTGTAGGTCTTCATAGAACCGTTCAACTTCAGCTTCTTCAGCATTACTGGTTGGGGCATAGACTTGGATTACTGTGATATTGAATGGTTTGCCTTGGAAATGAACAGAGATCATTCTGTCATTTTTGAGATTGCATCCAAGTACTGCATTTCGGACTCTTTTGTTGACCATGATGGCTACTCCATTTCTTCTGTTATTTACCTGGGTCCAAACTATTGTGCCATTAATGAAGATAATGGCCTTCAAAAGGTCCCATGCATGCACTGGTACACTCAATGCCCCCAACCCTGCAGCAGGCAACTGCTGACACATGCCTCCACGGGAGATTCCTGGACACTCCCGGGCAAGTCTCAGTCAGTCTCTTGTGGGGTCTCTGCTCCTTTCTCCTGGGCAGTGGTGCACACAAGGTTCTGTTTGTGCCCTCCAAGAGTCTATTTCCTCAGTCTTGTGTAAGTTCTGGCAGCTCTATGGTGGGGTTAATGAGCAACCTCCTTCAAGAGGGCTTATGCCATACTCAAGTCTGCTGCACCCAGAGCCCCTGCCTCTGCAGCATTCCACTGCTGACCCATACCTCCATAGGAGACACTCAAACATAGTTCTGTCTCAGTCTCCGTGGGGTCTCTGGATCCTGGTGCACACAAGGTTGGTTTGAGCCCTCTGAGCCTCTCTGGAGGGTATGTGGTTTGATTCTAAACATGATTTCACCCCTCCTACCATCTTGCTGGGGCTTCTCCTTTGCCCTTGGATGTGGGATATCTCCTCAAAGTCACTCTAGTGCTGCATGGCTGTTTTGGGTGAGGGGTGGGGATTTTCAGAAATTTGGTCACTGCCCGCTTTCTGGCTTTTTATGGTCAGCTTTCAAGTTGTCATGGCACTTGTGGGTGTGTCATTTAGCATATGCTAATATATTACAATGAGCCTATAAAGAGGCTCGAGGTCAACTGAAAGTCAAAGTTTCTGCCATCCTGGGCCTATCCAGTTTAACCAGTTTTTGTAGTATCCTGTTTTTCTCCATGGCTTTGTCCCCTGCCCTCTTCGTTCTTATCTCAATTTGGTTCTGTGATTGTTTCAGTGATGTGTGCAAAGTTGCTTCAGTTGTGTCTGATTCTTTGTGACCCTATGGACCATAGCCCTCCAGCCTCCTCTGTCCATGGGATACTCCAGTTATGAGTACTGGAGTGGGTTGCCATGCCCTCCTCCTGGCATCTTCCTAACTCAGGGATCGAACCCACAACTCTTACATCTCCTGCATTAGCAGGCAAGTTCTTTGCCACTAGCACCACCTTTTTTCATGATAAGACTGTTCATAAGTTCCAGTTAGGTCTGAGAGTTTTTATCCTTTAGAGCACACCTATGTCTTCAGAAACAGTTTTGCACTAAAACCATGGATTTTTTTTTTTTTTTAAGTGTAAATAGCTCAGTCTTAGTCATCCTCAGAACAGGTGCTTTTGTGAAGTCATTGACAAGGGGTCCCTTGGGCAGTCTGCAACCACTACCCAGAATTTGTAAAACGTCAAGCTCCATGGACCTTTTCAGGGGATGAAGCCATTGTTAGCCTGCACTACAGTGCTGAGTCAACTGAAATCCGTGGCTCCTGTCATTGGGCTAGACCTTGCTTGGATTTATTGTTATTACAGTGAAATGGTGTCAGAATAATAAGAACCAAAAGCGGTGTTTCCTCTTTTCTTTCTCTACCCACAACAACGCTGAGAGGACTTCATTTCACCCAGTTTCCAGCCCTCTGCTTGACTCTGAGCAGTCCAGAACTCCCACACTGGAGGGGTTCACTGAAGTTACAGGGGTAAAAAGAGGGATGTGTCTGCATGGGCACAGCTTGAGGGATGATGTGCAGGGCAGTGTAGGTGGGGAGTGGGGAAAGCCTTCTCTCTCTTTTTTTTTTTTTACTTCTGCTGGGGCTGAAACAATGGTCAGTGGTGGCCTGAGTACTACTGACATTTGCCCACCAGAAGGAAGACTCCACCAGGCAGAGATTTTGTCTGTCTTTTTGTTGCTGAATTCTAGCACCATGATGGGTGCCTGGCATACCTTGCGTGTAGTAGGCACTCTATAATATTACTGTATTGAATGATTGAGTTTCTAACTTCATTTTAAGCCCTCGAGAGAAGTTTCCACCCTCTCCCAACCCTTCCTATTCTTTAATATAAAGAATATAATATATTATATATAATATATATTTTACATAAAATGTTAAAAAGGAAGCCCAGAGGGACTTCAGATTGAGAATTTGAGAACATGATAGGTTCTCCTTCCCTTTGTGGATAGTGTTTCTCAGTCAAAAGCACTACTTAAACGAATAAGTGTGGCTTTACAAAAACAGGTAGTGGCTGGATTTGGCCAACAGGTAGTAGTTTGCCTACCCTTGGTCTAGTGCCCTGGGAGAAAAGGAAACGCATTAGAGTACTCAGATGCAAATAGCAAAAGCCTTGACTCAAACTTGCTTAAATAGTAAGGGCATTTATCATCTTACACAGTAGGAATTCCCAAGGTAGGGCAGACTCCAGAACTAGCTAATTCAGTGGCTCATCCCTCTTCCATCTTTCATTTTAAGGCTGGTTTCCCTCATCATCACAAGATGCCTGCCAGTGACAACTGGACTATATGCTTCCATATTCACATAGAAGAAGAAAACCTTTCCCAACCAGGGACATAAGTCTTCTTGCCAGGTTAAGATAGTGCCCACCCCAGAATACTAATGGATCCTAAGGGAATGCATGTACTAGTGGGCTAGACCAGCTAGGGTGGATATTAAGGAGTCTACCACTGATGCTCACTAAATGCACATCATATGCCATGGTAACAGCTTGTTAATTTCCTTTATTTCCAGTGAGAAAGGAAAACCTGTTTATAGCTGTCAGAGTCTTCAAACCTGTAAGGTCTCCTCTAACACAAAACAGAATTGTTTTTGCTAATATTATTTCTTTAATTGCAAGACTTTGGGAGAAGATTTAAGCAAAAGAATGAGGACAGAATATCAATTTTCAACAAAATTTATTATCACCAAGTTTCATTTAATGCACCTGTGCCCTAGTGCAGAGATAATTGATAATGACCACATTCATTCAGAGTAGCCACTTTGAGTGAATTGGCTGAGACTGATGGAAAACCACACCACTGTATATTTTCATTAATTCTTTCATACAAAGTTAAATATGCTTTCTCAGGCCTTACTACTCACTTGCCTTGCTCTTGATAATTCATCTTACCAACAAATCCATGATGTGTTTGATTTTGATAAGAAGGTGACTCATTTAAGTAGGATCTGACAGGTAATCACAATATGTTTGATCTTAGTAAAATTGTTATTTATCTTGTTAATGAAAATAGTCAATAAACAAAATCTATAATAAGAACAGAAAAGAGTTTTATTTGAGCCTAAGAACTAGTTCAGAAACCATCTTCCCAGATTACTCCAAGGAGCTGTTCTGGAGAAGCAGGGTTTTCAGCACAGTTTTATATCTTGTCAGAACAAAGACAACTGAACAAGTCAGAGTTACCTTTCTTCAACGTTCTGAAAAAGAAAGAACATACCAGCACCTGGGAAGGGAGTCTTATCATCAGAGGAGTAACAGCTACTTAGCATCCCAGGAAGAGGGACATTTAATCTTTATTTTTAACACGGATTTTCTTTACTTATTAATGTTTCCTTTTCTTAAATAGTTACAGCTGATGTAGAATGCAGGTATGATAGACCACGAAAAGGCTATTTTAGTTAGCATAAAATTCAGGTTAGCTGATGTATATAAGCCAGAGTGACTTCCTTATATCTCAATATGTGAAAATTTATCAGTCCCCAACAGGTTGGTGACCCCTCTCTATGGGTCCTTTGCCAGTGTCGCAAATGCCAGTCAAATGAAACAGGGTTCGGTATAGCAAATCAGGAACTCAGTTCATTAAGGAACAGAGGAACAGAGAAGAGAGAGCTTGTGCCCTAAATACACCATCTTCCTGAAGGAAGGAGAGTAAACGAATTCTGAGGAGTAGGAGTTAGCAGTCATCAGGGCTCTAGGAAAGGGGCAGAAATTTATAGAACCAGGGCAGCTGGAGCATGCGCCGTCTTTCATGCTTCCTCGCACAGGGCTTGAGTTGCGCCTGCTGCTACTGCTGCTTCTAAGTCGCTTCAGTCGTGTCCGACTCTGTGCAACCCCATAGACGGCAGCCCACCAGGCTCCCCGTTCCTGGGATTCTCCAGGCAAGAACACTGGAGTGGGTTGCCATTTCCTTCTCCAGTGCATGAAAGTGGAAAGTGAAAGTGAAGTCTCTCAGTCCTGTCCGACTCTTAGTGACCCCATGGACTGCAGCCCACCAGGCTCCTCCGTCCATGGGATATTCCAGGCAAGAGTACTGGAGTGGGTGCCAGTGCCTTCTCCTGAGTTGTGCCTGCTGCTGCTGCTGCTGCTGCTGCGTCGCTTCAGTCGTGTCCGACTCTGTGCGACCCCGTAGACGGCAGCCCACCAGGCTCCCCTGTCCCTGGGATTCTCCAGGCAAGAACACTGGAGTGGGCTTCCTACAGAGTACAAATACCCTGTTTGGGCAGAGATCTTAACATGGTAAAGAAGCAAAGTTAACTTTCCGACACCTCAAGGTCTATGTGCACAGGAAGGGCATTCCTGTGGTCAAGACACACAGCCAGTTCAGGGCATTTGACCACTGAATATCTCTTAAGGCATAGCCACAAAGCATTTCTGCCAAATACCAGGTGCTTTTGAAACAGAGACAAATCAAAGTAAGGATCTTTTAGTTCTTGGAGCTGGTATGGGTGACACAATGGTAAGTTGTTCAGGGCTGTGAGCTGCCGTACCTTCAATAATTTTGGTTTTGGTCTGTCTTATTCCTCATTAAATAATGTGAATTTAAATTTCTGAACAATTCCTAATTCCTTCCTTTGCTCTCCTAATGTGCTGTAAATCTGTTTTTTTTATTTTATATATTGTTGTATTTTACCAGTAAATTTTTTTATGTTTTACTAGTAAATTTTAGAACAAAAGCTACTTTTATAATTTGCTTTTAATGATCATTGTTTTTTTGTGACTTTAAATTTACTAGTTCAACATTTTATAATTACAGTTCGGTCTTTGTGATTTGTTATTTTTCCTTTGATGCTTCAAAATAAGCCCAAACCTGGTTGTTTTAACTTGATAAAATACTTAGGTTAAATATGGTATGAAAGTGAAGTCGCTCAGTTGTATCCGACTCTTTGCGACACCATGGACTATAGCCTATCAGGCTCCTCTGTCCATGGGATTTTCCAGGCAAGAGTGCTGGAGTGGATTGCCATTTCCTTCTCCAGGGGATCTTCCTGAGCCAGGAATCGAACCTTGGTCTCCCTCATTGTAGGCAGACGCTTTACCATCTGAGCCACCAGGGAAGCCCAAATATGGTATATGTAAATATGAATTAGGTTGGCAAAAATTTTTTAAAGGATTTCCTAAGCTTTGTTGTCATCTTAAGCTTTCTGATTGGTTTATTATGTTTATTAATACAGATTGAAGAATATAAAAAACTCTGTGAACTTAAGAGAAAGGAAACTTACGCAAAGAAGAAAGAACTGGATAAATTAAGGCTTACAATGACAAAAATGAGAGAAACTGTTACTACGAGCACAGTGGTAAGAAAAAATAAAAACTGGTTTTTCATGTCTGACCCCAGGCTTCTCAATATACACTGCCTTAAATATAGCAGGAGTTTTTTTTAAAAAGGAGTTGATTTTCATTCATCTTCATGCCATTCTGGGGAGAATGTTTTGAGCATGTTAGCGTTTTCTGACATATTATTTAAAGTGTCATAGTGCAGTTATGTTTTCTTCAGGAGTATGATGAAAAGAAGTAAGTTTGGAATTCCTTAGGTATAAATTGCATTTAATGGACTTCCCAACCCAGAAATTGAACCCAGGTCTCCCTCACTGCAGGCAGATGCTTTACTGACTGAGCTACGCATGAAGTCCCTTTAATAGGCCAAAGTACTATAAAGCTGGTTTTAAAAAACACATACAGAACTGACCAAATGCATACAGAACCTTATGTGATGTTTCCGTGAGATTGCTTTATTCTGTATAACAAAGTGAATAACCATGGACAGGTTCCTTATTTCTGAGTATGTGATAATCAAACAGAATTTGGGCTCTCCATTTATACTGAGTACAAGAACATTAATATGCACTTTTACTTTTAAAAATTGATAACATTGAAAAAGCCAGTACTGTGATAGTACTTTAAAATGAGAGTTATCCTCATTTTAAAGATGAGCAAACTGATCTTATGGAGGTGACTATAGTTGACGGTGTCAGTGTTGATACTACTTCTATGTTAATTAAAATAGAAACACCTATAATCTATCATAATTGGTTGAATTAATGAATCTTTAGTGATTTCTTCTATCTGTTTGAATTGTTGTTGTTTAGTCACTAAGTCATGTCTGATTCTTTGTGACCCTATGGACTGTGGCCCACCTGGTTCCTCTGTCCATGGGATTTTCCAGGCAAGAATACTGGAGTGGGTTGCCATTTACTGCTCTAGGGGACCTTTCCCATCCAGGGATCGAACCCGGGTCTCAGCCTCTGCAGGCAGATTCTTTACCGACTGAGCTATGAGGAAAACCCAGTGTCTCTGTACCTCCCCGCAATCCAACACCCCACCACACCTTACCAGTGGAGAAGAGTGTTTAAAGCACAATGGCAGTATCACAGGGGCTTCCCAGGTGGCTCAGTGGTAAAGAACTAGCCTGCTAATTCAGGATACGCAGGTTTGATCCCTGGGTCAGTTAGATCCCCTGGAGTAGAAAATGGCAACCCCCTCCAGTATTCATGCCTGGAAAATTCCACGGACAGAGGAGCCTGGCAGGCTACAGTTCATGGGGTCTCAAAAGAGTCAGACATGACTGAGCATGAGCTTCAGATACATATCAGAGAAACCTGCATCTGAATCTTGGCTTTACTAACCCAGAGTTTCCTCATCTATAATATGGAGGTCATAGGACTGCCTACTTAGAGGACTTTTGTGGAGAAGGAATGAGGTCATGCCTATAAAGCTTTTAGCTGAGTGCTTTGTATTTGGTAAAGTTTATTGTGGTTGATGCTGTTATTTCCTGAGATTAGAAAACAACATTTTGGCCACAAACTTGAGACTACTGGGAATTTCAGGTTCACCTTCATGTTGGTTCACCTTTGGTTTAGAAAACTCTGCAACCAGGTCAAGCTAATGTGATTCTGGCAGAAAAGAAGAACAGTGTATGATTGATTCTCAAGGTGCCCTACAGTCCAGGGTGGAGAGGTTAAAGGGCTAGAGGCAATGAAGATCAGGCTGGACCAGCCTTGGGCATATAGTCACTAATGATGATCAGTCAGAGTCCCTTGGACAATCTACTGATTTTTGATGGCAGTTCTAGGATTTCAAACTCCTGTTAACTCTGGAACTATAGTCCACAAGTCCAGTCATATGAGTGCTTTAGAGAAAAAAAGGAGTTTGGGGAGCTTTCACTCACCTGTCTCACCTGACATGACTGAGAGTGCCTCTACACCACTGACATGTGTTCTCTGACCCCACACTGGTGTGCAGGATTGGGGGAAGTTAAATGATCTGCCCAGGGTAACTCTATGCAGAGAGCAAAGGAATCTGTTTGACTAGCTTTCCTCTCAGCTCCACTTTCCCTCACAGGTGGAAATGCAGATCTAAGCTCCAATAAATTTGCCTTCCCTTTTCTTTTACTAAAACTGTGTTATAAAAATATCTGTTTCACTATGAATTTTCTTCATTCATAGTTCTTTCTTTTAATTATGCTAACATTTTTTCATCATACCAAGTTTTTCCATTTCCAAAATGCTGATTAAGTATTAAGAAAAAATCTTCAGCATGAACATAGCTATCAAATAAGGCAAAAGACCCGATTTGTTTTGATTTTTAAAATAATACTCATTCCAGTATCCTGGAATAACATTTTGAAAATAATTATTAAAATGTATATTTAATTTTTAAAATGGTAGTAAAGATGAATTCATGTCTTTTTTTTTTCACTTAATGGATATGTTTTTATTTTATTTTTTTAAATTTAATTTAATTTTTTAACTTTACAATATTGTATTGGTTTTGCCATATATCAAAATGAATCCACCACAGGTATACATGTGTTCCCCATCCTGAACCCTTCTCCCTCCTCCCTCCCCATACCATCCCTCTGGGTCGTCCCAGTGCACCAGCCCCAAGCATCCAGTATCGTGCATTGAACCTGGACTGGCGACTCATTTCATATATGATATTATACATGTTTCAATGCCATTCTCCCAAATCATCCCACCCTCTCCCTCTCCCACAGAGTCCAAAAGACTGTTCTATACATCAGTGTCTCTTTTGCTGTCTCGTACACAGGGTTATTGTTACCATCTTTCTAAATTCCATATATATGCATTAGTATACTGTATTGGTGTTTTTCTTTCTGGCTTACTTCATGTCTTTAAAGTTTTTTTTTTTTGATAGTTTTTACATTCCTATTGCTATAATTCATTTCTCTCCCTCTCAAATTTTGTTTTCTTTTCTGATGATTTCAGAATTATTTCTGTCTCAGTTTGTTTTATAAAGAAACAAGAAATATAATGATCGATTTTTAAAGGCACCCCAAGTATAAAAGATGAACGGATGATACATGAATATTTAGTGAATTCAACTGCTGTCATGAGTCATTTGATGACTTATTGAATTTTCAACAGGTTCTTAGTGATCACAATTTAGAATTAGCACGACTACAGGAATCAGTAAGAGAGTGGGAACACAAGATTGAAGAAATGAAGAAATCTTGTAAGATCCTGGAGGATAAAATGTAAGGATAATACTTTCTTTTCACTGAAGCATTTCTACATATGATGTTACTTTCATTATAAAATATTTTCTAATATTAGAAGAAAATTATGTTCTCTTAGTTTACTAAAGTTTCTGTGATTTTCAGCTTTATAGAACCATATCTTCATTTTGAAATTAACCAGTTTTTCAGATGATTAGGAGAAACAATTGAGGAAGATGTGTTTAATTTAGGAAGAGGGAGGGATTTGGGGGTATGGATTATCCTCATTTCAGTTCCTTACTCCCTATAAACAAATATGCCCCTGGAGAAAGGCACTGCCGTAATGCTACAAACTCACCTGACCATGCTGTTACAATTGTTGTTTATAGTCAAAGGGGACTTGCAGAACTTGAGAAAATACAGGGACGCCTCAAGGCAAAACTTTTACCCAAGGAACGGAAACCAGAAACATAAGAAAATATTCCTTCCATTTCAAAGGTCACAGTCTTTGCTTCCTTCTATGATTCTCTTTATCTACATGCTGTGTTGTCTTCTTGGTGAGCCCGTGGCTAAGCATGGCCAATCTAAACACTCTGAGTTTACCTGGCACAGATTCATCTACTTTAGAGACTGATTGACTAACAGATTCTCCCAGGAGAATTCCCAGGTTTCCCAACAAATACTGTTTAGCTCAGCTCTGGACAGGAAGGTGGGGTCTTTCAATATAAATATGGCTTCTGGGCTTACCCCTAGGGTTTGCTGACAGTTTAAAAGACAAACTGTGGTCTAAACAGTTTCCAAAAAAGACATGTAATTTCACATATAGAATCCTATTATAATATGACTCTTTTCTACGTAGATTTGAATGTATTGCACTTAAAGTTGTATCTCTAAAATAACAATTGCACCACAATGCTACTCTACCATCAACAGTCCAAAAAATAGGCAATAATCTCTATACTCAGTACTAGATTTAAAAACAGAAAGCTCAAGTAACACAACAATTAAAAATCAGAATAAAAAAATCTTTCTCTTTGACAAAGTTAGTTTTAGTTGATATCTATTTCTTAAACACCAGGCAGAGAATCATCTTGGAATTTACAGATTAACTCTTGAAATGATTTCTAGGGGTTATCATTAAAAGCCTTGCTGCTACACTGATGAAAGTTTTTAAATTTATAAGCAGTCTTCATGTTAGCTAACTAGTTTTAAAAGTGTGTTCCAGAAGGAAATGGGGGGCTTCCCTGATTGGCTCAGTGGTAAAGAGTCCACCTGCCAGTGCAAGAGACACAGGTTCGATCTCTGGTCTGGGAAGATCCCACAGGCCGTGGAGTAACTAAGCCCATGCACCACATCTATTGAGCCTGTGCTTAGAGCTCGGGCTCTGTAACTACCGAGCTCAGATGCTGCAGTTACTGAAGTATGTGTGTCCTAGAGCCCATGTTCTGAAACAGAAGAAGCCACCACGGTGAGAACCTGGCGTATCACAGCTGGAGAAGCCCCTGCTCACTGTAACCGGAGAAGAGCCCACAGAGCAACAAAGACCCAGCACAGTCAAAAATAAATAAATAAAGTAAATAAAAATTTTTTAAAAAAGAAGGAAATGGGGATTCATGTGGCTCACCTTTTTTAAAAAAAAAAATTCCAGTTTTTTAAGAGTTTTCATGTAGAATCTCACTGAGAAAAAGTGCTTTTGACTAATTTGGTGATTGAGGATATTTACCTCCCCCCTTTTTATTAATTAAACTTTACTTTTTCCTCTTTATTACTTGGCAAATTAAAAGAAAATTCTCTGTATTTTTATTTTCTCACTTAGTTCCTTTTTTCTAACTTTGGTGGTAGAGAGAAGCAGCTCAGTTCTTGTTGGGTGAATTTAAAGAATCAAAATGTTATTTTCATAATATCTATAAGATTTTTTAAATTAAACAAGAAACTAAATAATTTGCATAGGTTATCTTCTTAATGATCTATAAGTCATAATTCCCCGTGTCCCCTCCACCATGAATTCTTTAACTTAAAAGCTCACCATCTATTTTGAGGTCAAAATATTGAGAAAAAAACAAAAATTACTAAATTCCAAGTTTAAATTAAATATGTAGAATTTTAATTAAATTTAATTTAAATTATGGGGACAGTTAAGAGTACCTAAAATTTACCACAAGTCCACGGGAGGCATTGCTAGTTTAATCCTTCTTCTTTGTTATTATTAATATCCAGAATGATGGATTGGCATAATAAAAGGCAAATCAGTACCTATCTTTCTAAATTGCTATGACCTTTCTTTGTCATTGAGCTGGTTATCAGCACATGGGAACTGAGAGATTAGAAACTAAATATTGTACGTAAATGACATCCAATTTGTGACCCAAAGCACATACTTGCCATTATAGTGCAGGAGGCTGTAACAATTATAGATGCTTTTTTTTCTTTAAAGTGCTGAAGTGGTTTCAAAATTGTCAAGGTTACCAATGATTTTCATCCTGCCAAATTTCAGTGATCTGGTCCAAAGTTTTTGAATTCTTAATAGAATTTGACACAGATGCTTACTTTCATCTTCTTGAAATGGTTTCTTCATTTGGCTTCCCAAACATCACCTTCTCTTATTTCATTTACCACACTGCTCCTTCTCAGGACCCTATACTTGTTCCATTTCTTCCTTCTGTCTCTAAATTTTGGACTTCTCAGCCATTCACTACCCTCTATTCTGTATCATACTCTCCCTACATGACTTCATTCAGTCTCATTCTTTCTGTACCCCCAATGACTTCCGTATTTATATATTCAGCCCTGACCTCTAAATGCATACAGTCTGCAGCTTATTTGACCTTTTACTTGGAAAGTTGAAGTGATAGTTTCTCAGTTATGTCTGACTTTCTGCGATCCCATGGACTGTAGCCCATCAGGATCCTCTGTCCATGGAATTCTCCAGGCAAGCATACTGGAGTGGGTTGCCATTTCTATTCCAGGGATCTTCCTGACTCAGAGATCAAACCCAGTTCTCCCACATTGTGGGCAGATTCTTTACCATCTGAACCACCACACTTGAAGGATATCTCAAATATACATGTCCCAAACAGAATTCCTAATTTCCCATCTCCTTGAAATAGCTCTTCCGTTAGTCTTCCATATCACTGTTTACCTAATTACTCCAGCCAAAAAACTAGAAGTCATCCACCATTCCAGTTTTCCTCACTACCTTACCCTAACCCAACTAGGTATCTAACCTAACCTAACCCTAATCCAGCTCTAACTCAAGCCAAATCCAAAGGCTTGACCTATTGCCTTCATCTTCAAAATATATCCTGAGTCCAACTACTTCTCACCAGCTCCACCACTAAGCCTCAGTCTGAGCCACCAGTATCTCTTCTGGACCCTTGCCAGAGACTCTACATAGTCTGTCTTCCTGTGCTTTTGTCGTTCTCTACTAAGTAGCCAGAGTCATCTTTACAAGATGTGAATCAGCTCCTGTCATTCCTTTCCTTAAAAAGTTCTCCCCTGATTTCCTTCAAAATAAAATCTAAGACCCTATGTGATCTGGGCTGTGTCTGTCTCTTCAGCCTTCTCAAACTCCTGTCTTCATCTAATACACCAGGCATGTTCCTGTCCAGGTTATTATCACCTGCTGTTCTTTCTAGATGAAAAGCTCTTCCTTAAGGTCTTCACATACCTGGCTCCTTCTCATCCTTCAGATCTTTCACAGATTATTCCAAGAGTTGTTCCCTAATCACCTGTCTACACTACCATCATCATTCTCAGGATTTCGCTATACTTTACCCTACTTTGCAGTTTTTGGATCATTTAACACTATCTGAAATACATATTTTTTGATAACTTGCTTCTATTCTGCATACTTCACTAGAGTATGATTTCCATGATGGTAGAGACTTTGCCTGTGCTGT
Organism: Bubalus bubalis; assembly: GCF_019923935.1. Taxonomy (NCBI): domain Eukaryota; kingdom Metazoa; phylum Chordata; class Mammalia; order Artiodactyla; family Bovidae; genus Bubalus; species Bubalus bubalis. The sequence continues at coordinate 31,542,255 of NC_059167.1, forward strand.
ATCTCCACTATCTATATCATGTTCAGAGTGTAGGTATTCAAAAATTGCTTCTTAATGTATAAATAAATATTAATACATCATATTAAGAATAAAATTTTTGTTTATTTTAATGAATAGTAAATAAATATGTTGTATAGGGAGATGGGGACTGGAAGTTTCTGATATCATAAGTAAATGTGGTTTTTCTGGAAAACATGTCCTAATAAGGATTTATTTGGTTTCCTTTGTTCATAGGCTTTTTTTTAAGAATAACAGGGAAAAACTGGATGAGTCATCAAATTTTGAAAAAAGTGAATTACTGCTGAAGATAAAACAGGTAGGAAGATAGAAATGATGGCTTTAAGATTATAATTAATTTTTAGTTAACATTTTAAGTATGTGTGAAAATGTGAAATTTTCTCAAGATAGTATTATTTTCATTAATAATAATCATAATCATTCACAGTAACTGATTTAAAGATTTGATCAAAAAGCTGGAAGAAAATAGTGAAAATCACCTAAGCTGAGCATAAAAAAAAAGTTTTGTTTTTTTTTTAAATGAGGATAGTTTAAGAGACCTCTGGGACAGCATCAGTGTGCTCTAATATTCAGATTATAGGGGTCCCAGAAAGAGAAGAGAGAGAAAGGGGCAGAGAACATAACTGAACAAATAATAGCTGAAAATTACCCTAACCTGAGAAAGAAAATAGATATCTAAGTCCAGGAAGCACAGAAATTCCCAAACAAGATGAACCCAAAGAGGACTACACCAAGACACATTGTAATGAAAATGGCAAAAAAATAAAGATAAAGAGAGACTCTTAAAAGCAGCAAAAGAAAAACAACCGGTGTATACAAGGGAACTCTAAGAAAACTATCAGCTGATATTTTAGCAGAAGCTTTCTAGGCCAGAAAAAAAGTGGAATGATAAATTTAAAGTGATGAAAGATAAAACATACACCCAGTTCTCTACCTGGCAAGGCTGTCTTCAGATTTTAATGAAAGATGAAGAGTTTTCTAGATAAGCGAAAGCTGAAAGAGTTTAGCAGTACTAAACCTACTTTACAAGAGATGTTAAAGGGACCTCTCTAAATAGAAAAGACCATAGCTAGAAATATGAAAATTACGAAAGGAAAAATTTCACTGGTAAAGGCAAGCATAGAGTAAAGGTAAACCACTTAGAAAGCTAGTGCGAAGGTCAAAATATAAATGCAGTAAAATCATCTATCAACAATAAGTAGTTAAGTTATACAAAAAACAAAAAGATGGACAATATGACATCAGAAATATTAAATGTGTAGGGGTAGTAAAAATGCAGAGTTGTTAGAATATGTTCAAACTTAAGATCATTAACTTCAGTTCAGTTCAGTTCAGTCACTCAATTGTGTCTGACTCTTTGCGACCCCATGAACCGCAGCACGCCAGGCCTCCCTGTCCATCACCAACTCCTGGAGTCCACCCAAACTCATGTCCATTGAGTCAGTGATGCCATCCAACCATCTCATCTTCTGTCGTCCCCTTCTTCTCCTGTCCTCAATCTTTCCCAGTATCAGGGTCTTTTCAAATGAGTCAGCTCTTCGCATCAGGTGGCCAAAGTATTGGAGTTTCAGCTTCAAGATCAGTCCTTCCAATGAACACCCAGGACTGATCTCCTTTAGGATGGACTGGTTGGATCTCCTTGCAGTCCAAGGGACTCTCAAGTCTTCTCCAACACCACAGTTCAAAAGCATCAATTCTTGAGAGCTCAGCTTTCTTTATAGTCCAACTCTCACATCCATACATGACTACTGGAAAAAGGGAATGGTTACCCACTTCAGTATTCTTGCCTGGAGAATTCCATGGACGAGGAACCTAGCAGGCTACAATCCATGGGATTGTATGAGTGAGTGACTGACCATGCTTGTTAGCTTTTAATTCACTTTTTTCAGAGAGTGAAGCTCTTTGGGATCCCGCACTAAAGTGGTGGAAGGTTTTATCAGGCTTAACATCTGGATGAGCTCTGTTTACTTTTGTCCCTCGTGTCAAGTAAGAGAACCAAACCTCAGTTTCCAAATGATTTCTTCTATATTAATAAATGTCCTCAGAGTAAAAGGACTTTCCTGGTGGCTCAGTCACAAAGAATCTGCCTGAGTGCTGGAGACTGCCTGCAGTGCAGGAGATGTGGGTTCAATCCCTGGGTCAGGAAGATCCCCTGGAGAAGGTAACCCACTCCAGTATTCTTGCCTGGGAAGTCCAATGGACAGAGGAGCCTGGTGGGCTGCAGGCCATGGGGTTGCAAAAGGTGGACACGACTTAGTGACTAAACCACAACCACCAATATCAGAATAAAAGTTTTCAGTGCTAGGTTTACCAATCTGGATTTTTGCTTTTTTATAGAATTAGGCCTACTAACCTCATTATCTTATTCTGCAACACATTTAAGATCCCTTTTCATCCTGCTGTTTCAGTGATCCTTAGCTCACTATTCCTTCCTAACTTTCTTACCTCATTTGAAGCCATTCAGTAGAGACATCCAAGCACTAAGTTCTTACCTCATTCAGAAAACTAATGTTTACTGTCTTTTGTCCTTGAATAGAAATATTTAAGAAAGGGTAAGCATAATATCTACTCAAAGAGGTTTTGAGCAAGAGTTCCTACTGATGTTATGTTTTTTTCCCCCTGGTATAGTTTATCTTCTGGGAAAAGGACATACAGATCTTGCTGAATGATCCTACTTTATTAATTCTTATTTCAATATGAATTATTATTTTTTGGCTTCTCATCAGTGTTTATTACCTTTCTATACATTTGTCATATTTGAGGCCCCAAGTGTACAATTAATATCTGATGTAGAATTAAATCACTCAACATTTAAGGCATAGTCTTATATGGGTGTTAAGTAATATGCCCAGTGCTCTAGTGAGTCGCCCGTCAAAGAAACCATGACACAAATCCTCTACTTCAATTCTTTTTTTTTCCCTAGATGGCTGAAAAGTTACACAAATGTCGTTTAGAGAACAAAGCTCTACGAGAGAAGTTGCATACAGTTTCCAGACAATATAAGATTGTCTTAAATGAAGAGGATAAAGTTTTCATGCAGAAACGGAAAATTTATTCTGAGTATGTTTCTATCCATGACCTATACGTGACTCAACACTATAGTTATGGGTTGCATCTCCATTTAAGCTTATCCTAGTTTTAAAATCTATTGACAACAATGAAATACTCTTTATCCAGTCATAAATATGCCCCGAATTTGCCTGTATACATACTGAATAATGCTTTCCTCATATGGGTCAGATCAAATCCATAAAGAGCAAACCTATTATTTTTACTTCTACATCAGATTCTTGAAAGAATAACCGTGTTTTTACTCCATAAGATTGCCTAGAGAAACTAAGGTCTGCTGTCAGAAACTGGCTCTGCACTTAAATTTCCTATCTCAGAAAAAGGTCTGGTCATTGACATAATCCCCTAACCCAGAGACTGGGAAATTATTCAAGGAAACGCCTATATTTTACCAGGAAGCACCAGTGTTTGTCAGTTCCACCTCCCAGATATTTCTCGGATATATCCTGTCCTCCTATCTAATTCCACTGTTTTCACCCCCTGTTAGCCTCTTCGCTTTGGTTTGCCTCTCAGAAGTTCTTCCCACTTTCTGTTTTACCACCCCTAACTTATCTATCTCCCTCTCACCAGAATGGTCCCTATGAAACATCCCTCTGAGGTCATTCCTTTCATTAGTCATTGCATTGTTATCACCTGGGTACACACCACTTTGTCCCACTGAGCTATGACAGATCAGCGCAGTTGCTCCATCTTAGCACTATATCCTCAGCATCTTGTCCATTGCTTAGCAGGTAATGGGCATTCACCAGCGTTTTCCTAATGAATTATATAAGTAATAATCCATTACTACACTTAAAATGAAGTCACATGGAAGTGTAATTATGGCGTCCAGGCCCACTTATGTGAAGCTGAATTTATGGTCATTGTTGTAGCATTTATGAAACAGTTACTACAATCATTTTATCTCATCCAATTGAATAGACTACTAAGAAGGATATGGTTAGTATTATTTGGGCAATAACTTCCTTAGATCAATACTAAGTTATCAGTTTGAATCATAAAATGTTCTGGTGACAAAGAATTGTAGCCCTGAAACATTTACTACTGTTATTGGTATTTGTCCTCTTCAGCTTGGGCTGCCATAACAAATTACCATAGATGGGGAGATTTAAATGACAGAAATTTATTTCTCATAGTTCTGGAGACTGGACATCTGGGTGCCAGCATGGCCAGATTCTGGTGAGAACTCTCTTCCTAACTTGCATAAAGAAGATGGTCAACCATCTTCTTGCTGTGTCCTCACAGAAGGGAGATAGAGAGACAGAGCTGTCTGGTATCTCTGCTTACAAGGGCACTAATCTCACCATAAGGACTCTACCCTCATGACCTCATATAGATCTAATCTCTTCCCAAAGGCCCCATCTTCAAATACCATTTCACTGGGGCCTAGGGCTTCAAAATATGAATTTGTAGGAGGACACAATTCAGTCCATAGACGTTTTGAAGAAGATGAGATGCTTAGATAAAGTACTTCCTGTTATAGGCATGTGCCTCCTATCAATGTCTGGAAATTTGAACAAAATCATAAACTTTCCATTATTCACTTTGTGCTGCTGCTGCTGCTAAGTCACTTCAGTCGTGTCCGACTCTGTGAGACCCCATAGACAGCAGCCCACCAGGCTTCCCCGTCCCTGGGATTCTCCAGGCAAGAACACTGGAGTGGGTTGCCATTTCCTTCTCCAATGCATGAAAGTGAAAAGTGAAAGTGAAGTCACTCAGTCGTGTCCAACTCTTCGCGACCCCATGGACTGTAGCCTATCAGGCTCCTCCGCCCATGGGATTTTCCAGGCAAGAGTACTGGAGTGGGTTGCCATTGCCTTCTCCATTCACTCTGTAAGTTAGGGACAAAAAAATAATCACTTTTCATAGTATTTCTCATGGGTGCTGCTCACTGGCTTCGGCACTTTACATTTCATTTAAATTCTTATAACCAGTGAGATAGGTATTATGGTCCCCATTTTATGGATAGCAAAACTGAGGCTCATCCATAGGTGAAGTGCCTTTTCAAGATCGCACTGCTAGGAAGAGGTAGACCTCTATCTAAAGTTAGTCCGATTGATTCCTTCACATTTTCCAAAATAAAATACCAGAATTGAAAAATTCATTAAAAGAGACACATCCACTCAGAAAGGCAAAGTGCTATTGAACTATTCTTATGGTTTTATAGTTACTATTACAATTAATGTTCTTTTCATGGCTTGAAGATTTTCATAAATTTAGAGTTAGCCACTACTGGGAAAAAAACTTTGTTTCTATTTTTTACTAATTTATCTGGTAAATAGTTCCTGAATTGAAATTTTCAAACTACATTTTGAGTTCTTGGTTTTGATTGCATATTTTCTTATGCTAAGGAGTTAAAAATGATTTCAACGTTCAACATATGATAACTATTTTTTCATGGTAGAAATCAAAAACAACTGGCATTTATAGCTCAGAAAGAAAACTTCCTATCAAAAAGAAAAGTAGACATCAAAAATATGGAAGAAGGACTTATTACTCTCAGTGAGCTTCATCGGTATGTTTATTGCCTTTGAACATTTTAATCTTCATTCCTCTGCATTTATTTCTTAATAAATGGTAACAAACCTATAAAATTTGGAATATCCTATAGAAAAGGAGGTTCATAATTGGCTATCTCTTGTTTTACAGTCCAGAAAGGTCATTATCATTGAATCTTTCAATGAAAGGATAGACAGGTGCTGAGTTCTACATAAGCTGCTTCTAATACCTACGTTAGAGTCTCCACATTCCCCTCTACCCCAGATCCACAAGCACATCTTTCATTCTTAATTACTGCTACTGCTGCTAAGTCGCTTCAGTCATGTCCAACTCTGTGCGACCCCATAGACAGCAGCCCACCAGGCTCCCCTGTCCCTGGGATTCTCAAGGCAAGAACACTGGAGTGGGTTCCATTTCCTTCTCCAATGCATGAAAGTGAAGAGTAAAAGTGAAGTCGCTCAGTCGTGTCCAACTCTTAGCGACCCCATGGACTGCAGCCTACCAGGCTCCTCCATCCATGGGATTTTCCAGGCAAGAGTACTGGAGTGGGGTGCCATATTTACTACTTATCCCTAATTCCAGAATATATATTGGCTTTCTAAGTTATGGGAGAAAGTGAAATTTACAGTCGCTCAGTCGTGTCCAACTCTTGAGTTCCCATGGACTATAGCCTGCCAGGCTCCTCTGTCCATGGGATTTCCCAGTCAAGAATACTGGAGTGGGTTGCCATTTCCTTCTCCAGGGGATCTTCCTTGACCCAGGGATTGAACCTGAGACTCCCCACTGCAGGTAGGTTCTTTATTATCTGAACTACAGGGAAGCCCCCTATACCTGTGACTAATGTCTAAATTATACATTGCAGCAAATCAGAACTCAGTCTAAAATCCAGTTCCTCGCCAATTTGTTGACCTAAACCCTTCCTATGTCATAGGGTTATTTCCCTTCATGTCCTCTGTATGCAGTAAGTTTGCCTTAGTCCCAAGCTTCCTGATTAGCTGCTCCTTTCCTCTGTGTGTTTGCAAATGATGATGTCTTTTCCTTGGTGAGATATTACTTCCATGTTCCTCCCTCTATTAAATATTATTCTTTAATAACCTGTCCACAACTGCCTCACCAAAATCTGTTCTTCCTTATTCTTGGCTTCAAAACTTGCAAAATCAGTTTGCACTGGCCAAAAAAAATTGTAATTGTCTTTCTATTAGTCTGGCACTAAAATCTTTAGTTGTGCTGGTTTGTTTGTCTCCCAGTTAGATGGTAGCCTTATTGTGCTACCACAATAAGGGTGCATTATTTTGAAGAATTATACATTGTCTATTATACATTTAACAGCTCCCATAAATGCAAAATCCAATATGTTTTTCTTATTTTTAGAGCAACAAAGGAAGTATATCGGAAACAAATAAAAATCCTGAATGAGAACATGGAAAGAGAAACTCAGAGATGGTAAAAAAAAAAAAAAAAAAGCTATTTATATCATAAGTACTGTATGTTGTCTTAATTAACAGTAACCCAAAGTTGGAAAAAATAAGAGTGCTTGTTGGTTGCTAGAGTCCGTGGAACTTATTTCCCACAAAATTAAATTGTGTGAGTTCTCTTGGCTCTAGATGTGTTTGTTAGTTTGATATTTTGTTCATTGAACAGAAACAAAGTTTTTCATTCCAACATGTGAAGTCACCAGAGTATACTTGTCAAGATTTGTGACAATGAGTCTTACTCAGCCAGGTGCCTATGTGGACCAGTAAGGAAGGTGATGTGAAGGTACAGAGGAGAGTGGTTAAGGCACACAGTCTCAGCAGATGGACTACTTTGGTTGTTTTGCCTCTTGTTAGCTCTATGACCAGGGCTGAGTTATTTAATATCTGTCTGCTCCCATCCCTATAAAGTGAGGAATTATAGTAGTACCCACCTTGTAAGATAGCGTGAATGATAAATGAGATGATCTATGTGAAGTATATAGCCCAGTGCCCAGCACCTAGAAAACACCCACAGAAACTTAGATATATTTTATTGTTGTTGTCATTGTTATTATACTATTTATAAGACTCTAGTTGCACATTTTTACTCTTCTCTAGTTATCTTTTTTATGTTGTGGTGGAGAGAAAAATTCGAGAATTCAGAAGCTTGAGATTTCTTACTAGCACTTTGAGTGATTTAGATAATTCCTTTACTGTTTCTGTCTGGGACTCCTCTTTCTTCACCCACCCTGGAGCCTTCCCCATTTCTATCCTTTTCTAGAGGCGGTAAGCTATCAAGTGTGGTTTGTCCACTGTCCCGCTGTATGTACTCACACAACTTCCCGTGAAGCAGCTTGCGGAGATGGCATTTGGGCCGTTAATGTTTTGTCTTATTTTTTCAGCTAATGTGCCTAGTCTGCATCATCAATAGCACAGATAATTTTGTATGATCATAATACGATTTGTTTTGTTTTGAATTCTTTCATCTTTTCAATGAACTGTGATGTCAATTTGACGATAACTCTTTTTGTTCTCATCTCCAGTATTATAACTCAGTGGAAAATAGCTTGTTTGCGAAAAAAACATGCACGTTGGGTCAAAAATATAAAAGATGAAATAAAAAAACTTATAGATAAAATTCAAGAAGCTGAAAATAGGCGCAGTGAATTAATAGAAGAGGTAAAGAAACCCAAGGAGCTTGTGTTCACTCCCTATATTGATTGCATATCAGTAACTCTTCAGTATTTCATTACGCTTTACCTTATTGCTGATTTCATGTCTAGAGTAAATTATGTAACTTTCTTAAGAAATGTATCCATTTGCTATGTATTAACTGTAGGAATTTAGCAAAGTAGAAATTCTCTCCAGAATATGATTTTGAAGTATGTAACTGAAACTTGAGGACAGTGTTTAGGAAAACTCTCTAAAAATAAAGGGACTAAACATCATTTATTTATTTATGCTCTGCCTACCCTCCAGCCCCTACTAGTTCCATGCCCAATTTCCTAATGTCATTTACACATGTTGTTTGGTGACGAAATTAATCTCTGAAGGGAAAAAACATCCCTCCCTCCCCAGTAGTTACTGAGACAAATAAGCCAAATGTCATGCAAAAAGGTATTAATTTATCTGACTGTTTGCAAGTATTAATACTGACTGCTACAAGACAGATGATAAATTCTCATTTTTCCCCTAATTAGACCAGTATTAGAGAACACGATATCAACGAGTTTTTGGCAAAGATTGAACAACTTACATTAGAATTAAAACAAGAGGAGGATGCATTTGTTATCAAAGAACGAAAGTTAATTCAAGAATTAAGCAAGTTTGAAGTAAGTTTTATTTTATATCTAAGAACAATTTTATGTGGCTGTATGAAGGGGAGGGTATATTTCATGCTATTCAGTTAGTGAAAGTGAAAGTCGCTCAGTCGTATCTGACTCTTTGCGACCCTATGGACTATACAGTCCATGGAATTCTCCAGGCCAGAATACTGGAGTGGGTAGCCTTTCCCTTCTCCAGGGTATCTCCCAAACTATTCAGTTAAATGTAAAGTAAATCTTCTAGTTTGAACAGGACTACAATTAAATTCTGAATATTTCTTCTTTTCCTAAAAAAGAAATAGAGCAACAAGAAATATTTTTTTAGTTAAAAAAAATCACACACTCCAAGTTATGTAGAAGTGCTGGCAAAAATCCATGGAGATAAGGTAGAGTGTTGGAGAAAATCATGTGGAGGAGACAGTGGGGGAGAGGAATGAAGGGTGAGGGAGACCAAGAAGGGCAATCTCAGAGGTTCTCCTTAAAGAGAGGGCATGGTACTGACCTGGAAACTGCCAGGGGCTGCCCTGGCACAGAATAGAACATGGATGCTGGAGAGAAAGACTCGCAGGGCAGAGAGTGGAAACACAACAGAAAACAAAAACCTTTTCAAGGTGCTGGTGTTACCTTGACAGGCAAGGGCATGTTTTTTGGAGACCACCATTAATAAAGTAGCTGAGAAGTAAAGAGATGGTAATAGGAGGCTTCCTGAACTTAATTCAGTTTGAAGAGAGGGAAAAAGGCCTGGCTACCCTAAAGAGGAGCTTAATTTGAAGGCAGCAGCGCCTTGCTGTAGCAAGGGAATAGGCAGTCCTTACATTTCAAAGTTTAGATCTTCCCCTGATCCAAGCCCACTCTCCGCCCTCCACCACGGCCACACACACCCTGCCATGTCCTGCAGAAACCCTCTGCAGATAACTGGTCCCAGGAAAAGTCAATTCTAGAAGCAGATAAATCTTTTGCATAAAAATACTATGAGAAAAACAGGTGAAGGGGGAATGAAACTTTCATAAAATTGTTCTGGAACAGTTGAAAACTATGATTCAACATTCATCTGTGAATTCAGAAAAAACTTCATAGAGGTGCCAAGGAAGATTAGGAGTATGGAAATACAGGAACTCAGGGAAGAGACGTCAGAAGGGGATGGCCAGAAATAGCAAGAGGGGAAATGGAAACTGGCACAACTCAGGGAACAAACAAGGGGAAAAAAGCATTGCACAAACGCATACAAAATTAGAAGGAACAGAAGGAAGAAGCCGCAAGGTGGAAGGCATTTCTCCATTGGCCGGAGCATGTCTAGGTGCTCGGTATCCTTCTAAATCTTGAAAAACAGAAATTTATAAAAGGGAGGGGTGGGAAACAGATAAAGAGCTTTGTCCTTATGAAACATTCCATTAGGGTGGGGGGGGGGTGTCTGAAAATAAACAGTAGAACATGTGATATTTTCAATGGCAATAAATGCTATAGAGAAAATAAAAATAGGAAAGTAGACTAGGGCGAGTATATATAATGCAGTCTATGTGCCCTTTTAAACAGGGAGTCAGAGAAGGGCACAGCCCTGAAGGATATGAGGAAGTGTGATGTGCAGACATCTGGAGAAGGTGGCTCCAGGCAGAGGACATGCTGAGCCTGAAGGTTCTGAGACTAGACTTTCTATTTGAGGGATGACGGGGAGGCAGCGTGGCTGCAGCAGAATGGGGGAGAGTGCCAGCCGGGCGGGGACTCATCTTCTAGAAGCAGATGCTGACATGGAGTTAGGAGTTCAAAGGTTTATTAGGGTGTAATGCCTATGAAAGGACTAGCCAGGGGCCACTATGTAGGCTGCAAACTCTCTCTAGGGAGCTCCAAAGCCAGGATTGTCCGTAGGAAGAGGCCTGCCTTGGACAGAAATGGCCTCACCCTGTACCATCTCCTTGCTCACACAATTAGTTGGAGGCCACTGAAGAGCTTGGTCTTGGCTAGATAGCCAAGGTCACGCTGAAGGAGCCAACCACCCGGGAGGCTGTCAGCTAGCTCCTTTCCTTGTCATAGGTCAGTGAATTCTTCCTTGAGGGGAGATCTAAAAGGGGCAACTCCAGGCCTGCCCCTCATTGTAGGTCCTCATGGATACATTGTCTTTTGCTCTGCATGGGCTGGGAAGCCATTGGAAGGTTCTGAGTGAATATTATTTATTCTGAAATAATATGGCTTTCACTTAAATAGGATCACTCTAGGTGCTATATTCAACAGAATTTAGGAAAGCAGTGGTGGATACAGGAAGACCAATTAGGAAGTGAGATCAATATGCCAAGTAGCTTGACTTAGAATGATAACTGAGGGGTGGTCAGAGGTAGTCATCATCTCAGATGATTTTTGAAACAGAGATGACAGAATTTACCCATCATACTTAATGCTAAACCAATGAGGACAGTCAGGAGTAAGACGACACCATTTGACATTGCATTCAAGCTTATACAATGAAATAAGGCAAAACAAGTAAATTAGAAGTGGAAGACTGCAGATAAGAAAATTTCTGCAGATAATCTGTTTGCCAGGCTATGTGCCCCCTGCAGGGCTGTGTCCACCTGTGCCTCATTTACACAAAGACATGGACAGATGGCAGCCTGGATGCTACTATTATAAATCCCTTTTCCTTTTGAAAATCATCATCAATAACCCCAGGCACATTGGAATCCCATTTCTGCCTTTAGTTCAATTGGCATGAGGAGCCCAAAATTGAGAGGCAGTAACCTAAGATTTCGGAGAAGGCAATGGCACCCCCCTCCAGTACCCTTTTGCCTGGAAAATCCCATGGACGGAGGAGCCTGGTGGGTTCCAGTCCATGGGGTCGCTAAGAGTCGGACACGACTGAGTGACTTCACTTTCACTTTTCACTTTCATGCATTGGAAAAAGAAATGGCAACCCACTCCAGTGTTCTTGCCTGGAGAATCCCAGGGACAGGGGAGCCTGGTGTGCTGTCGTCTATGGGGTTGTACAGAGTCGGACACGACTGAAGTGACTTAGCAGCAGCAGCAGCAACCTCAGATTTTGGTTTATGGGAGTATTATTGTACCCTTGGTGGGATCATTCTCACCGGCAGTAAGACCTCTGGATGGACAGAGCCCAAATTCACAGGGAGGGAAAGCGAAATCAGTAGGTTTCATAGTGAGTCTTTCATCACTGGGCTACATATGCACATGGCTCAGGACACAGGGAAGCTGAGGAAGGATTTGAATGATCTGAAGAAGCTGCCCACCTCCAAGAAGCCGAGCCAGCAGGCAAACACCCCCTTGCCTGAGCTGCAGCAGCACCTGGTACCCAGTCCTCTCTCCAAGCATAAAACAAGAGCATGGTTTCTTGTTAGGGTGGTGCTGGCTGCCTAACCCTTGTGCAGGCATGGGAATGAATTAAAGTATGCACATACGTCCTTATGTGAGGAAGGCAGCCATTGTTAGGCCATTCTTTTTTTAGAGAACATAGTATAGGTAATACATGATTGAGTTTCTGAACAGTGCAGTCTGGAGAAATTTACTCCTGATTCTACATTGTAATAATTTTATATTGTGGTGTTTTATGTTGTTTTTATCTTTCTGTGTTATTCATAAGAATTCTAATGACAATATGGAAGGGGACCTATCAGGCCATTAAATCACTGTATTATTATAATTGGGGCAAGCAAGGTGCTCTATCAAAAAGAGGCCAAAATACAGTGAACATAAGCAAGATGTGCACTGAAGGGTTAACAGTCCTCTGTCTTTTATTGGGAAATTGATTTTGGCTTAACTTTCTGGCTCCTTCCCCTGGTAACCTGATAAAGATGGATTCTCAGTGGTATTATCAGGCAACATTGCTTGTGCAGAACAACACTTTATTGGTGTGCTGCATCTTGACCAGGAGAATAACTAATGGGAAACCAGAGCATTGGGCTTTCCTGGATTTGGTGCCTCTTTTAAAAGGGCATGTCCCTGGTATGGACCTGGAAGGTATGCCCAAGAGATGTTGGCTCCAATTTGAACATGAGGCTTCTAAGCCAGGGAGGACTTCACATCCACCCCTGTGGGACTCTTTCTCTTGGGCTGAGTTATCACCTTGGTGGGGTCAATGGACATTAGCCTCAGGTTGGCTGTGTTGAAAGGGCGCCTCCTGTTGGGGAGACAGGCCTGATGTTGCTGGCATTGAGGTTTCTTTTAAATTATGTGTATGTTCAACTTAGATAAAAATAAAAAATAAAAGTAAACTGGGTCAGGTGTGGCCTGTTTAAATCTTAAGAGTCTTAGTATCTAGTTAAGAACCCCTGACATGGTCATTACAGAAGAGAGATTTTTATTTCTCTTCCTGGTACAGGCTGAAGGGAGGGGGTTGAGGGCTGGAAAGGCAGCTCTGCCATCCTCAGCATGAGGCTAACATCTGCGGGTACAAGTGTCCATTCTCATCCTCTTCCAGCAAGGGGAAAGAGGAAGGACCCAAGAGCCGTATACTTCTTCCTGTTTTAGGGGCAGGACCCAGAAATGGCATACCCCACTTCTGCTCACAGACTCACTGGTCACACCTATCTGGGAGGAAAGCTGAGAAATCACTCTCGTTGGCAGCATCTGCTCAGCTAAAACTCAGTGGTCCTGACAGGACAGGAGAGTGGATGGTACATGTCAGCTGGCTATTTTTGCCTTAGTCATTAGTTTAAGTCCACCCTGACTTTCTAGGAGAGACTCAACTATATTCCATTTGAAACTATATAAGACCTGAGTTTGAATAAGTAAGCAAGCATGTTCATGTTTTGCTTTGGGCACTTTTAACCCATGTATTGTATTATATCCATTTGTTTCTACCCCCTCCCCACTTCTTACTTACATCCACATTTCTTAGAGCTGGCATATATTTTTTTTACTGTGCTTGTGCTTAGTCACTCAGTTGTGTCTGACTCTTTGCGACTCCATGGATTGTAGCACCCCAGGTTTCTCTGTCCATGGGATTCTCCAGGCAAGAATACTGGAGTGGGTTGCCATGCCCTCCTCCAGGTTTCATTATGTATGATCAATCAAAAGAAAGTTTCTCAAATAGTTTTAGGGCACATATAAGGTAACAGCAATAGAACCATAGCAGTCAAGCTGTAGAACTGAAAGGATCTTTGGAGAGCCTAGCGAATTTATCTCCTAACATTATAGATTGCCAGAGAGTCAGTGAGTCAGCCAACAAATATTTATTAAATATCTAGTGTGTGCCAGATATCTTTCTATGCAATTTAGGATAAGAAATGTCCAAGACAGAAGTTTCCACATCAATGAACTTACCTTCTACTCTAGAATATTGTGTGAATTCTCCATACTCATACCTCACAATCAGCTTTCTGTCTTTCAAGCAAAGATTCGCTGAAGAAGCACAAATTAGCAAAGAAAAGGAAGTTGAGTTAGACAAGTGTCTTCCACAGCTTCAGGTGGCAGAAGAGGAATTCACAGACAAAAACAGAAAATTTCAAAATCTCATTGAAACTGTTACAGGTAGATATGAAGTACTTAGTAATTGACTTCAAGCCCAGGTACGGATTTCACAGTTGTCTGCTAACACAAGGTGGGCCATTCATCACAAGCCAATGGTGAAATTCTCTCAAGCTTTTTCCATCATCTTTAATTCTCCATTCTCTACTTTTTGCCTCTTCTAGTTTCCTCTTCTCCACACCACAATCTTACTGTTAATTCTTGTCAAATTTTTCTTCTTCTCTTTTAAACACTATTTAAAACAAAGAATTAGTAACAACTATATTATATAGTTTCTGTCTGTACTTGGTAAAGGTATAACCAATTTCTTTACCTTCTACCATGTGGAAAATTTTTTATGTTTCTTAACATAAGTTTACAAATTATATCTTTTTCCAGCTATGACTAACCGTTTATCAAGTAGGTACTCCTTAGATTTTTTCGCTAATCTAACCCTAAGGCAGAGATAGATACGAACTTGTCTCAGATCTGGGGGCTTCATACAGGATATGAAATGTGTCTGAAAGCATGTTTTGTGTTTTAGTGCATGGCACAACCATGTGTGTGTTTAATATAAAAAACAATTATTCTCCCCCAAAAGTTGGCTGTGGTCATCTAAACCTGAATGCAAAAGTTCAGATCTAGAACAATCCTAGAGGTGTGACTCTTGTCTTGAATCTGGGGAGTGAAGGGTCATTAGCCAAGAATTCAGGTTTTTAAGCAGGACAACTTCCAGCATTTCTATCTTCTAGATGATAGAAGAAATGCTATTGCAATCAGGAGGCCAGGACCAAAATTACAGAAAGTACTGGAATGGGAATAAAAAGTGTGCACTGTGGTGGGACTGATAAGCTGGCAAAGATGACTATGGGGATAGCAATTAAAACGGTGTATCAAAACAGGGCAGGCACATGGAAGCCCATATGCTGCAATGTGAAACAGATATTCAAAGTGAATAGTGGTAATTGTCACAGAGGGTGGATTTTTAAGAATATAAGAATAAGAATAAATGCCTAGGTAACTGGTCTGGTTCCCAGTCCTCAGTTGGTTTCCACTTTTGCCAGGTTTTCATTTGGTTAACCCAGTTAAGTTTCCTTCATCTTTTACCACTTGTAGCAAGACTTACAATGTGTATATATTCTGTTGCCAGATATCTACTTCTCCAACCTCCATCCCTTCTTGCACTGGGTGGAGCATGTAAGAAACACTATGAGTATAAAAGTAAGCAATATATTGCAGTATACTGCAAGGACTGATTCTCTTAAGTCAAAACAAAGGGGTAAAACACTGAAGAAAGTAGAAGGGAAGGCAGGAGAAAAGAAGGAAAGGGGTCAGAAGAGCAATGTGCTCCAGATAGTAGGAACTAAACCTTTTAGTCCCTTACTCATAAATAGGATTAGATAGTCAAAAATCACCAGACATCTCAGGAAAAAACTCCAACATGAATGACAGAAACTAAAGCAGACAGAAAGAGAATTTGGTAGAAACATGGACAACACAAAGAACATAATATGGATTCTCAGGGAGTACATATTCTCTCTATATTATTATATATAATGCATATATATTCTCTATTTATTGCAGAGAATATATATTCTTTCTATTATAGAGAATATATCTTAAAGGTGTATTCTTAGAGAAATAAAATAAGATATTGCATTTATGAAAAAACAAGATGCTTAAAAGAACAGAGAACATGAAAGAGTTAGTAGAAATAAAAAATGTAACAACTAAAATTTTAAAATTCAATAAGAGGATTATAAAAAAGTTAAGAAGATTTCTCCAAAAATAGAAAAAAAAACAAGGAGATAACAGGATAAAGTTTAAGGAAATTATAAAACTATTCTGAGATGTCAAATATCTAACTAACAGGAAAGACAGAGAAAAATGGAAAGTATAAATTTATCAATAAAATATTACAAAAATATTTCTCAGAATTGGACAATATGAATTTCCTATTTCAAAGTGCCTATCAGATTCCCAGTACAATATATGAAAGAAAAGACACTAAGCCACATCACTGGATTTCAGGAGGAAAAAAAAAAAAGAAGATTGTAAAGGTTTCTAGAGAGAAAAAGAAGATTTTACACAAAAGATTAGGTACCAGAATGGTTTCAGACTTCTTAGCATCAATATAATAGTAGAATTTAGAAGACATTACCTTCAAAATTTTGAGAGAAAAAAATTTCCTACATTAGATACCCATCCGAACTATCAGTCAACTAGAGATGTAGGATAGAGATATATTTAGATATATAAGATCTCATCTACTATGTCTCAGGAAGCTACACAAAATTTGCTTCAACAAATAGAAGAAATAAATTAAGAGAAAGAAGAGTTTCAAAAAGCAGGAGGTCTAACATGAGAGAGATGCCAGGGGAAGTCTCAGGAGGTCAGCTTTGCAGTAGGACTCAAGAAAAACGCACAGAAGACAGTGGGGGAGGGCAGAAGAATGGAACTGATGGACTACCTAACGTGTCTGACCACATGGGAAGTAATTTTCAGA
The DNA here is from genome assembly GCF_019923935.1 of Bubalus bubalis. Taxonomy (NCBI): domain Eukaryota; kingdom Metazoa; phylum Chordata; class Mammalia; order Artiodactyla; family Bovidae; genus Bubalus; species Bubalus bubalis. The sequence continues at coordinate 31,559,072 of NC_059167.1, forward strand.
AAGATTTTACAATGCTATTATAGATTTTGGTGTGAATCAATGATATATACATGGAAAACTAAGCATTATTTTTTAAAAAGTGAGGTGATTTTTAACTCCAGGAAAAACAAACAAAAACTATACAAGAAAAGAAATATAGTCATACTGTACCATTTGTCTCATCAGTGAATAAACTTTGCACTATCATAATGATCCAAACAGTTGGAATTCATTTGAACAAAATCTGTAATTAATGAGGAGGTTAGAGGAAGCAAACGTGGAGGCTGTGAGTGTTCACAGGAGATGTGACCATAGGAGTGTCTATGTCCTCCTCAACTGTATCAGGAAGTAAGTAGGAAAAAAGTTAAGAAAGGAAACAAAAAAAAAATTTATGAAGAAAAAATTTTTCAGAAAGAAAATTTTGAAGGAAGAGGAAAAAGTAAAATTGAGTTAAAAATGGTTGATTCTGAAGAGTCAAACACAGGGGTGGAAACAGCACTGAGGAGCACCTGACTTCTGATTTTGATCATAAGCCTTAAAATAGTATTCGGCTTTTAAAACCAGGCATATGTCTTATTTCCTTTTATTTAAATAACATTGTGAGTAGTTATTTTTTCTCTCTTTCTTTATAGCACAAAAAAATGAACAAAATTTACTGAATAATAATATTTCTCAATTTACAAGAGACTTTATACAATACATTAACAACACGGTAAAGTATAAATATATTCATTCTTTTTTCATTTCATCAGAATATTGGTATATGTAGACAATGGTACTTACCTAGTGCCACTAGAGTTTTCAAGAAAGTCACATTGTTTAAACTTACCCTATTAAACCAATGTTTTGAAATTTTTAGTCACAGCATACACACTTGTATATAGATACACATGTGTGTATATATATATATATATATGTGTGTGTATATATACGTATATATATGTGTTCAGTTCAGTAGCTCAGTGGAGTCTGACTGTTTGTGATCCCATGGACTGCAGCACACCAGGAGTGCCAATTCCCGAAGCCTGCTCAAACTCATGTCCATTGAGTCGGTGAGGCCATCCAATGATCTCACCCTCTGTCATCCCCTTCTCCTGCCTTCAATCTTTCCCAGCATCAGGGTATTTTCCAATGAGTCAGTTCTTCACATCAGGTGGCCAAAGTATTGGAGTTTCAGCTTCAGCATCAGTCCTTCCAATGAATATTCAGGACTGATTTCCTTTAGGATTGACTTGTTTTGATCTCCTTGCAGTCCAAGGGACTCTCAAGAGTCTTATCCAACAGTTCAAAATCATCAATTCTTCGGCACTCAGCTTTCTTTATAGTCCAACTCTCACATCTGTATATGACTACTGGAAAAACCATAGCTTTGACTAGATGGAACTTTGTTGGCAAAGTAATGTCTCTGCCTTTTAATATGCTGTCTAGGTTGGTCGTAGCTTTTCTTACAGGGACCAAATGTCCTTTAATTTCATGGCTGCAGTCACCATCTGCAGTAATTTTGGAGCCCCCCTAAAATTAAGTCTCTCACTATTTCCATTGTTTCCCCATCTATTTGCTATGAAGTGATAGGACCGGATGCCATGATCTTCGTTTTCTGAATGTTGAGCTTTAAGCCAACTTTTTCACTCTCCCCTTTCACTTTCATCAAGAGGCTCTTTAGTTCTTTGCTTTCTGCCATAATGGTGGTGTCTTCTGCATATCTGAGGTTATGAGGTTATTGATATTTCTCCCAGAAATCTTGATTCCAGCTTGCATGATCCAGCATATTGCATGATGTACTCTGCATATAAGTTAAATAAGCAGGGTGACAATGTACAGCCTTGACGTACTCCTTCCCCAATTTGGAACCAGCCCCTTGTTCTATGTCTAGTTCTAACTGCTGCTTCTTGACCTGCATACATATTTCTCAGGAGGCATGTAAGGTGGTCTGATATTACCATCTCTTTAAGAATTTTTCAGTTTGTTGTGACCCACACCAAGGTTTAGCGTAATCAATAGAGCAAAAGTAGATGTTTTTCTGGAACTCTCTTCCTTTTTGTATTATCCAATGGTTGTTGGCAATTTGATCTCTGGTCCCGCTGCCTTTTCTAAATCCAGTTTGAACATCTGAAAGTTCACGGTTCATGTACTGTTGAAGCCTGGCTTGGAGAATTTTGAGCATTACTTAGCTAGCATGTGAGATGAGTGCAATTGTGTGGTAGTTTGAGCATTCTTTGGCATTGCCTTTCTTAGGGATTGGAATGAAAACTGACCTTTTCCAGTCCTGTGGCTACTGCTGAGTTTTCCAAATTTGCTGGCGTATTGAGTGCAGCACTTTCACAGCATCATCTTTGAAGATTTGAAATAGCTCAACTGGAATTCCATCACCTCCACTAGCTTTGTTCATAGTGATGCTTCCTAAGGCCCACTTGACTTCGCATTCCAGGATGTCTGGCTCTAGGTGAGTGATCACACCATCGTGGTTATCTGGGTCATGAAGATCTGTTTTGTATAGTTCTTCTGTGTATTCTTGCCACCTCTTTTTAATATATTCTGCTTCTGTTAGGTCCATACCATTTCTGTTCTTTTTTGTGCCCATCTTTGCATGAAATGTTCCCTTGGTATCTCTAATTTTCTTGAAGAGATCTCTAGTCTTTCCCATTCTATTGTTTTCCTCTATTTTTTTTGCATTGATTGCTGAGGAAGGTTTTCTTATCTTTCCTTGCTATTCTTTGGAACTTTGGATTCAAATGGATATATCTTTCCTTTTCTCCTTTGCCTTTCATTTTCTCTTCTTTTCTCAGCTATTTGTAAGGCCTCCTCAGACAACCATTTTGCCTTTTTGCATTTCTTTTTCTTGGGGATGGTCTTGATCACTGCCTCCTGTACAATGTCATGAACCTCCATCCATAGTTCATCAGGCACTCTGTCTACTAGATCTAATCCCTTGAGTTTGTTATTAACATGGTATAATCATAAGGGATTTGATTTAGGTCATACCTGAATGGTCTAGTGGTTTTCCCTACTTTCTTCAATTTAAGTCTGAATTTGGCAATAAGGAATTCTTGATCTGAGCCACAGTCAACTCCCGGTCTTGTTTTTGCTGACTGTATTGAGCTTCTCCATCTTTGGCTGCAAAGAATATAATCATCTGATTTCAGTGTTGACCATCTGGTGATGTCCATGTGTAGAGTCTTCTCTTGTGTTGTTGGAAGAGGGTGTTTGCTATGACCAGTGTGTTCTCTTGGCCAAACTCTTTTAGCCTTTGCCCTCTTCATTTTGTACTGCAAGGCCAAATTTGCCTGTTACTCCAGGTATCTCTTGACTTCCTACTTTTGCATTCCAGTCCCCTATGATGAAAAGGACATCCTTTTTGGCTGTTAATTCTAGAAAGTCTTATAGGTCTTCAATGAATAGTTCAGCTTCAGCTTCTTCAGCATTACTGGTTGGGGCATAGACTTGGATTACTGTGATATTGAATGGTATGCCTTGGAAACAGACAGAGATCATTCTGTCATTTTTGAGAATGCACCCAAGTACTGCATTTCGGACTTTTTTATTGACTATGATGGCTACTCCATTTCTTCTAAGGGATTCTTGCCCACAGTATTAGATACAATGGTCATCTGAATTAAATTCACCCATTCAAGTCCATTTTAATTCAGTTCAGTTCAGTCCAGTCACTCAGTCGTGTCCGTCTTTTTGCGACCCCTTGGACTGCAGCATGCCAGGCTTCCCTGTCCATCACCAACTCCCAGAGCCTGCTCAAACTCATGTCCATTGAGTTGGTGATGCCATCCAACCATCTCATCCTCTGTCATCCCCTTCTCCTCCTGCCTTCAATCTTTCCCAGCATCAGGGTCTTTTCCAATGAGCCAGTTCACTGATTCCTAAAATGTTGATCTTCACTCTTGCCATCTCCTGCTTGACCACTTCCAATTTACCTTGATTCATGGACCTAACATTCCAGGTTCCTATGCAATATTGTTCTTTAAAACTTTGGACTTTACTGCCATCACCAGTTACATCCACAACTGGGCATTGTTTTCACTTTGGCTCCATCTCTTCATTCTTTCTGGAGTTATTTCTCTACTCTTCTACAGTAGCATATTGGACACCTACCGACCTGGGGAGTTCATCTTTCAGTGTCATATCTTTTTGTCTTTTCATACTGTTCATGGAGTTGTCGCATGAAGTTGTCAGAGCAAGAATACTGAAGTGGTTTGCCATTGCCTTCTCCAGTGGACCACATTTTGTCAGTACTCTCCACCATGACCCGTCCATCTTAGGTGGCCCTACATGGCATGACTCATAGTTTCATTGAGTTAGATGAGGCTGTGGTCCATGTGATCAGTTTGATTAGCTTTCTGTGATTTTGGTTTTCATTCTGTCTATCCTCTGAAGGATAAGGATAAGAGGCTTCCTGATGGGAGAGACTGACTGTGGGGGAAACTGGGTCTTATTCTGATGGGTGGGGCCATGCTCAGTACAAATTTAATTCAATTTTCTGTTGATGGACGGAACTGTGTTCCCTCCCTGTTGTTTGACCTGAAACCAAACAATGGCGGGGGTAGTGAAGATAATGGAGACTCCTTCAAAAGGTCCTGTGCACACACTGCCACACTCAGTGCCCCCGACCCTGAAGCAGGCCATCACCTACCCACGCCTCTGCTGGAGACATATATATATATACATATATATGTATGTGGATGGAGGAGCCTGGTGGGCTGCAGTCCATGGGGTCGCGAAGAGTCGGACATGACTTAGCGACTTCAATTTCACTTTTCACTTTCATGCATTGGAGAAGGAAATGGCAACCCACTCCAGTGTTCTTGCCTGGAGAATCCCAGGGACAGTGGAGGCTGGTGGGCTGCCATCTATGGGGTTGCACAGAGTCAGATACGACTAACGTGACTTAGCAGCAGCAGCAGCATACATATATACACGTGTGTGTGTATGTGTAGAGGGAGAGAGATCAGCTTTAGAAGAGATTAACATGTAACCTGTTACCACTGAAAAATCACTCACTGGGGGAGGGTTCATTTTCCTTACTTAAAAGGTGTCATGCATGCTAAATTGCAATAATTGTGTTCGACAATTTTGTGACCCAAGGAATGTAGCCCGCCAGGCTCCTCTGTCCATGGAGATTCTCCAGAAAGAATACTGGAGTGGGTTGCCATGCCCTTCTCCAGGGGATCTTCCTGACCCAAGGATTGAACCCACATCTCCTGTGCCTCCTGCATTGCAGGCAGATTCTTTGTCACTGAGCACCTGGGAAGCCCTATTTAAAAAGTAGAGATTGGATTATGCTTTGTAAGCTTCTTTTCATATCTGTTATTCTGGTAAATTCCTATGAAGACAAGGATAATGGGCAAAGGTTGTAGGGATTAGGAGAGTGAATGAAACAGGAGCAGGTAAGTGGATGTTTACTACCTTCTAACATTTTATAATCAATAGTGATAAACATATGTATGTGCAGTTGATTAAACATAAAATGTATTCTTTGATATCAAAAGTAACTTTTAATGTGTTATTGAAATAGAAAAATATGAAGGGGAAATTTACAAGTATACTATATATTTGAGCTTCTCCATCGGCTCAGCGGTAAAGAATCTGCCTACCAATGCAGGAGACACAGGAGATTCGGGTTCAGTCCCTGGATTGGGAGGATCCCCTGCAGAAGGAAATGGCAACCTACTCCAGTATATGGTGTAGGAAATTCCATGGACAGAGGAGCCTGGTGGGCTACAGTCAATGGGATTGCAAAAAAGTCAGACACCATTAGTGACTAAACAACCAGCAGAACAGCATATTATATATATAATTCTATTTTCCTAATAGGATGCTGCTGGGGCAATTATACAATATACAAAGATTATGTGATTTATAACAGTATAATAATCTAAAACTGACTAGAGAATTCAGAAAAATCCATAAAGTAATATTCTTTGAGAAATAGCAAATATCAAATCCTCCCTGAAAAAACCTCAATAAATTCTACTCCCTTCCTCCTCATTTTGCCAGGCAATTCTTTATATATCAAGATATATTCTATTTTGTGAAGTTGTCTCAATAGCTTGACTTTAGCTCTGAACTTGGGATCCGTAGACTTGCTTCCCAGAGTCCATTAGCTTTGGAGTTAAAAGTTTTTCAAGGGAAGATGTTCATAGCCTCTGCTGATGGTCATGGAATTACAGTCGGCCCTTTAGCAATATGGGTTTGAATTGCATGTGTCCATATATTTGTGAATTATTTTTTTCAATGAATGCACTACACGGTCTGTGGTTGGTTCAATCAGGAGATGTGAAACTGGAAATAGAGTACCAATTGTAAAGTTATACCCAGATTTGTGACTGGGCAGGGGTTGGTGCCCCTCACTCCCTCATTGTTCAAGGGTCAGCTGTAATTAGAACTCTTCTCTGAATGTGGTGCAGGCAGCTTAATACACTGGTGCCCTGCTAGTTGAACTCTATAAGGTAATTGTGGATTTTATATTTGAGCAGAAGAAAGTGAAGCAGGAGTTGAAACAGTTAAGAGAGCATGAAAGCTATAAAACCAAAGCTCATTTTGAAATTCTAAAAAGCTTAGAAAATGAAATCTATTTACATGACCTAAAAACAGATGCTTTGATCCTGGAAAATAAAAGATTAAAAGAGGTAAGTTCAAGAGCACTTTACTTTGTACGATGGTCATGGTTGATTTCCATATCTGTACTAGTTATGATAGAAAAGGAGAGAATAACTCTTGAAACTTTCTAAGTGAAACTTAAAGTACACAGAGAGAAGTGCCCACATCATACACAGCTTAATTAACACATTGAATAACCAACACCTAGATCAAGAAACAAAGCATCCATCAACAGAATCCAGATACTGTCTTCTATGTCTTCTGTGGGCCTTCCTGTCATTGACCTTCCCATGATATACTATATCATATACTATACTCTCCCACAATATGCTATACTGATTTTTAACACTATAGATGAGTTCTGCCTGTTTTTGAACATTATATGTATGGAATGATACAGTACATATTATTTTGCCCAAAATTATGCTTCCCAGGTTTCTTCTTCTTATTGAGTGAAGTTATGGTTCATTCATTCTCAGTTCTGTATTTTACTGTTTGTATGTATTGTATTCCATTGTATGACTATACTATAGTTTATACACTCTGCTGTTGCTGGGGGTTTGGAGAGTTTCTAATTTGGACTACTACCATGAAAATTCTATTACGTGTATTTTGATGAATGTAGTTACGTATTTCTTTTGGGTGAACAGCTCAAGTGGCATTCTAGAGCCATAGAGGGTCAAATGGTCACCCTAGTGCACAGGGGCGGAGAAGGCAGTGGCACCCCACTCCAGTGTTCTTGCCTGGAAAATCCCATGGGCGGAGGAGCCTGGTGGGCTGCAGTCCATGGGGTCGCTAAGAGTTGGACACGACTGAGCAACTTCACTTTCACTTTTCACTTTCATGCATTGGAGAAGGAAATGGCAACCCACTCCAGTGTTCTTGCCTGGAGAATCCCAGGGACAGAGGAGCCTGGTGGGCTGCCGTCTCTGGGGTCACACAGAGTTGGACACATCTGAAGTGACGCAGCAGCATTGCACAGGGGCGGTCTCCCAAGGACATGACACTAACTGCCACTCCCGTCTGTAGTGTAAGAGAGCGTAGTTATTCCTGATTCTGAGCAAAATTCAGCCTTTTTCAATTTAATCATTCTGGAGGGTGTGTAGAGGTGACCCACTGTGGTTTTAATTTGCATTTTTCTGATGATTCAGGAAATGATTTGTATGTTGTTTGCTACACTTGGAGACCCTCTTTGTGAGGTATATGTTCAGTCTTGTGCCCATTTTATTTATTTTTTAATTTTTTAATTTTATTTTTTAACTTTACAATATTGTATTGGTTTTGCCATATATTAAAATGAATCCACCACAGGTACACATGTGTTCCCCATCCTGAACCCTCCTCCCTCCTCCCTCCCCATACCATCCCTCTGGGTCGTCCCAGTGCACTAGCCCAAAGCATCCAGTATTGTGCATCGAACCTGGACTGGCGACTCGTTTCATATATGATATTATACATGTTTCAATGCCATTCTCCCAAATCACCCCACCCTCTCCCTCTCTCACAGAGTCCAAAAGACTGTTCTATACATCAGTGTCTCTTTTGCTGTCTCGTTACAGGGTTATTGTTACCATCTTTCTAAATTCCATATATATGCGTTAGTATACTGTATTGGTGTTTTTCTTTCTGGCTTACTTCACTCTGTATAATAGGCTCCAGTTTCATCCACCTCATTAGAACAGATTCAAATGTATTCTTTTTAGTGGCTGAGTAATACTCCATTGTGTATATGTACCACAGCTTTCTTATCCATTCATCTGCTGATGGACATCTAGGTTGCTTCCATGTCCTGGCTATTATAAACAGTGCTGCGATGAACATTGGGGTACACGTGTCTCTTTCCCTTCTGGTTTCCTCAGTGTGTATGCCCAGCAGTGGGACTGCTGGATCATAAAGCAGTCCTATTTCCAGTTTTTTAAGGAATCTCCACACTGTTCTCCATAGTGGCTGTACTAGTTTGCATTCCCACCAACAGTGTAAGAGGGTTCCCTTTTCTCCACACCCTCTCCAGCATTTATTGCTTGTAGACTTTTGCGCAGCCATTCTGACTGGCGTGAAATGGTACCTCATAGTGGTTTTGATTTGCATTTCTCTGATAATGAGTGATGTTGAGCATCTTTTCATGTGTTTGTTAGCCATTTTAAAAGTTAGATTGTTTCAGATTGATTATAGTTCTTTTTATAGCAAAGGAATTTGTTCATCCAACCCTTAAATTGAAAGTCTCAATCTCAAAAGATTAAGTTTTGCTTATTTATACTGAAGATTTACTTCTTTGAGTCTGTCACTCAGTAGTAACCCTGTAGTGTGACTTTGGGCAGTCCTACAGCACTAAGACTCTAAATGGCAACAATTATCTATGTAATATCATGTGTTTTTCGGTATAATTAAATGACATAGAGATATGAGTCTACTTTGAAAAGGCAGATGTGCTCCACAGAGCCCAGGTGCCATTTGCAGTAACCCACACACATCCAACATCTTCATCCTTCTAACCTTGTAAGAAATTCCATCCACCTATGAAACATTCCACAAGACTGTCTTCCTATCAAGATGATGTAGATTATTTATTAATTTAGTTGGAATTTTCATTGCTATTTTGGTAATGGGTGACCAAATGGATGACTATATGAAACATTGATTCTAAAAGTTCTGTTTTGGATTCAAGGTCCATCTACTAGGCCCTGGATGACCCTATGCTTATATCTTATTCATTCATCACTCTTTGTTTTGATGATCTCATCCCTTCATTCAACAAACATTTTCAGCATCACTGAGTCCCAAGTTCTAGGGATGAAACAGTGAATACAAATATGGGTAAGACACTAGCCCAAAACCCTTAGAGAGCTCACGGTCTGGTTGGGGAGACAGGTATACAAATGTATAATTACAATTTGGTTGTTAAGTGTGACAATCCACCCAGGGCACATATACATAGTCACCCAGAGCACGAGCATTTAATCACACCAGGTGAGGAGCTCCAGGAAGAAATCTGACCTGGTGCCGTTAGCACAGAGGTAGGATTTACACCTGGGAGATAGTGAGATTCCTTGAGGACAGTTAATGAGAACAGTGAGGTGTGAACAGAGTTCGGAAGAAAGATAGTTTTGAAAGAGGAAACAGTAGAAGTAGAGACCAAAAGGGGACTAAAAGACCGAAAAGGGGACTAATAGAGAGTTACAGGAAGCCTGAACTACACAAGTCTATAAACAGTGGGCCATGTTCAAAGAGAGCAAGAAGGATGACTTGGATTTGGCTTATGATAGTTTTCACTTAGATTTACTACAAAACCTGCCAGCAAGCTGTGCAAAGACTGACCCAGGGTAAGGCTGCAGGACAGCCCCTCTGGAACACCCTCATGAACAGCCCTGTGGAACAGGTCCATGTCTTCTCCTAGGGCACTGGGACCATTTCTAAGATTTTTATCAGTAGTTTCTAGTGTTTGACAACTTCTCTCTCGAAACTGAGCCAGTGCCTACTTTATGTCCCAAAGCCCACATTTTCAGAGTTGCCCGACTTTGGAGTCCCTGAGCGCTGGGTGGTTGGACCAGAAAGCCGTGTCTGATATCCAAGCCACTGTTGTCACTGCCAGCCAACCCGATGAAACGTCCAACTAGAGTGAGCAATCCCACAGGGTCTCCCGGCTTGGTAACTCATCTCTCTGCGGTCCTATGAACACCTCCAGTGAGGCAGTGTTGCTGCCTTGTAGCATATACTGAACACACATTTTGCCAAAAGGAACATTTTTTTCCTGTGGACACAGTGCATTTAGGCAGCATACCTTTTCGTTCATTTTTGTGGCAAATTCAGCATATCATGTTTATTTGGGTGACGTTGAAATGCTTTCTAGGAAGCAAGGTCCTTTATTTCCCTCCCCAGGATGTTAACTTAGCAAGGGCTGTGCTTACCACTGTCGCCTTGGCAGCTAGAATGATGGGACACAGAGGAGGGATCAATAGATGTCTGCTAAGCGACTACACAGATAATGAACCTACTATAATTCCACAGCTTAAAGCAACCATACACCTTTAATTTCCAGTATATTGCATACCTAAAGGACAACATAGAGCAATACGAAAGGGGAGAAGAAGACCTCGTGCGCTCCTCAAGTGACCTGTCTTGTCAGCTGACAGATCTTCAGAGTAAGTAATGTGTCATGAGTCACCTTTTACATATGAAAAAATAAAGTTCTGTTTTGTTGAAATCAATGTTACTGGTTTGATATAATAAAATGTACCCATCTTAAGTTAAATGAGTTTTGACAGGTGTACATATCACCAGAACCACTACAAGAAAGATACAGAACATTTTTGTCATTGAAAAGCATCCCTTGTGTCTCTTTATGGTTGATTTCCCAGTCTGCTTCCAATTCCCAGAAACCACTGAAGGACAGTGCCTCTGTCCTTAAGGACTGGGTATAATGGGATGATAGAACATGTACTGTTTTGTACCTGGCTCCTTTTACTCAGAAGACTTTTTAAAGATCCATCTATGTTGCTGCATATATCCTTGTTTGTTTTTTTATAGCTGTATAGTGAAAGTGTGTTAGTCGCTCAGTCATGTATGACTCTTTGCGACCCCAGGAACTGTAGCCTGCCAGCCTCCTCTATCCATGGAATTCTCCATGCAAGAATATTGGAGTGGGTTGCCATTCCCTTCACCAAGGGATCTACCTGACTCAGGGATCAAACCTGGGTCTCCTACATTGCAAGGCAGATTCTTTACCATCTGAGCTACCAGGGAAGTAGCTGTATGGTAGTGGTCCTTTAAATGGATGTACCATATTTTGTTTAATCCCTTCACTAGCTGAGGAACATTTGGATTGTTTCCATTTGGGGGTTACTATTTGTGTTTTTGAGAATATTTATTTCAGTTTCTCTTGGGTAAATACAAAGGAGGGGAACCATTGGATTTATAAGAAATGGCCTGTTTGCTAAAGTAGTTGTACAGACTTATCATCCTAATAGCAATGGGATACTCCACATCCTCTCCAGCACTTAAAATTGTCAAAACACTTAAAATTGTTGTCATTTTAACCATTTACTAGCTATGAAATCGGAGAAGGCAATGACACTCCACTTCAGGACTCCTGCCTGGAAAATCCCATGGACGGAGGAGCCTGGTAGGCTGCAGTCATGGGGTCACTGAGGGTCGGACACGACTGAGCGACTTCACTTTCACTTTCCACTTTCATGCATTGGAGAAGGAAATGGCAACCCACTCCAGTGTGCTTGCCTGGAGAATCCCAGGGACGGGGGAACCTGGTGGGCCGCTGTCTATGGGGTCGCACAGAGTCGGACACGACTGAAGCGACTTAGCAGCAGCAGCAGCAGCTATGAAATGGCATTTCCTCTTGATTAAGATTTTCTGTTGACTAAGGTTAAGTATCTTCTCATGTGTTTTTTGGCCACTTACATATCATTTTTTATGTTATGTTGTTGACAAATTATCTGTTACAACATAACAAGCATTGCAGATTACTTGGCTTACAAATTGTCAGTTTGGTTAGAACTTAGTGGAGGCAACTCCTGCCTGTTCTACTTCACATCAGCTGGGGCACCTTGATGGCTGAGGGATAATTCAGCAGCTGGGGACTGGAGTTCTCTGCAGACCCGCTCACTCATGTGTCTGGTGTCGATGCTGGCTCTCAGCTGAATTCTGGGGAGACTGCTAACCAGAACACCTCTGTGTGGCCTCTCCATACGTGCAGCTGCTTGACCTGCTGTGTTTCAAAAGCTAACATTCCAAGAAAACAAAGTAGAAGTTCATGGCATTGTGACTTGACCTTAAAAGTCAGTGCCACATGTCTTTCCAAATATTTTGCCCTTTGCTTTGTGTTCTTTGTGTTTCCTATTGAGTTAAAATATTTATATAGTCTGGAAATGAGTCCTTTTTAAGTCTAAGGCTTGACTTTTCATTTACTTAATGGTGCCCTAGAAAAAAGTTTAAAATTTTCTTTTGAGCAAAGTCTGCTTTATCTAGTTTGTCTTTTTAGCATTAGTATGTTTTGTGTCCTTTTTTGTCTAAGCCTAGTTCTCAGAGTTTTTCCTATGTTTTCTCTATTAGTTTTTCAGTTCAGTTCAGTTCAGTCGCTCAGGTGTGTCCAGCTCTTTGTGACCCCATGGACTGCAGCACGCCAGGCCTCCCTGTCCATCACCAACTAGTTTTTTAGCTTTAATGTCTAGATCCCTTTAACCAGGGATGAAAGTTAACTCTTTCATGTGGTATGAGGTAGGGTTGAAATATAATGGTTTTCTCTTATGCATATTCAGTTGTTCCAGCACCATTTTTGAAAAGACTTTCCTTCTAGCATTGTATTACTCAATGACTTTTTTAAAAAATCACTTTTATGAATCTGTTCCTTTATTCTAAGTATCTGAATTTATACCAACATCACACTGTCCTGATTGCTATAGTTTCATATTCAATCTGTAATATCATGTAATGTTAGTTCTTCTCATTTGTGCTTCTCTGTTAGAATCATTTTGGCTATTTTAGATATTTTGATTTCCATATAAGCTTTAGAATTAGCTTATTAATCTACACACAAGCGTACCCCTGCTCAGATCTTAATTGAGTTTGTGTTGAATCTATAAATCAATCTGAGGAGAATTTACATCTTAACAAAGTGAAGACTTCCAATCCAAGAATACAGTGTATACGTCCATTTATTTAGAACTTACTTAATTTTTCTCAGCAAGATTTCACAGCTGTTAGTAAAGTTTCAGAGGTCCACAAGAACATCCTCAATCCCAGTGATTAGCTGGAAGGATTCACAGGACTCAGACATTGTTATGCTTGATGGTTATTGTCTGTTACAAGGATACTGAGTAAAATCAGGGAAGGGAAAAGGGCTTGGTGGAAACTAGGTGCAAGCCTGCAGGTGGCCTCTCCCAGTGGAGTTACAGTAGAGTTACACCCCAGTGGCATGCATTTAACTCCCCCAGCAGTGGTGTGTGACACATGCAAACTGGTGCCAGGTAGGGGAGCTCACAGGGTTGGGTGTCCAGGGTATTTATTGGAGGGGGTCCGTCACATGGGCATGCAGTGCCGTTGTGAGTGACCTCAGCGACTCAAGCAGCTACTGAGATGCTCAGGTGGTGTTTCTCCTTTACAAGGTTAGTGCAGAAAATTGCACTGATTGACTTTGGAATGTCAAACCAATCTTCCACTCCTGCGATAAGATCCACTTATTCAAAAGCTGTTACTGTTTTCATATATTGCTGGATTTGATTTGTTAATCTTTGAACAGATTTCTGTGTCTGTGTGCAAGCCTGTCTTGCTCAGCTTGCACCCCTCCAGGAGAGCCCAGTGACCGGAGGAGAGCTCCCTTCTTTTAGGTGTCACCGTTCCATGTTGCCCATTCTCCAGTATCTGAAAACTGGATATTGCAGCAAACTTATTTGTTTTATATATTTAGTCCCATTTTCTCCTTTTTTTTACAGTGGCAGGGCAAGTGTTAGTCTGACATTTCAGAAGTAAAAACTTATAGATAAAAATGGTTTTTGAAAAACAAATAGCATTACTTGAATAAAATGTTCAAATTATTTCAGTAACCTTTGCATTTTAAAAATCTTTAATTTAGCACAATATTCGGATTTGTGGGCTGAATTTTGGACTACACTTAAGGTGAGCTTTTTTATGTTGCCTTCATAAGTATCATATTTCTAAGATATCTACCTACCTAATAAGTGTGTGTGTAAGGAAGGAAGACAGAGCTCATGTGATCATCACATCCTAAAATGTGTTCTTTGTGTTGTCACAAATCAAATGTCAACTGAATCAGTTTTAAAGATTTTATTGGCTTTCTGCAGTCAGTCAGTCAGTTCAGTCGCTCAGTCGTGTCCGACTCTTTGCAACCCCATGAATCGCAGCATGCCAGGCCTCCCTGTCTATCACCAACTCCCGGAGTTCACTCAGACTCAAGTTCATCGAGTCAGTGATTCCATTCAGCCATCTCATCCTCTGTCGTCCCCTTCTTCTCCTACCCCCAATCCCTCCCAGCATCAGAGTCTTTTCCAATGAGTCAACTCTTCGCATGAGGTGGCCAAAGTACTGGAGTTTCAGCTTTAGCATCATTCCTTCCAAAGAAATCCCAGGGCTGATCTCCTTCAGAATGGACTGGTTGGATCTCCTTGCAGTCTAAGGGACTCTCAAGAGTCTTCTCCAACACCACAGTTCAAAACCATCAATTCTTTGGCACTCAGCCTTCTTCACAGTCCAACTCTCACATCCATACATGACCACTGTGCAACACCTCACAAATCAGGCAGCATTTTAGCTAGCAGACAGGAAGAAGCTCTGGGGATCTGTACAAAATGAAAGACTTTTATAGGCAGAGGGAGCAAGAACAAGGAAGTCATTCCAGGCAAAAATGGCAGGTTCCATATTGCAAGGCCACTTCCCTTTCGGGGATGGCAGGGATCGACCAGACAGATTACCTATTTAGTGCTGATCAGCTAATTCCTGATGGACTGGTTAAGATTCCATTTCTAAGAGAACTGAAACTAAGTCTCTCAGTTTGGTGACGTGGGATTTAGTGTAAGTGACTCCATTTTGGGCCTGTTGTCTTATTCTTAAGAATATAAAATGTCATTATGAAATCTTCATCCTTTGGGAAGCTATCTTCCCACTCTACCACTTCAGCTAAAGTGGGAATGACATTTTTATTTCCAAGCATAAACGGAAGACAGATTATTTTAGGACAAATTTGTCAGTTCTGCACTCTCTCTTTCCTCCACATTTTACCAGCTATGCACCATCTCCATCTCTCCCTGCTTTAGAAGCAGGTAGACTAGAATATAGATCCTGGTTCTGCTACTTTCTAAGTAACTAAAGATTACCTGTGATCCTTGTTTAACCCTTAAACAGAGGCTAAGACAAGTGCTAGTAATGCCTTTTTTAGATGAAGCAACTGAGACTCAGACAATTGAAGTGACTTGCCCAAGACCAGACTGTAGCCCTCCAGGCTCCTCTGTCCATTGAAATCTCCAGGCAAGAATACAGAGTGGGTGGCCATTCCCTTCTCCAGGAGATCTTCCCAACGCATGGACTGAACTCAGGTCTTCTGCATTGCAGGACCATGTGAGCCACCAGGGAAGCCCACTGATGAACTTTCGGGGATTTAAAGCTCGGACCTCCCTGACTGCAAGCTTCTTTCTCTTAAGCTGCAAGCCGCACTGAGTCTCCTCTGCAGTTGTGTGGTGCTCCTAAGATGAGCTGCTTTTTTATGCCGCCACCACTACCCTACCCAGTTAGAATTTTGAGTTTAGTGAGCATTCTATTAAATCTCATTTGTTAATTCACTTTTCTAACATCCTTTACAGAACTTTGTGAATTTTCTGTGTAAGACACTTACTTTACACAACTAGTACCAATATTGTGTGTGTATTTTTGTCTTGTGCATGACTCACTTGTACAAGATGTTTTTTTTTTATTTTGTTGCTATTTATATTCACATACCCCCAAATGCTATTTTTTTTTAAGGAACTGATAGAAAGTGGTAATGAGACCTTGAGAGAAATAAAAAATCTGATAGGCAAGCTGTGTGAAAGAGATGAAAAAATCGAGCAAATCAGTATTTTGCTTCAATCAGACCTTGATGAGATGCGTAGTCTTATGGAAAAGGAATCGGAGACAGACTTTCTCAGTAAGTAACATCTCAAGAACTTTCTGCTATTTTACTGTCACCGGTGACATCAAAAATAGCCCCCCAAAAGAATGCCAACCAATAATTTAGTTATCTGCAATAATCTATTCCCAATAATATCACATATGTTCACTGAATGTTGATTCTCATTTGTGGGATTGAATATGGCAATGTAGCAGTGTTGGGCAAGCCTCCTTTTTTATCTTAGTGAGTCTCCTAAATAACTGAATCTCAACTTCTTTCCGATTTTTAAAAATACTCCTCCCCCCAAATCTTTTTAAATTCTTTTACATGCTTCCTTATCTTTTAAAATAAAATATTGAACATCATTTTGCCCTGTCTTCCTGAGCTGAGTTTAGCATTAGAAACAGGAAGTATTGCCTTCTCTGAAAGTCTAATGATGCTTTCTGGGTCTTCTGAGATGTTAACACATCGATTATAACACAGCTGACTCAAGAACAAGCAACCCAGTCTTTTCAGAGGAAGATCAACTTTCATCCTCAGTCCCTACTCTAGAGTCGTGTTAGACGCCAGGGCCACAGAACTGTCCATACCAGGACTCCAGTGAGAAGCAGAGGTGAATCCTTGGCCAGTACACTCCAGGGATCCCAGCACTGGAATCCCTTGAAAAGGTGGGATGGTGGAGGTAGAGGGCGCTGTCAGAAGGAAGGAGAATAGAGCATAGGGGAGAGATGGAGAGGTGAAATGAAAATGGTATCATCTGACAAGTATACAGATCTATTAGAGGTTATTAAGATTTAAGAGCATCATCATTAGATAAGCCATACTAAAGGTGAGTTGTAAAAAATAAAACAAGTGAAATAAAAGTAAAATGAAAGAAAGCGGCACAATTAAAGACATCTAGATATTTGGTTAAAAAAAAAAAAAACAAAAACCCAGTGTTCTGAAGGTGTTGCTTGATAAAAGAAATAATGTTTTAGCAGCCACTAAGGAATTTTGTGGGTGAATCTTCTTATCAACCAAAAAGTTGTGTTTTTCATCATGTTCCACCTTGATGATACTTATTATGTGCATGCTCAGTGGTTTCAGTCATGTCAGACTCTTTGTGATCCTATGGACTGAAGCCCGCCAGGCTGCTCTGTCTGTGGGATTTCTCATGCAAGAATACTGGCGCGGGTTGCCATTTCCTCCTCCAGGGGATCTTCCTGACCCAGGGACTGAACCCAAGCCTCTTGCACTGCAGGCAGATTCTTTACCCCTGAATCACCAGGGAAGCCCCTATACTTATTATATCTTATTGCACAAAGAGTCTTTGTGTATCTTGCTTAACTCTGCATTTTCTTTGCTAGGTCAGGCCATCCCTAGTAACTGTAGATCAAGTCGACTTTTAAGAGCTAAATAGTTTCTTCAATTGTGCTGTTTTCACTTGAGAAAATCTTCCCTTTTTGTCTGAAACCTGATGGAATCTTTACATTGGAGAAAATTTAAATGTACTATATTGAAAAGCTAAACCCACTGAAAAACTAATACTATATTCCCCTTTTCTGGTACTTTGAGAACTGATAACCTATTGAAAGTGGAGGATTGCAGCATGGAAATAATGGAAGGCCCCCAAATGAGAACAAGCTGAGGCGTAAAGCTTGGCAGAACAAGGGAGTCGGTGTCATCATCACTTGCTTTGGGCAGATTCAGAGGCAGGCAGGGGAGTGGGGGAGGTTCAGTGTTGAGGGTGGGAAAGGAAAGCTTCAGGTGTTCTGACTGGAGGTTGTTGGCATTGCTGGCAACAGGCTGACTAGAAGCTGGATAGCCTACGTGATAGATTAGTGAGCATATTTGGCTCTTCTCTGGTTGGTCCCAAGTTAGAAGAAGGGTTATAAAGAAGGGAAGTTGGCAGTCATTGATCAAATTATGTCTATTCTGGGCTAATTGCATATATGGTCAATTCATGGGTCTGTTGTCATGTATGGTCTGGCCATTGTCAGTTTGTATATTCCATTTTTCAGCATGGATTTTAATTTTTACTTCCATTTCAAGATATCGTGTCCAGAAGAGAGTAATAGTAATAGTTGCTTTGTGTGAAAACCAACCCAAATAAAATATAAATAATGGGCTTCCCTGGTGGCTTAGCTGGTAAAGACCCTGCCTGCCAGTGCAGGAGATGCACGAGACATGGGTTCAATCCCTGGGTGGAAAGATCCCCTGGAGAAAAAAATGACAACCCACTCCAGTAATCTTGCCTGGAAAATTCCCCAGACAGAAGAGCCTGGCAGGCTACAGTCCATGCGGTCACAGAGTCGGACGCAACTGCACACACATGCACGATGGGTCAATCCAGTATGTGGCATTTATTTTTATATCATCCAAATGGTACAGTCATTTCATTAAAATTTAACTTCATTTGATAGGCAATCAGTATACGTGACTCTTAAGCTGTGCTTATTCTAGGCAACTGGAACAAGTTCCAGTTAATATTAATTATGAAATATTGCAAGTATGAAAAGCATAAAAGTCACACACACACATATACACACCATCAGGCAAAAATTTTAACATTTTTGCTATGTTATGGTATTCCCGCCACACAGAACAAGAACATAATTGTTGTTGTCCAGTTGCTCAATTGTGTCTGACTCTGCAACCCCAGGGACTGCAGCATGCCAGGCTTCCCTGTCCACCACCAACTCCCAGAGCTCGCCCAAACTCATGTCTATCAAGTTGGCTATGCCATCCAGTGATCTTATCCTCTTTCATCCTCTTCTTCTTCTGCCTCCAATCTTTCCCAGCATCAGGGTCTTTTCCAATGAGTCAGTTCTTCACATCAGGTGGCCAAAGTATTGGAGTCTCAGCTTCAACATCAGTCCTTCCAATGAATATTCAGGACTGATTTCCTTTAGGATGGACTGGTTTGATCTCCTTGCAGTCCAAGGGACTCTCAAGAGTCTTCTCCAGCACCACAGTTCAAAAGCATCAATTTTTCGGCGCTCAACTTCTTTATAGTCCAACTCTCACATCCATACATGACTACTGGAAAAATTTAGTTATCTTTTAAAATTTCTGTCTGATATTGTACACATCATTATATATATTTATAGTGTATAAGTAAACTGGGGCACATGATACAAACTCAAGAGAGTTTGGAGAGCACTCACCTCAGTTTCCGATGCTCACAGTTTTTGCTCAGGTTGTCATTATAACCAAACCACAAACTGTAAGGAAAGTTTGTTGTAGTCTGATGAAAACTTTAGAGAAATCGAAGCTGGGGGCTTTTAGTTTTAAACTCCTCCCCTATTCTCAGTTGCTGCCTGTGTTCCTAGATATCAACAATGGTGTGGAGATTCCTGAGCAAGTCTTATTGTCTACAACAAGGGTCACTAAACTACGACCAAGGGGCCAAACCTGCTTCCCTCCTATATTTGTAGGGCTCAGAGCTAAGAATGGTTTTTGTATTTTCAAATGGTTAGAAAAAATCAAAAGGATAATATTGGCCAGTACCAGATTCAATAACCTTAGATATGTAGATGACACCACCCCTTGGCAGAAAGAAAAACTAAAGAGCCTCTTGATGAAGGTGAAAGAGGAGAGTGAAAAACCTGGGTTAAAATTCAACATTCCAAAAACTAAAATCATACCATCTGGTCCCATCACTTCATGCCATATAGATGAGGAAACAGTGGAAACAGTGACAAACTTTACTTTCTTGGGTTCCAAAATCACTGCAGATGGTGACTGCAGCCATGAAATTAAAAGATGCTTGCTCCTTGGAAGAAAAGTTATGACCAACCCAGACAGCATATTAAAAAGCAGAGACGTTGCTTTGCCAACAAAGGTCCGTCTAGTCAAGGCTATGGTTTCCCCAGAAGTCATGTATGGATGTGAGAGTTGGACCATTGCTGATTCATGGCGATGTATGGCAAAAAACCATTACAATATTGTAAAGTAATTAGCCTCCAATTAAAACAAATTAATTTTAAAAAAGAAGAAGGCCGAGCACCTAAGAACTGATGCTTTCAAATTGTGATGCTGGTGAAGACTCTTGAGAGTTCCTTGGACAGCAAGGAGATCAAACCTGTCAATCCTAAAGGAAAACAACCCTAAATATTCATTGAAAGGCGTGAAGCTGAAGCTGAAGCTGCAATACTTTGGCCACCTGATGCAAAGAGCTGACTCACTGGAAAAGACCCTGATGCTTGAAAAGATAGAAGGCGGGAGGCGAAGGAGATTATAGAGAATGAGATGGTTGGATGGCATCACTGACTTGATGGACATGAGTTTGAGCAAGCTCCGAGAGTTGGTGATGGACAGGGAAGCCTGGCGTGCTGCAGTCCAAGGGGTTGCAAAGAGTCAGACATGACTGAATGACTGAACACCACGACCAACTAGAAAGTTATATGAAATTCAAATTTCTATATGCAGAGATAAAGTTTTATTCAATCCCAGCCCTGCTCATACCTTCACACATTCATTTAGCTGCATTTGTGCTACAACAACAGACACTGTGACAGGGACCCCATGACTCACCCCACCTAAAGTATTTACTGTTTAGGCGAACAGTAGATAAACAGTAGATGTTTGCCAAACTCTGTAAGGTACCTTTTCCTTTGCTCACTCATGGAGTGGGTGCGCTTTCTTGGCAACATGGCAAACCCTAAGGATCATATCCACTGAGACAAATAGAGAATAAGGGATGCGATGATTTCTTTGTTCTAGACCATTCAGTGATGAACAAGCTCTGTTATATGATGCCTATTCTGGAAAAATTTAAATGTTCTCCTTTTGTGGTTGGAAATGAAAAGAATATCACTAAATTTTATGAGAAAAAAACATATATTTCTACTGAATATATTTTCAGTCAATAGATTTTTGAATGGAGGAATTTCAGTGTAAAAAGCCAGTACTGTTTGCAGCCACTGAAATGTTCCTAATTGGGCATACTGATACTTGAAATTCCTCCTGTTTTTAGGGTTGCATCCACATTTCACTATTAACTCTAAACTGAATTCCAGAAGTATTTACTGAAGCCTATTTTGTGCCAAGTACCATGTTAGGCTCTAGTGTTATAGTGGTCAATGAAAACAGATATAATCCCCACCAAATAGAACTCATAATCTAGCACAAAAGTCTGCAAATATTAAAGGGCCATAGTATTTTTTCAGCTTTGTCACGCATGAGGTCTCTGTAGCATCTACTCAGGTCTGCCATCATTAGCAGAATTGTGCCTGCAGTTTGCCAACCCCTGACACAGTGGGAGAACCAAGAATGTATTAAGCAAATGTGTGTAAAGTCTCATGTCATATGGATTTTACAGGTGGGGCGTGAGAACCATGAGAGAACCTGAGAGGGAGAGAGACTTGACCTGGTTAAGGAATTGGGAGAGAGGTCTCTAGAGAACTGGAAATGGAGATGAGCTGTAAAGGAGGATCTCTTGATTCTCCAACTCCACTTGTTTCTGCTCCTAGAGGACTGGTACCACGTGGGCTTTGGAGGAAGGTGGACCTGGGATCAAATTTCAACTCTGCTTCTTAACACATTATTTAACCTCCATTCTTTAGTTGCTCCAAGTAGCTCAGTGGTAAAAAGAATCCACCTGCAATGAAGGAGACACAGGTTTAATCCCTAGGTAAGGAAGATCTGAAGAAGGAAATGGCAAGCCACTTCAGTATTCTTGCCTGGGAAATCCCATGCACAGAGGAGCCTGGCAGGCTACAGTCCATGGGGTCTGAAAGAGCTGGACACAGCTTAGTGACTAAACAATGCAACAGGAGTAGTAATAAATGATGCCTCAGACGCAAATTAGGCACTAATATTTCTGAAGTCTTCTTACCTCCTGAGGAGATAATCAGATCAGATCAGTCGCTCAGTCGTGTCCGACTCTTTGTGACCCCATGAATCTCAGCACGCCAGGCCTCCCTGTCCATCACCAACTTCCTGAGTTCACTCAGACTCACGTCCTTCGGGTCAGTGATGCCATCCAGCCATCTCATCCTCTGTCGTCCCCTTCTCCTCCTGCCCCCAATCCCTCCCAGCATCAGAGTCTTTTCCAATGAGTCAACTCTTTGCATGAGGTGGCCAAAGTACTGGAGTTTCAGCTTTAGCATCATTCCTTCCAAAGAAATCCCAGGGCTGATCTCCTTCAGAATGGACTGGTTGGATCTCCTTGCAGTCCAAGGGACTCTCAAGAGTCTTCTCCAACACCACAGTTCAAAAGCATCAATTCTTTGGCGCTCAGCCTTCTTCACAGTCCAACTCTCACATCCATACATGTCCACAGGAAAAACCATAGCCTTGACTAGATGAACCTTTGTTGGCAAAGTAATGTCTCTGCTTTTGAACATGCTATCTAGGTTGGTCATAACTTTCCTTCCAAGGAGTAAGGGTCTTTTAATTTCACGGCTGCAGTCACCATCTGCAGTGATTTTAGAGCCCAGAAAAATAAAGTCTGACACTGTTTCCACTGTTTCCCCATCTATTTCCCATGAAGTGGTGGGACTGGATGCCATGATCTTTGTTTTCTGAATGCTGAGCTTTAAGCCAACTTTTTCACTCTCCACTTTCACTTTCATCAAGAGGCTTTTGAGTTCCTCTTCACTTTCTGCCATAAGGGTGGTGTCATCTGCATATCTGAGGTTATTGATATTTCTCCCATCAATCTTGATTCCAGTTTGTGTTTCTTCCAGTCCAGCGTTTCTCATGATGTACTCTGCATATAAGTTAAATAAACAGGGTGACAATATACAGCCTTGACGTACTCCTTTTCCTATTTGGAACCAGTCTGTTGTTCCATGTCCAGTTCTAACTGTTGCTTCCTGACCTGCATACAGATTTCTCAAGAGGCAGATCAGGTGGTCTGGTATTCTCATATCTTTCAGAATTTTCCACAGTTTATTGTGATCCACACAGTCAAAGGCTTTGGCATAGTCAATAAAGCAGAAATAGATGTTTTTCTGGAACTCTCTTGCTTTTTCTATGATCCAGCGGATGTTGGCAATTTGATCTCTGGTTCCTCTGCCTTTTATAAAACCAGCTTGAACATCAGGAAGTTCACGGTTCACCTATTGCTGAAGCCCGGCTTGGAGAATTTTGAGCAGTACTTTACTAGCGTGTGAGATGAGTGCAATTGTGCGGTAGTTTGAGCATTCTTTGGCATTGCCTTTCTTTGGGATTGGAATGAAAACTGACATTTTCCAGTCCTGTGGCCACTGCTGAGTTTTCCAAATTTGCTGGCATATTGAGTGCAGCACTTTCACAGCATCCTCTTTCAGGATTTGGAATAGCTCAACTGGAATTCTATCACGTCCACTAGCTTTGTTCGTAGTGATGCTTTCTAAGGCCCACTTGACTTCACATTCCAGGATGTCTGGCTCTAGGTCAGTGATCACACCATCGTGATTATCTTGGTCGTGAAGATCTTTTTTGTACAGTTCTGTGTATTCTTGCCATCTCTTCTTAATATCTTCTGCTTCTGTTAGGTCCATACTGTTTCTGTCCTTTATCGAGCTCATCTTTGCATGAAATATTCCTTTGGTATCTCTGATTTTCTTGAAGAGATCCCTAATCTTTCCCATTCTGTTGTTTTCCTCTATTTCTTTGCATTGATCGCTAAAGAAGGCTTTCTTATCTCTTCTTGCTATTCTTTGGAACTCTGCATTCAGATGTTTGTATCTTTCCTTTTCTCCTTTGCCTTTTGCTTCTCTTCTTTTCACAGCTATTTGTAAGGCCTCCCCAGACAGCCATTTTGCTTTTTTGCATTTCTTTTCTATGGGAATGGTCTTGATCCCTGTCTCCTGTACAATGTCACGAACCTCATTCCATAGTTCATCAGGCACTCTATCTATCAGATCTAGGCCCTTAAATCTATTTCTCACTTCCACTGTATAATCATAAGGGATTTGATTTAGGTCATACCTGAATGGTCTGGTGGTTTTCCCTTCTTTCTTCAATTTCAGTCTGAATTTGGCAATAAGGAGTTCATGGTCTGAGCCACAGTCAGCTCCTGGTCTTTTTTTTGCTGACTGTATAGAGCTTCTCCATCTTTGGCTGCAAAGAATATAATCAATCTGACTTCGGTGTTGACCATCTGGTGATGTCCATGTGTAGAGTCTTCTCTTGTGTTGTTGGAAGAGGGTGTTTGTTATGACCAGTGCATTTTCTTGGCAAAACTCTATTAGTCTTTGCCCTGCTTCATTCGGTATTCCAAGGCCACATTTGCCTGTTACTCCAGGTGTTTCTTGACTTCCTACTTTTGCATTCCAGTCCCCTATAATGAAAAGGACATCTTTTTGGGTGTTAGTTTTAACAGGTTTTGTAGGTCTTCATAGAACTGTTCAACTTTAGCTTCTTCAGCATTACTGGTTGGGGCATAGACTTGGATTACTGTGATATTGAATGGTTTGCCTTGGAAATGAACAGACATCATTCTGTCATTTTTGAGATTGCATCCAAGTACTGCATATCGGACTCTTTTGTTGACCATGATGGCTACTCCATTTCTTCTGAGGGATTCCTGCCCGCAGTAGTAGATATAATGGTCATCTGAGTTAAATTCACCCATTCCAGTCCATTTCAGTTTGCTGATTCCTAGAATGTCGACCGCCATTCACTCTTGCCATCTCTTGTTTGACCACTTCCAATTTGCCTTGATTCATGGACCTGACATTCCAGGTTCCTATGCAATATTTCTTTTTACAGCATCGGACCTTGCTTCTACCACCAGTCACATCCACAGCTGGGTATTGTTTTTGCTTTGGCTCCATCCCTTCATTCTTTCTGGAGTTATTTCTCCACTGATCTCCAGGAGCATATTAGGCACCTACTGATCTGGGGAGTTTCTCTTTCAGTATCCTATCATTTTGCCTTTTCATACTGTTCATGGGGTTCTCAAGGCAAGAATACTGAAGTGGTTTGCCATTCCCTTCTCCAGTGGACCACATTCTGTCAGATCTCTCCACCATGACCCGCCCATCTTGGGTTGCCCCACGGGCATGGCTTAGTTTCATTGAGTTAGACAAGGCTGTGGTCTTCTGTGAGTAGATTGACTAGTTTTCTGTGAGTATGGTTTCAGTGTGTTTGCCCTCTGTTGCCCTCTTGCAACACCTACCGTCTTACTTGGGTTTCTCTTACCTTGGGCGTGGGGTATCTCTTCACGGCTGCTCCAGCAAAGCGCAGCCATTGCTCCTTACCTTGGACGAGGGGTATCTCCTCACCGCCGTCCTTCCTGACCTTCAATGTGGGATAGCTCCTCTAGGCCCTCCTGCGCCTGCGCAGCCACGGCTCCTTGGACGTGGGGTTGGTCCTCCCGGCCAGGAGATAATAGGCCCCTTGAATTACTCTGAGCTACCAGCTCTTGGATATTTTGTATCCAACGGCTTCTGTCACTGGTGGACTTCTAGAGAAGCCCTTGATCTCTTCCAGCTTAACAGCCCTCTCCTGCACCCTCTTCTGGACACAGTGTATCACTGCAGCCCTGCCGGGTCTGGCGTGCTCCTAGTCCCAGTACTAGCTGTATTAGCATACTGAATACCTTTGAGCCTGGCACTAGACCATGCCTGCAAGCTTAGTCGCTCAGTTAAGTCCCACTCTTTGCGACCCCATGGACTGTAGCCTGTCCTCTGTCCATGGGATTCTCCAGGCAAGAATACTGAAGTGGGTTGCTATGCCCTCCTCCGGAAGATCTTCCCAACCCAGGGATGGAACCCGTCTCCTGCGTTGGCAGGCAGATTCTTTTACCACTGAGCCACCTGGGAAACCCACTAGAGCATGTGGCTAGTTACTAAATTGAACACGACTCGGTCCCTGAACCTCAAAGCATATACATTGTGAGAAACAGACAAGTGAAGAGATGATTAGACTACAGTGGATTCTTCCAAGTCAGTAGCAATGGAGGGTAAAGAGACACCTCTGTTCTTTGGGGTGTTGAGAGTACATGGGATGTCTTCCTGAAGGAGCAGTAGACATAGACTGGCCAGGGAACAGTAATGATGTGGCTGAGTAGAGATCTGCCGGAGGTCCTGGTTGGCAAGCATGAGGGATAGGCTTGGCAGAAATGTGAAATGCCAGACTTCATCCTGAAAATTAAAATCATTACTTTTTGCTTTCTTATAAATTAAATAAATTTTTGGTGTATAGCAAACCTAATTAACCTGCAAAGATTACTTTTAAAGAAGTATTAAAAATAATTTTGTTTTAAAATTCAAAAAAAATCCCTGAGTATTATACCATATAGTATAATTTAGATAACAGATAAACAATTTGTGTACTAATCAACTTGATATGTGCTCTACAGAAGACTTTTTTAGGCCAAGAGATATTTTTAGATAAAGATAAAAAAATTTATGCTTTGTTAGTTATCTTTTTGTGATTGTGATCAAAAGGACTTGATATAATTATGTTTTGATCTCTTAGTTCTGGAAACGAACCTGGTTATTGAAGCAGAATCAAATTTTCAGTAAGAAATACTTAAAAATGTACTTCACTCAGAAATTTTCTAAAGCTGTCTTGGAAAAATTAAGATCTGAGCTAAGAAGAGTTTAGATCTTAGTTTTCAAACATTAGCATCACCTAGGGGAAGTTTTGGAGAAGGCAATGGCACCCCACTCCAGTACTCTTGCCTGGAAAATCCCAGGGACAGGGGAGCCTGGTGGGCCGCCGTCTATGGGGTCGCACCGAGTCGGACACGACTGAAGCGACTTAGCAGCAGCAGCAGGGGAAGTTTAAAATTTCCTCTGCTCAGCCAGACCAATTCACCACGAGTCTTGGGGGTGAGACCAACGAGTATTTTTAGAATTCTCTCTAGCTGGCTCCATTGTGTAGCCAAGTATGGAAAACCATCAGTTTTAGACAAATATATTAACAGTGTAATTGTTAAATTTATCAACTGACCTAAATTAAGAAAATTTTAGCTTTTAAATTACCTGTCCGGTGATGAGCAAAGTAACTACCATACACTGCAGCGGCGAGATCTAAGACAAAACTGTGTATTTTCACTGACTTATAACAAATTAACCTGAGCAACCATAGCTACTACAAATTATCCCATCTTGTTCATAAGGAAGCAAATTAAAAATGCAAATATGTATTAAGTATTTCTGAAATCCTTTGCACTTGAGGACTTGTATTACTTGCATGATTTCTCCTTTTGCATGCACATTTTTCTGCTAGAAGAGGACATTGGAGGGGAAGATAATTATTCAAATGACTCCAAATGTAGTGAGACAAGATAGCCCTGGTAATCAGTTGCATGATCCCCCAGCACCATGCCCACCCCTCCACACCCCACCCTCTGCTCATTATACAACTGTCCAATTGAGGATTCTTGGGGCAATTTAAAGTTGTAACTACCTAAACTTATGTAAGATACACATAGAATTTTTACATTTGATTTATTCCTATAGAAAAGAAGAAAAAGAGTCCTGTTAACGTAATCCGCTTCCCAGCAGTAAAATGTACTATGAAAAAAACATCAACGAAGAAAAGCTAACAAAATACTGGATACAACTGCCGTGAATTCAAAAGGTACAAAACTACAGAAAATGAGTGCACGTTCTTTCATATTTTACAACTGTCAATGGGAGTCTTAAAAGTTTGAGATTTAACAACTCTCACCAAGGAGGACAATCAGGAAATAATCTTCTAAATAATATAAACGGATAAACTAGGTCAGATTATTAAGTGCAAAAATCTTATTTTGCTTCCATGGTTGCAACCATGAGTCTCCTGAAGGCTTTACAGCATAAAAATCACAGCACACATTACCAACCACCGGAAAACCATTGGCTTCCTAGGTGGCGCTAATGGTAAAGAACCTGCCTGCCAGTGCAGTAGACTAAGAGACATGGGTTCCATCCTTGGGTTGGGAAGATGCCCTGGAGAAGGAAATGGAAGCTCACTCCAGTATTCTTGCCTGGAGAACCCCATGGACAGAGGAGCCTGGCGGGGTATAGTCCATAGGATTACACCAAGGGGGACACGACTGAAGCGACTTAGCACAGGAAAACTACGTACTGTATACACTCCTCTGGATTTTGTTAAACCTAAGAAGCCATCAATTGAGATGTCATAATGTGACAAAAATTATGTCTTGAGATTTATAAAATATGGTATGTGTGTTTATCCTTCAAAAATGAGAGAAATGAGGTATACTCTTCAAAAATGAGCAAGTATGTGAGTATTCATGTTTATTCATTTAGGAAAGAGAACATTTTGAATTATTTCCACAACTAGTGTGGCAAACACAATTAAATGCCAGACATTTGAGATTTTTTTGTAATTAAGCTTTTTATTATTGTTTTTCTTTACAGGAATAGGAATAACCTGAGGATATCTTCAACCAAACTACCTAAAAACAAAAGACCTGTTATATAAATTATGCTTTATTTTTGTAATAGATCAAAATACTGTATTGGTGAAAATAAATAGATAGCAAACATAGAAATAAAGTATGTTGTTTTGTTATCCGACCCCACAAATACGCTTGACTTTATAATTCAGTATATTTGAAAAACAAAGTGAAACATAAAAGGCATGCACAATTATGCCGATGTTAAGGACTTCAGATTATACTTAATAGATTTTCTTAATAAAAATAGGAACATCACACATTGCTAGGTACACAGAAACATGATTTTGCTCTAAAGAACAGCTAAATTGTTGCAAGAGGTAAGTGCTTCCTAACAGGCCTCCAGGAATATAACAGAGTGCTGTAAGCGTGCAGTGTGTTATATACATAATGGAGAATCATGGTATTTTGCATTTTCCTTGAAACCATAAATTCTGTTGAATTGAAAAAAGAAAACAAACAACAAACTCCCCAAAACATCAGATGTACTGACAATCATATTCCCTTGTATGACGGAAGAGTACTAATACATTTTTTTATTTTACTTTTTTTTTAAATTAAGAACACTTCTTAGGTTTTTTTGGCATTTTACATTCAGTGTCCGTTGGCTCCTTCTGAGAGTATCCGTGAAGGCTCAGTAAATTTTGCAGTGAACAAGTAAAAAAGGGCTGGTGTGGGTACCAATGCCAAAAGCGGTAAATCTTGCTCGAGTTTATCCACTCTGGAAATGGAGATGATCCCATAGGCATGGAGTAGCCAGTGGCTGAAGAGAACAATGAGTCTTTTCTTTCTGACCAGAAGATCATAGCAGTTCTATAAAATTTTGTAAAAGAAAGAAGAGAGAGATACAGATTATTGGGCTAAATCAACTAGATAATTTATTTGAAATGTATTATTTTCACATAAAATCATAACCTCAGAATCACAGGGACATAGGAAATCACCCAGTCTTGCTACTATAGTTTACAGATGAGGAAGCTCAGGCCTCCTATGTTCAGCACGCCAGTGGCCATGACGAGACAGGAGCCCACGTTTCTAGGTTCTGGTCTACACCCCCCATTCAACCCTGGAAACACTATGGCTGCTTCTGAAAAATCTGAACTGGAAGCGAACTCCACATTTCATGCCTTCTTTCTGCACTGGTCCACAGCATCTGAATCTACAGATGGGAAGCAGGCGGTATATACACCCAATTTCTAGCATCCCTAGAATCAGCTGCCTGGATACTTAGAAGGGAGCAGAAATGACAGGTGACTACCCTGACTTCCCTTTAACCTTTAATATCACTCTATAATATACAGAAATTGGAAGGACCAAATTATTATAAAAGTAATATCTAATTGTGCTAATAAACACACTAAAATACAATTTGCAACTGGCTAGTTAACTTTCCCTCATTAAATGGCTCATCAGCTTGGTTCTATGTAAAATAAAGAATTTATGTTTCCCTTAAAATACTGTTAATAAGGTTCAACATTTCAATAATCAAATATTTTCTATGTGGATAAATGATGTGAAATGATTTTTTTCTCTAACATGCTGGAGAGTTAAGCCTGATTAATTTCCCAAGCAAATACAGTCTAGGATACAACTTTTTACAAACTGATGAGCCAAAAGCTACTGAGTGACCCTGTTTAGCCAAGGATTACTAAAGCAATCAGCTGTAACATATTGTATCATATATGCTACTGTCTATTCAATAGTCAAATCTATTAAAAAAACAAAACAAACTCTTTAACAAAAAAGACATCCTACCTCTATTTCAGAAGCCGACATGTACACAGCCAGAGTAACCAAAGATAATACTAATATAATGTATGGGAAGGCATAGTCTGAAAGACAAACATTGGTATTATGCTGAAAATTAAAATTTCTGAATAATCAAAAAATTCAAACAGTATAATTCTTTTCCTAGACAAAAACCTTCTCAACCGATCCTGTGAGAGATGAAAGCCCTAATGCTCTAAGACAGGGGTCCGCAAACTTTTTCTGTAAAGGGCCAGATAGTGGCTTTGTGGGTCATACAGTCTCTGTCTCAGTCACCTAACTCCACAGCTGCAGTGGGAAAGCAGCCAGGTCATATGTAATGAATAGATGTGTCTATATTCAGTAAAATTAACTTTATAAGTTTGAAAGTTATGACATATAAGTTATTCAGACAATAAAATTCAAATTTTATCTAATTGTCACATGTCAAGAAATACTACTTCTCTTTTGATCTCCATCTGTTGGGGGCCAGAGTGAGGCACTCCGCCCGTGGCAAAGGTCATGAGGAAGGAGGCTCGACATACACAAAGGCAGGATCAAGCCTCAGGAGTCCCCCTGGAAATCCTCGAGCATCTACCCCCATAACCACAGCCTGCCTGCTTTACTACTTTGTGCTCCCACCTACACCTCTGACTTTACGGGGGGCTGTCCCCCACCACCTCTTTCGGAGAAGGAGTTAACCTAGAGCTCCAGTTAATAAAAACTCCTGGGCGTGACAAGAGTGTTTTAACCTACAAATTCCTCTGAAGGTTCTCTAGCCTGCCTGACAGGCTTGTCCGGCCACATGTGATTGCTCACAGCCTCCCAACTGTGAGAGGCAAGAGATGCTTTAAACCTTCTAAAAACAGGTTCCTTAGAAAAGTTAGAAAACTATTAGTATAAGTATAATGGGCTGATTAGAAATTGTATTGGTGAAAGGTTTTTCATTTGTTGAGCCAATGTTTGTTGCTAAGTCTCCACATCCCCTGCCCTTACACACATTAATGAATATATAGAAGAAATAAGTATTAACCTTTGATATTAATCACATTAGACCTTAGGCTAAGTAAATTCTTTCCTTAACTAAAACCCACTACACCCTCACCCTATAGGAATGTAACTTTATTTGGGTGGCGTCTGTTTTAAGAATAATCACCCCTGGAGAAATAAGTGTCCTGGTTGACTGACCGCTGTCACAAGGAGAGGGTCATAAATTGTCAGCAGGCCCCCTAGCCAGAAGATGATGTAACACCCCTAAGACCTCTGTATACATTTGTATGAAGCACCTGACTTTGATAAAAGTCAGGATTGCTGACCCCGCGTGACTTTTGCATAACATCTCAGTATATAAAAGTAGACCATGGAAAATAAAGAATGGGGATCAGTTTCTCGAAATACTGGTCTCCCCATATCGCTCTCTCTCTCACTCTGGCTGAGTTTCCATCTGGAGTGCGGAACCCGCCATGCTTACTAATTATGCCCGGGCTTCTAAGATCCGACCGGGGAGGCCTCAGTGTCTCCTCTCCTTCGGGAGAATGGAAGGACGCCTGCGGCCTACGTAAGTGGTGCAAACTTTTTGTCTTGGAAGTTTTATTGGCCTCCCGCGTAAACCAAGCTACTCAGCCTCTTTTCTCCACTGAATTTTCCTACTGAGCTATCCTCATTCTATTACTCTTTATATCTCTAATTAATATCTAATTGAAGCTATTGTATCCTGATCCTCGCCGACGCTGTCCCTGCTTCGAATACCCTGGATCAGCCGGGGCCGGACCCCGGCATCCACCTCCTGCCCCCGCCAACACTTAAAAGATGTAAAACTATCCTTGGCCTACTTTGAAGACCCTTGCCTTAAGGCTTCCACTGATGTAAAAAATTGACCTCTCTCCTATACATACTAGCTATGTATCAAATTTGGGAGAATTGGGAAACTAATCACTCAGTTTTTGATGTTTTGTGGTCCAGATTGGGGAACTTCAGTTAAGAAAGGCTATTATATATAAGAGTAATTCGGCTTTAATTAAAAGGTCATATGCCAATAAGCCTCAAAGGCTAAATGGATCATTCAGTGCTCTTAATGACAAACTTCTAGACATTTCTACTTCAAATATAGTACAGTAAAATAATACTTTAAGTAAATTTACTTTAAAATGCCACTTTTCTTTTAAAATGTTTTAAACATATACAGCTCACTAAAACAAATAGACAAATTGAAAAAAATCTTGAATTATTTTTATGCAATTATTTTAAAACAATTAACTTCAGTTACTATTAGGTTGGTGCAAAAGTAATTATAGTCTTGCATTGTTGAACTTTGCTGTTTGATATTAGAATACCTTCTTAAATAAATGTAGTTATGTTACACATCATTTTAATGTGCATTTCTCACTTTTTCTTGCTAATGACTTATTACTTGCTGTGTATTTTGTATTTATTTTAGTTTATGGAAATGATGTCAGACAAAAAGCAAATTCGAGCGATTTTCTTATTTGAGTTCAAAATGGGTCATAAAGCAGCGGAGACAACGTGCAACATCAACAATGCATCTGGCCCAGGAACTGCTAACAAACGTGCAGTGCAGTGGTCAGTTCAAGGTTTGCGAAGGAGACGAGAGTCTTGAGGAGGAGGAGCATAGTGGCCAGCCATTGAAGCTGACAACAATTGAGAGCCATCATCAAAGCTGATCCTCTTAAAACTACATGAGAAGTTGCCTAAGAGCTCAGTGTCAACCATTCTATGGTTGTTTCACATTTGAAACAAATTGGAAAGGTGAAAAAGCTTGATAAGTGGGTGCCTCTTGGGCTGACTGCAAATCAAAAAAATCATCATTTTGAAGTGTTGTCTTCTCTTATTCTACCGAACAACAAACAATTTCTCGATCAGATTGTGACATGCAATGAAAAGTGGATTTTATACAACAAACTGCGACAATCAGCTCAGTGGCTGGACTGAGAAGCAGCTCCAAAACACTTCCCAAAGCCAAACTGGCACCAAAAAAAGGTCATGGTCACTGTTTGGTGGCCTGCTGCCCATCTGATTCATTACAGCTTTCTGAATCCTGGTGAAACCATTCCATCTGAGAAGCATGCTCAGCAAATCGATGAGATGCACCGAAAACTGCAAGCCTGCAGCCAGCATTGGTCAATATAAAGGGCCCCGTTCTTCGTTACAATGCCTGACCACAGGTCTGACAAACAGTGCTTCAGAAGTTTAATGAATTGGGCTACAAAGTTTTGCCTCATCCACCATATTCACCTGACCTCTCACCAACCACCTACCACTTCAAGCATCTCGAGAACTTTTTGCAGAGAAAATGCTTACACAACCAGGAGGCAGAAAATGCTTTCCAAGAGTTCATTGAGTCCTGAAGCATGGATTTTTATGCTACAGAAATAAACAAACCTATTTCTTCTTGGAAAATATGTGCTGAATGTAATGGTTCCTATTTTGATTAATAAAGATGTATCTGAGCCTAGTTATAATGATTTAAAATTCATGGTCCAAAACTGCAATTACTTTTGTACCAAACTAATAAAACTACTCATTTCTCTGTAATGCAGTAGAACCCATTTGGAACACGGTCAGAAACTGAAATATCTATACAAGCCTGATTCCAACTTACTAAATAAATGAATGACTTGTTTGACATTTAGAACCTTTTACTGCCTGAACTGGTTAGGTCCTAACCCACCATTCAAGAAAATCCCAATTAACTTATAAATAGCTAAACAATGTTACTAATGATACAAATTTAAGACCTTGTAGTAAAAAGGATAAAGAGGAAATTTCCAGCATGGCCCAAACTTTGGGGAGCAGAGGGAGGTTCTGGGCTCAAAGTAGGATTTAGAATTGTTCTTATTCTAGGGTTGAAGACAATATAAGATTTTAAGCAACTAGGTCTGAGAATAGTGCCTAAAAATCTGCATTTTAGTTCTGCAGGTGGTTCAGAGGCAGATCACACTTCAAAATGGGCTTCAATAATACTTCCAATCAAGTAAGTTTGTCACTGACATCTTCCTAATTACTCCGAGTGTCTCTTTCCCTAGACCCTGGTATCCTGAGCTACCAGAAGCCTCTTGTTGCTCTACTTTGCTCAAGCTTGCTATATTCTCTTGTCATGAACTAAATGTCTGTGTCCCCCCAAATTCTTATGTTGAAATCCTAACCCTCAATGTGATGGTATAAGTAGGTAGAGGGCCTTTGGGATGATTGGGTCATGTGGGTGAAGCTCTCAAGAATGGGATTAGTGCTCTTATAAAAAAGACCTCAGAGAACTCTCCCCTTTTCTGCCATGTGAGGACTCTGAAAGAAGACAGCCATTGATGAACCAAGAGACAAGTCCTCATCAGACTCCAAATCTGCTGGTGCCTTGCTCTTGGACCTCATAGTCTCCAGAACTGCAAGAAGTCAGTCACTGTTGTTTGTAAGCCACCCAGTCTATGGTATTCTTTTATAGCAGCCGGAACTAGGACACCCCTACAAACCAAAAATTATCTCTCTTTCAACATCATAAAATTGAGTTGTTATGATACCCTCTAGGGCTGATCTCAGCAGACTGCATAAGTTTATCGTTAGTACACATAAACAATAACTCCTTGATCCTCCCTTGATGAATGTGCTCTGGGTGGAGGCTTGTTAACAAAATTATCTAAAGACATTCAGTGTGGGAAAAGGCATTTTTCAATATAGGCAGCTACAAGACAGGAAGCAATGCTATATGGCAGTCTCCTTAGGTTAACTTCCCAACCTCTCCCTGCTTTCCACCACTTTCCTCTCTCCCCCATTTCACAACAAAGAAGTTCTCTACAGTAGAAGCAGCTGCTGTGCAGGACACAGGGATCTGAGGGCTGACAATTCTTATATCTTTACAGCTAGTCAGCTCTCCCAGGTTTGTCCAGTATAAATAACTACCTGTGCTCTTTTGGATATTCCATGAATACCAACCTATTTGCTTCTTCTAACATTCATGATTCATGCAATCACTAGTTACTAAGTTAGAAATTTCCTTTATTGTATTCTCCTCCCAATCCCTCAACCCCTGTATTAGTTTCCCAGCTTAGTTAACTCTGTCTTTGAAATTGTTCTTCACTCCTGGTGTTTCTCTGCTAGGTCACACAGTCAGGCTCGGTTTCTGGCAGTGATCTCTTAACTGATGCCCCAGGGTCTCTTCCCAGCCAATCCACCTTCCACACTGCTACCAAGTTATCTTTCTTCAATGCAAATCTAGTCATGTCACTCTTCCTCCTGAAATCCTTTTAAGAGCAGGTCCCAAGAATAACAACTTCAAATGCTTACACAGGTCAGTTAGGAGAATAAAATTATAGGTTTTCAAACACCATGCAGGCCAAAGGAAACAATATATCTGTCAAATCAGAATATGAGGGTTAAAGACCCCTAACTAGCCCCCAATTTTCTCTTCCCTTGGCCTTCCTCTCAGCTCCACCCTCACTTTGAACCAAATGCATTACTAAGCTACAGTACTTGCACAGTGATGTCATCTTCCCAGTTCCTTCAGGTCAGAAGCTTGTCCTCTGCACCCTGGCAAGCTCCATACACAGATGGTATCCAACCTCCTTGCAATGTTCAATGTCACACGTTCAAAAAGCACCACTCTATGTTCTCAGCTACTT
Source organism: Bubalus bubalis (assembly GCF_019923935.1). Taxonomy (NCBI): domain Eukaryota; kingdom Metazoa; phylum Chordata; class Mammalia; order Artiodactyla; family Bovidae; genus Bubalus; species Bubalus bubalis. Next base: position 31,594,971 of record NC_059167.1, read on the forward strand.
AGTATAGCTTTCCTAGTAGCATGTGAGCTCTTTAACACCAACTTTCATTCTTCTTTTGAGTCACAGATCAGTCTAAATGGTTGCTGAATACATGAATGAATGGATACGCTAAAATAAAAAAAAATACACTGAGGATTTTTTTTACTGCTTCTAGTTTTTAAAAAAAAAAAAACAAAAAAAACAAAAAAACCCCAGAAAACTAAGACCTAACTTGATGGTAAACATCATATGATATCAAGAGTTATTTCTATTTGTAATATGTAAAAACCAGTTTTTGTGTCATTTACGCTTAGATTTTAAAAAACCTTCCTATGAGGTTGTGAGCTTCAAATACAAACTATCTTCTAAACAAGTTAGTTTTGATTAAGAATGATGATGTGTTTTAGCAAAAACATACGGTATGGCTTATGTTCAAGGATAAAAACAAAACAAAACTACTTTAAAGAACAAGGTCCAATAGTATACTCAGAGCAAATATTGTTTATCACATATAATAAATATATTTCATTAATGTTACCCATCAAACTTACATAAAAGGCCTCCACCAACTGCCTGAAGCACGGTTAAAATTGGGAAGAAGTAAAGTGCAGCATAAATACTTTTAAATCGATCCGACTTCCCTAACCCACAGGCAATCTTTTTTACCAGAAGAGGTCGGAGCAGCATCATTAATATCAAGCAGAATGCATAATAGATAAATACAATGGTGTATCTGGGAAATAAAATAGAAAATTGTTACATCACAAATATGTTTTAAAATGTCCTTTTATCACTGATCATTTTAAAATCAAAGATCCTGAAAAAGGTTTAAAAAGTCTACTGGTCAAATATTCAGATTGGTAAAGGGTTGGCCAGAAAGACTTTCATATATTGCTATAAAGAGCATGCTGGTTCCCTTCTTGTAGGCAGTTGGAAATGTGTATCAAAAATCATAAGATGTTTTTATCTTTAATCCAGAAAGTTTACTTGTAGAAATTAATCAAAGGGAAACAATCAGATATACACAAAAACCCAATGAACAAGCATTTTTACTGAATCACATGATAAAGAAAACCCAGGAAGAAAATATTCAACAATTGGAAAGTGGTTAAATTTTAGACTATATTTATGCTGGACTACTATGCAGACATTAAAAATCCAATTATGAAAGAAACGTTAACAACAAAACTGTGCCTCATACATTAAATGACGACAGATTATAAATGGCATGTGAATAATATAACTTTAACACTCTTTTAAAAAAATACATACATACATACAGAAATGCAACTGGTCAGTTGCATTTTTAGCAGTGATCATCTTAAGAAATGGAATTATAGATTTTTTATCTGGGGTATGTTTTTTCTGTTTTCCAAATGTCCTATAATGTAATTTTTAAAAATCACAAAAAAAGTTGTAAAAAGATACTCTATCAGCAGATTATAGTTTCTAACTCTTTATGTTGAATAATGGAATTTCTGTACATATATTTCTAACTTCCTTTTCATGAGGATTTAAAATTATTTTTACTAACTTACACTCAAACCCTCTCCTGTGCAGAGGAAAGTCGAGGGAAGCAAAAGAGTTGTCCCAAATTACTGACCACATGCCTGTTCACACAGCTCAGTGACCCAGGACCCCTGTGCTCTCATGATGCTTTCAGGCCCAGCCCTGTACTGTACTGCATTATTTCAAGCCTGACCTCTTTGAGGATGTGTTTTTTTTCTCTTGTTAGGCCTCCTCCTATCAACATCAAAACAAAGTAAAATCTGTCTATTCCTTAAGAGCTCCAAAAAGTTTATTATTTTAATCAGTTTATATAAATTATATATCTGACTGTCTCTATATATAATTTTATATATATAAGGAATAAATAATTTACAGGACTTAAAAGGTAGGCAGGCAGTTAGAAAAGGTTCTCATATCTCTATATCTGGATCTTATTTTTAGATCTCATTTTTTGAAAATTATCTTTTTACATACGTGCATTTTTTTGGACACTTTGCACAAAAAGGTCTGCTTTGTTCAGCATATTACATAATGGTAAATTTCTACAATTATGAGAATATAAATACCAGACTCTTCTATTGTACCTTTACTGAGAAAAACACATCAAAATGAACACCAACAATTCACAGAAATTCTAAAAATGTAGTCTGAGATAGTATTATACAAAATCTGATTAATTTGATATAAAAAAAAACATTCTGGTGAAAGTTACATGTATTTGGGGGGGGCAGGGAGAAAGAACATTAACCCAAGTACTCTAATAATAATGCCAGCTACTTGGACGTGCTTCCTATATGTAAGGAGCACTTATTTAATCCTCACGGTCACCTTACAGGGTATCCTTCTTCCCATTTTTACCAATGGGAAGGTCAAGGTTACAAGAGATTCTTAACATGTTCAAATTAACAGCTAACAGGCTTGGGATTCAAACTCCACAGCCCACATTATTTCCTATAAGTCAGATACTGCCTCTCTGTTGTATATCAAAAAGGTTTTCCTTATAACCCTTTTTAAGAAACATATAGTTTATTTTAGAATTGCTTAGATACTTCAACATCAACACTAAAATACTTTCACTTCTATTATACTAAGATGTACTTCTATTTCCTCCTATCAGACTATCACTTTAGAAAAGAAAATAATTTATGTTTATCTTCCCTAGTGCCTAGGAGCCACTTCACAAGGCTCAATCTGCTGAAATGAATGAAATCCACAATCACGGTTTTTAAAAAATGGCCTTAATAAACACTTACAACGGGTAGACAGCTTCATGAGTGCAGTGCAGTGTGGTCACGTAGTCTGGACTTGGGTTGTAAAGCATGGTGTACCAATCAGAAAGCATCAGTACTCGACAGGAACGGATATAAAGCACACCAACTGGCTCGCTCACAAGTAAGGTGACGAGAGCTGCCACAGTGCATTCAAACAACGCAGTAATGTGCTGGAAAAGGGCACTGGAGCTGAGAAAACAAAGGACGGACAATAACCAGAGAATTCTCCACGTGTAACTGGCTTTTAATAAAACCTCTTTATGCTTCAAAATATGGATTCTAAAAAGAAGTTGTAACTGATCAATCCTGAAACAAAAAAATCTTCTACATAGGTAAGAAAAGCAAAGAACATACAAAAACTACATGGGAAGAATTTAACTTTGTTTACTAAAAAGGGATAAATACTTATCCCAGATAACAATGTGCCTATATTGTCTAAATGTGTAGAAGAGCAGAAATTGGATCTACTTTTATATTCAATATCTCTCCAAACTATTAAAAATGTCTTAAAAGTTATCTATGCATCATTTTAAATTATTTTAAACATTAAAAGTACATAAAAGATTATATGTAATATATATTAATTAAAAATATAATAAACATTGTAAGCTCACCACCTAACCCAATAACTAGAACATTAACAACTTATATCTACTTGTTCCTCCCCATTCCATATTCCTGTCTCTCCCCTAGAAATAACCATTATATTAAATTGCCTTTATCAGTTTTGCTAAACAGTTTTTATTCCATCTGTATTTATACTTCCAAATCACTATTTAGTTTTGCTTATTTTTTAACATGATAAAGAGATATAACCTTTCTCAGATTTTTTTTTCCACTCACACAGAATTACATTTCTAAGATTCATTTATAGCCCTGCTTATAGCTGAAGTTCAGTCATGTTCGTTGCTTTATAATATTCTACTTGTGATCTTTCTATTATTTATCTATCCTTCTTTGTTAGTAAAGTATGTTGCAAATGTCTTCCTATCAGTTTATGGGTTGAATTGTCATTTTTCTTTGTGATGTCTTTTTATGAACAAATGTTCTGAATTTTAATATAGTTGGCTTTATCAAATTTTAAATTTCTGGTCAACAGATTCTCACTCTAAGAAAAATATTATCTTGTATTTTCTTCTAAAAGTTTTAAGGTTTTGCTTTTCATGCTTTGATCTTTAATACATATAGAAGAGATTTCTGTGTTTAAGTTAGAATGTAACTTTAGCTTTTCCCATTTGAATATCCAACTGTCCAGGAGCAGCATTTTATTGAAGAGTTAACTCTTTTCCCCTCATTAAGCTGCCATGCCACCCCTGCCATACAAAGTTCCCTATATAACTAGTCTGCTTTTAGGTTCTCCGTTTCATTCCTGGGGTTCACTTATCTATCCCTGAGACAAAGAACGATAGTAATTTCCTGATATTACATATATTCTTCTACTTTTTCAGTGGTTTTGGTCACTCTTGGGACTTTGAACTTCCATATAAATTATAGAACTAGCTTGTCAAGTTCTAATATATAAATCCAATGTAGCTTAGCTACCTTGGTCTTGGCTACCTTACAGAACTGTGATTCTATAAATGAAATATAAGGAAGGAACTGATTTTGTATACTTATAGCCAGCCTCTTAAACTCTCATCATTTATAATATCTAGTCTATAGATGCTTTTGAGTTTTCTCCTTGAACAATGTTTCAGTTATCTACCACTGCATAGCAAACTACCCTAAAACTTAATGGCTTAAATTGAAGAAAGTAGGAAAAACCAGTAGACCATTCAGGTATAACCTAAATTAAATACCTTATGATTATACAGTGGAAGTGAGAAATAGATTTAAGGGCCTAGATCTGATAGATAGAGTGCCTCATGAACTATGGAATGAGGTTTGTGACGTTGTACAGGAGACAGGGATCAAGAACATCCCCATGGAAAAGAAATGCAAAGAAGCAAAATGGCTGTCTGGGGAGGCCTTCCAAATAGCTGTGAAAAGAAGAGAAGCAAAAAGCAAAGGAGAAAAGGAAAGATATAAGCATCTGAATGCAGAGTTCCAAAGAATAGCAAGAAGACATAAGAAAGCCTTCCTCGGTGATCAATGCAAAGAAATAGAGGAAAACAGCAGAATGGGAAAGACTAGAGATCTCTTCAAGAAAATTAGAGATACCAAGGGTACATTTCATGCAAAGATGGGCTCAATAAAGGACAAAAATGGTTTGGACCTAACAGAAGCAGAAGATATTAAGAAGAGGTGGCAAGAATACACAGAAGAACTGTATAAAAAAGATCTTCACGACCCAGATAATCACAATGGTGTGATCACTGACCTAGAGCCAGACATCCTGGAATGTGAAGTCACGTGGGCCTTAGAAAGCATCACTACGAACAAAGCTAGTGGAGGTGATGGAATTCCCGTTGAGCTACTTCTAATCCTGAAAGATGATGCTGTGAAAGTGCTGCACTCAATATGCCAGCAAATTTGGAAAACTCAGCAGTGGCCACAGGACTGGAAAAGGTCAGTTTTCATTCCAATCCCAAAGAAAGGCAATGCCAAAGAATGCTCAAACTACCACACAATTGCACTCATCTCACATGCTAGTAAAGTAATGCTCAAGATTCTCCAAGCCAGGCTTCAGCAATAGGTGAACCGTGAACTTCCTGATGTTCAAGCTGGTTTTAGAAAAGGCAGAGGAACCAGAGATCAAATTGCCAACATCCGCTGGATCATGGAAAAAGCAAGAGAGTTCCAGAAAAACATCTATTTCTGCTTTATTGACTATGCCAAAGCCTTTGACTGTGTGGATCACAATAAACTGTGGAAAATTCTGAAAGAGATGGGAATACCAGACCACCTGACTTGCCTCTTGAGAAATCTGTATGCAGGTCAGGAAGCAACAGTTCGAACTGGACATGGAACAACAGACTGGTTCCAAATAGGAAAAGGGGTACGTCAAGGCTGTATATTGTCACCCTGCTTATTTAACTTATATGCAGAGTACATCATCAGAAACGCTGGACTGGAAGAAACACAAGCTGGAATCAAGATTGCTGGGGGAAATATCAATAACCTCAGATATGCAGATGACACCACCCTTATGGCAGAAAGTGAAGAGGAACTAAAAAGCCTCTTGATGAAGGTGAAAGAGGAAGAGTGAAAAAGTCGGCTTAAAGCTCAACATTCAGAAAACGAAGATCTGGTCCCATCACTTCATGGGAAATAGATGGGGAAACAGTGGAAACAGTGTCAGACTTTATATTTCTGGGCTCCAAAATCAGTGCAGATGGTGACTGCAGCCATGAAATTAAAAGACACTTACTCCTTGGAAGGAAAGTTATGACCAACCTAGATAGCATATTCAAAAGCAGAGACATTACTTTGCCAACAAAGGTTCGTCTAGTCAAGGCTATGGTTTTTCCAGTGGTCATGTATGGATGTGAGAGTTGGACTGTGAAGAAGGCTGAGTGCCGAAGAATTGATGCTTTTGAACTGTGGTGTTGGAGAAGACTCTTGAGAGTTCCTTGGACTGCAAGGAGATCCAACCAGTCCATCCTAAAGGAGATCAGTCCTGGGTGTTCTTTGGAAGGAATGATGCTAAAGCTGAAACTCCAGTACTTTGGCCACCTCATGGGAAGAGTTGACTCATTGGAAAAGACTCTGATGCTGGGAGGGATTGGGGGCAGGAGGAGAAGGGGACGACAGAGGATGAGATGGCTGGATGGCATCACTGACTCGATGGACGTGAGTCTGAGTGAACTCCGGGAGTTGGTGATGGACAGGGAGGCCTGGTGTGCTGCGATTCATGGGGTGGCAAAGAGTTGGACACGACTGAGCGACTGAAGTGAACTGAACTGATTCTGTGGTTTGACTGGGCTCAACTGAAATAATGAAAAGCAAGTTCACAGAATTTTTCCTAGGAATCAAAACACATTCCAAGCAGAATAAATAAAAAGAAATTCACACCAATACACATTATACTTAAGCTTCAGAACACCAAAGATAAAAGAGCTGGTGGTGAGCAGCGCCCATGTGCTGACAGCTGACAGCCAGCACCTATTCCACCATGAGTTACTCACTTTGCACACCACAGCCGAGTCCAGCCTTGAGATGAGTACATCCCAACTCAACATCATGTGGAACAGAAAGAAAGGACTACCCAGCTACTGTTGGCAATTAGCCTTAGGCAACCCAACCCTACTGCGTGCTGTGGCTCCAGCTCAGGGTGGGTTTGCTTATTTTCTGAAAGAGAAGAGTTCTCAAAGATCCACCCCACCCCACCCCATTCCTGTGAGACCAGCAGTGTCTTCCATAGCGTGTCTCTTCCAGACTTTAGGTATTCCATGCAAGATCATCACTGAAGCTCCTAATGAGCCCAAGGTGTTGGAAGCAGAACTCCTAAGCCGTTTTACACAGATGAAGACCAAGTACGTAAATAAATGTGTACACTTTCATATTATAGAACCCATCTTTTGCTTCTTTATAGAATTCATATTTTTGGAGGCAAAATCCGAACCTTATCAATTCTTGACATGACTTTAGTAACGTTCTTACTGGCTTTCTACTCATCATCAGATCAGATCAGATCAGTCGCTCAGTCGTGTCCGACTCTTTGCAACCCCATGAATCGCAGCACACCAGGCCTCCCTGTCCATCACCAACTCCCGGAGTTCACTCAGACTCATGTCCATCGAGTCAGTGATGCCATCCAGCCATCTCATCCTCTGTCGTCCCCTTCTCCTCCTGCCCCCAATCCCTCCCAGCATCAGAGTCTTTTCCAATGAGTCAACTCTTCCCATGAGGTGGCCAAAGTACTGGAGTTTCAGCTTTAGCATCATTCCTTCCAAAGAACACCCAGGACTGATCTCCTTTAGGATGGACTGGTTGGATCTCCTTGCAGTCCAAGGAACTCTCAAGAGTCTTCTCCAACACCACAGTTCAAAAGCATCAATTCTTCGGCACTCAGCCTTCTTCACAGTCCAACTCTCACATCCATACATGACCACTGGAAAAACCATAGCCTTGACTAGACGAACCTTTGTTGGCAAAGTAATGTCTCTGCTTTTGAATATGCTATCTAGGTTGGTCATAACTTTCCTTCCAAGGAGTAAGCGTCTTTTAATTTCATGGCTGCAGTCACCATCTGCACTGATTTTGGAGCCCAGAAATATAAAGTCTGACACTGTTTCCACTGTTTCCCCATCTATTTCCCATGAAGTGATGGGACTGGATGCCATGATCTTCGTTTTCTGAATGTTGAGCTTTAAGCCAACTTTTTCACTCTCCACTTTCACTTTCATCAAGAGGCTTTTGAGTTCCTCTTCACTTTCTGCCATAAGGGTGGTGTCATCTGCATATCTGAGGTTATTGATATTTCTTCCGGCAATCTTGATTCCAGCTTGTGTTTCTTCCAGTCCAGCGTTTCTCATGATGTACTCTGCATATAAGTTAAATAAACAGGGTGACAATATACAGCCTTGACGAACTCCTTTTCCTATTTGGAACCAGTCTGTTGTTCCATGCCCAGTTTGAACTGTTGCTTCCTGATCTGCATACAGATTTCTCAAGAGGCAAGTCAGGTGGTCTGGTATTCCCATCTCTTTCAGAATTTTCCACAGTTGATTGTGATCCACACAGTCAAAGGCTTTGGCATAGTCAATAAAGCAGAAATAGATGTTTTTCTGGAACTCTCTTGCTTTTTCCATGATCCAGCGGATGTTGGTAATTTGATCTCTGGTTCCTCTGCCTTTTCTAAAACCAGCTTGAACATCAGGAAGTTCACGGTTCACCTATTGCTGAAGCCTGGCTTGGAGAATCTTGAGCATTACTTTACTAGCGTGTGAGATGAGTGCAATTGTGTGGTGGTATGAGCATTCTTTGGCATTGCCTTTCTTTGGGATTGGAATGAAAACTGACCTTTTCCAATCCTGTGGCCACTGCTGAGTTTTCCAAATTTGCTGGCATATTAAGTGCAGCACTTTCACAGCATCATCTTTCAGGATTTGGAATAGCTCAACTGGAATTCCATCACCTCCACTAGCTTTGTTCGTAGTGATGCTTTCTAAGGCCCACTTGACTTCACATTCCGGGATGTCTGGCTCTAGGTCAGTGATCACACCATCGTGAATATCTGGGTCGTGAAGATCTTTTTTGTACAGTTCTTCTGTGTATTCTTGCCATCTCTTAATATCTTCTACTCATCATACTCTCTTTCAATCCATCTTCAGTCAACTATGTAATCTTTTACAAAATGGAATCTGCTTCTAAAACTCCCCTTATTAATCTACTTCGGTGAGTCCCATCTGCCTTTCAGAAAAAATACTTCCTGCCAGCCTTATCTCCCATACTACCTGGCCTTACAAAGCTGCTTGTTTTCTCACTGCTTCACTCATCGGCATGCGCCATGCTTCACCTCAAAACACATGTCACCCACCTGGCAAATGGTGTATCCTTTAAGATCAGATCTGGGGTTATCCCAGGTCCTAGGAATATTTCCTAAGACTCTCCCAGCCCCAGATCTCTTTATATCTTGGTCTTACTCAGTCCCTATTTCTCAAAGCACCCTCAGCTCTCATTTCTTATACTGTGCTCTCTCTTGCCTCTAGATTTTTGCACGTTTTTCCTGCTGATAAACTCTCCCTTCAATTTCTCTCAAAAACGACTCATTTTTCAAAGTTCAGTTTAAAATCAGTTTTTCCTCCTGTGACATCACCCTATTCCCTCTCTAAGCTAGCCTTAAAACTATGCACATGCCTCTACCCGAGACCCTCACAAACTCTGTGACGGTTTGCTTACCTCATCCACTGGGCTGTGAGCATCCACACTAGTCATTTCTGAATCCCACAACCTAGTACAGAGCCTGGCACACCGCAAACATCCCTAAAGATTGTTGCATGGATACATTTGGAAAACAAATTACAAAAGAAGCACAACTTCTGGCTTCATTACATAAAAAATGCATTTTCTGCGTATCTCTGCCCTGGCCTCAAAGAAAAACAAATTTAACACTAAACTCTGGGAAAAGCAAACAGGCCAGAAAGGGAAGTTTTGATTAGAGGCTAGCCTATGTTTCTGAACTGTGGTGCTGGAAAAAGCTCTTCAGAGTCCCTTGGACAACAAGGAGATCAAACCAGTCCATCCGAAAGGAAATCAGCCCTGAATATTCATTGGAAGGACTGATGCTGAAGCTGAAGCTCCAATACTTTGGCTACCTGATGCAAAGAATGGACTCAATGGAAAAGACTTTGATGCTGGGAAAGACTGAAGGCAGGAGAAGTGGATGACAGATGATGAGATGGTTGGATGGTATCACCAACTCAATGGACATGAGTTTGAGCAAGCTGCGGGAGTTGGTGATGGACAGGGAAAGCTGGCGTGCTGCAATCCATGGGGTCGCAAAAGAATCAGACACAACTGAGCGACTGAACTGAACTATGCATTCTCAGTGGGCACTAGGACTCCCAAGGAAATAAGAATTGACCCTTGAGTATAAAATAATATTACACTTCTGATATATAAAACACATATATACATACACTATATAAATCAATAAACAGTACATCTGTGATACTAAAATTTCATGGGGTAGTTGACTCATTGGAAAAGACCCTGATGCTGGGAGAGATTGGGGGCAGGAGGAGAAGGGAACAACAGAGGATGAGATGCCTGGATGGCATCACCGACTCGATGCACATGAGTTTGGGTGAACTCTGAGAGTTGGTGATGGACAGGGAGGCCTGGCGTGCTGTGATTCATGGGGTTGCAAAGAGTCGGACACGACTGAGCAACTGAACTGAACTGAGGTGAAATTAGGGGGAAAAAGTATCTTAAAAAGCTCTTTACGGAGGAAAGAATGAAAAAATTTGAGAAACATGAGTCTAGTCTAAGACAGGTAGGCCCCTGCTTCCTTGATTCTAAGTACAATGTCTCAGGAAAACATAAGAGATGGCCCTTGTATTTCTCGCTACCAACTTCTTAGGTAAAACATAGTTATGCAAACTCCTTTTTAAGCCCACCTCCTTTCCTGTCTAAGCACTGATCATATCTCGGCTTTATCCCCAAGCCAAAGCTCTACCTTCTGCTCTAACATTCTCTCAAACCATATCTGATGTTTTAGTTCAAATGTATTTGGTGAGGTACATGCATTAACCCCACCTCTTCTCCATTCCAAGCTATAAAGTTCCAAATGAGCAATTATTTAACTTGAGCTCTGTTAATCACATTTCTTTTCTCACCTTCATCTCTCATCATTCTACAACAGAAACTAAAAGAGGGATGAGAGCTGCTTTAAAAAAAATTTAATGGCTTCTTTTCTGAAAAATAATGAATGCTTTTCCAATGTAAATAATCAATGTGGACTTATCTGGTAGGTCCAGAAAAGTACTGATTCTACTTCCATCTGACCATCCTCTCCACTTCCGTTCCTATCACTGGAGTCTAGCCGTCATTACTTTTTGGACAACAGCTTTCTAGTATGTCTTATCTCTAATCTGCCCTCCACAGAAGTTGTCTTCTTAAAACATATACCCAAGATACTCTTTTTCCAAACAAAAACCTTCACCAATAAATCATTCATTGGCAAATACCTAGTATCTATCATGTGCCAGCAACTATGCTGGTCTCTGCAGAGTCCATAGATAACAATGGCGACGACCACTGCCCTCATGGAGCCTATAATCAGGGGTGGGAGACAACATGAAATGAGGAGACAAACATAACTGCAAATTGTGTTGAGTGCTAAACACAAAGCAACAACCACAAAATAACAGTGCTTTTAAAAAAGAAAAATAATGAAGACAGGTCTACTTTAGATTGGGCCAGCGAAGGCTTCTCTAAGGAGGCGTGATTTAAACTGAGATTGCAAGGGGGAAAAGCTGCTAGGTCAAAAGGTGCAGGGAGAAGAGAGTATTTCAGGCAGAGAAGAGTTTGGGGAAAGGGACAGGACCTAAAGCAGGAAAGATGCGGAGATGTTAAGAGGAACCAACAGTCAGGATGGCTGAAATGTACTACGGTAGAATTTGGTTCCTCACTCCCAGTGGAATAAGGTTCAGATCATTACCAAGAACTTTCACGTTCTGGCCTCGGCCCCTTTCTCACCCTCCTTTTTATTACCTTTCTCTCATGTGCTATCCACACTTTGAACACCCAACTACTCCCATTCCCACCCATAAGTGGTCACATGATGTTTCATACTTCTATGCCAGTGTTCACACTGTTGCCTCTGCCTGAAATGTTCCTTTTTTGATGTGTTTCAGGTGACACCGGGCACGATTTCATCTCTTTCATTCTCTGTGACTCCAGACCATTTAGTTTATAAAGCTTTTATACACTTTTTGATTCTATACTTTCAAGACTGATATGTATTATAAGTAGTTGTGTATGTATTTGTCTTCTCTATAAGATTAGGGCTATCAACCACATGACTTATTTTTGTATCTCTTCTTCTGATCTTCTAAACATCAAACACAATGCTCAGTAGGTTTTTGTGGATTTTAGTATAAGTTTTCATAATTAGGTTGCAGCCATAACACTTAAACTACATTATACTCGATTACTAGTATTAAACTGCAAAGATTTTTGTTTTAAAACAATAAACAGTTTGTAATCACAGCCAATTCTTTGCAAAAAATCAATAAAGATAATTAAGAAATAAAAATTAAGTAAAATATTCCTCCAGCTTCACTCAGAGTAAAACAAAGGACATTTCCCTTAATATTTACTGAGGCATGCTCTAGCAGTTTTATGGCCATAGTCAAAAGTAATCAGCAGATAAAAGAAAAACAAGCCTGCCACTTGTAAAATAACAGAGGTATATTACTTGATTAGGTCTTCTAAATGACAACTATTCCAACATCAGTGCATTCAGATACATTTAGAGAACAGTGCTAACCTCTTTTTCCCTGAGTACCATTCAATGAAGAACCAATGTAAAACAAGAGGGAGCATAGCCATAAAGCCAAGATAGAGCCAATCATAAAGTTCTGGAGACTCTGTGCAAGGCTGACAGTATTTCTGTGCATTTGTTCTCTGCCCTCTTGGACACACCTACAATATATAAGAACAGTATTTTATGTACAGATATTATTTTAGAACATTAACACCCTCCCAAAATTGTTCACTAAGATGTCACATTTCAGTTTAAACATGTGTTTACATGTGCATCTTTTAAAGATAAAAGAGAAAACATAAATAAAATTTTAAAAGTTTAAATTGTATTTGTTATACCTGCATAATAGTTACTAAAAATAGTTGACTAAGTTACATGAAAATCTAGTCATTAACCCCATATAAAAACTGTAGAGAAATGCTCTGGAGTTGTAATGTTAAATTTTTGTCCAAGTCACTTTTCTATATTAATAAAAATTAGAAATTATTAAATTATCCATTAAAAAATACTTAGTAACTGTGACTGTCACAAAGATGTATTATAGACAATATGACAACACAAATGAGAATTTTATTAATGCCTCCATATTCTTTTTTAGGTTGAAATACACTGAAGAAAAAAGTTATTCTGCATGTCCCAATATTTCAGAAGCAAACAGATTTTACAAATGAAATATCATACCAAGTTAAGACTTACCCCACATTCTCCATATATTTCAGTTGAGCCATTTTTAAATAACAGGGTCTTCCCACAATAAAGTCCAAGGCATGCTGGTTGAATATCGACAGCTTTTTAAAAACAAATGCCAGTATAGTAACATCTTTTGTGATTATAAAAAATTAGGTAATAACAGCTGAAACAGTTGGCAGAAATTATCTCAACACAGTTTCAAGGAAAAAAATATGCATTAGACAAAAGTCTTGATGCAGGTATTTAGTTCTCCTTTTACACTGTGACGCTACTGAAGATTCCATGGAACCTTGTTGCTAATGCTGTTCCTGAAGATCAAGGTCTACAGCAAGGCAGACTCTGCCCAGGACTCAGAGCCTAGCCTGGAATGTCTCCAATGCTCCAGCCAGTCACTCACCTTGACTGGATGGTCTAGACTTTTGAATTTCCCCCCCTTTTTTTTTTTAAACTAGAGGATTAATAGAGGATTTCTGCCCCAAAAGAACATTAAGTCATGCCTTAAAACACATGAAAATTATCATCACCTCCCTTCATGACAGAACACATTTTAATGCCAGAAAAGCAGAAAGGACACAATTTCAGAATAAAAGGACTTTAAGGTAAATAAATTCACTTTATAAGAAGCCTAGTATCCTAACTTTGATCATTTTTGTAGAGGACAGGTGAAAATTTCATCAAGGCTGTCACTGGGCCTCTGACCAGTACTTAGGAAGCACTGCCTTAGAATCAACCCTCCGATCTCAAGCCTTAGACAACATACAAAGCAGCTCTTTTTAACCAAAAACTCAGGGCTGATTGCCTTTGACCTCACCTAGAGGGAAAAGTTATCATCAAAGGAATTTTTTTCATCAGTGACATCTGATTCCCTTCAATCACTGATTTGTTCACTCAATAAACATGCATTAAGTGTGATTCCACCGGTGAGAGACCCGGATAGATCCACAGCGGAACACGACAGAGGCCATACCCTCAAAGAACCCACACCCTACTGTGGAATAAGTCCTGGTCAAACATGAATTTGGGAAATTAAGCTTTTCCTGAAAAATCATTTCCCAAATTCTTCATGAATTCACAATCTAGAGACTGCCTGATCCACAATACTTTCTTCTATCAAATTGGAGTAGATTCTTCTTTCTCCTTGTGCTGTTGAGAAAAATAGAAATAGCACAGACTAAAATGCCTCAAGTTTAATATGTTCACCTTTGTCAAATTTCTGACTTAAAAAAAAAAAAAAACCCATAGGCTTCTTTACCTTGGCATTTAAAACTTTTTTCACTATCGCAGTCACTTCTTTTCATTTATTATTTATGTATTTATATTTATTTATTATTTTTGGCTGCCCTGGGTCCTCGCTGCTGCTCTCTGGCTTGCCGCGAGCTTCTTCCTTGTTGCGGCCTCTCCTTGCCAAGCACTGGGCTCTAGAGCCCTGGCTCAGCAGTTGCGGTGCAGGGGCTTAGTTGCTCTGGGGCATGTAGGATAGTCTCAGACCAGAGACTGAACCCCTGTGCCCTGAATTGGCTGGCAGATTCGTAACCACTGGACCACTAGGAAAGCTCAGCACTTATTTTTAAATCAACTGTAATCATAAACTAATAGACTAAAATTAACAGACCAAAAACTAATAGACCAAAGCGAGTTGTTTCAGATTTTTTGAGAACGCAGAAGTTAAAAAATTGGAAACTTCTTCTATACCAATTTTGCATCTAACAGTTGCTTAATAAATACATGACTGTAAATAATCTACGATTTCTCAAAACCAAAGACCTGAAAATCAGCAATGATAAATTGAAAGCAAAAGCTTATTGTTTAGTCGCTCAGTCGTTTCCGACAGTTTTGCGACCCCAAAGACTGTAACCTGCCAGGATCCTCTGTCCATGGGATTGCCCAGACAAGAATACTGGGGTGGGTTGCCATTTCCTTCTCCAATAAGCAAAAGCTTACTGTCCACTAAGAAAAAAACCAAACAACCCTACCTCCCACTGTCCGCTCACTTTCCCCTTTTATTTCCTATAGTAAAGGAGATCTGAATTTTTAACTGTTTTGCAACCTTCATGGTCCTTTGGGAACGGCCCCCAAAACTTACGTTTGATGCTGAAGCAAGACACAACAGTAAAGCAGCATTAATTTCTGCTTTCTTTACTGTTTTCCTGCACTTAACGCTTGCCCTTTAAATTGTCAAGTTAACCCTCAGGAATATTAAACAAAGGGACTGAAAAAAGGAATTGAGGTGACATTTTGAATAAACAAAGGCCTGGCCTTTCCCGCGTACGCAGCCGGCCTTCTCTTTGCAGTCGGTTCCCCAGTTCGGTTTGCCTGGGGCAGAGACTATCCCCATCCCACCTCGGTCCGGCCAAAAACGCGTGGGAACAAAGGACAAGGACTCGCCGCTATCCGGAGGCCACCCGCTGGAGCCGAGCGCAAAGCTGGCAGCGTAGGGTAGAGGCAGGGACTAAGATAAACGCTTCCCAGGACCTTGGCGACCACTCACCCATCAGCAGCTTGTAGGTTTCCTTGGAGAGACTCGCAGATTAGCAGACCAAGCCACGGCGCCCGGACGTCCGGGCCAAAGCGCCCTCGACGGCTCCGCCTCCTGGTAACCCGGGCGACCGCTCCGAAGCCCCGCCCCTCCTCGCGCTTCCGGGTCTCGGCTCGGAGGCCCGGCCCCCTGAGCCGGGGAGGCGGCCTGTGTTTTTATCGCGGACAGAGCGGGTGGGTTCGCAGCGTGAAGCGCGTGTCTGCGTGGAGGTAGAGTTCTCTCCCGGAGGCAGACTATGGCGGGCCCGCTGACTGTGCCCTGGATGCCTCCACATGACCCGGGGACGCCGGCGCTGTCGGTGGTGGACATGCACACAGGCGGCGAGCCCCTGCGCATTGTGCTGGCGGGGTGTCCGGAGGTGGTCGGCCCCACGCTGCTGGCCAAGCGGCGCTACATGCGCCAGCACCTTGACCATGTGCGGCGACGGCTCATGTTCGAACCCCGGGGGCACCGGGACATGTACGGAGCTGTGCTGGTGCCGAGCGAGCTGCCCGACGCGCACCTGGGCGTCCTGTTCCTGAACAACGAGGGCTACAGTTCTATGTGCGGCCACGCTGTGCTGGCGCTGGGCCGCTTTGCGCTCGACTTCGGGCTGGTGCCGGCGCCCCCGTCCGACGCCCAAGAGGCCCTGGTCAACATCCATTGCCCGTGTGGGCTGGTGGCCGCTTTCGTGGAGTGCGAGGGCGGCCGCAGTCGCGGCCCGGTGCGCTTCCACAGTGTCCCGGCCTTCGTGCTGGCCACAGGTAACCGGCAGGACCCTTCCGGCCCTGCAGCCGGGGACCCAACTAATTACACTAACTGTCTCTGTGGGCTAGAGCCCACGAGCGCAACTAACCCACCCCACAAGCTTTTACAATCAAACAGAAGGTAATTCTAAATCCCTGCAAATGTATGTCAGCATCTTAGCCTTGTGAATTTGTGTGGTGCATGCAATTTGGGGCTTCTCTAGTGGCTCAGCAGTAGAGAATCCACCTGCCAGTGCTGAAGACAGGAAGCTAGGTTGGGAAGATCCCCTGGAGAAGGTAATGGCAGCTCACGCCGGTATTTTTGTCTGGGAAATCCCATGGACAGAGAAGCCTGGCAGGCTGCAGTCCATGGAGTCGCAAAGAGTGGGGCACGACTTAGCCATTCAACAACAATACTCATATTGACTATCTCGCTGACGTGTCCATCTGTTATTTGGGGAGAGCCTCGAGGAGTACAGAATTACGTGTTTCCCTTACTCAACGCTTCGTTCCCCTCTCTCAGGCATTCCAGAAGATTTTGCAGTTGGATAAAGCAGGGTCCACTAGGATCAAGGAAAGTGCAAAGAGCAACCACGTACCAGGCTCCAGGATGGCTCAGAATATGCTTGCTGAGCACGTTATCGACCCCTGACAAGTTAGTAAACACAGGTTGCTGGAGCTCATCTGTAAAAAGTGTCTTCCCCACTTCTTGGGGGAAGAATTAAATCTTTTCAAGAATATACAGCTGTTGCTGCTCTTACTTTTTAATAACAGGAAAAAGTGTCTGGGTCCAAATCCTGACTTCTTTTTAAAGCTATGCAGCCTGATTCGCTTTCCATTCCTACTGTGTCTTCATTTTTATCTCAGTTGAGTGTTTTTGAGGATTTTGTATACGTGAATGCAAGGTACCTAGAAGTTTAAAAAATGACTTAGCAGCAGCAGCAGAGATACAAAGACTGCAGAATATTTCAGGTTGCTAGTTCTCTAGGAGTGCAGAGCCTTGAAAAGGTTTTGGTGGGTTCTCTAGTACAGAGCCTGTATGTCATGCTAAACAATGTAATTATAATGCTTACAAAGAGGGAGATCCTTAAAAATCCTATCAGTGAAGGCTGAATTCTATCAGAGGAGGCTTTAGTAGTCTGACTAGAACTGAGCTGGGTGCTAATTTAGTCAGTACAGGTATAGAGTTATCACTCCTTTTCTTCAAAGACTTCAAGCCATGCAAATCATTCTGTTAATTTAATCTTGAGCCTCTGGATGGATTGGGGTTCCCAATTAACCTGTTTATGAATGTTATGAACCATGCAGTAGTAGCCCAGGCGTTTGAGAGTCTTAGAACAGCCTCAGGCAACTGAAACACACAAGTTGGTAAAAGAATGCCACTGGGAAAACTGATTATCATTTGCCCAGAAGAAATGGTGTCACATCGGATTGGGAGGGCACATAAGGGAGATGAGAATTTATGTTAGGGTTGCATCTTTAAAAACCTCAACTGTTAACTGGCTTGGTTACCTGACTCCTCCCGCCTGCCCCCAAACGCCAGGCCACCCCAGCAGCGGATTAGAAGCACTCTAGGTTTTGTGGGAAATGACAGCTGGCAGCAGGATCACCAGCTGTGTACATCATAGTTGGGGGTTGGTTAGGGTGGGAGCAGCCAATACGACCAGCACAGTAGTTCCTGAAAGCATCCTTGTGTGACCATAAAATAATCCGTGGGCATTTATGGTCACTTTGAGTCATTAAGAAAATGAAATCCTTAAATTATCTACTTTGAAAGTTGCTTAAAAGGCAGACTGATAGTGTTCAAGATCGTTGCTCTGCCCCTTCCCATCTCTGTAACCTTGTGGAAGGAATTCCATGCCTCAGTGTCATCTATAAAGAGAGGATAACAATAGTCCCCACCTCAGAGTTGCTGAGTTCATTGCTACGCCACCCAGCTAAAGTGAAAACTAATTTTCATCACTGTATTTAAGTACTAGAACAGTATGCAGTCAGTGAATGTTTGTTGAGTAAATAAATGAAACTCAGAGCAGAATATGTTCATTGGTCCTTGTAAGAGCCCTATTCCTGCTGGAAGTTAAACTTTGGGCTTTCATATTGATATTTATTGCATTCCTAATCTGCCAAGCATTCCCCACGCATTATCACATGAAATTCTCAAAACAATCCTCTTCGGAAGGAAACAGTTCCATTTTTTACATGAGGACTCCAAAGCCACACTTAGCTTTCCCCATTCTGGCAGTCCCTCATTTCCATCTATTTCCTCAGTCTCCTCTCATTAAACCTGCTTTGCACGTTGCATCAACATCAAGATAAAGCATTTTTCTCTTTTGCTGTTAAGTTCCACTGGCATGTTTTACTCTTGATTATAAATTTGCTCTGACACATTATGTGTTAAAAGGATTCTGTGATTCTGCTCTGAAACTGATAGCTCCCTGGTGTCTTTGTATGAATCACTGTGCAGAGCAAGGAGTATAAGAACTATTTTACTTTTCACAACTTAATTTCTAAATCGAGACCCCTTTACACTGTTGGTTGACTTTGCCTCATCCTTCCATGGGCCCTTTTCTGATATATGTGTGAGCAAAGGTTTCTTAAAAGTTCCATCTTGGAGACAAGGGCCTTAACCACTTGCATAGTTAACCAGGGAAACATCATCTACCCCATCCAGTGGCCCCTGCCCAGTGGCCCCTGCCCCTGTCTCCTCTCCCTCTTCCTGTGGCTATCTCTGCCACATCCCTTAGCCTCCTCACTGTGCCATGGGAAAGACCACACAGGTCTGCAGTCAGCACCTTCAGTCTCTTTTCTTGGCCTAGAGGAAATTTCTCTACTGACCAGGAGGACTATTCTCCCTTTGGGACACTCCTTTGCCAACATATCTTCTCCTGAGGTTTCCATGAACCAAAAACAGAAAGACCTGCTTTCTCCCCTGCTGTATGCCTCCCCCAGAGGCAGTGATCATTAAGCCTATTTGACTTAGGGAGGAGAAAGAGAAGAAAATGCAAAGAAAGGTCAACAGTTTTAATGTTCCCAAATATCACCAGCCCCATTCCTTTGGAAATACAAATTCAGGATTTCAAACAACTGCAGTTCAGGTGAAATTTGGGGTATGTTAGGGACTTAAAATACCGAAATAAAAACCCTGATGCAAAATGATACTGTAAAGGCCACTGATTCTATAATGGCTTTATTCTGGATATTTGCCTGCAGGTTACTTCCTTGAGATGAAAATTTCTAGATAAATAAGTATCTAAAACTTGGATAGAAAAATGTTTTTGTTTTTGTTTTTGTTTTCCATTTTGTTTTGATGTTATAGCTGAAGAAAACCAGTTTGTGAATAGGATCCCAAATCCTCACTGTTTTAAACTGCTCCCAATAGTATGAGAGGGACCTACATTTTCCTTCATAGTTTTCACACATTCATATCCCAGAGTTTCCTCTCTCTCTGCTTCAATGATGTTTTCTAGAAAAGATCCTCAGAATGGTTAACAAAATATGTAAGTATGATTTAGGAAAAACATGGCATTCAGATGTTCTAAAACTTATGTGAACCTCATTGAAGTTAAAAATAGAAAGATGTACTTAGCTAAAGGTCTGTTATTATTTACTTGATGCACATTCATTTTCAAAATTGATTTTTGCTGCATTCCTAAGATAGGAAAAAGTACTCTTCACCCCCCACCCATAAATATACATGAATTGAAAATGATGTGAATTTTATTGCTGAAATACTAAAAACAAACTCATTTTCAAACACATCTCTTTTAGATCTCCTGGTGGATGTTCCTGGTCATGGGAAGGTGGTGGTGGACGTTGCCTATGGTGGTGCATTTTATGCATTTGTCAGTGCTGAAAAGTTAGGACTCGATGTTTGTTCTGCAAAGACAAGGGACCTCGTGGCTGCAGCAAGTGCAGTGACAGAGGCAGTGAAGGCTCAGGTCAGTACCGACGCTGCCGCCACAGCTGATGGCCTCCCCTGTGACATGGAGGAGATACAAATGACATGTCTACAGAAATTAAATATCTCTACATTTAGATCACTAGTCGTACTAAGAATAGGGTGCCGGTTGTAATCTTAAACTCTAGAGCAAGACTACCTGGGTGTTGTGGATTTGCCATTTGTAACTTGTGTAACCTTGAACAAGTCACATTGCCTCCATGTGCCTCAGTTTTCCGATCTGTAAATGGAAATTATGAAATTGGTGCTTCATAGGGAGTTGTAAGTCAGTACGTGTAAAGGACTTAGAATAGTGCCTTCACCACAGTAAATGTTCAACAAATGACAACTGTTAACTTTAAGAATAAGTAATAATATAATTTGTGGTTATTTAAACAAATAGAAAATAGATAATATTACACTTTGAAATGCTTTAGATATACGTGGTCATTCTGCACAACTTGAAAATAGTGAATGTCAAATATAGCTGACAAAATAGATTTCATTAAATCTGATCAGAATGTCTCTTATTTCACAGAGAATATTAATTCCTAGTTAGTGAATTTTTTTTCTATATTGCTGAGAAGTAATAACTCCAAGTAATAACTCAAGTAACTCCAGTTTGACTTGGGAAAACTGTTGTTATAAAATCAGTTTAGATAATAAGTAATTCTAGAATATTCTTTCACTTCTAGCACAAGTCTGACATTTTACCTAATTGGGACCTGTATATAAAACTCATATACATACTTGAATGTTTTAGCATATGAAAATTTAATTATCATTCTAAGTAAAAAATAACTTAGGAAAGATAGAATCTGGAATACTTCTACTAATAATTATTTAAGGCCTATTTAATATATCTGAGGCTTTAATTTAACATAGTAACCTATAACTTTATAACCTAAATGGCAAAATGAAAATATATCTATAAACCCTGTTCTAAATTATCATTTTTCCAGGACTTCCAATACAAATATGGAGAATTATTTTATCATGAAAACTTCTGAAACTCTGGACTTATATCTGTTTTCTGTTCCACTAAGCAGACAGCTAATAGTTTGAGTTAACAATTTGACACAAAATAATTTGACCTTATTTTTTAATAAAATCAAGAGGAAAAGGCATTGTTTTCTTAATAAAAGGAGGAAGTTTGAACGTCTCATTAAAGCTAGAACATCTCACTAAGGTGGTAAGGGATGGACTTTGAGGGAGGAAGGGTTCTGAGGAAAATATGAGAAGTTCTGTCGGTGATGAAGCAGGCAGTAGGTCTACTTTGTGTGAATTGCTGACCACTTGGGAGCCTGGTGGGCTGCCATCCATGGGGTTGCACAGGGTCGGACATGACTGAAGCGACTTAGCAGCAGCAGCAGCAGCAGCATCCTGCTTATGCAGATTTAGGCAAAGGCCATTTGGGAGGGAAGGGGGCTAAAGTAGATGTAGTATAAATTTGTCCTTATCCTTTTAACAAACATTTACCAAGGACTTATTGTATGTCAGATACTATGTTAGATGCTGGCGACCAGAGGAAGAACAAACCCCACCACCTTCAAGAGCTCAGTCTAGTGGGGGCAGCATCCCTGTGTGTGGTGTGATGTGATGGTGCTATCATGGAGCGGGGCATGGGGGCTTTAAGGGGATGGAGAACAAAGGTCCAATATGCAGGCTTCTTGAACTGGGTTATAGATGGACTCCTTGGATTTTAAGACTCCAATCTCTTCAACTGCTTTAAATGATAGGTAAGTGCTAGGGGAATGTACTAACCATCGGGATACAGTAGAAGTAAGATTATAGTCATCTTGGCCAGGCTAACAGACGTTACAGAAATCCAGAAGTTAAACAACCAGACCTCCTAAGAAGAATAGGAAGCATTGCACATTTGAGCCAGACCTAGCTTTACTGCTCATGTGACTTAGCTGCCCTGCCATTGCCTGCTTCTGTGTGTACCTGCTGCTTCAGTCTGTTATAATAAGCCTTTTTTGCCCCATCCAGTTGCTTCTCTTAACCTAAGATCTTCTGCAACCTTATACTTTTTGCTTGCTCATGGCCTCTTACAGTTCTTGTGTTTATCAGTGATATTAATTTCAGCTCTAGATACTCATTGCTTAACTTTGCTGCATTATCCTCTTCAAGTTCCTTAGGGTGAGATAAGGATAGCCTTTCTCTTCCTGTTTGAGCAGCCATGGCTGGCCTGTGAATTGACTGTCCTGGGGTCAATGCTGAGGTCAGTGCTTCAAAGAGTGCATATGTTTGGGGGTTAAGTATATAAAATACAGCTGTTCCTTTAGTAGAGGATATGTGCAGGATGACCTCCTTAGAAAGGGCTCAAAGTGTAAGAATCATAACTTCCAACAAAAGTATCTTTATTCATCTAGAAAAATGCGTAATTTCTAATATCAATATTTAGTGTTGTGACCCAAAAAATATTTTTTAAAATGATAAATATGGATAAATTATATCTGAGAGTACCCCATATCTGTTATTTAAAAGATAGATTTGAATGAAAATATTTATTTTACATGTGGTGGTTATTTTATTTACAGTTTAAAATTAATCATCCTGACAGCGAAGACCTTGCTTTTCTATATGGAACTATATTAACAGATGGAAAAGACACTTACAATGAGGAACCAACCACCAATATCTGTGTGTTTGCAGATGAACAGGTATTAAAGCTGGGATTTTTAGACACAGCCAGGTAATATGGAACTAGAACACTGTGAACACTATCTTCATTTATTCTGAAACAGGTTGACAGAAGTCCTACCGGCTCAGGAGTGACAGCCCGAATTGCCCTTCAGTATCACAAAGGACTTCTAGAACTGAACCAGACCAGAGCCTTTAAAAGCAGTGCAACTGGCTCAGTATTCACAGGGAAGGCTGTGAGGGTGAGTGGTACCTGTAGCTTCTTGTCTGTAAATATCTTACTTTTGATTCTGGAGACCTGAGTTGGATGTTAGATAAGTTTTTTCATTAAGCTCTTAGAAGAGGACTGAAAAAGGACTGACAAAGGACACAGGACTGAAAAAACTTCTGTTCAACTAGGATATTGGTTTTCAAAGTATGGAAAGGACCTTGGGGGTCCTATCCATGGGTCCACAAGGTCAAAGCTGTATTCATAATAATATTGAGATGTTGCTTGCTCTTCACTTTCATCATTTCACAAATGTACAGTGAAATTTCCCGGGAGCTACATGGTATGTGATATCTTAACTGATTGAATGCAGAAGCAAAAATGAGAATTTAGCTGCCTTTAGTTAAGCCAGACATTAAAGAGGTTTGTGAAAATGTAAAAAATGCCATGTTTCCCATTACATTTTTTGTTGTTGGCAGCTGTAGCTATTTTCACAAAAATTTGTTTATTACAACATGCAACAGATTGATTATTTATAAATGAATTAATGAACAAATATGTTTACTTTCCAATATAGAAAATATTAATTGATATAACCTAAAATACTCTTTGAGGTCCATATTCATTTTAGGATTGTTTGTTCTGGTTCTGTAAAAAATGGCCTAGTATTTTGATAGAGATTGCATTAAATCTGTACATTACTTTGGGTGCTATGGCCATTTTAATAATATTGTGTTTTCCAGTCCAAGAGCATGGAATATTTTTTTGTTTCTTTACATCATCTTCAGTTTCTTTAATCCATGTGTTATGGCTTTCAGTATATAGGTCTTTCACCTCCTTGGTTAAGTTTATTCCTAGGTATTTTTTGACCCAGTTTTAAATGAGATTTTTTTTTTTTTTTACTTTTTCTGATATTTCATTATTAGTGTATAGAAATGTGACAAATTTCTGTATATTAATCTTATATCCTGCAACTTAGAACTTTATTAGTGCCAATAGTTTTAGGGTGGAGACTTTAGGGTTCTCTATATAGAGTATCATGTCATCTGCAAATAGTGACAGCTTAGCTCTTCCTTCCCAATTTGGATATATATTTTTTTCATATGTGATTGCTATGGCTAAGATTTCTGATACTAGGTTAAACATAAGTGGCATAAATGGGCAACCTTGTCTTGTTTCTGAATTTATCAGAAAGGCTTTCAGCTTTTCACCATTGAGTATTATATTGGCTGCAGGTTTGTCATAAGTGGTCCTTATTCTGTTGAGATATGTTCTCACTATACCCACTTTGATGAACATTTTAATTATGAATGGATGTTTAATATTCTGGGATGCTTTTTCTGCATCTATTGAGATGATTATGTGGTTTTTGTCTTTCCTTTTGTTAATGTAGTGTATCACATTGATTGATTTGTGTATGTTGAACCATCCTTGTGACCCTGGTATAAATCCAACATTGTCATGGTATATGATCTTTTTTTTTTGTATTGTTGGATTGGTTTGTTGAGGATTTTGGCCACTATATTCATCAAAGATATTTACCCGAATTTTCTACTTTTTTAGTGTCTTGGTCTGGTTTTTCTATTAAGGTAATGGCTGGTGATATCCTCAAATCTTAGGGTATAAAGGGATCCTGAGACCAAAATGTTTGAGAACCATTAAACTAGGTTTTGGATTTTTTTTTGTTTTTATTCTATAAGAATATTCCATTTTATATAGTAAGATGTGAAAGTGCTGAAAAGTTGTGGAAAGTAGAGTTCTTATTAACATAGTGCTAAGTATCTTCAGTCATGTCCAACCCTTTGAGACCCCATGGACTTTAGCCCACCAGAGTCCTCTGTCCATAGGATTCTCCAGGCAAGAATACTGGAGTGGGTTGCCATTTCCTTCTCCGGGGGATCTCGCCAACCCAGGGATCCAACCCAGGTCTCTTAAGTCTCCTGCATTGGCAACTGAGTTTTTACCACTAGTGCCACCTGGGTACCCCATATTAATATAATATAATCAAATTTTAAATGTGCTAGCAGAGCTAATTAATGAATTTACTCATAATAGTAAGTGAAATCTACTATAGTATGATTAAATTTGCATCTGATAAATTAATATACTCACAAAGAGTCCTTTAATATAGCAAATAATTTATCCTAATAAAGATTTTAAATCTAATATAGTGGTTTTAAAGTTTTGTTTTTCTGAATACCGAATTTTTTTTAAGTTAGGGATTTCTACACAATACAGTAATCTTAATGGAATACCATATTATATGCAGAAATTTGAACTACAGTGTCTTCAAGTCTGAGATTTAAGATAAAATAGTAATTGTCAACATTTATTTGGTGGTTCACTACGTGTTAATTTCTAAGCTCAGCACTGCATATATACCATCTCATGTAATTCTCACAAGAATCCTATGAAAATTTAGAGTTTAGATACTTTGCTAGAGGTCAAACAGACAGCAGAGCCAAGCTATGAAGATGGGTCCCTCTCAGCAGACCCTGTACTATTAAACACCATATTTTCTTGCTCTTAGGCAAAACATTTGATGCAGATGGCAGTTTCACCCATGTGAGAAGGAACTCTATTCTCAACCACCCAAATCTTCATCCCTACCATGCTTATCTGTGCCTCTCCCAAGTCTAACACTGTCCACTAAACTTATTTCAAGATGATTGTCCCAGAGATACCTCAACTCATTAAAATGTTCTTCCTTCCTAAATATGTTCTTTCCTATCTCATTCCCCATCTTGGTTAATGGTGGCACAGCTGCACTTCCAGGCTAGACACCGTGGTCATATTTAACTCATCTCTCTTCTCACCACCTGTGTACATCAGCCCCCAGGTCTATCAATTCTGCCTCCAAAGTATCTCTATATTTTGTTCTGCATTCTCACTAAAAACTGCCCTCCTGTCTCTAGATTTAATTGATGAAATAAAGTTGCCTCTTAACAGGTTGCTGGGTTTCTAGTCTCTCTCTTCCCTAATTAGTTCCCCACTTTACAGCTAATCTAAAAACATGAATACAGTCACTTCCCTTAAAAGCTTCCCAATTGCCCATATGATCACTGTACTCAGTTGCATCCAACTCTTTTCGATGCTATGAACTAAAGCCCACCAGGCTCCTCTGTTCATGGGATTCTCCAGGCAAGAATACTGGAGTGGGTTGCCATGCCCTCCTCCAAGGGATCTTCCTGACCCAGGGATCGAACCCACATCTCCTGCGTCTCCTGTACTGCAGGAGATTCTTTACCACTGAGCCACCGGGGAGGCCCACTTAACTCTTGGATTCTCTTTAAAATGATAAAATTTGAGAATACAACTTTTAGGCTAGGTAAACTATGCGGGCAATACCTTGATATTCTCCTTTCATCATCTTTTCTCAGGAAGCAAAATGTGGTGATTTTAAAGCTGTCATAGTGGAAGTATCCGGACAAGCGCATTACACAGGTACTGCAAGTTTTATGGTAGAAGGTGATGACCCACTGAGGGATGGATTTCTTCTCAAATAACTTCTATGGCTCATAAGGGCTTTCTTTTCCTAGAAATTGTTATCATTACTTATTTTCCTCTGAGTTATGTGGAAAACTATAAATCCAAATTGTACACATAAACCAGCTGAGATTCTAAAATACTGTGGCTAAATATAAAGTCATTTTTCCTCAGTTTGTACATGTATATTGATATAACTATCACTTACAGAATATAAAGTATCCAAAATGCAGAATACTTTGCTAATTATTAACACATCAGGTAAAATTAAAACCTTAGTTCTTCTTACTTACTTAGTTCTTATTACTCTGTGGTAGTCACTGTGATATTTTGTTTTAAATGCTCTAAGCTTGAATTGTAGCCCTCACAACAATGGGTCTTACAAGTTCATTATTTTAGTCTTCCAGTTTTTACATAAAATCATGCCCCCTCTCTGGAGAAGGAAATGGCAATCCACTCCAGTATGCTTGCTGGGAAGATTCCACACACAGGGAGGCCTGGTGGGCTTCAGACTGTGGGGTCGCAAAGAGTCAGACATGACTGAGCACACAGTACCTGCCCTCTCTCTAAGCACGATGCAAGGGAGATATATTATTATAAAGTCCTCAACACTTAGCAGTCATAAACTGGGAAGGAGCAGGGTGGTCAGCTTCTTTGGGTGGAAGTTGTTGTAGCTGCTGCTGGGATGTCCTCTAAGCTGCAAAGACCAGCTCCTATCCCCATGAACTTGAGAGAAGACCAAGAATCAGGCTTCTGATTATCATTAAGGCTCTTATAAAAGTGGTTGTTTATTGCAATTATTTAAGTATAGGTATACAGTCGGAGTCAATCAGTGAACCTCTATAGTGGGGCAAATCTCATACTCTACCAACTCCATGCTAGGTAATTTAAAACATGAAAGAAATGTTAACTGTTGGCATTCTTGCTAGTTAATTGTCTGTGAGTCTGTTAAAAAAATAACATTTGATTATTATCAATCATTATAAAATGAAATAATAAAAATTAATCAACATGTGATTCTTTTAATATTCAGTAAACTTTTTTTGAGATAAGTAGTAGTATTTCTTTTTCTTAGCATACAGTGAAGTAATTAATTCATTTCAACTGGCTCTGTCATCCAGCAAGTCTGTACACATCCCGTTGTTAGGTCTGTGATTGAATTATCTCTCTAAAATGAAGACTGTAAAGTTAATGTTCTTGATTTCCTTATTAAATGCACAAAAACTAATGTTTTCCACTCATTATCTCTTAAAATTTGTAGTAAAGAATTCATTTACCTCCAAAAAAAACCACTAAATATGACCAAGAAATTTTCTACAGATTAAAGAGATTTTCTTTACTTTTTTTTTTGGCCAGAGAAACATTTTTTTCTTTTTTTGAAAGTATTTATTTTTTAATTGAAGGATAATTGCTTTACAGAATTGTGTTGGTTTCTGCCAAACATCTATATGAATCAGCCAAAGGCATACATATGTCCTCCCTCGCCCGTTACACTTTTGAAAAATAGAAACAGAACCACTATTTTCTCTCTAAATTTCACAAGTCACATTAATTAAAAAAAAAATGCAGACTGACATTTAGTAGGTTTTACTAGTGTTTCAAAATTCTCTACAGACAGTGCACCTTCTGATCAGCTGCACCCTGGCTAGCACTCCCTCTGCCTGTCCCTGGTATACCACTGTGTTTATCTCATTTATGAATATGAGAGAAATGGAAGTCAGATGTGTTAAATTACTCTCTTAAGGTCACATTTGGGGCTTCCCTGGTGGCTCCCTGGTAAAGAACCCGCCTTCCAATGCAGGAGACATGGGTTCGATCCCTGGGTCAGGAGGATCCCCTGGAGAGCGAAATGGCAACCCACTCCAGTATTCTCGCCTGGGTGGCAAAGAGTCAGGCGTGACTTAGCAACTAAACAACAACAACAAGGTCACATTTGGGGCTGTCATTCTAGCTCTGCTGACTCCAGGTCCAGTATTTTCCTGCTACACTTCCTCCACTTCTGAGACAGGACAGCCAGAACTTGTTTTACGATATAGTACTTTAAACAAAAATATTCTGTTTCCTAAACATTGAAAAATTAATACTGCCTAAATATTCCTAAATTCTAATCCTAACCAGAGCCAAACCCTTGGAATAATATTCATTCCTTCTGTATTTCACCATGCCTTCCGCAGAGTCAAAACCACTAGGGAAATCAACAGCTATTCCTCTTGCTTCCATGTGTCTAATCAGTCATGAAGCCATATTGATTCTGCCTTCTAAATACTGTTCACTTCTCTCCCTTCCCATCCTTGCTAAGGGGCCTGCCTCATCACTAAGCTTTTTCAAGCAACCTCCTTCCTGTCACTGGTTCCTTCCTCTAAGCTATTACCAAGTATCATCATAACAAAATGAAACAAACACCCTTTGTCCACCTTCTCTCTTCAGCCTGCTGTCTGTCACCCTTTTCCCTTCCTTTTGTAGTCAAGCTTCTAGATTCCTTACTCCCTTCTTAATAATATATTTTTTCATCTTCCATTTGCTACTCAACTATTACAGTCTGGTTTTGACTTGATTACTCATTGGAAGCTATGCTTGATCTAACCTAGATTTAATGGTCACCCACGGGTTTATATGTTAAAAAGCAGATTCATTACTTTGCCTACAAAGGTCCGTGTAGTCAAAGCTATGGTGTTTCCAGTAATCATGTACAGATGTGAGAGCTGTACAATAAAAAAGGCTGAGCACCAAAGAATTGATACTTTTGAACTGTGATGTTGGAGAAGACTCTTGAGAGTCCCTTGGACAGCAAGGAGATCAAACCAGTCTATCCTAAAGGAAATTGTCCTGAATATTCATTGGAAGAACGGATGCTGAAGCTGAAGCTCCAATACTTTGGCCACGTGATGCAAAGAGCTGACTCATTGGTAAAGACCCTGATGCTGGGCAAGATTGAAGGCGGAAGGAGAAAGGGATGACAGAGGATGAGATGGTTGGATGGACCACTGACTTAATGGACATGAGTTTGAGCAAACGCTGGGAGAT
The DNA here is from genome assembly GCF_019923935.1 of Bubalus bubalis. Taxonomy (NCBI): domain Eukaryota; kingdom Metazoa; phylum Chordata; class Mammalia; order Artiodactyla; family Bovidae; genus Bubalus; species Bubalus bubalis. The sequence continues at coordinate 31,624,856 of NC_059167.1, forward strand.
GGTGAAGGACAGGGAAGCCTGGTGTCCTGTAGTCCATGGGGTCGCAAAGAGTCAGACATGACTGAGCGACTGAACAACAAGGGTTTACTTAATCCATGGTGGATGCTGGTGCTTGCTTCTGGCAGGCACGTGTGGTACATTTTGGAGCAGGAACCTCTATACCCTTGGTGCAGAGCTCCAGGGAATAGGAGCCAGGAACTTGGGTTCTAGCCTCGGCTTCTTGTTTGTGCTCTTTCGACCCATCTGCTGATGCTCTGAGGTGGATGTCTATGGATTTGGTCAGCACCATTCCTTTCCCCTTCTTTTATCAACAACACTCTCCTTTTCCTTTGGGAAACTATCCATCCCCAGCATGTAGCCTTGCTGAGGCTGCCAGGCAAGGGTACTCCAGTCAGACTCTCCCCACTAAGACCTGGGATCTTGCGAGAAATGACATAAGGTCTGAAAAATGGTTGAAGCAGACTTATTCCTGTAGATCCCTAAAGAGATGGTTCTCAGTTCCTCTACCCGTAGAGTTGCCCTGACTTCTTGTGCTCTTGGGGTTAGCTATTAAGGACTATCCTTTTGAACTGCCCCCATCCTTCTGGCCAATTCTGTTTTTGCTTAAATGAGACAGAAACCTCATTGTATTGCTTATATCCAAAGACCCCAATCCAGACATGAATCCTTAAAATCTCTTCCCCTCCTTCACTGTAAATGCTTAGTTCAGACTTGTTATTTCTCTCCTGGGCTATTACAGTGCCTTTTCTTAACTGGTCTCCCAGTTGCTAGACTCTTCCTATAGTCATTATATGTTTAAACATCTATGACATTGTAATATATATGTGTTTGCCTAAAACCGTAAGGTTCTTTGGGCTAGGATCCTGGTTTCTGAAAACCTAGTACAGAGAAGGTTTTCAAAAGAAAACAGAAGTAATCTATTATATATTTTTGATTTAGTTCCGTGGTTTTCAGCTGAGGTTGGCCCCCTCACCCTCTTCCCCGACATTTTGCAATGTCTGAAGACATGTTTAGTTGTCACTACTGCCGTCCCACAGGTAGCGACTAGGGATACTGTTAAACATCCTACGATGCATAGGGTAGCCTCCACAAGAAAGAACTATCTGGCTCAAAATGTCAATAATGCCGAGACCAAGAAAGCGAGTCTTATTTTACCACCCTGCTGTGCTGTGTTAGCTGCTCATTTGTGTCCAGTTCTTTGCGATCCCATGGACTGTAGCCTGCCAGGCTTCTCTGTCTGTGGGGATTCTCCAGGCAAGAATACTGGAGTGCGTTGCCATGTCCTCCTCCAGAGGATCTTCCCAACTCAGGGATTGAACCCAAGTCTCCCGCATTGCAGGCAGATTCTTTAACATCGGAGCCACCAGGGAAGCCCTTTTACCACCTTAAATGAACTTTATTTTATACTGTAAATTTCCAGTAGGATTTCTTTCCCCACCCAAATGAGCACCCAAAACACTAATATTGTTGATACTGAGACCTGAAAGTATACTAATCATTCTTTAGATCAGTGTTTCTCAAACTTGCATCAGAATCACTAGCAGGGCTGGTAGCTGGGCTCCATCTGCAGAGTCTCAGATTCAGTAGATTTGCGGTAGGGCCTGAGAATCTGCATTTCTAACAAGTTCCCAGGTCATGCCAGTGCTGCTGGTCCAGGGTCCACACTTTGCAGACCACTGCTTTAGAGAACCTAAGGGTTTATTACACTTTCCCCCGTAAGATGCCATGCCCAGAAACTTGAGATGCAAGCTTCCCTGAGCAAGCACACCCTTCCTGTTCCTGAAATCTTCCTGCCAGATACCTGGAGCTGCATCTGTGGCAACTCCAGCACCTAAACTCAAAACATATCACCTTCCAGAGAACTGACAAAGACTGAAAGCAGGGCAAGGAAGCAGCGACTCTCCCCTCTTCCCTGAGATGTGAGACAGTAACGGTCCTGAGGGCCAGGCCCTTGAAAGCAAGGTGACATCCCTTCTCCAGGATCCGCATCCTAGCTCCTCAGAGCACCTGTATCAGAATCACACTGAGGACTTAGATTCATGGGCCCGTCCTCAGTAACCCTGGGAGTCAGCCAGTGACTGCATTTTAATAAGCTTACTACATCAGTGGTTCTCAAAGCCTGGCCTTGGACCAGCATTATCATACACCCAGTAACTTGTTAGAAATGCACATTTTCAGACAGGACCCCATACCTACTGAATCTGAACCCCTGAAGTTGGACCCAGTCACTTGTATTTTAACAAGCCTTCCAAGTCAGCAGTCCCCAACCTGTTTGGCACCAGGGACCGGTTTCCTGGAAGACAATTTTCTCACAAACAGAGCTGGGTGAGGCAATGGTTTAGGTTTCACCCCCTGCTCACCTCCTGCTGTGCAGTCTGGTTCGAACAGGCCAGGGACCCCTACCGGTCTGTGGCCTGGGGGTTGGAGACCCCTGCTCTAGGTGACTCTTGCCTGCTCAAGTTTGAGAAAATCTGGTTTAAGTCTTACTGCTCCCTCATGTTTAAGATCTCCGAATTTAGACTGTTTTCCACTTCAGGTTCTAGATTCCTTTCCTACTTGTAGATGGCATAAGCACCCACAGGAAGCAACCAACCCCCTCTCCCCTCCCTACCTCTCTGTAGAACATGTATATGGAACCAGAGAGTGTGAGAGTGAACCCCTTTTGAATTTGGCCATCTAATATGAGGGCCACTCCCGTTTTAATCTGGCCGGGCAATGGTCCCCAGGAACTCCACCTGGCATTCTCTGAAGCCTACCCACCCTGGCCGCGAAACCGTAGGGAGAAGTGATGTCCTGGACACGCTTTTCTAAGGGTTCTCGGCCCGCGGCCCGCCCCGCGCTCCTGCGTAAACACGCGGTTCCCTTGACAACGCCTGGAACGCACGTCAAAGGCTCGGAGAGTCTCGGGCGACGGTCACCCCTCCGGCCGAGCGCGACCCCCGGCAGAGGCCTCTGGGCCCGGCCCCGAGCCACCTCGGGCTTGCGGCCTCCTCCCCTGGTGCGGGATGAGCAGACCTGCGGCCGCCGCGGGGCCCCATGGAGGAGCAGCCGCCGCCGCCGCTGGTCCGCCCGCCAGTGAGCACGGCCTTATCGGGCAGCCCACACCCCGGCGCCCCCTCCCCGGCCGGCACGCCTGGTGGGACTTCCTCCGCGGCGACGGCGGTGGCCGTGCTCTCCTTCAGCACCGCGGCGGCCGCGGCGCTGGGGAACCGGAGCGACGTGAGCGGGGCCGACAGCACTGGCGCCGCGGCTGGCGGAGGCCTCGGCGGGCGCGGGGCGGCGGGGAGGCCACCGCTGGGCCCCGAGGCGGCGCCGCTGCTGTCGCACGGGGCGGCGGTGGCGGCCCAGGCGCTGGTCCTCCTGCTCATCTTCCTGCTGTCTAGCCTGGGCAACTGCGCGGTAATGGGGACCATCGTGAAGCACCGGCAGCTCCGCACGGTCACCAACGCCTTCATCCTGTCCTTGTCCCTGTCGGATCTGCTCACGGCGCTGCTCTGCCTGCCCGCCGCCTTCCTGGACCTCTTCACGCCTCCTGGGGGCCCGGCGCCCGCCGCCGCCGCCGCCGCCGCCGCCGCGGGGCCCTGGAGCGGCTTCTGCGCGGCCAGCCGCTTTTTCAGCTCGTGCTTCGGCATCGTGTCCACGCTTAGCGTGGCCCTCATCTCGCTGGACCGCTACTGCGCCATCGTGCGGCCGCCGCGGGAGAAGATCGGGCGCCGCCGCGCGCTGCAGCTGCTGGCAGGCGCCTGGCTGGCGGCTCTGGGCTTCTCCTTGCCCTGGGAGCTGCTCCTCGCGCCCCGGGAGGCCCCGGCGGCGGCGCAGAGCTTCCATCGCTGCCTTTACCGGACGTCTCCGGACCCCGCGCAGCTGGGCGCGGCGTACAGCGTGGGGTTGGTGGTGGCCTGTTATCTGCTGCCCTTCCTACTCATGTGCTTTTGCCACTACCACATCTGCAAGACCGTGCGCCTGTCGGACGTGCGCGTGCGGCCCCTGACCACTTACGCGCGCGTGCTGCGCTTCTTCAGCGACGTGCGCACGGCCACCACCGTGCTCATCATGATCGTCTCCGTCATCTGCTGCTGGGGGCCCTACTGCTTCTTGGTGCTGCTGGCCGCCGCCCGGCGGGCCCAGGCCGCACAGTCTCCCTCTCTCCTTAACGTGGTGGCCGTCTGGCTGACCTGGGCCAACGGGGCCATCAACCCTGTCATCTATGCCGTTCGCAATCCCAACATTTCGATGCTCCTAGGGCGCAACCGGGAAGAGGGTTACAGGACTAGGAACGTGGACTCTTTCCTGCCCAACCAGGGCTGGGCTCTGCAGGCTGGAACCCTCAATCCCCTTCGAAACCGCTGTACCAACCGCCTGGGGGCCTGGAGCACGATGTCCTCTTCCAACCCGACCAGCGGGGTGGCAGGGGATATGGCCATGTGGGCTCGCAAAAATCCTGTTGTGCTTTTCTGCCGGGAGGGACCACCAGACCCTGTGACAGCAGCAGCGAAACAATCTGAATCCGGGGATACCAGCCTCTAAGGAGGGCTGGGATGCATAGCCTATGAAGGCAGATTTCCACCCTCTTCAATTAACTAACGGAGAGAATCGTGCATTTCATAAAGCCAAACGTTTAAAAAAGAGACAGAGGGGAAGGCTTACCCCTTCCCTCCAAACAACGTAACAAGACAATGTCCTTTCCTTCATAAGTGCCAAAAGGAATGTAAAATGCAAAAATTAAAACGATCTTGCATTGCACAACCAAGCATTGTGAACTGTCAGTGCCCAAAATGACAAAAATAAAATTCACAATTACTGGAAAGCTCATATTACAGGAGTCACACTGTGAAACAAACCAAAAAACTCATTGAATGCGACTGGTATTCATATACATAGAGTTCCAGAAAAGAATGAAGACCTTAAGAACTGCTTGAAGGCCCCTCTAAATCACCAGCATTCAGAGGAACTTCAGATTTCTAGAACCTGCACCTCTGACACATGCCTAGGGTGCTTAGGTTAGGAGTAGAAATTTTTATCTGGCTTTACACACTTTGGTGCATTTCCTTCCCACCCCCACCCCATAATCTTTGTAGAAAATTTTAAATTCATATCCCATTTAAAACCATTTTAGGATTTTGAAGGTGGTTTATTACTATAAAATTCAACTGTTTGAGGGGCAAACAGAAGTATGAACATAAAGAAATGTGGCTAATTTTTAAAGTATTTTGAGATTATATTTAGACATTAGTGTGCAGCATCAACCCTCCTGCCCCAAAATATTTGTCTGGGAATCTTTGAGACTTTGACCTTACTCTAACCTGCTACTTTTGTTTCTAATGATTTAGAGGTACCACTCTCAGAAAGCTTTCACATTCTTAAATGATTTTCACAGTAGAAAGTCTTTGCATTTGAAGTAAATTTGATTTTTGGATGCAGCCAAAAATGTAATTTAAAGTCAGGTTGATTGAATCATGTGAATAATGCATATATATATAATAGGAGAACTCTATGAAGTTATTGGCTTAGCTATCCTATGGAGTTTTCAACTAATCAAAAATGATTCCAAAGAGGAATTCAAGAAATATTTTGAGAAGTGGATGCATTCTTGGAATGAGCATAAAGCTCTCCAAGAAGATTGACATGTTCTCCTACATTTGGAAGTTTGGGTATGTTTGTTTAAAAAAAAAGTTCCTTTATAGACATGACATCTAAAATAATGTGATCTTTATTCGAAAGGAGAATGCCTGTGAGATTATTATATGTAATAGAGTATTCATAACTTAAGCATAAAGTCAGAGAGGTACCTTAATCACACTGGAAATACCTTCAGAAAGGTGCAAAACAAAGATTTTTTAAGAAAAAATTCAGAGCACGATTCAGAATTTGTATGGGTGAAATTTCTCTTATTAAATGCCACTGTACATAGAATCATTTGCTCAGAATTTTGAAAGATGTTTTTTGTGTTTTCACTGTTTCTTCCATCTTACTCCTCTTTTCTTCTGTGTTTCACAGCCTTAATTGAATAAGTACTTTAAACTAGACATGAAATGTAAGCTCTCCTATAAAGATTTTAATGTGAAATGGCCATCTTTTTTTCCTTGTAAAGTATTTAAACATTTTTGTTAGTATTTAATTTTGTGTGTGTGACAGATGGGTATATGTCATCATTTTGTAATCAAAGATGGAAATATATGATTCTTGTCAGAACTAAAGATGTTTTAATGTTTTTCCCTTTCTCAAGGCATAATGCAACCAGAAGTTTATGAATTATCTGTATATATCTTCCTACACTAAGTGTAGTAAAGAGTAAATGAGATCATCTCTCCTCTTTAGTACTTACTATAACAGTCAGTGCAGCTGAACTCACGTTTAATAGGTATATCCTGTTAAAGGCAGAAAAAAAAAACAGTCATGTATTTTTCACACTGTGAGAAAATGGAAGTCATGTCTGGTATTTAGAGGAAAAAGATAAAATCTTCCAATTAGGAAATTGAAATTCAAGAACTGTGAATAGAGGCAGAAAAAGAGAAATCTTAGGGGAAGGAGCAAACATGTTGCAAAATAAGGTATTGCCTAGGAAGAAGAATTGAAGGAAGGGATTTAAAAATAAACATAGCATGAGATAAACCTGCTTCATGAGTGAAGACGGACATCCATGAGACTGGGGACTCTAGGGTGGTGGCATGAAGGACTGTAAGCAGAGAAGGAATTCCCACCCTAACTCTTGGTAGGCAGGCATAGGAAGTTTTAGGAAGGGGATGGCTTCAGAAGGAGATTGTTCTGTTAGTGGTTCTAAGAGGAATTGTGGGTAAGAATGGAGAGAGAGAGAAAATTGCTAATATGTTCCTGAAGAATTTACAGTGTTATGTTTGTTTTTAAATTTGAGGTTATTCAACTGGTCAGTGATAGAACTAGGACCTGAACCTCAGAGCTCCATATTCCCTTCTCTGTTCTCTATCGCCCCCACAAAGATCCATCAACAGAGACACTGAGGAAGAGAAGCTGTGGTACTGTCCTCATCACCAACACCATGATCATCATCACCATCTACTGGTTTTATTTTGTATGTCGTGTAGAACAACTTCCTGGAGTGCTAAGGATACTAAAGGGTAGAAATCACATTACCTGCCTTAAGAGGGCATCCAGCCTGATTGAGGACTTTGTGCTTTATAAAAATTGGTCATAATCAGTACTCTTTAGTTTATCTGTGAGAAAGAAAGGGTGCAGCATTTTTAGAAGTGGTTATCAAAGAGAGGAGATGGATTTGGAAGCAAAGACATGTCGATAAAGTCCAAGAGCCATCCGGTCCAGCCGTAGATACTTGGAGACAAAAATTAGTGCCTTGAATAAAAGATGTGAAAGAATGACCTGCATATTTAAAACTTAGACCTTTCCTCATGACTCTGTGGAAAAAGGAGAAAGAGGAGCTTTGCAATATTGGCATGTATTAAATATTGCTTAGACATAAGGCCAGAATATAATTCTTCATATCTCATTGTGTTCACAGCTCAAGTATTTCATTTAAATTGCAATAACAAGTCATACTTAGCATAGTACATGCATTAGCTCATTTAATCTTCAAAACAACCTTCTAAGTAGGGGAGGGGTGTTATTATTATCACACAACCCATTTTACAGATGAAAATACTGAAGCACACATGGGCTTTGTCTAAGATCACACAGGAAGTAAGTGCTAGATTTATCCCTAGCAGACAGGTGCCAGAAGTCTCATCTTAACCACTAAACAGTACTGTTTCTCTAATTTGTAAAAGATAATGAAAAACCTGGGAAAGAGCCCAGGAAGATAAAAACAGGACTTCCCAGATGGCGCTAGTGGTAAAGAATCTGCCTGTCAATGTAGGAGACATAAGAGACTTGGGTTCGATCCCTGAGTTGGGAAAGTCCCCTGGAGGAGAGCATGGCAACCCACTCCAGTGTTCTTGCCTGGAGACTTCCACGGACACAGGAGCCCGGTAGGCTACAGTTCATAGGGTTGCAAAGAATTGTACACAACTGAAGAGACTTAGCACAGTACAGATAAAAACAATTATCAAAGTAATGGGAAATAGATATCATAAAATTTAAAAGAAAGTATTTGTTTAATTTGGGGAACAGCTATATAAGATGTGTGTTTTAAAAATATATGGACAGATTTTGAGCAGTTATTTTCTCATATAAACCCCAGTCCTGGATGACTCCAATCATTGGCCTTCTCCATTCCTGTTCCAGGGTGACTGGGCACAGCTGGAGAAAATTAAGAGTCAGATCAGTTAGTTCCCTCTGCACCTAGAACCCATAGTCTTGCCTGACCCTTCTGCCCTACCCAGCAATCTGAATTTCTTCTCATCAGCTCACTCTTTCTGCCCACTTTAGTGACCCTTCAAACTTTCTCTGCTCAAACTTTTAACCAGTTCTTACTTTTTGGAAGATCAGTTTTGCTCCTACTTCTTGAAGAAAATAGAAGCCATCAGATACAGATATCTTCATATTTTAGCCATCAAAGGAAACACACTAGACTGAATTGACACCAGTTCTCAGCTCTGTCTTTCTAATAGTAAATAGTCTGGTCTCCTCACCAACCTCATGCTGTTAATCGGCTCCTTTTTGTGGTATCCTTTTGTGGTAGCCTTTCCTGCTGAACCAAATCCTTTCTGAGTTCTTAAGCATTCTCACTTAAAAGGAAAAAACAAAACCTTTCCAGGTTATCCATGTCGTTTCTCTCGCTCCGCTCCTGCCCTTCAACTAAACTTGTCAAAAGAATTGCCTTCATTTTTACAGATCTAGATCCTAGTCCATAAGGTTTATGGTGCAAGAAAGTCAGTTTTATGCAACTCAGTTTTCCCAAATCCCCATTCTTTCAGATGGCAGAAACTTAAGATGGGTTTAAATAAGCCCAGGCCCTATGGACTTTTCTAGAACCAAGGCCCAGTGAATGTCAGTCTTCAGTGGTCATCTGTATTGCATCTGCTGAAGTACCCATCCATGTGTCTCTGGTCACATCCATAGAAGGTTGTGTGAATTATCCCTACTCAATTCGAGAGATTAACAAAGGTCCGTCTAGTCAAAGCTATGGTTTTTCCAGTAGTCATGTATGGATGTGAGAGTTGGACTATACAGAAAGCTGAGCACCGAAGAATTGATGCTTTTGAACTGTGGTTTTGGAGAAGACTCTTGAGAGTCCCTTGGACTGCAACAAAGATCCAACCTGTCCATCCTAAAGGAAATCAGTCCTGAATATTCATTAGCAGGACTGATGTCTAGGCTGAAACTTCAAATACTTTGGCCACCTGAAGTGAAGAACTGACTCATTGGGAAAGACCCTGATGCTGGAAAAGATTGAAGGCAGGAGAAGAAGGGATGATAGAGGATGATTTGGTTGGAGGGCATTACGAACTCAGTGGACATGAGTTTGAGTAAACTCCAGGAGTTGGTGATGGACAGGGAGGCCTGGTGTGCTGCAGTCCAGGGAGTCGCAAAGAGTCAAACACGACTGAGCGACTGAACTGAATATGAGAGAACACAGCTCTCAAGTTAGCCAACTTTAGAGCCCTTCTTTGGACACAAAGATTATTACTCCATCTCAGCACCAACAGAGGGCTGTGACAACCCCTATAATGCTATCTCAGGCTGGTTTTTTTTTAATTGATTTTTAATATTTTTGAGGAGCCCTGTGACTCGAAACTTTTTAGTATCATTGGGTCAATAAATCAAAATGATAAATAAAGTATATGTTGGAGGTTCTACTTATGAAATGGCAGTGAGGAGCCCTGTGACCTGCTCTTCAGTGAAACAAGTGTAGCTGGTGAAAATTATTTAAAAAGCAACCATTTGAAGTCTTTGGATTGTCATAAGAGCAAAACGATGGATAACAGTCAGATTCATTTCATCTGCCTTCACTAATTAAATTCATTTTAAGACTTGCATGTCCTCCAAGCAACATATAGCCTAAGATGTTGGCCCAAGTTATTTTCCAGGAACTTGGAGTCAGCTGCATCTAGTTTGAGCTGAGCTGATTAAGATTGGATAGGACCCCCAGCCCTCCAACTGGGCATGCTCCAGTGTCCTCTCTGTAACCTTTTGATGTCAGATGGCTGAAAACTCCACCCTCAGATGATGCTAAGCACCTACACGTTTGAACTGCAGACGCCTGTAGCTTGGTTACACCTGTCTTAGTTACAGCCAGTTACTGCGCCTTTTCCCAATGACCTTTCCCACTCTCCCCACACCTCAGACTGCCCAACGTCTTTATTCCTTATCCTATGAGCACCCGCGCCCTTGCCTTTGGGGAGGCGGATTTGAGATTCCTTCATCCATCTCGCTTGACAGCTGTGGGAATGAACCTCTTTGCTACACAACTCAGTGTCTCAGCATTTTGCTTGCTGTAAGTTGGGCAAGATGAACCTGGTTCATTAACAACAGCATGTAGCAAATGAAGAAATGTTTATGCAAGAAAATCCACTATAACTCAGTAAGAACAGCTACAGTGGGTAGAACTTGAATTATAACCCACTCCTTCTCCCAGCTCACTGCGACAGAGACTCCGTTTCAGGTGAGTACAGCCAAGACCCCAGGGCTCCCGCTTTCCCCAGTTCCCAGTCCAGCGCTGCGGTAGCTTCTTGGGAGGAGCAGGTGACAAGAACTTCTCATCTTTCCAGCTACATGTTGCAGAGACTAAATCCCAAGTGCTGCAGCCATAGTGATTGGGAGTTCTCTTCTAGCTGGTCCCCATTCACAGGGTGGTTCTTAGCCTCGGGGCAGCGTGCTGGGAATATTGGCGCGTGATTGTCCTCAGCCAGCTTGTTGATAGAGCAGAGGCTCTGTGCTAGAAAAGACTAGGAAGCTGAGAAGATTAGAGGCTACTGTCTCCGCTACTGCCCTGCTCCTATAGAGGGGTATAACTCCAAAAGAGGCAGGTACCCCCGAAGAAGTAACCCACTCTTTTCCCCAGCTTCAGAGCAGCGGTCAGTGTTCTGATCAGTGGTATGGACAGGCCTTTAAGCAGAGAGTCCGGAAGCTCTCGCTAAGGAACTAACTTTACTTGAAACAGAGTGTGAGGAAGTTCAAGTTTAAGAGCATTCTCAGAAACAGTGCATTTTTGTGTAAACAAAATTTGAGGGCCTGGTATCTTCTTGAGCATTACAAACTAAGCCTTAGGTCAGCTAGTTTACCAGAGAGAATCAGGGAAAGATATGTAAAAAATGTGTCATTTGAGCAATTCCACTGCTCAATTTATAAAAATATTCACAAATATCGACAGATTTAGAGATGATTTTCACTGTGTTATCACTGAGAATAACCAAAACACCCAATGATAACTGGTTAATAAATGATATGTTTATACAAAGAAATATAGTCATTATGAATTGTTTTGTGCACATTTAATAAGTTGGGAAAATCCTCATAATTTTAACTGAAGCAAAATTTAGAACTGAATGCTCAGTGTAACCCTACTTTTTTAATGAATGCACACACAGGAAAAGACTAGATATAAACATATCACAGTGTTAACAGTGGTGGTATTTCTGTTCCAAGGGCTTCCCAGGTGGTGCTAGTGGTAAAGAACCCACCTGCTAATGCAGGAGACTTAAGAGATGTGGGGTTCAATTCCTGGGTCGGGAAGATCCTCTGGAGTAGGGCATGGCAATCCACCCCAGTATTCTTGCCTGGAGAATCCCATGGACAGAAGACCCTGGCAGGCTAAGTCCATAGAGTTGCAAAGAGTCAGACACAACTGAAGTGACTTAGCACACATGGACTGTAGCCCACCAGGCTCCTCCGTCCATGGGATTTCCCAGGCAAGGATATTGGAGTATGTTGTCATAGCCTTTTCCAGGGGATCTTCCCAACCCAGGGATTGAACTCATGTCTCTTAGTCTCCTGCATTGGCAAGTGGATTCTTTACTGCTGAGCTACCAGGGAAGCCCATGTACTCCAGTTATCCCCTTCTTAAAAGAACAACAATCATATTGCAATAGGGTCCACAGAAATGGGAGGGACCTAACAGAAGCAAAAGATATTAAGAAGAGGTGGCAAGAATACACAGAAGAACTGTACAAAAAAGATCTTCACGACCAAGATAATCACGATGGTGTGATCACTCACCTAGAGCCAGACATCCTGGAATGTGAAGTCAAGTGGGCCTTAGGAAGCATCACTACGAACAAAGCTAGTGGAGGTGATGGAATTCCAGTTGCACTATTTCAAATCCTAAAAGATGATGCTGTGAAAGTGCTGCACTCAATATGCCAGCAAATCTGGAAAATTCAGCAGTGGCCACAGGACTGGAAAAGGTCAGTTTTCCTTTCAATCCCAAAGAAAGGCAATGCCAAAGAATGCTCAAACTACTGCACAATTGCACTCATCTCACATGCTAGTAAAGTAATCCTCAAAATTCTCCAAGTCAGGCTTCAGCAATATGGGAACTGTGAACTTCCAAATGTTCAAGCTGAATTTAGAAAAGGCAGAGGAACCAGAGATCAAATTGCCAACATCTGCTGGATCATGGAAAAAGCAAGAGAGTTCCATAAAAAACATCTATTTCTGCTTTATTGACTATGCCAAAGCCTTTGACTGTGTGGATCATAATCAACTGTGGAAAATTCTGAAAGAGATGGGAATACCAGACCACCTGACTTGCCTCTTGAGAAACCTGTATGCAGGTCAGAAAGCAACAGTTAGAACTGGACATCCAACCATCTCATCTTCTGTTGTCCCCTTCTCCTCCTGCCCTCAATCTTTCCCAGCATCAGGGTCTTTTCAAATGAGTCAGTTCTTCACATCAGACGGCCAAAGTATTGGAGTTTCAGTTTCAGCATCAGTCCTTCTAATGAATATTCAGGAGTGATTTCCTTTAGGATGGACTGGTTGGATCTCCTTGCAGTCCAAGGGACTCTCAAGAGTCTTCTCCAACAGCACAGTTCAAAAGCATCAGTTCTTCAGTGCTCAGCTTTCTTTTAGTCCAACTCTCACATCCATACATGACTACTGGAAAAACCATAGCCTTGACTAGATGGACCTTTGTTGACAAAGTAATGTCTCTGCTTTTTAATATGCTATCTAGTTTGGTCATAACTTTTCTTCCAAGGAGCAAGCATCTTTTAATTTCATGGCTGCAGTCACCATCTGCAGTTATTTTGGAGCCCAAAAAAATAAAGTCTGCCACTGTTTCCTCTGTTTCCCCATCTCTTTGCCATGAAGTGGTGGGACCGGATGCCATGATCTTAGCTTTCTGAATGTTGAGCTTTAAGCCAGCTTTTTCACTCTCCTCTTTCACTTTCATCAAGAGGCTCTTTAGTTCTTCTTCACTTTCTGCCATAAGGGTGATGTCATCTGCATATCTGAGGTTATTGATATTTCTCCCAGAAATCCTTATTCCAGATTGTGCTTCATCCAGCCTGGCATTTTGCATGATATACTCTGCATGTAAGTTAAATAAGCAGGGTGACAATGTACAGCCTTGATGTACTCCCTTCCCAATTTGGAACCAGTGTGTTGTTCCATGTCCAGTTCTAACTTGCTTCTTGACCTACATACAGATTTCTCAGGAGGCAGGTAAGGTGGTCTGGTAGTCTTATTTCTTTAAGAATTTTCCAGTTTGTTGTGATCCACACAGTCACAGGCTTTGGTGTAGTCAGTAAGGCAGAAGTAGATTTTTTTTTTTCTGGAATTCTCTTGCTTTTTCTATGATCCAGCCGATGTTGGCAATTTGATCTCTAGTTCCTCTGCCTTTTCTAAATTCAGCTTGAACATTTGGAAGTTCATGGTTCACGTACTGTTGAAGCCTGGCTTGGAGAATTTTGAGCACTACTTTGCTAGCGTGTAAGATGAGTGCAATTGTGCAATAGTTTGAACATTCTTTGGCGTTGCCTTTCTTTGTGATTGGAATGAACAACTGACATTATCTTGTCCTGTGGCCACTGCTGAATTTTCCAAATTTGCTGACATATTGAGTGCAGCATTTTAACAGCGTCATCTTTTAGGATTTGAAATAGCTCAACTGGAATTCCATCACCTCCACTAGCTTTGTTCATAGTGATATTTCCTAAGGCCCACTTGACTTAAAATTCCAGGATATCTAGGTGAGTGATCCAGCCATAATGAATAAAGCTGCTCGAATCATCCCTGAGCAAATTTTTATGTGCACATATGTTTCCAACTTATTTGGGTAAATACTAAGGAGTATGAATCCTGAATTGTATGATTAGAGTATGTTTAGTAAGAATCTGTCAAACTCTCTTCCAAAACGGCTCTATCATTTTGTATTCCCACCAGCAATCGGTGAGAGTTCCTGTTGCTCCACATCCTCGTCAGTGTTTGGGGTTCTGACCCTTCTAACAGGTATGTGCTTATCTTGTTGTCTTAGTTTGCTTTCCCCTGATGATCAGTGATGTATAGTGTCTTCTCATGTGCTAATTTGCCATCTGGATATCTTCTTTGTGTCTGTTCAGATCTTTGGTCTAGTTTTTTAACAAATGAGTTATCCATTTTTCTTATTGACTTTTAAGTCCTTTGTGTATTTTGAATAATAGTCCTTAATCATGTCTTTTGCATATATTTTCTCCTCATTTATGGTTCGTCTTTTACCTTGATCCTTTCAAGATTTTTAAGAAACGCGTTAATCTGATGGCTTTCAGATTATGGTGAAAAGATAGACTTGCTGTTATTATTAGGAATATTATCCATTTCTAAGGGGGCATCTTGGAAGTTGGGTGGGGATTTGGGTGTCACAATGTCCGTAACACTTATTGAGCAGTGTCCAGGAATGCTAACTGTCCCGCAAAACACAAGAATACTGCCTTGGGAAGATTTATTCCACATCCCACATAATTATCAAGTATTCCATCAAACATTGAAATAGCTGACAAGTCTATGAATCATTGTGTAATTTTATAACTTGAATCCACTCTTCATAGAAATAGTTTTTCAACATGGTTTCACATATTCTAAAAAGTTTAACTACAACTATTTTATATATAAAAGTGTATATTTATGTTAGATTTTTATCAAGCAGTATTCACCATTTTTAAAAGTTTCATCACAATTGGCTATACTTCTGGAGGTAATGAGTTGTGAAGAAAACACTAGTGTATCTGTCTACACCTGTAACTGGTAGCCCCTGATTCTGCATTTGGCTGTAAGTGTGTAACTACGTCACTGTTTACTTTTCAATAAACTACTGGCCACGCAATAACATAGGTGAATGCTTGACATTTTGCCAAAAGAAAGAATCTGATATCAAAGAGTACATACTAGAGGACTCCGTATAAAGTTATAAAATAGAAAAAATAAATTGTAGCAATAAATAGAATTTTTAGTTCTTAGAGTCTCCACATGTTCACTCACTGTGTCCACCTTTTAAGTTCTGAATCATTATGATAGGTGCTTTTTAAAGTTCTTATCTGCTGTTTCAATCAGCTGGGCTATACAAAAGTCTGTGTCGTTTGGTTTAATTTGCCCTGAATTATGGTTGGTATTTCTCTCTCTTTTTTTTTTTCCCTTGTCTAGTTATCTTAAATTATATTGACATTGAGATAGTACATTGTAAACAATGAAAACTTTGTTTTCCTTTGAAGGACATTTTACTTAAATTATCAGGGGTCCTTTAGATCCTTTCAGACTTGGTTTTTAATGTTTGAGCTAGTCTTCTTTAGTTGTGGCCTTAGTCCTAGGATATGACTCTTATTTGTGCACCTGATTTTCATTGGCAAGTTATAGTCTCGCTGTTGTCTTGAATGCCCAATATGCTCCATGAAATCTCTCCATCTCTGGTTTGCCTATAGCTCCAACATCATCCAGTCTAGTATGATTTCAAATATCTGCATTCATTCATCTCCAGTTTTACCATAGTCACCCTCTCCTAGGGCTCCTGGCAATTTTTTTCTACATATTTACACCCCAGTTCTATAACAAAGATCTATGGACGAATCCCTGTGCTGACTTCTGTCTCCCTCCATCACATCCTTTTTCTCTATTCTCTGGCTTGCTAATTCATTATTCCACCTGTATTTCACTGCAGTGGACCCTTGGGTGTCGGGGACTGTCAGATAAAGGTACTTTCTTTTCTGCCCCGGTACCTCTGAGTCAGGTCTGGGCTACTGGCCTGGGCCCCTGAAAATATAACACCATAGGAGGAATTCTAAGCTGTGTGTCTGAGTAGTTCAACTGAATTTTCCTCATTTTTTTTTTAAATGTATGTTAGTCTTACCTTTTAATCATAGTTATATTATCATTTGCTCTCTTGGATTCAGATAGTTTTTTATATCCTTATCTGTTTATCCTCTCCACATGAGTGAAGGAGTAGAGGATAATTCTATATCATAACACTCTTGTCCCTGAATATTCCTCCTTCAGCTAAATCTCCCTATATACTGGTGAAGAAAGCACAAGCCACCAGAATCTAACAGTTGTTAATCATGTATGTTCACGAAGTTGAGCTGGCTGATCCGGATGGCTAGAACCTCTCCCTCAAAGCACGTGTGTTTGCTAAGTCACTTCAGTTATGTCCGACTCTTTGCGACCCTATGTACTTGTAGCCCTCTAGGATCCTCTGTCCATGGGATTCTCCAGGCAAGAATACTGGAGTGGGTTGCCATGCCCTCCTTCAGGGGATCTTCCCAACCCAGGGGCTGAACCCATGTCTCATGTTTCCTGCATTAGCAGGGTTCCCACTAAGTGGTCCAGTTGAAAAGTCAACAGTTGTCAGTCACCTTGTTTTCTTGCCAAAGAATCTAACAGTCAATTTAACTTAAAAAAAAAAAAAAAAAGCTGTTAACCTTTGTTAACTGCTTTACCTTTAGCTACAAGGACTGTAGACAAGCCGAGGGGAGACAGCAGAGGTCGCCGTGCCCCGTTAGTCATTCAGTGCCTGCTGACCTCCGCTTGCCAGGGCTTCACCAGAAATACATACATTCCTGGAAGCACTACTATAGATGCTCCCACTGCAAACGAGGAAAAACTTAAGACAACATTCTACCTGTGATTTGAATGACTGAAGTTCTATTAACTCCCCACAAGGAGGCTCTATTATCAAGTACAATTCTCAAAGAGGAAAAGGATCAACCATTTTAAAAGGGTCACAGCATGGTACATTTAAGTGCTTTAACATTCTTGTTCACAGTTTGGTTCTCATAAAAATACAGTAGCATCTTAGCGCTATTTAAGTTAAGTTAGTGCAAAGTTGAGGCAAATGGATCATGTGTTAGTTAATGTTAGTTATTTCCAACTCTTTGCAACCCCATGGACTGTAGCCTGCCAGGCTCCTCGGGCTTGGAATTCTCCAGGCAAGAATACTGGAGCGAGTAGCCATTCCCTTCTCCAGATCTTTCCAACCCAAGGATCAAGCTCAGGTCTTTTGTATTGCAGGCAGATTCTTTACTGTCTGAGCCACCAGAAAAGCCCTGGTTATGTAATGTATTACACTCATAATTTAAATTAAGCTGAGGGCATAGAGTAAAACTGTGTGTTTGTGGGATAGAGAAGGTTAAAGGGTGGTAATTATTTTTTAAAACTATATACAAATTTAAAACAATTTCCTTATGCTTCAGTTATTACATTTTCTCCAGCAGTTGTCACATAGGTTCAACTTTGGCTTTCTAAGTCAAGTAAGAAAGATTATTAATCTTTGGCTAAAATTCTTTCCGTTTATAAGGCAACACTATTACCTGTTTGGTAGCACACAGGGCTGTGGCATTATATCATTCTTTAAAACTGAAGCAGTGATTACTTCTTATTGGATGATGTAATCTCTTAAAATATTGGTAATTATAAATGGCCAAAAAGTTAGTTGATGTATTTAATCAGAAATGTAGACTAAATGATTATTTATACAATGAATATCTGTGTCAACATAGGATGTTAAAACTAGATGTATGGTTTAACATTATACAGTGTTGCAACATTTTTTGCCTCCTAATTCTCTGAAAAAAGAACTTATAAGTAAGACTAATGCTGCTGCTGCTGCTGCTGCGTCACTTCAGTTGTGTCCGACTCTGTTCGACCCCATAGATGGCAGCCCACCAGGCTCCCCCATCCCTGGGACTCTCCAGGTAAGAACACTGGAGTGGGTTGCCATTTCCTTCTCCAATGCATGAAAGTGAAAAGTGAAAGTGAAGTTGCTCAGTCGTGTCCGACTCTTAGCGACCCCATGGACTGCAGCCTACCAGGCTCCTCCGTCCATGGGATTTTCCAGGCAAGAGTACTGGAGTGGGGTGCCATGTTCAAATCATTCATTTAATAAATTATTAAATCATTTATTTCATAACATGTGTTGATTAAGTGTCAGGGCAACTGAGAGACAGGTTTCTTTATGTGGAAAATAGAATGAGGCTTCTAATTTGGGAGTTCTAGTCTTCTAAGACTTTATCCTTTAGAGTGAGATTTTGAATTTAGTTAGAATTAACTAGAGTCTCTGCTAGGTCCTCTGCTTACATCACTTATTTCATATTTGTGGGCCAGATATTGCTATTCCCATTCCACAGATGAAGAGACTGAGATTCAAAGAAACAACTTATTCAAGATCACATAGAATCAGAACAACTAGAATCAGAAGTACTGGAACCCCCAGCAGGAGTGGGGGAAGGTAGGGATGAGGTATGGGAGGCAGGGTGATGTGAAATGAGCATACCCTCTCATCTGAGAGCTCTGAAAGCTGTGATTTATCTCTATTAGCATGCCTCCCTCATCTTCATCAGGCTCTCTGCTGCCAGATGCAGCTTGACTTTTTTTTTTCCAGTTTGAGTTTCAGCATCAATATTATATTTGAAATGTAAGAGTGAAATTGACATCTGTGATAACTTGTTAAATGATGACTGGGTGCCCAGGCAACCAGCTCCTGACTCTCCGTCCTCTCTTCCTAAGGGTCAGGACTGTGCGTGGCCCCTCTGATGATAGAGTAAACCTTCGGGCCATGTCTCAGGGCAGCCTGAGCCAGGTGGTCAGGGACTAACAGACTCACGCATGTCCCTGTGCGCCTGGAGGAACCTGGTTTCCTTGAAGATGCTCAGGCTGCCTGATGAACTCCCCACTTCCCTCGTTGAGCACACCCAGCCTGACTGCTGCCGCTGCTGCTAAGTCGCCCCAGTCGTGTCCGACTCTGTGCGACCCCATAGACGACAGCCTACCAGGCTCCCCTATCCCTGGGATTCTCCAGGCAAGAACACTGGAGTGGGTTGCCATTTCCTTCTAGAATGGAGTAAACCTTCGTGGCTGGGGAGCCCCTCCAGTCGTCCCCGCAGGAAGGACAAGAGGCTGCATTAAAGCTTGCTTCTATTGCTTTTACCTTGTAGGCAGACCCACCTCTTGAGAGGAAAGCAATTCTCTTAGTTCTCTGGAAATGGAAAGGGAATCTTACAGTCTTATGTTAAGGCTAAAACAGATTGACCTCAGATTATCCATACAGACTGCCTCTGGGAACTGGGATTGGTCAGTTCCTCTTACGAGTGATGCACAATCAGACAAGGGCTGGATGGGAATGTTTTTCAGTTGTGGATTCTTTTTCTTAATTTTGTGAGACCCACAACAGAACAACACTCCTCCACCCCCAGACATTAATAAATACTAAAGTCGGGTCAATTCAGGGCTTCCTGACTAAAAATGTAAAACATGAGAGGCGGAATAGCAAATGTGGTCGTGTGTAAAGGTTCTATTGTCTTTTACTGAACATTCTCTGAGTATCTCCTCAATTTCTTCCTGTGACATACTTTGAAGGGAGAAAGGAAGGGAGGGGAAGAAATCTCTTCCTAAAGAAGATAAAGGGAAGAAAGAAGAGGGGCCTGACAAGGGAGGGAAGGGGATAACAAGTTCTTCACAAAGGAAAGAGAGAAAGAAGTTGGCTGCAATTATAGTGTGTCAGATGAGCAACAAAAATATTAGTCTAAAATATTTACTGAGCATCTACTATGTGCCACACTCTCAGTTAGACTCCAGGTGAAAGCAGGGGAACAAACAATTGTTTTGTCTTACAGAGCAGGTAGATTGAGAGAAGCACAAAATCTGTTTAAAGTAGGTTGCTAATAACTTCTTAGTTCATTCTGTTTTACTCTATTACTCTCATCCCCCATAGCTTTGTCCATGTTGTTCATTTTGCTCAGTTGCTAAGTTGTGTCTGACTCTTTGCAACCCCATGGACTGTAGCATGCCAGACTCCTCTGTCCTCCACTGTCTCCTGGAGTTTGCTCAAATTCATGTCCACTGAGTCAGTGATGCTATCTAACCATCTCATCCTCTGCCACCCTCTTCTCCTGTTACCTTCAATCTTTCCCAGCATCAGGGTCTTTTTCATAAACCTAAGTAAATAGAAATGAATTTACTCTGGACTATTAGGATATAACATTGCATAAATTTTTTTTTCCAATTTAACTTTCTTTTTGCTTTCCTAATTGAGGTAATGTTTTTGTATTCCTTCATGTCTGCATATTTTAAAAGAGCTGATAAAAATATATTTGTTCCCAGTTAGGCTAGTTAATCAGCCTATTTACAAAAATTTTCCTGAGCAACATGCAGAGTGAAAAAAGCCAGTCAAGAGTGGATTTTGTTTTATATCAGTAACTGGAATAGATGTCAGACAAAACCTGAAATTAAACATAGTGTTGGATTTAGCATGAAGCAGATTAACAGTCTATCAAGAAAATAAGAAATCAAGTACTCTTGTGTACCAAAGCGTTTAAGTCAATAACAGAGGTAAACTTGAGATCAGTGCTGCCATAAGTTCTACATTATAGATTCCAGATTGGTCTTTGCTTTGCAGCCAAAAACACTGATGAACTTTGTATCTGCAACTTACCTTTTAAATGATCAAACTGCAGGTGGAAGACAGCAGGAGGCAGCGTTGCTGTTACACAGTAGAGAGGGAAAGAATAAACCTTGTTTCAACTGGTCCCCTGGGCATCTTTTAGTATTCTCCCGCCTAACTTGGCAGTAAAGAGGAAGTGCTCTGAGGGGAGCATAGTGAGCAGGGATTTCGCTTACACAGTAATGAAGGTCTGAGTCACCTGAGTACGTAAGCCATCTAGATTAGCAGAAGTTCTAGCCAAGGGAGAGGGGGATTTGAGATGTGTTAGAGGAAGAAGATGCTGAATATTCACTGCAGCTCTGAGATCAACTGCTATAGTGGGATCACCCCACTAATGTTTATCCCATAAGTTTCCCAAGGGAAAGAGATCAACCAGAATTGCATGGAAGCTGTACCCCTATGGAACAAATGCTTTATACAAACCAACTGATTCCACTCCGTGGTGGGGGTGAACCGTGGTGGATGCTGTGACACCATGTCCAGATACCCGTTTCTAGACCAAATCACTCATTTCTTTAGCTGGCAGATGTGTTACCTATTGATGGTTCATAACTAATCCCTCCCCAAGATGAAAGGAATTGCTTTACCCAGGATATGCCCACTCCCAGGAGTAGCCTATATCCAACGCCTGGTCAATTTCGTTGTTCCGTGCTAAGTCGTGTCCGACTCTGCGACCCGGTGGACTATAGCACGCCAGGCTCCTCCGTGCTTCACCGTCTCCCGGCAGTGTCTATTGAGTCGGTGATGCTATCACGTCTCAAATTCATGCCTGTTGAGTCGGTGATGCTGTCTAACCACCTCATCCTCTGCCACCCCTTTCTTGTTTTGCCTTCAGTCTCTCCCAGCATCTGGTCAATATAAGGGTACAAAAATCCAGGCTTCTTACCTTAATTTGGGACAGCTCTGAAGGACCATCCCAGCTCTCAAGCTTCTGTGGGTTCTGCTGAGGCCATTCCTGAAATTTCATCACAGTTCAACTTCTTTCATCCATCCTGCTTCCTTAATGCCTCACAATTTTTACTTCTGAGAACAAAAATGTATTCATACTATACTATACAATAAACTTCCTACATAATGAATTTCTTTCCTGGGAAATATGATGTAACCTTTCCCTAATAACTATTTTTCTTATTTTTGACGCCTTTTCCATTTTGAGTTTTTCCTTATTGGAATAGACACTTATTATGGATTTGACTTCTCTGCTTGTCATGTTTTGCCAAGCACACCATCTGCTCATTTACTGAATGTCCAGTTATTATCAAGTTAAGCCAAATAATATTACTTCTAAGAAAATTCAATTTACAATGAAAGAAGTAAGACAGTTGACTAATATTCATGGAATTTGCTAGTCTTGTGACCACCCCAAACAACTGGCTTTATGAAATATTGGAGTTATTTTTTTTCTGTTCATTTGTTATTGAAGTGTAAATGGTTTGCAATGTTGTGTTAATTTAAGGTGTACAACAAACTGATTCAATTATACATATGTGTATATACATAATATATTTCAAATTCTTTTCCCTTATAGGCTATTAAAAATATTGAGTATAGTTCCCTGGGTTATATAGTAGGTCCTTGTTAATTATCTATCTTATATAGCAGTGAGTATATGTTAATCCAGACTCCTAATTTATCCCCCTTACTTTCCTCTTTGGTAACAATAAGTTTGTTTCTATGTTTGTGGGTCTAATTGTGCCTTGTAAATGTTTGTTTGTATCACTTTTTTTAGATTCCACATATAAGCAATATCATATTTGTCTTTGTCTGGCTTACTTCACTTAGTATGATCTCTAGGTCTATCCATGTTGCTACAAATGGCATCATCTTATACTTTTTGTGACTGAGTCATATTCCATTATATGAATACGTACCACATCTTTCTTCATCTGTCAATAGATATTTAGGTTGTTTGCATGTCTTGGCTGTTGTAAAGAGTGCTGCAATGACCCTAATAACTATTTTAAACACTTGTGGAAAAGCATATGTTTGTGACAGATTTTTATCAAAAATATGCTAGAAATATATTATGGTTGAGTTTAACTAGTTTAGCAAACCTTAGTAAAACAAGTGTTACGGTTTAACAAGAGAACAATATTTGGTAATTAGTTCTAAATCACTAGGAACGCATTCTAAACATTGCTATTTTAAAGTTGTGTTTTGATAAGTATTAATATATGTTCAGTCAAATCAAATAAACTGCTTTAGTTCTTTTCATAGTATTTGAAACTAATAAACACCAATATGATAGTGATCTCACTTTTCAAAATTTTTGATTTATCAAAAATTTTAGCTAAGCTTTGTAGTCATGAAACACATTTCTAGGCCTAAGGTTATACTGTTAAACCTCCTACTTTCCATTTGTGTGCTGGGCTAAGTTGCTTCAGTCCTGTCCGACTCTTTGCAACCCTGTGGACTGTAGCCCGCAAGGCTCCTCCATCCATGGGGATTCTCTGGGCAGGAATACTGGAGTGGCTTGCCGTGTCCTCCTCCAGGGCATCTTCCCCACCCAGGGTAGAACCAGGGTCTCTCACATCTCCTGCGTTGTCAGGCAGGTTCTTTACTGCTAGCGCTACCTGGCTTCCCTGGTGGCTCAGATGCTTTCAGTAGTTGGTTTAATTTGTCTAATTCCTTAAAAATGTTGTTGAAAGTTTATTTCTCTAAATGAAAGCTTTTATGTTAGATGACTTAAGCTTCATTTCACAACCACTTTGAAATTAACAAGGCCTGAGATATAGTAAATAAGTAACATTGTAAAAGCTTTACAGCATCTTTGTTTTAACAGCTTTGATATTATCATTTATACACCATATGATTCACTCTTTAATGTATACAATTTAGCGGGTTATGGTATATTCATAAACTTGTGCAACCATTATCACTAGCTGACTTTAGAACTTTTCATCACCTTCAAAAGAAACCCCACACCCATTAGCAGTCACTCCTTGCTTCTCTCTCTTCCAGCTTTTGGCAACCACTAACCTCCTTTGTCTGTGGATTGGCCTATCATGGACATTCCATTTTTATGGAATCATACAACATGAGTTTTGTTGTTTTTAATTTGGTGATTGGGTTTTTCACTTAGCATATCTTCAAAAAAATTATTTTATTGAAGTATATTTTATTTACTGTGAATTTCTACTATATAGCAAGGTGATTCAGTTATACATATATAAACATTCTTTTTCATATTCTTCCCCATTATGATTTATCACAGTATGTTGAACCTAGTTTCCTATACTATATGGTAGGACCTTGTTGTTTCTCCACTCTATATGTAATAATTTGCATCTGCTGATCCCCAACTCCCTGTCCATCCCTCCCCTACCACCCTCTTCCTTGGCCACCACAAGTCTGGTCTCTATGTCTGTGAGTCTATTTCTGTTTCATAGATAAGTTCATTTGTGTCATATTTTAATATTTGTCTTTAGTATTTGTCTTTCTCTTTCTGACTTCACTTAGTCTGATAACCTCTAGGTCCATCCATGTTGCTGCAAAAGACATTATTTCACTCTTTTTATGGCTGAGTAGTATTCCACTGTATCCATGTGTGATACCTTCTTTATCCATACATCTGTCTATAGACATTTAGGTTCTTTCCATGTCTTGGCTGCTGTAAATAGTACTGCAGTGAATATTGGGGTGAATGTATCTTTTTGAATTTGAATGACAGTGTTGTCTGGATATATGCCCAGGAGTGGGTCTGCAGGATCATATGAAAGCTCTACTTTTAGTTTTTTGAGGAGCCTCCATACTGTTTTCCATAGTGCCTGCACCAATTTACATTCCCACAATGGTATAGGAGGGTTCGCTTTTCTCTACACCTTCTCCAGTTTTTCAAATGATGGTTATTCTAACTGGTGTGAGGCGGTACGTCTTTGTAGTTCTGATTAACATTTTTCTAATGATTAGCAATGTTGAACATCTTTTTATATGCTTGTTGGCCATCTGTATGTCTTCTTTGGAGAAACATATTTAAGTCGCCTGCCTGTTTTTTTGTTTGTTTGGGTTGTTTGCTTTTTTCTTGAGCTCTATGAACTGTCTGTGTATTTTAGAAACTGAGCCCTTGTCGATCCCATCATTTGCAAATATTTTCTCCAGTCTGAAGGTTGTCTTTCGATTTTACTTGTGTTTTCCTTTGTTGTTCAAAAGCTTGTATTTCACTTAGCATTTGTTGCTGTTGTTCAGTTGCTAAGCCGTGTCCAGCCCTTTGTGACCCCATGGGCTGTAGCACACCAGGCTTCCCTGTCATCCACTGTCTCTGAGAGTCTGTCCATTGAGTTGGTGATGCTATCTAACTGTCTCATCCTCTGCCACTCCCTTCTCCTTTTGCCTTAAATCTTTCCCAGCATCAGGGTCTTTTCCAATGAATTGGCTTTTTGCATCAGGTGGCTGAAGTATCAGGACTTCACCTTATTTTCAAGCTTTATCCATGTTATAACATGTCAGTACTTCATTCTTTTTATTGCTTTCCCCTTTTATTGCTGAATAACATTCCATTGTATGGATATTCCATATTTTGTTCATTCATCAGCTAATGAACGGGTTGTGTTGTTTTGTTCCCACTTTTTAGCTATTATGAACAATGCTATTATTCATGTTATGAGTTTTATGTGGATATATGTTTTAGTTTCTCTTAAGTATACACCTTGGAGTGAAATGTTGGTTATACAGTAACTCTGTTTAGTACTTTGAAGAACTGCTAAATTTTTCCAAAGTGCTGTGCCATTTTCTATTTTCATCAGCAGTGTGTGAGGGTTTTGGTTTCTCCATGTTCTCCCCTACACTTGTTATGGAGTATTATTTTAAATATCAGCCACCTAGTCAGCATGAAGTGGTATCTCAGTGTGGTTTCGATTTGCATTTCCCTGGTGGTTAATAACGGTCCTGTGAAAGATAATGAAGGAAAAAAAAATGGATGTTTAACTCGGAAAAAGGAAGATTTTGGCAGGAGAGCCTAATAGCTGTCTTTAAGTGTTGGAATAGAGAGACAGAATTTTATTTATTTACAGATGGACAGAGAGGTGATGTAAAATAGTGAAATTTAGCTCTGTGTAAATGCAAAGTCTAATGAACAGATTGAACAGGGAAACTGTAGGTCCCCATTCCCTAGGGATGTTCAAGCAGATGGTGTAGAAGGATTCTGTAAGGGCTACTCGAATATGCTATGGTTTGTAAACCTGTGTGCAAATTCACAAAGTGTGTCGTGGTTATTTTTTTAAACCATACATGGATAATCTTGGCAAGAACATTGTTTCAAGTCAAGTTGTTGTTGTTCAGTTGCCCAGTCGTGTCCGGCTCTTTGCAACCCCATGGACTGCAGCATGCCAGGCCTCCCTGTCCCTCACCAACTCCTGAAGTTTGCCCAAATTCACGTCCATTGCATCAGTGATGCCATCCAGCCACCTCATCCTCTGTCGCTCTCTTCTTTCCTCCATCTTTCCCAGCGTCAGGGACTTTCCCAATGAGTGGGTTATTTGATCAGATGACCAAAATACTGGAGCTTCAGCTTCAGCATCAGTCCTTCCAATGAGTATTCAGGGTTGATTTCTCTCAAGATTGACTGGGCTGATCTCCTTGGTGTCCAAGGGACTCTTAGGAGTCTTCTGCAGCACCACAGTTTGAAGGGATCAATTCTTTGGTGCTCTGCCTTCTTTCAGTACAGCTCTCACAACTGTACATGACTACTGGGAAAACAATAGTGCTGATTATGCATGCATTTGTTGGCAAAGTGTTATCTTTGCTTTTTAACACACTGTCTAGGCTTATCATAGCTTTCCTTCCAAGGAGCAAGCATCTTTTGATTTCGTGGCTGCAGTCACTGTCCACAGTGATTTTGGAGCCCAAGAAAATAGAATCTATCATTCTATTTTTTTCCCAACTATTTGCTGTGAAGTGATAGGACCATATGCCATGATCTTAGATTTTTGAATGTTGAATTTTAAGCCAGCTTTTTCACTCTCCTCTTTCACCCTCATGAAGACGCTCTTCAGTTCCTCTTCACTTTTTGCCATTAGAGTGGTATGATCTTCATAGCTGAGATTGTTGATATTTCTCCTGGCAGTCTTGATTCCAGCTTGTGCTTCATACAGCCTGGCATTTTGCATGATGTATTCTGCATATTAAGTTAAATAAGCAGGGTGATGATATACAGCCTTGAAGTACTCCTTTCCCAATTTTGAACCAGTCCATTGTTCCATGTCAGGTTCTAACTACTGCTTGTTGACCTCATACAGGTTTTTCAGGAGGCGGGTAAGGTGGTCTGGTATTCCCATCTCTTGAAGAATTTTCCACAGTTTATTGTGATCCACACAGTCAAAGGCTTTGGCATAGTATATGAAGCCAAAGTAGATGTTTTTCTGGAATTCCCTTGTTTTTTCTGTGACCCAATGGATGTTGGCAATTTGATCTCTGGTTCCTGTGCCTTTTCTAAATCCAGCTTGTACATCTGGAAGTTCTTAGTTCATGTACTGTTGAAGCCTAGCTTGAAGGATTTTGAGCATCACCCTGCTAGCATGGAAAGTGAGTGCAACTGCCTGATAGTTTGAACATTCTTCAGCACTGCCTTTCTTTGGA
This sequence comes from Bubalus bubalis, assembly GCF_019923935.1. Taxonomy (NCBI): domain Eukaryota; kingdom Metazoa; phylum Chordata; class Mammalia; order Artiodactyla; family Bovidae; genus Bubalus; species Bubalus bubalis. Next base: position 31,652,202 of record NC_059167.1, read on the forward strand.
ATTGAGATGAAAACTGACATTTTCCTGTCCTCTGGTCATTGCTGAGTTTTCCAAATTTGCTGACAGATTGAGTGCAACACTTTGACAGTATTATCTATTTGAAATAGTTCAGCTGAAATTTAATCACCTCCACTAGCCTTGTTTATAGTAATGCTTCCTAAGGCCCACTTGACTTCAGACTCCAGGATGACATATTCTAGGTGAGTGACCACACCATCATGGTTATCTGGGTTACTGTGACTGTTTTGTATAATTCTTCCGTGTATTTTTGCTGCCTCTTTTTAATCTCTTCTGCTTCTATTAGGTCCTTACTGTTTCTGTCCTTTATCGCACCCTTCCTTGCATGAAGTGTTCCCTTGATATCTCCAATTCTCTTGAAATCTCTAGTCTTTCCCATCCTGTTGTTTTCCTCTACTTCTTTGCACTGTTCATTTCAGGCCTTCTTATCTCTCCTTGCTATTCTCTGGAACTCTCTGTTCAGTTGGGTATATCTTTCCCTTTCTGCCTTCCTTTTTGCTTTTCTTTTTTCCTTAGCTATGTGTAAAGCCTACTCAGATAACCACTTTGCCCTATTGCATTTATTTTTCTTTGGGGATAGTTTTGTCACTGACTCCTGAATAATGTTATGAAACCTGTCCATAGTTCTCCAGGCACTCTGTTTCCTAAATCTAATCCCTGAACCTACTCATCACCTCCACTGTATAATCATAAGGAATTTGATTTAGGTCATACCTGAATAGCCTAGTGGTTTTCCCAACTTTCATCGATTTAATCCTGAATTTTGCAATAAGGAGCTCATGATCTGAGCCACAGTCAGTTAGAAGTCTTGTTTTTGCTGACTGTATAGAGTTTCATCATTTTCGGCTGCCAAAGAATGTAAACAATCTGATTACAGTATTGACCATTTGGTGTAGTCCATGTGTAGATGTCTCTTATGTTGTTGGGAAATGGTGTTTGCTATGACCAGTATGTTCTATTGACATAGTTTGTGGTATGTGTACTTGTGTGTGTGTATACATGTGTGTATGTATATATCTCAGTAACTACTTGTTATTGAAGCTCCAGTACTTTGGCCATCTGATGTGACGAGCTGACTGGAAAAGCCCCTGATGCTGGGAAAGACTGAAGCAGGAGGAGAAGGGGATGACAGAGGATGAGATGGTTGGATGGCCTCACTGACATGAGTTTGAGCAAACTCTGGGAGATGGTGGACAGGGAAGCCTGGAGTGCCATAGTCCATGGGGTCACAAAGAGTCAGACTTGACTGAGCAACTGAATAACAATTACTTGTGGAATGAATGAATGGTGATGGTTCATGGAAAAGGGATTGAAGTCAGAGAACATAAAACTGCCTCCAAAATATGAAACAGAGAAAGAAGAGAAGTGTATGGACAGCTCTAGATAAATCTACTGTGATTTGTTTGACTCCTGGTTTTCCAAAATGGAAATATAGAAAAGCCAGAATGCTGAGCTGAAATCACACAGAAGCTGAAACAAATTATATACTTAATAAACTTCCTGAAAGAATTCCTAAAATGTGCTTGTTTACTAGCAGAGTTCAAAAAATGTAGTCATTATAGGGGATCCAACATCTTGCTATGGGAGCCTACTGGTTTTTTGTAAGCTTTAAAGTACACAGTCAATGTACAGTTTATTCAAATCTTGCCTTCAAAATGATATTTCAATCAATTTATAAGAGAAAGTTCTTGATCTCTTATTTCTCTTTTCTTCCTATTTTAAACTTTTTAATTTATTTATTTTTTCATTGAAGGATAATTGCTTTACAGAATTGTGTTGGTTTCTGCCAAACATCAACATGAATCAGCCATAGGTGTACATATGTTGTGATCTCCCACCCACCTCCCTCCTCATCCCACCCTTCTAGGTTGATACAGAGCCCCTGTTTGAGTTTCCTGGGTCATACAGCAAATTCCCATTGGCTATCTATTTTACATATGGTAATATATGTTTCCATGTTACTCTCTCCATATATCCAACCTCTCCTCCCTGCCCACCCATGTCCATAAGTCTGTTCTCTATGTCTGTGTCTCCATTGCTATCCTGCAAATAATTTCATCAGTACCGTCTTTCTAGATTCCATATATATGCGTTAGTATACAGTATTTGTTTTTCTCTTTCTGACTTACTTCACTCTGTATATTAGGCTCTAGGTTCATCCACCTCAGTAGAACTGACTCAAAATGGGTTCATTTTTATGGCTGAATAATATTCCATTGTATATACACACCACACCTTCCTTATCCATTCATCTGTCAATGGACATCTAGGTTGCTTCCATGTAGCTCTTATAAATAGTACTGCAATGAATTTTGGGGTACATGTATCTTTTACAGTTTTGGTTTCTTAAAGGTATATGCCTAGTAGTGGAATTGCTGGGCCATATAGTGGTTTTATTCCCAGTTTTTTAAGGACTCTCTATACTGTCTTCCATAGTGACTGTATCAGTTTACATTCCCACCAACAGTGCAAGAGGGTTCCCTTTTCTCCACACCCTCTCCAGCATTTATTGTTTCTACATTTTTTTTTGATGATGGCCATTCTGACCAGTATGAGGTAACTACTATCTCATGGTTTTGATTTGCATTTCTCTAATATTGAGTGATGTTGAGCATCTTTTCATGTGTTTGTTGGCCATCTGTATGTCTTCTTTGGAGAAATGTCTATTTAGGTCTTTTTCCCACTTTTTGATTGGGTTGTTTGTTTTTCTACTATTGACTTGTATGAGCTGCTTGTATATTTTGGAAATTAATCCTTTGTCAGTTGTTTCATTTGCTATTATTTTCTCCCATTCTGAGTGTTGTCTTTTCACCTTTTTATAGTTTCCTTTGCTGTGAAAAAGCTTTTAAGTTTAATTAGGTCCCACTTGTTTATTTTCATTTTTATTTCCATTACTCTAGAAGGTGGATCATGGAGGATCTTGCTGTGATTTATGTCATAGTGTTCTGCCTATGTTTTCCTCGAATTTAGGAAGTGTTCTAATTTCATTCTTTTACATGTAGCTGTCCAGTTTTCCCAGCACCATTTATTGAAGAGGCATTTTTTGCCCCATTGTATATTCTTGCCTCCTTCATAAAAAATAAGGTGCAAAGGTACGTGGGTTTATCTCTGGGCTTTCTATCTTGTTTTACCAGTCTATATTTCTGTTTTTGTGACAGTACCATACTGTCTTGATGGAGAAGGAAATGGCAACCCACTCCAGTATTCTTGCTTGGAGAATCCTATGGACCGAGAAGCCTGGCAGGCTATAGTCTATGGGGTTGCAAGAGTTGGACACAACTTAGTGACTAAAGAGAGAGATACTGTCTTGATGACTCTAGCTTTGTAGTATAGTCAGAAGCTAGGAAGGTTAACTTCCTCCAGCTCCATTATTCTTAAGATTTCTTTGGCTATTTGGGGTCTTTTGTGTTTCCATGTGACTTGTGAAATTTTTGTTCTAGTTCTGTGGAAAATGTCATTGGTAATTTGATAGGGATTGCATTGAATCTTTAGATTGCATTTGGTAGTATAGTCATGTTCACAATATTGATTCTTCCAACCCAGGAATGGAATCTCTCTCCATCTGTTTATGTCATCTTTGATTTCTTTCATCAGTGTCTTATAGTTTCCTATATACAGTTCTTTTGTCTCCTTAGGTAGATTTATTCCTAAATATTTTCTTCTTTTTGTTGCAATGGTGAATGGGATTGATTCCTTAATTTCTCTTTCTGGTTTTTCATTGTTAGTATATAGGAATGCAAGTGATTTCTGTGTATTGATTTTGTATCCTGCAACTTTGCTAAATTCACTGATTAGCTCTAGTAATTTTCTGATAGTATCTCTAGGGTTTTGTATGTACAGTATCATGTCATCTGCAGTGAATTTTACTTCTTCTTTTCTGACCTGGGTTCCTTTTATTTATTTTTCTTCTCTGCTGTAGCTAGGACTTCCAAAACTATATTGAATAATAGTGTTGAGAGTGGAAATCCTTGTCTTGTTCCTGATCTTAGAGGGAATGCTTTCAGTTTTTCACCATTGAGAATAATGTTTGCTTTGTGTTTATCATATTTGGCCTTTGCTATGTTGAGGTAGTTTTCTTCTATGCCCATTTCTTGAAGAATTTTTATCATAAATGGGTGCTGAATTTTGTCAAAGGCTTTTTCTACATCTATTGAGATTGTCATATGGTTTTTATCTTTCAATTTGTTAACATGGTGTATCATATTGATTTGTGTATATTGACAATGAATCCTTGCATCCCTGGGATAAACCCAATTGATTGTGGTGATCTTTTTAATGTGTTGTTGAATTCTGTTTGCTAGAATTTTGCTTAGGGTTTTTGCATCTATATTCATCAGTGATATTGGCCTCTGATTTTCTTTTTTTGTGTGTTGTTTTTATCTGGTTTTAATATCAGGGTGATGGTGGCCTCATAGAATGAGTTTGGAAGTGCTCCTTCCTCTGAAATTTTTTGCAAGTGTTTTAGAAGGATAGGAATTAGCGCTTCTCTAAATGTTTGATAAAATACACCTGTGAAGCCATCTGGCCCTGGGCTTTTGTTTTTTGGCAAATTTTTATCAGTTTTGATTTCAGTGCTTATAACTGGGTTGTTCATGATTTCTATTTCTTCCTGGTTTAGTCTTGGAAGATTGAACTTTTCTAAGAATCTGTCCATTTCTTGCAGGCTATCCATTTTATTGCCATATAAAGTGTGAAAGTCGCTCAGTTGTGTCCAACTCTTTGTGACCCCATGGACTATACAGTTCATGGAGTTCTCCAGGTCAGAATACTGGAGTGGGTAGCCTTTTCCTTCTCCAGGGGATCTTCCCAACCCAGGGGTTGAACCTAGGTCTCCTGCATTGCAGGTGGATTCTTTACCAGCAGAGTCACAAGGGAATAGTTGCTCATAATAGTCTCTTATAATCCTTTGTATTTCTGTGTTGTCTGTTGTAACATCTCCTTTATCATTTTCAGTTTTGTTGATTTGATTCTTCTCTCTCTCTATCTTGATGAGTCTGGCTGAAAGTTTACTAATTTCATTTACCTTCTCAAAGAACCAGCTTTTAGTTTTATTAAACTTTACTATTATTTCTTTCATTTCTTTTTCATTTATTTCTGCTCTGATCTTTATGATTTCTTTCCTTCTGCTAACTTTGGGGGTTTTATGTTATTCTTTTTCCAGTTGTTTTAGGTGTTAAGTCAATGTTTTTCTTACCTACCTTTTGATGAGGTAGAGTTGTATTGCTGTAGACCTCCCTTATAGAACTGCTTTTGCTACATCCCATAGGTTTTGAGTTGTGTTTTCATTTTCATTTATTTCTAGGAATTTTTTTTATTTCCCTTTTGATTTCTTCAGTAACCCATTCATTATTTGGAAACATCATTTAATCTCCATGTGTTTGTGGGTTTTATAGTTTTTTCTTCTTCTAATTGATATCTAGTCTCGTAGTCTTGTGGTCAGAAAAGATGCTTGCTACAGTTTCAGTTTTCTTAAATTTACTGAGGTTTGATTTGTGACCCAAAATGTGCTCTATCCTGGAGAATGTTCCACGTGCACTTGAGAAAAAAGTGTATTCTTCTGCAGTTGGATGGAACGTCCTGAAGATATCAAGGAGATCCATCTGGTCTAATGTGTTATTTAAGGCCTCTGTTTCCTTGTTAATTTTCTGTTTTGATGATCTGTCCATTGGTGTAAGTGGGGTGTCAAAGCCCCCTACTACTATTGTGTTACTGTCACTTTCTCCTTTTATGTCTGTTAGTGTTTGTCTTATGTATTGAGGAGCTCCTATGTTGGGTGTATAAATGTTTACAATTGTTATATCTTCATCTTGGATTTATCCCTTGATCATTATAGAGTGTCCTTCCTTATCTCTTGTAATATTCTTTATTTTAAGGTCTATTTTGTCTGATATGAAGATTGCTGCTCTGGCCTTCTTTTGATTCCTATTTGCATAGAATATATTTTTCCATCCTCTCACTTTCAGTTTATATGTGTCTTTAGTGGATCTCTTGTAGACAGTATACGTATGGGTTTGTTTTTGTATCCATTCAGACAGTTTGTGTCTTTTGGTTGGAGCATTTAATCCATTTGCATTTAAAGTAATTATTGATATATATGTTCCTAGTGCCATTTTCTTAATTGCATGGGGTTTGTTTATATATGTCTTTTTCTTCTCTTGTATTTACTGTCTATATAGGTCCTTTTAACATTTGTTGTAAAGCTGGTTTGGTGGCACTGAAGTCTCTTAATTTTGCTTGTCTGTAGAGCTTTTGATTTCTCCATCAATTTTGAATGAGATCCTTGCTGGGTAGAGTAATCTTTGTCGTAGATTTTCCCCTTTCCGTACTTTAAATATATCCTGCCATTCCCTTCTGGCCTGCAGAGTTTCTGCTGAAAGATCAGCTGTTAAATGTATGGGGTTTCTTGTGTATGTTACTTGTTACTTTTCCCTTGCTGCTTTTAATATTCTTTCTCTGTGTTTAATTTTTGTTAGTTTGATTAGTATGTGTCTTGGCATGTTTCTCCTTGGGTTTATCCTGTATAGTACTCTCTGAACTTCTTGGACTTGATTGGCTATTTCCTTTCCTATGTTGGGAAAATTTTCCACTATGATCTCTTCAAAAATTTTCTCATACCATTTCTTTTTCTCTTCTTCTAGAACCCCTATAATTAGAATGTTTGTGTTTAATATTGTCCCAGAGGTCTCTGAGATTATCCTCAATTCTTTTCATTCTTTTTACTTTATACTGCTCTTCAGTGGTTATTTCCACCATTCTATCTTCCAGCTCACTTATCCATTCTTCTGCCTTGGATATTCTGCTATTGATTCCCTCTGCTGCTACTGCTGCTAAGTCGCTTCAGTCGTGTCCGACTCTGTGCAACCCCATAGATGGCAGCCCACCAGGCTCCACTGTCCCTGGGATTCTCCAGGCAAGAACACTGGAGTGGGTTGCCATTTCCTTCTCCAATGCATGAAAGTGAAAAGTGACAGTGAAGTCGCTCAGTTGCGAGCCCATGGACTGCATCCTACCAGGCTCCTCCATCCATGGGATTTTCCAGGCAAGAGTACTGGAGTGGGGTGCCATTGCCTTCTCCATTGATTTCCTCTAGAGTATTTAAAGTTTCAGTAATTGTGTTGTTTGTCTCTATTTATTTATTCCAGGTCTTTGTTAAATGTGTTTATTGATTCTTGCATTTTCTCCATTCTATTTTTGAGGTCTTTGGATCATTTTTACTATCATTACTCTGAATTCTTTTACAGGTAGTTTGCCTATATCCTTCATTTATTTGGACTTGTGTGTCTCTAGGTTGTTCCTTCATTTACACAATATTTCTCTGCCTTTTTTTTTTTTTTAATGTACTGTGTTTGAGGTCTCCTTTTCTTAGGCTTCAAGGTTGAATTCTTTCTTCCCTTTGGTTTTTGCCCTCAGTGGGTATGGTTGGTCCAGTTTTGTGGTTGGACCAGTTTTGTGGTCCAACTTTTTTTGTGGTCCAGTTTTGTGTAGGATGTGACTTGTGCTTGCGTTCTGGTGGCAGGAAGTAAGTTTTTCTTTTTCCTTCTCTGATGGGCATGTCTGTGTGAGGTTGTAGTCCTGTCTGCTGATGATTGGGTTTGTATTTTTGTCTTGTTTGTTGTTTGGATGAGGCATCCTGCACAGTATGCTGCTGGCAATTGGGTGATGCCAAGTCTTGTATATAGATGGTTGCCTGTGTGGGAGTTCTCACTAATTAATACTTCCTAGGGTTAGGAATTCTCTGGTAGTCTAGGGTCTTGGCATCAGCGCTCCCACTCCAAAGGCTCAGAGTTTGATCTTGAGTTTTGCATAGTACTATGTATTCTTTTCCAGTGGTCAGGTATTCCTGCCTGCTCTCAGCTGGTGTTCTGCAAAATCTTCTGTGTCTGACGGTGTATTCCTGATGTATCCATGAAGAGAGATGTACTCCATGTTCACCTACTCTTCCTCCATCTTGTTCTCCACTATTTCTCTTTTCTTCCTTTGATAGCTGTATGGTATTTGAAGTCATGATATAGCAAGTTAAGGTACTAATTTCCTGTTGCTGCTGTAACAAATTACCACAAATGTTGTGCCTTAAGATAGCATACATTTGTTCTTAAACTTTAGAGATCTAAAGTCTGAAATGAGTCTTGGCGCACTGAAATAAAGGTGTTGACAGGGCTGATTGCTTCTAGAGGTTTCACAAAAGAATCCATTTCTTACCTCTTCCAGCTCTAGATCAGATCAGATCAGTCACTCAGTCGTGTCCAACTCTTTGTGACCCCATGAATTGCAGCACGCCAGGCCTCCCTGTCCATCACCAACTCCTGGAGTGCACTGAGACTCACATCCATCCAATCAGTGATGCCATCCAGCCATCTCATCCTCTGTCATCCCCTTCTCCTCTTGCCCCCAATCCCTCCCAGCATCAGAGTCTTTTCCAATGAGTCAACTCTTCACATGAGGTGGCCAAAGTACTGAAGTTTCAGCTTTAGCATCATTCCTTCCAAAGAAATCCCAGGGCTGATCTCCTTCAGAATGGACTGGTTGGATCTCCTTGCAGTCCAAGGGACTTTCAAGAGTCTTCTCCAACACCACAGTTCAAAAGCATCAATTCTTCGGCACTCAGCCTTCTTCACAGTCCAACTCTCACATCCATACATGACCACAGGAAAAACCATAGCCTTGACTAGATGGACCTTTGTTGGCAAAGTAATGTCTCTGCTTTTGAATATGCTATCTAGGTTGGTCATAACTTTCCTTCCAAGGAGTAAGCATCTTTTAATTTCATGGCTGCAGTCACCATCGGCAGTGATTTTGGAGCCCAAAAAAATAAAGTCTGACACTGTTTCCCCATCTATCTCCCATGAAGTGATGAGACCGGATGCCATGATCTTCGTTTTCTGAATGTTGAGCTTTAAGCCAACTTTTTCACTCTCCACTTTCATCAATAGGCTTTTGAGTTCCTCTTCACTTTCTGCCATAAGGGTGGTGTCATCTATATATCTAAGGTTATTGATATTTCTCCTGGCAATCTTGATTCCAGTTTGTGTTTCTTCCAGTCCAGAGTTTCTCATGATATACTCCGCATATAAGTTAAATAAGCAGGGTGCCAATATGCAGCCTTGACGTACTCCTTTTCCTATTTGGAACCAGTCTGTTGTTCCATGTCCAGTTCTAACTGTTGCTTCCTGACCTACATACAGATTTCTCAAGAGGCAGATCAGGTGGTCTGGTATTCCCATCTCTTTCAGAATTTTCCACAGTTTATTGTGATCCACACAGTCAAAGGCTTTGGCATAGTCAATAAAGCAGAAATAGATGTTTTTCTGGAACTCTCTTCCTTTTCCCATGATCCAGCGGATGTTGGCAATTTGATCTCTGGTTCCTCTGCCTTTTCTAAAACCAGCTTGAACATCAGGAAGTTCACGGTTCACGTATTGCTGAAGCCTGGCTTGGAGAATTTTGAGTATTACTTTACTAACATGTGAGATGAGTGCAATTGTGCGGTAGTTTGAGCATTCTTTGGCATTGCCTTTCTTTGGGACTGGAATGAAACTGACCTTTTCCAGTCCTGTGGCCACTGCTGAGTTTTCCAAATTTGCTGGCATACTGAGTGCAGCACTTTCACAGAATCAGCTTTCAGGATTTGGAATAGCTCAACTGGAATTCCATCACCTCCACTAGCTTTGTTCGTAGTGATGCTTTCTAAGGCCCACTTGACTTCACATTCCAGGATGTCTGGCTCTAGGTCAGTGATCACACCATCGTGATTATCTTGGTCGTGAAGATCTTTTTTGTACAGTTCTTCTGTGTATTCTTGCCGTCTCTTCTTAATATCTTCTGCTTCTGTTAGGTCCATACCATTTCTGTCCTTTATCGAGCGCATCTTTGCATGAAATGTTCCTTTGGTATCTCTGATTTTCTTGAAGAGATCTCTAGTCTTTCCCATTCTGTTGTTTTCCTCTATTTCTTTGCATTGATCGCTAAGGAAGGCTTTCTTATCTCTTCTTGCTATTCTTTGGAACTCTGCATTCAGATGTTTATATCTTTCCTTTTCTCCTTTGTTTTTCACTTCTCTTCTTTTCACAGCTATTTGTAAGGCCTCCCCAGACAGCCATTTTGCTTTTTTGCATTTCTTTTCCATGGGGATGGTCTTGATCCCTGTCTCCTGTACAATGTCACGAACCTCATTCCATAGCTCATCAGGCACTTTATCTATCAGATCTAGGCCCTTAAATCTATTTCTCACTTCCACTGTATAATCATAAGGGATTTGATTTAGGTCATACCTGAACGGTCTAGTGGTTTTCCCTACTTTCTTCAATTTAAGTCTGAAGGCTTCCAGTATTTGCTGGTTTACAGCCACCTCATTCCAATCTTTGCTTCCATCACCACATTGCCTTTTCTCTCTGACCTCTTTCCTCTCTTTTGTAAAAACTCTTGTGATTACATTAGGTACACCTGGATAATCTAGAATCACCTCATCTTAAAATCATTGTTAATCATATCTGCAAATTCCCTTTTTCCGTGTAAGGTTAACATTCAGGGGATTAGGACATGAACCTCTTTGGGGAAGCATAATTCAGCCTACCATTTTATAGAGTATGCATTTGTAAAATAATACAGCTTAATTCATATTTGTAATTAGGTAAGTACATGCCACACCAACCAACTAGACAACTTATCTTCTTGATATTATTTAATCTCTTGCTTACTTTCACTGTCTTATCACCTGAATACTTAGCAGTTAAGAGAAGATGTGAACTTAAAAGCAAGAGGTCAGTTTCCAGCACAGAATCCTGTGTTGATTCATGGTATCTGCTCAAGTAAGTGCTTTTGACTCCATTGAAAAGGAGGAAAGTTGAGTGTAACCTGGTATCTGGCATTTTCCTGAGAGGCATCATGACCACTTCTTGAGTAATAACGTGAATCCGCTCTAAACAGGGTAAAACCACTGGCAAGTGACATCCAAGTCATAGCTGTGGGGTTATGTCTAAAAAACTGCCGACTATCATGCAGTTCTATGAAATAAAAGAACCTGTGTGCCTTTTACCCAATTTCTCCCAATAGTAACGTTTTACAGAACAATATTACAACCAGCATATTGATGCTGATACAGTTAAGATAGGAGACATTTCTATAACCCTCAGAATCCTTCCTGTTGCCCTTTTGATGCCACATCCTTAATCCCTGGCAAATGGCTCTATGTTCTCCATTTCTGGAAGCCTGTCATTGTAAGAGTGCTACACAAACGGAATCATACAGAATGTAACCTTCGGGACTGGCTTTCTTCTCATAGCATAATTCTCTGGAAATTGATCTAGGTTGTTTTATATATTAAAAATTTGTTCCTTTTGAGTGCCAGGGAGTATCCTCTAGTATGGTTCCAAACTTGGCTTGGTTAACCATTCATCTGTTGATATCTTGGTTGTTTCCATTTGAGGACTATTACAAATGGAGCTCATGTGAACTGAACACTTGTGTACAACCTTGTGTGTAAATTTAAGTTGTCGCTTAAATTCACGAATGCAATTATTGAATTGTTTAATTGTTGCACATTTAGTTTTTTAAGAAACTGCCAAGTTAGTTTCCAGAGTAGTTGCACCAATTTTTATTCCCATGAGGAGGGTATGAGTGATCTTGTTTCTTGCTGTACTTGCCAGTATTTGGTGTTCTGATAGGTGTGCAGTGATACCTCATGGTTTTCACCTGAATTTCCTTAATGGTTAGTGATGGTGAGCATCTTTGAATATGCTTATTTTAGCAGCTGTCTTCGGAGCATGCTTGGTGTCACTATGAGGTGGACATGACAGATAAGAGAGCTAGGTTCAGGCCCCCCTCCTCTGCTTCTGCCAAAGCTGCTCCATTTTTTTAAAAAAACTCATTTTATTTATTGGGCTTTTAAGCAAGATTTTATTTAAATAAGGTTTCCTTTGTTAAAGAAAAAAAGTGTGAAATCAACTTACTTCATCGATTTTACTGATTATTTTGTAGAAAATAACTTGACGTCCCACTATCCTAGATAAAAATTAAATTCAGAATTAGAAATAAATTTGTTCAAACACATAAAATATATTCAGAAGCCAACCATTTAAGCCAATTTGTGCTCTTTTTGAACTTTCTAGTGAATCATTGCAAGCTAACACTAATTTTTAAAAATGAAAATTGTGTCTTTCACTAATTTAAAAAAGGCTAAAACATCTCTCATTAATAGTTTGGAAGACAATTTCCTTTCCTGCAGGACCAGCACATTAATTATCTTTCTACTGTCAGGCAGGAAGGGCACTAGTATGGAAGAATGAAAAGTGAAGGCTCTCCTAGTTTGGTTGTAATATCTTGGATGAAATAGACTTATAACACCTAACGATGGTGGCAAATGCATGCAAAATGTTGGCATGTGGTCTGATTTTGTGATTCTATAGATTTGTTCTTAGAAAATAAAACATCCCAGGGAGTGTGAGTCATGCGCACTGTATTCTTCTGGAGGAAAGATTCTCTGGACATAGTATATTTTAGCCTTACTTTGCATATTCAGGTCCTCTTGCTTTTTCCTCAAGGGCAGATCTCTTTTGAGCAAGGCCAAAAAACTTGTCATGTTAAAACAAACAAAAAGCACAAAAACAGGGCTCTCCCTGCCCCACTTTTCCTAGTAATTTCACAGCCCTGTCGTGGGAGGGTCAGAGTTGGCCTTCCTGGAGGGAGGCACAAGAGGGCATTATGTAGCCGGCTGATGCGAATTGGCAGGAACTCGGCTGGCCTCAGTGAGGCCATGTGAGGTGACAGGCTGCACTGGACAGAGGCCAGAATGAGCTGCATCCTCCTGGAGGATGGAGAGACAGAGGTCACTCCATCCCCACTCCTGGGGAGCAGCACGACCTCCCCAACCACTGTGGGAGGCAACTGAGTCTCTTGGCTGCCTATCCACGTGCATGTGAATGGCTCTCTGGAGGAAGAGGAACTGGCCACAGTGGAGCATTTTTCTCTCATGTCATCATCCACCCTGATCCTTCTGCTGGGAAATCTGTGAAAAGTCAAGGATAGGCCTGGTGAAAAGAAAATTGAAACAAAACGCATTCATGCATCTTTCTTCTGTGCACGTACCTTCCCCAAATACTGAGGTCCCCATGGCTCTATTTGAGGGCCGCACACATGGTGGTCAGAAGGCTCTCTGGAGAAGTTCCATGCCGTTGGCTTGGTTTTCCTTGTCTCTGTGTGTGGTAGAAGGAATTAGTTGAGGGGTGGGAATAGTCTCTCTTGGAATAATGTTTTATGATCCCACTGGACCTTGCATTCTCTAGCACAAGTTAAATGTTGAGTGCTTGCATCAGGGTAGAACAGAGGCCTGTTGGCTACTACACTTTGGGAAAAACTGCAACCTCAGCTCATGCCTCATTGGATTCTCCTGCCCAGGCCCAGTCAGAACCCCAGCAAAACGGGAAGGTGGAAACTGGGTGCTGGCCAATTCTACCTTTCCCATGAAAAAGGCAATGGTGTTCCCACCAAACTGACTTTAGCACCAGCCAGAGGACCCGGGACTGGCAAAGCATTCATTCTTTTTCCGAGAAAGTAGAAGGCCCTAGTGTGTAAGAAAATGTGAGACTTGAGCCCATCCCCAAATACCTTTGGAATCAAGGCAGTTACAGTACCTGTCTGGTCCTGGCCTTTCCAAGTAAATGTGGTTGTAAGTTTTAGCATAAGAGCATTGTTATTCTTAAGTAGTACACTATCAATTTCTGTCTTGATTTCAAAATAATCTGCATGTATCAACAGTCAGAAGCGAGATACTTTGAAAAGAATGTATTTCAAAGTATTTGAAAAATACTTTGAAAAGAAAAAAACTGAGAATGAGCTTTTATAAATATTATCTCATTTAATTTTCATAACCATCTGTCAGGAAGGTACTATTACAGGCTCCAGTTTACATACGTGGGAACTGAGGGCTGTTAAGCTTGAATGATTTTTCCCAGAGTCACAAACAGCAAGATGAAGTGATGGAAACTGAATATGGAGTTGGCTCCAGCAGGCTCAAGTTTAACCTTTCAGTAGCACCACCAAGAAGCACGCCGGAAAGGGTTACGAGGGCTCATGGGAGAGACACCAACAGACTAGAGGTGGGTGAGCGTGGGGGCTGAGACTGGGAGAATTCTCCTAGGACTCAGCACCTTCCTCAGTCCTGAAGGATGGAAAGAAGTTAGAAAGGCAAGAAGGGTCAGAGGTGGGAAATATTAACCAGAAAGGGAAAGGGGATGTTTAAGTGCTCAAAGGCCAAGGGGATCACAGCCAGGCATAGGAATGCAGAGTGGTACTGTACACGTGGACCCTTGAATTCTGGTTGGACTGAGGTGGGCAGAAGTCGAGATGAGAATTAAAACAGCAGAGCTTTCTAATGCATGCCAGAGAGCATTTCATTTTGAAGGTTAGGGGTTTCAAAGAATTTTAAGCAGAGGTCAGGGTGGTAAGCTTTGCATTTCAGAAAGACCACTGTTAGTTTAGGGAATCTGCAGGGAATGAGAGCCCAGGGTTTGGCAGCAGGGTCAAATGTGAGACATAGGACTAGTTCGGTGAAAAGTGAAACTGTTAGTCACTCAATCCTGTCAGACTCTTTGCGAGCCCATGGACTGCAGCCCGCCAGGCTCCTCTGTCCATGGGATTCTCCAGGCAAGAATACTGGAGTGGGTAGGCATTCCCTTCTCCAAGGGATCTTCCCAACCCAAAGATCAAATCTGGGTCTCCTGCATTGCAGGTGAATTCTTTACCATCTGAGCCGCAAGACTAGTTAGGAGACAGTGCTTGATAATCCGGTAAGAAACGAGGGCACAGGTGAAGAGTGGCCAATGGGGATGGAGAGGAGGGGATGGATTTGAGAGCTGTTACAGTGAGGGGGAGGACTGACTGAGTGGGGAGAGTGAAGGACAGGGAGTATAGGGAGTGTTCATGGTGAAATTACACATATCATTATGATGTGGTGGGGCAGGGGAAAAGGGAGCAGGGCTGGGAAGGAGGTGGAGAAGGGTAATGAGAGCGACTTAGAACCTCATAGAGTTTGAAGTAACAATGGGACATCCAGATAAATGTTCCAGTAGAGAGAGAGGATTGGCTAAATGAGTCTATGGCTCTAGAGAGAGGCTTGGGATGGGGAAATAGGTTTTATATTTTAACCCCCCTGTAGTATTTGAGGCTCTGGGGTTGTGCCAGTTTTCCTCTCTTGATCCAAATTCACTCCCTCTGCTCATTTTCAGATGCTGAAGTTGGGGCTCTGCAAACCACGTTTCTGTTTCACCAGTTGCCTTTTCTGCAGGCTTTGCCACCAGAGGGCAGCTGTGGGGCTGAGAAGGGAGAGCTGAGGCTCCCTTCTTCACTCCAGCAGTTGCAATTCATGCCAGGAGTTGTCCGGCCAGTGTACAGTTTTTCTAACACTTGCGGAACCAGCTTCCTGTTGCTCGCCTGGAGGCATTCCAGCCCCCAGCTCTGACCCCTTCCCATGGTCCAAGTCCCACCTTATGGGGCCTCTCCTCTAAATGCTACCTCTTCCTTTTGTACTTTCAGTCCTAGAGGTAGAATTTCTTCCTGCTATACCCTTAGAGTTCTCTTTTCACCCTTTCAGTTAACTAGTTAACAACTTTATGCCTAGTTAACAATTTTATATATTAATGTATCTCAGTTAAAGTAACCGATGTGGTTCTGTCTCCTCACTGGACCCTGACTTTGTAGGTGAATATGGGGAAACCCTAGGAAAGTGTGGAGGGTAATGAAGAGAGCTTTGCAAAGGACCCTGGGGCCACCTATATTTAAGGGCTGCCAGCCCTTAAGGACTGGACCAGGGAGATGCTGGAGAACCCAGAAGATTCTGTGTCTAAAGTCAACAAGGAAAGAGAGAACATTCAGACTAGAGAGAGAATTATTAATGGGGCAAGGTTCCTGAGAAGGTGGAGGGAGTAGGCTTTTTCCTGGAAAGGAAAGGAAAGCAATGAAGGCGAGTGAAGGGCAGATGGGGAGGTCATGGACTGAGAGTGCAGGATGTGGAGAGGAGGTTTGCAATAGCCTTTGAAGAGGATGGAAGAGAGGGCCAGGGGTTTCCTGGGGGACAGTGCCGAGGGTCAGTGGGAGGGGGCAGTCAGAGAACAGGATGTTGACGTGATTCTAATCCACATCACTGTGTGTGTGTGTGCTGTTAGGACATAGCAGCCTTTTGTAGGGTGTTGACAGTGAGATTAACTCAAGGGAAGGAGTTTGCGCCAGGTGCTCATGAGACGTGGGGTACGAGCATGAGGGGGATTACGTGAAGCACCCTGGGCCGTGGCTGGCTAGAAAACGAAGTGAAGCTCACGGGGACTGAGGTACAAAACCACACAACTCTGTTTGAGCATGTGAGCGTGTGCATAGGGTTGAACTCTCTTTAAAGCCATAAAAGGAAAAGTTTCCAAATATACTCTGGCCAGGCAGAAGAAAATCCCCCACAGAGACGGGACACTAGTTTTAATAAAACGTGGTGGTTCATTTTTAGTTCCAACCTAATTTACAAATTACCCAAGTCAAACAGCTTATAAATCTGCATACTTAAAGTCCTTATTTATTTAGGAAAGGAGCTGTTTTTGAGAAGTAGTGTAATAAAAAGCTTAGAAAACTTTAGAACACCTCAAATATGAAGAACCAGGGATATTGTTGGAATGAACACTGCTTTTTCTTTTACTATTTAAACTTTCTTGTGGCTGAGATCAAGTCTGATAAGCACTTTAACTTGGGCAAATAACGACAGTAATAAAATACTATGTCACTGCAAAATATATGAAATGCCTGGGCTTCCGAACTTTTCCAATAATTTTCTTGTAAATGCATTTGTATGGGGATAGTTTCCCCCTAGGACAGACTATAATTTAAAGAGCTTGAATTCACTACAGCCCAATAAATTACTATTTCCCCTTAATGTTGGCAACTAGTGATTTATTTTAGTCAAATTGCAGACCTCACTAGGCATGCTTTACTGTAAAGGAGGACTTTTTAGTGTCTTATTTGGAGGAAGCATAAAAGCTATTAAATTCATAAATTAATTTGCCCATGAATTCCTAGTTTGCTCTGATTTGTAGACTGTTTTGTTCAAAAATACTTGCATTATACACAAGCAACTAAAATATACAACTATTAGTAATTCTTACATTCTTAGAACCTTGTTATTGCTAAATATCTTCAAATGTGTCTTTTTCACTTTTGCAATCCTGATTATGGAAAGCTATTTCTATCATTTATATCTGAGACTCACTTTTTCATTGACACAAAATCTATTTGAATGCTTCTCTTATCACAGGTTTATCTAAGAAGGGCATAGGAAAAATATTTAAGCTGAAATAGGTGTAGTTTTCTTTCATTCAGTCATAGAGGCATTTGAGAATAAAATGTATCCAGAAAAATGTATGAAAAGGTGAATGTAGTATAAAATGATGGAATACTAAACGGTTTAGGGTAGCGGGGATCCAATGCCATGAAGCACAGCTACGCCATCACCTGGAGAGTATGAGTATTGCTGCACTGGGGACCACGGTGGTGAACAGTGTAGAGATCTTCACACACCTGACAGAAAAGAAATCACTTACTAGGAAAAACACAAGTTCGACAAATAGATGTTCAACTTATAGCTCAGCCACTAACTAGCTTTTGACTTTGGTCAGCTTTAACTTAATCACCATTTATTTGTCTGAAAATTAGAGACAAAGGATCTCACAAGGATCTCTCAAGGTCCTTGTGAAAAACCATTGGGATTACAGGTGTTGAGTGCTAGCAGCTGGAAAACCTGAGGGCACAGTGGCCTCCTGTCTTTCTGGGTCCTACCCTCCTCTAGCCTCAGGTTCTGACCAAATGAATCTGGGGAGACATGGAGTAAGATTTTGCTAGAAATTAAAAGGCACATGTCACCAACAGACCACCATCCTTTGACTGACTGCAAACTTTCAAATGTGGAACTATTTATATTTTGAAGACCTGATGCAAAATGTGTGATGGAGAAAAGTTTGTTCTAGAAATTGTCTCCTTAAAAGGGACAGTGGATGGCACTGGCGATTCCTCCACCACTGCCTTGTCACAGAAGCCCCCCAAGAATCGTCACTCTAATTTGGAAGCATGACTGAAAATGCAGACTTAAAATGCAGTTGGAATAATCAGGAAAGTTGGACACTCTATAACCACCTGGTTATAGAGGAGGCATAGAGGAGAAAATCTCTTGTCAAAAATAGCTTGGCTTAATGGCTCCTTTGTTACCATATCCTTTCCAAGGACTAGCAGTGTGATTATTTCATCTGACTGTTTCTCAAAACCATCAAAAAATCAATCCCAGTTGCACCATTGGTTGACCTTCTCCACAGCAGCTGTTCATTCTTCTGTTTCTCATCAATTTGAGTCTTTGCAGAGCTTGACAGCTGGAAAGGATTTTCCTGTTAGTAACCTCCTTGGGCATGTGAGACAGGTTTCATCCATCTCTCCTCAGTTCTTGTCCTTCTTGATGGCAATTTCAACCCTCCTGTGAAGGTCTGCCACCCACAGTGCTCCCCACATTCTTGGCAGGTACTGATACCTCCAGAATCTCTCGCCTGGACCCTTTCATGATTAGTCCCCATTTCTACTTGTCTGCTCAACACCTTCACACTCGTGTCTCACAGGTGCCTTGAACCTCTCTGAGCCAAAGCTGAACTTATCTTTTCTCTTAACCGTTGTTCCTTGTTAATGACATCACTATTCTCTTGGGTATAGGCTTAAAAGCTTCAGCCTCTCTTTTGCCTTCAAAATTTAAGCAGTTTCTGTGTTCTATATAGTCTGCCTTTATAGAAAGACTTTCAAATAGACTCCTCACTTAAATGTTTATGCTTTCTGCTTTATCTCAGACCCTTTTTACCTTCTCCCAGGACTCCTGCAATAGCCTTCTGAAGAGCAGCCCAACTTAATCCCATTCCACAGGCTCTTGACAACACTCAGCTCTAATGTTGGTGCTCCCCTACACCAGCATCTTTGTGATTCCTTACTGCCTAGAGATCTAACATTCAACTTCTCATTGCCCACATGAAGTCTCTATGCATTATGAGTCCAACTTACTTTCTGCTCCCTTATCTCTACTTGTATTCCAACCAAACCACATGAAACCAGCTTTTTATTGATCACTTACTATGTTTTAGATACAATGATAAACGTTTAAAAATACTTCATTTAATCCATGTACTGTATGATGATGTTACTTTGTCCATATTACAAATGAGGAAATTGAGATTGCCTAAAGTGTTACAGTTAGTGAGGAGCAGTGAGAAAATTTAAATCTGAACTCCCCAAATAGACCCTGTCCTTTCTTGTCTTTCTATAAATCAGAGGTGAGTTATTACTCAATTCTTGTCTTGGCCAGAGAATTATGTAGTGATATTGGTAACAAAGTGGACTCTTTCCTGTGTGCATGGACACAGCATTAACCAGTATCTTCCCCTCTGTTCATTAGTTATGAAATCTGAGGGTGTTCAACATGGAAAAGCACTCAAAATGATGGAACCTAGCAATCTGACTCCATAGAAAATGTATGAAAACACAAGTTCATACAAAACCGTGTGCAGTATTCTTCATAACAGCCGAAATGTGGAAAGAGTTCAATGTCTGTCAACCGATGAATGGATAAGCAAAATAGGTGTATCAATACTTGAGTTCCTCAGAAATAGAAAGGAATGAAATTCTGATACATACTATAACATGGATGGACTCTGAAAATATGCTAAGTAAAAGAAGCCAGTCATGGAGGACTGTATATTGTATAATTCCATTTACAGAAAACGTCAAGAACAGGCAAATCCATAAACACAGAGTTGATTAGTGGTTGCCTAGGGCTGGAGGGGAGAGAATGAGGGGAAATAGGGAGTGACAGTTAAAGGGTGTGGGGTTTCTTTTTGGAGTAATGAAAATATTCTAAAATTGATTATGGTGATGGTTACACCATCTAGCAGATATACTAAAAGCCTTTGAGTTGTACACTTCAACTGAGTGAATTATGTTGTGTGAATTACATTTCAATAATGCTATTATTTTTAAAGGCTGCTAAATGATATCAAAGATTATTATGGAATTAAGAGATATGCTAGTCAATTTT
Source organism: Bubalus bubalis (assembly GCF_019923935.1). Classification (NCBI taxonomy): domain Eukaryota; kingdom Metazoa; phylum Chordata; class Mammalia; order Artiodactyla; family Bovidae; genus Bubalus; species Bubalus bubalis. The sequence goes on from NC_059167.1 coordinate 31,672,306, forward strand.
TACATAAGGTATTAAAAATTCTGTATGGAAAAGAAATTCAATACTTAAATAGGCAACTACCAAACTTTCTTATTCTTGAAATGGATTATAAGGAAGCATAAGAGATGAAAGGGAAAAGGTATTTGGTTCTTTGCACAGAGCCCTAGGATCTTTTACTTTGAGCAAAGATTATGCTTTGGTTTAGATCAGACAGGAAATACATTTTCAAAAATACTTTTTACTCTTCTATACTTGAAAAGGCAAAAATGAATATTTTACCATTTGGATAATGATGAACTTTTATTTTTAGCTTTGGTATTTTAATTTTAAAAGGCGCTTAACACAAATGAGCATTTTTACCCAGCTAGATATGTGTTTTAACACAGTTTTAAACTTATCTAAGAATATTTAACAACTGAGCTATACATGGAAGCTATTAAAAAGAAAAAAAAAACCCAGCTGTGGTGTTAATGACTATTGCGTACTCCCAGCCAACTGAGATTTGACAGAACATTGGACTCCAGAAGCCCTATAAGTGAATAACATGGGAAATAGTTATAAATAGGAAGAGTATCAGATATTCGCCAAAACACACAGATTCTGGTGTGACCACACAGAAAGGAGTAGGAACAGCATCAGAGTTTCTGACAAGCTGAGCCTTGGACACACAGACAGCAATAAAGATATTATGTTCTCCTGAGCAGATGTTAGGGGCTAGCTCAGTCCTCTTCTCTTCCTTGGCTCCTTTCCAGCTCCCCAGAAGGGAAAGCCAAGCGTGGGAAGATGAAATGGGGGACTTGGGTTCTGTTGCTGGCCTCCCTGTATTCTTAAAAGCCCAGACACTAGAGCTGGAATCGCAGGGCCCATCCACGTGCTGCAGACATGCTGAAAGAGTCTAGGGGCCTGGAGGACCCCGGGCCAACGTGCTCACAGCACAGTGGTTTTGTCCTGCCCACCATCCTGGCGATGGTGCCTGTGGCCCTTTGAGTTTCTCCCAACAATCTTATTTATACTCCAGCTCTGCTGAGGTTCTCATCGTTTCCAAACACACTTGATCTGATACTGCTGCGTCTGGGCACATACCATTCCATTTAGTCAGAATTTCCCTCTTCTTCGTCTGCAAACCTCCTACTCATCCTTTCAAACTCACCTTTTCTGTGGAGCCTCCTCAGCTCCCTTAAGCAAAATTCGTCATCTCCACCTCTGTGCTCCCAAAGCTCGCTCCATCACAGCCCTTAGACCGAGCATCATTCTCCCTCCCCAGACAGTCAGTGTCTCAAATACCAGGGTTACATCTATATTTTACAGTATTTATCACTTTGCTTGTCTGGCATATAGTTAGTGCTTAATAAATGTTGTTGAATTCCACTAGATTGAGACTCTGATATGCAGTCTGAGAATAGAGATGAGTAAACCAGCTGCCTGGCTCAGAAGGAGCTACATGTGTGTGTTTAATGTTGAGAGATTACTAAGCTGAATAGCCAAAGCCAGAGGACCAACTGCCTCTCGTGGGAATATTCTGGGTATCAGGAGGAGAGAGAGAGTTGTTCGAATCATACTATAGTGAGCGTATCAGTTTGCCAGGATTGCCACAACCAAGTCCTATAGACTACAGTCACTTAAACGACAGAACCAGTTTTTCCTTCTGATTTTAGAGGTCAGGAGTCTGAGACCCCAGCAGACTCATTTCATTCTGAGGCCTCTTCCAGGCAGCTGTCTTCTCTCTCCGTCTTCATGCCTTTTCTCCATGTGCACCTGTGTCCTAATCGCCTCTTCTTACCAATCATATTGGATTAGGGCCCACCTTAGTGACTTCATCTAACCTCAGTTACCTCTTACTCTTTAGAGATCGTATTTTCAAAGACAGTCTGAGGTGCCAGGGATGGGGTCTCCCACATACGAATTTTCTTGTTGCTCAGTCCCTTAGTCATATCTGAATCTTTGTGACCCCCATGGACTGCAGGATGCCAGGCTTCCCTGTCCATCACCATCTCCTGGAGCTTGCTCAAACTCATGTCCATTGAGTTGTGATGCCATCCAACCATCTCATCCTCTGTCATCCCCTTGTCCTCCTGCCTTCAATCTTTCCCAGCAGCAGGGTCTTTTCCAATGAGTCGGTTCTTCGCATCAGGTGGCCAAAGGATTGGAGCTTCAGCTTCAGCATTAGTCCTTCCAATGAATATTCAGGGTTGATTGCCTTTAGGATTGACTGGTTGGATCTCCTGGTTGTCCAAGGGACTCCCATGAATTTTGAAGGGATGCAATTCAGCCCACAGTTGTGGGTAACCACCTACTTTGCCTGAGGTTAAGGTGTGCCTGTACTTCAGATCTGCAAACTCTTTTTATCTCCTTTGAACTTGAATTCAGATCTAAGTAGTGTTGACAGAGACCCTTCAAGCACACACTGAGATGGTAATTGGAACTGGCAAATGGGAAGCCTGGATGCTAATGCAGACTTTCTCCTCAGTGTTGTCCAGGCTGAGGTGCTTTGCCTCAGAGCTCTTTCCTGGGATGGCGGGAGGCACCTGTGCTCTGACTCTATCACAGCCTTTATTTCACAAGCTGCTTTTATGCCAGAGGGTTGTGCTCTCACCAGTGTTTGCCAGCATTTGCTCTCATTTCTTTCTGGTGAGCACTGCTCAGCACCAAACCAGCTTAGTGCTCAGGAATGAGGCTGGAGGAGGAAAGATGACCTGATAAGCTACCTCTGTAATAGTTAAAGACACTGAGCCCTAGGGGTGGACCGAAAGGTAGGTAAGTTGGAGTAGCACATCATTCAAGGATAGGTCTCTCTTTTAATGTAGAGCAGAGGTCCCCAACGCCCAGACCACAGACCGCACCACACAGCAGGAGGTAAGTGGCAGGCGAGCAAGTGAAGCTTCATCCGTATTTGCAGCTGCTCCTCATCACTTACATGACCAGCTGGGCTGCGCCTCCTGTCAGTTCAGCGGCAGCAGAGTATATGTAACGCACTTGAATCATCCTCAAGCCCTCTACCCCTGCCCTCCGCCTTTGGTCGATGGAAAAATCGCCTTCTGTGAAACTGGTCCCTGGTACCAAAAACATCGGGCCCTCTGATACAGAGCAAAAGAATCATTATACTATTGTGAAGCTGCTCGGAATGGATTCCTCTTGGAAAGAGCAATACTGGAATGATTTCCTGAGATAAGTTTGTGTTTATACGGTTGGCCCTCCAGAGATGATCTTCCCCTCCTTTAGTTAAATATTTCTCCAAGTGAGGTGCCAGGCCACTGATGGTAGACTCACATCGGGATCGTAACCAAACAGTTTCCTCTGTACCTCATGATGACTGAATTGGGATCCCTGGGTGGATGTAGGAAATTCTAATTTTGCCAAGGTTATTCTTACCCAAACATGTGCGAACCACTGATTAACTGCCTGGAAATGTAGGAGAGGCACTGCCAGGTGAGTGGTTCTGCTTGGCTTGTGGCCTTTTGATCCATTCAGCCTTCCTATGGGTGTGGTTCACAGAGAGACTCAGACAGACTGACAGTCACAAAGTCCAGGTACCAAGGCCCCAGCTCCTGAATCACACTCTGGGACTCTGCCCACAGCTCCAGTTGATCTCTCTTCCTTATCCCCCTATTCTTTGAAGTCACAGCTTGGATCATTCCTCATTTAAAAAAAGAAAAGTGTCTGAAAGTTTCCTAATCCTGAAATGACTCAATATTGGCGGTAGAAGGGAACTATCACACCCAGCCTCTGGGAACGTTAACTGGTACGATTTCTTCCAGAGGGCATTTTGGCAGTGTGCAGTGAGAAACTCTGAATTCTATTTACAGAAATGAATCCCAAGGGCAAACGGAGAGATTCTGTCAAAGACTATATACAAGAATATTCATCAGAGCCTTATTTGTGCTGGTGACGCATGTTCAACAGATAGGAAACTTGTCAAAAAACTTGTTGTAAAATTAAAATATTAAGTAATAATTTGAAATTCTATTGTCACAAAATACCTAACAGGTTGGAAAATACATTTGATTATGTTTTTTTAAAGTAGGGCAAACATCTCTCCACGTATATAATTCCAATTCTCCTGCCCCCTGCCATACACACACACACACACACACAAAATTGTCTAGCTCCATCTGAAAAGAAATATACATAGTTGTTAAAAATGATTATCAGGGGCTTTCACAGGTAGATAAGAGGGCAGGAACCCTGAGGATTCCATCACCCAAGGACTCCATAAACTTACGTTAATCTATTGCTATCATCTGCACTTGAGCTGAGAGCAGTGAGCGGGAGTGAACAGAAACTTGGATTTGGGGTGGAGGTGAAAGCAGGCAGCTGGAAAGCAAAACACTCAGGGCAGCAGCTCTCAAACCTCCGTGTGCAACATGATCACCTGGGGAGCCGGTTAAAATGCAGAAATTCACCACTCATAGAAATTTCTGTGTAGGAGATAGGGCTTAGTAATTTTCATTTTAATAAGCCCCTGCTGTAATTTTGCTGCAGGTGACCTGAGGGTAGTAGCACCTAGAGGAAGTATAAGCCAGAGGGAGGGCCCCAGAGGAGATCTAGGGAAGCAAAGGGTGCTGGGAAGCTAGGGTGAGGGGTAAAGAAAGAGGTGTCAGGTTTCAGCAAGTTCCTTTCCGTACCATATGAACCAGGGCTACTCACTGTAGTGTCAGGACCCTTAGGATAGTCTGAAAGCCCTTTGTAGGATAACTTTTAGGGTACAGTTATCATTTTAAATACGATTTCCAATGGAAAATATGTTTCAAGTTTTAAAAACGAACTTCCATCTGAACTTTTGGAATTCAATTTGTTCCTGTCCTGAGGACTCTCTATTCCAACCGCCATTGCCATAAACCTCTCAACCCTGATACAGCTCTTTAGATGCCCTTCAATTGTTCACATTGCTTTTTAGCTCATTTATAAAAATAGAAAAGAGGAGAAATCTATTTTTGACCAAAAAACCCCCCACAAAAACCAGATATTCACTGCTAAACATAAGATTACGTTTTATCTCAAGCCAAAAAACTGAGTTAGGTTTGAGCCTCTGTTTTTCTTTTTTCACAAGGAGCTTTAGATTTTTGCCTTTTTGGAAAGTGATAGTGTGAAGAATAGGGAGGAATGTAGCTTAAAAATTCAGATCAACTTCTTTAGATTTGGTCTTGAATTTGAAAGAGTCCCTTAAAATTTTATAAATTTCAGATTCAATAGCTCTAAAGAAGAAATTATTGAGCAAATCTCTTTTGACAGGCATGGAGGAGGAAATAAGAAGAACTGCCAACATTGAATGTGTATACAAAGAATGTGCTGTCGTAGTTTGCTGGTTATAATAAGTTGTTTAAAGGAAAGTTCAGACGTGATTTGGAAGTAAGTTTGAAAGAGTTGGCAGCGGGGTGCGTTGGGGTGGCAGTTGTTCCCATCTGTCTTGACTGTGTACAGATGATGGTGAGATTAAAGGGGCTCCTAAGGTGCCACCCTCTCCTCATTTTTTTTTGCAATTTATTTTTTTATTTTTTAAATATAAATTTATTTATTTAAATTGGAGGCTAATTACTTTACAATATTGCATTGGTTTTTGCCATACATCAACATGAATCCGCCACGGGTGTACACGTGTTCCCCATCCTGAGCCCCCCTCCCACCTCCCTCCCTATACCATCCCTCCGGGTCATCCCAGTGCACCAGCCCCGAGCATCCTGTATCATGCATCAAACCTGGACTGGTGATTCGTTTCACATATGATATTCATTTGTAAAATGTGCTGTGTTCAGTCGCTCAGTCCTGTTCCAGTCTTTTTGGCCCCATGAACTGTAGCCCTCTAGGCTCTTCTGCCCACAGAATTTCCCAATCAAGAATACTGGAGCGGGTTGCTAGTTCCTACTCCAGGGGATATCCCAGGGATAGACCCCTGGTCTCCTGTATTGGCAGGTAGATCTTTTATCACTAGCACAACCTGGGAAGCCCCCATTTGCAAAATAAAAATTATAGGCCCCAAGAACTGAGCTAGGTGGTCACAATTTAAACTATCAAGGACAAAGCGTGCTTAGATGAGACTTTGCAAACTTTACAAGCAAAATTTTTGGTTCAAACAGTCCTTTTGCTAAGGCAGAAGCAGAGTCTGGCCCCTCAGTCCTTTGAACATCCCAGATTAGACATTTGTAGGATCCTTCAGTTCCAAGCAGCAGAATCTGACTCTGGCCCATTCTCAGAATTGCTGGGAAAGCTGAAGAGCTAAGCTTCAGAAAGGACTAGAAGCTCCTGGGTTCTGGACAGCAAGAGCTAATGGCAATCTCTTCAGGGCCTGTCACTGGAACCGGGTTTGGCGTTCCTCAGCTCTGTGTGCCTTGCTTGGGCCACATGTCCGTTCTTTGATTTAGGAGTGTGGGAACCTTCTGACTGACCCCACACTGATGGAAGAGGACGGTTAGCAGTGGAGAGAGGAGGTGACGGTAGGAAACTGAACCTTGCGTGTCCGCTACAGTAGCCCCTGATGCCTCCCCAGCCTCCAGATGCCAGGATTACTGTTCTGCCATCAGAAAATTCCCGCTTGCAACAGTGAGTCAAAATGGCCTCAAGCTCTGTTCTAGTTTCAATGTTTAATCTCAGAGAATAACATCATCAACATAGAAATGAAAAAAAGTATTAGGTGGGCAATTCAGTGTCTTTGGCAAATTTTTAAGATTGAATATTTGTAAAGTCTCAGACTTTTTGGTCATATTATGTTTGAATTTTGTGTGCCCTTGGGTAAATTTTTCTTACTTTTCCTGAGCCTCAGTTTCCTCCTCTGTAAAATATGAGTCACTGGGTTTTTATTGGGTTGTTTTATGACAAATGCTTATTGTAGTGCCTAGCCTTATTAAATGATACTTATTATTCTAAAATGAAATTGCCTCTGAAATGTTAATCATGCAAATTTATACAGCCATATTTTAATGAGTTCATTTTCATAAATTCATTAAAACTTGGAGATAGGGTAAACAGATAGTTCTTGATTCTCAACAACCAAGCCCAAAGGGACTAAGGAAGTGAATGGTAGCAATTCACTGATTCACTAAAGCTGCAGATTTGAGGTCTATGAGCACAGACATGCCAGAGGGATTATGTCCAGGTACACAGCTGGTATTTATATTTGACAGCAACTGAGGCAACATGATGGAAATATTACAAATCCTCACCCCAAGACTCACCTGGCTTTTCCTGAAAAGGTTTCCTCCCCAGTGCCTTCCACATAGTGGCATGGATACCATATTTCTATAGAATATTATAGAATCCAAATCCCATACATCCTCTGTCCTTTGGCAAATGGGAGAGGTTGCTGTGACTCTTTGAAACATCATTGTGATGACTAAACCGCAGGTGTGTTCCAGGCCAACACTGCATCTTGGGAGTTACGAAACCACACGCTTCCGGCAGCAGCTCGCTAAAGGATTTTAAAACAAAGAGGGGCTGAAGTCTGGGGAGAGAATTCCACTCACTTAGTTCATCACAAGCACCTTATTAGGAATGGGAAATGGGGAAAGGAACTGCTTCTAATGCAGATTTACAAATTATCCTGGTGTGACCAGAATTATGTCAGAGAAAGAGAGAGGGATTCCGGCCCCTCCACCGAACACACTTCCTTCCCGTGGAGAGTGTGAGTTGGAAAGTTTCCCCTTCCCTCTCACAAACGCTCATGTTCAAAAGCTCAGTGTTAACCCTCCACGCTGCCTTCTTGAGCTCATAGAAGAAACAGGTGATTCAGCACCTCTAGTCTCCTTGGGGGGCCATGGAAACCCAAGAAATACTAAGACCAAGTAGGAATCGGTATGAGATAACTCATTTCTGCAGCTCGCAGGCCCATGGGGATGGACAGCTTTGTGAACTTTCTGCACATGTGGCCAAACCCCTTGCTCAGCTAGAGGAGATTTCAATCAACAAGCTTATCTGCACTTAATGGAACCGTGTCCAAATTTGTCACCAGGCCATGTTCGAAGGAACAAGCAGTTGGTTGAAGTCATTTCGGATGCAGGAAATCCTGTGTTTACTACCTAGGAAATGCTACATAAAGGTTGGGATTTTTTTCCCCTTGTAATGCTCTTTCAAACTGAAATTTTGCAGCAGGGCCACCACTGATAAGAAGAACATGGCTTGGGAAATGACCATATGGTGATAGTCAATCATACACAATAGGCCTTACTTCTTTGTCCCCATCCTGGTTCTCAAAGTAGGTTGATACAGTTGTTCCCTTCAGGGAGTCCGGTCACTTACAGTGAATGTCTTGAGTGCCCATGCCTTCAGGGAGGTGTTGCCATCTCCCTGTTGTCATTCAGTCGCTAAGTCGTGTCCGACTCTTTTTAACCCCGTGGACTGCACTGCACCAGGCTCCCCTGTCCCTCTCTATTTCCTGGAGTTTGCTCAGACTCATGTCCATTGAGTTGATGGTGCTATCTAACCATCTCATCCTGAATGTGTCTAAAAGGATGTAGGAGAGAAATGCCTTGAAAATACTGAACTCATCTATAGACGTAATGATGGAGAGAGACAATAAGAATCACAATCTCAGTTGATCCAACTAAATCAGCTAAATGGACACAAAGCAGGCCTTTTCTGAAGTCACCAGGTTATGCAGTGATGCCCATACTTGTGACTAAAGAGCTTCCTCTAGTCAAAAGATCAAAGGCTGCAGACAAAGTCTGATGGACATTACACAGCACGGCAAAGACATGTGGTTGTATATCTACAGAAAAAAGATACCAACAGAAGACAGAGATAGGGCACCCAGAAAAGAGCTGAGTAGATGTAGGGTCATCAGAATGTATTCAGCACTCCCCAAGAATCCAGTGTCCCCAAGTATTACAGTCTTACCATCAAGGCTGTAACTAGAGTGAGCAAGAGTTCCTCTTTTAATTAACTTAGCTGTGAGACATTCCTTTAGATTACTAATTTTGTTTTCTTTCAGTTTATTTTGTGCTTTTCTCATTGTTTAAACTTTCAGTTAATTTTTAGTCATTTCTCTCGTTAAGAAATGAAAGTATCAACATATGTAACTTTGCCTTTGAATTTGGGCTGTATTCTATATATTGTAGCTGTATTTTTTAGATAACAATGTATATACTCATTATTTTATAGAGTCACCACATTTAGCAAGTAACATATCAAACTCTGCAGTTAAATTTCAATTTCAGATAAACAACAGATAAATTTTTTGGTGTAAATGTGTCTGAAATATTGCATGGGACATACTTAGACTAAAAAATTATTATCTGAAATTATAATTTAATTGGGTATCCTGTATTTTATCTGGCAACCCTATTTTAAACAGATCTTAGATGTAGTTTTGGTTAACTTTTGACCCAGTATTTCTTGGAAAATCTTCTCCCCAAATGATGGTGATATTTTTTGTTTAAACCTTTATTATTAAGTTCTGCTCTTTTTGTGCATGTATGACTTAATTTTAGGAACATACGTATAGATGGGTGGGTGTCAACTGGGAGAGATGTTACTCCCCAGGGGACCCTTAGCAGTATCTGGAGACATTTTTGGTTGTCACAACTTGGGAAGGTAGAGGCCAGAGCCAATGCTAAATATCCTACAATGCACACAATAGTCCCTACAGCAAAGATTTATTTTGTAGAAAATGTATTGGTAATTGCCTCATCAGTTGCGTTAGTCACATTATCTCAGTTTTTTGCATATTTGATCTATTAAAGAGAATGGTATATTGAAGTCAGTCACTCAACTCAACACACACCGTGAGATCCTCTAGTATGTCAGACCTTGTTCCAGGTGCTGGGAATCCTCAGTGAACAAAGCAGCGTAATATCACTGACTTCATGGAGCTTTTATTTTAATGGGTGGGGTTGGAGCAGGAGACATAAAAAAAATAGTATGTAAAATATGTGATAAGTGTTATGAAGGAGAGCAGAGAACATGGATGGTTGCTGGGATATGTGTGGATTGTAATCGTAAATTGAGTGGCAAGAAGGTTACATTAGAAGAAAAACCTCAGGGAATTCCACGGCGGTCCAGTAGTTAGAACTCCACATCTTTATTGCCTGGGCCTGGGTTCAATCCCTGGTCAGGGAACTAAGATCCTGCAAGCCATATGACATAGCCGAAAAAAAAAGAAAATTACTCTCAAGAAGATGACAGAGAAAGTGATGTGGTAGCTTAGGGAAGAGTGTTTTAGGCAAAGGAAACAAATGTGCAAAGACTCTGATGTAGGTCAGCATTTGGCATGTTCAAGACAGAAGAGGAAGCAAAGGGAGAAAGAGGGAAAGTTAACAGGGACAGATGAGGTCAGAGGGGTGATGGAGCCGGGCTGGCATCCAGAGCATTTAGGACCAAAGATACTGTTGTGAGAACTGCTGCATTTATTCTAAGTGAGATAGCTAGGCAGGGCTTCAGCAGACTGCAGCGATTTTACATACACCTTGAAAACATCACTTTATTGCGTTGGGAATAGATTATGGGGGGAAAAGGCTGAAACAGAGAGACTAGTTAGGAGGCCATTGCCATAGTCCAGAGGAGAGATGACGGTGCTTTGTTGCTGGTGAGGGTGGGTAACAGTGGAAATTGTAAGAACTGATTGAATCCATGAGGCACACCAACACATTGCTGGAAGGCACGCGATATGGTACAACCCCTCTGAGGGGAATTTAACGATCTTTAATAAAATGACCTGGGTGTTCTCTTCAACCTGGTGATCCCATTTCTAGGAATTTATACTGGAAATAAACCTCCAACAATAATTAATAGAGAAGCACAAGGTTATTTATTGCAATGATATGTATATAACTGGAAAATTTTGGAGATTGGTTGAATAAACTATGTTTAATCAGGGGCTTCCCAGGTGGTGCTAAATAATCAACCTGCCAAGGCAGGAGACATAAGAGATGCGGGTTTGATCCCTGGCTCAGGAAGATCCCCTGGAGGAGGGCATGGCAACCCACTCCAGTATTCTTGCTTGAAGAATCCCATGGACAGAGGAGTCTGGAAGGGTACAGTTCATACAGTTGCTGAGTTGGACATGACTAAAGCAACTTAATACACACACACACACACACATTCAGTACACACAATGGAATACAATGCAGCTGTGAACATTAATGAAGTTGAAGATCTGCGTGAATCAATATGGAGTAATTTCCAGCAGATTTTAAGTGTAAAAGGCTCACTGCAAAAGAGCATACTACCTTTTGTGCAAAAAAGAAGGAAAAATAAGTGAACACTTACATTTATCATTATAAAAGAAAATGTTCAAGTTGAGTACCTACAACTTTGTTGTTGTTGTTGTTCAGTCGCTCAGTCATGTCCGACAGTTGCAACCCCAAGGACTGCAACATGCAGGCTTCCCTGTCCTCCTCCATCTCCTGGAGTTTGCTCAAACTCAGGTCCATTGAGTCACTGATATCATCCAACCATCTCTTTCAGTGTCATTCTCTTCTCCTGCCTTCAGTCTTTCCCAGCACGGGGGTCTTTTCCAGTGAGTCAGCTCTTTGCATCAGATGGCCAAAGTACTGGAATTTCAGCGTTAGCATCAGTCCTTCTGATGAGTATTCTGGGTTGATTTCCTTTAGGATTGACTGGTTTGATCTCCTTTGCAGTCCAATGACTCTCAAGAGTCTTCTCCAGCACCGCAGTTCAAAAGCTTCAATTACTTGGTGCTCAGCCTTCTTTATGGTCCAACTCTCCTGTCCATACATGACTACTAGAAAAACCATAGCTTTGACTAATTGGACCTTTGTCAGCAAAGTGATGTCTCTGCTTTTTATTATGCTGTCTAGGTTCATCATAGCTTTTCTTCCAAGGAGCAAGTGTCTTTTAATTTCATGGTTGCAGTCACTGTCTGCAGTGATTTTGGAACCCCCAAAAATAAAGTCTCTAACTGTTTCCATTGTTTCCCCATATATTTGTCATGAAGTGATGGGACTGGATGGCATGATCTTAGTTTTTTGAATGTTGAATTTTAAGCCAGCTTCTTTTTCACTCTCCTCTTTCATTTTCATCAAGAGGCTCTTTACTTCCTCTGTGCTTTCTGCCATTATGGTGGTATCATCTGCATATCTGAGGTTATTGATACTTCTCCCAAAACACTTGACTCCCACTTGTGCTTCATCCAGCCGTATGTTTTGTATGATGTACACTCTGCATATAAATTAAATAAGCAGGGTGACAGCATACAGCCTCGATGTACATATTACCCAATTTTGAAACCAGTCTTTTGTTCCATGTCTGATTCTAACTGCTGCTTCTTGACTTGCATAGAGGTTTCTCAAGAGGCAGGTAAGGTGGTCTGGTATTCCCATCTCTTTTAGAATTTTCTACAGTTTGTTGTGATCCACACAATCAAAGGCTTTACCATACTCAATAAAGCAGAAGTTTTTCTGGAACTCTCTTGTTTTTTCGATGATCCAGTGGATGTTGGCAATTTGCTCTCTGGCTCCTCCCTTTTCTAAATCCAGCTTGTATATCTAGAAGTTCTCCTTTCACATCCTGCTGAAACCTAACTTGAAGGATCATGAGCATTACCTTGCTAGCATGTGAAAAACTGCAGTTGTGCAGTAGTATGAACATTCTTTGTCATTACCCTTCTTTGGGATTGAAATGAAAACTGACCTTTTCTAGTCCTGTGGCTACTGCTGACTTTTCCAAATTTGCTGGCATATTGAGGGCAGCACTTTAACAGATTCATCTTTTAGGATTTAAAATAACTCAGCTGGAATTCCATGATCTCCACTAGCTTTGTTTATACTAATGCTTCCTAACACCCACTTGACTACACACTCCAGGATGTCTGGCTCTAGGTTAGTGACCACACCATCGTGGTTATCCGGGTCATTAAGATCTTTTTTGTATAGTTCTTCTGTGTATTCTGGGGCTTCCCTGGTGGCTCAGAGGTTAAAGCATCTGCCTCCAATGCGGGAGACCTGGGTTCGATCCCTGGGTTGGGAAGATCCCCTGGAGAAGGAAATGGCAACCCACTCCAGTACCCTTGCCTGGAGAATCCCATGGACGGAGGAGCCTGGTAGGCTACAGTCCATGGGGTCGCAAAGAGTCAGACATGACTGAGCGACTTCACTTTCACTTTCACTTTCTGTGTATTCTTGCCACCTCTTCTTAATCTCTTCTGCTTCTGTTAAGTCCTTAGCATTTCTGACCTTTATTGTGCCCATCTTTGAATGAAATGTTGCCTTGGTTTCTCTGATTTTCTTGAAGAGATCTGTAGTCTTTCCCATTCTATTGTTTCCCTCTATTTCTTTGCATTGATCACTGAGGAAGGCTGTCTTACCTCTCCTTGCTATTCTTTGGAACTCTGCATTCAGACAGGTATATCTTTCCTTTTCTCCTGTGCCTTTCACTTCTCTTCTTTTCTCAGCTATTTGTAAGGCTTCCTCAGACAACCATTTTGCCTTGTTGCATTTCTTTTTCTTGGGGTTGGTTTTGGTCACTGCTTCCTACGATGTTATGAACCTCCATCCATAGTTGTTCAGGTACTCTTTTAGATCTAATCTCTAATCCATTTGTCACTTCCACTGTATAATCATAAGGGATTTGATTCAGGTCATACTTGAATGGCCTAGTAGTTTTCCCTACTTTCTTCAATTTAAGTCTGAATTTGGCAATAAGGAGCTGATGATCTGAGCCACAGTCAGCTCCTGGTCTTGTTTTTGCTGACTGTATAGAGCTTCTCCATCTTCGGCTGCAAAGAATATAATCAATCTGATTTCGGTGTTGACCATCTGGTGATGTCCATGTGTAGAGTCATCTCTTGTGTTGTTGGAAGAGGGTGTTTCCTATGACCAGTGCATTCTCTTGGCAAATCTCTATTTGCCTTTGCCCTGCTTCAGTTTGTACTCTAAGGCCAGACTTGCCTGTTTCTCCAGGTGTCTCTGACTTCCTACTTTTGCATTCCAGTCCCCTATGATGAAAAGTGAAAAGTGAAAATGAAGTCATTCAGTTGTGTCTGACTCTTTGCGACCCCGTGGAGTGTAGCCTACCAAGCTCCTCCCACCATGGATTCTGCAGGCAAGAATACTGGAGTGGGTCACCATTTCCTTCTCCAGGATCTTTCTGACCCAGGGATCAAACCCGGGTCTCCCCCATTGCAGGCAGATGCTTTAACCTCTGAGCCACCAAGGACATCTTTTTTTGGGTTTTAGTTCTAGAAGGTCTTGTAGGTCTTAGAACCATTCAGCTTCTTTGGCATTAGTGGTTGGGACATACACTTGGTTTACTGTGATGCTGAATCATTTCCTTTGTCAGTGAATCGAGATCACCCTGTTGTTTTTGAGATTGCACCCAAGTACTGCATTTCAGACTCTTTTGTAGACTATGAGAATTATTCCATTTCTTTTAAGAGATTCTTTCCCACAATAGTAGATATAATGGCCATCTGAACTAAGTTCATCCATTCCTATTCATTTTAGTTCACTGATTCCTAAAATGTCGTTCACTCTTGCTGTCTCCTGTTTGACCACATCCCATTTATCTTCAATCATGGATCAAACATTCCAGGTTCCTATGCAATATTGTTCTTTATAGCATTGGACTTTACTTTCACTACCAGACACATCCACAACCAGACATCATTTCCACTGAGTGTTAGAGTTGAGTACCTACAACTTCAGAGTTGAGTGAAAGGGACACAGGAGAGTCTATGTATATCTTTTTCATAGAGTTTTGACTTTGAAAGTATGTTAGTTGACTGCATATGGATGCTTGGGGCTGGTGCACTGGGACGACCCAGAGGGATGGTATGGGGAGGGAGGAGAAAGGAGGGTTCAGGATGGGGAACACATGTATACCTGTGGCAGATTCATTTCGATATTTGGTAAAACTAATACAATATTGTAAAGTTTAAAAATAAAATAAAAAATAAAAAAAAAACACATAAAATTAGTAAGATTAAGAGGGGGACAAAACCTAACCAAAACTGAAAGAAAATGGAAACAAATAAAACTAGTATATTTCATGGAGAAGGAAATGGCAACCCACTCCAGTGTTCTTGCCTGGAGAATCCCAAGGACAGCGGAGCCTGGTGGGCTTCCATCCATAGGATCGCACAGAGTCGCACACGACTGAAGCGACTTAGCAGCAGCAGCAGCAGCAGCAGTAGCAGTGTATTTCAAAACATTACTATAACCTGGTGGCTCACATGGTAAAGAATCTGCCTGCAATGTAGAGAACAGATTCAATTCCTGGGTCAGGAAGATCACCTGGAGGAGGGAAGGCTACAGTCCATGGAGTTGCAGAGTTGGACAGGACTGAGTGACTAATATGTAACACTTACAAAAGAGGGAGGAAAAAAGAGCCAATCCAAGTAATTTTATGCAGACATTTTTCAATTATCTTTCTCAGTCTGGAAGAGAGCAGAATGTTGGGAGGGGAAGTAGAAGAGAAAAGTGTATACAAATTCTGTGCTCTTTAGTAGATTAGTTTTCAGTAGTGTTGTGTAAGGAGCAATTCAGAAGCTCTTTTATATTCAGTATAGGAGTGAGCAAATGAGTAAATGTATTGATATGGTTAGGACTTGGAGTTCTCACCCTGGAAGGAAAGACATACAGATACAGAAGAGGAGACAAGGAGGACCCTGTGGGATAGAGTAATTTGAGGAATTGGTGTGAGTTATCATTTCTAAAACATCTTATGGGTATATTCGTTTTGGTGCACATGTGTATTTCTGTGCTTCTCTGGTGGCTCAGACAGTGAAGAATCTGTCTGCAATACAGGAGTCCTGGGTTCAATCCCTGGGTTGGGAAGATCCCCTGGAGGAGAGTATGGCAGCCCACTCCAGTATTCTTGCCTGGAGAATCCCCATGGACAGAGGAGCCTGGCAGGCTACAGTCCATGGGGTCGCACAGAGTCGGACTAGACTGAGTGACTAAGCGTAGCACATATTTCTGTGTATGTGTGTTATATGGAAATATACATGTATATGTTTCCTCACTATGTGGAAAGGGTCAAGAAGCAAAATAAATCTTGATCTCTAATAATATGCCCACTGAAAGGCATCAAAAGTCCTTGGAGAAATGTCTTACTCCAAGGCTGAGGCAGGGTAGGTACAAGATAAACCTGGAGACTTTGATTTTGTTAGAAAATCACAATGTTTTTAAAAAATATGATATGTTACAAGGACACAGGAGCAAGCTTGAGAGGGCTCTTTCTGGTCAAATCTAGAACAATCTGAGCATAAAATAATTACTGAGAAAACAAGACTTTATGAGCCCATATTAATCATACATTAACAGTGGAAGAGGTAGGTGGGATCTTGCTTACAGTAGAACATTGGGACCAACTGGTAAATGCAGAGAGAATGTTGGAACTGAACTATATCATTACTTTGTAATTATTATAAAGATTGTTTCAGCCAAAAACCAGTGATGGATGCTAAACCTATGGGGATATTTTGGTGAGGAGCAGCAATGGCACCCCACTCCAGTACTCGTGCCTGGAAAATCCCATGGACGGAGGAGCCTGGAAGGCCGCAGTCCATGGGGTCGCTGAGGGTCAGACACGACTGAGCGACTTCACTTTCACTTTTCACCTTCATGCATTGGAGAAGGAAATGGCAACCCACTTCAGTATTCTTGCCTGGAGAATCCCAGGGACGGGGGAGCCTGGTGGGCTGCCGTCCATTGGGTCACACAGAGTCGGACACGACTGAAGCGACTTAGCAGCAGCAGCAGCAGACTGCTTATTAATTCGAAAAAGAACAAAACCCTGTAATTAATTACACAGAGAAGAAATTGGGTGACACCTTGACTGGGTGATCAGAACTTATGTCACCTATGAGGGACGGACAAAAGTGTTTTGAGATGTGATTTCTTGATACCATGTGTGGTGTCTTCCAGCTGAGAATATATGACCTAATTCTCAAAAAAAGTGAAAACCATGAAAGAAGTAGGTTGTGGGGGGGGTGGTGGTACTTGTTTTCCTTGGCTTATGGCCCCCTTCCATCTTCAAAGGCAAAAGTCACACTACCTCTACTCCTGTTCTCACACCTTCTCTGATCCTCCTGCATCTTTCTTATAAGGACCCTTATAAGATTACACTGGGCCCACCTAGATGATGCAGGACAGACTTCCTATCTCAGGATCCGTAATCACATCGCCACAGCCCTATTTGCCATGTAAGGTAACATATTACATATTCACAGTTTCTGGGGACTAAACAGGGTCATCTTTGTGGTGGCCATTCTCCATCCACAGGACTAGTGTTAAAAAATGTCAATGTCATGAAAGACAAAGGCTGATAAGAGGCTAAAGAGATATGACAACTAAATGCAATATCTGAATCTTGGACTAGATCCTTTTCTGGAGGGGTGACATGATGTAAAGGGCATTCATTCTTATGTCAGCTGACAAAATTGGAACATGGATGGTTGATCAGACACACATATCAGTATAAATTTATAAAGCTGATAAATGTGAAGTAATTTATGAATGTAGCCCTGTTCTTAGGAAATGCATACTGCAGTGTTCAGGAATTAAGGGCCATGATACATGCAATTGGGATTTCCTTGGTGACTCAGACTGTAAAGAATCTGTTTGTAATGCAGGAGAGCTGGGTTCGATCCCTGGGTTGGGAAGATCCCCTGGAGGAGGGCATGGCAACCCACTCTAGTATTCTTGCCTGGAGAATCCCCGTGGACAGAGGAGCCTGGCAGGCTACAGTCCATGGGGTTGCAAAGAGTCTAAGCATAGCACACATACATGCAATTTACCCTCAAATCATTCAGGGAAAAAAAAAATACATGTGCACACATACATACAAGAACAAGAGAACAAATGAAGCAAATGGGGTGAGATGTTAATAGTAAGTGAATCTGGGAAAAGGGGATAGGATGTTCATGATATTTTAATTTTTGCAGTTTTTTTTTAAGTTTGAAATTATTTCCAAAATAAAGTTAAAAAAAAATCATTTATCCAACCTGCCACTTAGTCCTAAACTGCTGGCTCCATCCCTAATGGGATGGATGGCCATTTTCTAGAGATTTGAATGCCTCTAAGGATGGGTGGACTCAGTGTCTTATGAGGCAGCTTGTCCAGTTGCTGTTCGTTTAAGGAGTTGGGAGCGTCTCTACAGGTTAGGGTGGCTCAGTGGTAAAGAACCCGCCTGCCAACTCAAGAGCCTCAGGAGACGCTGGTTCAATCTCTGGGTCCAGAAGATCCCCTGAAGGAGGACATGTCAACCCACTCATGTATTCTTGTCTGGAGAATCCTATGGACAGAGGAGCCTGGTCTACAGTCCATGGGGTCACAAAGTTGTACATGACTGAGCGACTTAGTCAGGTTAGGAGAAGTGAAATCAGTGTGCAGGTGATTTTCACCCACGGTTGCAGCCCTGCCTTCTAAGGAAATAGAGAATAAATCTCTCTCCTCAAGTGTGTGAGGCCCACTGCCGTGTCTCCATAATTTGTGAGCTAAAAGGTTCTTGTCAGTGGATGCCTCTGAGAGTTTTGAAGCCTCCTCACTGGGAAGCGTTTTGATTGCCTCTAAAATGCAGCGTCCGCTCAAACAGCGCCATCCAGCTGTGGCCACCCCGTGACGAGAGCAGGAGGCCCATCCAGTGAGTTAGATTTGTTCCCTCCTCCTCTTCCAACTTCACTCTGTCCAGGTCACTGAAATCTGTACAGGGAAAAGCCGTGCCAGGGGCATGCATTGATTTTATGACTAAATCAATGCATGCAGTTTCATGCAGCTCCCATGGAGCTCTGAGGATCCGCGTTACCACGG
This sequence comes from Bubalus bubalis, assembly GCF_019923935.1. NCBI lineage: Eukaryota > Metazoa > Chordata > Mammalia > Artiodactyla > Bovidae > Bubalus > Bubalus bubalis. The sequence continues at coordinate 31,690,980 of NC_059167.1, forward strand.
TTGCCTGGAAAACAAAAGGAAACCCAGGAATGAGCCGCTCTGCTCCTGAAACGTAATCTGCTCTAAGCAACTGTGTGACTGTTGGATATGCCATCGGGACAGTGTGTTTAGTGCTAGTCAGTGGGCTGCAGTGATGCCCTGGCACCCAGAGACCTCTGAGGCAGAACCATGGCACCCTTTGATGGAAAGCTGTAGAACTGCTCTGCCCAGCTCCCAAAAAGGGAAGTGAAGGTACTATGGAAGTCTGCGAGGGTCCCAGTTCATGTACGCCAGAAACAGACAACTCAAGAGTGAGCAGGTTCCAGTGTGCCGCATAGAAATCAGGACAAGGAAGCTGGGGAACAGTCATCTGTGGGGAGGATTTTAATGCTCTGATTTTCATGGGGATATTCCCAGGAGTGGTCAGGGTCATCTGCACCGCATGCTCGTGAGGGCAAGTCTATGCCAGTTGCCCTGGAAGCATCATTTCTCCAGATTGCGTAGTGGAGACTCCTTCCCCTTTGCGTTAATCCTTCAGCAGCACCCCAGTGAAACAGGGCCGGCCTGACCTCTCCTAGCAGTGCCCCTAGCCAACTCGGAAGTCCAAGCTCTTGGTGTGAACTCACCAGCCATAAAAATGTCAGGTCACTAAACAGCTGGTGCATTTCAGGGTCAAATATCTCACATTCAAGGCGATAGGAGAGGACTGTTTTTCTGCAAAAGGCTTTTAAGACAATTCCAAATAATGAGGTCTTTGTGATGGTGGAGTAACTAATGAGGGAAGGAAGAGAGAGGGAGGGAGGGAGCGAGGGGGAAAGGCAGGCCCTTCCTGTGTGCCTTCCAATGACAGTCAACCTGCAGAAACTCTCAGTCTGGAAATCCTAAAAGTTTATCATCTGAACTGCCCAAGGGTGACTAGCTCACTAGTGACCAACCCTGCCTTTGTCTCTGCCTCCTCTCCTCCAGTGCCGCCCCCCAGATAAAGCAAAGAGCTGAGACAAGGACAGCAAGGTCCTATTGGTCTAAGAGTTAATCCTGAGTTTTTAGAGGCTGGGCTGAAGTCTCAAAGGGTTTTTTTGTATTTTTTTTTTTTTTTTTTTAATACGCCCAGATGTGAATAAACTGGGAAGTCAAAGAGCATCCTTAGTTAACAGAGTTTTAGTCAAGTGGGTGTGTGCGAGAAAGGAGGGCAGCCTCAGCGGGCTTGGTAGGGAAGTGTCTGGCCAGGCGTACACGAGCTTTTCTCTTTTAAGTTAATTTTTATTGGAGTATAGCTGCTTTACAATATTGTTAGTTTCTGCTCTGCAGCAAAATGCGTCAGCCATACATATCCATAAATCCCCTCCCTTTTGGACTTCTTTCCTATTCCGGTCACCACAGAGCACTGAGTAGCGTTCCTTGTGCTATACAGCAGGTTCTCGTTAATTACCTCTTTTATACATAGTGATGTATATGTATCAGTCTCAAATCTCTCAGCTCATCCCACCACCCTCCCCTTTTCCCTCTTGGTGTCCATGTTTGTTCTCTACATCTGTGTCTGTATTTCTGCTTTGCAAATAAGATCATCTATACCATTTTATTAGATTCCAAAAATATGAACCGCTTCATGAATTTCTGTTATCATCCTTTCCCAGGTCCATGATAATCTTCTCTTTATCATTCCTATTTTAGTATATGCACTGCTGAAGGGGCAGGACTTTTCTGCCTTGAGGCATCTGGTAGACACCTCCTCCTCCCTGCTGCCCTGTCTCCTGAGTCATTGCCGGCACCACAATCACCTCCTCTCTTGGCACTCGTCCTATCCCTGCGTCAGGGTGGCCCCTCAATCTCACTTGACTTAGGAAAGTATTTTTACATTGGAAGTGAGATGGGAGGATGGGGGTAAGGACGCTAAGAGATGCTCACCATTGATGGGGGGATTGCAGCTTCCTTTGCCACAGGAATGTCCACACATGACCATAAAGGGTGTAAATTAAGTGGGAGATGGTAAGATCAATATGGAACTATTGCCTTTCTTCTTCCTCCCAATGAAAGAAACCACAGGCAGAGAAGCAGAGAGAACACATGCTTTATTTAAATGGCATGGGAAATTTTTTTTTTTCCCATAAAAAACACAAACATACCCAGGTTTGATTAAAATAACGATCTCCATTGTCAGAACCCCTTAGTGTACAATCTCGTGTTCATGCTGTTTGTTTGATACCATGGAAACACACAGCTGATTGCAGTAGACAAAAGCATGTCAGGGAAGAGGCCAAAGGTTAGATCTGATGTTTTCCCTACAAGACAAATAAAAAGTAATTGCTCTTTGCTATGTAAAACATACCATTTCTGTCCTTTATTGTGCTCATCTTTGCATGAAATGTTCCCTTGGTATCTCTAATTTTCTTGAAGAGATCTCTAGTCTTTCCCATTCTGTTGTTTTCCTCTATTTCTTTGCATTGATCACTGAGGAAAGCTTTCTTATCTCTCCTTGCTATTCTTTGGAACTCTGCATTCAGATGCTTATATCTTTCCTTTTCTCCTTTGCTTTTTGCTTCTCTTCTTTTCACAGCTATTTGGAAGGCCTCCCCAGACAGCCATTTTGCTTTTTTGCATTTCTTTTCCATGGGGATGGTCTTGATCCCTGTCTCCTGTACAATGTCACGAACCTCATTCCATAGTTCATCAGGCACTCTATCTATCAGATCTAGTCCCTTAAATCACTTCCACTGTATAATCATAAGGGATTTGATTTAGGTCATACCTGAATGGTCTAGTGGTTTTCCCTACTTTCTTCAATTTAAGTCTGAATTTGGCAATAAGGAGTTCATGATCTGAGCCATAGTCAGCTCCTGGTCTTGTTTTTGCTGACTGTATAGAGCTTCTCCATCTTTGGCTGCAAAGAATATAATCAGTCTGATTTCGGTGTTGACCATCTGGTGATGTCCATGTGTAGAGTCTTCTCTTGTGTTGTTGGAAGAGGGTGTTTGCTATGACCAGTGCGTTCTCTTGGCAAAACTCTATTAGACTTTGCCCTGCTTCATTCTGTACTCCAAGGTCAAATTTGACTGTTACCCCAGGTATTTCTTGACTTCCTACTTTTGCATTCCAGTCCCCTATAATGAAAAGGACATCTTTTTTGGGTGTTAGTTCTAAAAGGTCTTGTAGGTCTTCATAGAACCATTCAACTTCAGCTTCTTCAGTGTTACTGGTTGGGGCACAGACTTGGATTACTGTGCTATTGAATGGTTTGCCTTGGAAACGAACAGAGATCATTCTGTCGTTTTTGAGACTGCATCCAAGTACTGCATTTTGGACTCTCTTGTTGACCATGATGGCTACTCCATTTCTTCTAAGGGATTCCTGCCCACAGTAGTAGATATAATGGTCATCTGAGTTAAATTCACCCATTCCAGTCCATTTTAGTTCGCTGATTCCTAGAATGTTAACGTTCACTCTTGCCATCTCCTGTTTGACCACTTCCAATTTGCCTTGATTCATGGACCTGACATTCCAGGTTCCTATGCAATATTCCTCTTTACAGCATCGGACCTTGCTTCTATCACCAGTCACATCCACAGCTGGGTATTCTTTTTGCTTTGGCTCCATCCGTTCATTCTTTCTGGAGTTATTTCTCCACTGATCTCCAGTAGCATATTGGGCACCTACTGACCTGGGGAGTTCCTCTTTCAGTATCCTATCATTTTGCCTTTTCATACTGTTCATGGGGTTCTCAAGGCAAGAATACTGAAGTGGTTTGCTATTCCCTTCTCCAGTGGACCACATTCTGTCAGACCTCTCCACCACGACCCGCCTGTCTTCAGTGGCCCCACACGGAATGGCTTGGTTTCATTAAGTTAGACAAGGCTGTGGTCTGTGTGATCAGATTGACTATTTTCTGTGATTATGGTTTCATTGTGTCTGCCCTCTGATGCCCTCTTGCAACACCTACCATCTTACTTGGGTTTCTCTTACTTTGAACATGGGGTATCTCTTCACGGCTGCTCCAGCAAAGTGCAGCCACTGCTTCTTACCTTGGACGAGGGGTATCTCCTCACGGCTGCCCCTCCTGACCTTGAACGTGGAGTAGCTCCTCTCGGCCCTCCTAGGCCCACGCAGCCGCTGCTCCTTGGACGTGGGGTTGCTCCTCTCGGCCTCCACCCCTGACCTTGGGCGTGGGGTAGCTCCTCTCGGCCACCACCCCTGACCTTGGGCGTGGGGTAGCTCCTCTTGGCCGCCACCCCTGACCTCGGAGGTGATAATTAGAGATACCAAGGGAACATTTCATGCCAAGATGGGCTCAATAAAGGACAGAAATGGTATGGACCTAACAGAAGCAGAAGATATTAAGAGGAGGTGGCAAGAATACACAGAACTGTACAAAAAAGATCTTCACAACCAAGATAATCACGATGGTGTGGTCACTCACCTAGAGCCAGACATCCTGGAATGTGAAGTCAAGTGGGCCTTAGGAAGCATCACTATGAACAAAGCTAGTGGAGGTGATGGAATTCCAGTTGAACTATTTCAAATCCTAAAAGATGATGCTGTGAAAGTGCCACACTCAATATGCCAGTAAATTTGGAAAACTCAGCAGTGGCCCAGGACTGGAAAAGGTCAGTTTTCATTCCAATGCCAAAGAAAGGCAATGCCAAATAATGCTCAAACTACCACACAATTGCACTCATCTCACACTCTAGTAAAGTAATGCTCAAAATTCTCCAAGACAGGCTACAGCAATATGTGAACCGTGAACTTCCAGATGTTCAAGCTGGTTTTAGAAATGGCAGAGGTACCAGATATCAAATTGCCAACATTTTTTGGATCATTGAAAAAGCAAAAGAGTTCCAGAAAAACATCTACTTCTGCTTTATTGACTATGCCAAAGCCTTTGTGTGGATCACAATAAACTGGAAAATTCTGAAAGAGATGGGAATATCAGACCATCTGACTGGCCTCTTGAGAAACCTATATGCAGGTCAGGAAGCAACAGTTAGAACTGGACATGGAACAACAGACTGGTTCCAAATAGGAAAAGGAGTACGTCAAGGCTGTATATTGTCACCGTGCTTATTTAACTTATATGCAGAATACATCATGAGAAACGCTGGGTTGGAAGAAGCACAAGCTGGCATCAAGATTGCCAGGAGAAATATCAATAACCTCAGATATGCAGATGACACCACCCTTATGGCAGAAAGTGAAGAGGAACTCAAAAGCCTCTTGATGAAGGTGAAAGAGGAGAGTGGAAAAGTTGGCTTAAAGCTCAACATTCAGAAAACTAAGATCATGGCATCTGGTCCCATCACTTCATGGGAAATAGATGGGTAAACAGTGGAAACAGTGGCAGACTTTATTTTTTGGGCTCCACAATCACTGCAGATGGTGACTGCAGCCATGAAATTAAAAGATGCTTACTCCTTGGAAGGAAAATTATGACCAACCTAGATAGCATATTCAAAAGCAGAGACATACTTTGCCAACAAAGGTCTGTCTAGTCAAGGCTATGGTGTTTCCAGTGGTCATGTATGGATGTGAGAGTTGGACTGTGAAGAAAGCTGAGCGCCAAAGAACTGATGCTTTTGAACTGTGGTGTTGGAGAAGACTCTTGAGAGTCCCTTGGACTGAAGGAGATCCAACCAGTCAATTCTAAAGGAAATCAGTCCTGGGTGTTCACTGGAAGGACTGGTGCTAAAGCTGAAACTCCAATACCTTGGCCACCTCATGCGAAGAGTTTACTCATTGGAAAAGACCCTGATGCTGGGAGGGACTGGGGGCAGGAGGAGAAGGGGACGACAGAGGATGAGATGGCTGGATGGCATCACTGACTCGATGGACATGAGTTTGAGTGAACTCCGGGAGTTGGTGATGGACAGGGAGGCCTGGCGTGCTGCAATTCATGGGGTGGCAAAGAGTTGGACACGACTGAGCAACTGAACTGAACTGAACTGATGGAAAACATGAAACTCCTTTTACATTTCCTTCCTTCCGGGATTCCAAGCTTTCTCCAAGATAAAGAATTTATAGATGTTAAGCCATTTCTTTATTATGAACTCAAAAGGCTTTAGACTTCAGTAGAGTTCCCAGTAACTGAGGGCACAGGGATATAGAGACATAAACCTAAATATATAGACCTAATGGAGAAAATGAGCACTGAACTCAGTATAATGGTTCATGAATGACCCTGATGCAAGAACCCTTTCAGTCTCTCCATACATAGTCCCATGGTTCCTGAAGTTAGTGCTTATGGAACCAAATGGTATCAAGTAGCTGTTAAACCTTGGGAGGACTTAACTTAGGTTTTCCATATGATAGGAAACAGGTGGTGTTTGTTATTTTTTTTAAAAAGTCACAGAAAATTCCCTTTCAGAACTTAATCTATTAAATAATTGTGTCCAAACTAGTCTTCCCTGGTGGCTCAGATGGTAAAGCGTCTGCCTGCAATGCGGGAGACCTGGGTTCGATCCTTGGGTTGGGAAGATCTCCTGGAGAAGGAAACGGCAACCCACTCCAGTACTCTTGCCTGGAGAATCCCACAGACGGAGGAGCTTGGTAGGCTACAGTCCATGGGGTCACAAAGAGTTGGATATGACTGAGCGACTTCACTTTCAAACTAGTTTATTAAAGATTATCCACATTAAGTTATAGAAAAAGGGCAGAATCCTGGAGGGTTTGAATAGCTTCATCCCCTGACAGAAGCACATTTTCCCTCGGGATGATTTTCTGGGGAAAACTGAAGACATACAAGTAGGCATAATGATCTCAAAGTTTCAGGCTTTCCCCTGTTTCTATCAATAGCCCAGGGCAGCTGAGGGTCTAGGTGGTTCTGTATGTAGCTCCACACTCAAATGTGTAAAGAGGAAATGGTATATTCCATTTGTAGGGAGGAATATAAAATTTCCCTACCATGGAGAAGGATCTCTCCCATCTGAATACCAGTGCAAAAGAACAAAAAACGTTTGAATATTATGCAGTATCCAGGAGCTAAATAAAAAGATAGTAATTATAAGAATAGCATGAGTCCATTCCCAAGATCAGAAGTGCTTGGATTCTCAAGCAACCACTACTAGGATAATTTGTTTTCAGCTTGATTTTACATTGGGTAGAGGATAGCCAGGAAGCCAAAGTGACATGGGGCCAAGAGAGAGTCCCAGTTTTCAGAGGATATAATGCACATTCCTTCTTCTGTACAGGTGACTCTTCCCATATTGACCAATATGATAAATTAATTTTTTTAAAGGAAATGCTTCAAAATGAAAAAGACTGATTCCAGAGATTAGAGATTCTTTTGTATACCTCCAGTTGAATAATTTTACCAGTAGTTCAGACGGTAAAGCGTCTGCCTGCAATGCAGGAGACCCGGGTTTGATCCCTGGGAGGGGAAGATTCTCTGGAGAAGGAAATGGCAACCCACTCCAGTACTCTTGCCTGGAAAATCCCACAGACAGAGGAGCATGGTGAGCCACAGTCCATGGGGTTGCAGAGTCGGACACGACTGAGCGACTTCACTTTCACTATGAAACTGTTTAACTCATACAGAGTTACACAAAAAGGTTAATTTCAGAAAGAGGTTGTATCTGGTGGTCTGTGGATGTGTTGAATGCTGCCCCAGCAGAAAACTATACTTTTCAAGGTCCAGTATGAACAAGTTTGTATTATTCCTAATTAACCAACAACTTGCAATATTTAAATTTAATGGTGCAAACTGCAAAGAAGTTTGTTTTAATAACTCAAAGCATATACATACACGTAATGAATTCATTTCTTTATTGCATATTGCTATTTAAAAAAAATGTACAGTCTCATAACACATACAACATTTTTTTCTTGGTACTATAACAGTCTTGCACCTAAAGACTAAGTGGTTCCAACTACTAAACTTGTAAGATACAAGACATATAATTAAGTTTACAAATTATAATGCTTTGTCTTTTTGGCATTAATTTAAAAAAACAAACAAAAACTTTTGAAATACACACCCAAGAGAGAAAAAGGGGCTACTTACACCAGCACCAATCTAAAAAGTAGGAGTTTTTTTTTTCTTTTTTTCCAACAATGGCACATGGAATGACCTGCACACAGCTTTCGGGGAAAGAAAGGAAAAATGGAAATGGCAAAGGAGGCCGACCAGGATGGCCGTATCAAAACGAGGATGATTACAAAGGGCGAGAGGAACATGCTGCACAAACTTGCTCCTTTATGTGACTCTCTCCACTTGCCCATTCCTTAAACTGTAAAACAAAGCCATTTTCAAAAGGCAGTCCCAAACTCAAGCCAGATCAAATTTCTCCTGCTCTAAATAGAAAAGAATATATATAGAGGCACTTTAGTTAAGGAATAGACAAACCCCACTAGCGTACCCCACTTCTCCTCACCGCCAAGCTTTTTTGAGCGAAGTCTCAGTCTGCATCTTCGACACAGTATACGAGCAGACTTTGATACCTAGGAGCCGGGGAACGCGACGTCTACTATATACTTGTGACTGTTTTATTTGCTAGTCATTTACTTCTGTGTAATATGTAGAAAGTCGCTAAGTTTGCAATGAGGGGGAAGAACGTAAAACCACGGCTCTTGCCAACTCTTAGAGCACGATTTCACAGCTTTGATGAAGTGCAGAGACCCTGCCCTCTGCACTAAGCATTACAGTTTATACAAATTATTTTTAAATAGCACGATTCCTATACAGCACACACATTGGTATTCTGTTTGCCCCTTAACTGTCCCCGTTACAGCTTAAGCTCCCTGGGGGCAGGGGCTCTGTCTTGCTTACCACTGTAGCCCTACAATGCCTGGCACATAGTAGGTGTTTCAATAAATATTCGTTAATTGACTGAAACTCAATTTAGTGCGTAAATAATGTTCTAGTGCAATAGGACAAACTACTCTCCACAGGAAACCCAACCACAACAGGATTGATGGAAAGAAAATAGAGAACTTTAGCTCCCCTCCCCTACTACAAATAAATAAAGCAAAGCAAAAAAAAAAAAAAAAAAAGTAACAGTCCTCTGTATATATCATATAATTTAAGGATATTAAGAGTTGGTAGGTTAATGGTAAGCATCTATATTTTATTTTCTAATGTTCATTGTTTTTATTCATTTCTCCCTGAGAGCTTTATCTTTTGGACTGAAATTTTACAGGTAGTGTTACTGACACACAATTTAAAATGACAACATATAAACAGCAAACCACTTCAAACATACTTAGAGATAAATAGATCTTGGCATCTCTGGTGGTGGTGGTGACATTTTGTGCATTCACTAAGTGTTCTTTAGTTCAGAAACATTTACAGAAGATGCAGCTTGTCCTACAGAACAGAAAATACCAAAAAAAAAAAAAAGGCACCCCATAAATTTTTTAAAAAATTGTTTTTATCCTTTCAAAGAATTCTTTCTTTTAGGTCTTGGGTGGGAAATTTGAAAGTTTATAGTTCTATACTGTTAGGAAAACAAGCACATTATGGTAATTTTGTTCTTTAACAAGAGCATGGATTGCATTTAGATAAATAGTGTTCTTTCCAAAAGCAATGTAAAGAAATTATCATGAGTGCTTGGCAGGTAACTCGATGAAATTAGGGAGGGAAACTGATGTCCAGGTTTTAAACATATAAAAGAACTCTGATTGACACTCTACAAAATTCAGATTGTGTGCAAGATGTTCTCCATAAACATTTACAGACTGCATCCCCACACCAACGTCAGAAACGCTAAGCTGGTCCTGTCAATTACTGATGCAACGCACCAGCATCGTACTTGTCAACTATCAAAAACCATTTGAAATCTATATTTTTCCAACACCAGTTTCACCAATGAAAATAATTTCAAAGTATATCAAGTTTGGAAACCATAAAATATTTCTCAAGCTATATTTATTTATTTTTTGTTTTTCTTTTTACTCTAGGGAATGTCTCCATATCTCTTTCAGGAGACAGTATTGTGCTTCTGAACAGTCATGGTGTTCGGGGAAAGAAGATGAACCACACTCAATATGAATGCATACACAAAGGGTTCTGAGCACATACATAGACATAGATTGTTTTTTCTTTTTTAACCAAACATAGGTCTCCAGACAACACTCAGACTTCTATATACATTTCTTAATATATACACACACATACATACACACACGTTCACACATTCACTCACAGATGAAAGGAGAAATTGCCACTGTTTGGATTGCAAGGCAGTGTAATGAAAAGTTCTAGTCACTTCAAAGGGCTGCTAATGAGCTTTCTAAAAAAGTATTCAAGGGAAATTAGAAGTTAAGTTTTGTGACCGGTCTCTCCCGGCTGCTGTCCGTCATCTGGTTGGTGATGCGCTTGCGATTCCGTTTCAGTTTGGAAAGGTCTTTGTCAAACACTTCTCCTGAGCGTAAAGCAGAAACCAGGTCATCAAACTCTCCGCCTTCTTCACTGTTCTCTTTTGCTTTCCTCATTTTCCGTTCCCTTTCACGTTGTTCTTTGAGCTGCAACATGGAAAGCAACCGCTTAGAGAAGACAGTACTGCATTTTGGATCCAGTGGAGACGACACTGTGGATGGCAGTGCTGCAGTGACGCCATGTCTGTCAGCAGCTGCCGATCCCTTGGCGGTCACGAGCGGGTGACTGGGATGTGAGGGGCTCGTAGAAACAAGGAGCAATGAAGAAAATGACCACCACTTTGTAATTAGACTCTCACTGTCTAGAATCTGGGTAAACCTCATGATATTCTAATTAAAAATACTGGTTTCTTTGATGGTATAGACAGATGAAAGCAAATGCTCATCAGGCCACATTCCTGACATCAAAGGCTTATTAGTCTCTCTCTACCATGGATGCCTAGAACCCACTATGCAAGAGTTACAATTACTAAGATCCAAATAATATGCATACCTTATATAAAATGTATATATTCAGATAAAAAGGGAAAAATAATCCTTAATTCTACCAAGAAATAACCATTATGAACCTTCTGGGGGTATATCTCACCACTATCAACACTTACTTTACACAAAAATATTTCATGTGGAAACCATTCTGTAAGCTTTCTCACATGAGAAAGACATGACTTTTGAGGACTGCATAAATAGTCCATTATGTAGCTATTACATCATTTAGATTACTTTGCCAACAAAGGTCTGTTTAGTCAAAGCTTTGGATTTTCCAGTAGTCATGTATGGATGTGAGAGTTGGACTATAAAGAAAGCTGAGTGCTGAAGAATTGATGCTTTTGAACTGTGGTGTTGGATCAGACTCTTGACGGTAAGGAGACTGGACTGTAAGGAGATCCAACCAGTCCATCTTAAAGGAAATCAGTCCTGAATATTCACTGGAAGGAACGATGCTGAAACTCCAATATTTGGCCACCTGATGTGAAGAACTGATTCATTTGAAAAGACCTTGATGCTGGGAAAGATTGAAGGTGGGAGGAGAAGGGGACAACAGAGGATGAGGTGGTTGGATGGCATCACTGACTCAATGGACATGAGTTTGAGTAAACTCTGGGAGTTGGTGATGGACAGGGAGGCCTGGTGTGCTGCAGTCCATGGGGTCACAAAGAGTCAGACACGACTGAGTGACTGAACCATACTGAACGGAACATGATTTAGAACCAGTGCCCAGTTGGTAAACGTTTATAATAAAGCCCTAACCTGGGACAGCCTAAAGAGTGCTGTTCTCTTTGTGGAAATGTAGAATTATTTCTTTAGAAGGACTTCTAAGAGGTGGAACTCCAGATCAAAGGATGTGAATATATTTTTTTAGGCTTTGCATATAGACTGCCACATTGCTGAAGAGAAACTTTCTACTGACTAAACTCCCAGTAGCATTCTAGAGAGGGCTTTGATGCCCTCCTCCTTGCCAGCACATCGGAGTGCTTCCTAAAAACCAAGCGGATGCAGCAGGAGAACTTCCAGGAAGTGGGGCTGGCCCATCACCTGCCCTCTTACCTGAGCCTCCATGCGAGCTCGGCGCTCCTCCTCCTCCTTCTTCTTTCTCATGTTTTCATTCTCTTGTTTGGCTTCTGACACAGCCTGAAGAAACTGATCAAAAATGCCAAAGAACTCATCTGGTTGTATTTTTCCAGCCTCTTCCCCAAAGTGTTTCACTGCTTTAGTAAACTGGGAAAAAGAAGGTTTTAAGAAGTTCAGTGTTTCAAGAAAATGCCATGATCACATAAATATCAATCTCTCTTAAGGGGCTGAAGCTCCAATTGAGTCAAATATAACTCGCTGGATTTACCTTTGGCTGCTAAACATATCTAATCATTTCTAAAGGAAAAAATTTAATACTCCAGCATCTTGGGAAACCATTTATTCTTGTCCACCTCATTTCAGCGTAACATCTATGATTACATCCTATGACTTCTTATTAACTAAACAGTAGTAAAAAAACAAGAGAGCAGAATACCAGAGGACAGAGTGCTCAGGACATAAAACTAATAGCAAACTCAGCAGGGGTAAGGAAACTTACCCCTTTAACTTTTCTTTGAAGTAGTTTAATATTTATTGATGCCATATGGTTAATATCAAAATCAGCTGCTTTTCCTAATCATAAATAATGCTGGTATTACTCTATTTCCTGGGCCTCAATTAGAAAACAATCACCGATTACGGAATCATTGAGGCAACCCAAAATTCAGGACTGAGAATACAATTTTATTCCAAAACCTTTGTTTTAGTGCCCTCTTCAAGGCACATCTTTTAGAAACAGCTAAAATGCAAAATATTAAGGGATAATTTTAAAAAATTAAATTAAAAAATATATACAGTAATGAAACAGCACGGCCAGTCTTTAACATTACCATTTTTAGCTCTTTTGGTGCTTATCTTCATAATTCAAGATAGTATGCTTTCAAGTGTCTTAGCGTTATTTTGGCCATCCAAATACTGTTTGGTGCCAGTCAAGTTGTTTTTAAGAACTAGACCTCCTTCTGTAAGGATCTCATGCTATTAAGCCTAAGCTGCAAAGGATGGTGTTTCTAGCTTCAAGGTCAAATGAATTCTCACTCCTTATGCCTTATCAACTACTAAAAAATTTCCAGCTCTTTCATTTTCTTCATAGTTAGAAACTCTTAGGTTGGGGAGGACTGCATAAATACTTCACGGTCTAATTGCTTTTATCTTTCTTGCATTGCTTGCCTTTAATATATTAAGTTTTTCTGATGTTTTGGCAATACTACCTACATAAAGGAAATATTTTCAACATTTATTCTTAAGTAAAACAATTTTCAGTTATACATATATTTCATATCTTTAAATTTATGATAATATTCACTTTTAACGGAGGCATTCTCGATCTTTTACTTATTTGGAGCTATTGTATTAGAAACTAAGCTCTTTAGGGAAAAATACAACATTCTTCACACACCACACACAGTGCTTTAGCTTGCTTCATGATTTTTACAAGCTAATTTCTAAAAGTTCTGGTATGAACAAAACAGCAACAGATAGCCTACAACTGCGTTTCAAAAGCATTGAAGTTCATGCACTTCAAGCCATCCTGAATGATCTTTTTATCTAGGAATTCTAGTGATGATGAAGTCATGTATATTTTGGTCTTGGAAATCTGAAGAAAACTCGTCCCAGATTAAAGTTCCCACACTAAAATTTTTAAAAAAGTAGGGTGTGTATAAATAAAAAATTAACTATTCACTGGATTCTTAGGAAAATGTCTGAGCCCTTGAAATAGGTACTGTACTGTCTGCTTTGGGGTGGGGGCCATCACAGTGGAGGCTGCTAACACCAGTTCACTGGTTTCCGTCAGGGGGTATCAGGTAACAGCAGTCATTCAAACATATATCTTGTCTTCTGTTTATTATTTAATAACATTGGAGGTGGGGTTTCATGCTGAAATGAGCCAGTGTATCTTAACACAGTCTGCTTCTGAACTTCAACCAGTGTGCGTGCATACTTCCATACAAAATCATCCATATCTACAACTGAAAAATGAGCTTCATTACTCAAGTTTCAAGCAAAGAGTGTTGTCACAGCTGAAAAATGGGCACTGTGGACGAGCTCAGTAGGGTGGGTGGGCAGCTGCTTGCTGTCATTTATTAACAAGAAGAGGATGAGAGCATGTGCACGGGAATATGAATGTGTGCGAATTCTGGAAAAGGAAATAACTAGAGAGAGACTGTGAGATGGGGTAGTGGGATTTTAAGGTGTTGGGTATTTGTCAATGAAAACTTTTCCTTTACAGGAAAACAAGATTTTGTAATAGCAAAATTCATTTTAAAAGTCCTATTTATACCTTTTGTGACGAGGCTGTGAATTAAAGTGCCTATCATTTAGTAAGCTCTTCTCGAGATTTAAAGAGGGAACACCCTGCTCTCCTGCCTCTTATCTGCTCGTGTAAGGAGAGCATCTTACACGTTTCTGAAGCACAAGGCCTCGGCCCAGTAATAACCAAGAAAAAGCTGTCCCAGTATTCACTGGTTTAACACCGTTCAGATACTCCAAGGTCTGACTAACCTAAAGAGACGCAGGCCAGTTAGAAAGTGTGTGTTTCAACTGATCACCGTCCTAGAAATCAAAGAGTAATTGTAATACCTGAGAGTACCAGCCCTGTCAAGCAATACTCAGTGCGCAAGGGAAAACTTACCAAGTCTTTGGCTTCTGCTAGAAGATCTTCAACATCAGAGAAGCTGAAGCTGGCTACAGTGATGAACTGACTGACGACAGACACAAACTTATCTCCGGGCTGTGAGGGCTGAGACTTCTGATACTCCAGCTCCTTAAACACAGGGAATTGGTAATGTCAACGCAGGCTTCAGATGCAGACGCACCTTGTTTCATTTCCCTTATGTCTCAAATTTAATAAAAGTCAGAACGGCAAACACATCAAAACTACTGCAGAAACATCTTAATGATAGTTCATGTCCTGCTCTGCTTCTGCCCACCCTGCCAGAGTCATGCCCATGTGTGCAAACACATTTGCAAAATGCAATTTAACCGGTCATCCGGTGTGGTTTTTGTATACTGGCTTTAGAATGTAAGCAGATTAACATTTGGATAAAATTCATATAAGTTAAATAATGGAGAGCAAGTTGGATTAAAAGGGTTTGTGACTGAAAGCAAGAGAATTTGTAGATATTCTGTGCTCAGAACTCTGGTGTCTTGATTTTTTTCCCCTTTTTTCTGTACCTGCCAAGTCTACTTATTTCCCAAGCTGTGATATCTAGGTCAGTAGAATTTCAGCTATGGCGTTTGGCACCATAATGCCATTTTTCTTCTCATCCATACCATTCAGGTTTTGTGAACAGTCAGGTAGAGGTATTAGTGTTGTGTTAATTAGCCATCCTCTCCATTACCATGGTGATGAACACAGCTTATTCAAATTTCATTTCAATAATAACTTAAACCATTGCCAGATGCATTCTCCTATTTCATTCCACAAAACCTCTATGAGTGTTCAATTACTATGCCAATTGTATTGACACATAAATTGAGGTTCAGAGGCATTCTTTGCTCAAAGTCAAGTAGCTGATAAGTGATACAGCCAAAATTTGAACTCAACCTCTAACTCCAGGGTCTCAGTAACAACTTTTCTGTGTATCTATTGACTTACTCTGGATCTCTATTTTCTTCCATACCTGCTATGGCAGAGAGTCTAACAAGCAGGAGAGTAGAGGTCACAAGCTAGGGGTTGATTCAGCTCAACCACTGACTTGGTTTTTATCCATGGCAAGTAGCCTGGGCCTTAGTTTCTTCACTCATAAAAGGAGGGCAATATACATATTACCAGGGGAATCAAGTGAAATAAAAGTGGAAACTTTTATGGAACTTGCTCTGATTAAAAGAAATTGCCACGATTCTAGTCCTTGGGTTGGTAAGGGTGAGGTGCAGAGATGTGAAAGCAATTTTAACGTGTTTCATGAATGTATAATTTCATGAGAATTCCACCTTTGGTATCTTTCCAACAGTACAACTGACTTGTGCAAAGCACAGTTGGGACACATGAATATGTGGATGGTTAAAGTCTGCCCCCCAATATTTCCTCCCTCTTAACATTTAAGCTGCCGGGGGTAGGGGGAAGCTGCTGTAGGCCGTTTCCTATGAAGAGTGTGTTACAGTGTACCTGACCCAGGGGCTAGAGAGATTTCAGCAAAATGACCTTTAATAAATCCCTCAAACACACAACTTCCTTGGGACCCCCGTCTTATGCCTTGTTCTGAACTAGCTCAGATGCAGGGCTCAGAGCATCCATTATCAGACTTTAGGGCTGTCATAGCTGCCATGCTAGTCTCAAGAAAGCTTTCCACTGGGAGGAAATACAGCAGAATGAAGGCTATAAACAAGCTCTGTCCCAAACCGCCCTTACCCTGTTTGACCTGTGAAAGCCGAGGACCATGTGCCACGCTCCTTCATAGTCTCCCAGCCACAGGGCTGGGAAAACAGTGCACTCAGTTCATCTCCTGCACTTTGTAAACAGCGGCCTACCCACCACGTCTTTCTTCTCCCTCCCCCCAAAAAAGGGAAAAAAAGAAAACCTCACATGCTCCTTAATTTATTAAAAACAGAAAAGATTAGCATCGTGACTTTAATTTGTATCAGAGCTTCTTAATGATGCCAACTACTTTCTATGGCAGTTTTACAAGCCGGAGGAGGGTCCTTTTGGTGTTACCGGTAAGTTGATCTGTGGGGCACCTTCCCGAGCTGCCTGTAAACCAGCCTCCTGCACCAAGGGTCAGGCCAGAGCCCCGTCTGCTCTTGGGAGCGAGGCTTCCACCCTAATCTGTCTCCATCTTGGTGACAGCCCCCGTGTGGTACCCACGGGGCGCTGCGCCCTCAAATCAGGGTTAAGGCCACTGGCTCCTCTTCCTCCAGCACTCTGACCTGCTTTCCTTCCATGGAGCCCAGGCTTAGGTCATCTTGTAGACTTGGGACAGCCTCCCTCCTCTGTACCTAAGCTCACTCTCCCTCCTTCTAAGCCGCAGCTCGAAGTTCATCTCATCTAGAAGAGATACTTCCTCTCAAACACGCCAGCTATTCCCTAAGGCCCAGGCTAACCTAAATCACCACCTTCCTTTGAAAGGCACCTTTGTCATCACTTTACAGGAGGTAAACCGGACTGACTGCTCCTGGCCACTGTAACATGTGGAGGGCAAGCATTCTGAGTCATCGTGATCCCCTTGCCTTGAGAATGGACTGTACCCTCAAAGTGCTCAATGCATTCTCCCCAAAGGGTCAATGCAAAGATGACAAGAAGTTCCACTGCTCTACTGAGAGTGAACATTTATGAAGAGAAAAGGAGCACTGAGTAGACCTTGAAGAGTCTCTAGCCCAACCCACTGTCACAAGTCCTACGTCACAGATAGGAAAGTGGTAGAACTCTGGGTCCGATGTCCCAGCTCCCGTGATGCCTGCTGCTGTGTCACCAGGCTAAACACAGTCTGCCTTTGCTTCTCTGTTTTTGCATTTTATTTTTAATAGTAAATGTTTATCCCGAGCATACCAGCATGCCAAGGAAACTGGCAACTCCTCCCCTGGACACCAGTAATGACAAGACTGGGAATTAGAACAAGAAACAGATACTCACCATCTCTACTGCTTTCAGGCCACTTCTCAACGTGCTTATTTCTTTGTCCAGCTCAGTCATGCTGTTGTAAATGGCAGCATTTTAGTAACTAACATGGGACTTATACTTGTGAATTAAATGTACAGTGAGTTTAAATATTTCATTCTTGGTCATCCACACTATTTTAAGTGTTTAAAATTTTTAAATTAAAATTCATTTTAAATGCTTAAAATTCTCTTCAGCATTCAGATCTCACAGAAAGACAGCAACATTTTAAACTTATATGGGATTATGTTTCTTGTTTTCCATAGCCAGCAGGTATGAGAGGGAGAGATAGATTTATGTATATTGGATAAAAAGAACAGAATAGAAATATGATGTTTTAATCTCACAAAAATCTCACTTAAGCAAATTACGGTATGTAGAAATAAATTTCTTGCCATGTGTGACTTCCTTTGGACAAGGGAAAGAAAGAGCTGAGGTACAAGCATGTGTGTGCTGTGCTCATCATTACTGTATTGCTTTTCAAGAAAACTCTGATAGTATGAGGGCTTCCCATGTGGCTCAGCCGGTAAAGAATCTGCCTGCAATATGGGAGACCTGGGTTCGATCCCTGGGTTGGGAAGATCCCCTGGAGAAGGGAAAGACTACCCACTCTAGTATTCTGGCCTGGAGAATTCCATGGACTGTATAGTCCTTGGGGTCGCAAAGAGTCAGACGTGACTGAGTGACTTTCACTTTCACTGATAGTATGAATACTACAAGGTGATAGCCTACATTTCAATCAAAAATGATTTTTCTTAAAGTTTCACTAACTAGTTTTCATTTTTGTTGTTGTTTTTTAAAATGAAGTTTCCTAGACTTTTCTCATAACGCTTTTTATTTGATGGCTTTAAACATTAGAGATTATAACCATTCTCACAGAGAATTCACATGTAAACAAATTCGCCAATACTTCATTTACCTTCACATTTTAACTGCATGCCTTACATCATGGTACATTTCTCCCAAACTCTACAGAGGAAAAAAATTAGGCTGCTCATCAGATTTTTCAAAATGACTGCAAAAAGATGCAGTTTAAAGTTTTTTTTTTTTTTTTAAGGGGGGAGAGGAGCTGAGTGCAATAGGAAGAGCAGCAACGAAAACTGCATGCCCCTCAAGAGGTCTCTGAAAAGTGGTGTGAAGTTTATGGGGAAAACCTGGCGTCTTTCCACTTTATTTGTATTCCTTCATTTGCATAAAGACTGCTTTTCATTAAAAGGCTGCTTGGTTTCTGGGAGTGTATGCACCTGGGAAAATTGATACTAGCAACGCCCTGACCTGCAGCACTTCTATTTGCTTAACGACATATCATCATATTCTCATTTAACTAAGGGTGCTCCCACCTGTATTTTAAGAGAACCACCCCTTCCAACTAGTGAAACCACATTTCTTCCCTGTATCTTCATAACTCAGAAAATTAGGTTTTGCAGAAGTTAAAAACTGTATCCAGGAGTATTCCAAAACAGCTAGAAAAACTATACACAACATAAGCTCACAGTATATGTTCAACAATACCTTGAACAACACCGGTGTGAACTGGGAGGGTCACTTATACAAAATTTTTTTCCCAGTAATTATGGACTAAGTGATTTGTGGCTGACTGATTCCTCAGATGTGGAACCATGGATATGGAGGAACTCGTATAGGAAGGGTCAATTATAAAGTTATATGTTGGATTTTCAAACTGTGCGTGGGAGTTAGGGAGTGTGTTGGCACCCTTAACTCCCTTCTGCAAGAGTTAATCATATATTCAAAATTATGTAATACATCTGGGTGACTTGGAAATGATTCAAACTACGTCAGGGGAAAGCTCAAGTATACTATTCAGGGGAAAACAAGACAGAAGGACCCTCTTAAGGTAACACTAACTATCTCAATGGCTAAAGCAAGGGATTTGAAAAGCTGAAATGATTCACTGTTAGTACTTACTTTACTTTTGCTGCTTGAGGAATGTCCCGCAGCTCCTCATTTAGATTGAGAACCTTGGGGTATTTATTTTCCACAATAGTGATGAGATAGTGCAAAAGTGTAATGTTCCTACAGTTAGAGGAGAGAGTATTAAACATGGTTGATATCGGCATATGATTTGCATATTCAAGTGTCTGATTCCAAAAGAAAGCTATATCCTGCATTACTTTCAAAATTTGGAGGTTCCTGTAAAGCAGGAATTCAAGAGAAAGGGATAAGAGGAGAGTATTTATGGGATTTACATAAATAGATGTCAAAAGAGGCACACATCTTCTGAAACGGAAGGGCAGGGGATGAGAATTACATTTTTGGCCCGTAATGAGGATGCTTCCAAATCTGGGTGATGCGATGAGTGATGAAAATGAGTCTGAACCATTGCCAATGGGGACATCCCCTCACAGCGTATCCACCCAAAGATGAGACCTGCCCTGGCAGTTCAGAACAAAGCAGGGTCGGGTGGGGAGTGAGGGATGTCTATCTAATGTACCAAAGAGGACATTAAGTTAATTTTTAAGTCTGAGAGTACAGAGCAGCGACCCACAGATGGGAATCACTGAGAATTCTCATTTAAGGTTTCTTTGGTCTGGGGGATAACATTTTCCCCTTTTGTCTCGTTTGTTTTTCTCTTTCCCCCTCTGACCTCATCTGTTTTGCTGCTGCAGCAAAGGGTGGCTGGAAAGTTAGGAAGCCCCCCCATTTCAGGGCAGGGCCTGGAACTGGGCCAGGACTATGCCATCATGGGTATGATATCCTCGCAGCCTAATTTTAGCAACACTTCAGCTCCTAACTGCATAACTGGCTCCCTCTTCAGTGTTGACAGGGCTGAACCCTGACTGACCTGGGCTGAAAAGGCAGGCATCTGATAACTGTATCCATGAGGCCACGCCATAGGAGTCTGGTCCCCTTGTCCCCGACTCCAATGCACACTACAATCACGTGAACCCCAGATGCCTGGGCCAACCTGGGATTCATCAGTTGGAATGAAGTGGGAGCCAGGCTGAGTATTTTTTAAAACTTCCCATTGAGTCTAACAGCCAAGATCAAGAACCACTTAGTCTGTTGAAAGTTACCATAATTAGGAGGACACAAATACATTGCTTAAAAACCATTTCCATAATTTTTAGGCAGTTTGCTAATTCACAAGGCTAAGTCACAACAGTCTCCCCAGCAACTAAAGTGAAGCAAAGTTGGCAAACAATTTTTTCCATATCAATGCAAACCATTTCTGGTTACCCTTGTAGCTTCCTAGAAGTCAATGCAATCCTATTCCTCTGAGATAACTGGCTCACGTGGAAAAAAATTTCCCCTTATTTTTCTTGCTCTCAATAATTAGAGAACCATTGTTCAGCAAAGTAAAACAGTAGCTAATAGTTCTGGTCACTTATTTTGCAGATGTTCAGCTGTATTTTTCCATTTCAATTTTGCCATTCACAGAATCTATGTGTCTGCCATGTGCTGGTTGCATGAGGGGCAAATTCCAGAGCCCATCATGAGAAAGACTAATGCTGTTTTCCTTCATTATTTCAGAGAAATAAATGTATTTAATTAATCATATATACTTTTTGTGTGGAGAAAGACTTAAAACTAGATCAGTTTCTATATTTGTCTGTTATCCAAATAACACCTGATTTGAATGAATATACATTCTTGAATAATAAAAACCATAACCAGACATCTCACATTGGATTATTCTCTGGTCATTACCATAAACAAGCCTATAATGCAGAGTGAAGAGGGAAAAGAAAAAGATCAGAAATGGTTTTGTTTATTAATGTTTTGAAAAGGCTAATTGTGTACTTAGCCTTTTTATATTTTTATATTAACTAGTAGATAATCATGTAGTAAGTGCCAGGTTATCAGTAAGTTGGAAGGGTGGGGTGCACAGGGTATTAAGGGCATGTTATGTGTGCACACACCTGCGTGTGGAGAGGTCCTCCACCTGTGACTGGTGGTGAGGGTTTTCTTCTGCCCCAACCTATAAGCTCAGGGGAAGAGAACTCCCTTCCTTAAAAGATGGCTGCCCTTTCACATGCAAGTAAGATGCTGCAGTTATCTACTACAACTTTCAAATAAAATCTGCCTATTGGTAGAGGAAAGCTGTGGGCAGACCACCAGAACAGTTGTCAAATACCTGTAAGGCCAAACAGGCTGTGACCTCAGACAAGCTAAATGAGACACCTGACCCTGACCCTTTCCTCTGTTTCTTTATCTGACAACAGGTGATACAGCACTTGGCCTGGGGACTTCACAGGCTATTGTGACAACCACATGTGAAACGGCTCTGACAGGATCGAGTGCTTACATTAAAAATGAGGTGGTGGTGACAGAATCTATCAGCTGCCCTTTGTTCATCTATTTCTACACAATGTAAAAATAAGGCTTAGCTCTACAACTAAACACACTGCTTATTTCTTATAGGATGGATTTAAGGTTGCCATTATGCTATGCTTCACTAACCCTATAGAAAATACAGAGTAAAAAGCTCACTGGTTGGGAATAATTAGGGTGAAGAGAAGTATTTCTAAAAAGAATTCAGGTTACAGAGACGTTTACCTTAGAAACGATTCCTTCCAAGACAGTGAGAACCTTAGAGAACTACAGTTCTCAGAGAAGCTCGAGTTAATATGCCTAATGCCTTAAAACGCACTTTCTAGGAAGCATTTTAATGAGTCTTGGGATGAGCAGCTGAACACCAACAGCCAGAACGCATGTATACCCTCATCTTTTCATATAGCTGCTTGCTTCCAGGTACTAAGGAAAACACAATCTAAAAAGCCAGCAAGCCTCACATTCTATCCTCAGCTGCTAGTTTATCTTTGTGGAGAAGTAGCAATTAGGAGAGGTCATGAGGAGACTATTAGGATGCTGGTAATGTTCTGTTTCTTGATCTGGTCACTACTTACACAGATCTGTTCAATTTGTGAAACCTCATCTAGCTGTGTATTTCCAGTGTGTGAACTTGCCTTTCAAATATTACATGATACAAATGTTTACCTGAGAAAACCCAAAACACAAAAAACTTGGACTAGATGATATCCTTGTGGAATGAAAATAAAGGATAACTGGCCCAGTGGGAACTTGGGATTTGCGTGGTCCTGAGGTAAGAGAGGATCAGTGTCAGAGGAGGACGAGAAGGAGAAAGTGCAGACCAGACACTTGAGTGTCAGGAGGCCCAGAGTTACAAAGCTGAGCCCTGACCTATGTGCTCAGGTTCTCCATACTTACTTGTCAATACTGGATTTGGTGTCGGCAATCTTATTTAGGCTGGATATCTTGAATCCATACGCATTGCCTCTTTGGCCTTTATTCATGTAATTTCCAAACGCCAAAACCACTTCCAGCAACTGCTTCAGGGCACCACTCCTAAACACCTCTTCTGAGCCAGAACGAATTGCTTCAAAACAATATACACAAAACTATTACAACCAAGACTTTTCAGTGATACTCATCCTAAATCCACATACCCGGTAACAGATACCAGAGATGTAAGATGGGGTCATTAGATTATCTGGGAGCACTTTCTGAATACCTATACCAGAAGCAAGACACGAGGGGGCCAGGAGAGTCAGCTCAGGTTGTTCAAGAGACCCAGAGGCAGCTGCACAATCCCAGCCTTTCTTTTTCCTGGTTGACTCACTGACCGTAAGTAGTTGGGAATACATAGAGCGTCGATTGCATTTTCCACATTCCTTTGCAGACCCTTTCTTGCCTGGTGTGAGTCAGATCACAGGACTATTGACCAGTTTCACCAGTAGAAAAACTGGGCACACATGTGACATGCCACAGCTGGCAGGTGTCATCAGGGCCCCAAGGCCAGCCTGCACTCTGTGCTGGGCTCATAAGTCGCCCACATTTCAAACAGCTAAAAATTGAACAGCCTCAAAATCAAACCACCTACCAGCCTCAAATAAATCTTCCTTTAGAAAAATCCAGTAAGATTCAAATCAACAAAATTAGAAATAAAAATGGAGAGATCACAACAGACAACACAGAAATACAAAGGATCATAAGAGACTACTATCAGCAGCTATATGCCAATAAAATGGACAACTTGGAAGAAATGGACAAATTCTTAGAAAAGTACAACTTTCCAAAACTGAACCAGGAAGAAATGGACACTCTTAACAGACCCATTACAAGCACGGAAATTGAAACTGTAATCGGAAATCTTCCAGCAAACAAAAGCCTAGGACCAGATGGCTTCACAGCTGAATTCTACCAAAAATTTAGAGAAGAGCTAACACCTATCCTACTCAAACTCTTCCAGAAAATTGCAGAGGAAGGTAAACTTCCAAACCCATTCTATGAGGCCACCATCACCCTAATACCAAAACCCAACAAAGATGCCACAAAAAAGAAAACTACAGGCCAATATCACTGATGAACATAGATGCAAAAATCCTTAACAAAACTCTAGCAAACAGAATCCAACAACATATTAAAAAGATCATACATTGTGACCAAGTGGGCTTTATCCCAGGGATGCAAGGATTCTTCAATATCCACAAATCAATCAATGTAATACACCATATTAACAAATTGAAAAATAAAAACCATATGATTATCTCAATAGATGCAGAGAAAGCCTATGACAAAATTCAATATCCATTTATGATAAAAAAAAAACCCTCCAGAAAGCAGGAATAGAAGGAACATACCTCAACATAATAAAAGCTATATATGACAAACCCACAGCAAACATTATCCTCAAAGGTGAAAAACTGAAAGCATTTCCCCTAAAGGCAGGAACAAGACAAGGGTGCCCACTCTCACCACTACTATTCAACATAGTTTTGGAAGTTTTGGCCACAGCAATCAGAGCAGAAAAAGAAATAAAAGGAACCCAGATTGGAAAAGAAGAAGTAAAACTCTCACTGTTTGCAGATGACATGATCCTCTACATAGAAAACCCTAACCTAATGACTCCACCAGAAAATTACTAGAGCTAATTAATGAATATAGTAAAGTTGCAGGATAAAAAAATCAACACACAGAAATCCCTTGCATTCTTATACACTAACAATGAGAAAACAGAAAGAGAAATTAAGGAAACAATTCCGTTCACCATTGCAATGAAAAGAATAAAATACTTAGGACTATATCTACCTAAAGAAACAAAAGACCTATATATAGAAAACTATAAAACACTGGTGAAAGAAATCAAAGAGGCCACTAATAGATGGAGAAATATACCGTGTTCATGGATTGGAAGAATCAATATAGCGAAAATGAGTATACTACCCAAAGCAATCTATAGATTCAATGCAATCCCTATCAAGCTACCAACGGTATTTTTCATAGAACTAGATCAAATAATTTCACAATTTGTATGGAAATACAAAAAACCTTGAATATCCAAAGCAATCTTGAGAAAAAAGAATGGAACTGGAGGAATCAACCTGCCTGACTTCAGGCTCTACTAAAAAGTCACAGTCATCAAGACAGTATGGTACTGGCACAAAGACAGAAATATGGATCAATGGAACAAAATAAAAGCCCAGAGATAAATCCATGCACCTATGGTCACCTTATCTTCGACAAAGGAGGCAAGAATATACAATGGAGAAAAGACAATCTCTTTAACAAGTGGTGCTGGGAAAACTGGTCAACCACTTGTAAAAGAATGAAACTAGAACACTTCCTAACACCATACACAAAAATAAACTCAAAATGGATTAAAGAAATATAAGACCAGAAACTATAAAACTCCTAAAGGAGAACATAGGCAAAACATTCTCCGACATAAATCACAGCAGGATCCACTATGACCCACCTCCCAGAATATTGGAAATAAAAGCAAAAATAAACAAATGAGACCTAATTAAACCTAAAAGATTTTGCACAATGAAGGAAACTATAAGCAAGGTGAAAAGACATCCTTCAGAATGGGAGAAAATAATAGCAAACGAAGCAACTGACAAAGAATTAATCTCAAAAATATACAAGCAACTCCTGCAGCTCAATTCCAGAAAAATAAATGACCCAATCAAAAAATAAGCCAAAAAACTAAACAGACATTTCTCCAAAGAAGACATACAGATGGCTAACAAACACATGAAAAGATGTTCAACATCACTCATTATTAGAGAAATGTAAATCAAAACCACAATGAGGTACCATTTTACGCCAGTCAGAATGGCTGCTATCCAAAATTCTACAAGCAATAAATACTGGAGAGGGTGTGGAGAAAAGGGAACCCTCTTACACTGTTGGTGGGAATGCAAACTAGTACAGCCACTATGGAGAACAGTATGGAGATTCCTTAAAAAAGTGGAAATAGAACTGCCATATGACCCAGCAATCCCACTGCTGGGCATACACACCGAGGAAACCAGAATTGAAAGAGACACGTGTACCCCAATGTTCATCGCAGCACTGTTTATAATAGCCAGGACATGGAAGCAACCTAGATGTCCATCAGTGGACAAATGGATAAGAAAGCTGTGGTACATATACACAATGGAGTATTACTCAGCCATTAAAAGGAATACATTTGAATCAGTTCTAATGAGGTGGATGAAACTGGAGCCTGTTATACAGAGTGAAGTAAGCCAGAAAGAAAGACACCAATACAGTATACTAACACATATATATGAAATTTAGAAACATGGTAACGATAACCCTGTATGAGAGACAGCAAAAGAGACACAGATGTATAGAACAGTCTTTTGGACTCTGTGGGAGAGGGCAAGGGTAGGATGGTTTGGGAGAATGGCATTGAAACATGTATATTATCATATGTGAAATGGATTGCCAGTCCAGGTTCGATGCATGATACAGGGTGCTCGGGGCTGGTGCACTGGGATGACCCAGAGGGATGGGATGGGGAGGGAGGTGGGAGGGGGGGTTCAGGATGGGGAATACATGTACACCCGTGGTGGATTCATGCCGACGTATGGCAAAACCAATACAATCTTGTAAAGTAATTAGCCTCCAAAAATAAATTAATTAAAAAAAAAAAAGAAAAATCCAGTAAGGCCCCATTGTAAGAAAGATAACTGTAGGTTTGGTGTCAGTAGCAATCAAATTCCTCACCAATACCCAGACAGCAAAAGCCCAGGGGTTGTGCGTGAGCTCCAGAACTCAGGCTAGGCCAGCAAGCTGAATGAAGACCTTAAGTAATTATCTGCCAGAATTCCAACAGATTTCAAGGGAAAAAAAAATTACCAAAGGGATTCTATTGACTATATGCACTTGCATTGCACTTGTACATGAGCACTTGGGATGAACAGTATTTCCATTCTGAGGGACTTGACTTTACCTTCTACTTTGGGTTTCACTTCTGCTACACGCTCTGCGAACTTCTTTTTGAAGTACAGCGATTGCAGTCTTTGTTGATAATGATTAATTCTGCAAGAGCAAGCATCCACTAATGAACACTTAATACACCTATGTTCCCTCAAAGGTGACAGTACCTTGGAGCACCTGTGCTGCCTTCCCCCCTTCTCCTCCCTCCTCCCCGCCTAGACAGTTCCTCTCTGGGACAGAAGCACAGGGCCGGAGCCCAACCATGCCTGCAGAACCCACTTCCCACTGCCCTACAGGGCGTGTTCCAGCAAGGGCAGCAGGTCCTTAGCTCCGATCAGCTTAGGCAGTTGCTAAAAGAAACTGGGAGCTAACTGCTCTTGACTGAAGCCCCTTTCTCTTCCTCAGAGTCCCAGCAGCTCTTGAGAACAGAAAAGAGATAAAAAGGAATGAAAATGTAAAGACTCCCCTCTGCTGCTGCAAATAAGAGGCTGATGCCTGCCCTCCTCCTGTCCTGCCTCACTTTCTACAAAGTTTGTCTTTGGCAGAACTGTAGGGTAAAACTTGTGTCCAGGCTTCTTTCCTAACACCGTCTCTCCCCACACCTTCCTCTTTCTTCACAGCTGGCTCCCTATCTGTGCCCCTCAAAACTGGAAAGCTCTGCTTTCCAGGAGAGCAACTAGCACCTAGAGATAACAGGGAACTGGCCTCTGACTGCCACCAGGACAGGCTGCCTGGTGTTTCTGAGTGGGTGAGAGTGGGCACTTCTGCCAGACCTGAAATCACTGCTTGATCTGCTCTTCAGTGGAAACTTCAGTTTAGGAGGACCAGGGATCAGCTCTCATCCAAAACTATGCCATATAATCAGACAGATGCAGCCCAGGTTCTGTTCTTATTCAGTGACCTTGAACAGGAACCTTAACTCCTCCATTAGTTGGCAGAAAATATTTCCCTGCCTGACAGCCCTCCTGGGAGTGCTGATAGAAGGATTAAGATGCATGCAAAGACCTAGACAGTTACTAAGTGGCAGCTACTGCGGTCATATATTTGTCCACACGAAGGGACAAATGCACACCTGTCAAAATTTCAAAATCATCCTTTATTCTACAGTAGTATATGAAATGGCAAGTTGAGATGAAACAAAAATAAGTTCAGACACAGCAGAAATGTAGAGTGAGAGGCATGTTTACCTTGACCACCACGTAGGCCATCGGCACTCAGGGGAGGCACTCTGTCCTGAGGTTGACTGCGAGTTTCAAGACCACTGGTTCTTGCCTAATGCAGAATCAATTCGCTAGGCCTGGGATGGCAAATCTACTCAGCTCACATGCCAAATTCAATTACGGGGCAGAGGCTGCTGTGCGGCTTTCTGGAGAAGGGCTGAGAAAGCTTGCCAAGGCTCCGTGGGAAGAGTGCCATGATTGATTAGTGATGTCTGCATGTGTCATGATTTGACATCTAGGCCCTGGCTATTTTGTTATGTGGGCTCCAGGCTGTTACCTTTGAGTCTGTCCACTGTTTTCTATTTTACAACAACCTTGAGATGTTGAAGTACAAGGAAGAGTGAGCTAGAATCCCAAGAGATCAAAATGGTAAGAAGGATGATGCTGACTGGAACCAGGAAAAGTTATGACTTGATTAGGTCAAAGTACATGAGTCAGAGGCCCAGAGATAGAGATGATTGTGAAGAAACCTTGACCCTGGCTTACCCATGGGCAAGAAGGCACAAAAACAGAACAGTCAAGTTCCACACAACTCAGATTTGAGGAGATTTGGGGGATTTAAAAAGACTTCAAGTTAAGCCAGGTTAATTGGCCCAGATAATTCAACAGGAATCAAAAGTTTCACTTCCTTAGAAAGGCCAGGGGCGTCTTTGCTTTCGAAACATTTTCAAACTCACCTGCTCATCTCAAAAAGGAATCTGTCAGCCTTGGCCATCCGATCCAGTTCATGTTTATGTTCTTCCAACAGGTCAATATCACTTTTTTCAGGAACAAATTTCAAGAGCTAGAAAGTACACACAAATATTAAAACTGAGGTTTATAATTTAAATTCTTGTCCTAATTTTTCACCCTTTCAGTTAAATTTGTCCCATGATGAAAATTTAATTTTTAATTTATAAGCTCTCCTCATAGGTGACTATTACGATACAATAGAAGTGATAAAATCTTTCCATTTAGGTGGCCAAAAGGTACAAACTTCCAGTTACAAGATAAACCGGTACTGGGGGTATAATGTACAACGTGATGGTTATAATTAACACTGCTTCTTGATATATATGAAAGCTATTAACAGAGTAAATCCTGAAAGTTCTCATCACAAAGGAAGAAAAACTGTTGCTTTAAAAATATTTTATCTATAAGAAATGACAGGTGCTAACTTAACAGTATGGAAACCATTTCAAATTTGTTAGTCAAACTATTATGCCATACACCTTAAATTTATAGTGATGTATATTTCAATCAAAATGGGGGCGAAAACTTTTCTATTTTTACTTGAAAGTAGTTAAACTGGTGTAAGATTCATTTCTTGTACCTATCTATTCTTTAATGCATCTCAGTCACAATTGAGAAGTTCTTTCCCAGACCTACTTTACAGAGACCATTAGAGGGACCTTAGAGATGCAATACTGGAGATTAGGCCACTTCCCCAGCATTATAAAACAAGTGCATATGATCTTCAGAAATAGAACTTGGGTCTTGACTTCCAGCTGTCTTTTTTTTTTTCTTCTATACATCATGCTGGAATGAGTAATTCTATGTGTATTTTCCAATCAATTTGCTTATTTCTTGGGCTCATCTAATTCCATCTCCTTGTCTGCTCTATGTAGAGCTGGGTGAGAAGGACACAGAAGGACTTAAAGTTTTTGATTCCACATTTTATTTGGGAGGAAGAAATGAGCATGGAATGTAGAAGAGATAGCAATAATACTTCAAGTTGAAAAAGCACTTCTGTATGTGTCTAATTTCCTTTAAAAGCACAAACGTGTATGTGTATGCCCAGGCCTGTGTGTGTGTGTGTGTGTGCTATTTTCTAGATCAAATATTCTTGGACTTTAAAAGAAAAAATTTACACTGAGCCTCTGGGCCCCAAGGTCCTCCCCATAACTCAGTGCTGGCACTGGGTTGTCCACTTAGCAGACTTTCAAATGTTTGTTGGGTTTAACTAAAGGACCTTAGAAAAGGCAGTCAGTCGGGGTACCACCAGCAGAGAAAGAGAAATGGAACTACAGGGAAGAAGATGAATGACGTGAGGTTGGAAATATATTCCAGGCAGAGTGCTTATCTGGGGTCTGGAATGGGCTGAGGTCTGGAATGGGCAGCGTAGCATTTATAAAGGAGGAAGAGCAGCTGTAATGGCAGTGGGGGAGGGTAGAGGTGGGGGAGGGCAGGGAGGAGCAAGGCCTTCATAGGAAATTCAGTCTTTATTTTGAAGGCATGGGATGTAACATAAAATCTTAAGTAGGGGAATGAGTTTGCACTTTAATAAGATCACTTTGCCTGCAGAATGGAGAAAATCAGAAAGGATCAGAAGTATTGGGGGTTGTTATTAGACTGTTGATGCAGTAATCTAGTGGTGTCCTGGAATAGGTGGTGGACAGGTTCTAGAGCTATTGGGGGTGGGGGGGTGGGGTTTGAACTGGCCTGACTTGTTGATTCTGGTAAATGAGGGTCAAAAGGATGTGATCTAGGCAAGGAGGTACATAGAGTAGAACAGGGAGAAGGTTGGAGGAGGGTGGGTGAAGAGAAGATGAATTTAGTGTTTGAAATACTGACAGAAGAACAAAGCAGTGATTTCTAGTAGTGTGTGTGCTCAGTTGCTAAGTCATGCCTGACTCTTCGCAATCCCATGGACTGTAGCCCACCAGGCTCCTCTGTCCATGGGATCTTCCAGGCAAGAATACTGGAGTGGATTGCCATTTCCTTCTCCAGGGCATCTTCCAGACACCGGGATTGAACCCGCATCTCCTGCATTGGCAGGAGGATTCTTTACCACTGAGCCACCTGGGAAGCCTGTGATTTTAATAGGCAGGTGGACAAATGGTCTGAAATTCCAAAGAAATCTGGAAGAAAAAGCTCTGGTGTGGGTTACAACAGGCACAGATGTGAGTAAGGTAACCAGGGGTTCCATAAAGTAAAGAAAAGCAGGCCTTGAGAGAAGCTTGCATTGATGGGATGAGGATGAGAAGAAGAGTGACCTTCACAAGAGGCAGTGGAGGGACCCGTGTGGAGTTACAGGGCCAGTGAAAGAGGCGTTCCATGTGGGCCAAGCGGCTGTCACTGTGATACCCACCAGTACATCAAGGAAGATAAGGACTGCAAAGTGTCTCCTGGCTCTGGCAACAAGGAAGTACAAATCCTCAGTGAGAACAGCTTTAGGGAGGCGAGGAAAAGTGAACAGGCTTTCGAGAACTGAGTGTGTCGAAAGAGAGAGAGCACAGTAGCAAATGGGGATAGGCGGTCTTAAGAGGTCTGTGTGTGTGAAGGGCTGGGACTTGAGCAAGTTACATGTTGAAAGGGCAAGGTGGACGACCACGAGGAGAGGGGCAGGGTCCTTTGACTGGAAGGAAAGGATAGGCCAGACCAGAGGCCAGGGGTTCCCTCTCCCCTCACAGGGTGGAGGGAGGAGAGGTAGAAGTAGACGCCAGGGAGTCCATAGGTTTGGCGGCCTGCGAGCGTCTAGGCACGGGTGTTCCCTTGTTCCAGTGGTGGCACTGGATGGGACACATGTCTTCTTATGCTTCCTCCATGCAGGAGGGAAGGTGTTAGGGCGAAGGAAGGAAGGAGCAAGGGGGAGCACAAGGCTTGTTATTTCCCCCCGAGTTTGGATTTTTACCTTTTGGAATTCAGTTCTAGTATCAGGGATCCCCCATACCTGCCTGCTGAGTCCACAGACCCCTGTTCGGGATAACACAGATGTTCTCTCTCTCTCTCGTTATTCACAAGGGCAACAGTGAGAGGCTGAGACTAAAGGCCTGGGCCTTCTCAAGGTAGAGTTGAGACCAGACAGTGTATGGACAGTTTTGAAAAGAATGAAGAGTCAGACAAACATCTGGTGATGAGGAGAAAGGTGTGCATCCCAAGAAAGAGGAGTGACCTCATCTGAGATCTGATCTCAGCAGCTAAAAGCAGCAGGAGAGGAGGGGATGAACTTGGCTCAGATGCAGACCATATTGAGTCGTAAAGGATGCTGTGATCAGGCACAGGAAGGAGGGTTAGAGTGAGCAGGAAAAGAAAGAGCCTGGGAGATGAGCAGAGAGCACGACACTCAGAGCTCTCAGGAGAGCTGGGTCAGAAGTATCCCACTTGGCCAGAGTCTGCTTCAGTAGACTTCTTTTTTCCCTTGTATTTATCTGAAGTACATTCTATTTGCACTACAAGCTCTTTTGGCAAGCTTTAGAAATCCTTTCCCTCAAGGAGGAATTTTGCTGGATGCAATTTCACAGTAAACAGATCTGGTGGAATTTTAAACATACAACCTTGTCGACAGAGGCTGAAGACCTAACGACAAAAGTGCCTTCTGCCTAGTTCTTCACGCTGGGTGAAGCAGTTTCTGGTGCCAGCATTTGCAAAGCAGGGTCAGCTGGGGGCCGGGGAGGGACAGAGGGCAGTGGAGCTCCACCCTCAGGGGCAGAGGCTCTGTTTTGAGTGTTCTGAGAGCGAGAGGAGAGTGAGGAGAGGAGCTGCAAAATGCTCGAAAAAGGAATTTTCAGTTTAGGAATAGTTTGAAACTATTTATGCACAGAGCATCCTAACAGACTTGGAAACATAGTCATTAACTATTTTGGGAACTAAATCAAACCTTAAAAGGACAGCAGAAAAAGTTTTTCCACTGCTGAGTGTGAGCGTTTTCACCCCGGATGGCTGCAGCTGCAGAGGTTTCAGGGAGGGGCGGGCCCACAGAGGTGTGCCTTCACTCCTCCCACCTCGTGGCTGAGGCCTTGGGGGAAATCAGTGAGAACAGGACAGGAGGCACATGCAAACAGGCGCTCCGGCTGGAGCAGCCCACAGCCACGGGATCCCTGTTAGTGGAGCGAAACAGCCTTTTCCCTTGCTCCTGGGAGCTGAGCACACCTAGAGGTGACACCTCAGGCTCAGCCGGGAATCGTGATCACCTGTGTCCACCCATGACCTCAGGTGGACCTGGCTCTAAGAAACAGGTGGGGCCTTGTGACCAAACTCTCTCAAAATGTGATTCTGCGGCAGGACAATGAGACAAGGAGACAGAGCAGGATTAGATCATGCAGAGACATTCCCACAAAGCACAGGAAAATTTAGGCGCAGACCAAGAGATAGGTAACAATCCCTGGGGTTATCTACCAGCACAATATTACCAACAGTATCATTTGGAAGATAAATGAACCAAGCTGCTGACAACACACAACACAGCTGGAGTGGCTGCACAGTGGTTATGGAAATACTGCATCAAGAGAGGCTAGGGCACCACATCTGACCTGTTGCTGGCCATAAAAAATTACAAATTATCTCCAGATCTCACGGACGAGGATGTATACTGACTGTGTTTAAGACTACCCTACACTTGCTAGCCCTGGCATTTGAATTTACTGACATTTACAACACAAGAAGAGTCCAATACAATTTACGAAGACAAAACCCAGCCCCAAGAAGTGCACACCCTGCCTTATGACACACACGAGTGCTGATGACAGCGCCAGGGGGTTGACAGTGGCTTTTGTGGTTGTGGGAATGGCAAGCCAAGACCAAGACACAAATGTGTCAGGGATTAAGCAGTGATTCAGTTTCTGCAGTGCAGGCTGTGATCTCACACTGCTGAGATTCTCAGTATTCTGGTGAAACAGACACTTTCTACTAAAGCTAGTAGATTTATGTGACCTGCTGAGGAGTAACAACTTGATGGCAGCAGCATGAGACAGACTCTGGCATCGAGGGTCCTAGGCATTGAACACACTCAGGACCATAATTCTCACCCATCATTTTGAGGAACAAGGGGAGGAGCAAGTCCTAGAGCCTTCTAACAGAGCCAAGTGGAACCTTGGCCTAACCTCCTCCACTGAGAGGTGAGGAAATTGTGTACTAACCACAACCAGGTCTCCTTAGTATTCCTTCCCCACTGAGTCTGGCGTAACCTGTGCTCTGAGTGTTACCCGGCAGCTCACCTGTTCCAACATGTCCTTGGGCAGATCCTCCTGCTCATCCATGGTTAGAATTGCTCGTTTGATTTCATCGTTGGATAATTTCAACCTGGAGAAAGAATGTTTTAATTTGTTGTGACTACTCAAGCTGATATTGTTAATAATTTAATATAAGATAACTCATTTTGCTACGCCAGTTGCCAACCTACAGGTACCATTTTTCTCAAAATCTCTCAGTGAAAGCTTATTTCTTGACCATGTTGCACCTAAAAATAGTATTTTGAAATGGCTTTAACATTCTTTCTGGGCTTTGTAATGCTCTGCTGACACCGAGAACAAAGCTGTTATGTTCTACCATTTAGTTTCCTTAAGCAAGGGATTGGAGATGAGAAGTAGGGAAAACACCCACACACAACTATTTAATACATAGTATTTACAGATTGTAGGTCAAAGAGGAAAATTAACTTTTTAACTTGATTATGTGTCAGGAGTGTTTAAGGTTTGCTCTCAAATTAAAAATGCGTGTTGAGAATGTTATTGTTAAAAAATTGAATAGTTGATATGCAAAATAACATAGCTGAGGCGTGTTTATATATGTTAGTTCATTTTGGATTCGAAATAACTGTGAAGATTTTTTTTTAATAGAGGGAGAAACTGAGGCTCATAATGGCTGAGTGATTTGCCCAAGGTCAAATGCATACAAAGGCACAATATCTAACACAAACCCAACACTGTTGATTGCTAATCCCAAATTCTTTTAACAAATAATGCTTATCTAGTGAATATCTCATAGGGAAGGATTTAAGCAAAAACTCAAATCCAATTTCTGTTTTCCTGTCTACCATTAATTCCTATGATTTACTGATTTATATGAAGGATTTATGTCTTGATTATGGCAGGACAACAAAGTGTTGAATGTGAAAAAAGATGAAATTAAAACATGCTTGTAAAAATATGTTTTTATTAGATATAACCAAAAGTCTTAACTGGGGCAAAAAATCTTAATCAGATTATTAGCTGTTACAAAGGGTCATTCTTTTGTCCTGCTTATAAGCATCAGATCCAGACTTATTTAAAAATTCTTACTTCCTTATAAGCTACCACTAAGGTCTCATATTAACATTATTTGATTCATTCTTCTTGTTTATGATCTTCAAGAAGAATCACATTTAGGACAGAGGATAAAGACATAAACACACAAATATAGAGCAAGGAATATAGCCTTCATGTGTAACATCTGAAGGAAGGGGCTCTGGCATCAGACAGGTTGTAATCATGTCTTGGCCCTGACACTTCCTGGCCAGTGTGACCTTGGAAAATTTTTTTTCTTTAGCCCCAGTTGCTTCATCTATACAACAGAGATAATAACAACTATATTTTTTAAAAAAGGATATTTTTGTGTGTGTAAAGTGAAATAGCACATGCAAAGAGGTTAGCACAGTGTCTCACTATAGAAAGGGCACAATGAACTATGTATATTCTGCAAGGCAGATTTTTCTACTCAGGGGAAAAAAAGCAGCAATACTTATGTAACATTAATATTCAAGTGCAGCTATTTGATCAATAAGTAGGCTTATCATGAAACTTCCCAAAGTGCTCTCAGAGCCATTATTTCACTAGAGTTTTCCTCTCTGTCTATAGCACCCATTAGGGCCCAGGAGTATTAAAAAAGAAGTCATGGTGCTTATTTTAAAGGTGCTTATGTTTGAGATGGTTGGATGGCATCACTGACTCAATGGACACAAGTTTGAGCAAACTCCAGGAGAAGGTGAAGGACAGGGAAGCCTGGCTTGTTGCAGTCCATGGAGTGGCAAAGAGTTGGACATGATTGAGCGACTGAAACAAATGTTTGGGAAAATCAGATGATAGGCAGAAACACTCCACACAAAGGTTACCTATGCTGTCCCAAGAGGGCTGGATGAGTGCACAGGTGGCCACAGAGCCCATGAAGAGGAAAGGACCTGGGCAAGACACAGCTCATTCTGGACATCTCTCGCCTGTCCTTTTCTCTAGATTTTGAGATGATCTTGTTAAATGCATCCATCCTGCCATCGATACTGCATGTTGTTTCATGCACCAATAAGTAGGCCAAGAGGAAGGAATCAGATTGGGGAATCCTACTGTATAAATACTACTCTATTTCGTGCTTTCGAAACCAACTAGAGCACCTAGGCAACACGCCAATTTGTCCATGTTCTAGAACAAGACCTGTTCTCTTCCCTAGTCCAAGTTGTAGCACCATCATAACTCCTGGGCCATGGACAGAGACTCTGGACCAGACAGACTTCTCCAGGTTGATTTGGTCTGGAGACAATCATTTGCCATGAATATGGTCACTAGAACATCATGATGTAAAACCACCCATCTTAAACGGCACAAATAAGTTTATTTGGCATGGGTGAAACATACAACAGGGGAAAACTCTATCCCGGCTCAAGATCTCCATCACATGGGCCCTGGGTAGCCCTAGATTTCAGGACACTAAAGACTCTTGAGTCAAGTGAGGGCAAAGACCATGGTGTAGCCAGCAAGGCCAAAGAAGCAGGATGAGGTAAGGCTGAAACTGCCATGAATGAAAACCAGCGGGCTGTGGAAACATCTAAAATTATGAGAAAAGCTCCACTTATTTAAAAAAAGATTAGTTCTGTGTCCTTTTCACACCAAGTGGGAGAACCACTTTATAGTGTCTTTCTGCTGAGTCCTTCTGTTTTCCATGTAAGAGAAAAGGAGTTGAACATCAGAGTGAGAACAATACTTGACGTATCAGATTTGCATTTCATTAGCTCCCCATATGGAGTGCAGAACTTCTTGCTTTTGAAATTGTATATATTTATGATGTTCAACCCCCTGAGGCTGTCTGGACTAAACACTGGCACTAATTCATAACAATTTTGGTTTCTCTTAATGTGGCCCACAAAGAGACTTGAGACTTTAATGGCTAGTACTTAAGAAAATCTGCCTGTCAACATCCTGTCTTGCACGTGGCCTGTGGGGGCTGACAAAGCAGCCGTACCTTTGGGGAAAGAGGAGAGGGGTCCGCGGCCCTCTGGGAGGCTTCTCTAGGTTGCCAAAGAGTTCTTAGTATCGTCTGTCATCCACCAAATGAGCCGCTAATCTCGGTAATTGAAGGACCCTACCAATCCTAAACTTTTAATGGCCTTGAGAGCTTGGCAGTGTTCTGGCGTGCAGGAGGGTGGCAACTTGTGAGACACCCACTGCAACCTGCTATGCAAGGCAGGAAACAAACTGGCCATTTAAAACCAGTATTTAACTCCACCTTGCTCCACTCAAGTATTTCAAAAATTCGCCAAGAGACCTGGAACATCCAGGCACAATTAAACTAAGTTAAGGATGGGTGGCTAGATCAGTCTGAGCTCTGTTTCAGTGGATTTAAGCCAAATCCCTCCACTTTAAAGTAGCTTTTTGTGGTTTACTACACCCTAGCTGTCATGTTACATGAGCATCTGGAAAAAAAAAAAAATGGCAGAACACTTCATAAAAGTGTATTTTAGGGGGTTCATTTTGCAATATAAGCCAGCTTCCGAGATTCTTTTTTTTTTTTTTTTTTCTTTTTGAAAGGAGAGGAGAGGTATGCTTAGGGAATAAAGGCGAGAGAATTGTAAGTCGCCACGTGTCACCTATACACACACAGCAGAGAAGCTGGCTGACTCTGCCGGGGGCCTGAGGAACACTTCTCCGGCATACCAAGTCCATTCCACTCACTTCTCAGGTCTGTGACAGGTAGGATTTGTGGTGGCCTGAAGCACCCCATCTTCCAGACAGCCTCTTTCTGGGTGCTGAGAGACCTTGGCCTCTCACGCTATGAGCACATGCGCTTTCTCCCCTGCTTGGACCCTGCGATGAGGCGGGCTTTCCTTCCAGTTGACCTTTTTGGCTCCAAGTGAGGCCGTGGAACCTATGCCTGGCCAAATGGTCCATGAACTTCTGCAGTGTGTGGGTAAGGAAGAGTTTTTCAAGATAACCAAACACTGCAGACATGTGCACATTACAATACCGCCCACAGAATATGCCACGGGCTTTCGCTGTGGTGGAATCTGGTATAATGACTGCATTGCTGGAAATTAAATTCCCAGTCAGCAAGAAAAGACACAGGGAGAGGGTCGCCAGACTTTGGGAACGCAATAAGCAGAAAAGAAGAAAGGCAGTACGTGTGGAAAGGCAGGAGATCTTGACATCAGCTTGGAAACACTCCTACTCGTCCCTAGGTACAAAGTCAGTCTCCAAATGCTAGTGACAGTTTCTCTCTCCAGTCCCTCCCTCATCAGGTCTTAGCTGAGCAACAAAAAGAGCTTCCTGTCTGATGGCAGCCTGTGCCTTCGGCTCTTGACCCCTTCCAACCTATCCTGCAAACCCATGAGATCGAACTCAAAACCTTACTGAGACAGTGCTCTTCTCTGGAGCAAAAGGCTCTGGATCCCCTGGGAATATAATTGGTCCACTGACTGAGCAGCTGCCACGTGCAGGCACTCTGTTAGTGCTTCTCGCACGCTGGGTTCTCATTCTTACAAACCTACTACTTTCATTACCTCCATTCTACAGACTGACTCTGGGTGGACTCAGGTTGTTACAAAAGCACCAGACCTGGATCTCAGATGCTCCTGCCTGACCTAATTTAATCCAAGTGAGAGACAGCAACCACAGAGCTCTCTCTACAGCTCTGCTTGAATGCTCGCCACCTCCCCCTCCTCTCCACCCCCCACTGCCTTTGCTCCTGCTGTATGTACCCTTGGAACTGCCTCCCACCCGCCCCCCAACCCAAGGCCCACTTTCTCAGGAAAACCCTGCTGCTGTCCCCTCTCCCCTTGGCTGGGGGCTCCCCATCTCCTTCCTGCCAGACCAGTCTAAGGCCTGCATTGTTCACAAGTCATCTTGCCTGTGGCATTTTTCTTCTCCAATTAGCCATGTGCTGCCAAAGGCAACAGTGCAATTGTAAGTCTTGGGACATCCCAGGGCATCCAGCACAGCGCCAGGCAATTAAACACCCCAAAGTGACAACTCGAAGACAAAAAGCATCAAAGCACCAAAAGCATCGTTCCCATCCTTGAAGCCCCTTGCTCCTTTTGTGTGTAGTCATGCATCGCCGATGAAAAGGAAGAGTGAAAGCAAGGTAAATTGCTGAGTGGTTAAACAACTAAATAAAAAACAAATTAGTTCTGCTTCATTTCTTTTACCTTTAGCTGTCCTGTGCTTTCCTGAAGAGAGTAAAACTATTGAGCACTGAGCAGAAAAGCATGCGGTCCTGACTCCTCTGTGGCATAGAAGCTTTTAGACCCTGATCAATAAGGCCCAATTACCATAAGGGTAAATTGGTCTCAAAATCAGCTTGTCACACATAATACATTTTCAATATTATGTGCTCATTGTAATATTTATTCATTAAATTGGATATTAACAGATAATTTAATAGACACAAGACAAGTTCTTAGAATACTAGAGAATTTATGCATATTCACATTCTAAGTCACCTTAGCCTTTGACATTTTTGATGTAACAAGGGAATGATATACGACAAATATGAAACAATCCCTCCAATAATGGGATGGGAAATTTGCTAGAAAGAGTTGTAACCTTATCTATAACTACTGTAATTACCCTCGGTGGCATCTTGTACTGAGAATGATCTGTCTACGAGGAACTGGGTCACAGTTAGAGCTCTTAAATACTATAAAAATTCAGAGTGATGGCTCTCTTTGCCAAGTTGTTTTTAAAGGGCTCTTCTATACTGCAAAAGCACAAAATAGAGGGGGATGTTCTAGGGTTTAAAAACAGACTC
Organism: Bubalus bubalis; assembly: GCF_019923935.1. Classification (NCBI taxonomy): domain Eukaryota; kingdom Metazoa; phylum Chordata; class Mammalia; order Artiodactyla; family Bovidae; genus Bubalus; species Bubalus bubalis. The sequence continues at coordinate 31,730,598 of NC_059167.1, forward strand.
TCTCTAAATTTTCATATAATTTTGCTACTAAGTAACAATGTTACTTGTATAAAGAAGTTGTAACAAAACAAATTGTACAGTCTATAGAAAAAAAGTATGTAGACCTTCAAAACTATCTTAGATAGTGTCTTTCTGGACTTCCCTGGTGGCTCAGATGGTAAAGCGTCTGTCTACAATGCGGGAGACCCAGGTTCAATCCCTGGGTTGGGAAGATCTCCCAGAGAAGGAAATGGCAACCCATTCCAGTATTCTTGCCTGGAAAATCCCATGGATGAAGGAATCTGGTAGGCTACAGTTCATGGGGTCGCAAAGAGTAGGACACGACTGAGCGACTTCACTCACATCACTCTTCTGAACACAGGTGGGGATAAACACAGGGCATGGCCATTTACACAGCTTCTAGCCAGAGGCAGAAAACTAAGTGCAAATAGGATGTTTCGCATTACCTTACTAGTTGTATTAAAACTCAGGGGGGTCTTACCAAGCTTCAATTTCTCTTTCTCTAAAAGAAACATTTTCTCCCTAAAGTAATATACATCTGGCTATCAATCAAGCTTCTATGTTGCAAACCAAGCAGCAGTGCTTTGTGTTAAATTTACTCTAAGACTTGTGTGAAAAATAAGAACTACTACTTTCCACCTTCACTCTTCCTGAAAGAGAAGTCACCCTGCACCAGCCTCCATACAGATTCAACATTCTTTCCAGAGTGTAACCAATGTGACTTAGATTGTACAGAATGCCCCAAACTTCAGGGTTCTTTACATTCTCCTTCAACTTGTCAATATTAGGTATCTCTGCCTAATGTGAAAGTCCTTTTTAGAGAAAAGATTCAGAAAAGCTACTTGAAATGCCCAAGACCAGCTAACACATTCCCTGAAGCTATTTATAATAGGATTCCAGGCTCCCAAATTTCCTTTCTTTTTTTCAAGCTCTAGGACCATGATGGTTCATCAATTATGAAAAATACTTTTGAACAGGGCTGAACTGGATAGCATTTTACTGAGGTTTATTGACATATTTTTAGTCATAAAAATGTTCACAAAGAACATGAAATAATATAATCTGAAGTATAAAAGGGTGACTTAAGAAGCAAAATGAAACAAAGAGGCTTCATGGTGGGTGCTGAGTCTGTGACAGTGTTACTTCAATGGCCAAAGTATTAATAGCTCGAAAGCCAAGAAGTATAAATAACAGTAAAGTCCATTTCACAGGCTTGCTGGAATAACCAAGCAAAACATTGATTTGAGATGGTCTGCTTTTTAAAATTTAGGAGTCTGTGGAAATTAAACCCCAAGAAAGTAGGCACCAGCTCTGACATATTCCATGAGGGAAAGTAAACACTAAGAGTCCTCTTCACCTTGGACAGAAGAAACTCGGAGAGCTGACCCTCAGTGGAGTCCAGGTAAAAGAACGAGCCCAACCATGTGGTTTGGGGCCACATGATAGAAAAGCTGGTCCTACCAGAAATGTTGAGACAACATCAACAATACCTCGAGAGAAGGATGTTGCAATTCTGAGCTCTCCGACCATCGATCACCGAAAGCTCTCTGACTTTAAGTTTGGAGCCCAGTGTGTCATCAATGGCATCTGCTTCTTTCTATAAAGAGCAGGAAAGAAATCCATCAAAGTCAAACAGGGACATTCCGACTTCAGACACACAGTTTTCCTTTATATTTGCTGTTTACACGTACACACGCACACACGCACAGCTGAGATGGTGAGGGGAATGGAGGTGGGTGGTGGGACTGAAACAAAGGCTAAAATCTAGTTGACAAGAAAAGCTGACCACCCACATTTGAAAAAGCATTATTTGGAAGAACAAAGTGCTTCTAAGTTGAAGATGCATAAATTATCAATGAGCGCTACCCTCCTTTTGTCCCCCAAATCCCAGTGGAGAGCAGACAGAAGGACTGTCACTATGAATCAAGCTCAGCTGAGGCGTGCCACTGCCGGTCCAGCCATCTGCAGGGCCCATTCAGCCCAGCACCATTTGCATCCCGAATACTCAGAAAGCTGAACAATAAAACCTCCCAAACGTCTTCATGTGCAATAGGAAGCTCCCAGGCCCAGATGCTACCTTTCATTACCCTGGAGCCTGATGGACAACAGGGAGTGTGCAGTTCAGGCATTAGTTCAATTTACTTCAATCAACAATAAAACACTACCTGCACACTCTGCTGCTGTACAGAGAGTTGTAAGCAAGGAGGGCCATAATTTATGGTGGAAAAGGCATAAGGCAATTATACATACAATACCTTTTGGGTAAACAGAGCGTCAAGGTAAAAACAGACTGATTTGATATACAGCGAGTCTGATTTTATGAAAGGTCGGGATCAATTTAAAAAATAGATCATGGCATTTAAAAAATGTAAGGAAACCAAACAGTTCTGGAACTGGATAATGGTTTAGGAAACAAAGGCAATATGGAGTCTATATTAAGAGGCAACATGTGACCAAATTTTAACTATTTCATATTGTGCAGAGATTTCAGGCATACCTCTAAATATTCAGTGAAGAGTTGAAACCCAATGTGGAATTAACTAGACATTGCATTACCCTATCAGAAAAAAACCCAGGAAAACCAAGACATTTTGCGCTATAGTGAGCCAAGGAGTTATATTAAGCAAGGTGGGGATTTTAGCTCACTTACCTGCTTGGAGTTACTGTTCACAAAGAAATCCTACAGCCATGGCAGAGGCATGGAAAAGGCAAATAAGATACATGCAGTTCAGAAATCACAGCAACACACAGGAAAGTCAAGGAAACGAGTGACATCGGGTAAGAGGTAATTTATGCCCCAGGAGCAGCAATGAGAGGTGATGAAGACGCGAGTCTGGCTGAAGATACACTGACAAACAGGGTACTAATAAGCATTCAGGTTCAAGAGAGAAGATAGCAGGTGCTATACACAATTTTCAATGGTGGCAAATCAAAATCAGATACGAAAGGACTTAAAACACCCCCAAAAGAGTTCAAGTTGGGGAAGGAAAAAAATCCTCTTTGAAAGGACCACTGGGTTCCATGTATTTAACATGACAACTGAAGCAGAAAATATGGATCAATTCCATCAACTTGAGAAACTACTACCAGCAAAAAAATTTTTTTTTGAGTGGATAATCTGTCTTCTTGTGTCATGAGGAAGAATGAAGAAAAGAAAAAAGACAAGTTCAACAACATAGGTCAGTAAAACCAACCCTCAGTACAGCTTGAAAGTCCAAACAATGCCTGTGCGTACTCTGAGAGAGATGAGGAAAAAGACAGAATTTCCAATTAAGAGACAATAAGTGATTCATGGGCTACAGAGCCATTGGTGGTCCTGTCCCCATTGCCTCAGGACTGTTGTTCATGAGACAAGGGCGACAGTCTTTGTTTAAAATAGTTCATAGAAAAGATCTGGAGTGAAGAAGAGGAAGAGGTAGTTGACATGTTATGAGAAAGTCACAGCTTTCTTTGCGTACTTTTGCCATGATGGCATGAATAAAGCTTCGGTGTGCAAAATACACCCCAGCTTTCGGGCCAACTGCTTGCACGACCAGCATTTACTCAGCAGATTCCTGAAGGCCTCACTGGTCCTGGCAGCACTGCCAAGGCCAGTTTCACACAGATGAGCTGTTTCACATCGTTCTTCGAATGTGAAACAACACGTATCCTCCCCTGGCTCCACCCATACAAGGAGGGATTACTCTTCTGGAATGGCATTTAAAAAAATAAATTGATAACCACACGAAGCCTTTCTTTCCTCTGATGTCACAGTTTTATTTTGTTCCTGTTGTAACTGTCAAGTTTTTTACCCTGAAACTCCTCAGGACTCTTTCCCTGTAAAAGCAGTTTCTCTTTTCAAGAGCAGAAAAAACTCTAGTGTAGTGAACTCCATGAGGTCATCTTACCCTACTTTTCATTCTTAAAGAGACAAGTTGCAAGCTGGATTTAGACACCACTCTCCCTGTCTGGCCTTCAAAGAAGAAACTTGTATGAAGGCCTCTGTAACTCATTCTCCCCAAGTTGCCAGTGTCAAGAAATTAAGACCTCTGACCTCTACTGTAGTGGGCTACAGAACCAGGCCTCTAGCATTTGCTAGGGATGTGACTTGGGGCTCAGTTTCACTATCTGTACAATGAAGTAAACAACTGGATTACTATTGTGAGGATTAAATGTGATAACGAAGATACGGTATTTTGTACAGTACCTGTCACATTTTTATGAGCTCAACACTTGGAAGCTGTCATACATTACAATTATTATACCTTTCAAGACAATGATCAAGTCCATTTCTTTGGCCATTGCTCTGCTTCTTAGTTGAGCTGAAGCACAGTTGGTCAAGATCTCCTGTTTATAACCAGCAGTAGCACTAAGTATAACCATTAATAGTGAAGTAATTTATCTTATCTTTTGCAAGGTGAGGATGAGGAATGCCATGGGAGAGTTTGGCTAATTGGAGGTCTTGAGATTCCCCCTTTTTAAGAGTCCTTTAATCATCACATTGTAAATAAAATCACAAAGTTTCTTAGATGGAAAATGTTAAAAATAATTATGTTTCCAGGCTTATTTCAAATAAGTTAATATTCTCTTTGAAACTAAATGATTCACTAATTGGTTTGGACCAAACATGACAGGACTGTCTACATTTGGCTCCACCCAACAGGATGCCTGATTTTTCCAGATGATTTTTGGTACAGGGATTAGGATTTGGAAAATAAATAGGAAATCAGAGCTTGTATTTTCAGGAACCAGTGCTGATAAATTCCTATAGGTAGGGTTTCACCATGTAATAATGACTCACCATTTTATAGACAAAGACAACTTTTACATGAATGGTTCTTAATCTTTTTGAGGTTGAGATCCCTTTGTAATTCTGATAAAAGCTAGAGATCCCTCTCCAGAGAAATGCATGCATTAATATTTAAATAAAACCCTGTTTTTGATTAACTCTTACCATGTTGTCCAGCTATAGAACTTCTACCGTCTACTGTGGAACTAAGAAAAACCACTATTTACAGTTTTTACCTTCTGCCTTCATGTACCATGGCTAAAGATCAAGCTTATTGAATCACTGTCCTAAATCATATAATTGTTCAATGTTAGAAACTAGAGATACAGAATAACAAAATATGTAAAAAGAATAAAAAAGGAAATTTCTTTGCCCATCCATAAGATAAATCAGAAGATACCACGGAATATTCCAAATGGGACCCCAAGAATGACTCCAACAACTTGTATATTACATGTTAGGAGGAGAGTCAGATTCTAAGCCTAGGAAAGTGGTTATCTTTTGATCTCTGTCAGAGCAGAAGGCTTTGAAATACTATGTGCTGATAATAGAACTATGAAGAAGGGGTGTCCCCAGGCAGAGTGAAGAAGAGGAATGGAGACAGCCAGTTGCTCATTTGTTGTGACAGAAATACGTCTTCCTTTAGATGTAGTAACTCCAGTTCATTTTCACTCTACCAACTGCATAGATAGGGAGATTGAATTTATAACATCTCAAGATGAAAATTTCCCACAAAATGAAGATAAATAGTTCAAATGTATCTGAAATAGTGCTAATATGCAATGTGCTACATTATGTGTTAAAATAAGTCTTTTGTGGCTGGCTTAGAAATCATGTGTAACACAGTTTCAGGGAGGAAAAGAGGTTCTGAGATTTAGGACGCTGACTTTTAAATGAACTTCTGGAATGTGAGCAGGAAAATAACTGCATGCTATTAAATTCCATTTCGTGTAGTACATAAGCTTACATATTCAGTTCTGCACACCTTTGATATTTACACTGGAAAGAAAAAAATCCTGAATAGAAGTGGTCTTGTTCTTAAAACTAGAGTTAAAGACAGTATAAATATCTGTTCAGTTTTTAATGACTCAATATTTCTCATATCAACAGGGCATACCTTGTGTGTGTGTGTGTACATTTATATATATAAAATCTCTCCTAAATGGCATTAATCAGTGTTCACCTAAATTATAATAATCTGAAGCTTAAATTTTTTTTTCAAAATCTTACTCTGTGTAGTGTTCCTGTTACATGTACACAGACAATGGTATTCATGTACTCTTTGCCTCTCTGAGAAATTTACGTGGTCACATAACTGGCTGAAATCCTGAGAGCTTGGTCAGGGTTATATAGCTCTGGAGGGAAGAAAGAGAAGATATTACAGGAAAAAAAAAAAAAGGTTCCCAGTGTTCATTTGGGAGTAGAAAAGAGAGCAGTTTCAGTGTGATAACAATTATATAGAGCATCGCCAAGATTAAAATGAAAATGTACAGGTTTTTGATGCTGCCATTAGTTGCAAGATTAGGGGACATAATGACAGAAACCCTGTTTCCTTTATCCTGTGTGCTCCTAACTAGACTGCTTTCATCTTTCAATTTTCTGTCTTTCAACATTCAATAAATTCAGTGGAATGGTTGAAATTACCTTCACTTGGGAAACACATTTATTGTTTAAAAATTCCAATCTCATATTCTTATACCAAGAGGAGAAACATAACTTGAATCAGCTGAGGAAGTGTGCTGAGAATTTTCTCCGGGAAGCACTCTGGGAAATGTCACAAATGATTCTACTTACCAGTCTATGACTTAGTGTTAACTGCAACTGAAACGTTCTGGTCTAGCCTGACTGGCATGACTACTGATTACTTAAACAGCAATTGGTTGCTAGGAGACAATTACCCAATTGCTAGGCTTTCTGCAACCCTGTCTCTTGGAGCTCTTGAGAGCTGTCCACATATTTGTCCCAGAGCATTTTGGCAGCATCCTTCTGCACCTTCTGTTGAAAGGCAGTTAATTATGAGTCTTGTAAACTTGGGTCTTTCAACCACCTGCCTTCACAGTAAATGCGATCCACAAGCTCAGACTTGAATAGCATCATCTGAATAGATGCTGTTTTCTCTTCCTTTTATTTACTTCTCTAAGTTCTCAAACCTTCATCTTAGGCAACCAGAATGGACCAGTATTAATGACTGAAACTAAAGTAGGGGAATCAATGTAATGTGCGATGAAGTCAGAAGAGTATTTGAATCTACTGGAAACTGGCTAAAATGTCCTAAAGAGTCCAGAATAACCTTCCTGGGATAGCAGAGAGAGAGTGTGTGTGAGAGAGAAGGAAGAGGCCTGTCGGGACCATTCTGCAGTGAGTCTGGTGCAAGTACCAGCCATGCAAGAGCTCTCAACACATCCTTTGTTTGGCCCTTGAAAGATAAGGTATCTTGCTTTCAAGTGGACAACGTCCTATCTTCTTTTTCTTCATTTTCCTTTATTTGGCATGCATGACATTGCACAAGTGCCTTCATACTTTTGTGGAGGCCAGGCTGAGAGCTCCTATTTTGGAGCTGTCATGGCAGGCAACCCCCTGCATTTTTGTACTTTATTAAAATAGCATAAAGGGTACCACAAGGAAGTGTTCCCTCTCCTAAGGGAAAATATTCTAGCTAAAAGACATACTACTTTTCCTTCTCAATTTTAGTTTCATCAAAGGCCATTTTGAAAAAGAAAACCCTCAGATGTTGTTTCTCTCCAGCCTCAGTCCCTATTCTCCCTCAGGGCTTGGCAGTTCTGTTCTGAGACACTCTTGGGAACCAGGCCAAGCCTCAGCAGACTAGGAAGTCTGCTGCTTGTCTGAGGATGCTCCACCCTGGGCGTGATTCATGCAGGAGGTAAGGCCCTCCGGGTAAAGCCTGAGGAAAGCCCCTGCACAGACTCCTGGCCTCTGCCTCTTCCTGTTTAAGATGCAGTCTGTGCTCCTCCTCAGCCTTTCTCTCCCCCAGTTACTCTTAAGAGCTTTTTTCCTTATGCTCTGGGACTCACTTTTCCCCTTCCCAGGTCTCCCATTGACTAAGACCCCACTCTACCTTTTCCTTGTTTTTCTGAGACTCTGGGCACCAAGCCACTTGGCTGTGAACTCTACTAAGATGTCCTCTGGAGGAGTGAAAGGTACCACACAGATGTGACCAGGGCTCACGACATGATGCTGCCTACTCGGCCACATCAAATCGCACGTTCTCACGACCATCACATCGCTCACTTTTCAGAAGTGCCTCGGGTCCTGTTTGTCCCACTGCCATCTCCACAGTTGCTCAGCCTTCAGGGCCCCGTTTCTGAATTGATCATGTTCTGACAGAGTAAAAACTTCCCGCTAGGTTCTATCAAGCTGCCGACTTCCAGTCACTTCTCATTGCCCAGACTTTTGAAGATTCCTTCTACTCAACAGCCCTATCACAATGTCCTTCTGTATAGCACAGGAAGCATATTCAATACCCTGTTGCAAACCATAATGGAAAGGAATATGAAAAAGAATAAATATATGCATAACTGAGTCACTCTGCTGTACAGTAGAAATAAAACACAATATCGTTAAAAAAAAGAAAACAAAAATGTCCTAAAAATAAAAAAGGCAGTCCACTTCTGATAATAACCCCTTGAGATACATATGTATAACTAAAACAGCTTCAGAAATGAACACTGGGAGGTAACACTACAAGTTAGGTAATTCTTCTACTAATATCTTCACCTGGCGACCCCTCTGACTAAGCACAAGTGACAAGAAGACACAGACTCCTTCCACCAGTGGAGACAAGGTTGTAGACACACACCAGAGTATGATTCTCTCCAACAAGGAGCTTGTATGCCTTCAACATGCACACACATGCACACGTGCATGCACACACACACACAGGCACCTAGTCACACATGCAGCCCCAAGTGTTATGCTATTTGCAGGAACATTTCAGGGTAGACCAAACGGCCTAGACTTAAGATGCCCATCACAGTATGGTTAAGGCAGATGGCCCAGGGATCATGCACAAGAACATGAACTTCTTAACTGTTTCAGCATCTGGAGGGCACAAGCTCTTACCTGTTGTCTTTGATAAGCAGAGAAAGTTCTTTCCAGGTCTTCAAGATCTAGAACTTTGAAGACTTTTGTATCATCAATCTCGGTCCATACTGTTCCTTCCAGTTTGTTCTGCAAACATCAAGTTAATAAGTGCTGGGGTTTATAGTTAGACACAAAAAGAACAGATGCAGTTATTTTTTTTAAAAGTGCTGCTCTCCCAATTTTTTCGCTTACCAGATGCTCAGAATGAGCTGGCTTTAAATAACATGTCATTTATTTCAGAAGCTTTATCACTTAAATATCTGAGCTAGTAAGAACCCCGAGTCTATGTGAGAAAATGAAACCATTGGAGAGACAGGGCTGTCTCCCTGTTTGGGACAACACGGTAGGCTGCTAATGCAGTCCAGGAGATGGCAAATGTGAACAAACGGCTTACCTCAGGCAGCTTAGACCAGTTGAAGGATTTCAGGGCATTTGTGGGCTGAGGAATGTTCTTCTTCTTGAGTGCCAGACCCAGGGGGGCACCAGGAGGTGGCATGATTCCCCCCAAGGGAGGAGGCCCTGGGGGAGGAGGGGGGCCTCCTGGGGGGAGGGGAGGAGGCGGAGGAGGACCCATTCCACCTGGCAGAGGTGGGGGTGGTGGGGGAGGGAGGAGAGACCCTGGCACAGAGGAAGGAAAGGGTCCCCCGGGGGCTCCAGGTGAGGATACACCTGGGAGTGAAGCACAGACAGCCCTCTGAAAAATAAAAATAGGAAAAGGCAAGATCAATGGGAGAAGTAAATTCACCGGACGATTGTGAGAGTCTGAAACGCTGCCTAACATGTATGTTATAGAGAAACTCACACATCTGAGATTGTGGGCTTTAAGGGGCAGTTGAGCCGAATGGACTTGTACATGGTGCTCTATGCCTCTCACTACTGGTACCATCCTCCAGTTTGATTTTCACGATAACAAGTTTTCATTTTAAGAAGCTAATGTGATTTCCTCATTCTTGTGAGAGGATCTGCATTGGAGAACGAACACCCTCAACCATCTCTGCTAATGTGCAGGGTCAGCAGAGGCAGCAGGTTGTACAACCAATGTGATGGGTCAGGAGAAGGTTCAGGCTCTCTTCCTGCCCACAGAGCTGACTACGTAAGGACGGGGCTCCGGGCTGAGTGAGGCGTCAGCAGCTGCCCAGCCATGGAGACCTGGCCCTGGGCCGGTGGCCTTACCCTGCTGAGCTCGTGCAGCTGGGCCGTGAGGTCCGCCACCTGCTGCTTCACTTGCTTGTGCTCGGTGGTCTCTTTTTCCAGTTTCTCTTTCATTTTATTTAAGGTCTGCATCATCTCTTCCTTCTCCTGGGTCTTGGCATCACATTCTCGCTCTTTCTTTTCCAACTTCTGTTGTAACTCATTGTGCTCTACACAGGAAAACCATTGGACATGAAAATGGTATACTCTTCAAAGCTGAAGCATTTTTCTCCAAACAGAAAATTGACTGAGGTTGACTGGGAGGCTCTTTATTAGGCAAATATCATTCCTCTTCTCCATCGAAGGGAGCAACTCATGGGCTCAATGGTGCTCGTGCTTAGGGGGCTTTGCACGAACAACTTTATCAAATGCATCTGTAAAAGGTGGAAGAGGCCCTCCAGTGACAGTGTCAAAGGGGGGACACAAGCACGGGCAGCTGTCTGCGGAGATGAACACGGCCTGCTTGGTATTTAATTCAGAATTCCGTCCTAGAAATGGCCCTTTAGTCACCCTATGGAAAGTGACTATTAATAGGACTTCTTTTCACAACTTAAAAATGGGAACGAGAGAAGGCCAGTGTTCATTAGCTAGGTTTGCTGGCTCAGGTCCAACTAGTGGAGGGGCTGAAAGGGAGGATCCTGCTCTGGGAGGAAGTGCGGCTGCCAGACCCAAGGTTTGTCCCAATGTGAAGCCATTGCTCCCACTCCCCTCGAGGGCCCTTTGGACTTGAAGTGCTGTATACTCTGGCACAACAATTATTAAAATTTGGGAAGGCAAATTTTATCATCTCAGCATTAAACACCTTCAGGGCAGGATTACCTGCTGAGCATGAGAACCATAAGAGAAGAAAAATTTTAGCTGTTAGCTGTGGCCCCACTGACTCCCCCAGTCCTGCTATAATGGAACAATGCATCCCCTTTTGCATAATGTTCGCTTACGCTGCCAACACACCTGCTGCCTCTAGCACTGACAAGAGTGATGCTCTTCGGAAAAGAGGACGAATGAGGTTTAGGCTGCACATTTTTATTTCAAATACTTGGTCCCAATCCCTAGTCTTTTTATATCAATAAATCCACTAGAGATAGAACCCACTGGGACAGAGCTATACAGAGTTGGGCTCTGTTTCTGAATTTGATAACACATTTAAATACCTGCTTTCTCTCTGTCTCTTACTTCCTCTCTTCTGAGTCCTCCAAAGTCCGAGTTTGCAGAGAAGGGTTCAAGTCACTAAACTCCTTGGATTTTACCAGCCTTGGAGTTAAGATAACCATCAACCTATGTCTACCACTCTACGGATGCTTCCCTGACTTCTTCAGCAACATCTAAAAACTACCCCACTGTATCTCCCTTTCCTTCTTCTATTTCCAGTTCATTCCTCTTTGACAACTGTTTAAGACCTGACTTCCTATCACTGGTCACTGCTGCTGCTGCTGCTGCTAAGTCACTTCAGTCGTCACTAGCCTTTGACAAATCTGACCAAGCCTCAGAACCACTTGAGAGACTTTAACATTTCAGAACCCCCAGATCCCATTCCAGGAGTCTATTCTATAGATAAGGGACAGGGCTTAGGAACTTTCCTCTGACTGACCTTGGCCATTTCCTCTAGTACCACCTCAACTGCTTAAATCCTACAAAACTTTCTACCATTTATTGGTGGTGGTTTAATTGCTAAGTCATGTCCAAGTCTTCAGATGCCATGGACAGTAGACAGCCAGGCTCCTCTGTCCATGGAATTTTCCAGGCAAGAATACTAGAGTCAGTTCTCATTTCCTTCTCCAGGGGATCTTCCTGACCCAGAGATCAAACCCATGTCTCCTGCATTGTAGATGGTCTCCTGCATTGCAACTGTATGTTTTACTGCAGAGCCATCAGGGAAGCCCTCTACCATTTTTTAGGCAAGTAATAAATGCCAGGCTCTATGCTAAAGTCCTTGTATTTTTCATTTAATCTTCACAACAACCCTATTAGGTTCAAGCTTGACTTTGCAGAGATAGACTGGAAGAGTAAAGGACTTAGCCTACTCACATAGTAGTCAGGGGCAGTCTGAGACTCAGACCCAGAGCTCAGTATAGCACTTGACCTGGCAGCCATTCAGGACATTCCTGCTACATGAATGACTCCCAGGCTTATGTCCTAAGTACTCTCTTCAACTCACACACCTTAGTCTTCAGGCTTCAGGGTATATCCCCAAAACATCACTCATTCATTGACCATCTTCTCTGGTGTAACTCTCTCTTTACCCTACAAGTTAGGGTAAACTAGTGTCTCTATTCTTTCTGTAGCAGTTTCTGGAATTAATTTATAAAAATGTATGTGCAACCTCACTTATTTAAGACCAATCTGAATTCATGAGGAACCCATAATATAATAGAACTTCATATTCTGTATTTTCCAGTACCAGTGGTGAGACTGCTTTTCTGCTCAATGGACAAAATGTGATATGAGGAAAGGAAATGCTTCAGCATCTTGTGGACTAGCTTTTCAACACACTGACTATCGGGGCGAGTGCCACTGCATGTCACTGGTGAGAACGCGCCACTTGGGTAGGGAGAAGGGAGTGTGCCAGCATAAGGAAGCGCAGTGGCCAGGAGTATGACCGTTTTCTCAAAGGGTCCAACTTTAACTTGCTAATTTTGAAGGAGGAGAAAAGTTCCATCCATTCTGTGAGTTGTTGTCATGGTGATGGGCATGACCCCCAAGTTACTTGATGCTAAGTGTTGATATCAAAGACATATTGAGACACTCATCAATAGCTGGCCTGTTAACATTTCATAACATGTATGTCTACAATGGTCAGTGATTTTCTGCATGATTTCTCTTTTTATAACTGGTGCCAAATTAAGGTCAACTGGAGAACTGGACTGCTGAAACCAAGTGGCTTGAACTTTGCTTTTAAAATTCTGGGTAATCCCTAGGTGTCCCTTATTATATTCTTAAAATCCAGTGTGCTTTAAAGAGCAGTTATGAGGAAGGTTGGCATGAACGGTAGTTAAGAAAATCTGAATTAATGAATACTGAACAGCACATGCTTAAAAAAATGCAGATCATTATAATAAAAGGATAAAATATTGAGGAATCAACATGACAACCAAGATAGTCTGATTCAAGAAAAACTAGGCACTGCCCTTAAGACATGATGGTGGGAAAAGGCTGTTTATGCACCAATGTCAATAAGAAGCATCAGTGCAAATTTCTAAAATATACAGTAAGGAGAGCTGTCCAATAACCAGTAACACAACCTTTTTTCTTGTCAGGACCTCATCATTTACCTTTTCTCATTTTTTCTGCTTGTTCTTTCCACTGCTTAACTTCATTTTCATTAACCAACCTGTATAATAGTTAAAGGAGCATTCATTACAAAAAGCACAAAAGACCGACTGCTAAATGCATGCTCTCTAGGTACAAAAATTGTTTAACACAAAGCAAGTCCTCAGCATGCTTGAGACCCATTTTAAATCCAGAGGTTACACATATATATTACATGTATACATATAGGAACTCATCATATCTGACCTCCAGAACACTTTAGTTCTCCCAACTGCTATTTTGAAGTAAGATAAAACAAATGTCTTACATTGTTGCTGTTATCTCAAGGGCAGCAAAAAGAAGCAACTTACATCCTGACGACATTCTTGATATTAAAGTTTTCCAAAGGTGTGGAGTCAGGGTCTTGACCTTTGTCATTCTGAATAACTATTTGCTGTATAATTCTATCTAGGAGTAGCCAGTACTGAACTGTGTTGCCACTTCTCTTGTCTAAAAAAGAAAAGAACAGTGGAAATACTTCAAGTGGTTTCAAAACTTTAATGAATATTTTTCAACAGGGGTCACCCACCAGAGTCACAGAACCAGACAGATGTTTACTACCCTTCCCAAATATCTGAAATCTGACACTCAATGATCACTGATCATTTACATGATTGAGAGGTACTTTTTAATCCCCTTGTACATGTGTTGTAAGGCATATATTTATTTATAAAATCAAAGCGAGGTATAATTCATTTTATTCCAAGAGCTTTACAGCACCCCTTAAACTGTGCAACAACTTTGCTGTTGTTTAGTCACTAAGTCATGTCTGACTCTATGGAGACTCTATGGAGACCCCATGGACTGTAGCCCACCAGGCTCCTCTCCCAGGCAAGAATACTGGAATGGGTTGCCATTTCCTTCTCCAGGGGATCTTTTGATCCAGGGATCGAACCCGTGTCTCCTGCATCGGTAGGCCAGTTCTTTACCACTGAGCCACCAAGGAAGCCTGCAGACACACTGGGCTGTCACAAAACCGAGGTTTGGAATCCCTGGTGTGCACCCAACCTAAGCCACACTGTTCAGATGACAGAGACCTCTGAATGATGTCCCAACATTCACAAACACATGTAATCACAAACACTCACAAGGCATTTGGAGGCAGTGGTGCAAGATGGACATGAAGTGAGGGTAAGCTTCACTATGGGTGAGCCTCTTCCTGGTCAGCTCAAACATCTGAGTAGCACTTTTTGTGTCTATGTGAACCTGTTTCATATAAAAAAGAAGTCTAAATCAGGCATTCAAGTTCTTCAATTCCTACAAGGTAAGGTAAGCAAATCCAAGGTAAATAGAACCTAATCCTGCCACTTAGGTAGCAAAACAGAAATGTGATTTTGCTCTTACATTACACAACTCTATGACACACGTTACAACAGGGAAATTTGTGAGCTGCGAGTCAAAACAGAATAATTGTAAGTATACGTACCAGTTCAAATCTTTTGGCAAATTCTAGCTCATCTTCATTTCGGAGCATTTCAAAAAAATCTAAATGCCTGAAAGACAAAGACAATTTACTAAAAGTAGAACATCCTATAAACACAGGCACATAGGAATCAGGACATAAATACTAAGACCTTTCCTAAAATTTCAGAGATATCTCTAAAAGAAGTATCACAACAGAATTAAAATGCCTTCCCTTAACTATGTGCTACGGAAAAAAGACATCATTTATCTGAAATGAGATCATTACAAGAGACAAATCTAAAAGCTTAGGAGGCCTGGCACGTAGAAGACAATTCATAAAAGTTTGCAATCCAAAAGCAACCAAATCCAGATTCTACTCACAGAATCTCTTCATGGAAAAATAAGTCCATATAAGTAACTTGCTTGACCACTGAATTAAAGATTACAAAGCAATGGTCATGCCTTTCACTTATTCATACAAATATTTACTGAGCCCCTAACTACTGATACTGGGAATGATTAGTTCTGTGGAGACAAATACATGCAGGTAAAGGGAGTAGAGAATGATGGAGGTACAGTAAGGTAAAGAATGTGAATACAGTGACTGGAAAAGATCTCGCTGTGCAGGAACAAGCAATTTGGACATCTGTGGGACAATCTTTTAATGCTGAGGAAACAGCAGGTGCAAATGCCCTGTGGCAAGTCTACATGATCATAGACTATTAAGAAAAGAAGCATGGTGGCGTGCATGAATGAGGGAGAAGAGTGGTAGAAGGAAAGATCTGAAAACTTGTAGGCTATGTTAGAAATCGTAAAATTTGCAGACAAGCAAAGGAATAGGGAAATGGATATTAACATTCACAGAATGTCTATCAAAGATGCCATGTGATTCCACATGTTTTACAGTAACATTTCATAAGAGCCCTTAAAGATGGTGTCATCATCATCATCACTATTTCTTCAGCTATAGGAACAGTAAGGTTCACAAAAATTGAGTAACTTGATCAGAACACATAGCAAGTAGGCAGCAGCACTAGGATATGGATTCCCGTTTAATCTCGAAACCTACACTAAGTTCTCTACACAATCTGCTGCTTCTTTCATGCAGAAAGTCTTACTAATAAAAACATCATTACCTGGTCTAACATTCTGGTACAAGTTCCTTAGGTCACAAGTAGTTCAGACTGGCACTACACACATGGAAAACACATGAGCTATCTCCTGTCGTAACAGTGTGACTTACCTATCTAATGTTGAATTTTCATGTTCCCTTAATTTATCTATTACAGGCTGAATTCCCAACATTAGAAATTCATAGCGAAGATGAAGTCTAAAGTCCAAACTTTCCTGAAAGTAGAAGGGTGATGGAATACATTTTTAAGCTCTTTAGAGAACATACTTGTAAGTATTTTTTAATTGTTCTTTAATAATATGTTTTAGATTGTGACAGAAGGCTCTTACCACTCCTGCGCCTTGGCTTAGCACTGCATTAATGAAGGACATGATGGCAGTCTTAAGACTCACTTCATCTCGATACCGCCCCGTGCTCTTGTCCAAGTCATTAATTAACGTCTACCAAGGATACAAATACGAAAACAAAGGACTGAATAGTTACTACCTTACTCTAAAACCTTGTGTTGAGTCAAAATTACATTGATCCATAGAAAGCTACCTTTTCCCCTTAAGATTAGTCCCAAAAACTCTACTTTCAAAATTCTTACATCATATATGTTTATACATACATGTGTACAAAGTATTAACACAAAAGGTTGTGCTTCATTAATTTGACTTGCTTTTTCTGAGTATAAAAAACGTGGTGACATAATTTCACTGTTTATATTGATCCTAAATCAAGACTGGCAATCTGTAAAATTTTCAGAGAACACCCATTTAGTGGATTGAAAAGTGTATTATATAATGTGTAGAAAGGAGGGAGGGCTACATTTTTAAATTCAGTGCAACAGTCTTCCCTTCTCCACAAGGGATGTGTTCTAACATCCCCAGTGGATGTCTGAAGCCATGGGTAGTACTGAACCCTATGTATTCTCCTATATAGACTTTGTTTTTTTCCTCCATTAACAGCTGGGTGGTGTATAAATTGTGGGTATTCTGGACAAAGGGATGATTCACATCCTGGAAGGGACGGAGCAGGATGGCATGAGATTTCATCACATTACTCACAACAGCTGCACAATTTAAAACTTATGAATTGTTTATTTCTAGACGTTTCCATTTAATACTTTCAAACAGCAGTTGATCACGGGCCATTAGCACTGTGGAAAGCAAAACTGCAGGTAAGAGGGGAGGACTACTGGAAATCCACAACCCCATATGACCAACTACAGAAAGAATATTCTACTCTTTACCCAAGAGGAAGGAAATACTTGAAGCCACATATGAATGCTCACCACAGGGGGAGATTTCAAGTTAGGCACCCTCCCCACCACCACCACCCATAGGCCAGGAAAGGCACCTGTCATGAGGCAGGAATGAAGATGTGGCATGGCAGCACCCACCTGAAAGCGGGTTCTCTCGCTGGCATACTTCTGGTAGTGCAGCATGGCCTGCAGAACCTTCTTGTGGCCCCCGGGAACCAGGCACACAGCGCCCAAGATTTCCAGCACGGCCACCTTCGTCTTAATGTTCTCTGTGCTCAGACTCTGAGCAATAACATTAATACTCTCAGAATGAGCCAGGACATGAGCCCGACCTTGAGAGTTGTTCATTAGCGCCTTTATACATCCAATGAGAGAGGTATGTATTCGAGACTCTGAGGTCTCGTAGTCCATGGTCTTTAGAAAGTTGAGAATACATGACAGGCCATCCAAGTCAATGAATCTGGTCACAAACCTGTCATGAGAAGAGGGTTAAAGTGCATCAGACCTAAGTCTCTTTGGAATTCTTTAATAGCCCTTAAGAGAAAAGTTTAGGGGGGTGGTGGTCAGGAGAAAATAAGAAGATGCAGTTCCTAAAGTAACAGAAGGCTTACATTGATGAAGTCTTCTTAATTGGAGGCCTCTTCCTTGGCACAGACCCAATGGTCAGGTCTAACCAGAAGTGTGAAAAAAATCTCCATTTGAGTTAGAAAAGATCTTAGTTGATATAAACAACCAATTAACAGACCTTATAACCATAGGAAACGAGGAACAAGAAGACACTCAGATATCTGCCTTAGGTTAAAGTCATCTGCTGATCCTGTGTTAGGATAGCATCCAGTCTCCAGGCACGTTTAAGTGTTGACCACTGACTCAAGCATGCCCCACACCAATGAAAATCAAAAGCATCCCTGAACTCCAGGGTATTTACTTGCCAAATGATAGTCTATTTTCCTAAGGTTTCATAGCAAAGCCCTCCTTTAGTATGACATGTTATATGGAATCCCAATATATAAAACAAATAAAAGCAATACTTGATTACTATATACTAATATTTTTAAAGTCAATCAATGAGAATAATTCACAAGGTACATCTGCAGGTTAAGCCTTTTGAAAAGTTCAAAGTAACAAAACCTAGATTACTCCAGCAATTTCCAAACTTATTTAGCCTTGGGCATCCACTAACATCTCAGAATTTGGAACACATATACAGAGGAAAACAGTTAGAATAGGCTAGAAAACTTCTGTCATACAACTGTATATAATTTTTGAGAAATCAGAAGATTTTTCTTATAATTTTATAGTCAAATATAGGGAATCTTTATTTTCCAGTCATTTCATCCAACCATGTGACCAAGATCTAGCCAAGCTAGATCTTGTTCTAATGAAATGCACCTGTAAGCACCCCATATCCTACCAAACCTTAAAGGCGTTAATAAAGGTGTGGGAGGCGTACAGTAGATGATAATCCATCTTTTATAACAGTTTTACTGAGCAATAACTCACATGCCATAAAATCCATACTTTCAAAATTATAATTCAGTGATTTTTAATATATTCACAGGGTTGTACAACCATGGTCATTATCTGATTTTGGAACATTTTAATTACCCCTAATCAACCCTAGAAGAACATTTCCCTCTCTTCCTAACCCCAGGCAACCACTTATCTTTTTGTCTCTATGGATTGGCTTTTTTGGGATATTTCATATAAACAGAATCATACAATATGTGGCCCTTTGTGTCTGGCTTCTTTCACTTTGCATAAATATTTTCAAGGCCCATCCATGTTGTAGCATGCATCAGTACTCCACTACTTTTTATGGCTGAAAAGTATTCCATTATATAGATATATCACATTTTACTTATGAATTCATCAGTTGATAGAATTTGGATAGCTTCCATTTCTGGCTATTATAAATAATGCTGAAATTCACATATAAGGTTTTAGGGGACATATTTTTACTTCCCTTGGCTATATATCAAGAAGGTGCAACACTGTTTGGTTCATATGGCAACACAATGTTTAATATTCTGAGGAACTGTCTAGCTGTTTTCTAAAGTGGTTGCACCATTTTATATTCCCACCATCAATGAATGAGGGTTACAATTTCTCCACATCTGTACCAACACTTGTTAGTCTGCCATTTTTAACTTCAGCCATCTTCATGCCTGTCTACATCTTTTTTAATTGAAGAAAAATAATTTAGTGAATGTTCAATGTGTAAGGTCTTTCATCCATGGTTTAATTACATGTTTTTATTTTAAGACTACCCCAAAAGTTTGGCTGTTGCAGAAAAATTAAGAAAAAGGAAGGGAAAAAAGAAAAGAGGAAGAAAGTAGAAAAGAAGAAAAAGAAAAGAGACAAGCAGTACATGCTGCCTAGCAAAACATTACCTCATTGGTTTCGTCCTTAGTGCTGTCTTCAAACTCTCTATAGTTTTACTTCTCTCTTCCTCCTCTTCTTTCTCTAAAGCCAGGAGAGATTTTCTCTATGCAAAGAAAATTATAAAGTAACTTCTTTAAATTATATGTTTTAATTATGGCACAAGCAAAACAAGCCCACAGAGTACATGCTACTATCACTTTTAATACAAACAATCAAATGAGACTATGACTGAGATTTACTATAAGCCAGCATGTAGAGCAAAAGCACCAAGAATTCCACAAATTCATTGTACAAGTTAGTTCTTTCGAATTTAAATAAAGTTTTAAGAAAGTGTTGAGAAATCTTAGTAGAGATTAAGCTTTCCAAACACTTATATAACTAACTATTCTATAACTACACTCTGATGAAGATATTACTATTTATACTTGATAGAAAGATTAGACTTGTAGTTAAATATAACATTCTGACAATGAGATAATATTATTGCACTATCAAACAGAAGCAGGCAGCAATCTTCCCATGCTCTCTCTCTCATTCCTCAGCCAAAAAGTGTAATCTTTTACACTTTCTGTTACATCAAATTATTTTTAAGAAGAATGATTCAATTTGACTTGACACAAAGATAGACAATTCCTTCAGAGTAAATGCTCAAGTTTTAGAAATGATTCAACATCATTTGGAAATCAGGGTATAGACAGAGTGTGTGTGTGTTCTCTTCCTACCCAGGACTAGAGCAGTACTTTTCAAACTTTAACAAGGATACAAATTTCCTGGGGAAGCTAAATGCAGGTCCTGATTTGGCATATCTGAGGTGAAGCCAAAGATGCTGAGCTCCTTACGGAGTTGATGCTGCAGTCTATAGACCTCACTTTAAAGAAGAAGGCCCTAGGAAGCAGAGCTCAGTTGATATCACAAGGTCATGAAAGCTAGTAAGATTCACAGACTTGTTAAAAAGTTGTTTTCATTCCTTTTACCTCATGGTCACCTACGTGTACTAAAAGTTGTTGTTGTTGAGTCACTAAGTGGTGTTCAATTCTTTGCAACCCTATGGACTGTAGCCCAGAAGACTCCTCCGTCTATGGAATTCACCAGGCAAGAATACTGGAGTGAGTTGCCATTTCCTCCTCCAGGGGATCTTCCTGACCCAGGTATCGAACCCGCATCTTCTGCATTGGCAGGTGAATTCTTTATCACTGAGCCACCAGGAAAGCCTGGTACTAAAAGTATCCCAAGGCTTAAGGCCCTAGGTACCTCCACCCACAGAACCACAGGTCCCTTGCCTTCTTCCTACTTTTAACATGTGCTTGTCCAGTCTCAGTGTTTTTACCTGTTACCTATTCTGATAAAATGCGTGGTTGGGGAACAGACTGGGATATTGAAGAAAACATTTGGCTCTTATTCATATGTCTCAATGGTACAGTCTCTCCCTTTCTTCCAGGACCACACATCATCAAGGGGTGACTTTACTTAATTTTTTCACGTTAACAGTACAAGCATTAAGTAACTAAATGTTAACTAAAACCTAAATTTGACTTCACACTTAGGAGGGTAAAGCTCAAAGCAAACATATATCAGTATCATTCATAGCAACTGAAATAAAAATCAGTAAAGTCTTGTTTTGTATACTTGAATTATTTCTGCTAAAGCTGTCCTCTTGTTAGAGATGTGCCCTGACAGCTGTCACCAGAGGATGGCGGGGGAAGAGGCTGTGTGTGCAAATAGCCAATGAATTTCTTCATCGCTCCGTGAGACCCATATCCTGGAAAATTTAGCACAAATCTAGCCAAGTACGTTTAATCTCCTGTGGCACAGCTGAATTTGTTTAGACTCTCAAGCAATCACTTTGAATCCGCAGTCCAGGATCAAGACTTTTATGAACATTTCTTGTTCCTAAGCTTAGTCACCCAAACCTCCCAAATTAAAGACTAAATACATTTCTTATTGTGGTTCATTAATACCA
The DNA here is from genome assembly GCF_019923935.1 of Bubalus bubalis. Lineage (NCBI taxonomy): Eukaryota > Metazoa > Chordata > Mammalia > Artiodactyla > Bovidae > Bubalus > Bubalus bubalis. The sequence continues at coordinate 31,752,091 of NC_059167.1, forward strand.
AATAAAGATGCACATATTTATCCTTTTAACAATCTTGGGGAAGGGGGAACCTCCAAATAAAGGCAGACTACATTAAGTCTCTCCCTAGAGGAGTTGGGAGTTTTATGAAAAGAAATTTAAATTAGAATTTCCTTTCCCAATATAAGAACTATTACTTTCCTCTCAAAACAGAAGACATTATCCTCTTTTCTGTGCATAGTACAAGTGGAGTTGAATCTAAGATTGTTTATTGTATTGAGAAAATCGATTCTATGTAGATGAACCTGATATTCTAAAGTGACTTTTCAAAATAAAATAATTTATATGAAGTTTCTCAAGTTTTCAAGCTTCACATTTATGGAGAAGTCTAAATTTGCAGTTTTTCATAGAAAAGGGGGATATGCTTACATTTCCTAAGATGACTGCTACGCCAAACAGCCAGGATGCACCTTGGCATACACTGGACAGGGCTCCGGTGGCCTCCTTGGCTGCGCGAACCACTTACTAAATCTCTGCTCATTTGAGGGGCAGGCAAAGGACAGAGTGCGTCCTAGCAGAGGCTCCTCTGGTCAAAGCTGCTGAGGTTTACACTGGAACATGCAGGGCAGAGAGAGATGTACAAACCAAGCACAGAAACCATCCCTGGCTGGGAAAGTCTGGAAGTAAGCTTCTTTTTGAAACGTTTCACTGGTGTGAAATCAATAAGCCAACCCGCTAAGCACACAGAACTTCATCACCTCACATCCTTGCTCCCTGACAGTGCATACAGAAGCCACACACCAAGAAAGTCCAGGCCCTTCTGGAACACGCTCTCCTTTTATTAAACTGTTTTTCACTCTTTAAAAGCCAACAGATCACTCAGGGGTCCTTTAAAGAACAAAGAATTCTTGTTACGAGGCTTCCATAAAGTAACTGCACTTGTTCCACAGAGGGCTTCACAGACCAGTAAGTGCTGCGGTTCTCAACTTGGACTGTTTATCAGACTCTGCAGATGCCTGTCCCCACCTCAGAAAAGCTGGGAGGTGGGGAGTGGGTGGGATTTCCACAGTGATAAAGGATTTTAAAAACCTAGTTAGTGAGAGGCAAGCTGGAAAGGAGTCTTTGAGCTGATAGGCTTGACTGATAGGCTTAAATTCCCTACCACTTCCAAATGAGATGACCTTGGACAAGGTAACCTTTCTGAGTCTCAGACTCCTTATCTATAAGTAGCACTTAGAGCAGGAGGTGCTTGTAAGGATTTAGAACAGCATGTAAAGTGCCTGTTAGTCTGCCTGTCACATGGCGCACGCTAAATAGCAGCAGCCGCTGCTGGTGCTGAAGACAATGGATGATGATGATGTGGATAAACACCCCTTCAACAATTCCCAAAGCAGAGCCAGAGAGCTTAGCTGCCAAGCCAGGAGGAGTCATATGCCTTTCCAAGTCCCCAGGGATGATGTCTCAGAATTTCCGTTGTGAGGAATTCTCCAGAGAGGTTAGCAAGACCTTTAAGGAGGTGGTGGCCACTTAATAGGGTGAGAAAAACAGAAAACTCAGCAAAGGGTTTCTGGTCTCATCAGACCTCCTTGCTCCTTTATAGATGCAGAAGTGTTAAGGCCTGATTATTTCATCAATTGTTATAATGCCTTTACCCTTAACCCTGAAAAGATGCTAGCTTTGTTCTTCAAGGAGCAGAAGAAAGCTTTGCGAGGTGTTTAATGCATTTGTCGTCGTTTAGTTGCTAAGTCTGACTCTTTGCAACCCCCCATGGAGCCTGCCAGGCTCCTCTGTCCTTCACTGTCTCCCAGAGTTTGCTCACACTCATGTCCATAAAGAAGAGCAAAGTCACTAACATTTAAGGGCCTGGAGATACTCTCGGAGAGGGCTTTAGACTAGGAAGCAAGTATAATTGAAATGTAGATGATGTGTGAATGTAGCAAAAGGTAGTCCAAGGATCTGGATGAAGGAAAGGGAGGCTCTTGAAGAAGTGCTACAAACTGGCACATTGGGGACCTTGTAGTACAGGAAATAAGCCAGGCCAACTGCAGACAAGGCGTGGAGTAAGTCACTAAAGGACAGATTAACCGAACTGCCCTAAAATTTGAAGAAAGGAAAAAACCCAGTTATTTTGTACTTCTCTACTCACAGAAGTGAATACGTTAACAAAGGAGCAACTTTCCACGTTAGACATCAAATAAGGCTGACTTAATTAGAAAGAGAGACATTCTGCCTGACAGCTCTTTTTTTCCCCTAACAGCCAAGAACAAGATTTCAGAAATAACCTTTACGTGCAGGAAATGCAAATGGCTCTGGGTTATTATTGCTCAGGCGGATGGAGAGAAAATCCCCGAAGGCCCTCACAAGCCTCATGTTCTGTTAACACATTCATATGAATGCTGAGATCACTCTTTTCTCATCATTGTGTAGAATGCCTGGTGGAAGGATTTGGTGGTTACTTTCTGTTCTTTTCTGCTGTGCTTTTAGAGAAACCCTTGGGGCAAAAAGCTTATGCAGTTTCTTCTATAATTTATACAGCTCTGTTCACATGTGCCAGGCTGTTTATTTTGTTCATGGTGTGACAGCAGAAGAAGCCTCATCAAAGGAAAAGCTAGAAAAGAGGAAGTTACAAAAAGTCAAGGCCTCTGAAAGTTTAGCAGAAGTGTGAATGATTCACATAGTCTAGTCAGTTTTTAACTTTTTAAGCAGCAGCAAGTATTAGACAATCTAGAATGTTTGCTCTAAATGATAAGAAATGAATTCTCCCCAAGGACCCTGGGGACAGGAGGAAAGGGAGAGGTAGAGAGAATACCATGGAAGCTGTCAGCTGCTTGAATGTAGTAAACTCAAAGCTGAACCTGACAGATACACTCTTAAAATCAGAAGTGTGCCCACAGAGGCAAAGACTGCTCTGCTGTGGGAAACCTCCAACTTTTATCAACATGGACAGGATTTAAGCTATTAAGACTCAAATGCTGATGATGTGCTTTCTGCTGTGTATCTTTGCTGGATCCCTCAAGCAGCTCAAAACTGTGACATCGCAGAGATATTCATGTGACTGGAATGTGCATTTTAGACATTGAGAACACCTTTTTAGCAATTACTAAATCAAAAATCCACCTACCAAAGATTTCCCAAGGACATCTCAGCATTATTACTATTACGCCTTTTCATTAAACCACCTATTTCATAAACTTTTTTTTTTTTTATTATTTATATGAGTAAAAGAATATTTCGGTACCCTATAAGACCAGGAACCCAAGAAAGCCCTCAGTTTTTTTTTAAAAAAAAAGGGGAGGGGAAAGAGAACAGTGAAGGGATAGTTTCATTGTACTATTTCTAAATGGTATTAGCATTTAGAATGGTGTTGCCCTATCCAAGTTCCACATGATTGATAAGACCAGTTGCAAGTTAAAGCTGAACAGAAGCCAGATTTGTGATACATTTCCTCCAGTAACATTAAACTCACTTATATTTTAGTATGTGCTGATTTTACGTAAAACATACTGAAAAATAATCATTTTGCCAAGTATCACTCCTGCCTCCCCTTTCTCCCGCAACACTGAACATTTGGAATGGACTCTGGAGAGATAATGATATTTGGTAGTTCTTACTTAAGTGAATTTATTATGCAACTGCATGCTTTGTACTAAACTTGCATTGTAAACTGCGTCAGAGAACAGAAAGGATACCTACAGCAGCCATGGAATTGAGTTGATCAATGTAGAACTCAGGCCAACTTGTTGCTCCCTTGTTTTCTTCCTGGTCCTAAAGAGACAGACAAAAAAAAAAAAAAAGTGATATACCACCAGATACACACAATGGTCACAAAAACATCTGACTCCCAGAGCCTCTAGACAATGGCCCACACAAACCATTAGAAGACACGGAGATGTAAGATATTTGTCTTATGTCCCTTTGACCAGGGTGGTACTCCTGATCAAATCTCCACAGATCGTGCTGAAGTCAGAATTAGGTGGACAAAGGCACGTTTTCTGAACCAGGGAGCAAGGGGAGATGAAATGAGAACTTAGCCACATGTGGTTAAGATGATGCTGTTTTCCTTCAGGGGAGCAGTAACATTGGGAAGGGGACTGTGTTTGTTGCAAGGACAAAGGACCTCTAGGTTCTGTGTGGCGCTAAAGACACTACTGCCAGATTACATGTCTGGATGAAACTCACAAAAGAGGGGAAGTTGTCTTTAAAAATGACCATGGGATTTGGCCAGTTGTTAACTAGACTTTTGCAGTTGGTTTATTCAGGCTCCAGCAGACAGTAAATATTTTGAAGAAGGGTCTCATTTGATGTGACCAAAACGAGGTACTGCTTCAGATGAGGAGGTAAAATAAAGCTCAACATCAGATGGAAGGCAACAAAATGAACACACATTAGTCCCAGGTCCAGCCCTTGTGCCGTGACAGCTTGTGAGTTTGAGAAAATTTAATGGAAAAAAATATCTGAGCTGAAGAGAACTGAAACCCAAGGAATTCAGGAACTGATTCCTAAATCGCTGCATCTTACAAACCAGGGTGACTTGAAGTCAGCACCAGAGTCCCTAGGGCTTCCGTGGATGGAAGATCTTTGTCAATCTGAGCCCACACCTTCCCCCCAAATCAGGTGACTGTGGCCTCTGTCCCCTCAGAGCCTCAAGTCCACTTGAAGATGGCCTTGTGGTGAGAGATTTCCATGCAAACCTGTATGGGTCTAAGTCATTTGTGTGACAAAACAAACCTGAAGGGGAAAATTCCAGCTCTTCACTAGAGCACCTTAGTACACTTGATACCTCTTGTTTCCATGGAGAAGTGCTGGTCTAGGCACACAGAGCTGTACTGGACAATGAAGTAGCTACTACTACTTACTGTGTCTGGATCCCCATCCTTGGAATAATGGCTTCAAGGTAGGGCTATTCATTTCAGGCCTATACTTTACTTAAAAGAAAAGAAACAAACTTTCTCTAAACAAATCTTTCTAGGCAGGTCTACTCTGGTGAGATAAAAGCAACAATTTCAAAACTCTTCTTTAAGTAGTCACAAGAAGAGGGCAAAGTAACTGTTGCTCACAGTGCCTTAAAGGCTGGTAGTAACTGATATCCAAACTCAGGGAGTTGCATGAATTTCATGTGGAGATTGAACAAGCCAGATGATGGGGACAAAGGCTATAGCAGAGGCTTTGAAGTTGGACTGGATTTCACTTTCATGGCTTTTAAAAGCTAAGGAAATTTGATGAGCTTTTAGAACAGCCCCTGATTATTATTTAACATGTTAATAAAATAGCTACAATGGGAGTATAAATGCTGAACCCTTCTCTCCTCTTAAAATGATGTATTAAAGTTAGCAAAACCCTACTGCTACCAAGGTATTCAGCAAGCCAAAACCCACAGTGATATTCAATGGTATTTGAACCTATAAAATGAAATAGAAGGCGCCAGATCTTTCTATTGCCTCAAACTAGGGCAAATTTCCAAAACTACAACAAAATCACGTCCCATGTCTGGGGTCCCATGACAGACTGTTGTAAGTTTAACGTTCATGGTTACAGAAGAGAGATCATTTTAGAAGCTTAAGATTAATACACAGAGAAAACTCTCTATACTTTGAAAATGCTTTTAAAATAATTGTAATGGATTAAGAGTAGATCTAGATTCTGCAGTCAAAATTAGGGGAAGAAAGCTTCATTTTATTTTACATGCCTCAGTGCTGAGAAAATCAAATGAGCTAACTATGTCAAAGTTTCTCGTAAAAATACAAAGTGTTATCACTATATCCCCAGCAGGGATATAGTGATTCTCAGAGTCCTTCATTTTAGCAATGCATCTTCAGTTTCCCCTGTGTAATTCCCTGGTGCTCTACAGACGTGTGCGCTACAGTAGCCAAGACAAACTCATACCTGTGAACCAAATCTCCCCCTCCCTTGTGTGGCTGCTGGAGTCTCCAGTGATACAGAGACACAGGCCAGAAGGAGCTGAATTTAATTTTTCTCCGAGGTCCCCTAAAGAGCACTGGGCATGAAGACTTGCCAAAGGGGAGACTTTCTCCTAAGAAGTCCATGAAAGGGATCACTGATGGAAGGGTAACTTGTATAATATTCTTGGAAGGAAACTGAGTTCTATGCATTACCAACCTCTAACACATATTATTCTTTGGGCCATCTGTTTTGGTTCTGTAAAACAAGTGGAAAAATACACAAGCCTGTACAAACTGTATCACTGTATTTGTAACGGAAGCAGCAGCAACATCCTAACACATAGAGAGCTTCTTCCCATGCATCAGACACTGTGCCAAGCACTGCGACCTTCATTTAATCTACCCTGTGAGGTAGCTGTCATCACACTCATTTTGCTGAGGAGGAAACAGAGGCAAAGGGAGTACAGACGAGTTGCTAAAGGTCGTCCTGCTGGAAATTCAGAGGCAGTGCGAAGAATCGTGACAACCTCTTTTCCTAAAACGAGACCTCAGATTAATCACAAGCAATACATACTGAGTGCAAAGCTGCTCTTTCACTCTTCACCACTTCACTGTAAGAGACTCAAATATGATTAGCAGATAAAAATGAGTTCACCTGTCCCTAAACCTTAGTGCTACTTTTTGCTACATTCAACATTTCTGATATTATTCTAAGGTCTGATGTCTTACCCGGGCTACCTCTGAATCTTCTCTCCAGGCTTTCTGTGGGAACTCTTTTGCTCCTCTGTCAACACCTCATTTATCTTTATATCTGTGCATGCAGACAACACTAAGAAGCTTTTCCCTAACCTGTTATCCTGTCTGTTATTCACTGCATGTTACAGTCTGTCTTCATGGAGACTTCTCAAGAGCTGCTGAAGATGAGCCCATGGCACTGACCACCTGTAGACACTGAAATTATAAACAAAACCATCCCTAAACGATATACATCTAACCCTACTTTTGGCTACCTACTTCACTGATTCCATTAGAAATTTTCTAATGGAAAATAAGCAAAAATATTGCCTTCATTCTATTCTTTAAAAACACTGCTTTCCCCCTCTCTTTTAAAACAGATAGTAGGTAACTCTTAAAGACACTTAGAGAAGATTGTCCTATGCAAATACAAGTTGTAGCAATCACATTAAATGCTCTTTTTATCCTACAAACAGAATGGATAATTCACATTAATATCCAGTTTTGTTTCCTCTTGAAAACATAATAAACATTTAAGTTATATGTCTATCTTTAGAAGGTCTATTAGATAATCTATTAGATATTGAATTATTATAAACATTTTATGTTCTTAAATTCTACACTGATAATCAGTTTCTGAGAATATTTGCAAACATCACTTATATTCGGAGAGATGGTATGGTGGAAAAATGACCAGATAGGCCATGCAAAGATGAGATTCAAGAACTTACTTGTTGGTTTATTCAATTAGCACCTACCACTAAGTTTGAAGATCTTTGGGTCTTGTTTTTCTTCTGTTCAAATTAAGAGGTGAGATTAGACTTTTCAAAGCACCTACAAGCTCTAAGATTCTACATGACTCTAATAGTGAGATGTTATGTGAAACATCATTTGTTACTATTAATATATTTAGAGTGCTCAATTTCTAAAGTCAATAATTTAAAAAATTATGTTGTTCAGTGACTCAGTTAACCTTTAACTTGCAACAGCTGCTTCCTTTCTAAGGTAATTAGAGGGGGGAAATCTCAACATTAATTATTTTATTATATCTCTAATCCAACGCATCCTATTTCCTTGGCTTGATAAGCATCAATAAGAGTGTATTCATGGACAAAATTTCCTGCTGGATGGACACTCTGCCTTTGCTTTCAACCTGCAATAAATGCAGCTTTAACCTCTTTTCTTGGTTTTCCATTTTGCGCCCACAATCTCAAATTCTAAACAAACTCTTCACTAGAAGAGGGAACTTGTACAGTGCAAAGGACCTTCAAGAATATTGAATTTTTCTTTTTTCTTCTTTTGTTTATAAATCAGGCTCTAATTAACTAACTCATTTAAAAGGTAAAGAAATACATAGTCTATTTCTAACCTCACTTCATTTCCAACCGGCACATTTTTTTTTCACTCCATATTGCTGGTCGGTGGCTATTAAAAATAAAAAAAATTCAAGAGATCCTCCCCCACCCTCTTTAAATGCTCAACAGTGCATTTGCTTTTCTCAGTACCATTTTGCCCATAAGAATAAAATCTGCATTATTTATTTGTTGTCTCTCACTTCACTGTCATTTCTTTCTCAATCCAAGCTGATTGTACTCCACTTCTACAACCATCAACAGACAGGCATTTGAATCCTCACTCACTCACTACCTTAAACGACTTTTGGCAGGAAAGGTAAGTAATTTCTGTGTGTGACTCAGCTTTAGTTTCCTTTTCTGTAAAAGTGGTGCCTACCTGATAGGGTCATTGTAAGGATTTAATAAGTTAATGAAAAAGTGAAAGTGAAAGTCACTCAGTCATGTCCAACTCTTTGCCACCACAAGGGACTGTACAGTCCATGGAATTCTCCAGGCCGGAATACTGGAGTGGGCAGCTGTTCTCCTGGAAGCTCTCCTCCAGGAGATCTTCTCCAGGGGAAGGTCTTCTCTAGGGGATCTTCCCAACCCAGGGACTGAACCCCAGTCTCCCACACTGCAGATGGATTCTTTACCAGCTGAGCCACCAGGGAAGCCCAAGAATACTGGAGTGGGTAGCCTATCCCTTCTCCAGCAGATCTTCCCAACCCAGGAATCGAACCAGGGTCTCCTGTATTGCAGGCGGGTTCTTCAGCAGCTGAGCTACCAGGGAAGAGCTCTGGGAACCAGACACACAGAAATGTTCAATGTATGTTAGCTAGGATGATAATGCTAATATACTGTTTCAGGATCTCTAGCTATGGCCATTCTAAGTCCCTGTTACTAGGGCTACAAAAATTTGTAGCAGTTTGAACATAAATTTTGACAGTAATTGTTCATATTTAAAACACACATAGTCTTTGACTCTGTAAGTCTATTCAGAAATTTAGCCTATGATTACACTTGCACAAATACATATTACAAAGATTTGTTTCACTCCAGAACTGTTTGAATCAGCAAATAAAGTTAACAAGTATATGAAAGGGAAGTGGTTGAATAAACTACTTTGTAGCAGTAGCAAAGAATTAAGTAGAGTTGACCAAGTAGGGACTTCCCTGATGGTCCAGCAGTTAAAACTTCACGTTCCAATACATGAGGGTGGGGGTTCAACCCCTGGTCAGACAGCTAAGATCCCACACACCTTGTGGCCAAAAATAAAAACCCAGAACATAAAATATAGACAATATTGTAACAAATTGCATAAAGACTTTAAAAACAGGTCCCCATCGGAAACAAACAAACAAACAAACAAACAAAAACAAGTATATTATGGAGGGAAAAGTGATTCAAAATATGACCTCCAATCTATAGAAAAAATATATACACTACACACAAACATTTCTGGAAACAGACATAATAAAATGTAACAACGGCTACCCCTGGCTAGCAGGGTAGTAGAAAAAGTCTTTTATTTATAAACTTGTGTACAATTCACTTTCATTTTACTAAGAACAAGGGCTATTTTCACAATTAAAATAGGAGTTTGAAAGCATCCGTTTGAAAGTTCTGTTAGGACAAGAGCTCTGCTTTTTCTAATGTTCTGTGTTACATGAACTATATCCAGTCAAGACTGTGCAACATTTGGGGTGTTGCATCTCCATCACCAGGGCACCCTTCTACTCCCTACAGAAAATTATTTTACAACATTTCTCTAATTATTTCTTCTTACTGGATTTTCTGTTTCAATTAATCCTAATATCAGCTACAGACAAAGAAATTGTGTGATCTGGGATAAGGTTTGTGTACCTGAAGCATGCTAACATGTTCTAAAATTTCCACACTTATTATGTTGCAATTTCTTGGTAGTATCAGAAGTCTTTAGTGATATAAATGGGTCTCAAAGTGCAGTTTAAGTATTAAGTCTTAATGTAAAGAATATTTCTTTCGAAATTACCACAGGACAAATATTTAATAGGATCAATTAACAATATGTAAGAACTGTATTGTTTTTTCTTTAAGATGCTCTTAGAAGGCCCAAAATAGGCTGTGCAAAGGTCAATCAATTGTAAAGGACACACTCTGCGGTTGTTCCCTAGACCACAAATCACAGACTGGAGCAACATGCACTTGGCCAACTAAAGCCATAAATCTCCATTCAGTTACAAACCCATGAGGTTCTTGGATAATACTTGGTAGGAAAGAAAGACACTCACCATTTAGATTGGCTACAAATCTTCTAGTGATACACAATAGTACCATCAACTGAAAAACAGTAGTGCTATGCTGCTGCTGCAAGTCACTTCAGTCATGTCCGACTCTGTGCGAACCCACAGACGGCAGCCCACCAGGCTCCCCCTGTCCCTGGGATTCTCCAGGCAAGAACACTGGAGTGAGTTGCCATTTCCCTCTCCAATGCATGAAAGTGGAAAGTGAAAGGGAAGTCGCTCAGTCATGTCCAACTCTTAGCGACCCCATGGACTACAGCCTACCAGGCTCCTCCATCCATGGGATTTTCCAGGCAAGAGTACTGGAGTGGGATGCCATTGCCTTCTCCGAGTGCTATATTAAGGTTTAACTAAATGAATCTCAATAGCAGAAAGGTACTGCTTCATATGATACAAAGTAAACTTCATTCTGACAATGTTCATTACAGGACAAAGGCAACTAAATACTAATAAAACCTGTTCCGCTTTTAAAGAAAATGCTATTAGAAAACATGTTCACTATGATCGTACAGTTTCAAGAAATTCTATCCCTTGTTAATGATCAAAATAGTCACCTGTTGCACTGAATTGTCATTCCTATTCTGGATTTAATGGGCTCAGCCCCATAGACTAATCAATACAACAGCTGTTAAATAAATTCACTCTATACCTAAAATTTTTATAGAATTCTAGGCAGAAAGGGCCAGAGAGGTCAAAATTTTATTCTTTAGGTGTGTCTCCATGGTGTGTGGCATCTATTAAACTCAAATGAATGATACCAATATGGGTGAGAGGAAGAGCAGGTAGGATGGAAGAGGGGAAAATATTTTGTGGACAGCCTTGCTAATACTTTCTGCTATCTGGATGAAGCACAAGCTGGAATCAAGATTGCTGAGAGAAATATCAATAACCTCAGATATGCAGATGACACCACCCTGATGGCAGAAAGTAAAGAGGAATTAAAGAGCCTCTTGATGAAGGTGAAACAGGAGAGTGCAAAAGCTGGCTTAAAACTCAACATTCAAAAAACAAAGATCATGGCATCCAGCCCCATCACTTCATGGCAAATAGATGGGGAAATAATGGAAACAGTGACTGACTTTATTCTGGGGGGCTCCAAAATCCCTGCAGATGGTGACTGCAGCCATGAAATTAAAAGACACTTGCTCCTTGGAAGAAAAGCTATGACAAATCTAGACTGCATATTAAAAAGCAGGGACATTACCTTGCTGACAAAGATCCATCTAGTCAAAACTATGTTTTTTCCAGGAGTCATGTACAGATGTGAGAGCTGGACCATAAAGAAGGCTAAGTGCCAAAGAATCGATCCTTTTGAACTGTGGTGTTGGAGAAGACTCTTGAGAGTCCCTTGGACTGCAAGGAGATCAAACAAGTCAATCCTAAAGGAAATCAGTCCTGAATATTTATTGTAGGGACTGATATTGGGCTGAAGCTCCAATACTTTGGCCATCTGATACAAAGAGCCAACTCACTGGAAAAGACCCTGATGCTGGGAAAGTTTGAAGGCAGGAAGAGAAGGGGATGACAGAGGATGAGATGGTTGAATGGCATCACCGACTCAATGGATACGAGTTTGAGCAAGCTCTGGGAGATGGTGAAGGACAGAAAAGCTTGGTGTGCTGCAGTCCATAGGGCTGCAAAGATTCAGACACAACTGAGTGAGTGAACAACAACAATCTTTCCCTTCTAACTCAACAATACTAGTATAATTAGTATCTTCTTAAAAGATGGCCATGATGAAGTATGGAACAGCCAGCCTTTTCTGTAAAGGGCCAGATCATACATATTTTAGGCTTGTAGACCACACAGTCTGTTGCAACTACTCGATTCAACTCTGCCTTTGCACACGCAAAAGCAGCGATTGTGGTAGTGGTTTGGTCACTAAGTCGTGTCCAGCTCTTTGTGACCCTGTGGACTGTAGCCTGCCAGGCTCCTCTGTCCATGGGATTTCCCAGGCAAGAATACTGGAGTGGGTTGCCATTTCCCCCTCCAGGGAATCTTCCTGACCCAGGGATTGAACCCATGTCTCCTGCTTGGCAGGCGTCCCAGGTGGCTCAGTGGTAAAGAAAGCAGCTATAGATAACACTTAAAGAGAGTGGGCCCTGCCATGTCTCAGTAACACTTCATTTACAAAAACAGGCTATTGGCCAGATCTGACCCACAGGCCATGGTTTGCCAACCTCTGTGCTAGATTAAGCTCGACTCTCAAGAGGGTGGGAGTACATCAAAATTCTCAAAATTCTTACTTGATCACCAACTGTTTTCCAAGCTTTCTCCTCTCCTCAAAGCCACTCTATGTCCAGTAAACCCCAGTTTAAGTTCGGATGAGCACATAAACTGTATGGGATTTCCCCAGTAATGTGCATTTTTGCAAGAGATGGAACAGACTCTGAAAAGTCTACGTTCTTACCAAGCTTGCTGCTTCCTGAAATCTCATTTTTTAAAAATAGCACAGAATCATTAGGTCTTTTAAATCCTGATATTTGCCTCCAACTCCTTCCCTCTTGCTCTTCTTTCATCAGGAAAAGAAAACCCAGTAGGTCCACAAACTTGCATTCCTGAGACAGTTGCTTTACTCAGTCCTTCCAACCCTCACCTCTGACCCCTAGCAGTGGGCTGAAACTATATCCTATGTCTGAAGTTTGCCAAACTCAGGCAGTTGGTTTCAAAAAGTAATTCCTATGTTGTCACAGTTCAAGAGAGTCATGTGGTTCCTGGGACTGCCAACCCTGGTTACATTTTTTGGCCATGGCCACAATTACACATCAAACATAACTGCTGCCAAAATCCGGCTGGGCCCACACAAGAACGATTACAGAACAGCAGCTTCTTCATCTGCCAGGAAATCCAACACCTCCTCCTGAGCCTCAGAATGTCAGTCATTTTCTAGAAAGACTGGAGGCTGTCTGGCCATAGCAGGAGCTTTCATATTTAGCATTTAGAATCACAGCAGAAGAGCAAACGTTCTTCTTCACTTCTCCTCATGCTATAAAACATCTGCATGTTTGTAAGGCAAGCCATCACGTAATTATATAGCTATGTCTTTGACCCTGGAGACACCCTAGTTTGAGTTTCTCCTCACAAGGATTCCTTACAGAAGGTCACCAGCAGGTGATTGATCATGTGTTCTCTGAGAGAAGGCTTCGAGGGCCCAGTGTTGTTTGGAGCCAGCATTCTCACTGACTGTCAGAAAACTCACCTCATTCTGAACTGGCAGGTGTCTCTTTGTAACTCCAAGAACTTGTTGGCCTTAGTTTTGCCCTTGGGAACTATACAGACTAAGTCTAATTTCTCCTATGAGCAATAACCCAGCAAATATTTAATTGATTCAAAAAAAAAGCTATTATGTCCTCCCAGAGTCATCTCCTAACCAGGCCAAAAGTTCTCCAGTGACTGAACAGCAAACATTTATCTTCCTCAATTCAGGAAAAAAAAAAAAAAAAATCTCAAAATTTCCATACGCTCATCACACTCTCATGTCTGCTACTTGGAAAAATAACTCCAATATAAGCCGTCTGAATTCCTATGAAAGGAATGTGCTTGTCAGTGATGCTCAACTCTACACAGTCTCTACTGAGAGGGCATCTGAGATAGATATCAGAGCAGAATGAACGTCTCTGCACGAGGAAAGAGAACAAGTTCTTGCTTTCCTGATGGGCCACAACAAGTGACATTTTTGATTTAGAATAAAAGATACATGAAACAAAGGTAAACATGGACAGTCTGTATTTTATCAAGCACACATACTTTAACAAAGTTTGCCATAAACTCAATAGTAAAATCAGTTTTCTTCTTATAAGACTGAGGACATGTCATCTCTAAAACATAACAGAAATGAAGTAGGACCCAGGCTCACTGATGACACATATGCTCCTTTCCTGTACCTCCACCTCTTCAAACATCATAGGAACTTCTTCCATGTATGAAGCCTGACACCTCTTCTGACCTGAGTTCCACTTCTTCCCTTGCTCTAGTGGATGCAGGTATCAAGTTCAGTAAAACTGATAGACAAGGCATGTTTTCCCAGACAGGGCTAGACACTATCATATCATGTACTCATTTAAAATATGAATAAAGATCTCAGATTACTTAAAGTAAGGTAGCCCCCTATCAGTTCTATGTTTAAAATTCTGTATTGACAAAGGATAATTTTTTTAAAGTAAAATGGCGTGATTTCGGCATGACTCAAGTCAAAGATTTTGTTGAACTCATGAGTAAATGAGAGAGAAACAGTAAGATGTTAGAACAGGTTCAAAAGAAAATTTGTTAGCAAAGATATATAGACATTAATTTACAAACAGATGCAAAAATAGTCAATAGGGCAATAAGCAACGACATTAGACACAAGACATTTCAATGGACAGGAACATTTGCACTGTGATCAGTTTTGTTTTTTTTTTTCCCCCAAAGACAATCTGCAGGTTTGTTAAATAGCTCAAAAATAGTGAAAAGTGAAGATTACTCTGAAGAGTGCTATAGACAGAACATTCCGAATTTTTTTTTTCCTGGCATTTCAATGAAACCACAATTTAGCAAAATAAAAGATGACTAGCACTTCCTGGTTGAAGAGGACACAGTCTACAAAGGTGTAATGTGGAAACCAAGCTGTATGACTAACACCCGCACCAGACTCATCAGATCTAAATTACACAAATGCTTGTGTGTGCATGCTCAGTCGCACCCTATGGACCGTAACCTGCCAGACTCCTCTGTTCATGGGATTCTCCAGGCAATAATGGAGTGGGTTGCCATTTCCTTCTCCAGGGGATCTTCCTGACCCAGGGATCGAACCTGCATCCCTTACATCTCTTGCATTGGCAGGCAGGTTCTTCAACACTCTTGCTACCTGGGAAGCCCAAAGCTTTTGCTAAAGAACACCTACCCCATCCTTACCAATTCACTTCACTTCAATTCTGCCTGCTTCCACTGCCTTGTCTAGTCTGTGTGGCATGGTTTCTATTTATGCATCTCTGAGACTGATTTGAAACCACTGAGACTATTCTACTTTACCCTCCCCCCCCATTATATCCACAGATGCACCTGGTTCTCTATCCTCCCCAGAAATTTGCTGGCCAAATAGCTGGGACACTTCTTTTATACACACACACACATATACACACAATTAATTATTTGGCTACACTGGTCTTAGTTGCAGCACATGGGATCTTTAGTTGCAGCATGCGAGATCTAATCCCCTGACTAGGGACTAAACTAGGGACCCGTGCATTGGGAGCACAGAGTCTTGGCCACTGGACCACCAGTGAAGTCCCCTGGAATATGTCTAAGAAATTTTTTTCACTCCTCACCAAAAAAAAGTGGTCAACTCAGTGAGTTTAGACCCACTCCCCAACTCCCACCCCCAGCCAGAAAGAAAACTACACTTGACCACTATTCAAAAAAAAAAAAAGAAGAAATCAGGCTTGTGCTACTTCTCAGCCAGCTATCACTTTTATTCTCTCCAAAATTAAGAGTGCCACTTTAAAGACCTCTAGTCTCTCTCTGGGAACAGCAGCGATGAAACAAAGAGTAACAGTGTGACTTCAACAGTAAGGAGACCAGCTGCATTTCTCAAACAACTCAGGGGCCCAATCTGTTCCAACACCCTCTTCTTTCCTGAAAAAGTCTTGGCTGACCTTACAGAACTGAAATCTTACAAGTCACATGCTACAGGATCCTTAGGGAAAATGCTTTTCGTGTGTTAATATAGCTGAGAAAATAGCCACAATCCTCACCTAGAACTAGAAGCTGAGACTTTACAGCCCATTTTCCAAACTATGAGATATTTATTTCATTTATTTTAACAAGTCACTTTTTTGGCAAAGTACTTCATGGCATGGAAAATGACTGGAGCCTAAACATCTCAATCAGTGTAAATCCAACATCTGAAGCCAATTTTAGATGACAATTTCCCTTCATTTTCATGGCATAGAAAAAGAAAAAGGCTCCAATTATTATTTTCAGAAATGACACATGTCCCTGCTGCCTATGACACAAAGGTGTGCAATGACTTAAAACAAATTACTTCTATGTAGCTTGTTAAGAGCAGAGTCTTTGACCCACATTTCATCTGGGAGTGCTATAGACCCAGGTACGACTTAGTCCAGCTGGTTGGTAAATTAACATGTTTGGACACACACCACTGGACCCTCATGCAGTGTGGAAATCCAATCAGTGGTGTCAGTGGCCTTTGTTGCCTCACATCTTGCTACCAGATTTGCTACCAGACCAGCCTTTCAGAATGCTGTAAAGCAGGTTTTGATGTTCTGTAACCTGCTCTTGGGAAAACAATCAAAGTGTGTTTATGATTTGCAGTATAACACTTAACACGAGACCATAAAGAGAGGACTTTGGAAAATAGTAATTAAACTATGAAGAGAACTGGGGGAAACAGTGAGCCCATAAAGGCATGTTCCATGCAGGGAAGCATTCTCAGGATGCCTGTGAGAAATGCTACGGCAGGGTTAACTGTCCCCTGGAAGGGAGAGTCGTAACTGTATTTCTGATTTTAAGTCATCACTGACTCTTTAATTCAGAATACAACTGAATTAATAACGGCAATTTTGGCAAAGAAAGAGAAAGGCATCCATCGGAAGATGTCACCGTCTCAGAAATGCCTAAATGTGAGGATGTGGGCAAACAGAGCTTAGAAACTGAGGAAACGTAAACCGCCTTTCCTTACATATGGGGCAGATGGAAGGGTGGCATCCTAAGGCCGCTCCAGTCAAGGCCGTTCCACAGTGCGCTGAGGAGTAACAAGAGAATCTAAGACACTAACTTAACGCTGGTATTCTTCAGTAGGCTTTCTACCGCGACCCATTTCTTGTTCCACACATTACTCAGTTTCTGGAGCGTAAGAATCTGGAGAACCCCACACAGAAGTTATTAGCGGCACATTCTAGCTTACACTGGAAGCTCAAAGCTTATTCCTACTTCTCAAGGAGAAGAAGCTCTGAAATGCACCAACCATAACATGGATTCAATAACATTAGGTCTGCTAGAGCTATTAGTGAAAAGAATGAAATATATATATACGTGTGTGTGTGTGTGTGTATGTATGTGTGTGTGTGTATATATATATATATATATATATATATAGGAAAAACTCAAGTAAAGTGGCTTTTTTCCTTCTTTGATCTCTCATCCAAAGTTGATACTTTCTTCTACTGATGTCTTTCCTAAACCTGTCTCCTGGAGCTGGTGAAGTCAGGCTGACTTGGGGTGGTGTTTTATGTAAGTAAGTGTCATAGGACCTAGAGAATCTGAAGAGAACCAGGGAGAGACCCAAGGGAAAGAAGCATGGTAGGTGACACTTATGTACAACCATAATCTAGGCACAACAGGATCCTTCAAGAGCAAGAAGGGTATATAACTATTACACATGCTACATTCTCCCATCATGTGTCATGGCAGACAGTGCTAATCAATTACCACACTATTTGTATTGAGGTTATTTATAACCTCCAAATGCTTCTCAAAGCCCTCTGGGCTTCAATCCCTCGTTGTTTATACAGTTGGTAATTAAGATAAATCTTTTTGCCATCTCTGCTTGGAGTTATTCACAGTGAACTCCATTAACCAGGGAAGGAAGCCACAGTCCAGAGGAAAACTGACACAGAGGAGGTATGTTGGTCTGGACTGTCTCATGAGCTACATGTCCCTGGGCTGGTGATAACCAGAACAGGACGCTAGTTCTGGATTCTCATGTGTGAGATGTAGCGATACTCCTTTCCAGAGATGCAGTGATTGCTGAGAACACTCGTTCAGGGTGCAATTCTATACCTGCAGATTGCACAATTTTGGAAATGCAATGGACCAATGCCTATGTGCTTCAACACAGAGGCAAGGGGCTCAAAGGGTCTCACAGAGTTGCATTTAGAACCCTGGTTCCACAATGGTACTGTTGACAAGTATTCTATGACAAAGAGTGAGAGCTCCAAGACTGTCAGGTATTCCAAACTCTGCAATCAACACATGATGGAATTTGTCCTGCAGCTGAGCTGTCAAAAGGAATCTGCTTAACAATTGAGATTTGGAAGCCAAAGATAGCTGCTCTCTGGTAGCTGAGAACAACTGCTCTCCCAAGATCTCCATTCAAACCCACAGCTCCAAGTCTCTTCCACTGGAGCAGAAGCAAGAGTGTTCTTCCCACAGCACAGCACAGATGCAGGCGTGACAAGTACGGAGTGAAAGCTGTGGGGCTTGCTTCTCTAGCCCCCGTTCCAGAGGGGAAGATGGAACTCCACAGGACACACAACCCCCACACTCCCCATGACTCCATGTTAATTGGTTTGTCCAACCAAGACACCTTACTTTGTCTCAGCTATATGTTGCCTATTTATTTTCACTGTTGTTTGAAAGATGGTAAGTGAATGCAAAACACAGGATCATTCTCTCCCTCTGTCTACCACCCTGGTGTTCTCTAATCAGAGGGGAAGCAAGGCCTTGCATGAAGGGTGTTCCTCACTGAAGAAATGCAAGTAGGAGGAAGCACAAAAGAGAGATGGTATCCACAGAGCAGATACATATTCACTGTTTTCACAAGGCTGCAAAGGACAAAGCAGAGTGAAGAATCATAGACTGAAGAACCAGCAATCTCCAAACCCGTGAACTGACTTACTTGTATATGGAAACCACCTCAGACTGTAGGCAGGGAGGATAGACAAACATCGAGTTACCCATCGCAATTTCTCAGTATCTGAAGGAATTGTGGAGTACAAGAAAGGGGAGAGGCTTTTATAATTTGTATAGAGAGATGTCCCAGAAAAGGGTGCTCTGGTTAGAAGAAAAGAAAGAGACCAGTCGTGTGCTTTCCCAGCCACCGTGCCTGTTTGTGCAGACGTGCTGGTTTTGCACCTGCACTTCAGTCACCCGCCAGGGAACTGGCGGAGGCCTCAGAGGAACTTCCTGTGCTTGATGATGGCATACATCAGTCAAGAGCTGGCTAAAGATGGAAACACAGCTTCCCTGGGTCTGGACCTGAGGGTGCAAAGAGGTCTAGAGGAGAGGAAGAGTGAACCACACACAGAGCGGTTTCCTTTGTAGTCAAACCAAATAAACAGAACGCTGAGGGAATGGGCCATTTTTAGGTACTTGTAACATTTTGTACTTTGGTCCAGCTTTATGGCTATTTGAGTGGAATGCTTTCAATTCTCTAAACTTTGGGTTTTTATTTTTTTTTTTAATTTTATTTTATTTTTAAACTTTACAATATTGTATTAGTTTTGCCAAATATCGAAATGAATCCGCCACAGATGTACATGTGTTCCCCATCCTGAACCCTCCACCCTCCACCCTCCTCCCTCCCCATACCATCCCTCTGGGTCGTCCCAGTGCACCAGCCCCAAGCATCCAGTATCGTGCGTCGAACCTGGACTGGCGACTCGTTTCATACATAATATTATACATGTTTCAATGCCATTCTCCCAAATCTTCCCACCCTCTCCCTCTCCCACAGAGTCCAAAAGACTGTTCTATACATCAGTGTCTCTTTTGCTGTCTCGTACACAGGGTTATTGTTACCATCTTTCTATGGGTTTTTATTTTTTAAATGAAATGTTTACTTTCTACTCCAGGAATTTGTACTTTAATTTGATTTGCTAAGCTATACGAGAGAAAACTGAAGAACTTTAATGACAGTATCTTGTACCCAAAACATTCAAACTTATGTAAAGTGATTGATCAGGGCATACAAACACTAGTTCCACCCCCTCCAACAATACCAAGCCCTTGGATGGTTGAAGACTAATTTGCTGCAGGTAGAAACTATTACAAGCACCTTGGAGAGCAATTAAGGTGAAAATGTTCAAACCAAACAACACAGTAATTACATGTCTAGGTGCCTACCCTAGAGAAATTTTTGAACATATACATAAGGATGTTTGCTGCAATTTTCTTTTTAAATAATGAAAACTTGGAAACAGATATTATTTAAAGAGGGATAAAAATAATTAAGCTGCAGCATGTTCATATAATGAAACATTATATGGCAGTTAAAATGAAGACATACTATATATTGTCAATGGATATATACATTCAGAGAAAGAAATATATATATGGGCAAAGGAAAACATATCACCTTCAGAATAGAGGTCACCTTTGGGTTTCAACAATGTTTATCATGTTTTCTTTCTTTCTTAAAAATCCATGGTATTAAAAAAGTTAGCATTTGTTAAATGCAGGTGTTTATTATATATGTTTTTGCATATAAAAACATTTCACACACACACAAGAATAATTAACCAGGATAAACTAGTTTATCACATGACTGAGGAAAAAGTTATTAGAAGTTTGCTAGTTTTCATTCTTTAGAAATTTTAGAGAATGTCAATTTATTGGAAGCCAGAAAGTCCACCCTGGTAATTAAGTTTAAGACTTCTAACAATAACAGCCACTGTGGTAAACAGTATGGAGGCTTTTCAAAACACTAAAAATAGAACTACCGTATCAGCCAGCAACTCCATTCTTGGGGATATATCCAAAAGAACCAAACACACTAATTCAAAAAGATACATGCACCTCAATGTTCATGGCAACATTATTTATAATTTCTAAGATATGGAAACAACCCAAGTGTCCATCAACAGATGAACAGATAAAGAAGATGTGGTATACACACAACAGAATACTACTCATTCATAAAAAATAATGAAAATTTGCTATTTGCAACAACATGGATAGAACTTGCAGGGCATTACGCTAAAGTGAAATAAGTCAAACAGAGAAAGACAAATACTGTATGGTATCACTTACATGTGGAATCTAAAAAACACAACAATCTAGTAAATATAACAAAAAAGAAGCAGACTCACAGATACACAGAACAAACTAGTGGTTACCAGTGGGGAGAGGGAAGGGATAGGGACCAGGCTGGGAGGAGATTTAGAGGTACAAACTACTATGTATAAAATAAATTACAAGGATATACTGTATATCCCAGGGAATATAGCCAATATTTTATAATAACTATAAATGGAGTATAACCTTTAAGAATTCTGAATCATTACATTGTACACTTGTAACTTCTGCAGTATTACACATCAACTGTACTTCAATAAAAAGACTCCTAATAGTAACGGTATCTGCTATTTGTTGAAACATTCTTTTATTATTTCCTCAACACTGACATTTTGTTTTATTACCTTAGTTTCAGAAATCATACAGCTAGAACACACTATTAGATTATAATGCTGCAACTTTGAACAAATTTTGCTACTGAGCAAAGAACTTGTAAATCCAGTTCATTTTGACCTAATAAGTTACTCATTTGTGAATACTGACTCGTTTAATGGAACCTCTTGATGTTGTGTACTACAAAGGGACTTTCTCCCATTGCAAAAATAACAGTTGCAATGTTGTCATCTACAAGTATTCTTTAATTGTTTTATGTTGAAAACTGAAGATATTTACTAACCACTTGCCTTTGGCAATCCACTCCATTACTATTGCCTGGAAAATCCCATGGACTGAGAAGCCTGGTAGGCTACAGTCCATGGGGTTGCAAAGAGTCAGACACGACTGAGCGACTTCACTTCACTTGCCTTTTCTAGGCCACAAAGAAGGAAGCTTAATTTTATTTAACAACACAGCTTGACCCACATACATGTCCACTCCCCAGAACCTAAGTAGTGTTCACGATTGCTTGCCAGGCAAGCCCAATGATGTGAGCATCTCCACTGGTTACCCAAGGTCAGCAGGGACTGAGTGCTGCAGTGGCATGTGGGTGAAAGTAAGAAGGAAGTGGAGTGGAATTTGACTTCCTTTTCACCTCCATCATTCAAGACATAAATTAAGGATGCTCCTGAAATCAGATTCAGGGTTCTACTCAGAAGTTAAGGGACAGCCCCATTGATCAGTAAGGCAAAAAATCCCTAGAACGTCTTAATTAAATGGGGACCCTCTTTAACAATTTCTAACACTCACAATAAAGACTTTCTTGGTCTCTTCCCTTATCTTCACAATGCACCCTCCTACCTTATTATCTCTACCTTGAAATGTCCTGTGAGAAACTAAGGGAGAGGCGCTGTTCTAAGAAACCCAGGTATCGTTATTTATGAATATGGACCTGAATCCCTGGCTAGCATGAGTGTGAACGAACAGAAACTCAGTCCATACCATTATTTCAATTACTATCACCATCACTGACATTATCAGTGATAACATTAACATTGCCATGCCCCAAGTTCTCTGACAACTTCAAAACCGTATTTTCTCAATTTTCACAACAATTTTATGAATTTGACCTCATTGTATAGAGAGGAGAGAAATGAGCTGTTAAGAAATATGCCCCAAGTCACACAGCTAGCTAATAAGTGGGGTACCCTTCCTTCTCAGATTACCCTTTAGATGGACTTTAACTATGCAAAGTCTTTCTTACAGTTATTACTTGGCTTCTATTAATGAGGGAAAAAACAGAGTCAGTCACACTATGCTGAAGTTTAGAACAACTGTGAGGGACAAAATTTAGGAAACCTTCAGGCAGATCCATTAATGGAAAAACTGTTGGAGCCAATCCACCCCAAGGGAGGCGGGGAGTCCTCTCACTGGTAGTATCTCTAGACTGAAAAACAGAGAACTCTACAGAACTGGAGGGCTACACCCCAACAGAAGAATCCATAAACTGTTCACTCACTTCACCAAGTACCAAAGAAGAAAGATAGATATGCTTTGGTTCATTCTATGGTCAAGCTTGTTCTCCACTTCTTCATTGAGCTGAGTCAATGTTAATGACAACACAAACTTTGCGTTCAGGACCATCTGGACAGCCCACAGCAGGAGTGGTAGCAGGCACAGCTAGAATGATAGAACTGGTAACACTGGAGGAAAAACGGCACCCAAATGATATTATTAGACAAAGATTATAGGAAGAGGAGATAAGTAAATCCTCGTGAACCACCTGCCTTTGACAGGGATACAACTTTGGTTTAAGGGCTGCCAGAGACGGAGAATCCATGACTTTTGGACTCCAATTCTAAAAACTGGTGTTCATTTTGATAGCATTGGCTTTTGTAACAGAAAGAAAATAAAGACAGAAAATGGGGCATTGGCCATGAGATTATGCTACTTAGGGGAGAAAGGGCCATGAGAAACAGTTTCCCTTCAGCAGACTTCTCGGCAGAAAGCTGAGGCCATCTCATCAGGACCAAGAGTCACCATGCTTTCAGTCACTGCTTAAAGAGATAAATGGTATTGAAAAATTCTGGGTGGTTTACAGATTCACCTTTGTTTTAATCCTCCCAAGGAAGAGTAAATAAATAAAGGGCCCTTGAGCTAAAGATAAAAAAAAAAAATGCCAGAGTTGTCTTGACAACACAAGCACTGGTTATACTTTAAATGATATTTATTTTTCCTCCTAATTTCAAAGAGAAATATGAAGTGGCTTTGCAATGTTCAAGTTGTCTAGGCTGAGCCAACTGCCTACAGGCTTCAGGGAGGGCAAGCCACAAGAGACTCTTATGGGGAAGATGTGCAGGGTGGCAGTGAAGCAGAGGCCATTTTGTAGTTTATAGGCACTGTCCTTACCAGCTGGCTCACCTCATTGGTGTGAATCAGTAGGCAGGTATACAACTGCTCCACCTTCCCCTGGATCCTCCTCCAGCTTCTCCTTGGCCAGGGGTGTATGTGTGTTTGTATGAGTGCGCACGCGCATGTGGGTGTTGAACTCCATGACTAATGGCTCAGGCTTCTGCAGGACACCCAGTCCAGGGTCAGCCAGTGGGACCTGCCACATGAGTCAGTCTGTCCCTGTGGACTCCAGCCTGTCCTTGTTCCCTTCTCTTTACATCCACCCTCCCTCCCAATTGCCTGCTCCAAGGACATAAAGCTCCAGCATTAGAAGCAAAGACAGTAGCTTTACAGGAAGTGCTTAGCTAGTTTCTGTGATTACATTAAGGGTTGATCTCTTTGCATGTGATTTCCCTCAGCATGTGTTTTCCTCAGCAGCCTTGCTTTTCTGACTGAAACCTGACAAACTATACATGTTTTTTAAAAAGAGAAATTCTATTTTTACCATCAAAAAAAAAAAACAAAACAAAAAACCCTTATCCCAAGGTAGGAGTGAGAATAATGACTATTAGTACATTTGGGAAATATTTGTATAAAGAAAAAAATAAATCAAAATAAACCACCCATAATCCCACCAAACAACAGTTTCTGTCTGTCTACTTCTATAGATATAGAAAGTTTCTTTTGCATATTTTTGATGGTACCAATTACAGTTTTATTTCTCTTGTTAAACCTTCATTTCATTCTGAGCAATTTCCCAGGTCTTCAAAATTTCTTTGAAAGCATGACTTTTCAGTGGCAGCAAGATAATGTTATGGTTTCATCCTATAATATAATCATCTCCCTCTACGTTGTTGACCATCACTGGCTTTCAGAGACAACACTGCAAAGAACACCCCACACATAGTTCTTGGCCTGTATCTTTCTTTCATCACTACCATGAGATCAACTCCTGGAAGATGCATGTTCCAGACTCTGGATACATATTATCAAATTATTTTGGCCACCATCTTTAGATCTATCAGCATCTCATACTTAGGCCAATGTTCAAAACATTTATTAACAGTATAACCTGGGTATCAGTGAATTGGAACTAATAATACAATGTGGGAACAGAGTCCTGCTGTCCCCTACCTGTCTTGCCAGGAGTTAGCCCTCGAGTCCCTGAATCATGAAGGAAGACTGGTTGGCCCTTGCGGGGAAGGTCAGATTGTCAGGAGAGTTTTTATTGGGAGGGCTTGAGGCAGCTGCTCTTTACCAACTAGAACTGGCCATATTGTGACAGACACCACAGTTTCACTGCTATGGACACTGCGTGAATAGCCTGAGTTGGTGTTTTCACTTGACCTCTCTGGGTTGAATAAACCTCAGTTATTTCAATCTTCCCCTCAGTGTCTTCATTTTTCTAAAGCTTAAGCCTCTCCATTGATTTCCTAACAAGCTCTAGAAACTGTGTTTAGTAAAGATCAGATTACCCAACAGTCTAAACTTGACCTTTTAGGCACTGGCAGAACGGACAAAGAACAAAGTACAAGTGAAGAGGGAAACTGTACAGTGTGTGTGAACATAGCTCAGCTGTTGGAAAAGGAGCCCGTTCTAGATGATGGGATGAAAGCATGACATCAGCTCCCTTGCTGGCATAGCCCTGGAAGTGGTCACGGTGATGAAGGACCTGTGTCTCCATCACACACGAACACCCCAAGGCTTGGAGGCTCCTTCCTCTGTGCCCTAGAGTCTGCTTACCTTAGAATGGAGCTTATGGAAAGACCTGGCAGTTATTTGAATTCATCTGCTTCTACCTGGACCATCCACTCCAGCAAGGAAATCTGACTTGTTTAATCACGTT
Organism: Bubalus bubalis; assembly: GCF_019923935.1. Lineage (NCBI taxonomy): Eukaryota > Metazoa > Chordata > Mammalia > Artiodactyla > Bovidae > Bubalus > Bubalus bubalis. Next base: position 31,777,646 of record NC_059167.1, read on the forward strand.
CAGCATCTAGCCAATATTCTGCCCCAGATACTCAGTACACATCAGGGTGACACACAAACCAACTAGCCCTTTGCCAACTGCACTGCTTCACTGGCTGAAACACCAGATCTGCAAAGCTTGTTGTTTTTTCACTGCTTCAGTCTGGAATTAAACACGCATCCTCACCTCTCACAGCCCGGGAATATGTAAACAAGGCAGGGAGTTTCAGAACCTAGTGATACCCACTCTCCTCCAGTTACTGTGCTTCCCTCATGTATTCTCAGAGAAGCAGAGTCAGAAAAACAGGCCAGTCTTATTTCTGATCATTTTTAAGTCTGCCACATTCTGTAACCTCTTAGCACTTAGGACCACAAAGCTCAACTGGAATCCATTATCAGGGTGAAAACTCAAAGGTAGGAGACCAAACCAGGTATTTCTAAAGAAGTCCAGAAACAGTTACAGATACCTAGTTTTCTCTCTCTCCCAAATCTCCGACATCTAGCAAAGTGGGCACCTGAAAACCTAAGGCTCATTCTGCTGAATATTCAAATAATTACGGTAAAGAAGGACCATGTTAGTCGCTCAGTTGTGTCCAACTTTGGGACCCCATGGACTGTAGCCCATCAGGCTCCTCCTCCAGGCAAGAATACTGGAGTGGGTTACCATTTCCTTCTCCAGAGAAGAGGAGACCTAACTTATCCCTCTTTGCTTTCCATCAGGAGACTGGCAACAACCAGACCATTAACATATCAACATTCCACTTCCTTGCTGTACAGCTGGTTTGTTTGACAGTCCTGTAGAATACTGATGGTTCCTTTGTCTTTAATTCCACTACTAGCATGTTCCCTTAAATCCCTGTTTTGATCAAACCACTTCCTCCTTGTGCTCTGAATGCATCTGAAAGATCCTTATGACCATTCACAATGCATTGCTTTTTTTGTGTATGTGGTAAAGGAGAATTCCTTCTTGTGGAGCAGACTGGGGAAGTGATCCAATAAGGATATGCAAACCAAATAAAGGAAGTGAATGAAAGGTACCAGGAGAATTCTCAGCCACTTTTCCTTGATGTCTTCTGAACATGCCTAGCACCAGATCAGCACTTCCCACAAAGCTGAAAGGCTCAACTGCAGCCAAGTTAGACAAGGTTCTTGAGTGATTTAATTAAACCAGAGTCAAACAAACTCAGCAACACAGCAAAAACTCACCTTCTCCAAAGCAGACCTCAAAAGATACAGAAATGTAATATGGAGAATCCAGAGCCATTTACTTAAGCCTTGGCTTAGGGATCAGAAATGCATGGAGGAAACATTAGGTGCAGTCGTCAAATTCTGATCTTTGCCTCAAATATCTGATGTTACTACAGCTCACAGCTTCTAATTCCATCCACGGACTTTGTGAACTCTGAAGCTCGTGGAGAGGGAAAAAGCATTTTCTGGACACTTTGAAGGACTGGTTAAGTGACACAAGTACTGCAACTGCTCCTGTGAAGAAGTGTGACTCAAGAAGATTTCTGCCTGGGCTGGTAAGACTGCTGTCGCCATAAGACAGTGTGTATACCATCTTAGTTTCTCCTCTCTGAAGACCTTACTCCTTACTTTTCCCAGGCTTTAAAAATCATGTTAACAATAAGCAAATACAGCATGGCCAGATGCCTTTCGTGGTCAGATGGTTCATTGTTTAAAAAGCTTCAGTTTAAAATCCAAAAGATTGTTAACAGATGCAGTTTCTGGCCGAAGACTGGGAAAAACCTCACTTAAACAAAAGAGCATGTTGTGATTGGAACTAAAAAGGGAATTACCTTTAAAGATAAGAACCACAAACATTTCCTATTTGAAAATACCCCCAGCTCCACCAACAGAGCCTTTCCTTGGACCTTTCGTAAAAGTTAAAAAAAATTGACAGTGGACTGCTGCATACGACAAACCACGGCTGACCAAACCCCTCTAGTCATTTTTACAGATTTGTATGGACTTTCAACAAGGCCGCAACATCCATCTCTTGCTCTCCCCCCGGATTACTTAATTAGGCAAAATTCCAATTAATTTCTTTCCAATTCTTTTAGCCCCAGGAACACTTTTGCAGCTTTCGTTTTGGCTCTGGAAATGGGTTTTCAACCAGAGGACTCGGATAAAGCTGTTTGAGAAATGAACACAGAGCTTGATAAGCAGATAGCCACTGCTGGGACTCAAGTCTCTATTGGATGGAAAAGAGCCACTTGGCCGAGGAAGGCCAGGCCCCATCTTCAGTTCCCAGTGCCGTTTGTCTCCACAACTGCTGTGCACTTTTATGCAGAAAGCCTGCGTTTCCCCAGCTCTGTTTCTGTTGGCGCTCGTGGGCCCTTACTCTATGGCTTCACTATGTGTGAGAACATCTATGATGCTCTGAGTTCTAATCTTGAAAGATGGAAAGTCTGAAGGGGCCATGGGGGTGTAGCTTTCCCTTGGCCTGAGAAATGGATGTGGTCAGGCTTGCTGGTGACAAGTCTGATTTGAAAAGGCTATACCCAAGAGATGGTCCAAGGAAAACAGTCTGTTCTTGGTGGTAAGGATGGCCACTGTGGGCTCCCTTCTGAGAATGGGCAACCCATTTTGAAGGAAGCAAGGTTCTCTGAAGAGGGCCAAGCATCGGGCCTTTTTCTTGCAAAGGGTTTTGTGTTCTCCTATTCTGTTATTTCTCTATTTATTACAGGGTACCAAAAGGTCAGTTGTAGACCCAAAGCACAGCATAGTTTTAACAGTCTGAGAAGCTCTAATCAATAAAATCCTCAGTCAAGCCATTTTAAAGTTGCGCAGATCTATAAACTCCCAGGATTCTCCAAAGAGTTAAGATGGCTTTTCCACTCAGTCACACTATTGCTAAGTCATAAAGGGAATCCAAGCTGCTGGAATGAAGCTAACCGGAAAACTGCTTTCCCAAAGATCTGCACAATTGGGCCAGGTACTCGCAGGAATAACCCATCCGTCAGGAAATGGGATTCTGAGGCCAGTGGCCACATCTACATCCACTCGCCTACAAAAAGCCAACCCCACCACGCACATAGGAGACAAGGTCTGAAAGAGGATTTGATAGGCCAGGAAATTGAAAAATGAGCAGCAGCTGTGAGGCCGAGGTCGTTTCTATCCTCCAGGGCTTGCCGTTTCTAATCTAAGGGGCAGTAGTTTCCATGATTAACTTTCAATTGCCGTCAAGGGTGTAATAAAATCTGGGAAAGAAGAAAACTTTCCCTTCGGTAAGCTGCTCCCATTCTCCTGCCCCTTCCTCTCCTCTAATGCATATTCTCAATCCCACTTCACATTGTTTCCTAATTTTGAGAAAAAAATCTGTGCTCGTTTGAGCCAAAATAGACAATGTCCTCTGTGTACTCAGGCACTTAAGGATTTTTCTTTCTCAGTTGTAGGGGCCAGGTCTTGAAGGCAGCTGCCTGAAAAGTTGTCTTGTTTTCAAGACCATTCAACATTATTACTATCAGAACCGAGCACATTTTAATTTTCATTAAAAAATTTTTCCATTTAAAATCTCTTTCCTGAGCGACGACCCATCAGTTTGCCAGAAGAGAGGTCTTCCCATTGGTAAGATGTTCACAGAGAGAAAGAAGAGGACACACTCATTCACAAACACATCTTACTGGTTACCACTGCATTAGGAACCCTTAATGCTTGACATGATCTAAGTGGCTCAGAAGTTATCTTAAGAGGCTACAGTTGGACACATCTCTCAGCAAAGACCCTTGGAACAAAATCCCACATGTAGTTTTATCAATTACAATAGTTCACATGGAAAATCAAATGTGCTTTACTTTGTTTGAGAGGTAGGTATAAACCCAACAACTCAGTGGTTCATTCATCATACCTTCACTTCCAGGTATCAGATGCTGGTGTTACAAGGGTTATAAAGCCTGGTAAGAGAGGAATACAGGAAGGTTCACTGCTGGAGAGACGCTCCCAGGACGGGGCATGCCAATTACACAAGGCAGCGTGGTGCGGGGGTGGGAACCAGGGGGGCAAATGGAGGTCCTCCAATGCATCCTAATCCACTAAGGAAAGGTTTCCCTGGCTGATACTGTGTCTTCTCAAGATACTGGATTGTTATAGCTTGTTCCAGTTTCTTTGCTTCCAGAGGTGAGTAATCCAGCACCCACTCTGGTTGGAGAGGTATCGTTTCCCTTAGGAACCAGCCCTGCCCTTTCTGCTTCCCTGTCTTGATGTAAGTCTCCCCTAGAACAGATAGGAAAGTGGCAAAAACTGGCCATGAACACAAGTGGTTCCAAAAATGGGTGAGAGAACAGTCGCAGAATCTGCCACCGTGTTTGAAAGATGGCAGGTTGAGCTTTACTGTGGGAGATACAGTCCATGGGTGGTGCCTAGTGCCACGGAGGCTAGAGAAGAGAGTTAAGTACTTTCTCTACCCCATGAATTCCTTTCTCTCCTCCTCCAAAGGTACCAGAATCCCCAGCTTTTACGTGCAGATGACCACCCAGAATAAGACAGCATTCCTGGCAGGGGGGTGTGGCCATGTAGCTAACAGTGGGATGTGAGGGAACTCAGGTCTGGGACTCCCGATGTGGCCCTAAGAGTGGGGGTGGGGAGCTGCGCCTTCCCCGTTTCCTCCAGCCCCAGTTTGGAACCTGAAATGGATGGACAGCCACTTCATACCACGAGGACAAGGCCACATCTTAGAGATGGTCAAATGGCAAGTTGTTCGAAGGTAGTCCCAGAGAGCGGGGAAAACTGCAGCTGTGAAACCACAATGCTGGTCCTCACCTACCTACATACAAACTTTCATGTAAAGGGCAAGTTTTGGAAAAACACGTCAACCTTCTGTGAGCTGATGTTATTTAGGGGTCTCATACACAAGGTTATGAATAATGGTGTGAGGTGAGGGGGTTGCAATGAAGTGTTGATAAAATCAACATCCGAGGAGCTGGCCCTTTACCACATGTAGTGCTAAGGCCACAACTGGGCACATTCAATCTGGTTTTTACATTATAAAGAACTGCCTGAAGTCTGGTGGTGAAATGGGAGAGCAAAGTTCATCAAAACAATGATAATTTTCCAGTTAACCATAATCATCATGAATATCTTACCTTTTTCTTGCTACAGTATATCTGCCATTTTTTCTCTGCTGGAAGTGCAAACATGGCTTCCCTGTGTTTGTCTGTGAGGTCAAGTTCATCCTGAGAAGACAAATAATAATAATTATTTTACAAATTAACCGTTATTCCTATAAGGGAAGTTTTATCAGCATCACCAGAGTGAGAAAACAAAGCCAACACGTATTCAAATGAACTTACGAAAGACCAAGAAGCTGCTAAGTGCCAGTGTCTGTTACCAGCATTAAGAAAGCAGGTCCCTGGCCTTGGGCTGGGCACCCAGTGCAGCCCTACACTTACCGAAGGGTGGGGAAAGCAGGCTGGGCACGGACAGAGTTGTCCTGGACCAATGTGTACTGCTACAGAGGGCCCATAGAACATTAAAGGTCTTTAAAGCTCCAGAGTTTGGAAGGATTTACTCATTTTACAGATGAAGGACTGGTAAGGATGGCCCTACAAACACTGACAACTGGGATGGGCCCTGAGGGACATAATGAGATGGGCAGAAGAAGAAAACCACGGGTTGGGATGTGGTAATGAATTAGAGTATCTAGGGGACACTGACCAGCTTAGCTGAAGCACTGGTTTATGCAAAGAACCATCAGATAAAAGCTTTGGGAGGTAAGGAGTGACTCTGTGGACAATCTTCAAGGCCAGATTAAGGAGTTTATTTTCTTGACCAAGAAGAGCCAGTGAAGGTTCTGAGAAAGGGAGTGACATCTGTATCATCAATATTTATTCAGTACTTCAAATGTCAAGCACCGTGCAGTCATTTTCTCATTTAGCTCTCATAATAACCCTGAGTTCCACTCATGATCACACCCACCTTGTATTAATAATACTTGTTGTAATACAGCTGGGGGAAGTTTTGGCAGAAGGTTGAGTAAGCAACCTGCTCAAAGACCACATATGCCTGGTAAATGATGGGGCTTGGAGTTTAAGCCTAGAGCTGTCTGACTCCTGAGCCCAGACTCTCAGTCTCTCAGATCAGTGTCTGGAAACATTAATTTTATAGTGGTGTGCAGCGTAGATTGAACACTGAGGGAAGGCAATTTATGAACATCTATAACTAATGAACAACAATGAGATAATGACTATAAAGTGCAGAGGGAACAGTTCTTGGCATTTAATAACTCATTCCATGGTCAACATTATTATTGGTATTGAGCACCTGGTACAATTTTATTCCTATAGGGAAGTTGAATCTAGTTAAGAGCGGGAGATTGATGGGTGTGAGACATATTAAATTACTATAAATTAAGGCACAATAATAAGGTTCAGCTAACTGAGGCATATAATGCAGCTCTACCACTCGTGGGGCTCCCATCTTACAGTTCTGCCTCTGCTGGATCATCAAGTGCTATCATTACTTCCTTGAAAAAAAGCTCACATTTTCCCTTTGTTTTGTTTCCAGTGAAGCCACCCAAACTTATGCCGTAATCACCTCTGCCTTGGCTCTGGCACCAGCCTCCCCAGTTCCTTCTCACCCTTCTGATCCTTGCTACATCATGACCACTGACGCGTTACGCCAGTGATCCTCAGACTTGAGTGAGCAATGGAATCACCTGGAAGGTTCCTTACATCACTGATTGCCCAGTGTTGAGGACTGAGAAAGTGGGAGGAAGTACAAAATGTCATTAGTTTCACACTGCCTGCAAAATTAATTATACATCCCTCAGCCAGTCTTTTGAGGTCTTCCATTTATAACCCCAACTTAATTGCCAGGCTTATTTCTCATTATCCCTTTTGCCCTGATCTTGTTAACCCCTGCACCTCCAGGGCCTAGACACACAAGGTCTGATACATGCTGGCTGCCTGGGAAAATTCATCTCATTAAGCCTCTGTTTCCTCATCTCCAGGATGGGCCTATCATTTCAGGGCTCTGTGAGGATTTGCAACATCAACTCAGGTAGTAATGCCTGGCACAGGGAGGGGCAAATGTACTGTGGTTAGTTCTCTCATCTTTAAAAAAGATGCTATTTTCTTTTAAGAGCAAGGTAAGCGGTTAAGTCACTAAAACACACACTCAGACACTAACCACTAGAAACTAGTTAAGAATTTCAACAATGTAAAACCAAGGAAGGAATAAAAAATATTTACAGAAAATTCCATTATAAGGGAACATGTTAAAAATGTTAAAATTTTGTTATGCAACTGTTATATACATATATGAAATAATTATTTTTTCCCCTTTCTTCCCTTTTTAATTTCCTGTAAGTTATACCTGTTCTCATCTACTGATGAATAGGAGGATATGGCAACATAAAGCACTTCCCAACAATTAGGGTTTTCTTGGGGAGGGATTGTGGAGTCAGGTCAGTTATTCAAATAGCTCAATAATATGGTGCTTAGTTTGGGGAAAAGGGTTGTGATTTGTGAGAGAAAAGTGAAAGTGAAACTCGCTCAGTCATGTTTGAGACTCCATACAATCCATGGAATTCAGCAGGCCAGAATACAAGAGTGGGTAGCCATTCCCTTCTCCAGAGGATCTTCCCAAACCAGGGATCGAACCCAGGTCTCCCACATTGGAGGTGGATTCTTTCCCAGCTGAGCCACAACAGAAACTCAAGAATACTGGGGTGGGTAGCCTATCCCTTTTCCAGGGGATCTGCCCGACCTAGGAATCAGATTGGGGTCTCCTACATTGCAGGTGGATTCTTTACCAGTTGAGCTACATGGGAAGCCCTGATTTGTGAGAGAACAGTGCTATTAATATTGTATCCTTTACTACACTGCATTACTGTTTTTCCTAACTGAGCAGAGGTGTGAAGAAACATGTGAATCCTAAAAACCTCGAAACTCACAGCAAAAAGTATTAATATTACTATATTTTGCTGTTAGAGTTAGAAAACTTCTGCTTCTGCTGAGACACAAATGACCAATTTTGAATTGAGAAGACATGGTTGAATTAGAACTTTAGAGCAGATGGCTTCATGCAAGGAGAGAATTTCCATAAAATAATTAAAAATTGCTATAGGCCCTCTAGGCTTCCCAGGTGACTCACCGGGTAAAGAATTTGCCTGCCAATGCAGGAGATGCAGGTTTGATCCCTGGGTCGGGTGGATCCCCTAGAGGAAGAAAGGGCAACCCACTCCAGTATTCTTGCCTGGGAAATCCCATGGACAGAGGAGCCTGGCGGGCTACAGTCCATGGGGTCACACAGAGTAAGACACAACTGAGCATGCACACACTTAGGCCCTCTGGATGTAATGTGGGATTACAGTAAGACAATAGGAAGGAATACATGGATAGTGGTAATGGTAACAGCTAACAATTCGGACACGACTGAGCGACTTCACTTTCACTTTTCACTTTCGTGCATTGGAGAAGGAAATGGCAACCCACTCCAGTGTTCTTGCCTGGAGAATCCCAGGGACGGGGGAGCCTGGTGGCTGCTGTCTGTGGGATCACACAGAGTAGGACACGACTGAAGTGACTTAGCATAGCATAGCATAACAATTACTGAGCACTTTCTGTGTGCTTAGTAGCAATGTTTTTATGGATTAATTTAGTTTATCCTCATAATAATCCTATAAAGTGGGTAGTAGTATCCCACTTTCCAGGAAACTGAAACAGACAGATTCAATAGCCTGTTCAAGGTAACACAGCTAGTAAATGGTGGAGGAGGAACTTGAGGCTAGACTGTCTGGTTCCAGATCCCATGTCCTTAACCACTAGCCTGTTCATTCTGTTGATCACTCAACAGGTGGGGAGAACCATGACACTGACGTCAGTAGGAAAAACACACTGTTGAGCTGCACTGGCGGCCCACTGGGTCTGCTGAGTGTCTATTTACACAAAGAGGGAGACTTTGTTGTCAGATACCCCTGAGTTCCAGGTCTGGCTGTTATGGATTATGTAACATTCAAGCATCTACTAAATTTAGGCATTTTAGGTGCAGGGAATAGAAAGGTATCACAGAGCTCATATGCTTGAAGGGGCAGAATAGAAATCAAATAATCACAGGATCCCAGGGACGAGCACACAGAGTTGAGCTGCCAGAGGCCATTTGCTACGGGGAGTCATGGGGCAGGGAAGGCTGTGATTGAAGTGAGACCTGAGAAATGAATAGAAATTAAATAGGTCAAAAGCATCACAGACAGTGAACAGCAGCCTTGCAGGCAGGCCACTGTGAACGTTCGTCTTTATCATAAGAGCAATCAGAGGTCACTGGCAAATCTGAGCAAGGAGGGGTGACATGGATTAAATAATAATTGGGAGTGCCTAGGCACAATGCCCAGAGTGTAATGAGACCCCCACCCCTCCATTCCAAAAGTTTCTTTGCTCTGACTCACTCTGGTTTAATAATATGGCTTGAAACAAGCCTGCAAGATTGGAAGAGACTATCACACAGCCTTAGAGATCAATCAACACCTACTCCATGTCCTACCCATTCCAGGACCATGGCCAGACATTACAAAGGATGCAAAGATGAATAACAGACCCCAATTGCATGGAATTTAGATTCCAGTTAGGAAGACGAGATGATAGAAGGCTTCAACAATTCTTCTTCTTCTCAGGATAAAGTCCAAATTCCTTAGCTGGTAGGTAGGGCCCTTCATGATACGGCCTTTGCTGACTTGCCCCACCTCACCTCCTCCTCCCCCAGCAGCCAACTTTCAGCACTTGGGATCACAAGTTGCCCATTTCTGAAACCTTTTTCCAAACAGTCCTTCCCACCATATCTAAGAATGAGTCCCATTTATCTAAGCTTTGGAGGCTTCCCTGATAGCTCAGTTGGTAAAGAATCTGCCTGCAATGCAGGAGACCCCGGCTAGACTCCTGGGTCGGAAGATCCTCTGGAGAAGGGAAAGGCTACCCTACAGTATTCTTGAGCTTCCCTTGTGGCTCAGCTGGTAAAGAATCCGCCTGCAATGCAGGAGACCTGGGTTCGATCCCTGGATTGGGAAGATCCCCTAGAGAAGGGAAAGGTTATCCACTCCAGTATTCTGGCTTTTACAAGGTATCTAAGCTTTTACAAGCTATCTAAGCTTTTACAAGGGATCAGTTGTCCCCCAGGCAGCCTACCTGACTTACCTTGGTGGGTGGGGGTACCCCTCTCTGCTCTCCCACTAACCTTTTGGCATTAATCACATTGCTGCAGTTATCACACTTGCATTAATCACAATCACATTGGCATGTCTGACTCCCTTCCTAGACTCATCTCCAGACAGCAGGAATGAAATTTGTTTTATTTATCTTTGCATTAGTTGCCAGGACCCAAAACAATATCTGATATATAGTTGGACTGAAGAAAAAACTAAGGTGAGGGCAGGTGGGTATCTGAAAAGGAGGGAGAGGGGTTATTATGGGACATAGCAAAGATCAATGCATTTCAATAATTCAAACCCATCCTCCCTTCCTTTTTTTTTTTTTGCAGTAAGATGGTGGCACTAATGGTAAAGAACTCGCCTGCCAGTGCAGGAGACATAAGAGATTTTAGCCTGGTGGGCTACAGTCCATAGGGTCGCAAACAGTCGGAAGCGACTTAGCACCCATGTACGCAGAGTAAACAATTTTTGTTTTGGCAAAGGTATACATTGAAGTTTTTTGCACTTTAACCTTTAGAAACTGATTGTACCATTTTACTCTCCCACCAGCAACATATAGCAGTTTGGGTTACTCCACATCCTCACAAACATTTGGTACTATATCTTTAAAATTTTAGTCATCCTAGGGCTTTCCATGGAGAAGGCAATGGCACCCCACACCAGTACTCTTTCCTGGAAAATCCCATGGACGGAGGAGCCTGGTGGGCTGCAGTCCACGGGGTCGCTAAGAGTCAGACACGACTGGGTGACTTCACTTTCACTTTTCACTTTCATGCACTGGAGAAGGAAATGGCAACCCACTCCAGTGTTCTTGCCTGGAGAATCCCAGGGACGGCGGAGCGTGGTGGGCTGCCGTCTATGAGGTTGCACAGAGTCGGAGACGACTGAAGCGCCTTAGCAGCAGCAGCAGGGCTTTCCAGGTGCTGCAAGTGGTAAAGAACCTGCTTGCAAACCCAGGAGACATAAGAGATGCAGGTTAGATTCCTGAGTCAGGAAGATCCCCTGAAGAAGGGAATGGTTACTCACTCCAGTATTCTTGCCTGGAGAATCCCATGGACAGAGGAGCCTGGTGGGCTATAGTCCACGGGGTCACATAGAGTCAGATACCACTGAAGTGACAGCACAACTTACGTGAAGTGGTACCTCAATGCAGTTATAATTTGCATTTTCCTGATGACACCTGATGCTGAGTATGCCTTGTGACAAGTTCACATGACATTCACACATATTCTTTTTTGATATATCTATTCAAATCTTTTGCCCTCTTATGGGTTGCCTGTCTTATTGTTGCAAAACATGTCCTTTGGCAGAGGTATGTACTGCTAGTATTTTGCCTTACCTGTGCCTTTTTATTTTGTTAAGTCTATTTTGATCACTAAGCATTTTTTATGCAATACAACTTCATAATATTTTTTCTTTTATTAAAGTTAGTGCTTTTTATTTTCTGTAAGAAATCTTTGCAAGCTGCAGATAAAACAAAACAAAACTCTATGGTTTCTTATGGAAGCTGCAACCCACTCCAGTACTCTTGCCTAGAAAATCCCGTGGATGGAGGAGCCTGGTGCAGGCTACTGTCCATGGGGTTGCAAAGAGTCGGACACGACTGAGCGATTTCACTTCACTTCAGCTTTAGCTTTACCTCCTATGTCTGAATCTATACTCTATTTCACAGACACTACTCCTGGGGTCGTTCTTTGGTTACAAAAGGGATGGACTGCTTTTGGCTACTTTCTTTTTCAGCTACTTGCACTCATTTAGATACCCTGCTAGGCAAGCTGGGGAATGAAAACACAATTGATGAAAGGAGGAAAAAGAACAGAGTATAAACTAATTTGAAATTATCTCATACATTAGTTTCTTCAAAATTACTTCAAAGTAATATTATAAGAGATTTTTCATTTTGATAATTCAAATACTGAAAGAGGCAATCATGGAAAACAAAACAATTAGGATCACAGCATCTCAGATAGTATCTCTTTACATGAATTTTTAAAGAAAAAAAAGTCAATCTATGGAAGTAGAAAGGAGATCAGTGGTTGCTTGGGGCCAGAGGCAGCAACAGAGATTAACTGCAAATGGACCCAAGAGGAGATAAGGTGATGAAATTATTCTAGAGCTGGATTGTGGTGATGACTGCAAAACTATATAAATTTACTAAAATGCATTGACCTGTACACTTACAAGGGGTCAATTCTACAGCATGTAAGTTATATCTCAATCAAGTTCTTAAAAAACAAAAATCAAGCCTGGTTGATGGAGCCCCAGGAAAACAAAAAATTTCAGAATAGAGAAAATGGGCCGAGTGTACATAGTAAGGGAAGATCATTCTGGTTGAACAGTTAACTAAAACAAGGAATCTATTTAGAAAAGAAACATTGGGAAAAAATGTATGAAGAGGCAGGAAAGGGAAAAAGTGAACCTCTTTAGAGTAAGTGGTTCAATTTGAGAAATGTTACAACTTAAATACAGTTTCTGTTTGAAACCATGATCACTTCCATGAAATATTCTTGTCCTTCCCTTGAAAAGTATGTAGGCTCCAGTAGTATGTATTCCATTTAGACCAAGAGTTGGGCAATGTTTCCCCCAATGTCCCTTAAAATTAAATTAGGTGATAGGTTAATATAACAATTTAAGTCCTGAAGAAACTTTTCAGTGTTTTTTGTTTCTCCTGAGTAGTGATCTAGAGAAGAGTACTGGCCTTCTGTGGGTTAATAGTCAGGTTTTTCACTTGTTCAATAGTCCTATCCAACTATTTGAGACCCCATGGACTACAGCACTCCAGGCTTCCCCTCCTTCACTATCTCCCGGAGTTTGCTCAAACTCAAGTCCATCGAGTCAGTGATGCCATCCAACCATCTCATCCTTTGTCGCCCCCCCCTTTTCATCTCCTCTTCCCCTCAATCTTTTTCACTAAGATTAACAAACAAATGTATTTAGCACAACCCCAAGAAACATCCTGGTTGCTTCTAGATCACCTTCTAACCTCTCACCTTACTCTCCCCACCCCCAATTTTTGCAATCTGGCTATGTCAGATATTGTTTTGAGGGCTGGCAATTAATCCAAAGATAAACAGAATAAATTTAGTTCCTGTTACTATACCTTAGACTGAGATGGCCTAGCTCCTTTCATTGGCCAAATAATTTTATTTTTTCCATATTATTCCTTCTTGGATAGGGCTTTAAAAGTTAAAGGAAAATGATTTAGTGAATGGTAAAGAAAGAAACATCTGCACCAAGAATCATTTTTCTCCACAGAAAGTGCAAGTTTCTTAAAAATGGAAACCAACAAAGGCTTTTCTTCTGTGGGAAGATACCAATTATGTTTTTCATATCTTTATAAAACACTTATTTCCTATATTTTTATTAGCTTGGGGAAAACATAATAATTAGACATTTTTTTTATTAAGAAGAAAAGAATGCTGAAGGAGGTCCAGCTGTGGGAACTAAAGTTCTGGCTTCATCTCTCACAAAGCATGTTATAAACCCCACTTGGAAAGATTCTGCACAAAGAAACCCCACCAGTTCTACATTCTAGAGTAAGCAGGCAACTCTATAGAAAAATCTATATAAATCAGAAAACAATTGGCATAGCGCAAATAAATCTAAGGAAATGGATTGATTCACTAGATAAAGCAAAGGAAGGAATTTTGAAATAATATACAATAAGGGTTTTGAATGAGTTGAAAAGCTCTTTTCAGAGATGTGAGTGAGGCTAAAATATGGAATTATTTATAAACCTTCAATGCTGTATTTAAAGGACTTATTTTTTGAACATCTACCAAGTCAATAGATTTCGGTGAGCCAACAAGTGAGTTTTCAGCTAACAGAAATCTCTAATGAAGGAATTCAGGATTCCTATTTCTGATGAGTTAAGCTAACTCTATATCACACAGAAGTAGGAAGACACATGTTGAATGCTGTGGGAAACAGAGATTAAAAACACGAAGAGAGGGAGAGCTAAGACAGGTCCTTGGGGTTACCCTGCCAATCAACCCACTGTTTTGTGTATGTTTCTGTTTTGGGGTTGTTTGGCTTTGGTTTTTAAATGGTCCTTGACAAGGTAATCATCCATTTGACTCAATGCACAGAGCTCACAGTATTTTTTAACACTATATTATTCACACAAGGGTAACTTTTCTTCTTCAAATTAAAAACACCAGGTATTTACCCATAGCAAACAGGCCCAAGTTACCCATCCTGACCCCACCCACCAAAAGTCTCCCATATGTCCAGCAGGCAGCAACCCCCTGGTTCACCTCACATAAACCCAACAGCAGCAGTGCCTTCTCTGGGTTTAGCCCTCTCCCTCATCCACCCTCATCTCCCACGTCTAACCTTATCTCCCACCCCACAACTCAACACTACCACATACAAGACAAATCCTCTTGGAGGGACAAATGGTCAGGCCTGAAGTCACATGACACAGAATAAGTACCACATAAAGCGGAAAGGGCCAGACAAAGTGGACAGAGGACTGAAGGGTGGCACTTTAACAGCAGCAAAATTAGACTTCTATAAATGTATGGAGAAAATGTACCTTTCAGCTGCAGTAATTCATTAAATTTATGAACATCCATCCTTCCCACAACAAATAGCCACCACATCCACAAGTCATGAAATGCCATCACAGCTCTTAAAATTTAACCACCATGACCTTGAGAACAGTATTTTATTTTCTTAGGGGTGGTTGGAAACCTGAAAGTTAGATAAGCCCTTTGTTGGTTTAAATAGAGGAGTGTTCAGTGAATTATTACCTGTCCCTAACCAGTCAAGACAGACATAAATGGAAAACAACAGGGAGTGTTAAATCCCCAAAGAGATGTGTACACACAGAGAATAAACCTTAAAGGTTTTCAGCCTGTGAGATTTCTGCCAACGTTCTCAGTCATTACAGAAAATACCACAATATGACTCACCACCACCTACACAATAATGTTCTCTGTGTCTGACAGATGTGTTTTCATTTGACATATAAAAATAATAACTGAGAAACCCCACAAGCAAAGGCTGACTAATAGAAATAATTTTTAGTTTCTTACAACCCACGGTTAATTGTTTTACACTATTTTCTTTCCTACTCTGAATAGCAGGCAATGCAAACTATATCCAGTTTGCTAGACAAAAGTCTGCTGCGAAACCTGTAGGCTTCTTATTTGGCTTCTTTGTGTTATTTCAAGTAGAAACTCATTAGACTAACTAACTTTTAATTAGTCTGCATCACCAGCAGTTTTCCAATAATCTAAAGGAAATCACCTTATTCTAAATATATGCTGAAATCAACTCCCAACAGCAATCCAGCCACCCAAATGTCCAATTTTTATATTTATAATCTAGTACAACTTCTGTTGACAAGGCTTAATTGCGAGATTTCTAAGCAGTGTTTTCCTGATTGAATGGAGGGACTTTGTCTCCTGAGACACCAAGTCAGCTTCTAGAGTAAGAGATAAGAAAGGTCCTGTGGGCAAGTGTGAAGCCAAGTTACACACGCGTCCCTCTTCAGCAACACCAGCACTGCTCTCCCCCAGGCCTCTCCGACCTGCTTAGACTTGTTAAGCAGCTCAGCTGGCGCTTCTAAGTTTTAGTTGGGTCAAAAGATATCTAGCACAATGAGTCTCCTCCCACACTGCAGCTATTTACTTATTCTACCATGTAATATAGGGTGGAGAGACTGCCAAGGATGGAAAATATTTCTTAGACAAGAATGCTGAAGCTCCAATACTTTGGCCACCTGATGAGAAGAACTGACTCACTAGAAAAGACCCTGATGCTGGGAAAGATTGAAGGCAGGAGGAGAAGGGGACGACGGAGGATGAGATGGTTGGATGGCATCACTGACTCAATGGACATGAGTTTCAGCAAACTCAGGGAGATAGTGAAGGACAGGGAAACCTGGAGTGCTGCAGTTCATAGGGTCATAAAGAGTCGGACACAACTGAATAACAACAACATCCTCAGCCTTTTAACCTGCTATCCTTCAGTGCTCCCATGGTAACTGACATCCAAATGAAGAAGAGTAGAGAGACTGACAAAAGGTGGACATGGACGCAGGAAGAGTACAGGAACCAGCCCAAACCTATCACAACTACTTCAAGAATAATTCAGAATAGGAATCCAACTGTTGGATGATTCAGCCATCATTAATTCATACATGCACACATACATTTATTCAAATCTTCCTGAGCATATCATGTATAAACCTTCAGTAGTGAGTTATTCATCCAGGCCACAAGCATTTACTGACCATAGACTCGGGACCAGGCACTGCTCAAGGCCCTGGGGATCTTGAGTGAAAATGCCAGATTCGATGCCTGTGCCCTTCTGCTCTCTGACGTTGTAAAGGTGCATGCTCACAGGGATTTAACATGAGTGTCCATAGGTGAATAAACTAAATTGATTGTTTAAAAGATGGCAAAGGACTTGCTTTTTTCTTCTATACCCAAGAAATGTCCATCTTTCCTGAAAACAATGCAAGTATACATTCTAAATAACCTTCGTTTGGTTCAGTTTAGTTCTTAAATATTACATTGTATAATGAAATAAACAGCTAGCAGCTGTAGGATGTTTCCAGTGGATTTAGTTAACATTAGACAAGAGGTGGAAAATTCCAACTTTTTTAGGAATTTGGTTTTCTAAAATATATGTTATATATATATATATATTTTTTTTTTTCCTTCCTCCCTTTATCCATGAGCCAGAAAATTGTAACTAAAAGATGTAACTGGTACTGAGCTCCTCCAACACAAATCAAGAAACACTTTGAAATTCCAGAGGAACTGCACGTGGAAAAGCAGGGGACTTCAAGCCTAGCAGATAAAAAGAGTTGGGGACAGTTTAGAATTGCAATTCATGATCCATATATTGGGCATTCACCTCCCGCAGGGTGTGTGATATATGTTTTATGAGAGCAAATGGTATTTAAATGACTCCCAGTGTATCAATATATATCCGTGAGTACCTTTATTTGTACAAACTACCAGATTGTTCTAGCCATTACTGAAACACATTTTCAAAATTACACTTGAAAGCTTACCTAAACCATACCACTTATGGAGATCAAATTATCCTCCCTGTCTTTAAAACCTATACTGGTCTGGATGGGGACATGTAAAGATTTGGCAAGTAGCGCAGTTTGCTGACTGTGTAATTCACACATGGCAGCCTGAGGATTAAGTTAAATAATCAGATTTTAAATTGAAGCCAAAAGCTAAGTAGATACATACCTCTCAACATCTCTTTAAGACTCAGGGTAATGAAAATCATCAAGGCCAAGGGGACTCATAACCATTTTCTCAATAACATTATTAGTTCAGAGATGGTTTTGCAGAATTTGTATTAAAATAAAGTTTTCATGATTTTTTCCTCCATCTCTCCCTGAGCCCCCATCCGCATTTCAGTCCCTGCTCTAAATTAAGAAGCACCCACAAATAAATGGATTGATAACAAAGTACCTAACACAGAGTAAAAAATGTAAATTTAACAACTTGAATAAAAGGACATTTGGAATGGTCCTGATGAGATAAAATATACATTTAGGACTAGAAGGAATAAAATGGTTTATGGTTTTATCTTAAGCTTTTCTGTATTTGTTTAGTGAATCAGAAGACAAGCCAAAAACTTTGAAGACCATCTTGACCGTCTCACTATCTCTAAGCAGACAGGACCTCAAAGAAATGTATACTGTCCATTGAAATGAAGATCTACTGCCAATCCTACTAGATTTCTGGATGTATTGCAAAGTTCAATTCAAAAGCACAGCATATATAAGCAAGCAAAACCCCCTATATCAACATCCCCTATATCACAAACCATCAGTTCTTCTCAGGCCCTAAATAATTTGTTTATAAAGTTCTAGATTTAGGATCATTTTTTGCTCATCTTTAAATTGACTATATACTGGCAATAGTTCACATCTATCCCACAGCACTTTTAGCACTGAACCCATTTAAGCCCATATTTACATTCCCACTTCCTTTTGTGATATACTGCACATTCTCATACTGTTCCAACATTTCTTTGTGAACTCATCAAGTTAATTTCTTCAAAAATACCACAGTATCAAGGGAATATCTACTCTATTTTTTTTCTTCTCTGTCAATTAACCATGTCCTTTACATGAACAGAATTTTCTCTTTTGAGTTTTATAAGTTTGTCAATTGAAAAGAATTTTTAAACTCATGGCAATTGAACAATTTTGATATCAATTCCTTCATTAGACTACGATTTTTGGCTTTCAGACAACTGAACACTTTAAGACTATTTCAGATATAGCTTTGAAGTCTTTGTGCAGTCTGAGTTCTTAATTACCAAGCAATCCTTTACACCAGAGATCCCCAATCTCCAGAATCTAAAGTCTGATGATCTGAAGTAGAGCTGATGTAATAATAATAAAGTGCACAATATATGTAATGTACTTGAATCATCCCAAAACCATCCCACCGTCCACCCCCCACCCAATCTGTGGAAAAACTGTCTTCCCTGAAACTGGTCCCTGGTGCCAAAAAAGTTGGGGACTCCAATTAATGTATAAGGTTTACACTCCAATTAAGAAACAACAGATGACAACTATGACTTCCCAAACTGGCTTAAATCTCAACATTCAAAAAACTAAGATCATGGCATCTGGTCCCATCACTTCATGGCAAATAGACAGGGGAACAATGGAAACAATGAGAGAGTTTATTTTTTTGGACTCCAAAATCACTGCAGATGGTGACTCTATCCATGAAATTAAAAGACACTTGCTTCTTGGAAGAAAAGCTATGACCAACCTAAAAAGGAGAGACAGTACTTTGCCAACTATATGGACAAAGGTCCATCTAGTCAAAGCTATGGTTTTCCCAGTAGTCATGTATGGATGTGAGAGTTGGACCATAAAGAAAGCTGAGCGCTAAAGAATTGATGCTTTTGAACTGTGGTGTTGGAGAAGACTCTTGAGAGTCCCTAGGACTGCAAGGAGATCCAACCAGTCAATCCTGAAGGAAATCAGTCCTGAATATTCATTGGAAGGACTGATGCTGAAGTTGAAGCTCCAATACTTTGGCCACCTGATGCGAGGAACTGACTCACTGTTAAAGACCCTGATGCTGGGAAAGACTGAAGGCAGGAGAAGTGGGCAACAGAGGATAAGATGGTTGGATGTCACCATCAACTCAATAGAAATGAGTTTAAGCAAACTCCGGGAGATAGTGAAGGACAGGGAAACCTGGTGTGCTGCAGTCCATGGGGCCATAAAGAGTTGGACATGACTGAGCAAGTGAATAACAACAAAAAGAGCAAAATCTGTACACTGGTCTATCATAAGACTAACCTGGATTCCTGTAGCTCTTTTCATACCAAAGTGACTTCAGAACATAATGAAAAATGAAGAGTTTACTGATGTATGTTCCCAAGGGAATTCATCTGGCACAGTTTGCCTTGACTGTGAATTCATCTAATTCTGATACATCAACTAAATCCTGTCTTACTATCTTCATTTCTCAAAGTCTATGCTGGTTACTAATGTTGAGAGTGTCCTCAGGACCTCATAACAATAAAACTGACCTATAGTAAGTGATTATATTTATGAGCATACAAATCTTCTCATTATCGACCAACACTATCTTCCCGTTGAGGTATTAACTTTTGTTGACAATCCTCAATTATATAAATGGTGATCATTAATGAATTTCTTAATTAGTTTCTTTCAAATGTTTTTTATATTTCCTGGAAGGCATAACACTTAAATGATACTACACAACTACACTTTTTTAATAGCACTTTTGGAAATCAGTTCTTAAAAAAAAAAAAAAAGCAACAACTGTATATTGGCCATCTAAAGACAGTTTTCCACTTGTATCCAACATAACCTTTTTTATCTTAAAGATCTAAAGATAGAATGTAAATATACCAAAATGGGAATTCCAAAAAGTGACTTTTGGCAAACTAAAAGTAGAGTTATTTAAGTCAGACTGCCATGCCACCCACCCCCAACCCACAGATAGAGTTGGGATTGGAAATGAATTACACAGGAAGAACCTCACCCTGACAATGGGTCACCCAGTAACTCCCAGTGGGGAGAGGGAACACTGCCACTTGGGATGGGCCACAAACTCCAGCAGCACTATTCAGTAATTGCAGCACCTAGAAACACCCCCTCACATTTCCACCACCTCCAAGTGGTGGAGTATTAAGTTGAGAGCAACACTTGCACCATTTTTATTGAGAATGGTGAAATGCACAGGTGTTAGGATAGATGGCTCTAGTGGTAAAGAATCCACCTGTCAATGCAGGAGATGCAAGAGATGCGGGTTCAATCCCTGGGTTGGAAAGATCCCCTAGAGTAGGAAATGGCAACCCAATCTAGTATTCTTGCCTGGAAAATTCTGTGGACAGAGGAGCCTGGAGAGCTACAGTTCATGGGGTCACAGAGTCAGATATGACTGACCACCCACACACACGCACATAGCACTGTATAACAAATTATCCCAGAATATTAGACACATTGGTCAAATAAATGGAAGACTAAATACTGAATCTGAAAGAAGGCAGGTTAACAGAAAACAGTATAAATAGAATTGGTAACAAGTCAGGCTTAGGAAAACTTGGGTCTATACTGCTTATTACTTCCAACCATCTATCACAATGATGTACTCTCTTAGAAAGGAAAGTTTTCCTCTGGTCAGTTAACTGATTCCAAGGATACTTTGAAAATCATGACCAGACTTATCATAAACTTGGTTTCTCATCTATTAATAAAACCTCACCCAGGAAAAGCAGATGTATATTCTGATGTTTCACAAGGCAAGAGAACTGAGGGAATCTATGAGGAGATGTCATTTCTAATATAACCGCTGCTGTGAAATATTCTGCGGGATACCCTCAGCCCATCAACCCTTGGTATATTCAGGAGTCATATATTTGAACAGAAAACCCGAAGGGGGCTATAGTAAATTCTCTTTCCATTTCAAAAGTCAAGTAGCCACAGGAGATATGCATTGAAACAAGCCATCTCACCTCAACAGTTGGACTCAAAGGAAAACATATTCAAAATCTACCCAAGGAGACATGACACATTTTGCTAAAACTTACTTACACCTCACAGAGACTGCAATGAACAAGGGTTATTATTGTAAATATAACCAGATAGCAAAATGTTTTGATGTACTTTAGTGTATTTCATTGAGAAAACCTGTAAGAAAGCAAGGGTACCGTCCTTTAGTTCAAATAAGAATCTGAGAATATAAAAGAACACAACTGTCTCTCTTCATCCCTTTTTCCTGGCTCTCAGAACCCCAATCCACCCAGGCTCTTATTTCACACACCATCTATGCTGAACTTTCAATTTCTTGAGTCTTCCACATATTCTCTCTCACCTCACAGCCCTATACATGCTATTTTCACTGTCTGTAACACACTTTCCTCTCCTCTTTGCCTGCATAATTCCTTCTTTTCAAGTCTAACATTAAATATCACTTCCTCCAGGAATGCTTCCAAGATCCTTCCAAGCCAGGTACCTGTGAGGCTTGGGGGTAGGTGTCAGTAAGCAGCATCCTTGTTCCCCAACAAGAATGGAATTAAGTAACAGCTAGGTTAAGAGCTCAAGCAGATGGGAGATCAAAAAACACCTCCCTTTTTGTTCCTGAAAGCTGGGTTGGAGAACCCAACTTTCATCTGCAGATGTGGGCTTGCTGGGATTTCAATGCTGAGTTAGACACATAGCCACCAGTCATGGAGATAACTGGACAATTTCAGAACTCCCCAAGGGGGTTCAATCCTATGAAATTTATAGCACCAAGGGTCACAGAACGTGTGCTTTCTGAAAGCAGGTTAAGTTGCAGAGAATTTGCATAAGGGAGAGAAACGAAGCTATGAATTTTCCAAAGAAGGGTTGGAAGGAAAGCCGAGAATGTTACTTCCCAGAAAGAGAGCCAAGGGTAATGGAAATGGAACCTGTGAGTCAACTCTCACCTTGTGAAAAAAGGGGGAATAAAGGTTCTTCGTCAAGAAAATGTCCTGCTGGAGCGGCCCCTCTCAGAGCCCTCAGTCACAATGGATAAGAGAGCGTCTTCTGTTGCCTGTTTCCCCTGCTGGACCTTCAGCCCCACAAAGTCAAGAAGGACCAGTGGCCTCAGGGCCTGGCACAGAGCAGGCAATTAACACACATGCGCGCGCGCGCGCACACACACACACATACACACCCCCCAAAGGAATTGATCTGTCAATTAATAACACATTCTTCTGTTTATCCCAAAGGAAATCTTCCACTGCTAATGCTAAGACAGAAAAAGTTACATGGACAAAGACTGCGTACAGTGCTATGCCCCCTACCACTCTTCAAACATGCTGGTGGGGATAATCTAAGACCTAAAAACCCTGTCGAAAAGACAAGACTTTAGCTGAATCTTATTTTCTGGGAAGAGTGCTGAGTCTCAGATTGGTTACATTCTTGATTTGTGACTGAGACATAGGACAAAGCAGAAGTAGAGGAGTGGGGGAAATGGGGGCAGTAATATGGAAAAAGGATTGATGCTCAAAGACATAAAATATGTGGTTAGCGGAGATAACACTGATTCTCAATATTTTATTTTTAAATATCCCAAATAATTTCAAAATTGTTGGCAGGAAGACTATTTCTATTTGGCAATTCACCCAAATGCACACACACATTCCCAGGCTACCCGTCCTCAGCTCTTCAGGAGCAACAGAACAGCTTCAAAATCAGCTGGTCAATTGGAAGGGAGTAGAAAACAGCAAGAATTGGTGAAGGTGAAGAAAACTTAGAACTCTCACACACTGCTGGTGGAAATGTAAAATGGTGCAGTGTAGTCAACTTGGAAAACAGTTTGGAAGTTCCTCAAAAGTTATACACAGTGTTATACATGACTCAGAAATCTCACTCTCAGGTATACACCTATTAAGAACTGAAACTATATTTCCACACCAAAAAAAACTTGCAAATTAAAGTTTAGAGCAGCAATACTCATAAAAGCTGAAGACTGGCAACAACCCAACTGTTCATCAACAATGAATGGATAAACAAAATGTGGTATGTCCATACAACAGAATATTGTTCAACAATAACAAGAAATGAAGTATTGATACATGTTACAACTTGGATAAACCTTGAAAAGATTATGCTAAGTGAAAGGAACCAGTCACAAAGGACCACATAATATATGATTCTATTTACAGAAAATGACCAGAACAGGCAAAGTCATAGAAACAGAGTAGATTAGTGGCTCCCTGGGGATACTAGGGTTGAGGGGAAGTGACAAGTAATGACTAATGGGTAAGGGAGTCGCTTTAGGGGTGAGAAAATGTCCTAAAATGTACTGATGGGGGCATTATTTTATGAATATACCAAAAGTCAGTGAATTATACACTTTACACAGGTGAATTACTGGGCTCGCCAAAAAGTTCATTTGGGTTTTTCTCTAGGATCTTATGGAAAAACCAAAACGAACTTTTTGGCCAACCCAATATATGGTATGTCAATTGTACCTCCACAAAGCTGTTATTAAAAATGGGGTGGGAGGTGGGGAGTGTGTGCACAGAGTATGGGCCTGGGACCTCCAGAAACCACTACATCCTGAAACTGGAATGCTCTTGCAGCTTGACTATACACTGTTAAGAGTATGAGGCACTGCTCAGGGCCCACATTCTTTAAAGATTCATGTGGTCGACCTCCCATCCAGGCTTGCTTTATTTATGAGATGATAAGGTTGCTGTAAGCAATTCTGAAAGCAACCTTTTTGGTATCACTTTTAAATACATCAAATGAGTGACTCATCAGAAGATGCAAAGGAAACTAGCTCACAATGACAGGCTCTGATGAGATGCTTTCCATCAGATAGAGGCAGAATGGCCTGCAAGTTAGGACCAACACTGGTGCGTGCACAGCAGGCAGATCAGCTTTCAAAAAAAGGAAAAACCTGGGATATTTGCCTGGGGTGATGTGCCCAGAACATAGCTGAATTATCTTCCATCCTTCTTGCTATACTAGGATGTGGGGTATGAAGCACCCATGAATAGGCAGCAGTCTTTTTGTAAAAAAAAAAAGTTGTCTTCTTTAATCTGTGCACCAACACATCAGAAAGATGGCATTATCCCCATCTATGGCATTTTACAGGCAAGGAAATAAACCCAAATTCCAACAGAAACCATCTCAAAGGAATTTACCCTACATTGCAGCATGCTCCGCCTCCCCACGTGGCCATCCTCTTCTGTGCATGGACATAGGCAGAACTGCTCCTGCAACTACTCAAGAGAACCTGGGCAGAGGTTCCCAGTGGCTCTGAGCCCACCTTCCTTGCCCCAGGACACCTTTGGCAGTTGGATGGATTTGTGGGCTAAGTCCCTAAGTCAAGAGTAGACAAAAATCCATCCATCACTCGCCAGGACAGATACAAACCTCAGGATAATTTGTTTTCCAATGGTTTTGGCTTAAAGTTCTGGTTTGGCATTGGTTTTTTAACAACTAACAGCTGTAGGCAATTTTCACACAGAATAAAGACATCAATAAGGCTGAGAGTGGAATTTTCTCCCTTATGAATACAGAACAATGAGCTGTCTTCAAGATGTACATGGAGCTGCCACCACACAGGCTCTGGCTTGGGTCTCATTTGGGGAGGCTGACAGATATAATTGAAAGGACCACGGAGGCAGGTGCCCCGAGGGGACTAGCTCTGTCCACCAGCTTCTCTACCACTGAGGAGGCCTTTGTCTATCAGCAACATCTGTTGACTTTGGTTTTAAAATACTTCAACTGGGAAATAATGCCAAGACCATCAATGCATCATTATTGCCTTTCATGACAGCCATGATGATACATGATTCACTGCCCATCCCTGGGAAAGGACGGCGTCCCTCCACCCATCCCAATGACCTCAGGCTCGGCCATGTGATTTGTGGTGTCAGTCCCTACAGAAGGATGATATGTCCTTGCCCCTATGAATTCGGGAGTGGTAATGTGATCTGTGTAGGCCAAGGGAACGTGTGCTGAAGTGACACATGTCATTTCCAAGCATAAGCTTAGAGCCTGAGAAGTTCACCATGTCTCTCTTTCCTCTGCCACCAGGCCTGAGCCTTGATCTTGAGTAGACAATGGCACAGTGCAGAACCACAGCTGATCCACAGCAGACATGCAGCATCAATGATAGAGAGGCCACTGAGGTTTTGCTATCACAGGATAAACCAGCTGCAGATGACCAAGACACCCATTAACGCTGAACCCTTCCACTACTCTTTTCACTTTTAATCCCTCCTGACCACTCACCTCTGCCAAGAGGTCTTCCCTGACCACCCTCCTCATCCATCATGTCCTATATCCCACAACAGTCACACATAACCTATGCAGAGGTGTGTGTGCTTCTTGCCTTGGTGCATTATACCTCTCAATTGAACTATGGAAACTGGCAGCAATTTGGGAGCAGGTTCTAATTTTCCATTTTGAACCTCCTCACTAATATGTAGAACAGAGTTCTGTGTGCAGTGGAAATGGGAGAAGGTAGAGATTCCTGATGGAGAAGGCAATGGCACCCCACTCCAATACTCTTGCCTGGAAAATCTCATGGACAGAGGAGCCTGGTGGGCTGCAGTCCATGGGGTCGCTAAGAGTCAGACATGACTGAGCAACTTCACTTTCACTTTTCACTTTTATGCATTGGAGAAGGAAATGGCAACCCACTCCAATGTTCTTGCCTGAAGAATCCCAGGGACGGGGGAGCCTGGTGGGCTGCCATCTATGAGGTCGCACAGAGTCGGACATGACTGAAGCGACTTGGCAGCAGAGATTCCTGAAACACTCCAAAATATTCAACATCCTCAACTGTAAACATGCTGCCAGGCATCACCTCTTTCTTTTCCCAACCAAGTTTGGTAATCAGCTCATTAATCCACTCAGGAGGCCAGAACTCAAACATCAGTTTCATAGTATTAATACTCGCCCTTCTTGGTTTATCTCATAAGAGAAGCTTATAGGTGAATTTTGGTTCATCAAAGCTGGAGTGACACAAGAGTTCAGTTGCTATCCCTGGAGGGCAGTGACACAGCCTACGATGTAAGACACGTAAAATGATAGCGGTCCCTAGTATCTGCTGAACAATATAAATGGTTTGATTAGAACTAACTCCATTACAAAATGTCAGATGCGATCAAAGAAGGATAGAGTCTCATGTAATATTCATTGAGTGCCTAGGAAGGGGCAGGTACTGGGCCATTCCCACTCTGCGTGATTCTCATTTAAACGTTACATCAAACCTAGCAAGTGTTTTTTCCCTTCCACTTTCCAGAATATAGGCTCAGAAAAGTCATAAGCTTTTTCCCTACTGATACAGATAATAAAGTCAGAGCAGTAATGTGAGCCAAAGTCTTCCTAATGTCCATGCCAGTGCCCCTGACCATACCATAATATCCTCTGAAATGCAGACTGGAAAGAAACACTACTTTGCAGATGCTTGAGAAGCTAAGTTGCAGAGAACACCTTTATCTCTTGATGAGTGGGCCCTACATAGATACATCTCTCACTTCAGTATAGTGGATTTTAAAATATGATAGCATCTATAAAAAGTTTCCCACAACAGTTATTATTGCAATCCCATCATTAGGCTAAATAATGATACTCTACTTAAGTAATAATGTCTTTCATCCAAGGATCAAGGACATGAGAGACAGTGTGACTAACTTTTTAAAAGACACTAATACTACACACTGGGAGTGGCAGGAAGCGTGAGGGAATCCCAGGAGGTGTCAGATGAAGGAAATATTTGTGCATACAAGCATCTCAGGCTGGGACAGGAGGAACTAGAAAGGGCAACTTAGGAGGCAGTAGGGCTGTATATTTGAAGAACTAAAGATCTAAATCTCTCCATTTAAGCACCAGCAAACCCTCTGAGGCAGTGATGCTACCCTTCTTCCTTCTCCTCTACAGGCTCAGTGCTGACAGGAGGGGCACAGAGGGGGGCTGTTTCACCAAAGATAAGGCAAGACTGTGTCCAACCAAACTGTCCACATCCTCTCCCCTTCCTCCGGCTCCCAACCACCCCTGGGATGAAGACTGAGACTCACCACGAGTTCACTGAACATGACATCCAGCTCCTCCACAGGGGGCATGGGTAACGCAGGCTCCATGGTCTGAAGCGCAAAGTTGCTATCATTTCGCAGCCGATATGTGATTTCTGGGTGATCATTGTTTCGGAAACAGCAGAAGATGAATGAAATCCCCCGTCCACCTCTCTTCCTTGGGGCCATAGCTGAATTCTGTTTTATTTCTTGACTGATTAAACTCTGCCAAAAGAAGATATAACAGAGTTAAGACTACAAAACTGGATTATATATGTATATATTTCAAGACAGACCAATTCACCAAAGAGCCCCATGTACTGAAGGCAAAGTCAAAAGGAGCTGACGGCTGGAGACAACGTCCACAGGACATAGAGGACAAGCCCAGGAGGGTCTGGGGGGCCAGCTGAGCAGAGAGCACATGTCCTTCTAGTCACACGTTGAATGTTTCCTATGACCCACTGCTGAGCAAACAGTACCACCCCAGCCACCCTACGCCCCAGCATTTGCTCCAATCACACTGGGTCTTGACCATGCTTTGCACATCACCTGCTCTTTCCTGCCAACCCATACCAGTATTGTTAACCCCTGCAGGAATGACCTTCTCTTCCTTGCCACCTAGAAGATTTCTTACTCATCCTGTAGGGTTTGACTGCAATTTCTCCTTTACCATCCTCAAGTAGAATTAATAATACATATGCTAAGGCACATCTACCTATTCCAGCTCTTGTCACAGTCTAAGTTCCTCAGCAGTGTGTCTTCAAGTTAGACCAGGATAACTAAAAGCGGGAGGGAGGGACTCTGCGTTAAGCAACTTGGTGGCCCTAGTGCTCCACGCAGCACCAGGAAGACAGAAGGCGCTTGGTTAATGTTTATTGTGTTGAATAAATTCATAACAAATGGGGAGTGACTTAACATGAGCTAGGAGGGTCAGAGATTTCCAAACAGAAAAGATCAAATAAGTTCACTGATAGAGAGATGGCTGACTAAATTATAGTATACTCACATAAGAGAATCTAACACACTCACTAAAAAGAATGAGGCATCTATGCACATAGATATGAAAAAAAAATGCTCAAGATGCTATGTGATGTATATGCTACATACTACAGGATTGCATATTTTACAGCACTTATAAATACATGTAAGAAATGTTATCGGCAGTAACCTCCAAAATAAAAAGAGGGGATTGGAGAACTACCTTTCACTTCATATCCTTTCAAATTTGAATTTTTACCATAAAAACACTGCAGAATTTTAATCACTACACAGTCTTTTTTAAGCCACAATTATGTGTATGATCCTAGAAAAATTTCTAAGTTATATTGTCAAGTGAAGAAAAGCAACTCAAAGAAAAATGTGTATAACATGTCCCATAATGTCTTTTTAAAATGATATTACACAAAAACCTACATAGCAAAAGGCCTGGAAAAATACACAGTAATTTCCTAACTCTGAGAGATGAGAGGGATGCTGAATAGGCAAGAATGGAAACATACTTTCTGTGAGAGAGAGAGATATATATATGTGTGTTTGTGTGTATATATATATACACACATATATACACACATTTATGATGAGAGCATATTCATGTATAACTGCAGTAGACTTTCAATTTTTAAAGAGAGATGGGGTTGAAAGGGGAAAAAAAGGTGGACTATGAATTGACCCTTGATGAGCTGGAAAGGCAGAGGAGGAGAGCTACATCTGTGCCGGGAAGATGTGGAGAACACAGGCATGGAGTCCAGGGAGGAGCCACAGGGAGTGAAAGCACAGAGGAGGGCTGGTGTGGAGAAGCCGCAGCCCAGGCTAAGAGTCTGGATTTACCCCATGAGCAATTTCGAGTCATACTTAAATGCCCCACCCACCCTACTCTACTTTCGTGGAAAAAAAAAAAAAGTAGAGAAAGCAGATGTGGTTGGGTCTTGATGACTCTCATAGTTCAAAGCTGTGGGCAGGTGACCTTGCTGGAGAAGCTATAGTGACCGCTGAGCACCAGAGAGTACACTGCAGATGATCAGACAATGTATTCACGTCCCCGACCAGAAAGAAATTCAGCACTGCTGAGACACAGAGCTAACACTACTGCTGAGACACAGAGCAGGCACTTCTCAAGATGGGAGAAAAACCTGAGGGTGAGGCAGAGGCCAGCAACTATCCTCTCAAATGATTTCTAGGAGCAGCTCCATAGCAACAGGATCAGAGCTGTGTCACACGCCACCCTCCCCACCCCTGAGTGAATTTAAAACCAATGGGAAGAAGCTATAAGGAGACATAAGGAAGAATTTTCCAATGTCTATGGTTGCGGTAGGATGGAAGTGAGGAGTCCCTGGCTCCACTGTCTTCAGACTAGAGTTCAGTTCAGTTCAGTCGCTCAATCGTGTCCGACTCTTTGCGACCCCATGAACCGCAGCACGACAAGCCTCCCTGTCCATCACCAACTCCCCGAGTCCACCCAAACCCATGTCCATTGAGTCCGTGATGCCATCCAACCATCTCATCCTCTGTCGTCCCCTTCTCCTCCTGCCCTCAATCTTTCCCAGCATCAGGGTCTTTTCCAATGAGTCAGCTCTTTGCATCAGGTGGCCAAAATATTGGAGTTTCAGTTTCAAAATCAGTCCTGCCGATGAACACCCAGGACTGATCTCCTTTAGAATGGACTGGTTGGATCTCCTTGCAGTCCAAGGGGACTCTTCAAAGACTCTTCTCCAACACCACAGTTCAAAAGCATCAATTCTTTGGTGCTCAGCCCTCTTTATGGTCCAACTCTCACATCCATACATGACCACTGGAAAAACCATACCCTTGACTAGACGGACCTTTGTTGGCAAAGTAATATCTCTGCTTTTTATTTTTTTTTTATTTAACTTTACAATATTGTATTGGTTTTGCCATATATCAAAATGAATCTGCCACAGGTATACATGTGTTCCCCATCCTGAACCCTCCTCCCTCCTCCCTCCCCATACCATCCCTCCGGGTCATCCCAGTGCACCAGCCCCAAGCATCCAGTATTGTGCATCGAACCTGGACTGGTGACTTGTTTCATATATGATATTATACATATTTCAATGCCATTCTCCCAAGTCATCTCACCCTCTCCCTCTCCCACAGAGTTCAAAAGACTGTTCTATACATCAGTGTCTCTTTTGCTGTCTCGTACACAGGGTTATTGTTACCATCTTTCTAAATTCCATATATATGCGTTAGTATACTGTATTGGTGTTTTTCTTTCTGGCTTACTTCACTCTGTATAATAGGCTCCAGTTTCATCCACCTCATTAGAACTGATTCAAATGTATTCTTTTTAATGGCTGAGTAATACTCCATTGTGTATATGTACCACTGCTTTCTTATCCATTCATCTGCTGATGGACATCTAGGTTGCTTCCGTGCCCGGGCTATTATAAACAGTGCTGCGATGAACACTGGGGTACACGTGTCTCTTTCAATTCTGGTTTCCTCAGTGTGTATGCCCAGCAGTGGGGTTGCTGGATCATAAGGCAGTTCTATTTCCAGTTTTTTAAGGAATCTCCACAGTTCTCCATAGTGGCTGTACTAGTTTGCATTCCCACCAACAGTGTAAGAGGGTTCCCTTTTCTCCACATCCTCTCCAGCATTTATTGCTTGTAGACTTTTGGATCGCAGCCATTCTGACTGGTATGAAATGGTACCTCATAGTGGTTTTGATTTGCATTTCTCTGATAATGAGTGATGTTGAGCATCTTTTCATGTGTTTGTCAGCCTTCTGTATGTCTTCTTTGGAGAAATGTCTGTTTAGTTCTTTGGCCCATTTTTTGATTGGGTCATTTATTTTTCTGGAATTGAGCTGTAGGAGTTGCTTGTATATTTTTGAGATTAGTTGTTTGTTGCTTCATTTGCTATTATTTTCTCCCATTCTGAAGGCTGTCTTTTTACCTTGCTTATAGTTTCCTTTGTTGTGCAGAAGCTTTTAAGTTTAATTAGGTCCCATTTGTTTATTTTTGCTTTTATTTCCAATATTCTGGGAGGTGGGTCATAGAGGATCCTGCTGTGATGTATGTCAGAGAGTGTTTTGCCTATGTTCTCCTCTAGGAGTTTTATAGTTTCTGGTCTTATGTTTAGGTCTTTAATCATTTTTGAGTTTATTTTTGTGTATGGTGTTAGAAAGTGCTCTAGTTTCATTCTTTTACAAGTGGTTGACCAGTTTTCCCAGCACCACTTGTTAAAGAAATTGTCTTTAATCCATTGTATATTCTTGCCTCCTTTGTCAAAGATAAGGTGTCCATATGTGCGTGGATTTATCTCTGGGCTTTCTTCTCTGCTTTTTAATATGCTATCTAGGTTGGTCATAACTTTCCTTCCAAGAAGTAAGCGTCTTTTAATTTCATGGCTGCAGTCACCATCTGCAGTGATTCTGGAGCCCAGAAAAATAAAGTCTGACACTGTTTCCCCATCTATTTTCCCATGAAGTGATGGGACCGGATGCCATAATCTTCGTTTTTTGAATGTTGAGCTTTAAGCCAACTTTTTCACTCTCCTCTTTCATTTTCGTCAAGAGGCTTTTTAGTTCTTCTTCTCTTTCTGCCATAAGGGTGGTGTCATCTGCATATCTGAGGTTATTGATATTTCTCCCGGCAATCTTGATTCCAGCTTGTGCTTCCTCCAGCCCAGCGTTTCTCTTGATGTACTCTGCATATAAGTTAAATAAGCAGGGTGACAATATACAGCCTTGATATACTCCTTTTCCTATTTGGACTAGAGTTACCTGTTAGAAATGCCTAAAGGGTAAGGTACCCCAACTCTCAGATGGGAGAGGGGAGAGAAATCAGAGATTTTCAGTAGGTATTGATTTGAGCTTCTCACTCCAGCTTCAATTTCAGCAGTTCTGCTTTTAACCTTTTGGATATTGACATATTATCTTATAAAAACATCCTGTGGCTACTCACTGCAATTATAAGAACATGTAAAGGTCACACAACAGCCTCCAAGGGGCATTACAATCTGGCTTCTGACCACCCCTCCCCTGACCCCGTCATGTAGAGCTCTTTGTATGAGTCATTGCACTTCAACTATGCTGGCCATGCTGACTCCTGCCTTGGGGCCTTTGTATCAGCCTTGAACCTTTGTATCAACCCTTGAACCATATCCTTGACAAGCATGTTCTGGCCACACCTATGCATGGCTGATTCTTCTCATCATTAAGGCCTCAGCATGATTTCACTTTCTCAGGAAGCCAACCCAACCACTGTATCTGCCACAGTCCTGTGCAATGCTCCCATCACTCTCTGTCTCTTTACCCTGTCTGAAGACCTTCAGGGCAAGTATCACCATTTCAAATTATCCTATGTGGTTATTTCATGGGGCAGGGCCTTGCACATATTGTTCACTGCTGTGCCCTCAGTACATAATACTACATGGGACACATGGATATGTCTCACATATTTAACTAGAAGAACAGTCAACTTTTACATAAAATTTCATTTAAACAAAGGACATTATTTAAAAAAAAAAAATGTTTAGACTATGAGACATGCAGATGCAAGTCAAGGAGTCCTGAAGCTGTATCTGTAAGATTTAAATTAAAAAAAAAGAAATGTATCCATACATTATTTACACAATTAAAAATAAAAGTGTACACACAAAAAACCAGAAGCAAATGTGTTGACATTTAACAATGGTTAATTCTGCATAATGAAGAAAGGGATGAACTTTGTTCTTGTCCAACTTATGGACTTATGGTGTCTCTTCCAAATTACAGAATCCAATTCCAGAATCTGTCACCAGCTTTTCTTGATTGTGTCATTAATACAATGATGCAAACTTGGCTGAAAATTTTCACCAATAACTATGATTTGAAAACACTTCTAGAGAAACCCTCCACTCACTTAAGGGATAGTGGCCTCCAAAAGCTAGCAACTGGAAGTCTCTGAGTTGGGAAGGGAGAAAAGAGGTTAAGAGCAAAGTATCTGTCACAGAGCCTATATGATGACCTAATAAAGACCTTGCCGAGATACCTAATATTTCATTCTGTTGAAGCAGACATCTCCTGGCTTAGGGAGTACCTGTACAAGGTCCTATGAGCCATATGTAGTACCTTGGATTCCCTTGGTAAACGTGTATTAGTATCTACTATATACCAGGCATGACAGTAGGTACCTAAGGATACAGAAGGGAAGCGGTGATTAGGAGCTTCTAATCCCGTGGGAGAGAGATCTTGAGGGTGCTTAGCTGCTCAGTCATGTACAACTCTGCGACCCATGGACTACAGCCCACTAGGCTTCTCTGTCCATGGGATTCTCCGGGCAAGAATACTGGAGTGGGTTGCCATGCCCTCCTCCAGGGGATCTTCCTGACACAGGGATTGAACCCACATCTGTGTCTCCTGCACTGCAGGCGGATTGTTTACCCACAGAGCCATTGAGGAAGCCCCGAGAGAGAGCAGTGCTCCAATTAATTATAACAAAATTAATATGACATATCATATAGTACATGCTATGTAATAAAGCATGAACACTGTAGGGGAGAAATTGGTCCCTGATGCTTGTGGGGAATTTTGACAGATATCAGAAAGCAGAGCATTTAGACAGACTGAACAGTGCCAAGAAAAGCATGAGTTGGGAAGGGGCAAGGAGTACACAGGAAGTGAGGGGTGGTACATACAGCACAGGTATAACATCTTCTGAGAGCTGAGCCCTGGAGGGCTCAAAACCCACCAATGGCTCCCAACACCATTCTAAATTGGCTTTCAGTGCACCATCAAATCCAAATCCAACTCAC
The DNA here is from genome assembly GCF_019923935.1 of Bubalus bubalis. Taxonomy (NCBI): domain Eukaryota; kingdom Metazoa; phylum Chordata; class Mammalia; order Artiodactyla; family Bovidae; genus Bubalus; species Bubalus bubalis. Next base: position 31,811,561 of record NC_059167.1, read on the forward strand.
TGCTTCTGTTTTTTTTTTTACTTCCTTAAAAGTATCCTAGGGACTTTCCTGGTGATCCAGTGATTAAGACTCCATGCTTCCAACACAGGGGGTGTGGGTTTGATCCCTGGTCAGGGAACTAAGATCCCACATGCAAAAAAAAAATTAAAAGCATAAAAAAATAAGATAAAAAGTATGCTACACTTAGCCAACAGATAGCTTTCCATGCCCCATAAACATCTCGCCCTCCCATTTTCTTCTATCCAGGTGGTTCACTCACTTCCTCTGCCCTTCCCTTTGTCGACTGTATCCCCAGGCTGACAGTACCAGTCCTGAGAGCACTCAGTGCAGGTAGCCTCATCCACTGCTGGTGGTAGACGAAATCTGGTTCAACATTTCCAAGGGCAATTTACCAAGGACTTAGAATGGTCACAATTTTTGACTGAGAGTTTCTACTTTTGGAAATATATTCTAAGGATATATTCAAAGATACAATCAAAGGTGTTTTCACAAAAATTATCTCAAACCATGATCTTTAAGAGCAAATAAACAAGGGCATAGAATAGATGCTAGTGATAGAGAACTATGTGAAGAGTAAACAAGTTATGGTACAACTAGTTGGTAGACCACAATCCAGTCCTTTGCAACAGAATATTTACTACAAGGATGTATCATACAGCACAGGGGATATAGCCAATATTTTATAAAAACTATGAAAGGAATATAATCTATAAAAATTCTGAATCACTGTTATATACCACTTGCAAATCAACTATAACTTAAAAAATTAAAAAGTATATTTAATGACATGCAAATCCTTAGAATATATGAAATAAAGAATAAGTAGGTATACACCGTCTCATTTATGTACAAAAAAGAACTATACAGGAGCAGGGGGCAAGGACAAGAGAAATACACCAAATATGAGCTGCAGTTAGCGCATGTCAGCTGTGTGGATTACTCTTAAAAAACCCAAAAAGTCTTGTATTCTCCAGTTGTTCTCAAAATTAAGATATACTACTTTCATAATTGATAAAACAGGATAAGATTTTTTTAAACCACTTTATATGACTATTAATGTGACAGAGGAGGGGAGTATGTGTATACAAAAATGTTCCCATCAAAAACTTCTAAGTTATGGTGATCTACATACCCGCTTCTCAAACTATCTGTGGTGAAGGATGGTGTTCTCGTCTGTTACAAACATATTTTTGTAAAATATGGTACAATATTTCAGCAATGTCAAACTGCTCTAAGGCTCCCTCAAAGTGTGCAATTCTTGCACTTTGTTAACCAGCACGGGTAGGCAGCAATGGTACTGATGTACACCAGGAGATGGGAAATAAGACTTACTAAACTGTAAGTGTTCATGTTTGTCTCTTGTGTGTGTCTTCAGGGTAGGAATCACATCCCATTCAAGTGTCCTACATACCCTACCACTCCCAGTCCATAAACTGAAGGCTCTTCGGAGGCTCCTGTCCAGGTCTGACTATACACACATGTGTGTATGAGGGACTGTGGGACGCAGTGTCCAGGCTATTCAGAGACAAGGTTAAGAAACAAAAGCAGGTGAAGACCAACTCATGAAGGGCCACAGGACCAGGCTCAGCCCTCAAGTTCACTGGCAGGCAGTCTTGCTAACCTACCCATTTGAACACAGTCTTGGCCCTGTTAGCATTTTGAGATCTCCATGATAGACAGTCAACAGGTAAGGTAATTTGTGGTCTGGGTCTTTCTTTCCCCACTGAAAAGTCAACTCCATAGGGGAAAGTGCCCATGGCGTGTGCTGCACCTCACATGGGTAGGAGGGCAACCACTGTATTTGAGAAATGAATAAAGAGGGCAGTTACTTTACTTGAGCATTTTACAAGTTGTTTCACTTAAACCTAAATTATGTCAATAATACATTCTGGCGATATTGAAAAGGGGCGCAGAGGAAACATTAAGATCTAAAAAAAGTCCATCCAAAGCATTTTTCAAGTTAAAAAAAAATGCCAATAGTTCTATAAACAAAAGAATATTAAGGAGTCTTGGCTAGTTTCTAAGATGAGTAATAAGATATAGAGCCCATTACATCTAAGGGCCTAACTGAAGTCATTTTAATAAGGACAAATACTGCCTTTGATAGGTGATTTGTGTTTAAAAGTCTCAGTAAAGCCCAAAGACCAAGTTTTTATGCTGGCTCCTCTGTGGAAGGAAAAAGGGATGAAAGTAAGAGAAAATGCCTTTAGGGAGCTTATTTGATTTGAACGAAGCAGGGGGGGAAAAATCAAGTGAAGTAAAACATAATTACTAATTTTGATTAGTATTATAGGGGATGCCAGAAGAAAATGAAAGAAAATGGTGGTGATGGTGTTGGTGGGAGGGGACAGCTACTTTAGCAACTGTGATCTGAGAGGGGGCATTTAAACTGAGGCCTGATGGATAAATGGGACCAGCTCTGCGGTGTGTCAGGGAAGAGGACTCCAGGCTGCAAGAGTGTGAGCAGATACCCTGGGCAGGTGGAGACCTTGGCACATTTGAGTCAAGAAGGAAGATAAGTGGGGCTGGAGCATAGTGGGTAACAGGAGTGCCATTGAGAGAGACTAGGCTGCAGAGGGCAGGGGCCCAGACCGTAGGGCTTCATACACTGGAGTCAGGGGTCTGGGATTTTTCTCAGCACATCATAAATCCGACTTGTCACTTAGTTCTGCAGTGTCTCCTGGATGTGGTCCAACTTCCTGGGCTGGACCACAGGACCCTCCATGGCCTGCCATTGCCTCCTCTATTTCTACCTCTCCTCCCACATTCTGAACGCTGTGCACCCCACGCCCAGCCCACTGTCCACAGCAGCAGTTTCACCTCCAAGCCCATCCCTCCACAGTCCCATTAGCCTAGGTGTTCTCTTCCTTACCTATTCTCCACTTAACAGTCAAGATCTAATCCAGTACTGCTGCTTTTATGAGTCTTAAATGTCCCAGAGGCGATCACACATTTCTTTACACACCCCCAGCATCATATACATAGTTGAGTCTTTTTTTGGGTTGCTTTTTTAAAAAATACATGTCTGTTTCCCCCATGAAACTATGAGATCCTGAAGACAGGGACCAAGCTTCATTCAGTCCCTGGCACACAGTATATTCGCAATGTTTGCCGAATGCAAAAGCACAAATGCCTAAGTGAACAGATGGTCTCCTCTCTGAACTTCAGTAGGGTGCGACTGGGTGTTCTTCCCACAGTTGCCTCTAGATCTGCTTTTCACCACTGCCAAAGTATTTGAAGGCAATCAGATCACCAAGTGCTTTTTAGCTACTTGTCAAGATTTTTGATGCTGACAGTAGCCCCACAAACAGACTTCATCCTCGGGGGGAGGTGTTTACAGCTTCCTTAGAGTGAGAAATTTCTCTCTGGCTGAACTAACTGGTACTTGATTTTTCTCCCCATCCTCAAGTAAACTCCACTGGAAACAGACCTGCTGATAGAATCTTACAGACATTTTCCACACTCCTTACTTTCAGTGAACACTTTGCCCAAGATGTATGCACTTACTCAGCTCTCATACATGAACCTCCTCAACAGGCCAGACTCATTGTGAGGTGTTCAAGAAATAGATGAAAAACCCTCAGAGATCAGGGAGGTCACACCTAGTTGGGACATTTAGAGAGCAGTGAAGTTGGTTTTTCTGTCTACTGAAGAGAAAATGTGCAGTTAATGAAACCAGGGACCTGTGTTTGTACATCTTGGCCCCCTTTTAATCAGATCAGCCTGAGGGAAAGGACTAATTCCACCATTTCAGCTGGGCCCTCAACCAGAACACATCTTCTCCTCTAAGCTTCTGGCACTGCTGCAGAGGGGAAGAGGGCACTTCTGGGACATCCAATGCGCAATCCATCTATAACATTACAGATGACTATTGCTATGCCATGCACAAGGAAGCAATTAAAAAGCTACTTAAGATTCTGGAGCAGGTGCATTTTGCTTAGCAAAGAATCAGAAATGCAATCCATCTGTGGCCTAGCTCAGAGTCATTTGTACTGTTCTTTACCCAAACAAACAAATCTCTCTATGTGATAACAGACAAAAAATGAGGGCCAAATTTTCAGGAATGTTGATGATGATTAAGATGACTGAAAAAAACAAAACCACTAGAGAACAAAAACAGTCCACAAGAAAACCCCCTTCAGTAGTTTTCCTTTGATAATGCCAAGTCACAATACATACGTAACATGGAAAGTTTGTTTTCCACAAAGCTGCACACAGACAGTACCCAACATATGGGCGGAACTGGAAGGTCATGTTGACAAATAGATTTACACGGATACATACATCATTCTGGGCTTCCCCGGTGGCTCAGATGGTAAAGAATCTGCCTGCAATGTGGGAGATGCAGGGTCAATCTCTGGGTCGGGAAGATCCCCTGGAGAAGGGAATGGCAACGCACTGCAGTACTTTTGCCTAAAGAATTCCATGGACAGAGGAGCCTGGTGAACTGCAGTCCACAAGGTCACAAAGAATCAGACACGACTGAGCAACTAATACTTTCACACTTTCATACGTCACTCTAACTGGCTCATCAGGTACACGTGCCACACATGTATAAGATGGCTGAGGCTGCCACTGGCTAAGTTACCAACGTTTTCCTCTCATCAAAGTGGTTACAAGGGAAATAGCTTACCTGCTCAAGGAAGGGAAAAAAGGAGATGGCGAGCTCCTGTCTTCCATCAACTTGGTTAAACAGTTGCGAGTGTCTGCATGCACACATGAAGCGCAGTGGGGACTATGTATTTGAGCCCCATGTCTATTATTTTAATCAAGATGGACAGTATTTCACATTTAATTCTCCAATTATTCTTTCCCCAATAAAATATTGTCATTGTTTATTACAAATGGTTTCTGGAATTTCAGAAACAATGTCACAGGCATAAAAAGAAGGACAAGAAAAAAAGAAATTATGCCCCAAGAGCATTTTAAAGAGAAAAGTTAAGAAAACCCTCAGTTTTAATCATCGAACCTATTATTTTCAGAGCTGCAGTTTACCTCACATTTTGCAGAGGGCCCTAACATATGACTTGGGTTTCAGCAACATGTTAATGTTAACCTAAATTCTCTTATCAACAAGAATGTGAAGGGGAAAAATGGCTTTGCTTCTTTCCTTGGCCATCTCTCTCCCCTCTCACATTCCTCATGTCTGGTTTCATTTCCCAAGAACACCAGATGCCAAGTACTATTTGGAGCTTTAAAAAATAATGAGAGGCAGTCTAAAGGTTGTAGGAGAAACCTTTGAAAGAGAATGTGTTTTCCCTGTAAGTTTCAACATCCTCTGCACCAGGAAACGGAAAGGGTGTTTCTAGTGTGTCCAATGGAGGGACAGCCCTTCCCACACACTTGGTCCCAAAAGGGTGTTCTAATAGGCCACTTCTTGGATGGCTCCTGGAAATTCACCCAGCATTCAGTCCTCTCAACCCAGTGACTTTTCTGAGACAAGAGAAGAACAATGAGGGCACCCCACCATGGATGGAGAAACCAAAATCCAAACATTCAAATAAGGCACAGGGACCCTGAAAACCCTCCCTGCCCACTGCGTAAGCAGGGCAGCAAAAGCCCAGCACACTCCCTCCTCTACGTTTGCCTGCATCAGTGTAGGTGTTGGGGTGGCGGAGGGCAGTAGTAATTGCAAAGTGGAAGCCAGAACCAGTCCCCTTCCTTCCCTACTTCCTCCTGAGATAAGGGAGGAAGGAACCCAAGTGAAGTCCATGCACACCCTCAAGCAGACCAAGCTTCAACCAGCACATAATTAACAACCTTATTCCAGGCCCAAGCCATGGACTCCTGCCAGAAAACCACCCCTCCTCGTGTAAAGAGCAAAGGGAAGGACCTCCAGGTCTTCACCCTGAAGAGCTGGCAGTAACTACTCTGTCATGACTCAATACTTTAACCATGGGTTAGAGCATAAATCCCTAAAGCCCATATAACACATATCTCAAGCTAGGAAGTTTGTGCTGTTCACGTGACAGAAACTAGTCTGGAAGCCAGGACATCTCGTCTAGATCATCTGGGAGAAGAGCCAAACCAAGTGTCATAAGAGCTCCCCATCAAACAAAGCACAGCCTCGGCGGAGGGCCTGTGCCCGTGGGCCTGCTGACCTGTTGCTAGTCTGTGAGTAGAGTCAATAAACAAATTTAAATCCAAGCTGTAAGAAATGCAAATCATTTTCACCCTTGAGTTTCTATCTCCCTGCCTCTCAGGGACCCACTTAGAGTCTATAAAGACAAATTTAAATGTAGGGGTTATACACAAGAAGCTACAACTCAACAGCCAGCTTTATCACATCAAAGCTCTCTACTATGCCATGAGGCCAAGTTTTGCTTTCAGTGAATATGTAAAAGAATGCAACTTTCCTAAATCACCTAGCAGCTCTTTCAGCAACAGTATGACAGTAAGCTATCACAGTTGCCAGAAAAGAGTACTTGTGCATTTCAGGACACCCGCAATCACCTGTTGTCTATATGCTCTGGTCCTCTGCTGATCCAATTGAAATAACCCCCAAGGGTCAGAGTCCTCACCACTACAGGTCAATCTTGTTATTTAGTTGCTCAGTCATGTCCAACTCTTTGAGACCCCATGGACTGTAGCCCGCCAGGCTCCTCTGTTCATGGAATTTCCCAGGCAAGAATACTGGAGTCGGTTACCATTTTCTTCTCCAGGGTGATCTTTCTGACCTAAGGATTGAACCAGCATCTCCTGCATTGGCAGGTGGTTTCTTTACTGATGAGCCACCAGGGAAGCCCCACAGGTCAATAAAGAACCTCTTAATGTGTCTCCCCATTGAAATGACCATACTTTAGGTAGTTATGGTTTCAGACTTTCTCAAACAAGTAGCCAACCCTTTGGTGCCATCTACACAGAAAATGCAAATGATGTTAAAAAGACACCGTCCTAAAAGAACAACAGTACTAGGCATTTTTGGAAACAATGGAAATAATTCCAATAAATTCTGAGAGAGAAGAGGGTGGATAGATATATACAGTTGACTCTTGGACAACGAAGGGGTGAGGGGCTCTGATCCTCCACACTGTCGAAATTCTAAGCATTATTTACAGTTGGCCCTCTGTATACTCGGCTCCCCTGCATCCACGGTTCTGCACACGAGCATCCAACTAACTGCGGATCATCTAACACTGTAGTATTTACTGCTAAAACAACTCCATGGCCAAGTGGACCTGCGCAGTTCAAACCTGTGTTGTCTGAGGGTCAACTGCACTTGGTTTGAACAATTATGTTTTCCAAATCTTCAAGCCAAGTTTTATGTGATTTAGAGAGGATAAACTAGGGGTACTCTAAGCCAAGAATTCATGACACATCCTCCCAGTAATGTTAAGTCCTTTTCCCCAGTGAAGCTATAAGATGTGGTCCTCTGGAAAAGTGACTATTGCTACTGACCCTCATAGCCCCAAACCAGACGCTGTTCAATCTCACTCCTTCTCAAACTATATTTACCATCAAGGCCAAGTGTGGGTATAATTTTTATTTCTACATAAGCCTCCATGGAAAACAACTTCTCTTGGCATCGTAGGGAAACTACAGGTCTCTGGACTAAAAATTAAGAAATAAAAACTCGCCTAAAGGGTTTACATGTTTTCATGTTTCCTGAAAGCAAATTTTAAACCTCACTGAACACATTTCATCTTTTCATGTTCTTCTAACTACTTTTATGCCAAGATCACATGTGCAACAAGAGGAAATAAAACAAAACACCATGCAGAACAAAAGTTCTTGGTTAAAATTAGCCTCACTCTCTGGTAACTATTAAGAAACTCTCATCTTTTTCAAGGTAAATGTAGCTTTTGAGTTAGGGGAAAACAGATGAGCAGATACAATATGACAGGCAGCCGTGGAGTCACGACCTGGGTTCAGATACCCACTTAGACACATGTTTTGGCGAGTGACTTCAAAACAGACTTCAGCATTCTGAAGCCCTCTATAAATGTTTGATGGATTTTAAATGGACATCACAAAAGGAAGTGAGAACTACATTAAAAAGTTGGAAGGTGGGTTTATATTTGTTAGCTAGTGTTTGGTGGAACTATGTTAACCAGACTCCTCTCCCTGCCATTCCTGTGTGTATCAGCAGAACGAATTCCTGGAATGAGACGGATTTAATCTCTATAGGGCAGCTGTCACCACTGAATCAAGCGCTCTGCAGGTTAGTCAGCTTATCTGCAAATTGTGGGAAAGTCTCTGAGGGTTTGAGGGCAGCGTAGAAAAGGCATTTAAAAAATTAGCCTTCTTGTATATTTTGAAGCACTCAACAGGTTTAATATTTCAATCTAACCACGTACACAAAAGTTACCACACAGCACACCCAGCTGAGTCACCGCAACGACGCTGACATTTACAACACTGACCTGATTCCTCTTCACATTTTCTTCAATCACTGATCTCATCTATTTATTATTCTACTTGCGACATCTGAAGGCAGCCTGTCCGCCCAGGAAGGTCATTGTGAACCGGTCACCAAGGTAGAAAACCTACTGCAAGCACCTGGGGCCACTGGCTTTCCCAGTGTTGCCTCAGAAAGAACACTCTGAACAAGTGTGAACACAGCCACAGTTTGCCATTATAGGTGTGAAAAATGTTTAAGGAAAGCTAAGTACACAGTGATTCTTGGGTTCCAAATTACAGTGTGGTGAGCTCTTTACTAGATAGATGCTGAGTCTCTCCACACCCCTGCTGCTCTGAGGGGCTCAGTTTGGGCCAGGCCAGCACCACACCTATGCTCGGGCTGTTCCTAATGAGTCCTGCTCATGATGAGGAGACAGCACCCACCCAGAAACAACGAATCAGATGATGGAACTGTATTATGAAAACTGAAACTCCCTTCAAAAGAAGTACCCTACCCTTCATAAAAATTCTACCTTTAAATTTTACATAATAATTCTTCAAGAGAGGTTTATGGAAAGATGATCGTAAAAGCTTCCATGGAAGGCAAGTTCAGGGGTAGAAAGAAGGTAGTAAAGAGGCACTCTGGCCTCCAAGTGTTCAGGTCTTGTGTGGTTCTGGTGTGTGTGTGTGTGCATGTGTGTGTTAGTCACTCAATTGTGTCCAATTGTTTGCAAGCCCCTGGGCTGTAGTCTGCCAGGCTCTTCCATCCATGGGATTTCCCAGGCAAGAACACTGGACTGGGTTGCCATTTCCTTTTCCAGGGGATCTTCCCAACCCAGGGAATGAACCTGGGTCTCCTGCACTGCAGGCAGATTCTTTACCATCTGAGCCACCAGGGAAGCCTGGCTCTGGTGAGTGCTGTTCTTAAATCAGAACTGCCCAGCCCTTTGAGAGACACGCATGCTTCTAATGATGAGAAGTAAAGGCAGGAATTTCATGTCAGCCTATGAAACTAATGTTCAAAGACACAGTACTCAAAACACCTAGAGAAAAAAAGCTTTGACATAGGATTTCCCCAGTCTCCTTTCATGATAGGAAACTCCATAAGCACTTAGATGTACAACCTTCCAAAATCAGAACAAACATTTTTTATAACTGGGGTGGGAACAAGGCAGATGAGGGAGAAGACCAGTTTGGGGGGGAAAAAAAAAGGCAATAAAAAACCCTCTGCCCATCAATGGGCCATCTAATAATCAGAGAAGGGGGAAATCAATTGTATCACGATCTGGCAATTACTATTGTTGTTTCTAATGCACTTGCCCATTGATCCACAACTAAGAATTTCTAGATTCCATCAGTTCATTTCAGTTCAGTCGCTCAGTCATGTCCAACTCTTTGCAACTCCATGGACTGCCCCAATGCACCTAGATTCCACATGTAGGAATTAACCTACTGACATACTTACACACGACAGAGAAATATTAACAAGAATGTTCACTATAACATTATGACAAAAAGAAAACAGGGTTCATTACTTATAATAGAGAATATCTAATGTCCTTCAATGGAGAAGGCAATGGCACCCCACTCCAGTACTCTTGCCTGGAAAATCCCATTGACGGAGGAGCCTGGTAGGCTGCAGTCCATGGGGTCGCTAAGAGTCGGACACGACTGAGCAACTTCACTTTCACTTTTCTCTTTTCATGCACTGGAGAAGGAAATGGCGACCCACTCCAATATTCTTGCCAGAGAATCCCAGGGACGATGGAGCCTGGTGGGCTGCCATCTATGGGGTCGCACAGAGTCGGACACAACTGAAGCGACTTAGCATAGCATAGCATAGCAATGTCCTTCAAAGGGAGATTGTTTCAATAAATGATGGGGCATCCACAGTATAAATCACTGGTTCTCATACTCTGATACCCAGGCTTTATACTATACCAATCATATGAAACTCTCCAGTACTGGGGGCTTGGGTAATTTTTCAAATTTCACAGGTAATTCCAATGTGCAGGCAATTTTGAGAACTAGTATTATAGAATCTGGCTGCCCTTGTAGCTCAGACAGCGAAGAATCTGCCTGCAATGCAGGAGACCTGGGTTTGGTCCCTGGGTAAGGAAGAGCCCCTGGAGAAGGAAATGGCAACCCACACCAGTATTCTTGCCTAGAGAATTCCATGGACAGACCATGGGGTCACAAAGAGTCGGACATGACTGAGCAACTAATGCACACATTACAGAATCTTATGCCTGGTTTCAAAGAATATGCCAAGTCCACAGATACTGACCGGGAAATATCTAACTTATTCAGAGTGGGGAAAAAAGAAATTATGTTGAAAAATACACATACATCACCATTTATGTCAAAACTGTGTTTGTGGCTACACATAAGCACACATATACACACACACATACCCCTGTAACTCTATATATGTGAATGCATAGAAATGCTTCCAGAATTGGAAGTATTAAAGTCACTAAAGTATTTTGCCAAATGCTTGGCATATGGAAGATGCTCAATAAATGGTGGTTATTACTTTCACATATGTCCAAGCTTGGGGAAGCCTACTGGAATAGTTTCACATGGATAATGAACTCATAAATGCATCATGCAAATTCAAGTTTTCTATTGAAAGTAGAAAGTCTGCAAGACTTCTCAATAAAACTCCATCAAAATTTTAAGTATATACCTGAATAACTTGTTAATAGTTATACCTATTGTTTTATTAAAAATTACAGCTTGCTTTCTGCATACCTTCAACCCATGCCCCAAAATGAGACAGCTTCATTGTCAACATTATATTGATTTGGAGTCGTTCTATGTCAGCCAACAAATCTGAAAATGTCAATGTAAATGCTAGATGCAACCTTGATGAACACATAGAAAAAGAATATTCCCAAGCCTGCAAACACCAGCTATAGGAATAATAACGTTACAAATTAAAAAAAAAAAAAAAAAAAAAAGTTTTGCTATCAATTCTGCAGACTGCAAGAGGAAACTGGAGAATTTCTGGTTCACTAAAGTCATTATGTTGAAACTTCATTTGGTCACAGGGCTGGTTAGAAGAGAGGGTGGGAAGTTCTATTCTTTGTTCCTTTTATTTGCCTCTGTTTCAGTTATACTTCTATTGTAGACTGGAAATCACAAGGTATCACAAATAGAGCCAGGAGACTTCAGAAGGAAGAAAGCTTAGTACTTGGTATGTTTTTAAGATGCAATCACGTATACTTTAAATTTTTTTTTAAAAGGTAATAAATTCAGTACAATTTTCAAAATTCTTCTCTACTTTTAGGTACTTTGAAAAGGTATACATATTCCATATTTACTTGGGTGCCGAATGTTTGGCTACAACAACTTTAAAGTTGGTTTCTGGAAATATTCTCTCAAGGACATGTTTCTGAGGTTCCACTTTTAAAAGGTGAAATGGCTGGGGTCCTCCTTAGTGATCAATAAAAAATGGAATCACACTGCTTGTAGAACCAAATGAAAACATGGTGACTGTATGAATGTATAAGGTAAGAGATGGTCTTTCCAGGACCACATTAAGATTTCATCAAGGAATGTTATGAAACTGAGGTCTGTATGCTGACAACAGTCCTATAAGATAAGATTATATTTCCTGGTCACACTTTCCAAAAGTGTATGTCATTGAAACCTGAGTTCTTCAAATATCACTAAATATTATTCATTGCAAACAGCTGGAAAGAAAATAAATCATTCTCAAGAACAGCAAAATGATCACCAGTATACTAGTATCATTCCCAGGGAAATAAAGTTACCATTACTTTGGAAGCAAATGCCTACTAGTAAAAGTGAAAGTAAAATGGATTTTTCTGAGGTCATTAGAAGACACTAAAATGTAAGCGTGCACAGCTCATAGACAATGATGACAAGGTCTGAACAAATCAGCATGTCAATATGACATGCCTATCAAGCTTTGGGAAAATAGCAAAGAGAAAAGACAATTATTCTGATATCTGTTAATAGGCTGCTCTGGCAACTGAGTTCCAAGTCACTTCCAGAAATCTCAGCTGGCCTTGGAGAACTGGATAATGATGCCATTTCTGGGTGCTAAGAAGCCATCCAAAAGCAGAGCCTTGAAGAAGTACAAAGACAAGGTACACGCTCTCAGAAAAACAGTGTTTTCCTTTCAATATGTACTTCAAAACAGTCTAACCTGTACACAAAGCAATGAAGAGAGACCTTGAGGATGAGGGAAAAGGTAAAGTGAGAGCTAAGTGGGAATATACCAAGGACACAAGAGCACAGGTGTTGAGTGAGTGAACTGATAAATACATATTATTTCTTTTCATTAAAACCAAGCTAACAGTCAACCCAAATAGAAATTACCAGCAGCTACAATAGACTGTGTCTTCTTATTGGTGATTTCTCTCTGTGTGATAAACATCCTTGGAAAGCTATGCACATAGCCAAATAAACAATTCTGAAACTGTAGGAGTCAAACAAATAGTGAGGAAGGATCCTTATTAAATTTTCATCATTAGTTACTATACATGGGTGACCACATTCCTGATTTAAACCCAGGCCAAAAAAAAGTTCTCCTACCATCATCAAAAGGAAAGTGTGAAGGAAGCTGATACTATCCAATATGCCCTCTCCACCCAACTCTAATTTTCTACATAATTAGGTGAAAGTAGTAATTGTTTTATTGGGTAATTTAAGAAGACTAGACACTAAAGGCAATGGCACCCCACTCCAATACTCTTGCTTGGAAAATCCCATGGATGGAAGAGCCTGGTAGGCTGCAGTCTATGGGGTCGCTCAGAGTCGGACACAACTGAGCAACTTCACTTTCACTTTTATGCATTGGAGGAGGAAATTGCAACCCACTCCAGTATTCTTGCCTGGAGAATCCCAGGGACGGGGGAGCCTGGTGGGCTGCCGTGTCAGGAGTCGCACAGAGTCGGACACGACTGAGGTGACTTAGCAGCAGCAGCCGCAGACACTAAAGAGACTGCTTCTCTTGCAAAGTTTGTTCTCAATGAAATAACAAGACTGTTTTAAATTGTTACTTCATCTCAAGTACCAAGCCTGGAGTAGTTGGACTGAGGTTAATATTTGGACTTCATATTCTGTAAAACAATACTAAACAGCCAAAAGATATCAAATGGTTAAATATGGGAAGCTATCACTAAAAGACTGCTTGAAAGATTTAGAGTGCCTCTCAGTGTAATGAAATACAGCCATTAAAAAGAATGAGCCATCTTTCTGATGTTCAGAGGTATAAAATATATTAAATTAAAAGTCCAATTTGCATAATAACTATGGTATATCATAAACACAGGAAGGCTATGCTTATTTAAACATGCACATGAAAAAATAGCAGATACAAAAGCCAATAAAGAGTAGCTCTTTGGAGAATAAAATGAAGATTGGAGGAGGGCTTGCTTGTATTTGAAAAGTGAAGGTCACTCAGTCGTGTCTGACTCTTTGTGACCCCATGGACTATACAGTCCATAGAATTCTCCAGGCCAGAATACTGGAGTGGGCAGCCGTTTGCTTCTTCAGGGGATCTTCCCAACCCAGGGATCGAATCCAGGTCTCCCGCATTGTAGGCAGATTCTTCACCAGCTGAGCCACTAGGGAAGCCCTTGCATTTAGTTCCTTCTATTTTATTTATTTATTTTAGCATGGACTTGGACTACTTTTTTGCCTTAATTATCCAGCTGTTTCTGAAACTTTAGCAATATTTGTTTGTAACCAGTCTTTTTAAAAATTAAATAACTCTCATTTATCAACCCTCTTTAACATGCCAGGCACTTTCAATGCCCTTTACATTCATTCATTATCTTGGTTAATCAAAGAGATAAGCCATTAGTCCTTAAGTGTCTCTTTTTGTCCTTCTGGGACCACAGTTCAGTTCAGTTCACTCCCTCAGTCGTGTCCAACTCTGCGACCCCACAGATTGCAGAACGCCAGACTACCCTGTCCATCACCAACTCCCGGAGCTTGCTCAAACTCATTTCCATTAAGTCGGTGATGCCATGTCCCCTTCTCCTGACTTCAATCTTTCCCAGCATGGGTCGTTTCCAATGAATCAGTTTTTAGCATCAGGTGGCCAAAATACTGGAGTTTCAGCTTCAGCATCAGTCCTTCCAACAAATATTCAGGACTGATTTCCTTCAGGATGGACTGGCTGGATCTCCTTGCCATTGAAGGGACTCCCAAGAGTCTTCTCCAACACTACAGTTCAAAAGCATCAGTGCTTCAGTGCTCAGCTTTCTTTATAGTCCAACTCTCACACACATACATGACTACTGGAAAAACCATAGCTTTCACTAGATAGACCTTTGTTGGCAAAGAAATATCTCTGCTTTTTAATATTCTGTCTAGGTTAGTAATCATTTTTCTTCCAAGGAGCAAGTGTCTTTTAATTTCATGGCTGCAGTCACCATCTGCAGTGACTTTGGAGCTCAAAAAAAATAAAGTTTGTCACTCTTTCCACTGCTTCCCAATCTATTTGCCACGAAGTGATGGGACTGGATGCCATGATCTTAGTTTTCTGAATGTTGAGCTTTAAGCCAACTTTTTCACTCTCCTCTTTCACTTTCATCAAGAGGCTCTTTAGTTCTTCTTCACTTTCTGCCATCGGGGTGGTGTCATCTGCATATCTGTGATTATTGATATTTCTCCTAGCAATCTTGATTCCAGCTTGTCATTCCTCCAGCCCAGCATCTCTCATGATGTACTCTGCATATAAGTTAAATAAGCAGGGTGACAAAATCCTTGATGTACTCTTTTCCCAATTTGGAACCAGTCTGTTGTTCCATGTCCAGTTCTAACCATTGCTTCCTGACCTGCATACAGATTTCTCAGGAGGCAGGTCAGGTGGTCTGGTATTCCCACCTCTTTCAGAATTTTCCACAGTTGATTGTGATCCACACAAAGGCTTTGGCGTAGTCAATAAAGCAGAAGTAGATGTTTTTCTGGAGCTCTCTATTTTGATGATCTAACGTTTGTTGGCAATTTGATCTCTGGTTCCTCTTCCTTTTCTAAGACCAGCTTGAACATCTGGAAGTTCACAGTTCATGTACTGTTGAAGCCTGCCTTGGAGAATTTTGAGCATTACTTTGCTAGCATGTGAAATGAGTGCAACTGTGCAGTAGTTTGAGCATTCTTTGGCATTGCCTTTCTTTGGGATTGAAAGGAAAACTGACTGTTTCCAGTCCTGTGGTCACTGCTGAGTTTTCCAAATTTGCTGGCATATTGAGTGCAGCACTTTCACAGCATCATCTTTTAGGATTTGAGATAGCTCAACTGGAATTCCATCACCTCCGCTAGCTTTGTTCATAGTGATGCTTCCTAAGGCCCACTTGACTTCACATTCCAGGATGTCTGGCTCTAGGTGAGTGACCACACCATCGTGGTTATCTGGGTCATGATGATCTTTTTGTATAGTTCTGTGTATTCTTGCCACTTCTTCTTAATATCTTCTGCTTCTGTTAGGTCCATACCATTTCTGTCCTTTTTTGTGCCCATCTTTGCATGAAATGTTCCCTTGGTATCTCCAATTTTCTTGAAGAGATCTCTAGTCTTTCCCATTCTATTGTTTGGGACCACAGCCCATTGTCGATGAATATCTATGCTCTGGCCCTGGCTCACAGAATGCTTTCATTTCTGCACTTTTTCACTTTACCACACCCACCCCTACAATTGTTAGTTCTCCAAATGAAAACAATCTGTTCAACTGTAAAACACCAATATGAACAATGACTTTTTTCCTTTAAACTTATAATTAATTTAGAATGGTGGGGGGAGTGAAGGGGAAACTATCAAAGAGAAGACTGTATCTCATCACCATAGCAACAGAATGCATAGCTGTTCACTGTTCACTTTTACCAAAATTGTATAATTGAGAATCTTCTTAAAGATTTTTTTATTTATAATCTTAAAGATTTTCTGTATTTGGTTTTGTTTTGTTTTTTTTTTGTTTTTTTTTTTTTTGCTACAAAAGTAAATATTGCTACCTTTATCTTTAGAACATATACTCCCTAGGCAGCAGGTCCAGAAACATTATATAAAAAACTAAAAGTGTCTAATTAAGGAATTTTTTGTGAGGTATTTATTGGCAAGTTTGACCCAAAAGGAAAGAATTTGCTTAGTAATCCAAAACCCCACCTCCTAAAGCTCAGTTCTCAAACTATCGAAAGAGCAGTACAGTGTATCCTGTTACAGTCATGGCTTCTGACCAACCTTAAATAAGCAAGCAAATACAGTAATGGAGAGAATAAATTGCAAAAGGGCACCAATGGAAGCATAAGAGCCAATCCCCAAAAGATGAAGGCAAACATTGATAAGTTTTTAAAGAAAGATAAGAAAATTATTGCCAAAACAAGAGGTTGTTGGTATTTAGTGCTAAGTCGTGTCCAATTCCCTTTAGACCCCATGGACTGTAAGACTGCCAGGTCGCTCTGTCCATTGGACCTCCCAGGCAAGAAGACAGGAGGCAGTACAACACTAAAAGAGATCTAAAAATAGTCCAGAAAGTTAGGCTTAACATTTCAAGGGAGCATTCAATATACTTGAAGACAAGACAGAAAAACATCCAACCCTTACTTACACATGATTGCTACATATATGCCATCACCTTTCCCCTGCACTCAATGCCTTTTTTTTTCCCCTCCTAAAATCATCACTTACCTTACCTTATATTACTCTCCATTCCGTGAAAATTATCCACCAAGACAGTCTGTTTTTGTTAGATCTCCCTCCTACTCATCAGCAGTAACCAGAGCTGTGGCCAGTGCTCCTGCTAACCTGGCTACTGGCTCCTCCGTGGTTCCTCCCCTTCCACCGCCCCACCTCACTGGGAGGTGGCAAGTGTAAGGGAAGAGCCAATTCATTTGTGGAAAAACATGCTGGTTAACAACCATACTTGCTCATACTGGAACAGTCATAGGACAGAGATGGCCATAGATAATCAACCTATACACACACACACACGTTAAACTGGTTTTGCCTCATAGACAATTCACAGGCAGTCAAGACTCACCCCCTCCCCACACAGGTACACACCAACCCCAAATTCACAATTCTACATGTGTGATCACTTATACATTTTCATCCATTCATTCATGGGCCAACGATGTGCCCAATTCCCTGTTGTGGGTTGGGATATGAGCGTGAACAAAGCAGATGTGGACCTTGCCCTCGCACAGCTGGTCCACTGGCACCTGACCCCTGGCTGTTCGAGCCATTGCCACATTTCGGACTCTGGCTCAGAGAAGACAGGTGGGGAGTGAGTGGAGGGAGGGGTCAGTTGGTCAGCCTATCTTCAGGACAAATATTTTGCTTGCTTCAAATAGCAATTCACTTTTACTGGAAACTTTCATGTTTCCTGAAATATGGAGCACCCAGGAGAGGAGGGAGTAGGAAGTAGAGGGTGATATGTATGTTCCTGAGGAACAGAAGACAAAGAGCTAGCCCTGGAGGGCTAATGTTCAGAACTTCAAATAAGATCCTGGACTCCCACTTTCCCCCAAGAAAGATTAACTGCTGCGGGAATCACACTACCCACAACTACAAAAATACATCAAACTGAGAAAATTAAATTCCTGGTGAGGTGAGCCCTACTAACCACCCCACCTTGCTCCAGACAATACTGCAGGAAGAGGAAACCCAAGCCACGTTCAGGGGTCTTGCTGAGATGCAGAGTCAAAGCTGGGGGAGGTTGAGACAACTAGAGCTCTGGAAATCTGCCAAGGGGTCCTGTCAAAGCTTCAGCTGAGGACTGCTTTGCACATGGACCTAGGATCCACACAGGGCTGCGAATGATTTGCATTCCCATCAGCCTCACAAGACAGAGCTCAGACTACCTAAAACACCAGGGGGAGTCACCAAAATGGTCCTAGGCTCAGGCTGCTCTGGAAAAAGCTTGACAGCAACCTTAAAAGGGTCAATGAGGAACTTAACTGTGTGCCAGAACAAAGGCCAACACTCTTCAAAGGAAGCCCTTCAGGCAGGCAGAAATTGATACCAGACAGAAATGTGGATCTGCACAGAGCAACGAAGAAGCTGGAAATGGACAGCCTGGGGGCAAATAGAAAACCAGACGCTGCCTCAGAGTTTCCAGAGCTACTTACCAGGAGGATGTGCTTTTATAGAAATCCACTGATGATACCAATGGGGTCAGAAGGTCAGGATCAAAGCAGTCCCCAAGTTGCTACTTACTGCCGTGGTTCAGTCACTAGGTCATGTCTGACCCTTTGTAACCCTATGGATAGCACATCAGGCTCCCCAGTTCTTCACTATCTCCTGGACTTTGCTCAAATTCATGCCACTGAGTCAGTGATCTTTCTCATCCTCTCCCACCCCCTTCTCCTTCTGCCTTCAATCTTACTCAGCATCAAGGTATTTTCCAATGAGTCAGTTCTTCACATCAGATGGCCAAAGTATTGGAGCTTCTGCATCAGCACTCATCTCACATGCTAGTAAAGTAATGCTCAAAATTCTCCAAGCCAGGCTTCAGCAATATGTGAACCGTGAACTTCCTGATGTTCAAGCTGGTTTTAGAAAAGGAAGAGGAACCAGAGATCAAATTGCCCACATCCGCTGGATCATGGAAAAAGTAAGAGAGTTCAAGAAAAACATCTATTTCTGCTTTATTGACTATGCCAAAGCCTTTGACTGTGTGGATCACAATAAACTGTGGAAAATTCTGAAAGAGATGGGAATACCAGAACACCTGATCTGCCTCTTGAGAAATCTGTATGCAGGTCAGGAAGCAACAGTTAGAACTGGACATGGAACAACAGACTGGTTCCAAATAGGAAAAGGAGTACGTCAAGGCTGTATATTGTCACCCTGTTTATTTAACTTATATGCAGAGTACATCATGAGAAACGCTGGACTGGAAGAAGCACAAGCTGGAATCAAGATTGCCGGGAGAAATATCAATCACCTCAAATATGCAGAAGACACCACCCTTATGGCAGAAAGTGAAGAGGAACTAAAAAGCCTCTTGATGAAAGTGAAGGTGGAGAGTGAAAAAGTTGGCTTAAAGCTCAACGTTCAGAAAAAGAAGATCATGGCATCCGGTCCCATCATGTCATGGAAAATAGATGGGGAAACAGTGAAAACAGTGTCAGACTTTATTTTTTGGAGCTCCAAAATCACTGCAGATGGTGACTGCAGCCATGAAATTAAAAGACACTTACTCCTTGGAAGGAAAGTTATGACCAACCTAGATAGCATATTCAAAAGCAGAGACATTACTTTGCCAACAAAGGTTCGTCTAGTCAAGGCTATGGTTTTTCCTGTGGTCATGTATGGATGTGAGAGTTGGACGGTGAAGAAGGCTGAGCGCCGAAGAACTAATGCTTTTGAACTGTGGTGTTGGAGAAGACTCTTGAGAGTCCCTTGGACTGCAAGGAGATCCAACCAGTCCATTCTGAAGGAGATCAGCCCTGGGATTTCTTTGGAAGGAATGATGCTAAAGCTGAAACTCCAGTACGTTGGCCACCTCATGCGAAGAGTTGACTCATTGGAAAAGACTCTGATGCTGGGAGGGATTGGGGGCAGGAGGAGAAGGGGACGACAGAGGATGAGATGGCTGGATGGCATCACTGACTTGATGGACGTGAGTCTGAGTGAACTCCGGGAGTTGGTGATGGAGAGGGAGGCCTGGCGTGCTGCAATTCATGGGGTCGCAAAGAGTCGGACACGACTGAGCGACTAAACTGAACTGAACTGAATGAATATTCAGGACTGATTTCCTGTAGGATTGACTGGTTTGATCTTACTGTCCAATGGACTCTCAAGAGACTTCTCCAGCACAGTTTGAAAGCATCAGCTCTTCAGTGCTCAGCCTTCTTTATGGTCCAACGCTCATATCCATACATGACAAGAGTACTGCTGACTATTTCTAACCTCAGTCATGCTCCTGATGCTCTCAGGCCATGATGTCCTAAGGATGAAACTCTACCTTGAACCATCCTCACCTTAATGACTGTGAAAGTGCTTTGGAAATTTTAAAGATTCATCAAATAATGACTGAGTGCTTTCTATGTACCTTTCTAAGCCAAACCCTATATGTCTGGGCCTCAGTTTGCTCATCATAAAATAAAGCTAATAATAGTAGCCAGGCTGCAGGGTTGATGCTTGAATTAAATAGGTAAATATATACGTAAAGTACAAAGAATAATGTCTGGCCATGCTGCTGCCAAGTCGCTTCAGTAGTGTCCAACCCTGTATGACCCCATAGACGGCAGCCCACCAGGCTCCCCCGTCCCTGGGATTTTCCAGGCAAGAGTACTGGAGTGGGGTGCCATTGCCTTCTCCGATGTCTGGCCATAGAAAGTCCTTACAGATGTATTTTTATGACCATTATTATCACTGGTATTATACTGTACTGCTACTACTAATGAACGTTATTAGGCATATGATGATGAAAGGGGTTAATTCGGTTCTTGACCTCCTAGTTTATATTTGAGCTGTGTCATAAGGAAAACAATGTTCTGGAGAAAATATGTTAAAAATTTTGCCTGAAAAAAACTATGAAGATAGCTGAGGTGCGGTGGCAGTGGGGGTAAGGGGGGAGATACTAGTAAGAAGGGAGACCTAGGCCTAATCCCAGCACTGCCACTTAGGTAACTTGTGACTCTGGTTATTTAGCCTGTTGGAGCCTTAGTGAGAAAGCGAAGTCGCTCAGTCGTGTCCGACTCTTTGCGACCCCATGGACTGTAGCCTACCAGGCTTCTCCGTCCATGGGATTCTCCAGTCAAGAATACTGGAGTGGGTTACCATTTCCTTCTCCAGGGGATCTTCCCGACCCAGGGATCGAACCCGGGTCTCCCACACTGGAGGCAGACACTTTAACCTCTGAGCCACCAGGGAAGACTGGAGCCTTAGATAATCCTTAAAGAGCTAGGATAACAATCTTTAAGATCACTTCCAGTTCTAGCATCTGAGGAAGTAAACCAGAGGATCCACTTTAGATGCACATTTTTCCTGCCTTTTGAGCAATTTAATCCTCAGTGTCAAATCCTAACATAGAAAATAATTAATTCTAAGAAAGGGACGTTTATGATTTAATAAAGAAGAAAGAAAAAAGAAGCTCTAGACCTAGGATTTATAGCCTGCACATAACTCCCAAACCAAGAACCAAGACCACCTGATTCATTCCTCTAAAAATGAGGAGGACTTCCCTGGTGGTCCAGTGGTTAAGAATCCACCTACTAGTGCAGGGGACCTGG
Organism: Bubalus bubalis; assembly: GCF_019923935.1. Taxonomy (NCBI): domain Eukaryota; kingdom Metazoa; phylum Chordata; class Mammalia; order Artiodactyla; family Bovidae; genus Bubalus; species Bubalus bubalis. The sequence goes on from NC_059167.1 coordinate 31,833,115, forward strand.
GTTCGATCCTTGGTCTGGGAAGATCCCACATGCCGCAGAGTAACTAAGCCCAAGTCCCCCAACTACTGTAACCCACACCCAGAGCTGTGCTCCGAAATAAGAGAAGCCACCACCAATGAGAAGCCCTGCACCTGAATGGAACAGTACCCCTACTCACAGCAACTAGAAAAAGCCTGGGTGCAGGAGCAAAGACCCCATGCAACCAAAAATTAATTTTAAAAATAAAAAATAAAAATGGGAAGGAGTGCAACAGCCCACTGTTTCTACCCATTGCTGGGTAAGCCATCATTTTGATCTTTGAGAAGTCAAAGAATATACCTAAAGGAAGCAAAGAACTCTTCCTTCTGGTTCTAATATTTGAATTGGCTCCAATGAAACAGAGAAGTCACTCTCCTGTTTACAGTTCCACAATTAAGAAGAAACATGGCAGTACACTGTGAAGTGAAGTGTTAGCCATTCAGTTGTGTCCGACTCTTTGGGACCCCGTGGACTGCAGGCTCCTCTGTCCATGAAATTCTACAGGCAAGAATACTAGAGTAGGTTCCCATTCCCTTCTGCAGGGGATCTCCCCGACTCAGGGATCGAACCCGGGTCTCCTGCATTGAGGGCAGATTCTTTATCATCTAAGCCACCAGGCAAACCCTGATGGTACACTGTAGAAGTTCCTTATGCTAAGAAAATAAGAAGAAATATGTAAATAGCCAGCTTCTTCTATCCACTATTTGCCACAGTTGGTACCCAGTATGTACCACAACTGATACACTATAGACTACAAACACAAAAGCTCCCACAAAATTAACTAGGTCAAATTTTACAAAACACAGATAATTTTAGCCATGTGTCAGAAATAAGTGTTTTCCTTATTGGTAAATGCCATTCAAGAAAAGGTTACACTGGAAGAAAGGAAGTGGTAGAACCCTAAGAGAATGAATCTATGGCTGGTCTTCCAAAGTAACACACAACAGCATATGGGTGTGCATGCACACACATGCACACAGAGTACTATTTGAGAGTACACTGTGTCTGTCTTTGGGACCTCTGATCACTAACCCTAAGGGGCATGTCTCTAACCTATCTGCCCACTTTGCACATCTTTGGGAAGGGCTTAATCTCCTCCCCAGGTGATTTTAATGCAGTAATCAACAAGTGGTCCTGTCTCTTCTGCACCCATTAATGCAGTAATCAACAAGTGGTCCTGTCTCTTCTGCACCCATAGAGAGGTGGGCACATGGCATTGGCTTGGCCAGTTAAGGCACTCCACCCCCAGGACTGAGTGACTGATCTAGGATGGGCACACAACACAAAGAAGACCAAAGGTCTTTATATGGATGGATGCTGTAGAGGAGACGACTGCTCTTTCCTAGAATCACAAGATAAAAGGACCACATACACCTGCAATTTACACTAGCTGCTTTTTCCACCACGTGTTAGAAAGTGCCCAAAAACAAAGGCAGCATAGACAAAAGCAGAAATGAGAGAACAGGACAAGGGGGCTAGGGAGAGAAGGAGGGTTTAATGACATTGAACTACTAGATCCAGCTGAGCCTCAAGTCAAATGTCCCTTGACCTTTTGCATCATTCAATGAAGCTCCCGCCTCATTCCCTGAGGCCGATTTAAGTGGGATTTCTGTCCCTTAACAATGCAAAGAACACCGATTGCTGCTCCACTTGACTAAATAAAATGGAAACTGCCAATTGCTAAGTGCCCCCAAAGTGTGAGAGATCACGTGAGACATCAACATGCATCATTTCAGCTCATTTTTATGGCCATGCTAGGAAGCAGGTATCACAGTTTTAGATACCAAGAACATCCAGAAAACTAGGAGACATCAGAAAGGGTTTAAACCCTGTCTCACGTCAGCCAATTCTCTTTCTACGTACAACACCCCCTCAAACCACAAACTCTTTCAAGCATTACTATTGTCCAAGAATCAACCTAATATAATAGTCAACCTAACAATCAAGTCACAAATCCAAACACAAATGTCTCATTTTACAAAAGGCTCCAAAGAATTTGCTGCTCACAAATCAGTATGACTAAGGTAACACCTCTTTCCTCCAAGGGCTCCTATTTTAGAAACAAATTTTGCAAGAATGACTTTCTAGGAATCTTAAATAAGTCTATGAGGGACTTGTTCCTTGAAGCTGGGAAAGTGTACAGTCTAGTGCTGACAAGACACAGTTACTAGAATATAAAGGTCATCACCATTGCTAGCAGGGGACATTCACAAGTCACCAGCACTATTTCCCTTTCTCAAGTAGGCCACAACCCCATTTCAGCCATTCACCTCGACCTCTGTAGCTAGCAGAAGAGTCGGAGAGAGAAACTGCATGCCAGAGAAGCAATATAACAAGTTCAAGGAGAAAAAAAAAAAAAAGCATGAGGCAAAATTTAAGTCAAGTGTAACGTATGAAAAGTCCACCATTGAGCCTGCAAAAGAAAATGTCACAGGGAAAGGTATCAAAGCCGTTGCACACAGTGGGAAAGAAGAGACTGCACAAAGTGGAAAAGGCCAGGGCTGTAAGTAAAATATAGTGTCCTGCACTGGGTAGAAAATTCATTTAGTTCTCTCTCTCGCTCTCTTTCTACCTAGAAAAAGAACTATCAAGGCAATAAGGAAACTGTGTTTAAATATTAGGCATCCCTACATGATATTTTACTTATATTATTAAGATACACTTGATTGTATTCATCTATAATACATAACACACTTACATATTACTGTGTATGAATTATTTTTCTTGTCCTAATTACATATGCAGTATCAAATTTTCAGAGTTAGTTGCACTGACCCTCTTGTCTTTTCCTCCCAGTCTCTCTAGATTCATTATTTAATCTATTAACAACTTATATTTTCCAATATTTTATTCTTATATCTAAACTATCCCTCATGCTATAATGAATGTATTTTCACTTTATTAGGCTTTATCATTACAGGGTAATAATCCTTGATGTCTTAACATTTGGAAATTTCTATTATTAAATTAGTGGTGATTTGAGGAAAACTGTTTTCTGGGTGGGGGAAGAGTTGCTTTGTATTTTGTTTCTTGTTTTGGGGAGGTTTCTTGATCTTCAACACTACACTCTTGACAAATGGACATATTCATACTTATGATGAATAAAGTGAAGTAAATTAAAAAAAAACAAAACCTATTAGGCTTACTCTTGCATGATTTGGGTGGAACAGGTAAGACCTTGAGGCCCTTACTTGGGTAATAGTCAATGGTCCTAATTATAGGTTGGATTACTTATTTCATAGAACCACAAAAAATCTTAAGTGTTAAAACCATAGGGTGTAACCCTCCTTTATAACATGTAATACATTCTCCTTAGTAATTTACAGTCTGCTAAGTACGTGAATCAGAGAAGGCAATGGCACCCCACTCCAGTACTCTTGCCTGGAAAATCCCATGGATGGAGGAGCCTGGTTGGCTGCAGTCCACGGGGTCGCTAAGAGTCAGACACGACTGAGCGACTTCACTTTCAGTTTTCACTTTCACGCACTGGAGAAGGAAATGGCAACCCACTCCAGTGTTCTTGCCTGGAGAATCCCAGGGACGGGGGAGCCTGGTGGGCTGCTGTCTATGGGGTCACACAGAGTCGGACACAACTGAGGCGACTTAGCAGCAGCAGCAGCAACTACGTGAATATACACAGTATCATTTGATTTTCCCAACAAATTCTTCCTGAAAGAAGGAGAGGCATAGGCAATCATATATTATCTTTATATCTACTTTACAGTTGAGAAACTTCTTTGAGCATTAACGGAACCTCCACAAAGTCAAAACAGTCCTAAGCAGCAGAGCAGGGACTGGAATTTGGGCTTCCTTTCCCCCAATACTCTGCACTGCCATCCTGCCCATCCTACAATCATCTCAGAAAGAGTCGCCTGAGGCTTTCACTGAAAGGCTCTGACGGAAGAAACATCATTTAAATTATGTGTGAAATAGATGATGACTATGTGTCATCAAACACTTGATGTTTTAGAGGGTAATACACTGTACACCCAGGAAGTGTCTAGATGAGCAAAAATCATACAAATGTAAATATTCCAGTGTTTTCTTGGGTCAACTACAGCTTTACTCCCTCTTCCATTAAGAAGCTATCTGTCAGAGGTTATATGAAAAGGATTAGGAATACAAAATTGAACAAGCCATCTTCTGTGCCTTTTAGAAGTCAAGTAGATAAAAAGGAGAGGGTGCCCTGCAGATGTGCATGGAGAACACAGGGGAAGGATAAACTATACCCATGACTGTCTGGACAAGACAGGAGACAATGAGAGAAACCACACTTGGTTCCAGGCATTCCAAAGCTTATAGTCTAACAGAAGAGACCCTCATGAACACAGCAAAAAACACAGCACTAGATATAACTGCCACAAAAGAGATATTAAGTATTTCAGAGATTCAGAGGACCTTAAGGGCACTTCCAATTAGAATGACCTCAGAAATTTTTGAAACAGATGAAATATGAATGGGCCTTCAGAGCACTGTTACATCTTAGCAGAACAGAAGGAAGGGGCCTCAAACACCAGCTGCCTGCTCCCTGTGGAGAGGCATCCTGAGAAGCTCTGGGTTCTATGTGGGGCTATGACAGCCATCTAGCTGTGGACATGGGTGCTGCTGGGCTCCTTGGAGCTTTCTCTCATTCACAAGGTCATAAAGGCATCTCGTAAGACAGATGGACAAAATTGATAAAAGACAACAACCAAGACACTCATCTTATGGGCCTAATGAACCTGAGCCATTAGGTAAGAACATCCATGAATTACTTGTGCTTCCACTATTTCTCTCTACGTAGCCTTCATGCTTACTGATGGAAAGATCTCAACATAAAGAACAAATATCCTACTCTGCAAAATTGTCAACTATATCCTCACAAGTCATTCCAAATAAATCATTTAGTTCTGAAGGAGAAGCAAGTTGTAAATGTATCATCTAAAAACACTCTAACAGCTTCAAAGGGATATATGAGCTTCACTGATACTTCCAGTTCTAGCAACACTGGAGCTAGCATATGTGCTCAACTAAAAATCACCCCAGAGTATGAAAGAGACTTGGGAGATCATCTTCATTTTATAGATACTGAGGCTTTAGGAGATTAAATGACTTCCTCAAGGCCACAGTCATTTAAGACACAGCAATTTAAGTAGACTCAATGAATGATTCTAAATAGACTCCTCATAAACAGACAGCCTGACCTAGCAAATGAATCTCAAAATCCTGTATGACTGTTTTTTTACCAAAATTAAAAACAAACTAAAAATCTATATAAATATTCCTGGTTTATAATGATGCTGTTTTAAACACTGTTTGAAATTTCATCAAGATCTGTATACTCTAATCAGTAGAATGAGTCAACTTGGGTTGCATTCTTTTAAACATTTTCAGTCAAAGAAGAAAACTAGAAACCTAGCTCCAGAGGCAAAGTATGTGGCATATCATTTGTGAATCTGTGATCCTTCAAATAACTGAACGAGCCTGTTCAGAGACACTTCCCACTGACCAGCTGGTTCCTGCTCTGGGGAGCCCTGTGGGAAGAAGGGACTAAGAGCTCAGCCATGTGGTGGTGTCTTATTAGAGACTGTGTCAATCCTGATACAAAATGTTTGATAGATGCAAGTTTTCTAAAGTATGCTTGATGGCATTTAGGTATCTTTGAGTTTATTCCTCCTTCAGAAGAAAAGCACATAAAGTGCTCCATAATTTCAGATCAACCCATTCCCTACATTTGCTGCATTAGCCTAAACTAAATCCTGTATTGGCTAAGCTTTGCCAAGCGTAGTCAAAACAAACTTTTTCAACTTCTAATTCTTATCAATATATCTCCTGGTATTTCCACTGCCAATGCTAGATCAGTAGCTAACTTTTCTGTTATAACAGTCTCTAACATGTATTCCACCGCATACATATGGGATGTCTCTGGGAACGTTCTTATCATGCTTTGGATAATTTTCACTACATATTTCCTTCTAGCATAACAGGAATAGATGTTCACATGTTCCTAGTTGTAACTAGGAACTCAGCTGAACTAAGCTTCTGATTAAAATAGCTACTCTTCAAACCCCACACTCTTTCACATAACATTGCAGAACGTGTAGGTTAGAACCAATGGACTCTACATGTATGAAGGGCAAACTGCAGCCCTGCAGTTTGTGGTACCCCTCCCCTCAACAACATTTTTTGTAAATAAAGTTTTATTGGGTCACTGTCACAACCATGTCTACAGACTGGCTATGGCTGCTTTCTGAGTGGTTGTCAGGGAGGTATTTTGGTCCCCCAAATCTAGAACATTTATTAACACCTTATAGAAAAAGTTTGTTGACCTCTGGTCTATACTAAGCACAAAAAACAGAATTTGGGGAAGGTTTTCAAAAACATTTATATTAAAAATAAATTAATTCATTAGTTTACAAAGCATATGGTGACAACCTCTGGGAACTGCTGCTGGAGACCCATCAATGAACCAAGAAGATGTGGCTCCCATCTTCATGGAGATCATATTCTAGTAAGAGGGGACAAACATAACTCCTCTAATTTCAGATAGATAAGATATTTCGAGAGAGTGGCCAAGGATTCTGAAAGGGGAGTGAATCTTTAGAAGATGCAAAGTCATGAAGATGACAGCTGAGATGTCACTGGAACTGATATCTGAATGATGAAAATAAACCAGCCATCCAAGAATCTAAAGAAAGACTGTCCAAGCTGAGAGAACAGCAGAGGCTGGAGGGGAGGAAATACTAAGCTGCTTGAGAAACAAAAAGGTGGCGGATGTACCTGCAGCAGCGTAGACTAGAGAAAGAAGCACAAGGAAGGGTCAAAGTGTTCAGCAGGTGCCAGGCCACGTGCGAGGAGTAAGGAGTAAAATCATGTTTCTAAGAAATGCCCACCTTCAGATCCTTAGCTACTAAAAAGCACAACTAGACAGAAAACTAATCATAGTGTAAGGATCACTTTGGCAACTCCATTTTGCCATAACGTCTTTCTTCTGATCTGCCGAAAATTACCTGAAGTTTCAAATGTCAAGCAACTCAAGAAAGAACACTTTGTTAGAGGCAGTTTCTGCTAAGGAAGTGATTATTCACTCCCTGCAAAAAAAAAAGTCAAAACTGACTGCCTTCCTCATTGTAAAGATCATTTTATGTCATTTAAAATGGGACTTTTTTGAAGAAAGGGAATTTCCCAGTATTAAGCGTAATTAAGCCTATTTCCCCCCATTGGATGAAATGAGTTCTGTCGCCTTGACAGCTCTGCATACCAACCGTGTGCATGTCCCAACAGAAAGCTGTCAAAGCAGTTGGCTGGTCTGGACAAAAAGCAATATTCCTCAAAACTCTGCAAAGCTGTACCATGTGGCTTGGTTTACCATCTCCAAACTAAATGGAGGGCTGTTTCAAAGGCAGAGAATTTCAATATGCTGGTGCTGCGGCTGCTGCTGTCACTTCCGTCATGTCCAACTCAGTGTGACCCTCTGGACTGCTGCCCGCCAGGCTCCTCTGCCCAGGGCATTCTCTAGGCAAGAGTACTGGGGTGGGTTGCCATGCTCTCCTCAATATGCTGGTGAACAGCCACCAAATCAGTCTACTTTGTCAATGGCCTTTCCCTTCCAATTTTGTGGAGTTACTTATGAATCTGAAAAGACAACTTTCTACTTTTAGATCCAAAAATAAAAGAAATCAAGGGCATTCGGAAGAAAGGTCAAGTCAGAGGTGCTCTGATAAAACCATGACTTTCAACCAACAATGTAAATTTAGGAAGAAATGAGTAGTTATAAAATATTCTAGAGGTATGAGATCCAACTGTGTTTTCTTAAGACTTGACAATGCACAGATCTGCAGTACAGGCTCTCCTCATGGTGAATGCAATGAGGTGACAGGTATGGATGTTTATAAGCACACCTGAACAGGCTATCAAAGAACAATAGTGAAACGTATGCAGAAGCATGGGGCTTTGCTGCTGGCTCAGCAGTAAAGAATCTGCCTGCAATGCAGGAAACCTAGGTTCAGTCCCTGGGTTGGGAAGATCCCCTGGAGAAGAAAATGGCAACCCACTCCAGTATTCTTATCTGGGAAATCGCATGGACAGAGGAGCCTCATGGGCTACAGTCTATGGGGTCACAAGAGTCAGACATGACTTCGTGACTAAACCATACCCACACACACGGTGCAGAAGCGTAAACCTTCAGCAGCACTGCTGAGAACAGCCAGCACACAGCTTCCCAAAGGCATTAACTTGCAATTAGTTTCCTCCCCTGTAAAGTGGGGCTAAAACAGTGCTAACCTTCAGTCTGGTACAGTCTTTACCAAATGCTCAATAAACAGTATATTTATCAAATATGCCAATCACTTCACATGCCTTATATCACCGAATACTCATTAAGCCCAGAAGTTGATCCTTCTGTGCCACATTTGCAACTGATTAGAAAAGGCTCAGAAGAGTCGCATAAGTTGCCCAGATATAATCAGCTAGTAAACAGTAGCACCTAGACTCGAAGCTGGCTAGCTCTAAAGTCTGTGCTCTTAAACCCAAATTGCATATTGGTGGTTTGTTCACACACTTGCTTAGACCCACTTGCTGTTGACTGATAATATAGCAGTAGCTACGGTTTGTTAAGCACTTAGCTATATGTCAGTCACTGAGTTCTTCTAATGGGCTCTCTCATCAAGTCCTAACTACAAGCCTGTGACGGGGTTTTATTATAGGCACTATTTTTCAGCGAGGATCTGGGGCTCAGGGATCAAGTATACTGCTCAAGGTCACACGGCTAATAAACAGCACAACTGGCCATTTGAACTCTGGCTGTCTGGCTCCAGAGCCAAATTCTTAACCACTGGACCAAACAGCATCCTTAAAAAAATAATGTTTTAAAATGTAGTTTTATTAATTGCCAAATAGCTGGGCATGCTATTAACACAGTACTTTCATTCCCAAGCAGCAGTAACCTGATGCAGTTTGCCATGATCCCACCAAACCTACTCTTTCTCCAACACCAAGGCCAGAAGTCCGTTGCCATTTTTCATCATTTTCACTTGCACATAAATAAGAAGATGGTAAAATAATTCCTGAGCTTACATTTCCATCAAAAGTGGGAAAACAGAGTACAGTGTGCCACATGTCCAAAGACAAATGAGAGACAAGTGGAAAGGAATATTCTTGTGTTTAATATGCAAAACGGATGACTGTTTTCCTTCCTGTGCTGAGTTACATCACCCACCTGCTAGAAACATTTGAATTTGATCCATCTTAAGGCTCAGCAGTAAAGAATCCGTCTGCCAGTGCAGGAGATGCAGGTTCCAACCCTGGGTCAGGAAGATCCCCTGGAGAAGGAAATGGCAACCCACTCCAGTCTTCCTGCCTGGGAAATCCCACGAACAGAGGAGCCTGGCTACAATCCAGGGGGTCGCAAAGAGCCAGACACGACTCTGCGACTAAACAACAACAAACAGCAATGTCTACATCATTGCAAGCAGCAAAAGGCATGCTGATAGTGTACAGCTGCTCCAAAGAGAAAGCTTTTTAATTCTGACAACAGGATGATGAAAGGAGTCCCACACGCCATAGAATTCAAATGGTCAATTTGTTTAAGATCTTTTTTGTTTTTTAAGTGTTTAATTTGCTTGGATAGAAAGAAATTCAGGCACAGGCAGAGGCTCCATGTTACCCTGTGGAGACTACTGCCTCCCTGGGTAAGGACCCCTGTTTGTAACAAAAGGCCTCTAAGCATCTTTGTTCCCCAAACCACCACAACCATGACCACCACGACCACGACCACCACCCTGCTTGCTCAGCTGCAATGTCTGTATCCAGTTACACCAGTCTCTGTGCCACCCTAGTCAGACTTCCAGTTGGCAAAAGCTCCATGAGTCAAGTCCCACTAAGGTCACCTCTGGGGACCATTTGTAAGTAAGTAGCAAAAGGCCCACCCAGATACCATTATTCCACAGAGAAACAGTGGACTTGTCATGTGGCTTGCCTCATCTGCATCACAGCTGAAATTCCTTTTGTAAGGGCAAGAGAGCTAATAACAGGCCTTAAATTTAAAATCAACTAAGGTTTACACCAGTAAGTAGACAGTGCTAAATTTACCCCATCACTGTCCCATTCTTTCAAACATTCTACTAGTAAAATGGGTGTTGGTGGGAAAAATTTACTTGACATTCTTTGCAACCCACTGAACTATTTATAGGAAGGACAATAGCCCAGGCCACCCACCAAGATGGAAACACCATCCAGAACGATGGTTTCTCTGAAGGGCCTTCTGAGAGCTTGCTAAGAAGCGAAGCTGACCCACAGGGCAGCGGGAGTCTCCTTCCTTTGAATTTCAATCAAGCAGCATATCAAGCAAGTTTTATGCAACCTATTTACTTTTGCCAAGTTGTTAGGACTATACTGTTGACCACCTGTTACATGGTAAGTGGAGAAACATTTCAACTGTCTTTACTTCAAAACTGAGAGCAGAATGAATACACAAAGGGCCCAGAGAGATTACAAATAAATCAGGGTCTTCCTTTTAATCTTATTTGCATATTTTAAATCTTGGTTTTATGTCTCTTTAAGAACCATGTGAAGTGAGTTTTTAAATCAAACTCAAAAAAACCCAAACGGTAAGTGATACTCTGGTGTCAGGAAGATCTCCTTCAAACAATCTACTGAGCATCCCCTGCTCAGTGAAAATCAGGAGTGTCTTTGGCAAACGTGCTAAATCAATACCTTCTACTGCTGGTGTGTAAGGTTGGACAAAGTGACCTACACAGAGAAAACACCCACAGAAGACATCTTCCAATTCGGTCCACTAAGCTTCTAAGTTTCAATGAAATGAAGTGAAGTGGCTCAGTCATGTCCAACTCTTTGCGACCCTATGGACTGTAGCCTACAAGGCTCCTCTGTCCATGGAATTTTCCAGGCAAGAGTACTGGAGTGGTTTGCCATTTTCTTCTCCAGGTGATCTTCCCCACCCAGGGATCGAACCTGGGTCTCCCGCATTGCAGCAGATGCTTTACTGTGTGAGCCACCAGGGAAGCTTGCTGGCTAATCAGAACTACAAATATTCAGTCAAACCTTTAAAAAAGTAATCCATTAGACTACTTTGCTACATTTTCTAAATATCATATCAGTGTAAAAGAAAATCAGTGGAAAAATCAAGGTGTTTGAGAACTCAAGGGGAAAAGAGAAAACATTCATTCTACCCATGGATGGCCCCTGGAGAAATAAATTACTTGAAACTAGAGGTAAATCTGAAACAAAGTAACCTTTTGATCTACAAGGCTTGGGGGCCAGTAGAAGGGAAGAGGCAGGCAAGGGAGGACACACGGTTTATTCATACTGCAGACTGACAGGCGTACAGAGTGTGCTGGCCTCCAGGTGGTTCTGGGCAAAGAAGAATAAGGAAAAGCCATCAGGCACAGTACACATAAATATGAACCCGACCCTGGGGGAAAAAATCTGAGTAATGAAGCCCAAATATAGGCGTAAAATCTAAAAATAACTCTTCTGCTTCTACAGAGCTATTTCCCTTTTAGCATCCATTTGAAATGTGTGGGAAGACAAAACAGCTTGAGTTAAGTGAATTTCCAGATATCATCAAGTGATGCTCTAAACCATTTTCAGCCAATAGTAAAAATGCAATTTCCCCTTCCTTTAGTTTTCTCTTCTTAAGTAGAGGAGGGAGACAAAGAACAATAGTGGGCAAGAATGTCATTTCTGAAGGCTATGAGAAGCTGATTATCTCTAGGTAAAATATCTTAAAATTCAACTTATGTCATGGGAAACCATTAGATCCTTGGAATTGTGTCAGAACCACTGTAATTTTTTTTTTTCCATAAAGAATGATGAATGGAGGATGACAGAATGTTGACACTGTAATTACATTTTCCTATCATGCCACAAATTTAAAAGATTTCAGTATCACTGCCAGGGTGTTTTCTCTCCCTCAAGATTAAAATAAAATGAAGAATATGGTAAGAAAGACCAACGTATGGGCCAAAATATGTTGTAATCCTAGCATTTCTTCAAAAAATATTTAAGGGGTATCTATGAGTAACCAGGCTCTAGGCTTCATGCTGCTCCCAGATGATGTAAACCTTTTCCCCAATGGAGGTAGAAACAGTCTTACTTCTTTTTCCATACTGCTTAAAATTCTATAACTACAATGGCAACGCAAAAGAGAAAAATAAACAGAGTACCAAAGGATCCCACTACAGTATATAAGAGGGCCTGCCTTAGGAGCAGTGAGGAACACTTAGTCCATATCCTGGGTGTGCAGTGGTGTCCAGCAGTGAAGATCCTTTCCTCTTTAATCTTTCTCAACTTCTGCTTCTCTTGTTAATAAAAGAAGGGAGGTGTAACCCATGCTGGTAGATATACAGACAGAGCATGTTCAGTGGCCCCCCTAATTTCAGAGAACTGAGAATCCTGCTGAAATCTACTGTTCTTTTTGCCGGTCTAGCATATTGATTTTACAGGGAATGATCCACCCCTATTCCTTAAACCCTTGGTGTCTTGCCTCCACCTCGCCAACTCTGCCAAAAATGTGACCATGCTGAGCAAAGATTTAAAGTAAGCCAAGTAGACTTTCTCCCTGGAATTCTAAATCTCCAGAGCCATCTGTGCTTTCCAGCTACCCCATATTCTTCTGGCAAATTCTTTTTGCTTAAGTTTAGCTTCTCTTGCTTGCAATCAAAATACTTCTGATGCATAGCCTAAAAGGACAAGAACAAAGAAACAGCCGCTTTGGTACTCCTTGATGCCTCCTCTAGGATCTTGTAGGGCTGTAGCAGTGCTTAGTCGCTCAGTCGTGTCCAGCTCTTTGTGACCCCATGGACTGTAGTCTGCCCAGGCTCCTCTGTCCATGGAATTCTCCAGGCAAGAATACTGGAGCGGGTAGCCATTCCCTTCTCCAGGGGAATCTTCCCCACCCAGGGATCAAACCCAGTTCTCCTGCAATGCAGGCAGATTCTTTACCATCTGAGCCACCAGGGAAGCCTCTCTATGATCTTACAGAGGTACAAACCAAGTCAGCCAAGAGAATAACATACAAGAAAGCAGACATCAGTTCAATCCCCCTCCACTTAGTTGAATGTTCCAGGAAACAGTAGTCTATCACCAGATGGATTCTAGCAGAAAATGTCCTTCACCTCATTCGCAAACTATTTTAAAATAATAAATGGTACCAAGTTGACCTTTCAAATGCAAAAAGAAAAAAAAAATCACCCTCACACAACAAAAACACATTTTGAGCATATGTTCCATTAGATTCTCAGCAGTTGTTCTTAGTTGCCCCAATGTCTTTAGGTTTGAGTTTCTTGACACATAAACAGGAGGACTCAATGAGTATAAACATCAATCCACAGATATACATGGGCTATGTATCACTCTTTTAGTAGCAAAATCTTACACTTTATAACACTGTGAAAAATTATTCTGTGTACTCTTTCTCCTTTGATCTTTATAAGCCCCTCTAAGCAGACAGGGAAGCCAGGCACCAAAATACTCATTTCATCCAAGGGGAAATTAAATCAGAACTCCCCAGATTTGGAGCTAGTGTTGACAAAGCCGACCCAAGAACAGACTAAAATCAAGATTCCTGCTCAACAAACCCAGCATTCTGCTGCATCCAGAATCCTACAACCATATTGCACTTAGTTCCAGGGGTCCTCACTGCCTAATGGAATAAATGGGGCCACGTACACAGAGCCCAAGTCCTATTTTGTGTTAGAGGCAAGAACATTGTTTCATCAGTGATGCCTCACTAACCACATTCATTTTTTGGCTTCACCAAGAGAACTATTAATTATCACTAATAGAGTCATAGTAAGTACTGTTGGAAGCAATAATGAGTGTGGTGCATGGGAAACCATGTATCAATAATAAACCAGTTCATTGTTCAAAACTAGACGAACTTATTTTCAATTTAGAATGTTCAATTTCAGCAGATTTAAATATTAACATTAAATTAAAACAAAAAAACCACATTGAGCAAGTCTGCTCCAGAGTTAATCAATCAGTCAATCATTGTTTAAGTATCAATAGTATAAGTACTTATAAGTAAAGTACAGGTGAGAAAATATATTGCCTTTGCCTTTCAAGAGCTTTAAATTTAGTTATGTTCCATGACATTTAGAGAAGAGAGCCAGCAATTCTCTGACTTCCTAGATTGTTCTGTCTCCTGCCAGTAGCTTCTGGAAAAACAAAATCTCAGGAGGAGAAGCCTGTGAAACTCAAATCAGACGCTTAAAACAAGAAATGAAGTCAAGACAATACTTTTTGCTGTGGTTCAATGATTGGCAATGGATGTTATTCTGGAAAATCTGTGTTTTCAAAACAAATAACTACATCTGTAGCAGGAACCACTCTTGAGTCCAAACACAATCCATGGCTAACACTCAGGCGAGGTAACTATATACATTTGGAGCAAGGTAGTTAAGAACAAATAAAGGCACGGCTAAATGCAGTTATCATAGTCCCTGAGGCAAAGGAGCGGGCACCAAAGGAATACTAGAAAGGAAGGATTCTGAGAACAAGAAGCCAGAGTAAGTAAGGACTGGATAAATAAAACTGCATGACGGGCAAGTTCATGTTCAAACCAAACCTTATATTTATATGTACATGAACCTATAAAAGACATTGGCACTAAGTCTTAGGTAGATCTAAGATCCAGTTCTGGGGAGCAGAAATTCCAATTCCCTAGACTTTAGTTTTACTCTTGGAGGAAATATTACATAGCAGTCTGCATACAAACTTACTGTGGGCTAAAAAAGAAGCCAATGAACAGCCAACCTGCTATGACAGTGGATATGTTATCTCTACAATGTCTAACGGAGTAGACATTAGCCACACGTGGCTAACGAGGATCTGAAATGTGGTAGTGATGGTGCCTCCATCCAAATTACAACTAAACTCCTCTCCCAACTCAGGCCAAGTGTGTGACGCTGAAGAGAAATTTAACAGACTCCACTACCACCCCAATCACCAGCCTATCTTCAGAAACTTTCTGGGTGAAGTTGTGTGAGTTTGGTGGGGTGTTTTGTTCTAGTTGCTGTTTTAAATAATTTTTTCCTGCAGGCTGGAAAAACTTACTCCATAACACTTTCCAGTTTCTGGCATGAGCCCCTGTGGAGACCACCAACATCCTAGGAGCACCCTGGTCCTTGTTCTCTGCTGTCCTCTGGAACAACCAAGAGCACAGAGAATGCTTCTTACAGCATATCAAGAAGCAGCTTTCTATTTTCTCCTTTGTGAAAGGTCACTCATTCTTTGTCTTTTGTTATGATTCACACCTGTTTATAAACAGCCACATACAGCTGGTCGCTACCTTACTGGACATCATGAGTGAGTGAAGTCACTCAGTCGTGTCCGACTCTTTGCGACCCCGTGGACTGTAGCCCACCAGGCTCCTCTGTCCATGGGATTCTCCAGGCAAGAATACTGGAGTGGGTTGCCATTTCCTTCTCCAGGGGATCTTCCCAACCCAGGGATTGAACCCAGGTCTCCTCCATTGCAGGCAGATGCTTTAACATCTGAACCACCAGGGAAGCCCCACTGGACATCATACAACATGCTTATTTAGAAGAAAATCAGATCTTCCACTGGTAACTCCAGATATAAGCCACAATGACACAGTCAGAATCCCATCAAAGGTGAAAAATGTCACAAAGAGATAAAAGGATGATGTTTTGTGGATAAGTTGTAAGGCAGATAAATCCACTACACTGCTGAAGATGAAAGTAACTGTATGAAGTGTTATGGTGGCTGATGGTTGATCAATCCTTACTGCCTTAAAAATTGGTCAGACACATTCACAGGGAGCTGGTCCTGAGGCCTGGCATGTCACACAGGCTGCCTCTCTGGGTATACTGTGTTTAGTAACAAAAAAAGGCACATATATGGATTAGGAAGAACTCAGCTCTCCACTCCTACCTGCATGAGAAATAGCCTTTTTCAGACAGTTCTCTTTATCCCAAGACCAGGTCAAACACAATGTCAGATGAACAAATGTATAGCAAAGGTCTGTTTTAAAATTTTTTTTAACTGCTGGTAACTCCTATTTGGGGGATTTGGGAAAGGCATTATGAACTCTCAATCCAGTCAAAGTACAGGCTGGTCAAAAAAAAGTCAAAAGAAATATATATATATATATATATAGTATATATTTAGAATTCAACTCTTTATAGCTCCAGTTGAAGCCATTAGGCCAGATACATTAATTACTACAGAAATTACAAAATGGGCTAGCCAATAGATAATACATCAACAGTTACTTTAACATTAAAATATTCTAAGGCTTCATGGAGATGTGAAATTGACCCTTGAAATCAATGTAGTTTAAAAAAACTTTTTTTGCCCATCAATGATATATAGGCTTAATAAAATGGGTAGACAGTTTGCATGGGTATAGTCAATAGAAAGAAAGATAGCACTAAGTCGTGTCTGACTCCTGAGATCCCATGAACTCTAGCCCAACAGGCTCCTCTGTCTATGGGATTTTCCAGGCAAGAATACTGGAGTGGGTAGCCATTTCCTTCTCAAGGGGAACTTCCCACCCCAGGAATTGAACCCAGGTCTCCCACATTGCAGGCAGATGCTTTAGCAACTGAGCTATGCAGGAAGCATAATCAATAGACAGCGGTCCAAAATCATATACCCACACATATACACATATATACATAATCCAATCTCATTTTAATGGAAACAAGATGCTGATTTGACAGAGGTAATACAGGTCGTTGTAAGAACATGCCTGAGATGGACAATTTTTACTGGAGAGGAGAAAAGAACATGGGGTCCTGTCCTGATGTGCGCAAGGCATTTCAGGGAGGGACTCTGGGAAGTCAAAAGAAGTTTGGCTAGACAGTGAATGATCAAGGACGAGAGGCCTTAGAGACAACACTTACCTGCTAGACACTACCTATGTGTAGTGACCCCCACCCACAAGCAGAGTGAAAGGTACACAACTAGGGTGTCAATGAAAATCTGGACGGAATCTACCCTGTAACCATCATGCATAAAGTTCTGCTCTGCAAGAAGATAAATGTGGGAGATGGGATGGGTAGCTATTATTTGAGCCTGCGCCGTGCCATCCCCCCACCCACTAGATTCCTATTTGAGTTACTTGAATAAAAGAAATACATCCTTTTCTGGAGGAAAAAAATCAGGGGAATGTGAAAAAGGCAGTCATAAGGGGCAAGTCTTCTCTGTTACAGTTTGGTTTCAGCAGGCAAAATAATCTGGTTGCTTCCTGTCAATATATGACCAAAAGTAACCAACAGTGGCCAGAAGACCGTGGGAGCCGTCAGATCTACGTACCAGAATCTAGAGATAGTATTCCTTGGTATTCCCTTGTCTGCCTACTCCCAAGTCTGCCACATGGGGCAAAGGAGCTGGGATCCTGTCTTTGGCTGGTGTACTGGGCCATTTTCAAGATCTTCAGACTTACCTGCGCACTGCCCTGGTGGATTATGGAAGGTCTTGTTATCCTGAGCTCAGATACGGCAAATGCAAACACCATTGCCTGGTGCAGGCCAGTAACAACCCTGAGAGGCTGCCGCTGACAGAACGCACAGGCAGGGGCAGGCCTTCCAGTGGCCCAAGCCAGGTGACTAGCATCCAGTCATCACTTCTTTTCCAAATATCGATTCAACAAACCTTGACTCAGCTCTTGTGTGACACTCTGGTGGAGAACAGTACAGAGGAATCCCCAAGAGAAAAAATTTTATAGAGACCATTCTGGGCACAGACCAAGTAAGTACATGTTCTCGTGGAATTGTTAATAACTCAGGGGTCCTCTATGTTCGTTTGAACCTTCCATGTCTGGTGAGGAAAAGACATATTTCATTTTTTCTCCTCAGGGAGAATTAAAGCAGGAAAGTAAAATTCCTGGTAATGTCATATCCAGTCAAACAGGAAGGTTTGTAGGCTCTGGGCTGAAAGGTTTCCATAGCTACACTCGGCCAATCTGAAAATAATTTATTTGATTTTTATTGGTTTCATTTCCTCCAGTGTTACTATTCAGCTCCCTACTCCCACGGCCCCCAAGACAAGAGGAAACATTAAGTAAACACAACAAAAACACCGTGCTTAAGAAACACCTGAGGTGTGAAAAACTGGAACCTTCATTCACTGCTGGTGGGAATATAAAATGGTACAGCCACTTGGAAAATAGTTTGGCAGTTCCTCAAAATACAAGCATAGACTCTTCATATGACCCAGCGATTCCATACTGAGGTATTTACCCAAGAGAACTAAAAACATATGTTCACACAAAAATGTGTACATGAATAATGACAGAAACATTATTCATAACAACCACAGAATGAAAACAATCTAAATGGCCACGAATAAACAAAATGTGGTGTATCCATAAAATGGACTATTATTTGGTAACAAAAAAGGAGTACTGATATAAGCTATGACACGAATGAAGTCTTAAAAAACATTAAAATGAAAGAAGCCAGTCACACAAGATCACATACTGTACGACCTCATTCATATTAAATGTCCAGAACAAGACAATCCATACAGACAGAAAGCAAATCCATGGCTTTCTGGGATGAAGATGGCAGGGATGGGGCGAGGAGTGGAGAGGGTACACGAATAACTGCTGATGCCTATGGAGTCCCTTTTTGGAGAGTTGAAAATTTTCTAAACTAGGATTAGATTGTGGTGATGGTTATACTACTCTGTGGATAAATAATGAACTGTGAAAAAAAAACAATTAACTGTACTCTAAAAGAAACAGTTTATATATGTGAAATGTATCTCAGTAAAACTGAGGAAAGAAGGGAGGGAGGGAGGCAAGGAAGGAATGAAAGATATTAGACCTGAAATGAAATGTCTTACCTGGAATGGTAATTCTTCCTCTCAGGGTATTTTTAACTTTCAACTCTTGCCATAACCTTAGTCTCCTAAGGAAGGAGAAGGAGCAGAGAGAGGAGGATGAGGAGAGGAAGAGAGAGGCAGAGGGGGAATAGAATGGGAGGAGAGGAGAAGAGAAAAAAATCCCCTACTTCCCCCATCAGTAATACCTTACAAAACTATGACACATTATCAAACCCAGGAAATTGACACTGACACAGTGCAGTTCACAGATATTACTCATTTCTAGGGATGCCTTTAAAAAACAGCTCCAGGATAATAATCCTTGACGTTTCATTCCTACTCTTTTCACCTGAAACAGCAGTCACTCTGGTTCTGATTACAACAAGCTAATCAATAATTCCAGTGACGCAGATATGAGCAGTGGATATTTTAACACTTCTGAGATTCCAATTTGCCTTGGGAAGAAAATGAAGTTACCATTAGTGAACTGTCTCCGCCAAAGCACATTAACTTTGTCTAAACCTTGAGGGCCCTTCAAACTCATCATGTTGCTCAACAAGCTCCTTCCCACCTCACAAAGGAAACTGGTAAGCCTCTAGAACATTGCTGATGAGCTATGATAACTAAAGTTCCTCCACAGAGTCTTCCCTTAGGCAGTTCAAGAACTTGCAGTTAGCCATCCTAACTTATTCTGAAAGAAAACAGACATGCTAAATGGCTGATGGATGAGAAGGACATACCTCCTGTGAAAGACAGCAGATAGCTTCAGTTTTCTGACCTACGAGGCTTTCACTGTTTGTTTCCTTCCTCCTTCCTTTTACATCCGAACTCTGAACTTTACTGTTGTGGTTTAGTCACTCAGTCATGTCTGACTCTCTGCAACCCCAAGGCTCCTCCGTCCATGGATTTTCCAGGCAAGAATACTGGAGTGAGTTCCTATTTCCTTTTCCAGGGGATCTTCCCAACCCAGGGATCAAACCCACACCTCCTGCACTGCAGGCAGATTCTTTACCACTGAGTCACCAGGGAGTAAAAAGTGAGCGGGTCCAGAGAAAGCCATTTCAGTTTCTCAGTATCAGATCTGTTTAAACATATGGGAAGACAAGAGGTTGAAACCACTAACTGAAGTGAAACGGTCGGCTTTGCAACAGTTATCAGAAAAGCAACTCTGCTCAGGAGATGACCTTCCCAAGGAGGGCGAGGCAGCGAGCTGCCCGTCAGAAGTCTGTGGAAGCAGCCAAGCCACAAGAGTCTGAAGGGAAACACTGAACACCCCCCACAGGCATGGGACTGAGATCCATTCAGTGCCCTCTACAAAGTGTCACCAGACACGTGCTCCAGAAATTCTAGATCACCTGCAGCCTCAAAGGGGTAAGGTAAACTGAGGTAGTTGCCAAATTCAGACTTAAATCGAAGAAAGTAGGGAAAGCCACTAGACCATTCAGGTGTGACCTAAATCAAATTCCTTATGATTATACAGTGGAATGAGAAATAGATTAAAGGGACTAGATCTGATAGAATGCCTGATGAACTACGGACGGAGGTTCTTGACACTGTACAAGAGACAGGGATCAAGACCATCCCCAAGAAAAAGAAATGGAAAGAAGCTAAATGGCTGTCTGGGGAGGCCTTACAAATAACTGTGAAAAGAAGGGAAGCAAAAAGCAAAGGAGAAAAGGAAAGATATACCCATATGAATGCAGAGTTCCAAAAAATAGCAAAGAGAGATAAGAAAGCCTTCCTCAGCGATCAATGCAAAGAAATAGAGGAAAACAATAGAATGGGAAAGACTAGAGATCTCTTCAAGAAAATCAGAGATACCAAGGGAACATTTCCTGCAAAGATGGGCACAATAAAGGACAGAAATGCTATGGACCCAACAGAAGCAGAAGATATTAAGAAGAGGTAGTAAGAATACATATAAGAACTGTACAAAAAAGATCTTCACAACCCAGATAATCATGATGCTTTGATCACTCACCTAGTGCCAGACATCCTGGAATGTGAAGTCAAGTGGGCCTTAGGAAGCATCACTACAAACAAAGCTAGTGGAGGTGATGGAATTCCAGTTGAGCTATTTCAAATCCTGAAAGATGATGCTGTGAAAGTGCGGCACTCAATATGCCAGCAAATACGGAAAACTCAGCAGAGGCCACAGGACTGGAAAAGGTCAGTTTTCATTCCAGTCCCAAAGAAAGGTAATGCCAAAGAATGCTCAAACTACCGCATAATTGCACTCATCTCACACGCTAGTAAAGTAATGCTCAAAATTCTCCAAGCTAAGCTTCAGCAATACGTGAACCATGAACTTCCAGATATTCAAGCTGGTTTTAGAAAAGGCAGAGGAACCAGAGATCAAATTGCCAACATCTGCTGGATCATAGAAAAAGCAAGAGAATTCCAAAAAAACATCTGCTTTATTGACTACGAAAAAGCCTTTGATAGTGTGGATCACAATAAACTGTGGAAAATTCTGAAAGAGATGGGAATACCAGACCACCTGACCTGCCTCTTGAGAAACCTGTATGCAGGTCAGGAAGCAACAGTTAGAACTGGACATGGAAACAACAGACTGGTTCCAAATCAGGAAAGGAGTACGTCAAGGCTGTATACTGTCACCCTGCTTATTTAACTTATATGCGGAGTACATCATAAGAAATGCTGGGCTGGAAGAAGCACAAGCTGGAATCAAGATTGCTGGGAGAAATATCAATAACCTCAGATATGTAGATGATACCACCCTTATGGCAGAAAGTGAAGAACTAAAGAGCCTCTTGATGAAAATGAAAGACAAGAGTGAAAAAGTTGGCTTAAAGCTCGACATTCAGAAAACTAAGATCACAGCATCCGGTCCCACCACTTCATGGCAAATAGATGGAGAAACAGTGAAAACAGTGGCAGACTTTATTTTGGGGGGCACCAAAGTCACTGCAGATGGTGACTGCAGCCATGAAATTAAAAGACGCTTACCCCTTGGAAGGAAAGCTATGACCAACCTAAAATGCAGAGACATTACTATGCCGACAAAGGTCCGTCTAGTCAAAGCTATGGTTTTTCCAGTGGTCATGAATGGATGTGACAGTTGGACCATAAAGAAAGCTGAGTGCCAAAGAATTGATGCTTTTGAACTGTGGTGTTGGAGAAGACTCTTGAGAGTCCCTTGAACTGCAAGGAGATCCAACCAGTCCATCCTAAAGGAAATCAGTCCTGAATATTCATTGGAAGGACTGTTGAAGCTGAAACTCCAATACTTTGGCCACCTCATGCGAAGAGTTGACTCACTGGAAAAAGACTCTGACGCTGGGAGGGACTGGGGGCAGGAGGAAAAGGGGACAACAGAGGATGAGATGGCTGGATGGCATCACCGACTCAAATGACATGAGTTTGAGTAAACTCCGGGAGTTGGTGATGGACATGGAGGCCTGGTGTGCTGCAGTCCATTGGGTCACAAAGAGTCGGACTCGATTGAGAGACTGAACTGAACTGAACTGAAACTGAGGTAAGCAAGTCCTAGAAACCAATGAGTTTTACAGGGACATTTGAGGCAAAAAGAAAAAGATAGCCCAAACAAGGTATGTTAAGTATCCTATTTGGCCGATATCTTGATGGCATGTTGATTTGTCCTCTGATAGACAGGAAAATCTAGGAAGGAGACAAGAGAGTCTGCTTAGACAGTGGTTAAATTCAGGACAAGGTAAATCATGCCACAAACTCAGCTTGGGGAAGGGACACAACACAGGGAAAAAGAGAAGAGAAACTGTCTTCTGCCTAGAGCATCACTTGTTACTGTTTCAAATAAAATTAAGCTTTAAAAAAAGCTTCATCATCCCTCCACCCACCCCAAACTAACAAATACATACACCACATAACCTTTTATTCAGGGTGGAAACAGATTTCAGGCCCCTGGTAACACTGTAAACAATTTTTCTTTCCACTTAAGTATGCGCTGCACTCAGAGTTGGCAGTGGTGTCAGCTTACCTCCTCCACCGTCTTATGAACAGGACAAGGGGATGAAGAAAGAGTGGCCAACAAGCTGGACAACACTGGTCCTTATCCTGGCTCCAGTTTTAACCAAAAGGATAACCTCGAAATACTGTGTAAAATGGGCATGTAGGATTATCAGTCATTTTCAATTTTAAAAAGCTGTGAAACCCTTTATCTGAATGAAATCTCATGGAGAACCCCAATATACAGAAGAGTTTGAAGTAGACAGGCTGGTTAAAGCTGGAAGGTGTGTGAGGCAGTAGGGTGGGGGATGGGGGGTGTCTCTTGAGGCACCTCCTGGAAATGGGACTCCACAGCACTCAGAATGGAAACCACTGAAGAGGTCCCTTAAAACAAAAATTAAATCCTACTTAACTTAAACTAAAACTAAGAAAAAAAGACAAAATAGTATAGAATAATGATTTTTAATGCTTAACTCTTGGTGGTAGAGACTGCGGGCAGTAGGTGGAGGGTGGGAATTATCACAAGGAGCCTTTCATTCATAAGCATGTAAATGTTTTGTATAAATATGCATGCCCATTTCTCCAAATGGATTTATATATTGTGATTAATGAAATTCATTGATGGTGTCACTGAATTGTCATGTGGTAATCTATAATTATTTTAATTAAAAAGAAATCATATTGGGAACCACTGCTAAAAAGAAAGCAACAACATTCCTCTTGAATTAAACAATATATATAAGTAAATTTCCTTTAAAAAATTTACAGTGGCCCTTTTATAAAGATTCTACTACGTACAATGCCAAACTCGTTAGAATTCCTTGCCTATTAGCTGTAGCTATTAGAATGTTGCTTTGAGATGGATTCTGAAGCCATGTCCAGGCTGCATAGGAAAGAAATGTCACATTAGATAAGCACTGGATAAACACTCTCCGCCATAATTGTGGACAGTGAGGAAGTGGGGGAAGGGATGTGTATTCGACATCTGGGGCTGTCAGATAACCATCTAGGATGTGATGGTAGTGGAGACCTGAGTTCTAACTCTGATTCTGTCATTACACTAAATTTATTAGTATGCAAATTACTCATTCCGAGTTTCAGTTTTGCCAGATTCTGACTTGTGATGCAGGACACTCAGGGTCAACTCAGATAGTGAATGTTACACACCTTTCAAAGCCACTGGAGACAAAACTGTCACAGAAATGGTGAGCTAATCCAAACCTCTGCATTTCACATATCTGAAATTGAAGGAAATGAAACCCAAGAGACTGTCAGCCAAAGTGACACAGTAGATAGCAGGCTAAAGAAACTGCATTCCCTCACTAGAGAGTTTTCTATAACGTGACTCATAATGTATGGTTTGAAATTTTGATTTAAGATCTGTATTAGTTCTCTTTGGGACAATTGATAATTTCAAGGTTTTCTGTCTGAGATTATTTTTAAAACTTCTCACTTCAAAAAAGTTCATGCTGCCAACTAGATGATTATACTAAAAAAAAAAAAATTACAGCATTATTATTATAACATGGACCTACATTTTGTCACTTAAGTATTAAACACTAGGAATTAAAATGTTCTTCAACAGAGCAAGACAACAAATATATTTGAAAATCTAAGTAAACACAAACCAAATAACAACTGTTTCCCAATCTCAGTAGAAAATTAATGACATTATCTGTTAAAGTTTGACCCACTTAGGACTAGCCTCTTTAAAAAAATGAAACCTACATAGAAAGTTACAAAATGTGAGTCCATCAATTATATAGTCCACCCAAAAATTTTTTAAGAGGAATTAACAGGGAATGGCTGAATCAGAAGATAACAGAGTAATCTTTTATATTTTAAATCATTTTTTTGTGAATTCATAAAATATGGAACTTTTTATCATTAACTAGAAAAGTATGTTTGAATAATTTTAGCCTAGGATTTTACCAGGCAAAGACTAAAAGACTATAAACTCTATTCTGTTTCGTATTAAAGATTTTTCACAAGACTTTACCATTGCAAATCAATGAAATATTATAGAAAATTAAGGCAAAACATCTCAAGGTCCATTTACATTAGAGGTGCCATTTGTCCACAGAATGTGGGAATGCACTGTCTGATTCTTTACTTAGAAAGGCATTTGGTACTCTCGGAAATTCTGTTCATCAGTCAATTTATAATGAATCAAGTGAAAGTGAAAGTCACTGTCGTGTCTGACTCTTTACAACCCATGGACTATACACAGTCCATGGAATTCTTCATGCCAGGATACTGGAGTGGGTTGCCTTTCCCTTCTCCAGAGGATCTTCCCAACCCAGGGATCAGAACCCAGGTCTCCCACATTGCAAGTGGATTCTTTACCAGCAAAGCCACAAAGGAAGTCCAAGAATACTGGAGTGGGTAGCTGAGCCCTTCTCCATGGGATCTTCCCCACCCAGGAATCAAACCGGGGTTTCCTATATAGAAGGCAGATTCTTTACCAACTGAGATATCAGGGAAGGCCTCACCACTTGTGATCTGAATGGTGCCTGCTGCTGCTAAGTCGCTTCAGTCGTGTCCGAATCTGCGCAACTCCTGATGGCAGCCCACCAGGCTCCCCTGTCCCTGGGATTGTCCAGGCAAGAACACTGGAGTGGGTTGCCATTTCCTTCTCCAATGCATGAAAGTGAAAAGTGAAAGTGAAGTTGCTCAGTCATGTCTGACTCTTAGCGAACCCCATGGACTGCAGCCTACTAGGCTCCTCCATCCATGGGATTTCCCAGGCAAGGGTACTGGAATGGTGCCTAGGAACTAACAGATCAGCTGGGGAGAAATATCTTGTTCTAGGCTAGGAAGATAAGAATTGATGACTCAGAGAGAAGAATGCAGAAGTGACCTTCTCACCTGGATCGTGGTCCTTATTCCAGAGAATACTTTCATAATAACCTCTGCACCTGGCTTCCCATGTGGCGCTAGCAGTAAAGAACCTACCTACCAATGAAGAGATGCAGGTTTGATTCTTGGGTCAGGAAGATCCCCCAGAGTAGGAAATGACAACCCATTCCAGTATTCTAGCCTGGAGGATCCCATGGACAGAGGAGCTGGGTGGGCTGTTGTGGTCCATAGGGTCACAAACAGTCGGACATGACTGACGAAACCTCTCCACCACTGGATCAAACTATGTCTCCCAAACAAATACACAAGGACTATCTGCCAACACCTTACCAGAAAGTTCCACATTTTGCATTTTGTTTGCTACTTCTTGAACAAGGACAGCCAGCCATAGTGTCTCAAAGTACAGTTCCAGAAAAAATATGTCAACAGAAACATGATAATTCTGAATAAAGTGGTCTTCTGTAAAGCATGCTGGAAAACACTGCCTTATATTCTATTATGGTTGCCATAACTATCTAAAATTAATTTCAAAACACAAACCTCTTTCTCAATGCTTGGAAGATTTGTTGGTTTTTGTTCTTTCTGTTTAAATTAGAACAAACCTGAAGTGCTTAAAGTAGGAGAAAAGTTACATCCCCACAATATTGATTTATGATATATTGACACAAAGACAATCAGACTGTGCTGAGTACAGCATTATCATAATATTAGTACTGCATAGGCAACGCCTTAAAATTTTTAGCTAAGTACTTGAGTATCTGCTTTGAGATACCATTTATAAACAAAAAGAACTGGGTATAACATTTCCTTTATCATATAAACCATTCTAATATAAACTTCTGCCTCTTTCCTCATAATATTTGGATTATTTCATTGTTCTACCTCCTATTTTTCCAAACATCTTCAGTCCAATGGAAAAAAACTTATCATCATCTCCCTGTTCACTCTGCCTCCAGAAAAACCTTCTGTAGCAGTCTCACTATCAGCAGAAAAATCACTTAAACCAAGTTTCAGGAAATGCAAATTGGCCATAAGATGGCAGGAGTTGACCTAAGGTTTCCCTCCAGATAATGAGGAAAGGGCTTGTTAACATAATTAATTATGCAAATCTGTAGCCAGAGACCCTTAAAGTCATTTTAAAATGTGCCTGGAGACCTCATAACTTTTCTGCTAAGGGGTTCCATGACTATTTATACATTTGTGAAAAGTCTGGTAACTTCATATTTGCATTGCTAATTAATCTCTTTATGATCCATTTAAAACACTGGGATTCAAATAAATAAAAGGGCAAATAACCATTTGAGAAAGGAAAAATACAAATAGCCTAGAGAAAATGGTTCTATTTTAACAAATTTTGGGGCTTCCCTGGTGGCTCAGACAGTAAAGAATCTGCCTGCAAAGCAGGAGACCTGGGTTCAATCTCTGGGTCAGGAAGATCCCCTGGAGAAGGGAACGGCTACCTACTCCAGTTATTCTTGCCTGGAGAATTTTATGGAAAGAGGAGCCTGGCAGGCTACAGTCCATGGAGTGGCAAAAGAGTCGGACACAACTGAGCAACTAACACAACAAATTTTGTAATGTAAATTAAAATACAATGTGATAGCATTTATCGGTTGTTGAATCACGGATAATTGTAAGATAATAGTATTTACACCACAGACATGAAATGAAAGATGTTTTAGTGTCAACTGATTCAGTGTCAACTGGCAAAACCTTTCTTGAGAACAATTTTGCAGTACTTAACAAAAAATTTTAAAATTATATACCTTTTGATCCATTTATTTCATTTCTAATAAATATATTCAAAGACAATAGTGTGAAAAAGAAAAAAGATGTTCATAACAGCTTTTAATGGGAAATATTAGGAAAATGATTACCCTATACTGCACATAAAATGGAAATAAATACTGTCATCTAAGTTTATTAGATGAATAAATTCATTCATTTGAATATTCATCTGAATACTCATTGGAAGGACTGATGCTGAAGCTCTAATACTTTGGCCACCTGATGCGAAGAGCTGACTCATTGGAAAAGATCCTGATGCTGGGAAAGATTGAAGGCAGGAGGAGAAGGGGATGACAAAGGACAAGATGGTTGGATGGCATCACCGACTCAATGGACATGAGTTTGAGCAAGCTCCGGGAGACAGTGATAGACAGAGCAGTCTGGTGTGCTGCAGTCCATGGGGCTGCAAAGAATCGGACAGAACTGAGTGACTGAACAATTGCAAAGTTTATTAAAAGTTTTAATCATCTCTCACTTATTAGGATGGCTATTCAAAAAAACAAATATTTCAAAGATGTACACTCTTGGTGGTGGGAATGTAAAATGGTAGAGCTGCTACAGAAGAGAGTATGACAGTTTCTCAAAATATTAAAAATAGAACTACCATATGAATCAGGCTCTGGTTATATCCCACCTTTGGGTTATATCCAAAAAAATTGAAAGCATGGTTTCAAACTGATACTTGCAGACCCATGTTCACAGCAACGTTATTTACAATAGCCAAAAGTTGGGAGCAACCCAAATGTCCACCAATGGGCAAATGGATAAACAAAATATGGTATATAGATGCCCTGAAGTATTACATAGCTTTAAAGGAGGGCATGTGGCCAGATGCTACAAAATGAGAGAAGCTTGAGGACCTTATGCTAAGTGAAATAAGTCAGCCATAAGAAGACAAATACTGTGATTCCACTTATACAAGGCATCTAAAGTAGTCAACTCATAGACAAAGAGTACAGAATGATGGTTACCAGGGGCTGGGGGAGAGGCAAAGGGGAGTTGTTTAATTGGTATAGAGTTTCAGTTCTGCAAGGTGAAAAAGTTCTGGAGATCTGTTCCATAACAATGTAAATATACTGAACACTACTAAACTGTGTGTTTTTAAAATGGTGAAGATCGCTTCTTGGCCTTTTGGCTAAAAGCAAGTGTAAAAATGGTTAAGATGGTAAATTTTATATGTGTTTTCTTACCACAATAAAAATTTTTTAATAACATGAGAAATGCTTTGACAACATTTAGTTGGAAGAAGAATGTAAAACAGGACATATAATATATAATCAGAAATATTTTTAAAAGTACATAAAGATACTTTCCCATAATATTAACATTACTTGCCTTTATAAGATTGTTCTTTTTTTTATACTTTGCTATATTTTCTCATTTTTCACATGGTAACCTGTATTAAAATGTTTAACCTGTATTAATTTTACAATCAAAAAATAACCTTTGACTTAATAGTCTGGAATAGCCTTGAAAATTCCCCATGCTGTACAGGACATTTGTCAAAGAAGGGACTCCTGTTCAGAAAAAAATCAAAATTCAGAAATGGTCAAAAGAGATTACTGCTTATCTTTTCAGTGGAGTGTCATTTGTGGTCTAGCAGGTCCTCCAGGGATTATCTTTGACTTTCTTTTCCTTCTAACTAGGCCAATGATTCTCAAAAAGGTGGCTTGGGAAGCCCAGAGAGCATTCAGATCTTGCCAGGATGTTTATAAGTTCAAAAATATTTTCATGATAATATTAAGATATCATTTGCCATTTTGTCTCTCATTCTCTCAACAAGTATACCATGGAATTTTTCAAAAGTTTCAGCACCCAAGATGAAGTCATCAGTCAGATAATATGAATTAGGTTTCATCGTTGTTTTTTTTTTAATGAAAGAACAAAATGTTTCACTTCTGATTTCCAATTTAATTTGTATATTAAACAAATTTTCTTGGAGTCTTCAATATTTAATAGGATCAAAGCATCCTGAAATGAAAAGTCCAAGAATGTGCTGGGTCAGACAATTTCACAACTCTGTAGAGGTAGGAATTAACTTGTAAAAAACACACAACAATGTATGACTTTTATCTATAAGGAAGCAAATGGATTTTGTCTGGCAGAGATACAACTGATTTACGTAAATGTATAAAGGAAAACATTTGGAAGGAATGATGCTAAAGCTGAAACTGCAGTACTTTGCCCACCTCATGCGAAGAGTTGACTCATTGGAAAAGACTCTGATGCTGGGAGGGATTGGGGGCAGGAGAAGGGGACGACAGAGGATGAGATGGCTGGATGGCATCACTGACTCGATGGACATGAACTCCGGGAGTTGGTGATGGACAGGGAGGCTTGGCGTGCTGTGATTCATGGGGTCGCAAAGAGTCGGACACGACTGAGCGACTGAACTGAACTGATAAAGGAAAACATTACATTGTATAGCCCTTTAGAATATCAATAAGTTTTGCATCCACAAGCAAATTCATTTCAGCATTTCTGATTGTGGCTAGATAAAATTCTTTGAACTAGTCTTGACAGCTTACTGATTCCTTCACTAATCAATAAGCTAAATACAAATTGTTGACATGTTTATTTTATAACTAAGAATCTTCTTTTTAAACTAATTATTCTTTAACATCAACTATCTACAAACACATCAGTTTCTGAATTACAGGCCATAAGACTAACAAAACCAGAGAGTTTAATAATTAATAACATTCTAAAACAGAAAGCACCAGATTCAGATGGATTCACAAGTGAATTCTACCAAATATTTAGGGGAAAAATCATACATATTCTCTGCAATCTCTTTCGGAAGATATACAAACAAGGAATATTTTCTAACTCTTTTTATGAGACCAGCATTACGCTGTTAGCAAAACTAGACAAAAACATTGCAAGGAAACTATAAACCAATGCTGCTTAGGAACGTAACATGAAATCCTCAACAACATATTAACAAACTGAATCCAACAAAAATGTAGAATTATACACCAAAAGGAAGCGAGATTTATCCCAGGTAAGCAAATCACGTGATAATATTAACAGATGCAGAAAAAGTATTTGGTAAAGTTCAATAAGGCAATGGCACCCCACTCCAGTACTCTTGCCTGGAAAATCCTATGGATGGAGGAGCCTGGTAGGCTGCAGTCCATGGGGTCGTTGAGAGTCGGATATGACCGAGCGACTTCACTTTCACTTTTCACTTTCATGCATTGGAGAAGGAAATGGCAACCCACTCCAGTGTTCTTGCCTGGAGAATCCCAGGGACGGGGGAGCCTGGCAGGCTGCCGTCTATGGGGTCGCACAGAGTCGGACACAACTGCAGTGACTTAGCAATACCCATTTATGATTAAAAACTTCCAGTGAACAAGGCATAGAGAACTTTCTCGACTTAATAAAAAAAAAAAAAAATCTACAAAAAACCTCCAAGATACAAGGTTAATAGTAAAAGTCAACTGCTTTCTTGTATACCAACAATAAATGAGTGGAAGATGAAATTAACAACATGACACAACTTAGCACTCCAGAAATGAAATACTTCCGTATAAACCTAACAGAACATGTACAAGATCTATAGGCAGAAACTGCAAAAGCCTAGTGAATCAAACGAGAGAACTAAGTAAATGGAGAGTTATTCCATGTTCAAGGGTAAGACAATATCGTCAAGATGCCAGTTCTTCCTAACTTGCCACCCCCATGTGTTTACATACTGCCTATGGCTGCTTTTCTGACAACAATGAGTTGAATAGTTGTCAGGACCAGCATGGCCTACCAAGACTAAAATATTTAATATCTAGCCCTTTAGAGAAAAAGTTTAATATCCCCCATGCTAAACTGTTATGCTCTCAATCAAGCTTTTTTTATCAGTACTTCTCTCAACCCAATTCTATTTTTTCCTTCAAAATAAAATTTAAACTGGAAAGCCTCTTCTACTTTCCTTCAATGGTAGTCATATAAAGTTATTGTCTTAAAACAATATTAAGTGTTGCAGTTTTTAAAATAGAATATTCCAATGGTTAGGATTTAAAATATATATCACCTTCTTTGAGGCCACAGGACACACCTCTGGAGAGCGTACAGATATGAAATAACTAGCAAAGTCCTATTATAGAAAAGCAATTATTTTGTGATCAGCACAATTTTAATAATCTGGTTATTTTCCAAAACTCAAAACTGAAACATCTTCTTCCTTAAAAAAATTTTTTTTTCTTTTATGGAAGCTAAATTCTATTGAACAAAAAACACTCAGGCTAAAGGACTACTAAATAAATCTAAGTATCACTTAGTGCATCTGTATGTGATATATTTTTCACAAGAATTTAAACACTAATTCACTCTGAGTATGTAACTCTTAGACTCCTCTCAATAATAAGAATTTGAAAAACCTAACATACTTGCTTTACTCTCAGATATATCTCTAAATACCTGTACACACATGGACAATAAACCATAACGGATGCATTCTGTTTACCAACTGAGCTTTTACCAAATAGTTTACATTCTAGTAAACAACATGTTTGCATTCTTCTTACCAAATGAGCTTTTCTACCTCTAGGGACAAGAGAGGTCCATGGTATCGATTATTTTCATCTTAACTAACTTAAAGGAAACAGGGGAAATAGAGGTATTTTGCCATGAGGTCCAGACTGTAGAAAATGCTATAGGACAAATAATCCAGTTCTCCTCACAAGTAAACTGCAAGGAAAAATACTACCTGAGATTTAAAGAGGCTTACGGGACATTTTTTTTAAAAAATTGCAGTGTATGAACCTTACTGGAATCCTGAGTTCAATAAACTTTTTAAAAAGTTAACAGTAAATTTGAAAACTGATGACATGTTTTGTAACTTTAAAGGTATAATATAAATTATTTTAGATACAATAAGAGATTTTAGTTATGTTTTTAAAAGAGAGTCCTGATTTTTTTTGATGTAAACTAAACACTAAAATATTTATAGATGAGATTATAAAATGTCTAGAATTTACTTTAAAATAATCGCAGAGTTGATAAAAAGTAATTGGAGGTAGAAAGATTAAACATGAACTGATAACTGATGTAACAGCTCCATATAAATATACCTATAATATACAGGTTTAATATATTAAACCTATATTAATCATTCTTTGCATTTGGATTTTTGTGTAGGAAATTTTAATAACAAATTTTTTTTGATTGTCATTTTCATTCTACTTGAAACAAGAAAAGTAGTAATGGAAAGCAATAAGTTTGAGGGGGAGATATTTTTAAAAGATGGGGTAGGTGGGAGGGGGGCAGTGGGAGAGGTCCTAAAGCATACCTTGTGAAATATCATTCATTTTGGGATTTTGGATTTTTCACCTTAATAATCATCAGCAATATACTTGCATAATTTCTGTTATCTGGTATGAAAGGCAGAACTTGAAATGATGCCCCATAATCTTTAGAGGTTGAGTGGAACCTATGAAAATGATGAGCTATCAATCCTATGATTATGTTACATTATATGGTCAAAGATTGATTATATTGGGTGGGCCTGACCAATTCAGGTGAGACCATAAAATCAGCCCTTTCTCTGGCTGATGGCAGAAAAGAAGTGACCTAGAAGAAGAAACTAAATATCCTCTTGTGAACTTCCGATGTAGGCCATGGAAATGTAGGTCTCTAGCTAGGAGCTAAAAGCAGGCAGTTCCTGGCCAGCAGTTAGTTTTCAGTCCTTACGTGCTTATGACTCTTTGTGACCCCACGGACTGTAGCCCTCCATGCTCTTCTGTCCATGGGTTTCTCCAGGCAAGAATACTGGAGTGGGTTGCCATTTCCTACTCCAGGGGATCTTCCTGACCCAGGGAGTGAACCTGCATCTCCTGTGTCTCCTGCATTGGCAGGCAGATTCTTTACCATTAGCGCCTCCTGGGAAGCCCTCAGTCCTACAGACACAAGGTAATAAATTCTGCATCCTGAATATTCATTAGAAGGACTGATGCTGAAGCTGAAGCTCCAATACTTTGGCCACCTCCAATACAAAAAGCCAACTCTTTGGAAAAGACCCTGATACTGGGAAAGACTGATGGCAAGAGGAGAAGGGGTGGCAGAGGATAAGATGGTTGTATGTCATCACTGACTCAATGAACATGAGTTTGAGCAAACTCTGGAAGACAGTGAAAGACAGGGAAGCCTGGCATGCGGCAGTTCATGGGGTCTCAAAGATTCAGACATGACTTAGCAACTAACCAACAACAACTACCACCAGACAGCTTGGAGGAATCCCCTGAGCCCCAGATGAGAACTGTGGCTTTGGCTGACACATTAGTTTTAGCCTGATGAGACTGCGAGCAGAGAATCCTGGCCACAGCATGCCTAGACTTCTGACCTGGTGGGGTTTTAAGCCGCTAAATTTGTGGTAGTTCATTATGCAGCAATAAAACTAATGTGTCTGGAAAACCATAGTATACCCAAATAGAACCTAAGTCTACCTCTACACGAGTTTTTGATCCCAATGGCATCAAATGAGTACCTCAATATTCAGCAATTTAACTTTTAATGCAGTATTTCTCAAATGATCATGAATCCAAATTTGAGAAACCCTGAGTTACATAACCCGTTATAAATGAAATATTCCTTTCCAACATACACAGTATTACAGACAAGATTATATACTTGAGTACTTTTTACCGTGTGACAGCTTCTACAGCAGAAACATTCTGCAAAATAATGGAACAGAACAAGTTTAAAGCAAATTGCAACTAAGCCAAAATCTTAGCTTATCATCACACAGGTATAAAATTTTGCAAACCTGTCTAACCCTTCATGCCCTAGCTCACAATTAACAGGGATGAGAAAAATATGAGCCATATTTCATTACAAAAAAATGTCATTGTAACAAAGTTTCCCACGGTTCAGGTGGTCCTGAGGAATGATCCCAGTTATTCTTTGTCCATGTTATCTATTTAGAGAAAAAATTGAGGTGTACATGGAGAAAGAGAAAAGTAAGGCCAAGATATTATCCCCAAGGTCTAAATTCTAAGGTTTTACTTAGTCTGATTCTTTTTAGTCTTTTTTTATATATAACAGCTTTATTTTGATATAATTCACACACCATAAAATTCATTCATTTAAAGAGTTGAGGGTTTTTGTATAATTATAAACTGTGTAACCATTATAAATAATTTTAGAACATTTTCATCAACCCTAAAAAAAAAAGCTGTATTCTGCCTTTTTTTTTAACTGCCATTCTTTCTTTAATATCATGTCATGCTAACAAATTTTTTTCTAATATAAAGCATGGCCATCTGAGACTCAAAATTGGCATTTAGGAGAGAAAAGAGCTGAGGATAAAAGATTGGATCTGCAGGAATAACATACTGGAAAAACTGATTTGAGATTGTAGAGCACTGCTTCCTATAACTGATGCTGGTTACATTCCTTTGAAAATGTGGACATGATCCAAATAAGCAAAACATGAAATTACTTGCCCAGTGGAAGCAAAGAATCTTTCATTGGGGAGAGTCTTCACCTATTGCACAACGTAATTTTTTTTATTTCAGAAGCTGAAGACAGAGGATAATCTGAGCTTTATTTAGTAAAACAAGAGTTCTGCATTCCAAAGGGGGAAAGCTGGGATATAAAACAGCATTCTGATATGTTCACATCCAGTATCAAAACATTCTTTACCTGCCAAATGAATAAACAAATGATGCTTTAAAGGGACACTTCCATAGCTTATGAGATAGGCCATACAAGGCTCAGGTACAATATTTTCTCCTTAAACTTATTCACTTGCCTCTGCTATGCTAGATAGATATTTGGATCTAATCTGATTATTCTAAGTAAAATGCAAGTAAAATGAGCCATTTTACTGTATTGCCCACCTTTGATAGTTTACAATGCAGGACTTTAAAGTCCTGAATGATGGCCCATAGCATAAGCCAAGGAAGGAAACCTGCAACAAACAAATTTGCCTCAATTTTATGAAGCCAGAGACGAGTCTGACAGGAACCTGAGTTTAACTTTGCTGCAAAATATCTAGATGCCGTCTGGAATCTAGATTTTTCTAGAACAGAGGCTAATAAGAGCTTTTACTCCCACTCTACCACCCAGTTTATCCAAGGGCACTCATGGTATTGGCCATTGGGTGCTTTTTGTCTCCTTTGCTTTAAAAAAAAAAAAAAAAAGATTAACATGCATATTCAATCACCCCAGGGAAGCATCTTGAAAAGGAGAGATTAACTTTCACAAGTTATCTCAGTACAGTCTACCAAAATATAAAAAACTCGAATTCAGTTCACTTTAGTCGCTCAGTTGTGTCCGACTCTTTGCGACCCCATGAATTGCAGCACGCCAGGCCTCCCTGTCCATCACTCACTCCTGGAGTTCACCCAAACTCTTGTGCGTGGAGTCGGTGATACGATCCAGCCAACTCAATCTCTGTCTCCTTCTCCTCCTGCCCCCAATCCCTCCCAGCATCAAGGTCTTTTCCAATGAGTCATGCGAAGGCATGAGGTGGCCAAAGTATTGGAGTTTCAGCTTCAGCATCAGTCCTTCCAATGAACACCCAGGACTGATCTCCTTTAGGATGGACTGGTTGGATCTCCTTGCAGTCCAAGGGACTCTCAAGAGTCTTCTCCAACACCACAGTTCAAAAGCATCAATTCTTCGGCACTCAGCTTTCTTCACAGCCCAACTCTCACATCCATACATGACCACAGGAAAAACCATAGCCTTAACTAGACGGAGCTTTGTTGGCAAAGTAATATCTCTGCTTTTTAATATGCTATCTAGGTTGGTCATAACTTTCCTTCCAAGGAGTAAGCGTCTTTTAATTTCATGGCTGCAGTCACCATCTACAGTGATTTTGGAGCCCAAAAAAATAAAGTCTAACACTGTTTCCACTGTTTGGCCATCTATTTCCCATGAAGTGATGGGACCAGATGCCATGATCTTAGTTTTCTGAATGTTGAGCTTTAAGCCAACTTTTTCACTCTCCTCTTTCACTTTCATTAGGTTCCATGTATTAGGTAATGCACACTATACCACACATAAAAGACTTATCCTTTTCATAAATTCAAAGTTGTAGAAAACAAAATATTCATATCAAAACAGATACACACAAAAAAATGAAAAAAGAGCAGTGCATTTAACCACCCAGCCATCCAGGCCAGCACACCTTTGCAACTATAACCACATTTCCCAAACACAAGTTTTGTGTTCGTAGCAGTTTTCAGTCCTGGCTAAATATCAGAATTACCATGGGAGCTTTAAGAATCCTGAAGATTGGGCCCAAATCCTAAATTTACTGAATGAGAATCCCTGGGCATCTCATTAAAAAAAAAAAAATACAGTTTTAAAGGTTACATTCCATTTACAGTTATTACAAAATACTGGCTATATTCCCCATGTTGTACACACATCCTTGCAGCCTGTCTTATACCCAATAGTTTGTACCTAATACCCCCCCACCTTTATATTGCCCCTCTATCCCTCTCCCCACTGGTAATCACTTGTTTGTTTTCTACGAGTCTTGCTTCTTTTTTGTTATATTTAGTAGTTGTATTTTTTACAGTCCACAAATAAGTGATATGATAGAATATCTTTCTCTGACTTATTTGACTTAGCATACTACTGTCTTCCAAGTCATCCATGTTGCTGCAAATGGCAAGTTTTCTTTTTTATAGTTAAGTAGTATTCCATTATATATATACACATCTTCTTTATCCGTGTCCAGCTGTTGATGGACACTTAGGTAGCTTCTCTACATTGGCAGTTCTAAACAATGCTGCTACAAACACTGGGGTACATGTATCTTTTCAAATGAGTGTCTTTGATTTTTTCAGATATATACCCAGGGGTGGAATTTCTGGGTCATATAGTAGTTCTCTTTGTTTTTTTGAGAAACGTCCATACAGTTTTCCACAGTGGCTGCATCAATTCACATTCCCACTAACAGTGTACGAGAGTTCCTTCTTCTCCATATCCTCACCAACATTTGCTTTTGTGGTCTTTTTGATGACAGCCATTCTGAAGGATGAGAGGTGATATCAAGGCATTTCTTTAAACCACCGTGGAGAATTATGATTCCCAACCAGGATACAGAACCAACAGTGTTTAGGAAGAGGCATGGATCCCTTTAGAAGTCCTGCCTACCCCTCTAAGAAGAGACTTGATGGTTTATGTTTTAACTGAAACTGTGTGCTTCCCTAAGCATTATCGCTGGATTAGTTGCTCAAGGACTGAGCTTGGATTGGTTAATTAAAACTTCACAACACTCTCCCTCTGTACACTGAAACTTGGCCAATGTTTTTCTGGGAGGCAAGGCAAGTTTAAGTGTTGCCAAAGCCCGTTTTTGAGTCAAGTTTGACAAACATTCTTTTTTGAGGGAGAGGAAAAAAGAGGGGTGGGGGATATCAGCCTGCTGCTAGTTCCTTTCATAGCTCTTCCCTGACTGCTGATTTGAGATAAACTGTTATTTTTTAAAAACTTTATTTTTTTTTTTAAAGCATCTTGGTCTTTGACTTTTTCTTTCCCCAAAGCCTCATCGTCTTCATCCACAGATCACTTTACTGATCCACCAACACAAGCTATGTATTACAGAGTTGTTTGCGCTCCAGTTCTGGTGGGCTTGCCCTGACCCAGCATCAGTGCCTCAGAGCCCCCTGTTGTGACCAAGGACATGTCCTTAAACTATGGCTGGCCTCCCAGGCAGTAGTCATGGAAGAATGAAGAAGCGACCTCGAAGGGTCTGATTCACTGACCTTTTTACGCTGTTTTAACCAACTACCCCCACTCCTGAAAAAAAACAGCACGGTAGCTCAGTTTCCCAGATGAATTCTGATTTATCCTTAAATATCCAAGCCTGGTCCAATGTTTAAAATTCCCAAGCCATCCAAAATCTGCCAACTGACTCTCAACCAGACACAGTTTTGCTCCCCAGGGTACATTTGACAACATCTGAAGACATTTTTGGTGTCATAACTGGGGGAAAAGTTGCTACTAGTGAGTAGAGGCCCAGGACACTAATGAACATCCTTCACACACAGGACAGCCCCCAACAACAAAGAAGGATCCTGCCTAAAATGCCAATAGTGCTGAGATTAATCGGAGAAGGCAATGGCACCCCATTCCAGTACTCTTGCCTGGAAAATCCCATGGACGGAGGAGCCTGGTAGGCTGCAGTCCATGGGGGCGCTACAAGTCGGACATGACTGAGTGACTTCACTTTCACTTTTCACTTTCATGCATTGGAGAAGGAAATGGCTACCCACTCCAGTGTTCTTGCCTGGAGAATCCCAGGGACGGGGGAGCCTGGTGGGCTGCCGTCTATGGGGTCACACATAGTCGGACATGACTGAAGTGACTTAGCAGCAGCAGCAGCTGAGATAAGAAACCCTGGATTGGGTCATTTGCCGGCCCACTGCTGGATAAATGGTCGAAGAGCCTCTTACTGCAATTTAATTTGGTTTAAAATAGGGATTGAAAACTCAAATGCCTTCAGGGTCCAAGGAGGTTAAAAAGTATCACATAAACTAAGTGGTTGTGTATGAGGCACTAGGGTTTGGTGAGGTCAGTGACAAATCAGAATATAAATGTTAACTAAAGTCATTCCATTTTTAAAAATAACGCTGTGCTGGCCAAATAAAATATGACTGTTGGCTGCATCCATACTGTGTGCCAATGGTGGTAATCAAATTCTAGTTCAAAGAGATGATCGACTTAAAGAGAACTTGATGGTCACTCAAAGATACCACAGTCTTGCCTCATCCCTTATTATGGAATTTCCTAAGCCCCCAGCCTGGGGAAGACTAGAGGCTGCTCAGTTAAGGAGATTAGACTAGAGATCAGACCTCGAGGGTTTAGCTTCCAGCCAAGAAGAGGGTTTCAGAAACATTGCGCTAAGGACAGGGACTAAGGTTGGAAACTCTGAAAGTAAGAAAACAGAGGTCCCCCTCGCTGATCTCCATTCTAGGGGAACCCAATGGACATTATATCAACATCACACAACACCATGTGAGGTCATTATGTTAGGATTAATTCGTTTTCATAAAATTTTAGAATTTTCACATTGTTTCACAGATGAGGAAATAAGAGGCCCAGGAAAGTTTAAAGGAACTACCAAGATTACCCAAAACTGAACCTAAAATCAAATGGTGTTTCTTTTTCCTCTGTGCAATTGCCAAGCAGCAACCAAAAGTAGAAGAGATTTCATTCAAGGTGTCAAACGTGTTTCTAAACTCGAAACCAACATAAAGAAGTTAGACATAGGTGTTAAACTTTCTCAGCATCATCTCCTTTCCCTATTAGAAAAATCATTAATCCTTTTGCCCGCAAGCCATCATTTTAATATCTCTTTTCCCTGTAATGGAAGTATTTAAAGCAGGTTAAATCATTCCAGCCCTCCTTTCAGATCAAATTGGAGAGAGGACAGCCAAGTCAGCAATTCGAGTACAAGAAGGAAGCCCCAATCTCAACAACCCCGTGTGGATGCGTGCTTTCTGCTGGAGGAATTCCTGACCTGAGGAGACAGTATAAACAAAGGCAATCCAGAGGGAAACAAATGATAAGATAAGTAAAGCCCAATAACTCCCTCTATCCTCCCTTCCACCTACTTCCCCCAACTTGTTCCATCAGAAAAACAATCTGAGCTTGGGAGAATTACAACATAAGCCATCTCTTCTCTGCTGCCACACATCTCTTCTCTGCTGCCACACATCTCTTCTCTGCTCCTACTTAATTCTAAGTAGGAGATTAAGGGGCAAGACCCTTTATAAGGTCGGTGAATGTGTCTCCCCTGGTATGGAACCTGGCCACAGAGGATCACGGTCTCCCTTAGCCCACAGGGAAGCTGTGAGAGAAAAACCGGCAAAGAAGTAGGTCACTGGTCCTTCAGACTCAAATTACAATCCAAGGAGTATAGTAGAAAAAGGTGGCGTACGGAAGAAAGGTAGCTTCAGTCACAGTCTGAAAAGAAACTGGGTCAAACTAAAAAAAAAAAACAAAACATGCACACACACATATATTCCTTGACAGAAACTAAGAAAATGTGAGCCAAGGAGCCTCGTGCCACAGCTCCTATAACTGTAGCAGCAAACGTCACCTCCTCAATGAATGTCAAGCCCTAAATGCGTCACAGAGGTTTTCTGCTGCTGCTGCTGCTGCTAAGTCGCTTCAGTCGTGTCTGACTTAGTGTGACCCCATAGACGGCAGCCCACCAGGCTCCCCTGTCCCTGGGATTCCCCAGGCAAGAATACTGGACCAATCCAATTTCTACTCTTGATTTTAAAATACAAAAATATAATAAAAGGCCTTTGATTCAACATTCTGAGGATACAATGCAGCCTTAGCTACTGGCCTCAATTCCAGCAACATTCATTCCAGACTCTCTCTGACTTTAAGTCTGAATGACCACTGAGTGCTGAGCAGGGAAAGGAGCACCTCTAATGCAAACAAGGTTGCCACACACAGATGGAACGGGAGCAGAAATGTTATTGTTTCTTTTCCCACCATCATCCTAAATCAAACAGCCACCACTAATACGGAGTAACTGTAGCAGCATTTATTTTTTAATTCCTAAATCCTTTACCTTGACCCAAACCATATATTACATTTTCTATATCCACCATTTCACTAACTTTCAAGAATCAGAGAATGCACCAATGACCTCTAAATGGTCTAACTTGTCCATTTCATTTCCTTTTCACAATAAGTTTTGTAGTAAATTCTCAAGATTTAGAAGAGTCCCTAGTCTAACCCTTTGTCACAGAACTAGGTACTAAATTAACTTGTGTCTAGACATCTCACTGCTCAGTTTTACCAAAACTCTATGCAACAAATATAAATTTGAGCCTAGACGCATGTGAACAATCTAGTTAACCAGGTGAATGATTCTGGCCATGATCCTTCACTCTTGTTCCAGGGTACAAATCTGCAAAAGCTTTATGGGGGAAGAGCGAAGCCCAGAAAGGGCACCAAAGCACGCGCTAATGACTGTGGTCACACCCTGAAGAAAGGGAAAAGAGGATGGCTGCGTTTTAGGAAGCTGCCCCTATTCCTGACCCTCCTCACAGGAGGACACCTGTCAGAAGCAGAAACATAGTTCCTTGGCAAACTGTCAGTGAAGCCCTGCCTCTAACTTATAGGGTCTGAAAAACACTAAAACCCTCATCAGTTCATTTTCTAATATGGCACCATCTTCGCCCTTAGTGATGAGGGCTATATGCTGATATATCCACAGGGTCTATCCACTGTCTAGTCTCCTTTGTGACCAGGAGCACAAAGAATTAAAAAAAAAAAAAGTTCCTAGGATTACAGGTGCAGTTGGTGGCTCCAAGACCAGGCAAAACTAACTCATGCCCTTGACCTGGCTTGTACATCACTAACAAAATGAGCTTAGCCAGTAAGCCAGAATATGAGAACTTATCTCAAAAAACAGAAGATGGGCATCTGCATTGCCCAGATAATACCCAAAGCTCAGATCTAGACTATCTACACTTGGAAATCTAAATTCAGACACTCCATCAGATGGGCAATGTTTGCCAATCATACAGGAGGTTTGTTTCCTACCCCCCGCCCTCAGAAATAAAGATGACAAAGACCAGTTTAATAGGTGACCCTAATTGTGTGCCCAGCAGAAACGGGAACCTTCAACTCTGATCCTGGTGCAATTTATGGAACAGAAAGAGCTCGGGCTATTAGTAAAGGTGAATGACATACTTAGGAAACCTAACAAGATGAATTTAAAAAATTCTTCTGAAATTAATGTCTGTTGAATGAATATTATGTTTGAGCAGCTTAAGGGCTAACAAGCCTTTTGTTTTCATTTTCCTTTCCTGGCAATATGCTGTTAGGGCCTAACTTCCCTATTATTTTCCTAAATGACACAATTTGTGTTTTATTCAATAGTCTTCATTAAATATTGTCAACGTGGCAAAATATCCAGTGTTAAGCCAGAAGTAAAAGATCTATTGTAAGTCAGGAAATCACACCAACATTGGAAATTGAACTTACTTCCCTAGTTTTTCCACATTTAATTCACAATAGTGGCTATGGTTTAAAAGAACTGCAATTGTATATTTGGCACCAAATTTGCTCCACTGTAAAAATAAGCCTCTTTTCTAAGGTGAGGGTTCGGAAAAAGGCTTATTTTAATATCTAAGCATGTGTGCTAAGTTGCTTCGGTCATGCCTGACTCTGTGACCCCATGGGCTGTAGTCCGCCAGGCTCCTCTGTCCATGGGATTCTCCAGGCAAGAATACTGGACTGGGTTGCCATGCCCTCCAGGGGATCTTCCTGACCCAGGGACTGAACCCTTATGTCTCCTGCACTAGCAAGCGGGTTCTTTACCACTAGCACCACCTGGGAAACCCATCTAAGGATAACCAACATTAGATGACACGTTTGACTACTGCTCAAGTTTTCATTATTTTCTTTTCAAAAGAGCTTTCACCATAAATATTAAAAGACAACAGGGAGTTGGGAAGCTAAGAAATTAAGGGAGTCTTAAATCTCAAAACAGGTTTCTGTGGCCCTGCTCTGAGTGAGAAGGGCTTTCTTCAGATAAAAGATTCAACCCACTGAAAAGTTATCACAGTTAACAAGAGGGTTTAACGCACATAGATTCAGAGATGGCAGGTAAAAGCATTTCCTTTTTCAAGTAATTTGCCAATCATTCACCAAGCAAAAAGGAGAGAGTTCAAAAATTCTTATCATTCAAATACACCAATGAATACCCAACATTCCTAATCTCATGTAACATTTTTTGTTCCAGAAAATCAGACTCTAAGAAACTTTTAAGTCAATAAGCAGTTTTAGTCTCAATGGACCTTACTTACTCCACACTGTTTCTAAATCAAAAGACACAAAGGAAGTTGTGACTCCTCCTACTCAGTGGAGAGAAAACCCGAGGCAAGGCAATAATGTGTGTGCGAGTGTTCGTGCAAGGGGGGACGGGTGGAGGTAAAGAATTAGAAGCCTGGGTCCCTAATCGGGTCTGGCAGTTACTAGCTGTGTGAGTTCAGTGAGTTTGTGAACTTCTTCATGCCTCAGTTTCCTCAACTATAACACGGTGATAACAGTACCTACCCCCTACAGCTGTGAAAGAGGCCATGGTAAAGCTCAAGAAAAGTATTAGGAAAGGCCTGACCCCAGCTTAGCACCTCACATTGCTTGACTGTTAGTATCACATTAGCTGTGACTATTTTTGGCTGTGTGGTCAGACTGAGAGCTCTTAAGGAGGAAGGTGCCACAGATGGTT
Organism: Bubalus bubalis; assembly: GCF_019923935.1. Taxonomy (NCBI): domain Eukaryota; kingdom Metazoa; phylum Chordata; class Mammalia; order Artiodactyla; family Bovidae; genus Bubalus; species Bubalus bubalis. The sequence goes on from NC_059167.1 coordinate 31,876,730, forward strand.
GTGAAAATGGAGGGCGAGGCAGGGAAGGCTTCCCAGAAGCTGGAACTGAGAGGGCAAGGAGAATTCAGATGCTCAGATGAGGAGAGCCATCATTGCAGAAAGTCATAGACGGGATAAAAGCCAGGAGTACTTAAACATCCACAGGGACAATAAGCTCACCAAGGCTGAGGGTGTATTTGGTGACCTCAGATTAATGGGCAGGGGTGGGACAGGCTCTATGTGCTCGTTGGTATGTGCCTAGGATTTAATCAAATCATTTTTAGACATGTGTACCGTGAATGCAAACTCATTCCAAAATGCTTATTTCTCTGTTTTTGGAACAGTGGAGATGCCAGAAAATACAAAGGTAAACACTTTTTTTTTTTTTTTTGCTGCGGAAATAGTCTGCTAGAGTGGAATGTAGGTCACCCAGATCCACTTGCATCTCATCTTCATCTGTCCCTCTTTCAGTGGGGCCACGGAGTGGCAGCTTGAACGAAGGGAGAAGAGGGGCACTTCAGATCCATCCTTCAACTCCAATCTCTATCAACCCCTCAACCACTCCAAGCACATCCTTCAAGAGAGGTATCCTTGGACAGCCAGCCCCAGCCTGCCCCACCAACCTACAGACACAGTCCTCCTTACAAGTTCTGAAATATTACCGATGCAGCAGTTGCCTCTAAACTGTGCCCTCAAATAGACCAAACCACTATGATCTGATGCTCTAAGTGTTTAAGATACATATACTCACTTAAAAGATTCCCTCCATTACCAAGTTAGACATTTTGATACCAAAATAAGTGACAGGAGCCCACGTTCCTTATCCAAAGGAAAAAAAACCCACAAAACAGAAGGATTTTTGTTTTGACTGGGGCCACCTCTAGAAATTAAACAAGTTTGCTATCCTAAATGGGCAAAGTTGCTTTGTTTCCTGCAATACTAGAATAGACTTAACACTTAGAAATACCAGGGGCATGACGCGAAGCCAGGGAGGGCCCCCACAGAAGTTACCACCTCTGTGATTATTTCCTGAACCAAACACGTAAGGCTATCAATGGTAACAAGTTTTGTTGGAAAAGCTTGTTTCCCCTGATCCAACAGCTGTAAGTTTTTAAGTAATTTCACAGAAGACCTCAAGATTCTCAAGCCAAAGCCACTCTTTATACAATCCCCCAAATATTTACAAAATGAAACACTTTCAGTCTTAACTATGTTTTATTTGTAAACACCTTATTTGTTCTGATGACCACAGTATCAACAGTAAAAGCAGCCTTTTAAACAAAGTAGCTCAAATAAAACCACACACAGAGAGACACACCAATTCTTAACACCCAGAGGCGTGTCCACAAAGCAAGAAAGTCAAGATTCAAATTCCTTGGCACCTCCTCACTGAGCTCCTGTAAGCACCACCCAAGGACATGGCCCACTGCAACCTCTTTACTATCACATCTCCTCACTCATTTACACTTCTGAAAACCCACAGAATGCAAATTACTGGACGATAACTGAATGCTACAAATATTGGGCAAATGTCTTTACCCTGTTCTCCTCTCATATCAGCAGTCTGAATAACTTACCCTGTTTATAGAATAACCCCACCCCAGATGAGAGACCTATTGTCCATCTTTCTACCCAATGGTGCTTCTGGGGGGTCACTCATGGCCTAGTAGAAGTCTCAGGTATCTTTGCCTTGGTCTCTCTCCCTATCCTCCTGTTGTACACCTCCTGGGAAAGTTATCTGGGCCAAGGACAGTACAACAGAGAGAAATTGAGAAATGTCTGATGTGGGGTAATAAGAAGTGTATTAAGAATTATGGGGGTGGGAGGTAGTCTGTGAAAGAATATATCCCAAAAGCAAACAGTTACAATTCAATTATTTCAAACACTTGGAAGGCCTTTTATGCCTCAAGTCACATGCTGCACAGGAGTTCTGGTTTACGCTGAGATGAAACTGCTTGACAGAAAACTAAGGACTGTTACAATTGGTGACAAAACTATCAGTGGAAAGAATATAGATCTTGGATCTCCAATCATGTGTCTACTAGGTAGTAGTGATTCTACAAATACTTATAAAACACCTGCCAATGGCCAAACACTGCTTTAATTGCTGGACAGGCAGGGATAGATTAGACAAAGACTCTGCTCTCAAAAGACCCTCTGAGTGGGAAAAACCCACAAACGGTGGGATTGTTAACAGCATTACAGGGAATCAAGAAGTGAGATAATTGAAGGCAATTGTAGTTTGTAGTGAAATATCAGTGCAGCGAAATTTCTGATACTCTTTCCTCATGGGGATGTAACCACCTACTTAAAACAAGATGATGAATGTCAACTGCCTGGCACACAGCATCCCCAAGCATTTACCTGCACATGAATGCACATGCATTGATGCTAACAGATATACACATACCCCTTAATTGCAATATCTGTGATAATACACTTCCGTATGAAATGAAAGCAGAAGGTAAGCAAAATGTATAGCTCAATTACTCTTAATGCAATTAAATTACCAATAACTGCATTCAACGAGAATCTAAAAAGTCAAAACCTAAACAATTCTACAATAAAAAGATAAACAGATGTCCAGGTACTGGGATAATAGTAATAACAGTAGAACTAATATTATAAATACTGATATAGCTGCTTTGCCCACTTTGAAGGACTACCATGAGACCCAGGCTATTTTGCTATACAAGTAGGGCTCAGATATTAACCTGATGTCACAGTGTCAAAAGCTGGGCTTAAATTCTCATCTTCAGATTTCTTTGAAAAAAATAAAAGACGACGAACAACTCCTTCTTAGAGTCACAAGACTTTATACTGAAATCAACTTTAGGAAACACTCTATGCTGCTTTCCCCAGGTCAACAATGACTGAGGTCCCCAGAGGCAGAGGGTTCACCCCAGAATGGGGAAGCCAGTAATGCCAGAGCAGGACACAGGCTTCCTAGATCCCAATCCTCTCAAGGATCTGAATCCTCTAGGCAGGCTTTTAGATTTCATTAGAAACACATGGGATAGCAGTGACTTCCAGAACTCAATTTCAGCCATTACTTGTCCTTAGAATTGCACTTAGGGCAAATTGAGGACCTTTACTGGTAGCCAGGGAGCTCTCTTCACGCATGACAGAGAACTCCCTCCTTGAGAAAGCTGTTCCCAACACTATTACATATGTTATTAGGAAAATGAAGCAGCTAGCGTGAAAGAGGAAAGAGATCTTTTGGTTCTAATTTTCGGAGTCTGCCTTAGGACAAAGGCTCTTAACAGCTTTTTCTGGGGATGGAGCTGGAGAGACCAGGTATGGGCTTGACAGAGGGAAAGGGGTCTAAAAATTGTATTCAAGCTATTTACAGGGAATGGAGAGAGCCCAGGACTGTGAAACCGGTGACCAGGAGAGAGCAGCTGGGCCCAGGGCGAGCATCTGACCACACCTACTGGCCACGCCCTCCCAGCTGCCCGCAGGGCCACGACGAATTGAAACAGCAGTGGGAGCAGTTAAGATTCCGACGGCAGGAGTCGCCATGGCAACAGGATTCATCTTGCAGGCAAACTCCGCTTCTATTCACCAGGTCCTTCCCGAGCCTCGGGAAACTACTAGCTTAACGGGAGCAAAACGGTCATGGGTGGCATTTACTCTTAATGCTCTCCTTGAGCATCCTGGAGATGGGGGGCGAAGGGTGAGGGGCTCGGTAGTGAACGACGGTTGGAGTGTATTCGATTCCTGGGTCCACTAAAATATTTTATAGGCACGAGAGGCAGAATACCCCAATCGCAGGCTGAGAGCAACTTGAGAACAGAGCCTTTAGCAAAGGTTTGATGAATGAGTAAGAGAAAGGATAAGGGTGCTAGGGAGAGGAAGTCCAGAGGACTTTATTATATAGAGTTCTTGGGCTTCGGACACGTCTCCATGCGGATCACTAGCAGTTGGATTTTCACCACTAGCTGGGAAAACCGATTACCCAGCCCTTCTGTTCCACTGCGACTCGTATCGTTCGATTATTCAACTCTCCCCACCGCTTTACCACGGCCCAGCCAGAGCTCCGGGCAGACTCTTCGTCCTAGCTCAAGTGCTCCTGGTCGAGGGAGCCATCAGTGCAAGGGGCACCAAGGTGTGCCCTACCCAAAGGGACGGGGGGCTGGATCGCCCTGTGGCGCCTCGAACCCGGTCCGCAGGCTGCGTAGCCTCCCCTCGCCGCTGTCCGCAAACACCCCTCGCTCCTTCCGCAACGTGGGTTTCCCTTCCTCTTCCTCGTTTGAGACCTTGAGCTTCCAACTTCGCCTAAATTACAGTCACCCCATCCCTTTCCAATGAGTCTTGAGGCGAGGGTACCCGGGATAGCGAGGGTTCTGCTGGGACGCGAACGAGTAAATGAGTCCCGCCTCCTCGGTTACCACTCTAACAAGCCTACCTCGGGATTCTCCTTCCAGAGCCTCCCGGGCCAGCAACTCCCTACAGTAGCAGTGCCCGCAGCACCCAGCAGAGGCCAAGAGCCCCAGAGCCCCAGCGTGTCATCGGCAAGGCGGCCAGTGGTACCCTGCTGGCTCTCTTGGCATCCAAGCGCCTCAGAAAAAAAGAAGGGAGGCAACTCCGTCCTCGGGGAGCCTTCCCCCGGGCTCGCCTTGCTTTGAGCCGTGCTTGCAGCCATTTTCCCAAACCCAGCTTGGCAGCTGGGAGCTGTCTAGGTCCTGTTCCCACCCAGACCCAACCTGAAGGACGGGTTTAATATTTACCTACTAGCCCGGGAGCTCCGGGAAGGCAGCGGGAGGGCGCGCTGCGAACCCAGCACCGGGCCGCGAAGAAGCGCGCCCACCCCCGCGCCACCGCGCGGTGCCTCTTAATGAATGAGTGCGGAGGGCGACGCGGCACGTCCCCCTTACCTGAGCAGCCCCTGCATGCTGAAAAGGCGGCTCTGTGCTCCGGGTACAATGGGATCCGGTTAAACAGTTTCCTTCACAGCCGCTCGTAGGTTACCAACTCGCAGGTGACATCACCCTCTCCTCGCCTGATAGGATACAATGTGGCGCCCACTGCGCATGGACTCCCGGGCCGGACCCGTGTACTCCTGGGAATCGTAGTTCACACTCCACAAGCAGAGCCTGGATAGCTACGCTCCTGAGGTTCTGGAAACTACACTTCCCAACAAACTCCGGACCCTCTTCGTCCCCGCCCCTATTCCCGCCCACTCCGGGACCCGCCCCCTCCCCGCCCTCCAGCCTTGCTGTAGAAGCGGTGGTCGCTCAGGAGCCGAGTTGCGGACTGCGCGGGCAAGAGTTGGGGGGGAAGCTCCCTGAGGTCGTGTCCTTTGACTTGACCTCCTCTAGGCCCCGTGCGGTCTCTGAGGGACCTGCGGGGTTCAGGCTACTGCACATCAGCCAGGCAACTCTGATCAACCCAGCTCTATTGGCCCCAGCTGGGAAGAGATTAAGCCTTTCACTGTCTTCCCTCTGCGCAGCAACTAATGAATAGGACACTCTGGTTTCTGGGTTAAATGCGGTCCTGGAATTCCCCAAGTCCCGGACGATGAAGGACGCTGACCCCGAAGGAAAGAAATCTCCTCGTGCCCCACTTGGTACAAATCACCTGCCTTCTCTTTCCTTCTCCCATTTAACGGAGTCAGGGTGACCAGCCAGAACTCGGGGAACAGCTTAGTCGGTTGAGCTGACAGAATAACGCAGGGTGTCAGTAATACAAAAATGCAGTGTAACAGACTAGATAGTCGCCGCAGCCCTCCGTCAGGGAGGCTGCTGCTACTGCAGAGATAATACTATCGCGCAGCCATGCTTTTGTTCTTCTCTGCAGCAGACTTCCCGCTCTCATGGCTCTGAATTCGCAGGAAGACAACATCCTTGCCTGGAGTTTTAATAAATAACACATATGTATACATGTACTCTTAAATGCACACACTTTCCCCTCAATTTATATACCATACTCTTCAAATTTTTGTATGACTTCAGCCAAACAACACATCATGCTGTTCAGGAATTACTGTGATATTAATAACCTATATGTTTAATTAAAAGTAAGCAAAAGGTATGTAGAATTCTGAACCTTCAGGAAATTTTTATTTTTAATATATATTTTTTCCCATGGCACTTTACATTACTCATTGATCACCAAACGTTATGAAAAATTAACATTGAGAGCAAATCTCTAGGTGTCTTTTTAAATGAAAAAAAAAAAAAATCAATACATCCAGTTATTCCAGTTGTAAAGGTAAATTGTAATGACATTCAATATCTTAGTCACATTTAAGGATTAGTTCACACCTCTGTTTCCACTAGCAGAATGTCTAGAAGACCACAGTTTGTGGGGAGAACAAAAAAAAATTTCACAAAATTTCAAAACAATTCTCCACCTAATTGTTGGTGAAAGTCTTATCACTCTTATTTTCTCATATCATTGTGCAAGAATAATGGGGTTCAAGAGAAAAATATTCATGGAACTAATTGAGAATCTCAGGAAAGAGAAATGTTTTGTTTTTCTGAGGGAGAGATTCTAGCACTAAATTTTGATTTTTCTTTTAACAAGCCAATTTCTTACACCAGACACATTTTTCTCCACTGAAGGAAGATGCCTTTGAGTATTGCTCTCCTGTTCTGAGCTATTCCACCCATTCCAAATATTGTTTTAAATGGAACCTAGACAATACAAATGTTCCATTGGCCAACAGATCAAGAGTACAATCAGTGATATTCTAGCTAATGGGTAGACTTAATGTGTTGAAGTTCATTGTGGGGAAATATTCAGAAAGAAACTTGACCTGGGATGATTCTTAAAGCTCTCCCAATCTTGTCACCGTGTAAAGCTTTTAGATGGAAATATAATCATTGAGCCTGAAATTTATTGAGTCAAATTGGATGTGGAGATTCTTTATAAGGCAAGACTTAGCCTTACAGAATAAAGTCTATTACAGTATTGAGATATACTCTGAGGAGTAACTCTACAGGGTAAATCACCCTTCAGCAAGTTCTCTTTGGTCTTCAGTAATGAAGGAGAGGATGAAGTCTGCCTGAAGAAAAAATTCCATTCTCTGTAGCAATTAATATTATAGGGATGTGCTGTATTACATATATCATTTTTCTATGTAAAGGACATCGTACACACTAGATTATAAGCACAGAAATGTGTGGATATACACGTGAGATGCCCTTACTATTAAATAGATATAGATAATAAATACTGAAAGCAAGCCATTGTGTTTGGAAGCATTTTGCTATGTGTGATGAATTTGAACTGATCCCTGCACACTATTTCATTGGTAACCAGGGGAAACAAAGAGGGCTCTTCAGCATCAGAAATGCAATCTGTGGATCTGGAACCAGAGGAAGCGTAATAGCATCTATGCAGACAGAAAGGAAACCCACCCCCTGCCCCAACACACACACACATTCACATAAACTCATTGTGTGTGTTTGTATTTCTTTCTAGATTAAATAGTCTCATCAGCCATCAGAAACACCCACTCTGTATAGCTTAATTTATGCTCTCAAATGATTTTTTTTAACTTTTTTCTTTTCTTTTTAAAGGACTGCTATTATTCCAGAATGATCTTATGAAAGGCTGCGTCTTGTCCAATAATCATTACCTATTAATTAAGAACCCACAGGACCATGGAGAATAGATTTAATTGACCATCTACAGAAGAAGGTAAGGGAAAGGCACCGTGGTATGTTTTGCTCATCATTCAAAATATTTTCTCTCAGTAATGGTTACAAGGTTTTATTCTAGATGCTGGGTTTTAGATAAGGGAGGAAGTGAGATATCAACAGAGAAAGAATTTGAAGTTTGTAGCCCTGCATGTGTTTTCACACAATAGCTTGGTGTTTTGCAACAATTGAGGTTGTGTACTAAAAGTCCAGGTTTGGGATCTTGCCATTTTGCCACTTTTGAGCTACTTGACTTTATTTCATGTTGCTATTTTCTCTGAGTTTCAGTTTCCTTATTTTTCAAATGGAGCTAATGGTAAACTTACTTCACAACGTTTTTTTTTAGCGATTAGGTAAGACAGATAAAAACACTTTTCAAATTGAAAAGAACTATACAAATTCCAGTTCTTGTTATTATTTGCAATTTTCTCCTGACGGTTATCTCAGAAATGTCAGCCCTAATTATGGAACAAGTTAATAAGAACCTAGTTAATTATTAGAAATTATACAGTGTGCACATATTATTTCAGTAATTTGCAAGTTGGCAAAATGTTCTTTGAGTAAAAAAATGTGAAATCCACATTAAATAGCGCTAGCCCTCAGCTTGCTTTCTTACACACACCTTGTCCTTACACAGCATCCAGCTAACTTCTGTATGCCAGGTCGTCTTCCCCGAACTTCCCAGCCAGGAGAAGCACTGCTGGGAGACCGAAGGTAGGAGGAAGGGAGAATACAGGGTGTTTCGTTACCACCACAAAGTTGCACTTGGGTGATATTTCTGGCAGCTGCAGCAGCATTTTCCACTTTGGACTGGTTCACCGTGGTTCCAGCTTCTTCCAGGTCACTGTGCCTTTGTTAATGCCATCTTCTCCAATTGTACCTCCAGCCTACTGGTGGGGGTAGCTTCCTGCTGTTGCTAATCTTGTTGCCTGTTTGTCTTCTCAGACCTTCTATCACCAGTGTGACCAATTCCCTGTACTGTATTATCTGTTTTAAATGCTTAGAATGGTTTTTGTTTTTGTGGTGGAACACAACTCATATACTCATATCTTAGTTTAAGTTCTTTTAGGGACAGGCAACAGAAACTTGCAAACAGGCCAGTTTGCAAAATAATGAAGGTATTAAGATGTATTCAAAGGATTGGACAACCAAGGTTCCACCAAGAGCAGGAGCCAGACCAGCTCTGGGAACCCGAACAGTGGTGGTTTTGGACCTTCTCTCCAGAGCACTGCTCTAATAGCCCCCAATCTCTGTGTCTCTTTGTTCCAGTTTTCAAATTGCTGAGAAAAACTGGTTGCCCTGTCTCAGAGCGACTGTCCCAGACTTAATTATCTACAGCAGTAATTCTTCAAGGAGGGCCCCAGATCAGCAGCATTAATGTCACCCGAGCATTTGTTAGAAATGCAAATACTAGTGCCCCACCCACAGATCTACTGAAAAAGAAACTGTAGGGCTGGGCCCCACAGTCTGTGTTTTGATACCAATGGCAACCCACTCCAGTGTTCTTGCCTGGAGAATCCCAGGGACGGGGGAGCCTGGTGGGCTGCAGTCTATGGGGTCGCACATAGTCGGAAACGACTAAAGCGACTTAGCAGCAGCAGTAGCAAGCCTATTCTGACACTCAATGACAGTTTTCAAGCCATTTGTCTATAGCAAAGATTACAAGATCGTGTGGCTCAGATGTGATTACTCAGGGCCTATCCCTGTGTGTCTGGGAGTCTTCCCAGAGAGGAAGCAGTGTTGTGAACTTGGCTGCCACCCCTAAGAGGCGTCAGGGGAAGCTGGTAAATCTGTCAAGATCTTAAGGGTAAATTTTGGTTCTTCCTGAGGGAGAGGACTTTGTAGCATTCTGAACCAACTTAAATCAATTTAGTCACTGCAGAGGCATTTGAAAAAGATTCGTTTCACTCTGAGAATTCAGAAAAGCTGAAAAACCAGCACTGGGGCAGGACAAGGGGGATGGAATCTTATAAAAAATCTAAGAATACTAACAATAACATCAGACCACAGTAACAGAAGATATGAAAATAGTTCCAGTCACTCAAATTCTCTCCACTGCAGTCTCATCTGAACAGTTCCTGGGAATTCAGAAACAAAAACTGTTGTTTGACTCTCTTAGCTGCAATCCCTGTATCACCTTCTTTATAACTGGTTTACCCTTAGTACATCTATGAGACCTTCACTTTTCAATTCTGTACCACTGGCCCCATGTGGTGTTTAAATTTATATTAATTAAAATTAAATAAAATGTAAGCGATCAGTTCCTCAGTCACAATAGTCACATTTCAAGCAATGAAGTCACACATGGCTAATGGATATCATATTGGACGCTTCGGAAACAGAGCATTCTCATCATTTCAAAAAGTCCTATTGGACACCACTGCCCTAGACTTTTACCCCACGAATTTTCAGATCATGCTGAAATCTACCCTTCCCCCCATCTTTTCCAGGTCAAATTCCAGGCAGAAAGAAAGAATGAAAAAGTGAAAGAGAAGGGGACAAAAATCTGATTGTTCCAGTTCACCATTATAAGCCACATCATAGTATATATCACTGCCCACCATGAAAAAGGCATTTGGCAGAACAGAAAAATGGCCAAAAATCTTGAATAGGCACCACACACAACTGCCCCCTTCCCAACATCCAAATGGTCAATAAACATATGAAAAGATACTCAAATTAATTACCCACCAGGGAAATATAAAGACCACAATGGGATGCTACTGCAGATTCATCAGATTGGTTAAAATTAAAAGCACTAATTATATTAAGGATTGGCAAAGATGAGAAGCAATTTAAATCTCACATAGCCAGTGAAAGTATACATTTGTATAACTGCTTTGAAAAACTCTTTGTTAATAATCACCAAGAGTGAACACTCACATACTTGATATACCCCAGCAATCCACTCCTAGAAATATACCCAACAGAATTGCTTATATACATACGTTCATAAAAAGACACATATTTCAATATTCACAGCAATGCTATTCAGCCCATGGTTGCTATGCAATATTTGGGATATACTTATATTAAAAATATTCTTCATTGTTTGCCTGAAATTCAAATTTAACTGAGAGTTCTGCATTTTTATTTGCCAAATCTGGCAATCCCACTATATAATCTCAAACTAGAAACAGCACACTTGTTCACCAAATGTAGAATGCATAAATACATTGTGGCACAGACACATAACTAATACTATGTAACCGGAGTCAGCAAACTTTTTGTGTAAATGGCTGCATAGTAAATACTTTTCAGGCTTTGTGGGCTATATGATCTCTGTTACAACTACCCAACTCTGCCACTGTAGCTTGACAGCAGCCATAGATGTAAATTGAAGAGCATAGCTGTATTTCAATAAAACTTTATTTACAACAACAGTCAGCTGGCCTGTAAGAAATAATAGTTTTACAGGCTCTCCAGAAATGATAGTGAATGAGTCCTGTCTCCATGTAAGAATATGAATGAACCTCACAAAATTAACACTGAGTCAAAGAGCATATATTGTATGATTACATTTACATAAAATTCAAAAACAGGTACAACTAATAGTGGTGTTAGAGATGAAATAGTAGTACTTTCAGGAGATAGTAAGAGGAAAGAGTATGAAGAAAGTCTCTGGGATGTTGGTAGTGCTCAAAATTTTTCTGAGTTATACGAGTATTTCATTTTGTGAAAATTCACCATACTGTACACTTACAATTTGTGTGTGTTTGTATATGTGCATTATATGAAAATAAAATATTAATACTTATATAAATTAAAAACTAGGCCAAATTATCTCAACATCATGCCCATAAGAAATTATTTTACGAATTCTGGTACCCATGTTTTTTGCTTGTCCCTAATTACAACAGGAATTCATGTTCTTTGTAGAGACTTTTTAAAATATTGCTACTTAAGGTGATAAAATCTCCCATAGGCCTACAAACTAGTGAGAAAGATGAACATTTCTCTCCCTTGCCCTTCTTCTCTTTCAAAGTCAGGGTCATTTTATTTTACAATTGGCTTACTTTATTTAAAAAATTATACCTTGGGCATTCTCTATGTCATTGATTTTTTATGTTTTATCATGTGAAAGTAACCATTTTTATTGAATTAATCATCTGTTATAGAATAAATCATTTCCAATTTTTTTATATTATCAGTAACTGTGATGTACCTAATAGTTCAGTTGTACCCATCCATGATTAAATCTTTAGGAGTAGATATACAGCATAGGAGGATATAAAGACTTTTCATGCTTTTGATGCCAAACTGACCAGATACATGTTGTTATTATTTGTTGATATTATGGTTGATATATCCTATGAGCCCACATAGTTCTGGTAACCTCTCTGAAAGACCTCAATCATATCCTGAAATCAATTTAAACTCTTTGAGACAAAGTCTAATCATGCTAATTGGGTGGTTGAAGGAACTTCCATAGGAATGAATGTCCAAGGGAAAGGGAAGTACTTCTGTGTTCACAGTTAACTGACCTCTAGGATTTGCTAGGTGTATTCATTTGCTCAAGATACATAAGTGAGTACCACAGACTGGGTGGCTTAAACAACAAAAATGCATTGTCCCAGTTCTAGAGGCTAGAAGTTTAAAATCAAGGTGTGAGAGGTTTAGCTCCCTCTGAGAACTGTGGGCTCCAAAATCACTGTAGATGGTGACTGCAGCCATGAAATTAAAAGACGCTTACTCTTTGGAAGGAGAGTTATGACCAATCTAGACAGCATATTAAAAAGCGGAAACATTACTTTGTCAAAAAGGTCCATCTAGTCAAGACTATGGTTTTTCCAGCGGTCATGTATGGATGTGAGAGTTGGACTGTGAAGAAAGCTGAGCACTGAAGAATTGATGCTTTTGAACTGTGGTATTGAAGACTCTTGAGAGTCCCTTGGACTGCAAGGAGATCCAACTAGTCCATCCTAAAGGAGATCAGTCCTGGGTATTCATCGGAAGGATTGATTTTGAAGCTGAAACTCCAATACTTTGGCCACCTGATGCAAAGAGCTGACTCGTTTGAAAAGACCCTGATGCTAGGAAAGATTGAGGGCAAAAGGAGAAGGGGACGACAGAGGATGAGATGGTTGGATGGCCTAACCGACTCAATGGACATGGGTTTGGGTGAACTCCGGGAGTTGGTGATGGACAGGGAGGCCTGGCATGCTGCAGTTCATGGGGTCACAAAGAGTCGGACACGACTGAGTGACTGAACTGAATTGAACTGAGAACTGTGAGGGGGAGGATCTATTCCAGGCCTCTCTCCTTGGCTTGTAGATGGCCATCTTCTCCCCATGCTTCTTCATTTCATCTTTCTCTATGTGTGTCTGCCCCTGTGTCCAAATTTCTCCTTTTCCTAAAGACACCAGTCATATTGGATTATGGGGTTACTCTGATAAACTCTCTTTAGCTTGATTACTTCTGTAAAGACCTTACTTATACATGAGGCCACATGCTAAGGTACTGGGGGTTAGGATTTCAACACAAGAATTTTTTTTCCCTTTGAGGTGGGAAATGGGAGAACACAATTCAACACTTAACACTAGGTAAACCAAAATAAGAGAAAACTGGCATTATCAACCTCAATTCTAATGTTATACCCCAGTGTGCTTCCTAGATGGTACTGCTGCTGCTGCTAAGTCACTTCAGTCGTGTCCGACTCTGTGCGACCCCATAGATGGCAGCCCATCAGGCTCCTCTGTTCCTGGGATTCTCCAGGCAAGAACACTGGAGTGGGTTGCCATTTCCTTCTCCAGTGCGTGAAAGTGAAAAGTGAAAGTGAAGTCGCTCAGTCGTGTCCGACTCTTAGAGACCCCATGGACTGCAGCCTACCAGGCTCCTCCGCCCATGGGATTTTCCAGGCAAGAGTACTGCAGTGGGGTGCCATTGCCTTCTCAGCTAGACGGTACTAGTGGTAAAGAAACCCCCTGCCAATGCAGGAGATGTGAGACACAGGTTCAGTCGCTGAGTGAGGAAGATCCCCTGGGGGAGGAAATGGTAACCTACTCCATTATTCTTGCCTGGAGAATCCCATGGACAGAGGAGCCTGGCAGACTACGGTCCATAGGGTCACAAAGAGTCGGACATGACTGAAGCGACTTAGCACTTAGCACACACATGTTATAGTCACATAAATTTTAAAACAGTTGAACACCTGATTAGGCAATACAGATAGGATCAAAACCCTGAAGACAGCAAACTGAAACTCCTCAAATAATAGAAACAGAAAATACAGAGTGGTTCCTGCATCACGTGTGGAAGACTTGATATTGACTCTTTCTAGCTTTGAAGGCTGACATCTTGCCTCCAGGTACCCAGTCCTGTCACTTTTGATCAAGAATTCTCAGATGAAAATTCACGGACTTTCCACTGGTAAAAATTATCTCGCCATACACTTTAGACAAACCAGCCCGAGTTAGCTTTCAAAATATCCCCTACTGAGTGTGTCATACAATTTTCATTTTCTTTTTGTCTTTAAACATCAAATCTCTGCATGGGCTCTTAAATGGGCAGTTCAAGTGTGGCAAATTCTGATCTAAAAGATGGGCTGGGTGTTGTTTGGAGAGAAAGAATTCTGTTTACTTTTATTGGTTTTGTAACTTTCCTCATTGGGAATTATCCTGGCAGATACATTCTTCTTTGTAGCTGAAATACTACAGCTTGCAGGATTTATGTAAGAGCCTTGTTTCACAGCAGGTTGTGCTGGCACTTAGGCACTGGATTTGGAGATTAGGGACGACTTTAGTCCTGTATTACATGAGAACCTTGTGATGTGGAATTTCTCATGGAAAGCCACACTTCAATACAATATGTCACGGCATATTATCTTTGTGAGAGTATTTTCTCTTCACCAAGCTGTGATTGTAACCTTTTCTCTTGGGTTGTCTGTGCCCTCTCTCTGTGTCTCAAGCTCCTAAGATAATATTTGGGGTTGTCAGAAGACCAGCCACCCAGTTAAAGGGAGGAAAGGAGATATTGGAATGCTTTATTCTGGCTTTGCTTTCCTGCAAGTGACAGGTTTTCTTCTCTGGGATTTATGTTATTGTTTCAGAAAATTATACTTATTTGAACCTAAACATAGTTAAAGCAAGTAAAATATGACCCTGTTACTTTTCAGTTGTATAACAGTGATTCTGAATAACCATATAATCTCCCTCATATGCATGTTAACTATGTTGGAAACTCTTTCACCTCTGACTACAAACCCACTAGTTTTGCAAGCCAAGTAGCTTTGAGTAAGGTCAATGCGAGGATGGGAACTTCCAAAGAAAACCCAGATGTCTCAGAGATGAATGTAGGATTTAAACTAAGGTTTTTTTGTGCCCCTAATATACTAGTCCAGAGTCGGACACGACTGAGCGACTTCACTTTCACTTTTCACTTTCATGCATTGGAGAAGGACATGGCAACCCACTCCAGTATTCTTGCCTGGAGAATCCCAGGGACGGGGAGCCTGGTGGGCTGCCATCTCAGGGGTCGCACAGAGTCGGACACGACTGAAGTGACTTAGCAGCAGCAGCAATACACTAGTCCAAGATACCCCACTAGATACCCCACGTCCAAGGTAAGAGAAACCCAAGTAAGATGATAGGTGTTGCAAGAGGGCATCAGAGGGCAGACACACTGAAACCATAATCACAGAAAACTAGTCAATCTAATCACATGGAACACAGCCTTGTCTAACTCAGTGAAACTAAGCCATGCTGTGTGGGGCCGCCCAAGACGGGCGGGTCACGATGGAGAGGTCTGACAGAATGTGGTCCACTGGAGAAGGGAAACAAACCACTTCCGTATTCTTGCCTTGAGAACCCCATGAACAGTATGAAAAGGCAAAATGATAGGATACTGAAAGAGGAACTCCCCGGGTCCGTACGTGCCCAATATGGTACCGGAGATCAGTGGAGAAATAACTCCAGAAAGAATGAAGGGATGGAGCCAAAGCAAAAACAATACCCAGTTGTGGATGTGACTGGTGATAGAAGCAAGGTCTGATGCTGTAAAGAGCATATTGCATAGGAACCTGGAATGTCAGGTCCATGCATCAAGGCAAATTGGAAGTGGTCAAACAGGACATGGCAAGAGTGAGCATCAACATTCTGGGAATCAGCAAACTAAAATGGACTGGAATGGGTGAATTTAACTCAGATGACCATTATATCTACTGCTGTAGGCAGGAATCCCTTAGAAGAAATGGAGTAGCCATCATGGTCAACAAAAGAGTCCGAAATGCAGTACTTGGATGCAATCTCAAAAACGACAGAATGATCTCTGTTCGTTTCCAAGGCAAACCATTCAATATCACAGTAATCCAAGTCTATGCCCCAACCAGTAATGCTGAAGAAGCTGAAGTTGAACAGTTCTATGAGGACCTACAAGATCTTTTAGAACTAATACCCAAAAAAGATGTCCTTTTCAGTATAGGGGACTGGAATGCAAAAGTAGAAAGTCAAGGAACACCTGGAGTAACAGGCAAATTTGGCCTTGGAATACAGAATGAAGCAGGGCAAAGGGTAATAGAGTTTTGCCAAGAGAACACACTGGTCATAGCAAACACCCTCTTCCAACAACACAAAAGAAGACTCTACACATGGACATCACCAGATGGTCAATACCAAAATCAGACTGATTATATTCTTTGCAGCCAAAGATGGTGAAGCTCTATACAGTCAGCAAAAACAAGACCAGTAGCTGACTGTGGCTCAAATCATGAACTCCTTATTGCCAAATTCAGACTTAAATTGAAGAAAGTAGGGAAAACCACTAGACCATTCAGGTATGACCTAAATCAAATCCCCTATGATTATACAGTGGAAGTGAGAAATAGGTTTAAGGGACTAGATCTGATAGATAGAGTGCATGATGAACTATGGACGGAGGTTCATGACATTGTACAGGAGACAGGGATCAAGACCATCCCCATGGAAAAGAAATGCAAAAAAGCAAAATGGCTGTCTGGGGAGGCCTTACAAATAGCTGTGAAAAGAAGAGAAGCGAAAAGCAAAGGAGAAAAGGAAAGATATAAGCATCTGAATGCAGAGTTCCAAAGAATAGCAAGGAGAGATAAGAAAGCTTTCCTCAGTGATCAATGCAAAGAAATAGAGGAAAACAACAGAATGGGAAAGACTAGAGATCTCTTCAAGAAAATTAGAGATACCAAGGGAACATTTCATGCAACGATGGGCTCGATAAAGGACAGAAATGGTATGGACCCAATAGAAGCAGAAGATATTAAGAAGAGATGGCAAGAATACACAGAAGAACTGTACAAAAAAGATCTTCACGACCCAGATAATCATGATGATGTGATCACTCACCTAGAGCCAGACATCCTGGAATGTGAAGTCAAGTGGGCCTTAGAAAGCATCACTATGAACAAAGCTAGTGGAGGTGATGGAATTCCAGTTGAGCTATTTCAAATCCTGAAAGATGATGCTGTGAAAGTGCTGCACTCAATATGCCAACAAATTTGGAAAACTCAGCAGTGGACACAGGACTGGAAAAGGTCAGTTTTCCTTTCAATCCCAAAGAAAGGCAATGCCAAAGAATGCTCAAACTACCGCACAATTGCACTCATCTCACACTAGTTAAGTAATGCTCAAAATTCTCCAAGCCAGGCTTCAGCAATACGTGAACCGTGAACTTCCTGATGTTCAAGCTCGTTTTAGAAAAGGCAGAGGAACCAGAGATCAAATTACCAACATCCGCTGGATCATCAAAAAAGCAAGAGAGTTCCAGAAAAACATCTATTTCTGCTTTATTGACTATGCCAAAGCCTTTGACTGTGTGGATCACAATTAACTGTGGGAAATTCTGAAAGAGATGGGAATACCAGACCACCTGACCTGCCTCTTGAGAAACCTGTATGCAGGTCAGGAAGCAACAGTTAGAACTGGACATGGAACAACAGACTGGTTCCAAATAGGAAAAGGAGTATGTCAAGGCTGTATATTGTCACCCTGCTTATTTAACTTGTATGCAGAGTACATCATGAGAAATGCTGGGCTGGAAGAAGCACGAGCTGGAATCAAGATTGCTGGGAGAAATATCAATAACCTCAGATATGCAGATGATACCACCCTTATGGCAGAAAGTGAAGAGGACCTAAACAGCCTCTTGATGAAAGTGAAAGAGGAGAGTGAAAAGGTTGGCTTAAAGCTCAACATTCAGAAAACGAAGGTCATGGCACCTGGTCCCATCACTTCATGGGAAGTAGATGGGCAAACAGTGGAAGCAGTATCAGACTTTATTTTTTGGGGCTCCAAAGTCACTGCAGATGGTGATTGCAGCCATGAAATTAAAAGACGCTTACTCCTTGGAAGGAAAGTTTTGACCAACCTAGATAACAAAAGTCCGTCTAGTCAAGGCTATGGTTTTTCTAGTGGTCATGTATGGATGTGAGAGTTGGACTGAAGAAAGCTGAGTGCTGAAGAATTGATGCTTTTGAACTGTGGTGTTGAAGAAGACTCTTGAGAGTCCCTTGTACTGCAAAGAGATCCAACCAGTCCATTCTAAAGGAGATCAGTCCTGGGTATTCATTGGAAGGACTGATTCTGAAGCTGTAACTCTAGTACTTTGGCCACCTCATGCGAAGAGTTGACTCATTGGAAAAGACTCTGATACTGGGAGGGATTGGGGGCAGAAGGAGAAGGGGACAACAGAGGATGAGATGGCTGAATGGCATCACCGACTCGATGGACATGAGTTTGAGTGAACTCTGGGAGTTGGTGATGGACAGGGAGGCCTGGCGTGCTGCAATTCATGGGGTTGCAAAGAGTCGGACATGACTGAGCAACTGAACTGAACTGAATAGATTAGTCTCAGATCCCTATGATGTTCATATCATTCAGGAAGCCTTTTCACTATGCACAGCCCAATTTTAAATGTGCAGGTGAAGAATCCCTGCTCCACGCAGAATCTACATTGGTGGTGCAGAGGAGTCCATGGCACTGCCTCACAAAAACCCATTGTGAAATTTCAGGAATTTTATGAGACAGTTGTTAAGCATACTTAATATTAAAAGTTGAAGTACATAAAATTACAGTTACATAAATTATATTGATAACCCATTACTGAGTAATTGTTATATTTTATTATTATCTGATCTTGAGGTTCCACCTGAATCTGAATTGCTGAAATACTACATCATGGTTTACTTCTACAGATCTTTTCCCAACTCCATGTTCAGTGACATCATACTGGGGGTTGAAGTCAGTCATGGTGGAGTAGTTACATCAGGGAAAGCTGCAAATGCTACAAAGTAGGGCTTACCCTGCCCATCCAGCTATTGAAGAGTTACTGGCATCTTCCTCCCCCTACATTTGTTGCAGAAGAACCATCTTCTAACTGCTATGCAGTTTTATATTTTTCTCTCCTCACTTCATTCCACTGTTGGGTCCTAGAAGTGGAATACATGGGTCATCACACTCAACTTGGACCGAAGTGTGGCGTCAGATCCTGAGCTGAGTAGAGCCCATTTCCTGATTGGCTGAGCAGGGAGCTGAGCAGTTTTGCTCAAGGAGCAAAGCAGGGAGCTGAGCAGTTTTGCTCAGAGAGCAAAGCGGGGAGCTGAGCAGTTTTGCTCAGAGAGCAAAGCGGGGAGCTGAGCAGTTTTCCTCCAACAGGAAAGAGGAAGTTGGTGATAGGGTTAGTAGCGGGGTAGTGGTTTTAAACCAGGAAGAGAAGGAAGTCAACTTGGCACTATTGTAGGTATCACAGCAAATGCAGAGAAAACTGTAGAATAACGACATCAGCATTGATGCTGCATCACTGTGCAGCAGCCTAGCACAAAGTCCAAATACTGTCTTTAAAAAAATTCTCACAAGTCTACAAAATAATGATAAAAATAATCTTTAAAAAAACAACTTGGAGAGTTTTTTATAAAATTAATTTTTCATAAAAGAACAGTTCTTTATTCAGGGATCATAGGTTAATATATCAAGATAATAAAAAGAACTCTATTAGAAGCATGAGGCTATTATCTGATATATATACAACATATATATATAACATATATAATGTTTATCTTATGAGTTATTTTGTCCCAAAAGTCCATTCTGTACCCATTTTTACCTGCTTATATTAGAAAGTACTTTTAAAGAATAACAAATTAATGTTATAAATGGTGATCAGGTTTCCAGGCTAGACCAAAAAGCATATATTTCCCAGTATTCTGGTAGTTGAGTCATAGCATTCATCTTGAAAGCCTGAAGTCTGAATGGTAGGGAAAAGGGTAGTCTTAGGAGGGATAAAGAAAGGCAAAAAAGAAGGAAAAAACATGTCTTTTCCTTCTCCAGAGCCAATGGATGGTGCACTAGGAAAATCAGAACTAGTTAAATTTGTTCCCTCACCCTTCTTCATGCCTTGCTCTCATAGAATCTGATATCCCTTCTCACTGGCTCCCATTCCCATATATTCTGCATTCTCCACCATGGTACACCCAAAGGTCTGTCTGAACTGCTAAAATGCTCCAACTGTCAAACACAACTTGCTCCTTCCTTCCTAGTCATAACCCATCATCCATTTTCCAGCACAGCTGGTCTCAAGTATCATTGGACAAGTTTACACAAATGTGTAAATGGTTGAGAGTCCCTAATTTTCCAGAACCATGTGAATTTTTAGGAGTGGATTTTGAAAACATAAGTTACTTCTAATTGGCAGTATATTGTGAAATATAAAAAACAAACACAAACTATAAAAAACCAAGAGAGTAAGAGTCAGTGGAAGAGTGTTGGAGTGGGCAGGAACAGAGCACAGAGCACACTGCAAGCTTGTTGCTTAATCCTTTAAAATGTGTTTGTGATTTTCACAAATTCCTCCCTTTGACCTACAGATTTTCCTGAACTGGCCAAACTTGGATTTGAACTAATCCTTGTTCTGGTAATTACCCACTGGTACAAGCAGCCCCAGAATAACAAATGTTCCAAGATAAAATGTTACAATTCTCTACATTTTTTTCAGATTCATACTTGAAAAACTTCACATTCCCCACAAGGGTTTTTTATGGGAACTATGGTGTTTTCAGCCATAGAAGGGGGATGGTATGAGTTTGTGTGTGATGCACACATGTGTGCTGGAGTAGGCTGCAGATGTGTGCAGATGGATGCATACACAAACTGTTTATCATTTTGCAAGAAGACTTCAATATATATTGATAATTAAACATGCAACAGCTTCTAGCCTTGCTCAGTTTAGGAGACATCTTCATCAGCTCTAACATCCAAACTCATATCTATAATTCCTTCTGTCCAGCTATTCCCTTCTCAGACCACAATCTTCTTGCTGTGCTTACTATGTATATTCTATTTACAATTATAATCTCATTGCTGTTTTTTCCTAGTTAAAAGTATACCTAACCCCATGCTCTGCAAAAAACAGGTCTCTTCTGGTCTTGAATTGCCTTTCAATCTAATATTCAGAGTTAACCATCTCCATCGATTCCCATTCTAAATCAGCCATACTGATTAGCAATAAATGCTCACCAGTTAGCTAAAGTTGTTCATCTACTGATATAAACCTAAACACGAATGAACCACCACAAATGATAAACAACCACCAGGTGTAAACAGTAGAAGGGAGCTTGCACAGATCGTGGGCACTGTGGGTCAGATCTTTGTCCTGCGTCCACAGTGGGTGAGGAGCCACACAAAACACAAAGCAACGTGGTCTCTGACCTGAAGAACTGAGAAATGAAAATAATAAGAGTGCTTCTCTCTTTTCACAACAGGGAACCTCACCAGAGAAAGGGGGAAAACCTCAGTCATTTGAGCAAAAGTCAGAGATAAGTGTTTTTGAAATGGAAATTATACTTCTGTTTGGGCTGGGTCAAAAGGTTATAGAATAACTACTTGTCATTTATATTTTCATCTAGGCTGCACCTGCTTACTTTTTCAATCTAGAAAACGGTTGTCTGATAGAAATATTACATGAGCCACATATGTACTTTAAGATGTTCTGCTGCTGCTGCTGCTAAGTCACTTCAGTCGTGTCCGACTCTGTGCAACCCCATAGACGGCAGCCCACCAGGCCCCTCCTCCAATGCATGAAAGTGAAAAGTGAAAGAGAAGTCGCTCAGTCGTGTCCAACTCTTAGCGACCCCATGGACTGCAGCCTACCAGGCTCCTCCGTCATTGGGATTTTCCAGGCAAGAGTACTGGAGTGGGGTGCCATTGCCTTCTCCCTTAAGATGTTCTAGTATCCACATTAAAAAAGTACAAAGAAACAGGTGAAGCAAATATTAATGATATATTTTTAACCAAATGTATTAAAAATATTGAGCTTCTCCAATGTCTCAGTGGGTAAAGAATCTGCTTGCAATGCAAGAAACACATGAGATATTTGTTCAACTCCTGGGTTGGGAAGATCCCCTGGAGAAGGAAATGGCAAGCCACTCCAGTATTCTTGCCTGAAAATCCCATGGACAGAGGAGCCTGGCAGGCTATAGTCAAAAGGGTCGCAAAGACTCAGACATGACTAAATGACTGAGCACAAGCACGATTCGAAATATCTTTTCAACAGATAATCAAATAAAAAGTATTATTAATTGGATAGCTTATATCCTTTTTTTTTTTTCACACTAAGTCTTCAAAACCACTGTGTTTTACATAGACAACACACCCCAACTCAGGACAGCCACATTTCAAGTGCTCAATAGCACACGTGTCCAGTGGCTACCTACCAGACAATGCAGGACTAGAACATTCCACTCCAGAGGAAGGGACACTTCACTTCCTGGTTCTATTTCCACCTCCTACAATCAGAACTTAGTTGGAGGCAGGAAAGGAATAGAGCAAATCATTTCTGAAGTTTTTCGAGGAGCAGTTTAGCAATGCTTGTTATCATCCCAAGATATTTAGGGATTGAAAAGCATCCTTGGTTAAAAGCAGACTCTCTTTGTGATGCATCAGAAGAATTCCCTGCATTCTAGGGAGTCTGATTTATGGTGCTGCAGTCTCACCACCCAGAGGCCTGGCCCTGCCTTTTTGCTCAGTCTCCTCCGTGGTTTGGGTTGAGAGGAATTCCCTGATCCATATTATCTTTCCTATCTGGGACTACCCAAAGATAATTCACCCTGGAAGCATTTCCTTCTGTCTCTGGTCTTCTTTAAAATGCCAAGGCTCTGTCTCTAAGGGACTGTGACTGATATCAACAGCTTCCATCTCTCTGATGTTTGGACCATTCAAAGCAATCTCAAAGATGCTGTGGTGCCTTATCCTCACCTACCTTTGTTAGGACTGACACTTGGAATCCACATTTCTGAAAAAAAAATCACACTGGCTTTGTGATTAGTCTCTGGCAAATGTTTTCAAATCTTAAGGTGCATGGGAAGCTTTGAGGGTGTTTGTTTCTGTTGATGCCAGGGCTCCTTGTCTTGACGGTCAGGTCTGTGCAGAGCTCCATTTTATCAACCGGAAGCACTACAAGTAATTCTGAATCACGTGGCTTGGTGCTCCAAAGTTTTGAAACACTGGACGGTATTTGAGCCCAGGTTGGCTCAGATGGTAAAAGCATCTGCCTACAATGCTGGAGACCCAAGTTCAATCCCTGGGTCAGGTAGATACCCTGGAGAAGGAAATGGCAACCCACTCCAGTACTCTTGCCTGGAAAATCCCATGGATGGAGGATCCTGGTAGGCTACAGTCCGTGGGGTTGCAAAGAGTCGGACACGACTGAGCGACTTCACTTCACCTCACTTTGCTGTACATGGAGGTCTCTGCTCTGTGTACTTAGTCGTACCACATCAAGAGGTAAGGCAATCAATCACTTGCATCTTCATATGAAATTATATAGCAAATCCTTTTTGCCCATCGGGTTTCCCCAGCAGCATAAAATTCTGTGTCCTGGGGAAAGGAGCTGCTTGACAGGGTGTTTTTTTTTTCCTTCCCCAAGACAATAAAAGGGATATACAAAAGCTAAATAAAAATTGAATATAACCTAAGGTGAGACTAGGTTTGCCACTGACTTACTTTTCTTCCCTATCCTTGCTAAGCTTTTTTCTTTTATTAATTTCATTACTTGATTAGTAAGGCTTTCTTTACATGTGAAAATACATATTAAAATGAAAGGAAAGTTACCCACAGATCCATCATTCGAAAATGTTTGCTTCTTTTTCACAAAACAAATTCCTAAATAAATATGAATTCTGTTTGTATCTGCCTTTTCTCCGTCCATCTTAACCTTATAATTCATTTTAAGTTTTAAAATGTCGTCATCCATATTGTTTTTAATGATAGTTTCTTCTCTAGTATGCCCTAATTTCATCAACCCTCTATATTGGAAGTTTCACTTTTTTTTTTCTTAATAGAGTTTATTTTTTAGAACAGTTTTAGATTCACAGTTAAATTCAGAGGAAGGATTCCCAAATATCCCCACGCCCACACATGCATAGCCTCTCCATTATCAACATTCCTCCCAGTGGTGCATTTGTTACAACTGATGAAACCACTTTGACACATAATAACCACTCAAAGTCCATAGTTTACAGTAGGCTTCACACTTGCAATTGCATACTCCTTAGGTTTGGGCACATGTATAATAACATGTGGGAGAAGGCAATGGCATCCCACTCCAGTACTCTTGCCTGGAGAATCCCATGGATGGGGGAGCCTGGTGGGCTGCAGTCCATGGGGTCTCTAAGAGACACGACTGAGCGACTTCACTTTCACTTTTCACTTTCCTGCATTGGAGAAGGAAATGGCAACCCACTCCAGTGTTCTTGCCTGGAGAATCCCAGGGGCGGGGGAGCCTGGTGGGCTGACATCTATGGGGTCGCACAGAGTCGGACACGACTGAAGCGACTTAGCAGCAGCAGCAGCATGATAACGTGTGTTCACTATTACAGGTATCATAGAGAGTGGTTTCACTGCCCTAAAAATCCTCTATGCCCTCCTATTCATCCTTCTCTCCCCCAGTCTCTAGCAACACCTGATCTTTTTTACTGTCTCCACAGTTTTGATTTTTCCAAATGTCATATAATTGGAGTCATACATTATGTAGCCTTTCAGGTTTTTATTTCTCCTCCTCCTTCCTCCCCTTTTTTCTTTTCACAAAACTACAGTAAAGATTCTTTATATCCTTCTTTTGGGGAGAAGGGCTTGAATTGTTAATAAATGAAAACATAGAAGGAGAAACTAATACCCATTTTCCACTATCCAGAATTAACTACTATTTAATGGTTCAATATATTATTTCCCAGCCTTTCTGCATATATAAATACCTGAAAAATATACAAACATTCTTCTTTTTTGTAAAAAAGATGAGACTGTTCTAAGTAAAATGAAAAGCCCCTCTGGCTATCACTTTCTAATCTGGTCCCTTCCTTCCTTTGCAGATGAAATAACCATGATGAGTTTGGTGCGTATTGTAATCCATTTTTATACATAACTTATACATCTAAAAGGGCTTCCCTGGCAGTGCAGGAGATGTAGATTTGATCCCTGGGTCAGGAAGGTGCCCTGGAGGTGGAAATGGCAATCCACTCTAGTACTCTTGCCTGGAAAATTCCACGGACAGAGGAACCTGGAGGGCTACAGTTTGTGGGGTTGCAAAAGAGTCAGACATGACATAGTAACTAAACAATAACTATTTATCTAAAACAATCTAGTAATATCTTGTTGTGCACTTATACATAAATAATATTGCCCTGCATGTATTATCCTGAAGTTTATTTTTCTCAGGCAGAAATAAATATTTGATATCTGTTCCCATGTTGTTGTTTAGTCGCTAAGTAAGTTGTGTCAGATTCTTTTGTGACCCCATGGATTGTAGCGCACCAGGCTCCTCTGTCCATGGAATTTCCCAGGCAAGAATATTGGGAAAAGATTTTAATGACCCAGATAATCACAATGGTGTGGTTACTCACCTAGAGCCAGACATCCTGGAGTGTGAAGTCAAGTGGGCCTTAGGAAGCCTTGTTATGAACAAAGCTAGTAGAGGTGATTGAATTTCAGATGAGCTACTTAAAATCATAAGAGATGATGCTGTTAAAGTGCTGCACTCAATATGTTAGCAAATTTGGAAGACTCAGCAGTGGCCACAGGACTGAAAAAGGTCAGTTTTCATTCCAATCCCAAAGAAGGGCAATGCCAAAGAATGTTCAAACTACAATGCAATTGTGCTTATTTCACATATTAGCAAGGTAATGCTCAAAATCCTTCAAGCCAGGCTTCAACAGTATGTGAACTGAGAACTTCCAGATGTACAAGCTGGATTTAGAAAAGGCAGAGAGGAATCAGAGATCAAATTGCCAGTATCCATTGGATCATAGGCAAAAGAATTCCAGAAAAACATCTACTTCTGCTTTATTTACTATGCTAAAGCCTTTGACTGTGTGGATCACAACAAACTGTGGAAAACTCTTAAAGAGATGGGAATACAAGACCACCTTACCTACCTCCTGAGTAACCTGTATGTAGGTTAAGAAGCAACAGTTCAAACCAGACATGGAATGACTAGTTCAAAATTGGGAAAGGAGTATGTCAAGGCTGTGTATTGTCACCCTGCTTATTTAACTTATATGCAGAGAACATCATGCAAAATGCCGGCTGCCTAAATCACAATCTGCAATCAAGATTGCTGGGAGCAATATCAACAACCTCAGATATGTAGATGATACCACCCTAATAGCAGAAAGCAAACAGGAACTAAACAGCCTTTTGATGAAGATGAAAGAGGAGAGTGAAAAATCTGGGTTAAAACTCAACATTCAAAAAACTAAGATCATAACATCCAGTCCTGTCACTTCATGGCAAGTAGATGGGGAATAAATGGAAACAGTGAGACTTTATTTTCTTGGGCTCCGAAATCACTGCAGATGGTGACTGCAGCCGTGAAATCAAAAGATTCTTGCTCCATGAAAGAACAGCTATAACCTAGACAGCTTATTAAAAAAGCAGAGACATCACTTTGCTGACAAAGGTCTGTCTAGTCAAAGCTATGGTTTTTCCAGTAGTCATGTATGGATGTGAGAATTGGATCATAAAGAAAGCTGAGAGCAGAAAAACTGATGGTTTCAAAGTGTGGTGCTGGAGAAGACTCTTGAGAGTCCCTTGGACTACAAGGAGAACCAACCAGTCCATCCTAAAGGAAATCAACCCTGAATATTCATTGGAAGAACTGATGCTGAAGCTCCAATACTGTGATCACCCAATGAGAAGAGCTGACTCATTGGAAAAGACCCTGATAATGGAAAAGATTGAAGGGAGAGGGGAAGTGGGCAACAGAAGATGAAATGGTTGATGGCATCACTGACTCAATGGACATGAGTTTGAGCAAACTACAAGAGATAATGAAGGAGAGGGAAGCCTGGTGTGCTGCAGCCCATGGGGTCTCCAAAAGTCAGACGTGACTTAGTGAATGAACGACACAACAATCATGACCTCACTATCTCTTATCTGTTCCCTATGTACAGAAACTTAGACTCGTCCCACCTCTTTGTTTTTGTTTACCTGTTTCTCTTGGTGGATGTGTATCTTTTTCTCTAGGTTAAACACTGAAAAGTAGAATCACTGGGTCATAGTATAACATATATATTTTTTAGAGACAGTGTCAAATTTGTCTTCCAAAGTGGGTATACCAAGTTAGCTTCCTATCAGCAACACATATCTGTATTTTCAGAAACTTGACAACATATAACATTAGAAAAATTTTTAAATTTTGGGTTTCATGAATGAAAACCAGTACACAGTTTTGAATTCTCAGGGAAGTAGTGAGATTAAGCATCTTTTCAATGTTTATTAGCTAAACATATACTTATGTTTGACTGTTTGATTATATTCTCAGGGACAATTCCTATCTGGTCAAAGACTATATTTTAAAGCTTTTGGAACATATTTTCAAATTTTCAGATAAAATTTTTGTAACTATTTATATTCTTGTCAAAACCATGATAAAATATCCATTTTACACACTGCCAAAACTGGACTATTCATTTTAATATTTGCCAGTCAAACAAAAAGTATACCTTGTTTTAATTTTTCTTTTTTTTACTGGCAAAGTTGAATATTTTTTCTTTTTAAAAAATAAAATCATATTTATTTTATAGATCAGAGTTTAGGACTTTAGTCAACTTTTATACTGAATTTTGTTTTTTCTATGAACCCACTAGTATATAATTTACAGATATCTCCTCATTTTTATATCTCTTTTAACTTTATGGTAATTTATTTATATTCACATATTTTTAATATTTTAAGTATTTAAATATGAACATATTTTCATTATATTTTCTGCTTTCTCTTTTAAGTAATAGCTTTAATTTCTAATCTCAAAATTCATGTCAGTATGGAAAATTGTTAAAGTGGAAATAAATTAAAAGAAGAAAGTAAAATCCATGTAATTTTACCACCTAGAGATAAGAATTATTATTTGAAGTATAGCCCTCCAGATTATCTCTATGCATATATAACATGAGCATAATTTTTAAAAAGAATAATATAGAACACACCATTGTCATTTTAAAAATTTAAATGACATTAAATATTCTTAATAATTATAAATTATAATGCTGTAAGGTATTACGTTTGAGATGTACCCTCAGAAGGAAATGGCAACCCACTGCAGTGCTCTTGCCTGGAGAATCCCATGGACAGAGGAGCCTGATGGGCTACAGTCCATGGGGTCACAAAGAGCCAGACACGACTGAAGCAAACTAGCAGGCATGCACCCTCAGCTATTTAGCCAATCTTCTATCTTTAAATATTTAGATTGTTTCCAAATTACTTTCAAAAGAGATTCTCTCTGTTTCCTTCACAGGATAAGCAATCTTTCCCATACAGTCCCTTTTCAAGGGGAGAAGGCATACTCTTTCCACAAGCATCAGTTTATTCTAGGACTGAAGATGCACATTATTCTGCTACACAAGATTATTATACTTTCTTCCCTTTAGGCTCAGACTTGCTCATGGAAATCCTAATCAGTAAGGTAAACGTGAGGGCTGCCCCACATGCTCTCCAGACCTCGGTTAGCAGGGTCCTGGCCATCTACCTGAACCGTGGCTCTAGACATGTACACTGCCAAGCAATCTGCACAGTCATAAGTGCTTGTCAGCATAGATATGGCTTGTCCATTGGACCATTAGGCCTAGGGATCAAAGCACATGGGATCTGCACCTTTCCATAAACCTGCTGAACACGTGATTCAGGGATAATGTTCTAGACCCGTGGTCCTCCAACTTCATACACATCAGAATCACCTGAAGGCACTTGTTAAAATAGAGGTGGTTGGACCCTGCTCCCACAGTTTCTGGCTCAGTAGGTCTCTGAGGGGACCTGAGAATTTGCATTTCTGACAAGTTCCCTCTCAGGTGATGTGGATGCTGCTGGCCTGGGGACCACACTTTGAGAAGCAACATTAGGCTCGCTGTCTCTCCAAACCATCACACTGCAGACACTTCCCTACTTAAACCCCTTTTATGGTTTCCTTCTGTCTACAGGACAAAGTCCAGACTGCTTGGCAAAGCACACGCCTCCTTTATGATCTGGCCCTGAGCTGTTCCCTCTCCAGATTCTCTCTTCATATGTGGCCCAGCTCTCCACCCCAGGAAGCTGACTGGGGTGGACTCTGTCAGTAGGGCTGTGCCTCCGTACCTTCTGGCCTAACAGGAGACTGGAGGGTGGGAAGAGAAGGTCACAGCGCTCTCTCCCTGGGTTTCTTCCCTCCAAGGTTTGTCAGTGACTCCATTCCTCCACCCAAAGTCCACACCGACTGGGCTCCTTCCGACAGCTGCAGTTCTCACTGAGTTCTGGTTAGTTTTCCTGCCAGCGGACCGTTAGGCCCAGGGGTCATAATGAATTCCAGCTGTGGTTGGTCCCAGGGGAGCTTCGCCTTCCCTTGGGGTTCCTTTAACGTCACACACACTCCTGCAGACAATTTCTCTGTCACGTTCTCTTTTGTTACCCTCTTTTGATTACTCCTTCTCTTTTCTGCTGAGACTGGCTGATTCAGACCTGCGTTTTACTTTCCAGTCTCATTTCCCACTAACCTCCTTCGAGGTATGCACTGACCACACACTCCCCAAATACCATGTCCTTCACAAATCCTTGCTTGTCCCTCTGGCTGGTAAGTCTCTTTACCTTTCTCTATGTAGAAAACTCATCCTTTAATCCATAAATCGAATGTCATTTTCTTCATAAAGCTGTTCCCTTCTCATTCAGACCTACCCCAAGTTTCTGAGACTTTTAAAATATATACAGATATATCGAGACATAAACATTACATACCATAACATTCATTCATTTAAAGTGTATAGTTCAGTGGCTTTTAGAATATTCCTAGAGTTATGCACCCATCACCACAACCTGATTTCAGAACATCTCAACATCCCTGAAAGAACCCCTGTGCACATAAGAAGTCACCCCCTCACTCCTCTCAGCCCACTACTTTCTTTCTCTGTAGCTTTTCCTATTCTGGACATTTCATATAAATGGAATCATACAGTAAATGATCTTGGGTGGATATCAAAGGGGAGAGGGAAAGGGGGAGAGACAAATAGAGATATGGAGTTAATATACACATATAAACTAAGCACTGAAGATGTACTGTATAGCATAAGAAATTATAACCACTATTTTGTAATAACCAGTAAGAAGTATAATCTGCAAAGATACTGAATCACTATGCTATACACCTGAGACTAACATAGTATTATAAATCAGCTGTACTTCAATAAATTTTTAAAATATGTAGAAAATAACACAAAAAGAACCACATCTCAATCATAAATGAGGAATCTTTTTTTTTTTGACCCTGAATAACAAAGGATAAAATAAAGTAACATGAAGCAAAAAAATTTTTTTCTGGTGAGGCACAGGATTTTTATTGTCTAGGCGGATTACACTTAAAGAATGATCCTTCTTGTTTTAGGTAAAGGCATTAATTATTTAAAAAAAAATAAGAAAGAGCAAGACCATCAAAATTGAACAATTATTACTAAGAATTTTTTTAACACAGTTCATAGCTTATTTTTAGACTCAAGTATTAAAAAATAAAGCAAATAAAATTCAGTTTCCAGCTTTTGACCTTCAAATTCATTCTAGCATTCATTTTCTCACTAAAAATATGTGGTGCTTTGAGTTCTCTTCTGAATGAATTACAGTATCTTACTGATTCCCTCATTATCAGTGACTTCAATAAAACTTTTCATATGTGTTTATATTTGTGTCAGTTATTATTTCTCTTGTAAAAATAATTCTTTAACAGATGAGACATTAGGATCAGAGTCTCAAAACTTTTTGCCACATGATTTTCTGACCAACACCTCTTACAGGATGGGAGATAGTAATTTGCCTTTTTAGACTGAAGAATAGGAATTAAATGTTTTCACTCTGAGAACAGCAACCCCTTTACCCTTAGGGTATCATCATCTATCTCCAAGTCAGCTGTTTTGGGTATTAGACACAATTCCAGTACGGACTTTTATGAAGTAAGTTACTCTGCTTTGTCCGTATTAAAAGTCAGATTGTTTTATTTTTTCTCTGCTGTTTTCTCTACATCTCAGCTACCTTGATCTCGCTTTCAAGATTTTCACTTCTAAGGGCTTTTTTTGCTTTTGTTGTTCTTTTTTTTTTTTTTTTTTAATAGCATTCTGTTCTTGTTTTATGGGTACGATATCTTCCCTCATCTTGATGAAGATATTAATATTGATTTTTAAAAGAGTTCTCCTTATCTTATTTTCATTTACTCAAAGCATTGTCTTGTGGTTTTTGGTTGGTTGTTTTTAGTTCTGGGTTCAGTCTTTCATTTTCATGTTAGTTTTCCTCAGAGAGTGGCACTCCCTGACTACATAGTTCTGAAAGTAGGAACTAGAAAAGTGCCCTTCTTCCTTCCTCATCCCCCTCTTCTAACACACCCTCTCCACTCTCCCCAACCCCCAAACCTTCTTTTCTTTCAAGATTCAACTTAAGCATTGCCTCCTTTTGGAAATGGTTCTGGTGTCCTGTTCTGCCCCATTACTACTTTCCCATACTCCTAGACCACCCCACCTAGACTGGGGGCAATTTGGCTCCCAATCTTAGTGCAGTTGTACATGGCAAGCAGTTGTAGAAAGAATAAATGTATGAATCTCATCTCCAATACATACTTGATAGGCATTACTTCATTTTGAGATGAGATTTGTTGTTGTTTAGTGGCTAAGTTGTATCCAACTCTTTTGTGATCCCATGTGCTATAGCCCACCAGGCTCCATCACCATGGGATTTCCCAGGCAAGAATACTAGAGTGGGTTGCCAATTTCCTTCTCCAAGGGATCTTCCTGACCCAGGGATTGAACCTGCATCTCTTGCATTGGCAGGTGGATTCTTTACCACTGAGCCACCGAGGAAGCGCATGGCTTCTTTTAATCTTCATGATAACTCTGTGCCATTCTTCTCTTCTCATGATTCTTTAAAATTGTGAAAAAATGAGAGGACTGACAACAGATAAGATGTTCAGCAAATGAACATATTTGCAAGCAAAAAGAATAGCCTTCATATTGCCATGTAGGTTTAAAGCAGAGAAGTAAATGGTGGTGGAGTGAGATTAACAAGGAAGAAGGAAGGCCTAATATGTACCTGGAACTGTGCTAGGCAAGCATTTGTATACTTCAGACTATTTCTCAAAACAATACAGTGATTTATAGACAGGAAGCCGAGGCTCAGAGAGACTAAGTAATTTGCCCCAAATCAAACATCTACTATTTAAAATCAGGCCTCTCTGGTCCCTCTCAGCGTGTCTCTGGAGGAATCCAGACAGGAAGGATCCTGGCTTTGGTGGAGCTTTTGGTACACTGATGGACGCGCCCTGCCCCAGCCCACTCAACTCCCTGGTGTCCACCCTCAGTGCGCTTCAGTTCAGTTCAGTTGCTCAGTCGTGTCCGACTCTTTGCGACCCCATGAATCGCAGCACGCCAGGCCTCCCTGTCCATCACCAACTCCCAGAGTTCACCCAGACTCACGTCCATCGAGTCAGTGATGCCATCCAGCCATCTCATCCTCTGTTGTCCCCTTCTCCTCCTGCCCCCAATCCCTCCCAGCATCAGAGTCTTTTCCAATGAATCAACTCTTCGCATGAGGTGGCCAAAGTACTGGAGTTTCAGCTTTTGCATCATTCTTTCCAAAGAAATCCCAGGGCTGATCTCCTTCAGAATGGACTGGTTGGATCTCCTTGCAGTCCAAGGGACTCTCAAGAGTCTTCTCCAACACCACACTTAAAAAGCATCAGTTCTTTGGCGCTTGGCCTTCATAGTCCAACTCTCGCATCCATACATGACCACAGGAAAAACCATAGCCTTGACTAGACGAACCTTTGTTGGCAAAGTAATGTCTCTGCTTTTGAATATGCTATCTAGGTTGGTCATAACTTTCCTTCCAAGGAGTAAGCATCTTTTAATTTCATGGCTGCAGTCACCATCTGCAGTGATTTGGGAGCCCAAAAAAATAAAGTCTGACACTTTCCACTGTTTCCCCATCTATTTCCCATGAAATGATGGGACCAGATGCCATGACCTTCGTTTTCTGAATGTTGAGCTTTAAGCCAACTTTTTCACTCTCCACTTTCACTTTCATCAAGAGGCTTTTTAGTTCCTCTTCACTTTCTGCCATAAGGGTGGTATCATCTGCGTATCTGAGGTTATTGATATTTCTCCCGGCAATCTTGGTTCCAGCTTGTGCTTCTTCCAGTCCAGCGTTTCTCATGATGTACTCTGCATATAAGTTAAATAAGCAGGGTGACAATATACAGCCTTGACATACTCCTTTTCCTATTTGGAACCAGTCTGTTGTTCCATGCCCAGTTCTAACTGTTGCTTCCTGACTTGCATACAAACTTCTCAAGAGGCAGATCAGGTGGTCTGGTATTCCCATCTCTTTCAGAATTTCCCACAGTTGATTGTGATCCACACAGTCAAAGGCTTTGGCATAGTCAATAAAGCAGAAATAGATGTTTTTCTGGAACTCTCTTGCTTTTCCCATGATCCAGCAGATGTTGGCAATTTGATCTCTGGTTCCTCTGCCTTTTCTAAAACCAGCTTGAACATCAGGAAGTTCACGGTTCACGTATTGCTGAAGCCTGGCTTGGAGAATTTTGAGCATTACTTTACTAGCATGTGAGATGAGTGCAATTGTGCGGTAGTTAGAGCATTCTTTGGGATTGGAATGAAAACTGACCTTTTCCAGTCCTGTGTCCACTGCTGAGTTTTCCAAATTTGCTGGCATATTGAGTGCAGCACTTTCACAGCATCATCTTTCAGGATTTGAAATAGCTCAACTGGAATTCCATCACCTCCACTAGCTTTGTTCATAGTGATGCTTTCTAAGGCCCACTTGATTTCACATTCCAGGATGTCTGGCTCTAGGTCAATGACTACATCATCGTGATTATCTGGGTCGTGAAGATCTTTTTTGTACAGTTCTTCTGTGTATTCTTGCCATGTCTTCTTAGTATCTCCTGCTTCTGTTAGGTCCAAACCATTTCTGTCCTTTATCGAGCCCATCTTTGCATGAAATGTTCCCTTGGTATCTCTAATTTTTAGAAGGTTGCTGTGATTTTGGACTGAAGCTTTCAACAGAGCCAGGCAAGCAGCCTTACTAACTCACTTGTAACCAAAAGCCTTGATTGGGTTTCCTGTGTCCAGCCTCGTGAATCCCTGAACTGCTCAGGGCATAATGCCTTATAAATGTCAACTTTGTGTTTATCAAAACAATTCTTAGTTATAGCAATCAATAGGACATACCCTTCTTTTACTAATGGCTGCATTAAATGGCATCTGTCCCTTTGTTTAAGAAATCACATTTTACTTGTCTGCCAATGGACCGAAATGAAAAGAGCATTCGCAGCAGCTTTTTAACTGCTGCTCTTTTTCTTTGGGGCTTAGTGCTAAAAAGATGAGATGAACAGAATGGGACTCCTGGTTTCCTCGCATTTTCCACCCTTACATAGGCACTGACCACATAACTAATAAAGGAGCTTTTCAGACCTAAATGGCGTATGTAGTACTTCAGACATACAGGAAAGTTCCAGGACTCTATTCCACAAGCCATTTCTCCACTTAGTAGGGTTAAATAACTCGCCCAACAGAAGTGATTGAGCCCAGGGGGCTGACAAAATGGAGCATTTGTGTTATGGGTCATCATTTTTTGTATTTTTTTATTTCCAGATCACTGGATTTAGGTCCAGTCTAGTTTGGGTAGGTCCAGGGCCAGATGACACAGTGATAATCTTCATTAGCAAAGCAATATTGTGTATTTTTCCCACATCTGATTAATGGATTATTTCCTTATGCATATTATAACTTTCTCCATGTTTTTTAAGCCATTAATCATTTAATCTTTCCTTCAGGCATGCAACCAGACCTTATTTTTGTGCTTCTTAGGAGTGTTCTTTCAACAAAGTAAGTCATAAAAGATAAGATGTATCCATTCTCTTTTCAATTTGTGGATATAAGCCACCATAAAGCATTCTGACTGCATAAAGAAAGGAACTGTGTACAAAGCAAGAGTTATTAATGTATTACTTCCCCTGGGCACATTTGCCAACCAAAATACTAAGCTCCTTTTAAAGAAATGCTTGGGAATTATTAGTTTACCACTCAGTTAAAGGTTTATGTGTGTAAAAATATTCCCACCAAGCTTAATGTGCCTGGTAATGTAATGTCATGTGTAGTCTTTTCAAAAGGGATATTTTGGGGACTGCAGTTTCTCCTGTGGGGTTGTGACCTAATTTTTCTTAATCACTGGAATGCCACAAAAGCGAGCTCTTAGTGTGTAGGCCAGACTTGAATACAACTGTCAGTGTGTCTTTATGGTGAAATTGTAAATGCCCAAATGGAATAGTTTCTATTTATCACTTTTCTGTTTAAACATGTTGCCCATGTTTGCTACAAAAATAGATGAAATAAACCAAAATGCTTATTTAAATCCAAATAAGAAGGAAATGGCAACCCACTCCAGTACTCTCGCCTGAAAAATCCCATGGGTGGAGGAACCCGATAGGCTACAGTCCACGGGGTCGCAAAGAATGCGACACGACTGAGCGACTTCGCTTTCTTTCTTTCTAAAAATCATTGGCTCAATTTGTTCACCATAAGTGATCAGAGTGTTCATTCTAGCTTCGCTTCTTTCTTCTCTTCTGCTCCCTTCCTTTTTGCTTTGAACGCAACACTTGAAAAATCAGCTGTCCTTTTTTGGTATAGAATTGGAAGCCACGCCCCCATCCCACCCCCTGCACCAGCAAGGTTCCGGCGAGCTTGTGGCTGAGCAAGGCGGGCCTGACCCCATCTGTGCTCCTGGCGGAGCTGGACAAACACCGCTCACAATGGAGCAGCTGTCGCAGACCAACCCCTTTCCTTCCCAGCTGAGCGAGCAGGGCGCTGAGTCTCACTAACTGCACTGGACATCGACTTTATTTTTCTCTAAAAGGGCAGGTGGCCGTAATGGAGCCTGTCTCCAGCCCACCCTTTTCCGCTTCGCTTGCCCATTTGCAAGCAGAAAGGTAGTCACTTGAGGCTTTGGAGGTGAAATCTGATACAAGGGCAAGCAGGGAAATCTTAGACAAGAAACAAAGCCGTTTGAGAACGGCATCAGCCCAGCACTTTGATTTTGTGTTTGCCTCTTAAATGCTAGTTACTATAGCAACCATGAGCAACAGATAGGAAGGTGAAAATGGAACCAGTCAGTGGCTTTTCAGGAGCAGTGTGTATCACACTTTCTTTTTGAGATTTGCTTGCACTGAATGTTAAGTCAAGGATACCTACTTTAATTAATGGTTAAATTGGAATAGAAAATGAATCATAATTAGCCACTTGACACTGATCATCTGAAGCCTCACATTAAGATTTCCAGTATTCCAATTTTCTGCCAGATGTAAAAGTATGCATATTATAAAGCTAATCAGGAAGAAAGTCTCAGAAGCCCACTTTAAGGCTTATTAATACTGTTATTTATTCTGATTCAAAAGCCCAGTGTCAGATTTATCCGGTTAAATTTACATTACAGAAACAGGGGATTCCCTGGTGGCTCAGTGGTAAAGAATTTGCCTACCAATGCAGGAAATACAGGTTTGATCCCTGGTTGGGGAAGATCCCACATACTGCGGGTCCACTAGGCACATGCTTCACAACTACTGAGCCTGTGCTCTAGAGCCTGAGAACCGCAACTTCTGAGCTATGTGCCACATACTACTGAAGCCTGATTGCTCTAGAGCCTGTGTTCTACAACAAAAGAAGCCACTGCGGTGAGAAGCCCATGCACTGCAGCTAGAGAGTAGCTCCTGCTCACTGCAACCAAAGAAAAGCCTGGTCAGAAGTGAAGACCCAGCATAGCCAAATAAATAAAGTTATTTAAAGATAAATGATAAAAGAATTGATAGCAATTTCCCTTCTCTGTCTTAAATCATTAGATGAGCATTTTCCAAGGTCATTAGACATGGCAAAGATTTATGCATATGAACCTCAGAGTCTCACACAGAAGTAAGAAAGACACTTTAAAAACTGAAGACCAACCTGCACAACTTTATGGTAATATTTCTCTGTTTTATAATCTATTTTCTCTTCAGTGGGCTCCATGTTGTCTAAACAGCCATTACAAATTCTTACTCCCCTTATACTGAATTACCAGCTTTATAGTCAGAGGTGAAATTTTGCTTTGGTAAAGGCTGCACTGTAAAACCAAACAACACAGAGGCTTACAAAAGATCTCCTTGAGCTTACCAGAAAAGCAAAAAAGTAAAACCATTTCTCTGCTCCTGATGGAAATGATTATCAATTCAAGATTACCCACAGAGAAGCCTCTCTCCAAGATGCATGGAAAAGTTTCCAGAACATAATCTAATAACAGCAAAATAAATAGAAACACTAAATTAATAGTCTGACAAACCCATGGCTCACATCACTGATGGAAATTTGGAGTGCTGACAATGTGCAGGTTTTTCCTGTGACCCAGAGCCTGATAAGAGTACATACCCAACCTAGGTGATATCATATGGAGGTGTGGAATGTCACTGTGCTTTTCCATGCGGAAAAAGTGATGTACAGAAAAGGGATATGGCTCATCCAAGGTTACCTTGCACAGGGGTGAGTTTATTAGGGACTCAAGCATCCTGCTGTTCAGCTGAGGCTTGGCCTTCTAATTCATTGCCTTTTCTAGCACCTAAGCTCTCTTTTCACCATGAAGCTTTATTACGCATTCCTTAAATCTCATGGAGTGGCAACCTACTCCAGTATACTTGCCTGGAAAATCTCATGGACAGAGGAGCCTGGCAGGCTATAATCCATGGGGTGGCAAAGAATTGGACATGACTGAGCACACACACACATAAATCTCATGGAGCCTTGTGTGGTGATCAGAAAATAATTATTTTAACAATGATTTTTAAAGTGCATGCCAATAATGCATGTTCATTCATTATAGAAAAACTGAAACTATAGTCAGGAGAAATGAAGGAAGTAAAACCAACTGTAATTCTATCACTTGCATTTTAGACACTCACACATTATCCTTTTAGACATTTTCCTTGGCATATAGTATACATATAATAAATACATATAATATACATATAATAAATATCTAGTCTCAATTTTACCAAAATAGGATTGTATAGTACATAGTTTTATAATTTGCCCCACATGTAGATTGCTAACATATAAATCTGTTAATAAAAATTTTTCTACAACTTCATTTTTAATGACTAAAGAGTGTTCTATTACATAGAATTCCATAATTGTGAACTTTATGGGTTGGGCATTTATTTTTTTTCCTTACTTTAAATGAATTTTCTAATGAGAAATTTTATTAAGTAGAAACATTGAAAAATATGGGGGTGAACATTTTTATAATTAATATTTGTACATATTCTTAATTACACATGCATAATTATTAGTTGATCAGTATTAGTCTAATGGAGCTT
Organism: Bubalus bubalis; assembly: GCF_019923935.1. Lineage (NCBI taxonomy): Eukaryota > Metazoa > Chordata > Mammalia > Artiodactyla > Bovidae > Bubalus > Bubalus bubalis. The sequence continues at coordinate 31,915,222 of NC_059167.1, forward strand.
TCAAACCCAGCAACTTAGAGATCACATGCACCATAAAAGCATGATTCCTCCTGAAGAATTCATATCCTACCTCCCTAAGGCACTGCTGCTGCTGCTGCTGCTGCTGCTAAGTCGCTTCAGTCGTGTCTGACTCTGTGCGACCGCATAGACGGCAGCCCACCAGGCTCCCCCGTCCCTGGGATTCTCCAGGCAAGAACACTGGAGTGGGTTGCCATTTCCTTCTCCAGTGCATGAAAGTGAAAAGTGAAAGTGAAGTTGCTCAGTCGTGTCTGACTCAGCGACCCCATGGACTGCAGCCTACCAGGTTCCTCCGTCCATGGGATTTTCCAGGCAAGAGCACTGGAGTGGGGTGCCATTGCCTTCTTCCCCTAAGGCACTACACAAATACTAATTGGTGAAAGTGACCTTAAACTTTATAGTCATTTTTACCTTGGCAATATAGGTAGGTAGGATTTTAGCATTGGGGAGAGAGGAGAGATGATGAAAGTTGAAAACTCTGATTAAATACAGATTCTTCATTAGTGGAAGAGCTCAGTGTCATCCCATATGACAAATTTTGAACAGAAATGTTCTCTAAATGCCAAAGTGATAGAAACTATTAATACTATCCGTGCAAAGGGACAAATTGCGGGAAATAAACTGTGAAAGTCAGATTATCTTCTAAGAAGCCACATGGAGAAAGAAAGCTCCTGATGACAGAATCCCATCAGCCAGCAGATCAGCCTTGAAATATGAACTTTCATGGGATATCATGAATCTTTCTAGGAACTGCAAATCTCCTTGATCTTTCTGCCTGCAGTGTTTTGGAGATGTTTACAGTAAAACTGTAACCTAAGACTTGCCTTTCAGGAAAAGAATAACTGGTAATCCGATCCTAGAAAGCTTTCTGCACATTTTTTTTTTTTTTTTAATAGTCAGCAAGTGGAAGGATTTCCCTCCCACCATGGCCCACAGAGGGAAAGGGGATGGGAACCTAATAAGTTCTCAGTTGTTTCTATGAGCCTGGTGCTATGCTAAATACTCAATGTGCATCATCTCATTAATCCTCCAAACAACTTCAATAGTGACTCATTATTATTCCACTTCATATATGATTCAGAGATTAAAAAATTTATCCCCAATCATATAGTTGGCTAGTGGCAAAGACTAAATTCGTGCATACTTCTGCCAAACTACAAATCATATGCCTTTTCTACCACACTTGCATATTTTTAAAAAGTATTTACCATGTCTCACCCAGATCTTTGCAATAAAGCTCAGGGAGTTTGATGAGTGTGGTCTTGGAAGTCAAAGTCTGACTGGAGCCAGTGTCCTGAATCTTTGCTTAGATAGATCTCTTCTCAGATATACTGAAAATAGAACTTAATCCAACATGTCCCTTTGGAAGAGAAATAAGATTTGTGTATAAAGAACACCAGTTCACAATTTTAAAACTTTTAAAATCTGCAACTATTAAAAAAATCCCACTACCTTGACTTTTTAAAACTCAACTTTATGTTTGTCCCAGTGAGTTCTTTTATAGCTGCACATTAAAAACAAATAGTAAAACAGGCTCTGGGGCTGGTTTTGAATTGTGTTCAACAAGAAACTGACACACGTTTTCAAAGCTGCCTTCTGCTTTCTTTAAAGTCTTTTAAGGAAGTAATTTATATATAACTGAAGCTTAGAAAAGGTTGTGGTTATTTATATACTTTTGGATTCCCAAATTACCAACAATACCTAAAGACAGAAAGATTATTCTCTGTAAAGAGAAGACAAAATGAAATAAAAAATCAAAGCTTTCTTCTTATAGTCTGTTTGGGTTTTTGAGGGAATAATTCATGGTGGTAGGTGAAAAAGCAATTCTTTCTGAGGTCTACATAAGCTTATCTAAGCATATTCATATTTGAAAGGCTGAGACTAACCAGTCAGAAAAAAGTGGATTAGAAGTTATATGAGAAAATGGAGAGGCATTCTGTCGAAGATGGGGTATGCAGGTGTCTCTCCTGGTCACCTGTCACAGAGAAGTAGACAGCCATGGAAAGGGCCAGGGAGAACTCTATTTCATTCTCTTTCTTTTCATACTGAATTTAACATGCTCCTCTTTTACAATGTAACATTAATATGAGCTATTTAATCAGCTATGTTTTCATAATCCATAGTTAAGGAAAAATTTTGAAATGGAGTGGGGAAATAAGAATGGCGGTATTTTATATCTTTTACTTTACAAGGTTCTTGGTGAGGGTGCTGGGGTGTGAAACCTAAGAGGGATTTTAATAAGAGTTTGTGCAATAGAGGACAACTTGGAGAAGCTCAATACAGAGAGTGTGGTGAAGACGGCAGGCCCAGGGCTAAAAAGGAGGCAAAAGGGCAGTGAAAAGAAGCTTCCACTTACTCAAATAAAATGTGCTAGGTCTCTAGGGCCAGAGGTCCAGCAACCCCCCACTTTGCCTGCTGCTATAAAATACTTCACCCTAGCATCAACTCTTTTATACCTGTAAAAAAGGTAGAAAAAAATCATGAAGAGTATTTATTTTTGAAGTATGAAAGCAAGATTAAAGACAGATGAACAAGACATAGCAAATGCTGGTTACATACAAGGTATTGTTGATGTTAGAACTGCAAGGTAACTGGGATTTAAAAAAATTAAATGGAAGCACATTTTCCTTTAAGTGTAAATATGTAAATATTTAGTGTAAATTTGCTGGGTTCATTTTTATAAAATGAGCAAATGGAATGAATGACATCCCAATTTGCCTGAAATATCCAGGAAATATAATTGAGACCCAAATCAGTTTATATAGACCTAATGTATTTAAATAATTACTTTAATTCTTCCTTTACTTTAAATGTTAGATCAGGCCCATGCATTATTTTGGAGTTTCTTAACCCTATTCTACATATGGTTTTATTACAAATACCTAGTAGGTATCTGTGCTTAGAAAACTCCTCTATCCTTCTAATGTACAATGTTATTAACAAGTAAAAGTCTGATATGAGTTGTATGTATGAATGAGATCAAACCACTTGAGGGATGATCATCTATTCCTCTGTTGGTGACAATCCCTCAGCCTGGGGCAAGAAAATGATCAACATCATCAAATATTTATTTGATACCTTTAGGAGTGTTGTTTCTGCACTGGGCTCCATGCTTGCTCTCTTCTGGTGGTGAAAGAGAGTTGAAACTTCAATTCCCCAAAGAAATTCTAAGAATTCACTTGTGTACTGAGCTCTAAAAATGAGTATTTTTACATATTTACATCTCTTAGTAAGTAAGTATAAGTCACTTACACTGGAGCCAAATCATAAGAGTCTAAATCCTTAAAAGCACCAAGAGAAGGTAGACTTGTTCTTTTAAACTAAATATCATGTGATTGAGAGCTTTTAGACTATGATTTTTTTTTTTTTAAGTAGAGTGGAGAAGAGTGTTTGTGCTTAAGGGAAGCAATCAGGACTTTGGATAGACTACTTGTAGTTTCAATTTGATATAGATATACATACATTTGAGTTTTCCCTGGTGGTTCAGCAGGTAAAGAATCCACCTGCAAAGCAGGAGTCACAAGAGACGCAGGTTTGATCCTTGGGTTGGGAAGATCTCCTGGAGGAGGGCATGGCAACCAACTCCAGCATTTGTGCCTAGAGAATCCTATGGACAGAGGAGACTGGAGGGCTACAGTCCATAGGGTCACAAAAACTTAGACATGACTGAAGTAACTGAGCATGCACACATACATACACATTTGAACATACATAAATATATGTACTATATTTTACCATTAGCTGGTTCTGTTGTAGTTATCAGTATTTTAATTTGGGGGGGATATTCTTAGAGTCATTAAAAAATAGTGTTATTTTCATATTATTTTCATCAGCAATTTACAATGACACATCTTCACTAGGCTAAGTGAAATCCCAATACTTGGGTCTTTTCTTCATAAGAATAGTTTATTTTAGTATGTTTGTCTCCCTCTGATTGTGAGATAGATATTGGTGCCTTGGAATTGTTTAACCATGGTAGCATGGGACCAGATGAGAAGGGAGAGAGCCTAGAAGGAAATGTACCTCCAGAAAGAGTGCCAACACTGAGAGGTAGACCTTGCAGTAGGGCCTGGCAGGAAATCCAGAAATCATAACCTAGAGCAGCAGTCTTCAAACATGAGTATTCATGAAAACCACTAGGACAGCTAGTTATAAATATGGAATTTTGGACCCCATAGCTAGAAGTTCTGATGCAGTGGAGTTTGTTGTTCCTGTTGCTGTTCAGTCACTCAGTTGTGTCTGGCTCTTTCTGACCCCTTGGACTACAGCATGCCAGGCTTCCCTGTCCTTCATTGTCTCCCTGAGATTGCTCAAACTCATGTCCATTGAGTTGATGATGCCATCCAACCATCTCACCCTCTGTCACTCCCTTCTCTTCCTGCACTTAACCTTTCCCAGCATCAGAGCCTTTTCCAAAGAATCAGCTCTTCGCATCAGGTGGCCAAAGTATTGGAGCTTCAGCTTCAGCATCAGTCCTTCCAATGAATATTCAGGGTTGATTTTCTGTAGGATGGACTAGTTTGATCTCCTTGCTGTCCAAGAGACTCTGAAGAGTCTTCTTCAGCACTACAGTTTGAAAGCATTAATTCTTTGGTGCTCAGCCTCCTTTATGGTCCAACTCTCACTTTGGTTCATGGCTACTGGAATAACCATAGCTTTGACTATATGGACCTTTGTCAGCGAAGTGTTGTCTCTGCTTTTTAATATCCTGTCTAGGTTTGTTATAGCTTCCAACGAGCAAGCATCTTTTAATTTCATGGCTTTTAATTTCAGTGGGGTTAGGTGTGTTAAAATAAATGATATTTTAAAACAATACTCCTGTATAATTCTGCTTCAGATGACCTGTGGATCATACTTTGAGAAACACTGATCTTGGTGGGGGGGGTGGTTGAAAAATGGGTAACAGGTGATAGTCAGGGAGAGTAACTGGCAGCAGGAATGTTGCATCCTGGGAGTGGGCTGCCATGGAAGATGAATAGAGACTCGGCTGAGGAATTCAGACACAGAAAGTATTCTGAGAGTGAAATGGCAAGCGGTGGTAGTAGGAAAGTCCCAAAGATTCCATTTCCCAACTGAGACAAGTCTCTAGCCTTTGGAAGGAGGCCTATTAAGGATAAGGCTTTACTGTATCCTGGAGGGCAGGTGTTCAGGCCAAGGGAACAAGATTCCCATCTGACCTAGGGCAACAGGAGGAGACTGGGACTTGTGAAAAAAAAACTCTAATGAGTTGAATGTGTCCCTCAAAAAAGATATTTTGAAGTCTCAGTCTCCAGTGCCTCTGAACATGACCTTTCTTGGAAACAGGGTTTTTACAGAAGTAATCATGTTAAAATGAGGTCATTAGGGTGGGCTTTAATCCAACATAGCTGGTGTTATAAAAAGGGGAAATTTGGACAGAGAGACAGAAACTCACATAAAGAGGATGATGTGAAGGCCAGTGACTAGGGTAGTGCCTCTGCAAGCTAGGACTGCTGGCAAATGTCAGAAGCTACAAGAGTCAGGGGGGATTCTCTGCTAGAGGTGTCAGAGGAGTCAGCACCCTGACATCGAACTTCTAGCCCCCTCAAACTTCAGGTACTTTGTTACGGCAGCCCTGGAACATTAACACAACGCTCATACACCTTCCCATCCCCATCGCCACTACCCTGGCTGCAGCCGCGTGGCCATCTGCAGCCTGGCTGCCTCCAGCAGCTTACTGGTGAAGCCCTCCTCTCCAACTTTGCTTCTCTTCCCTTGACTCTGGCCAGAGCAATCTTTCTAAACACAAACCTATCAGTTCATTTGCTTGCTTCAAACACATTGGCTTCCCTTTTAGGATAGAGTTCCAACCTCACATCATGTCTAATAGCCTTCTTTGTCTGGCCCTGGCCATTTCCCCATCATCATATCTTGTGATTTACTCTGTTTTTCTTACCCTTTGCCCACTCTAAGCTCCAAAACTAACACTTAGTTCTTAGAATATGTTGTCATTTCTTTCCTTTTAGGCTCTGTAGATACTGAATCCTCTGCTTTGGACTCTTTGCCCTGCCTCTTTTGTCATGCTCCAGGACCTATCTTCTTGGATATCATTCCTGTGACACTTGGGTTTGATGTTCTTCTCAGTATCCATAGCACCAATTGGTACCCTCATCAGAGCACTTACAGTACTTGGATGTCACTGACTTCTTACTTGTTAATGCTTGACCCACTAAATGTAAGTTCCATGAGGGCAAGGACAAGACCAGTGGTGGCTTCAGAATTTCCATTATGAGAGGATTTGAATGGCAATCTGGTTTTAAGAAGAGCTAGGAATTTATTTGGGGTAGGGTAGAAGGGCTAATTTAGGATGTGGAGTGTCTAAAGTCTTCCCAAACTATTCATTGTATTGCCTTTGGCAGGCTTTATGCTTATCTGGTTCACTAATGTGCCTGGCACATAATAGATACTCAAATATGTTGAATAAATGAACAACTGACTGAATATGTGGGAAGACCCATGATTATTTCTTGTGCTCAAGGTCAGAGCCAGATGTACTGAATCTCAAATGGAACTAAAACATCTTAAAATCCTTCCTATCTAAGGTCAGGATTGGTTGCCAGTGGCTCAAGCTGTTGGAAGAGGAAAAATGCTGGAAAAGGCTGCCTGGTCATTCCATCCTCAGTTCCTTTGGGAAAGGCTGCCTAGTCATTCCATTCTCAGTTCCTCCAGCTTGCTGCTCATCAAAAGTGCAGCTCTCATTATCAACTCCTCACCAGCTGCTTCCTTCTTTTACAGCAAAATTAAAGGGCACCATTTCTCCAAGGTCAATGGTGTATGTAAGAATCATTTTGCTGATCTCTAAAAATACCACACAGCAGCCATCCTCTTATATTTTTATTGAATGGGCATGGCCATTCAAGATCCCATACAATTTTGTCCCTTTAGGGACGCTGGGCTGGAAGAAGCACAAGCTGGAATCAAGATTGCCGGGAGAAATGTCAATAACCTCAGATATGCAGATGACACCACCCTTATGGCAGAAAGTGAAGAGGAACTAAAAAGCCTCTTGATGAAGGTGAAAGAGGAGAGTGAAAAAGTTGGCTTAAAGCTCAACATTCAGAAAACGAAGATCATGGCATCTGGTCCCATCACTTCATGGGAAATAGATGGGGAAACAGTGGAAACAGTGGCAGACTTTTATTTTTTTGGGCTCCCAAATCACTGCAGATGGTGACTGCAGCCATGAAATTAAAAGACGCTTACTCCTTGGAAGGAAAGTTATGACCAACCTAGATAGCATATTCAAAAGCAGAGACATTACTTTGCCAACAAAGGTCCGTCTAGTCAAGGCTATGGTTTTTCCAATGGTCAGGTATGGATGTGAGAGTTGGACTGTGAAGAAGGCTGAGTGCCGAAGAATTGATGCTTTTGAACTGTGGTGTTGGAGAAGATTCTTGCGAGTCCCTTGGACTGCAAGGATCCAACCAGTCCATTCTGAAGGAGATCAGCCCTGGGATTTCTTTGGAAGGAATGATGCTAAAGCTGAAACTCCAGTACTTTGGCCACCTCATGCGAAGAGTTGACTCATTGGAAAAGACTGTGATGCTGGGAGGGATTGGGGGCAGGAGGAGAAGGGGACGACCGAGGATGAGATGGCTGGATGGCATCACTGACTCGATGGACGTGAGTCTGGGTGAACTCTGGGAGTTGGTGATGGACAGGGAGGCCTGGCGTGCTGTGATTCATGGGGTCGCAGAGTCGGACACGACTGAGCGACTGAACTTAACTGAACCGAACAGCTGTATTTAAAAGTGACATTAAAATAGAAAGAGATAACACAAAAAGTACTAGAAATGATAAATGAATTCCACAAGGTAGTAGGATACAAGACTAACATGTAGAAATAAGTTGCATTTTTTACACTAACAATGAACTTTCAGAAAAGGAATGTAAACAAGCAATCTCTTTTAAAATCATATCAAAAAATACTTAGGAATAAAACTGACCAAGGAAGGGAAAAACTTATATGCTGAGAATTATAAAACACTAATAAAGGAAATTGAAGATGATTCAAAGAACTGGAAAGATAGCCCATGCTCTTGGATTGGAAGAATTAATATTGTTAAAATGGCCATACTACCCAAAGCAATCTACAGATTTAATGTGATCTCTATCAAACTACCCATGACTTTTTTCCCACAGAACTGAACCAAATAATCCTAAAATCTACACAGAACCATAAAAAACCCAGAATTTCTAAAGAAATCCTGAGGGAAAATAACAAAGCAGGAATCATAACCCGCCTAGACTTCAGACAATACCACAAAGCTACAGTAACCAAAACAGCATGATATTGGCACAAAATCAGACTTATGAATCGATGGAACAGAATAGAGAAGCCAGAAATAAACACACACACCTATGGAGAATTAAACTTGGACAAAGGAGGCAAGAATATGCAATGGAGAAAAGACAGTCTCTTCAGCCAGTGGTGTTGGGAAAGCTGGACAGCTACATGTAAGTCAACGAAGTTAGAACATATTCTCATCCCATATACAAAAATAGACTTAAAATGGCTTAAATATAAGTTCTGATACCATAAAACTCCTAGAAGAGAACATAAGTAAAACATTCTAAGGCATATATCATACCAATGTTTTCTTAGGTTAGTCTCCCAAAGCTATAGAAATAAAAGCAAAAACAAACAAATGGAACCTAATCAGACTTACAAACTTTTGTACAGCAAAGGAAACCACAAAGAAAATGAAGAGACAAACTACAGATTGGGAGAAAATATTTGCAAACAATGCGACTGACAAGAGCTTAATTTCCAAAATGTACAAACAGCTCATACACTCAATAGCAAAAAAACAAACCACCCAATCTAGAAATGGGCAGAAGACCCAGACATTCCTCCTAAGAAGACATACATATGGCCAATAAGCACACAAAAAGATGCTCAACATCACTAATTATTAGAGAAATGCAAATCAAAACTACAATGAGGTATAACCTCATAGCAGTAAAAAGTCTACAAATAACAAATGCTGGAGAGAGTGTGGAGAAAAGGGAACTCTCCTACATTGTTGGTGGGAATGTAAACTGGTGCAGCCATTATGGAAAAGAGTATGGAGATTCCTCAAAAAACTAAAAATAGAGTTGCCATGCTGCTGCTGCTGCTGCTGCTAAGTCGCTTCAGCTGTGTCCAACGCTGTGTGACCCCATAGACAGCAGCCCACCAGGCTCCCCCATCCCTGGGATTCTCCAGGCAAGAACACTGGAGTGAGTAGCCATTTCCTTCTCCAATGCATGAAAGTGAAAAGTGAAAGTGAAGTCGCTCAGTCGTGTCCAACTCTTCATGACCCCATGGACTGCAGCCTACCAGGCTCCTCCGTCCATGAGATTTTCCAGGCAAGAGTACTGGACTGGGGTGGTGTTGCAATATGATCTAGCAATTCCACTCTTGGGTATATGTCTGGACAAAGCTATAATTCAAAAAGATCCATGCACCCCTATGTTCTATTCACAATAGCTAAGACATAGAAACAACCTAAATGTCTACCAACAGGTAAGTGGATAAAAAAGATGTGGTATACAATTGAATATTACTCAGCTATAAAAAAGAATGAGATAATGCCATCTACATCAACATGGATGGACCTAGAGATGATTGTACTAAGTGAAGTCAGTCAGAAAAAGAAAGACAAATTCCACGTAATATCACTTACACAAATGAACTTATCTACAAAACATCCTCACAGATACAGAGAAGAGACGTGTGATTGCCAAGGGAGTGGAGGAGGGATGGCTTGGGGGTTTGGGATTAGCAGATGCAAAATATTATATATTGAATGGAAAAACAATAATGTTCTACTGTATAGCACAGGGAATTGTATTCAATATTCTGTGATAAATCATAATGGAAAAGAATATGAAAAAGGATGTACATATATGTATAACTGAATCACTCTGCTGTACAGCAGAAACTAACACAACATTGTAAATCAACTATGCTTCGATAAAATAGAAAAAATAGAAATGGATAGGGAGAAGAAACGTAACTGAATGTTGGGCAGTGGAGGCAAACTTTGGAGGAAGACTATATACTGAGCTTGAAGAGACCTTGTAAGAATCCCGACAATCACACTGTTAGACAGCCAACAGTTATTTAATTACTGAGTATCTTCAGGGAGTACTGTTCTAGAAGCTAAGGAGACATGGAAAGGGGGCCAGAACTTCCATGTGTGCATTGTGTGAATTCTATGTATGGACAATAGAACATTCATGTGCAGCTAACGCTTCATTTCTGTGATACCTATTTGCTAGAGGACTAGAATGGAGGAAGAAACCAGCAGTCATGTAATGTAGATTTTCTACCTTTATCTTTTCTAGGCTACACTCTGAGCCAAAAAGGCAACTTGGCTTCACTTCAAGTAGGAACCAAGAAGGATAATAGCTCGGAATGAGAGTGGTTGGGGTTGAGAAGAATTCTGAGAGTATCTAGGCCCTATGAGAAGAAAACCATGATCAGTTAGTGATGTTTGCTAATTAATGTGGTGGGGGGAGAAGAGAGACACCATATATTTACATAAAATTTCCATCCCTGTTCTAGGTCATTGGCAGATATCTGAGTATCCTCTGGAGCTTTCAGTTTCAACTTCCTAACTGTAAGCTGGAAGTTTGCACTTCTAGACATTCTTTTAATAAGATGGTAGATTTTGTCTTCTAGGTTGAAAAATAAGAGATTCAATTAAAAGTGCCCACAGATACTTAACCTGCTTCAATAAGATTGCTCATTAATAATCAAAGAAATTAAAACAAGCTAAAACTACTCTTTTAAAACCCTATTAAATTATAAAGATTAAAGAAAAAATAAAATTCAGGAAAATATGCACTCTTATACTACACTGAACAGAATGCAGTTTGATGTAACCTTTCTGAAAAGTCATTAGAGAATATATAATCAAGAGCCCAAGATGTTCAGATCCCTATACTCAGTGATTTTAACACCCCAAATTTATATTAATCAGTTAGCTACAAGTGTCTCTTTAAAGATTAATGCTAGTGATTGCAGCCATGAAATTAAAAGACGCTTACTCCTTGGCAGGAAAGTTATGACCAACCTAGATAGCATATTAAAAAGCAGAGGCATTACTTTGCCAAGAAAGTTCCATCTAGTCAAGGCTATGGTTTTTCCAGTGGTCATGTATGGACGTGAGAGTCGGACTATAAAGAAAGCTGAGTGCCAAGAAATTGGTGGTGTTGGAGAAGACTCTTGAGAGTCCCTTGGACTGCAAGGAGATCTAAGCAGTCCATCCTAAAGGAGATCAGTCCTGGGTGTTCATTTGAAGGACTGATATTGAAGCTGAAACTCCAGTACTTTGGCCACCTGATGGGAAGAACTGACTCATTTGAAAAGACCCTGATGCTGGGAAAGATTGAAGGCAGTGGGAGAAGGGGACAACAGAGGATGAGATGGTTGGATGGCATCACCGACTCAATGGCACCACCAAACTCATGAGTTTGGGTAGGCTCCTGGAGTTGGTGATGGACAGGGAGGCCTGGTGTGCTGTAGTTCTGCTGCTGCTGCTGCTGCTAAGTCGCTCCAGTCATGTCCCACTCTGTGCGACTGCATAGACGGCAGCCCACCAGGCTCCCCCATCCCTGGGATTCTTCAGGCAAGAACACTGGAGTGGGTTGCCATTTCCTTCTCCAATGCATGAAAGTGAAAAGTGAAAGTGAAGTCACTCAGTCGTGTCTGACTCTTAGTGACCCCATGGACTGCAGTCCACCAGGCCCCTCCATCCATGGGATTTTCCAGGCAAGAGTACTGGAGTGGGGTGCCATTGCCTTCTCTGGTGCTGTAGTTCATAGGGTTGCAAAGAGTTGGAAACAACTGAGCAACTGAACTGAATTAATCAGCATGGTTTTAAACAGCAAAAAGTTTAAAATAACCTAAATAATGAACTATGGTGTTGGAGAAGACTCTTGAGAGTCCCTTGGACTGCAAGGAGATCCAACCAGTCCATTCTGAAGGAGATCAGCCCTGGGATTTCTTTGGAAGGAATGATGCTGAAGCTGAAACTCCAGTACTTTGGCTACCTCATGCGACGAGTTGACTCATTGGAAAAGACTCTGATGCTGGGAGGGATTGGGGACAAGAGGAGAAGGGGACAACAGAGGATGAGATGGCTGGATGGCATCACTGACTCGATGGACGTGAGTCTCAGTGAACTCCGGGAGTTGGTGATGGACAGGGAGGCCTGGCGTGCTGGGATTCATGGGGTCGCAAAGAGTCGGACATGACTGAGCGACTGATCTGATCTGATCTGATCTAACAAGGTGGGATTGATTAAATAAATAATGTTAAGTACATTAAATGTAATAAAACTGGAGCCACCCCAAATCCTCACTGATTACTAAATGCATGCTACAAACCACTATATATAGTATAATTATAAATCACTGAAAACATTTTTTCCTCCTTGTTGTTGTTCAGTTGCTAAGTCATGTCCAACTCTGCGACCCCATGGACTGCAGCATGCCAGGATTCCCTGTCCTTCACTATCTCCCTTAATATTGTGTATTACTACAATTAATAATGTGTCACAAGCACACATACACATAAGACTGAAAGGTGATACACCAAATGTCAAGAGTCATGATTTTTGGACTTATGGGTGAATTTCAATCATTTATATTTTTCTGTGCTTTCCAAACCTTTTTCACACTGAAATGTAAAACACAGAAAGAAGAGAATTGCTTCTTAAAAATTTACTGTCTAAGTTACCTCTGGGTGGTCTTGGTCTAGCCAATCTAATCTTCAGCCAGAACCCAATAGAATTCTCTATCATAGTTTGTTACTTTGGCAAGTATCATACAAAGCATGATACAAATTATCCCCCCACCCTTCCCTATAGACAAAGAGATTGAAACATTTGTGTGAAAGAGAGGACATAAATAATTAGGGTAAAGTCAGGCTGCAAGTCATTGGTAAGACCTTAAAGAAAATTCACGACTCCAGTTTCCCAGCCTCACACTTAAATCTCTCCCAAACACTCTGTGCCATTGTTCAGACCCATTTGGTTGTCACATGCCTGCTAATCAGTTAGAATTCAGTCTTTACAGAATTGGATCAGAATTAAAAGTTTTGTTTTTTTTTTCTTTTGTCTCAGCTACTGCTGAAGTCTTCTCTGAGGCCTCCAAACTAAATAGCTTTGTAACCTCAAAGAGCCTTTCTGTTTTTGTGACTACAGGGTGGAAGTGTTTCACGTAGCCATTCTTTCCCAGGCAGCATCAATGTTAACTTTATTAACATGTAAATAGATGTCGATTTATTATGTAATATTTATCATTGGCATTTGTAATTTTAAGGTAATAGATACTTCTAGTTCTAGATATTGTAATATTGTTATCTCACTTGTTACTGTAAATGAAAATGACAAAAGAACTTTTTTTTTTTAAATCCAAGCAACACAATTAATTCCATCAAATTGGTAGCATTCTTTAAGGGGTATAGACGCACCCTATTTGTGATGTAACACAGGAGGATAAAGTAGGCCTAGAAGCACAAAGAAATCTGTCCATTCTTTGATTTAATCTCCAACTTGCTCATAACTCAAATTATTTTTTTCACTTTCTCAGAGACCCAGTGTCTCAACTGTAAAACAGAATAATTTATGGCCTTCACTTGAAACACAGGGTTGAGGTAGGCGGCCCACTCAAAGTGGAGATTAGTTCAAAGTGATACATTTACCCTACAAGTTCCATTGGCTTCTTAAAGAAGCATTTCAAATAATAAGATCTTATTAAACTACTTTCATATTTGATTAAAAGTAATACTAATATACCTTATATTTACATGGAATGTTTTTTATGAAATAATATGGTAAAGTAAAAATGAATTCTCAGTTAAATGTGTCAAATATAAACTTCTAAATAGCCTTTTTTAGGTATTTAATATATAAAATAACTATTTAATATAAACAGTGCAGGTGTATTTTATATGAACTTGAATTATCTGCATTAAAATAGCATAAAATAAAAATAAAGTTTTCTTTAACGCACAGAACTTGAGGTGAGAGTCCCTAAATTGAAAATATAGTACGAATCAGATGACTTCCAAACTGGTGGGCCCATTGGGTTATTGATACTTCATGCTAACCATTTTGGAAAACAGAAATATATGCTCTCTCTCATCAGAACTAACCCTGAAAACAGAGGTCTTGAAATAAATATGAGCCCTGAATTAATCAAAGTGTCTGGGCCTCTATCCTTTGCATAGTGCACTCCTGTTTTTTACATTAAAGCAATTATGGGATGTCAGCATTTACTACCTTGAATGTCTTTCATTTTGATTTTGTATTTAGATTAAAAAAAAGTTAGATCAGACAATGTCAGATTTTGAAGCCAGTTAGAAACACTGTCTGTATTTGCGGGAACACCTAATACCTGGCCTTCAGTGTTCAAAGCCATAGTGAGACTCCTATACCTTCCATCAAGGAAGTTCAGTTAAGTTCAGTTCAGTTCAATTCAGGTGCTGAGTCATGTCCGACTCTTTGCGACCCCATGAATCGCAGCACGCCAGGCCTCCCTGTCCATCACCAACTCCCGGAGTTCACTCAGACTCACGTCCATCGAGTCAGTGAGGCCATCCAGCCATCTCATCCTTTGTCGTCCCCTTCTCCTCCTGCCTCCAATCCCTCCCAGCATCAGAGTCTTTTCCAATGAGTCAACTCTTCGCATGAGGTGGCCAAAGTACTGGAGTTTCAGCTTCAGCATCATTCCTTCCAAAGAAATCCCAGGGCTGATCTCCTTCAGAATGGTCTAGTTGGATCTCCTTGCAGTCCAAGGGACTCTCAAGAGTCTTCTCCAACACCACAGTTCAAAAGCATCAATTCTTCAGCGCTTGGCCTTCTTCACAGTCCAACTCTCACATCCATACATGACCATTGGAAAAACCATAGCCTTGACTAGACGGACCTTTGTTGGCAAAGTAATGTCTCTGCTTTTGAATATGCTATCTAGGTTGATCATAACTTTCCTTCCAAGGAGTAAGTGTCTTTTAATTATGTCTCTGCTTTTGAATATGCTATCTAGGTTGGTCATAACTTTCCTTCCAAGGAGTAAGCGTCTTTTAATTTCATGGCTGAAGTCACCATCTGCAGTGATTTGGGAGTCCAAAAAAATAACGTCTGACACTGTTTCCACTGTTTCCCCATCTATTTCCCATGAAGTGATGGGACCAGATGTCATGATCTTCATTTTCTGAATGTTGAGCTTTAAGCCAACTTTTTCACTCTCTACTTAAACTTTCATCAAGAGGGCTTTTTAGTTCCTCTTCACTTTCTACCATAAGTGTGGTGTCATCTGCATATCTGAGGTGATTGACATTTCTCCCGGCAATCTTGATTCCAGCTTGTGCTTCTTCCAGTCCAGCGTTTCTCATGATGTACTCTGCATATAAGTTAAACAAGCAGGGTGACAATATACAGCCTTGACATACTCCTTTTCCTATTTGGAACCAGTCTGTTGTTCCATGTCCAGTTCGAACTGTTGCTTCCTGACCTGCATGCAAATTTCTCGAGAGGCAGGTCAGGTGGTCTGATATTCCTATCTCTTTCAGAATTTTCCACAGTTTATTGTTATCCACACAGTCAAAGGCTTTGGCATAGTCAATAAAGCAGAAATAGATGTTTTTCTGGAACTCTCTTGCTTTTTCCATGATCCAGCGGATGTGAGCAATTTGATCTCTGGTTCCTCTGCCTTTTCTAAAACCAGCTTGAACATCAGGAAGTTCATGGTTCATGTATTGCTGAAGCCTGGCTTGGACAATTTTGAGCATTACTTTACTAGCGTGTGAGATGAGTGCAATTGTGCAGTAGTTTGAGCATTCTTTGGCACAGTCAGAAGTAGTTGATCCCTAATCCCAAACAGGCTCTGACGCAAAATTACATTGGCCTCACTGCTCGATTTACACTGTGCTAATAGCTTTTTAATGGCTAAATCCAAAGATCTATATTTGGACCTCTTTTGCTTGGCTTCCCTGTATTATTTGTTTCTTGAAACCCTTCCCTTTGCTTCCCAAATACAACTGTCTACAGTTCTTTTACCACTCAGCACTCTGCTTCTGTCTTCTGCTTGTTCCTCCTTTTCTGCCCATAAATGCTGGTATTTCACAGGGTTTTAGCTATTGGTCTTATTCTCTTCTAACTCTATAAACTCCCTGCATGATTGCAACTGTTCTCTTGATTTTAGCTTCCATCCACACAGTCATGACGCCTACCTAAGACTATCTTTAGGTCTGCACAACTAATTAAATAGTCTCAGGCATCCAAGTTGAAGTCATTATCTCCACTCTCCTCATCAACTTGTTCTTGGCCATTTTATCTTCCTATATTCCATCTTTCATCTGGGTCATCACCCAGGCTTCAAGCTAGAAGACAAAACCAACCCCAGTAACTCCTTCTCCCTAACCTCTTACTATCCTGTTTCTCATTCATCATCAATAATTCCATTACAAAACTATATTTTAAATTTTATTCCTCTTCTCCATTTTCATTGCTACCATATTAACCAGGCTTCCTTGTGTCCTTCTCAGCCTGCTGCAATAGTAACTTAAACTCTATCCTTGCCACTAGTCTCTTCCTCTACATAGGTCACACCCCATGCCACTGCCAGAGTGAGTTTTCTAAAAAACATGGCTGCTCATGCTTTAAAACTTCCATTGGCTCTTTGATCAATAGAAGTGTTTGAATAATGGGTTTCTTTAATAGAGAGTTAATATTGCATAATGATTGAGAGTCCAGATTCAGGAGTCAGGCATAGTTTGACTCAGGAGTTTAATATCTGAGTGTCTTGGGCACTGTCTCTAAGCTTTAGTTTTGGCACTGCCTAACCAAATGAGTTTCAGAAGTAAAAGATGATTTCCAAATGAATGAAATTAACTGAAAGCTGCAGTGATTTTTCTTGCATGAGTACCCACCCTTTTCAGTCACAATATGTACTCATTTCCAAAAGGCTGATCAAGATTAGAAATGTTCATATATTTGGTTATAACCTTTACAAGGGCTTAGCTATTTCTCAGAGGATTGCAAGCACTTATTGAGACTCTAGCTCATCTTTCTTTACTTCACTCCCCCCTAAATTTCTTGCACATAGCTCTGTAGTCATAAATCATTTGGAATATCCCAGACCTGGACTCTCCAGTGCTGGAGATCATCATCTGAACATAATTCTCAAATCTCCGGATGCCACTCTGCATATTCCAATCCTGTATTACTTTGGCCTCTTCTTTGATGTTCAAAAGTTGGTGTCCTCACATGTACATTCTCAATGACCCCTTGTTTTCATTTTTGGAGAGAGATTTCTTAATGTAGACCATTTCTTTTTCAGCCCTTTTTATTTCTAAAATATTCTGAGGCATCCACAGTTCTGGCATAATCTTTCAATGAACTTAAATTAGAATCATAAAACAGCAGAGCTAGCAGGGGTCTTAAGAGACCATCTGATCTAGCCCTTTGCCCTTTAGGAGCTGTCTTAGCCTTTTCTCTTTGGGGTAAATTGAATGATTGATTTGTTTTTGTCACACCTGAGAGGCATGAATTTAGTGTGTAAAAGGGTTTAAACTAGTTTAAGATGGGATGGGTTTGGTCAAAGAAAAGGCCATACTCTTTTTGTCAAAGGAAATGGATGTTGGGAGGAGGTGAGCATATATCACTGAGTCTGAACAACAAGTCTCCCCAGGGTGGACTGGAATTCCAGTGGTTCATGATCCTGTCAAGATCAAGTGGTAGAAAGAAATGGGCTCCAGATTTCCTCCACTGCAACTAAAACTTACAGACACTCGTCAGTGCTAAAATGAGAAATATTAGGACCTTCGTTTTCTCTCATATAAATTATTATACAGGAAGGGAAATAAAGATTATTGATCATTGGGTTACAACTTCAAAAGGAACAGGTGCTCTGTGGAGAAATCAGTTTGGTTTTGTGTGGGAAAACAGGCCATCCTGGGAGCAACGGTGATAATACCTGCTAAGCCACTGGGTAACAGAAAGCAAACTCGTTAGCCATATGGGATCAGTCAAGGGAATCTGATTGTTTTGTAAAGGTCCTGGTGTCAGTCCAGGACTATTTGATAGGGTCTCTGGTACCTGAGGTCTTTTATGTGTTTCTTGCACATTTACTATCTGCTTGAGCCTGTGTTTTTGGAGTTAATTTATTTCACATGTTATTAGACCTGGAGGAAACCTTACAGATTATCAGGTTTCTTGGTGGCCAGTTCATGTGCACTCAGGGGCCAGGTACTAATGTACATGTGTGTGCTGCTAGGCATTGGTGAGAGAGGGTGGTGGGGACTAGGGTGAATGGGAGAGCGGAATACATACCAACCCTGCCCTCAGCACACAAACACTATGCCTGTCAAAGAATATACGGGGCCAGACCTGACCCATGGACCACAACTTTGCTAAGTCTCTAACCTCCTCATTTTGTAGAAGAGGAAACTGAGGCTCCCTGGATGATTGACGGCAAAACTATGTATAGAATCTGAGTCTCTGTTTCCTAATCCAATGGTTTGGGGGCAATATGTTCCTAGTCGTGCAAGAAATGCCATATCACCAAGAAATGCCATTACTTGATGTGGCTGGAGTGCGGGCTTCAGAATGAGAGGAAGGGAAGTGATAGGAAATGGGGCTGGACCATGAGGAACATCCTCTGCCATTCCAATGAAATGAGACTCAATCTTGCAAAAATAGAAATCAAAACCCAAATTTTGGGGAGCTGCAAAGTTACAGTACAACAACTTATTCTTGAGAAAATGCTCCAAGGAGGGGGCACACCTTCCATGTGGGAGAACCCCAGAGAATGTGGCGGGCAAAGTCACAGGAGGCCAGTGTTTGGAGATGTTTTCTGCTCTTCAAAGACTTTGCTCAGCCCTCCAGGCCAGAGCTCAGCTCAGTTACATCGGAGGAGCTGAGTCAGACACAGCCATTGCACAAGTAGTCTCCCTTGTTATAGAGTTGGGCAGAAGTGTTGCTGGGAGATGAGAGGATCCGTGATCACATTCTTGAAATTCAAAGCAAATAACTTTAAAGATTATTGGTTCTTTAGGAGGTGATCTGTCTAAATTACTTACCGACCAGAGATAAAAATTCTCCTAAATTCATTTCCTAAGACCCTTATTATCTGAAGTCTTTCTGTTGCCATCCTAAAGTCATGTTCTCGTTTTAGCAATCACTTTACTCCAAAAAGTTATAAAATACAGAGATGCATAAATTGCATAAATCACAACTTTTCCTCTTAGTGTTCCTGTCTTATAGTTTCGAAGGGAAGAAAGCATGAAGGCTCATGGTGAAGTGACTGAAGAGTCTCATCAGGTCCAGTCCTGGGTGAAGGGACAGCCTTCTCAGCACTAGATTCCTCCTTCAATGCTTAAAGTGTGTCATCTCTTTGTTCTTTATCCCCTGTAGGAAGACATCTCTGAGGAATGGGGGGAGATGCTCATCACCCCTATAGGCAGCATCATGAGACATAATATGTGTTTGGAAACTTCAGTGTTTAATTAGCTTCAAAGAAATGATGAGATTTCTGGGCCATCACATACCAAAAAATGCAGCTTTCTGGGAGATTACAGGTTATTTTTTCTCCTCTATAAAAAGTTATGATGAGAATAAAATGTACTCTAAATTTGCTGAATTTAAACCTGCTATCAGCACTCTTTCTGCACAGGACATGTTATTTGGCTTTTGGGGGACCTCCTATATATTGATCTCTGTATAGACAGTACTCAACTTATGATCTTTCAATTTTATGACGGTGCAAAAGCAATATGCATTCAGGAGAAAGTGTCCTTCGAATTTTCAATTTTGATCTTTTCCTGGGCTAGTGATATTCAGTACAATTCTGTCTCCTGATGCTGGGCTGTGGCAGCTCCCAGGCAGCTGTGCCAACCTGGGGGTAAACAACCTACAACCATTCTGTATTTCACTTTCAGTACAGTATTCAATAAATTACATGAGGTATTCAACACTTTAATCTAAAATAAGCTTTTTGTCAGATGATTTTGCTCAACTATAGGCTAATTGTTCTGAGCATGTTTAAGGTAAGCAAATCTGTGCTATGATATTCAGTAGGTTAGATGTATTAATATAAAGGCATTTTCGACTTAAGATTTTTCAACTTAAAATGGACTTATTGGGATATAACCTCATTGTATTTTGAGAAAGATCCATATTAACCCAATGTGTGAGATTCTGTGTCTTTACTTCTTTCTCTAATCTGGGTGAGACTTTACTGTCCATCATTTTAAGCTCTCCCTTGCTAATTTGCTGGCCAGTCTGTCTGTAGTTACACCAAGTGAATGAATGCCTGCTAACTGGAGGCCACACACCATGGAAGAACTTCCTATAAACTAGAGGGATATACAGACCAACCATCAGAATTACCAAGCCAGAACCCTGGGATACAGTCTATGCATGGATATGAGTGCTTCTAAAAAATCTCAGTGCGATTCTGACACAAACTCTGATGAAGAACCTCTGCTCCTACCAAAACCTCATGCTGGCTCATCTAGCGATCTGTCTTTTCTGTGATTGCATCAGGCAGCTGAGAAGTGCAGGGGAAATATCACATAACATGCTGATGATTATCACTACAGTTTCATGATCGCCAGCCTCAACTGGGAGCTCAACACTGCTCATGCATCCTGCCAAGTTTCCCTTGACTGATCCACCTGCTCTCCATGGTTACCACTTCAAAGCTTCCAGACTCTTTGGCTTCTCTTCTCAGTTTTAGCAGATTATTTTGCCTCTGATGTGGGAAATTCACAATGTATTTGCAATGAATTTACAAACCTACCTATATCTGTGCCCATTCTTTTGTTGCAAAGGAGGAGGAATCTTTTCTCCTGACCAAAGCTAATCCTTTTCCATGTCCTCTGGGTCTCATCCCTTCCCACCTGTCCTAATAGACAGGAAGTGGAATTCAACTGACAATTTTTTTCATTATCCCCTAGACTTCTTGGAGTGCTTTACACAGGTGGCCACTCTGTCCTTCTTGAGCTACTCTTTCCCTTAGCCTTTGTAACACTACACACTCTCAGTTTCTTCTGTACCTCACTCTCTCTCCCCCATGTTGTCTTTACTGGCTTTTCCTATTTAACTTTTAAATGTTGAAGGTCCTCAGGGATGTACCATACCATTTTGTGTTCCACTCACCATTTCCTTCAAGTCTCCATCTTTGTAGTGTGTGTGTATGTGTATATATGTGTGTGTGTGTTCAACCATAGGAGCTCAAGTGTGCAAAAGTATAATACAACTTTTCAAAGACATTTCTCATGTTTTTATTCTTGCCGGTGGTGGTAACTCAGACACTTTGGCTCAGGGTTTCTCACCCTCAATGCTACTCACATTTGGAGCAGGATAATTTCTTATTGGGAGAGCTATTCTGTGTATTATAAGATAAGACGTTTAGCAGCATCCCTGGCCTCTGCCAACTGGATGCCAGTAGGTGCATCCCCTCCTGCTCTGTACCAATCAGAAAACATCTCCAGACATCTTCAAATGTCTCTTAAGGAACAAATTAACTCCTGATTGAGAAGCACAGCATTGAGGGGTCCATAACCATTTCCTATTTCATCTCTCTCCCCTTCTCCTTCTGATCTCCACAGGAGCCATCAGAGACTCTGGGGGATGTATATATATAATCTTGGAATTGAGAGAGAAACACTGGGCTACAATCACCTTTTTGCTAGCATCCACTGTTGATGTAACTCAAAGACTCATCTCAATAGGCTCACCTCAGGGCTGTTGCTCTGCTGGGTTCGGCGTCCTACCCTGTGGACAAGGCTCCAGCCTCAGCTCTGGCTGGGGTCCATTGAGTTTCTGAAATTCAGCAGCATTTTATATAACATCTCTGACTCCGGCCACCCACCCCATAACCTCTAGTGTGAGAATCCTCCCTCCTTTCCGCCCCCCGCAGTCCTGTGCTTTAGTCCTCTCTGAGCTCACTCTGTCCGTCCTTCAGGTGCTGCAGCTACAAAAGGAGACCGCAGGTGCCATGTGCGTGACAACGGGTCTGCCTCACATCCCTTTTCTCCTGCACCTGCCCTGTCCTTCCCCTTCTACTGGGGCTACTCCACATGGGTCCCAGGAAGGCTGCTTCCTGCCAGCACTCCAGACAGGACACAGGGCACACGTCCCCTCCTGTCTTGTCTTCGAACATCTTTCTGGGGGTTTCCATCACTCCCTTCCCTCCTGGGGATGTGGACCCAGAGGCAGCAGCATTAAGCGGCCCTTTTACAAAGACCTTCATCATTCACTTCCTCTAAGTCTTTTCATCCCCCACATCTCTCTAGCTTCCTCCCTCAAATGTTCTTATTTTTTCTTTGTGTTTCAGGGAAAGGACACTGAACTTTATCACATAAACACATGTTCTGAGCACTTCATGTTCTTTTCCTTCTGGAGCTCAAGAAAACTTTTTGTTTTCTGCTTTTGAATCTGCCTCTGTCAAAGGCTGAAGAAACTATTTTTAAAATTCAATACAGGCTTTTGAGCCTACAACTTGATTCTTTTGTTCTTCCTGATATTTTTGGTGCTGGGGCAATGAGTCTCAACATTAATGCTCAGTAGGGCTTCCCTGGTGACTCAGTTGGTAAAGAATCTGCCTGCAGTGCAGGAGATCTGGGTTCAATCCCTGGGTTGGGAAGATCCCCTGGAGATGTGAAGGTTACCCAGTCCAGTATCCTGGAGAATTCCATGGACAGAGGAGCCTGGTGGGCTACAGTCCATGGGATCACAAAGAGTTGGACAAGACTGAGCAACTTTCACTAACATTCAGTATAAGTGATAGAAGGATTGGAGAATAAAAAGAAATGACCAAGAAAAGAGATAAAAAACATTATTCCCACTACACGTCAGCTTTTTTAACCTTTGCACTTCACTTGGTAAAAAGCCTTTTGCAGGGCTCATCTCCTTGGAGGTGGAGGATTCTACTACCTATCGCTGGCCTTGAATGGGACATGCAGGGCTATAAAGACCTGACTACCATCCCCTTTCTCCAAACTTTGGAGTGGATCAGCTGTAAGATAGTTTGAGTCATCAGGAATCAGCTTTGCTTGGTATCACTGGTACAGACACGTCAGTCTACGTGGACATAAGCAACAAAAACTTTGAAGGGAGTGTAACGTGTGTATGTGCGCTTGAGAAGTTACTGGCAATGCCTGGTTGTATCACTGCCAGTAACGGTCATTCGTGTTTTCCCCTATAATTCTATTCAGCTTCATTCTGGACTCATTCAAATAGGAAGCCGACGCGATGTCTACCAAAAAATCATTTTAATCTCCAAGTCCCATAAAACAATATCAGACACTCGTATAACTCATTTTCCTGGAATGAAGGTTGTAGCAACTAAAGGGCTTCCAATTTTATTTTTAGAAACTAATTCATGCATTTTACATAGAATGAAATCTCGTTCCTTTCTGTGACAGCTGGGGAGCTGTTTCAAATCTCAGCCAGTGGGTAAAGGACAATTTGTTTCTGATCTAGATTTTCGCTTTGAAGAGCCCATCGGCTCAATTAGTAAGACAAATTCTGTTTTTGTTTCCTTGAGAAGCCATAATCTATACAGTCTCTGCCCGGCAATCTGACAGAAAATGAATTGTGATAAAATAGATTTTATATTACAAGTCAGCCTGACATGGAGCCAAGAGACTAGTCCTGAAGAGTGACAATCACTCTTACTTCATTGCAGAGCCAAAAGTACTTTGCAGCCCCTGCTCGCAGTGCTTCTTTATGGAATCCCCAAGCCTTTGCAGATCCATATGCAACCTTTCAAGATAATCTATACCTCAGCTGGTTCCTAAACCTCAAAATTACTGCCCACAGACAAAAGCGTAATTTAGAAAAGAAACTCTCATAAAAATACACAGATGAAATATAGGTTGAAAATGGTGTATAATTACTGGTATGTTACTGATCATTACTGATACATTAGGAGTTTGCTCTGATTAAAGAGGTAATAAATCTTCAAGGAATTATATAATTTCTAAAAGGCAGAGTGACAGTTAATGATGGATTTCAGTGTCCCACTGGGAAAAACTAAAAAGTACATTTATGTGGGAGGTACATTTTTTTTAGTTTCTCGAAAGACAGGATAAACATCAACTATCATTTTTGGTTTGAATGTGGAGATTGAATAACAAGTAAATCTTTGGTAAACCCCTTGCAATCTGGAATTGGCTCAGAAAAAACAGGCAGGAGAATTCAGAAAAGCCACAAGATGAGGGCCATTGGCTGATAGATGACAACCCCCAAAGTATAACTGCTGAAGAGGTTTATGTGCAAACCTCTAACCACTTGAATTAACTGATTGGCCCTCAGCATATGCTACCGATTGATCCTTTGTACCCTGCCTGGTGACTGCTTCTGAAATTATCATTGTTTTTAGGTTTATGTTTATTATTTCTCCCAGCTTTTTATTTTGAAAACTTCAAACCTACAGAAATGGTGAAAGAATAGTAGGATACCATTCACCCAGATTCATTAATTGCTAACATTTTACCACATTTGTGATAGATTTGTGTTCTTTGTGCACATCTCCCCCAGTTATTTGCAACCCTATATATGTCTTTAACAACAAGGACATTCTTCCACATAAACAACCATAATACCAAGATCACACTAGGAAATTTAACATGGTTACAAAAATATTATCTGGGACTTCCCTGGGCCAAATCCTGCTACCTTTTTACACGTGAGCTATGAATCCGCCTGCCAGTGCAGGGGACATCGGTTCAATTCCTGGCTGGGAAGATTCCACATGCCTCAGGGCAACTAAGCCTGTGCATGCCACAACTACTGAAGCCCCAGTGCCCTTGAACCTGCTCCCTTCAATGAGAGAAGCCATGGCAATGAGAAACCCGTGCACAGCAACTAGAGAGTAGCCTGCTCACCGCAACTAGAGGAACCCAAGCACAGTGACACAGACCTGGCGCAGCCGAAAATAAGTAAATAAACAAACATATTATCTGATTACACAGAACATACTAACATTTTCCAAATTTTCCCTAAATGTCCTTTATAGCATTTTTTTCCTGATTTAGGTCCAATTAAGAATAATGTCCCACATCCAGTTGTCTAATGTTTTTTGTTGCCTTAAATCAAGAACGAGGGTCAGCATTTTCTGTAAAAGATCATATATAAATACAAATATTTATGTATATGTAACGTGATAATAAAATAATAATACAAACATAAATATAAATATTTTAGGCTTTACAGGTCATACTGTTTCATTCCCACTAGTCAACTCATTGTAGAACTAAAATAGCCATAGGCAATATGTAAAGGAAAGAATGTGGCTGTTTTCATAAAACCTATTTGTGGGTGCCAAAATTTTAAATTCATATAATACTCACATGAACAAAATATTCTTTTTTTTCTTTTGTTTTTTTTTCCAACCATTTAAAAGTATACAAGCCATTCATAGCTCACATGTAAAAAGGTAGCAGGATTTGGCCCAGGGACCATAATTTGCTGACCCCCATATTTAGAACAATCTTCTATCTTTATTTTTTAAGCAAACATTTTATTGAAGCATGTGGAAATCTATACAATTTTAAGTGTATTGCTTCATAATTTTTCACAAAGTGAACACACTCAATAAAACTCAGAGTGATGAATACCTGTGACTTTTTAAAAATTTATTTTTTAAAATTAATTTTATTGGCATATTGTTATTTTTCAATGTGGTCTTAGTTTATACTGCAAAGCAAAATGAATCAGCCAACACATACATATATCCTCTCCCTTTTGGACTTCCTTCCCATTCAGGTCACCACAGTGCATTAAGCAGAGTCCCCTGTGCTATACAGCATGTTCTCATTAATTATTTTATACATGGTATCAATAGTGTATGTGTGTTAATTCCAGTCTCCCAATTGCTCCCATCTCCTCTTTCCACCTTGGTATCCATCTATTTGTTCTCTACATTTGTGTCTCTATTTTCGCTTTGCAAATAAGATCATCTATACCATTTTTCTGTGAAATCTGTTTTCAACCCACAGTATAGGAGAAAATACTTGGAAATGAAGCAACTGACAAAGGATTAATCTCCAAAATATACAAGTAGTTCAATATCAAAAAACCAAACAACCCAATGGAAAAATGGACTGAAGACCTAAACAGACATTTCTCCAAAGACTGACAGATGGCCAACAAACACATGAAAAGATGCTCAACATCACTGATTAGTAGAGAAATGCAAATCAAAACTACAATGAGATATTACCTCACACCGGTCAGAATGGCCATCATCAAAAAATCTACAAACAATAAATGCTGGAGAGGATGGGGAAAAGAGGAAATCCTCTTGAACTGTTGGTGAGAGTGTAAACTGATACGGCCTCTATGGAGAAGAGTATGGAGGTTCCTTAAAAAACTAAAAATAGATCTACCACATGACCCAGCAATCCCACTTCTGGGCATATACCCAGAGAAAAACATAATTCAAAAAGATCCATACACCTCAACATTCATAGCAACACTATTTACAATAGCCAGGATATGGAAGCAGCCTAAATGATCTGTGACTTCACTGGTGCCACATAAATTGACCTAGGGGTGGTTAGTATCAAAACTATGTGCCCAACTATACATTCCTCCTAAAAATGTATTTGACTGTTACCAGAGTCTTTACCCCGTGTCTACACAGCAAGGAGACTTGCAGTGAACCACATGTTTCAGTTTTGACAATAATTGTCCCATTTGGAGCCATTTCAGCAGGCACGATAGCTCCGCTAATTTCCATTGACTGCTTCACCCTCTCTTCCCTGGCTCTCTTCCAGCTAGCTCTATGTCTCACCTCAGAGGGTACCTAGGCAGGAAAGTACTATTTTAAGAATGAGCTCAACAAAGGGTAGAGATCAGATCAGCACAACCCACAGTCTGTCAGGTCTGGGCTAAGTGAAGCTCACCTTTATCAGCCAACCTCCTGTGAAGATTTAGGAGCATGTCACAGTCTGGCTGGAGGGAAATCATCATTTGTGACAGTTAACTGGCTGACGGAACCACTAAGCAGTTATTGTGTCCTGTTTGCTACATTTTATTTACCGTGGGTTGCAAAAGTCTCTCGGCTTCTTAAAAACAGAACTTGAAAAGGCTCCTTTAGACATGGAAATGGTCATGAGTGGCTCACAGGATCTCCTTCTAAAACACAAATAAGCTGCCTCACAAGTTCCCTCTGGTGGGTTCCAGATTTCCTATTTACGCCAGGCATTTGAAGTCTATTTACAGTATTTCTAGGGATTATTCTCAGTGTGAAGTGGGGATTAATGCATTCTTTTAGGACACAGAGCCTAGGTCAGTCTTCAGCTTCTCTGAAGACAGAAGAATTGCCTGGACGGCTGTTTAGGAAACGTGTCTTAATTTGATACTTGTACAAATACATGACGGTCCAGCCTTGAGCCTCAGCACGTGGGCTCAGTTACCCAGTTTTACAGGAGCAAATCTGTTTGCAGAAGCTTAATCCCAGGGCTACATCCACTGCAGAACTTTAATAATCTCCTAGGGAATCTCACACTCACATTCCAAAATAAAGACTGCATTTGAGCGCTCCGACATCAACACTAAAGAATTGAATAGGCTAGGGGGCCAGTTTCACTCTTGAGGTTCTCAAGTTCTTCCTTGTTTTCTACTCTAAGACCTAATTTTATGTTAATCTCTAGCACCCCACCCCCACCACCTCTGTCAGCTATTTTCATTTGGCTGAATGCATTTAATTATTAAGCTCTTCAATTTCATTAAAATTTTTTCTTTCACATTCCAAATAATAAAATGGCACAATTCAACTAAGCACCATGGCAGACAATCTGTAACAAAGAAAAGAAACCCATCAGACACTATGTATTAGGGAATTCCAGGTTGGGAAGAAAAAAAAAAAGATGTGATGAATTCTGGTAGCTTTTTTGTCTTAGGTTTATTTATCACAAAGCAACTTAAGAAATGATCAGCTTTCTTCTTTTTATTTATGAAAGGACAGGGTTGTGGTTGTTAAGTAAATCCCATTCTCTGGCTTTCCCACTTAGCTCATGTTTCCAGCTCAAAGCATCATAAATAACCAATGAAGAAGAAAAAAAAATTACTGCCTAAACGTTAGGAGACAATTTCCATAAACATTCCCATTAAAAATGCATGATTGGTATGAACACTTAATTTTAGTCAGCGCAGTTTCTGTGTTTTGCTGTGGTCATATTTTTTTTTTTTGCATTGTCTGTCTTAACTATTTAACTTTGAAGCCCACTAAAGATGAAAAATGGGCATTTATGGAGCAGGCACATATGGCTTTAGCGGTTCAGTTGCTGACCTGGCATTTCCCCCTGTGTAGCATCAGCCATTGTGTTCTCAGCAATGAGCTTTAACCAGCAAAAGAATCTCAAACCTGAGAGGTGGTGGAGAGTAGAGGAGCGGCAGATGTCCAGTGATGGTACAGAAACTGACTGTATTATTTCTTTTGCCCGTAAATAAACTAACACACAGGCTTCCCAGGTGGCGATAGTGGTAAGAGACTCGGGTTCGATCTCTGGGTTGGGAAAATCCTCTAGAGGAGGGCATGGCAACACACTCCAGTATTCTTACCTAAAGAATCCCGTGAACACAGGAGCCTAGCAGGCTCCATAAAGTCCATAGGGTCGCAAAGAGTCGGACGTAACTGAAGCCACTTGGCACGCATGCACAAACTAACACACAACCAACTGCTCCTTCTACCCTGCCTATGTGAATTCTAGAGTTGTGCAACATTTTGCCCGAGATGCTCACTGAGATTACTGAGCTTTCTAAGTCAGAGTCTAGTAAACTAGACGCAGTGTTCACACAGTGATTTTCATTTCATGGAAAACAAATAAGAGCCTTAGCATGACACACAGAAGGACGTAGAACAGGCTACTCATTACTATTATTGCTGTTGCTGTTTAAGCCAGCTAAGGAGCTTCTGGTTAATTAGTATTTTTTGTCATAACATACTAGTAAATATCCTGAAATGCAGATTGTGAAAAGTTAAAGTTGGGAATATAAGCAATATAAGTCTCCCTTTTTTTTTTTTTTTTTTTTTTTTTTTGCTTGGCTATCAAACTTTTGTTAAGTGTGGGTAGGCTGCTGAGGTTTCTGTGGGAAATGTCATGTTGGCCTTGGGAGGATTGCAAGGCTCAAGTTGGGCGTAATCTGGGATCTTGGAGTCTGGAGCTGTTTGGCCGCCTGGGAAGAAGTGTTGAGAAAAGTCCCCTTTATTTCCACAGGGAAGGGGCCATGCCAAGACTTATTTTCTTTGCCTTCCAGCACCAAAAGTGTAAGGGCTTGAGATATTTCAAGCCAAACAAGTAAATGTGGTGAAGAAAACATGGCCGTGAAAGGCTAAGGATAAAGAAAGACCCCACAGTTAGATAGGAAGCAATAAGTTTAGTGTCTCTGAGGAGAAAAGATCCAGGAGAATCTAGGTAGATTGGGGCCAGAATTTTAAAACAGAAATTCTGATCAGTTTATGAATAAAGTTCTTCTTCCAGAGTATATTCCAAATTTTTTAAGGGTTGAGGTCCTTTGCTTCTCTATGTCTTCCACATGAAACTTTCAGCAAGGAACCTTCCTCATTGTAATGGTTCAATACATCTATGGACTCTTATGCTACTTATAAAATACCCTTTTTGTGTTTTGCCTCTGTGTATATTTTGAATACAGGCTTCTATGGTAGCTTAGTTGTAAAACCCGCCTGCCAGTGCAGGAGACATGGGTTTGATTCCTGAGTTGTGAAGATCCCCTGGAGAAGGACATGGCAACCCACTCTAGTCTTCTTGCCTGGGAAATCCCATGGACAGAGGAGCCTGGTGGGCTATAGTCCATGGGGTCGCAGAGTCAGACACAGCTTAGTGACTAAACAACAAGATATTTTGACTGAGATGATAAACTTTGAAGCTTAGCTAAGTCACATTCTGTTCTGTAAAAGATGCCTATGAATTAAATGTAAAATGAGTTTAGAAATAGCCACACCTAGTTTCTGTCCTTGGAGAAGGCAATGGCACCCCACTCCAGTACTCTTGCCTGGAAAATCCCATGGATGGAGGAGTCTGGTAGGCTGCAGTCCATGGGGTCACTGAGTCGGACACGACTGAGCGACTTCACTTTCACTTTCCACTTTCATGCATTGGAGAAGGAAATGGCAACCCACTCCAGTGTTCTTGCCTGGAGAATCCCAGGGATGGGGGAGCCTGGTGGGCTGCCGTCTATGGGGTCGCACAGATTGGGACATGGCTGAAGCAATTTAGCAGCAGCAGCAGCAGCAGCAGTTTGTCCTGAGACAGGAACCTTTCTGATCTGAAAAGTTTGGAGAAGCAATATTGCCACCTTCTGGTAGATATGTGTCATATTTCTTTCCCACTGATGTCACTCCTGCCCCTTCATAGTTTGTATTTATGTTGATAAAGGTTTAATTTGCTTTAAAGTTTTGCCAACTTAAAACCAAGTCTAAGTAATATCTTAGATAAGACAGGTGAATATTAAAGGCCTGTAAATAAGGCCCTTGACTTGGAGAAGGTTATGATTTTGATACTAAAGAAAATCTTACTCCAGGCCCACTGTGATGTCAGTTTTAAGACCTACTATATTACTGGGGTATTCTTATAGACCTTTAGCATGACTAAGAATGTTCTGGCATTAGGGCTAGGGATTATGGGAGTGGGTAAAGGGAGACTATGATGAAAAATTCACAGACAAGTTTAGTAGTCACGAAAAAAAAGGTGGTCAGCCTGCCTAAGTGGTGAAGAGGTGAACAAGACTTTCCACACTGTGTTTTCAGATTTTCCACAGCTGTGTTTGCAGCTCATCTTACTTGGGGTTAAATATTTTCAGATACAGGAGTAATTGTGACTGTAACTATAAATTCCAGGAGATAGTTCCCTGGAACCTCATGTGGACTCAAAGCTTCCATTGGAGTTAGGCATATAGCTGGTATCAACAAGTTTCAGTTTCCTGAATGAATGACTGTGAAAATACCTTTTCTTCTATAATTCATCTCTGAAATACTCTGCTGGCACTCTGAAATACTGCTGGAAGAGCAAACAGCTAATTTTTCTAATCTTTCTTATCGATTCTCCAATCCAAACCCAATGGCAAATCATAAGGATAGACAAAGTGCTTCTAAATTGATCCTATTCATTTATCTTCTTCTTGATCCATTTAAGGAAATACTGAAGATGTTGGAATAAGCATACGAGACTAATATCTTTTCAAGGAAATGCTGCAACCACTGGGGATTATTTGCCTATAGAAATATATGCACTTTTGACTAGGTTGTTTTATAATTCGGCAGAGATGAAAGTTAACTTGTAGAAAACTGAGGGCAATGCAAATATGTCAATAAACATACACATAAATTTTGTCCAGGGGAGGGTTAATTGACTTTCTTCCTCTCTCCCTAAAAAAGCACCAGTTTTTTGTTTCCATTTGCAAATTATTTTCAATATTCCTGGATTATCTTCCAGTGTTATCAATGTTTAACTTCTAAAATCCAATAGAAAGCTGAGTGCTGAAGAATTGATGCTTTCGAATTGTGGTGCTGGAGAAGACTCTTGAGAGTCCCTTGGACTGCAAGGAAATCAAACCAGTCAATCCTAATGGAAATCAACCCTGAATATTCATTGGAAGGACTGATGTTGAAGCTGAAGCTCCAATACTTTGGCCACCTGATGCGAAGAGCTGACTCATTGGAAAAGACCCTGATGCTGGAAAAGATTGAAGGCAAAAGGAGAAAGGGGCTTCAGAGGATGAGATGATTAGATAGCATCACCAACTCAATGAACATGAGTTTGAGCAAACTCTGGGAGATGGTGAACGACAGGGGAGTCAGGTGTGCTGCAGTCCATGGGGTCACAAAGAGCCAGATGACTTAGTGACTGAACAACAATATCCAATAGAGGGCATGAAAGGAATTGTTTGGCTTACTATTTGAAGACAGGATTTGAAGAGTGAAATGGAAAAGCACATGGATTATATATTGCAATTTTTACACAGGGCCATCTTTAAATACCAACCTGAACTATATTGCAACTTTACTTTTTCTTATTTCCTATCTACATCCTTCATTTAACATAAATACTTGTCTCATGGCTCTAGAATTAGATCTATTATATTTATAAAGCACAGATGAAATCATTAAGTAAAATATCAACGATTTAGAATGGATAAACAACAAAGACCTACTGTATAGCAAAGGCAAATATATTCATATCCTGTGATAAACTATAATGAAAATAATATGAAAAAGAATATATACACGAATAAATGAATCACTTTGATATACAGCTGAAATTAACACAATATTGTAAATCAACTATACTTTAATAAAACTAAAATGTATAAATCAGTAATTTGTATTCAGATCTATTAGAGACATATGAGAAAAATATACAAAACGTTAGTCCACGATGCCATGGTATTCACAAGAAGCAAAGCACCATCTTCTGGTGGAAACTGTCCTTTAGAATACTGCACTATGCCCAGGGTCCCTAAACTCAGAACTCCTGTCCTGAAATGCAGCCAATGGTGCACAGGCCTCCTTCTGTGTCCATCTGTGTCATACCTATGCAATCTGGGAGCAAGGAGAACTGATGCAAATGTGCTGATGCTCATGCCGCTTGCTAGGTCATAATAATAAAGCCCTTGGTCTCTGATCCAGGAATATCATGTTTATTTGTTTGTTTTTTTTTTACCCGCACCCACAAAATTGTGACAGGCTAACTTGTTATATTTTAAGTAAGCTACACTCTCAGAATCTTCACAGTTCTTGACACTATATAAAAGCACCTTTACCACAGGTTCAATACTTTTTTTTTCCTTAGCCCAGATGCTTGCCTGGTGAAATCAACAATGACCAAGGAAACAAGCAGGTGGCTTGATCAGGATCACCGAGCTAGTTCCAAGCTGAGTCTAGAACCCTGTACTCATGACTTCTAGCCCTCTGCTCTTTTTGTCAGGCTGTGGCACTTGGCTAAACATTCCAGGCAAAGAATATACAAAGAGAACATAATTTTATCAGAATAGTTAGACAATACACCTTGCAAAAGAAACGCTTTCTATTGGGCCATTGGATCTTGAACCAAGTCATCCTTAAGCCAAATTCTCTAGTAGTTTTCCCATGTAAAGATTTACAGACTGCATCATTTTCACAGACATCATTTTCAGCATCATTTTCACAGACAATTTGAGTTTATGGAGTGTCTAACGATACACAGCATGTATGAAGGAAACAGAGTAGAAACTACATTGCCAACAAGTCTTGGGACAGATGGACGCGCTAAGCTGGTGCATAAGTGAGGAATTCTGCACAGGAATATCAGGTCACGGTAATCACAGATAGCCATTGGAGGGACTGCATGAGACAGGCTAGATAATATTTGGGGCAGATTGTAGCGGTGGGGCAAAACTGGGAGAGAAATACGAGAAGTAATTTCATCCAAAATATTATTGCCTTATAAGTTGTTCAGTGCCTCTTGGTCAGTGAAAGAAAAACTTAAAGGCTTGGAAGTAAAAACAGCTGGAAAGCATTAAACAATCATCATGAGTTAGCGGACAAAGGAAGCAAGAGGTTGGGATAGAGTCTCAAAAGCAAAGAACACTTGATTTTAAGTCCTATTTGGAAACTTGGCTTGGTTTTGAACATTGTTCCCACTTAGGCTGGGCTTCCCAGGTGGCTCAGTAGTAATGAATCCATCTGCCAATGCAGGAGACACAGGTTCAATCCCTGGGTCGGAAAGATCCCCTGGAGAGGAAAATGGCGACCCACTCCAATATTCTTGCCTGGGAAATCCCATGGACAGAGGAGCCTGGAAGCCTACAATCATGGGGTCACAAAGAATCAGACGCAATTTAGCGACTGAACACACATGTCTACTTAAATATCAGAGTTCCAGTCAATAAAATACATGCATATTCTTTAGTTTTTTTTTTTAACTTTACAATATTGTATTGGTTTTGCCATATATATTTTGGCTTAGAGTGCTGCTATACCAGTAACAACCCTGGGAGAACAAAGAGAGTCCTTTCTTAGTTTACAATAGTTAATTTAACAGACAGCTTTAGGGTAGAGCCTGAGCAGACACAGAGAGGACAAATGGTGCAAAGTAATTTCTGTCCTTAAATAGCTTACAATTCAGTAGGAGAAACAGACAAATAACTAAAGTAGAGTGAGCTATGTGTAATGATACGAATATGCAAGAGAAGGTCATAGGAGCATTAATTCTGTCCTGAGGTAGAGAGTAATGAAAAGGTTCCCAGAAAGATGACATCTATGTCATTGATAGACTCTTTGGTTCATTCTTTTTTTTTTTTTTTTTTGTTCATTCTTTTAATATGAAACAAAATGATCTGGTTCCCCTATTAAAGTGTGTCCTTCTTATATAAACAAATAAAATGGGTGTTGTGTTTCTTCGTCCCAATACATGGAGAACTAATTTAGAGGCCATCATAAGTTGTCTAGCCTGTGGAAATGTTTTCCAGCTAGACAGAGATATAGATCAGATCCTTTATGCAGCTGGTGTCAGAATTACTGAATGACTGTGCAATAAGAGATTCCTGATTTTGTCATAACTATGCTGAGGACCAGTTCACTCATTCACTCCAGGTCT
The DNA here is from genome assembly GCF_019923935.1 of Bubalus bubalis. Classification (NCBI taxonomy): domain Eukaryota; kingdom Metazoa; phylum Chordata; class Mammalia; order Artiodactyla; family Bovidae; genus Bubalus; species Bubalus bubalis. The sequence goes on from NC_059167.1 coordinate 31,949,861, forward strand.
GAGCTGAGCTGAATAGACTAGCCACTGAAGACCTGGTGACAGCGAAGAAGTGCAACATCTTTTGGACCTAAAGGCTCACATCGTGACAACCTCTCAGACTGAGGCCAAATGCTAATTTGGAGCATTTAACACAGGAATGTAGCAGTTGCTTGCTTTTCTTGTCATTTTAGTCAGCCCAATTTCATCTACTAGGTTCTTTGTGGCAACGTTTAGTATTTTCATGACAGTCTCCCTCTGGTTTTTAGGAGGGTCAAAATGCTGGACAAAATGCTCACACACTTGGAAGAAGTGTGAAGTGAAGACATGAGTGAAGACACACTCATGTCTTCAAAGTTCTTTTACTTTTTCCTACAGAGTTTAAACATAGCAGGGACCTTTTTTTCCCCTCTTTAACTTCCTTCATCATTTTTTGTTCCAAAAGAGAGGCTTTGTCTATTTAGTGTTAAAGGTTGACTGGTTCTTCTGAGATTGTAAGGCTACTAGGGGAAGGCAGGGAAAAGTATTTCAAGTGGAGGAAATAGGAGGCACATAAATATAAGGAAGTTTGAAAGAATGAGGCATTCACTATCACAGGAGAACAGTGTGCAAGGAGAAGAAGAATGGGAAGCAGGCAAGCGAGAGAGGCAGGGACAGGAGGGGAATTTGAAAGCTATTTAAAAAGGGAAAGTAAATGTTATTTCATAAAAGAATTGACTTCAGGATAAATAATGGGCAGGTAGAAAAAGATGACCATCAGATTTCTGATTTCAGTGAGCTGTTCACTGGAGAAACCATAAGAAAGAAGGAACATGGGAGGATGTACGGGTTTGAGAGACTAGTACAAGCCTGACATTATTGTAGAATGTCTGCTGCTGCTGCTAAGTTGCTTCAGTTGTGTCCAACTCTGTGCAACCCCATAGACGGCAGCCCACCAGGCTCCTCCGTCCTTGGGATTCTCCAGGAAAGAACACTGGAGTGGGTTGCCATTTCCTTCTCCAATGCATGAAAGTGAAAGTGAAGTTGCTCAGTCATGTCCGACTCTTATCGACCCCATGGACTGCAGCCTACCAGGCTCCTCCATTCATGGGATTTGGTACATATACACAATGGAGTACTACTCAGCCATTAAAAAGAACACATTTGAATCAGTTCTAATGAGGTGGATGAAACTGGAGCCTATTATACAGAGTGAAGTAAGCCAGAAAGAAAAACACCAATACAGTATACTAACGCATATATATGGAATTTAGAAAGATGGTAACAATAACCCTGTGTACGAGACAGCAAAAGAGACACTGATGTATAGAACAGTCTTATGGACTCTGTGGGAGAGGGAGAGGGTGGGAAGATTTGGGAGAATGGCATTGAAACATGTGTAATATCATGTATGAAACGAGTTGCCAGTCCAGGTTCGATGCACGATACTGTGTGCTTGGGGCTGGTGCAATGGGATGACCCAGAGGGATGGTTTGGGGAGGGAGGAGGGAGGAGGGTTCAGGATGGGGAGCGTATGTATACCTGTGGCGGATTCGTTTTGATGTTTGGCAAAACTAATACAGTGTTTCAGGTTTAAAAATAAAATAAAAAAAAAGAGTACTGGAGTGGGTTGCCATTGCCTTCTCCATTGTAGAATGTCTAGTTGAAGATATTTGGAGGAAAGGAGATGCAGATCTGAAATTGGGAATGGAACTTTGATAATAGATAATCAATGGAAAACCTTAGCAGTAGAGAACATAGGAAGAGATACTCTCAGCCAATGAACTAAACGTCGATATCTTTTCCATCCATAGTCTCTACCTTTGGCAGAGGTGTGAAAGTGAAAGTAGCTCAGGCATGTCCAACTCTTTGCTACCCCATGAACTATACAGTCCTTGGAATTCTTCAGGCCAGAATACCAGAGTGGGTAGCCTTTCTCTTCTCAAGGGGATCTTCCCAACCTAGGGATCAAACCCAAATCAAACCCAAAGGGATCCCACGTTGCAGGCAGATTCTTTACCAGCTGAGCCACAAGGGAAGCCCAAGAATACTGGAGTGGGTAGCCTATCCCCTCTGCAGGGGATCTTCCCAGCCCAGGAATCGAACTGGGCCTCCTGCAATCCAAGCGGATTCTTTACCAACTGAGCTATCATGGAAGCTGTGTGTCTACCGTTAATTCACCATTCACTCGACAAACACTTTTTGAGACCCCATTGTCTTAGGCATTGTGCCAAGCAAGAGTGATCGTAGGGTGAACAGGACACACAAGTCTCTGTCTCACGTGCTCCAATTCTAGCTCATGAATGGGCAGCAGGAAGAGCATACGCAGCAGCGCTTAGGCAGGACAAAACCCCTGATGTGCTTTACAAACTTCAACATGAAATGAAGTTGGAGAGGCAAGCAAGGCCCCATCCTGTGGGGCCTTCTAGGTTATGGTAAAGAGAACAGAGTTCTCCCTAAATCTCTGAGGATTTGTAACCAGACCGTATCAACATCTGATTTATCATGTCCCACTCCCAGCCACAGTGGATTGGGTTGGGAGCGGGATCCATTCTGAGGCTGAGAAAGCCTAGTGAGAAAAAGATCAGCTGGATCAATCAGGACTCTTTCCTTCAAGAGCTAGTGTTGATCAACATGGAGGAAATGTGGTAATTGACAGTGGTTGCTGACCTGAAAAAGTGTTACAAGATAGAGAAAGGAAAATGATGGCCTGTGAGAGAACATTACACGATAAAGAAAAATGATGGCCTGTGTGCAAACTGTACCTCCTGAGCAAGCAGAAATCTTAATGTATCATAAGTGATGTGGTGGAGGAAACCAGAGCACACCCTGTTCTTTCATTCCATTCAGAGACCTTTGCCCTTTATTTCCCCGTACATGCGTATCATTGAATAACTCTACCCTGTCTGAACCTACTTTTGTGAATCTCTCTCTCTTCTAATTGAAAAGGTTCAATCAAGACACCCAGAAGAGCAGGTGAAGAGAGAAGAGGACAGGGTTCATTATTTTATCCTTTGAGGCCCTGCCAGCAAGTTACTTGTACACATTATTATTGTAGTACTTAAGTATAGATTAGATTATACTTGCATATTTGTATGCCTCTCTCGTTATTTGCATGTCTTATTCATCTTTGCATGTACAGCACTGATCATTATGCCTTGTGCATTAGTGGGTACCTGCAAAACCTTGTTGAATTGAACTGAGGAAGGAACCTTGAAAAATAGTTGAAGGTTGAACTCAGTTGGAGGAAGGGTGGGATAAGTCCACAGAACAGATTTAGAAAAAGGACCTACAGCAGTAGACGGGGGACTAGAAAGATGTGGTGCCTCAAAGGACAATGTGGGTATCATAAAAAGGTGTGATCAAGTGACCCAGGGCTTTGCAGAGTTTAAAAATAATGAAGGTACAGGGCCTTCCTGGTAGTCCAGTACTTAAGAACCCACTTACAAAGAAGGGGATGTAGGTTTGATCCCTGATTTGGGAACTAAGATCCCACAGGCTCTCAAGCCATGTACCACAGCTATTGAGCCGTGTGCTGCAATGCATGACACGATGAAGATCCTGCGTGCTGAGACTAAGGCTGAATGCAATGAAATAAATAAACAAATATTTTTAAAAGTGAGGGTGCAAATGAGCACCAAATGGGTTTACCAACAGTTTTATCACAAAGATAGAAGTAAAGATCATACTGTTACCTGCTGAGGAGGCTAAGTCAGCTTGACTTAGCATATACTGATCTGGTTGATTTCCTACAATCAGATATTATAAACTTTCATTCCTATATCACAGTGAACCAAAGGATAAATCCTTGGTCATTGAAGAGATATATAATGTTTTCTATCCTAAACAAATAAAACATTAAAGCTTCAACACACTCCAGTTGAAATATATACTTATACTTTTTTTAAAAAGTAAGAACAGTAATTTGGTCTCTCACTTCACAAAATAGAAATCTGAAATTTCTCCTCATAGTATGAAGACATCAACCTGTTAAGTGCAGTGTTACACATAAAGTTTCATTTAGAGAGTTGTGTAAATGACTTACCTCTTATGTGACACATCAGAAGGGAATTTCTAAAATATGCAAATCAAAGTGTTTAATCATGTATGGTTCAAATAGAAGGCAGCCTCAGATTTTCATATTAAGTAGGGTTTGCATTATTTTGCGTGCTCTAGATTAATATTACATATAGTATACTTTGATTAAACTTCATAATTCTAAAGTGGACTAGAGGCAAATGATAGCTACTTAAAATAGTTTTTCCAGGTGACTTAACCTTCATTAGAAGAGACTAAGCTAGGAGATTAGTCTGCTAGTTATTTGAGTCACTTAGTCATGTGTGCTTTACATGTCACAGTGACTGTCTTATACTCCTGGCGACCCCTCTCGGCCCAGAGAGCCATTCGATGATAGCTCTATCAGATCACACAGGTTTGCGTTTAAAAAAATTTTTTCTCTCTTCCTCCCCTCACCTTTCTGTGCTGTCTGAATCTACTCAGTTTCCTTTTTAACTATGCATAGTTTCCTTCTGAATGCCATCAGAGTTCTGGGGGAGAAAGTTCTGGAGATGGACAGTCTTTGGGCAGAAGACTGAACTCTGGACGTTGAAAAACATCGAGACCCTGACTTTCTGTGTTTGCTGCAGACTTCCACCTCCACCTTAAGGCAGGTGTGGCTGTGTCTGAATGCAGGAGGGGCTCTGTAGCTGTGATCTCACTCCAGGATCACCACCTATAATGGGTCTCTTCTCTTGGACCATATTGGAGTCTGACTTTTCAGCTTTTAGTTGTCTGCTTGCCTTGCTTTCTCTTCTCCTTCACCGTCAGTCTCTACAGCCTCTGCAGAACTGCAGTTTTGGGTACCCTTTCTTCTCTTTTATGGTTTTGCTATCTTTGGGGGCTTTGCATCCCAAACATGATTCTGTTAAATTTTCTTTTTCTAATGTTAGAGACATTACTTTGCCAACAAAGTTCCGTCTAGTCAAGGCTATGGTTTTTCCAGTGGTCATGTATGGATGTGAGAGTTGGACTATAAAGAAAGCTGAGTGCAGAAGAATTGATGCTTTTGAACTGTGGTGTTAGAGAAGACTCTTGAGAGTCCCTTGGACTGCAAGGAGATCCAACCAGTCCATCCTAAAGGAGATCAGTCCTGGGTGTTCATTGGAAGGACTGATGTTGAAGCTGAAACTCCAATATTTTGGCCACCTAATTCGAAGAGCTGACTCATTGGAAAAGACCCTGATGTTAGGAAAGATTGTGGGTAGGAGGAGAAGGGGAACGACAGAGGATGAGATGGCTGGATGGCATCACTGACTTGATGGACATGGGTTTGAGTGAGCTCTGGGAGTTGGTGATGGACAGGGAGGCCTGGCGTGCTGCGGTTCATGGGGTCGCAAAAAGTCGGACGCGACTGAGCGACTGAACTGAATTGAGTGTTAAAACGCTCAAGCACTTGGGTTCCTGTTAAGACACCCTGAACTTATGACAGGTGCTTTTTTCCCCTGAAGTTTGTGCTGTGAGACAAATGGCCCTCAGCCATCAGCGTCCTTTGCAGAAGGTTCAGGTCTGTCCTGTTTGTGTTCTGCTTGGCCTTTGGTGTTTTCCTACGTTGCTCTATCTCACATCCTGTGGATAAGTAGAAGTGCTCTATTTTACCTCATTTGGGTAAGAAGTAGCAGTCTCCCATGGCTACCTTTTGTTACTAGATAGATAAGGTGCCCAACTTCACACCTTCAGAAAGTTTTCCCCTTTCTTTTTGCAACAAGAAGAAGACTTTTGTCTTTCTTAGTTTTTTTTTTTTTTTTTTTTTTTTTGGTCTCTTCATAAGCCAGGCTAAAAGACAAAGAATCTTCCACTATTTCAGTGGACCCCTATAGCCTGGTTTAGGAGTTGAAGTTGAATGAGAGTGATGGAGGTGACCTTTGCAGTCAACTTCCTTCTCCTGTCCCCACAGAAAAATCTGACACTATGGTCCACTGCTATTAGTATTTCAGTAATTTTTGCCGTGAAAAGCAATCCGTTGCCTGGTTGCGTGCAGTGTTAAGGAGAATATTACCACGAGGAAGATTCAAACTGACCTGCAATTTGAAAGAACTCAGTAGAGAGGAAGATCAGAAGACAGCAGAGTCCTACCAAAGGGTCCCTTCCCCAGGCATCAACTTGATCTAGCAGTTAACAACTTCCTACCCCACCACACAGCAATGATCTCTTGTGCACGTAGATATTTTTCTTACCATGACTACTACTACTACATGGATGACTTTGGGAGGTTTAATGGAGATTGTGGAGTGGGAAATACAATTTCTCCAGCCACTCCTTAGTACCATGATTGAAACTTTTAACCATCTGCCAAGATTTTGGCACCTATCCCCTCTTTGAGTGTGCTCCCACAATCATCATTGTTCACATGGATGTCCATACAACTCCTTGATGTCTTTGTTCCTTGACACCCTCATCTCCAGTGACCCTGTTCACTCTCCCCAGCCACCCCACCCATGCACTTGCCTACAAGATTCTGATGAGGTGATAGAGCCCCTGATCACCCCTTATCATCTCCTAAACACTCCCTCATTCTCTTTATCTTTCCTCCTTCGCTCTCCAGTCTTCTTTCAAATCTTGCTTCAGTTCCTCTACACTGTGTTGCTTGCCAGCTCAAGGCAACACTTGAGAGAACAGTTACATTTTCGCCTCCTGAAATATTTCCTCCCTCCAAGCTGGATCCTAGCTATTTATCCAGCTTCTGCTTACTCATCCATTAGGTTCTAGCTTCAGCAATTCTCTCAGGAAAGCCTTCACTGACACAAATGAGAGAGTGAGGTCTCCCTGTTTTACATTGTGAAGGCACTGGACATTGTCCACTGTAACATATCTCACAACTTTGATGAATTAGTTCTACAGCATAGTGTCTGGCAGACAGCACATGCAGCAAATTGTTGTTGAATGAGCAAATGAATGAATGAAGAATCTGAAAGAGGGAATTCAAGTTTTCTTTTTTAAACATTAATACAGCCTATCACCTTTATTCAAATTTCACTAGTTTTATACGCACTTTGTGTGCGTGTTTAATTCTATTCAACTTTATCACGTTTAGATTTGCGTGGCTGCTGCTGCAATGAAGATAATGAATAGTTTCATCAAAAGGATCCCTCATGCCATCTTGCAAGGCCAAAGTCATTTTCCTTGCTCCATTACTCCTTTCTAACCATTGGTGACTGCTAATCTATTCTTGATTATCTACTTTTGTCATTTCAAGAATGGCTATATAAATGCAAACTTTTGAGATTTTTTTTTTTTCCACAAAGCTTGATTGTTTTTCATTCCATCCAAGTTGTTATGCTTACCAATAGGTTTTTTTAAATTGCTTAGTAGTATTCTGTGGTATCGATGCACCATATTTTGTTTAATTATTTACCTGTTGGAGAAATGTAGTTTTTTTCTGGGTTTTGGCTAATACAAATAAAGGTGCAATGAACATTCATGTATAGGTTTGGTGTAAATGTAACTTTTAATTTATCTAGGATAATCGCCTTAAAGTGAAATTGCTGAATCAGATGGTAAACACATATTTAGTTTTTTTTTTTTTTTTTAAAGAAACTGCTTGCTGCTGCTGCTGCTAAGTCGCTTCAGTCATGTCCGACTCTGTGCGACCCCATAGACGGCAGCCCACCAGGCTTCCCCATCCCTGGGATTCTCCAGGCAAGAACACTGGAGTGGGTTGCCATTTCCTTCTCCAATGCATGCAAGTGAAAAGTGAAAGTGAAGTCACTCAGTCGTGTCCGACTCTTCACGACCCCATGGACTGCAGCCTACCAGGCTCCTCTGCCCATGGGGTTTTCCAGGCAAGAGTACTGGAGTGGGGTGCCATTGCTTTCTCCCAAAGAAACTGCTTAGTTACCCGTATATATATAGTTGATATTTTGCTTAATCTTGCTAGTGGTAGTGTGGTGGTGGTACTGGTTTAGTCACTAAGTCCTGTCCAACTCTTGAGAATTCATGGAGTGTAACCTGCAAGGCTCCTCTGTCCATGGGATTTCCCAGGCAAGAATACTGGAGTGAATTGCCATTTCCTTCTCCAGGGGATCTTCCCAAACGAGGGATCAAACCCAGGTCTCCTGCATTGTAGGCAGATTCTTTACCAACTGAGCCACAGGGAAGTTAATATTCTATAAAAATAAAATTGTACCATATGCAGTCCTCTGGGACTTACTTTTTTCACTCAGCATTAAATTACCAAGGTTTCTCCATGTTCCAAATAGGAAAAGAAGTACGTCAAGGCTGTATATTGTCACCCTACTTATTGAACTTATATGCAGAGTACATCATGAGAAATTCTGGGCTGGAGGAAGCACAAGCTGAAATCAAGGTTGCCGGGAGAAATATCAATAACCTCAGATATGCAGATGACACCACCCTTATGGCAGAAAGTGAAGAAGAACTAAAGAGCCTCTTGATGAAAGTGAAAGAGGAGAGTGAAAAAGTTGGCCTAAAGCTCAACATTCAGAAAACAAAGATCATGGCATCCGGTCCCATCACTTTATGGCAAATAGATAGGGAAACAGTGGCTGACTTTACTTTTCTGCGCTTCAAAATCACTGCAGATGGTGATTGCAGTCCTGAAATTAAACGACGCTTACTCCTTGGAAGGAAAGTTATGACCAACCTAGATAGCATATTCAAAAGCAGAGACATTACTTTGTCAACAAAGGTCCATCTAGTCAAGGCTATGGTTTTTCCTGTGGTCATGTATGGATGTGGGAGTCAGACTGTAAAGAAAGCTGAGTGCAGAAGAATTGATGCTTTTGAACTGTGGTGTTGGAGAAGACTCTTGAGAGTCCCTTGGACTGCAAGGAGATCCAGCCAGTCCATCCTAAAGGAGATCAGTCCTGGGTGTTCATTGGAATGACTGATGTTGAAGCTGAAACTCCAGTACTTTGGCCACCTGATGCGAAGAGCTGACTCATTGGAAAAGACCCTGATGCTGGGAAAGACTGAGGGCAGGAGGAGAAGGGGACGACAGAGGATGAGATGGTTGGATGGCATCACTGACTCAATGGACATGGGTTTGGGTGTTGGTGATGGATAGGAGGCCTGACGTGCTGCAGTTCATGGAGTCACAAAGAGTTGGGCACGACTGAGCGACTGAACTGATCTGAACTCCACATTTTTACATATAGCCATAATTCATTCATTTTCATTGCTGTATAAATATTTCCCTCTTTGACTATATTACATTATCTAATCAATTGTGGAAAATGTTGCACCATTTTGTGGAAAAAAATGCACCATTTTTGAATAAGGTGTTTATATGCAAAAGTTTCTTTGGGCATATTCCTAGGAATGGTGTTGCTGAGTGCTAAGAAATTTGAATGTTTAAATTTTCAATTCAGTTCAGTTGCTCAGTCGTATCCGACTCTTTGTGACCCCATGAATCGCAGCATGCCAGGCCTCCCTGTCCATCACCAACCCCTGGAGTTCACTCCAACTCATGTCGATCGAGTCAGTGATACCATCCAGCCATCTCATCCTCTGTCGTCCCCTTCTCCTCCTGCCCCCAATCCCTCCCAGCATCACAGTCTTTTCCAATGAGTCAACTCTTCACATGAGATGGCCAAAGTACTGGAATTTCAGCTTCAGCATCATTCCCTCCAAAGAAATCCCAGGGCTGATCTCCTTTAGGATGGACTGGTTGGATCTCCTTGCAGTCCAAGGGACTCTCAAGAGTCTTCTCCAACACCACAGTTCAAAAGCATCAATTCTTTGGCGCTCAGCCTTCTTCACAGCCCAACTCTCACATCTATACATGACCACAGGAAAAACCATAGCCTTGACTAGACGGACCTTTGTTGGCAAAGTAATGTCTCTGTTTTTGAATGTGCTATCTAGGTTGGTCATAACCTTCCTTCCAAGAAGTAAGCGTCTTTTAATTTCATGGCTGCAGTTACCATCTACAGTGATTTTGGAGCCCAAAAAAATAAAGTCTGACACTGTTTCCACTGTTTCCCCATCTATTTCCCACGAAGTGATGGGACCGGATGCCATGATCTTCGTTTTCTGAATGTTGAGCTTTAAGCCAACTTTTTCACTCTCCACTTTCACTTTCATCAAGAAGCTTTTTAGTTCCTCTTCACTTTCTGCCATAAGGGTGGTGTCATCTCCATATCTGAGGTTATTGATATTTCTCCCAGCAATCTTGATTCCAGCTTGTGTTTCTTCCAGTCCAGCGTTTCTCATGATGTACTCTGCATATAAGTTAAATAAGCAGGGTGATAATATACAGCCTTGATGTACTCCTTTTCCTATTTGGAACCAGTCTGTTGTTACATGTCCAATTCTAACTGTTGCTTCCTGATCTGCATACAGATTTCTCAAGAGGCAGGTCAGGTGGTCTGGTATTCCCATCTCTTTCAGAATTTAAATTTTAGAAAAGATGAAAAACCATATTAGTTTTCTAGGCTTAAAAAGTTTACTGGCTTAAAAAAATAGTTCTGACCTCTGACATTTTGGAGTCCAGAAGTCTAAAATCAAGGCCTCAGCAGTGTTAGTTTCTTCTAGAGGATAAGATGGAAAAATCTGTTTCATGCCTCTCTGCCAACTTCTGGTGGTTGCCAGCAATCAGCATTCCTTGGCTGGTAGAAACATCACTCCAATCTCTGTCTCCATCTTTACATGGCATTATCTTCTATATGTGTTGGGGATTCTTTATGGAACAAAAATCTCGAGGTGGTAGAAGCCATATGACTTAGAAACAGGTCAGTGGGGCTGGAGGACACACCATACAGTGTGCCATGGCTTACAGAAAGTGTTCACATTGTCTCAAACGGTTCTTAAATCCCTGCTGTGCTATATACATTAACTTTATTTCTATGGTTAAAAGCTGGAAATTTTCTAGAGCTGGGGTTGGAACCTAGGTTTTCAGAGCCCAGATCTGCGTTTTTTCTAAGTTGGATAATGTTCATGAAACTTAGACCTGTCCTGCTGAATTGCCATCTGGATATTTTGATGTGTGAAATATTGGGCAATAATAACTATTTAAAATAGATTTTGCCCATTTCCCACCTTTGATTAGAAACCTAACTCTCCTTTGACTCTATTTGCTGACAATTCTGACTCTATCTGCTGACATACTACACACCCTTTAAGTTAATGAAGGGACTTGAAACCGACATGGTACCAGGGAGAGGACAGACCTTTAGAGAGCTGAGTTTTCCTGCTGGAAGGCCTTGTGTTCTCAGATTTTCCAAGGATGGTACTTCTACATTTTCTCACCAAGGACTTGATTTATCTCATAGCTTTTGCCAAATGTGTGATTCATCTGGTACTTCCTGAATTTTGGTGCCAGGTAAGTGAGGAACAAACCCAATTGCCAACCTTGAAGAACTTCTCAAGTTTCATACAGCACCAGCTTTTAGATGATCAGGTTTCATTGGTTCAGTGAATTTCTGCCCTTGTTCGTTAAAATATATCACTTAAACATATTTTTCAAATTACTGTAGATTGCAGCATACAGTTTCAAATTGTTAAATGAGGCTAACAAAATACGCAAACACTTCAGAAGTCTGCAGAAAATACCTCTGGTTTCCTCTACTTTAGAGATGGTGACAAATTAGTGTGATGATAGAACACTAGGGTAGTAGAAGGAGCTCGTGGTTAGTTGTTTCCCATCTGGCTTTGGGTTTAGGCATTTATTGCTTCAAAAAGAAATCATTGGAAAGGACACTCTGTTCACTTACTTGCTTTCACTGTACAGAAAGCAGAGAAACTTCTATTAATAGAATTTATATGATGTTCCCTTAGGAACAACTGAAATTTTTATATGGTTAACCATGGCATCAAGTGGTTTGAAAATCAAGGAGAGAGTCCTTCCCTCCCTCTTTGGTTCTCTGCTGTTTTGTTATGATTTTCTTCATCCTAGTACTTCTATTTTGGAATTTCACTGGGACTTTGAAGGGACAGGAAACCAAAGCTTTGCCTAGTTTATCTTAAACATGACGTTTATCTTTTTATAAAAGAAATTTATTTATTTATTACTTTTGGCTGTGCTGGGTCTTTGTTGCTGCAGGCAAGCTTTCGCCAGTTGCAGTGAGTGGGGGGCTGCTCTCTAGCTGTGGTGCGTGGGCTCCTCAATATGCTGGCTTCTCTTGTTGCAGAGCACAGGCTCTAGGGTACACAAGTTTAGTTGCCCCACGGTATGTGGAATCTTCCCAGACCAGGGATTGAACCCGTGTTCTCTGCATTGACAGGTGGATTCTTAACCATTGGCCCACCAGGGAAGTCCGAAGACATTTATCTTTAAAATAACTTTAAATAACATATTGATACTTTTATTTTGAGTCCCATCGATTTACCCAGTATTTCAAGCCTTCTCTGTATAACTGGGACATTAAGAACCTCTATCATCCTTGATCTTTCCTCCCCACTTTCCTCTTCCAACTGTTGGAAGTGATGCCTTTTTATTGATAATACATAGGTTTAAATTTTTAATTTTATGTTAAAAGTCTCCACAGATGTTCACATCATTTGGAAAGGAAACATAAAGAAGCAAATGACTGGTGAAGTGAAGAGACTAGATTGTCAGTTACCCTGAGCTGGTTGTTGTTGTTGTTGTTTTTTTCCCCCTCAGTTGTTTCTACTTGCTGCTTCTTTTTCCCATTGCCTGGTTATTTTCTTTTCATCTTTCTGGTCTGAGCTGAACTGTATTTCTTCAAGATAGCCATTTCTAACAGCAAATTTTAATTTTGATCCCTGCTCTCATAGTAACTATTCTCCCTTAGGGCACCCACCACGTGTTGTCATTATATGTTTGCTTGTGAAGAAAGCTGAGCACCGAAGAATCAATGCCTTTGAAATGTGGTGTTGGAGAAGACTCTTGAGAGTCCCTTGGACTGCAAGGAGATCCAACCAGTCCATCCTAAAGGAGACCAGTCCTGAGTGTTCATTGGAAGGACTGATGCTAAAGCTGAAACTCCAGTACTTTGGCCACCTCATGCGAAGAGTTGACTCCTTGGAAAAGACCCTGATGCTCAGAGGGATTGGGGACAGGAGGAGAAGGGGACGACAGAGGATGAGATGGCTGGATGGCATCACTGACTCGATGGACGTGAGTTTGGGTGAACTCCAGGAGTTGGTGGACAGGGAGGCCTGGCATGCTGCAATTCATGGGGTCGCAAAGAGTCGGACATGACTGAGCGACTGAACTGAACTGAACTGGAGTTCAGTTTTCTCTGTCCCTCCCCCTAGACCGTAAGCTCCACAAGACACAAATCCTGTGTCTGTTCACCATTGTAAACCTAGTGCCTAGCTTAGTGTCTGGTATCCAAAAAGTATGTTTGAATGAATGACTGAAAACTGAGACCTGAAATACTAACGGCACTAAGCTGGTTTGGGGTTGATGTTGAGAATATTACAACTGATGCAACAATGCCTACTCCATCCCCTTGGTCATCATGTCACAGCAATACAGACTGGGGAATTGGCCTCTACTTCCAGGATACATACAAATTAGTCTAAGCTGCGCTATTAATCCCACATCCCTTGTCACAGATGACATGCTTTCAGTGCCAGTTACTTGTTCAGCAGCAGAGAGGCCCTGACCTTAATTGGCCCAAACAAATTGAGAGGAAGAAATGTTGCTTCCTAGCTGGTGAAAAACATTTACTCTCCCATCAGCCAGAAGAGAAAAAGGAAGCATGTTGTCACATTATATTCATACTAGCAGCCATTTTATACCTATGATGGTTTATATAATTTTTTACATGTACAACATATATTTACTCTGTGACATTTTCCTCATTGAAGATAATTTTAAATAGATTTACATGTGTCAATATTTTATGAAAAATAAATACCTCTTAGAAGAATTTAGATAATACCTATAATATGCATGATTTGATGCTGAATATCCACTCTTCTTCCCTTCAAACATCATTTTTTTGAAAAGTAACATAAAAATAAAGATTGCTGCATTATTCACATATCCTGTGTTTTACAAATTTTAATTCCATTTGTTCTTTTCTCAATCATATATGGTAGTGGTATTCGCTGCTGTTTTTTTGAATGGGTAGAGTATCCATTTTCTATTTCTTAACAGTGATATTTAGGCCTTCTTTCTCTGATTCTTTAAGAAAATCCTTCATGCAAAGTTTAAATAGTAACTGAGGATCTGGTCCAGAAAAGTGGTGAGAATTATAGATCTCTCTAATTTTGAAAGCCTGAGGGATGAGTCTATCCAAGTGCTTATCATGATTTCCATGAGAAGGGTGTGTGAATAACCATCCTGGCAACTCGGGATGACCATGGAGGCTATCTGCAAATTCCACCTGCTGCCAAAACACTGAACTGGCTCTCAGGTCCACACAGGTCTTTACAGCAAGCTGTGGTCCAATTTTGTCAGCTTCAGCCTCTAAAGTTCTACTGTATGGTCTATCAAAAATATACTTCTATACTTTAAACTAGATCTGCTGGCCCCATGGTGCCAAACTATTCCAAGAACAAATGGCCCAAATCATGGTAAGAAAAATCAGACCTAGGAAATCTAATAAGTGAGCCAAGCTAGCCTTTTCTGCAGCATCCCTAAGTATTGCACATGCTAGTTCAGGGCCAAGAGGGATGGAAAGAGGCTGTGAATGTCACAGCAGAGCACAAAGAACCTGGGTCTTTGATGATATCATGAGATACCACAACAGCAAGTTCTGATACCTGACCTGGCTCAGAGAAGCAGGGAGAGAAAGAATGTTCCCAACAGAGGGAACTGGTGAAGAAGGGCCACATATCTGAGAAACAGAAAGAAGACTGTTGTGTCTGGATTATTAACCTGTGGAAGAGTTTCCTGAGATAAATCTAGAAGGATGAGGAGGGATCAAGTCATACATAAGCTTGTAGTCATACTAAGTACCAGTTAAGAACTCAATCACTGGAATTGAGCAAATTCCAACTCTCCAATTTCCAGCTAGGTAACCTTGGGAAAGCAGCTTAATCTCGTCTTTAAACCTCAGTTTGGAAAAGGAGTACTTCAAGGCTATATATTATCACCCTGCTTATTTAACTTATATGCAGAGTACATCATGAGAAACGCTGGACTGGAAGAAACACAAGCTGGAATCAAGATTGCTGGGAGAAATATCAATAACCTCAGATATGCAGATGACACCACCCTTATGGCAGAAAGTGAAGAGGAACTAAAAAGCTTCTTGATGAAAGTGAAAGTGGAGAGTGAAAAAGTTGGCTTAAAGCTCAACATTCAGAAAACGAAGATCATGGCATCCGGTCCCATCACTTCGTGGGAAATAGATGGGTAAACAGTGGAAACAGTGTCAGACTTTATTTTTTGGGGCTCCAAAATCACTGCAGATGGTCACTGCAGCCATGAAATTAAACGATGCTTACTTCTTGGAAGGAAAGTTATGACCAACCTAGATAGCATATTCAAAAACAGAGACATTACTTTGCCAACAAAGGTCCGTCTAGTCAAGGCTATGGTTTTTCCTGTGGTCATGTATGGATGTGAGAGTTGGGCTGTGAAGAAGGCTGAGCACCAAAGAATTGATGCTTTTGAACTGTGGTGTTGGAGAAGACTCTTGAGAGTCCCTTGGACTGCAAGGAGATCCAACCAGTCCATCCTAAAGGAGATCAGCCCTGGGATTTCTTTGGAAGGAATGATGCTAAAGCTGAAACTCCAGTGCTTTGGCCACCTCATGTGAAAAGTTGACTCATTGGAAAAGACTGTGATGCTGGGAGGGATTGGGGGCAGGAGGAGAAGGGGACGACAGAGGATGAGATGGCTGCATGGCATCACTGACTCGATGGATGTAAGTCTGAGTGAACTCCGGGAGTTGGTGATGGACAGGGAGGCCTGGCATGCTGCGATTCATGCGGTCGCAGAGTCGGACACGACTGTGTGACTGAACTGAACTGTCCTCTCTTATAAGTGAATGGCAACATATAAGGTTTTCCATAGTGTTCTTAGGAAGAGTAAATAAAATATTGCAAAAAATTTAGGAGCTTAATAAATGTGCCAAATAAATGAAATAAAAAACAACTACAGTTATTGCTTTGGGGCAGAATTTATGTGTTAGTCACTTAGTCATGTCCGACTCTCTGTGGTCCCATAGACTGTAGCCTGCCAGGCTCCTCTGCTCATGGAATTCTCCAGAAAAGAAGACTGGAGTGGGTTGCCATTCCTTTCTCCAGGGGATCTTTCTGACTCAGGGATCAAACCCAGATCTCCTGCAATGCAGGCAGATTTATTACCATCTGAGCCACTAGGGAAGCCCATAGAATTTATGTGAGATTATGATATTAACTATCATAATTTGGGGCACTAAGTGTAAACAGAGAAAATCGTAATAAATTTCTATTTTACAAAGTTCCTTTAAATGGTTACTAGCGCCATGGGGATGGATGAAAATTGGAAAGAGAAAAAACAATCAGATACTAGACGACATCTAAAGATCAAAGGCCAGTCACTTTTCTCCCACTTCCGGGTGCTGCCTTGTGTGGTGTTAGCTTTCTTCCAAGGCTAAATTGTTCTGCAGCCTCAGAATAGCTCCCAATAGTTTCTGAGGCTACAGGACTCTTTTCCACAATGAAAAAGGAGGGTAGGTCTATTATTTTCTCAGGGAAAGGGGAGGCTTTTCCCTCTGAGGTCCCTGGTAAAAAGCTCTTCTTTCATTGTCTGGTGTTGGGCCACATGCCTATCCCTGAGTTAAAATTTGGTGAACCTTGTTTGAGTGAACTCCAGGAGTTGGCGATGGACAAGGAGGCCTGGCATGCTACAGTCCATGGGGTTGCAAAGAGTCGGACACGACTGAGTGACTGAACTGAACTGAACGCTCAGTTTTTTCAGTTGTCATGTTTGGATGTGAGAATTGGACCATAAAGAAGGCTGAGCACCGAAGAATTGATACTTTTGAACTGTGGTGTTGGACAAGACTCTTGAGAGCCCCTTGGACAGTGAGATCTAACTGGTCAATTCTAAAGGAAATCAATCCTGAATATTCATTAGAAGGACTGATGCTGAAGCTGAAGCTCCAATACTTTGGCCACCTGATATGAAGAGCTGATTCACTGTAAAAGACCCTAATGCTGGGAAAGATTGAAGGCAGGAGGAGAAGGGGATGACAGAGACAAGATGGTTGGATGCCATCACCAACTCAGTGGACATGTGTTTGAGCAAGCTCTGGGAGATGGTGAAGGAGAAAGAAGCCTGGCGTGCTGCAGTCCATGGGGTTTCAAAGAGTCAGACAGGACTGACTGACTGAACAACAACAACAGAATGGGATTATGGTGCTTAATCTGAACCATGTACAATGCACATAAATGTTAAGAATGAAATCCAATTCTCCATTGCACATTAGTTGTGAGCCTGAAGCTTGAATATCTTGATTCAATACTGATTCAGTTATCAAAACAAAGCAGTATTAGACTTTTCTGGTGGTCCAGTGGTCAAGAATCCACCTTCCAATTCATGGGACATGGGTTTGATCCCTGGTTCAGGAAGATACCACATGTCTCAGGGCAACAATGTCCCTGCATCACACCTACTGAGCCGGTAAGTCCTAGGGCCAAGGTATGTGAAGGGTTCCAGAATCCCATGTGTGCTGTGGAATGCTATGAGAGAGACCCCTATGTAGGCTATTCAGGAGGTGAGGTGGGGGCGGGTCCTAGCATGGGTGAGGAACTTGACTTTGGAAGGGAGGCATGCCTCCTCCATTGTGATGGGAAGAGAAGAAAATGAAGTTGGTCATGTAAAGTTGAGGAGTTATCTCCTGGTGATTTATATTTTATCTAAACAAGGAGGTAACTGCTGTTGAGAGATGAGGGAGAAAGGGATTTGGAGGTTTGAGGAGCTTGGACAAGGTTTGAGATGAGAATGAGATGATCAGAGAAACTGAGTAGGATTCTTGGGTGATGGTACCTTTGCATGAGAAACTAGAGATCTTGAATTTATAGAGGGGCAGATTTTCCTGGTTATATGATTTTCTTCAGCAATATTCATTTGCCCATGTTCAGGAACGGGGAAGTCGAAGAGTTAGTCATCCCAGGTCATTTAGGTAGGGTCTAATGAAAGGATGAAGGGTCAGTAGGATTAGGAGACTAAATAAGAAGAAAGATTGAAATGAAGGACCCTGGAATCTAAGCTTGAAACTCAGAAAGTGAAAACAAGGAGAAATTAGAGAGCTAATTGATGGAGGTCTCAGTGGTTAAAAAACAGTTGCAATGGTAGTGATTTGTGAGCAAGCAGGAAGGATGTGCAAGAGGATACGAAGAAAGCAAAAATACTTAAGTTACTGGTTTTGGTGGTACAGAAGTCTCAGCTATTGACTGTACTCTGTGCACGGCTCTTACAGTGACTGGCTCAAGTGAGACGGTGGCAAAGGTTCATTGGACATGTGGAAATTCAGAAAACACCTGCTTGCTCCAGGGGCATCTTTGGATGCGAAGTCCCTCAAGAGGATGGGAGGAGACAGAGACAAAGATTTCAAGTGCCCATGACTGAGGCTGACTCTGAACAGCATAACAATAAAGGAAAGATCACTGACTCCAAACTCCAGAGAACTGAGTTTTCATCCCATCATGGTCATTGACTATCTGAGTAACTTTGGGCAAGGAGCTTAATGCCTCCAGGTGTTCATTTGCTCATAGAACACTTAGGAGTGATGATCCCTAAAGTTCCATCCAGATGTAAATATATTACTGTTCCAAGATTTCACTTTAACAGTCTGCTGGGATTGAGTAAATCATACTCTTCTCTCAAGTTCTGAGCAGATTAAGAAATCAATATAGGAATAAGAAACCAAAATAACAGCATGATTACTGGTAAAGCCAGACTGGAGAATGTAGCTTGGACCAGGAGCCAAGAGATCATTTTTACCTAGTGCCTTGGACTGCATTTTCCCACCTGGTCCTGGCAGAGTAACTGGGCAAACTTTGGCTTTTGCCTGTAAGGACAGGTCCTTTCTTCCTTAGTGGGCTCACAACATGGAGGGGAGGTGGGCACCAGCAGAGCGAACAAGAGACCACATGTGGACAATGGTTGCTGCCCAACAGGGGGCAGGTCTGTTCATTTGTTTTGATCACTTTCCTCCCTGGAAAGCATGAATAGAGGACACGAGGGTGAAAGGTTTCTTTCCAACACCAATTTAGTGCAATTGCCTCTTTTATCATGTGAGGGGAAAAGAAGAAAACGTTTCCCCCTTTATAACACATGGATTAACAACCAAAATTACAGTTTTAAGTTACATCTATGCAGTTGTACATATGTATAAAAAATATGCAGAGTTAACATGGAAAAAAGTTTCTTGAATGATGCTAGGGTTCCAAGAACATTCTTCTATAGTTTTCCAAATGTTCCATGTGGAACTTGGAGTTAAGTCAGACTTATGAGGTTTCTAAGCAACATAACTAGAGACAATAAACAGGGCTTGAGTCACTATAAAATAAATAGCTCTCCTGTCTTCCTAGATTTACCCAGGTCAGCCGAGGCGTGGATTTCATATCTGTGACCCACTCTGGTGATATTAACAACTGCAACAAGCATGATAAAAAGCAGGCTGCAAGCCAGTGAGAAAAATATAATGAATGTTCAGTCACAGCTCTCGGGCCACCACTTCCCTTACATGGTATTCTGTTGAGCTGACATCCTTATTACTCCCGATTCTGAGATTTTAGTAGGGGGATGCTGGAAAACAACTAGCTGAATGGACCACAAATCCCAGAACAATGGCAGCTACCTCTGTACAATGTGGGGTGTTGCCCAGGCCCTGCCTTGCTCATAGAAGTCAGCAGACTCTTTCAAGGTGACCACAGAGGGATGTCAGGAAAGTTCTATTTTTCCTTTAAACTTATTCCCTATTGATATTTCTAGAAGTCCACCATCAGATGGTGATGTTGACAGGAGGTTAAAACACTGTTGGAGGAATACTAGTTTCTTTTTTTTATTATTATTATTTTTTTTACTTTACAATATTGTATTGGTTTTGCCATACATCAACATGCCTCCACCACGGGTGTACATGTGTTCCCAATCCTGAACCCCCCTCCAACCTCCCTCCCCATACCATCCCTCTGGGTCATCCCAGTGCACCAGCCCCAAGCTTCCTGTATCCTGCATCGAACCTGGACGGGCGATTCATGGAATACTAGTTTCAATTTGAGTTTGTTATGTGGAGGAAGTTACATACTAAGTTGTTAATTTCTAAAACTTTAGTGTGAATTCACCTTGGCAATTCAAATGGGTATATCTTTCCTTTTCTCCTTTGCATTTCACTTTTCTTCTTTTCTCAGCTGTTTATAAGGCCTCCTCAGACAACCATTTTGCCTTTTTGCATTTCTTTTTCTTGGGGATGGTCTTGATCACTGCCTCCTGTACAATGTCACGATCCTCCCTCCATAGTTCTTCAGGCACTCTGTCTATCAGATTTAATCCATTGAATCTATTTGTCACTTCCACTGTTTAATCATAAGGGATTTGATTTAGGTCATATCTGAATGATGACACCACCCTTATGGCAGAAAGTGAAGAGGAACTCAAAAGCCTCTTGATGAGTGTGAAAGTGGAGAGTGAAAAAGTTGGCTCAAAGCTCAACATTCAGAAAACGAAGATCATGGCATCCGGTCCCATCACTTCATGGGAAATAGATGGGGAAACAGTGGAAACAGTGTCAGACTTTATTTTTGGGGGCTCCAAAATCACTGAAGATGGTGACTGCAGCCATGAAATTAAAAGACGCTTACTCCTTGGAAGGAAAGTTATGACCAACCTAGATAGCATATTGAAAAGCAGAGACATTACTTTGCCAACAAAGGTTAGTTTAGTCAAGACTATGGTTTTTCCTGTGGTCATGTATGGATGTGAGAGTTGGACTGTGAAGAAGGCTGAGAGCTAAAGAATTGATGCTTTTGAAGTGTGGTGTTGGAGAAGACTCTTGAGAGTCCCTTGGACTGCAAGGAGATCCAACCAGTCCATTCTAAAGGAGATCAGTCCTGGGTGTTCATTGGAAAGACTGGTGCTAAAGCTGAAATTCCAGTACTTTGGCCATCTCATGCGAAGAGTTGACTCATTGGAAAAGACTCTGATGCTGGAAGGGATTAGGGGCAGGAGGAGAAGAGGACAACAGAGGATGAGATGGCTGGATGGCATCACCAACTTGATGGACATGAATTTGAGTGAACTCCGGGAGTTGGTGATGGACAGGGAGGCCTGGTGTGCTGCAATTCATGGGGTTGCAAAGAGTTGGACACGACTGAGTGACTGAACTGAACTGAACAGTCTAGTGGTTTTCCCTACTTTCTTCAATTTCAGTCTGATTTTGGCAATAAGGAGTTCATGATTTGAGCCGCAGTCAGCTCCTGGTCTTGTTTTTGCTGACTGTATAGAGCTTCTCCATCTTTGGCTGCAAAGAATATAATCAATCTGATTTCAGTATTGACCATCCGGTGATATCCATGTGTAGAGTCTATTCTTGTGTTGTTGGAAGAGGGTGTTCGCTATTACCAGTGTGTTCTCTTGTCAAAACTCTGTTAGCCTTTGTCCTGCTGCATGCTGTACTCCAAGGCAAAACTTGCCTGTTACTTCAGGCATTTCGTGACTTCCTACTTTTGCATTCCAGTTGCCTATAATGAAAAGGACATCTTTTTTGAGTGTTAGTTCTAGAAGATCTTGTAGGTCTTCAAGAACCCTTCAACTTCTTCAGCATTACTGGTTGGGTCATAGACTTGGATTACTGTGATGTTGAATGGTTTACCTTGGAAATGAATAGAGATCATTCTGTTGTTTTTGAGATTGTAGCCAAGTACTGCATTTTTAATTCTTTTGTTGACTGTGATGGCTACTCCATTTTTTTTAAGGGATTCTTGCCCACAGTAGTAGATACAATGGTCATCTGAGTTAAATTTACCCATTCCAGTCCATTTTAGTTCACTGACTCCTAAAATGTCGATGTTCACTCTTGCCATCTCTTGATTGACCACTTCCAATTTGCCTTGATATATGGACCTAACATTCCAGGTTCCTATGCAATATTGGTCTTTACAGCATCAGACTTGACCTCCATCACCAGTCTCATCCACAACTGGGTGTTGTTCCTATTTTGGCTCTGTTTCTTCATTCTTACTGGAGTTATTTCTCCACTGATCTCCAGTAGCAATAGTGACTCAAGCCCTGTTTACTGTCTCTGGTTATGTTGCTTAGAAACCTCATAAAACAGCAAGGGGAGATAAGAAAGCCTTCCTCAGAGATCAGTGCCAAGAAACAGAGGAAAACAATAGAATGAGAAAGACTAGAGATCTCTTCAAGAATATTAGAGCTACCAAGGGAACATTTCATGCAAAGGTGGGCACAATTAAGGATAGAAATGGTATGGACCTAACAGAAGCAGAAGACATTAAGAAGAGGTGGCAAGAATACACAGAAGAACTATACAAAAAAGATTTTCATGACACAGATAATCATGATGGTGTGATCACTCACTTAGAGTGATCCTGGAATGTGAAGTCAAGTGGGCCTTAGGAAGCATTACTATGAACAAAGCTAGTGGAGGTGATGGAATTCCAGTTGAGCTATTTCAAATCCTAAAAGATGATGCTGTGAAAGTGCTGCACTCAATATGCCAGCAAATTTGGAAAACTCAGCAGTGGCCACATGACTGGAAATGGTCAGTTTTCATTCCAACCTCAAAGAAAGGCAATGCCAAAGAATGTTCAAACTACTGCACAATTGCATTCATCTCACATGCTAGCAAAGTAATGTTCAAAATTCTCCAAGCCAGGCTTCAACAGAAGTGAACTGTGAACTTCCAGATGTTCACAAGCTGGATTTAGAAAAGACAGAGGAACCAGAGATCAAATTCCCAACATCAGTTGGATCATTGAAAAAGCAAGAGAGTTCCAGAAAAACATCTACTTCTGCTTTATTGACTATGCCAAAGCCCATGACTTCCATGACAAACTGTGGGAAATTCTTCAAGAGATGGAAATACCAGGGGGAGGAGCCAAGATGGCGGAGGAGTAGGACGGGGAGAACACTTTCTCCCCCACAAATTCATCAAAAGAGCATTTAAACATCGAGTAAATTCCACAAAACAACTTCCGAATGCCGGCAGAGGACATCAGGCACCCAGAAAAGCAGCCCAACTCTTCAAAAGGAGGTAGGAAAAAATATAAAGACAAAAAAAGAGACAAAAGAGGGAGGGACGGAGTTCCGTCCCGGGAAGGGAGTCTTAAAAAGAGAGAAGTTTCCAAACACCAGGAAACCCTCTCACTGCCGAATCTGTGCCGAGCTTTGGAAGCACAGAGGGCAACATAAAAGGGAGGGGAAAAAAAAAAAAAAAAAAAATAAACAATTAAAAATCGCGGATTGTGAGCCCTACGGGAACTCCCCCAGCGGAGAAGCAGCGCAGACGCCTGCACACGGCATTAGCAAGCGGGGGCTGGGCAGGGAAGTGCGGCGCGGGCTGTGTCCCTTAGAGTAAGAATCGGGCCGAATGTCCTGAGCGCTATCTGAGCGAAATAATTTGGGCTAGCAAACCAGACTGTGGGATATCTACCACGCGAAAGCCAGCCCTAACCTAAGACACCGCCAGGCCCGCGCACAGAACAAAGGACTGAACAGAGATAGCCGGCTGCAGACCTCCCCCTCCGGTGACAGGCAACCAGAGCCGGAAGGGGGCAATCGCAGCCCCAGAGAGACACTATCTATAAAACTGTAAGCAGGCTTCTTTGCTAACTAAAACTTCTTGGGGGTCTGGACGGTCAACATCTGCCTGAGAAGGTGCGCCGGTTTTACACCCAGATAACCGAGTGGCGGGGAGGCGATAAGTCGCAGCATTGGCGCCCGCCAAGCACCTCATCGCCTGAGCTGCTCGACCTGGGAAGAACACAAAACGCAGGCCCAACCGAGTCTGCGCCTCTGAGGACTACCCGAGTGCCTGAACCTGAGCGGCTTGGACCTGGGAGCTCAGTCCAGGGCCAGCCTCTGATTGTTCCCGGCGGAACAACCTAGAGCCCAAGCAGTGTGGGCAGGGAGGTTACACGCGCCGTGAGCGGGGGCAGACCCAGTGTGGCCGAGGCACTTCGAGCGCACGCCAGTGTTATCTGTTTGCAGCATCCCTCCCTCCCTCCCCACAGCGCGGCTGAACAAGTGAGCCTAAATTAAAAAAAAAAAAAAAAAAAAAAATAGGGTCCTCCACCGTCCCCTTTGTGTCAGGGCGGGAACCAGACACTGAAGAGACCAGCAAACAGAAGAAGCTCTAACAGAGGGAAACGCCTTGGAAGCTACAGGCCATAGATTAAAACCCTGTGGTTACTACGGATTACATAGGAAGGGGCCTATAGATCTTGAGAAATATAAGTCGGACTAAGGAACTGCCAAAAATGAACTGAACCCACAATACTCACAACAAAACCAGAGAAAGACCTAGATATATTTTACTATTTTTACGATCAATCTTTCTTTCTTTCTTTTTTTTTTTAATTAAAAAAAAAATTTTTTTAAGTCCTCTATTGTCCTTTAATTTTCACTTTTATAACTATTACTTTGCAAAAAAAAAAAAAAAAGACCCTATTTTTTTTTTTTTCTTCTTCAGCAAACTTCATATATATATTTTATAATTTTTTGACCGTGGTTTTTTTTTTTTTTTTTCTTTTTTCTTTTTCTTCTTTTCTTTAACATTGCATTTTGAAATTCCAAACTCTACTCTAGATTTTTAATTTTAGCCTTTTGATATATGTTATCAATTTTGTACCTATAGTTTTTTTCATAATTGCTGTGACTTTTTTTTTTTTCCTCTGTTTCTTTCTCTTCTTCTTTTATATAACATCGTATATCTGCAATTCCAAACTCTACTCAAGATTTTTAATTTATGCTTTTTGGTATTTGATATCAATTTTGTACCTGTATTTTCTTTATAATTTTTGCGACATTGTTTTTGTTGGTTTGTTTGTTTTCTCTCTTTATTTTTCTTCTTCTTCTTTTTTTTTTTTTTTTTTTTTTTTTTTTTTTAACGTTGTATTTTTGAAATTCCAAACTCTACTCTGGATTTTTAATTTTTGCTGTTTGGTATTAGTTATCAATTTTGTACCTGTAGTTTCTTTATTACTTTCACGACCTTGTTTGTTTTTCTTTGTTCGTTTTTTCTCTCTTTCTTTTCCTTCTCCTTTTCATTAACATCGCATTTTTGAAATTCCAAACTCTACTCTAATTTCTAATTTTTGTTTTTATGTATTTGTTACCAATTTTGTACCTTTAAGAACCCAATCTTCAGGACCCATTTTTCACTAGTGTACGAGATTACTGGCTTGACTGCTCTCTCCCCCTTTGGACTCTCCATTTTCTCCACCAGGTCACCTGTATCTCCTCCCTAACCCCTCTCTACTCTACCCAACTCTGTGAATTTCTGTGTGTTCCAGACGGTGGAGAACACTTAAGGAACTGATTACTGGCTGGATCTGTCTCCCGCCTTTTCATTTCCCCCTTTTATCCTTCTGGCCACCTCTGTCTCCTGCCTCCTTCTTCTCTTCCCTGTATAACTCCGTGAACATCTCTGAGTGGTCCAGTTGTGGAGTGCACATAAGGAAGTGACTACTGGCTAGCCCACTCTCTCCACTATTGATTCCACCTCATCTCATTTGGGTCACCTCTAACTCCCTCCTCCCTCTTCTCTTCTCCATGTAACGCTGTGAACCTCTCTGAGTGACCCTCACAGTAGAGAAACTTTTCATCTTTAACGTAGATGTTTTATCAGTGGTGCTGTATAGAAGGAGAAGTTTTGAAACTACTGTAAAATTAAGACCGATAACTGGAAGTAGGAGGCTTAAGTCCAATCCCTGACTCCAGGGAACTCCTGACTCCAAGGAACATTAATTGACAGGAGCTCATCAAACGCCTCCATACCGACACTGAAACCAAGCACCACACAAGGGCCAACAAGTTCCAGGGAAAGACATAACAAGCAAATTCTCCAGCAACAAAGGAACACAGCCCTGAGCTTCAAGATACAGGCTGCCCAAAGTCACCCCAAAACCATAGACATCTCATAACTCATTACTGGACATTTCATTACACTCCAGAGAGAAGAAATACAGCTCCATCCACCAGAACATCGACACAAGCTTCCCTAACCAGGAAACCTTGACAAGCCACCTGTACAAACCCACACACAGCGAGGAAACGCCACAATAAAGAGAACTCCACAAACTGCCAGAATACAGAAAGGACACCCCAAACTCAGCAATTTAAACAAGATGAAGAGACAGAGGAATAGCCAGCAGATAAAGGAACAGGATAAATGCCCACCAAACCAAACCAAAGAGGAAGAGATAGGGAATCTACCTGATAAAGAATTCCGAATAATGATAGTGAAATTGATCCAAAATCTTGAAATTAAAATGGAATCACAGATAAATAGCCTGGAGGCAAGGATTGAGAAGATGCAAGAAAGGTTTAACAAGGACTTAGAAGAAATAAAAAAGAGTCAATATATAATGAATAATGCAATAAGTGAAATTAAAAACACTCTGGAGGCAACAAATAGTAGAATAACAGAGGCAGAAGATAGGATTAGTGAATTAGAAGATAGAATGGTAGAAATAAATGAATCAGAGAGGATAAAAGAAAAACGAATTAAAAGAAATGAGGACAATCTCAGAGACCTCCAGGACAATATTAAACGCTACAACATTCGAATCATAGGGGTCCCAGAAGAAGAAGACAAAAAGAAAGACCATGAGAAAATACTTGAGGAGATAATAGTTGAAAACTTCCCTAAAATGGGGAAGGAAATAATCACCCAAGTCCAAGAAACCCAGAGAGTCCCAAATAGGATAACCCAAGGCGAAACACCCCAAGACACATAGTAATCAAATTAACAAAGATCAAACACAAAGAACAAATATTAAAAGCAGCAAGGGAAAAACAACAAATAACACACAAGGGAATTCCCATAAGGATAACAGCTGATCTTTCAATAGAAACTCTTCAAGCCAGGAGGGAATGGCAAGACATACTTAAAATGATGAAAGAAAATAATCTACAGCCCAGATTATTGTACCCAGCAAGGATCTCATTCAAGTATGAAGGAGAAATCAAAAGCTTTTCAGACAAGCAAAAGCTGAGAGAATTCTGCACCACCAAACCAGCTCTCCAACAAATACTAAAGGATATTCTCTAGACAGGAAACACAAAAATTGTGTATAAATTCGAACCCAAAACAATAAAGTAAATGGCAACGGGGTCATACTTATCAGTAATTACCTTAAACGTAAATGGGTTGAATGCCCCAACCAAAAGACAAAGACTGGCTGAATGGATACAAAAACAAGACCCCTGCATATGTTGTCTACAAGAGACCCACCTCAAAACAGGGGACACATACAGACTGAAAGTGAAGGGCTGGAAAAAGATTTTCCATGCGAATAGGGACCAAAAGAAAGCAGGAGTAGCAATACTCATATCAGATAAAATAGACTTTAAAACAAAGACTGTGAAAAGAGACAAAGATGGTCACTACATAATGATCAAAGGATCAATCCAAGAAGAAGATATAACAATTATAAATATATATGCACCCAACACGGGAGCACCGCAGTATGTAAGACAAATGCTAACAAGTATGAAAGAAGAAATTAACAATAACACAATAATAGTGGGAGACTTTAATACCCCACTCACACCTATGGATAGATCAACTAAACAGAAAATTAACAAGGAAACACAAACTTTAAACGATACAATAGACCAGTTAGACCTAATTGATATCTATAGGACATTTCATCCCAAAACAATGAATTTCACCTTCTTCTCAAGCGCACATGGAACCTTCTCCAGGATAGATCACATCCTGGGCCATAAAGCTAGCCTTGGTAAATTCAAAAAAATAGAAATCATTCCAAGCATCTTTTCTGACCACAATGCAGTAAGATTAGATCTCAATTACAGGAGAAAAACTATTAAAAAATCCAACATATGGAGGCTGAACAACACGCTGCTGAATAACCAACAAATCACAGAAGAAATCAAAAAAGAAATCAAAATTTGCATAGAAACGAATGAAAATGAAAACACAACAACCCAAAACCTGTGGGACACGGTAAAAGCAGTCCTAAGGGGAAAGTTCATAGCAATACAGGCACACCTCAAGAAACAAGAAAAAAGTCAAATAAATAACCTAACTCTACACCTAAAGCAACTAGAAAAGGAAGAGATGAAGAACCCCAGGGTTAGTAGAAGGAAAGAAATCTTAAAAATTAGAGCAGAAATAAATGCAAAAGAAACAAAAGAGACCATAGCAAAAATCAACAAAACCAAAAGCTGGTTCTTTGAAAGGATAAATAAAATTGACAAACCATTAGCCAGACTCATCAAGAAACAAAGGGAGAAAAATCAAATCAATAAAATTAGAAATGAAAATGGAGAGATCACAACAGACAACACAGAAATACAAAGGATCATAAGAGACTACTATCAACAATTATATGCCAATAAAATGGACAACGTGGAAGAAATGGACAAATTCTTAGAAAAGTACAACTTTCCAAAACTCAATCAGGAAGAAATAGAAAATCTTAACAGACCCATCACAAGCACGGAAATTGAAACTGTAATCAAAAATCTTCCAGCAAACAAAAGCCCAGGTCCAGACGGCTTCACAGCTGAATTCTACCAAAAATTTAGAGAAGAGCTAACACCTATCCTGCTCAAACTCTTCCAGAAAATTGCAGAGGATGGTAAACTTCCAAACTCATTCTATGAGGCCACCATCACCCTAATACCAAAACCTGACAAAGATCCCACAAAAAAAAGAAACTACAGGCCAATATCACTGATGAACATAGATGCAAAAATCCTTAACAAAATTCTAGCAATCAGAATCCAACAACACATTAAAAAGATCATACACCATGACCAAGTGGGCTTTATCCCAGGGATGCAAGGATTCTTCAATATCCGCAAATCAATCAATGTAATACACCACATTAACAAATTGAAAAATAAAAACCATATGATTATCTCAATAGATGCAGAGAAAGCCTTTGACAAAATTCAACATCCATTTATGATCAAAACTCTCCAGAAAGCAGGAATAGAAGGAACCTACCTCAACATAATCAAAGCTATATATGACAAACCCACAGCAAACATTATCCTCAATGGTGAAAAACTGAAAGCATTTCCTCTAAAGTCAGGAACAAGACAAGGGTGCCCACTTTCACCATTACTATTCAACATAGTTTTGGAAGTTTTGGCCACAGCAATCAGAGCAGAAAAAGAAATAAAAGGAATCCAAATTGGAAAAGAAGAAGTAAAGCTCTCACTGTTTGCAGATGACATGATCCTCTACATAGAAAACCCTAAAGACTCCACCAGAAAATTACTAGAACTAATCAATGACTATAGTAAAGTTGCAGGATATAAAATCAACACACAGAAATCCCTTGCATTCCTATACACTAATAATGAGAAAACAGAAAGAGAAATTAAGGAAACAATTCCATTCACCATTGCAACGGAAAGAATAAAATACTTAGGAATATATCTACCTAAAGAATCTAAAGACCTATATATAGAAAACTATAAAACACTGGTGAAAGAAATCAAAGAGGACACTAACAGATGGAGAAATATACCATGTTCATGGATTGGAAGAATCAATGTAGTGAAAATGAGTATACTACCCAAAGCAATCTATAGATTCAATGCAATCCCTATCAAACTACCAACAGCATTCTTCACAGAGCTAGAACAAATAATTTCACAATTTGTATGGAAAAACAAAAAACCTCGAATAGCCAAAGCGATCTTGAGAAAGAAGAATGGAACTGGAGGAATCAACCTACCTGACTTCAGGCTCTACTACAAAACCACAGTTATCAAGACAGTATGGTACTGGCACAAAGACAGAAATATAGATCAATGGAACAAAATAGAAAGCCCAGAGATAAATCCACGCACATATGGACACCTTATCTTCGACAAAGGAGGCAAGAATATACAATGGATTAAAGACAATCTCTTTAACAAGTGGTGCTGGGAACTCTGGTCAACCACTTGTAAAAGAATGAAACTAGAACACTTTCTAACACCATACACAAAAATAAACTCAAAATGGATTAAAGATCTAAACGTAAGACCAGAAACTATAAAACTCCTAGAGGAGAACATAGGCAAAACACTCTCTGACATACATCACAGCAGGATCCTCTATGACCCACCTCCCAGAATATTGGAAATAAAAGCAAAAATAAACAAATGGGACCTAATTAACCTTAAAAGCTTCTGCACATCAAAGGAAACTATTAGCAAGGTGAAAAGACAGCCTTCAGAATGGGAGAAGATAATAGCAAATGAAGCAACTGACAAACAACTAATCTCGAGAATATACAAGCAACTCCTACAGCTCAACTCCAGAAAAATAAATGACCCAATCAAAAAATGGGCCAAAGAACTAAATAGACATTTCTCCAAAGAAGACATAAAGATGGCTAACAAACACATGAAAAGATGCTCAACATCACTCATTATCAGAGAAATGCAAATCAAAACCACTATGAGGTACCATTTCACACCAGTCAGAATGGCTGCAATCCAAAAGTCTACAAGTAATAAATGCTGGAGAGGGTGTGGAGAAAAGGGAACCCTCTTACACTGTTGGTGGGAATGCAAACTAGTGCAGCCACTATGGAGAACAGTGTGGAGATTCCTTAAAAAACTGGAAATAGACATGCCTTATGATCCAGCAATCCCACTGCTGGGCATACACACTGAGAAAACCAGAAGGGAAAGAGACACGAGTACCCCAATGTTCATCGCAGCACTGTTTATAATAGCCAGGACATGGAAGCAACCTAGATGTCCATCAGCAGATGAATGGATAAGAAAGCTGTGGTACATATACACAATGGAGTATTATTCAGCCATTAAAAAGAATACATTTGAATCAGTTCTAATGAGGTGGATGAAACTGGAGCCTATTATACAGAGTGAAGTAAGCCAGAAAGAAAAACACCAATACAGTATACTAACGCATATATATGGAATTTAGAAAGATGGTAACAATAACCCTGTAACGAGACAGCAAAAGAGACACTGATGTATAGAACAGTCTTATGGACTCTATGGGAGAGGGAGAGGGTGGGAAGATTTGGGAGAATGGCATTGAAACATGTAAATATCATGTATGAAATGAGTTGCCAGTCCAGGTTCGATGCACGATACTGGATGCTTGGGGCTGGTGCACTGGGACGACCCAGAGGGATGGAATGGGGAGGGAGGAGGGAGGAGGGTTCAGGATGGGGAACACATGTATACCTGTGGCGGATTCATTTTGATATTTGGCAAATCTAATACAGTTATGTAAAGTTTAAAAATAAAATAAAATAAAAAAAAAAAAAAAAAAAAAAAAAAAAAAAGAGATGGAAATACCAGACTACCTATCCTGCCTCCTGAGAAATCTGTATGTAGGTGAAGAAGCAATAGTTAAAACTGGACATGGAACAATAGACTGGTTCCAAATCAGGAAAGGAGTACATCAAGGCTGTATACTGTTACCCTGTTTATTTAACTTATATGCAGAGTACATCATGTGAAATATTGGACTGGATGAAGCACAAGCTGGCATCAAGATTGCCGAGAGAAATATCAATAACCTCAGATATGCAGATGACACCACCCTGACAGCAGAAAGTGAAGAACTAAAAGCCTCTTGATGAATGTGAAAGAGGAGAGCAAAAAAGCTGGCTTAAAACTCAACATTCAGAAAATGAAGATCACAGTATCTGGTCCCATCACTTCATGGCTAATGGATGGGGAAACAATGGAAACCACGACAGACCTTGTTTTGAGGGGCTCCAAAATCACTGCAGATGGTGACTGCAGCCACGAAATTAAAAGATGTTTGCTCCTTGGAAGTAAAGTTATGACCAACCTAGACAGCTTATTAAAAAGCAGAGACATTACTTTGCCAACAAAGGTGTGTCTAGTCAAGGCTATGGTTTTTCCTGTAGTCATGTATGGACCTGAGAGTTGGACTATAAAGAAAGGTGAATGCCAAGGAATTGATGCTTTTGAACTGTGGTGTTGGAGAAGACTCTTGAAAGTCCCTTGGACAGCAAGGAGATCCAACCAGTCCATCCTAAAGGAAATCAGTCCTGAATATTCATGGAAGGACTGATGCTGAAGCTGAAACTCCATTACTTTGGCCACCCATTGTGAAGGACTGACTCATTTGCAAAGACCCTGATGCTGGGAAAGATTGAAGGCAGAAGAGAAGGGAATGACAGAGGATGAGATGGTTGGATGGCATCACTGACTCAATGGACATGAGTTTGAGTAAACTCCGGGAGTTGGAGATGGACAGGGAAGCCTGGGGTACTGCAGTCCATGGGGTCGCAAAGATGGGACATGACTGAGCAACTGAACTGAACTGAACCTTGGCAAACCCTATCCCATAGGATAACTAGCCAAGAGCAGGATCCCTAAGAAAGGGGGAGGAAAACATTTATTTTGAGTGGCTGGGGCATGGGAATGGTTGAGGGTAATGAGGTGCAGGGCTAAGGAATGACAGCCCTGAGGAAGGAAGCCCCAGGGAAATCAGGAGATGGGTGCTGTTCAGTCTAAGTCACTTCAGTAGTGTCTGACTCTTTGCGATCCTATGGACTGTAGCCCACCAGGCTCCTCTGTCCATGGGATTATCCAGGCAAGAATACTGGAGTGGATTATCATGCCCTCCTCCAGGGGATCTTCCCGACCCAGGGATCGAACCCATGTCTCTTATGTCTTCTGCATTGAAAAGTGGGTTCTTTAACACTAGTGCCACCTGGGAAGTCCCAGAAGATGAGTACCAACCAGATAAGGGAAGTGGTGCCGGTTGAGCAGAAAGGAGGACATCAGTGATTGCCTCTACTTTTCTCAGTCTCCGTGTAAAGTTAGCAGAGCTCACTGCAAAGGCCCAGAAGAGCACCACGCCCACCTGTGTCAGGGATGGACAGTTGGCAGCTTTGCTCTGTCTTTCAGCACCTGGCCCCACCTCAACATCAGTGCTGGCCTCAGTACTGTTCAGGGGCTCAGATTAAACACACACACAGAGACTCACAAAGCAATGACCACGAGAAAAAGTGAAATAGAAATAACAATGATCCCAACTTAAGTCTTATTGTAAACTAGAAGCTACCTCGTATACCAGGCAGCAGATGTGCCAACAGACGTTGATTGATTCCAGAACCAAAGTATGCATTGTCCTTTTTCACTAAAATCAATGCGTGGCCCTCCTTGGGACTCCCTTCTGATCACAACTTGAGGAACTTCCTCTTTGATCTTGTTCTACAAAGTGAAGGGCTGCCACATGGAGAGAACAGAGAGGCCTGGGACACTGGAAAACACCAGTTAAATGGAGCTCAAGGAATTAGAATTCTCAAGGAATTATCCAAAAAGTTGGATAATTTTTTTGGTAGTTTTAAAAGAAACTACAAAGGAACCTTGATACACGGATTTGAACATTTCAAAAAATGTTCCCAGGGCGAGTAAATATCTGGTGTGAACGAGTAGATGACTGTGCAACAGGATTTCTGTGGAGTTGAAGCCATGAGCCCCATTCTCCCTCAAGACTCCTCTCCAGGCGGTGTTCCTGGCTCTGCAGAGACACTGAGGCAGCAACAGAGCCAGGCCAGTCCCGTGAGTGCCCTGGGACATGACTCAGAGGCCACGTGAGATTTAGAATTATTGTTAATTCTATGAAATTCCTTGACATATTACATAGCATATATAATATTAAATTCCTTAAAATGAAAAGGAATTTTAAAAAGTCATCATGCTCTGCTTACTGAGGAAGGAAAATGGCTCACTGGGTCTAATGATTTTATAAAGTATTCTCCAGCTTTTTATATAAAGTCATGAGAGACAGAGAGGGAGAGAGAAAGAATTCACTATCATTTCTTTTTTTTTTTTTTTTTTTTAACAAATCAGTTCTTTAAAAAAATTTTTTTTTATTTATTTAGTTAGTTTTGGCTGTGCTGTGTCTCTTCATTCTGAAACAGGGCTTTTCTCTAGTTGCGGCGAGCAGGGGCTACTCTCTAGTTGAGGTGTGTGGGCTTCTCACTGCGGTGGCCTCTCCTGTCGCAAAGCACAGGCTGTAGGGCTTCAGTAGTTGCGGTTTGTGGTACAGGGGCTTACTTGCTCCGTGGCATGTGGAATCCTCCAGGACCAGGGACTGAACCCATATCTTCTGAATTGAAAATCAGATTCTTTATCACTGAGCCACAAGGGAAGCCTCCGCTAGTATTTTCTAAAACCTCCTTCAGTTAACCCTGAAGTAACCATGATATTCTATTCTCCAATATTCTATTGGAGAATTCTCCAATATTCTATTCTCCAAACACTTCAGCTAATTGTGGTTTTACTGTACAAATCAAACACAATTTCTTTTGTTCAACTTAGCCTGGCTGCCTCACATGCAGGATGTATTCATTTCTAGAACACTAGGAAGTCTCAGGAGACTACGTGGGCAGGCTGCAGAGAGAAAATTGGTGGTGTTGAATTTCGATGTTACTAAATTTTCTGAGTTATTTAATCTCATCTCTGAAATAGGCAAATCATCACTCTCTTTGGATGACTCATACAGGAAATCAAACCACTTTGCTTCAGCTCAGTTTGTATTTTCCTCAATTTAATTATCTTAGTCACATGGAGTCCTACTCCCAGACCAGTCTCTGTTGTGTGTGTTAGTTGTTCAGTCGTGTCTGATTCTTTGCAACCCCATGGACTGTAGCTTGCCAGACTCCTCTGTCCATGGGATTCTCCAGGCAAGAATACTAGAGTGGGTAGCCATTCCCTTCTCTGGGGGATCCTCCTGACCCAGGGATCAAACCCACGTCTCCAGCATTGCAGGCGGATTCTTTACCATCTGAGCCACCAGGGAAGCCCAGCCTCTGTCGTAGTATTTGATTAACATGATCATTGACAAAAAGGGTCCCGGATGTGCTGCAGAGTTTTCTGTTAGATTCCAGGTTTCTCGGAGGACACAGATGGGTTTGAACCAAGTATTTGGGGTTGATTTCCATTTCTTTTTATTTTGAAAACTTTGTACATTTATTTATACATACTTAAAGTTTATTAGGGAAGTAGGAAGAGGACCTCCAGATACTGGCAGAAATTATGGTAGCTTAATTAGGTGAAATATTTATTTATGCTTCACCCCCTGAATTGTTTCTCTCCCACATTTGATGTTACTAAGACCTACTGGAAGTCCAGCCTAGGAATCTTTGAATCTTTTTATTGTAGAAAGCACAAACACCAAAACATTTTCCTATTTTTCACAAAACTTCAAGTCCATTAATAAGATGATACTGGGTGTCCAGAAAGAAAGAGAGAAGAGAGAGAATGTTCTTGAGAGAGCATGGGGAGACTACTGGGGATTGGGAAGGAGCAGGAAAGAGTCCTGGGGACTGGCAAGGATGAAGGACTGGTTATCCTGCACATTCCTCTCTGCCCATCTGTGGTGGAGTTGCAAGGGGACTGGTTGTGACTTCCAAAAATGGGTACAGGGGAAGCAGCCTCAACTGGGTATGGCTGTGCACCCAGGGGAGGCAGGCCCCAGAGGGAAGACCAAGATTTAAGGCCCTACATGTGGCCCAGCAATCCCACTATTGGGCATATACCCTACAGGAAACTGTAATTCAAAAAGACACATGCACCCCAATGCTCATTGAAACACTATTTACAATAGCCAGGACATGGAAGCAACCTAAATGTCCATCAACAGATGGATGGATAAAGAAGATGTGGTACATATAAACGATGGAGTATTATTCAGCCATAAAAAGGAACGAAATTAAGTCATTTGTAGAGACATGGATGGACCTAGAGACTGTTATAGAGTGGAGTAAGTCAGAAAAACAAATATCAAGTATTAAATCATGTATGTGGAATCTAGAAAAATGGTATAGATGAAACTATTTGCAGGGCAGGAATAGAGATGCAGTCATAGAGAATGAATGTGTGGACATGTTGGGGGAGGGGAGACGGAGGGTGGGATGAATTGGGAGATTGGGATTGACATATATACCCTACCTTGTGTGAAATAGATGACTAGCGGGAACCTGCTGTATAGCGCACACTATACACTCTGCACTCACCTCGGTGCTCTGTGATGACCAAGAGTGGTAGGATGTGGGAGGCGGAAGGGTGGTTCAAGAGGGAGGGGATATATACATATGTATAACTGATTCACTTCATTGTAGAGCGGAAACCAACACAACACGGTAAAGCAACTGAACCCCAGTTTAAAAAAGTAAAAAAAAATTTAAAGACTTTGCATTGTTGACACAGGTTGTGGAGAAGGTGAAGAGCGAAGGGATCTCCCTGCTAGTCCCCCTTTCATTCCTGGGCCCTGGCTCTTATCACCTCCCTCAGCCCTTCTCTGTGGAGAGCCTTCTACTTATAGGGATCTTCTTCTGCCTTAATGGCCAGCTCAAGTCTTATCTCCTCTGCTAAGTCTGTTCCGTCCACTTATTCTGCTCCTCCTCAGAACTGCTCCCACACTTATAGATTGCCCCACAGAGAAGCGTCTGATGATCAATGCTTCAATCAGTGACTGAAACATTGATTCAATGATCAATCAGTCCTAAAGTCTTCTCTCATTCCTTCATTGAACAGGTACTGAACTCCTGGTATGCGTGTCTGTTCTAGGTACTAGGGAGACCACTGTGTCCACCAGGATCAGGACCCTGCCTTCATGGTACTCCCATTCCAGCGGGGAAGAGACAGAATGACCATTCCTGCTCTTGAGTGTGCGTCAGGCTCTTGCCTCGATCTAATGAAAAGTCACAAGGAGAAAAGAGTTACAGACACTCAGGTGAGCACAGTTCTCAGACCACTCTTGAAGACGTGGTACATTGCAAGCCCTTCAGAACACACTGGAATATCTGGGCGTTCTTGGTAATTAATTAAGGAAGATGGTCCACAGATGTCAAGTAGGATCTATAAGCCCTGAATCTCAGGCACAGTGAGATCTCAGACATATTTTTTTTTTCTGTCTTAAAATCTGTATTTTCTGATTGTCATTAAAGACATATGCATGTAAATATTGACTTTTGATATGTTTCTGGTGACCTCAGAGTTGAGTTTAGAATTCTCCTACAACTCAGTAAAAAGGCTGGTAGCATTTCCAAGGTGCTCATAGAGCAGACACCTCACAAAGAGTGTCTTTATTTCTCCAACCTGAATGTATCTAGTGGCTAAAGGACTTTTTTTTTTCACTCAGGAGTCAGGAGTTGGCATATCCATTATGGTTAAATATTTTCTCAGGCCTTAGTAAGATACTGGTTTGAAAATTTGGCTTTCCTGCCAATAGAAAAAGAAAACATAGAAGTAAATTAAGAGTGGGTGGTCTTTTTCCAAATTACTTGCATTGTCAAAAAAAAAATTCCCCACAATATTGAAAGCCAAACATGTCCCTGGAGAGGGTCTTGGATCCACAAGGAATAGTGAAGAGAGAGCAGCAAATTGATGGTTCCCAAGAAAAGCAATTATCTTACATTCTGTATTAGAATCACTAGTTCAGACCACTACTTAGGAACCAGTGTTCCTGCTGATTATCATTTTGTGAGGCAGAGACATCAACTGTGGAATTGGGAATTGTCTTACTCATTTTCTTACAATGATGTGCCAATAGTAAAGAAAAGTCTGGAAGAAGCAGGGTATTTGGAAAGAGATATTTGTAATCATTTACATGGAAACAAAAATTAGGGGTCTCAAATAGACCCCTGAGGGATACCAGATGTTACCAGCAATTGAGAGGAAACCTGGCTGGCTGTGTATGTGAAATAGATCTCTCCTTGTCAATGCCATTCTTGGCAACTGAGGATTCAGAAAGGAAAATTAGGGCTTTCAGAGCTTTGCCTACAAGTTGGCATGCAGTATTTTGTTTTAAAAAAGGGAGAGGGAACTAAAATATAAAAAAAAACTCTCTTTTCCACTGTGCCAGCATTTTCTATGGCAGAAAGTTTCCTACTAAGGAAATAAAGCTAAGATGGACATCCCATTCCAAAAAAAGAAAAAATAACTGCATAAGTCTAACTGCAAAAAAAAAAAAAAAAAAAAGGTTTCTATCCTTTCTTGAAAAGCTGAACCCAAATAAACTGCATCTTTCAGTCATTGTCAGATACCAGATGAAAAGATCATAGTAGAATGGCAAGGATGATTGTTTGATGCCAATTTTATTCCAACTTTACAAAATATGTGATGTTTTACAACCACATTTGGGGATCTTCATGCTTCCTTTGACTCTATGTAAATGAAACCATATTAGAGAATTCATGGGACCCTCATTTTTAGAGGGTCATATGTTTTTAGGTTTTCTCTGTGACATGAACATTTGACTTGAAGGAGTACACTTTTCATAATTTTGTTTCTCCAATTATATATATTAAAATAAATCTATTAAAATGTATATTAAATTAAGATTTATATTAATAAATTAAGGTTTTATTAATGAATAAATTAAATTAATATTTATATTATAAATATATATTTATTATAAATATAATTATATATAATATATATAAAATAATATATATTTATAAACATATATAAATATATATTTATTAATATAAATAGTAATTTAATTTATTCATTAATAAAAACCTTAATTTATTAATATAAATCTTAATTTAATATACATTTTAATAGATTTAAGATAATCTATTTTATATAATATAACATTATTATATACTATAAAAATAGATTCAGTTGAGTTCAGTTCAGTCTCTCAGTCGTGTCTGACTCTTTGCGACTCCATGAATCACAGCACACCAGGCCTCCCTATCCATCACCAACTCCTGGAGTTCACTCAAACTCATGTCCATCGAGTCCGTGATGTCATCCAGCCATCTCATCCTCTGTCGTCCCCTTCTCCTCCTGCCCCCAATTCCTCCCAGCATCAGGGTCTTTTCCAATGAGTCAACTCTTTGCATGAGGTGGCCAAAGTATTGGAGTTTCAGCTTTAGCATCAGTCCTTCCAATGGACACCCAGGCCTGATCACCTTTAGGATGGACTGGTTAGATCTCCTTGCAGTCCAAGGGACTCTCAAGAGTCTTCTCCAACACCACAGTTCAAAAGCATCAATTCTTCGGTGCTCAGCTTTCTTCGCAGTTCAAATTTCACATCCACACATGACCACTGGAAAAACAATAGCCTTGACTAGATGGACCTTTGTTGGCAAAGTAATGTCTCTGGTTTTTTTTTGGTTTGTTTGTTTTATATTTTATTTTATTATTATTATTATTTTTTAAATTTTATTTTATTTTTAAACTTTACATAATTGTATTAGTTTTGCCAAATATCAAAATGAATGCTATCTGGGTTGGTCATAACTTTCCTTCCAAGGAGTAAGCGTCTTTTAATGTCATGGCTGCAATCACCATCTGCAGTGATATTGGAGCCCCCCAAAATAAAATCTGACACTGTTTCCACTGTTTCCCCATCTATTTCCCATGAAGTGATGGGACCAGATGTCATGATCTTTGTTTTCTGAATGTTGAGCTTTGTGCCAACTTTTTCACTCTCCACTTTCACTTTCATCAAGAGGCTTTTTAGTTCCTCTTCACTTTCTGCCATAAGGGTGGTGTCATCTGCATATCTGAGGTTATTGATATTTCTCCCAGCAATCTTGATTCCAGCTTGTATTTCTTCCAGTCCAGCGTTTCTCATGATGTACTATGCATATAAGTTAAATAAGCAGGGTGACAATATACAGCCTTGACATACTCCTTTTCCTATTTGGAACCAGTCTGTTCTGACTGTTGCTTCCTGACCTGCATATAGGTTTCTCAAGAGGCAGGTCAGGTGGTCTGGTATTCCCATCTCTTTCAGAATTTTCCACAGTTTATTGTGATCCACACAGTCAAAGGCTTTGTGGCCGAGAGGAGCTACCCCATGTCCAAGGAGCAGCAGCTGTGCGGGCACAGGAGGGCCAAGAGGAGCTACTCCACGTTCAAGGTCAGGAGGGGCGGCCGTGAGGAGATACCCCTCGTCCAAGGTAAGGAGTAGCGGCTGCGCTTTGCTGGAGCAGCTGTGAAGAGATACCCCAGGTCCAAGGTAAGAGAAACCCAAGTAAGACAGTAGGTATTGCAAGAGGGCATCAGAGGGCAGACACACTGAAACCATAATCACAGAAAACTAGTTAATCTGATCACACAGACCACAGCCTTGTCTAACTCAATGAAACTTAAGCCATGCCATGTGGGGCCACCCGAGACGGATGGGTCATGGTGGAGAGGTCTGACAGAATGTGGTCCACTGGAGAAGGGAATGGCAAACCACTTCAGTATTCTTGCCTTGAGAACCCCATGAACAGTATGAAAAGGCAAAATGATAGGATACTAAAAGGGGAATTCCCCGAGTCAGTAAGTGCCCAATATGCTACTGGAGATCAGTGGAGAAATAACTCCAGAAAAGAATGAAGGGATGGAGCCAAACCAAAAACAATAGCCAGTTGTGGATGTGACTGGTGATAGAAGCAAGGTCCAATGCTGTAAAGAGAAATATTGCATAGGAACCTGGAATGTCAGGTCCATGAATCAAGGCAAATTGGAAGTGGTCAAACAAGAGATGGCAAGAGTAAATGTCGACATTCTGGGAATCAGTGAACTAAAATGGACTGGAATGAGTGAATTTAACTCAGATGACCATTATATCTACTACTGTAGGCAGGAATCCCTTAGAAGAAATGGAGTAGCCATCATGGTTAATAAAAGAGTCCGAAATGCAGTACTTGGATGCAATCTCAAAAAC
Organism: Bubalus bubalis; assembly: GCF_019923935.1. NCBI lineage: Eukaryota > Metazoa > Chordata > Mammalia > Artiodactyla > Bovidae > Bubalus > Bubalus bubalis. Next base: position 31,990,591 of record NC_059167.1, read on the forward strand.
AACAGAATGATCTCTGTTCGTTCCCAAAGCAAACCATTCAATATCATGGTAATCCAAGCCTATGCCCCAACCAGTAACGCTGAAGAAGCTGAAGTTGAACGGTTCTATGAAGACCTACAAGACCTTTTAGAACTAACACCCAAAAAAGATGTCCTTCTCATTATAGGGGACTGGAATGCAAAAGTAGGAAGTCAAGAAACACCTGGAGCAATAGGCAAATTTGGCCTTGGAGTACAGAATGAAGCAGGGCAAAGACTAATAGAGCTTTGCCAAGAGAACACACTGGTCATAGCAAACACCCTCTTCCAACAACACAAGAAAAATAGATTATATATAATCTATTTAAATAGATTTGACATAAATATAATTAGATTTAATTAATATAAATCTTAATTTAATATATTTATTAATATAAATCTTAATTTATTAATATAAATCTTTAAGGATATATAAGATTTCATCCCTTGATAGAGACAGAAATGGAGGTATTACAGGTTTCTGTTTAAGCAGAATGAATGATAGGGTTGATGCTGCTGCTGCTACTGCTGCAAAGTTGCTTCAGTCGTGTCCGACTCTGTGTGACCCCATAGACGGCAGCCCACCAGGCCCCGCCGTCCCTGGGATTCTCCAGGCAAGAACACTGGAGTGGGTTGCCATTTCCCCTTCCAATGCATGAAAGTGAAAAGTGAAAGTGAAGTCGCTCAGTCATGTCCGACTCTTAGCGACCCCATGGACTGCAGCCTACCAGGCTCCTCTGTCCATGGGATTTTCCAGGCAAGAGTACTGGAGTGGGGTGCCATTGCCTTCTCCCAGGGTTGATGCAGTGGAGTCCAAGAAAGGCCAGCCCTTCTGGAATATGCCACTCCTGTCCCAGCAAAATACTTTCTTGGAAGATCTTGTCACGCTTCTGTCTCTGTTGGACGGCATGACTGTGTCATAATCTTAGTAGATTCCCCACAGATGCTCCTCTTTTTTCAGCCAAAAGCCATCATTTAATTTTGCTCTGTTAATGACTGAGAACTAATTTCCAAAATCTGAACTAGACAATAATAAAAACTAGAACAAGACCAGATGATATTAACTGAAAACAGTATGAGTCACAGAGTACAAAGGTGATTTAAGTTTTGTGAATTCACAGACCCCCAAAGAGAAAACAAACACATCATTTTCTTGGGGAAAAAGAGGCAGAAGGAGAAAATTTTGCATTGTTTTAATTATTTACTACTATGAAGCAGTGGTTTTCAACTATTTGGGGATTGCTAACATCCCACAAATAAGGCAACTTCCAAGACAGTCTGGTTAACAACAGAACTTACTGTCTCCAAAACATAATATAAACCATTAATTTCTATATGTTGCTCAATACATGTTCACAGCAGCTAATAAAATAACCGTCTGGGCAAACAATAAAATGCTTGTGTGTGACAAAGTTTTCTCCAGGGACTTGTTTGGTCATTTGAAGCTTGTCCCTACCTGACACTGCTAATGAGCCTTCCATCCCTGCATTGTGCTTTTGTGGGCCAAGGCGGATGCTCACCTGGTTATTAAGGCCAAGTATCACCACAGTGCATACTAAATTAAGAAATCATATTTTATTTTTAATCTTTCCTTCAAATCATTATTTGTGACCAATATGAGAAAATCTGTGATTCTCCCCGCTTCCAATTTCAAATCTTTTTTGCTTTTTAAAAAATGTATTTATTTTTTAATTGAAGGATAATTGCTTTACAAAATTTTGTTGTTTTCTGTCAAACCTCAGCATGAATCAGCCATAGTATACCTATACCCCCTCCCTCTCGATCCTCTCTCCCATCTTGCTTCTAAGCAATTGGTCAAAAGTAAACTGTATACATTTATAAAACCATTAAATTATTCTTCCTCTATCATTTGTGGTCTTTTTATGAAGTCTTGCTTTTGTGAACAGGTTGTAAAACAGGCACAGGGCAGACTCTGAACCAGATTCCATCGTTTATTATATACTACAGGCAGGGCTAGAAGACATGCCAAAATTAAATAAATAATTAAATAAAATAATGATCATCTCCAAACCAGTTGGCAAGACATTAACTTAGGAATCTATACAATAAGTTTCACTATCCTAAAAACAAGTCAGGTGAGAGCATCTGTCTCCTTCTGCACTTCCTGGTTACCATTTTTTAAATCTTAAATGCCATTTTATCCCATCTGCCTGATCATGTTGCAGGACTAAACTGATGGGCCTGAAGTTGGGGCCTGTGAAGGAAAGCTGTGCCTGGGAAACTGACCTCTCATTTCCTCATCTCACAGCGAACACTGGAAAACGTGCTGGGGTTGTTTGCATCTGTTACTTGCTCCTGGTGAACAGGTTGTGTTCAGAGCAGTTGGAAGCAGGTACAGAATGGTGGGAGTGGGGGTGAGCAGAGGGATGAAGAGAAATTTCCTGGGCCTGGTGGAATCCTCTCTCACTGCTGATGCTAATCCTTGTGGGAATCTGGGAAGCTGTATATTTGTTTGAGAGCAGGTTATGTCTCTGGCTTTGTGTAACCACCTCCATACATTTCTGTATGCTTTACCATTAAAACACTTTGCATGTTTTAACTGGGTCAGTTGGAATTTTCAGTTGGATGAAGAAGCCATAGGTACCATCCTAGTTCCCAAGAAAAAATCTCAAAGCACTACAGTTTGTATGAGATAATCTACATTAGCCTCCATATCCTGTGGTTTGACCCTAAGTTCTGAAGTGTAATTGAATTGGCTTATACCTGTATGTTGGAGAAGGAAATGGCAACCCACTCCAGTACTCTTGCCTGGAAAATCCCATAGATGGAGGATCCTGGTAGGCTACAGTCCATGGGGTCGCAAAGAGTTGGACACGACTGAGTGACTTCACTTTCATACCTGTATGTACCATGTGAATAATTTTTCAACTAGAGAAAGACCACATGCAGCACCAAAGATCCAGCACAGCAAACGATAAAGAAATAAATAAATAAAATTAGGTTTAAAAATTAAAACAAAGTTTGTAGAGAGTATTGTGCTAAAAGAACAAAAAAAACTACGCAGTTAAAGTAAACCACCATAAAATGCATTTTCATAAAGGGAGTTAATACTATATTTTTTAAGGCCCATGGAGATGAGCCAAAGTTAGTAAAGTGTATAACCAACGGACACAAAACTGAGAAGACTCGAATGATGTAGGCAGTGAAGGTATCTGCAAAAGCAGGTAGGGGAACCTTCTCTGCCACGTGTGGAAAATCCACAGGGAGGTCTTTGTTAACTCCAGATCACTTCTAAACATTGGCAGTGATGATCTTGCTTTAATGCCAGCTCTAAAGATGTTTCACTTAAAACAAAAAAAGATGCTTCACGTGAAATCAGCTAAAATATAGAGTCTGAAGCAATCCTTATGAATAAGGGCACCATTTATACTGGAGTCCAATTTATTTGACCTGTTGATTATAACTGAGGGATTATTGCTTCTGAGGAAGGTCTTATCTTAATGAAAGAAAATATCAATTTGTATGTTTTGTATTCTCAGATTTAAAGGGAGTGCATTTGGGATTGAAAAAAACACTTGAAGAACAGATTTCTAGCTATTAATGGATTATCTTAGGGCAAACTTTAGGCCACACATTTTTTTAAAAGTCAAAACCAAAGAAATATCTCGTTTATTGGGTGATAGAAAGCTACATCCCCCTTTGATCTGTTCCTACAAGAAAGACTGTCAAATTGTTTTACAAATAGACTTGCTCAGCAGATTAGTATATGGGAATACATCCTAAGAAATAGATAAATCATCACATGGAGAGAAAGGGGTAGTACGAAATGGTTGCCAAAGAAAACTGTTGTGTTGGATCTGGTGGAGTGAAGACAGGAACCCGTCTTGCCCCATAGCATAGCTTCCAGCTCTGGTCTGATGCCTTAGACCAGAAAGAGGATCCCAGGTACATATGATGTCATCAAAGGGTCTCTCTGCCAAGGGAAGATGCAGACTCAAATCATTTAGCCGAAACCTTAGAAGGAAATGTGAACTTATTTTGTACCTCCAAATTGGCAAAATGGGACCTAACGGTTGTCATTTTTTACAAATAAGGAGATGAAATTTGCTAAGTACACATACAAAGAAGATGCTGAGATAAAATGCTATAAAATGAGATGGACTGGTGTAATAAAAGTCACGAATGATTAAGATTAGGAAAAAAACCCTCAATAATTATAAAAATAAAACAATAAGATTAAAAATACAGAGGCTATAAATTGCAATAAAAATAATTAGCTTAAGGAATATTCCAGATAGCATTTTATCATATATCCTTCTAGATTCTCCATAAGAAACAGGGTAACACCATATTATTGTTGCTTACAAGTTGTTTAACTTAAATTTTACCTGGTATATATTTTTACACCAATACATATAGATCTACATCATCTCTTTTAAAGGCTGTAGAGGATTCTACGGAGAAGGCAATGGCACCCCACTCCAGTACTCTTGCCTGGAAAATCCCATGGATGGAGGAGCCTGGAAGGCTGCAGTCCATGGGGTGGCTGAGGGTCAGACACGACTGAGTGACTTCACTTTCACTTTTCACTTTCATGCATTGGAGAAGGAAATGGCAACCCACTCCAGTGTTCTTGCCTGGAGAATCCCAGGGATGGTGGAGCCTGGTGGGCTGCCGTCTATGGGGTCGCACAGAGTCGGACACGACTGAAGTGACTCAGCAGCAGCAGCAGCAGCAGAGGATTCTATCGTATGCTGTAGTGACATATTTCACGTTCTGATTGTGGGGGTCTAATGTGACAGCTGAGACCATGATAGTGAACAGGAGTCTGGGAAATTTCCCTTACAGATGCTTTCCTCTCTTACTGTTAAAAAAAAAAAAAAAAAAGCAACCAAAACCATATACATATTCAGAGTTAAGATAATGAGAATTTTCATCAATTAAAAGATAGTTTTGTGATTCAGGTCATCAGAAACCTGACAGAAGAATATTCTAATTTTTTAGAATTGTCTCTGTGTTAGAGAAACAGTTGAGCCAATGTTAGTTTGAACAACTCCTCTCTTCCTGAGTCTTAAAATGAAATATATATGAAAGAGAGATAATGCCCCTACATCTTCTGATATAACAGCTTTGAACTAGGATAAAAAGCTATCAATTTTGGTGGACAGAAACCTGGGGAGACACTATAAATGATGCAAGCTCTGGATACCCTGGGGCTGTTGCACTCAGTATTACTTTTATCTTATTGGATGAAATTCTGAGCAAACTTTTCCTTCTAGATCATTCTTAGTTGAAAAGCTTATGGACTTATTATTATTATAGGGTGACCTATGACTCAGGAGGCGAAAAACACATTCATCTGAAGGGAAACATCTGAATCCATGGAAGTCTTTCTCTGAGTCAGGAGTGAGAGGGTTTGGAGGGGTGGGGAATATTACTGGAAATGGCTTGTAGCTTTCATTTTGTTCTAAAAAGAACAAAATTAGAATTATGTCCCTTCTTAAATGTTGATGGTAGAAAGACATTAAAACAGTTGAATTATTCAGTGGGTCTTAAGAAAACTGAAACAGGCTGGATGCATCATAATTTACCCAGCCAGTTCTTTACAGATAGACACGTAGTTTTTTTCTGGCTCTTTTTAGTTTCTTGGTTTGCGAACACCCTTGTACATATATCTTGTCACATTTATTTGATTACACCCTTATGGTAATTGGGCTTCCCTTGTGGCTCAGCTGGTAGGAGACCTGGGTTCAATCCCTGTGTTGGGAAGATACCCTGGAGAAGGGAACGGCTACCCACTCCAGTGTTCTGGCCTTGAGAATTCCATGGACTGTATAGTCCATGGGATTTCAAAGAGCTGGACATGACTGAGTGACTTTCACTTTCACTTTATGGTAATTGCCTTAAAATGCAATTGTTGAGTACGAGTTTATACAACTTTAAGGTTTTTGATAAGTTGTCTGCCAAAAGATAGTAATTGATTCCTCCACAAAAGCATATGATGATAGTTATTTTCTTAATGATACTGTCACCAATATTGCATATTACCATTATAATGAAAAATAGTTTAAAAATTTGTCTAATCTGAAATGTGAAAAATGATATATCCCTTTCTTAAGATTAGTCTGAGAACAAAGATCATTATTATATTAGCATTTATTTAGGACTTACTGTGTGGCCAACCACTGTGATAATCTAGCATCTTATTTTCTCAGAATAGTGCAATGAAGTAGGTGCTATTAATTTATAAATCTCTGTTTGTGTCTTTTGCCTATTTGGGAAAAGGTGTAGAAATATGCTATAAACAGTAAGGAAATCAACCCTTTCCTTATAATCTCCTTTTCTGAGGGATGTGTCTTCACTGGTATTTCTATTGGCCAAAATAATTGATAAATCAGAAAGCATGGGGAAACCCTGAAATCAAATACAAACAGAAACAAATGGACCTCAGCATGTGTCAAAATGATAACCACACAGAACAGAAATAATTAATCCAAGTGACTTTTGAATATAGGGCTTTGACATACACCCTTAGTGGAATATATTTCAAGGACAAAAAGGACTATAAAGAAATATTAAACATTACTTAATAGTAGTAGAGGTAGTGAGGTAGTCATTCTGAAATTATTTGTGCATACTTTAGAATTGAGCAAATGAGGATAGACAGATAAACAGGCTGATATTGATATTGCTGGGAATTAGGCTCTTACCAAAAGATTAAGGTGATACAAACATACAGTGGGTCAAGGAGATGAAGGATCTTGTGGTATTGGATTGGAATTGGAAGTGTGAGTATGATTCAGATGTAGTACCTGCCTCTCTAAGCAACCTCCAGACTTGTAAACATGCTCCAACAGGAATCTGGCTGCATAAATCAATTGCATGGTCCCCAAGAAATGCCTATTCTTTCATGCCTTTCAGATGTGGCTTCAGGGGTTGGTGGGCAAGAAATTGCACCTCCCTGAACTAGAAGTCTTAGACACTAGGGAGTTTCTCTTGGAGCCAAATCAGGGACTTGGTTCATCACCAGGACAGGTTATCTTCAGGATCCCCAACCAAAAGGACTTGATTACTTCTGTGGAAATGATGATCATGCTGTGTTCCCTCTATCTTCCTTTTCTGTTCCAAATCTATCACTGTGGGTAGGAATAGAACTTTTCTTAGACTCTAGGTGATCATACAAAAAGGAGGCATATAATGGAGAGAACTTCCCATTGCTGGTGGCTTAGAGGGTAAAGCGTCTACCTGCAATGTGGAAGACCTGGGTTCGATCCCTTGGTTGGGAAGATCCTCTGGAGAAGGAAATGGCAACCCACTCCAGTACTCCTGCCTGGAAAATCCCATGGACAGAGAAGCTTGGTAGGCTATAGTCCATGGGGTCCCAAAGAGTCAGACAAGACTTAGTGACATGGCTGAATGACTTCACTTTCACTTTCCCATTGCCAAGAGATCCTGGACTATGAACTTGATGATATCTTGGATGGGACTTTGGATATCTTGGATGGGGATTTGCATAAACTGAGTGTAGCAGTGCATGCATGGATTTTTTGAAGGAGGTGGCCATTATCTTCATTACCTCCAAGATAGTTTGGGCTCAGGTCAAATAACAGGGAGGGAACACAGCCCCACTCATCAACAGAAAATTGGATTAGAGAGTTACCCAGCATGACCCCACCCATCAGAATAAGACCTACTTTTCCCCTCAGCCCCTCAGTCAGTCTCTCCCAGCAGGAAGCTTCCATAAGCCTCTTATCCTTCTCCATCAGAGGGCAGACAGACTGAAAACCATAATCACAGAAAACTAACAGTCTGATCACATGGACCGCAGCCTTATCTAACTCAATGAAATTATAAGCCATGCCATGGACACCCAATTTGATCGGGTCATGGTGGAGATTTCTGAAAAAATCTGCTCCATAGGAGAAAGGAATGACAAACCACTTCAGATTCTTGCTTGAGAACACCATGACAGTATGAAAAGGCAAAAAGATAGGACACTGAAAGAGGAACTCCCCAGGTCAGTAGGTGCCCAACATGCTACTGGAGGTCAGAGGAGAACTAACTCCAGGAAGAATGAACAAACAGAGACAAAGAAAAAGAACACCCAGTTGTGGATGTGACTGGTGATGGAAGACAAGTCCAATGCTGTAAAGAGCAATATCGCATAGGAACTGGGAATGTTAGGTCCATGTATCAACACAAATTGAAAGTGGTCAAGCAGGAGATGGAAAGAGTGAGCATCAACATTTTAGGAGTCAGTGAACTAAAATGGACTGGAATGGGTGAATTTAACTCAGATGACCATTATATCTACTACTGTGGGCAAGAATTCCTTAGAAGAAATGGAGTAGCCATCATAGTCAACAAGAGTCCTAAATGCAGTTGCTGCTGCTAAGTCACTTCAGTCGTGTCCGACTCTGTGCGACCCCATAGACGGCAGCCCATCAGGCCCCACCGTCCCTGGGATTCTCCAGGCAAGAACACTGGAGCGGGTTGCCATTTCCTTCTCCAATGCATGAAAGTGAAAAGTGAAAGTGAAGTCATTCAGTCGTGTCTGTCCCTCAGCCACCCCATGGACTGCAGCCTACCAGGCTCCTCCATCCATGGGATTTTCCAGGCAAGAGTACTGGAGTGGGGTGCCATTGCCTTCTCCTAAATGCTCTCAAAAATGACAGAATGATCTCTGTTCGATTCCAAGGCAAGCCATTCAATATCACAGTAATCCAAGTCTATGCCCCAATCAATAATGCTGAAGAAGCTGAAGTTTAACTGTTCTACGAAGACCTACAAGACCTTCTAGCTGCTGCTGCTAAGTCACTTCATCGCGTCTGACTCTGTGCGACCCCATAGACGGCAGCCCACCAGGCTCCACCGTCCCTGGGATTCTCCAGGCAAGAACACTGGAGCGGGTTGCCATTTCCTTCTCCACCTTATAGAACTAACACCAAAAAAAAGATGTCCTTTTCCTTATAGTGGACTGGAATGCAAAAGTAGGAAGTCAAGAAATACCTGGAGCAACAGGCAAGTTTGGCCTTGGTGTACAAAATGAAGCAGGTCAAAGTCTAATAGAGTTTTGCCAAGAAAATGCATTGGTCAGAGCAAACATCCTCTTCCAACAACACAAGAGAAGACTATACACATGGACATCACCAGATGGTCAACACTGAAATCAGACTGATTATATTCTTTGCAGCTAAAGATGGAGAGGCTCTATACAGTCAGCAAAAACAAGACCAGGAGCTGACTGTGGCTCAGACCATGAACTCCTTATTGCCAAATTCAGACTGAAATTGAAGAAAGTAGGGAAAACCACTAGACCATTCAGGTATGACCTAAATCAAATCCCCTATGATTATACAGTGGAAGTGAGAAATAGATTTAAGGGACTAGATCTGATAGATAGAGTGCCTGATGAACTATGGACGGAGGTTCATGACATTGTACAGGAGACAGGGATCAAGACCATCCCCATGGAAAAGAAATGCAAAAAAGCAAAATGGCTGTTGGAGGAGGCCTTACAAATAGCTGTGAAAAGAAGAATTGATGCTTTTGAACTGTGGTGTTGGAGAAGACCCTTGAGAGTCCTTTGGACTGCAAGGAGATCCAACCAGTCGATTCTGAAGGAGATCAGCCCTGGGATTTCTTTGGAAGGAATGATGCTAAAGCTGAAACTCCAGTACTTTGGCCACCTCATGCGAAGAGTTGACTCTTTGTAAAAGACTCTGATGCTGGGAGGGATTGGGGGCAGGAGGAGAAGGGGATGACAGAGGATGAGATGGCTGGATGGCATCACTGACTCGATGGACGTGAGTCTGGGTGAGCTTCGGGAGTTGGTGATGGACAGGGAGGCCTGGCGTGCTGCAATTCATGGGGTCGCAAAGAGTTGGACACGACTGAGCGACTGAACTGAACTGAACTATCTTTTTTTAAACCTTCATAACATGAAGTTTACTATTTTAACCATTTTTAAGTGTAAAATTCAGTAGCATTAAGGACTGGATGAAGCACAAGCTGGAATCAAGATTGCCGGGAGAAATATCAATAACCTCAGATACGCAGGTGACACCACCCTTATGGCAGAAAGTGAAGAGGAACTAAAAAGCCTCTTGATGAAAGTGAAGGAGGAGAGTGAAAAAGTTGGCTTAAAGCTTAACATTCAGAAAACAAAGATCATGGCATCCGGTTGCATCACTTCATGGCAAATAGATGGGGAAACAGTGGAAACAGCGGCTGACTTTATTTTTCTGGGCTCCAAAATCACTGCAGATGGTGACTGCAGCCATGAAATTAAAAGACGCTTACTCCTTGGAAGGAAAGTTATGACCAACCCAGATAGCATATTAGAAAGCAGAGATATTACTTTGCCAACAAAGGTCCGTCTAGTCAAGGCTATGGCTTATCCAGTGGTCATGTATGGATGTGAGAGTTGGACTATAAAGAAAGCTGAGAGCCGAAGAATTGATGCTTTTGAACTGTGGTGTTGGATAAGACTCCTGAGAGTCTCTTGGACTGCAAGGAGATCCAACTGGTCCATCCTAAAGGAGATCAGTCCTGAGTGTTCATTGGAAGGACTGATGCTGAACTGAAACCCCAATACTTTGGCCACTTGATGCGAAGAGCTGACTCATTTGAAAAGACCCTGATGCTGGGAAAGATTGAAGGTAGGAGGAGAAGGGGACGATAGAGGATGAGATGGTTAGATGGCATCACCGACTCAATGGACATGAATTTGGGTAAATTCCGGGGGTTTGGTGATGGACAGGGAGGCCCGGTGTGCTGTGGTTCATGGGGTCACAAAGAGTTGGACACGACTGAGCAACTGAACTGAACTGAAGGACATTCACAATTATGTATAATCATCATCACTCTCAACTTCCAAAAATTTTTTGTCAACCCAAATAGAAACTGTATATCCATTAAACAATAATACTCCATTTCTCCCACCCTATCCCTGCACCTGGTAACTTCTATTATATTAATATTTTCTGTCTTTATCAATTTCTCTATTTTAGATACTTCATATAAGTAGAATCATACGATATGTACCTGGCTTGTTTTACTTGGCATATTCATTCAAAGTTCAGCCATGTGGTAGCATGTACCAGAATTTTTTTATATTTGTAATATTATATTTTTTATATTTGTAATGTGTAATATTCCTTTGTATGTGTATATCACATTTTGTTTATCCATTCATTTGTTGATATACCCTTCAGTTGTTTCTCCTTTTTGACAGTTGCAAAGAAAAAAAAAATGCTGCTGCTGAACATTGATGTGCAACCATCTGTTTGAGTTGTTGCTATTTAGTTGTGGCTGACTTTTTTGTGACCCCATCGACTGTAGCCCGCCAGGCTCCTCTACCCATGGAATTTCCCTGGCAAAAATACTGGAGTGGGTTGCCATTTCCTTCTCCAGGGTTTATTCCTGACCCAAGGATTGAAGCTGTGTCTTCTGCATTGGCAGGCAGATTCCTTACCACTGAGCCACCTGGGAAGCCCCATCTGTTTGAGTCCCTGCTTTCAATTCCTTTGGGTTTTCACCTAGGAGTGAATTATTGGATCATATGGTAATTCTATTTTTAAATTACTTTCCACAGTAGCTGTACCATTTCACATTCCCACCAGCAATGCACAAGAGATTTAATTTTTTTACATCCTAACCAACACTTGTCTTTCATTTTTTAAAAATAATAGCCATTCTAATGGATATGGAATGGTATCTCATTGTGATTTTGATTTGCATTACTACGTGAACCGTGAACTTCCTGATGTTCAAGCTGGTTTTAGAAAAGGCAGAGGAACCAGAGATCAAATTGCCAACATCCGCTGGATCATGGAAAAAGCAAGACAGTTCCAGAAAAACATCTATTTCTGCTTTATTGACTATGCCAAAGCCTTTCACTGTGTGGATCACAAGAAACTGTGGGAAATTCTGAAAGAGATGGGAATACCAGACCACCTGATCTGCCTCTTGAGAAATTTGTATGCAGGTCAGGAAGCAACAGTTAGAACTGGACATGGAACAACAGACTGGTTCCAAATAGGAAAAGGGGTACGTCAAGGCTGTATATTGTCACCCTGCTTATTTAACTTATATGCAGAGTACATCATGAGAAATGCGGGACTGGAAGAAACACAAGCTGGAATCGAGATTGCCGGGAGAAATATCAATAACCTCAGATATGCAGATGACACCACCCTTATGGCAGAAAGTGAAGAGGAACTAAAGAGCCTCTTGATAAAGTGAAAGTGGAGAGTGAAAAAGTTGGCTTAAAGCTCAACATTCAGAAAACGAAGATCATGGCATCCGGTCCCATCACTTCATGGGAAATAGATGGGGAAACAGTGGAAACAGTGTCAGACTTTATTTTTCTGGGCTCCAAAATCACTGCAGATGGTGACTGCAGCCATGAAATTAAAAGACGCTTACTCCTTGGAAGGAAAGTTATGACCAACCTAGATAGCATATTCAAAAGCAGAGACATTACTTTGCCAACAAAGGTCCGTCTAGTCAAGGCCATGATTTTTCCAGTAGTCATGTATGGGTGTGAGAGTTGGACTATAAGAAAGCTGAGCGCAGAAGAATTGATGCTTTTTAAGTGTGGTGTTGGAGAAGACTCTTGAGAGTCCCTTGGACTGCAAGGAGATCCAACCAGTCCATTCTGAAGGAGATCAGCCCTGGGATTTCTTTGGAAGGAATGATGCTAAAGCTGAAACTCCAGTGCTTTGGCCACCTCATGTGAAAAGTTGACTCATTGGAAAAGACTGTGATGCTGGGAGGGATTGGGGGCAGGAGGAGAAGGGGACGACCGAGGATGAGATGGCTGGATGGCATCACTGACTCGATAGACGTGAGTCTGGGTGAACTTCGGGAGTTGGTGATGGACAGGGAGGCCTGGCGTGCTGCGATTCATGGGGTCACAAAGAGTCAGACACGACTGAGCAACTGATCTGATCTGATCTGATCTGATGATTAACGATGTTGAATATCTTTTTATGTGCTTTCTAGCCATTTGTATACCTTCTTTGGAAAAGCATCAAATTCATTGTCCATTTTTAAATTAGAGTTTTTGTTTTTTGGTTGTTGAACGTTGGTCTTTTGTTGTCTCTATTGTTTTGTATTTTCCAGAATGTCATACAGTTGGAATGATATAGTATGCAGTCTTTTCAGATTGGCTTCTTTCACTTAGCAATATATAAATATAGTTCCCCTATGTCTTAAACAGCTTGATAACTAATTTCTTTGTAATGCTGAATAACATTCCATTGTATAAGTTTATCACAGTTTGATACATGGACCTATTGGTTGCTTCTAAGTTTTGGCAATTATGAGTGAAAGTGAAAGTTGCTCAGCCATGTCTGACTCTTTGTGACCCCATGGACTATGCAGTTCATGGAATTCTCCAGGCCAGAATACTGGAGTGGGTAGCCATTCCCTTCTCCAGTGAACCTTCCTCACCTAGGAATCAAACCGGGGTCCCCCTGCATTGCAGGTGGATTCTTTACCAGCTGAGCTACCAGGGAAGCCCAGTAAATCTGTAATAAACACTTGTATGCAGGTTTTTGTATGGACACAAGTTTTCAATTAACTTAGTTAAATAGCAAGGAACATAACTGCTGGATCATATGGTAAGAGTCTGTTTATATGTATATGAAAATGTCAAATTGTCTTCCAAAGTGGTGATCATTTTGCATTCCCACCAGTAATGCATGAGAGTTCCTATTGCTCCACATCCTTACCAGCATTTGGTATTGTCAGTGACCATTCTAATAGGTATGTAAGTGGTATCTCATAGTTGTTTTAATTTTCAATTCTCTGATGACACATGATGAAAATTCTTTGATATGCTTACTTGATATCTGTATAGCTTTGGTGAGGTGTTTGAGTCTTTGGCTAGTTTTAAACTGTTTTAAATTGAGTTTTTCATTTTCTTGTTTTTGAATTTTAAGAATTCTTTCTATATTTTGGGTACTAGTTCTTTAACAGATATGTGTTTTGCAAAGCTTTTCTCTAAGTGTAGCTTGCCTTTTCATTCTCTTAACAGTGTCTTTTGGAGAACACAAGTTTTTCATTATACTGAAGTCCAATTTAATTTTTTTCATGGGTTATATATAAAAAGTCATCACCAAACCCAAGGTCAAATAGATTTTCTCACAATCTCTTTTTTAAATTTGAGGTAATATTGCTTTATAACATTAGGTAAGTTTCATCTATACATTATATTTTGACTTCTGTATATACTATTGTGTGTTAATTATCAGAAAATCAGTTTCCACTTGCTACCATACATTTAACCCTCTTTATCTGTTTCACTCTACTTCTTTTTCCCTCTAGTAACCACTCCTCTGTTCTCTGTATCTATTGTTTTTTGTTTTGGCTGTGTCTCATGACTTGCAGGATCTTAGTTTCCCAATCAGGGATTGAACCTGGGTCCATAGCACTGAAAGAAACCACTAAGTCCTAGTCACTGGGCCACCAGGGAATTCCCTCTATGTGTTGTTTTTGTTCCTTTAGCTTGTTTTTATATCTATACATGAATGAAATCACATAGTATTTGTCTTTCTGCATCTTACTTTACTTGGCAAAATACCCTTAAAGTCCATCCATGTTTTCTCAAATGGCAAGATTTCATCTTTTTTTTTTTATGGCAGAGCAGTATTATATTGTGTGTGTATGTTTGTGCTATACTTACTTGCTTAGTTGTGTCCAATTCTGTGCAACCCCACGGACTGCAGCCCGCCAGTCTCCTCTGTTCATGGGGATTCTCCAGGCAAGAATGCTGGAGTGGGTTGCCATGCCCTCCTCCAGGGGATTTTCCCAACCCAGGCATCGAACCCAGATCTCCTGTATTGCAGGTGGATTCTTTACCGACTGAGTCACCAGAGAAGCTGTGTATGTGTATATGTAAATGGGACATCAGTTCAGTTCAGTCACTCAGTCGTGTCCAACTCTTTGTGACCCCATGAACCGCAGCATGCCAGGCCTCTCTGTCCATCACCAACTCCCGGAGTCCACCCAAACCCATGTCTACTGAGTCCATGATGCCATCCAACCATCTCATCCTCCGTCATCCCCTTCTCCTCCTGCCCTCAATCTTTCCGAGCATCAGGGTCTTTTCAAATAAATCAGTTCTTCACATCAGGTGGCCAAAGTGTTGGAGTTTCAGCTTCAGTATCAGTCCTTCCAATGAACACTCAGGACTGATCTCCTTTAGGATGGACTGGCTGGATCTCCTTGCAGTCCAAGAGACTCTCAGGAGTCTTCTCCAACACCACAGTTCAAAAGCATCAATTCTTCTGCGCTCAGCTTTCTTTATAGTCCAATTCTCACATCCATACATGACCACTGGATAAACCATAGCCTTCACTAGACAGACCTTTGTTGGCAAAGTAATATCTCTGCTTTTGAATATGCTGCCTAGGTTGGTCATAACTTTCCTTCCAAGGAGTAAGTATCTTTTAATTTCATGACTGCAGTCACCATCTGCAGTGATTTTGGAGCCCCCAAAAATAAAGTCAGCCACTGTTTCCCCATCTATTTGCCATGAAGTGATGCAACCGGATGCCATGAACTTTGTTTTCTGAATGTTGAGCTTTAAGCCAACTTTTCACCCTCCTCTTTCACTTTGATCAAGAGGCTCTTTAGTTCTTCTTCACTTTCTGCCGTAAGGGTGGTATCATCTGCATATCTGAGGTTATTGATATTTCTCCTGGCAATCTTGATCCCAGCTTGTGCTTCCTCCAGCCCAGCGTTTCTCATGATGTACTCTGCATAGAAGTTAAATAAGTAGGGTGACAATATACAGCCTTGATATACTCCTTTTCCTATTTGGAACCAATCTGTTGTTCCATGTCCAGTTCTAACTGTTGCTTCATGACCTGCATACAGATTTCTCAAGAGGCAGGTCAGGTGGTCTGGTATTCCCATCTCTTTCAGAATTTTCCACAGTTCATTGTGATCCACACAGTCAAAGGCTATGGCATAGTCAAAGGGATATATATATATATATATATATATGTATGTATATATATATATGTATGTATATATATATATATATTTTTGTCTTTATCCATATATAGACACATAAATGACTTTATATATTTATCCATTCATCTGTTGGTGGGCATTTAGGTAGTGTCCATGTCTTATGAGTCAAGATTTTTAACTGTATTATTTATTTAATATATATAGCATTTTACTTGGCAAGAGAGAGATTAAGGTTGTCAATTCACTGAACTTGAGACAGGGAGGTTACTCTGGATGGTGAGAGTAGGCAAAATTTCACAAGGTTTCTTATATGTGAAAGACGGTGGCAGTAAAGTTAGTATCAGAGGGAAATTCAAAGATGCTATCTGCTCACTTTGAGGATTGAGGGAGAGGCATGAGCCAAGGAATGCAGACAACCTCCATAAATTGGAAAGGCAAGGAAACAGATTTTCCCCTAGTAATGCAGTCCTGTCAAAACATTGACTTCACCTGATGGGGCCCAGTTTGAATATATGACCTCCAAACTTGTAATCATATATTTGTGCTAATTAAACCACTGAGGCTGAGGTAAACTGTGGCCATAGGAAACCAGTACACTGTGATTGAAGAAGGGGGACTATTTATAAAACTAGCCCCTCCCAAGGTTCCAGAGAGAATTATGATGTTGACAAGAGATTACTCAAAGGATTCTAAATCACCACTCCGATGCTGAAGGAGTATTGTCTAAGCACACCATGAAAAATGAAGATAAAGAAAAATTTTCAAAAGGTAGGACTGCTTTAAGGTATTCTATTTGAGTGGAGGACTTTCCAGGTGGTGCTAGCGGTAAAAGAACACACCTGCCAATTCAGGAGACATAAAAGACATGGGTTCGATCCTTGGGCTGGGAAGATCCCCTGGAGGAGGGCATGGCAACCCACTCCAGTATTCTTGTCTGGAGAATCCCAAGGACAGAGGAGCTTGGCGGGCTACAGTCAATAGGGGCACACAGAGTCAGACATGACTGGAGCAACTTAGTACATGCACACACACATTTGAGTTGAAGCTTGGCCTGACAAGCTCTAGCCTACTCTTGGTGAAGACTTCCTGGGGAGTTGTTTTCTCTAATGGTGTAATAAGAGATTTTTGACATTCAGTTGAGTTCAGTTCAGTTCCTCAGTCATGTCCGACTCTTTGCCACCCCATGGACTGCAGCACGCTAGGCTTCCCTGTCCATCACCAACTCCCAGAGCTTACTCAAACTCATGTCCATTGAGTTGGTGATGCCATCCGACCATTTCATCTTCTGTTGTCCCCTTCTCCTCCTGCCTTCAATCTTTCCCAGTATCAGGGTCTTTTCAAATGAGTCAGTTCTTTGCTGACCTATGTACTGGACTTTCAGCTTCAGCATCAGTCCTTCCAATGAATAATCAGGACTCATTTCCTTTAGGATGGACTGGTTGGACCTCCTTGCAGTCTCAAGAGTCTTTTCCAACACCACAGTTGAAAACCATCAATTCTTTGGTGCTCAGCTTCCTTATAAGAGTCCAATTCTTATAGTCCAACTCTATAGCTTCCTTATAGTCCATAAATGACTACTGGAGAAAATCATAGCTTTGACTAGATGGACCTTTGTTGGCAAAGTGATGTCTCTGCTTTTTAATATGCTGGCTAAATTGGTCATAGCTTTTCTTCCAAGGAGCAAGCATCATTTAATTTCAATGGCTGCAATCACTATCTGCAGTGATTTTGGAGTCCCCCAAAATAAAGTCTCTCACTATTTCCATTCTTTCCCCATCTATTTGCCATGAATTGATGGGACCAGATGCCATAATCTTAGTTTTCTGAATGTTAAGTTTTAAGCCAATGTTTGACTCTGCTCTTTCACTTTCATCAAGAGGCTCTTTAGTTCTTTGCTTTCTGCCATCAGGGTGGTGTCACCTGAGTATCTGAGGTTACTAATATTTCTCCTGGCAATCTTGATTCCAGCTTGTGCTTCATCCAACCTGGCATTTTGCATGATGTACTCTGAATATAAGTTAAATAAGCAGGGTGATAGTATACAGCTTTGATGTACTCCTTTCCCGATTTGGAACCAGTCTGCTGTTCCATGTCCAGTTCTAACTGCTGCTTCTTGACCTGCATACAGATTTTTCAGGCAGCAGGTAAGGTGGTCTGGTATTCCCATCTCTTGAAGAACTTTCCACAGTTTGTTGTGATCCACAGAACCAAAGGTTTTGGCATAGTCAACAAAGCATTGTTTTTCTGGAACTCTCTTGCTTTTTCAATGATCCAGTGGATTTTGCCAATTTGATCTCTTGTTCCTCTGCCTTTTCTAAATCCAGCTTGAACATCTGGAAGTTCACAGTTCACGTACTGTTGAGGACTGGCTTGGAGGATTTTGAGTATTAATTTCCTAGCATATGAGATGAGTGCAATTGTGTGGTAGTTTGAGCATTCTTTGGCATTGCCTTTCTTTGGGATTGGAAGGAAAAGTGGCCTTTCAAATTCATGGGGCCACTGCTGAGTTTTCCAAGTTTGCTGGCATATTGAGTGCAGCACTTTCACAGCATCATCTTTCAGGATTTGAAAGAGCTCAACTGGAATTCCATCACCTCGACTAGCTTTGTTCGTAGTGATGCTTCCTAAGGCCCAGTTGACCTCAGATTTCAGGACATCTGGCTCTAGGCGAATAATCACACTATTGTGATTTTTTGGATTGTAAAAATCCTTTTTGTATAGTTTTTCTGTGTATTCTTGCCATCTCTTCTTAATATCTTCTGCTTCTGTTAGGTCCACACCATTTCTGTCCTTTATTGTGCCCATCTTTGCATGAAATATTCCCTTAGTATCTCTAATTTTCTTGAAGAGATCTCTGGTCTTTCCCATTCTATTGTTTTCCTCTATTTCTTTGCATTGATCACTGAGGAAGGCTTTTCTTATCTCTCCTTGCTATTCTTTGAAACTCTGCATTCAAATGGGTATATCTTTCCTTTTCTCCTTTGCCTTTCACTTCTCTTCTTTTCTCAGCTATTTTTAAGGCCCTGTCAGACGCCTATTTTGCCTTTTTGCATTTCTTTTTCTTGGGGATGGTCTTGATCAATGCCTCCTGTACACTGTCACAAACCTCAATCCATTGTTTTTCGGGCACTCTGTCTTTCAGACCTAAACCCTTGAATCTATTTGTCACTTCCACTGTACAATCATAAGGGATTTGATTTAGGTCATACCTGAATGGTCTAGTGGTTTTCCCTACTTTCTTCAACTTAGGTCTGAATTTGGCAGTAAGGAGTTCATCATCTGAGTCACAGTCAGCTTCTGGTCTTGTTTTTGCTTATTGTGTAGAAATTCTCCATCTTTGACTACAAAGAATATAATCAATCTGATTTTGGTATCCTTCTGGTGATGTCCATGTGTAGAGTCTTCTCTTGTTTTGTTGGAAGAGGGTTTTGCTATGACCAGTGTGTTCTCTTGCTAAAACTTCATTTTGTACTCCAAGGCCAAATTTGAGTGTTACTCCAGGTATCTCTTGATTTCCTACTTTTGCATTTCAGTCCCCTATGACGTAAAGGACATCTTTTTTTGATGTTAGTTCTAGAAGGTCTTGTAGGTCTTCAAAGAACAGTTAAACTTCAGCTTCTTAAGCATTACTGGTCTGGGCATAGACTTGGACATTACTGAATCCATTTTCATTTTTCATACTCTCATGGTAAACCTTAGAATTAATTTATAATATAAAATATGAACAAAAACGAATCTGATAGATGGTACTTAGCACAGGTCCCTTTCTCCTGAAATCTAATAATATTCTTTAGTTTAAACATAGACCAGTAAACAATAACATCATGCCAAAATTTGGAAGAAAATTAAAGTTCCCACTTTTATTGTTTTAACATAAGTTGAACTATCTGTACACAGAGAGATTAAATTTACTATCCTTTGAAGAATGTTTATCTATGTATCTATCATCTATTTCTACAGTAGTGCACTTAATATTTTAAAGTATTTACTCCAACTGGTATACTGACTTCATATTTAATACTTAAGGAAGTGTTTTTAACTGTTATGACTATGACATTTTGGTAATACAAGGCTACTTTTTAGTTTGTAAATCAAACAATAACAAAGTTATCCCAAAGTTCTGGGGGCTTATACTATTGAGATCTGATTCAGTTTCTGATGGAAGAGATTGGTAGGGAGGTAGGTTTAATCTGATGGGACTACTAAATAAAAATGAAGGATATTTACAAGGAATTTCTCTGAGAAGCAAGACAATCATTTGGCTGAATTGTTTTAATATTAAGTGCCAGAACTCATTGAGATAATGGTTATCTTTCTACTTAAAAGGTAGTTTTTATTCCTTCCTACTGAGCAGCACAGAGGAACAGAAAATGAGGATTAGAAAAAGAGACCTCTGGGTAAATAATCCACCCAAATCCATCTGGATTGGGCAAACTAAGTAATAATACATATTTTCAAGCATACAATAATTATTTCCCTAAGAATAAGCTGTATTGGACTCATCTGCCTCTAACCGCCAGCATATGAGTGATTAAATTGTGGTATTGGAAAAACTCTCCTCCCTTACTCTTGTTAACTAACATCCTCAGAAACAGAAAATTTCCCATGATTTTTCACAGTCCAGGATATTTCATGTCAGGATAAAACTGGAGTTCCAATTTCATTTTGCTGTGATTATTTTGGGATTGTTTACTTTTGTATATTTGTTTCAATATAAGATTGCTATCTTTCTTTATTGGGAAGAGACCCTTTTAGTTTGTTTGGTTTTGTTTTGTGGAGAAGACATTTTTTATTAAAGCAATCTGACCTCCTGTGTTTCTCATTACACTGGTCTTTAGCTTTTTAATAGAGCCGGTTGCTTCTTAAGCCTCTAGGTATGTACTGCTCATTGGTTTTATATGCTACTGCATGATGGGAGCAAAGATATTTCAGGCTTTGGAGACAGACATTCAGGAAGCATTGAAACTTTCCTTTTTGGATGCTGAAACAAATTTAATGGAAACCTATGTCAACATAACTTCAGAAGAACTTGAGATCTTTTTGCAGGTAAGAGATAAAAGGAGAGTCATAAATTTGCCAATAGTGTTTAAGAGAGATGTAGATAGAAGATTTTAAAGAAAGCCTTTCTCTGTGTTTTACTTAAATAGCACTAGTTTTCTGTCATCTGGAGATGGAAAAAAAAGACAAGCATTTTTAGCAATAAGAGATATAAAGAAAACAGAACAGTATAAGAATGTAAAGGGATAAGACCAATACAGATAAGAGGAAAAATTACAGAGCAGATATCACAAGGCTATAGGAACTATATTGATTATGCCCAAACCTTTGACTGTATGGATCACAATAAACTGTGGAAAATTCTGAAAGAGATGGGAATATCAGACCACCTGACCTGCCTCTTGAGAAACCTATATGCAGGTCAGAAAGCAATAGTTAGAACTGGACATGGAACAACAGACTGGTTCCAAATAGGAAAAGGAGTACGTCAAGGCTGTATATTGTCACCCTACTTATTTAACTTATATGCAGAGTACATCATGAGAAATGCTGGGCTGGATGAAGCACAAGCTGGAATCAAGATTGCCAGGAGAAATATCAATAACCTCAGATATGCAGATATCTTATGGCAGAAATATCAATAACCTCAGATATGCAGATACCTTATGGCAGAAAGTGAAGAAGAACTAAAGAGCCTCTTGATGAAAGTGAAAGTGGAGAGTGAAAAAGTTGGTTTAGCTCAACATTCAGAAAACGAAGATCATGGCATCTGGTCCCATCACTTCATGGGAAATAGATGGGGAAACAGTGGCTGACTTTATATTTTGGGGCTCCAAAATCACTGCAGATGGTGACTGCAGCCATGAAATTCAAAGACACTTACTCCTTGGAAGGAAAGTTATGACCAACCTAGATAACATATTAAAAAGCAGAGACATTACTTTGTCAATAAAGGTCCATCTAGTCAAGGCTATGGTTTTTGCAGTGGTCATGTATGGATATGAGAGTTGGACTTTAAAGAAAGCTGAGCACCGAAGAATTGATGCTTTTGAAGTGTGGTGTTGGAGAAGACTCTTGAGAGTCCCTTGGACTGCAAGGAGATCCAGCCAGTCCATCCTAAAGGAGATCAGTCCTGGGTGATCATTGGAAGGACTGATGCTGAAGCTGAAACTCCAATACTTTGGCCACCTGATGCGAAAAGCTGACTCATTTGCAAAAACCCTGATGCTGGGAAAGATTGAGGGCAGGAGGAGAAGGGGATGACAGAGGATGAGATAGTTGGATGGCATCACGGACTCAGTGGACATGGGTTTGGGTTGACTCTGGGAGTTGGTGATGGACAGGGAGGCCAGGCGTGCTGTGGTTCACGGGGTTGCAAAGAGTCAGACACAACTGAGCAACTGAACTGACTGATAGGAACTATATAAGATATGCTGAAATGCTGAAGATCAGGAAAGAAAAACTAGTGTTGGACTAACTCTACCACTGATAACAATTATAAAAGAAAGCATAAATTACAGAGAGAACAGAAAACAGTGGTGTAAGCAAATGAGGCAGAACCCAAAAGGACAGGGCCATTTAAAGAAAGCACGAGGGACTTCCCTGGTGGTCCAATGGTTGATACTTCATCTTCCAATACAGAAGGTGTGGGTTCCATCCCTGGTTGGGGAGCTAAGCTCCTACATGCTTCGTGGCTGACAAACCAGAACATGAACAACAGAAACAATACTGTAACAAATTCAATACAGATTTTAAAATGGTCCACATTAAAAAAATCCTTTAAAAAATAAAATAAGGCATGTGAGCTGAGTTCCACTGTTACTTGTCCTTTCCTCTGTGGGGACTCCCCTATTAACCCAGCATGGTGAGGGGCAACAAGCCCTAGCAGAAAGCTGTAATTTTACAGGGTTGAAGCGTCAAAAAGTCAGAGCTCGAGGACGCTTACTAGTAGTTGGAATTTGAGGGCAAAATCACAAAGAGGAGATATCTTCAGAGTGAGAAAGCCCCCAAATTCTAAATCTGCTATGAATTCCTCTCAAACTATTGGTCCACTTCTAAACTGTGCATGTTCAGACCAAGACCTCAGAAGAGCAACTGAAAGCAGCATCTGTGATTCTAAAGAACCATGCAGAGACTTTAGCAGGGCTCTGATGCTGGAGAGACAGAAATTAGAATTCCAGGCTCAGCAAGTTAGATGGATTCAGTAAATGCCCAGGCCCATTGAGATACCAGAAACAACACACCTTAGAAGTCACCCTGAAACTAGAGCAAGCCCTAACCAAGTTTGAAAATAACTCTCAGCAGGGCAAGGGTGATCTGCTGGTATTCTATCTGCCTGCAAAACAAAACCTGGAACCATCTATTAGGCAACATAGCAACATCCAGAGTCTCTACAAGTTTTCATGTACAATGGCCAGAATCCAATTAAAAATTAGGAAGTATAATTAAATGTAGAAACAACTGACTGGAAACTAAGTGAAACTACAGTCATTAGAAAGAGACTCATCTATAATTTGATATGAAGTTGTGATCTAAAGACCTTTAAATGTGTGGTTAATAATTTAAGAAAATCAAGGAAAGGATAGAGGATTTCAGGAAATGTCTGGAATTCCTTTTTTTTTAATTTAAATTTACTTATTTTAATTAGAGGCTAATTACTTTACAATATTGTATTGGGTTTGCCATACATCAACATGAATCCGCCACGGGTGTACACGTGTTCCCCATCCTGAACCCCCCTGCCACCTCCCTCCCCATACCATCCCTCTGGGTCATCCCAGTGCACCAGCCCCAAGCATCCTGTATCATGCATCGAACCTGGACTGGCGATTCATTTCTTATATGATATTATACATGTTTCAATGCCATTCTCCCAAATCATCCCCCACCTCCCTCTCCCACAGAGTCCAAAAGACTGTTCTATACATCTGTGTCTCTTTTGCTGTCTCGCATACAGGGTTATCGTTACCATCTTTCTAAATTCGCATTTAAAAGAGCATCAGAACAATATCAGAGAGATGGAAAACAGATTAGTGGTTACCAGAGGTTAGGGATAGAAGGCAGTGGTAGTACATGCGACCGAAAACAGGGAGCATGAGGAAGACCTTTGTGTTTTGTTGACAGAATAGCTCTAAATGTTGACTGTGGTGGTGACTATATAAGTCATTTTGTGCTTTTTAACAATAGCAGCTTTAATGAGGTTTTACACAATTCACTTATTTAAAGTTTACAATTCAATGGTTTTTAGTATATTCAGAGTTGTGTAAGCATTGTTTTATGCTATTTTTTCCCTGTGCTGTCAGAGTTATGCAGATTTTTTTTATAGAACACTGAAAGAAAACCAACCTTTCTTCCCTCTTCTCCTATCCTCTTTATCCCTCTCTCCCTCCTCCTTCCTTCCCTCCCTCCTTCCCTTTTTATTTTCTTCTTTCCTTTGCCTCTCCCCAATCCTGCCTCCTCCTTTCCTCTCTTTCTTCCTTTGATAACTATTATATATGTCTGTCTGCTGCTGCTGCTAAGTCGCTTCAGTTGTGTCCGACTCTGTGCGACCCCACAGACGGCAGCATCTGTCTAGCTGATGTTTAATGAATGATGCTGATGTTTAATGAATGATGCTGAGTTTGAAGTACCTTTGGGATTTTTGTGTGAAAGCAGCATTCATCTCCACGCAGATTGCCCTGATTTTTCTTTTGAGCTTTCAGCATGTGTGTGTATAGACATATAAATATATATATATATATATATATTTTTCAGTTTCTTCTCCCTTATAGGTTATTATAAAACATTGAGTATCATTTCCTGTGCTATACTGTTTCTTTAGCAATCAATATAACTTTTAAATGTCTTTTAGAAATTCTCCACAAATCAGATTTCTCTATGCTTCTTGCCATAACATAACATAAATGTTATGTTTCATTATTTTGTTTTGTATAATTTTCTTGCTGTTGTTCAGTCGCTCAGTCATGTCCAACTCCTTGCGACCCCATGGACTGAAGCACACCAGTGTACAATTTTAGTGTTATTTTAATGGAATTTTAGGTGAACAGGCAAGAATAAAGAGTCCATTCCATTGCTTTAATACACAGATAGCCCTAATGTGGTCTCTATGCCTTTCTTTGTATGTGTATGTGTGTTAGTCTTTCAGTTGTGTCTGACTCTTTGCCACCCCATGGACTCTAGCACACCAGGCTCCTCTGTCCATGACGATTTTCCAGGCAAAAATACTGGAGTGCATTGCCATTTCCTTCTCCGGGGGATCTTCCTGACACAGAGATTGAACCCAGGTCTCCTGCATTTCAGGAAGATTCTTTACCATCTAAGCCACCAGGGAAGATATATACTGTGTACAAATTATTATGGTGCCTGCCTAAATTTCTGAAATAATCAGAAATCCATACATTCCTTCCTATAGATTCACTCAAGGACGTGGCCATAATTAAAATTTGACAATCTGTCCTCACTTGACAACCATTTGCATGGTCGATTGCTTTCTCCCTCTTGGTAACTATCTTCACGTGGCTTCCAAGATCTCACATTCTAATTTTGATTTTCCACCTAATTTTTATTAGTTGTTGCTAGTTGTCTTTGCTGGTTCCTTTGAAGGACTCCTGGGCTCAGTCTTCAGACCTTTCCTGTTTTCTATTTCAACTCATTTCCTTTAAATTCCAGTAACTCATAAATTTATATTTTCAGCTTAGGCCTTTCTCACAAACTCCATATTATATAACCATTTGCCTATTTTAAATCGCTTGCATATTTGAAACATATATACACACAAGATTGCAGAGTAGAAGGATGTATGCTCATAGTCTCCTGTGAGCACTCCAAATTTACAACACGCCACTGAACAATCATCAAAAGGAGAATGTTGGATCCCACCAAAAAAAGATACTCCACATCCAAGGGCAAAAGAGAAGCCCCATAAAGATGGTAGGAGGAGCAAAATCACATTTAGAATCAAACCCCATACCCTCCAGAGATGCTCAGAGGGCTCAAACAAAATCTTGTGTGCACTAGGACCCAGAGACCCCATAGAGACTGAGCCAGAACTGCCTTTGAGTGTTTGAGTGTCTCCTGTGGAGGTACGGGTCAGCAGTGGCCTGCTGCAGGGGCACTGGGCACAGCAGACCTGGGTCACACAGCATGTGGCATAAGCCCTCTTGGAGGAGGTTGCCATAAACCCCACCATAGAGCCACAGAGCAGATGAACCACAAACTGCAGAACAATTATACCAAATAAATTCTTGCACTGTTAAGAAAGTTCTAGGACCCACAACAGATTTCCCAATCTGGGGATCTGGCAAAGGGACTGAGAACCTCCAGGGAATTTGAGTTTGGAGGCCAGTGGGATTTTATTACAGAGCATACACAAGATTGGGGAAACAGACTCTTGGAGGGCACAAACAAAACCTTGGGTGCACCAGGACCCAGGAGAAAGGAGTAGTGACCCCACAAGAGACTGACTCAGACTTGCCTGTGAGCGTCCAGGAGTCTCTGGCAGAGGTGTGGGTCGGGGAAGGCCTTGGCAGTGAACACCGGGTTGTGTATGTGACTGGTGATGGAAGTAAAATTGGATGCTGTAAAGAACAATATTGCATGGGAACCTGGAATGTTAGGACCATGAATCAGGGTAAATTGAAAGTGGTCAAACAGGAGATGGCAAGAGTGAACATTGACATTCTAGGACTCAGCAAACTAAAATGGACTGAAATGGGTGAATTTAATTCAGATGACCATTATACCTACTACTGTGGGCAAGAATCCCTAGAAGAAATGGAGTAGCCATCATAGTCAACAAAAGAGACTGAAATGCAATACTTGGATGCAATCTCAAAACCAAGAGAATCATCTCTGCTTGTTTCCAAGGCAAACCATTCAATATCACAGTAATCCAAAACTATGCCCCAAACAGTAATGCTGAAGAAGCTGAAGTTGAACTGTTCTGTGAAGACCTATAAGACCTTCTAGAACTAACACCCAAAAAAGATGTCCTTTTCATCATAGGGGACTGGAATGCAAAAGTAGGAAGTCAAGAAACACCTGGAGTAACAGGTAAATGTGGCCTTGAAGTACAGAATGAAGCAGGGCAAAGGCTAATATAGAGTTTTGCCAAGAAAACACACTGATCATAGCAAACACCCTCTTCCAACAACACAAGAGAAGACTCTACATATGGACATCACCAGATGGTCAATACCGAAATCAGAAGATGATATTCTTTGCAGTCGAAGATGGAGAAGCTCTATACAATCAGCAAAAACAAGACCAGGAACTTACTGTGGCTCAGATGATGAACTCCTTATTGCAAAATTGCAGAAAGTAGGGAAAACCCCTAGACAATTCAAGTATGACCTAAATCAAACCCCTTATGATTATACAGTGGAAGTGACAAATAGATTCAAGGGTTTAGATCTGAAAGACAGAGTTGTCTGAAGAACTATGAATTGAGGTTCATGACATTGCATAGGAGGCACTGATCAAGACCATCCCCAAGAAAAAGAAATGCAAAAGGCAAAATGGTTGTCTGAGGAGGTGTTACAAATAGCTGAGAAAAGAAGAGAAGGTAAAGGCAAAGGAGAGAAGGAAAGCTATACCCATTTGAATGCAGAGTTCCAAAGAATAGCAAGGAGATAAGAAAAGACTTCCTCAGTGATCAATGCAAAGAAATAGAGGAAAGCAATAGAATGGGAAAGACTAGAGATCTCTTCTAGAGATACCAAGGGAATATTCCATGCAAAGATGGGCACAATAAAGGACAGAATGGTGTGGACCTAGCAGAGGCAGAGGATATTAAGAAGAGGTAGCAAGAATACACAGAAGAATTATACAAAAAAGATCTTCATGACCCAGATAACCACAATGATGTGATCACTCACCTAGAGCCAGACATCCTGGAATGCGAAGTCAAGTGGGCCTTAGGAAGCATCACTATGAACAAAGCTAGTGGAGGTGATGGAATTCCAGTTGAGCTATTTCAAATCCTAAAACATGATACTGTGAAAGTGCGGCACTCAATATGCCAGCAAATTTGGAAAACTCAGCAGTGGTTCCAGGAATGGAAAAGGTCAGTTTTCATTCCAATCCCAAAGAAAGGCAATGCCATAGAATGTTCAGACTACTTCACAATTGTACTCATCTCACATGCTAACCAAGTAGTACTCAAAATTCTCCAAGCCAGTCTTCAACAGAAAGTGAACTGTGAACTTCCAGATGTTCAAGCTGGATTTAGAAAAGGCAGAGGAACCAGAGGTCAAATTGCCAACATTTTTTGGATCATTGAAAAAGCAAGAGAGTTCCAGAAAAACATCTACTTCTGCTTTATTGACTATGCCAAACCCTTTGACTGTGTGGATCATGATAAACTGTGCTGAATTCTTCAAGAGATGGGCATACCAGACCATGGTACCTGCCTCCTGAGAAATCTGTATGCAGGTCAAGAAGCAACAGTTAGAACTGGACATGGAACAACAGACTGGTTCCAAATAGGAAAAGGAGTACTGTATACTGTCACCCTGCTTATTTAACTTATATGCAGAGTACATCATGAGAAACACTGGGCTGGAGGAAGCACAAGTTGGAATCAAGATTGCTGGGAAAAATATCAGTAACTTCAGATATGCAGATGACACCATCTTGATGGCAGAAAGTGAAGAAGAACTAAAGAGCCTCTTGATCAAAGTGAAAGAGGAGAGTGAAAAAGTTGGTTTAAAACTCAACATTCAGAAAACTAAGATCATGGCATCTGGTCCCATCACTTCATGGAAAATAGATGGAGAAACTATGGTAATAGTGAGAGACTTTATTTTGGGGGGCTCCAAAATCACTGGAGATGATGATTGCAGCCATGAAATTAAAAGATGCTTGTTCCTTGGAAGAAAAGCTATGACCAACCTAGACAAGCAAATTAAAAAACAGAGACATTACTTTGCCAACTAAGGTCCATCTAGTCAATACTATGGTTTTTCCAGTAGTCATGTATGGATATGAGAGTTGGATTATAAGGAAAGCTGAGCTCCGAAAAATTGATGCTGTTGAACTGTGGTGTTGGACAAGATCCTTGAGAGTCCCTTGGACTGCAAGGAGATCCAACCAGTTCATCCTAAAGGAAATCAGTCCTGAATATTCATTGGAAGGACTGATGCTGAAGCTGAAACTCCAATACTTTGGCCACCTGATGGGAAGAACTGACTCATTTGAAAAGCCTCTGGTGCTGGAAAAGATTGAAGGCAGGAGGAGAGAGGACAGCAGAGGATGAAAGGGTTGGATGGCATCACCAACTTGATGGACATGAGTTTGAGCAAACTCTGGGAATTGGTGATTGACAGGGAAGCCTGGCATGCTGCAGTCCATGGGGTTGCAGAGTTGGACACCACTGAGCCACTGAATTGAACTAGTTTGAAATCTCCACTTGAATGTATAGCAAACTACTTAGATTCATCGTTTCCAAAAATGATCACCGTCCTTTTCCTTTCAAAAGAAAAATCTGCCACCACCCTCAACCATCACGTGAGAGCTCTCAGAGTCATCTTTGTCTATGCTCTTTCTAGACTTAGCTTTAGTTTCTCGGAAAATCCTGCTGGCTGGGGCTTCAGAAACATGCTCCCCATCACCACTGCTGTCGCTGGTCTCACTAAGCCAAAATCTGGTTGGGCTTTTCTGGAGCATCCTGAGTTCTGCAGTATTCTCCTAATAGATCTCTTGGCTTCAACTTTGCTCTCTACACCCCCTTTTAAATACAGCAGCCCAAGTAATCCTTTTGGTGTCTTTCTGGTATCTAAGTCACTTTCTCTGCTCATTGTCTTCCAGCGATCCTTTCCATTGCATTCAGATGAAAACTAAACTTCTTTGATCTTACAGAATCCAGTGCTCCTCCTTTGCTTCCTCTCTTACTTCCTCTTCTATTATTCTGTCCTCAACCTTTCTCTAGCTTGATGTTTCTAGAATATTCCAGGGTCTTACCTTAAGGCTTTTACCCTTGATCTGGTTATTTCCCCTGCTGGGAATACTCTTTCCTCCAATACTTGTTTGGCTAACTTTCTCACTGCCTTCAAGTCCTTGTTCTATCTTATTTTCTTGATGAGATTTTCCCTGATTATACCCCTCCAACACATCCATTCCACTTTGTTCTCCTTATCTCTTATCACTTCTCAACATGTTATAGAATGATTGTGTTTGCCTCCCCCTGCTAGAGTCTAAATTCCACAATGGTAGGTTTTTTTCGTACACTGTTTCAAGGGAAAGGTCAGGTCATACATTTCATCAAATTAATGCTTGTCTTTTTTGTTTGAACTTGTAGATACTGAGTTTGTCTATAAAACATGGAATAATCCCCGTAAGAAATGGAGCTATTTATTTTAGTTGGGATTTTAGGAATTCGTTTTCATTTGTGACATCTACATTAAGCACAATAGGTGAGTAAGGTGCTTTGTTTTTAGTTTAATTTAGTTTTATTTTTTAAATTTAGGAGGTCAGTAATTTAAATTTTTATCATAGCATGGAACTTTGTCTACATGAGTCATAACCCTTCAACCTGCAAATTCAGAGCCTGCTTTTATTTTTAAGATGATGTTTCATCAGTACACGTAGCTTCCCCTTTATTTTCTATCTTTAAATCATTTGTCCTTTCCATAACAAGTTCTATGTTCCCATTCTCTTTAATGGGTGGTCTTGGCAATGGCATTTCCACCTAGTCTTCCAACACTACTGGTGAGATAAAAAACAAAGCCAGATCCAGCCAGATTTTCCAGGATTTCTGATAAACTATGATGTCCACAATTTCTCTGGAATTCAGCTATACTGTAGCTAGAGAACTTTGTAACTTAAAAACAAAACATTACAAAGTCAGCATAGATTTCTGCTGAAATTTAGACAATTCTAAGATAGTTTATTATCAACCAAGAGCCATTAGGATTTACAAAAAAAAAAAAAAAAAAAGCATAGCTTAAGATAGCTGTAGCCAAAGACCCTCAGGATATTCCTGGAAAATACCACCTTAGACTGCAAAGACCTCGGGCACTGTCATGGAATTTTCCTTCTCATGGGAATAGAGAAGATTAATAAGTGATGACCATGATCCTCAAGTATGGCATACTCAGATCTATTTTCCCTTACTAAAAATAGGATGTGTATTTGCAGTTATGGAGACTAATGCCTGCAAATTTCCAGCAAAATGATATTTGTTTTGGAAGTCTTAGTTGCATATTATATTTCAATAAAAGAATTAAGATCTTGCATTTTATGGGTCCACATGAGGTCAGAGTGTTGGGACTAGATGTTACCATGACCTCTGGTTTCTGTCCTGAGGGGAAAATCCATAGTTCTCACTTTTCTGGTCATTTCCTTAGGAAAAATTCCTGGATGTAAAATGACTGCATAATATGCTTCTCTTAAAAGCTGTGTGTGCTGCTGGGAGTATCTCTTATAAGAAAACATCAACAACAAAACATCAAAAGTGCATCAAAAGTAATACTGAGCAGATATTAAATTTGTCTCTTATCATCCATCAGGTTATGGGTTAATTGCGCCCAGAACTCCTATGGGCCAGATGTTCTGTGTCTTCTATTCTTTACTGGGGATCCCTCTAACTATCATATTCCTGCAATCTGTGAGTAATGCATTATTACAACCACTTTCAGAATTTGAGAAATATCTTCAGAATATGGAAATGAAAGAGGTAAAGTCTACCAAATGATTTTTTTACATGTGCTTAGGTTCATAACCTTAAGTAGAATAAACACACAACACATTACATTCTTGTTAAACACATGCTAAAAGTGTATACACACACACACACACACGTATATGTAGTTATATGTCTGGTATGTGCTTGCTCTATTTTTTTATGGAATTCCTAGATCAATAAATGGTATTCAGACCAATATAACTATATAGTGTTTTATTTTTCTTCAGAAAAAAGGAGTAATATTCCAAAGAACATTGTAGAATAATATAGTATAAATGCAACTTCACAACCATGATCTTGTTTAATTCCCTAAACTACCTTCTGAAGTAAGTATGGTATAAAACCTAACATATGGGTTTTCTAGAGGAAAGAATCAACTTAAATTTTTCTGATCTTAGGTTCTGAGCTCTTTTCTGTCCACAATACATTTGTCAGCACTGCTATGGGCAAGGAATTAATATTATTTTATTTAAATTTAATTTAATGTTAATTTATTTATAAGGGCTTTAATTTATTTATATATGTTATATAAACAAATATGCCTATAATTAAAGGAGACTGTTTGGAAAACTGTTAGTCAAATTTGTGTTGAGTTGGGGCATATGAGACAAAGAGAGATGACATGGATGGATAGTCCATTCCTAATAGTCCAGGTGTCCCAGAAAAAGAGATGCTGAGAGGATAAGGACAGGTAAATTGTTTGCTCTTATTGCCTTGAGGAATTCCTGTGACTCAGGCTGCACTTTAGCAGTGATCCCTAACACCTAACTTACCCAATTTAAGGAGACAACTGAGGCAGCATGCTCTTTTCTCTTCCTCTCGGGACTCACATCCACTGGCTTAAGAGTAATAACTAAAAGGTCAGTTTGTTGTCTAAACAGGCCTGGTCAAAGCCAGCTACCCCAGGCCTTCTTAGCAAAGAGCAGTGCCAGTAAGAGCAGGCCCTGGCTGGTGTTTCTCCCACTAGACTCAAGGAAGTAGAGTTCAGAGAAAGAAACTCCTGGAAAATCATTCAACCACCTATCCCAGAGTGGTGGTGATGACTATTCTTGGACTTGACCCCTTCCTACCAGAAATTCTTTCTTAGAGGTGAATTCTGGGAGAAATGGACAAAGAGGCAAGAGCTTTGAGCATTCCTTAGGGACCAAAAATCTTATGTGGAATAGTTTGACCAGAGAAGTTTCTTTCCCCTTCAAGGAAGATCAGACAGCATCTGGAAAGATTTTGCCCATTTTCTTTTTCCTGGAGCCATGTTACCAATCCTTGTAATTATATCTAAGATCAAG
The DNA here is from genome assembly GCF_019923935.1 of Bubalus bubalis. Lineage (NCBI taxonomy): Eukaryota > Metazoa > Chordata > Mammalia > Artiodactyla > Bovidae > Bubalus > Bubalus bubalis. Next base: position 32,023,521 of record NC_059167.1, read on the forward strand.
GATTTGGCCATATCAGAGATTTGAGATTGCTTAAAAGTTGCTTTTCAAAACCTACATAGAGCTAAAGTTGGACCTTGTAATATGCTTACAGACATGTCTAAACAAACTCATCAGTCACTCAAATGCACCAAATAATAGATAAAATTATATCAGTGATATAGAATGCTCTGAGCTTATTATCACTGTACAAAGTTAAACAAAAGGAGCTATTAACAGTAATTCTACAGAAAATGAAACCTTCAATATCAATCTTCCCCTTTTCTGAAAGCTCTTTAAATGGTTCCAAAAGACACATTAAAAGTCAGCTATCTATTTCTTCCACTTTCCTCTAACTCTGCTGTATTCTGCTTTGGGTATTTTATACAGGTTAGAGTATCTCCAAAGTTGATAACGAGTGTCTGTTTCCAAATTTTTGGAGAAACAAGAAATGTAAAAATTTTTATAACATCAGCTTTATAACCTACCAAATTTAGAAAGTACTACAAATCCCACAATTTATAAAATTAGTGTAATCATTGCACTAAGCATATAATATGTGTTAAAATTTAAGGAAATATTTACAAGGTGTTCCAGGAACATAATAATAAAAATATGTAAAGTTCTTAGCACAGGGTCTGTCCAGTATGAGGTACTCTATAAGTAAAAGTTTAAAACATATTATTTCTAATATTGTTTTACTTGTCTGTCTCTCTCCTCTCCCTCCCAAAACTATAACCTCTGTGTGTACCAACTGTCTAATTTTTACCTTGTATCTTGAGTATCTCCCATGGTACTAATAGGAAACACTCAAAAAAGGCTTGTTGAATGAATTTTAATTATACCATAAAAGACATTTAATCAATTAATATGATGTAGAACTACATAAATGGATTATCCCATTTTTAGATGGGAAAATACTTTCTCTAACAATTTAAGGTGTTGGACTATCTCTTATCAGAATAAGATTATTTTATTTGCTTAAAAAACTTAATGTCCTGAGCTTCCATTTGGTGATTGTCCATCCTACACTCTTGCAGAGCCATTTTGCAGTAAGGACCCAGAACTAGAGGTGAGAGTAAGCAGGTTGCAAAGCAAAAGAACACTTTAGTCTAAGACCTAGGGAGGGCAGGAAGACAGGGATTGTTTTACATCAAAGTCACAAAAAGTGCAATGCATGAAGAGAGAAAACAGAAGAAATAAAAGATTAGCAACAGAGATTCATGAGAAAGATGATGATTCAGTTGATGGAGCTGGAATGTACTGCTGGATGCAAAGGAAACCTGCAAGTCAGAGTACAGTAGAACATGCTGGGTCAGGAAAGGATTTGTAAGAGAAAGTGGCAACTGAATCGACTATAGCTCTCTGATTGCTATTAGGCTGATGTTAACATCTTCCTTCCTTCCTCCCTCCCTCTTCTCCCTTCCACTCCTCTCTTCTTCTTACTTTCTTGATTTGTTTTTTTCTTTTCTTTAGACACAAATTAGAACTTGTGAGCTCCTCTTTTTCTTGGTAACTGGACTTTCTGTTTTCATCCTGCTACCACCATTACTTTTCATGAAAATGGAGGGCTGGACTTACAATGAAGGATTATATTTTGCATTCATCTCTTTAAGTACCATTGGCTTTGGTGACTACATAATAGGTAAGTCAATTGATATTAATCTTAGAACTGTATTATCATTCATAGCCACAGCATCAATAAAATTTGAAGTAAATGTATAACCAGGAAGATAGCATATATCTTACAGGACTTAGAGGCCAAAGATGTTTTAAAATTTTCAACCACCTGACAATCCACAAAAAAGTCCCAAATAAATGCTTTCCATCAAACTTTCTCCTTTGTTTGGGCCACAGAGTACACTAATTATGGGAAAATGGAACAGAAGAATTCTTACAAAGTATGTTACCACTTACACAAGCATTTAAAGCTCGTGTGATGGAAACAGTAGGTACAAAGGATGAATTCTATGCAACATGCGTTTAGTATATTTTCCAGTAGGTAAGTTCACTTTCAAATTGCATATGGAAGAAACAAAGACCCTTCCAGATATTAAATAATCACGTACATACCTAAATTTCAACCATAAAATATCCAAGAAGTCTTTTGTATAAAGGCTTATTCTATATGGCCTTTTCATGTTTGTAACTTCCTTAAAGGAGCAAAGCAAATCTTCAGACTATATATTTTGGGAAACTTTTCCACTGTTCTTGGCTCACTTCTGCCCCAAATTAGCATCATCATATCAGGCATCATTCTTATTATTAACATATTTTTAAACTTAGCCCAAAGAACACAGGTATAGCACCCCATTATGCATGCATGTGGGGCTTCCCTAGTGGCTCAGCAGTAAAGAATCTGCCTGCAATGCAAGAGATGTGGATTCGAACCTTGGGTTGGGAAGATTCCCTGGAGGAGGGCATGGCTACCCACTCCAGTATTCTTGCCTGGGGAATTCCATGGACAGAGGACCCTGGTGGACTGCAGTTCATGGAGTCACAAAGAGTCAGACATGACTGAGCAACTAACATAAGGAGAGAGATAAATTTAGCAGTCACGGAGTGAAAAATAATTAATAGTTCAGGAAGAATACTTATAACTCTTTCAGCTCTAATGTTTACCTATTTCTGATTCAGATCAGATCAGATCAGATCAGTCGCTCAGTCGTGTCCGACTCTTTGTGACCCCATGAATCGCAGCACGCCAGGCCTCCCTGTCCATCACCAACTCCTGGAGTTCACCCAGACTCACGTCCATCGAGTCAGTGATGCCATCCAGCCATCTCATCCTCTGTTGTCCCCTTCTCCTCTTGCCCCTAATCCCTCCCAGCATCAGAGTCTTCTCCAGTGAGTCAACTCTTCGCATGAGGTGGCCAAAGTACTGGAGTTTCAGCTTTAGCATCATTCCTTCCAAAGAAATCCCAGGGCTGATCTCCTTCAGAATGGACTGGTTGGATCTCCTTGCAGTCCAAGGGACTCTCAAGAGTCTTCTCCAACACCACAGTTCAACAGCATCAATTCTTCAGCGCTCAGCCTTTTTCACAGTCCAACTCTCACATCCATACATGATCACAGGAAAAACCATAGCCTTGACTAGACGAACCTTTGTTGGCAAATATTTCTGATTAAGTTACCAAAAAGGACATGTATAGACATTTGGGGGTTTTGTTTTTTAATCACTAGGTCCCAGAAGTGAAATAATCTGTAGCAGTCACTTTATTTAGAAAGGCAATACTGAAAAAGAACATAGTATGTGTGGTATATATGGTATTGGATCAGAAATAGAAGCAATTATGCTGAAGACTGCATTGTGCTGGCCCTCCTACAATGCCAGTATTTTGGAAAAATTTGGAATGGTGGGGAGTGGGAAAATTATTTGGCTGAGTGATCTTTTTTTGAGGGGTTGGCACATTTGGATTCCAATCCATCCTGCGAACCCACCCTGCCATTTAAAGAATGAATAATTTCACTTTGTGTCTGCAATTCCCCACCTTCTCTGGCAGGTCTGCCATGCCCATATACAGCCAGCTCAGGTATGAAAGATGCCACATCTCTCCGCTCACTTATGAAAAGTTTATTCCTCTATGCTGCTGCTGCTGCTGCTGCTAAGTCGCTTCAGTCATGTCCGACTCTGTGCGATCCCATAGATGGCAGCCTACCAGGCTTCCCCGTCCCTGGGATTCTCCAGGCAAGAACACTGGAGTGGGTTGCCATTTCCTTCTCCATGCATGAAAGTGAAAATTGAAAGTGAAGTTGTTCAGTCGTGTCCGACTCCTAGCGACCCCATGGACTGCAGCCTACCAGGCTCCTCCGTCCATGGGATTTTCCAGGCAAGAGTACTGGAGTGGGTTGCCATTGCCTTCTCTGTTATTCCTCTCTAGAATTTAGCTAATCAAGGTTTCTTGCAGCCATTGCTTTTCTCTGGGATCACTGAAAATGATTTTCATTTTGTTTGTTCTCTTTTTCACTATGGAGTAGGAAACTTGTATCCTCTCATTACCTAGCTGGGGGGCTTCTCTGGTAGCTCACTGGTAAAGAATTCACCTGCTAATGCAGGAGATGTGCATTCAATCCCTGGGTCATAAAGATCCCCTGGAGGAGGAAATGGCAACCCACTCCAGTATTCTTGCCTGGGAAATCACATGGACACCTGGCGGGCTATAGTCCATGGGGTCATAAAAGAGTCGGACATGATTTAACGACTAAACAATAATTACCTAGCTGGAATGGGGACTTCATAGATGTTTTAGTATAAATTTGAGGGAGTTGGGTAAGGGACTCCAATTAATGGGCCATTAAACTGGAAAACAAAGTCTTTTCAACATTCATCTTGGTCAGTGAAATTATGCTGTCTTTCATAAAGTTAAGTTTGCTAAATGTATGCCACAGGTTTACATTTTAGTCTCTTCCTTGTCCTAAAATAATCTTAAGTACAGTTAAAATGTGTTCTTTTGCTCAATAGTCATACTTTATCATGTGCTCCTTGGCAGTTTTTATTGAAGGACATATTTTCTTCATTAGCAAAACCCAGAATGCCACCAAAGTTCATATGATTATTTACATTTTGATATAAAATATTAAAGGATATTGAGAAAAAAATAGCATAGAGATTAGGGGCATACTGCCAATGTTTATTGAGGCTCAATATAGTGTGAGATGCTGGGAATAATTGAAGGCAGGAAGAGAAGGGGATGACAGAGGATGAGATGGTTGGATGGCATCACTGACTCAATGGACATGAGTTTGAGCAAACTCCAGGAGTTGGTGATGGACAGGGAGGCCTTGGCGTGTTGCTGTCCATGGTGTTGCAAAGAGCCAGACATGACTGATAGTGTGAGATGGTTGTTGGGATTATGCATATTCTTTGTGTTTCTAATTATTTCAAATTGATTTTCACAATAAAAAGTTACAAAATATCTGGTATATGTGTAGCCATAAAGAATAAACCAATGGCTGCCGCTGCCCCCGCCGCCGCCAAGTTGCTTCAGTCGTGTCCGACTCTGTGCGACCCCACGGACTGCAGCCTACCAGGCTTCTCTGTCCATGGGATTCTCCAGGCAAGAACACTGGAGTGGGTTGCCATTTCCTTCTCCAAAACCAATGGCAGAGTAGGAATATATATTTGTGAATGATACATTAAACAAAATTTGAGTTTCTAAAAGTTTTTTTTATATCTTATGCTTATTTTTAGAAATTTCCTACAGCAAGTGAAAGAAATGATCCAATTAACATACATGTATCCCAAACTCTTATGCACATCTGTATCTGTATTCCAATCCATCCTGTAACATGTTCAGAATCCATCTTAATATATTTCCACACTTTTCAAACCATACATAGAAGTAGAGCATTTTTTTAACCTTCATGTAATAGATATGTTACAAAACATTTACTGTAAATTAAAATGTGTAACTATAATTCCATATTCTGTTGAATATGATATTCATTTCAGAAATTCTACTTTTTAGTTTCCAGTTGGTCTTTAACAATTGGTGGTTAGAATTTAAAAGTTGACTTTTTATGGGTTTACACTACTGTGATATAGTTTACAAGGAGAAGATTGGAAGCAAAAGTTGTGCTTGAATAATTTAAATGTGATTTCCTTTTGCCTTTAGGTATAAATCCTTCTAAGAATTATTCAAATATTTACGTGGCAATAGTAACACTTTGGTGTACCTTTGGTATTACTTGGATGGCTCTTTTTTTTGATTTGCTTTCAAAAAATTTGGAAAAAACTAAAATAAATCTTACTTGCAATACGTTATGGCAAAGAGAAAGAAAGTTTTCTGGGAAAAGATCGTATTTCTGGCCTTCTCTGCGAAGATAATCAAAGAGTATCTCAAACTTTTCTTTTTTTAAAATAGTGGGACAAGGTGATAAAAGAGAATAAGCATTTTTTTTCCATTAACCTGCCATATGGATCACATTCACAGTGAAGCTTTGAAATTCATATTTTATTTTGAATTGTATTAAATAACTAATTGAAAACACACAATTTTAACTGTTCTCATTGAACCTTTCATTTTCAAAGGCTTTCAGTATGCAACATTTGATATATACCAAATGACTTACACAATCACGCAAGTTAAAAAGTATAATAAATTTCCATGAATCCACCATATAACTTGTGAAGTAGAATTAATGACAACCCAATTGAAACTACTTGTGTGAAGCTCCCCAATACCATCCTCTTGGCTCCTCAGAGGCAACAATTATTTCGACCCATGTTAATACATGATTACCACGTTATTTTTTAAAGTAGTTACTCAATTTAGGCTCACACCAGAAGTGCATGTGAGTTTTCATTATTCTGTATTTTCACTTAAACTTGATATTGTCAGATTTAAAATTGTTACCCATATAATGGGTAAAGAATGTGATCTCATTGTAGTTTTGATTTGTTTATTCCTGATTACCATAGAGGCTGAGTACTTTATATTTCTGGCTATTGTTGTTTTTTTCTTTTGTAAATTGCCTCTTCATGACTTTTGCTCACTTTTTTTTACTGGGTTACTTGTCTTCTATTTAGTAATTTGCAAGAGTTACTTTATTTTTAATAAACTCTGAATACTAATCTATTTTCAGTTATATTTATTGTAGACATCATATCCAATTTGTTGTTCATCTTTCCACTTTTTATGGCATATTTTGATCAACAGAAGTTCTTAATTAAAATGTAGTTTATCTTTTCTAATACTATTTCCCATTTTGTTTAAAGATATTTTCTGATTAATATATTTAACCAAATTAATTGAGAACCTAACCATAAATGACTGCCCTGTAAATGACTGTGAGAAATATGATATAGTCACTGTCTTAATGGAAATTAGACATCAGCTAACATAAGGTGCAGAATAATGAACGCCTGTTGTGTGCCATTCACTGTGGCAAATGTTTTGAATAACTAAAACATATTGAGAATTTATATGCAAATTATTTGCATTCCTCATTTTCTCTAATCCTGACAAAATCTTAGAAGTGGGTAAGTAATAACATTTCACAAATGAAGCAATAATCTATGATAATTTACCCAAGTCACTCAGCAACTAAGATGCTGAACATAGTTCATTTAAGCATTGTAATATCCCCAAGTCATCTTTCATATATTGTAAGAAAAACATAAAATAATCCAAATCTAGCATTTACATTTTGAAGACTTGTTAAGTACAGAGCATTGATTTATATCTTCTGGTGTTCATGCATTATTTATACAGATAAATGAGTACCATAATCAGGATCAAATTGCTTTGAGATCAAAGAAGGAAAAGCCTAGGTTATGACTGAAGAAAATTGGAATCAGCATCCACGAGAAGGCAGCTGTGATATGAGTCTGAATCACCTGAAGACTCTTGTAGGTGAATCAAGCTGGGATGGTTGGGGTAAAGAGATAGGACTTGATAGTGCCCAGAAGATGGAGGTCTGAAAAGATAATAGTAGGGCAAGAGATTAGGTTGAGGACACAAGCAGTTTTTGTGTCTACAAAATGGAGCCGCATTGTGGGTGGAAGGAGGATACATCTGGGACTTAAGACAGTGGATGGATAATGCTGAATTGAAAGAGATTAGGAGAGGAAAAACTCTGAAAGTTTTGTGATGCTTAGAGTCTGTTAATCACAAGGACAAAGTTTCTTGGTGTTTGCTAATGAATGGATGTAGTTATATTGGGGAACAGGAACTTCAATTACATAGGCTCAAAATGTGTACTCAGGTGTGAAAGTCTTAAAAGATGAGTCACTGCCCAATATTGTGCAAACAATGAGTCACTGTCCAGTATTGTGCCAAGAGAAGAAGTCAAGACCTTAATTTTTTGGTATAACTACTTAATTAAGGGATCTGGCCAGAAAAGATCAACTACAGTTTGGAGATTTCTCCCCCTTGGGTAGGGAGTAGCTTTGGCATAGAGTTATAAATACTTCAGGTAAAGTCCTTATACACCTGTGAAGATTGGGAGTGGTGGCTGTCTTGTCGAATACACAGATACCAACACAAAGAGTCAAGGAAAGTTAAAAAAAAAAAAATGGGGAAATAGTTCCCAAACAAAATTACAAGATCAATAATCAGAAACTAATGAAATGGGCATATATGACTTATCTGACAGAGAATTTAAGATAGCTATTACAAAGATGTGTTCTACAAGATCAGGAGAACAAACTGACAAAGTGAAAACTTCAACAGAAATAGAAATATAAACAAGTCCCAAACAGAAATAATGGAGCTAAATAAAATAATAGAAATGAAAAAATTCACTGGAGTTCAACAACAGATTCAACAATAAGCAGAATTAAGTATTAAAAAAACTTGAAAGCCAGTCATTGGAACTTATCTAGTCAAAGAAGCAAAAGAAAAAAAAATAAGGAAAAATAATGTAGAAAGCTTAAGGAGAATATGGGACACCACCAAACAGATGAATAGATACACTATGGGAGTTCTGGAGGCAGAAGAGAGAGAGAAAAAGAGGCAGAAATCTTATTCAAAGAAATAACAGCTGAAGATTTCTTAAATCTGGGAAGGAAATGTACATCCAGATCCATGAACCCCACAGAATTTGAATATGATGAATCCAAAGTAATCTACACCTAGACGCTTAATAATCAAATTGTCAAAAGTCAAAGACAAAAAAGTTTCTTTCTTGCTTTTTTGAGGCAGTTATCTAATAAAAACATTACCACTGACATACATCTTAGAAATATATGGAAGAAATTTGTGAATTTTGTTTGGAAGGATGGGCAAGAGAGATTCAAGAGCAGAACTGTATATAAAGAAAAGTACATTCCAATTTATCCCATTGTTTTGAATTTAGAAAAAATCATCCTTAATAGGTATATAATCATTTTTTGTGTGTAATGAGAATGCCTACGTGTGTGTGTGTGTTAGTTGCTCATTTGTGTTTAACTTTTTGTGACCCCATGGACTGCAACCTGCCAGGCCCCTCCATCCATGGAATTCTCCAGGCAAGAATACTGTAGTGAACTGCCATTCCCTTCTCCAGGGGATCTTCCTGACCCAGGGATCAAACCCAGGTCTCCTGCATTGCAGGCAGACTCTTTACTGTCTGAGCCACAAGACCTACTCTCAAAGAGAGAATTTAGGAAGCAGCAGGAGAAAAGCAATTTGTCACATACAAGGGAACCTCCATAAGATCATCAGCAGTTTTCTCAGCAGAAACATTACAGAAAGGACTGAGATGATATATCCAAAGTGCTGAAAGAAAAAAAAAAAAAAGCTGTCAACCAAGAATATTATATATACCTGGCAAAATTGTCCTTCAAAAGTGAATGAGAGATAAAATCTTTCTCAGACCAAAAAATGCTGAGGGAGTTCATCCCCCCTAGATCTGCTTTAGCTCAATAGCAAGTTAAAAACATCCTATTTTTTAAAATGGGCCAAGGACTTGAATAAATATTTCCCCGAAGAAGACATGCAAATTACCAAAATTTGAAAAGATGCTCAAAATTACTAAATGTAAATTAAAAATCCATACATGTTAGGATGGTTATTATAAAAAATATAACATTAGCAAAGATATGGAGAAATTGGAACCTTTTTTACACTCTTGGTATGAAAGCAAAATATTGCAGCCTCTGTGTAAAATATAAAGTTTCCTCAAGAAACTGAAAATATAAACATATGATTCAGTAATCCCACCTCTGGAGATTTATCCAAAAGAATTGAAATCAGGATCTCAAAGAGATTTTTTACTCCCAAGTTCACTGCAGCATTATTCACAGCAGCTAAGATGTGGAAATAACCTAAATGTCAATGATGGATGGATATATAAAGAAAATGTGATTCGTATAAATAGAATATTTTTCAGCCTTAAAAACAATTCTGCCATATGTGACAATATGAACAAACCTTAATGGCATCATGCTAAGTGAAATAAGCCAGTTACAGAAGGACAGATACTGCATGATTCCACTCATATGAGATATCTAAAGTAGTCAAACACACGAAAACAGAGAGCAGAATGGTGATTGCCCAAGACTGGAGGGGAAATAGTGAGTTGTTATTCAATGGGTATATAAAGATTTAGTTGTAGAACATGATTTAATTCTAGACATCTACTAAACAGCATTGAGCCTTTGGTTAACAATACTGCACCTTACACTTAAATTTCTGTTGAGAGTAGATCTCATATTAAATATTTTTACCACCATGATTCCATAACTAAACTACATATATCATTAGAGGCATTTATTTGAGAACCAGAAACTATACCTCTCTCTCTCTTTAGTCACTAAGTCATGTCTGACTCTTGCAACCCCATGGACTGTAGCTTGCCAGGCTCCTCTGTCCATGGGATTCTCCAGGTAAGAATACTGAAGTGGGTTGCCATTTCCTCTTCCAGGGGATAATCCTGACCCAGGTATCGAATCTGGTCTCCTGCACTGCAGGCAGATTTTTACCAAAGCTACATAAAGCAATAGAGTTACAAATCAAGCAAACTTTTCAGAATGAAGAATGGAATAATTAAAACAGAATAAAGGAAAGAGAGCAAGGTTGAAGAAGATAATACCAATAAATAAATATCAGTTGTATTTCTAAATGCTAACAATGAAAAATCTCAAAAGAAATTAAGAAAACAATTTCCTTTACAATTTCAGGAACAAGAATAAAATAATTGGGACCAAATTTAATCAAGAAAGTTCAAGATTTGCACACTGAAAGCTACAAAACGTTAATAAAAAAACAAGACCTAAATAAGTAGAGAGATTTATGTTTATATGTTGAAGACAATGTTGTAAGATTGAAAATAGTCTTAAAATTGATCTACAGATTCAATCTATACATTTTCTTGTGAAAATTTCAACTACTTTTTTTTTTTTTTTTGCAGAAATTAACCAGCTAATAGTAAAATTTATGTGGAAATTTAAGGAACTTTATGATAAAAACTCTCCAGAAAGCAGGAATAGAAGGAACATACCTCAACATAATAAAAGCTATATATGACTAACCCACAGCAAACATTATCCTCAATGGTGAAAAATTGAAAGCATTTCCCCTAAAGTTAGGAACAAGACAAGGGTGCCCACTTCCACCACTACTATTCAACATAGTTTTGGAAGTTTTGGCCACAGCAATCAGAGCAGAAAAAGAAATAAAAGGAATCCAAGTTGGAAAAGAAGTAAAACTCTCACTGTTTGCAGATGGCATGATCCTCTATATAGAAAACCCTAAAGACTCCACCAGAAAATTACTAGAGCTAATCAATGAATATAGTCAAGTTGCAGGATATAAAATCAACACACAGAAATCCCTTGCATTCCTATACACTAATAATGAGAAAATAGAGAAATTAAGGAAACAAGTCCATTCACCATTGCAATGAAAAGAATAAAATACTTAGAAATATATCTATCTAAAGAAACTAAAGACCTATATACAGAAAACCATAAAACACTGGTGAAAGAAATCAAAGAGGACACTAATAGATGGACAAATATACCATGTTCATGAATTGGAAGAATGAATATAGTGAAAATGAGTATACTACCCAAAGCAATCTATAGATTCAATGCAATCCCTATCAAGCTACCAATGGTATTTTTCACAGAGCTAGAACAAATAATTTCACAATTTGTATGGAAATACAAAAAAACCTCGAATAGCCAAAGCAATCTTGAGAAAGAAGAATGGAACTGGAGGAATCAACCTGCCTGACTTCAGACTCTACTACAAAGCCACAGTCATCAAGACAGTATGGTACTGACACAAAGACAGAAATATAGATCAGTGGAACAAAATAGAAAGCCCAGAGATAAATCCACCCACCTATGGACACTTTATCTTTGACAAAGGAGGCAAGAATATACAATGGAGAAAAGACAATCTCTTTAACAAGTGGTGCTGGGAAAACTGGTCAACCACTTGTAAAAGAATGAAACTAGAACACTTTCTAACACCATACACAAAAATAAACTCAAAATGGATTAAAGATCTAAACGTAAGACCAGAAACTATAAAACTCCTAGAGGAGAACATAGGCAAAACACTCTCCGACATAAATCACAGCAGGATCCTCTATGACCCACCTCCCAGAATATTGGAAATAAAAGCAAAAATAAACAAACGGGACCTAATTAAACTTAAAAGCTTCTGCACAACAAAGGAAACTATAAGCAAGGTGAAAAGACAGCCTTCAGAATGGGAGAAAATAATAGCAAATGAAGCAACTGACAAACAACTAATCTCAAAAATATACAAGCAACTCCTGTAGCTCAATTCCAGAAAAATAAATGACCCAATCAAAAAATGGGCCAAAGAACTAAATAGACATTTCTCCAAAGAAGACATACAGATGTCTAACAAACACATGAAAAGATGCTCAGCATCACTCACTATCAGAGAAATGCAAATCAAAACCACAATGAGGTACCATTTCACGCCAGTCAGAATGGCTGCTATCCAAAAGTCTACAAGCAATAAATGCTGGAGAGGGTGTGGAGAAAAGGGAACCATCTTACACTGTTGGTGGGAATGCAAACTAGTACAGCCACTATGGAGAACAGTGTGGAGATTCCTTAAAAAACTGGAAATAGAACTGCCTTATGACCCAGCAATCCCATTGCTGGGCATACACACTGAGGAAACCAGAATTGAAAGAGACATGTGTACCCCAGTGTTCATCACAGCACTGTTTATAATAGCCAGGACATGGAAGCAACCTAGATGTCCATCAGCAGATGAATGGATAAGAAAGCTGTGGTATATATACACAATGGAGTATTACTCAGCCATTAAAAGAATACATTTGAATCAGTTCTAATGAGGTGGATGAAACTGGAGCCTATTATACAGAGTGAAGTAAGCCAGAAAGAAAAACACCAATACAGTATACTAACAGTATACAGTATATATATGGAATTTAGAAAGATGGTAACAATAACCTTGTATGCGAGACAGCAAAAGAGACACAGATGTATAGAACAGTCTTTTGGACTCTGTGGGAGAGGGAGAGGGTGGGATGATTTGGGAGAATGGCATTGAAACATGTATAAGATCATATATGAAACGAATCGCCAGTCCAAGTTCGGTGCATGATACTGGTTGCTTGGGGCTCGTGCACTGGGACGACCCAGAGGGATGGCAGAGGGACGGGGGGTTTGGGATGGGGAACTCGTGTATACCTGTGGCGGATTCATGTTGATGTATGGCAAAACCAGTACAATATTGTAAAGTAATTAACCTCCAACTAAAATAAATAAATTTATATTAAAAAAAAAGTGTTTGAGGACTCACTATATCTGGATAAAAAATTACAAATTTACAGCAATGGTACCCACACAGGATAGATACATAGATCAACAGAAGTGAGAATGGAGACATAAATTGACCACAGATGAATGGGTTTACTTTTTAAAGTTTTGATACATATTTTCTAGAGTAGTTTTAAGTTTACAGAAAAATTGCACAGAGAATAGAGTACAGAGAGTTTCCAGATACCACTTATCTCACTGCACAGTTTTCCCTATTATTAACATCTTGCGTTAGTGTGGTACAACTGTTAAGATCAATGAACCTGTATTTATACCTTTTACTATTTAACATCTGTGGTTCACATTAGGGTTCATTCTTTGAATTGTACCCTCTTCAGTGGTCAATTTTAAGTGATTTAATACTTTCTATATATTCCAAACATTTTACATTATTATTTTTGCAGTCTAAAACCAAAGACAATTTCTAAGTTAGTATAAAATGATTTAGGACATCTAAAGTATAAATTCTAAAGAGCTGACTTTGAAAGACTATGACTACCATAACGAATAAGTTTGCAAACAAAAATGTGAGCAATTTCCAGTGAATATCTCCTTCACATCCAGGCAGATTCCTTAATTATTATACAAAATCAAATTCTTTTAGTTGGTTTTACAATTTCTTCACCTCTTTCAATAAGCAGCCAAAAATTAATGTTCTACATGTCTTTCTTTTGACATGAGACCTAGCCAATTATAATGCTTAGAAATATTAATTCATTTGAAATTGATAATTAACTATAAACATTTCAGAATATTTTACACAATTTATCATAGCTTCTAGCTTGGTTTCCAGATTATGGAGAAATATATAAAGAAATATATATATATTTATAAAGAAACTATTAATATAAGGAATTGGCTTACAAGACTCTGGAGCCTGATAAGTCCCATGATCTGCTGTCAGGAAGCTAAAGACCCGTAAGAGCCAGTGGCATAGTTTCAGTCTGAGTCAGAAAGTCTAAGAACCTGGAGAGTCAATATCCCAGTTCAAAACCAGTCAAAGAGAGAGAACAAACCCCTCCCCTCCCCGCATTTTATTCTATTCAGGCCTGCAACAGATTGGATCAGGTCCATTCACATCGGGGAAAGCAGGTTGCTTCACCCAGTCTACTCATTCAAACATTAATCTCATTTAGAAACTCCTTCACAGGCACACTTAGAAAAATGTTCAGCTAGGTAAACATTGATATATAGGTGCTGGGAGCCGGCGGTGAGGAGCTCCACTCGTGGCAAAGGTCATGAGGAAGGAGGCTTGGCATACGCAAAGGCGGGATCGAGCCTCAGGAGTCCCCCTGGAAATTCTCGAGCATCTACCCCCAAAACCAAAGTCTGCCTACTTTCTGCTTTGTGCTCTCACCTACACCTCTGACTTTATGGGGGGCTGTCCCCCACTACCTCTCTCTGAAAAAAAGAGTTAACTTACAGCTCCAGTTAATCAAGTTCCTGGGTGTGATAGTGTTTCAACCTACAAACTCCTTTGGAAGTCCTCTAGCCTGCCTGAATAGGTTTTTCCGGCCACATGTGATTGCTCAGAGCCTCCCAACTGTGAGAGGCATGAGATGTTTTAAACTGTCTAAATACAGACTCCTTTGAGCAGTTAAAAGATTGATTAGAAATTGTATTGGTGAAGGGTTTTTTCACTTGTTGGGCCAATGTTTGCTGCTAAGTCTCCATATCCCTTACCTGCTGTGTCCCTGGCAGTGTATTGATTAATATGATTGGTGTAAGTAGTAGCTTTAATGTTTGTAACCTTGGACTCTTGAGTTAATTCTTTTTCTTGTTATAGCCCACCACACCTTTGCCCTATAGGAATGCAACTTTAATGCTTTTGGAGGGTGGCACCTGACTAATCACCTTTAGAGAAAAATAAGTTTTCTGAAGAAAGGGTCTTAAAATGTTAATAGGCCTCCGGGCCAGAAGATGATGCAAATCACCTAAACTTTTGCATATGATAAGTTTGCAGGAAGAAAGCCTGGCTTACTGCATGACTCTACCGTTTCCCCCATTATCCTCTATGCATAACTTAAGGTATAAGAACTACTTTGGAAAATAAAGTGCGGGCCTTGTTCACTGAAGCTTGGTCTCCCCATGTCGTTCTTTCTCTCACCTTCTGGCTGAATTATTCAGCCTCTTTTCTCCACTGAATTTCCTCACTGAGCTATCCTTATTTAACCACTCTTTATATCTTTAATTAACATTTAAATAAACTGTTTTTTCCTGATTGCCGATGCCGTCTCCCCTTCGAATTCCCTGGATCCACTGGGGCTGGACCCTCGAATATAGGTACCCCATGTGTCAGCCGAGTTGACACATACAATATTACCCACCACTGTTTCCATCTGAAAATGACCTATTAAAAGTGGTTCATTTCTATAAACCCTTAACATTTCAATGAAGTTGCATAGAAGCCTCTATTAGTCACTTATAGGAATGTATTCATGTACTTTATGAGGTAAATATAGTTATTTTCCTCATTTTACTGACATGGAAATTAAGGATAAGTAGCTTCCCAGTCGGAGAAGGCAATGGCACCCTACTCCAGTACTCTTGCCTGGAAAATCCCATGGGCAGAGGAGCCTGGTAGGCTGCAGTTCATGGGGTCGCACAGAGTTGGACACGACTGAAGCGACTTAGCAGCAGCAGCAGCTTTCCCAGTTGGGCTTCTTCCCTGGTGGCTCAGATGGTAAAGAATCAGCCTACAATGCAGGATACCAGGGTTTGATCCCTGGGTGGGGGAGATCCCCTGGAGAAGGGAATGGCTAACCACTCCAGTATTCTGTCCTGGAGAATTCCATGGACAGAGGAGCCTAGTGGACTACAGTCCATGGGGTCAGAACAGAGTCAGACATGATTAAGCAACACACACACACCTTTCCCAGTTAGTAAATGATAGGATTGTGGTTCAAATTCTAATCTATTTAACATAAGAGATATCAACCTTAATCAAACCACCCTAACTGGAGTATGGAAGGCATATTTGAGGGCTATGTATTAGAGGCCAGAAGAGAATCACAAGACTGTGGCAGTGTAGATGAAGATCTTAGAATTATTCTAGTGCTTTTATGAAGGAAAACCAAAAGACTAGGTGGCATTTATCTATCTATCTATCTATCTATCTTTGGTGGGAGAGGTTGGAGTGGTATGAATAAAGAATGCAAGGAGTCAAGAATGACTGAGGTTTCCAGCTTTCGAGCTGGGGGTAACTTCTACTCCAACTACCCATGTGATCACATTTGAGCCTCGTTAAGGCTCAGACTGAAGAACAGATTGAATTTGCCCAGGATAGGAGACATAAAGGGTTTTGAAATGAGTGTCTTTTATTGGTTCATAGAAACCACACACAGTGCAACTGAGAAGTGGACAGTCTTGGTCGTAACAAATTTTCCTTTCTCTCCCAAGGGGGTAGACAAATAACTGGGTCTTGCCAGGATGCTATCATCAACATACTGAGTTGAGTTTGTAACAGAGGGAACTATGGGAGGGATCAGCGTTAAGAAGTACTTCCCCTGGGACTTCCCTGGTGGTCCAGTGGTTAGGAATCTGCCTGCCAATGTAGGAAACACGGGTTTGAGTCCTGGTCTGGGAAGATTCCACATGCCACAGGGCAACTCCCATAGCATGTGCTCTGGAGCCCTTGCTCATATGAGAAGCCACTGCGATGAGAAGCCTATGCGCTGCACTTAGGGAGTAGCCCCCACTAGCTGAAAATAGAGAAAGCCCATGGGAAGCAACGAAGGCCCAGCGTAGCCAAAAATAAATAAAAATTTAACAAAAGAAGTGCTTCCCTGTTTTATTATCTCTGTACATATGGCTGGGAACAGGAGAAGAAACATGGTGCCTACTGACATTTGCCAGTCCTATAATTAATTCTGATTGAAAAATTCATTGACTTCCTTTTGAGATATTCATTAATTGTTACTATGTTAATACAACAAACAAGCTTTTTTTTTCTTTCTAAAAAAAGCATATCCTCATTATTGGGAGTATGACATCATTGAGACACATTAAATTTGGCTAAGGCCCTTTAGCTAAGTACAAGAACCCCACACTGGCCAAGATGCTCTGGATAAAGTTCATTACTTAACCAACCAGCTTATGAAGGCAAAGCACCTCCTTCTACTTTATTAAATGTTATCTGCAATGATGACTTTAGCTTTTGAGGTATTTTTTCTTATCAGTGAAGGCCTGCCAATACCCTAGAGAAAATACTAGACAAGAAGGCTGAGTTTGGAAGGGAATCCTTAAATTAAAATTTAGATCTTTCTTGGCTAAATGTTCCAGTATATTTTAAATTCAGCTATAGAGCTATGCATCTAGACCATTTTTAAAGGGCTTTAGAGACATGGGCCCCTTCTATTTTTGGAGGCTCTTAATTTATTAAAGAAATTAAAAATGCCAAAATAGTTATAATACTTGAAGAATAATGTGAATACAGTTAATAACTTAATACTTTTAATACAGAAATATAGTGCAACATAATTATGCTATTTAAAATATAAACATTTCCCAAAGATATATTCATAATTCATGATGGAGTTGGACTCTCATTTATGGGACACAGCATAAAAATGTAGGATGAAAGTCACTCTTTCTATGTGTTCAGTGAACCCCATTTGGAGACCAATATTTGAGGCCCTTCACAAATGTGGATCTCAAATAAATGGTATGAGATCCTCAATTGGATAGAGCTGAGCCAACTTACTTGACCCAAGAAAATACTTCACAAATAGACCTCAGACTAAGTTGGCAAGTGATGATACTATTTGTGAGACATTCCTGTCCCCTCTCATCATTTATCCTTCTGAGAAACATTTTTAGTAGCATATTTTCAGTATTTATCAAACCAGTTCAGTCAGTTCAGTCGCTCAGTCATGTCTGACTCTTTGTGACCCCATGGGCTGCAGCATGCCAGGCCATCACCAACTCCTGGAGCTTGCTCAAACTCACGCCCATTGAGTTGGTGATGCCATCCAACCATCTCATCCTCTGTTGCCTGCTTCTCTTCCTGCCTTCAATTTTTCCCAGCATCAGGATCTTTTCCAATAAGTTAGTTCTATGCATCAGATGGCCAAAGTATTGGAGTTTCAGCTTCAGCATTAGTCCTTCCAATGAATATTGAGAACTGATTTCCTGGTTGCATATCCTTGCAGTCCAAGGGACTCTCAAGAGTCTTCTCAAACACCACAGTTCAAAAGCATCAATTCTTTGGCGCTAAGCTTTCTTTATATAGTGCAATTCTCACATCCATACATGACTACTGGAAAAACCATAGCCTTGACTAGATGGACCTTTGTTGGCAAAGTAATGTCTCTGCTTTTTAATATGCTGTCTAGATTGGTCATAGCTTTTCTTCCAAGGAGCAAGCGTCTTATAATTTCATGGCTGCAGTCACCATCTGCAGTGATTGTGGAGCCCCCCAAAATAAAGTCTGTCACTGTTTCCATTGTTTCCCCATCTACTTGCCATGAAGTGATGGGACCAGATGCCATGATCTTAGCTTTCTGAACGTTGAGTTAAGCCAACTTTTTCACTTTTCTCTTTCACTTTCAAGAGGCTTTTTAGTTCTTCATTTTCTGCCACAAGGGTAGTGTCATCTGCTTATCTGAGGTTATTGATATTTCCCCGAGCAATCTTATTTCCAGCTTGTGCTTCATCCAGCCCAGCGTTTCTCATGCTGTACTCTGCACATAAGTTAAATAAGCAGGGTGACAAGATACAGCTTTGACGTACTCCTTTCCCAATTTGGAACCAGTCTGTTGTTCCATGGCCAGTGTTGCTTCTTGACCTGCATACAGATTTCTTGGGAGGCAGGTCAGGTGGTCTGGTAATCTCATCTATTTAAGAATTTTCCACAGTTTGTTGAGATACACACAGTCAAAGGCTTTGGCATAGTCAATAAAGCAGAAATAGATGTGCTTCTGGAACTCTCTTGTTGTTTCGATGATCCAACGGATGTTGGCAATTTGAGCTCTGGTTCCTCTGCCTTTTCTAAATCCAGCTTGAACATCTGGAAGTTTGCGGTTCACATACCGTTGAAGCCTGGCCTGGAGAATTTTGAGCATTATTTTGCTAGTGTGTGAGATGAGTGCAATTGTGCAGTAGAAAAAAACATTCTTTGGCATTGCCTTTCTTTGGAATTGGAATGAAAACTGACCTTTTCCAGTCCAGTGGCCACTGCTGAGTTTTCCAAATTTTCTGACATATTGAGTGCAGCACTTTCACAGCATCATCTTTTAGGATTTGAAATAGCTCAACTGGAATTCCATCACCTCCAGCAGCTTTGTTTGTAGTGAGGCCCACTTGACTTCACTTTCCAGGGTGTCTGGCTCTAGGTGAGTGATCACACCATCATGGTTATTCAGGTCATTGAAATCTTTTTTGTATAGGAAGTCAAGAGATACATGCAGTAACCTTTTATATATTCTTGCCACCTCTTCTTAATATCTTCTGCCTCTCTTAGGTCCATACCATTTCTGTCCTTTATTGTGCCCACCTCTGCATGAAATGTTCCCTTGGTATCTTTAATTTTCTTAAAGAGATTGAAAAAACTAGAAGTCTTTTCCATTCTATTGCTTTCCTCTATTTCTTTGTATTGATCATTGAGGAAGTCTTTCTTATCCCTCCTTGCTGTTCTTTGGAACTCTGCATTCAAATGGGTATATCTTTCCTTTTCTCCTTTGCCTTTCACTTCTCTTCTTTTCTCAGCTATTTGTAACACCTCCTCAGACAACCATTTTGCCTTTTGCATTTCCTTTTCTTGGGGATGCTCTTGATCATTGCCTCCTATACAATGTCACGA
Organism: Bubalus bubalis; assembly: GCF_019923935.1. Lineage (NCBI taxonomy): Eukaryota > Metazoa > Chordata > Mammalia > Artiodactyla > Bovidae > Bubalus > Bubalus bubalis. Next base: position 32,043,551 of record NC_059167.1, read on the forward strand.
GCCTCCATCCATAGTTTTTCAGGGACTCTGTCTATCAGATATAATCCCTTGAATCTATTTGTCACTTCTACTGTATTCCCTGGTGGCTCAGATGGTAAAGCGTCTGCCTGCAGTGCAGGAGACCCCGGTTTGATCCCTGGTTTGATGCCCTGAAGAAGGAAATGGCAACCCACTCCAGTACTCTTGTCTGGAAAATCCCATGGACTGAGAGGCTTCTCCGAGCCTGGTAGGCTACAGTCCATGGGGTCACAAAGAGTCAGACATGACTGAGCGACTTCACTTTCACTGTATAATCATAAGGGATTTGATTTAGGTCATACCTGAATGGTCTAGTGGTTTTCCGTACTTTCTTCAATTTAAGTCTGAATTTGGCAGTAAGGAGTTCATCATCTGAGCCATGGTCAGCTCCTGGTCTTGCTTTTGCTGACTGTATAGAGCTTCTCCATCTTTGACTGCAAAGAATATAATCAATCCGATTTTGGTATTGATCATCTGGTGATGTCCATGTGTAGAGTCTTCTCTTGTGTTGTTGGAAGAGGGTGTTTTCTATGACTAGTGTGTTTTCTTGGCAAAACTCTGTTAATCTTTGACCTGCTTCATTTTGTACTCCAAGGCCAAATTTGCCTGTTACTCCAGGTAGCTCTTGACTTCCTATTTTTGCATTCCAG